>NC_090708.1:6610000-9110000 GCF_040954835.1 Lepisosteus oculatus | reverse complement strand
AACATGATGAACAAACAACAAGACCTCACCTGATGGAAGAAGTTTTTATCCACCACGTTTTCAATTCGCTTGATTTTCTGCCGTCTGTTTCCTGTCCTTGATGAGCTCTGACTGTTGTCTGCTTCCTGCTTTTGAAACTTGTTGTGTTGAGGCTGAAAGTCCCTGGCATCAATGTGGGGAGGAGGATGACAATACAAAAGCTTCCCCTGATAATTACAAAGAAAACATGTTCATGTGGCAGCTGAAGAGAAAATATTGCCTTCTGGTGCTAAAGCTTCTTTTATAGCATTACACTTCAACAGGATTTCTGCTGCTCAGAATGCATACAACCTACACAAATACATGCATAGAGAGTAAAACTTGTGTCCTACAAGACAAGGGTAACTTACATTGACGTAATCCTTTAGGATGTATCGAGCGGACCGGGGCTGGTCTGGCTGTCCATGAGCAGTCATAAACCCCCTCATATCTGACAAGGCACAAAAGGGAAAATAAATATTAATTGTAAGAGACACTATTAGTATTTGTAGCTTTTCTCCTTAAAATATTTTAAATACTAGAGTCTTTGTGCTCATTTAAACTAAAGAAACACAAAGTAATCTTTAAGTCTTTCAAAGTAACACATTTTAAGGCACAGTGTCCATTTTATTACATAGAAACATTATGCACCGAAAAATATCGACCAATATTTCTTGTCAATCAAGACAAAGCAACCATGAAAGACAAGGTCAACTTGATAAAAGCCATTTTGGAGTGAAAAACCTTGATAAAGCACTCAGTTTACAGCATTTCCATCCTACAAAATACAACAGAATTGGGATTTTACAGCCATAAGCCACCAGCAGCTCCTCAGCCGTGGGTGGGCGGTCTGGGTCTTCCCCCTCTTGAGGGAGGGTGATGTTGATCCCATAGGTGGCCTCCAGGACGTAGCGTGGTACATGCTGACACACTTGTAACAGTTAAGGGCCTTCAGCAGACACACTGCCCCTGTCAGACTGATTCCTGACTTTGAGAACACAGGAACAACACCTCCTGGAAGAGCACACGTAGCAAGGAGTGCGAGGGCAAACTGAAGCCGACTTGGTAACATCTTTTAAAACAACACTAGCAGCGCTATATTAAATGCAATTATGATGCATATTTTAAAAATTTAGTACTGCAAGTTTCTTTTTTTTTGCATGTTGTGTTTACATACAGGAATGAAGAAGTGCAGGCAGACTCCCCAACCCAAGCACACATAGAAAGCTAACTGACTTTTGACATGCTTCAGGCAACATGTGGGATGTTTGCTCTTTCATGTCATCACCACAAGCCCGCAGGCACCCAGGAAGTAGCAGGGGTTTCCCTTTCACCTGCAGCCATGAAAGCCCTAGCAGCCCACATGCCGCTACCTGGGGAGTCCCAGACACAGTCGGCAAGAGACGTGACCCAGGCTCGAACCCGCAATGTTTTATTTCTAAAGCGTATCCTACGTTTGCCCAAATGCCACAGTAAAATGGGGACCCGGAAAAGCTATCGCTGCAAGAAATTCCGTTCCGAGAGTTTTGTCACAAAGTTAACATTATCTCCGCCACGGCAGTATTACTGCACTGTACTGCAGTGCTTCACTCAGAAAGGATATCAAAGAGATGGGTGGCACGTGGTCTCTCATCTGGTCAATGGGCAGGATCCCAGCACATATCATCTCAGCTTTGGTGGACACAAAAGAAGGCATGACCAGCCCAGGGCAGTCACATAGACACAGGCCAGGCTCCACAAAGAGAGTCTGGAACAGAAGAGCAATCACTGCCTCATCAGCGGTAGCCTTTACCTCATTATATGTTTCCATATGTATTATTAAACCCAAGTTAATCTTCATTAATAAGCATTTGTAAAAATAAAGCTAAATAGAAATCAATAACGCAAGAAAATGGCACAAAAGAGGGCTGATATTCATATTGAACGCATAATGAAAGTGTTTAATCTTCCAGATAAAACCCTTAAACAACTTAAAAACAGTAATTACCTGAAAGTGCTTTGTATGTCCAGGAGTGGCCGAAACAGAAACTTTCTTATTTCGGAGAATGGTGTTGATAGTTGAACTCTTCCCAACATTAGGATACCCCACCTTTTTCACAGAAAAGAACAGAGAACAGGCCTAGAAATCTTTTGCCAAAACCAGAGGAGCACTGACTATGGGCTGTTTTCATAGATAAGCATGCTCAATGCGTCATCTCAGACTATTTATTACTGACTGTCACTGCAAGTACAGGCAACAGTCTGGCAAATGTTTAATTGAAGGAAACAGAATATTTAGGAAGGCTTTTTGTAACCATCATATTTTTTTTGTACAAATGTAACTGCAGTTTTCCAAGAAACACTTACCAAACCCACAGTAATCTGTCCCTCCTTGATGCTGGTCCCAGTGTGTGTTGATTTACAGATGTCCAGCAGCTGGTCTCTGCGCAGCAGACGGCTGGAGTTCTGGATTGCTTTCCTTTGAGAAGCTTCGGTGTGGAAGGACACAGTCTCACTGTCCTGCTCAGGGGAGTCGGAGTCTTCGGAGCAGGTCTGCCAGTCTCCTTCCTCCACACAGTCCTCAAATGTCTCCCCATCCTCCTCTTCCTCCGCTTCATCCTCACCCACCTCTCCTCCCTCACCGTCACTTGGCTCTTCCTCGAGCCCATCAAGCTCCTCACCCTACAGGAAATATCAAGCACGCTGTACACAAGTCCTTCGTACCTGAGCTGTCCGTTGTCAGTTGATTTGGAATGCACATGAATCTAGATTGATAGCTCACTGGGTGTGCATAATATTCTAACATATAAAATAAAAACCTCTCAGATGTACTTTGGCTTTTCAGAGTAAAACTAACAGCAAAGAATTTCTAACCTTATTTTAATTAGAGCAATATTAAGCACTGTGGCTTAGCGTACTTTAATGATTTCCCAGTTTGGTTCCCCCTGTAAATGGGATTTGGGCATGGTGGAACCAAAACAATTTTTTTATCACCTGCCATAAATCTCAACAGGACTTAAAAACAATTACTAAACAGTCGCCATTGTTGGCAGTCTCGGAAATTAAAGAAAGGGTATATTTTAGCAAGTTACTTGCTTCATTATAATTGTAGCAAGATCTTTCCTAAAAGAGGAAGACTCCTCGTATTGAAAGTTCCCTCTCTCTCAACCGTTCTGCAAATTCCTCCTCTGTGGGTAAAAGGCCTAAGAAACACGCCAAGCCGCTGTGAGCCTGGTACCTTCTCTTCGGCATCTAGCCGGGCCCCCTCAGCCAGGGCGGACCAGAATACGGCCCTGATTCCCTGTCTCTCGAAGTATCTGGCCCAGGCGCTGCGCTGCTCTCGAGTCAGCAGGTCCGCCTTGTTAATCAGCAGCATGTTCTCCTTCTCCCCCGACACCTCCTTCACATAGCTTTCCTGCAAGGGCAGAGTGACATTGAAGCGCCTGCCTGCTCACCGTGTCAGGGACACAGTGGCTGGAGCCTTTAACAGGAGATAACGACTACACACAAACAGTGTTTACAAAGCAATCCGTGTCGGTCTTTGTGCTTAACAGCGCATAAAGAGGTCAGCTCTAAGCAACATCAACAATCAATCAACAAAAGAAAAAGAAGGTTAGACTGGCAGCAATCTTTCAAAACAAGTTGGATGCTTGTAAAACATATTATGAAAAGATTACAAATGATAAATATTAAAAAGAACAGCTGTATCTAGTACATTTAGTTCACTGTATTCTAATGTCACAGCTTTTCAGAGAAGAGTTGGTTATGCGAGTCTAATCATTGAATTGTTGTACATTATGAAAACATAAGATACGATACTACAATTTATCACGATTTCTATTCATGATTTTGATCTGTAGGGAACATGAAATCATTCAACATTTCTGTGAACTCACCAGATCAAGGCATCGGAATAGCAAAGGGTTTCGGGCATCAACAATCTGAACCACAACATCACTGGAAAACAAAGCCACGTGCCGATCGGTAAAAACATCAAAACACAGAGCTCGGAAAACCACAAAAAAAATACAAAAAACACATTTGCTTTGTGAAACACATCTTCAAAAAAGAAAAATGTACATAAAAGGGTTGATCGATATGCAAAATAAATCCAAGATCCAAAATACATACTTATCGTGTTATCATGTTTCCTAGTCCCTCACCAAACCCACCTGCTTCCAAAAGAATTATCCTAAATGTTACACCCCTTTACCCCTAGACACTTGGGGTCGTAACACATACAGTACACATAATGTAGAGCATTTTTAAGACTGAGACATGTTTTTAATTATTTCCAGACAGTTTTCTGTTGAAAATTAGGTATTAATAAATACCTCAAACATTAACTGGCAATGCTTTATTACATAGGAAAAGCATAGTACACTTTCTTTTATTTTGCAGGTAAGGCTCAGGTGGTCCACTAATACTCCAGAGCCATACAGATGAAAGGGCAAACATACACCAGGTGAGACTAACTGTACCTTCTCTCAATCACTCTCCATAGCTGGCGCCAGAAGTCCAGATTCCGCTCAAAAGGAGTAAGAATCAATTTCTGCTCCTCTTCTAGCCTTAAAATAAGTAGCCAATAAAAGAAAATGTTAGCGTTCTGTAATACTGGGTTAAAGATATTTCATGGTATTGACAGAAACGAAACAACATGTTCAAACTAATCATCAAAGCCCAACAGGCAAATACAATGAAGTGATCCATTCCTCCCTCTAATCAACAAAAAGTGGTAATTCTGAAACCTAAAAATAAAACTAGCAGGACAAATTCTCTACTCATAATTTCTTATGCACTCTTTTTTTGAATTGTGAAACTTGAAAAAAAAAACCTTTGAAAGAAACAAAAGAAGAATCCTTTAACAAAAGGTAAAATGATATATGTGTGTTACAGTGACATGAACCATCATCAAATACAATGTTCCAAAAATGGACTCAGTAGACTTGAAGCAATTGCCTTATGAAAGACAAAGTTAACAGCACTAAGCAAGAATGCTGGAACCACTGAACATTAAACAGTATTAGACGAGATTCACGGATGTGTGGAGGTGCTCACTGGGCCAGCTGTCGCCTCCACTCTAGAAAGTTGTTTCTCTCTGCCTGCTGCAGAGCCTCTGCAGTCGTATTCTCATCCCAGTGTGGTCTGAAAAAGGAAGGAAACAACCGGTTAGTACTAGAAGATCTCAATGTCAAGCTAAATAAAAACAGTGTTATTTTTAGTATTTCTATCATTATGACAAGAAACGCATGCTTATAACCAGTTTACCAGTGGAGAATAACATAGTTCAATATGAAGGTTTTCTTTGGCCATGCTCACATGTATGAGTCGGAGATCTGACAGTGGGCAAAACAACAGACACCTGTATCACTTTTGGTCTAAATGCAGGACAATGAATTAATTCACTAGATGAGGTGCAAAAAAAGACTTCCCAAAGTCCATAAAAACTATATATTTGTAAAGACAATGAATGCTTTAGAGTCATTCGTGTCAGGCAACTGGTGTGGCTGACTTACCTGCGAGGTATTCTGAGAAACTGCTTGTTCTCTTCATGAAGCTTTTTAATCCTCTTGCTCTCTTCTGGTGTCAGTAAACCTGTTCTGGCTTCAGCAGGAACAAACTTGATGTTGAGCTTTTCTGAAAAGCCAAGATACAGCAATTATGTCAGAAGGCAAACAACACACTCTTATAGTCTGCCAATAAAATCACTGTCCATTACTCTGAGCTCACCAAACTATAATAGGCTACAATTTTGGGAGTACACTCCAGCTTGCTCACACTTTCAAAAGTGACGTGACACGTTAATAAGAGTTGTTAAAAGGCAGCTTAAACCAACTAGGGAACAAGTTGTAGTAGTAATAATAATAATAATAATAATAATAATAATAATAATAATAATAATAATAATAATAATCTTTATTTTATATAGCGCCTTTAAAGGTGGCTTCTCAAAGCGCTTTACAGGATGACATTAACAATAAATAAGAAGACTACAACAATAAATAAGAAGATTTCACAAGACACAATTATAATTACAACAATACAACAATAACAATAGAGGAGACCGTGGAAGGTGGTATTAAGAAGAGCAGAGGGGTGAAGAGTGGGACAAGTTAAGTAAAGGCTTTTCTGAAGAAGAAGGTTTTGAGTCTGGATTTAAAGGAGTTTAGAGAAGGTGACTCTCTGATATCCTTGGGCAAAGTTCCAGAGCTTGGGGGCATAGCAGGAGAAGGCCCTGTCCCCCATACAATGTAGACGGGCTTGGGGGACAGTAAGGAGGGCAGAATTAGAAGAGCGGAGGTTGCAAGGTGGGGAGTAGGGCGATAAAAGTTCAGACAGGTATTGAGGTGCCAAGCCATGTAAAGCATTATAGGTGAGCATGAGGATTTTCAAGTCTACACGGAATTTGACCGGAAGCCAGTGCAAGGACTCCAGGATAGGAGTAATGTGAACACTTGCCCTAGACCTGGTCAGGATTCTGGCTGCTGAATTTTGGACATACTACAGCTTGTTCAGAGTAGATTTAGATACCCCAGGGAGTAGAGCATTGCAGTAGTCAATTCGAGAGAATACAAATATGCTGATCAGCTTGTCAGCCACAGTTAATGATAGCATAGGGCGGAGTCTTGCGATATTTCTAAGGTGAAAAAAAGATGTTTTGACAGTATGCTGTACATGTGGGTCGTATGTTAAGCCAGAATCGAATATAACCCCAAGGTTTTTCAATTTTGATTGAAGCTAGTACAGAGCCATCTACAGACAGGGTTACAGGACTGGCTTTACGAAGTTGATGGGGGGTACCAATAAGCATGACTTCGGTCTTGTCACAGTTAAGATGAAGGAAGTTTTGAGTCATCCAAATTTTTATGTCAGAGATGCAATTAGATAGACTAGAGACAACCACATCGGGTTTGGTATGGATGTATACCAGCTGAGGCCATGTGATCTTAAAAGCTGACCAAGTGGGAACATGTAAATGGTGAAGAGCAAGGGGCCCAGTATTGAGCCCTGGGGGACACCAGACTTGACAAGACCAATTTCAGACCTGTACCCATTGAGAGAGACAAAGTGACAGTGACAGTGACAGAAAGAAAACACAACATTTTGGCTGTGGAGCCTTCTTTGGCTCACACCTGAAGAAGGCTCCACGGCCAAAACGTTGTGTTTTCCTTCTTCTCTTTTCAGCATGGAATAAACCTATTACTTGTTCCTTTGCAGCCTACACATGCTGACGCAGCTACCCACCTGAACTACTTAAACCAACTAAGTTCACTATGATTTTAGGATTTGAAATAATCAAACCATGTTTTGTGTCCCCCTAGAAAATATTGACCGCTCTTTACCTGCAACAAACTCTGTTCCGGCTAGCTCAGCTGTAGCTAAGAATTCATCCAGAGAGCTCTGCTCTGTGACTGACTGCAGGTTCAGACGGCCCCAGTCGTACCCATCATTCAGTTCACTGGTGTGGAGCTGTAAAGGAAACAATATGATCTTGTTACGTTAACACAAACAGCACTTCTTCCATCATGCACTGCATAGTTACCGCAGATCCTCGCTACTCGCACTGCTCAGACAAATCTGACTGTTTTATTAAACCAAGAAGCACATTAAAAGGAGGAAAAATGTACAACTGGGCTGTACTGTACGTCCTCCTTTCTTGAAGTTGAAATCAAAGTTGAGTCACAGAGTGGGGCCTTTTGTTGACATTTTTTGACATCAAGAACATCGAATTATTTTAAAATATCTAGTGCACATACATTTCCAAATGCAATTTCCAGACTCCAAGAATCCCTAAGATACCTTTCAGTTTCTTCTAATTGAAATGATTTGTTTTCTCTGTAAATTTTTACCCGAAGCATCCCATTCATACAGCTCGATACTTTACGATGTGTGTGAAGTACCTTTGCGCAGGAACACACCTGCAGTGTCTCCCCTTTGATTTTAACCCACAGTCTCCCAGTTACAACTGCAGAATCCTAAACCACCTCACACAGCTGTTTTAGGGAAGAAAATCTCCACCATCGCCATCTCCGTCTTTTTGTTTTTCAAGTGTCACCCTGCTAGTCACTTTAAATGCAGAACCCAACACCATTTCCAGAAAACAATTAACAAAAATCATTCTAAAATGCTATTGTACACATAGAAAACTAAAATTATATGAACCATTAGAAGCAGTACTTGTATTTTTTTCCCTGACTGTTATACTCGTCAAGGACTTTAAATCACTTCGAGTTATTAAATAAATGTGAAGTACCCAGGAATCTGCTCTGTTGCCCCGACCTGCCAGTTGCCTCTCCTTTATTAAAGCCCTGCCTAATCCAGCGCCTCCGCCGCCAGTTTTCTTCTTTCCCATTTTCGCGAGTTCACATTAACTTTTTTTAAAAACAACAACTTTCTGAATACGATCCAGTCCGGAGTTCTTCAAGCACAGCAGCAACAGCACCTTCCAAACTGACCATGTGAGCACTGTTGTCATCAGGAAGGAAACGGCTTGGAACAATCTACTTTCTCGAACAATAATGTACACTTAGAACTTTATGGGGGAAAAAACAAATGAAAGAAAACATAAAAAATTATCACCTAAAAATCGCATTTTTAAAGACCATTTGGATTATCAGAACGTATAATATATGCAAAATATATTTAAAATTTAAACAAATGTAGCCTTCTGAGTGTATTGGTACATTCCAGATAGCCTACACATAAACGCTCGTGTAAAACAGCGACAGCGAGTGATAGTTCCCAAATCATGTTATAATGCTCATACAGTAGTTGTGACATACTGGAATTTTAGTCGTACAATTATCCAGGCTGTAAGTTATCTTTCTCGTTAAAGCGAAAATCTTTTGCTCATCATGCTACGAAGCAACGATTCTGTTATTTCAAGAAGAGCACTTGTTTTCAAAGGAACAATTCTCTATTTTAGTAATAAACATTTAAAACAGAACGGGGAAAACTCAAATTTGTGATACGTCGTGGGTCAGTTAAGCCATGAATTAAATGTATTTTAGCAATTTATTTGATTGGTTTTTTTTCATTATAAATTTTGTTTTTTTTTATTTCAATTTAGATTTCTTAAAGAAACAGACAATTGTAATTATATTCTTCCCAAACCAGGCTTCTCAGTGTTAATTCCCCAAGAGATGTTATCTTCACAGACTTTACAGAAATTATATCTTCACAGAAAAACTCTAAAAATGGGCTATGAGGATAACAGAAACCGTATTCAGCTGTAATTTTGCGGATATGGACTCACATAAGCAGATATTTACGGTACAATAAAGAATGCAACAGAATAATAAAACACGATATATAAAAGTTGGTTCTCAATTTCAACAATAGTATTAAAATTTGCTGTGCCTAGCCTTTATAGATGAGAAAAGGTAGACCTCAATTTCAACCCATTGCTTGTAGTGATTCATATTTTAAAAGCAAAACAATTTTTGTGGCATAATTTATGATGGCTGGCACCATGGGCTCTTGGGTTCTGAAGTTCTCCCTGTTATTTTGTAGATTTTGGCAAATTGCTCTCACTAGTTTCATCCCACAGTTCAAAAACATGATGTCTAGGTTAACCGGCATGACTAAATTTTTCCATGTGCGTTTGTTTGTTGTGCACCCTGTGATGGACTAACATACTGTGCCCATTGCCTGCTGAATTAGGCTCCTGGCGCACCACAATCCTGTATAGGATTTACTGATTACTGAAAATGTATGCTAGGATGTATAAATAGACAGTTACTATTTTCAACTTCTTGGATCAAACAATTAAAAGGTAGTTGGCCTTACGTTACTGTGCAATCCAGTATAACAGTCTACACCATTTCTTGGGGGAGCTCTGTGTAAATACCGAAGAAAATACCAGTTGTACAAGATTACAAAGATAACTCAAGTGAATTAAAAATTAGATCACAAAGTTGTGAAAGGTAAAGCACAGGTAATAGCAAACACAAGGCTAAATAATTTCAGATACTTTCCCTGATCTCTTTAGTTTCACTCTGCTCTATATGAACATTTTTGCTACCGCCACCATACTCAAGATGCTTCAAAAAGTAAATAAAGAGTTTTATGCCTGGGATTGTCTTGTTCGAAAATAACCGAGCTGTAATGAAGTACATTTGATAGCCAAAACCTTATCATGCTTTTAAAAAACAAAATTGTTGTGTGGACTCTCTGTCTATAAAAATGTTAGATCCAAGTTAAAGTTCTAAAAGAAAAATTCAAAGATATGGTACTATCCTCTACCATCCAAAATAGTAAAACCTACTCTTTGCTCCATTTTCTGGTGTGGCATTTTCTTTAAGACCGAAAAAAGCTAGGATGCACACATACTTTGTGTGTATGTTTTACAAGTAGCTCTCTTGCAATCCCTTACAATACAGGACAGATTGCAAATGACATTTTATTTAGTATCATTTGAGTTTACAGAATAACTGCAGCAAAGAAATATGTGAGATTCCCGTTAATTTCACTGTGCATTTGTAAGAGCCTGACACTTTATTTGAAACTTGTGATCCTACACACCTGCTAAAGATAAACCTTTTATTGAAAGGACAAACCTACTCCCGGAAAAGGCACTGCAAAACAAAACGACTCATTTCTGAAACTGACATTGGCAGATGAATGTCACACATTTCACAGATCATGCAGATAGTTTATTTTGCAGCCAGTCCTGTGTAAAATCTAGACAAAAAGGTAATGCCTACATCCGATATTTGTCAGTGTGTCAGTTTAAAATATATCACACTCCCTCCCCCACTTTCCATATCAGTCACTTCTAGAGGCCGGCTCGGAAACAATTTTTAGTAAACAAGTCTGCGCGGTAGAGGAAGGATGCACCTTAATGGAAAAAAAGAAAAGAAAAAACATTTTCCTGTGTTTGTGGCCTACTTAATGAGAAATGGTGAGGAATCCCATAACAGCACCAGAATAAAAGGGTTCAGATTTTTTTGTCTAAGCCAGGTCACACCATTTGTGTGATTTTAACACTGAATAAGCAAGGGTTGGGTGGTTCAAATATTATACAAATATTAAGTCACAAATAAGGTTGGACCTGATTAATATTTTATTTGCTTAGGCTGTAAGGATGGAATCAGACCTTGAGGGCAAGCCAATCACTAACATCTCTGCTGGTTATTATTACAATGTATTTTTATAAGGAAATGAGTATCACAAGCAGCAGTTTGTCTAATTTCCCCTTCTGTTTTGTGATTCCCCATCCACTGATATGCATCAGTGCTAGTACACTGTTCGTCATCTGCATATCCTTTTCAAATCCATAAATGCTCTTCCAGAAATCAATGTGTCTGCCAGTGAATCCATGACAAGCACTTGTCAAACGCATTCATCATGGTACATTTACTGTATGGGGCTTCTCTGTGAACTGTAAAAAATACCTGTGTGCCATTGCAATGCCAGAATTTCAGATTCGACAAGTGAAACATTTAAAAATATCCTATTTAGCGTACAATGCATAATGTCATGTTTGCAATAGGTGTATGTATTTTGAATGCACCTATCTGTAATAACACTTATTGTCAATATTTAGAGTGAATCATTTAAAAAACTAAACAATGTGTCTTGAAGGTTGAAGACAACAGCCTGCAGCCCAGGTCATTCTCTAGTTTAAGTCTTCTACAATTAGATTAAATCTTCTTATGCCACGGGTGAGCTCCCTGAGTTGCCCCGAGCAGAAATCGCAAGGTCCCTTGTTATGTCACACGTGTGTTTCCTATGAAAATGATACGGCTGCCTATCTGGGCTGTTACTTTCAGACTGCAGTTCTTGCGATGCCAGTTGTTAAGAAATTTGATCTCTTTCCCTAGTGCTTGCTGAAGATTAAAGCAGAGAACAATAGTGGCAGGTATCTCCCAAACATGCAGAGGTACAGTGTAAAGGAACAAGTAATAGGTTTATTCCATGCTGAAAAAAAGAAGAAAGAGAACACAACGTTTCGGCCGTGGAGCCTTCTTCAGGTGTGAGAGAGACAGGGCAGTAGGCAAAGGTAAAGTAGCGGGAGAACAAAGGCTGGGAGGGAGGAGGAGTGAGAGGCAGGAGCAGGGGACAGAAAGAGAGGCCAATCAAGAGGTGTGAAGTCAGAATGGGTGCAGAGAGGTGTGAAATGAAACTTCCAATGAATGGAGAAAATTTTAAAGAACAGTAATCTGTCATTAAGGGAAGAGAGAATGTGTGATCCCAGCTAAATTATTTTAGTTTCGGTGGTCTTTCTGATGTATGAGAATCAGAAGGTACAGTGTAGTTCGTTTGTACCTGGGGCCCTCTAAAACATAAGTCAAAATGCTATTTTGAGTTGAAAGGAAATACTGTACTTGTCAGAGATTTATTAAATTATTAGATTATGTTAAGCATGTAACAAATATGCATGCTTATGCATGTTTACTCATGTGTTAACTGCCCTGATGTGGTCATCAGAATTTAAAAGCTTTCTTGGTCAGCGTCTACATGGGAAGTTGATTTCTGGTGTAAAACATGTTTCCCATTCTTGATCTCCGTAATTTATTTTTTAGTTATGTGTGAGTGAATCTTTTTTGTAAAATCAGAAATGGAGACAGATCCATTAGAAATGTTGGTCCTCAGATCAGGGCTAAAGAAGGCCATAGTGCAATTTGACCATGTGAGCCAAATAACACATTAAAGGAATCCGAGACGTTTACAGTTTGCATTTTAAAAGCTTTCGAAGTGTGCGTTGTTGTTTTAAATAAATGTTATGATATAATTCATTTTTTCCTAAATCAATGGGTTTTTGTGTGACACCGGTTTAAAGTCATTAAGCTAACCCTAACTTGCATTCAGCTTTTCTTGCAATAGTCTTCCAACAGATGGCGGTATTAAACAATTTTGCAAAAATATTCGATATCGTGTGTAAAGGATTTAAAGTAATACAATCGTTGGTAAAAAGAAACAGTTTACGATTATGTGATGTTTTTTTTTTAAATCAACTCATTACCCCCAAACTATATTTAATACAAACACTCAGTCTCACACATTTTAACATATTATAATGCAGACTGGCATGTTTTGTCCTATATTATGTGCTATAGTTTTATTACTTTTAATTCTGTTTGTGTGGAAATATACAATAGTTCGTAATCCGTTAATTGATTTGTTATGCCTATTTTTATCTGACGTTAAGAAATTAGGTTATTGCACATAATTGTCTAATTTCTCTACGTTTTTCCTTACATGAAAACAAATCGAAATGCCATAGAACATAAAATTAATGCTTTGTTTGAAAAACTGCCGTATGATCCATGTTAACAAGAACACCGTTGTTAGTCAAATACAGCTACCCCTTTAAGAAAAAGTGCTTCAGTTCTCTGGGTTTATCCGTCCTTCGTCTCCCCTGCACTTTTAAGAAAAATGGTTCAATCCAGTGTATATTTACAGCTGATCTCATTCTGATTAGCATGAACGTACACAGATAACTCAGAGAGGGGCAGAAGAGTGAGAGAGGAGCAATTATTTGCGATCTTTCTGAACAACACGGATGAAAAATTAGCTTTTGCCACGGCACTAACTCATAAGTAAATGACACAAGACAGGATAACGATAAATCTTAGGTGCATTAAACGAGTTTACAGTTGTCTTTGTAGCGGTTTACGAGATTCAGCCATATAATGCTGCCTTGGAAGAAGAACAAATTCGACCTGATTGAGGAAGATAAGCAGTCGAAGCAAAAGGGCTATGCCGTGAGTCTGAACTATTCTGCTCTTACGTCCTTCGCCAAATCCTGCCCGGAGAGTGCACTGAACAGAGTTGGGAGCATGTTCAAATCAAAGAGGAAAAAAGTTAAAATTACTAGCGAGGACCCCACTTACACTGTGCTTTATTTGGGGAACGCCACCACCATACAGTCGAAAGGAGATGGGTGCACAGATGTGGCAGTCGGCAAGATCTGGACCAAAAGCGAGATGGGCAAAAACGGTACCAAGATGAAGCTCACCATCAGCTCGCAAGGCATCCGAATGGTGCATGTGGACGACAAGGCAAGGAGACCGGGACACTTGTATTTGCTGCACCGGATAACCTACTGTGTGGCCGACCCTAGGCTACCCAAGATTTTCGCTTGGATCTATAGGCACGAAATGAAACACAAAGCGGTGATGCTCAGGTGCCACGCAGTGCTGGTCTCCAAGCCCGAAAAGGCGAAAGCGATGGCGCTTTTGCTGTACCAGACCTCGGCGACAGCGCTGGCCGAGTTCAAAAGGCTGAAGCGACGGGACGATGCGCGACACCAGCAGCAGCAGCTCATAGGCGAGCAAACGATTCCTTTGGTGCCTCTGAGAAAGCTCTTGAACGGACAGTGTTATTACAAGCCCCCGGTGGAGCGCAGTCGGAGCGCACCGAAGCTGGGGTCCATCACGGAGGACCTGTTGGGGGAGGAAGAAGAGGAGAAAGCCATGCACTTCGAGTGCGAGGACATTCTCGACACGGACGACGATTGCGTGTGCAGCGGCAAACAAGAACTTTCCCAAATTATCAACGACCTTGGGGAAATGTGCATCGGAAACGATGTTCAGACCCTGAAAGCCGACCTGCGGGTGACTAGGTTGCTCTCCGGCGAAAGCACGGGGAGCGAGTCTTCGATAGAAAGTAACCAAGAACCCAACTCTATTTCCAACGGCTTCGAGGAAGTCAAAGCGCAGGAGATTGGGTGACTGACTCTTATTCCTTTTCCTAACTAACAGAAGTGTCTCCACTACAGACCTTTATATTTTATTTTGCTTCTGTGCTGTCCTTCAAACAGGGGTATACCTGTAGCATTGTGCCTCTTCATCCAGTCGACTTGAAAGGATAGTTGAAAGAAAAAACGAAAGGTATGTGTAATGATTTGCACGAAACACTACAGCAATGCGTGAGACCGATTAAAAGAAATCGGTATGGTATGGGCTCGTAAGAGACTTTAGAAGCTTAAACCTTACAGATGACACGAAGCGCGGACCCATGTTGTTCTGGGTAATTTTGTAAACATTACTCCGGTCTCTGTTCGCTGCAAGATGGATTGTATTTGATCTGTATCTGTTTACCTAGACCTGTTTCCCTTGAACAAATGCCAAATTCCTTAAATAACTGTCTTGAAAAAAAAACTCGCAGTTACTAAATATAATTCTTTACTGATCCTTTAATGGGGAAGTTAACTACTACGTTCACCATTCAGGACATTCCGTTTGTATTTTTTTTTTTGTTGCACTGTTGGTGGAATTCTTGAGTGTTAGTATATGTACATTGTGTTGTCCTCCTCATAAATGGTCTTATAAACATGTTATATCTTTGCTGTGCAAAAGGAAAAATACCCTAAAGTATTAAGTTGTACATAGTAAATTCATAGTGTATAAAATATTTGTTATTTTTTAAAGAGGAAAACGTGTTATGTTTTCTGTTAACCTCACCAAAATAAAAATAAAGCTTACAGATGTGGCACACACCTTGTGAAAATGCACAAAATGTTATTTGAAGTAGTCGCCTTGTGTTCCTGGAGTGTGTTACTTTTCACAGCTTGTACACCAAAAATAGTTTTAAACATTAAATTCATGGGAAAAAAATGTAAACGATTTATACAGTTTCAGAAAAAGTGCAATCAAACAGATGCGCATTTGAGAGAAGGAATGAATTCTAACAATGTTCATATATTAAGCTGTTTTTAAAACAAAAGTAATAAATGGTACTGTCAATGTAAAACAAACATTTCATACACTAGTTACAGTTTCATGTACACGTCCTAATGAATTATTGAGTTGTTTGCACTCAGAATACCCCCCCTCCCTTGCAGCTTAAAGCACATGAAGGGGTAATACAGCCACATCAGAAATTAGAATGATTGTCAGGAATTGCTTGCAAGTTCTGCTGCCATACAATATTTACATAGATTTGATTGGCTTGATTTCTTCTTAAATCCTAGCTGTCTGGTCCCTTAAAAGCACAAATATGTACTTTGGGTCTAAAGGTGACTTAGTATTATACAGCAAGCTCTTTTTCTTTCACTACATACTGTAAACCCACTGTATGTGCACTGTCCTTTAAGCTAATGACAGAGACCCAATAACATGTTTACAGATTGCACAGGCATTTCAAACGTGACTTGTACAAGAATTGTACAATACTGTACTGACCTTTTATATTCTGCGTTTTTTCTACAAAACCCTTTTCGATAAGTGATTTAAAAAAAATGTAACTGATAGAAGACTGCTCCTTCCTCCTAATCTTTTCGAAGCCAAACATCGCCAATGACAACATTTTCTGAACGTTTGGTGTTTAATGACAAAGACCATCAGGAGGGGTTATCCTGTGTTGAACTGTAGTTTGTGTGTTTGCTGCCTGCTAAATAACCCCATGGTGATTGGTTCTAAGTGCTGTTTAGTGTTTTCATTAAGCGTAAATAGCATGCTCTTGCAGTACATTTTCCATGGCTTTGCCATGTGGGAAATAAATAAAACACACTGGACATTTAGATGGATAGATAATACTTTATTAATCCTGCAGGGAAATTGACGAAAATAAAAAAGTTTGCTTGTTTGACCAATTATAGAGGTAAGGGAGAAAATGTGCTTTTTGCAGCCAGATCCAAGATAGTAAATAACGACTCGCTGCTGTGAAAGGCAAAGGAAATCTTTCTAAGCCCTTTACACATGGGCACACGTACTGTACTGTCACAATAATGAGCAGCAGTTTTTGGAGGTAGCAGAAATGTGCCATTGAATCCCTTTACAGAGAGGGCACTTGATGATCAGTATAATCGAATGGATTCTGCACAGGGACACACTGAATGGAAAAAGTTCTGGTGGCTCAATACTAGTCCAGTAATGTCCAGGAGCATTAGTGAGTTTGCTTCTGCAGAGAAAAATCAATTTTGGGTGCAGTGTGTGTTACAGTGCCATATATTACTTTACATATTCCTTAACTGAAACTCTCGGTTATTCTTTTACATAGACAAGATCAAGTTTTTTGGGATCCTTTAGAGGCTCTGTTCATGAAACTTATCTTTGGTTACAAAACACAATCTTTGATTTTATCCACACATTTCAGTTTTAATGTGCATCATCTAAGCCAAGAATGGTTGGTGGTAAGAGTCCATAGCCTTTCTTGGACATTAAATATGAATGTTGGGGCAGATTAATTCAGATCTCTTGCACTAACACTTTGTTAATGCACTGAGAATGGCACACAGTCAGAACATGGAATAATATATTATGTTTGTCATGTATTTAACTGACGAAAAGTTTATACCCATCTGAAATGATCAAATATGTATCCCAAGAAAAGTGTATTTTAATACCGCATAAAAGCATGAGAACAGAATACTCACATGTTATTGTATGAAAGATTTCGTTGCTTTCTGATATTATACAATCAGTCTCTGAGTCGTTCAGTTATTTAATTAGTGAGATGAAGGAACTTGGGATATGAACATCATTGTAAGGAGGCACATGGCAAGGACAGCTTCTTACTGTGGTTTGTTGCAGCCCACAACATACAGTATTAATAGGTTTGGTTTTATGTTTCAGTAATACCTTCTAAAACGTAGAAACAAAGATTTTCAGGGCAAATGAAAAATGCACTTGGCGTGTCTCTTTCTAGTTTGATATTGATATCTTTTCATCATCAAATGTACAGTGAAACATACATAATGTATCACAAGTGCAACAGTGCTGCTAGATTCTTTAGACAGAGACGTGTCTAGCTGCACAGCGGAACTCCAGAGCAGGATCTGAAGATTTCTAAGGTGGAAACTAATTGAAAGAGTCTGGGATTGCAAAGGGATTACAAAGTAATGCAGAAAAGGTAGGTCTTTTCAATTTCTTATATAATCCACTTCAGCAAGCTAAGAATTACCTTCATATCACCAGAGTGTTGACTTGAAAGAACTTGAAAATAAATAAGATGCAGAATGCCAACATTTTCTTATACATAATTCAATCCTTCAAGAGCAAGTTAAAAATTAAAAAAAAACTGACAAAAATGATCAGGATCCTTTGGATGCCGTGATTCACAAATTGCTAGCTTTTTTTCCTCAAAGTCAAACACTGATTCCAAGAAGCATTAAAAAAAAGACATCTTAAGACAATACCAAATAAGACAGAAATCTGATCCTTCCTGGCATTTAGCATTTTGTGTGTTGTACAAAAGCTTGATGTTGAATATGAGATATGACAGTCTATGCTGAAGGTTTAGCTTCAGAAGACTGCACATGTATGGTGAATACATATTTCAATTCATTTTATTTTTATATAACGCCTTTCACAGCAAGGTTGCCCCAAGGCGCTTAACAATACAATTGACGATACAGCACATGTTGTGAATACAGAACAGAAAAGACCAGAAGACAATGGAGGAGAGGAACCAAAAACTCCTTAGTAAGGAGAGAAGTAACCTCTAGGGATCCAAGGTCAAATGGTTGCCCAACCCCTTTGGGCATGCTAACATTATATAATTTAAAAAAGGAAACGATCATTCCATCCATCCATCATGTCTTCTGTGTGTTATTACTCCATGCAGATCTCTGCAATATTTGGCTCTATTAATTCAGAGCTCAGGATCTCCTCATCACTGTTGGTACACTCCTGGTTTCTGACAGGCAGATTGGGTTTAATGCTGCCACTGAAAACTTGTATTAAAAACATTGATGCTGCAGTAGAAAATTATTCTATTTTTTGTAATGGTAGAAAGGAAGATTTACTTCACCAGATACACAGACACTCCTACTCCCAGAGAAAAACGTGTATTTCTTTTACTTTGGTGTTAAGCATAGGTGAGTATAGTCACAGAGAAGCTCCTGTCCTGTTTTTTTATCCTACTTGGCATTAGGATGATTTTTTCTCATCTTCATTTTCTAAGTACTAGAGAGAATTCATGTCAGTTTGATGCAAATGTCACCTGTGTAGATTTTTGTCATGAAAAAGTATATTTGGTTTATAAGGATAAAATCTGATGGAAATAGGTACCAAGTGGTGTGTGACCAAGGGTTTTATGAAAGTGCAAGAGGTTGGTCTCTTTGGCACATCACAAAAACATTTAAACAGCATTTCAATAGTTTGGCCAAATCCTAACTCGATATTGCAACGAAATGTATTGAACATTTATTTGGCTTCACTCGCCTGACTGAGGGGAATGGCAGCATGCCTGCGAGGACGAGACTGACAAGATCCGCCCCTGCACGAGGAATAAGCAAGGGAGCTGCTACAAGGGTGAAGCTGGGATGGAGGGAGGGTGCTCAGTGGGAGAGAGATTCACATGTAGGAGAGCGGAAGAGGGCGAGATGAGAAATTTGGCCTCTTTCCAGATTTCTGCTTCAAACACCATTAAGACTAATGATTATTTGACTTGCTTATCTCAAAGAAAATTAGAGATTTACTTTTAAGTAAGTGGCTGACATTTTGTAATGAAATCACGTTTTGATAGCGTAGTTGATGTTTTGGGGTTTCCCTTGATTCATTTATGCACTCTTTTTATTAAGCTAAAAAGTTGATCACACTGTACAGAGGAAAACGATTTACCTACCAGACCAGAAAGCTAGAGAACAGTGGAAAACTGGGCTTATGGTTCAAACACAGTAAAGACAGCCAATTAGTTTGAAGAATATCTGGTGTCTCGCATCAGGTTATCGTGTACTGGGCTTTCTTGTGAAACATGACCTACATTTTCTGTCATGCCAATGACCTACATGCAGAATTAACTTGTTGTGGTCAAAGAGAGTTTGTCATGCCTTTTTCCAGCAGAATTAATGTTATCAGTCTAAGGTAAAATCTATATTTGGCCAAAAAATACCCAAGCCATTACATTCACCATGCGTACTTTACTGATTTAAATCTGTCTTTCTGTAAATTCCTTTTTGAATTGTTTTCACTGTTTAAGTGTGTATTTCTACCTAACGGCTTAATATCATGTGCCAGGCAAGGTTTTATCATTCAAACAGCGCTTTCCTCTTCATTCCTCCAAAGCCGGAGGAGTGCTGCACATTGCCAGACCTCAGAGGATGGTAAAGAGGATTTGTTCATTTTCTTGTGATAAAAGAGAAATATTCATGCAAGAATGCTAAGATGCCGTGATCCTGCTTTAGATAGAAAGGACAGAGCCTTTGGTAAGAAGAATGGATGGAGCTGTAGAGGAGGAGGTGTGGTTTGCTGATCTGTCATGCAGATTCCAACAAAGTTAGCCGGTTCTTTCTTTTCCCACTTAATAAAGAATAAGTGGAATTGTAATTATTCATACTGATTCAGGTATTCAGAACCCTGTAATGTAAATCAGTGGACATTTCTAAAGATGTCTAAACACCACAACAAGCCAGAGACACACATAGAAATTACATTTTGGAGCAGAAAACAGAGTTTTCTGAGTCTATAAACAACTTCATAGCCAAATTGTAGAATGTGACTCTATGATATTTTATGAAACAGCTTGATGGAGTTCTTGAATTATTCATCTACTACCACCTAAAAAAGCATGATGAGTTAAATGGCCCTGGATTATAACCTTACTTAATTTTCCTGTGTTCTAACACGTAAAGCAAGTGTAAGGCTTTCACAATAGCAATTTCACAAATTCACAACTTCCTCAGTGCATTCACCCTGTCTCAGAATGATCTAGAAGATTTTATCCTGAATGTAATGTTCAAGTTTTAAAAATTAATGAGTGAAAAATACAGATAAGGTGTCCCAGCTATTAGTGTGTAGCATTGCACTGTTCCTGTTGATATACAGTATAAATATGTCTGCACAGAAAATATGTGTAATTGAGCTAGTGCTTCTCAATCAGACATATCTGAAGCAATAATGTATTACAGTTATTGAGGAATGGTAGGAAATATCACTTATGTTGTGCAGGTGTTAAAAGAAAAATATGAAAGCAGTAAAACAATGTTAATACAGACTCACTACTATGCCAAACACTCTCAGCTTTTCATTAACATTGCTAATCATGCCTAGCTCATTTTATGTGAACTTGAAAATGTAAAAAAAGTATGATAAATAAATAAATAAGATGATAAATGGAATCTAGTCACATCATTGGGTATTTTTATGTGTGTTTTTGGAGTGGCCTTATTTTTAGCCCAGAAAACGGAGCTGCTCTTTTTAAATTATGCATGGTGTGAAACAGAGAGTCTGGGAGAATGTGACTTCTTTTACAGGTGTAAAGAAAACACACTTCAGCCTGTTGATTAAAGCAGGAAAGGCCTTTGCACAACATTAGATTCATATGAACTAAGTATATTTGGATGTGCAATATATTGATTGCCCCAAAAGTGGTATGGAGTCATTGAGACAAGAAAAGAAGAGGATGAGGGAATCAATACTTTGATTAAATAAATGTATTATAGAGGCTTGTTTAAAAAAAAAACACAACCACACGAGACTGGGTAATAGAGATACTGGCAGCAACCAGGACCTCCATTGTGACATTCCAGTCTGTTTGGATTGTGATAAACACTGTCAATGTGGACAGGCTTTAGGGCACATAATGAATTGTCTCTTAATATGGAACTGCTAACAATGGATTTAATTGGTTTTGTTTTGACAGTGTTGCTGTTCTGTCATAATTCTTCTCTCACTAGAACTGGTTTTATACAGACTTGGTGTCAGATTAAACTCTTCACTGTTGTGTCTATAGTATCTTGCTTTATTTGAAAGCTGCTATCATGAGATGTTAATCATTGTACAAAGTACCACATGGGTAACTATGATACAACAGATGCTTAATTCATTACACCTCCTCACATCCTTTGAATGATTATACATTGGTGATTAGGTAGTTGTATTTGTTTGTGACATGGTTTTAGAACTAAGGTGTGCCTAAAGTTATACGTTAACTGTCTAGTCCTGCAGCTTTAACATTGATAAGGGACCTTGATAAGTAGATTAAAGGCATCATTACTACAGAAATAGTTTATATTTAAACTAAATCAAAATATTCAGTAAAAAGAGTGAAATTAAAAATTAAAGTGGAGCAATTTACAGATCTATAGTGCACTTATTCTTTTGCAAGTATAATATAAATCAATTTTTATTAATGTGGAAATGCCAGGACTTCATGCAATACATATACATTACCTTAATATAATAGTTTCTACTCCAAGCAATGGTATTTTGGTGAAAATTAAGTGTCCAGCTATTTATCAGGAGAGTGATTCCTTTCTGTGAAAACTATTGCATTTGCTAGCGGGCAAAACAAACTAGTGCTGCTACATCAAGTTGTGTAAAGTCAAAACATATAAGATTTTGGAAAAACATTTGTAACTTGCAAAAGATTAAACATATAACACAAGAAAACATTGTACTGAAATGACTAAAGATGGTGTAATTGGTACTGTATTTAACAAATTATGCATTCTTTAATTATATCTTATCAGAAAAAAACATAAATTCTATTAGTAATTTCATTAATGTATGCTTCCAATGCCTTAAGGAGAATACTATGTAGAGCTGGGACACTTCACCTTAAAGGTCAAGCACATTGTGTCCATCTAGATGTTGCCCTTGATGTAAGCAATCTCCATTTCATTAGAAAGGTTACACTCAGCGGAAGGGCTAATTTCACAACGTTTTGAGCAATATTTTCTCAAGAGAGTTTTATACAGTTGAGGGACCTATTTCTGGGTTTCCTTTTTGAAAGAGGGAGAGGGGAAAGCTGCTTTAATTCTTCTTTTAGAACATATGTGAAAGCAAGAGGTAGAATCCAGAACCCCCCTGCTTGTTTGGCTTTCAGCCGTTTTCATATTGCTAAAGCAGAATCATAAACCTGCCCTGTAATACGTCACAGACCACATTAACAGCACGCATTATGTAATTGTAATTACGTAATATTAACAAGATCTAATATGTAGGGAAGAGAGAGCGTTCTAGGGTGTTGTACATCATTATGTTATTGTTCTGGGGGAAAGTAATAAAATAAGAATATTTACAAATGAGAAGGGGTCATATGGCTCATTTAGTCCATTTTGTAGTTAGTAGCTTATTGATCCAAAGATCTCATCTAATCAAAAGGTTGGGCTCATCCGGGATTCGAAAAAAGGACCTCTCACGCACACAGTGAGAGTCATACTCTAGGTGAACAAGCCTGTATAAGCCTGTATAAGCCTGTAAGGTATCATCCCTACCGGGAAATGCATAACATACAAAATATGTAAGAAAAACTTGAAACTGTTCTTTAGGTACGGCAGCAGATCATATCATATCCAATGTTGTGAGCAGTCCTCGGTTTGTGATGCAAACATGGTGTTCTCTTGTGGCAAAGCAGTAAGACGAGAATTAAATAAAGAGTCAAATAAAGTTGCCTTATGTATATTCAGAAAAGGAGGGAGTCTAATGTTTTGTTCAAGCTAATATTTTACCTTGTAGCACCGGGCCACCAGCAACACTGACCACTAGTGATCAAATAATCATGGGAGTATAATCTCTTCTACATTTGCATACACACAAATGCCCACTGTTATAGACATTAAGTATTACTTAATTGTAATTGGAATTGACAAAATTGTGTTTAATTTGTTTTATTGAGAACACAATAAATACTGAAATTGTACAAAACTCAGGTACTCCAAACCACTCCTCACTTTTCTACTGTCTTTTCCAAATGTAAGTGAAAATGTTTTTTATTCAGATATTCAGTAAGGATAGATTTGCTCTGATTAATGGTAGAAAATAAGACATTGTGTAATGTTATTCAGACAACTTTGACATAATAGAAAAAGAAGTATGATTCCAATATTGATAAGAAAATAAAATGTAAAAAAATCAAAACCATATGTTTCATTAGAAAATTGGAAACATATTGTTTGTAATAAAGAAATGGCTAGAACCACATTTAAATGGAAATTTAGGGATTTGATCAATGAAACAGATAGTTGATATCTGTCAGTAGTATATGCCAGGAATAAAGTTAACTGTTGAATACTGTAGGTGAAATATTATTGAATATTTAGCATGCATTATAAACATGTTAAATAATTAAAGCAATCCTTGCATTGACATCTTTTTACGAACTGTGATGCCTCCATTAGGAAAATGAAAGTCAATTTATGTTTTTTGCAAACCAAAATGAAAGCTTTTTATGGCAGTAAATTGGCTCTTGTCATGTTGCAGATTTTATGCAAGAGAAAGTGATGGTTTACATATTAAGACATTAAAACCGGTTCCTGAATATGACAGCCTTTAAATTTCCTCTTTCTTCAAAATTCCTGTATCTTTCTCTCTGTGGAAGGTATTCATAATATACTGTATTCATCCCAACGAGAATTTGAGTTAGCCTCTTCCACAGTTTAACACAGCACTTTACATTTAAGCCAAACAGAGTAATCAACAAGTCACAGTAGCTGGCTGGCTTTAATTGAATCAAGCCGGGATCTTTACCGTTTGTAAGGGTATTGGTAGAGTGTGATCCCTTCGGGTTGCTGTACTACACAGATGATGCAGTACATGAATATGTAAATAGTGTATATATATACAGTAGAGAGTAGTAGATTGAGGGGAAGTTGGTGAGGCAGTTACCGAGTTAGTGTTGTAAGAGTTAAAGAGCACTGTGTTAATAAAGTCGCGTTCATCACAACAAAGCTGTGCGGTAATGACCGCTGACAAGAACAAATAGAGAATATACTGTAACACTGTTGATTGCTGGCATTTAAGCACCTGATAAAAATTGTGTATGATATGCAATTCCAGTAATCTTTAGCAAGCTCATGCTGGCTGATTTGCAGATTGTTGTAAGATGTGTGACCAGAAAGTTGTTTTCTGGGAATTTTAGTTTTATGCAAAGCGTGTAATATGTAAGAGCGGCACCGTGGTGCAGTGGTTAGTATTGTTGCCTCACAGCACTGGGGTCCTGGGTTCAATATGTTCTCCCCATGTTCGGATTAGTTCCCTTCATGCTCTGGTTTACTCCTACAGTCCAAAACTATGCTGGTAGGTTAACTGCCTTCTGGGAAAAGGGGCCCTGGTGTGAGTGTGTCTGTGTGTCTCCTGTGTGGACTGGTGTCTTGTCTATGGTGCATTCTGCCTTGGGACTAGCAATGGCTCTCCTGTGACCCTGAAATGGTTATTCCAATACAAAATGGATGGATGGATGTGATACTGTATGTAACAGCTATTCCTCACTTTCTGAAAGAATAACAGGCAAAGGAACCACCTTTAGACCATTTGAAAGGTAAAAAAGCTATTTAAAAGGTGTATTTTTATCTCAAATAAGGACAAAGGCACACATGAAATGGTAACTAAGACTGTGTATGCCTTGCTCAACTATATACAATAAGTGACAAGAAGAGAACTTAGTGGCTAATATGAAGATGAAATAGTAAAACTATTCTTATTTAGTTCCTGCACACACTCATCTTAAATGTATTAAAAGAAAGTCACTCATTCAAACAGCTTCAAAAAATGGAAAACAAAGTCTACTTCAACTCCAATGTTCTCAAATATGGTTGCTTGTTTATACATTTATTCAATCAACCGGACACCAGCTCTAAGGACTTCTCAAGTGCAAACCAGAGGGAACTGTGTGACCTTCACTTGATGGGTATTAACATTTCCATTATGCTAGAAAAAGCAGTTAAGTCCTCAATCTCGGAGTGAGATGGAACGCTTTCTTCAATTGGAATTGTCTGTTTCCAGAGAATTTCTGGGATGTCTGAAAGCCTAAACAGAATATCATTATTCTTCAGCTGCTGCTCTGAAAATACCAGTAGGTGTTCCCTTCTAATATTAATAATTACATATTGAGGATCAGATATGAGCTCAAGAGCACTTTAAGCTGGAGACAGATCGTTGTTCTTGATTAGCAAGTCACTTCAGTAACACCAAGACACATTCTAAGTGGAAGTAAAATTAAATTAGCATTAAGAGGTGTGACATCTGATGCTCTCGATTGTCAAAATGAAATTCAAACCCAACTGTTTATTAAACAGGAATCTCATTTTTAAACACTTAATACTGTAATTTTCTTCAGTTTTTCAGTGTTAACAGAAAACCAAGGAGTGTGGGTGTTTAGGGAGATAACATTATAAAAATGTAAAGTTATAATAAACTACTATGCATTTAGGAGTTACCTGCTGTATACTGTTTAGCAATTAATGCATAAAATAAGAGACTATTGGGGCAACGAGTTCTTTTAAATACCAAGACAAAACAACTCGAATGACTATCTAATCTCATAGGCGCTGTGACCATAGGTGAAGTGCCTTCCATCATTGTACCACTTAAATAAATATGTAACACGTAATGCCCCACTCAAAGTGACGTACTGTACTGCAAACAGCATATTGTTGTGCTTAAGGTACAGTTTTACCCATGAATTTTTATTACATACAGTAGCTGATCAAATGTTTTCATAATGTTTTGCACCGACTCTTTAAATAGCCAATGATAGGAACATAACCACGGGTCTGAGTTTCTAAAAATGTTATACTAGAGTTAATTGACTTAAAAGGGCAGAAACAGGCTATAGTATGATTAACACCCATCTGCACAGCTAACAGGATGACAGGCTAAGACAGCTGTAGAACAATAGTGCTAATCGCTCCAAGCTGTCTAATGGAAGGTTCTTATGGATTTTTGGAAGCTGAAAGTGTTATCCTCTTAATGCATTCAGGCAAGAAGAATCCCCTTCCCCACATATTTAAAATAATTTTCTTCTAGAAAGGATCATTGACTCAGAATAGCCTCTCTGTCTTTTTCATGTAAAAAGTTAACTTTCATACAGATTTTGTAATAAATCTTAAGCAGATTTCTTGGTTACTTTACAATAACCTTACAGATTACTACCTTACTATATATTAGGTTTGTGCTACTTAAGGTTTGCCTCCTGTGTACTCATGTCTCCTAAGAAGTGAAGTTACACTTTTGATGCACAATAAGCCAGAGTAAAATATACACAAATGTTTTTTTTAATGTGCTATTGCAAAATGGTTCTCTAGCTCTATTTAAAGCAATGAGCAGAAGGTTGTATAGTATGTAAATAATTACTGATTGAACCAAAGGAGACTTATAATATTCACATTTGATGCCTTATGTTTCACAATGAAGACTTTACACAAAACCCCCTTTTTTCTTCTGTTGAGAGCAGAGTAGGCAAACTGGTAATTCCATTGTAAATTAAATACATTGGCACTTTTCCACAGTGGAAAATCAGGATACAGTATATATTCTCTTTTAAATCCTATCAGGCCAGAGCTTAAGTGAAAGATAAAATGAATCATATGTTTGCAACGACTCTCCGGAGAATTTCTACTCCCAGGTGGATGTTTAGAGATATAGCATTGTGAGAATGCAGCTGTTCATATTGAGAGTAAAGCACAAAAGAAGCATACCGGTACATGATGGGAGTCCATTGAACTTCAGAATTGCTACAGGTTGAATTTTCATTCCTCTAGTAGAATGTCTTTGTATTTAAAACATGAGGCAGCTGAAACATAAGCTAGAAGAAGGGTCTTTAAGGTAACAACATCCAGGGAATAATTACCCTTTCTGTTTCAGCAACACTGAGAGAAGACTTAAAAAAACTGCCTACATTCCCTGACTATTTCTTCTTGGTCCCTGTGTTGACTATCTCATTGCATTTTTTAATTCTTACTGTACAGTACAACACCCTTCTTTTTCCCTTACAAACCACTCGTCTCTCCACCATGGACCTGAAGTACCTGAAGTCCTAAATGAAAGCTATCAGAGGCCTATAACTTTTAGATTTTGTTGTGGTGCTTCCAAAACATTAAAACAGCAGATTGTGTTTTACAGTTTATGAAATGATTACGTCAGACAGAAAATATACTGTATAGTGGATACATAACAAGTAGTTTCCTAAGCTGCTGGTGATAGAGAAACTAAGCATATTTTAGAGGGAAATTCAGCATAATTTCCTTCCTTTTGCTTTTGTTTGAAATCCCTAATGTTCAGCACAGATGGCATGTTTTCAAATCTCATGCAATAATAACTGTGTCGAACAACACATCTGTGGTAGTCCTGTTTTGTGAGATGTTACAACCCTGTTCTGAAAAACAACCCCCAGCCCCCAAGCTGCCGTTATAGAGCAATTTGTATGAGAACTGCATTTTGTAACCTGAAGATAATGGATTCTATTAAGATAGTTAGAGCAATTTACCAGTGGCTTTTCTGTGAAAAAAACAAAAACACTGCAAATAAAATTACTGTCCTTTCTACTTTAAAGTTTAAATAGTTATCTTCACAGTACATTGCATGTTTAAATATAGATCCATCTTGTTCTACTTAGAGTATTTCTGATATGTTTCGGATTTCTATCTCTCTATATATTTGCATGTTTTCTTCATTCCTACAGTTTATCCCAGAAAGTATCTGAAAAACTGAACATGACCATACTGCAAATATTACAAACATTCCAGCAGCTTTTTCCCCACAAAAAAGAGCTCTATAATTCAGCAAATTTGTAAAAAATAGAATCAGAAAGCCAGAAGGGCAACACTAAAAAAATGAACCCAATAAAAAACAATATCATATAATACCCTTCTCAGAGACATAAAGCTAAGCCCCGTTAAATACTCCTGAAACTTGAGTATAAATCCCCAGTGTGTTTTTCTGCATCACATCTGGCTGAACAGTGTCATGAATCTCAGCTGTTTTCCTAGACGTGTTTAAAAGAACCAAACAGGTATTCAATACAGAACAGCTGTCCCCTATTTCATTACAAGTTAACTGCTGTTTAATCATTAAGTGTATTGATGGCCAGGGCCACATTTAATAGATTGTATAGTAGAAAATGAAGGTTTAATCCCATGAGAAGCAGTTAATTGATTAAAACAGCAAGTAGACCAGTAATACTAAAGTACATATACCATTTGGGACATCGTTTTTATGTCCAAGTGTTGAAGAAAAGACGGCTTGTTGGCTAGAGAAATGTTGTTCAGTTGTGGATAATGATAAATTTCCACTGTCAAGAGACTGAAGGCTGTGCTTAGAAGAATATGGCGAAAGTGGCTGTCCGATGTGGTTGGGCATGAACCATACAGAACCTTATAGCTCAGGAGGAAAATGTTAAATTTCACTGTGAACTCTACTGAGTGCTATCACAAAGTTACTAAGATTGGAATAATGTGATTGCATAACATGATTTATTTTTAGTTAGAGTTGGGAACTCTAGTGCAACTTGTTAAAACTGGATTTTGAAACACCAGAGAGGAAGGCATTATAGCACTCCATGAACATTTTTTTAAAAAAAGCTTCTTCACTTTATGGTAGTTGTGACAAGAAAAAGTCCAAGAACATATACTGCAAGTAAAAAATAGTTTAGCGACATTGTAAATGTGGTCTTCAAAAATCAAATCCACAGTGGAAAAAAACACCACAACAGATCCCTGCGGAACACCCGACATGACTACATACAGTACTTTGGAGGATTCCCACTTTTAGACACTGCTACCTTCGAATTACATAATATTTAAACCAAGAGAGCAGAGCCTGCAGAGCTTTTCCGCTGTACTTGGCAAAATATTGCAACCATTTTTCAACCAAAGGCAGCACCAAATACACATGGATGGAAACAAAAACCATGTCAGCATTCATCAGTAAATCATTAGCTGCCGTTAGTGTGGTCACCATGCAGTGCATACATCTAAAACTGACTGGAAAGGTGCAGAATGGTTCTTATGAACTAATTGACCTTGTAGCTGATTAGCAACAGCTTGCTGTAAAACTTAGGAGAGAAATAGTGAATGAGGAACAGGCCTACAAGGAAAGGGCAAGCTTGGAACTAATTTGGGCTTTTTTAACTATTTAAAAAGCAGAAGGTACCCTACAAGAACGAAATAAAATAATTATTTTAGATTGTGAGTGACACCTGGAGACAGAAATGATTAACCCATCTGCAGAATGGAATTAAGAGTATGATCTATAAAGCAAGTAGTAGGTTTAATGTTTGAGATAGCTTAGTAAGCTTTGAGAGAGCAGCTCCTCAAAATTCTGTATTTTCAGTGAAGGACCCTACAATTGTGTCACCAGGTATTATAATGGAATGATGTTTTTTTTATGGTTGTTAAGCTTACATGGACAAACATAATGTACATATACTGTATACTGACATAAATATCTCCATGTATACAGTATATCGTACAGTTAACCCAAACCCAAGTGTTAAAGAACAGCATGGTGTGTCTGTCACCAAATCTCATCTGTATACAGCAATAACATATGATTTATTTCACATAGTGTAGAGATGTACCTCTAAATTATCAATTAAAAACAGGTCATACTTTGGAGAAAACAAACTTTGACCACATTTAGAAAGACAAGCTTTTAACATAGCTGAAAGATGTTTGGCTTAGTCACCTGCTTAAATAAACTATCAAGTAAATAAAAGGCAATGGCCTCTGCATTTAATTGAAATGTATTCTTAGTCAGTTGCATTCCAGAACTGCTTTTAACTCCACAGTTTATTAGAGCAGCTGAAAAGCCATTGTCTTTTAAGGCCATTGGGAAATGAATCAATATTCTTCAGATGGAAAGATGAGGATGAAACAACTGTTTAATGAAGCAAGACGGTTTTAGGCTGCATAGGCCTGATCCAAATCAGGCTCTGACAAAACCTTTCTCCTAAGTTGGGCTTTCATATAACAAAGGAAATCCTTGAACCTTAGAATCTACTGCTGAGGTGGCATAATTCCCAGCAGTTAATTATTATAAGTTCGAGGTTAAGTAATTGAAGTTGATGTCTAATGCTTTAATTAATTAATCATATTTTAGTGTATGTCATGTCCTGTCCAAAGGCAGCATTAAGAAAAGATTTAGAATGAGCTGACCCTACTAAGAATCAAGGGCACTGTAACTTTAATAAAGTATTTCCAGACATGACCAGAGAAAATTTAAGACATATTGTAGTAAGGGGTTCTGTTTTGTTGTCTTTAATAATTTTAAAACCCTGAAGAGAAACTTCAAATGTAAAACCAGGCGTTTTTACCATGAAATGGAGACGACCATATGTTGGAGAGATCATCTTAATGACCAAACAAAGAATCAAGAATGAGGAGACAAAAGTGTAGAGCTCCAATATCGAAACTCATAATCAGAATATGAAACCTTTTTTTTCTTAAAACCTGTGGAATGAAGCATGTAGACATCTTGGGTGAGGTGTTATATAAAAACAGTTTGAACATTTCCTTGAAGCAGCTATTAGCAACCATATGAGAGCAAGAAAACTGGTCATGTTCTTTGTGAAATATCATGTTCTTATGCTGTTAAAGAGTTAAAATGATGCCAATCAATGATGTGATATTGGATCTGAGCTCTGGTCCTGCACTTGGGAACACTGACTTAATCAATGTAGTTAGATTACCTAGGATTTCACTTATCAATGTATTGATTGCTGTTAGTGCTTGTACACCAATCTACAGTTGTGCAATGCACAGCACCAGTTTTGCAAAGGACATTATGTAACTAGCTATGGAAAGTGACCAACCCTCAGTGATTCACCTGGGTGACTGGCAGGTTTCACATATCACAGTCTTACTGTATGTTCCTTATTCTGCTATCAGTCACACACAGTAAGTCACTTCTTACTAAACACAGAGCCTTCAGCATTAGTATTCCTATTTTTTTCCCATCCCAGAACACTTCCATATTGTCAGCCTTTAATTTTCTAGTTTAAACAGCAGCAAAGGGTGTTGTACTCCCTTTGAAGAATCAGACAGACAGCAAGCTGTGCTTCCTTTAGAGGACAATGTACTTGCAATACTCTGTTCCACACAGCTGGACTGGATCAGAATGACACACTTAGTCGTCTGTGTAAACCCTCTGTTCTATATGGTGCTAGCATTTCTTTTTCATCATATATCAGTTGAGCTGCTCATTTACTTTTATTGGTGTTTGGCACCAATAGTGGTAAAATAAAGGGGCAGATGTTTCGTAAGTGGCATACATAGACATAACAGCTGGTGTAGATATATTTCCATCAAGGGTTTTCAAGAAATTCTATTTTTGGTTGACTTTGAAGTCATAATTGTAGATTGATTGAATCTCTAGAACAAAATTATCATGTTGGAAAGCTTCTAGGCATCCGAGCATTGAACTTAATAGTGTGCTCACTCACCCTTAAAAACAAAACATCACTTGCATGCGCCTGTCCTACTTTAGATCTCAGATGGGCTTTTGGCAAGCAAATAGTGGTTGAACTTCTTTTAAGGAAAAGTAACTGTACTGACATTTACATGCCAGTAAAATTATAGATGATGTAAGAAGATACGTGCCTTATAGAGAAAAGGCAACTAGAAAACCAATTCTGTACAAACAGGAAAGGCTTCAGAGGAGGCTGGATTGCAGTGCACGATATAAATAAAAAGACATTTTGCTACAAAAAGACTCAGACAAAATCAATGTTTCACCTAGTGTGTAGAGGAAAAGGCAGATTAAAAAATCTAAAGCTGATATCATGATGATGTCAGAAAATAGCATTCATTAGGATAGGTTCCAAAGTTCTTAGTTTCAAGATAATTAGTGTTCCTTATGTTTCCAGTGAGGTGGCATGGTGGTGCTGTTGTTAGCACTGCTGCCTCATAGCAAGATATGCAATTGCAATATGCAAATTATAGCAGATATGGAATAATTCCATATCTTAGTGATTTAATGGTGATCTGCAAAACCTGCTGGATTGGGGCTGTCCAGTACTAGAGAAAGAGATGCTTGCTATACAGAGTCACATCCTCTCTCTCTATTTTTTTGCATGACTTCATAACTACATTTTTAAAAGTTTCTATGTTGTTTCAAATATTCTGCTGGAATAAGCAAACCAGATTAAAAAGAAAAACTTTGAGATGTATCTTGTAACTGCCCATCACAGTCTTGTAAATCTATTCAATGCAGATCAAAGGCCAGAAAATGAGGACATAAAACGTAGCAGGGAAAAAAATAAAAGATAGGCAACACAATTTGATCAGGATTCCGGCTGGTGATGTTTTTGTTGAGGAAGTGATTCTCAGACTCCTTAAACAGGATGTTAAAGAAGGCTTTAATGGATTAAAAGATTTTGAAGTAGCCATTAGCACCAGGGAAGTGCACAGCTCACTTGGAAGGGTTTGTTAATGGTGGATTGCCGAGGTCAACCCAGTACAAAGTTGTAAAACACTGTCAATTGAATTATACATGACTACAGTCAAAATAGAATGCCTTTTGATTTTGACTCTGATTAAATGACTGAAGCCTGTCTAGGCAACACTTTCACTGCTAGGAGTTTGGGACAGAATAATAAAAAATGAAGGATGTGTTTTTTACACTTGAAAGTGTTCTATCTTTTATGCAAGTCTGATTACCCACAAACTGATGAGATCTTCACAGTAAGGGTTTTCTTAGACTCTGAGAATTTTTGCTAGGAAAATATCAACTCTATATTTGTAACTCTGTCTTAGTTTATAGTCTATAGTTTATAGAGAAAGAAAGAGAAGATAAACAGAAGAAGAGAGAAATAAATCCTCCAAGTGTGTTGATTTGTCTGTAATTGAGACGTTTCATTCAATTAAGAAAATGATTGACAGTTGCCAGCTCAAAGAAAGTTTAAGAAATACTGTACTATTTAATGTAATCATTGTTCCTTTTTCTTTAATTTCATTTTCCACTATGTTAAAGTGCTGCATGGTCTGAATTCATACCCTTATCTGAACAGTGGTATAGAGATTTTCTACTGTATGTGTTCAATGTTCTGTAAGTTATGTTTGTTAGTTCTTCAGTTGCACATAAAAATATTTCTCTTATGAGAATATAGTTCTGCTTGGAGGATAGGTAGCAATGAGATTTGAATTTATGCAGGTAATTACATTAAATGGATTTACTTAATAGTTTTTAAAAATAATGGGTTCAAGAGTTCCAAAAGAGATGGCTCTCTTGCCATCTCCATTTCAAGATCTTCTCTTTAAATATTTCATTTGAATGAAAATTAATTATTGTTTCTGCTTTGCCTTTCAAGTAACACCATTTTGAAATGTGAAAGCTCTTTTGAGGAAGAGCAACCACCTTGAAAACCATGAAGAAAAACATGCCTTTTATTGCTTCTAATGTCTTTCTAAATTAAATTCTTCTGTAATAATAAATGGTTCTGTACAAGACATACAGTAAGAACAAAAATCCTTCTAAAATATTTATGAAATCTTTCTTTGATAGCTATAATTTATTAAGGTCAGCCAGTGCTATACTGGTATTTTAAATTCACTCCTAAAAAATAATCAAATGGAGTTAGCAGACCCACTAATCCAAAGGTCAGTAAATGAGATTGTCTATTATCTTAACAATAAGAAAGCTTTTATTGAAAGTTATATTTAAACAACTGATGAGAACAACCCCAAAGACCAGCTCTTCTCAAACTCTTCCCCTGTATGCTGTCTAAATGTTCTCTGCTTCAGCACATAACCCCATCCTGTGTAAACTGCACTGCTTGCCTATGATATTGAAAATGGAACTGAGAGTTCTCTTGCTTGTGTAAGGCACTGAAAGGGTCTAGCTCCTGATTGTCTAAAAGATTTACTCCAGGAGAACAGTCAAGCTCTTAATCGTAGTGTAGATGTGCTGCCTCAGCCTTTTTTACTCAGTCAAAGATCTGGCTTCAGACAATAGGTTATAGCGCCTTTTCATGTGCAACACCACAGCTGTGGACCTCGTTGTCCATGCCAGCAGAAACGTTGTGACTGCCAGCGTTTTCAAAACTTACTTAAATACCTGTAAATAAGTTCAGGTGGGGAGCTGCGCCAGCAGGTGTGTGTAGGCTGCAAAGGAACAAGTCATAGGTTTATTCCATGCTGAAAAGAGAAGAAAGAAAGAAAGTTTCAGCTGTGGAGCCTTTAAATAAGTTCTAACAATCCCCCTCTATAAATTGGCTTCATTACTCTGCTCTCCTCCCCACTGATCACTGATGTGTGGTGAGCGTTCTGGCGCACTATGGCTGCCGTCGAATCATCCAGGTGGGGCTGCACATTGGTGGTGGTGGAGGGGAGTCCCCATTACCTGTAAAGCGCTTTGAGTGGAGTGTCCAGAAAAGCACTATATAAGTGTAAGCAATTATTATAATTATTATTATTATTACTTCAATAAAAGATATACTAACTGAGGCTCTTTATGTGTAATTTATTCTTGGTTTTACTAAGTCTGTTCACTGTACTTCTCTGCTTTTTGTTCTGTATAATAATGTTGTAAGCACAGAGTTTCTTGAAAAGTGTTCAGAAACAAAATGAGATTGTTCTCTGGGATGTATCTGTTGTGGCTCACTCCTCTCTTTCTCCCTGCTCAGACCATGTACTTCAGTGGTCACACTAACAGCAGCTGAAAATAGCCCTGCCATAACGTGTAAACACAAACCAGATTGAGAGGGTGGGAGAGTGGAGATCAGACTTCTAATAAAGACCATGACAGTCACTGGCATGTACATACAATGCTGGAATAAAGCAAGGGAATATGGATTTGTGCTGTAAACTAAGACAGTAATCTTAGAAGATGTGGAATAGAATACACCTTATCTCTACCTTATGTTGGTGATCTCAGAAGAAAAAATGCATTGCAAAATGTCAGTAAATAATATTAGAATTGTCTTTTAAAAGTTTCTCTGATACTGTCCTATGTGAATACTATTGAGATAATGGCCAACAGCGATATTTCTGCTACATTCACCAAATTAGACCATAGATGCACATGCAGCAACAGTAAAAGTAACATTTGTCATGTTACATCTAGAGCTTTGTTTTCTGGGAATAGAACTATTGGTGTAAATGTATACACATTCAGTGATCACATCAAAAAAAAGAAATCTTAAAACATCTACAAGAAAAATAAAGATGCAGCCTAAAGAAACTGAAGATTGCATCAGATTGCATTAGAATTATTTCTATTTTAAAACTATTAAAAAAAGAAGTTAATTTATTTAAAGGATACTATGGCATTTCTTACAAATTGCTACTGACTCCAAAGAAAATACACAAATTAGTATGACCTTAAAATAGTGCATTTCTTAATCAGATTATTTTTTATTTGAAAGAATGCATTTCCAAACAAACACGAGCTTTGTCTGTGGTCTGTCAAAAAACATTATTTAGCTAGTCCTTTTGATTTGAGTCCAGTAATTGCAAAAGCCTAAGAGACTAAACAACACTTGTGACCTATGATTCCATTTTAACAATATCTAAAGTTACTTTCTACAGGATCTCAAAGGAAATCCTAAGCAGACACGAGAAACACTGCCTCCATTCTGAAGTTAATTTCTGGATGAACCCCAGCAGAGATTAAATAGGCCCCTGATCAGAGAATTTTGAAAAGAGTTTCCTTGTTTCCTTTTGGAAAGGCAGTGATATTATTTCTGAAAAAGTCAAGGGGTGACAAAACAAGGCCAAGGAAACCCGAAGAACTGAATATTGTTCAGGCCACTACCTAAGAAGTACTGAAGCAATAAAATGGTAATATGTAATATAAAATGGTACAAGTACAGGGGAAAACATTAAAATGTTATTGACCAATGAAAGATAATGGCACTGCTTTCAGAACAGCAAAAAGGAGGCAAATATTAGATTTAATGGCTGCAGGGATATCGCACAAGTTATTCTGAACCCCTGGCCTTTTTTGCGACACCATTTTTTGAGATCTTCAGATCAATTATTAAACACTCACCTACAGTAACTTCCAAACACGTCAGATGGGCCGAATGCCCTCCTTTCATTTGTAATTCTTCTTTTGTTCTAAACAGATATTACGTTATGTAGAATAGATAGCTGCCTGCAGCAACTGGAGGTCAACTATTTTCTGACCTCATTAATATCTGTGAGAAATCAGCACATTTTGTTTATTTATTTTCTTGCTTTTCAAGGTAGTAATGCACTCGGATGCAGTCAGGCTATAACTCGATTAAACAGCCAGAAAGATATGATTAAATTTTGTTTCATACCAGAAGACAAGTCCATAGCCAACATACTGTACTGTTATTTTCATCTCTCATTCTCAGAGGTGGGCTTGATCGCTACCTGTGCCTTTGCCTCTCACATGCTGACACAGCTACCAGCTCGAGCCTTGTTTGAGCCAAGTCTGCTGCGTCTGCCGTGTCATCAGAGTATGTTTGTGTGTGACTCTCACAGGAATCACAGGCATGTGGGCAAAATTCAAGGGGAAAATCTTGTAACCTCCAAGATTACAGCATCTCCCACACACACGTTGACAAGTTAGAGACACTAAACTAACTTCGCCCATACTGTAAGTCTCCAGAAGGTGAGAGGAACACGGAGCACCTGGTGAAAAAGCACATGGGGAGAACAGAGCGAATCCAGTCCCCTCCTTGATCCGCAGTGGAACCCAGGACCCAAGAGCTATTAGGCAACCGTTCAACCAACATGCCACTCTGCCACTCTCGAAATGAGCTTCTTTCAAATAGGAATGAAATTCTGAGCCTGTGATGGCCTTTATCGAACTTGCTTTTTTTAAACATATAGAAGGTGGTTTGCAATTGACCTCAGAGGATACGGAATACATGCCAATAATGACAAAAGAACGTTATTTTCTGTACTATTTTAGAAGGAATTATTCCTCTTTGTCTACCGGTAAGGAGATGATAAGCAAAGAGCACAACAAACACGCTGTTATAGGATTGTATAACCTATATCCATTTCACAAGTGCATTGCCTTACTTCACAAGAATAACACTTTCTTACTCCCAGGTTTCCACATCTGGTACAATGCTGCTGATTTTCTCATCAAAATTTCAAATCCACAATGAATCGAAAAACAATGTTCAAAGACAGAGATGGTGGTAAATGAATGTGTTAGCTTCCGACTGAACCTCCAGGGATCAAAAAGCTCCCTGCTCACAGTTTGGAAGGAAGGAACATTCGGACTGGTCTGATTAAGTCACAACATTCCCTACAGACCTGGCTCAGATCTCCTTGACTCCAAAAACATGACAGTTTGTGCTGATTAGCTTTGTTGGGTTATAAGAGATTGAAAGGACTTTCCTTTCTGAGTTATCTGCTTTCATGTGTGGGACAGTGAAAGCTGTTTTGGGAACAATGATTTAAGAAGAAAATGACACCATAGCTACAGTGGAAACTCTACAGTAATGGAAGACAGTACACATTGTCTAGGACACAGGGTCAAAAATATCAAAAATATACAGGAACTGTAAAGGGTTTGTGGACAGTGTGGCATTCCTTGTATTGTTGTTACATACTGTATAAATTTGGATTATTAATTTCCCTAAAGGCTCAAAGCAGAAAAAAACAAAGACACATAAATTAATCATCTTTGACTGGTGAATGTTACAGTCATTACAAAAAGAAAGTTAATGACCTACCGTTCTCTGAAATTGAGTGGTGTTAGAAAAGAGGCTTGCTTTGAAAACGTCATTACATTACATATCTAAACCAATATAAGGCTTACACTGCAGCAGGTTTTTAATTTTCCAAATGGCTTATGAGTTGATCCAGTCTGAAGCTTTAGAATATGAATATCACCCTTTTGCAGGAGATTTTTCTATGCTTTGGTTTGCTTAGAATGTTATGTACAGGAAGAGTACAATGAGGGGGGAGATGTGATTAAGGTAAAGCTGATGTGAAGAGTCTAAGGGGTTTCTGTGACAGGCAAAATGCAGCAGAAGCTGTGATTCATGGCTCAGGCTTTATTATTGAAACTTAATGGAAGATTATAGTATAAGTAGCTGGTATAAGTAGCCAAGATTGGCAAATGTCATTATCATTTTATAAGCCATTTATAAGCCATTTATCTCAAGAGGGCGCTGAATAGTTACAGATGGTTAAGCTGTTTCACTTAATAATTTACACAAATTTAACATAGATTTTTTATATTTGTCACATCTGTGCCATATCTCTTGGAAATAATGAAGAGAATAAAAAAGTTTGTCCAATTCTCTGTTTCCCATTTTTTTGTCAGATGAGCTGTGATATTATTGTGCTGCAAAGTACTTTCTTAGTGTGAAGGAACTGTTTCTTGTTGCAGTCTCAGTTCTAATTTCAGTCCTGTAATGTCTAAACTTCCTTTTCTTGGCACAAAAAATAACATCTCAGTTCCCGAAACTATTTTTCATAATGTTTTGTGATAGAGGCCTTCCACATGCTAAACCATTCATCTTGCACCAAAACTATGGTCCATAAAGACAAAGTAAAAGAAATACAAGAATAATAATGTTAAAAAGGATTTCAGTAAAGCTAGTCCATTCTAATATATTCTGATGGTTATTCAGAAAACACTAGATGAATACATATTCTAAAGTGCAACACTCTAACACAGGGATCTTGATGTTTATTTAATGGCACTTTCTTATTTTTCTATTTATTTTATTTTTCTATATTTTCTGCATTTTGACAATGCTTATATTGTATCATAGCTCTGTCCGAAGTGCTAATTGATTCCTACAAGCATTAAACTACAGTACATGCAAACGGTAGATGGAATATATTGGACTGGAAAGTAGACTCAGTCTGTTGTTTATTCATCTTCACATTTACAAATTTGGTAAAAAGCAAAGTCTTGGGCATATTTTATTATCGTGTTTTTGTAAAATATCACCTGAAAATATAATAATAAAATTCTACATTTAAACTTTGCCTTCTTGTATTTATTGTTCTTACACCCCCTGCTTTCTTATGCAAGTTTTATCTCCCAAACTATAAAGTTCTTTGTTAATTAAAAAAACAACAACAACCAATTAACATTTCTTTACAGCTTTGAGACTGAGTTTCTGAGAGGTTATTCAAGTGACACTGAGGATTTATATATCCTCAATTTATATCGGGATTAACATGGACCCCGCCCTTCTGTGATTTAACTGCTATCTGAGTACCACCTTGCTCCTCACTCTAGATCTGTTCTAAATACAATGGTGCTAGACACATTTAAAAAGTTATAGCTTATTGCTCCAAGAACTACAAAAAATGAAAGGGATTGTGCCTCAGAGCTAAATTCTGAGAAGCTGATTAAATTTATTAATTTGTAAGATTAATCAGTAAGAATCAGTAAGAAGAAAAAAAACTGCATATCATGACTTCCCTGAGAATCACAACTTGGTACTTGACCTTAACAAAAGGGCAGGCGAATACGGAGAAAAACCGAGGACCCTTCTCTGCAAGATCCTGATAGAGCTTGACAGCAGTGTTAGGGTGGGGATTCCCTCCTAATCCTGCTAGCACTGTCAAACAGCCCTTTATCACAACAGTGTTCATTGGCACGCTGTGTTTTGGAGGTAAATGAATGAGCCCCAAGGGTTCCTCTCACAGAACCACGGTTTGCACATCTGTGAACTCTAACTGAATTTATTGACAAGTACACCACGCACCATGCCTCCCAAAGAAGCTGTTTATCTTCGTTCGGTTTTCAAGGGCTCTGTTATTTTAGCGCTTGAGTGACTATGAATCATTCATTCCTATGGGCATAGAAAAACAGAGGGATCCAAATGGCTATGGTCTGAGCCTATTTCCAATAACACTGATTATGGAAGATGGATGGTGATTACAGGAAATTCATCCTTTTTTCTGTTCAAGAGTTGCCCACTGAGAGATATTGTACACACATCTCTGCCTGCCTTTTGTCGCTGAGAGAAAACAATGAAGTAGCTGTGATCAATAACTGCTTGTACTACCCAATAACAAGCACAAGACTCAATATTGAAAAAGCAGGTAAGATAAAGGTTGACAGTACTATTTCTTTTTGTGGAGCACTCCTGCAGCAACATTTCTGCCTTTCAGATCTTAGGAGAGATCAACATTTTCTATGACCCATCGTTCAAAAGGCCTAAGAAGTTCTTTACATTGGTCTAACAATAATTGTTAATCTGTGGTCAGATGGATCTATTTATTCTATGCTTGTCTTTCAAACTTAGATTCCTCTCACATGGAATGCCAACGATGAACAAACTCTTGTATATAAAGTATCAAATTTTTGTGCAACCAGAGATGTCTGTCTTGATGAAGGCTTGTGTTCACTGAAACAGTCTTAATAAATAAATTATTATGGAGTAGAGAGTTCTTTTTTTACTGTTCAGCACCTCTATGATCTTTGGGTCTGCTTCTTCTTCTTCTTTTTATAAGTCATTGATACCTGATGCCCTAATATCTGTGGTGCCTCTTTTTTATACTGTAGGTGGGTGACTAACTGTTATGAGAGTTTCAGAATTATATTGTGATAACACCGCTTCATTCTCTTGGAAACAGACAAGGATTTGAACTCAAGACAAAGGGTGGAAATAGTACACGGGATATTGGTTTCACCCTACTGCCACAAGGTTTTATTGACAAAGTACAAAGCCCTTTTTTCCTGTATGACTTCCCAACAGCGTTTTGTGTGGAGCGTATTCTGCATTTTACTGAAGCTGAAAATAAAAATAAGTAAAAATAAATCCTTGCAAAATACATGCAACGAGGTCAGGTAATGTTGCATCAACTTGACCTGATGTAGCACATTCATTTGAGCAGTAACATAAATATAGAAAAGCTTGATGCTCTCATCCTTTATTGTAATTAAGTTCGCTTTCTGCATCCCCTACAAGCTCGTGTGCACAGTGTGGCTGCCTGACTGCCAGGACCTCAGAGCTCAGGGATCCTCCACAAGTTGTAAATCAGAACCTGCTGAACTGCCACAGGCAGGGAAGCCCAGGCACACACATCCATCTTTCTCCATCCCAATTAGAGCACTGCGTGAGCTACATGCTTACGTTCAGCTTTCCAAAGCCAATCAGAGGCAGACCCCAGGGATGAGATTTCACTCTAGCAATTATTTTCGTTCTGCATCCACTGAGCAGGCGTCAGGAAAACAGGACCAAAAGTCAAAGCAGTTGGATTTACTTTCCAAAGTAAACTATTGGCTATGTTTGTGTGCATGAGATGCTTGAGAGTCTTCTGGCATATATCTGTTGTGCATATGAATGTATACTATCTATCTTTTATAATGATAGGAAGTAGAACAATCAGGTGACTTCTATGTTGGTCAAGACAAGCAACTACAGACAGTTGTTTTAGCTTTATTAGAGCGTATTAGATAAGATAAGATCACTTTGTTGGCCATATTCAATTCCTTGTATTAGGAATTTGTCTTTTCGCATACCCCAGCTTGCTCTCCATGAGACACACAGACAGGGAGAGAAGCTTGGGGTCAGAGCTCAGGGTCGGCCATTTAAATGGCACCCATGGAGCAGTTGGGGTTAATGGCCTTGCTCAGGAGCCCAACGGAGTAGGATTCCTCTGCTGGCTAAGGGATACAAACCGGCAACTTTCCAGCTGCAGTTGCAGATCCTGAGCCACAGAGCCACCGTACCACCCATGGTGTGGTATAGCTGTCTCTTCATGAGTGAAGTGGGCTTGATTTGGTTCATATAGAGACACTGTTCTCTATGAATTATGAGAAGTATGAATGCTAGCTCTTAATTGATTGTTTCACTGTTCAAGATTCAGTTTTACCACACTGATTAGCATTATGTGCTGCTGTGAGGTTTCTGTATTATTGCAACAAGCTATTTATTACAATGAGCCGTTGTATTATAATCCTTTTGTATCCTTTTTTTTTTAAATATTATTTGGACTGTGAACTCTGAAATAGCCTGCCATATTCCACAATAATCTGCATTTGCAAACTATGTGTTTGTGTTTTTGTATTAAAAAAACATGAAGCAAGGGCAGCGGGTGACCTTTTCCCTCCTTGGCTCCTGTCCATTACTCATCACATTTGCTGAATCCAGCTAAAACCTTGCAGAGCCACATTTTATTTTCACCAGGGACTTCACGCACACGACAGAGAGAAGCTTGCAGTCATGAGAGACATGAGGAAAAATCTCAAGTGAATAAGGACAGACAACCAGGACAGAGCTACAGTTAGATGAATACTGTGGCAGACTACAGTCTTCTTAGCAGTGTCTTCCTTGGAAATTTAGATACATGTCTGGAGTTTTTATGCATCAGAGTTTACCCCAAAGAGCAATAGACCTTCATTCTCAGTAACTCAGTATGCCACCTGATATGATCACTGTCAGAGAGGAGTTGAGTTAATATCACCCATTACCAGGCTTCACAAACCAACATTAAGGCATCATTAACCAAGATTTGCCCAGTGCAGCATGGCCACATACGTTTCACAGGTACCATACAGCAGACATCAATAATAGCTCACCAGCTGTATTTACTACCAAATACCAAATTGGGACCCCACATTTCTGATTGCAATGACAAAGATTTGTTTTAGATTAGAATGTGTAGATTTTTTTCTTCAGCCTTGAGCATTCTGACATCAAGTCGTCAACCAGATGTATCAAGATAATATATTTACTTATTTTATACAACATATCTTTTTCTGGAAGACATATAATGTCCCCCCATTTTGAGGAATGTTGACCTAAGCAGCAATTCACAACAAGGGTCTTGTTATGACAGAACAAGGTTATGCGACAGTAGTTTCCTGTGGTTATTAAAGTCTGGGGTACATTTTTAATTCTTCAATGTACTGCCCACTGCTAAAATAACAGGAGTACTTAAAATGTGAAATCATTTTGTCATAAAGTCGATAAGAATCACTATTAACATAAATAGAGTTTTAGCTTTTACACTTGATTTTTAAATCACATTTTTCTGTCGTATGGAGGCAATGAACCATATTTCATACGGCTGGAGTTGTGATTTTTTTCAGTTTGATGAGATCAATTATTTTGCAAGCTGTTAACTAATTAGTCTCTAATGCCTTGCAGAAGTTCTAAACCAATCACAAGGCTTCCTCTTAATAGTCATACCTGTGTAACGAATACAGTATATTCATTGCAAAAACAGCTCGTGTATGAGCAAGGATGTCTGTTCTCTTGTAGAAGAAAAAGATCTGCAAGGAAAGAAAAACAAAAAGGCAAACCAGAGGTCAGTATTTACATTACAAAATTACTGAAACGCATCTAAACAGAGCTGTGCCTGTTTTTTTGACACCTTGGCTTCCACATGACTTAACTAAAGATGGAACATAGCCATGGGGGAGTATAAATTTAATTTACAGCACAGTAACAGCTAATTCAGCTACCACTGAGAGAGAGCATTTCTGACAAATGTTTTCAAAATCTCTTATTTGGAGGAGTTAGTGAAAGAGTGCAGCTATTTTGTCCCAGCAATGCTGAATGCATTCTATAAAACTCTGCCTTCTCAAATGTAACACTATGTTGCCTCAATTTGGTCTCTTATATGAGGTTTTTGATTAACACTGTAAATCACAAATTGTTCTGCTGCAAATATAGCACTACAGTCTGAATCTGGGGCTGAAGGCAAAGCAAAGAACACCTGGTGAATCGGTTGTCTGATGTCATCGTGATGCAATTCAAGCTGACTTGGGAACAAAAGTTTAATCAGAAGACAGAGGGCCAGACATACAGGGACAGCAGAGGTCACAGATCATTGTGACAGTACTGTATGTGGCCAAGGTCAACATTTGCTCATTACCAGTTTATGGCTTACAGAAATCAAAATAAACATTTCTGAACATGAGACAAGAGCAGTGGAATAAATGCACGGCATAAACTGTTGGATAGCACATTATAAAATAATTACAAAATTATTTTGTGCAACAGACCCAACAAATTCTCAAGCTTGTTAAGAATGACATGTACAATGGGAAGGATGGACCTGAATGGGATCTTACATTTAACCTAAAAAATTAGGTCAGTATAGATACATCTGCAGTTTAAATTAAATTAGAATAGATTTTGTATAGAGAATGTTGATTTAGTTCTCTCGGTAGAAGGATTCTGTGTAAATGAATGAAGGCCAAAACTCAGTTGTGGATGCTAAATGTTATTTTTCAGTAGAACATGTGTTAGTGAAGTTTTTTCTTTAATATTTTTTTTGATTATGAGATTATTCTACAGTCTTGGAGCAACAATATACTGTATGTAAATTGATAATAAAATAGTATTGCAATACTGTACAGTATATACAGTATAGTGTATGGTTATATACAAATACAGAACTTCCTTCAATCTAAAATAAAAAAACATCTTGACACTTCCCTCTGAGACTTCCAGCAATCATTTCAGCTATCAAGATGATAAATGTCAACTGAGAGACTGTTTCAATGCAAAGACTGTTACCTTGACTTGATATGACAGTGTAATAATTTGACCTTATGAATTTGTCATTTGTTCAAGGCATGTATTAATTATGAGGGATTCTGGGATCCTTTCTTCAAGTCATATTAACATTTAACAATCTTCTCTCTCTCTTGCTCTCTGTCTGGAAATTAACTTCTAGGAGCTATTTCACAATCAAGATGAACATGCGAAATGTGTGGATTAAACCAATACAAAGGCCTCCAATGTCTGAAATATTTCAAGTAAGGTCAATTCTTGTAGCAATTCAGGTCTAATTCCCATTCACATGGAAGCAAATAGTTTTACAACACCGATGGACATTCCCTTCTCACATTTTTATAAATGCACTGGGAATGGATTAAACTGTAATTCGGGAGAATCAAACTAATTTTCTGGAAAACTAAGATCATTTTAAGTACTAAGCAAAATCTTTGTCTAAATGCTGAGTATAGTGTGTTGAGCTAAGATAAAAGAGCCTTGTCTTTTGAATTAGAACAGCGCTTCACTATTTCCTTGAGAACCCCTGAGTCTTCTTATTTGCCTTCCATTTGAGCTTTTTATTATTTAGGTTTACTGAACCCTTAATTTAACTATTTTCTGAATTGTCTTACCTCTTGAATACCTGAGTTTTGGTGCACAGATGCCAGCAGAATTAGTGAATGGAATTCTATTCTGTCTCTCATCCGTGTGCTTAATGAATTGTTTCTCCCCTGTAGCTGCTTAGCTACCAAGAAGGAAAAACTTACTACATCACCACCGATGTAGAGACACAAGTGGGAATTACACTATATTAAGATATTCCCCCATAAGTATTCATAACATGGTTACACCTGGTACTTTAAGGGAAAAACATCCAAATTAGGATAATTTTGAAACCCAGCAGATGGTACTGTTTTAATGCTAATTTCTACCCTTGTCCAACTTTTAAAGAGCTAAAAAAACAAATCTACTAAAACAAATAGGCCTATTATAGTATGAAGGGAATACAGTATGAGACATAGTTAGAATGAAACACTAAAATTAGAGAATTAGTTAACAAATTGGGAAGATTTTTTGCAGTCTATTTGGCAACATTAGTCTTGATAAAAAGGCACAGAGCCAAGCAAATTGAAGTGAGAGAGAAGAGCTATCTCCTTGACATATAGACACTAATCTCTGTGCTCATTTTCCATGACTATAGCTAGAGATTTGCTAAAATGTACAACCTGTCACTCTGGTTACAGCTCAAGGTAAATCAAGTAGTAAAGCAGATGTAACAAAGTGAATCATTGCCTTTCAAAGCACCATAATCCCTTTAAGGGGCAGAATAACCAACGATATTAGTGGTTAGAAGAAAAAAGAACAGCATATATTTGGTGCTCAGATGTATTTAGTGCATAAAGAGCCTGGGCATTTCCCAGTGATTCAGCAAACCTAGGTCACAGCAACAAAACACGCACAAATTGCTTAAACCCAGAAAATCAAACACGCACATTTGTGGCTATACCAGTGAACCCTCTTTTTTCATTCCTCATTCACAAGGTGACTTCTACTTAAGACTATTTTAGAAACTGGACAGGAGTGGCTATTTGATTATTTAGTCAGAAGGGGAGACAGTTCAGTTTATTCAGCAAATTGCAATGAATTCACAGGGGGTGGTACCCTTGCCAGTTCATTTTGCATATAAAAGTCATAGGTAAGAGTGGGCACTGTTAAGATTAACAAAATCAGTACTGGTGTGTAGTTCAAATGTTACTACCACTACAGGTGTTTTTCTGATTTATGTTGGTTGTTTAAATGATGCATGCAATATGATATAAAATGCCTTCACATTAATTCTTGGTGAAAGATACATCGTGCATTCAAAAGCAGCGCACCTGTGCACACCTGTAGACCTGTAATCTAAACTGGCTCTTCTGACTGCCAACTGTCCTTGAGACTGTTCACCTGCCCTGGGCCTCAAAACCCTCAGTAGACACAAGCCATAGAAACTTACCAGCCTTTGCAATTAACCCTAGTTTCCTAGGTACATCTCTCAGGCAGTTTTAATCTTTGAATCTGTTTCATTTCCAATTTGGAAAGATGAAGACATATTTTCTTCCAGGGCTGGGGAGGGCCTCTTTAATCAGGTCAAGCTGTGATTTTATGTTAAGCTTTGAATCATTGTGTTCAACATTTTACTTTCTAGTGATGGTTCTATGAGATTTACAAGAGGACATTTTTCACTTCATTTACAAAAGAACCACTCAAGGTTATTCCGATGGCTTGACGTGGTGGTGCTTTGTTGATAATGAAACTGCACTACCATTTATTTAAAACACACTTCTATGAGATTCTGGAAACCTGAATTATTTTCAGTGGAAATAATTTGATTAAACTTTAAAAATGTTAGCTTCAAAGGATATATAGTCACGGCGAGACAGAATCTGATGGGAATCGGATCGATAAAGTCACAGCAAGTAGCAAACTTTTCGAAACTTAAATTCTGAAAATTACTCCCAAGCCAGATACTGAAAGAGATCTATTGTTTGAGGATAGGCTTCATAAAACTGGGGGCTGAAACATGAAATAAAAATGGAACAAATAGGAGGATGGAGAAAACCAAAGGATATTTTTAAAAGCAACCAAGGTATCAGTCATTAAATGTCTGCCGTTTAACCTGTGGAGATTGTACTAATTAATTCCTTTAAGAATGGAAATATTTTAATTAGTACCTCCCATTAGTGGTGTCCACAGTTGTGGGCAGTAATTTAGCCTCTCTGGAGCGACTTCAATACAAGGTCCACCCCTCACAGACCATGAGATACACTCTATGAGCCATTAGTGAGCTGGTAAACACAGAAGACCTCTATGAACTTACTTGTTCCCTAATGTACAATAAACATGGCATGCTTTTTCTGCTGGAAAGCAATCCAGAGAAATAATCTGAGAGAGCATTCACAGAGACAATTGCTCTGTGTCATTGTTTTCCAACAACAGTTATTCAACCTAAAAGCCAAAAAGACACCCATGAAATTCAATTTTTATATTACCCCTTTGTATTCTATGATACAGTAACTGATAATCAAATAAGCAATGTACATTTGATTTAATAACATTTGATCTATTAAATATTGTGAGTTCTTGAGTATTCTTCATTTTCGTTTCCTCTTATTCAGCTGTCCAGACTAACGACTCCCATTTCAATGAAAATAGTTTCTGCCAATTTTCTTCCAGGCACACTGTGCAAGTGTGCCTTTCATAGATAGGTCTGTTATTTTCTAACATACATTTCAAAACGTATGCCTAAATAGGTGAAGGAGAATGAAGAATTTTCAATGTGTATCTTCAACAACATATTTTGTTCTTTGTGTATTGCCCATTCGACGGTGAAGTAAAAAGCAGAGTAAAGCAAAATATGAAGGCCTGTAAAAACTAGGTTTCTATTAAGTCAAAACTAAGACACACCCACAAAACATTCCGATGACTGGCTGCTATTTGCCAGAAATATCTTGCTTTCATCCAGTAAAAAGTATTCCAACAGGAGGTGAGCTACTTATATGTAGGAGAGTGTACTGTAAGTGACTGAAATTAGAATTTAACCTCCTCCTGAATTTGTTTAAAACTACCATTTGTTGAAGTAATGCTTCTCTTCTTCATCTGCTCTGATGTACAGTGGGACTGTTGGTAGAGAAGAGCTGCCGCACATCACTCAATTAAATGGGTGCTGCACTTGGGTGGTGGATGTAGGCCATCCCTGCCTATATGTCAAACACTTTGGGATCCTTTGGATTGAAAGGTAATACATAAACGCAAGAAAGTATTATTAAAGATGGCTTCACTTTCCCTTCACTTATTCAGCTCTTCTCATCGCCTACATCTCTGAAACAGGGATTTTTTCTATGATTTTCGAAATGCCATACCCTTTCTCAGCTTTCAGGTTTTACATTCAGATTTCTTTCCATACTTGCTTCACCCACGCTTAAGTCACATACTGTATGTCTAGAACATCATTCTTCCCCTCCTCTCCTGACATGCCCTTATCTCATCTCATTGCACGATACCAAACCACCCACACCACAAGGCCTTCAAGCAAACAGTATTTCCACTTAGAGCTGATGAGCTCTGACAACAAATAAGATGATGGTTTAAAAACAAAACAGGAATGCATTTCACATTTTTATGTCTTCTTTTTGACCTTGCTGACGATAATGTGCTTTTCCACAAAGCACCAATTTCTTGGCTCTGTGAAGCTATGCTTTTCACGTGGAGAGTGGGCATCATAAACAACACTGCAGAAATCCCATTAATGGACACCTGCTGAAGGCCCAGGGGAAATATAATTTGCCTAAAGTTCTATGAGGTAGATTACTGCTACAGTCTGATTAATTAGATTTTAAAATTTCCAGAAACAGCACACTTGGAAGGCAGGTTAGTGTAAGTCATTCTTGTAATAAACACAGATCATTTGTACAGGGAATGGAAACATTTCATAATGATGCAATAAAACATTCACTGGATTGACACAGGCCAACATGTAGACTGCACAGAAGAATCGGTAAAAGAAAGAGAATAATTAATCAGTCCCCTTTTATTGAAATGTGGTATACTGTATTTGTTGCTATAATACAATATGCTACTTAATCATGAAACTGGGTATAAAAAGAAACATTTAAAAAGAGACAGATTCCTCTGTAGTGATTAGAATTGTAAATGAAAGGTTTCATGTGCTGCCATCAGAAAACGGACAATTATAATCATTTTAAATCGAATACAACGGAGCCTCCCTGTGACTTACCCTCCAGATTAAATTGTGTTCTCAGCTCTGTTCCACAGGGAGAAAATGTGCTGCTGTGCATGCTGTATAATAAAGATAATAAAGTTGAATGCATAGAATAATAAAATAATAATGCTGAATACAAAATAGAGACTAAGTGTTTTTTTTTCCTTTGCAGGACTCACCATCTTTATAAAATATTAAAAGAGTATCATCACAAAAACTGGCGGAGTAATTGTACATGCACACAGAGCTGCATGCATGTTATGTAAGGGCTATTAATATATTATGTCTGAACATCCAGATGGTCCAGCAAATTGGTAAGGGGAACAGAGAGCATTTCTGAAATTAGAATGTCCTTTACATCTTATTGTTTACAGTTAGAAAATGAAAGGAAATCTGATTATCCCAAACAAAACGACAGGAAAGCGAATCTATGTATATTAATCGTTTAACATGACTGAAAGATTCTGTAACGCTGCAACAGTCTGTCTAACATCAGCCATGTGTGAGAAGCCTCTCTTAAAATGTGAGTTAAATAATGGAAGGTGTCCTCAGACTTTGGTTAGCTGCCAGACTTCCAGGACAGAGTAAGCAGTTTCCTTATAGAGGGCTGGACATAGAGATAAGGGGAGGATAGAGGTTGCTAAGGAGATAGAATATATGTAAACAAAGCAGGATGATCTTAGGGAACTTTTAAAAGCTTTTTCCTCAGCATCCCTTACATCTAGGCTGTTGGTTTTTATTTGTTCGGCATTGCAGGGAGAAAAAGCAGACTTTTTCAAATAAGTACAAATATACATACATTTATAGACATGAACATAGTGTAATAAAATGTACAATCTGCCAAATGGCTGTAGATTTGAAGTTATTTTAAAAAATGTGTCAATACGATAGTTGCATAAAACGTGTTTTTTTCATGCATGTTTGTCTTTTTTTTTCAGTACCACTGTAGTGTTTCCAAAGAACGAAAATTGGAAAAAGGTGAATACAGCCCTTGAATACAAGGAGTGAATTTTGAAGCCCAACTTAATACGTCAGATCAATCTAAAGTGTTTTCAACACTTTACAGTTAAAGACAGGGAGAATTTTACAGTTAAAACAATCCACAAAAAGAAAGGAATTCTTAAAATTGTATAAATGCTGTTATAATACACACACTCTCATGCATTCAGGCAAATACTCCCATAAAGCTATAATTCTTTTAATTAGAAATAGTATTCACTTCTTTTATAACTACCTTTCTTGTACTGTATATACAGTGGGTGTTTTATTGGAAATAGAAATTTCAATTCAGTCTGTTTCCAAGAACACTCAAAAATAAAAAAGCACAAGTACAAGGCCAATTACTTCTGATTCTTGACTTATATGTCTCTATAAATATAAAAGTTTATACACGTGCTGTAATGCTACATTATACTTAGTCTGTTAGATGTAAAACATCTAATCTGTTGCAGTGCAATACTGTAGTTCCCTGTTAACTCCTAGAACTGTAAGTATTACAGGATGAATGGCTGGGCCTGGGTTCAACTGCTGGGGTGCTATCTGCATGGAGTTCATGTGTTCTCCCTGTCTGGACGTGGGTTTCCTCTAGATGCTCTGGTCTCCTCCCACAGTCCAGAAACATACTGGTAGGTTAATTGGCTTCTGGGAAAGAGGCCCTCGGTGTGAGTGTGTGTATCCTGCCCCGTGCCTGTAACTTGCCAGGCTAGGCTCTGGATCCCTTGTGACTGTGAATTGGAGGAAGCGGTTCAGAAAATGAATGGAAGGATAAATGGCCGTTTGATCAAGCAGCTTTAACTGGAAAAAAAACAACTTGATTTTAATTTGCAGTGCCTGTTTGCTGTGAAGAAATAAAAAAGAAATATAATTAATTCTTCCTCCTGTAATAGCTTTACAACAATATTTCTAAAGAAATCCTTTGTGGTTGATATGCTTATCTGTAGCTTGTCAAACATAAAACTAATTTTGCTTCTCTGGAAAGTAACATCTGCAATTCACAACAACAATAGCAGCGGCAATAATGGCCCTATGGTTCAAGAATATTGCCTGTCCTCGCCAATGAGAAGTCTATAAAGAAGTACGTGTTTTACTTGTATCATTAAAAAACAAAGGCTACAAGTCACAAACAGAGATTACAACATTTGTAGCTAGAGCATACAACACATATCACCCCCAACTCATCATACCTAAAGCTAGGGGTCATTCCTCCAAGTAATCTGTCTCAGAAGAATCAGAATACTGCATTTAAAATTATGTGCAGTTTACTATGAAGGGAATATACTGTCATATGAGCCATGCTAAAGGGTTGACATCATGTCTAATTGGCAGTAAGGAAGAAGAGGTAACATGACTATAACTAACATAAGCCATTCAAAGAAAGGAATGATTGGAGCCAGTCTGACATCAGAGGGACTCCATACTGAGTCACTGAATCCACAAACATCTATGATCTTCCCTGATAATTAAAGCAACATAAGGAACAAGCTCCTTTGCTACCAAATGCACTCCAGCTTTATGTTGACATCATTTAAGCCACAGTGGGTATTACACCCCAAAAACCAGGACTGCCTGGGAGTTCGAATTGCATCAAAGAATTGGAATGAGACTAATATATAGGTTCTGAATTACGCATGACGAGGCTTAGCACACCTAAAATTGACAGCCATTCTCCAAAAGATTCCCTAGTTCCAAAACACTCCTCTACAGTTCTCATGACTTTGACATCTTCAAACCAGCTGGGTAACAGGGCAAATAATCAGGTTCTGCGATACATGGCAATCTGTCAGTCTCGTCATAGGCTGCAGCTCTAGCACAAATACTCACACTACTGGAAGATCACAAGCAGTCCACACAGGTGCTTATGACACATGATCAGGGAAGTCATTCTAAAAAAAAGACACCAAAACCAACTTTGTAAAAAAGCCAGTGCAGGGGTTTGGAAAAGACTCATATCTGGAAAAGGTCATATTGCACTGGGTCTACCAAGAGGCTAAAGCAGGCGGAGCCCTGTGGTTAAGACAGCCTGGGCCATGCCATTAGCCCACTGTGACCATAATTCCCACAGGAGCAGTGTCTAATTAGCTGAGAGAGGCAGGCCGCTCTTCCATTTGACATTAACACTTGAGTGGCATTGTGGAGCATGGAGTGTGTCAAAGATAAATAGCAGTGACAGAGCGGCATGTCCATAAGGTCTAATTCTCCTTGTGCAATACAGGGCTGTGGCTATAAAGCAGAGATAGAAACAACCTGGCTGTTCTGACACGGGAGGTTATGAAATGTTAAGCAAGCAGAAGTAACAGGTTTTATGGGAATGAGCTCTGGCTCAATAAATAACAGTCTAGCTCCACACTCCCAAAACCACAGCCTATCTTTTTGTGGATCCCAACATCTGAATCAGCAGATGGGTCCCAGGCACTGTGGTGTCCTAACAAGTAGTTACAAGTCCGGTATAAAGCTGGCTGAATACAAAGAGACCGTAGTCAGAGCACACATTACACAGGATGGGCACTCCTCTGATAGAAAATAGCAGGTTTGCATACATGGGAATAAGCTTATTCCAGATAGACATACAGATGCAGACAGACACAGTTGCAGATGCAGGCATGGGTATAAATACTGATAGTCGCAGGCACAGCACAGGTGTGGGAACTGGTACTCATACAGGCACAGATGCAGGTATCACTACTGATAGACAGAGGTACAGGGAAAGGTGCAAATGCAGGTACAAGTACAGGTATAGTACTTCGCAGGTAACACAAATGCAGCAAGAATTTGCCTAATCCCACTGTTGCACTCATCAGTGTGATATTGCACTACACAATTCTAAAATGTAAGACATTTTGCAAGCATGAACACTAAACATTCTGTGTGGCAGGAAGATAAAAAACTGCTTCTGGAATAACAAGTGCTCTTTTTAAATGATTTATAATGCTTGCCAGATGGTAAAATAGAAACAGGTGATAAGCTATGTGAAACTGATCAACAAAAATAAATTCAGCCTCGCTAACAGGGCTTCAGCAGAGTGTGGAAATAGATGGAAAATCACAAGCCCATGCCCTTAGTTGCTGACTTGACAATTTCTCTAGGCGAAATTTATCATTTATCATTTTGTGATGTATCACAAATCCACGATTTCATAGAGAATTTGAGCACACTCTCAACAGGAGCTTGATAAAACTGAATCATAATATCCTGTCCCACACAAAACTGTTTCAGCTGTCTGAGAAATGACAAATGCTATTTGTGCTTTTTTTTACTATAGCTTTAACAGTGACATCCCACTTAAATTGTTAATGATTATTGTTCCAAGAAACTTGTATGAATCAACCATCTCTACAGTTTGATTTTTGACTGATAATTTGAGCTGGTACCTCAAAGCTCTTGGGTCCTTGGTTTGATTCTAGACTGGGGAGCCTTCTGTGTGAAGGTTTTTACATTCCCCAGGTTCACTACATCTAATAGGCTATTCTAATGTGTCCCCTTCTCTCTGGTCTCTCTGTGAAGAATAGGCAAGAACAGTCACATCCTCTCAATCCCACATTGCACACTGTGCTTCCAGGATAGGTTATGGTTTGCTTTGACCGTCATCTGGACGGGCAGTTTTCTGGTAATAATTAGACAGTTATTACAGAGGGGAGAACTCATTCATTAGAGAAAAGCGAAAGCAAGGAATAATCAATAACAACATGCCCCAGATAAGGGAATGAGCACACCAAATTTAAAGACTAAATATTTGTGATCCTGTTAGAATACTCATGCTTTGAGTATGTCATTGCTGAATGCAGGTGTGGGAACAGGCAGCCAAAGCTGTTTCTAATATTCCTGCGCTAAATATGCCTTTGTGCAAACTCAGGCTGAAAATCTTAGGCAGGGAAGAGAGCTGCCAGGAACTACCAGGTGCAAGATTTTTCTTTCTTCATCTCACACCTTTTTAACAAGCTCACTGTCGCTTTTCACAGGCACCCAATCCATTTAAGAGAGAAAAGGTGAGCGTTGTGGCCCCCCTTCTAATCCATTTATGCCAGCACTCAGGTCTGCATTAGCGGCTATTTCCAATTTCAGGTTTAAGGTATCATGGTAATACAGAACTAGGACACTAAGGTCTCAGGCTAATAACATTACCATGTACAGATCTCACCCCAGTAATTCTCGAGAGCACCACCAGACACTAGAGCCTTTCTCTGGCTATTATCATGCCATTTCAAGCTACCAGTACATACAGCTCCTATACTTCACAAGATAAATTGATATTTCCTCATGAGAATCCTTCATGGTGCAGTGAGTAAAGCATACAAATATTGTAACTTTTACAGTAACAGAAATAGGACTCTGCTGAAGGTGAACAATGTAAAATAAGTAAAACAAGAGCATTTTATTATCATGTGAGGATTTTTGCATGTTGCAGTATGGGCACTGTTCTCCGCAACTACATTTGAATGGATCAAACTGCATCTCAAACCAAGCAAGACGTGTATACGTTTATTGTGTTGCAGCTCTGTAAAATAATTCCATTGATTAAGATCCTTAAATCCTGATACCTCAGATCCCCCTGGACTTTGGAAACTGCTGCGGAGTTATTCACGACGTTATTTGCTTTGAAAAGTCATCAAAGGCACAGGAACATTTTTTATTAAGAAGCCAAGACTTGGAAAGCGTTGTGCAACTCTCTTGTAAAATGTAAAATGGGGGAACTACAAGATTATTAAAGCTGCTGTGCACCAGGGATTTGCATAGAAATTTTATTGCACAATAAAATTATGTAATGAAATCCTTTCAAACAGGACTACAGAAAGCAAAGGGTATAACTACTACTATCCTTTAAATTGGATAATTCTTTAGGTTCAACTACACATCTTCTTTCTCTCAAAGACAGAGTGAACAAAGAATGCTTTTTTACATGAAGAAATAGACTAACTACAAACAAAAATCTCCAGTATGGATGAAAACATGAACTCAATTAACCCTTGGTTGGCATCACGAAAATGTCGTCAAAAGACCTGTATACTTTAATTGCCATTTTTGAAGGCACCTCTACCGTACAAGTAACATCTTGCAAAATACAAGCTTTACTCACTTCAAACATTTTCTTTGCTTTCCTTCTATCTTCTCTTTCCAATTGTCTCTCTAACATATTGTTCAAATATTGTTCTGCATGTGTGTTTCGTTAAATGTCTTCAGTATAAAATGTTTCATCCTTCTTCTACAACTACTGCACTACAACTGCTGCTTCCAATACTGTCAGCATTACAGGTTACAGAGTTTCAACAACTGTTTAAACCAAACAGAGTAACTTCAATTATTTTGTTACTTGCTTATAACTTAAGCCGTTCCAATCAGATCAACAAATTAGCTGCTACACAAAAATATCAAACGGCATGTTTAGTTTTTCTTTTCCACGGAGCGCACTCAGAGTGGAATCTTAACTGTAGCCTAACAGGATCTTAACCTTTAAAAGCAATTAACTAAAGTGGATAGGTCACATTTGTGTCTTTGCATTTTCTCAGGCTAAATTAAGGCCCCTGAACAACAGGAAGTAATGGAAGCCTGCTGCAAGGGCTCTCAGGGGAGATTTCTCGGAGCAGGCAAGTCTGTACAACGGAGAGACGTGCTCTGAGAAGGCACTGAAGTGTAAACGGACTTGTAGAAGCCAACCTTCTGGGGCCTGTTCAGCGCCGCAAACACAAACATGCTTGTTTTTCATTTGACGCATGGGGGGAGGGGGCACACTAGCCTGCTTCGATTTTACTCTGTACCTGGCTTTGGCACATGTAGTTCACATCACAGGAGGGTGACGCGCATTCCCTAGCAATCGTGTCCCAGAACTGGGGCTGCCAGTACCGGGCAGGAGATTGATGGGGCTGGTCTAGCTCACTGGGGTGTTCCACTGCTATGAGCAGCTTCACACAAGAATGCACATTCACTCTCACTTATCTGTTCCTGCCTCCACTTCCTTCTCCACCTCTGTTTCAGAGACTAGACTTCCTATTTGTGTGGATTCCAACATCTTCAATTCAGATTCAGCTCTTCAAGTGCTGAATCCCCGTGAAGCCATCAGGATTGGTGTTACTCCCACCAGACTGCCCGCCCTCTGCCCTTTGATTGTACCCTCAATGGCAATACTGTCATTGGCAATTGCTTGTCATCAGCAGCGTCATCTGTGCATGTTTCAATAATTTTACAGAAATAGGCTGTGAAGTTACTTGAATTTAGGATTAAAAAAACAAACATTTTAACAATGTACGTTTTTTTTTATTTTACTATTGACAAGACATTGCATCACTTCACTAATATTTTTCATTTTTTTTAAATCACCACATTATGAAAATTAACAAATATATCCAAAATTAATTTGTGACTTTTTCTACCAGGCTATACAGAAACTGAAGGCATGATTACAAGTCATATGACATTAGCTGTAACCTCGATTCATTTAGATAAAGGAGCCTTTCAGAACCCAATGAGGAAGGGGGACCTCAAACAATAAGATGACATCATTTCCTTTCCGGAGTGAACACTGCTTCTCAGTATGACTTTTGTGAAAAGACATTGAAGCAAGCTATGCAAGACAGCAACACAAGATGGATAAATGCTTTGTTAACATCTGAACAAAGCATCTGTGCTAAATATGGTATATTATTAACAGATATACTGTGTAGACTGGGCTGCACCCACATTTTTTGAGGTTATTATTAGACTTTATTCTAAAATATTCTAAAATAGGAACTGTTCTTGTATACTTGAATTGCAAAGGGAAAACATAATTAAAACATTCAAAATTCAAATTTAAATAACTTGCAAGAATATGTCTGCCATTTTCTGGAAAGATGACAAAAACAAACAAAAAAATCATCTTTGCTGAATGACACTGAGTGCTTTTCACAATGCATCTGTAAAAAGTCTGGATCAACTGGATAATTTGTTATATTTTGTGTGAAAATATTCTTTAGAAAAGCATTTCAAGTATGCAGGATTATTAAAAAAAACATTGTATGATGTGATTAGATCAATGTATTCAATTTGAAATGTGGGTGTCTGAATATTTTTTATTTTCTTTTTTACTCTTTCTTTATGAATGAATGAAGTCAGATGTCACCAGCCCTATCTCAGAGAGCCGCGATCCAGTAAGTCACTTAGTGCTCAGTTTAAACAGCAATTAATGCTTAATTAGTTCTCAAAGGCTCACAGTTTCTGTTGCACATAATCCCTTTCTTTTAACAAATTACATGTAATTGAGAAAATGTAAACTATTCAAAGTCTTTTTAAATTGCTAATTTAATTGTTACCTACACCACCTGCTAGTTTAGGGATCTTTGGGATTGGAATTGGAGATGCCTATACAGCATTGAGAAATAGAATGTCATAAAAACATTGACTTCACAACATTTACCAGACTACATCGCAAGCAGAATGTACTGTATAGGAATATTTACAGTGTGAATTAAATTGCTTTGGTACATAGTTACTTATTAACATATAAATATTCCACACAAGAGGTCATTTGGCTGTCTAGTTAATTTTGTTACTAGTCAGTAATGGAAAAATCTCACCTAGTCATTTCTAGATCCTTCTAGAACATTTCTTGGTAGCTTGTGCAAGACTACCATAATCCTTTGAGAAAAGGAGTACCTCTTGTTGTCAAACACTGTCCCTTTAAGCTTTTGTCCACTGGCTCATATTGTATTGTTGATCCTAAAGCCAATACCTTTGAGGAATCTGAGTGCTTGAGTTAATCCCTCTTGTAGTCATTATATCTTTCAATTCCTATCAACTCCACCTCTATTCAGCAGGAATTCACCTTTATGACCACTGAATTACACCCACTGGAAAAGTGTAATTCATACTGTTTTTTCATACACACTGTACTGTACATACTGAATGCATCTATCTATTTTTCAGGCACTATTAAAACCTTTTTAGGAGTCATTTGCAGACATAAGACTATCTCATACATACAAAATAGTTGCAGGAACAATGAACTAATGTGCTTATGAAGGGACTTGAGAATCTTTAAATTTGAATAAAATTCAATTTCTTTGCAAAAAGGTTTGATACTCAAAAGACAGAATATAGGTTACCTTTCCCCATCGCTATTTGAGTCCATTCTGGAACCCACAGGGCACGTGCTAATCTCCGACACACTTCCATTATTGATTGGCTAGTCCCACACTCTTCCAAGCACATCGCTTTAATTCATATCATCTTTCCTGACTGCTGAGGTCACTTGCACTGCTCATCAGTTTCACTTAGAAATCAGCAGTGGTCCCTAAAATAGATTAGTCTGATTAACGCCACTGCCCTGCATTCTTCACTGAAGGAATGAATCCAGGTCAGTCTAAGTGCTCTGAAGCATCGCACATTGTCCTGATTTCAGGTGCAACCTACATTGTGAATCATTCTGTTCCTGAAATGTATTGCACACAAAAACCAAAGACCATCACAAAGAAGTGCATCATTTTATTTATTTTACATTGAAATGTATATGCCCCCTGCTCCTTGTTTAAAAGCAGACTCGGAGTCTTAAGGTATTCACGTCCATTCATGTAATTTCACTAACTGCTCAGTCACAGGGCTGCAGTGAACTGGAACCTGGCAGACGATGGGAACAAGGCAGGATACACTCTGAACAGGCTATTCCCTTGCAGGGCCCATAAACACACAGGGATTGATTTAGAGATGTCTGCTCACCTAGACAGCATGTCTCTGGACTGTGGGAAGAAACTGGAGTACCCAGAGATGCCTCACAATGCCCCGGAGAAAACATGCAAACTCTACATACAGTAGGAGGCTCCAAAGGGCAAGTCACGATTCCATGCCATCCAAGTCTATGAGGATTGGTTAAAATTGTGTTAAAAAGTTAAAAAAAAGAATAAGAAAATAAGCAAACCATTATTTTGTGTGGGGTTTTAATTCAGAACAATTAAAATGGGCGCCATAAAATGAAATGTCTCACAGCACGCAGGTCCTGGATTTGAGTCCTTAAATATTGCATTTTCTATGTTCACACAGGGTTTTCCTAGAAACTATCACTTTTCTTCTACTGCCGAAAGACCTGCAAGCTTTTGTTTTTTATTATCTGATAGAAATTGCCCCCCAGGATAACCACACGAGGAAGGTGGCTGTCAATGAGCTGAGTGGCTTTTGTGCTTCTGTCAACTATGACAAAATCAGGTATGGGCCTGAAACTCATTTAATATAGGACCTATTAATCAAAACTTGATACCCCGAATTTAAAAAATGAGCACCACTGTTTTTTATTACAGTAAATTTAGTGTCACAAAGATATTGTATATATTAAGTTTAAAGCAGAGGTAGATGTTATGTATGTTTGCCCAGAAATGAAAAGGTCAACCTCTTAGGAACAAGCTCTACTGTTGTTTTGTTTTTGTATGTGTGTCTGTGTACATTTGGACAGGGGGTATCCAGAGATAATTAAAATGCATTGCACTTCCTAAGCAGTTTTCACTGAGGCAGAATAATGCATCTATAATGCAATTTTCTGCAGCATTCCAAGTGTAGCATAATATTAGAACTTACTCTTCCAAAAATAACCTATAGGTGACCTATAGGTTTTTCTAGAAATGTTTCTATAGAAACCTAGAGAACTGGGATATCTCCTTGTAAAGCTTTAGGTTATTTTTATACAGTAGGTTAGGGGGAGCTAGTACTGTATGAACCATAAACAAGTCAGAAACAAATTAGATGTACATATACAGTATAGAAAATATGACTTTTTTATTTCCATTTTTAAATGTATTCTTGCTAAATTCCTTTTCGGCAGTCTGCAGCTCACTGGCCACATTAAATTCTGTGAATTCAGTGATCAAATAATGAATGTGTCATTAAAGTCTTTTTTTTACCTTAACCGAGTAATGTTGCTGCCAGATGGATACCAGTGGTATTGTGTTAGATTCTGAACAAATATTTTCATTCAACACCAAATCTATTTTAGCAGTCCTGATAAATCCTTAGAAAAACAAAACAACTTTGGCTTATGAAATAATGAAGAAAGAGTGTTTACACTTAAATGTAAAAACATATTGCATTCCAATTAAATGATTCAGTACCTAATTCTCATGCTTTCCCAGAAAACATGTAACAAATCTTAAATACAGTTTATTAATTGTCAATTTCTATTACTGTATTTCATCTTGATGATTATTCTTTTTATAGAAAGTGCAATTAAATCAGTTTTGGTCCAACTTTTAATATTGCTGAAATGGCTGTATTTCAGGCTTTTACTGTTGCAGAAAAAGACAATTTACAGTATGTCACAATGTGTAGGATTATAAAGCTATTTATATCTTCAGGCTGTTGAACTTGAAGTAGTAGGTTTTGCATTCCTTAGTTTTTTTCAAGCTGTGCTCTGTGTAGTCTGCTTGACTGCACTTTTTCTTACATTAACTTGACATGATGTATCCTACTTATTATTTTAATATTAGATTTAAAGTAACAGATTACTGTATGTACCTTGTGCAACAAAACTCTTTATTATTCAGGTCAGTGCGTCTCTGACTGCTGTATTAGGTATGTCTTGCCAATGAAGACGATTAGAAATGTAAGATAAAACCTACCAACTCTCAAATATTTATAGGATACTATTTCTGTCTGTGGCTGTAGTATCACGTTATCTGTTTGCTCCTAAGTGACACTTTATGATCTAACCCAGTCTGTCAAGGATAGTCAGTATTTACTGACAGAAGAAATTGTCAACTAAAACTTATCAATAAGAATGAGTACTGAACCAGAGAAGAGGGAAAGCATTTCAAAACTGTTTTTTGAAATTATTTACCCCCCAAGGCACTCAGCCTTGTATTTGATTTGACATGGTGTCTGACTGCCTGAGACGAGCTTAAAGAAACCTCGACGACTTGGGCTTGCAGAGGCATTTCGACACGATTCTACAGTATGTGTGTGTACTACGGCTTAGGGATGGCTGAGACCAGGAATGAGTGAATAACTGCGGTGAATGCTAATTCCTTGAAGCAGCTGGGTAGTCATCACTGGCGAAGGACAAGCCAGGTTTCACAGTGTCACAGTCCTGAAGCTCGCCACAGCTTGCGATCACACACTTGGCTGGCCCCTAACAGACCATTGTTTCCAGAGAGAACTCAACAATTTTCAGAGTGACATTACTAATACTGCTGCCTGTGGTGGTAGTGCTACTACTTCTACAGTACATCTATACTAGCACCAACCTTAATTTTATTCCTTTCATTACTACCACTGTGCAACATGTTTAAGATTTGCAATACCTCAGTATTACTGTTACTTTAAAACATATCACTTTTGCTAGATTTTCCATAATTTAAAAGTCAGAAGTAAGACTTATACTCATGTTTAATTTACAAACAACCTGACCTGATATACAGTATCAAGCAAATAGTCACATCCCAAGATGTCTGGCTTTGCAGGATGGGCTAAATTTAAGTGTACAAGAAACCTTCGTCTGTATTTTCAGTTTTGGAAGATGAGAATGCCAAGATTTTAGTGTGAACTGATAAATCGGTAACAATTGCCAATAACTAGTCCTTCTTAACTGAATTAATTGTTTTTATACTTTTGATTGATAGTTTGTATGTCAAATTACTGCCTTTGAAGAGCCTTGACATATATTGCTACCAACACACTATACATCTTCATTATTTTCAGCATCAACTCTGCACATTGGTGGTGATGGAGGGGAGTCCCCATTACCTGTAAAGCACTTTGAGTCAAGTGTCCAGAAAGGTGCTATATAAGTGTAAGCAATTATTATTAATAATGATTAATTATTATTATTTATTACTGTATATATATATACAGTATTGCATAAATCGGAACTTCCTCATCTTTTTCAGCTACTAAAGCCTTCACATTCAAAGCCTATTTACTTTGTTTTCCATGTAAATAAGTTAGAAAGTAGATCCAATCTTATTAGACTAAGCTGTTTAATATATTTGAAGACCACCACTCAAATTAGGATACTTAAATGTATGTAATCTTCTTTGGTATTAGGAGTGCAGTAAGGTCCTTTCCTGTGATAATGCAGTAGGACATATGGTCTTAAAGATGCATTGTCACTGCTGACATTCACTAAAACAAAATTCAGAAATATTATTTTCCAAGTCACACACGACATACTGTAAAGAAAACAAAATGATCATAAATATTCTAAATCGATCCGTTTCGAGTTTGGATTGAATCTTCGGAACTGTTCAATAATAACTGAGGCATCAGCTACCGTGCAAATTAAATGAGGATGTGTCATTGTGGCAGGTCTTTTATTTTTAAGGGCGATTGATATGATACAGTATAATGTAAATGTGATGTAGCAGACTTTTCTTTTGGCGTTGCACATTGAAGTTTCAATATTGACATCATGTTCCAGGTCTAGTCTTGTTTTCAATCTTTTTGCCTCAACACTCATCATCACCAAATCAACAGTCACAGAGCACATCTTCTGTCATCCAGAGGGGAAGCTTTTCAGCCTAACTGCCTTTATTACATATAAATCAGACACAGACAAGGGAAACGGTATAATTTTCCCTCACGTGCTTGTTCACACTACATGATACTGAAGGTAAAAAAAAAATGTGTATTTATATTTTGAAAGATCAAAGTGAAAAGAAAGCAATTTTAAACCCTACAGGACAAATTACACAAAATGAAGATAACTGTTCTAATATGGCAACAGTGTCAATGTGTGTGTTTTCTACTGGAGGCACTCTATTACTGCACAATAAGAACATCTGTTAGTAAGCTATCCCTCTTTCCTCCTGCCTTCTGCTGTCAGTGCCTGAAAGGGAGATGGATAAATGCAGGCTCTCTGTTTTGCACGCTGGGAGTGCCATAGTCCCTAGCTATTATTTATCTGTAACTTGACACACTCAATCATAAACATGCTCAGGACAAATGAATTTATCTTCATTGCAATCTGTTTAAAAAAATCTCAGATGATACAACATAGAAGCATTAATGAAGGTGGATGATTACGTATTACTGAGATATTACTGTGCATCTCATTAATTGAGGCTAGACTATGATAGTTGTGGACATGGTTGTGATTGTAGAGTAGCTGTGGTCTTAGTTGTAGATGTGGTTGTGGTTATACAGTAGTTGTAGTCTTGGGTGTGGATATGGTTGTGGTTATACAGTAGCTGTGGTCATGGTTGTGGTTATACAGTAGCTGTGGTCTTAGTTGTGGATGTGGTGGTGGTTATACAGTAGCTGTGGTCATGGTTGTGGATATGGCTGTGGTCAAGGTCAGGTGCCACATGAAAAAATTAAAGCAAGATAGGGAAGTCATGCCATTCTTATTGGTCTTCTTGTCCCACATTCAAATTTTTTTAAGTCCACTGTAATGTGCTTTACCTGCTATTGTTTGGATTTATTTTCAAAGTCATAATTGCCTTTAGGGTATGTTGAGTTACATCCTGTTTCTTGCAAGTCAGAATGAAGAATCATCTGAGAGCTGAGCCTGAAACTAAAGCCCTTGTGTAAATACAGTAACTGCCGCCTTGTAACCTCTTCCACTCAATTGGAATAAGTCGTGAGACATTTGATGTTTCAAAGAGACATTATTTGCTACAAACAGTTTGCACTGCTTTTCTTAAAGCCTTATTTTTAGACTGTTTAAAATTATACCATCAGGGAGGTGAATTTGGAAATAATCCTTCCAGTATAGTGTTATGTGGAGCAGGGTGTTAAATTAGTAAAAACAAATGCAAATCAGTCATGAGAAACTACAGAGATAGTGTTAGAAGCATTACATAATTAAAAGATCAAGTAATAAGACAACGATAAAGTGTGTGAACCTCACACTTGAAGACGGCTCCAAGGCCGAAACGTTGTGTTTTCTTTCTTCTCTTCTCAGCATGGAATAAAACTTGTTCCTTTGCAGCCTACGCATGCTGACACAGCTGCCCACCTGAACATAATTAAAAGATGACAACTTTACAACTTTAAAAACAACAGAAATGCAGTTTCCCCTATGTGACAGTTTATAAGTAGCTGTTCCTACAAGTATTTCCACATATAAAGAGTCTACTGAATTGAATGCTTGAATTTTTAAACCAATTACAAAGGTTTAAGGTTAAAGGTTAAAGGTAGAGTACAGTGGAAAGACAGTAGCAAGCATATACAGTATGTGACATGTCACAAGTTTTTGACACTTTATTGTTTGTTAATATCCCTCAAAATGCAGACTCTGGAGTTAATAAAACCAAATCCTAAACTGCTTGATTTCAGATTGACAAAGGAAATGTCTGACATATTTTGTCTCGAAAGGAACAATCAATAGAGTCAATAAACTAAAACTCAATAAGCTATTCTTTCCCTGTTTAGACTATTTATATCAGCATTTATAAAGGATCCAGTTTTAATTATATAAAGTAAATATACATTTGTGGAGTGTTTAAATAGCTTAACATTTCAGACATTAATTTTGGAAAATTCCCTTTATAAGAGATAAAGTCACTCTATGAAGCCGTGGTAGCTATGAGATCAAGGGGTTTTAAATGTGCTTATAAAGCTAAGTGTGAAGGATTTCAAAGAGCTACTGTAGTTCCAGCTTATTATGGTAGTAACTGCATAACCAATAGCAAGATATCGCTGCAGATTGTTCTCAGATACACAATAGAGTGTGATTTATGTATTTATTATGTATGATCTTAGTAGGGGAATCTTTAAGAGACATTTCACAATATTTACCAGCTTAACAAATCCTTAAACAGCTTGTGTTGTTCATTGTGCTTTGAAGAAGTATAAGCTTCCACAGTACCACTGTGTTCACACATAGAATGTAAGTCAGAGATCACACACAAGGCTGACTGCAGAAGTGATAAAAGCTGCATTTTCTGAGAATTCTATCCTGCTAATCCTTACAGGGAGAATTAAATTGTTCAGACTAAAAACCACCTCAATGTACTATTGCTCGACACTGTTAATGCTCTATTTTTCAACAGGTCATTTTGGGACAATCAAGTTTGGCGAATGAGATTTTTTTTGTCAAACAGTATTTGACAAATGTGTAATAGATCATTCTTATACAGTATGTATATACACCAAATATTTATCATCAAATGTCACATTTGCTAAATGGACTATCGATTCAGGAAATCAAAAACAAACCCACAAGGGCAGCCCTCTTTATATATTTCTCATCTTAAAACGCTGTGACAGATATGGGGCAGACTGGTAGCCAAGCGTAGCATTTAAATCTAGGTCAGCACCAGAATTACTAATACACTTTTTTCGGGAAGACAGAGACAATACGTTTATTCCTCTTCAGCAATATCACACAGTCAATGACAGCTTGTTTAAAAACAATAATAACTGCAATAGAGATAACATAGCAGACATTCTGTCAATCTGCAGTAAAAAGTATTTTAATTTAGCATTTTAACTGGAAGTGTTCATTACCATGGCAAATGACAGCTAAACAAAGAGAATCAAAAAAATCTATAGTTTCTTATTGATGTAGTGCTGAAGGCTATAGAAGTCCACCCCAATCACCTGCATATGCAATCATGTATTTATTATCATATGCAAAGTCCATATGCAAGATCAGACAGGTATAACCCCATATACTTGCAATCCGTTGATAGCAGTTATAAATTCTGAGGATCATAAACATCATGAAAAAAACGTTAAACCCTTGGCAGCAGTTATAAAACAGATTAGGACCCTGACCGTTGCAAACAAAAGTATTTCCAGGAGATTATATTAATCTGCTTTACCGAATGCAATTCACTGAATCATCCACAGAAATGTTCTTTTCAGTGTATCAATCCCCAGTGCCTGCTCTGTTCAGAGAGTGCTTTGGACACCTTTGTACACATGTTTTTGGGAATTTCCAGATGAGGTCAGGTTTTGGAAACATGTCTTTTCTTGATCACATCAAGCTAACATGACCTTGTAGTGCATCACAAGTGCTATGCAAACGAGATGAAGTAGCAAGAAGAAAAATAGGATACAGATAGGCTGTATACAATGCAGTAATGTAAACACCCTGTAGGTATGCATTTCATGTAAACAGCGTATGAGTACAATTAGCAAATTCCTTTACCAGTTTGAAAACTAGAATTATTAGTGCAATTGAGTGTAAGAGTTATTCAAAGATGGAGTTGAGAGCAGAGAGACCACAGGTGCTGTCTAGAAAGGTGGGTTTTGAGTAGGCAAAAAGTAGGAGAAAGGTGGTGAGGGACTGAGCAGTCCCGATTTCTGTGGGTAGCTCATTCTCCTACTGAAGACTGAGGGTGGAGAATGAACAGGCTCTGGCCATGTTAAGAATGGAGGGAGGTACAGAATGTCTGGTGGAAGAGGAGATGTGGAATGGGCCAGAGGGAATGTAGGGAGAGATAAGGGACCGAACTAGGCTTTGAATCAGAGGCACGCAGCATCTGGGAGCCAGTGGAGGGATAGGAATCATAGAGTAGCATGTGGAAAGTGAGGCAGAGACAAGGAAAACTGCAGAATTCTGGATGAGATGTGGTGGGCAGGTAGTGTGGGCAGGGAGGCCAGCCAAAAGGAAGTAGGAAAGTACCAGGACATTGACGGTGAGTTGTGCGGAATAGCTGATAAGGAAGGCAAGGAATCTGTGAATGTTTCTCAAGACGTAGTGGCAGGAGCATACCAGAGACAAAATGTGCTGGGTGTAGGAGGAGAGGTTCAGAGTGACACTGCAGTTCATATCTGAGACAAGAAGGTGCACGGGGGGTGGTAGTGGAGACAAGTTGAGTTGAAGATGAGGGGAGTTCATCCAAAAGGAGATCGCTATCACACAGACAGAGACAATGGAGGAGACCTACAGAACTGTATGTACTAGTTTAGAGAAAAAGAGAGGAATACTTAGTAACATCATGTGTTTAAGCCAGGTTTTCTATAAATTGCAGTTAATAACCAGGAAACAAGGAACAAACTGTGGGAATTAAACATTAAGAGAGCAGGTTAAAGGGTTGGACTCTCTTATGTAACCATTGTGATTCAAAAATATTGCAAACTTCCACATAGGAAAGAAAAGAGAAAATGATGTGGGTTTGCGTATATCTGTGTAGTTTATATTTAATATCAGAGTGCATACATATCATCCTAATATTTATTTTTGTTTTGCTTCTCAAGCGTAGTTACGAAGGATCTTGTCTTGAATGTTGCATCTGATGCCATAGTAACAAGATTTTAATCAGATTCTCAAAAGACTCTTCCTATGTTTCTAAATAAAGCATGAACTCAAGAAAATAGAATTATTTAAATGAGAGAATAGAAAAATGTTGACTTGAAAATTATTTCTTTTTTCTAGATGAAAACTACCGGATACTGTATATTGGCCATGACAGTCTGTCAGTTATGTTCTTTCAGAAACAAAAAAAACATGACATCATGAGAACAATACCTGTCTTAAAAAAGGAGTTGATCAATTCTCTCTTCAAGGTCCCACTGTATAACCTCTGAATGAAAGCTGTAATACATTAATTGTTAATGCAGCACATGGGGTCAGACCCTGGTTTTGAACCACGATCTCACCTCTAAGCTCCCAGGCTGCCCAAAACAAACAAATACTTGACAATTCAGATGACATCTCTTCCTTCCAGTTGACATCACACTCCTTACATCCAGAGAGTGATGTCATCCAAAAGGCTGATTATGTTCTCCCCCTCTAAACTATGACAACCCCTTCACTTAACCACTACAAATCTGTCTCATTTGGATCATAGACTTACTGCAATATTTGTGGTTGGATGCCATGTTAGACACACAACCAACCTAGAAACGTACAGATATGATTTAAGATTTGTGGTGCAGTATATCCAGTCACCAAAATCAGTAACATACAGTAACTGCTGAAGTATCTAGTCAGGGCAAATAAGTTGGAATATGTACTGCATCACTACAATATTAAATATTAGTAAAGCAAAGTTGTGTATTTACTGTATTCTATGTATGTGACTGAAAAGGAAATGTGTTTAAGGCTTTTAAGAAGTGAAATCATAGTGCTACTATTATTGTATAGGTCAAAAGTGGAGCTATGACTATTTCTCATGTTGCTGCAGGGACATTACGCTTCTGAACAGCGCAAAGAGGATTACAGTTTCATTTGTTAAATGAACTAATACAAAAAGAATGTCAATAGAAAATCAGTTTTGGGAATCATTCACTATTTAACAGCCTGTTAATGTCTGTCTCCAGGCTTTTCCTTGCAAAAGGGTTTCTGGTCAAGCGACAATGTTGATTTGCCAAATATCTCACCTTGTTATTTGAAAGAACAGGGCTGTCCAACATAGTTGTACTGATGTTTTACTCAAGATTTGACTACCAGGCTAAGAAATAAGCCTAACTAGCATTAAAAAAGGAAGAAGAAATAAATGCTCATGAAAACAGAAAACAATTTACTCCCTATCTGTAAAATGGCTTATTCTAAATCTCTCCTCCCAGCTCTGAAAACTAATAAAGGAAAAACTTATTTTGGCATTTATGGCATTCAGTGATAGTTTTTCTTTATTAAATCAATATACTTTGAAACATAGCAGCTTCAAAGGGTAGGAACGCTTATTTGCTTTGTCAGCTACTGCAAAGACAATCAAAAGAACAGCATTGAAATCCATTTTATTCCAAACAATATCAAAACACAAATGTTTAATGTCATGATCTTTCTTTTACAGCACAGCCTTTATTTAGAATTCAGGAATTCTTTACCTTTGTAAGCACAATATGCCCTACTATGTAGTGTTATGCCTAAATTCTAAAAGTTGATAATGCTTTTTAATTTTAACTTTAGGACTTTTAAAGAAAATTGATATTAAGCAGTTCAGACTGTGTCGTATTCTAGAGTACATTACACAATCTGTAATTCATTTTGGAATATCTAAACATTCGTGAAGCAAGTTCTACATCAATACTCAGAAGGCCACATTCCTTTCCAAAACATATTGCTGTACACATTCTCCAAGTAATCAAGAGTCATTATTCAAAATGAACAGCAAAACTGGTTGTACAAATCAATACCCATATGTTACTAGAATAACACTGAAGGGGGGAATAGATTGCTGATTATTAACCCTGTAACTTGGACCTTGTACACTATAATCTTAGATAATTTATGTTGTTGATGACATAGCTGATTCGTGACAGCAGAAATCTACTGGAGATTTACTTTAGCAAATGTACTACATTATTGCTAACGTGAAACAAGATGGATGAAACATGATTCCAAAGCCCTGGCGTTGTGGAACCTGCCTTTAATTTACTAGGCTGCAAATGCTTCTTGAGTATGAAAAAGAAAACCTTTTTCAACCACATGTCTCGGGCTGTCCCCCGTTCTTTGTCAAATATTATTAGCATAAAGGAGGTACAAATACTAAAGCTTATTTATTCTCTCGGTCCCCTGGGGAATTTAAGGAGGCACACAGTTTCTGTAACTCAAAACTATTTTACTGGCCAGAGTTGTTAGCCCAGGTTGGGGGACCAGGTGCTGTATTAGACTGGCCTTTCACTTCTGCCTTTTCCAGGATGCTTGAACTAAACTTCACTAGTACAGCTCCCAAGATGCCTGGGAAAAGCCTGGCAGCACATGGTGGAGACCAGTATAAGATGCCAAAGTCCCTGTGGCCTGGTGGTATTTAGCCAGTTGTACTCAATGAAACAAGCAATGTTCATAGGCCTTTAACAAAATTGTTCCAACAATCACAGAACACTGGGGTAATACCCATTGACTGGAAATTTGCTAATGTGACACCCATCCATAAAACGGGTAATAAAACCAAACCAATGTGATTACAGATCAATAAGCCTTTCTTCTATTGCATGCCAATCAGGTACATTCCCATTCCGACACTGACAGGCGAATATATTTAAATTGGTTTAGCCCTTAACAGAGAAGACTTGATGCAGATCTGACTCACTTTTCCAAATCCTTAAAGGCATTTACAAAGCCAACCCAGTGCAGTTCTTACAAAGCCAGGGAATACAAATTGAAACTAAAGGGTAGCGTATTTAAAATGGAGACACCACTTCACACAAAGGAGTATAGGAGACTGGAAAAAGCTATCCAGCCAGTTTTTGATATCGCCAATTTGCTAGTAAAAACTAAATAAGCCAGATGGACTAAATAAATTGATTTGTGGCCAATGTTCTTATGCTCTTACATGAAGTAAACTGGTTACCGTGATGGTCTTGATATGTTTTTTTTTATTTCATTATGATTGGATGCAGCACAATGAATAGTTGTGATTCATTTTAGGTTAGGGTAAATGTGAACTTTCCAAAACATTCCATTAGAGGAAAGAGTTTCCCCAATATTTCTGAATGGTCTTGGATTGCCAGTAGAAACTTAAGAACATGACAAAAACCCAGATTTGTAAAGAATCCCTCAGGATAAATGCAAAGCAGGACATGCAGATACTTTAAATATGTTTATGCAACCCCAAACACTAGAAAACTGTCTGGTTTATTGCAGAGTTTTCTTTGTGTTTCCTTATCTTATTACCAAGATAAAAAAAAATATTTTAATTTGATAAGTGTTTAAAATCTCCAGAGTATGTCCGCAAAATCTGGAGTGGAGAAATTTGAAAAGATTAAACCACAATTTGCTTTTGCCAAAAATCAAGACTACCTATTTAAAATAACCTGGAATGAGGTTAGCCTCTTCTCCCTTCCGTTATTTCCAAAGCCAGTCTTCATATACAGTACTTTGTCTTTGACAAAGGAATCCCAAGAAGGATACACCAAGTTAAAGTTACTTTATGCATTAAGCAATAGCTGCATTAAATTTAATGAATTCTTATGAGCAGCGCTTGAAGCCCTCTTGACAATCCTCTTCATTATGTACAGCTGTCATGTACAGGTGTTACCACCTGGCCATTAGACAGACAATATACTGTACATTACTGGCAGGTCAGCAGCTGGCCTGACAATCACTGACTTTCACATCACTCACCTTTTAAATTGTTTTTGAAGCTGGGTATACACAGCTATTTAAAGGTGTTCCAGAATTAAAAGAAAGGATATTAAATATAAGATGTTAAAAATATGATTACTTCCACTCTCAAAGCCCCCAAAATGTGTGGTTGACACTCTGTTGAAAAACCAATTTTAGAAACATTCGGAAAGCACATAAATAAACACTTTGGCCTCGATTAATGGTAAATTGCTACACTTAGCTGGCGGTCTGTTTTTTTTTCTTAATTGAGAAAAAGTCCATCTTTCCAGAACTATATTGATCATGTTTGTAGCTAATGGAAGCTGAGGGGATACTGATTTTCAGAAGTAACCCTAATGAATGTTGATCCGGCCTGATATGCCTTGACTCTTTATTGACCGTTTTTTTAATAGATCACCAATCATTGAAGCCTGTCTCAGCTACAAGCTTAATAACCACACTAAATGAGATTTCTACAACAAAGTGCAGGAGTTAATGACAGTGTGAAATTCTAAGGGGACAACTTAGAGAGAATTACAATTACACAATAAAGAACACACTGTCCCAGAGAAAACAGTTTGTTCTTTATTGGGAATTTATGATGTTTTTTATCTATTTTTGGAACAGCTGTGACAGATTGACACTTGGTTACAGGCTAGAGTCACCACAATGGGTCTTCATTTTAAGAAAAGTGTTTAAAACTCTCTTTCAAACAAAGATGACAGGCAGGCACTGACTCAGAGTTAGGGGTCAAAATGGAATTATTCTCATTAAAAATGTTTAATAACGGTTGTAAAATCAGTGAAGGCAGTAAAACTATTTTTTTTTTACAAATTTCCAGTCTTGTGAGGTGTTTTTCAAAGAACTATACAGTATGTGTCTTTCCCTTAGCTCAGTCTTTGCCTCATATAGAAACTTTGCCTAACAGCGACTTCAGGAACCAGCTGGATATAGACTTTATTAATAAGAAAATAATGTTTGGAAATAGATTGTGTCCTCCAAGGGATGTATATGCCACAATGTGAAAATGCCAGTGTACTGGAAGAACCCATTCACCATCTGTTCATATTTTTCCCACTTTCTTCAATGGCCATACTGTATAATATGCTGATAATCTCAATTAAATATCTTGAAAAGCACAGGAAAGTAAACTGTCATCTCAAGCAATGATGCAATAACCTGGAACAAGCAAAAAATTCAGTTTTTGGACAAAAAGAAGTCAACTGTATGGAATGACATTTTTTTATTGACTTTTTTCTATACAAAGAAAAGGTTTTGGGTCTTTTGATATGTGACATTTTTTTTCTGTTTCATTAGCCCTTCGTGATTGTTATATTGTAACAGCTGTACATCACCCATATCTGCTTTAAAATGCCTTTGAAAGGCATCCAAAGTTGAGCAGCTACACAAACACATGATTTCACTGTACCAAAGGATAGCAGTGAGAAGTAGTGTAACTGATGAGTTTCATGGAATCATACTAATTCACAGTCTACACAACACTGTGGACTGCTGCGCGCAACTTCAGTCATTTAATATTTTAACTCCAGATCAGTCAGCGCAGAAAAAATATTCCTGATAATTTGTTGGCTTTGATTAAACATGATCTTAGATTTGACACATTTGTTCATAATCTGATTTTAATCTTAGTTTTTCTCATGTAGTTTACTGATCTTTGTCCTAGATTAACAAGTATACAAACCTTATATAATGTATAGGTTTGCAAAGCCACAAACCTTGACCATTGTACTAAGGAATTCAAAACATTACTTAAAACACCTGTGGGACTGTTTAACCACCTCTGCACATTTGGTTCCCCAAACCATAAAGAATGAGTGAGAAATAATCAAGACCATTGATCAAACCTATTGCAAGTGAATGAGAATAGAAAATGCTTGGTTATAAATTTTGATTCAACCGACTCAATTTTGGATGCAAACGTGGCACAGTGCACAACGCCATCCAGGCCCCATAGAGTTTCTGAAAAAAAATTCAGATGGGAGCAAAAAATCACTCGTTTTAAACCTGACCTGGGCCCCAAAAACCAGTGCTGAGCTTAAAAATTGTCTAAGTAGTGTGTGAATGTTAACCCTAACCCTAGCTGGGGTGTCAACTGAACATTTCCACAATCTATATCTGAAGCTCTCTGAAAATCTCTGATTTTGACATGTTCCCCACACCAGAGGGCGCTTCTCGGCCTTTGGCTCAGATCGGTAAGTACGTGGCCTGACCGCAGCTTGAAGACTGGGCTGGGGGAAGAGAGGAAGACGATGACGACAGCGGAGAAGGAGGAGGAGAGCCCGAACCGGAGAAGGCGGATGACCCATTGGAGAGGAAGAAGGAGACGGAGGAGCCACCACGGGTAGTCGCTCTAGGTTGAGCCCAGGTGGCGTGGTGGGGCTTCCAGATGGCGGCGTCAGGTCTGTGTAAAACGCTGTATGAGAACTCAGACCATCTTTGTGTTTGCTTTGTCCAACTATAGTTTGCAGCCACAATGAAACATCTAGTGGTTTGCTCAAACACAACACCCAAAACAGAGAAACATCTCGTGGCTAGGAAGGGATTGAGGTCTCTGGACCACAGGGTGCTATATAAATCAATTATAGGAAAAATAGATTCTGCCGTGGTTGGTGTCACGGAGGAGGGGTGGAGACAGATCCAGGCCTGTAGGCCTCCACAACAGGCTCAAGGACCTTAATTGGTTTATAGCATGGAATAGACTGTCTGTTAGTGACACCCTGCATAGGCATGGTCTCTCCAGGCAAGAGAAGTGTCAGCGTTTGGACTGCTTGGAGACCGAGATCGTACTGCTCCTTTTCTAGGGTTGTAGGTTTGCTCAAAAGGTATGGGGACAGTGTGAGGGGCTTCTTGCACGGGTGTCTTTAGAATTTGTATTAACCAGTCAAGTGGTTTTTTGCGAGCTTCCGAAGCCATGTAAGTAATTTTTTGTTTTGTCTGTTGATCAGCCTGGTAAAGTTCCACATCTCGGCCTCCCGCAAGGAACTCATCGACCATTGGAGTAGCAGTCCCGTGACTTTTATCGTTTGGAAGGTCAAACATGATACATCGGGATGCGTGAGGTGTGATACTTTGCGGTGGAGCGTTGTGGCAGCAAAGGAACATTTGAAGAGCCTAAGCTCATTGGGGTACTGACATTTGTTTTTTTGTTAATTTGCTGTCTGTCAGTGGGAAACAATCAAGACCATTTATCAAAGCTCTTGCAGGTGAATGAGAATAAAAAAACGCTTCGTTATAAATTTTGTTTTTTCGACCAACTCAAACTTGGATACAATCACGGCTTGCCATCCAGTCCCCAGAGAGTTTCCAAAAAAAACTTTTCAGGTAGGAGACAAAAATCACTCATCCTAAACCTGACCTGGGCCCCAAAAACCAGTGCTGAGCTTAAAAATTGTCTAAGTAGTGTGTGAATGTTAACCCTAACCCTAGCTGGGGTATCAACTGAGCATTTCCATGATCCATATCTGGGCATCGGATTTTGACATGTTCCTCAAACCGAAATGTACTGTATGCAAAACTCAGTCAGTTGAATCAAGATTTATAACCAAGCATTTTTTATTCTCATTCACTTGCAAGAGCTTTGATCAATGGTCTTGATTGTTTCCCACTCATACTTTCCGGATTCAGAGCTCATTCAGGACTCAGGCTCACTCTCCAAAGACACAAGCCTGTATTCTTATATAGTATAGAATACAGTAGACACGGGGGCTATTTGTGTCCTTTCAGGCATGGAACATTGGTTCTATTTTCTTCCACACTATAATGTATTCCGGTGTAAAGAAAATCAAATGGGAGCTGACAGAAAGTGATGATCTTAATATGTCAACCAATGAATAAGCAGAGTACCTAAAGGGAGAATAACTGGCAACAGCACCAGTATAAATGTGATTTTTCTTTGCTGCATGAGCTAAATGAACAGGTCCTCCATCTTTATTTTGTGCCCTAGGGAAAGCTATATACCATTTTTCTTGTTTTACATAAAAATAACTGCTAATATACCCAATTGCGTAAAGAATTAATTCTGCTTAATGTTGAGACAGTAGAATGAACTTTCTAACCCACAAATGTCTTTATTAGGAACATGGATATGTTTCAGATACCACTGCAAATACAGGTTAGACCAGTCTGTGCTGAACTGAAAGTTTACTAGATGTGGCACATTAATTCTTTACTCAGCCTAGCCTGTTGGTATCACAGAACAATAATAAAGGCAGGACAGTTAATGTTTCACTGAAGCAAACCTCCATACCGAATTTCACACTGTATGTGCTTACTTCTGATACACCACAAGCAGTCCAGTTCTATTCTGTTAATTGCATATAAAAGGTTCCAACAGGGCAATGTGTCACAGGAGGCAGCAGTTCTGTCCCTAATAAAACCATCACGTGATTTTCCATATGGAAAACCAGGCACCTCTAGCGGAGAGGGATTTCAATGTTACTGTATGTTCATCTTGCCACCACTTATTGTCATTTTTAGTAAGACTCTTTTAACACACACCAAGGTCTGTGAAAAATGGATTAATTCATAATTTTACTGTAATCTACTGAATATTACAATTAATTTGCAGAAATAAAGTTATACAATTTCTGCCTAAGTATGAAGTGAATCAGAACCCTCAAGAAATATTATAAATTAGCACTTTCCCATAAGGCAAATAAATAAATAAAAAATCCTGCATTTTAACTATGAACATATAATTCTGCAGCATAAAACCTCCTAAGGAAGTCTCTTTCCTCCTGCACAGGTTGTACCTTAAATAAACCACATACCTATTGGTAAGGCTACCTATACTACAGTTATTTTTTGCAGGCATTATTGTAATAGGTTACGATGTCCTTAATTAATCTCAGCTATTTGACTGGTACTGTACATTCACATATGACTTTCATTACAGACCTCAGGACTATCACTGAAGGACGAGTACATTATGAGTGATCGAGAGTGCTTTTTTTCTCTCTCCATTTCATTCTCAGCTTTTAAAACCAATTTTGTTTTCATTTGAGTTAAAGAAAGGTTTCAGAGCCTTTAGCTTTTAAAACCCAGATGTACAATTTTATGCATTTGCCCTTTGTCTCATGTTTAAAATCTGTGAGCATTTTGACAAAAGAGTGAAAAAAATATTTCAAGCAGCATGAAAAGAAATCTATAAAACAAGACAGCAGAGTGGTGCAAGTTCAACTTGAAACAATTTGGAATGATATTCATTCCTCCTGGGCATATGGCTAGCCCTGTTAGAGAAGCCAGCTATCAGATAAAAGGAGAAGAGTGATCAGAGTAGTCAAAGTAATATTCTATGTAAATCCCCAATGACAACAGGATACACCCAACAGCCCCTGGAAGGTCACATTATTCTTTCCCAGAGCAGTATTTTGTTCAGCCATCACTGGCTTTGATACTGCTGATTTTTGTTTTACAAAATCTTTTATCACTATACAGTATGTCTGATCATCATTGGGAATCCTTTACATATATGAAAATGGCTCTCTCTCATCCCAGCGTTAATCCCGCATCAGTTGGGTCCGCTTGTCGGCACGCCCGTCTGAACCAAATCTTTGAGCCGACATTGCCATTAAATGCGACCTGCGCGTCGCTCCGCCTGCCGTTGGAGGGGGGGGGAGAACAAAGTAATGTAGCCAATTCATAGAGGGGATTATTAGGAGGCATGGGAAATTTGGCCAGGACGCCGGGGTTACACCCCGACTCTTTTCGAGAAACACCCTGGGATTTTTAATGACCACAGAGAGTCAGGACCTCGGTTTTACATCTCATCCAAAAGACGGCACTTGTTTTTACAGTACAGTGTCCCCGTCACTATACTGGGGCATTAGGACCCACGTGGACCACAGGGTGAGCGCCCCCTGCTGGCCCCACTAACACCTCTTCCAGCAGCAACCTTAGTTTTTCCCAGGAGGTCTCCCATCCAGGTACTGACCAGGCTTACACCTGCTTAGCTTCAGTGGGTTGCCAATTGTAAGTTGCAGGGTGACATGGCTGCTGGCACATATATGAAAATGGCTAATTTTCCTATTTACAGTACCAGCAACTACAAGATACTTTATACTGTATATATATATTGTCTTGTTCTCTCTTGCATTGGCCCAACCACCACAATTTCGCTTAAAGTTCTGGGCATCATGATTGATTAATATATTATAATGTATCTAGATAGATTCCACAGATATGTAGCTTCCAATATGCATTCAATTATCTAAATAGATATAATTGCTGCATTTCATGAATCAACAAGCCTACTGTGCCACAGTCATAAATGCAGACCATCATTATTCCAAATATTTTTTAGATATGAGCTCATACCAGCTACAATGCAGCTCTATATTTTGTGCTTAAAAAGCCTTTCACTTTCACTGCCTATAACTCTGAATTAAAAACTGTATTGAATCCAAATTTAACAAGGAAATGCCACTGAAATTAGTATCTCTTTCAGAAGGAAGGCTTTGGGATTTGAGAAAAAGAAACAGATGTTTAATAATATCTTAAATGCATGATTACACCATTCAGAATAAATCTGATCAATCATACTGAAGCAATCAATTTTATTCCAGCTCACATTTTTTATTCATTGTAACTAATTAAGCAACTGTTTTAAAATACTACGTGGTTTTAGAATGGGTACTTGACCTTCAGGAGAAGAACATTTTTTGTTTATTTGCATTTGTTATCTTTTTTTATGTGTTTTACATGTTTGCTACTTTTAATGCCACATTTTGACTATATGGGGTGTTGCCGTCCTGGGTGTGTGTGTGGGAGTGATGCTTGATGTACCACCGTTAGCTGTATTCTGTTTTTTCAAACAATTAAAAATTACTCACAAAAAACAACATCATCCCTGGACCAACTCATTCTATCAATAGGTTCCAGCAGCTGCATCACATACTGTATCACTGCGACATGTTTTCCAAACAAAGCACATGAGTTTTCACGTTAGTCTTTGAGCATCCTCAATTTTAGGTTCCATGAGGACTATTGCTGGATTGCAGTACAAGCAAAATGGCACATCAGTTGCTCTTTAAAGAAAAACAAAATTGACAAATAAACAAAGATTCCTTTTTATTCTCTTTGGCATGTGGTCTGTTGAAACAGGGAATGGGAAATAAACACACATAAGCACCTGGTTAAAGATATTTGGCTAGACAGAATTTCATTTTGAATTCTTGATTATAGAAATAACAGTAACAAGAAGAAACTCTTTAAAAGCAAAGCCCACAAGTTCATCCGAATGCTGAGTGAATATCCCTGGAGCAGCACAAATTCGGAATATATGAAACAATATATTGAATATATTCTCGCTGCAAAAGAAAAACTGTCCTTGTAAAATTGAGGAAGACGCACACAGAGCAGACCCATTTTGGTTTCTATGAGTGACAGAGAGAGTGTGTTAGTGTTTATAGTAAAGAAGAGAAGAACAGAGGCTGCAATCAGTCCTGCTGCCCTGAAAGGGTTTTAAACAGTTTCAGCTCAGCTGCTTCCCTGGGAAGGCTAGCGTGATTAAGGAGGGCAGTATATTTGAGAGCTGTAAACATACAACTGACAGCAGATGAGTTCAGCCATTGAACAGCAGAAGAGCAAAGCCAGAGCCTAATGAAACAAAGAACTTTTTCTGTTAGCAAACTGATGACTAGTACTTTATGTCTGAAAGCTGTGAAGACAAAGCAGAACAAAAAAATCTGTAAAATGTTCCTTCGTTAATTGGAAAAAAAGTCTTGGGATCTCCTGCATTGAATCGTTCAGCAATGTGGACAACTTGAACCCAGAAGTGAGAATGGAAGTTCTTGTTTGTTACATACGGTATAGTTTCACCACACTTCATCTCAGCCAATAGGTTGAAAAGCTATCCTTGAAACAGCTTATCTCACTATTCAACAGAAAAAATAGCCACTTGCGGTGCAAAGTGCAGGTGGGAGTCCCAACTAACAGAGGCCAGTAATTTCAGGGTGAGAACCTGAGGCCACAGACCCAGATAAGTTCCCATGTATCCCAGCATGCTCTCTAGAGGCTGACATCACAAGCCCCACTGTTTGACTGTTCGGTGCCCCATCAAAGCCTGATGAGGGCTCTGCAATTCATTTCTTCTATCCTCTAAATAAAAAATGGTACAGTACGTTAGGCTCCACCGCCAAAATGTTGTGTCTCTTCTTTTGCTTTCAGCATGGCATAACCTATACCTGTTGCATTGGGCGATGTATTATGGGTAATAATAATGAGGCGATATCATGTAGATACTGAAGAAAATGGACTTGAGGCTTTAAGATGAAATTAATTATCATCTTATTGATGTGGTTGAAACTACACAGGGTTACAGGAGGAGTTCCCAGTCCTGTTCCTCATAATGCACACACCTGCTGGTTCTCTTTCCACTCAAGCTCATTACTTAATCGAATCCTTAATTGAACTAGAAGTTGCTTGATTGGGACTTTTTCTATTCTAAAATTGGAGATCTTAGGTTATGAGATGCAATAGTTAGCGACACTGAATTACAAGGTGATATACTGCAGCAGCCAAAATCAATCAGGTTTATATCAGTTGGTCATGAAGGATCAATTATCAAAACAATGCCAAGAAATTTGTAGCAATGTCCAAAATCTGCATGCTTTTTTGTTCTTAAAAAACATTCATGCAAAAGAGTTATAGCTACAGTATATTAGGAAGCTCAGCATGGTTATTCGGGATAGAAAAAACAGTGACAACATTTTTCTACTAATTCCTCAAGATAGCACATTTGAATTTAGAGCATATTGCAACAAAGATATTAAAATGTGTAAAGGACCAGTCAGCTAGAATAAAAAATAAATGTATTTTAGGCATCCAAGAAAGCACATATTATATATGTGAAACAATTGTGTTAAAATCCTGTGAATGGCTTGGGAATGCTAGCCATGGTTGTGCTTGAAACCTGGTGAGTCGTTAGGAGAGTTTGAAGTTTACGTTTTTTGATTAGGACTGTAATTTTAAACACATCACACTGGTATATGTACATGCATTTTCAAAAAATGTCAGACTAATATTTGAGTAAAAATAATCGAGCAAGCCTATATAATAATCAGCATCCTTTTTGGAATCACAGCATTTATTGTGTAAACCTAAGCCTTTGTTTCTACTATTCAAAAAATGTTAGTCTAATTACTAGAACTTAAAGAGTCATTTAAAAAGTATCTCAAACTGTCTCAGGGGTAAAGCATTCCTTTCACAAGCATTTGCAGTAACATTTTTGTTTCTCAGTGAAAAAAGATTATTGAATTAACACCTGGATAAAATTTCGATATACAGTACAAATGTGAGTGAGTAGGTATGCAAAACTTAGCAGTTAAACCATTTGTGCTCCAGCCACTGACACACACTGACCTCAAATACTTGGCAGAACATCAAATTCCTGCACCAAACAGTTCCAGCACACGTCTTAAGGAAACCATCACTTTAACAAGACCGCAGCAAGAGACAGGCTACAAAATGACAGGTCTGTAATTTTCATACTTATATATTAAAATTAAAACTGTTATGTACTGATTCCATTCATCTTTAACTGGCATTATATTTTTGGTGTACTGTATATATGCAGTAAAAATATACCTTTTACTCATTAGTAGAGCTATAGCTCAGAAATTGTTAAAGCGAGACAATTCCTTTTTCTTTATCAATGCAACCCCAACCAAATCTTAGGCAGACAAGGGTTACTGAGTGAAATTCACTTGAAAGACGTTACTTGCACAGTTCAGGTCTGTTGATGCAAACTAAGAGTTAATACATTGCACTTCTATTCAGATAGGTAAAAGAGGGTTTTGGTATTATAACTTTTGGCCCAGTAGTTGAGGAGGAAAGATCCCTCCTGTTAAAATGCAGAAAAGTATCAGCAGATTTTTCCCACCCATGTAAAAGTCAGTTAAAAGCTGTTGTCTCCAACTGTGCCTTTAAAGCTCAGAGGAGTAGACAGCCTTACAGCAGTAATTGTAGCTTTGCAAAAACAACTCATTAGGACATGTATTTCAGAGAAGATTTAAGGGCACTCTTTATAACTTATGGAAGAGAGGCACAGACAGGCTGACAGATTCCAGTTCTATAACAACCACTTTCTATGGTTCAATCAGCTGTTTCTCCTCAGGAGAACTTTAAAAAGAAAATAACAATTTGCTGAATAATACAATATGAAAAAACAGAAAGCCATGCCATGCAGTCTGGTAATGAGTATATTCAAACATGTGAAGAAAAGTTTTAACTACCCTTTATAGAACACTAGGTGTGAGAATATTGTTAGTTTTTGATACAGTAACGTGAGTTTGAAAGTCTATCATGTATTATGTATGCTATCTAATGTAATGTATTCGCTTCACACAGGAATAAGAGTTATAGATAAAAATCATTTTTTAATCCGTAGTAAATCTAATTTAAACTTTGCTTACATACTGGAAGAATATTTTGAGAGCTGTCTAATGCCTGTATTGAATTGAGCTGTGAGTGAAAACAGAATATACTTTATTGGAAGTGAAGGAAAGGTCAGGCATGGTGAATGATTGGCTCTTATGGAAGACTTCTGGGAGGTGATGTATTGAGCAGTGAGGTCAAGGGGTAATCACAAAAAAATATTGCTGCATAAAACGCACATATTGACAGTCTCTACAGATGTGTTTTTTTCATCAAATCTGCTTTATCTCAAAGGACAAGTTCTTCTGTGCTCATTTCGATGCTCTCAAAACTATTTTATATCAGCGAGTCTGGTGTTTATTAGCATGTATCAGCAGCAGTGACATCCTGCATTTTGCAAAGTTTAGCACATTACAGCTGAAACCACCTTTCCTCATAACTACAAGACCCAGCTGCTGTGCAGAGCTGCTGATGTGATGTTGGTTTTTATTGTGTTACGTACTGTACTGTATGTGTACCACTAATCACTATTTCACAGATCATTTATCTTCTGTGAATGCATTCAGGGCACTCTAATTCTTAAAGCTTCTTCTACTGCATTGACACATTATTAATTTTCAAAGAAGGATGGCCAGTAGCAAAGAGAAATTATACTGTACCATAAAGTTTAGACGGCATAAATCTGGTTCAAAGAACCCCCCCCAAAAATAAAAGAAAAATACTGTCCAGTAACACAGTGACTCAGCTGTTTTTGGTTATACAGTACATGCAAAATAAATTAGTAAACAGTAAAAAGAATTCTTCCTCTGGCATGGAATGGTTTTACCCTGATATCAACTTCAAAAAAAGCAAACAAAAATGCAAGGTCTTATAAAACTGCTAAAGCACAGATAAGTATGATGAGATATACTTCTGAGTTAATGACTTTCATTAAAAAACAGAACTGTTGCACAATCAGAGGATGCATACAACCTCCACTATAGCAAAAAGATTGTACAAAATCTCTTTTTGAACATCTAGCTCCAGGTCCAGCTCCTGCTTCTAGGATAAAAGGTTGCAAAGTAATTCTCTTTCACAGAAATGTCGACACATCACAGAGTAACTTTCTCTGTCCTATATCACCGTCTACATCAAAGCAAGAGAGAGCGATCTGCCTCCAGACACCTCAATAATTACTCAGCAGGGACCAATGCAGACAGTAAAAGTGATCAAATATTCATGAGACATGAATCATTAAATCCAAAGTAAAAACAGGAATATTGAGAACAAGAGTGATATTTTATTGAGTGCCCATGTCATGTTGTCATGGCCTGCAGTAGAGTACAATAACTATGATTGCAAGAGTGACATTTCTAACATTTATCACCTTAAAATACTAAGGATTTTAACTAAGGAAACATCATTTTCTGATTCTGAAATACTATCAAGGATGAACCAAAGAAGAATAAAAAAAATAAAAAGATAGTTATTCAGTTTTTGCCCCTGAAGAGAAAGTAGCATGAAAAAGCATTTCAGTGGTGCTCTTGTTTTAATAGTATATTCTCTGTTGCTTAGTATAGGACTTAGGACAATAAACATCCTGAGGCATATTCTCGCCAGATGCTAGAATTTAAGAAAATCCTGGCCTGGATAGTACTTGAGAATGAAATTCAAACTAACGGAAGTGGTACTGGTAGACCAGTAGGTGGCAGTCTTCTCTCCGGCCTATAACAACTATAATAACAGGTAGAATGGATTTGAGTTTTTTTTAGGAAGAATGATACTAAGCTGTTGGGAATCCAACCTCCAGTTGAAACCACAGCTATCCTTGTCTATTGGGGATTTCAATGACTACACTAGCTATATAATTACATGTTTATTTGTTTAAATTGTTCAAACGTACCAGTAAAATTTTAAATGCATTAGACATATTTTGCATGCATAAGAATAAACTGGAAAATACAGTGAATTTAATCAAATGGTTTGCACTCTTTAGAAATGCCCCTTTTCTATGAAAGCTCTTAGCCTGACATTGTTAGACCTCAGGAGCTCAGCAAGGTTGGGTCTGGTCAGTACTAGAAAACTTGTCTGCTTGAAATTCCATGCCGGTTCTCTGGTATGGTGACGAGGAGCAGACTGTATAGGAATGGGGTCATAGGAGGTGCCACTGATCTTAGGAAATGTTAAACAGAGATGCTCACTGAATAAATGTATTTCCAAGTGTAAAGGTGTTAACCCATTTGTCCTGTCTAAATTACACATTGGGCTTCCACAATCTAGCTGCCCCAAATCTCCCCCAATTCACCATCCCCTTCCTAATACATTAAACAATTAATACATAAATACAGCCTACAAATGCAAGCAATTTGATAATTCAATAATTATTATTAATCGGACCATGTTTATCACAGTAGCAAAATGTTTTTATTAGTGGTAGGAAATATTTGATAAAGTACTCGTACTGTACACGGTACATACATAATACATATAAATTAATGCATGGATAAAATCTTCTTTATCGGAGATTTTCCATTTATTAGATTTTCTCAAACTACAAAGGTTCCTGCCTTTAATAATGCCAGAGGCCAATGAATGAGAGTGTATTTAAATCTGAAAGCTTTATGACATGTGAAATTGAATCTTGTTTGGTGTATAAAATTGAATTAAATGTTGTTCTCACTCACTATATAGAGCTTTTTGCATGTAGAATAGATACAGCAGTTCTGCCACACTAGTGCAGTGAAATTGCAAGAGCTGATTAATATTCACCCCCATAATTTACAGCAATCGCAAGTTCTTAAAAAAAACACAACAGACGTCTAAAGGATATCCTCGTAACACGCATTTATATGTCTGCTTCACTGAGTGGCACTGAACACTTGCAATGTCTTGCTGAAGTGCCCAAATAAGGGTGTAACAGCCTTCCATGAGTGGTAACTCTGACTTTACAGTACATAAGAAATGATGGAATTACAAGGTCTCCCAAGCGCAGTCATATGACACATTAATTCACATTCCTTTTAAACTACTTGTTTTATCTCTTTTTTTACTAGAAAATCCTGTAACTTTGAAGTATCTTTCTTGATGACATCCATTGTTCTTTAATCTGCATTTTATTTTGATTACAGTGATAGCATAACAACCAGAAAATCAGACAAGACCATCTGGTTCTAAATAACACAGGCTAACCATTGTGACAGTTAAAGTGTTTTCCAACAAGCTTTCTTCTTTTAGAATAAATCCTGAATAAATGCCAAGTTGAATTTGGAATGAAACTAGGTAAGTAGCTCAAGGTTTCACATTCAGAGATAATTATCCTATTGTGTCAACCTGAATGTGTATCAGAAAAGACCATCTCCTGTCCTTGAGGGCTGGGTTCTACTGTGTTTCTTGGGTATCTGTAAATCATTACCTGCAAATATAGAAAAAATAATGAGTTGAACAGGGTGATTGGCAATTTAACTCGAATTTGAAAGTCCCTGGCCTTTACAAAATTGTTTGCTTCTGATACATATAGATGGGCTTTGGATCAATACTTAACCTCTCACTGTAACCTCTCATTTTCAGTGCCTCGCCTTAAACAGTTTATCAGAAACATCACACAAGCTAGAATTAATCTCAGATGACAATCAGCAACAAACGTTAGGTGAAGTTGCTTCACAGAAAAGTTGTCATTTGTAACTGCTACCAACCGAAGAGAGAAGAGAACGCAATTAGAATTTATAGTGGAATAGTGCCCATCCACCTGTGAACTCATATCATTGATGCTGTTCTTTGCCCAGACATTCAGCTTGCTGTAAGCTTTTTGAAGAGCCTCAACCTCTGTATTATATAATGAAATTATAAGGTTCTTGTTTTTAAACCCCATCTTCAATCCATTTTCCAGCTTCTGTCTGTTAATCCTCAATCAAACTGGAGTAATGCAGAGTCATGAGAGGGAGTTGTTTTGCAGACACTGCCAAATACATTCAGCTTGATCAACAAAGACGTTGCATTCTGATTTGTTCAAGCCGATTTTTAGTAAGGATCTTAAACACCTGAGAAGACAGGCACATAAAAAAGCTGTCTTTTCAACAGGACACACCAAAGAAAGATTTATGGAAGATCGAAGGGATTTTGCGGACTCCATTGTTCACTCAAAGAGAAATATTTTTTCTTTGAAAAACATTAATCATAGCCAAGGCTAGAAATGTTTGAAAAAAAATATTGACAAAAGCTTTAAAATAGCTGTGCACTGTATTTGATAGGATTGTTTTTACATACAGTATAAAGGGGGACAGGCTACATCTAATAAAAATAATTTCAGTTATAGGATTATTATCATTATAATAATCACAGTTGTGTTATACATAAGTATATATTATGTTAAGTTATGTACGTTATGTTATACAAAGAAGTGCATGATGCACTCATTGTGACTAATATGTATAACTATTTTCAAAAATGTTTGAGCCAAACAGCTGGTAAGATTTCACCTGTTAATCAGATTTCAGTCACCTAAAGATTTCAAGCACTCAGGAGTTAATTAAGACCAAGCATGACTTTAATCTCACCAAGTATGAACTTAATCTTCACACAGTGGAAAAGCTGCAAAGAGGAAAAACAGAAGGCCCAGTTAGAAAAACACTTAGCATACAAATTAATTCCAATTATTTCATTCTAGGTGGATCAAACCTATAGTTGTGTATATTGTGCATATGGTAAACTTCATGCATATGAATTATTAAAAGTTACATTGCATTAAATAATTTGTGGAAGTTATTCAGATGGGATCCTAAAATGGTAATATCCTAATAAGGATATCCTAAGATGTTAAGATAACACACTAAGAAAATGCCCCAAGGACTTTCCTCAATGTTAAAGTCAAATATCTTCAATACATTTTGGATTCCATCCATGTCAGGAGTCGCCTGAAGTTTAGGTGTTTTGTCATTAAAGCAGTGATGGACTAAATCTACAGCAGCACTAAACGTACTTAAAACAAAGCAACAGGACTGGAAGAACAATAACAAAGAATGTCCAAATGCATACAGAAAATATAGTCAATGCAGCAATGTATAGTCTATTTTTACACTATACTCTAGATGTATTAAACATATTATTTTTTAATAAACCTTTCATAATGTGCACCACTGTGAAAAGGCAATACTTGGTTGTAGGCATTACATTAATCTTAAAAATCAATTCAAATTTGGTTTTGCTCCAGATCAAAAATGGGGCATGAGCAATCCCGAGTAAAATAATTATTGTCACGGTTGTAAGTGCCACTGAAGACGGCAAAGCCTGCATCCTTCTCCAGCCATCTATGAAATGACTATCATCATCTCTGTCTTCCTACATTTCTCCTGTGACCTTTTCCCACCTAGGATGTCTGATCATGCATTCTGTTCAAGTCCACATTCTGCATGCACAGAGTGGCACTACAGATAGGGTAGCACATCCTCTCAAAATCTATAGGGTTTTGCTTTGCTAGAACAAGAGTGGCTGTTTAAAAATAACTACGAAAAAATGAAGAAAAGAATAAATTTAAAGAACATTTTAAACCCTTGTAAGGGTGTAATACAAGCTGCTATACTTTCCTAAGCTTTATAGGACTTTAAATATTTCTATGTATCTCAAAGTCTTGTTTTCTTATCTGCCAAATCTGTTATTCCACTGGGTTAAATCTAGTTTGTACAGGTAGCTGGTTTGGTATAGCACAAATACATCAACAAGCCAATACCCTGGTATCTCTTAAAAACATCAGGATTCTTGGATAAATTAGCTACTTAAAATAGTATCATCTTATAGTCAAATCATTATTATACTACTCCAACAGGCATTTGTTTCGTTTATCAAAGACATCTACAATTCTAGAATCTATTCACAATATCAAACTTTAGAAAAACTCCTATGTATGGTACAAACAAATAGCCCATTTGTGATTTATCTCTGATCAACACTGATCAACTTTTGAATGTTATTGTGCACAATTAATATATAATATAGATCAGATACGTTATTAAATAAACATGTACCTATTAAGTTTAAATTCCTTCTGAATAAGTGGTGCACACACAAAACGTAGAAGCCCTATACAGTATTTCAAAGTTTATGTATGTGAAGTATTTATTCAGAATTTAAAAAATCATTGAAATTAAAATCATCTGAAATCTGTTCAGGGGCCTTCCTTAAGTACTTCGTTGTTTTATGCACGATTGGACTGTAAGTCTGAAGGTTGTGTTTTTTAAATATGAAATTAGGTGCAGGGAATTCTGAAATCTGTGCCAAACACTGTTAATTAAGGGGCATTGCAGTACAGCTCATCCTTCATGCCTGTCCAATTACTGGGCTCTTTCCAGATAAACAGTTAATTAGCACCAGTTGATAGGAGTTTAGTTATTGCATGCTGGACACATGCCACAATACAATTCAGAGGCATTCTAAAAGCGACATGTCAGGAAGAGTTTCTGTCACCTCTTGACCCCCCAGTTCAGAAGTACAGGAGGCTCCAATAATTCAGGCTTTTTTCTTGCCAAAATTGACGGCCAGCCTACTTTCTCCGTCTTTTGTCCATTAAATACCACTACCAGTTCAAAGCTGGCAAGCCAATTCAGAAGCCAATTGCCATTAGCAGGCAACAGTATTCAGTGCAATAGTATATGTTTGTTAGCTTAAAAAGCTTGAAAGAAGAAAAAAAGCTAAACACTGCCGATAATAAATGACAATGAATATCTGGGTTTTGTTGCTCTTGCTTAGCCAGCAATAAAAATAAAATTCTGTATTTCTGTAAAGTACAGTGCTTAAATGTTCTAGAAAGGCAGATGTTGAAGTACTAATTCTTTATTCTTGTAATGCTTACAGTTGAAAAGAAACAAAAACATTTTCCCTTGGGTGAATTGTGAAAGTGCAACTCTGGAATATAAATCATCATGTGTCTCTCTGCTCTTCTGCCTTCAGAAGTCTGTTCATTTTGCTGACAAATCAGATAAAAGCTACAGAGAATTATATAGAAAAAATATTTTAAATGCATAAATCACATGACATTAGTATAACAATACACATGACATCACACATCTTTAAGGTCCTTAAGGTATGTTGATGATTTACAGTGACTGACTTTATTGTCATACTGTATGCTTGCTTATCTATAATGCCTTTTTTCCCCCTTATAACTTATATGATCTTGTGAAGTGTAACATAATTATAATAACAGCAGGAAAGTGTTAATGAGGAGCCCAGTCAACCTCTTGCATTCACAAAAAAATATTAAATAGTCAGTATCCTTTCTTCACCTGTGCATTAATGTTGCCTTAGGGTGTGCATGTAAGTGAATGGAGTCATTTTTATGATGGAGAATCTCCTATTGACCCACGAAGGATTTACAGTGGTCCCGTTGCAGTACCATTTCACAAAAATATTTTCAAAATGTTTAACATACATGACTGGTTTCCGATCTTTAACAATTATTATAATGAGTATGACTAGTAAAATAGATTTAAATTGTACCTTTTTTTGCTTTTTTATGTTGAGGCACCATTCTGATCTGAATCTTGTATGCCTGGTTATAGTTAATATTCTGAAGGACACTGGCTGTTCTAAGACAGGCCCTGGGGTGCAACCAAGTGCTAATGGACTTTAATTTGACCTCCAGAGCTGCTTCCTAATCAATGCCCCTTTCTGCATGGAAATTAGTGACTAAACAAGTCACAGAGTCACACGTGGGCCTATTTCAGCCTGACCCAGGAGCTGATCGATTTCATGATGGGCGGGTATTGATCATCGCCAGCACGCTGTTAAACAGCTCTCTCACGATGCGCCTCTGTGTGGAGGAATCCACTTCAGCTTCTGGAAGTGAAGAGAATGAGATAAACTGTTTATTGAGCCTAACAAGGAAACCAACCTGTATTTTGAAATTCTCATGACTTTCAGCTGATAAAATGAAGGAAGATAAGCCTCACTGATTCAGTGAGCTGCAGTAAAACATGGTGAAGGTGATGTTTATGTTTTCATTACTCTCGGCAAAATAATTGCCAAACGAAAATTGGTTTCTCTCAGTGATCACTTGGGCCACTCAGCTCCTGTGTATATAAGGCGTTTTGAACTGTTTTGTTCTGCCAGAAGCCTTCAAACACAAAAATAAAGGACCACTTTGACGTCCGCTAGACTGTGTGACTGTAAATGGCTCTGTAGTGCATTCATGTTCTAAAAGCAATCCAAAATAATCATTCATAAGCATAAACATGTCCTAAGACAATGTACTGTTTTGGTAATTATTTTAGTAATGATCCACTGATCACAATGTTCTTTCAGCTGCATACTACTTACGATGAGATGTGTCAGTGCTAGCAGTAATTGCAGCTGTAGAAGCACTGCAATATATGTACTGTAGATGGAAGTATCAATCTTGTGAGTGAAAGCAGGGACACAAGCAGGTACAACGCCATCATGCCATTTCTGAAAATAAGAAATAAGGGTGAAATAAATTATTTTATTAACACAAATTCTGAAGAGACAATAGTTTAAATGAAAATATAAAGGAGCACACATGCATATTATGTTTAATGAAGTTTACTTGGCTTTAACATATCTTTGGCAAAGGACATGAATGACTGTGGTGGCAGATTCTGCAAAGGGAGGTGAAAAGAGTGTGTGTACTTTTCACCTATGACAGTATCTAGAATCCCTGAGGCAAAGTAAGGGCTGATCAGTTAAAGAGCATCTCAAATCCCACAAGACAGAATCGAACCATATTAAGAAGTATGAGTGAAAGACATCACTCTGCAGTTTACAGTCAGCTTAATCCATTCAGTGTTTTCAGCTACATTACCTCCTCCAAGTTGTAGTCCCTAATGGACTCTACATCGTAAATGGCTGTCTTTGAAAAGTTTGATATGTAAGTTAAACTGAAAAGCAACTCTGTGAATCATCTAGCAGAGACTGTTACTTAATGGTTATAATGTTTTCCACGACGGGATCACAGTTGTGACCCTCATTAATGGTTGTGGCAACAGGCATATGTCCGTGTACCCCTATGAATTCCAATGTTCTCCTTCATTACAGCCCTGGTGGAAATAATGAATGCAGACAGATAAAAAGAGAAATCTAGTTTCCTGCCATGCAGTGCCTATCAAATTACTCTGGAAGGTAACTCTTTGCTAGTATCACAGCCTGCAGCGGAAATGTACTATATATTATCACTGTCTAATTATCAGAATTGTGGAACCTCTTATTGCAAAGTTCATTTAACACACATCATGTGACATTCTCCCACAGACAAGCCCAACCTAATGAAACGTGTCAGTCTTAGAAGAGGTCAGGAAATTCAGATTGATGAAAGGGAAAACTTGCTGGCTGAGCAAAATCTCAACATCATTGAGCATCATTATTGTACACTGCAAAAAGTGAAAATGTCAGGAACTTCATTACTGTACTTTGTTTTAGTTTAATTTCTCCAGAATGTATTGACAACAGCAATTATACAGCAATTTCCTAATATTGTATCACTTATACTAGGCCTACAACCAGGATATATATACTGTATGTCATCTTGTAATTATTTTATTTTGTTAGGGCTTTTTTTCCTGTTTCAGAAGAAAGAACTTTAGTAAATATCTGATGAATCGATAAAGATAATGATTTCTTTTTTCTGGGCAGCATGGGTGATTATATTCAGGGGTTCGGGGGTACAGTAATTATCATATTGTTTTATGTATACAAATTCTTGTACCTTAATAAACAATAAACATATTGCTAAAAAACAGCATCTGTAGTCAACCCTTTTGTATAGAAAAAGTGTTTTTGACAGGAGGCTGCTTGAGAAGAGCACTGATACTGTATATATTAACACAAACAGGGAATAAATAAAGGCCATTAGCAGCCCAGGATGTCACCTTTAATTGATTCTCTCAGTTCACAGTTCAAAATGTGCAACAAAAGCATTTTATTTTTAAATCATATAATGATATAATCACATTTTATCACTTAACTTGTACCTTTTTTTTCTTTGCCTTGAGTACCAAAGGTTATAAACAGAACATTGAAGAAAATATTGATTGATATGTATTACTGTATATGCAAATCAGAATTCTTTCACATTAGTAGGAGTGGCAGTGATAACAGCACTGAAATGTAAACTAAGAGCTCTGATTGTCCCTTAACGTGAATAACCACAGGAGGAGAAGTCTGAGCTGTTTATCTTACCTCTGAGAGCTTTAAACTTGCCTACGGGTATGAGAGGCCCCTTTCCTTTCTTCAGTTCAGTCCAGTTTATTGTCATATGCACAAGTGCAATGAAATGCTTATTTGCATGTATGCTCCAATACAAAGACATTGAGGAAACACCCAAAAACAAACATTTAACTAGCTGTTGCTGCTGCTGTTCAGTAACATACAACTTAAAAAAACACCAGTGTGAGCCAGTGGTGGGAGTAGAGTTCAGTAATCTGACAGCTTGTGGGAAGAAACTGTCTCTCAACCTGCCTTTATGCTCCTATAAAGCTTACCAGAGGGAAGGGGGTGAAAAATGAGAAACCAGGATGACTGGTATCGTTAACGATACTTCCAGCCTTCCTGGGACACCGTGTTTTGTTTGATCTAAGAGGCACATTCACTTTCAAAAGAACAGCTAGCTTTGATCATCATTGCCTACAAGCTGGGGATTCATACCATTCAAAAAAGCAAGGGGTTAAAATACAATATGAAAGTAAAAACATCTTTTGTGATGTTATCTACTGCACTAGTGAATTAGCAAAGCAACTCATAGGGTAACTTCACTGACTGTCTAATTGCAATGCAGACAGCTGATGCTTGCTGCACAATGCTTCTTTAGTACAGTATGTCATTCAGCTGCCAAAAACTATGACACAATTATGAACATTTTTACATTTTTTTGTATTTTTATAGGTCTCCAATGGAATGCAGAGGGGTTCTGATGGAGAGATATAGAGATATAACCATCCTCCTTGGAGCCATTCAAGCAAGGGAAACAAGGCCAATGTCTTCAATTTTATTTTGAAGTGATGTTTTTAAAAGACCAGTGAGTTTTCCATTATGATGTCTTTTAGTCGGTCTGTACTACTAATTATTGCTGACAAAGATCACAGTCTCCACCATTTAAATCTATCTAATAATGATATGTATTCATAGGCTAAAATGACTTGAGGTAATTAGCAAACTTGTGGAGTGCCATGTGCACAGTATTTAGCTGTCCACAAAAATCATTTAGACAACTTCATTTCACAGCTAATTCTTTGCCTAGAGGAAAGTTCATTGCACTGTCGTTAAAGGGTATTAAATCTGGCTGATAACTCAGTACAGGTTCCAAACAATGCAATTATATTCATTAAACTCTTATGAATATGTATAAGCTATTTATCCCCAGAATTCCAACACAATGATTATTAAATTGACTGTCTAAAACTTGCAGCACAGATCTTTGTGCAAAACTTACAAATACTCCCATGAATCTATACTGAAACAAAAACAGTTTTGACATTTGTGTCAGTAATGGATAATTGCATTTTAAGTAATTGTATAAATACCTACTGTATATACAGCAAGGTATGGCTTGCCAAGACACTTTTGTATGGCAGAGAAAGAGAAGCTCCCTGTACTAAAAACTCCCTACTAATAAATTATTCTATTAGGGATGAATAATACACAACCCACAAAGGACTAAGGGCATATAATTAAGCTATCCCTATTAAAAAACCCAGGTGTTTTATAGTATATTTATTTTTAGTTAAATTATTTAGCGAAAATTTATACTGTACTATGATATATTTCATAGTATATTTAGCTATATACTATGTATAAATACATAGTATGTTAATTGTATTATACAGTATCTCAACCTCAGCAATTTGCTCAATCGCTTGCCCACATTTGTGTCTATCAGTGGTACTGTTTTACTGGTTCTGCTCTTATCTGACTGGCAGGCAGCATTTTGTTTCCTTTGGTCCTTGTAAATCCCCCATGACCCCAGCCTATCACAGTGTGCCATAGAGTTCAGTCTTGGGTCCATTGCCTTTTCTTATTTATACTGTATGCTTCCTCTCGGTCAGGTTATAAACAAACAAGGTCTTCAGTTTCACTGTGAAGAAGATTTTAGTTCTTTTAATCAATCCAAGATTAAAAATGTCCCTTTTACCAAGGTCTATACCTGATCGCACTACATTCCATCTGTATAAAAATATTTGCTTTTTTTCTTATTATTACCTTTTAATCTATTTTTTTTGTCTTTTATTCATCACTATTTACAGCGTCCTCAGGTTTGGAAAGCTTTAAACATTTTTAAATAAATGCTGTATGATATCTATTGCCTTGCATGCCTTTGACAATTTCCTGAAGTGATTGGTATACTGTATGTTTCAGCTGTGTGCTACAGCAGGAAGCAAAGTCAGTACTGAAGAAAAACAACTGAAATGTCACAGGATCCAGTTGCAATCTATCACCTGAAACTGAAGGCTGTTGGGCAGTTGGGTATTTAAAAGGAAAGCAGAATCTGTTAATTTCTGCAAAAGGTAAATTTTAACAAATAGATGCACCAGGCTTTTAATTCTGATATGGAAAGCCCATCCTCAAAAACTATTTTAATTACCTGCCCAGGTCTGAAACCAATTAAAGTAGAACTGCAACGCTATTTTTATATTTCAGGGTTCAGCACCAATGCGTTCATTTCAAACCACAATAAAAGTAAAATGTACACAGTAACCTAAAGAGTCTAAAAATAGACTACATTTCCATGTATGAACAGCACCATATTCTGCGATTCAGAATGAGGCCCTATTACATTGTAAACAAGCAGGCTTGTGAATACACCTCTTTTAATCCAATAGAAATATTGCTCTCAACTTCCAGATGGTTTTGCTGACAAATACTTGTCATACAAATCACTTTGGGACATTTCTGCAGTGAAATGTCTGCTGCAAAACCTGTACTTATTTGCTCATACCTCACATTACATTAGTCACTACAGTGACTAGTGAGCAGGAAGGGCTGCTTCACGTTGCAATTCATACAAACTCTCAATCTCACCCGTGGTGAGACCAGGGGTTTGTGACAACATGGTGACTTACTTTACAGTACTTCCACAAAGTTCACAATTTTGTGCTTATTCTGAATTTGTCAAATGTTTCTAAACTGTCAATGAACTTAAATACCAAATAAGCAGTTCCTGGTAATTGTTTTCCTTGGGATCAGCACAATGCATAGCATTGTCATTCCTTCAGAGGAACTGTTCTTTCTTATAAGATATTTGTATACTTTTAAAGTCAAATAGCGTTCTTGGAGAGGGAGTACAAAATGAAAGTCAGAGATGAAGGAATACTTTGGCAGAAATTAAGACTCACCAATTATCAAACAGCAAATTTGTTCTCAGATCCATATCACACCAATCACTTCTGTAAAACTGGGAAGGCTGTCCATATTCAAATTCACAGCGCTGTTCATTTTCAGTGTATTTTCTGTAGGGCCTATGGGGAGCTACAGTGGATCTTGGACAAGGTGCAGCTTTAACGTAAGCTGTTATCAAACTTACTGTCTCTTTTGACTCAAATTTACAGATGGACCATTGAAAAGTGCAGTGGGAGGGTGGCGTAGAGAAAAGTCTAACGTGCCACCCAGTGCTCTATGTGATCTCCCCACCCTTCACAGTGTTGAATTCCCCAAGTGCCCTCTGGGTCCAGGTTCTTCCACAGGAGTGTGGCGAGTGAAATATTACTCATAGGTGAGCCTTATTGTGGGCAGAGCATAAAGGAATGAGAGGCAGTCAACAAGGAGCAAAAAGGTAATTTTGCTAACCGAAAGATAGTGAAAGCTGCTAGCATTTTCTCCACAGAAGAGAAGACATGGATAGAAAGAGAGAGGAAAGCCGCATGTCCCTAGCAAGAAAGAAGAAATGAGAGACCACCTGAAAACAAGCCGCGAACCTGCCAGAGAGGGTGAGAACGAAGATCCTCCCCAAGAAGACAGAGACCAGAGAATGAGTAAAGGATGAATAGAGGATGAATAAAGAGTCCCTTAAGAGGTGAGAGAAAGCCTAACCCTTTTCCGTTAGACCTTTGCCTAGATAGGCTTAGGTACCTGTACTCTCTAGCAGCACTGTCTAAAGCAATTGGGTTTATGTTTGATGCTCGAGCCACGAATGTGCTAGGTTCAGAGAGGACACAACCACTTAGCTGCTTACGACCACTGTCTGAGAAAAAATTGACTTATAAGGAGCATCTCACTTAATCGTTTTACATCACCAAAACCACAAAACCGTTACACAAAACCTTTTATCGATCGAAAAATATTCAACTAGAACTTCAAAAAACCTGGGTAATTTATTCAAATTATGTTTGCGCGCCGCGTAGGCGCAAGCAACCACGGTGTAAGTCAATATTTACTTTTGAGTCTTGCGTCATATTTTATATTTTTTTACAAAAAAAAAACACTAAACCTTTACAGAACCTGTTATCAATCGAAAAAGAATAACCGGAGCTTTAAAAAAAAACTTGTTTTTTTTTTTAAAACACCAAGGCAATCAATCATAAAGATTTTCATTTTATCTGATGATGCACTTCCAAACTTCCAAAGTGTATCAATAAGGTAATCAATATGTCAGCAAATCATGACCACAAAAAGCAAAAACCAGCAAAAAAATATATATCCCATGTTTTTACCTTATTCTGAAGCACGATATATATTCACAAAAAACTAGACTAACCCATCTCCAGACCTGGAGAAAACTGAACGTTATTGGCTTTGGAACAGATATTTGAAACAGGACCGCCAGAAATAAGGTGATCTGATTGGTAAGAAACGCTGTCATTCATTGTATTTTCAGCCATTCAGATCCCTTAGGGGGTGAGACGTCCTCTAGAAGCCTCAGGCTGCATTCCACCTGCCTTCTAGCTGTCAATCATTGACTCAGAAGGGGTTATCAATCAGTTTCTTATCAGCGGTCCTTTTTGTCACACCAGAATGCAACTCTGAGGTTTTTTTGCAAAGCCTAACAGCAGAAAAAGTCTTTTCATATGTTTGTCTGCTGAGTGGACACATTAAGAAATAAAATAAATTTGACTGTTCACACTCAAAGCCAAAGGGGGTTTCCTTCAATTTAAGACTTGAACCAGACTCCTGTTATGTTCCGCTGCAGAGATATAACAAAATGTATAAGGGGAGGAAATTCCAGGCGGACATTGACTAAAAGGGTCTTGGACAGTACAATGCTAGTTGTTATGAATAATTATGGGTTCTGTGTTACTGTGGTGGACATCCTTTCTTCCTTCAGATCTAGATCCCTGGAGATCTCGACGTCTTTTTTAAACCTTCATTCTCTAACGGGATACCGATCAATGATGTTTTTTTAAGAAACAGCTCAGTTAAATCTGTTATGTCAATAAAATTATTGTGGATTCTAACGGCACAAAAAGAGAGCCCTTGTGGATCTAGAGATGCAAAGCTTGTTACCTCTGCTCTCTGATGGGAATGCTAAATAGGCCAGGGGGTGGGGGTGGGTGCTACACCACCAATAGCCGCTGTGTGTTTCTGAAGAGGCCTCTGCTCTGACAAAGGTAGAAATGTAGCAAAGGAAATGAGGAACTGTGGTGTGGACCGCTTTAAGCTTGTACCACGGGTTGCTTTCGTTTGCACTTGCCGAGCTATTTTAGCATAAGGGACATATTAGCACTGGAATGTGCACATTAATGCAAAGTAAACAGTGGCATGGCAGGGTATGTGGTAACGTTGTTCTCAGACTGTGGGGAATAAATACTGAGAGTGCAAATCCAACAGGTCTTAATTTAGAGACCACTCTCAAAAAAATCAATAAAAGCCACTGCACTCTGACATATGTGTTCAGAGCGCCTGGTCCTGCAGCCTTTAGATAACAAAGTGTGATTCTAGATGACAAAAACAAACACATTTAAATTGAAAAGCATTATACAATTTTATAAAAAGGGTTCTGCATTACAGTACATATATTAACAATAACACTCAAATACCTGCTGTAAAATCCAAATAAATCTCCTAAATCTTAAAAAAAAAACGGAACTCATCTGCAAGGTAATACAATAATAGCCATCCATTATCCGAAAGTGGTTTATTCCTGAGACCCAAAGCCTGTGCCAGAGGCAAAGGGCATAATGCAAGACTACACCCCTAATAAGATGCCAATCCATTACAGGACAGACACACACAGGTACAATGGCACAATTTAGGGATACCAGTTAACCTTCATGTTCCTGGCAGGTGAGAGGAAACTCAAGTGTACAGTGACACTACAATTCATTTCAGACACATAATTCCAGTTTTAGACAACGTTTCTAAGTTATGGAAGTCTCTGACGATTCATAGTAATGAGGTATTAACTGTGTCCAAACATGTGCTATGAGCTTTCAATCTGCTCATGGCAGAATTACATAGCAAAAACCTTAAACTGTTTTATATGTCATGATACATTTGAGTCATTGGATTCAAATGAGTGTAAGAGATGCATGTGAGAGACAGTAGATACATGCTAACAGCCTGTTTGGCTATAGTAAGTTTGTACTACGTTTGACTCTAGTACACATGAACACACAGGTAGAATGATAGAGAAAGCCACTCCTGATAATACATTTTAATTAAAGAGCAATAAACTCTGTCTGGGTGAGTTAAGGTTTAAATTAGGCTCCTGTCTGCCTTATTTTATCATATCAAACCACCTGCCAGTGGTTTTATGTATCTAGTGGACCAATTACAGTTGTCTCCTACTATTTACGGCATGTCAATATCCTCTCTCCTAGGTAAAATATCATGAAATGTAACCTCGACACCCTGAAAAAACCCTGAAAATGTGCTTCAGTATTATGTGTATGACTTATATTAAACTCAATACTGTGTCCATCTTCCTGAGAGCAAGATTTGCAATTACAGTGTATGCAGTTTCTTCAAAACAAAGCTACTGTATATTGCATTAATTGTTGGCACAAAAAAAGTAGATTGTAGATCGATAACTGGCACATTTCTAATGAAAGTACCTTGGGCTTTAAGAGGATGAAGGTTACAGTTTAATCTATGTGCCAGAGAAGATGCGTTCTATTGGAGACAAAAACAAAAGAATTATCCTAGGTTTGAGAGGATGGGAGATATATATGTACAGTACTAGATGAGTCTGTATATGATTTTTTAGGTTAGGTTAGGTTAATGTTAGGGTTACAGGAACCATCAAATATTGTCTGCAGCTCTATATTTTATCACACTTTAAATGATGAAATTAAGAGAATTTATACAGTAGAACAAGTTATCTTACAAATTTTGATCTGTCTCAGGTTTGGAATACAATTACATTACAATGCAATATACAATAGGAGCAGCAAAAAGTCTAAGAGAAAAAATTGAAGATGGGGCAAATTATAACTCGTCCTGTAGTTCAGGTGGGACCCAGAATCCAGCATCGAGCGTAGAAGATGTCTCAGTGGTGTGGGAATGCTAACCCTAACCCTAGCCTGGGTTTCAAAAGAGCAAATCTGCAATCTGTCTCTGAGCCCTTGAAACATCAGATTTCAATGTGTTCCTCAAGCACAAAAATATGAGTCTAAAGTGATCAAAACCACTGAAAAACCTACTGGAAAGTTACTTACTTCAATACCGTATCTTCTTTAGACATGTTTTCAATAATCTGAAACAGGAGTTAAAATTGGTAATTAAACAAGGCTGCATTTAAATTCAGAGTAGGGTTAGGGTTACAGGAACCGTTAAAAGTTGTCTGCGGCTCTACGTTTTGTTGCATTTTAAATGACGAAATTAAGAGAGTTTACACAGTAGAACAGGTTATGTGATACAGTACATGAGCTGCAAGAAGTGTCCGAAAATAAAAGTTGAAGTTAGAGCGAAATTACATCTCGTCCTAAAATTCAGGACATGGGAATGCTAACCATTCCACTCAACACTTTTACTATACAGTGCACTATAGCAGAAAGTGTCAGAAAAAAAAATAACAAGTTGAAGATACAGGCAATTTACTGTAAATATATGTATTAATACAGAAACAGTCTCCCTTTAACACTGCTGGGAAGGAAGGGTGAACCAGAGTACTTTGATTTTGGTTTTTTATCTCGTAGATGAGTTATCAGTTAGAAGAGGAGGGAGAGAGAACACCAATAGCTTGAATCGCATACGGACCAGCTCTGTCTAGAGAAACATGAATTGGGATGAGCTGAGCAACATTCTAACAAGTCTTATATGGAGACTCATCATATGAGAAATCTCTATGTTGCCTCCCTGATATTGCAAACCTGGAAGTGATCCTGGAATGAAGACTATTAATATACAGTTCTTTGGTATTACTATTTTAGCAGTGAGCTACTACTACATCACTCAGAGATTTCTACCACAGCTCAGTAAATAAGCAATCTGCAAAAAACTGAAAGAGGTGAAGACATAATGAGTTATACAAATTATGGCTGATGTCAGAATGTGTCATAAAAACATTATGTATATATGCAATTACTTTCAAATAGGCAGAACAAATTATTTAGACTATACAGTACATGATGTCATTATGTATTGTTCCTGTAATTAAAATGGCATTTCCTTTCTCTGCTCTTATATACAGCAGTGCCAAGGTTCCCTTGAAACAGATAAAGCACATTTATCTTTTGGATATCAACAGGGTTTGAAAGGGATTGATAAAGTATAGATTAAGTTCTCATTTAAAAAGCTTGTGCAGTTTCATTCTGTATGTGACAGATACTAACCTCAGTTATTTGTCTTTGAAAGCAAGTGCAACAGAATTGCTTACCTAATACTGGCATACTGGTATTTTGGTCTTGAAACTCTAATGTATACAATTGCACAGGGCTGTTTTTAAAAAAATGCTTCTTTTGTACAGCACAAAGGCTATGTCAACCAACCAATGATTTTACTATTTTCCAATAAAGCAGACTGTTACTCTTTGAAATACAACCCCACTTTATCCTTGTGACCAGAGCTCTTAGTGATGTCAAAGGCTGTGATTGTACTGTAAATACATTGAAATCTGAGATTGGATTCAGGTCATAAATTAATTCCTCCTGTTTGTAATTCACACAGTGTATGTACTGTAATTCAGTGACATTTGGCCTAACGCGACTGCCTGAAGTGGCCACAGGACCCAGCATGAAGAGTGAGGAGTGACCAAGGGCCAGTTGCAAATGTGCAGATAGGGTGAGGAAAGACAAAGTTTTCCTATATTCTAGTACACACTACTCATACTGCTTAGCAGCTTTGCTGCTGCTTATTCAGATATTTTCCAGGCGTCTGTAGCTGTAAAACAGCTCTTAAACAGCTGCTTTTTTCAAAGCAGACAGAAGGTAGCCAAGAAAGTCCCACTTTTAACACTGCTTGTCACTAATTTATATAGCTTTTGCATTGATTTCCTAAAGGCCTTCACTGTGCAGTAAACTCACACAAAAAGTATGAGCTAGTAGAAACAGCAGAGATATTCCAATTGATCTGATGGCTGACCAACAGTGAAGCTGCTTCCTGGAAGAAGTCCAGAAAAGGCTGAGAGGGTCGGGTCAGGTCTGAAATCCCATTGAGCAGCATGGAAAGTTTTTTTTGCCAGGATAGTACACTTACAGTACAGTAACAAGACACTGCTGCTCACATCTGACAGAAAATAAAATCAGTACTGGTTAACTGAATACTTCTTTTTTAGAACAAAATGATAAAAACTGGAACTTTCATGAAGGAAATATACCTATTTGCTTAAAACCTCCAGAGTCCAATCAATTAGTCTTGAGATGAGTATCTCTTGTCTGGGAATCAATCTTTTCTCTTTTCTCTTATGGTGTGCTGCATGCTTTTTAGACAGTTGTCCTACTTCTGCTTCCCTAATGCAAATCTTTTTTTCCTCCATAAAGGTAAAAAAACAACAGCTACATTGTTTTAAATTTTTGATAGAGCACTTAGTGAGATGGACAGAAATTTAAAATGCACATCCTGGCCTTTAGTGGCTTTTTTTTTCTTATCGTTTTTGAAATTGCTGAGAAAATTGCACTCCCTCCCTGATAAAGCCAAGTGGTTTCACGCCATAATGAGTTTTCCTGGCCTCAGAAACCAACCCCTAAATAATTCAGCAGCATTGTATGTTCTGGACATTACCTGAATACTCATATTTTTCTTCAGGTAAGACTTTCTGTGTTCAACAAAAACAACCTAAACCTTAATTTCATCATAAGCCAAAATAAATTAATTACAGTCATAAATCAGCAATGGCAGTAATGTAGTTGTAATTCAATAATAACTGATCTAAACTCTCTGTTATTCTACCTTGACGTCTTGCAGTAACTCAGTAGTGATAGGGGACTAAAATGTACAGAATATGGTGGTCATTCAGCAATGATTGTGGTCTCTGCTATACTGCTTGCTATGATAACTCAGTAATGACATCTACAATTAAAAAGAATATTAAGTGTTTAAAAACTGCATGTTATACATACTGTATGTACTTGTTGATAAAACGCAGGCATTGTCCCTTATTTGTCATTTTCTACACACTGCACGACCAGTCAAAAAGACACTTCTTTCTGTTTTTCAAGTCATGTTGGGCTCAATAAAAAAATTCAAAGGCATTTCCTTGGCCTTTGTGCACACTTTTCTCCCTAAATTAGGCAAGTAGCAGACAAAAATGATAATCGTCAACATATGAAACATCATCTATATTACATACCTCAAGACTGGAAATAAAAGAAAACAACTCAGAATTCTCACCAAAGACAAAGGTCACAGACAAGGTATTAAAAGAGATGAAGCTGAACTAATGGCAGGCAAGAGAACAGCAGAAAAGGCTGAAACTGTCTAGAAAATGAAAAAGGCTACTTACTGAAAATGGCTACATTACAAAGCAGAATATATAATAAGACATCAATATAAAGGACCATTTCTTTCAAGTAGGCCATATATTTGAGTTTTTTTTATGAAACTTTGAGGGAGAAGATAATTCTCTAAACTAAGAGGCTATGTGTTTGCAACTATGAGATGATACAGTACATCACCGGGCTCCATCTGAACTTAATATTCCAAACATAATTGCCTGCCAGGCACGGCTCACTATCTGGTTCTCCTGGCATTAGGTCTCACATTTGATCTCGATCCAGACAGTACCATTCAAGGATTTACATTTCCATGTTGTATTTTTAATACTTCAAAATCCAGATGATCAGACTTGCATTACAGTGGAAGCGAATTGTTCTCTTCCTGAATCCTTTTGCAGCTTTTTTGCACTGCCCGGTTTAGGAATCAGGGCCTGCTCTGCTGCTCTGTTCATTCTGTTTTCTTCTGTAAAAAATGAACAAGTTAAAGAAAATTATTTCAGGACCTTAATCGTTAAGTGTTTTAACAAACCACTGTGAAGACGAGCAAAGTCACTTAGCGTCCTGCTGAGTGCAATGACAGAGAAATGAGTCAACATTTCCCTGTTACTGGAGACCATGCACTGCCTACTTAACTGGATCAAATCCCCTCTACAAATCCATTATGGCACAATTTCAAAAACCACCTAGCAATCACATAAATTACTGTGCTGTATTTTTATTAACTTTTTATTTTCCCATAATGAAACATGTATTTCATTTTTACGGTTAGCTCATGCTTTGCAATATTAAAACTGTTGCCACACATTTAACTGACCAGAATTTCTTGCTTTTGTTCCATGTTTAGTTGTTTTTTGATTTTTTTGTGCTGTAATACTACTTCTGGAAAAAGTAACACCAAGGTCAGTCTGAACGTTTTTGAGCTATAAAAATACATAATTAACCTGAAGATTAAATTGCTAGCAAATGTATAAATATTTTCATTGTTATTTATTTTCTCCATATTTGTATTATTTATAAGCAATTCAGGGTTAAAGTTCATACAGCCTTATAAATGTTTTTTTTTTATTTGGTGGATCCTCACTTCTTAAATTATAGAATCTACAAAAGTTACATATAAAGCTCCACAATAAGATGACAGTTCCATTCTAAGCAAATAATGGATTTTCAAAAGCAGTTTGAATGGATGTTTCTGTATATTTGGGACAGGGTGCGAGTGGGTGTTTCTTTCTATCATGACAGGGCTGTGTTCAGAGCTTAGTTGGGTTCCCTGCAGTTTTCCACTTGATGGACAAGGATCCAGTAGCTCTGGAAGTTGAGCTCCCAGCTTGTACAAAAGGGACAGACCTGTTACATTTGTGCATCATCCAGATTCATTTTTCTTGTCTTGTTAAAAGCAGGAGGTCAACAGCCATGCTGTTCTTTTGCACTATACTCACAGTGTTATGTGCTACCGGCAGGTTACATGGTAATTGTATATGGGTCAACAGGTGTGCATGAAGTCTCCACATGTATTCTGTTACAGGATTTAACTCAGAAATAAAGCCTTTAACAGTGTAATAGACTGTTATACTAATTCCAAAGGAAGTGCTTAATATATTTTTTTCTGTAGCAACCCTGGCAATTGGATGACACAAAACTAAAGATTTTCCACACCAGTTAATTTCGATTCCATTTATATTTCTCTTTTTCAGGGTATCGCTGGGTCAGCCAAGTGCGGCCACACTTTTGGACAAATTATCTTCCGAAAATGATTTCCTCCAATGTTTTTTAAGTAATTTAAAACCAGTGTCATGTAACAATCACTTCTAACTAGGGCAAAATCCCCCAAAAGTACAGTCGGGACAAATGAACATTGAACAATTCATTAGTGTGGTATGCATAGAAGGTAAGAATGATTGTATAATGAAAGAGAGGAATACAATTGGTATTGTAAACACAGGTAAATGTACTGTAAAAACTTTATGGTGTTCAGAAGAAAGAAGGTGGAGATTTAAAACATATTGTGCAATGAGGCTTACAATTATTACATACCATAATAGCTATTAATAATTAAACTTTACTAAGCATGATATTTCTCCACAATCCACGCACCTACTTACTGTCAAATTCCAGGGTGAAATCACCTGGCCAAGACAAGACCCAGACAGACTTCTAACAGTGAGGTGATGAAGCCCAGCTCTCACACTCTTCACTGCTTGCTTGTACTGAAAGCTGCCTGTTCTTTGAGCATGCCAGATGGATCAACAGCACCCTGGGCAGACTAATCTGGCCGTCTGATCTTTAGGAAATGTGGTGAGAGAGACTCAGTTAATGGTGGGGGACATTCAATTGTCTTTTAAAATGCTCTGCGGCAGATCAATCTGTAAATAAATTAATAAAATTCAAAGATTACTAAAATAATGGCTGTCTCAAAGAGACTGTGGTAGCCCCCTGCAGGGTATTTTAAATACTACTCTCTCTTGCTTTCTGTGGCAATGGGTGTGGGTTTACTGTGTCACAGGGGAGTATTGTGAGGCTGTGTAATAACACAACATTCGAAAGTCTTACATAGTGTAGGACCTGTGAAACCAGCCTTTGAGCAGAATTTCTCAGTTCAGTGGTCATGCTGATCTAACATTAAGCTGGATTTCACCTGTTCCAAGGTACTTTAAAATCATTTATATACAGTATATTGTGTCTTCGCCTTGTGGCACAACATGGTATTTTTAATAATTATGTTTTAATATACAACAAATGAAAGTGTGATTAATTAAAACATCGAGGAACATGCCTAGCAGGAAAGGACCCAGTAATGTTTCTAGGATGCGTTACTGTGAAACACAGACAAAACGGATTTACTGTATGACAGCTATTAAAGACAGCTATTTACATGAGGCACAACATTCACGTGTAAATCTGTAATTTAATTATGGAATTGTCTCAGAGCAACACAGGCAATGTGTTATCAGTAGTGCTTTGAACAACGACAGAGATTGTTAAAACCTTGTTCCAGCTCATAATCAGCAGCAACAGCTGTGGCAGAGGATCACAGGAAGAATATTATGACATAATCTCGCTCCCAGGGTGCTGCCTGCAGAGAACTCAGAACAATAAAAGTTTCCACTGTCCAAGACAGCACAAGGTAAGCGTGGATGAGTTTCCAGAGGAGGGGCAGGAAAGGAAAAGTAGTTTAAGCCAAACTAAAAATGAAGAAGAAAAAAATATTATTTCACTATTGCACTTGTCACTGTGCTCCACTAGCTCAGAAATGGGATAGATACTTTTTGCAGGAGGTTCAAACATTAATTCTGTCTAGCTTGTCTGTCTAGCTTGCAAAGACTAACACTTGTCTGTGTAAATCTCTTTACACTATTTGCTTACCAGCCACGTTCACATTCGAGCAGTGCCAGCGCTATGTATGTACAGTATATATACAGTATATTATGATTTATTATATCACAGAATGCAGTGGCATGAAAATGTTTTCACATTATCTGTGACATGGCAGTACTGTATTTTGGTTTTTGATCACAGCATAGCAGCACTGCCAAAAACGTTCAGCCCCATCCTTTCAAAATATATTATTGGTGTTACTGAATCATGTGGCAATATGGCAGATAAATGTTACAAAACCATGCTGAACATCAAAAGAAATGTATCACTCACAACTGCCACAGATTCACAAAGTTATCAGGAAAATGTCCTTCTTTTTGTAGCAGGTGCACTAACTTAATTAAAACAACATGACAAGTAAATTCATTCTGCTGATTAACATTTGTCATCAACCTCAACTGGGTACTACTGTGAACGTTACAGACTACTAGAATCCAGGCTTTATACAGTATCTGCCACACATGCTCTGCACCTGGTTGAAAAAGCTGTCCTATTCTTCTCACAGGGCCTGGATAAGCATGTGCCTATTTCCTGATCTCCGAGTCTTGGGTGCAGTGTGTCACCCCAGCTCACTGAGACTCATGTCTGGTGAGCAAGTCGCCCCTGGCATTGCTACAGTATACCACACATCAACTCCTCTCAGAAGAAAGCCATAGTTACACAAGTACTGTAGCGTCGAATGGATGAGCACGCAGGATGGGCACAAAGTGATGTGACAGGACATGATCAATGTACTGTAGCACTCTGAAGTCACTACCAGTAGAGTTCTGCAGCACACAGACACTCCTACCAAGACATGCACCCTTGGATCTCCCCCTCGATCTTGGAGAGGTGTCATGACCCATGGTCTCCCAGATTGTGACCTGTCATTGACGGACAACATCTTGCCAAGACAGAGACTCCAGTCTGTGGACAACCTAGATGACAAGCAGTGGTGTTCTGACTTAGCCCAGCTTTCAGCTTACCAATGGCACAAATGCATTGCTCTCCTGATAAGCCGGGGATATTGGTTTGTTTCTGCATTCTTCTTTCTTTTCACCAGGCTTGACATTAAGAAGGTTAGGTCTAATTCCCTGAATCCAATAAACTCTCTCTAATGATGTGATCTAGTGCTATTCCTTGACTGAATCAATATCCAAAATCCATATATTGTATTCTTTTAAAAACATGGATAAACATAGATAAGTTTCTTTCGATGGCCAGTATACATTTAAAGACTTTGGCTTAATTAATTAGGCACTTAAATAGAATCAGAGAGGTGGTTATATAACCTTATATAACTTTTGGCACTGTTGATTAACAGTTTGATTATGACTTACAGTACTCATATACTACTAAATATACAGTAGTATATATAGTATATAGCACATAGCACTAAAAATATTGATACTTGAAATATGGTTATTGATTGAGCTCATTTAGCACAAATCTTTCCTGGGAATATTATGAAAAAAAAACATTCAATTTTTTCCACAAGTCTTCTGAGTCTACAGTATACAAAATAAAAGGCAAGCAGCTTTTTTTGTTGACAGCCACTCAAGGAAAATGATGCACTGGGGTATTAAAAATAAAACAGATGCTATTGACTCCAATACTCATCTGTTGCATGTTTAATGCCTCCCAGTACAGTCACCTGACCAGCTGTTTCAGACAGTGTGTGTATGGATGTGTATTAAGTGGGAAGTACAACAAAGCAGAGGCATGAACTCAACTAATCCATCTGTCTCAGACACCAGCTGAAGTTTACACTTCACTGTACCCAGAACTCCGTGTTCACTCCTTAATGAAGAGGATATTTTGAAGGGAACAGGCAAGTAAGTGCTTTTATTAAGGAACAGCAAATCAGCCCCCTCAGTTTCAGCTTTGGAAGAGACATAATTGTGATAATTACACCCAAAATGCATCATGCATTTGCACATGAGGCTCTTACTTTCTTCTCAGCTTGATGCACTATCATTTATTACCTGCTGATGGGATGTGCTGAACCACAAACTGATACTTTGTTCTTAACAGCAGGCACATACATCAAGAAGGAATGTGACTGATTATTTCAATTAAAAAGAGGATGCACTAATATGATACATAAGAGTGCATTACGTAGAAGGCCAAAATATTATATATTCAGATTTTTACTCTATTTTAATAGTTTTGTTATGCTGTTTTTGTGGGGTGGGGGGGGGGGGTGGGGGAGTATCATCTTGTCTGTTATAGTAAAAAAACAGCTTCATGTTCTTATCTGCTCAGGCAAAACATAGGATTTAATTTCTAGTTTCTAATAGAAACATCTACAACTTAAGACAGAATTTGCTTGCAGGTATTACTGCACTGTAATCACTTCACACTGAAGCAACACTTCCTGTATTCTTTTAGCACCTTCTAAGCGGTGTACATTTACTGTTTAGTGATTGCAAACTTTTTTGCTCACATTTTATAATGGGAGAGAAATATATTTGTGACAAAAACAGGGATTCCGAATCAACCATATTGGTGGGTTGACTGTATTCAAAAACCTTTTCAAAATCTTATGAACTACAGCACCCACTGAACTGAAACATTGTTGATTTCAACAAGAGTGGCACAATAACACAATAGTTGGCATTCCTGTCTCACGGTGCTGGGACTCTGGGCTTGGCTATCTGTGTGGAACTTGTACATTCTCCTCATGTTCATGTGGGTTTCCTCTGGAAATTGAATATAAACTGTGCAGTTAATTTCATGAATAACTAAAGCTGCTTCCAGTTGGCACCTCACATTGCAGTACTAACCTTTGTACTTATGGCAGTTCATCAGCTGCTTGGTGAAACATTTTCTCTAATGGAAACATGGTAGGAAGTGAGGTGTGTTAGAGGGTACAGTTCTTTACCAAAAGATTTGAGGTCATAGTGTTCAGTCTCAAGACTCTAAGCTATCATAACAACCATAAAGAGAACCTCAATAACATATTATGTCATCCACTTCAATCCTCTGTTATGATGACATTATTATAAGACATTAAGTGTTTGCATCGTAAGCTAATAACTTTTGTGTTGCTGTTAATTTTCAGCTTTAATCAAAAATACAGCTTCCAATATCAGTTAACTGGCTGAAGTAATACCCAAATATGGATTATTTTGATCTTTTTTTTTAATAGGCTGCGTGCTGGAAGGATACATTAATAGAGTTGTTTGGTGAGAAAGACAAAAATTCACTACTGTTTCAGTTTCCATGGTAACATAGCCTTCATGCACATATCAAAATAGCCTGGCTGATTGTCTAGAGAATGCTGAAATACTTCCAAAAACAAAACTGTCAACAAACGATTTGGTCACATATGTCTTTTGGATGGTTTATACCCACAAGTAAGGAACCTGTTTTTTTGTGTGTAAAATAAAACCTACTGTTAAGATGCTATGATTAAAATATATGATTCTAATACTGATTTCATTTAGAAAACATACCAAAGGCAAATATTTCTCAAAATGTGTTCAGTGCTGTAGTTATGTTCACTGATACACAGTTCTTAGACTTTGCTGATGTGATCACTGATACCCTGTGTTATGCATTTATGACACGTTTGTTTCATTCATTTGCTCAGTAAGGACATTAAAAAAATTTAAAAAGCTTCTCAAATATACTGAAAAATCAAGCTGCACCTCAATTACAGAGACTACAGTATGTGGGATTCTGGCTACATCAAAATCAGGAAATAAAGACTTGTATGTCTTTTATCTCTCAAAGAAGATTGCATTCACATGACAACAAAGGATAAATTAGATAATTAATCAACCAGTATTGCTTCCATCTCACTGATCACAGCTGGAAGCCTCATTTTGTTTGCCTGAAAAAACATACATCACCTGATTGTTTCTGATGCTGTTTGTCTACTGTACTGAACTGCAGTCTTTATATGGGATTGGCTTAAAAATATCAAGTATCCAGTATTGTATTCAGCATTATATTTATTTCTTAAAAACAATTATTTAGAATGAAAGAAAAACCTGAGAAAAATGGTGTAGGCCAGATGTCAAGATATCTTGCTTGACATTTTTACACAATTGTAAACATTTTCTTCTTGAAAGGGATTCTACTTCTGATCTAAGTCAAGATACGTTGTGATATGTGTTATGAAGAATAATATTCAACAAAATCAATGAAGTGGATTGGAAACAGACAAAGCATAACCTCGCAGTATGTTATCACTTATACTGTATGTGTGTTTTCATTATATCCCTGCTGTATCTAAGCATGAACAGCTCTGCACTAAGTCTAATCTACTAGCACCTGCTTGAAACTTTGCTTTTAAATACAAAGTAAAAACACCCATAACAGTTCTCTGCATTTAATGACATTTCAGGAGTTACAGCGACCAAGTTCTCCTTCAGCTCTCTTACTCTAAATCAGAACCCTGCATGATGTCACTTCCCCAAAAGCTATAAATACCATAGCAAATACCACTCTTTTCCATACTGTACTGCAGCCCTCCCCTACCCCTTGTCCACCTTTGCAAATATTCCTCGCTTAGCTCCTCATTTTGAAGGGGGGTCCTAACCTCTTTGTCCTTTAGCCAGGGGACTGACACTCGGACAAACAGGTTAAGACAAAGCTCCTCATGTCTGACTTCCCGATAAACTTTCCTTCAACACTTTTTCTTATTAGGCTTTATTAGGCCTTGTGGAAAAGCATTTATTTCATCATTGTACAGTGCGGTAAAGCCTTTTGCTTTTGTAAATTCCAGTACAAACACTTGTCTACAAGTGCAAGTGTGCATTCCATAAGCTACTTAAAAGAATTCCATACATGTGTTGCTTAAGTCCAGGGCAGGACAAAGACGCTCTGTTCTGTACATTGAGTCAGTTAAACTGCTTACAGCTGTAGGCTGGCATGAGTTGCCAAGAGAATGTGAGTGTATGCTGTGTGTGGCAGTGCCTGTGGTGTTCCCAGGACTGTGGAGTCCTATTTGGTATGAAGAGAGAGATTCGAAGTCACTGCCACTGTGAGTGTATAAGCAGCCATTACAAAAATGCAGTCCTTCCAGTATGACCATGACCACAAACTGGGAATCCCCACACACATTGACTAAAACGATGGATCTCTGGACGCGGCAACAACAGCCTGTCACATTTCCTGACCGGTCAAACACACTGAGCTAGAGGTCAGTTGGTATGAAGACCTCTAGTGCAGAGTCATCTGTCATTGTTGACCCCTCAGCGACAAAAAGTAAAGAGTTCAATAAAATATTTTCTCCATGAGGAAACAGATAATAAATCAAGTACAGAAACCATATCTAAAAGCACAATATGAGTCTCATTGTTTTCAAGAACAACCTTCATTCCTGCTTGATTCGACGTTTGCAAAATTTTCTGTCCTCCCTTCTTGTACCACCTAATAATTCCAAACATTTTAGGAGCTTTGGTCAAATCACAGTAACGTGCAGTGCAGATGTGTGACAGCCTTTTCTACACACAGTGTGGGCCGAGACAGCAAATTCCCACTTTGGGATTTTTGTTATTAAGCCGATATGAAATTTGTTTTAAAAACATCAGTCGGTAATATTATAAGGTGCTGTAGCTTGTCAGCACACCCTGGCTGTGACAGAAGAAGGAGGCCACAGGTGAACAAAGACATACAAATACTCAGAAGCATGTGTATATATTGCAGATCCATTAGGGCTGGCATTATGTTTACTAGGAGTCAGTGCAACATTGTTACTCATGAGAACGTATTCTGGCCGGAGGTTAGGCCGGGTGGCATGCCACTGTGTTTCCCTAACAACACATCACACTGGGCTGGCCTACGTCAGCAGTGAGGAGTCACGCAGTGCCAGTGTTTAGTCGAGCACATGGGAGCCAGTGAGCCCAGCAAGGGACATAATCAACCCTATTTCTTATTCCGCTACGTGGTGAGCTCTAGTTCTCTTCAACTTAAGTTGACTATTATTGACCAGTAAGTGGCATATGAATTAAAAGTTCACACAACATTGAAGTAAAAGTTTGGAAGGAATAAATGAGAAAGTGATGGAAGAAATATTGGCTATCAGAATGTAGCTTAGAACAAAAGCCGGCACCAGTGTGAGCGTGTGGCCAGAAAAACCCATGAACAGAATGGAGAATGAGGTCAGTGCAGCCTTTGAGGATTAAGTGAGGAGAGTTATGGCCTATGGCACTGCAGGTAGCAGATAGACTATAAAGGTCTACTTACAGGTGCCAAAGAGCACCGCAAGAAATGAAGAAAATGGTATACCTCTGCTTCCCCATCCCCTTTGCCATGTTTCAAAGACATGCCATTGTGCATAAAGGGGACACAATGCTCATATGGCTTAGGAATTTTGACAATCCGTGTCTTTTTTAACTTGCAAAATTAATTAATGTTAATTAAGGATTTTCTCACAAAAATAACAATGAAGGAAAAGGACAATGCTTGACAAACAAGCTCCCCCTCCTTCCCTGGTCCTAACTGCGACCAGTACTTCACACACCGTTGGCAGTTTGTGGTAAGGAAAGATAAGCTTCTTGCTTCGCCTCGACTGCTGAAACGCAGGATGGGCCAGCCGTGGCGCGGCAGCCGCTGGCGTCATCATCGACCTGTCTCCTTTTTTCCGGCTGCTGCAGAAAACGAATCACCTGGAGACTCAGAGCAACAGGTGCTCGTTAATGACCACGCTCGTTAATGTTCCAGGCGCTCCTCAGAACAAATGTTCGTCGGACACTAAGTTTCAGCACGAAGTCCCTGGAGCTTTGCCGCGGTGTTTTCCAGTGTTTGGCTTTGCTGTTGCTCTTACTCCCACCCCACCCCCGGCTTTGCTAACTTGTAACTCTCTGGCTTTCAATTTGGGAAGAAACTCAACTCGCGGATTCACCACTGTGCTTTGCTACAGTCTCTCTGGCTTCGATCCTCGCCCTTACAACCACGGACTTTGACTATTTCGCGTTCTCCATGCTTTGGAATCTCCAGCTAGCCTCAGCACCATTGTTGATGGCGCGCGTGGCTACTAAGCTAGCGAGTCTGCAGGCAGTCTGCTCTTATCTCCAGAATGCGCAGTCCCCGATCCCCCAGGCCTGTTTGCAGGCTTCCTAACCCTGCCGCCTGTTTGTCCAGCTAGTGGGTTCTTACCATTACTGGATAGCTCTCTGAGGCCCACCTTGGGAAGGCGTCTTTACAATAAATAATTAAAAGTTACAATTGAGGATTTCAAAATTTACATACAGTATAAATAGGCATCCAATATCATGTACACAATGCATCAGTCAATGCGGTACTCAATGCAGAGGTATGAAGTACAGTTTGTAAGCGTTTGCACATGGAGAATCCCATTGGGAAATAGAACAATAAGTAAATGAATAAAAAGGGGGGCTGTGGTTTAGGAGAAGAGAAAAAAGAAAAGGTCTTATATTATGTACTTTGATGCAGCTGAGGAGAATTAATAGAGCTTACAAAGTCAAGAAAGTCACTCCAGATCTTTGAGAAAACAGATGAATGTCTTTTTCACAATATCAAAAATGCAATCACAAGTGCATTAGAATACTAACACACCATTAACATTGAAGATACAGAAGCACATGGGAGAAAATGTTAAGACACTAACAGGATGTGTGCATTGCACAAAACACAGGAGGATCATAGTTCGCATTGTTTCTACACTCCTGACTGTGGTTTCAGGTCGTATGTAGGGATAATAGCGTACTTTACCCAGGCTGCTCCAAGCAGCCCTGCTAAACAAGGGGTAATCCAAATGTGTGTATATATAAAGCCAAATTAATAGAAGATTTGCTTTTTTTTCTCTGTGATATTTATGATCAAAACGTTATAATTTATAGAACAACATTACTGTAAAAAGTTTAAACCTATTTTGATACGTGCATAATCACTGTGAACAACCAGACCCCCATAGACGTGTATTGTTGGATTCCAGAATGGGATGCCTTCTGTATGGGACTTGCATAGTCATAGACAGTAGGTCTTGGTCAAGGTGCTCTGGTTTACCTGTGCTTCTCAAAACCATGCTGATTAGCTTAATGTCTCTTATACAGCACACACAGGGGACGATGCTTCTCCTCATCTTTATATTTCTGGGTTGCTTTGTACTGTAAGTGGCTTCCTAGTAATTAATTATTGAATGGATGGATGGTTTTCTAGAAACTGCTTCAGTGACATGAGGCTTGGAAAGAAAGAGAACAGCATCTAAAAAGCTGTAAAACTGTTTTAACTTACCAGTGCATTTACAGTATATATCCTTCTTCATGCAGTTTGTGTTTTTCCCCTGCTCGGCTGCTTTATCAGCAGGCAGAATGAGAAACTGGATTAGCCTTTACAGCAGCAGGCTGTCTCCTGCTAATCCTGTGACACTGTCAAAGCACTTACAGTATCCTGTATTGTACTGACAGAGTAGGCTTGGCACACCGATAAGCAGGCTGAAGCAAGCATTAACACAGCCTCTCCGTTTCTCCTGTCACAGTGCTTCTTTGAGATCAAAGTTAAAATGTAATGTAAGTGTGCCTCGGAAAATTAAGTATGTTTCAAGACATGACACAAAACAACATCCGAGCAAAGGCAGGCAGCACCCTGGTATAACCCAACAGACGACAGGTCTGCCTCCCTGACTGCCTGGGGATCCCTTGAGAACCTCTGAATGACATCTCCCCAAAAACACAGCCGCAGGAAAGAAACGATGCAGACCAGCAGAAAATGTTACAGATTGGGGTCAACGTCTGTAAGAGTTTTGCAAAATTGTACGTCCTTCTGTCAACAGAAATAACTTTAGGAAAAAAGCTTAGGAACAGAATTTCTCATCAACATGGGCTCCATGCCCAAACTGTTCAGGATAAATATAAGTTCCAAGGCACTCTATTGTTGGTATAAGTATGAACTTAAAAGGGCCCTTCACTATCAACCACTCACTACTATCTCTTATAGAATGTTTACAGAGTTTAGATAAACTTCGGATTGATTCCTTTGGAATTTTAAAGCAAGACGGCGCAGCTTCCAAAAGAAGCGCAGTCGTTTTCAGATTTGCATGTCCATTAGGATAAATACTGGCATGCAAGCTGGAAGCAGCTGCAGGGAGAACATCAAAGGCCTGTGGTGGCCTATTCTATTAAGGTTGGCACCGTGCCCCACTGAGACAAATGTAGGCCAGACACATCCTGTATGTGCTGTGTCCTTTTGCTAACGCCAGTGAGAGAAGTCACTGCATATAATTAACTGTGCAGACTCCACGCTGAGGAATTTCATGCCTGATGGAAGACCTGCCTGTGCCCATCTGCACATATCCACTGAGTATCTATTTGCCATGTGTAGGCAGCTGAAAATGGCTGCAGACAGCGTACAGTATGTGTCCTGCTCTATAAAGCACCTGTGGCATATTTATGCTTAAGCATTCCACACGTCTGTTTAGTTATTTGACCAAGAAATCTTGCTACCTTACAATATTTTCTGTTCAGTGGATGGATAAAGGTGCTGAGATTAAGGGGTTGTTTTTAAAAGGCCAATTTTTACATATCAGTTAATTTTGCTTCAGTTGTATATTTTATATAGACAAGGGCTCAGAAAGCATAGTGACCAGCTGACTAACACTGCTACCTCACACATTGTGTGCACCATTCAGCATACAGCAGTCATTACTTGATATTTCACTGTTAAGTTGCACAATCAGTCTGTACAATTCAGTTTGTTTACGGATATAAACATACCTTCTTTATGGCCATATACACAGATCAAAGTTTAAAGTCTGAAATTAACAACTGTGCAGTTTTAAGAATTTTATTGTAATTGACAGCTTGCATTTGTTACAGTTTTCTATACAATGAGAAATTCTGTTTTGAAAATGAAATTCAACTTTCAACAAAACAAAAACTAAACACAAGAGAGTAACATTGTGCCTGAAACTGGAGAGAATATAGAGCACAAAACTGACACGTAGTGAGGAAGTGTCACAACTTCCTCTGGTGAAGGAAGGAAGCAAAGAAGAAAACAGACCAATCAAAACAAGATGCTCAATTATTAGAGGTCATTAGAAAAGTTACAAGACACAAACAGAACACTTTCTTTAAGATAACATGTGCAGGCAGATGCCATAGAGTCCTAAATGTAAACATGTAAATTATCATCGCTAAGAGGCATTAAGCTATTGTTACCTAGCAAAGGCCGTAAGCGAAACATTGTAGCTCAGAAAAAACATTCACTTTTTAAATCAATGGCTTAACAACCAAATTCTTCTTTTTGCTGTAACTTTTAAAAGAAAGCAAAGTAACTTAAAGAATAAATCGGGTGAAAAAGTAGGAATATGAGAAACGGATTGAGGCAAAAAAGACTAGATATTATAATTATAGTATGGCACTACTACAAGGGAACACATGTTTTTTCTAGCCTCTTTTTACAAACCTGCAAAAGGACATCCTAAATTATAGCAGGTTACAAATGCTGTGTCTTCACCTGGGACAAATTTCACTGGAAATACAGATAGATACTTTATTGATCCCGTGAGGGAAATTGCAGTGCAACAGCAGCTTAACACACACAACACAGCCACAGTGTAACGAATTATATACTAATAGTACAATACATACAATACAATACAATACAAGAGTTTCTCACAGTCCGGACACACAAGAGGAAACTAGAACAGAACAGTACAGCAAAATCGTATCGCACGTATGAATATAAATATAGATGTAACCATAGATATAAATATAAATATAAATGTATTGCACAGGTCCCTGGCATATATTGCACAAAGTGGTTGTAAACGGGAAAAAGAAAAAGAAAAAGAAAGAGAACAGATGTAGCAGTAGATGTGTATATGCGTTTAGTCCAGAAACAGGTCACTGTCGCTGTTGCCTCTGCCAAGACGCACGGTGGATGCGTTGTACAGTCTTATGGCAGACGGCAAGAATGACCTCCTGTAGCGCTCCCTGTCGCACCGTGGATGAATCAGTCTATTGCTGAACGTGCTCTTCATTCCTGCAAGCCTGTCATAGAGGGGATGGGAGAAGTTGTCCATGATGGCCTCTAGTTTGGACATCATTCTCCTCTCAGCCACTACCTCCAAGGGGTCCAGGTCAGACCCAATGACAGAGCTCGCTCTCCTGATGAGCTTGTTCAGCCTTTTGGAATCTACTGCTCTAATCCCAGAGCCCCAGCACACCACTGCGTAGAAAATGGCACTCGCTACCACCGACTGATAAAACATGTGCAGCATCTTACTACACACATTGAAGGACCTGAGCCTCCTCAAGAAGTAAAGTCGGCTCTGTCCCTTCTTATAGATGGCCTCGATGTTCTTAGACCATTCCAATCTATCGTCGATGTGCACTCCCAGGTACTTGTACGAGTCCACCATCTCCACGCCACTCCCATGGATGTAGACAGGAGTAGGTTTGACCTTTTTCCTCCTGAAATCTACCACCAGTTCCTTTGTCTTTGTAACATTCAGTTCCAAGTGGTTCACCCCACACCACTCCACAAAGCTGCTGACCAGTCCTCTGTACTCCTTCTCCTGCTCACCCTTGATACATCCCACAATTGCAGAGTCATCTGAGAACTTTTGCAGGTGGCATGACTTTGTGTTGTACTTAAAGTCCGAAGTATAGAGGGTGAAGAGGAATGGAGAAAGAACTGTCCCTTGAGGTGCCCCTGTGTTACTCACTACCAGTTCAGACACAGTTCTGAAGTCTCACAGACTGTGGTCTGCCCGTCAGGTAGTCAGTGATCCACGAGGTCGTGGAGGCATCGACTTGCATCTCCTCCAGCTTCCTCCTTAGAAGTAAGGGCTGGATGGTATTGAAGGCACTGGAGAAGTCGAAAAACATGATCCTTACAGTGTTGCCAGCCCTGTCCAGGTGTGAGTAGGCCCTTTGCAGCATGTAGATGATCGCATCCTCCACACCAACACTGGGCTGGTAGGCAAACTGTAGGGTGTCCAGTGATGAGCTGACCAGGGGTCTCAGGTGGGATAAGACCAGCCTCTCCAGTGCATTGTATATAGCTCTTGTACTCTTAGGTTGTGCCAAAGTGCACTATAAAATACTGTCACTTTATTGTATACCATATATTGACATGTATGAGATGCAAACATCCTCTTTTTCAGTTGTGCTTTGAAATAAAAAAGGTTGTTTATTAAGAAATTAATAAATAAATGCCTCTGCCAAATGCGTCTTTGCTGACAGAATTAAACTCCATCATCCTGAAAAGAATTGTCAGGGGCTGACCTTCACACATTTTTCTCTCTCAAAGCAAGACATAAAAGAATGCACCTCGGTGTTTTATCCTCTTTCTTCTCCCAGATCAGGGGTGAAACAAATCATTCATACACCAAGCATATGTTTTTTTGTTGCACTTAACACAGCAGACAATGGCAACCATGGATGTTCTGTTTCACGCCACTTCTGCTGTCTGAAGGGTTTGCTGTCAATGACCCATTTACAGAAAACCCGAAAGAATTAGCTTAAAAGTCACAGATTCTGAAGCATGTGAAATGACTGCACGTGTCACAGCCCGGCCTGTATAAAATCAACAGTTTAGAAAACATTTATTTCTTAGGGAGCTCAAGAGTGGCGTTAAATCAGGGCCAGTCAAGTGGAGGCTAATGTCAGCCCACAAATCCATTCCGCAACAGGATTTCTGTACAGGTTGTTCTTTAGCTAGAGGAAAGTACTGTAATTCAAGATCAGGTTATAGCAAAAGAAATTGGCAACAGCTAGAATCTCTAGAAAGTGACTTCCTCTGGTTTCAGTGATCTCAACCTTTTTGGAGGGCTCACTCTAAACTCCCTAATTCTGGGCTTAATTTATCCGTGCAATTAAATTGCCTTCGAAAACGAAAGTTCAGATTCAGAGTGCTGATACTCTTTAAGGTTGCTACACTGAAATGTTTTGCATTGGGGAAGAATTCCTGGTCTCCAAAACACAAATTAACATAATAACCTAATTGGACCAAATTAAAGTAGCCTTTGATGTGTTTTTTAAACTGGAGCGAGAGAGTTTTGAGAGTGCTGGTTAAAATGTTCTGGTTCTCCACTTCTTTTAACCAATTCTCCCTGAACGTGACAAACTTTTAAGTCTTCAAGACCTGCCAAGTAATGTTTTGAAGATTTGTTTAATCATATTTAATTATTCCTCTAGATATCTTCTAAATCGACACCCTGCAAAATAATGTAACCGTTCAGTGTTTCCACAGTACAGCTCAAAATCCCCACCCAGTGAGTGGTATAAATATCAGTCTTGTAAAGATGTAAAGGAAAAGGGGCTTGATATGGACTTGTTGTGTCTCCTCTGTTCTATGCTTGGTGATTTATGTCCACCTCGAGGCTGTGCATTTGAATTGGGCAGAGCTGACCACTAACTTTGTGACTGAAATCCAAATAATCAATCGTTTGACATTCCAAACTCTCCACAATAGAAACTTTACTTGTCGGATTAGTCAATATGTGAAACCACCCTGAGATTCATATCTATGCTACTGCTGTACAGAAACCTTTCAAAATATGTTTAAGAAAGCTGTTGTATGAAGTGAGATTTCTCATATCAGTTTAACCTGGAGAAATGCTGTTTTAGTCCTAAAGACTGGTGTTAAACAGAAGTAGTTGTGTTCCCTCTCTGGGATGTTTTGGTACACCTATGCTAACTCCCAAAGGCATATTCTATAGTTCTTGCACCTGAAGAAGTGCGTATAATTAATGGGAGGTTTCGCCAGCTCCGTGGAAAACTGAAATCTGATGAGTAGGAAGCTTGTTATGCACTGAAATAAAACACGTGGAAAATTAAATGTGTCATCAAGTTCTGAAATAACTCACACTTTATACCGTCAGGTGGCTGTGGACATCTGACTGGTTAATGGACATCCTGCTTTGCTGTCGCATCCAGTTAAAGGCTCTGGAGGATTCAAATCAGTATCCTGTTCTGCACTGCTAACAGGAGTCATCTTTGCAAGAGTGTGTGTTTTATAGAGCAGATGTCAACAAGAGAGCAGGAAAAGGGTATTATAAGAAGCCATCCTGAGATTACTTCTACTGTTTGAACAGAAATCAATTCATGTACAATTTACTTAAAGAACGGGACCATTCTTGGAGTGTCCTAGATTCAGGTGCTGCTCTTTTTGTTTTGAACATTGCTGTCCTTTTTTCCCTTTTCAAAAGAAAGAGGAACACACCAATTACCCCTCTGCCTGTAGACTTGTGTGACCCACTAACTCTGTACGTCTGTTTTTATGCTTTTAACAGAGTTGTTTAGGCCAGGACTACACAACTAATCAACAGGAAAACAGATAATGAGGTCAGGGCGTCAATAATCAGATAGACACAAACGGCTATCATAGCACAAAGGCCATCAGAACCACTCTCTTCTGCTTTGTTGGTTCATTAAATGCATTTAATTTGAACACAAATGCTAGGTTAAATTTATTTATGGATTTGTTTTGGCTTACTTTTTATATATTACATTTTAAATGACTTGCCTTTGAGGTCTCTTTTGTTAGATTGTGGGAATCCAAATGCCTTGTTCTAGCCGTACTCAACACAACACAGAGCTCACATCATTGGACTTCCTGCATCCTTTGGAATGTTTATAATGTGCTGAATTGAACTCTGGGTTGAGTTCCGTACCAATTAAGAGTGCACCATGGCACCAGGCATATGCAAACAACACATATTCTCTTGGCTCAGAAAATGAAATACAGTCAAAGCAATCGTAATCCTTAATGCTTTAGCTATTTTGATTCTAAATGTTTCCACTTGGCAACTGTGTAAACACAAATAACTCCAGAAACAAAAATGAAGTCAGGAACATAGGTAAGCGTGGTGATTGTATGAACAATCTGTGGGTTTTTCAGGGAGACTCAGATTTAGAAAATCTAGGCCAAATGTGAATGAAAAAGCTGCCCTGTTGCTAAGAGGCACACTGTTCCACACTAGCCTGTGTCACCTACTGTACTCACGTCACAGAAACAGTCACAGTGTACACGTTAAGAATAAAATAATCTATTCCACAATTATTCAGTTCAATCTCCAGAGCTCCAATACCCTTTAAGTCTCCCATTTTAATCATTGCTGATCCTCTTTCTCTCAGTTGTCTCTGTCTCCCAGAGGACATGTCTGACAAAGCCTGTCTCAAGGCTGAGCTCCTGATCCATCTCATTCAATAACCCAGAAAGGGGTGAAAGACCGCTAATAAATTTAACCTCTACTGTCAATCCCCCAAATGCGTTTTCAATTCATGGTAAAGATAGACATTCTATACACCAAAATTAATTTAAAAAAATTATTTACCTCTGCTTCACTTTCTTGTATGGAGTATTTAAACCTCTGTTTGAAAAAACAAAAAGGACAACTGATGCAAAGAGACCGATAAAACATTAAAAAGTATCTCTTACAAATAGCCACAGTGAGTCAAGTGGAGGACTGCTCAACCTGCAAAGGCTGTGTTTAAACCACCAGACAGAAAAATGAAAGCGGGTAGTAACTAAAGAGTTTTTGATTACTTATTTTTTAATCTGTCATCCCAGTCTGTTATGACATTTTCTAATGATTACAGTAATGTCTCATTGCTATGAACAAATGCTGCTGTTCCTCTACATGTTAACTGCGTTCACAACTGCTGTGAAAGCACACATTGTAATCAAGCTGCCTTTCTGAATTGCACACCTGTGGGCAATGTTCTATTTCTGGAATCGTCTGGAATAGCAGGATATCAGTGGGCACTGGTGAAGCTTGTTTTGAGCACAAATAAGTTTATCTTTCTAAAAAAACAAAGAAACAAAAAATTCCTCCACAAAATAGATCCTAATGATAATGTTTTCAGTTCTGAGGTCAAAATAACCCAAATTTAAAACAGGCAAGTGAGCCAGACAATAGCATGACCCCATACTACTTAACTTAATGCGTCTAGAGTATCTCTTAAAGCAGAGCGACTTCATTAATCTTTTAAAATAAAACAGACGCAATTTAGGTACTGAATTGCATGAACTATAAGCAGATTAGCCTTTGTAAAAGTAAGCCTTATTGTATCTGTTGGGTTTTCATTTCACATGCAGTAAATCTTGGGGAGAAAAACAACCAAAATAATACTTCAACTGCCAACTTTTGGGAAACAATACTACTTTATATACTGTATACACAATACAAAACAATACTTAATTCTATACCCCATACATGTCCCTATAGGGTTTATATTAAATTTACGGTCTCATGATTCTGCTTGATTACAAATTGCATCCTTAAAAACAAACACGATTCCAGCAGATACTGCCTTTTGTCGGTATCAAGGAACACACAGGGAAATGAAAACTCTTCCAGCCCCAATTAACCTTTAACCTTCAGCTGGCACACAAGAAAAGCTGTCCTTTTATAACTTGGGAAAATGCGGAGGCCAATATCTTTAGAAAGACAGAGACCTTGACCTTCTCATGCAGCAATTCATGACCTCTCCAGACGACCCTTGCTGTTTCCTACAGGTTCTTCTTGTTTTGTGCAACAGCAAAAAAAAAAAGACAGAGCCATACAGTAGGTCTTTGAGCCACAGACCAAACAAAGCTACCTGAAACCAAACTTTTGTTAAATTAAGATTACAAGACTGATTTTTAATGCTCCCTGGGCTTGGTCTAATGTCAGCTACAATGTCTGGGTCAGAGTGACAAGGCACTTGAAACTATATTTACATATTTATATATTTGCATTACTATAACTGCTTCACATGGTTACAATGAGAAATGCATTGAAGACAAAACAACGATCTGGTTATAAAGCTGCTCAATGCACTACTTATGTTCATGTGATCAGAAAAATGCGTCGTAAAATGTATTCAATAAACAATTCAACAAAGGCATCCAGTTTAGCAAAAATAGAACCTTTTTGAAGAAACTTAGTAGTTACATGATCTGGCATCACAATGTTTTCTACACCGCACATCTGCAGTGACTAGTTTCTTGAAGCATGTGACTTCATATATTATTGCATAAACAGTAAAGAGCTTTAGACTTGGGTGTTTGAACAGGCTTAAACTGTAGTTTAATGCAGTGTCTTAATTTCAATGTAAGTCATGTGAGCCGAAATGGTTTTAACAAGACAAATGTTATTAATTTCCACATAATAAATGTAGAAAGAGTCTGACCCACTTTAACTTGAACTTCTATTATGTTTGTTTTGTTTTTGTTATCTGATTTTGTACAACTAAGTGGAGACTGCCCAGAGTGAGAATCGAAGCATCTGATTTATTTCCCTCTCTAACTTGCGTCAGCACCAGCTGCAGTTTGACCCAGTTTCTTCTGGGAGATGTGTGCAGACGAGAGACCTGCTCTCTCTTTATAGAGATTCCTTTCTTCTTCTGTGCTTTCACCTTGGTCACAAGAGGGGCCTCAGACCTGCGTATATTTCAGCAACCTCATCTCCCTGTTAGCCCGTGCTCTGTGTTAAGATACAGGTCCGTTTCTGACGTAGTGGTGTGGTTGATTAACACTGGAGCCCCATGTCTCTGGGAATCTGGGTCTGATTCTGGCCTCATGTGGCCATGTGCCTCTACGGAGTTTGCATGCTCACCCCATGTTCCAGTGGGTTTTAACAAGGTGCTCTAGTTACCCCTTTCTCCAAAGATAATAATAATAATAATAATAATAATAATAATAGCTTTCACTTATATAGCGCTTTTCTGGACACTCCACTCAAAGCGCTTTACAGGTAATGGGGACTCCCCTCCACCACCACGTGCAGTATCCACACATTGACAGCAGTCATAGTGCGCCAGAACGCTCACCACACATCAGCTATCAGTGGGGAGGAGAGCAGAGCACATGATTGGTAAGGGCCAATAGGAACTTTGGCCAGGACACCGGGGTTACACCCCTACTCTTTTTGAGAAACGCCCTGGGATTTTTAATGACCGCAGAGAGTCAGGACCTCGGTTTTACATCTCATCCAAAGGACGGCGCCTGTTTATGGTATAGTGTCCCTGTCAGTATACTGGGGCATTAGGATCCACGTGGACCGCAGGGTGAGCGCCCCCTGCTGGCCCCACTAACTAGTTTTTCCCAGGAGGTCTCCCATCCAGGTACTGACCAGGCTCACACCTGCTCAGCTTCAGTGGGTTGCCGGTTGTGATTTGCAGGGTGATATGGCTGCTTAGGTTGATTAGCTACATTTTGTTGTTCCCTCAGAGTTAAACCCTATGAGAAGAGTGGCCTGTTATCTTGCTAGAATGCAAGCAGTGTGGCTTTGAAGCCTCTCTCTGCCCAGTTCACAGGAAAGCAGGCAACACAGTCAGAATACCAGGAATCTCAATCATCATATTCAGCTAACAAGAATCTGGTGTTTCTTAAAACATTTACGGTATTTATTTTACCTTACACAACCACCTCCTGCAAAGAAAGGAGCGGATGAATGATCAATTTTCAAAACTTCAATTATGAAACAGTGACTTATGAAATGAAAAAAAAAAGAGAATGTAAATATCAAATTAAATAACTGCAGGATTCTTACAACCGAGATTACAGTATAATGTATACTGTACTTTTGTTTGCTAACACGTCTCAGTGACAGAATTACCTTAAGATTCTTTCTTATTCCTTTTTTTAGATACTTAAAATAAGTCTTTGGTATGCAGAGAAACCCAGACATTTTCTTTGTCCCTAGCTCAGATAGGCAACTCTTCAAATGTGTAGATAAAAGAGCCAGTGCCCTTTAGGGTGAAAGACTTTTAATATAAATCTGGATGGTATTACATTAAAGTCAATTTTAAAACAGTGTTTTGTACATAGTGGAAACTATAACTTTGTAATAATTCCCCATTCATATAGTATTACATTCTGAAGCAGAATGTAACACAAAAAATACACAATGTCAAGTGTTCTTTCCTTAAGGCATCATAGGATATACATAAAAGTAGTGTAAAGATACAATGGCAGAGTAGAAAATGCTGACAAAATCAGAAAGACTATTTCAACTTCTTTTCTCTTTCAGTATTCTCTCTCTTTTAACAAGGCACTAAGAATAAAGGGAAAAAATGCTGTAAGACTGTAATACTGAAGGCATTCATCTACTGACTTTTTCTTTCTTTGCATGAAAACAGAACCTTAAAATCACATGACTTCATCATAAATGAACGCTGATGTTTGTCTGGTTCACTTTCTCCAATGTCAAAAGCTTCTGAGAGAGCACAGTGTCATTCTGTTTCTCATTGCGTGATTTTAGGAAGAAATAGACTAGACTAAAACACCTTAAAACGCAAAAGTAAGTGGATCGGTTATTTGAACCCAAATGCTGTATGAATGCCCAGAAAACAAGGTTTTACACCTGACCATCTGAATGTTACAAATAAGAAAACATCTATTATCTATTATATAAGATCAGGAACTAGACAGGCACAATATGTTTTGTAAGAGAATTCAGATCTGTTTTTGATGTCTTTCAGAAGTGCATATGTATATTGTATATAAAGTACATGGAATGTATAAAGTTTTGAAATAAAGAATTTGCACACTATAAAGATAATGGCTTGTCTTAGCCAGCACTCGCACAGCAGCCACTGTTTAGCTTCTTACATGTCCAAGATAATCTGAAGACAAGAATGTTTCACACTGGGACAGGAAACCTGCAGACTGGATGAAAAAACAGCTAGGCGCTTTCATCTGTTAGAAAAAGAAAGATGCTATATGGAAATGGTCCTCATTTTCAACAAGCAGTACAGTACGTAAGCAGACATGAAGCCTTAAGGAGTAGTCGCTAAGCAAATGGGCTACAGTATTTTTATATAACGAGAAATGAGAATGAAGGAAGTTGGGGCTGTTATACTAGACAAACCCCCTATGAGAGTCCCTTGCCAATTAGATCAGCAGTCATTTTCAAGTCTATGGCCAGAGCTTTGAGCTGCAAAGTTTATATATCATTTGGTAATTTGTCTACTTAGTTTATTTACGTCTTTTATTTTTACATTTTGAATGAGAAAAGCAAATAATAAAAGTATATACTCATATATATATGTACTTATATACCACAGCATATACAGTACCAAAATCAGTATCTTGGAATACTGTTTAAAGCATTGTACTAGATTATGTGTATACATATTTATTAAACATACAACCATTTCAACCTCTTCAGCCAAAACCCATAGGACAAGGTAATACTTAAAAGTCACAATTGTGTTCTCATGGACGCAGAATACATTCTGTACAATAAGCTTTATAGCAGCCACAGCATTGCACTGGCAGTCAATTATGCATGATTAGAAAAACAGGCTTTTGTCCATTCACACATCTGAATTGATTCTTTCAAAATTTTGTACCATTTGCCATTTGGTAGAGATCCACCATTTAAAACAAAAATCCAAAATCAAATAACAGAAAATGTATTTCATAGATTCTATAGCATGAATTAATTTTTGCTAGTACTGCATAGCTAGTGAAGCATTAAATCAAGTCTTTCTGAAAATGTTGAGGTTCCTTATAACGCAATTCTCCAAAGAGACAATACAATATTGCTTCTGTTCACTAGCAGCTGCATAAGTCAGCATAACATCGGCAAAAACTGGCCAGATCTTAAGAACTGATATTCCCACTGTTTGCTGGAAAAAACAGGAATCAATCCAACACACAATTTACTGAGTTGAGAGCTGGTGTAAAAGTTGCACTCTTTTAATGGGTAACACTACCATGTAATGTTAACCTTTACAAGTTACTTTACCCTGTTATAGGATTTATAAGGTTGAATCTCAACAGCCACTTTGAAAACAAAAGGAAAAAAACACACAAAGTACACACAAAACACAAAACATAGTACATTTGCACACAAGGTAACAAAAGAAAACAAAATGGAAAATTTGCTGTTGCCACAGAATTAAATGCCAATTATCATAGGCCTTTATTCTAAATGCACTTCAATACAATGTATCTTGTATTTTAAGAAGCACCACTGTACAATACATAAACACATGGATTGTCGCATTTCTTCTTCCTGCTCATTATACAACAGCAAACAAACCAAGTTCCGAGAAAAAAACCGATGACTAATTCTGAACAGGTCAAGAACAAATTAATCAACAGACAACCTGAAATGCTGAAAAAAGAGTAAAACAGAACTCCACTATAAACCTGAACTTGACCCCCTTAACCTGCTTGGAGCTGCTCTGAGACGACTGGCTCACAGCTGCAGAAGAACAATGAGTCAGGACCAGCTGCAGCTGTGGGCTGTTGAGGAGGAGAAAAAGCAGTCAAAAAGCTGCAGCATCAGCATCACAGCCATCTTACAGTGTATACAATGTCCCTGTAATTACAACTTCAATACAAACAATGCTAGAGACTGCAAATGGTGGTCTTAGCCCTACTTGGAACACAACATGTGCACAAAAGTAGTATATATATCCTGTACTGTATATTCCAAAAGCAGATGAGGCCGGGAACCAAGTGGCTTAGAATAATGGAACAACGCATATAACCGTAACCATGGTAGCAACTACTCTCTCCTAAGCTAAGTCAAGATGGAGATTTAAAATTCTTTTGCCGAGAGTGATTATCAACGCTGTTGAACATAAAAAAAACTGTAGGGAAAAAGTCAAATGCATGAAGAAGCATGTTACAGATTTTTATCTTTTGTCTGGTTCCTACAGTACTTCTTTTATGACCCTGGAAAACGTTTCTTTCATATATACTGCTCGCTAGCGCCCGAGAGGTTTGCTGACCTCCTTTTCGTCTGTCTAGCAGTAGTAATCGGCTGTTTCGGCGTGTTGCATTTGTTAATGCCTTCATTGGATTTTAATTTCATAGCCCCGCTGCAGAGCTGCCTTTGACAGCCGCCGCTCAGTTTTCCTCGCGAGGTGTCAGCTGTGCCCTCCGGCAGGACTGCCATGCCAGCACCGAGAACGGAAGAATGCCATCTGGCATGGCACAGCCTTTTACTAAACCCAAGGAAACATTGTGGCATATTTTCGCATTAGCACCTGCATGGTGCCACAGTCGCACACAGTCAGGTATTAGTAACTAGTGACAGTTGTTTTTTCTAAAAAAAAAATCTTTGATACTACTTTTATCAGAATTTAATAAAATACCAAGAAGTTATAAACAACTAAAATGGATGGTACAAAAAAGGCTTCTGAAAAACGGTTGTCTTAATTGAACACCAAAGAGAGCAGTAGAGAAAAACAATACTTCCAAAGTGAATAAGTGACTTAGTAACATCGCCTCCAGACAAAAGACAACAGTAGGTTACCAATACTTATGAATACTAATTAGCTTTTTCAGCTATAAGTACAGTGATACTATGCTGATGAGTCCTAATTAAGGCAGAAACAGCTGCCCATGGATACTTACTTTAAATATACATGAGTCAGAATTCAAAGTCTACTTTATACAGTTCTACTTTCAAACAGTGTGAATAGTATTCCTATAATTATATAACTTTATTGTGTAACATTGTGATAAATATATAACTCATGTTATGTTATTAACAATTCATATTGACTGCAGCTCTTAGATGTCTAACACTGACTGGAGTTTCATACAGTTAAGACTCTTGTGTTTAAAATAAGCTCTTAAATGTAGTATCTTTAATTCTTCATATATTCAATATTTTTGTCATAATACCCCTTCTGCTTTTCACTCAGCTTAAATTTTCTTTTCATTTCATGCGGCACGTCTGCACATGAACCTGGACTCGAAGGCTAAACTTGTAAAGGCTGTGACAGCTTGACACAAATCCCATGTTATTGCATTTAATAACGTTAATTGAGACAGGAGGGCTGTTTTCTTCCCCACCAAAACATGTAAGGCCGAGCACAACAAAATCTGAATGATTCTCACGGCAACTGTCTATGCTGCAACACTCTCGGACATATGGACCGACTGTCAAGTGTCAAGTCTGTGAAATTGTGCCGAGGTCAGGCCTTGTGCAGAAAAAAACATCAGATTAGCAGACAGCTGAGCCGAATGCACTGCAGGGCCAACTTCGCTTTCCACTCATGGGCTGACTTCACAATCTAAAGAGGAAGGACGGAGAACCACTTTCAGAAATCCCCATTTAATGGAGTTATAACAGAAATTCAGGAGGAAGGTTAGATCCTAATCTCGCACACTTCCGCTGTCCTGGATATACATGTCTCGCACCCGGGACTTTCCGGAGTGCATCTTTGAAGTCAACAACAATTATATTAAGGAAACATTCTGATCTTGTAGTTCACTTATAGTTCACTATGCAGCAGCTTTCTGATAAAAAAAATTCAAAACCATCCAAGAGATATTATTAATATTGATAATAATTGAAATATAATCTCCATCCATAAACAGAATTATCTAAATGTTTAAAAAATACATTCTGTTGCAATTGTTTGTAACAGTTCATGGGTTCTGTCCAAGAAACAAAGTCAGTTTTTCTTTCCTGCTTTCAAACAAGGATGGGAATGATTTGGGGACAAACAGGAAAAAAGTACAGCCTCACCACCTCAGAAAGAAAGCACGTAAGATTTTGTTGACAACGACAGAAGAATACAATGAAACAGCATGGAGCTTCTGATATCACCTTCTACTTGAAGTATTTCATAAAACAGTGTAATACAAAATCATATTAAAGCACAAAAAGCAATCAACGTAGCTGGATTGTGATTTTGTGAAACATTTCTACGAGCTTGTGGTTTCGGCCTGCAAGTTACTGTGTACACACACACGCACACACAAATATCTTCTGCTTCAAATACACTCTTGTGACTTTCCCTCACTTTGATCAGAATCCAAAGAAGTCACAGGGTTTGTTTCACAATAACACAAAACAGTAGAATGTAGTAGAATGGAATGTCTTATTCATACTGTTACCCGACGAGCCCTGGTGGTTTCATCACAGCATTTTCTTGAGTGCACTGGCCCCCAAAACTCTGGACCCCCTCAGGCACAGCTGCCATGCCCTATGTGCAGTACAGACCCCCTGCCTTCCACCCAGCTTCACAGCGTCAGGCACTGAACTGCTTTCTCCAATGCATTCCTTCACAGAAGCCCAGATGGCTCGCTCGGGCAATGAGCGCAACCGCTTGGATTGAGTGCAGGAGAACAGCACTTGCCAGAAAAACAAGGCAAAAACAGGCCAGAGCCCAGAAATACATGAAAAAGAACAAAAAAAAAATAAAAACGTTATTCCTTCGATGTCATTTCCTTTTCTGAAAGCAAGAGGCCTTTATATAATTCCAAGTCAGCTTGGCTTGGCTTGCATGTCTGCAGTGTTTTTTTAGTTTTTTTATCTATAGTACTTGGGAGTATTTTTTAAATATCAACTCAATTCGGAGTTACCCAGTTTTCGGAGTCGGCTGGTTCACTCAAAGCTGAGAGGATCCTGGCTCCACCGCCCCAGCAGATCTCAACCCCACAGTCAGCCACTGATGCTCATGGTAAGCCAGCAACATCGCCCAGACTCACACTGGGACACAAAGTGCACCCGGGGGTCAGAGCAAGCACCTTTATCGAACCCCGCAGGCGCTTCGGACGTTTCGGCAAACCAGCCGTCACCAGGCTTGCCGACTTCTCTCCTGCTCCACCTTCTTGAAATGTCACGGATTCCACCGGGGCAAGGTCACCGAGTTTCGCATGTTGCACTTTGTGGGGTTGATTTGGCCTGACTTCGTGTCATTAAATCCAGTCACCCTGTTCTGCTTTCTTCTCGAAATTATCATTCCTACAGTAAACATGAGAGTGGGCAGAGGGGCTACTCAGCCACTTGTCTCGGGCACCCCAGGCTATTCAGGGCTCTCGCTAGAATAAAACATCTCATTTTACTACATCTAAAAATTACCCTTAAGGAAAAAGAGAGGGATAATTGCACACAAGAGGGCAACAGGGACACGGCCTCTGGTTAAAGGATATGGCTTTGTGTGACTCAGATGTAATGTCATTAGAAAGTGACTGATTCATTACGGCTCTTGCCATCCTAGCTAAATACTACAATCTGTTATATAGACACTGGAGCAAAGCTGCTCAAGGGCTCCTCAAGCGAAATTTATATAAATGATGTGCAAAAACTGGTATTCAACTGGCAATCAAGTATGCAACATGAGCAGGTAATGTAGCTACAGAGTGCCTAAGCTTTATAGATCCTGGTTTTCAGTTCAGTATTGAACATGAATCTATTAGAAAATTGTAGTTTTGAATGATTCACTATCTGCTAAGGATAGATCGAATAAAATAAAGACCTTCTTGGCAATAAAACCAAAATAATCATACAAGCAATGAGTGCAAGTAATAGGCAACATTCATGACTGGAATATTTGTATTCATAAATAAGGAGAAGTAAAATTTCTCCTGTCTTGGACAGGATATATTAAGTTTTCTAAATCAAACTGAAGGTCACATAGAAAACACATGATATTACAAGGGACCAACTTAAACAATGGAAAACAGTATATGAAATGATCTTTTTGAGGAGTTGAAGAGAAAGCAGGGAACAAGTATATTTTACCAATTCAAATGTCACGTTGACGTGCAGATTGGGGTTAAAAGCTGTTCTTGGGCAACTTTTCAGACATGATCTTGGCATGAAATTTAACTCCCATCGCACTTTCTTTTTACCTTTACTTGTTGATTTGACCTTGAAGCACACTACATGAATGCTTCTCTAGTTTAAGTTAATTTACAGATCTTTAATCAGGGAAAAACAACCTTCCTATGTGCACAATCTATTGCAGTTCTCCATCTCATCTTACAATTTAATTGAACCTTTCAGGAACAAAATTTGTTCTCAGGTGCAATTTATATCAATTAGTCACTGCTAATGAGCAGAGTAATTTGCAGAATAAGCTGAAATTATTCAGCTTCATATCTGAAGGCTTTGATTTGTACAGTTATTGCTTGATACGTGATAATGTACTAATATGTTCTATAATGTACAACATTAATTGTTTTGTTCACTGAATGTGTACTCAAATGATTACCTGGTTAAACAAAGGATAATACAGATAAATGCAACCATGCAGCTCTGTACACTGAAGGAAAAATAGAACCTTTTACCTGTGCATTCGTAATATATACTCGACAGAAATAGCTTTGTAATAATAGATTTATTTTTCTCAACAAACTGTCTGCAGTTCTAAAATGTAATAGTATGGAGAAATGGGCATTACATTAAAATAAGAAAAATATTGAAACTCAATTAAATGCATATCCGTCCTTCAATGCAAACACAAGCCTTCACAACAAACATCGTTAATTCACAACATTTTGTTTAGCTCAATTAAAAAAAAAAGATGTTTATGGAGTAGCAGTCATCTCTAAACTTAAATCAGGAAAACCACAGCTTTTGAGATACAAAATTACCTTTCAACATAATCAGTCACATCAGTCACATCAGTGTTGTGACAATTACAATTAGAATCAAGAATTTCCACTCTCAACTTATTAGTGTTATATAATTCAAACATTGAGAAACCTCATTTTAAGATAGAACTATATATCTCTAACACAACACATTCCTGGTCGATGTCTTAATGCCAAACAGCAGTGGTCTTCAAATTTAAATAAAAAGATTTAATCTTCTGTCATACAATTCTCTTTAAGACACTCTAGTACTAGTTTTAAGATTTGCAAGTAAGATACTACTTGTTTCCACATGGTTTTCTGTTCTTGACCCTGTTCCTGCAGTAGTGTAATGTTGCAAAGAAAGCTAGTGCTGCTGGTCAACATCACAGCAAGTTTCACATGTAATGTAAGAATTTCCTATGACCTTTTTGTAACATGACATAGGTACAACTGAACACTGATAGCAGTTTTCATTAACACTATTGTGAATATAAATTATCCTAAAAATAGACAAATCAACTGTGGAAACCTATAATTAACAAGATTTATTGCAAGTTTAATTTTGTGCTAAAAAATCTGATATATTTTTTGACACAATCATTTAAATTGTTTATTTTGGGTCAAACCTTTGTTGGAAGAACACAATTTCAGTAGGTCCATATTTTAGTTTTTTCATTCTTTTGTTCTCCATGGTTATCCAGGCCTAATGTGCGTCAATGTTCACAAAACAAAAAGGACACAAATGTTAAAAAACTGAGATTAGTTGTCATAAAGTAGGTTTCATGCTTAAAAAAGCAAAGCCTCGCTCTGATTTTTGACATGCCTGTCATTTTAAAAATGGATAAAAACACAGCACTCTGTCAGACTCCAACATCCACGTTTTTTAACATGTCTCCTGAGACATACAAAAAATGATTTATGAGATTAGCCTTTTCTGATGAATCATGAAAAAAAAATAAAAGTGGAAATACAATATGCACAGACTGATGACTTTGCACTCCTTTTTACACAGCCCAGGCATTTCCATAGGATTTTTCAAGGTATTTCATATTAAGAAATGTGCTGCAGTGATCCATCAGCTCCATGCAAGAAACGGGTGGGTGACAATGTGTGGGATTGTAATAGAGTTCTCACAGCTTCTGCAATCAGTACATGACAGAGGGGAAGAAATAAAAAAAATATCCCTCTAAGCAAACCTGAGTCCTCCCAATGCTTTTTTCATAGCCTATAGCTTAAACCTGAATAAAAGCTTAAAAATATCAAAACAAATCCGAGGCTACTAAAGAAATTGGGAAAATCAAAGCATTATTCTCAATTCAGCCAAAACACATTTCTGCGTGTCCAAAGGCAGCACCTACAGCTCCACATTCTTTAATAACTGTGGGTCGAGCAGCCAACAATATATCTGTCCCAGAACTTAAACATCAAGAGACTATGCATAGAAAACTTCAGGTAGGACCTTCAAGGCTCTGGAATGAGTTCTTTCGTGCCTCTCCTTCATCTAAATCTACACAGAAAACTAAGAAAAGGGGAGAAATGAATTGGTTTTCCTGCTTGAGTTCAGAATGCATTTGATTATTCTTGTAAATCTCACAGTAATAGTACGCATTTTATAGGCAATACTGCTGTCAATACAATGGGGTCAGTCTTAAAACTAACAAAACGTTTTTTGAAAGTGCTGTTCTGAAGTTGAGAGAGAGTGAAACAAAAATAGAGTGAGAATAATACTGAACACAGACAGGAAATATCATATCATAGCTCAATTAACTGGGAAAAAAACAACAAAAACTTAAGCAGTTTATAGATGGAGTCTGTAGACCAGTAGGAGGCACTCTTCCTAAACTAATGTCCCAGTAGAGTACTGTGCCGTGAGAGGCATCACCTCTCGGACATGAAGTTAAACCAAGGTACTGACCACTTGGTCATTGCAGATCAGCTCCAGTGACTGCAGTAGCAGGACTGTAAATCAGTGAGCGAGGAAGCCTTACTCTTTTCTCCACCTGATCTGCTGTGCAGCATTCGGTGCTACATGTCACCCTTGGAGTGTCACCACTGCAGCTCTTCAGTGGAAGTTGGAATGCGCTCCCCCTGCATGTATAGTGCTTTGGGGTAAAAACATGCAAAATAAATAATAATAATAATAATTTCCATAATTGCCTTTTGCTTTCTATTTGAGTGAAGTAAAAGATACAGTACACTGGCTTTGAAGCACTGGAACCAACCAGCAATTCTGTCTTCATAATCCCACTCTCTCAGATTGATGGTGACTTGTCACAGGAGAAGCAAACACCTCTTTTGCTTGAAAGATTGGAGTTAGTCTATCAGTTAATGCTCCATGACTTTTTTTTTTTAACATTCAACATTTTCCTGTTTTGCCAGTGGGAAATGTTTTTCAGTGCTACTTCAGCTTCGTTACATACCTTGTGTATCGGTGCCGTGTTCTAAACAGCAAAAATTATTGTAAGACATGGTTGAGAGAAACAAGTCCACAAGAGAGTAACACAAATGTGAAACACATTCACTGAATCCCGTTTGCGATTTAAACCACTTTTGTGATTTGTGGATTCTGGGGAATATGACAACAATTTAGCTTTTTTTTTGCATTGAAATACATTTGAAAAGATATTTATAATTTAAATACATAATGGGAACATTTACTGTGCTTTTTTTCTTTATTTATTAGTCCCCCATGCAATCTGTGCATGGCAATATTATAAAACAGATGACATATAAAACTTGCATTCAAGAATACAATGAAGGTAACACTATATATCTGTATAATAACATTCCTTTCCAAATGAGGGAAAGGTGTTGGGAATTTAAACACGGAACAACAGATGAGGTACCAGGAAGTGCAAATTTACAACAAAAAATAAGAAATGAAGACACCCATCATGGGATAGATGACAAACAGTACTGAATAAATCATCTCCTCATGACCAGGTCTGGTTTCTTTGGGTTTTAAAATGTTACGTTCATTGGTCTCAAGTGACTTTTTTTCTTCCTTCACTTCAAATTCTATTGCTTGCCATCCTTAAGAAAAGGAAGAATTTTAGAATATACTAGAATATACTTTAAACAATATACTTAAATGGCACTTGATAAAATTACATTTGGCAACATGAGGACAAAATCTCAAACACAACACTAACGTGTTTTGTACATGTAAAAAATGTCTTGCATCAATCTCGATCAAGAAGGGGGTTGGAGGGATTTTATCTTTTCCAAAAGCATCGGTTCAACCAGAAAGGTGAAAACCAGTAGCTGCAACCCTTGAAAACTGGAATATGTTTATAGTTTTATTCCTAGTTCTTCCATCCTTTCATAAATCTTATTTTCACACTTTCTACGCAAATTTGTCGAGGTCTTAACTCAATTTCTTTAACATGGAACCGGGTAACTTTAGTCACTCCTTAATAAAGCATCAAGCTGGAGAGGAACACAAGTGTTTTTTCAAATGGAACTATAATGGAACACTGACTGGCTAACATTGCAGGTTGACTACACAAGTGGTATTTGCTCTAAATAAAAACTGCACAATTAAAAACCGTGCAACACAATCATGGTGAAAAATGACAATTCCACATTCCAGAGCAGCAACTAGGTTAACATTTAAGCTTTAATTTTCTTCACAACTTAATGACATAACATAATTAAATGCTTGATTGAATAACAGGCATTCATATTGGTCTCTTCTTCAGCTGCAGTAAAAACTTCACACAAGTACTATATCCTTTGCATTTGAAAAGGGTGTAGGGCTAAAATGTGTTCTTTTAAAAGAAGATCCCTCTGTTTTACATATAAAAGTTTTTGATTCCACTCATCTTACACTGCTATATGTTTCCCACCATGGTGCATCTTGTGTAAATTCACTCTTTCATTGTAACCACCTAGTACTTATGCATTATGGATGGGGAAAACAACCAGGTAATTGCATAAAACATCTGTTTACCTGGCCAGCAAGGTGTATCAATGATTATGTGCAGTAGGGTAATACTGCATTTATCCGTGTCCAAATGAAAAAATGACTAAATGGAATAATGACTTTACTGTAGCTGCTGTTTGTAAAGCTGCTCCATTTTAGTCAGCGTCTCCCTGGTCTGATATTTTATGGTAAACCAACTGACTCTTGTGAGCAGACAACTTGCTGTTCAAAATTAAACTGCCATCGTTCATCACCACCTGCGCCCAGTTGGCTTAAACTAGTGGGACCTGCCTTCTGCACCTTATTGCTCCACACATACTCTGCAGCCTGCTGGTGTTTTACTAGAGGCCAAACTGAGCTGAAAGACTTGAGCCCAAAACATTTTCACACCTCTGGCGGAAAAGTCTTGCTGCAGTGAGCTGGAGTCAGGAACGAGATCGGTACTGAAGAAGGGACTGCCACAGAGCCCGCACAACGGAGCCGCAGATTTCAGAAACGCGAGGCACGTGCCGGCTGGGCTCCCTTTTCCGAGCTCCCGCCAGGGTGAAGCCGGCAGCGCCTCGGGCAAACCGAGGGGGCTCAGTCGTCCGGGATGGGGGTGTTGCAGTTGCCGTGGTAGATTCTGACGGGCAGGTCGCACTGGTAGTAGAGCTGGAAGACGTCCCCGTAGCCGTGCTCCCTCCACCAGGTGCAGAGCTGGCGGTTCCAGCCGCAGTCCAGCGCGTGGAAGAGGCCCGGGTGCTCCATGCCGATCATGGTGAAGAAGTCCTGGTCCCCCAGGTGGCCCTGGAAGTGGTACTTGTCGGCCAGCCGCGCCACCCTCGCCGGCTCCAGCAGCTGGTTGTAGAGCGCCGAGCGCCTCATGGCCTCCAGGTCCAGCAGCATCACGCCGCTGTTGAAGCCCGGCTGGCCGTCGGGAGGGGGGCCGCCCACTGCGGTCTTCGGGTTCTCCCGCCGGTATTGCCAGAAGGTGTGCCTGAAAGCCACCGAGAGGGCAAAAGCGCAATTCAGACAAGAAAAAACCAAACTTCCACCTGCGTCACTTTCAAGAGCAGTGCGTCCTTATGCTACAAGGCTAGGGCTGCAATGCCCAAATCCTTTTTTTCCTGGGAGAAAACCCAGGAGATTCTTACAGTTGGCTTCCATTCCACATCCATCTCCTGTTGTGCAAGAGTGCATGTCAAGAAAGACCAAGTCAAATGGTATTTTTCACCAAATCATTCATAAAGTCAATTTTGGTCTCATCTTTCACCAACTATCCTGCAATATTTGTATCCTCTGCATCACCAGGTACAAGTACTCACGATGTTGGAACATGGTTCAAGGTGATTACAAGCAGATCAGGTCTCGGATATTATATGAGTGGTACTCCTTGCCTTGGCGGTAACATGGTGAAATAATCAGAAATATTTTTACATCTCTGCTAACATTTGGGAAACAAAAAAAAACTGTTTAAATAAATAACCGCTGAATCCTTTTTATCAAAAGCGCATTTTACTAGGTAAACTACAATAACATGCAGCAGCATGACACTTTTGTTTGATGAAAACCACTACTCTGGCATGTACAGGCACCTCTGTTGCCACCTAACACCGCTTCCTTAAAGTCTTGATTCCCTGCAGACTGACACTTTCAAGCTGTGCCACATTGGGACAAAAGGACAGTACATTTTCTAAACAAATGAAAGATTTGGCAGTGTTTGGGAAACCAAAAAAGCAAAAACCACACAAGTTATCTTATTTCAAACAGATCTGCTTTCCATCCCAGGCCAGTAATGGGGGGAAAAGGTTCACTCCACAAGTCTTACTGTACCATTCAGTTTGTTAAAGAATTCATTTCCAATAAAAAGAAAAAGAAGAAATTCTAAATGCAAGTGTATTATAACAGTAACAGGAAATGAATGATCAAAATGGTGGGATTCTCATGGGCCGATTTCTTAAGTCTTGACCCACCTACAATTACAATATCAGACAAAACACAGATTTGCTAAACCTTCCCGTCCCAAAGAAAATATTGTGAAGTGGACTTAAAACCACAATTGGGAGTTCAGAGCTAAAATTCAGTTGCAAAAATAATATGACAAGAAAAAGCCAAAAGGCCCAAAACACTGTCAAAGTTCTGCATATATTAAAGGAGCAATTCTATTTTTTGTAAAAGCCAGCTTAACTGTATATTCTTTAAAGGCTGATTTTGAATAAAAAGCATTGCGCTATCCAGACTGTTTTTTTTTTAACTATAAGGAATATTAACTACTTTGCAAACAGAAGACCAGAGAAAATGTAAGTGGGTTGAAAAATTCCACAAAATTACTGTCCCAAAACAGCTTAAAATAGGTAAAACAAACAAGGCAATTCAGCAAGATCCTGTAAGAGATGTTTTACATGATGGTGAAAGATATCTGCCAAAGAAAAGATGACAGTTCAATGTTGTTTTCGCCCATTGCGATACTAAGCACACTCTATCTCTATTTAGATTTTCTCCCAAAAAACAAGTCAAGCAAATACAAAAGAAATACAAAAACAAGCAAGCGAGAATTGCTAGCCTATTAAAAGACAATTGTTTGAAACAGTTTCCTTTCCAGGACTGTTAGTAGTTTCTTTCCTTTTTAGATTCCGAGATGAAATTGAATGTTTTTGTCTTGCTTCTAGATTAATTTTCTGTTTTTCCTTGGTGAAATAACCTCCGGAGTTACTCAGTTTTTGTTAACACAGCTTTTCAAGTGGAATGACACTCTTTTTGGACAAACAGGCTTCTAGTGTCAGAAGAGTAAAGGAGAATGTTTGGTCTACTTCTTGCTGTTGGCAAAGAGCACTAATTAATAATAATAATTGCTTACACTTATATAGTGCTTTTCTGGACACGCCACTCAAAGCGCTTTACAGGTAATGGGGACTCCCCTCCACCACCACCAATGTGCAGCCCCACCTGGATGATGCGACAGCAGCCATAGTGCGCCAGAACGCTCACCACACATCAGCTATCAGTGGGGAGGAGAGCAGAGTAATTTAGCCAATTCATAGATGGGGATTATTAGGAGGCCATGATTGGTAAGGGCCAATGGGAAATTTGGCCAGGACACCAGGGTTACACCCCTTCTCTTTTTGAGAAACGCCCTGGGATTTTTAATGACCACAGAGAGTCAGGACCTCGGTTTTACATCTTATCCGAAGGACGGATATTATAAAATATTATTTTTGTCACTCATAATATTTCCAGATGTTGCTTTTTTTACATTTCATAATCAGAGATGACAGGAAATAATTAAACAAAAACTGTTTCTGGTTAAACTATATATACTTCCCACAGCATGATTATTTTTCATTAATTTCATTAAACTCTGCGAATCCTTTACAAATCCTGTACTGGAGTCCTGTTCAGTGAAAGTGTATAATGCCAGATATTGCCATTGTTATTAAAAGCCAGAGCTGTGCTTTACCAAGAACACTTGTCGTTAAGAGGTGTCCAATATTACAAGCATTCAGAAGAACCTAAAGGAAAGGTTGAATGTTAAAGCCCTCAATTTTCAAAAATCCACAGTACGTTCTGTTCTTTTACACTGAGGTAGGTGAATTCAGCACAAGCCATTTACATAATTCTAATGAAACACAGTATGATGCATCTAATATAGATTTTAATTACTATTCTTAAAAGTAAAATAAAAATGAGCCACCTTCAAACACTGAATAACCCCCCAAAGAAAAAACAGCTAGTTTAAGAAACAAAGTATGAATTTAGCTAAATGCTATAACTAAAGGTCAGCTGAAGGCTGTTAGATGATAATAAAACAGGAAAGGACCTTGGAGCAACAAGAGAAGGCAGAAGTAAACTAATCGCCCACTGTTTTCAACACTAACAGAAAGAAGCTTAGGATAAAGTCATCCACTCCAACTCATTTGGTTGTTTGAACTAGCCAAAGTCTATTTCAATCACTTCCTCTTCAGGTTCAACAGTATGGTTGGATAGCTGTTAGAAACATCCACAACTCTTTGTACAAATGTCTAGAAAGGGTATGAGCTTCAAGAATATGACTGGGCAGCTTGTTCCATACTTTCACAAATCCTTTGGGTAAAGTGCTTCCTGCTCTTGGTTTTAAATACACTTCCACTTCGCTTTCACTTGTGTGGTCTGGTTCATGTTCCAGTCTTCATTCTGAAGAAGATGTGCGCTATGCTGCGATTAAACAACAGCTCGGCCAGGAACAACGTGAAGAGATCAATGACTAGCAATCCTCAGTTTTTTGTTCATGCAAGAAAGTTCAGTTTTCCCTCAGTTAAAATACTGCACTTTCTGACATGTTCAGAGCTTTTAGAAGCTAGTCACTGACATTTACATAAAGGGTCTTCTCTGTTATAATGTTTTTCCTTTCTGCTTTATTTCATGTGGAAAAAAAAGGTTTTGTTGGGTGATACGTGCTGCACTCGATGAAGAGGAAATAGGTTTGCAAAATGGAAAATCCAGAATAATTTATACCGTACTTAAGGATAAAACTGTGAATGGTATCTTTACAGTTAGAAACAATAACACTTAAAATATTTTTTGAAAAGAAGTTAACAAGTTTGGCCTGGAATCTTTTTTAAACTTAACCAAGTCTCATATTGTGATCCTGCAAAAGCTTATTCTATTACAGGGAAGGGTATAATTTGAACACCACGTTCCTAAACTCAGGTGATAAACAGGTCATAAAAGAATTTCCTAGCAACAACACATTAATTACAAAGACTGGGCCAAGATCTGGAAAATCCACACTTAAAAAAAAATTTAAAAAAACTATTTTAAGTCCTGCATGTTCTTTTCACGTAGAAACATGTTTGTGCAACACTTAAAAGTCAAAAACAAAAAAAGGCGAGAGAGGAGTAACCAGTGTTTTTCCACCATGAATACTCTAGGTTAATTTCATACTCGGCTTTCTAGGGAAGTGATTTTCTCAGAAATGGCAACAGTACTCTGCAAGGCACACCTGTCAAGCAGATGCTTTTCATAAAGATCTGCTCTATAAAACCCAGTTCTCCAAGACTGGGGACAAATATTCAAATATAGGGAATCAGCAAGCCTCCAGAAGTAGAATATTAATATCAGCACACTCCATGGGCACATTCTAAACGTAACAGTGTTGCCTAGATGTGAAGGTCAACTTTCAGTAGGCAACATTACTTACAATTACAGTACGTTCAGTTCCAAAACTGAAGTTACAATGGAACATTGGTGGCCCCAGCTGTAAATAAAAGCAGACGTACAGGATACATTCATTCGAATTTTATTTGCAACATATACTGAAAAACAAAGGATATGCCACAGTCGGGTCCAATGCATTTAATTGAATGATTTATTTTAGTTGTCAAATCACAGGACAAAAACCCAACACACATAAAAGATTCCTGTATGTAACGCATCACTCATTACACTGAAATTACCCACATCATTACACTTCAGCATAAGTAACATCTTCACACACATTCCCTTCTGTCAGGGTTGTCAAGGACAAAATAGTACTTACCTGTAAACACTATTTTATAGGCCACCAGCACAAATACCTTCTGGTCCACAGAAGATGAGATTTTGTCTCCCAGATGTGCACGCTGCCCCCGAGTGAGGTCTTCGAGCATGCAAACCATTAATGCATCACTGGCGCTTTACTGGAGTCTTACGGAGACAGCAAGGTACGAGTCATTTTGCTAAAGTGTGAATCATTTCTTCTTATAGTTTCTTCTGCTATAGCAACTTCAGTCTCAAGAAACATCGGTGGTCTTGGGCTGGCTTGGTGACCCATTAATGCTCAGGGCATGGCCTGCTCAGCTTCCTGGTTTGTCCGGACAAGTCGGCAGACTTCTGCAGCTCAATTTTTGGGTTTATCAAAAACAGGACACCTTAAATTTTTTCAAGCTGGCCATCTGCTTTAGTCACATCTACAGGGTTTTGTTGCATATTGTACTGTTCTTGCATTCATTAAAGTCTTGTCTTTATAGGTTCTTTACAGAAATTCTGAACTCTTAACACTGAACATCTCATTCATTTATGACATTGCAGGACTTCAACTCAGTATTTTGTTATCTTAAGGAACAATGCTACCAGAATAATCAGCAAGCCTCTGTGCTCATTATTTGAAATATTTATAACATTATACATGTGCCCAATGAGCTACTGATGTAAAACACACTTGCATTTGAACCAGGGCTCAGTGACACTGAGCATGTTACAGAAGTGACATCACCCCCATGAACCCTAGACAGTATAGAACTCTTCCACAGCTGAAGACCTGCTTTGGAGAAGCAGAGGTCTCCCCTGTGTAGTTAGTGATGCATCAAACCCACAAGTATCCAAAATTGAATCCCAACTGGGGCACAATGCAGCAGAATGGCATATATTTAATCCCACATCACAAGGATGCACAATCCTCCACAATTCTTATCATAAAAACATACACTACCCAAGTCTCATACAGTGGACATGCACATGTACTTAATGTTTACACTAACAGTCTAACAAGAGCCTATGTAAGGCTGCCTGTGAGCACTCACAACATTAATGCGAGTGCTCACAGTGAGCACTAACTGGGAAAGCAATCTGAGGTGCTTTCATTTCCCCGAAGGACAGGGCATGTCATCTTTAACGTCCAGTTCATATAACCGAATTACTCTCATATCTTTGACAGTGTGTTTTTTAAATGGGCTTTTGAAGGGGAGGGCATCTACAGCCAAGAGACTGATGGCGGAAATCAAGACTGTGACATTTGCCAACTCCAGCTGCCATTTCACAGTCACAGCTCTGAAATGGACAGAGACTAGGCTGGGTCTGAGGTTAGCAATGATATCTTCATGCTCCTGAAACAAAACATTTGTTATTGCTGACTTGGCGTCTGAAGTATCTGAAGAACCGGAGGGCGTCTCAGACATCACTCTGTATGTCATACTGACCAGAATGCAGCTAATTTCACTGCATGCGAAATGAGACTGATGGCTCATCACTCATGTGCCTACAATTCTCACAGTTATAGAATTAAAAAACGCTGTATTCTTAGTTTGAGTTTAAAGGGTAGAGGAAGAAATAAGAAATGCACTTAACTACACACTACCCCCAAGTCAAAACTAAATGGATATGAAGCCTAAAAAACTGGGACAGACTTGTTCAACACAGGAAACATTTGAAAAAAAATCATTTATAAGTTCTATATTAAGTTGAAGGACTTACATGATGGAGAATTGCAAAACGCCAAATTGTCTTCAAGAATTATTGTGCTGCAACAATTTATGTTTTTGCATTCCACCTACATGAATATGCATAAAGACTTAACCAATTTCACATTAAATTCCAATAAGTCTGTTCATTTGTTTTTCATGATATACTGAAGTTGTTTGCTTAAGACTGTACTGGCGTGAAGCTGCTATCAGAAACAAACACACTGAACCGCAAAGGTGCAGTCCAAGCAGTCATCACACTGAAGGAGATGAACGCAACGCCTTGTTGAAACTGGTTAAAACTGTGCTTTTTGTGTGTTTTACCACTCTAGTCATAACTGATTGACCTTAATAAGCTGCTCAGCCTCAGATGCGTAGGGATTATAAAACAGCACGGCGCTCCAGCAGATCACAGCTGGTGCCAAAGAGGTAAATACTTCTCATGGGCCACTCAAAGCGAAGGCGTGGGCACTGTGCACCACGCGGCGTTCTCTCCACACGGCTCTGCTGAAGGAATGCAAGAGCTATGAAATCTGTCCCATCGCACGCCCTGCGGCAGGCTCCTGCGCAGACACTTCTGGGCGAAGCAGGGAAGGCGTGCGGGCAATTTCGACAGGCCCGATCCATCACAGAGGAAGAGATTCCTGGCTTACTCGGCTCGTGAAAAAGGAAGCGAGGATGTGAGTGCATTAACAAAGTCTTGTGTTCCCTTGGCAACTGTTTAGATACACAAGAAAAGTGGAGAACTGCAACTTGTGAAGCCTCAGGCCAAGAAGTCCCCAGAGACAAAAAAAAAAAAATAGGACAAGATTCAGCAGGGAGTTCAGAACCAAGGCATTATCTGAGCCAGCTTTTTAAGAGCAGACTTGCTCTGACTGGGACTCCGGGGCTTAAAATAGTGTGAGATAATGACTTATTATTTCCTATAATTTCCTACAACCCACTAATGGAAAGTGCTTTTAGAATAATGAGACCGGCCCACTGAAGCCTCGAGTCCAGGACAATTTGTGACTTTTGGTCGTGTATTGAGCTTTGCTTTGTTTCTTAACTGAAAAGGCATATTAGCCCTTCAAAGAGAATTTGAGAGCATTTCAGTGCATGCTTCTAGTATCGTTTCATTACAGAGGAGACATCAAATTTTTGATAATCTGCGTAATCAAAAAACCAGTCACTTAAGCATACCACTTGTTAAGAAAAAAACCCAAAGAATATTAAAGAGTGCATAATCCATATGATCTATGATCTACAAACCTTCGTGATTCTTCACTTCAGAATGAACATATAAGGTCAGAATTGAGTCCATTCTATTAAAAATATTAGCTTGTAATTGTCTTATTTCTAGAAAGTAAACAAATATTACTTGCAAACTGCAAAAAAACTGATAATATATGATTAAGTAAACTGCCTCATAAAATTATACTGGGTCTCTATCTTCATACACACTGTAAAATTTTGCAGACTCACATCAGATCACTGCAAAAAGACCCAAAGCTGCCATGTTTGCACATACTGTATGATCAGCAATGTTTTACAGTGGAAACTTCTGAACTGTTGTTCGTTTCAGGCAAGTCGGCACCTGTTTGTGATGAACGCAGCCTTCCATGGTTTTCATCCCAGATTTTTGTTTTCCCAAAGGTTGTTACACAATACACAAGTTTTCTTCGAAAGAAAAAAAATTCCAGACTGGTCCAAATCGCCTGCCCTCCACGAGTTGGGGGGGGAATCTTTGGCAAACACCAAACAGCAGATGTTTCACTTTAAAAATCTTTTGAAAAGCTCTGGACATTTGAGCCAAATAATTCCCTGTGAATAGCATCTGCGGGTGCAACAGTCCGTGTTTTTGTTGCAAAGTAACAGAGCATTTGAACCAAAACATTTCAAGGATTCAGAGGTTCAGTTCAAGTTCTTGTTATCGGAGGAATTATTCCAGGATTTCAATGTATTAAAAACATGCAGCATGTAATAAATGCATGTTTAAAATATGTTAGGGATTTAATACCTTCAGATTTGTTTTCATATCTACAGTATAACAGCTGTCAGATCCTCACAGCTATGCACAGCCATCAGTGAGGGGGCTGCCTAGGAACAAACAGAGGTTAATTTCATGCTGAACAGTAGATAGATTAAAGTTTTTTAACTTTCTACTTTTCTGGGTGGAATTAACTGCAACCTTTTCCTTTGCCATCATATTGAGATGGATGGAAGAGCCACACGTTCTTCACCCCCAAACTGGCATTTGATTTAAGTCCATACTATCTAAAAGGAAAATAAATAAAAAGAGTGTGTGATATTTCTATTTGCAGCTTCAATTACAGTTTTTAAACTAAGGTAATAAATATTGCAATATAAACCTCTTGTTCCATTTGACATTTGTCCCCCCCTAAAAGAAAAATAACATTCAAGTCGGTGTAATTTCATTTGAAAAGATTTGAGTGAAAGGTATAAACCCATTGCTCATGACAGGCGTACAGCAGCTACCTTCAAATTAACACTCAGAGCTGTTCTCATCTCAGGCTGGAGCATTGCCATTAATGGCACATTCGTTGAAAACACAAAGCCAAAGGGAGGAAAAATGGTAATGTGTATGTGCACAGATGATAACTATGACTCCTTAAACACAAAGTATCTTATTACAGCACTGTACCTTGTGATCTTTGTGGAAAACATGAGCACAAAAACATCTAAGCCTTACATTTCCAGCAAATGATGTTCAAGACAATATTGTATCCAATTAATCTAATAGTTTCCCAGACAATTCCACAGCCTCACACAACTTCAGACCTAATAACAGGCTTTTTTGTTAACTGAAAAAAACAAATAGATCCATCTCAGTTATACAGCACACATACCACCACAACAGGTCCAATTATATGGAAAAGGCACAAACTTAAGGAAACAAAAAGCAAAATGCAATTTAATTTCTTGCAGAATGTTTTTGTGAATCACTCAAGATGTTTTCTGCGTGATTCATTTCTGCTTTTTTCTCCATAAATGTCAATGTGCTATTTTAAAGACTTATCCAAGATATCCTGATTGCCAGGATGGGTTCAAGTGATGTAAGTATTAACAATGAACCAAGCAGCAAAGCAATAAGCACTTAAGGGGGTGTAATCCATATAGACCTCGCCATCTTCCAAGAGTGAAAAGACTGACTCCTGCTAGTCAGTGCACACAACAAATGAGAAAAAGTCACAAAAAGGAACAACACAAAAATGTGAAGTACAGAAGCTAGGTAAATAGACAAACCCAAGGTTAACACAAAACAGGAAATCAATGAAAATATGGAAATAAATATTCTTATGTTTCAGGTCACTACTTTAATCCCAAAAGGACACACTCTGCCAAGTCCTAGCTAATGGCAGCATGAGCTAAAAGTCTACGATCCTTAGCTATACGTATGTAGTATGGAGAGTCACTGAATAAAATATTTGCCATTTTGTTATACAAAATACACAAAAAATGAACCCCTTAAAAGATGCTTTGAGAAAAAGGAGAGTTTTAGTTCCGGATAAGATTCAATCTTTTCTTTAACAAAAAAACACAAAGTTTAGGGAAAGCTGCAAAATCCAGCACCCACAGTACTTCCACCTATTGTTCAGCATCACATCAGAACAACTCAAGTTACAATCATCAGTAAAATTTAAACCCCTGGGCTATCATGCGGCATCTTCATAAGTACAAATTCAATCTGCCAAAAGCAACAGAATACTGTAAATTCCTCCAAGACTTGAAAGCATTGGAAAACAGCCACTTCTTCAGCTAAAGTGTTATATGCTAGTCTGTCATGAATATGAATCTTCAAAATGGCTCAAAGCAAAGGGAGAACACTTCACAATTCAACAGAGACTTCTGCTTCCTTTTTTCCCCAGACATCCTACAGAAACCCATAGTTCTTCTGATTTTTCAAAAGGACCTCTTTAATTTGAAAATCGGAATCGGGACTAGGAAGTGCTCATTGCAGACCACTTTCAATAGTAATAAATCCTGACAATTTTCAGACTGACACGACAGCAGGACTGATTGAGGAATGAGTGGGGCACGAGACCTTGTTGGTGGACTGTTATATTATTTTAACTGAAATGTTACTGCAGCTCCTGTCAATAGAAATATGTACACTTGTATTTCTTATAGCTGATACTCTGCCCTTCCTTCAGAGAGCTTGCGAAGGCATGCTGGCCCAGGGTCTTCCTCAGAGACAGCTGCCTCCCCACCTACTGTACTGTCCAGTCTATCAGACCAAGTCCTGGCTTGAAATATGTGACATAACATTAGCATATGATAGGCTGCAGTATTTAAAAAATTAAAGATGTGGCTCTGGCAGGCAAGTCAGACATAACATTTTTTTCTATTATGAATATTTTATTAAGTATACGTGCGTGGCATACATGCACAGACAGTTCTTCAGTTCTGCATAATGCAGCCCATTAGGAGCCAGTAGCAGCACTGAGAGAGATGTAGCAAAACGATGCGGTGCTGGTACAAACTTTGCATATTCTTTTTTTTTTTTTTTTTACAGGAGGACATCGAGAAATCCTAGCTCGGTTTTTCCAATGCCTTTTTTGGTCCTAAAAGGTATAATCTGTTTCAGGGAATAAAATAGGAGAAAATACCATCGATTTGTCTGTCTTTTAATGCAACTAAATCCTTGCAGCCAAAACTAATTTCTCATAAGAAATGTATTTGCAACCCTGAAATTCTGGCACCAGGATTAAATTGTGAGTGTGGCAGATGCTATATTGGCAATGGGAATGGCTCAGGATTAAATTGGCCATTTTGACCAAATGACCTCTCTCCAGCTCCTTAAGGTTACAAAAGCATGATGCAACAACAAACTTTTGGAAAAAACCTGTTACTGCATAAACCACAGGTATGTCATTCAGCATTAGATGCAATAGACTAATAAGACTAATTAGCATTAGTAGCCCATTGGTTTGTTAGAACTTAATTAAACTGCATCACAAGAACATCACATAATTGAGCTATGCAGTTGCTACTCTGTTAAAAGTAATCGCCTGTTCCCAGCACGCTGAATTTCTGGGATCTAGTTTTTGTTTTTTGGTCATTGAGTTTTCAGCAAAGCCTACACTGTCCTCAAAAAGCATGAAAAGTGTTATCTGCCTTAGAGCAAGACTCATGTGGCACTTTTTTTCCTTGCTGTATTAAGGCAGCCTTTTCCTAGGCTCACTTTTGTTAGAATTCAATTCCTAATACAGTGTGAGAGACACTTTCCCAAAATATTATAGTGCTGCCACAGTCGGTCAGTTAGCACCTTCCGGACTGAACCAGGTCTAATTTATTTGACACAATCTGTCTATCAGTTTGAAGGTAAACCGGAAGAGGAAGCATTTGCAAACTTCACACACTTCAATCTTTTTTTTTTTTGGCAATTGTAGTGAAAACAAAAATAATTCACATTTCCTAAAGATTTCCAAAAAGTTTTGATTTGTTCCCTGGCAGCTATAACCTCTAACAGCTTTACAAGTGAGACTACTTGCTAGTCTGCAAGATCTTGGAAGATGTCACAATGGGAAACGTTTTAATGATTTAAGTGAGACCAGCAGAACACTGGTCATGGAACACTGTGTGATTTAGTATGTCCACCACCTGCTCTCCTGCCTCATTTGCATCAGATCTCTTCAAGTTCAAATGATCATGTTGATTGGTGGCAGACTTTTCCAATTCATTTTGATAAGAAACCAGTTTTCATTTTCACTGCAGCTGGTAGCCCTTATTTCATTGCTTCCAGCCCTAACAAATTTTAATTAATTAACCAATTAACATCTGAATGCTGTGGCAAGAAGTGGCAAAAGGCAATGGGACGACTTTTCAACTCCAACAACAATATCAACTGCCAAAAAAATCACAAAGCTGCATTCCTTCTCCACTCATTTCAAAACAATCAGCCTGCACTTTGTGGCGTCATAGTGGCAGTAGATCAGCCTGAAATATAACCATACTTAAACAGCGAGGACAGTGTGCAACAAAGAACAGAGCACCTGTCAATTTAAGGTACGCATATTCTCAATCTGCAAAAGAAGAAACAAAAGCAAAGGATCCATAATATTTACTGATATTTTCATAAAGGAACTCCTGACAGCAAGAAAGACGTCATATCTACATTTCACAACAGACAGTTGTGGAACGTTTAATCCTCTCTCATCCAAAGCAGATGTTTTTAGCCATTAAAAACACCTGGCCCAACTGATGAAACATACAGTAAATGACGTACAGGATCCTCAAACATGTTACCTGCTAATGGTCCGTAACACAGTATATTAGTGCTTTCCCCGTCCATAGAAGATGACGGATCCAAGTGGAACTCAAAACATGCCTAAAGACTGACAACAGTCTGCATTCCTAAGCACTGTGCACTTCAGCGTTACCTGGAAACAGCACTGCTTCAATAATCTCGTTGTTTTTTTCCAAAACTGACAAGGCATAACACTGCCAGGGAGAAAGAACCCAGAACAGGCAGTCTTTCCTGTAGCTTTGATGGTATATTTTTTAAGCCTCAAGTCATATACATTAATCTAAAGCCTCTTTGAATCCTTCTTCAATCAAGACAAAAAAAAAAGCTACTGAAAAGCCAAGAATGTGGTTTCTATACTTAAAAGCAATAATTCAAGAACTTTACAACAACTCATGAAAATCACAGATCAAATAATTAAAAAAACACCAATTAGCAATAATATAAGAATTATATTGTATTTCTCTCTATATATATATACACACACACACACACACTTTCCATGATCAGGTTTGTCATGTTGAATATGAATTTAAGGTAAAACTTTACCAAAAAACATTCTAAATAATTCAATGAAATACTAACATAAGGCCTTTAAGCCTTTCTGGCACATTTGGTATTTAGTAATTAATTGATCTAAGGATCTTGCCCAGCTGTTTCTTTAAAAAACAGCTAAGGTATCAGCTTCAACAGCATTCCCAACTCCCACAACCCTTCGTATAAAAAAGGGCCTCCTGTTCTTGGTTTTTAGATGCACATCCATGCAATTTTAACTGCTCATTCAAGAGGTGGACTTTCAGGGCCTTTGAGGATTTTCAGCTCTTGTACAAAGTCCCATCACAGTCACACTCTGAAGACTGTAGCTGGGGACGACTGGAAGTACAGGAAGCATACAGAACTTCTCTTTTTGGACAGGCCAAGAAGACGCATTCAATCTCAAGGTAGTAGTAAGTATAATAAGCCACAGCAATGATTTGTGTACGTCGATATTTATACAGTTTTCCTGAAAGTGAACAAAAATTAAGAGCTATGGCCACCTTAGTGTGTTCTAGCACTATGGGAATCTTAGCAGTACTGGGGTTCAGGTTTTAACAAGCCCTCGGTAGTTAATTGACAACCTACAAACTCAACAAAAGCCCGGAAAAGAACAAGACTATGGATGTTTTTCAGTAATAAGTAGAATAAAACAAAAAAAAACAGTTTTACGTTGACAGAACAGCCATTCAAATTGGTTTTCGTGGTTGTAGAAAAGAAATTAATAAAAAGCGGGGCCTGTAATCTGACCCGTTTTCACCCTGTCCTCAGTTGCATGTGAATGTTAAATTCACCTCAAGAACAGAAAAGATTTAATTTTCTCCACATGCACTGAGTGTTTTCTAAAATATAGCAACTCTGCCCACAGCCACATAACCATCATACAAACTACTCCAGGGATCGCTGCGAGATAAAGTAAGACTGGCAATTTTCTTTTTATTTTATTTTAATGACAGCTCAGCGTGCATCTTCAAAAGACGTGCCAGAAACTCCAAAAGATTTTAGAATCTAAAGGATTCTTTAGATGGAAATTTAAACTGACCCCCCGCTATTACCCTTGCGACCAGTTTTCTGCATCGCCTCCGCTATGTAATGATCAATTTATTTCCATTGCCCATAATTATTTAAATAGCCTTCACTGTCCTGATTTGTTAAAGCTATCTAAATATTACAGTGGAGAAACAACTTCATTTTATAAAGTACTTTGTGCAACTGATTTTGTGCTAGAATTTCGGAAAGGTGGACAACTCCATTTAATATACTGTATACTGTAGGGTTCATGCCCATGTACAAATATTTTTTAGCTTAAAATTAAAGTTTTATTTCTGAACTGTAGAGGCTTACGAATATGCAGTGCACTTTCTCTGATATTGAATAATAGGCTTATCTAGCGCAGCTTGCACCCAAAAAAGTGTCCTACAACCACTCCCTAGTCCATCTGCTAAGGATTGTGTGCACTGTGTAGCAAACAGGCTACCACAGGTGTGCTGATCACTCTTCACAGAGGACTGCTTCATTCCAGCTCTGGCACCATCAGAGCCCAGCCATGCCCCCACCAGTAAGCACAAAAGTCGAGGGTCCAGAAGCCTTAGCTATCAACTGGCCCAAAAGCCAGGATCATACGTCAGGAAGAGAAAAATAGTCCGTTAGTCTATTAATCCGCCATATCCTGGAAAAGTGTCTGACCAGAGACACAGAATGGACCATCACCAGTATCTTCTACCGGAGCCCAGCCACAATGACCACTGGTAATTCTGAGAGGTAACTTCTTTGATCCGTCAGAATTCATAGGCCTTGTGTGTCCACTGGCCTTGAACTAGTTCTGTTACAAGACACAGATAGCATTGGATATAACACATTTGGGGAAATTTCCAAAGGAATTTCTAACACAGAAATGTCAACAGGCATGTCTATGCAGGTTTTGTTTTTTCTTATCCCCTTAGCAACAACATCTTGGGCAATGCAAATTTGTGAAGCTGAACAAAGTATCCTTTAATATAATGAAATAGCTGGCAGACACTTGAATTAAATGGTTTAACCCTACATGAGAGTGCTCTAAACAGTATATTTCCATTTGTAAAACGAAATATTTTTTTAAACTCTTCACCTTTTATAAACAGCCGATGCCCAAATTATGTTAACATGTTAACAAGTAAATGCCATTGGATGGGTACAAGAAAGATTATATATAATTTTGTGCCAAATGGTTGCACAAACTAGTTCAGATTCTTTCTCCTTCAGATTGTAGTTTATTTACAAATTCACATGAAACTACTAATACAAATTACTCGCTCAATCACTGAAAGTCAATCAATAGATCTTGGGTGACACCTTGGAAAACAATTCACACGTCCCCTGGGTTTATACATACACAAATTTTAAAGAGCAGGACAGGGTATTAAAGCATCATACTGCTTTAAAATGGGGCGACATTTTAAAAGTAATACTTTGCAAAAGCACAGTACCAGCATCAAATCTTCTGTTTGTAACATTGTTCTTGAATTAGGCCTCCATGGGGTCAGAGCTGCACTCAATTTTTGTTCTGAGAATGGGACTTTTTCCCTGCTCGATTTAAATGTATGTTTTATCTTCTCTGTTCAGCACAGAGGGAATATAATGTGTCAGAACTGTTTCTCTGAGACAGCCAGCATGCAATGCGTCTCCTCAGAGCACTTAACAATTGGCATGTACGTGACTCAAACAGGCTGCAAAGCATTTACAATAAAATACTCACAGAACATAACACATGGTGGCCTAGATTTGCTTTTTTGTTTTGACTAATGGGACTCATTTCAACAGTAAAGCAAATTATCCGACTACGACAACACCTGTGAGAAAGTTGTAATTATGCTTTTTATGGATTTATTTCCTCTTTGAAAGATATTTTGTATAGAATGATTATAATTGTATACAAAACATAATTAAACTAGAAAGTAATACTGGGGCAGGTGGAAAGTTTTGGAAAGGAGGAAAGGAGAAATCAATGATGTGCTTCTGTCTGTTTTATAAGCATACGCTGGAAATTCAGCCAAATTAGCAGGACAGGAAGCAACAGTGTTTATCTTGAATGCATAAATATTACAAAGATTTGGAGGAAATGAAATGGCAATATAGACAGAGGACCGTGTAGGTACAAATATAACTTAAAGTAGTTATGACAGTCATTGAACCCTCACCGAACCTGCAGAATGTGAACAATAAAACTAGTAATAAAACGTCCAGAAGGAACAGTAATAAAAATAACAAGGGTTCAAAGTCAATTGGAAAAGCTGACACACTAGATCAGACATCAGTATTCACCAATGAAAAAATGCACAACTGCCTTTTAATTTTCACCCTTTAACTAAATACGTTAATTGGAAACAAAGTCCTAACTATCATGATCTGAAGAGTACCTGATTGCACAGCTGAGCACAACCCGCAGCAATGTCAGGGAAGTACTTTGCTCAAGAACATAACAGCAGCAACCCACCCAAGATCTGAACCCATACGCCTGTAAGTTTATAACTTCTTCGTTGTTATTCGGCCCATCAAGCTCATTTGGATTAAGTATCTAATTGATACAAACATCAATTAGCTACAAAAATATTTTTGCTGAAAAGAAACGCAATGAATATTTAATCTCCGCTTCTGTTCCAAGAGTAAGTGTTACTGTATTGACAGCATTAATGTATTTAAAGATAACAGTCGCACATAACCGCCCCAGAAAACAGATCTGGCCAATATTTATCAATGTAGATTTCACTTCCTACTTATCCCAACAGAATCCTTGTTGAACTGAGTGCAGCAGTGTTTACTGTCTAAACAGACTGTTACCACAAAGACCCAACACTGTCTGTACAAAAGCAAAAAGATTTCAGTCTCAGAAACCAGGCTCACTCCGAGAGAGCACTGGATGAAGGGAGTGCCCCCACTTTGTTGCCCAACAGGCCTGTGAACGCAGGATGTTTAATCCATCTTCCTGCGAATAACGTAAAAAAGCTTGAAAAGATTGAAACTGCCCAGTGTGTTTGCAGTCTTATCAAGTAACAGCATTGGCGGGGATTCCAGAGAGCTCTGGCTCAGTGCCTTGCTCGGGCTTATGCCAGACCAACTGCGACAAAAAGCATAATCGGGTAATCCAATTCGGCACATGACAACAGTCAGGGACGGACCTCGGTAGTCTTTACTTCCCCGTTGCAGGCGCTGTTTAAAGGATGGCTGCTGTTCGTTATCTGCTCCGCTGCTTTACAAACACAGAAAGGCATGGAAGATCCGCGTTGGCAGGACCTGGCTTTCCCAACAGCACATGACAGAGCTGCTCCACTGCCATCACCAGTAGCTAGGATGTGTAGTGGACCACAAACTAGGAGACCCACAGGTGGGTACATGCATGGCACACTGAAGGGACATGCACACCAGAGAAGCCTTCACCCAGATTTAGGTTCAAAACTATTTGCAGGCACTAATACCACTTTGACAGGGTTGATTGGCAGCCATGTCCTCAGAGAATAAAGAATGACTTGTAACTTGGTATTAATGTATTTGAATCTATATCTGGACAGGGTATTTATTTTTATGCGTATTTGGTAGGCAGCTATTTGAAAACAACTCACTTCTGTTGCTCCAGATGAAGGTATTCAAAAACAGCCTCCATTTAATGAGTTGAAAGGATTATAATAGAATTGTAATGACAATAGCTTCTAATACAAAGAAAAATCAATGCACCAACTCTTCCTAACCTATCATTTTAAATCCACCTGGATGAAAACACTTGGAAAAAAGTACATTCATTCTGCACAGCTGGTTGGCCAATTGATTAAGAGCTGAACATATGCAAACACAGGATTTAAAATAATAATAGGTTACTTCCCTTTAGAACATGTGAAGGTGTAAAAGTGTTTGCCTGATGGTACTAACAGTACTAACGAACAGTACTAAATTACCTGATATTAACAAAGCTATCAAGACTAATTAGAATCACCACTTTTCAGCACACAACTTAACTGAACTTGCTTTTTAATCAGTGGGTGACCCAGACAGAATACAACAAGTACAAAAAGAACACTCCAATTGTTCAACTGGAAAAGCCAAAGAAAAATCAGAATTGGGACAAGATTTACTACAACATAATACTATAGCTCTTTGATTTACTAGGTTAAGCTGCCCTACTGCCAGTTAATTCCTCCTCTTTCGAGACGCCTTTCATTTCACAACAAGGTGGCTTTAGGGTGTCCAGCCATCAAGAAAAAAAAACAATTTCCCAAGTAAAATCAAGTTATCGTACAAAGTTCAGAATGCGCCAGTGTCTGATACTAGAACAGCTGAGAATCTTACACAGCTTGATTGTTTGTATTGGAAAGCCAGTTGTGTCAGCACAGTGACCAAGAAAGTTTAATAGTAAGAAATCTCCCAAAGTCTTGTGAAATTCCTTCCTCAGCTATTCTTTCAGAGAAACGGGACTTCAAAAGCATCCATCCATTAGTTACCAGGAAGCTGCTTGCCCATGGTAAGGGTTATGGCAACCCAGAGTCTATTCCGGAAGCTCAGAGCACAAAGTGGGATTCAGAGGAGATGAATTTTGTCACCGTGGACATGAGTTCATCACATGGGCACCAAAATCTGGGTTGTAGCAGTGCTAGCCATCATGACAAACCAAACAGATCAAAGAAACTGAACTTCCACATTTGGCACACCGAGTCATTTCATTTTTAAATTTGTCCCTTTCCACAAACCAAGATACCTTTGGGAAAATGGGGAAAAAAAACGAGAATATCTTGCTTGAGTTCTTTTAACCTGCTGATTTCATCTTAAAAGGTTACTGTTAAATATAACCCTTAAATATAAAAACACACAACCCTTGAGGCACTACCTGAAGTTAATGAACTGAAATTTACAGCTACAGCGTAAACGCACTGAGTTACCATATACAAAGCTCATTATTTATAATAACATTGCAGAAGCTCTCAGATCCACTATGCGTTTTGCTCCAAATAAAGTTCATTTCCATCTCTTTCAAGAAAGCTAGACTACTTGTCACAACCCAGAAGGAAAACGCTTTAACACTTCTTTGTGATGCAAAGCTTCTGTAGCCAATATTGGCTGTTGCATTTAACAACTGTAAATCTGACTTTAAGCATATCCTGTATTGGTGAAGAAGTGTTAGGGGGATGAGAGAGGATCATCATATGAGAGAGAGCACACACACTGTATGTGACATAAAAAATGTGATAATTTAATTAAAAACAATATCTTGCAAATGTTAAGCAGCACAGCACGTCTGTAGGAGAAACAAAGGTATCTGCAATCACGAAATGCAACGAAGCAAACAGCTCCCCATAGCCCTGTCCCTACAGCCCAAAAAGGAGAATAACTTTTTTTCAAATACATTTTTCCACATTGAAGACAGGCCAAAGAAACAAAATGTGACAGGAAACCAACCAGCCGTGAAAAACGAATTGTTTCATTTTAACCCCGTCTAAGCTACCTACACATCGTCCTGGAGACACACAGTACACAGACATGGAGGCAAGCACTGGCTGGCATCTATAAATAAACATAACGGCGCACCAAGCTCCACTCCGGCCTGTAGGAGCAAACAGAAAATCAAATAAGGCTTTTTAATCAGCAATACATGTAGGTCAAACATGTTTACCAGTTGTTTTGAAACATAGCTACTTAAAGCAAATCAGCTTGACTTAGAAAGTAGGAAATGAGAATTTTCTGACGTCATGCCGGATGGCAGGTCCGCTCTGGGCCACGACGATTCTAATTGGCAACGCAGGACGCAAACTTGAAAACAGCTGGACATCAATTTCCGCAAATCACACTGACCATCCTTATAGGGTCCCATCCACCCAGAAATAAGCCCCATTTATATTCTGCGCATAGCACAATGTCCTTTCCTGGGAAATAAGAAAAAAAAGGGATGTGAAAAGTAGATGAGTAAAAAATGCTCAGTTCTCATCTCAAGAATATAAAATGTGAATAAAAGCAGGATGCACTTTACATAAAGAGCTTTAGGTATCGGCAACTAAACACAATACTGAGGTACGTTCCCTTGGAGACATCAGAGAAATTGGATAATTTAATTGGACTAATAAAGTAACCACATCAGCACAAGGATTGGGTAGAACAATCTTAATGTTGCTGGTAACTCTTGTAAATTGTGCAATTGTCTTGAAAACTATAGCGATGTGTAATTAAATTAGTAAACCTAAAACCTACCAAATAAATGAAAAGTCAAAATGTTAAGGCAAACTCAAAATATGAGTAATGAAAAAGAAGACCCGAAAGGAGAAGCATACATTATGCTTACTCTGCATTCCTTCCCACTAAGTTGATCCCAGATCATATCACATTCATGCGCACTGCAAGAACAGGGCTTGCAAATACACTGCTGGAATTTCTGGGGGCTGATTACATTGGCTTCGTCTCTATACCACATGGCAGTATAGCTGAGTAGAAATGCACAGTGTTTGTCTCGGCAGTCTAAACTTGATCCTACCAAGAAGCAGTTGTGTACAGGCCATTTTTATACAGTGATTCTCATCACTGTATACGATCCAAATATTGTCACGGAAAAAGAGAAAGTGTTAGAAAGTAATATTCCTTCACCTTCCAGACCGAATACTATTAAAATGCTTCTCTTGAGCAGAATTTCAAGGTTAAAGGCTGTACATCATTAATCAGACAACCATTAACAGCAATTATCTTGAAAGGTTTTATTGTGTATTTTAGACCTTAAAATTAAGAAGAATATTGATTGAGAAGCCCTAAGAAAAAATGAAATGTCATTAACACCTAAGAACTAAATATTACTATATATAAAGACAACTTCAGAAGGTTATAAATTGCTGTGTAAAAGACAAAGAGACAAACAAATTCATGCTGTATACAGCAGGTCACCCAATTAATCTACTACTGCACAAGTGCCAATAGCTACAATACACAGCAGATCAAGTGAAAATTTACTTCATCTATTGAATGAAGGATGAACCTTACATAAGATAGCTGATGCAAGCTTAGGGTCAGATTTGGCCCAGGACAATCTTAACATTACAAAGATGTTTAATCATAGATCTGACACCTCCTACACCAGGCTGGGACAGGCAGAGGGAAGAAAGCCATCTACTGGTCTCCCATCATCACTAACAGTTGCGTTCCTTAGAGATATGCCAACACTGACCAGACCCAGCATTCCTTAGTTTTTATAGTCTGCCGATGACAGGCTAGAAGGTAGTAATTCACTGATCAAGATAACCTCATGTGAATTTTCAAAACTGATGAGCATTTTGTATTTACAATCAGCAAGACAATCCTCATTAATAATTCTGCCAAACAAATCTTATTTTAATTGTCTGTTGAGTTCCCTCGTTTAATGTGACAGCTAAAGTTCAGAGGAACTAAAAATAAATACAGGAAAACAGCACAAATAACTCTCAACCAAAATATTTGACTTCAATGCCAATCAATGATTTAAATCACCTAGAGTGTAGAAAATCCCTATTTCTGGCCCCTAACCTGGACAGTCATGTTTTTTATGGTTAATACAGAACTAAACACTGCAATGAGTCAAGGTTTTAATTTATTTGCACCGCTTTGCTAATACATTTATGTGCTGAGCTCCGCTACTCTTCTCGTGAAGTAGCCGATACCCAATATATTTTCTTATATCTTCACCAGCCATTAAACCACAACATAGCTGCACCTGTTTCAAAATCCTGCAGCTGACATGGCACACACTGTTTACTGTGTATGGTATGATGTGCTGCACAGGAGGAATGGAAGATCATCAGTGGTTGCACACCTTGGCAAGCATTTAATAATAAAGTACTGAAACCAGACTGAAGGCAACGCCTTAAAAACATTCTTTACATTTCTAAGCTCTCTGAGCTCAAGGATTCTATCTGGCTTTTTGAGGGGTTTGTGCGTGCAGGAAACGGCTCACTCAAGCCCTGACCTTGAGTTGGCTGAATCCCATGGCTGGAAGGAGCCCGACAGTGACGGGGGGGGAGTCCGGAAATATTATCTCTGCTTCTGTGTCTGCAGCTCCATCTAGTGAATGGACATAATGCTGTCCCCGTTCCAGATCACAAAGGGAATTGTTTTGTCCAACGGGGCATTGTTTCTGGCAAGAGTAAACAACCTGCAGGATAAGACATCCAGGCCAGTCAAAATATTATTGACAAGAACTAGGCCTGGATCTTTATCCATTCTAAAAAACAAGAGCAAAAACAAGGACTAGACCAAGAGGAGAAAAACAAAGGATCATTCTTCCCACACTAGGATTTTACTCAATAATAAGAGCAATTCTGTATAAGCAATTCCTATTCAATGACGTAGCCTCAGCCACCTTGAGACGCAACACAAATTTTATATATTTCAACTCTTTAATATTTAATAAAGAGTAATTCAAATTAAGCATTGCATGAATTCTCCTTTCAGATCAAGATTCAGCTGATGTACACATTTAATTCCAGTACCTGCACAAGTTCCCTGAAATTCAGCTCGAGTGCATGGACCCCCCAACCACATCAGTAAAACTAGAGCTTTAAAGTCAGCCTGTCCCACACCTCCAAATACTGCTGGTTTCAACACACAACTGGAAACGTTCTGCGTGGGCTTTGTCAGCCGAGAGCAACAACAGGCTGGAAATAGGTATTGTCCTCCACAAGTGAGTCAGCCAGAACAATGAGGCCAAGGGTATCCTGTTGTTGCTGCCCAAACGCCATGACCTTCAGGATATGAAACTGCACCGAGAGCCGTTTCCTGACTTGTTCCTTTCTAGTCGTGGTTTGAAGCTAAAAAGAGAAACGGGAGATTCAACACAGACAGGTCTGCCAGATCACAGGTCCCCCCCCTCTAGGGCCGCTGACAGCTGCTTGCGTTCACTGTGACGGTGGAAGAATCTGTTTGAGTGCACCAGGGAAACCTGCAGCTCTGCACCTCCCTGTCACTACAGCGACCATTGTGTGCGTCTTTTTCGGAAAGAAGTCCTAAAGGCCACTTTGCTCCTAGCTGTTATGGGAGCCACTCGACAAAACATAATAGTCTCAGACAAAAACTGAGGGATGGCAGGGGGAACTGCTCAAGCTACAGCTTTGTCACTCTGGTGGTGCTTTTTCCCCAAGACGTGCACAATTGAGATCAGTCTTCCTCTGGCTCCCGCTGTTTTTCCTAATAAATTGCCAGCTGGTGTCTGCACACCTGTAGACCTATTAGCACAGCTGTATCTGGTAAACACACATCGTGCGTAGAAAGTAACTTCTGTAACTCAAACCTATAAGTTTTTTTTCAATTGTAAAAATGATTACTGTCCTGACAGCAATGAAGAAAATGCAACATTTACAGCAGATGGGACATTGTCATCCCAGGTCTGGGTTGTATGCATGGATCCTGCTGGCCTTGGTGTTCAGATGGCACTAGAGTAATCTGATCCATCCCACAATCAGCTCCACTGGGATGCTGCCCCCTCTCTTCACTGGCATGGGTGGGGAAAAGGACAAGGCCCATTCCCTGGCCCCTGTGGTGCTCTCACTGTCTCTTTAAAACGAAGAGAGCTTGACATGTTTTAGCTTTTTCTGTCACCTTATAGCGTCTCTTTCGCCAATTCGGTTGAGTAAAATTAACGAGCTGGAGCTGTCACCAGCCTGGATCTGCTGGAGTCTTCTTCTCCAACAACTCTCACTCCAGCAGCTGCTTTTAATGCCACCTTTAATGACCAGGGCACCTGCCAGCCAGAGTGCAGGCTCTACATCGGGTATTCTGTACAGAGCATACCCCAGTGTAAATTCGCAGGAAATCTCAGACTGTGACCAACAGAAGATGTTCTTAGGGGATCTTAATGGCCTTTCCAGGCTTCTTCTCCGCTGCCTTGAAGCACCAACGACTTTCTATTTGCCTTGTTTTTTTTCCTCGTTCTCCAGCCGAGCCCAGAAATGAGAACATTTCATGAGCCAAACCCATGAGTACCACAGAAAACAATAATTACAATGATCACGGGCATCATCATCATTTTATCGTGGTTAAGGATGCACAAAACAACTTCATTGCCCCCTCAGCTCACCTACACAGAGCTCCCACAGGGAAAAGAAGATGAAAGAATAATCTGAATACCTCCTTTCGTTGCTATAAAATGTGTGCCAGTCTGGTCTGACTGTGGAACATGGAACATGGCATGTGTACAGCTTCATCAGGAGTATTAATAGATCTATGAGATACAGGACAAACTGATTCTGTGCTCAGAAGAGCAGTTAACACAAACACGGAACAGAAAAAAAACTAAATCCCTAATGATAGCACTTAGCACAGGTACAATCTTCTGCAGGAGAAACCACACCAAAATCATTTAAACACTCAAAACCATTTAGATTAAACTGAAATAGTGAAAACGTGTTCTTTTTCACACTGGGTATATTAAGACTGTAATGTAGCAATAAAGAAGACACAAACAATTTTATACAGTGCCTTCCAGAGGATGGAAGAACCTACAAGACAGTTCCTTGAGTTAACTAGCAGTCTATAAAAAAAAAGGCAAAAGGGGGGGAGATTTTAATTACCGTGCTTTTCAAGGTGAGCTAAAATAAAAGCAATGAAGTCCACTTGCTGGGTTGTGTGCTAAGGACTGCCTATTCTAATGAAATGCCGCTCAGAAATATATAAACCTATATATAATTATATACATCTGTCTAGATCATGACAAGTATATATACTGTAAACATCACCCTATACACCTTTCAAAAGATCTCCACTGTTATGATCAGGATAAAGGTAATAAAAATGAACTGATCTGCAGTGTTGGGTACCTGTAAACTGGCTGCATCTCCCTGGCAATGCCAATGACCGCCCCAGCAGGGAAACGGGTGAACTCCTGGAACAGCTCCCTGATGTTGCTCCTGTATTTGAGATCCAGGTCCAGCTGTACAATCTGCTTCAGATCTGATGGGAGACAGCAGGGATTAGAAAACGACCAGCCTGGTGCAAAACCACAAATACACAGCATTGGATAGCTGACACTCTTGTCGTCTTGCAATGTGATAAAAGGATTTGGCTGGAAACACAAACACATCATTGCTTTTACTTTCATCCCGCTGTGATATTCAAGCGCTTGTTTTCTTTCATCTGTAATTTTAATCTTCCCAGTCTGAAACACTTAGTGTTCACAAGGCATATTTGGCTGCTGATGAGTGGGATGATTAAGCTAAGCTATGGGTAAATGCGGCTGCTGGAAACCAGCTCTAGCTGTTTCAGTTACATTCCCTGATTTCTAAATACTAACATGGCACTAACAGTGTGTTGTTTTTAATGACACCCTCATACAGGTTCGTCTTTAAACAAGACAATTGCCTAATCATTGTTGGTGAAAGTGGTTTAACATGAAGCAACAGATTCAATAGCCCTTGAATGTTTTTGAGGTAACTGGGTATCAGTAAAAGAATGAGTTTCAACACTGGTGCCTCCACCTGTGTCAGTGGTGGGAACATGCATCATATGGATTCAACACATTTGTTATGACAACTTGGAGAAAAGAAAATCCCTGAGGCCGTCTGCGGTCTTGGGTTCTTGCACAGCCTCATGGGAAATGTGGCATCACACATTTTTATACACTGTAGAACGCTGCCTTCTTATCCACAACTCTCAGCTCCCCAACACTGCCTGTAGCATCTATTTCCAGTACACTATCTTTGTATACCATAATGGATCACATATTTATTTTAATATTGGATGGTGAAAGTCAGCAAGTGCCAAAAACATGTCCAAATTTAACTTTCTATTTAGCCATCATAACCTTTTGATAAACAAACCTTGACAGCCCAACTTGCTTAGTTAGAGGTAATACTAAGGTTAACCACAACTTCGAATAATTTAATATGTAGTAGGTTTTTTTCAACCCAGTGCAAAGTTAATCTATCCACCTGCAAAGTACTGAACCAACAGCAAGACTGAAAAAAATGTTTATCTAGTCAAAATAACACACTTAAAGATCCTGTATTATTTATAGATCTGCCCATAGGATTATTCTGCACACCCCCTTTCACTACAAACACGGTAAAAACAACTAATAAACAAGTTCTATTTTTCATGTGCAACTGCTGACCAATGGTCTGTGATCTCACACTGAACAATTGCCGTTAGCAAAGAAAACCAGTTGAGTGACCCCTTCATGGCAGAACCTTGCCTATGGTATAAATGGGCAGATATACTCTATATTCAGTTCACAACACTAAAAACAGGTGTGTTACAGTGCTGGATATGCAGTAACCGATTATAGGGTGTTTACAGCATAGGCCAGCCGAGTTCTGCAATTTAAAAAGGCGCATGGCAGGACCTGTGTTCCCATCCCGAGGCCGGTTAGGATTCCACGCATTACTGAGCCAACATACGGCCTCTGTCTGAAACTGTTGGGGACTTAAGGCGACTGCCCAGCCCAAAATAAAAAGGCAGTGAGGCCTGCATGCAAAAACCTGTTCGCTTCATGCCCTCTGCAGCTGATGTGGGTTTTCCTACTCTCTCAGAATAGGAAAGGCCATCCAATCTAACCTGATTTACCCAAGCACACGGCCGGCCAGCTGGAAAAAAAATGGAACAGGATATCCTGAAAGTGAACATCATCTATGGTTATCTCAAACATACCAATATGGGGAAGTTGTGCAGTGGATTCTGTCTGCAAAGAGAAACAATGGAACGGTTTCAAAGAAAAAAAAATATCTGAATAAAATAATACAGAAACTGCAGAGCATTTGAACAGGAACTTTTGTGTCGCTTTTGGCTCAGCTCAGAGAACAATAGAAAGAAATGAGTTTGGACATCTTGAGATATAAAAGCTTGTGCGTTCAACAGGCTGGCTTAAACAACTGTGTATAGTTTTATCTCTATTACTTTACAGCCATTGTTTTTAAACTGCAAAAACCAAAGGGTTAAAAACTCTTGCATGTTCTAGAAAAAAAAACAAGGAAAATGACTACGAGGAAACCCGCAGTGGAAAAGTGATGTAGGTCACCAACATTTTTGCCCATGGCAAATATCCCAGAATAAAGGAAACCAGACTGTAATGCTTGCTGAGCTGTTCTATAAAGAACAGTGATGGAGCACTAACACGCGCGCTAACAGCTACAGGCAGCCTTAATTGGCCAAGACAAACAAGTCAGTGTATGTGAGAGAGAGATAACTCGGTTAAGAAGCCACACACTTGTACTCGGCCTACAGCAACACTTAGGTTGTTTACAGAGAATGTCACGGGTAGGTACCAAAGAAGAATTTTTGTTTTTTCCACTATCATGCGTAAGAACAACATGCATCATTAGTGAGGATCACCACCACCTAATCCACTTACTGTAGATCAGGATTGCCTAGTCATCAGAAATCACAACATTAAAAAACTGTCAACTCAAACATTTTGAATTCATAGGTCTATATTTAATGCGTATTTCCTCTTCAACATCCCTCAGAAGAAACTGCCATTGCTTCACTTTGATGTCTGAACTCCCTTGCAGTTCTCAAACTCTTCTGGTTTAGTCCTGAAGAACAGAGAGAACACTTGCCATCTTTCATTCTTGAAATGAAGATGCACTCATCTAGAAGATCAAATTCCAAATCTCTGATTAACCAACCTATATAATGTTGGATAGCTCTGGATCCGTCAGATACAGTATGTTAGACAAAGAATCTGAAAAACATAAGGCAGAATCGCAGGGCACACACAGACAAACGTACACATTCAGACCAGGGCCAGGGCAAACATTGTAAGAACATACAAATTCCATGCAGATGGGACCCCAGGTGCAGAAATAAACCCAGGCACTGGTACCTCTATGCTACCCTGCTACATGTTTATATATATTCTTAATAGGCCCGTTTAAAGGTGGATAAAGCAAAAAATGCAAAATGCCCACATTATACATGACAGATCAGTTCATTTTTAAATTACATTTTCTACCTCATAGACATTTTAGAAAACAAACGCAAAATGCACAGTTCTGGGGCATTTGTATTGTAAACCCCTTACATAGGGCATGAAATAGAGCAAAATGTACCTTGGAAATAATATGTACATCTCAAGAGTTATCCATGTATAAAAGAAAATATAAAGATATCCACAAAACAGCTTTTCCCTTTCTATAGTCCACCCTATATCTTGAGTATCATTGCTGTCAAATCCAAATTTCCAATAAAGTACTGCATTGCAAAAGCATTAGCAAAGATGACAATTTTCTGAAATGTACCTGAAACCTGCTTTCTATATAATGGAACCTGCTTTTCTGGTTCAGCCAATTGTACCATATGAATCTGCACTTCAGAGAAGCCATTCTTCTGGCCCTTGTTGTGTTCAGTGCCTTGGCTCCAGGGTCCTTCCAGAATTACTGAGCCTTGAAATGTCATTGACAAGCTGTCGACTTTTCAAACAGACAAAAACATGGACTTCAGCTGCTTAAATAAACACGCACTGTACAATTATACCTGTTTAAAAAAAAAGAGTCAGCAGGTGTAATTGCAGGTTAATTCTCTGAAGCACAATGCCTCTTAGTGTACCAAGAAAGATGAAAACTGCAACCCGGTAGTGTTAATTAAAAAGCATCAATACCGTGAGATGAAGCCAGAACAGCAGGAACAAGTAAGTGGCTGGTTTTCACCTTAACAGAAAGCTCTTCTTTATAACCAATTGTTAGATAAGTGCCCAATTCACAGTTACCAGTGGTTATTAGTACTGCGCCCCTGACATTTTCATTTATACTGTGGATACTTTGACTAAGCTACTGGCTTTCACTCAATTACTGAATTTAGAGAATAGATGAATGCCATACATTTCTCACAGAAAAGCTGTATTGTGTCCCATTCTCACAATTTATGGAGAGCACTACACTCTGGCCTCTGCACCTGCCCGTGCACTCCTGCCAACAGTAGCAGGTCAGAAGCCAAAGGCCAGTGAAAACGCCAAGTTGGACAAATGTAGAGCAGGAAAAGCTCGATGGATGGAGCAAGCCCCACAGGGCAGAACGTGGAAATAACGTGAGCCGACAACCTCCCTCCCGGTATTGGCAATAACAGTTGATCGTCAGGCCAACGCAGTGGATCCTGGGAACTTTCACACAGCGGGCCACAAGGATCCTTCAGTGTTGTGTTGCTTTTTATTAAAGAAAAATCTCTGAATACATAATACCCTGGAAGCAAAGAGTTTTTATAAATGTTAAAAATCACAAACCACAGACTGTAAATATAACTTGAAAGAATAGACAACTACAATCTAGTTTCAGCTCAAGGAATTGGGAGGGTAATGTAGACTCCAAATTAGAAATACGTGAATTAGGGCATATAATCTGTGTGTAATTTAATGTAATTAGAATAACGTCATTAGTGTTTCTTATAGGCATGTGAATTGGGGCAATTTGTTTAGCTTAATATGGCTACAATACACTCCTGATGCACAACACCAACTGCTACCTTAACGGATCCGTCATGAATTTCATTTACCAGTTTAACACACAGTTAAGAATTCTCAACTATCAGGAAATTAAGAGGAGCTAGAAGTTGGAATACAATTGTATTTTACAGAGCACAGAAGTAAACTAAAAAGATGATAAAAGAGTTTGAAACAGTATGACCACTATGCGTAATATAGGACACAGAATTGAAGAACTCCAGAAATACATACATTCATTAATCCAGTGAATCCAATCGCATAGTTTAAATGGCATACTTTTTCTTCTTTTTATTTTTCTCAAATTACCCATATTTCAATTTAAAAAATATTTTTCTTTAAAAAATCCTTCTGCTTGGGCAAAAAGTATGAGCTTTCTATACCTAGAAGAATGGGATTGAAGGTAAACCTGGTAAACTTGAACTTCTACAACTACCATTATTTGGTAGAAACGTCCCCAATAGAAATCTCAACTGTGCATGTGTCTGTCTCTTTAGAGTCCATCAGGTAGAAATTTAAACAATGACTCATCTCCAAATTATCATTCTGATTTCTAGGAAGATTTACCTCCCTTTGGGTTAATTTGTTTTGGGGAAAAAAAGTACAGGAAAACATTTCACAGGCCTGGTGACTGATAAACCAACTTTTATATGTCTTATGTTCCCTAGAAGTTAGAAGTTAATATTTTTGTCAATTCTTAAAATACTGCACCATACTGCACCAAAACAAGATGACAACAATGAACAATAATACACAGAGCACCAAGAATTACACACTAACACATCCAAAAAGCAAAAGCACAATGTATGTCAAGCAGATAAAATAATATCAGTCCAAATACAAACCCATACTATTTGTGGAACGCGCAAAAGTTAACCAAAACCTTTGATTTTTGAATGTATTCCAGTCATGGATTTAGGTGACTAGTATTTTATGATGATTAAAGCAAGAACAAAGGTTGAACATGTTTAGACAACAGAAATCGAACCTATACCACACTATTCACAGAGAGGTCCCGCAGGTTAAACAAACAGCTATAACTTCTTGGCATCTTATCATAATAAATCGGAATCAAGTTGACAAGCACAACATGGCACATTAACAGTTAAATGTCTGAGCAAAAGCAAGTTAAAAATATAAATTTGTGGTCTGTGTTCACTTGCTTGTGAAACTTTTACAAACCTGTTTGATAAATTGAAAACAAGAGTTCCACTCAAATAAACAAGAAGCCACAAATAAGAAACAATTGAGGAAAAAATATTTTAGTCTTTTTTTCCTGTTTTGTTTCTGGGAATCAAGTTAAATCAACATCAGTACACCTAAGAAGTTGGAAGTTAAGGGTTGTAATCTACGTTTTGGATAAAAGCAGAGTACTCATCTGTAAAGAACTCTGCTGTAGCTGTTGCAGGGAAATGAGATACATGACTTACTTCTGGACTATTGAGAACATCTGTCCAAACTGATTTAATGTACCAAATGGAATAACTATTGCAGAAGGAGAAATAATAGGCTGAATGTTGCCTTGTATTGTTTTAACAAAACTGTATTGTGAAGTTTGGATACTGATAGGAAATTATTTTTGTTCTATGGCCTCAAATTTGTAAAACAAATAACACAAACCAAAAGATAATTATTAGTGTCATAACATTCTCTAAAGGTGTCAGAATTTTCTTGTACATTTCTCTTGTACAGGCCTCTTCTTTTGGTGACAGTGCTTGACTTTCATGTGAAAACACAGATGAGTGCAGAAAGGTTTCAGTTAAATAACTCTGTGCGGTCAGTGGGAGGGTGTGGAACAGGCTATATGGTACAACAGTCTCATGTCTCCTGGTCACTTTGCCATGTGTCTGACAGAACAGAATTGAATGAGAACTGTCTGTCATACTGCTTGTGCAGCTTTAGGGGCTCCTTCATTGACATGTTATTGAATTACTTGTCCAGTAGACTACAATACTGAGCAGCAGAATTAGGCATCATTACGTCAGAACTCTTTCTGTGGTTTAAAAAATAATTCAGCTAGGATACAGAAGTATAAACAGTTATTCTTATACTGTAGCATATTTAACACTTACATCCATTATTCATTGCAAATGTTGCTCTTAACTCCCTTACCAAAAGAGTGTTTATTCAAGATAAGAGTGAAAACACCTGTTCCAGCTGCTAACTCTGATTATGTACACAAAAAAACACTGAGAAGTCATAAAGCCTGTTGTCTCCTGTAATGTGATTGGATCACGAGCTAATTAACATGGACGCTATAATTATACGTATAATACACGAGCATCTATTTAAAAAAAAATGTAATTTAGCAATTGTGGTTTTGCACTACCATGACGCGATTCCAAGAGACTCTGCTAGTTACACTTGGGTTAGGGAGAGTACATAATTTAACAGAGTCACGCAGTCTAAGTCTAGCTCCTTCCACACAGCTAATTCAAACTCCTCAAAAGAGCTCTTTAAAAAAGAGTAATCAGAAAATAAACTTTTCAAGAACAGCAGCAACATTAAGGGCATTTTCCTGAGGAAAGCTCTACTGAGGCGTGACTTATAGCCACACACTCACAGCGGCCGCTGGCCAGTGCGAGCCCGTCCCGAGGGGTGGCGCCGGCTGTGCTGACCTGCAGGCATGATGCGGTGCATGGCGACGGACAGGAAGAAGATGGAGTCGCTGTAGTAGGCCCCCGAGCCGGCGCTGAAGTGCTTCTGCATGGCCTCGACGATGGGGAAGAGCTTCTCGGTCAGGGTGCTCACGTCGTGGAATACGACCTGGGGAAAGCGCAGGGACACGGGCCTTAGGACTCAACACACACACAGACAAGTTTCCGAGGGAACCAGCTCAGCTCAGGGGAACTGTTCAGGCTCCTGGCGGCTGGCTTTCATTTCAATATGTCTTACCTGATAAAGCACTCTCCTGTGGTGAACTTTTATATCCTGACCAAGACCTAACACAAAAATGACAACATCTGCAGAATTCCAGGCTTGTCGACTAAGTGCCCCACCCAATTGTGTAAAAAAAGCAAGCAGAACATTTCAGGACTTGATTAAAATTGCTCGATTAAAAAGCAGGCCTTGGTGCAGTTGTCCTAAGATGTTGTTCTTGCTTCAGTTCACAGTATTCCCAATGAACTGAATAATAACACATACATGCACCGTGAGAATCCTCCCAGGTGACAGAATGAAACTCAATTAAATGGCACAAACACAGGTAACATTCCAGTACCAATATAATCAAATTCTCAAATAGTGTCGCTACAGTCTACTAACCACTACGGGATAGGTAAGATCCGTTATAGACTGAAAATAGAACAGTATTCTACCTGGGCTATGGCATCACATTTATCTCCTATTCACACTTGATCACCAGATTTCTTGGAATTCTGCTCTGGTTTCAAACAATGCTTTGCCTACGACAGCAGTCTAATGAAACGGCAGCCCACTGTTCCAGAGAAAGTATTCCCCAAGCCATGTTAAGTGCCTCTGATTACTGCCACAAACTCATGTGAACACAGCTTCTTGAAGCACAAAAGGAGGCTGCACAAAACTAAGGAGGCTGATGTTTCAATTTGTTTTTAACATGAGCAGCAGTGGCCTAAAAAGAAAAGCAAAAAACAGCTCTATTATTCCAAGAGTAACACAATGGGGGATAGCTTTGTTTTTGCGTGCCAGAAATGAGCCAGCTGGAGAATTTTCAAGGATGCAAAAGCGACCTTTGGACATTGTAATGAAATTTAACAGCATTAATTACAAAAAAAGACTGCAATGAAAATCAAGGTTATCAAGTTGCAATGGTTGTTTATAAACATATTAAACACTGAAACACTGGTATTTTACAGCAAGGCATTAAAAAAACAGAAATGGTGAGTCTGATTCATAACTGAACTCCAGTAATTCGACAGAAATCCATGCCACAATCCGATAATGGGGATTCACTGGGAAAGGAGATTAATAGAAGAGGATTGCAGTAAATACCGTAACCTCACACTCAGATTTAATCATTTTTACATAAATATGTTCTAACATATTTTTCCCTACCATATAACACACATTGCCATCTGAGCCAGAAAAGAGTCAAATGTTCATTAAGCAGAAGCAGCAGTATAGACAGGAATCTGTCAATCTGCACTGAAATGAGTGAATTCTAATTTCCCCAACGTTCCCTTTCAAGTTTAGACAATGCCTGCAGGAGTTGTTTTACATCACACACGTACTACTACTGCTTTGGAATGCTAATGATTACAAAGTCTTCCAACCGTACTGTACAGGAGGAGTTTGTTAGCAGGTTTCAACCTAACATGAAAACAGACTCCATGTTCTATTCATGTTGACCCAAGACCATTTTCCAGATTAATAAAACCAAAATGTCTCTTTCTTTTTGAGTGGTCTAGTCAACCATGAATGCAGAAGAGGAGCATGTATACAGTCATATATGGACCTGTAGGAGTTCAGTGTAGAACCACAGATGATTACAATGTGGGTGTACAAAGAAACGTTACTCTATATAAAGGAGGTTTTGCAAGAATTAAAGTACAACATGAGAAATCTTCTTTATTTTTCCAACTATCCATCACAGTTTTGACATAACCCATAATTGGTATTTCTGTAGTTCCATTCTCTTTATTATCTTTCTAAAACTCTGCCAATTTAATTGTATTAACAAAACCCATTCTGAGGAATACTGAGGATTTCAAGAGGGAGCTGCTAAACCATTTATTATTTTTTAAATGAACACATTGCATATTGCCAACAGGCAGAAAATAGGTCATGTAAAATAATAAACGGCAGAAGCAAAGAAAGGAACGCTTGAAAGGAACCCTTGGCCTGAAATAAAAAAGACAAGAAAGGAAAAATTGAGTGAAAACCATGTCATACAGTACATGACTCAGAATGCTGAGATACGGCGTGGAGGAAGAGCACTGCATTATTGGTATGAAACCCAATCAGTTTCCAACCAGGAACGTGCTATAGTCATCAGTCTATATATTACGAATCCACGCCAATTCTCTTTAAAGCCCATTGTCCATTAAATAAAACTGTTCAATATTAAGGTACAAAGAGCACCTTTTATAGACTGGTCCTTTTAGAGAATGGAAGAGTTTTTACTTCAATAGAGCATGTACTACTATATATTTAATTTGAAGAATAAAAGAATCGAACACCTATAAAAAAGACAATCGCAAGTAAAGCACATCTATAAAATCTCAGGAGCATCACTTTTGTACTACTAAATTTGCATATTGCACAGTCCATCTAAAAATGCTATTTTTATTTTTCATGTACTGCTGAATCAGAGTACAAACGCCTCAGTGTTTGCTTTTACAAAGCATGTGAAATGCTGAAACAATTCATGAACGAGGGAACAGAGTGTGAACTATATATTTAGAACAAATAAAGCCTACCTCAGAAAAAGATTAAATGTGTTTTTATTTAAAATATACCTTAAATGAGTCATTTTCACAGATGCATTTAAAAAAGAAGATGTGTTTTTATTTCATTTTGTCTGTCAATGAAATTGTAAAAGGAAACTTCCAGTTTCGATTCACAATTCTTGGTTCACTTATCAGAGAACACATTCCAAACGTTCCACAAGAAGCACCTTAACAGCACCACACCTCCATACCTTTCTGTAATTAACACAGAGCTTGCCGTTTGAAGTTTGGCTTCAGACTTGATCCTCACCCTCACTGGCCTTTGATAATGAGGGCACATATGTTGAGAACTACGGGAGAGGAGCTGGCATGAAGCAAAAGCTGCTCACCCTCATGAAATATACAGTACACCCTGATTTAATCAAGCCTTGTGGTAGGATGAAAATGTTCACAAAGGTCAGGCGATAAAGTCATGGCAGACCACATATGTGCTGTGAAACAGTGGGGGCATTGATTTTACATTGCAGGGAGTCAGAACGCTATTAATAGAACAAGGTCTACATTTAATGCCGTCTTTCCATTCTAGAACCTCCTAAAATTTGATGTTGCAAGTACTGAATATGGCAAGGAAGCAACAGCTAAAGGGACATCTATGGACAGTAGCTCTTTGTAGCCGACTGCATCAATACCTACATTTCATCTGCAATTCTGGTGAGATTAAACACCGGAGCCGATCCTAGGTTCAGGGTTAGCATGCAAAATGGCAATCAATGAGTTAAGGTTAGGATGGAGACCTGTATCATTTTTTTTTTGTATTAATGTACTTGAATTCTAAAATTGTATTTTTTATTATATACTTTTATTCAGTAAGAAGTAGGAGGGGGTTTAGGTTAACAGTCCTGGAAGCATTACTCAGCATTAAAACCAGAATTTAAAAGACCTTGAGTTGATCAATAGCTCTAAGGCTGTGAAGTTGTACCTTGCATTCTAAATATGTACACATACTTTAGGCAAGACAACTTAAAAACAATAAAAGCAGTAAGGAAGTGTTAATCATTACTTTTCCATGAAACAGGCACACAGTCTGTTAGTCACAAAAATCATTTTAGAAATGACTAAAACAATACATACTGTATGCTTCAGACAGAAAGTAAAATGGCTACAACTGCTGAATCACACTGAACCCATTCAAAAATAAATACAAAGAAAGTCAGGATAATGCCCATTCTATAAAATCATCCTTTATTAAAGCACAGCATAAGGCTTCTGTCAATTTAAAAGACATTCAAGAAATCTGTTTGCTATAAAAGATTTTGGTCAGGAGCGACCTGGCGTTCCATGTATGCGTTAAGCTTCTGCCGTTCACATCGAAGCAAGAGATAATCACATAGTTTAGCAATAGACTATTGAATTAATAATCATGGCACTGGATTAAATTATTTGAATTCTGAGAGCAGGATCACTGAGTAATTGACGATGTGCAAATCTGAAATCTGATACAGTTACAAAGTTTAGAGGAGATGGCTGGAAATGAGATAATTAAAGTCTCTGGGAGGGCGGGGTGCCCTGCACATTAAACAGCCAAAGGTGCATATTTAGCAGTCAAGTGGCTGAAGTGAAACGCATTGCCAAAAATACACACAGCAGTAAAGAAGCATTAGACCCAGGAGACCAAGACACTAAGGTGTCGTGGTCTAGTTTAGCACCGCTGCCTCACCGTTCCAGGACTAGGGTGCCTATTGTGTGGAGGTCTCCATACGGTCTTGTTTGGAGGACCCCGATTTCCTCTCATTTTCCAGGAACATGCCGGCTAAGTTAAAGCTGCCGTCCCAATTCCTCAGACCAATGATTTCATCTTGGCAACAAAATAAATTAATTCACTTTGTGCAAGCAAAAGTACTGTATGGCCAGCATGTGGTCGCAAATTGCTGGTCTGGCCACGGGTGAGAGCAAGAGTTTGCGAGAATTGCAACGTGAAGCAACCCTTCCCGCTCACTAGTCACTGTAACTAATGTCATGCGAGGCATGAGCAAATAAGCACAGGTTGTGCGGCAGACATTTCACCAGGGAACTGTTTCAACATGACCTGCACTCAGTTACAAGTAGTATTTCTCAACAAAACAACGGGGTGTAGCCCTGCTATGATTTATTTGCTTCCAGGCAGATTCTAGGCTGCCTTGAACATCACCAGGAATGAGTAGTTTTCTGATAAAGGATGGAATAACTTGGATAATTGTGATGACGGGGGAGTGGTTCAGTCCTGTTACTGAATAAATACAATCATTCTTATTAAGCCAGTATTTGTTTTATCCTTTTTTTTTTATTTAATCTGGATGAATACTAGTGCAGAGGTATGACAAACAATCTTATTGTATTTTTTGAGTACCTTTAAATCTTAACGGCAGCCAACTTCACTACACCGCTGACTTTAATAAATACCAAGAAAATGCATATATGGAAGAAAACCTTTACTTCATTCTCAGATTGCTATAATCAATATTGTGTGGTTAAATCTTAAGGGCTGCGATAATAATTGAAAAACAAAAAGAAAAACTTGCTTGTAATGGACAATCATTTCTTTGCCAGACTGGAAAAACTCCATTGTATGCAATGAAAGTGCTAGAAAATCCATGTTCTAAATAAGTCAAATCATTCTAGATGACTGCAAGCCAGTCACGCAGACATGTTTTACCTGTCTGGAAAAATATCTGCTTAGAGATTAAATAGCTGAGCCAAAGTTGTTTTTTCTTCTGTGCACACTGATTGCATTTTGTGGCTGGTTTGAATTCTTTAGCAAGACTGGTAATTGTGCCAGAGACAGAGGAGAATGTTGGCACAGGTCCTCAACTACTTCAATGTACTTTGTGACCCAGCTCATAGCCAGCTTACTTCAGTAGTGCTCCAGCAGGAAATTCCTGTAAAATATCCATTCATGCTGTTGGTGTCATGAAAGTGCCTGAAATGGTGACTCAGTACTTGTGTGGTCCCTGACTGCCCAGCCTGGCACCTCTTGGGTCTGCACAGCTAGGCTGCAGACCTAGCTAGCCATATTCTGCGAGTGATAAGTTGTGACAAAAATAATTAGATCATCCTAGGGTCCACGAATCATATGCACACCTGGATGCATGTGCAGGTTTTGCTTGGTAACAGCTACGTTTTCACAGTTTTTGCTTTTTTAGAGACTAAACATCTTACTTTTCAGATAAACCCATTACCAGAAAACTGGAATCTAACAGTAAATAGGTCAGTTTGGTTTCCTGCAATTACTGAACAAGTTTACACTAAATACCTCTGGGTCTGGGAATGTATGAGTGTCAAAAGAAAGAAGACAGCAGAAAACCTACAATAGTCATTTAATCTAAGCTCAAAAAAAGAACAAAAATGAGTATAAAAAACATGGCCACTATATTGTTCTTTCTAAATAGTGTTGTTTTATCAGAGCATCTTCAAAGAAGACCCAGACTATCATGGTGACTCATGCTCTAAACTCAAGCACTTTATGTAACTACATTATCAGGGTGACAGTGAGGTATTAAACAGAACGTAGGAGAGCAGCCACAAGAACAAGTACAAAAGAAGGACATAATTGCTGGAAATTGAAACAGTGGTCAGTTTAAATGAGATTCTGCCCATTAATGTTCACAGATCAGGACCAGGATGAACCATATTATCATATTTTACAGACTAGAACAGTTACTACATATTTTAAAACATTCAATCAAGACTGTAAGAGGGGAAGGTAAGTCTATTATTTCAGTGCATATGACTACTGGAACCAGAATTCAAGCTCTTTAGAACTCAGGAATTCCTTGGATGTCTCTGATGCTGAAGTTTTTCAGTCTAACCCTAAAACCCCAGCAAAGACTATGTTAAAAGGAATAAAGTTGTGTGATTTCTTCCTTTCTTAAAGATCACAACTTGGAAGCACACAGATGAGCATCTCATGTTTGAAATGAGTTTATTTTAATGTGGGAATCACCTGTGAATATCAATACTGCTTCACCACCTTTAAGTCTTTTTCATTCTGAGCTTAGCTTTGAAGAAAATAAAAACAAAATCCCACTTTTTTCAGCAAAACGTCTCCAAAATTGCATTTCATTACCAGATCAAAGACAGAATTCCTGTAGCCTGCTTCTGAGTAAGGCTTTCTGGTCTGGTAATTATTAATGAGACAAGAGTGGAGTATCCTTTTAAAAATCAAGCTGATCAATTCTGTCTTAAACGCAGAAACTGCAAGACCAGAATTACTTGTAATTATCTAGTTTGTGTTTCAAACATGAAAACTTCATCCCTGAATTATGTCTATAAATAAATTCTGCAGTGGTTAAAGACGGCTCAAAAAAAGATTTGGAATGCACAGGCCCTTAAAAGGATTGGCTGCCAGTATAAATCTGGTGGTGTTAGTCTGAAACATAATCCTCCATCATGGGGAACAGAGGAAAATTCCAGGTAACGGGGAGAATAAAACTGCCTCCTTCTTCCTTTATAAACAGCAGCGCAGCACTGGTGTGACAAAATTCATATAATCCATCCATTTGATCTGAATCCAGCGAAAGCTCTGCAAGTCTCCCTTCTTCCAATACCTATTTTTGTTTGTTGCCTCTAAACTGCTCAAGCCGAACGGCCTACCCATGTCCAGCTCAATCAGTGCAGCTAGGGTGATCCCCAGTCATTAACATCTCTAGCTGTTCCCTAGAACCCAGTCAGTTAAACGCCACTGCTGTTTCTGCTCATCCCCTGTCAATGGGGACATCTCTCTTCTTTACCTGGCAACACTATTTCTGATGACTTGACTAACGTGAACCAAAACATTTCGTATATTTTATAGGACTTTCTTTTTTTAGTCCCGCTGTGTGCAGCACTAAGAGATAAATGTGTTAAACACCATCTAACCTGCTGGAGCAGTGCTAGCAGTCTGAGATAATGCAACCCCCCCGACACACACACACACTCCCAATTCTACAGCCACCCATTTCCCCAGCCCCCCCTCCCCCCAAACAGGCAGCAACCAGGTTAGATCCTGCTGGTGTCAAATATCATCTGTGATCAGACGCCAAGGTGGTCTGACTGCATAAGGGGTGAAATACAAGATTAATTTGTTCCAGATCCTCAGGGAGACACAAAACAACAGCATTTGTGCTGTGTAAATACAAACAAAAGGCAGCCTAAATGACGTTTCACCAAAAGGGGTCAGCTAGAAACCACAAACTCCTGACTGTCTAGAGGATCCACTGCGTCCACTATCTGTCTGGCTGGTCTCTGACTCGCCACAACCTTGTACTGGATTCAGCGGTCATTGAAAATGGATGGAAGGATCTCTTAATCCTTCCAGTAAGAATGGAGAAACCCTCACTATTCAATGATTACAGCACCTGCAGCTCCTTTAATGCCTCAGTTGCATCCGTCTTCAACTGCACTTTTTTATTTCTTGTTCTTGTCTTTGCTTTTATTGTTCTACCATCACCACCTTCATACTGATCCTTCTCCAGACAGGAAAAAAAAGGCTGTAACCGTGATATTTCTTAAACACCCTGACAATATCTGTTTTTCTCCGTCACATGGCTGAGCTCATGAAAAGTGGATTACGGAGGCAGATCAACCGTCAGGACTCATTGTGCTCCTGGGCATCTGTCAACAGCAAGGTGGGGGAAGGGGTTGGATTCTCAAGTAATCTGGCTCAGCACAGACTCTGGATTAATCTGGATAAGTCAAACCAAGGCCTAGGGAACCTGAGCTTGGGTCTGACTGAAAACCCTGAGAGGTCCTTCAACTTAAAAGTCTTTCTTTGCCATTGAATCAAACGTGATAGTCGACAGAATCATTTGATTTCGTTTTAACTCAGAGTTTCAGGTGGCACAGCGGTTCCCACTGCTGCCTCACAGCACTGGGACTTTGGGCTCGATTCCAGACCTGGAGTGCTGTCAGTGTGAACACAGGTTTCGCATGTTTTGGTGGGTGCACAGTCCACCTCAATCAGTGGCAGGTTAACTGGCTTCTGGAAAAGGTGGTCCTGGTGTGTGTCTGTGTGTGCGCGCCCAGTGGTAGACTGGTGTCCCATCCATGGTGTGTCCTGCCTTGCGCCGGTGATGCTTGCTGGGATAGGCTCCGGCTTCCCCCTGACCCTGAATCTGATTACGCAGTGAGAAAATGGATGGATGGGCTCACTCTCTACTCTTACCAGCAGAGATATGGTGCATTGCTCTCAGAAAACAAACGAGTGCCATTCCATGCATCATAGTAACTTAGGAGTCTCCAATTCTGGTCCTGTGGGGCCATCGCGTCTGCAGGTTTTCTGGGTTTCAGCAGTTATTAAATCGGTCCAGTTAAGAAAATAAAGAACAAGTTTAGGACATTAAGAGCCAAGCTGTAATGACAGCCAACATGCACACTAGCATACCAGCTCTCCCGAACTGGATTTCCTGGATTAGAAACTTGTCTTTTCACATACTCCAACTTGCTCTCCATGAGAGACATGGACAGGGAAAGAAGCTTGGGGTCAGAGCACAGGGTCAGCCATTTATATGGCGCCTCTGGAGCAGTTTGGGGTTAAGGGCCTTGCTCAAGGGCCCAATGGAGTAGGATTCCTCTGCCGGCAGCCGGATATAAACCAGCAACCTTCCAGCTGCAGGCACAGATCCTTAGCCACAGAGCCACTGCAATGCCCTTTGGATAGCTACTATCCAAGAACAAACAGAGGGTTAACTGTCTTACTTGAATTTGAAGCACACTGCATATTTCTGCATTAGTCACTGCTTGTTTATTGTCTACATGAGTAAAATGAGACTTTGCCATTTAAATAGTGTTACACCCTCATTATGGAATCTCATAAAGACTCAGGTTAAAGTAGCATACTGTACATGAGAACTGTCAACAGAAAGCTTGCAAGACATAATTCTGATTCAGCAGCTGTGAGATGAGAAACAAGTCTAACTAGTTGTTGCACATTTTTTTCTTAGACCACTTTATCATTTAATAGACTAAAGTTAAATGACTGCTGAGATTTTAAGGAATCACAACCATTCCTTTCTTTCACCACCCATACACCTCTCACAAAGAACATTCTCTACATGCCTACAAAGTTTAGAAAAACAGCTAAGGGTGTGGTCTCATCGTGCCCTGAGGATGCAAATCTGCAAAGACTGTTTATAAAACAACACACTCAACCTTTATAATTCAGGGCCTATTTTAACAATGTTTTGCATTTTTCAGTGCTAAGAAGGATACTACAACAAAGACCAACAGTGACCCCTTGTGGATGAACTTACAAACTAGAGATTAATTCTGAAGTTGCAGCAGAGTGAACCGCAGCCTCTGTGAAAGAAATCCATTTTGCACATCAGTTTTAAGGTTTTGAGAACATTAAGAAAAACATAAATTCTGTATGTCTTTAAAGACATAGGCAGAAAATCCTGTTCTTACTAAGATTAATATTGAAAGAAAATGTGGGCTAAACATAATTTTTGGGGATCAAGTCATGAATGTGCACATGTAGCTTGAACATTCTATAGCGTAAAGGAGGATAGGCTAAATTTCAATATTTCACTAGCAAGTAAGGCTGAAAAGGAAGAACCTACCCTTTTTAAGATCAATTAAATATAAATCAATATCAACCATGGGTAGATCAATTAAAAATAAATATTCCACCTTACAGATATAGTACAACACTGACAAACTCATCAGATTGGCTTTCAAGGTTGAGACAAAATAAAAATAAAAGAATTGCTTTCATTAATTGATTTAGATAAGATCTTGAAGGCCTTACTGGCCACTAAGCCCTAAAACAGCATTATCAGAACGTGGGACCCATTCTCACATTAAATGTTAATGTTACACCTAGCAAAAGCTGGTCTGCAAAACAACTTGCCTCATCCCTTTACCTCACTGGTGATGTACAGTGTCAGTGTGATTTCACCTCAGGAGTCACACTGATTTTCATAAAACCTCTTCCTTGACTCCTTTTGACTTTTGACCAGCACTGGCTTCTTCGACCCTTAGAGAAATCTTTTTTTTTGCATAATGCTATCTGGCCTTCATTCTTTCATATGCAGCACATATGCAGCACAAAGCTATCACTTTGCGTTTTCTTTTTTTTCCCCCATAGCTTTTTATTCCCACCCCACCCCCCATCTTTCCAGGCACAAGCCCACCCACAAAAATGAAAAGTTACAAAGGTTTCTCAAACATTCTCATGTATATATACCTGTAAATACCTCACATCAAATGATCTTTCCAAATTGCTGCCAATTTTCTTCCAGTTGCAAGAAAGCAAATTGTGAGCACAAATTACCAGCCATCTCAGAGGCTGGATTAAGCCATGAAAATACTACTGATGTTTAAAAACACTAAGAAGAAAATGAATAAAGCACCAACTCTTTACCCCGATATTAAAGAGTGTAGGGCTACATCAGTGTTTGGCATACAGTATGTATGTTGTGTCAATTTTGCACTTTACAAATCCATTCAAACCCAATATCATTTGACACCAAAGGGAAATACATTAATCCACCTATAGAAATTCATAAAATATTTCTGATATTTTAGGTTCTGTTATCCAATACTGATCAACTGGAACATAAAAATGAAATTTCCATTTTCTTACGATTCTGAAATAAAACATCATCAAAGAACAAATACAAATTACAGCATTTGACAAACTTTCCAATCAGTCATGCTTGAGTTCTCCCACACCGCACCATAAAGCCATTTCTGCGATTGCTTTATATTATGTCAAATTACATTTTATTGAGTCTGTGCTGCCACCTGGTGAATAACCAACACTAAACAAACACCAGTATTTGTGGGAAATAACACTAACTTTGAAAGATAAGATTTCTCCAAGACCTCTTTGGCTCCGTGCTGTAGACACAGGCATCTACAGAGGGACAAGTTGCATTTTAAAGCATGTTTTGAGAAACAAATGTTAACATTACATTATGTATACGGCACTCACCAGGAAATATAAGAAACATATCTCATCAAATTGAATTTGACAAAAACTAATCCACTTCACTCGACCAATCTCACCATTCACCTAAGCTGTTGGGAATCTTAATACTGATTTAATATTTTAAGCAATCTTAATATTAATATCGACACAAACTATGCCATGATCTCCATGTTTCAGCTAGTACACAGTACGTAGGTGTACAGATGCAGGCGGCATGCTGGTGCAGTGGCTTGCACTGCTGTCTCACAGCACCAGGGGCCTGGGTTAATTCCTGGGGTGCTGTCTGCATTGAGGTTGTATCTTCTCCCTGCGTTTGCATGGGGTTCCCTCCCACAAGCCAAGGATATCCCAGTAGCTTAACTGGCTTTGGGGAAATTGGGCTCTGATGTGTGTGTGTGTCCCTGTGACAGACCTGCATCCTCATCCAGGGTGTATCCTGCCTTGCGCCCGCTGACTCCCGGGACAGTCTTGGGGTTAGAAAATGCATGGTCGTCAAGTGAAACCCTTCGCCTGCACTGGCAGACCAGAGAGCAACAGATGCAAGATACAAACCCTACTTCTCAGCTGAGGTGTTCCCAGCAGACATGACACTTACCCGCACGAAACTGTGAAACCAAGCCAACAGACAAACAGCCTCTCCCGACCTACCTCATACCGGAAGGTGGCATCCCGAAGCAGCTCTGGAAGCATCCTCTCACCCAGCTCTCTGCTCGGCGCGTCGCTCACAAAGTGGAGGACCAACACCTCCCCGTCCGCGAAGCCGCCGTGCGCGGCCATGGACCTCAGGGCGACCCGGAACTTCTCCTGCAGCCCCCGGTTTCGGTCCACTTTAGTGAACATCATCAGCGCGTGGTAGTACAGGTCGGGGTGCCCGGCCCCGGTGTCCGAGGACAAGTCCGCATCGTTCCTGTTGGCGTTGAGGCTCGCCTGGGTCTCCTTGAGGCGCCTGGTCGTGCTGGAGAAGCTCTGACGCTCCGCTCCGAAGTAGTAAAAAGCCACGACGGCGAGCGCCGCTGCTAGCAGCAGCAGCAGCTGGTAGGATCGGAAGGCGCTGGCCCTAGCCATGGTGTTTGGGCTGGACCTCAGGATGCCCATGGCCCTGCCAGAGAAGACCAAACATCCTGTTTAAGCCCCGCACTGCCACAGCTGGGGGGAGTGTGGTTTCCTCTGCACTCGTGTGTGGCTTTTCTTAGCTCAAGGGAAGAGCCGTGCTCATCTCAGTTTTAAAGCTTACCCTCGACGATGACTCAAGACGGACAGGGCTCCGATCAGACACTCAGTATTTTAATTCTCTGCAAGGCTGAACTGCTAAGGGACTGACTCCTTCTTTTGGCATCGTCACGCGTTTTCTCCAAACCACTGCGAATATTAAAGTATTTCCCCTCTTAAACTAGGCTTTAAGAAACAGACCTTAAAATCCCCCTAGAAAGCCAGGCAGGGAGTAAATAGCTCACAGTGGTGATTCGCCTCCATCACATTCATCGTGGGGGAAAATGAAACCTGCGAAAATAACTCGAGTAACTGTTTTTAGAGGTTCCGGACTGTACGGATGACACAACAGATAAATAAACCGGAGGGCTGACATAAAATCAGAGCGACCACGAGCGAATACCGAGACCGATAGGCAATTCAGCATCACAGTTATCAATCACAGACATAAAAACGCACCGCAAATAACTTACATTCATTTGAAGTATTAACTCGTAATACACCTCTATGCGCAACATGCGAGTTTATATTCTGTACTTTCGACAGCGCTTATCAATAACCTACAGTTTTTGGGAGGGAAAAAAGCCCACTACATTACCTTCATGCTTTCAGCCATGTTGAAAATGCATGAAAACTACCTTTCCCTAAGAAATCACTTCCTACACCTCCCAGAATTCGCCTGGCCGCGTCCAGGATTAACCCTTTTATTGCGGCATCCCGTGGACGCAAGTTTTAAAACTTTTTTTATGGATAAGAATGCATTTAACTCTTTTGCTAATGACTTACAACGCACTAGAAGGTTTTTTAGACTGTGTAAAAGTGTACAAATATTTGCAGTATGTTTCCCGTTATGACGGTTGTTGAGTGCTCTGCCTTCCACAATAAACGCATAAAGAATTTTTATGTAAATCTTTCATCTACACCCACGATTAAATCATAGTCAAATTAACAGCTTTACTAAACTTTAGTGGGGGGTTTTTCCTAACCCGTGTTTTCACGTATTATTCCGAATACTCTCTGTGTGATTGCCTTACGGGATCTGGATTGTAAACCCTACCAATATGGCCGCCATTTCACACTCAACCCAGAGTCGTTTACACAGGATGGACCCCTCTATATCGCTTTTATATCTATGGCTCTTACGCTCGTGCGTGCCGTGGCTGCTGTTGGTTGCCAGGTGTTCTCTGGAAGCGTCTCGTGCATCGATTGTTGCTATCCTTTATAAGCAAGATATGTATCCGTTTGCGTCAAGCCTGAAATGAATGTTAACGCGTTGAATTCACTGACTGAATTGTCCTTTCATTGATATCGGGAGACTATAAGAAGCGAAAACGGTTACAATGTAAAAAAAGCAAGGTAAGATCGTGTGAACAACAATGTTGTTAAGTATTGTTTCCAAAGAGGCCTCCTCTGAACATTTCGTGCAAAGAAAATGTCATCTTTAGATTTCCTCTCTTTCAACATAACTGATTCCTTTTTGGATAAGAAATAATGTGGAATGCGATTTGCTTGCTGAGCAGGCTCGTGTGAAGAGTATTACGTTGTTAATTAAACGTAATAAGCGGCTACAGTCTGCTGATCCCCAGATTGAATTATTGCAATGTATAGACTTTGCAGGGGTTTGCCAGTGTACAAAGCTGCCGTATTCTTTAATGGAAAAGGAACATCTAGATTTTATATAACATTTTCATCAAATTAAATTCCACTCTCCTGCTGAAACATGCATCCTAACGTTTTTACCTTTTTGAAGTACTCACGTTTGGGATTTGGTGTCGGTAGGCTTAATGATGTGTTACAAATGCTGAGTTATTACAACACAGTAATGATCTGAATACTGTCATTCCTCCTGCTGTTGTTTAGAGAGAAGTGTGCAGCAGATTTGTCGGATTCAGTTTGCAAATGAACACAGATTATATTGGAAAATGGGAGATATTTTGGTTTACGAAGGCGAGCTTCTTGGAATGGTGAAGGAGGTATGTCGTTTTCAAAGTGTGCTTAAGTGCTGTTTTTTTCTCAGAAGTGTTTTATGGAATGACATTTTATGCTGCTTTTTTACCGTTTGGCTCATATGGCACTAACCCATTGAATACTAAAGGAGATGTCATGGGAAACTGATAGTGTCAGACCCCAAAGTCAGAATGAGAATGGGCAGCACTGCTGTCCATTCCCCTTGAATGTGCTTGAATGTGCTTTCTGGCAGTATGTTTTGGGAGTCTGCCTAAGAATTGGCTTTGGTGGAAGGTTTTGCTGAATATGGAAAATATTTCTCTGAGCAGGAAGAACAACAGTAATGGTAAAATAGATAATAAAATCATCTGTCAAGATATAATCCAATTGTTTTTTCATAAATGACTGATTATCAAAAGCATTTTGAAGTGCTAGGCAACGCTTATATTCTTGTAATAGTAATAATAATAATATACACTTATATAGCGCTTTTCTGGACACTCCACTCAAAGCGCTTTACAGGTAATGGTGACTACCCTCCACCACCACCAGTGTGCAGCCCCACCTGGATGATGTGACGGCAGCCATAGTGCGGCAGAACGCTCACCACACACCAGCTATCAGTGGGGAGGAGAGCAGAGTAATGAAGCCAATTCATAGAGGGGGATTGTTAGGAGGCCATGATTGGTAAGGGCCAATGGAAAATTTGGCCAGGATGCCAGGGTTACACCCCTACTCTTTTTGAGAAACGCCCTGGGATTTTTAATGACCACAGAGAGTCAGGACCTCGGTTTTACGTCTCATCCGAAGGACGGCGCCTTTTTACAGTATAGTGTCTCTGTCATTAGGACCCACATGGACTGCAGGGTGAGCGCCCCCTGCTGGCCACACTAATACCTCTTCCAGCAGCAACCTTAGTTTTCCCAGAAGGTCTCCCATCCAGGTACTGACCAGGCTCACACCTGCTGAGCTTCAGTGGGTTGCCAGTTGTGAGTTGCAGGGTGATATAGCTGCTGGAACTTGGCTTTGTAGGACACAGGTGTTTCATAGCTTAGATGTAAGAAAGATTTGGTTATATTTATTCATTTTGAAATGTGCTGTCCAAAGGCCATATCTTCATTATTAGCAAGTACGTTTTATTGTCTTTGCCTAGTATTTAAGGTTTGCCGAATTTGATGAAACTGTGAAACTTTTTGAGAAAGAATGCAAGACGAAAGGAAAGCCTCTTCCAAAAACCACGGGGAATGTCTTGAGAGACTCCAAAACATTAATTATTCAGGTATGTGTCTGGAGTTGTATTTATTTTGTTAGTAGCATTTTGTACAGAATTGGAACAGTGACACCAGATGACAAATTGAAGCGTAAAACCTCAAATTAGTTTAAATACTGTAAAGTCCACATTCACATTTTCACATAGAGAAGGAGAATTGCAGATCTGGACTCTCCTTGACCAATACTCTTAAAAAGAGTGTCAGGTAAATCTATCATTCCATCAGATAAATATAATATTTTACCAGTGCAGTCTATGGCTCCAAAAGGAAAAGATGTTTTTTTACATATGGGACTGCGTTTTAAATATAGGTACTTTTGCCCTGTTCTGCAGAAGGAGATGATCAGCTCGTTTGAGGATGGAGATCTGAAAGTGTTCTTTGAGCTGTGGAATGAACACATCCCTGCGCAGATTCGAGACGTTGACCTTCTCGCCCAGAAACTTGAGTTTTATCTGCACATCCACTTCGCGATCTTCCCACTGAAACACGTCCTAGGAACACCTGTAAGCAACATTGAAATACATCACAAGTCTCCCTTTCAAACAATCGAGGTCTTACACCAGTGCAAATGATGGGATCAGAATTTTTCTATGCTGTTGTTCTGTTTGAGTGGGATAGGTAGGTTTTCCTTAATTTAGCACATCATAGTTGTAATAGGACGACTTGGTCCAATTTGTTAACGAAAATTTAACAAAAATCTGGCTATTATTTCATTGTAGAGTTTTATAAGGAGTGATTCCAGCACCCAACAGTATTTGTGCTGTCCAGATTTGGATCTTCCGAGACATGCAGATTAGAATTTGTAATTGTTAGGGGACTAAGTTCTTACTTTATCCACCAGATGTCTCTATTGCCTGGTTCAAATATTAGTAAAAAAATACATTTTTAATTGTTCTACATTGTTAGTACTTGTAATGTGTCCAGGTACCACCACACTACTTTATACATAAAGAATTAAAAAATATATATTATCTTATTTGCTATTTCATCGCATTGTTGTTTTAATATAGCCAGGAGGGTGATTTACATTCTTTCATTTTGATGTCATTGTCTAGAATACTCCTAATCCTTAAGGTGTAAGTAGAGGTTAATTGCACACCGAAAAGCCGAAAGAAAGAAGAACAGGCACAGTGTTGTGTCTGTCGAGCTCAGGTGTGTGGGAGAACGAGGAAGAGAAAAGCAATATGAGTGAGTAAGGAGGACAAAAGAGAAAGTGAGAATGATAGTGGAAGGTGATAAAAAGGGTCTGAATGGAGAGGTTAAGAAAGGAATGAGACAGTCATTGAGAGATGAGGGAAGCTGATAACCTAGTTTAAGAGTAAGTTTGGGATCTGCTTTGTTTTTTTGTGTAATAGTCCTTGAATTCCTGTAAAAGGATGGGGTATCGTTGATAAGGCTTTATCAGTGCAGTCGCATGCACAGAAATCCGTGTTGTGTCACCGAGGTCTACTTTCAAGCTTTGGCAGCAGTCTGCTAGCTTTCAGCGGTGTAATAAACTGGAAGAACGTATTGTTCCATGAGCAGGACAGAACGGATTTTGAGGAGAGGATAACACACTTCAGGCATTACCTGGAGACAAGAGGAGCAGCGCTGAGCCAGACCACCGAGTTCCTGCCCTTCTACGCCTTGCCCTTTGTGCCTAATCCCAAAGTGCATCCGTCTTTCAAAACTCTCTTCCAGGTCTGCCTTTCCACTTGTTACGAAGTCCCAGCACAGAGCACAGGCTTTGCTAGACCATTGCCAGTACATTATATCACAAAGGTGCCAGTATGAAATGCACCTTGGCTGAAGTTCAGCTTTAAAGCTGTTGTACAGACATTGTAGGTTTGTCTTTGTTTCTCCATGGTACTTTTACACATTATCAACCATGCCAGTACATTTTTGTTTAGAAATATATATAATATATGTAGAAAAAATATATTAGTTGTTGTAAACACAAACATAATACCCTCTAACACGTGCTAATTAGGAGGTTGCTAATTGTGAGGTGATGTCCATGTACGTTTTATTTAAATACTATTTCTGTTTCTTGAAATTGTTTTTTTAGGATGCTTGGACCCCGGACCTCAAGACGAGGCTAGAAAAATTTCTGTCTGTGACACTAAAAGCCAGCAGTACTCCAAAATTGCTTACTTTATATGTATCCTTCACAAAGTACTTTAGTGAAAGTTTGAAAACAATTTTTTTTTAATTTGTACTCTCAACACCTCTTCATTCTTTGTTGTTTAATTCTAACTTTATACATTGTATAAAGTTCTATTAATAATGTATGTTATATATATATATGTATTGGGTGTTTAACACCTTATTCAGTAAACAAACATTGTTTTAGAAGTTTAACAGAACCTGTCTCTAAGTGACTTGCATTCTGGAATGCTGTCAATTATCTTGCTGTATTCTTACTGGTTTATCTCAATTAGAAGAAGTTAAACATTCAAAATATTTCTATAAAATTTGAAAGTATGAAAGAAGTTAATGCTGTCTTAAAAATAAAATTAGTTCCATAAAAATTGGTATACAATTATGCATGCAGAAAATAGATTCAAGCTGTGAAATTGTAGGTTTTTCCAATATGCCAGATTTTGATAAGCTTTTTCCTTCTGTCTTTTTGCCTATATAGACAATTATTATACATTTTTAAATTAGCATTTCTTAATCGCATTATACTAAATGCAGCTTGGTATACACAGAGTTGAAGAATAAATGTATTCTGTTATTTACTCCTGTTCTAGAAAATGTAAAAAAAGTAAGAAAAACAGAAAAGAAACTTGGCATTACCCAAACCAAGAATCAGCCAAGCTTGAAAAGAGTCAAATATTTTGTTTTAATGTTCATGAAACAAGCAGTGAACCAGAATGTATCTTTTTAAGGTTTACCTTATGGGTTTATGCACTGGTATATCCCATTGTATCACACACCCTTTTGTTCTGTGGACATTTGAAAAATGTATGTTATCTTTTATCCAGAGCAACATAAATATGCTGGGTATTTTAGTGAACCAATCTGAATCAAGTACCTTGCTCAAAGGTAGTGGGGCTGTAGGTAATCCACCCAGGATTTCAACTCATAACCTTTCTGTTAGATCCACATCCTTGACCACTATTCTAAATCCCTGACTCAAAAGCTGCAAATATAATAAAAGCTAAAACTATTTTTAAATAATATTATATATATATATAAATAAATTTATAGATGTCCACTAAATAATAGCTGACTTGCAAGAGCCCGAGTGTTTCAAAATTTAATGTACAATGTTGAAAAGCTAAAGATTCAGCTTGCCGCCTAGGACAGCTCTTCAGACCTTACTCAATCTAGTTTATGGATGGATTGACTTCCTGTGACACGGGTAATTTAAGATTCCTCCACTAAAATTATTTCAAGGAATTGGACAGTAAAAAATGGGAGGATTCGTCAAGGTTATGCAAAGTAAAATATTGACCAACTGAGTGGTGCGTTTTGTTCATTAACATCAGAAACACAGAAGGATAGCGGGCAAGGCAATAAAGGTAAATACGTCATGTCTGATAAGCAGGAACTTTTTACAGGTTTATAAGAAAAGTTAATCTGTAAGAACTGTGAAGTATAGATATCTCCTGATGGGCAAGGTTAAACTCCCATAGAAATGTCCCAAGGAAAATTGGCGGCTGTGTGCTGTATCTAATGTAATACAATGAGAGATGGCATTGTCTGCAACTGAGAAATTATCTTCTTGAATTTGAGATGCTTCTGTGTCACTTTTATTGATTTTAACTATATGCTCAAGATGGAGTTAGTTTCAGTCTGTTATAATGTCAGCATTGGTATTTTACCCTTCCGTTATGCCGGATGTGTGGCGTAGATTAACATCAGTTGGTAGTGACTGTAACGCAGCCTGGGCTGAATTTGAAAACATATTTAATATAGTGTTCTCTTTCACTGACTTATGATTTAGACTCTTTATTCAGTAGCCTAGTAACTGGATTTCCTGCCTTCTGCAGTTTGTTCTGTTTTTTCCCCCTGTGTTGGAGGCTACTCAGCATTTTAAGTCTGATGTACTGTAGCACATGATAGTTAGGAAGTGTTCTCGTAAACAACAGTAAAACCTGCCAGTAACAGTGCATCTAAATGTAATGTGTGAGTAAATAATTTATCTTTTAGAAATGAAACAGATGGTGCTATTGAGGGGATTTGTTGTTGGAATGGGATTTGAATCACAGCAGTGTCCCTCTTGTACAGACATACTGCAACAGTTAGTTGATGCAGAAAGGAGAGCTGCAACCTACATGAAGAGGTACAACAAGATGCAGGCTGACTACCACAACCTTATCGGTGTCACAGCAGAACTGGTCGACTCACTGGAAGCTACAGTCAATGGCAAAATGGTAAATCAGGTGCCTATTTGACTTCTGCCAATTTTTTATCTCTCCTCTCTTGCTGAAACCGCAAAAGAAACTCAGCACATAGTACCTGAAAAACTCAGAAGAACTGATCTTGTTTTTTTCAGATCACACCAGAATACCTCCAGAGCATCTGTGTCCGTCTGTTCAGTAACCAGATGCGGCAAAGTGTGGCACAAAGCATTGATTTCACCAGGCCCGGGACTGTAAGTGTGCGAAACGTACATGAGGAGTCATGAGCTGATATCGTTCTCAGTTTGTTTCCCTTCGAAAGTATGATAGAGGTTTCATTCAGCAAGTGAAACCTTTCAGTCTTCTACATGAACGTGAACATAGTAAGAGCCAGTACCATAAGATTATTGTCCCTTAATGTGCGGTAAAATACATACTTTCAACAGATCTTTTTCAACTCAGGCAACATGGAATTGGTAATAGGTCAATAATCGGAATTCATCATTAATTTTATATTGTTTCCAGGGTGTTGTGTACGTTTCTGTTTGCTGCATATTTTGTTCTTTGTCAGTAATGTGCCTAATGTCCTTTGTGACTTCTTTCTTATGAACGTCTACCCTTAAAGGGATATTACTCTATGAGCCCTAATGACAATGATGACGGATATGTAAGTTGCTGATGATTTCTTAATTTCTGTTTCTCGTCTTGCTTGCACCTTGCTAGTCTTTTCTCGTCCCCTCTACATGCCCTCCCTTGTCTTTGTCCTAATTCCTTTTGTGTTTTATTGTAGTCCCCGTCATGCCCTGTTTAATCGGTCCTTAAAGCATTGTGTTTATTGTTAGGATGCCACTCTTTGTGTAGAGTAACAGTGGCCAGTACTATAATATTCCACTTGTGCAGTACCAGCCTGTATAGCATTCACATTTGCTTTTGGTCATCCATAGATTTCAGCGTGAATATTGAGTTTGTCTAGGTTAGAACAGAGTGAGAAATAGCATCTTGATTGTTATATCCATATTGAAGTTTAGATGATAAATGCTTTAAAGGTTTGGTTTGGTAGACATTGTGAACAATTTAAAATCTGAACCACAAATCCATATTTTTTAATTAAATAAGTACCCAGTCGGGATATTTTACGCAGGTGGTCTTGTTTCACTTCTTATGTTGTTCCAAGTTAATTTGCATCGTAGCACTCGCTGCACTTACTGCCATGGCTTTATGAAACTAACAGAATAATAAAGGCTGTAAGCCTTTACATTAAGGGTTATCCTTAATGTATGGGAGCTGTGCATGGAATTTCTAAGAGCAGTATCTCAATTTATTACTCATATGCTACTGAGTTTTATTGTGAAGTGTCTGAAATCAGTGTCTCTTAAATTCTTTCATATTAAATCCAATAGCAGAGTATTTTTAGTAGATATTTAAGTTAATGTTATGGTCAATATTTCTATCACTAAAGATGGATTAACAAACCTATAAAACCCAGATACCGATGAACTGGCATGATTACATATTATAGACAAAATTGAAGAAGAATATTAAATGTTGGTAAAAACTAACTTTAATGTGACACATTCAGGGATGCAGGGATTTCTACTTCACCCAGAGACATTGTTGTATAAGTTCAATACCCAATTGACAAGTTTACACATTGTTCCACATAACAGGTTGATCAAATAGTCATTGAATAGCAATACTGTGACAGTGGTTAGAAAATTCAGCAGTGTGTGATATAACAATGAGGGATGCTGCAGATTTATGCCCCTAATGCTTTCCGGTCTGCATACGGGATTTTCTTTGTATCATAACTTACTGCATGGTCACCACAGCCATCTCAATGTGCGTTCTGTGGTTCTGCATGTCCCAAACTATTCCAACACCTTATCTCCTGCCAATGTACCCTTACCTTCCAAAGAAACATTGTGATTTCATATAATTAAAGGAATGCCCCTGGTAAGTAATGGGAATTGTGGATTTTTATTTCATTTTATTCCCCTGAACTGGATGCATATGGCAGGACAAGCGCCTATATTACAGCACTAGAATATTTTTTAAATCTTTTGATTTTGATTAAATGTGTCCCGTGTATTTTTATACACAAGTATTAAGAGAGAGTGTTTTTTCAAAAGAAGGCTAATGTTCCTTCAGTATATCAGTATGCAAATAGTACTAATGCAGTTTGGGGGTAAAAAATAGGGAGTAAGATAAAAATGTTCAGAACTAACAAAATAATTCAATTATTGCTATTGTTTGCTTTGTCATTATTTTGTGAATTATGTATACATATCTTAACTCAAAAATGACTATTGTTGACTATTGACTGGTTACATTTATTTGATGCATTAGAATACATTTATTTGTTGATTTAAAGACATTTAATGGTCTCCAAATAAATGAAGAAATGAAGGCCAAAGCACTGAACTTGTAAAAGATTTCTATCCCTTTTAGACCTATTTATAACTAAATGAATACAAAATACTGTAGCTTAACACAGGCCTGCTGCAGTTCTTCCCCAAGTCTGGAAAATGGGCTATAAATTCTCTGAAGTCTCTGCATACAACATACAGTACGTCTGATTCTTCTCCTGGTCTTTGTACTTTCTTCCCCAGGCTTCATCTATGCTGAGAGCATCCATTCCCACTCCGTAAGTGAGATTTCCTAATTGAATTAGAAGCAACCAGGCATAAACGGAAGCAAAACAGACCTGTGAGCTGTCAAAAAAGATTTAAACATAAAGTAGTCTTAGGAATACATTTAAATTATATCAGAATATAATATGGAGATCAATCATATCCAAACAACATGCATCAATGGAGATCATGTATTAGTCTGTCAGTGACCGATACTACAGTAGGCCTACAGTATCCTTCTATACACAACCCAGTTCCTTAATATTGTGGCCCCCCAGCAATACAATTACTTAACTTTAGTTCTAGAAAACTGTATTCATTATGAAGTAGTTTAAAACTCCTTATAAGGTTCGGGGAAAATGAGGGACTGAAAATGATTTTTATTATTTAATAGTAACTATATGAAAGTGTACAGATGGTTTAATACCAAAGGAACCCTAAAATCTTTTATGTAAAGCGGGTTAGAAACCCGCTTAAATGACCACTAAAGTGCCATTCCCCACTAAAGTGAGAAACTGCCTCATCCAGTTGAGTAAAGAGGGAACTTCTAGAAGGCCAGTTTTGCAATCCTGAATGGAAATGTAGCCAGCACACCAGGACATTATAAATAGTTCCTTGGGATCATTAATGAGGGAGTAGTTAAGTTTAATTTCTCATACACAGGATGAATTACAGTGTCTCCAGTCACTAAACCTGTCCTTTGGCTTTGGAAATCCTGGTCCAGAGAAACTGTTGCCATTCACTGGTCCACCAACACCACTGAAAGCAGCAACCTGGTTTTCCTTAGAACTCTTCTGTCCCACTACTGACCAATCCCAGCCTTGCTTAGCTTCTGGGACTTGAAACGATCAGGCCACAATGTGGTAATGCTGTTGTCAGGATCATGTGTATAATAGCTAATGAGTTGTTTCTGAGGCTTTTGCATTATGTTGACCATTACTGTGAGAGTTGCAGTTAACTCTTCAGTGGGTTTCGATCTCATTTCTTCCCTTGAATTTCAAAGCCACATGCAACTGCATTATAACGTAGGCTTCTTGGCTGCTTGGTTCCCTGGTCATTTTTTTTTTTTGCGGCATGTCCTTTAGTAAAGCTCTTTTCTGGCTATCAGGAAGTCCAAAGACGTGCCGTTGCTGCCCTCTTTAGACTATGAGAAGCTGAAGAAAGACCTGATTTATGGGACAGACCGCCTGAAGGCTCTGTTGTTGCAAGCGCTGCGCTGGGTGAGTGACGGTCCTGTTATGAAACGGTGCTCTTTAGAGGAGAGGTGGAAGAAGAATGGCAGAGGAGTGCCAGAACAGTATACAAAGCCTGTGATTCATGTAAAATAGCACAATACAATCCCATAACCGCGCCGAACAGTCATTGAATTATTCCGTCTTGAAATCAAGATGCTTCCTTCATGGCTGTCCTTTCACAGCTTGTTTTTGTTGATTTTTTTTAAAAATAAAATTGGATCCAAAAATGGATGCAAATTTCTAGACTTTTGTGTCCTGTAACATCTCTGTTTTTGTAGCAGAATGTCTTAAGAGGCCATTTGCTTTTTATTGAATAAAAGCACAAGACACGAATTATAACTATTTCACTTACTGGACTTGTTTTGGAACTCTTTTGGGAACAGTTTTTGAAACTTTTTTTTGTTCTCACTTTCAGAGACTGACTAAGTCTTTCCATGGGGAGCAGAGGGAGACAGTGCTCCAGGCTTACATCAGCAATGATGTTCTGGACTGTCACAGCACTAGCCAGGTGAACAGCCCTACACAAGCTAGTGTCGGCGCACAAGAGGCACTGAGCTGCTTGAAATACTTTTGGAATTCAACAACATTTCAGTATTTTACTTCACATACCTGTAGTTATTTTATTGAAGAATGTTGCTCAAAATTGCCATTACTAAAATATTAGACTGCCATGTTATGTAATATTTGTCAGACTTCTCTGTGCCACTCCTTTGAATTCAGGTTGCACCTACAGGGGTTTCAAAATAATCAGGTAACCTTGTTTTTGAATATGTATGTAAACCTGCCACTTGACTGAATACACACTTGAATAGATGCTTGAGTTTTGTAACATTATCTTTTGAAATTAATAGAGCCAACAATTAGAAGGGCAGTTGAACAGAACAGTTATTATAACTATGTTTCAGTTTAAACTTATTATCTCGCACATTTTGATTTATTTTATAATCTAGTTTATGGTATGGGTCAGCTTCAAACTTTTTTCAAAAGTGCCAAAAATATACAATGTCTTGTTTTGTAGAAGAATGTGCTACAGCTGCTGAACTCTAAGAATGAGGTTGTCAGGCAGTACTTGGCACGACTGATCAATGCTTTTGCCTCACTTTCAGAAGGTACGTCGATCCGTTATTAATGACGTAAACTCATTAAAAAAAAAGATTATTTTAGGAATGATTTGCATTATTGTTTTCTGAAGTGTTAATTATCATAAATGAAAGGATATCGTGGTTGCCAGTTAGTGAGAATTGCCTCACATTTTGGTTCCATCCATTGTTGGAGGGCGAAAGGTGAGATTCCACTTCTTGTTTGAACCACATTCCCCAGAAGGCAATGAACGTGTTTTCCCAAGACCCACTTACTTTCTGGATCCTGGTAACACACCCCTGAGTGTGCAGAAGTGTGTCTGTTCAAATAAAAGAAGCCAAACATGGGGAGTGAACTTAACCCAACTTTTAAAGTTCAAGTTTTAGTGGGTTATACCACTCTAGGGTAGGATGGACTTCTCTTTCTGTATCAGCAGCCTTAATAAGATATCATTGAACCCATGTGGAGAATTTGTGCTTTAAAGCAAAATGTTATTAGCTTACTTTAAAGAAAAGCAGCACAAACCTGAAATACACAAGAAAGCAAAAAGATTCATTCCTTATTCATATTAGAGAATTGTATTTTCCTAAACCAAGCATTATTTTTTAATATTACTGTAATAATAACTACCTGTCTGAAAATGATTAAAGTATTTGTCTGCTAGAAATAATGCTGCCGATATTTTGTATGTGTTGCTGTCACAGGTCGCATGTACTTGTCCCAGAGCCCTGTCCTGCTAAGAGTTCTAGAGAGCACTCTGAGGGTGGAAGAGAAGGATTCTCTTACCAGGGAGAATGTGCTGGGAGCTCTGCAGAAGCTCAGCCTTAAGTATGAGAAATCAAATTTGTTACCCTGCTTTATACCCTTCTGTCGTTACAACCTTGAAGTTATATTCCACATAGCAAATTTGACTTATTTGTGCTTTATACTTCTAGAGCACTGTTACGACCCCAAGTGTCTAGGGGTAAAGGGGTGTAACATTTAGGATAATTTTTGGAAGCAGGTGGGTTCTGGTGAGGGACTAGGAAGCGTGATAACAAGGGTTGGTGCAAAAAGTGATAATTTTAAGGTGAATAAGTGACTGGTTCAAAATAGGACACAATAACACACAGGGTAAGGGAACGAGAGTGGTGCCAAAAAAAAGATAATAACAAACAAAATGGAGCTGGCTAGGAAAGTAAGGGAAAGCTAACCTGACTACAAAAGAAAACCAACAAAACAACAAAGCCGAAGCTATAAGGAAAAAAGAGCCGTGCCGAAGTCAAACGAAAGGCCCCTTCCTTCTCAAAGCCTCCATGTTTTGTACTGAAAAAGATGATGAGTTGTGATTGGTCGAGAAGCTAATTGAAGATGATGTCATACGGAAACAGTGGTGTAATCACTCAAATCAATCAAAGTCAGAAGTGTTGAACATAACAACAAAAACATACATAGACCACACACTGTGACATAACAGAGGTGATATAGGTGACCTTCAGTTTTTCTGCAGGATTTTCTAAGAATCTCCTCAGTATTTATGCTTCTATACTAATTTGACATGCAAGCTAGTTACATATTGGGATGAAAACTATTATAAAATAATAAATCTAAAACTATAAATAAATAATGATGAAATCTATACATAGGTTAATCTATATCCAGACTGAGATTTGACTTTCTTCTTATGAATTCGTGTTGTTTTTGTGGTTGGATCTTTAAGAATTTCTTGCCGCAAAAACAAATTCTAACCCTTATATGCTGAGTAGGAGCTTGGAGCTGATGTATCTTGTGTAATTGACAGACGTGCTCTGCAGTCGACTATGATCCAAGATGGTTTAATTCCCTGGCTTGTTGATGAGCTCCAGGACACAGATGCACTTTCTGACTACACTTTGGAATATTCCGTAGCTCTCTTAATGAATCTCTGCCTGAGAACACAAGGTATGATCTTACCTATTTGATTGCCAGAATTCAATTAGTTTATTTGTCATAAAATTATTAATGCATTATATATAATAATTGATAATACTGCATTAATGTACACTTATGTACAGAATGACAAAAGTCAGTTATTGTACTACAATGTTTGAATCGCAATTTTTGCGGCTTCTAGGAATTTCGCTACTGACAGCTGTTTCCAAAATTATTTTGGGGATTTAAACTAAATAGCTGTATTTGGCTGCACCTTTGATGTGCTCTGTTTTATCATGAAGGAAAATTTGCAGTGTTCTGTGGTTGCTTTTTGTACCATCTATGAAAGGTCATGATTAATGCAGAATGGTATGAATCCCTGTAATGTCTTACTGTTGCAGGCAAAAGGAAGTGTGCTCAGAATGCTAAACACGTGCTGAAGGTTTTGACTGATCTCCTGGGACATGAAAACCATGAGGTAATGTATTGTGTGAAACAGTAAAAGCAGCACTTCGTTTTCTTTGTTTAATGGCTTTAGTCTCCTGTGTTATTGCAGAAAGGGGAAACTACTTGTTCTTTTTATTTACATTACAGACATTTCTAGCAGAGCTAATCAATAAGCCCTTCTCAATAGGTATCTTCTTTTGGGACATCTGTTTGTCCAAATTGTGCAGAGACAAATCTCCTAGTTTTCCAGGAGAGAATTGTGCTCCTCCTGTTGGGTTTTAGGCTTAAGTGCAAACTGAATACACCTCTGACACTGATGGCTTAGCCCACCTGATGAGACTGGGAGCCCGCTAGCTTGCATTTTCTATATTTTACTTAATTAAGTTTTGACATGTTTCATTTAAATAAACCATTGAAAGTTTGTATATTATTTCAAAAGATGTGATTCATTATTACTCTCATAGTTATGTGGCATTTGGCTGTTCTTTCTTATCAGATCCGGCCCTATGTGAATGGAGCCCTGTACAGCATTCTTTCTGTGTCAGCAGTGCGAGAGGAGGCCAGGGCCATGGTGAGAACTGTACTGCTGTAAAGTCTGGAAGGCGCAGCAGTCCAGCCGAGGAAATTTGAATTATCACATGTTTTTCCCGTGTTTGCAGAGCCTGGAGGAGATACTTCACTGCTTCAGCAAGGAGGAAAATGCTGAGATGAACAGACAGATTGAGTTCATCATCAAACAACTAAACTCGGGTAAGAGCGTGAAATGCTATTGTTATTCTTATTTGAACAGAAGAGGCTTTCCACGTATACAGCAGAACTATGCTTTGTGGTATTATGTTAATGTGAACTTCAATGCATAGTGTGAAAATAGCTTATCATGATGAAGAGGCTTTAAAGCTTAATATATGTTGTCAACAAATTTTAAAATTGGACATACATAACATTTCTCAGATATTATACGATAGCAAAGAAAGAAGATTAACAGGGAAGAAAAAGTTGTATATTGTGGCCCTGTGTCTATGCAAATTAAATTCCCTCTAGACTTCTGTATTCATTGCGTATTGATTTGTAGAGGAAGTTTCAGAAGACGGGCCTCAATCTGATGATGAAGACGAAGAGGACGATGAGGATGTAAGCTAGCTGCAGTGAATGATAATTACTGAGGAGAAAGAACAACTTTCAAACTAGTTACGCACACATCTGATTGAGAAATAAGTGCGTAACAAGTCTATTTTTACGCTAGCGAGAGTTTTATTTCAGTGCTCCACAGAAATAGTTTAGACAAAACCTGTCGTGGATTCATTCTTACCTAGAAACAAAGCTATTGTATATATCATAATGTTTCATAAAAAAAGTTTTTTAATAGACAAAAATTGGATTAAAAATAAAAATGTGAAAATCTGGAAAAGGAATAACATTTTTGTTTTTCCATTTGTTATTCATAATTCATAACACATGCTGTGTAAGGCTGCAATAGTAAATGTAAGAGGCTTACTTGAGTTGTATATGCAACTAATTTGTCTGGGTTTTTATAATGTTTTGTGTGGTTTTATTTGAGAATTTTATTATAACCACTGAAATAGTTTTTTTCAAGCTATTTTCTGTTATTTAAAGAATTCAAGACTTAGTACAGTTGAGAAGAAACACTGTTCTTTCTGTTAGCTGCTGTTATATAATTTCTGAAGGCTGAAGTAAGTTAACAAATGTGCAATCATAGGAAGACCAGGATGCAATGGAAGCAGATCTGGACAAAGAAGAAGTGGTTCAGCCACAGCTCAGGGAGCTTTCAGGCGAAGCGCTGCTGACAACCGAGTACCTGGGGGTGAGATCTGTTGTACGCATTATATACGAACTGAATGAAAATCTGGAAATGCACTTGGCTGCAAAACATTACACACTGCATGAAGCTTGTTGTACTGGTAAATCTTTAGAAGTACCATCATTCGTGCTTTTTCCTGTCCTAGGATTCAGGTATTCCTCCGATCTGATTCCCTGTATTCAGTTCGGACATCAATAGCTGTGTGACCTGTGATCATCTGTTTTTAATCCCTCCGTTTTTCTTTCCTTCATTAATCACTGTAAACTTACTTTACTAGCTGTGAAAAAAGCAAACCAAAGTAGAATTATTCTTGACATACAGTAACTATCAGAAGCTTTGAGTCATGACCCTTGTGTTTGTATTCTAGCCTGTCAGGAGGCTTGTCATGAGCTGTCGTGCTTGTTTCCAGATCATGACAAACACGGTGAAGGCGAAGAGGAAGTCGGCCCAGGCCATGAGTCAGGTCGTCGATGAGCCACTTCAGCGACCTGTCACCCCCAGTTCTCACCGCACAACCTACACGCCGTGAGTCTTGCTGACTGTGAACTTACCGGTTAAGTTCGGGTTTTTTGCAGGTTTTTTTTTTTACCATGCTTACTGTACATACTTTTTGCACTTTTTTTATCATACATACTGTTTGCTGAGAATGCAGGGGCGTCCTCCTAAAATCCACAGTAAGGCAGTCATCCTCTTGCTATCTCTCTTGTAAATCCTTAGAAATTATCCTTGTTAAACATTTAAAACAGTGAAAGCACAATTTCCCCCATCTTTAGTTTTTAGTGTCTAGCCTTTTTTTTTTACTGTTCCGTAAACCATCTGTTGGGCAGTGCTACCATCTGGACATGTCTTTATTGCCCCAATAAACACCTGGAATGGCCTTTTCCAGCACAAGGTCAGCTGGCCCTCAAGTCAAACATCAAGCACATGAGTCAAGGGAAGAAGCTGGCTCCCTTAGAATCTTCTTTGTCTTTACCTGGGTCTTTCTTCAGAGCTCTTCAACCCCAATGTCTAATTAAATCAGACTCATCTGTAAACAACACTGAAAGAGAAATATGAACAGATTCATGCAAATGTTGTTTCGTGGCAGCAGGAATTTGGGGATTATCATGCGTAATGGAAATGTAATTTACGATTCTCGAGTATAGTACTTTTGATTGACCTGCAGTCTGTTGTTCTGTGTCCTGAAGGGATTCCAGACTGGGCAGCGGAGGGCGTTGTGCTCTCAGCACGCACAGGAGCGAGGTCAGCCTCCCCCAGTCCCAGTGTAGCTCCCGACCTCCGACCCGCAGCGGGAGCAGGCCGAGCAGTGCGGAGTCTCTCAGCCCCATCCTTGGTGAGCACCCCCGCACTTGTCTTCTTGAAGTGGGGGAAGAGCATACTGTGCTACTGTCCACCCTGTGGACTCCCTGTGCTTAAGCACTGAGATCCAGTCTCGCTCCGTCACCATGAAGAACCTGAGAACACACCCACTTCTTCATGTCTGCAATGCTCAAAATAAATTCCCTGTAACACTCTTAACTTAGACATCCGTACATCCAACTGCATGGTTTTATTTAACTACTCTAGACTTAGGAAGCTTATCTTTTTAACAATTTCTGTAGCAGAAACTAGTAGTTTATTTTGTCTGTTATTACATAAAAAATTATGCATTCATATATCAAATATTTGGGTATTAAATAACCTTTTTTAACATTAGTACTGTACAATGGTGCATTCCCATAACTTACCATTGCATGCTCTAAACAATGCATAATTTCTCATTCATATAGTAAAAAAAGATAATTTCTATTAACAATATATATTGTATGTACAGGATTTACTGCAACACAAAAAGCGCTACATAATATATAACACATCTAAATTTGTTTAAATTGTTTAATTTGCTATAAAGACAAGATTACTCATTTTTATTTACTTATACAAAAGTAAATATAAAGAATTTATTTTACTGCAGAACGTTTTATACAGTATTTTTATAGATTCTCTACAGTTTACAGCATTAATACTGTGTAAAACAAATTCTTATCTGTATAAAAATATTTTTTCTTTATAGCACACAAGTTGAATGTAAAACATTACAGAGTGCGATGTTATAATAGGTACAGAAAATTGCTTTTAGACCCCTCGAAAACCTACTCAATATGTTTCCAATACTTGCACCACATGTCTCTGCTCAGCTAACAAAAAACATTTAATTTCCGTCTGCTTGAGTTAAAACCATGCCAGCAGGCTGCTTTGTTCACATATTGCTCTTTGGTAATATATTAGAAGATAATTTTTTCTTTGATGTGGCAGTATTGCCCTTAGGGGATATGTAAATGTCTAACCTTAAAACTTTGTCTAATCTAAAATATGTGTGTGTGCATGTATGAATTTCTGTAGAATTGAATAAGTTGCTTCTGTTCTTTCACCTTCAGAATATTATTCTAAATATTTCAGTTTTGGAAACTGTGTTGTATTTCATTAATATTTCTCGATGACACTCTGGTACACATTGTCTTCTGTTTGCTTAATAAGTGTTGCTTTTGTTATGGACTTGTTTCAGTACCTTGTTTCTGTTGTAACTGTCTTTGCAATGGCACAGCTGCAGACGCGGACTGTGGCCGGTCCTCTCAGCGACTGGGGCTGAGTGGGCATCTTGAAGCACTCTCTTTGCAGCCCCTGCCCAGCCGGGCTCCAGAAGAGAATGGTCTTTCTGGCAGGTGAGCATAGTTTCCCCTAACACCTCCATCAGGCTTCAGAGTGAACAGCTTGTGAAGTAATGAAATACGAATTGACAGTGTAAATGTTTAATTACTAGTGTTACTCTTGAAATCTAAGGTGAATCCAAGAATTGAATCCCATTATCTTCTGCATTAACTTTGTGTCAGCCCATGAATTAAGTGTGGTGGGAAGACTTTCCTATGCCTCGACTTAAAGAAGGTGGTAATCTACCTTTTCTGACTCAGCAGCTTTTCTTCGCAGCTTGTCAGTTATCTGCCTGTAAAACAGCATTCCAAGACAGGCTTGATTAAATATCAGCAAATCCTAGAAAAGAACTTAAGTCTATAAGTGATCTGCATTTATTAAGCTCAGCTTTGATGCTGCTTTAATTAACTACACTTCTGTTTATGAGGGATAGGTCCTCTGTGCTTAAGAAAACAAATCTAATCTTACACTTGCTTATAAAGAACAAAGGCACTTAAAATGAGAGAATGTCTCGTGCTGTGAAAGAACAGTTATCTACAGTATTTTTGTCTGTCTTCAAGCAACCTCGGCAGTCATTGAGCACTAATATGGCAACAATCTCTGGCAGAGGACTACTTTTAATGTACATTACATCAGCAGAAATCCATCTCAAATCCTGAATTTACATTTCCTGTTTTGGAAAGTTTTTTTTTTTTTTTTTTTTTTTTAGAAATGTGTTTTAGAAAAAGAAAAACACAAGAGACTCAAATGTAGCAAGTGAAAAACTCAACTTAAGCTATTGCATTTTGTGCATGTTTACATGTATACATGATATTGCAAGGTGCTGCTTTTGTCATTCATGTTCTTTATGTTAAAAGTAGATTTCTGACCAGGTGCTGCTCTTCTATTTGCATTAAAGCGAGAACATTCCTGGATTTACAAGTCGACCCAGGATCCCCCGGACTCCTGACTGTGGGTCCACCAGCCCTCGAAAGGCCCGGACCCCCACTCTGGCACCACAGTTCTCCCAGTCCGGCCCCCAGCAGACCAGCAGGCCCAGCTCTGCAGGTTCCCTGGGCAGAAGCCGGCAGAGTGAGTGTCCAGCTCCGCCGACACCTCAGAAGTGACCTGTCAGCGCACTGAGGGTGGGATGGGGAGATACAGTACATGAGTTATCATGATACGGTTTCATCTGTATTGAAGTGTTTGATTGTTTCAGTTATTAAAGAAGCTCCCTCTTAGACTTATAGTTTAGGACTAGGCTAGTTGCTACCAGGTGCTCTAATTCTGTTCTGAAGGAAGAAGGTGCATGGAGCAAATGTCATTATTCTTAGCTAGTGCAAAACAGACCAAAATGTTTTTTCCCTTTGTATTTGATAAGTTTTTGTCAACTGTCAATGTGCTTTTTATGTTCCTCAAATTTATTTTTGCCGGTATTTTGCTACAGAGCCTTTCTCTAGGGTACAAGCAGTGAGCTGCCCAGGATTTGAATCCACAGCCTTACAGTGTGGAGTCCAAGGCCCTGATCACTGCTCCACACTGCGGCCTCTTCATTTCACTTCTCACACATGCTGATTTGGATACTTGTGTTGCTTTTTTTTTTCTGGAGGGCGGGACATAAACTTTTATATAGATTTTAAGACATAGTTGTGGGATGCATTTTCTTACTGTCCTGTTTTGAGTTCAGAAAGATGTAAGGCTTCTGTTATTGTCCGACGAGAACACAAAGTAGGAAGAGTTTTAGTAACATTGTCATTTGTAACTGAAATAAAATAGACTCTGGAATTTACTCAACATTTTAAAAATATTTGATCATTTGGTTTGTGATTGCTACTTTGTTTGACTTTGGATTGATAAGAAGCCTTGATATATGAAATTGAATTATCTACTGCTCTCTGGGTCTCACAAAAATCAGATTAAAAAAAGACAAGGATTGAGTATGTCACAATGTTTTTGGTTGGGCAGACAAAACTGCCTTCTCTGCCACTGTGCAGAAAAAGCTACTGAGAATGAATTGAGTACCATCTGTGTCCTAGGCAATGATGTGACACGGCTGAATCTGCCATAAATCCTAAATCTGGATTCTCCTCCAGCAGTTCAGACGTGCTGTCTGTACCATTTCCCACAGTTATGGAACAAAGGCACTGTTTGTGAGTGTCATGTCAGACTTCAGATGTATCTTTAACACTGCAGGAGTTAAAGGATATTTTTTTATTTTGCCCGAGATGCCTAGACAGGAGCTGAAACCTGAATGAAGTCAAGGGGTGCTATTCACGCTGTTAAGCTGTTGTGCTTAAATGATTTTTAAAAGGTGTGGCCACTAATAATGGCACTGTTTTCCCTCTGGTTTGTCTGCCAGCCAGGTAATGAAATCTAGTGTTGATGTGGCTCCCTGTTAAAAGGCCTAAGTAGCCAAGTGTCAGCGCAGGCAGGTGTAGGAACGTAAATTCCTTATCTGACGGACGGTAGTGTGCATCTCAGTGGGTAAATGTCGTGGGTTGCTGACGTCAGCATTTCCTTTGGAAGGGATCCTGTGAGCTCCTTTTTTTTTAAACACATCAGATGCCGAATGCTATTTCCTCTCCCCAAAAGCCTTTTTTTCCTGGCACATGCTGAAAAGGAAGAGCTGATGTGTAACAAATAAAAAAAAAAAAACAGTTGCATAAGAGTATTCTGTTGAATACGTTTCCATTTTAGTTTGGTTTTGCCATTCATGTTTGGAGGCTTTTGGAGGGAACAGGAGTTTGTAATCCTGACAAAGCCAGCCGTGCAAATTCAGGAGTTCATCTCTGAAAACGGTACTTTGCACGTGTACCTGATTTCTTTTGTGTTTTTATTTTAGTTCAGCTCCCACTCACTCGAACTGATTCTAAAAAGGAGAGAGAAAGAGCTTAACATAAATTTCAATAATTATCTCTCAAGAACTTAGTTGATTTGTTTTTTTTTTGTAGAAGTAGACTACTTGTTTTATCATATTTTAAATAAATTGGCTTGCTTGAGAGAGAGCAGGGCTGGCACCATGTGGAAAATGTGGATTGCTCAGTACTTCCCCAACCTCTTGTTTTGTTGCGGCTTTGGTACTTTATGTTGCTTATGAATTAAATAGCCGAGAAAAAGTGTCCCTCCAGATGTATAACAAATTGAAATTACTGGAATATTGTATAAATAAGTAGTATTACGTTGTACAACAGTGCTCTCAGTCATGGCTCAAAAGCAGTGGTTTTGATTGAGGCATCAATTTCACTTCCTAAGAAGCCTGCAGTTACTCATGAAGAGCATTGCAATTTTTTGTTGTTAGAGCAGTTGTAACAGTACAAAATGCCCTCATTGGCAATCAGAAGAGAATTGGGCATCAGCTTTTTTTTTTCAAATGTCATCGTGTTCCGCACATCTGCCCAGCATTGACACTTCACACTTGAGGTTAGCACACGCTTACAGTACCGTCAGTGTAAGAGCATTCCAGTGTTTCTCTTCCCAGGTTTCACAGCTATGGGAACACCTTTGAAACCTGGATGTTGGCCACAACATCACCTGCTTCTCCCAGCGACGTCACAGGCTTTAATTCGTGTGTTCATTTCTCCAGTTTATGAACAAATATTCTTGAAAACTCTGCCCTGTAACTCTCACACAATTCTCAGTCAAATTGTTAAATTGACTTATGTTAATGAAAAACAAGGATGCATGATACATGAGTACATCTTCACCACTTTTAAAGTCTATCGTTACTTAATTTAACTAGTATGCAGTTACGGTGTATTTTTCTATCATTTTTCTTTACAATTTCATAAGTTAAGCTTGAAATGTCTGGTTTCAGGGTTTTCATTTTATTCTGAGTGAGTACTGTAGTGTATAGACCCATGCCGCAGGAAAAACTTCATAGTCTTGCATTGGCTTTTTGTAGTTGTGCTTAAAAAAACCCTTAGAAACGCAGATGTACAGCCAAACTTCAGTTTTCCTTGCCATGTGTCTTATCCATTGTTTCACAAGTCCCTCATCCTTAGAAAAAAGATTGCTTCCGTTAAGAATTTGGATCATTTGCTTAAAACCTAAAGCAAACACACAAAACAAAAAAGAAAAGGGAAAAGGAAAATTGAGGAAACAGTGACCTTAACATGTCTTCAGTTATTGTTTAATATGTGATGTCTAACTGTTCCCACAGTATTAAGTTCCAGTGGCAATCCTCTTGTATTAAAAAGGTGGCTCACTGTTAAAGCTCCACTTAGAATCCCATCGGGTATTCACTGAGATTAAACATTATGCTGCCATGTAGATACTTAAAAGAAAGTGCAAGATATAGGCAAGATAATATTTGCCGTCTTATAATCACCCGCAAATGAATCTGTTAGTTATAAAACTGAATTCAGGAACCATTCAGCAAAGGTTCTCACATTCTCAGTACACTTCGCAAGTTCTAATACATTTAAGTGAACATCAATGCAATAACACTCTGTCTCTTTACAGTAGTTTTGCAAGCCCACACATTAAAACTGAAAGTAGCCCTAAGGGCATAATGTTTGTTCTCATATCCCCATAATGACTTATATCCCAGCTGCTGAGTGATTGACCTGTGCTGATATGATTCACCTTCTTTTTTACAAGATGCACTACATGCAAATAGATGAGATCACTGAATACACTGTCTCTTTTTAGCCACTTTTACCTTTATCCATTTTGTCACTGTTGAGATCCATTACTGGAAACGTTATTAGTGCTCTGAAAGATAGCAGACATTCGTGTACTCTATAGCCAGGCTTTAGATCCATAGTATCTGATGCATTGATACCCTTGATTGAGTTTGGATTATCAATAACTGTCCAAAGCACTCCTGTAAAATTTCATTTCAGCTCATTGTTCTGAAAGGGGAAAAAACAACCATTGACGTTTCTAAATGCAGTGCAGTCGATGGGAGGGATTTCATTTAAAACTCCCTTGTTACTTTGGAAAGTATTACTTGTGTTGCAGGAAAGTATTACCTCTGGTGTAAGAAATTTGATTTATAGCACTACAAAACTGAATGCTTGATGTGGGTTGTTTTTTAATGAAAACCCCTAATTGACTAAATTCAGAGTAGAAGCATTTAAAATGTCTGCACTTATAAACCTTTATACATACTGTTTTATTCTATTGACCATTTAATATTGTACAGTATATACTGCTAATTTTGTCTTGTCCATCATTAATAAATTAAAATATCTTTAATTAAAATAAATTAAAAATAAGTTTTAGTTAGAATTCTGAGCATAAAAAATATAACCAATTAATTCTGTTGCCCACATTGTTTATTTTTTGTGCCAAGTTACTAAAAATACCTTATCTTTTGTTTCCTTTTGATAAGCAGGTCCAGAAGTTACAATATATTTATTTTCCCAATTGCAAGTATTTGTTGACCTAGTTCCTACTATAAATATGATACTCTGTCACAGCAGTGTTGTCCAGAATAGCTTCACTTTACAAAACAGCAGCAAGATTAATTGAGTTTAGTTTAACTCATTTCTACTGTTGAGACAAAAAAGATTTGAAGTGATATGAAGTTAGGCCTGTTCCTGTACAGAATCTTTTAGTTTTTTTCTGTTGTTTAATTCTGGTGTGGTTTTTTTTACCCTGTTTTCTTCTGTTTTCCAGGCAGCCAGTCATACAGGAAGTGAAAACAGACCTTTCACCACATGAGTGGCCTACAACCATATCCCCTGAGGTTGATCGGACTTCCTGTAACTTCATCCACACTGCTTATCAGGATCATGGCAATGGAGCCAGGCCTGGGCCTCAGGTATGGAACAATACGCAGGATTGTCACACTGCAGTCTCCTCTGAGCACTTCTGTAATATAAGCCGCTCGGCAATAATCACAGCAAGCACTTTTTGTATTCCACTTTTCCACCATTCTTAGCACCTCAGCTGGACACTTTCATGTTGGTCATTTTCATTTGTCATTTTTTTGTGAGAAAAGATCATATTTTCATAATTTCCTCCTTTCTCTGTTTAGCAGAGTTGACTGTAGAGAACTGAAACAAGATCGGTGTAGCAAGCAGACGGTGTCACACTGTGCTTGATTCTTAAAGAAATTCTGTCAATGCAGTTAATATAAAAATAATGTGTGTACTAAAGATGTACTGTATAGCATCCTATTGATTTTGGTCCTTATTTTCCATTTGCTCATGTCCTGCTTCCCGTAGAAGAATATCATTGCAGCACCAGGGCATAGTTGTTTATCAGTGTAATGTATGTGGTGTGCTTTTTTCTGATGTGCTCAGGTGGCATGAAGCAGGAATGCTCAGTGTAAGCATCAGGCTTCCTAGTTAATGCAGAATTTGCAGAAAATACTGAGAAATGGGTGAAATAAAAAACAATTTGGAATGTTAATTTCTTGTATTGCTGCAGAGATGTTTTTCACCGCAGTAGTGTTCTGCATTACTACATTATTTATCTCTGTGCTTTGCATCTTTGGAAACAAATACGGATTTTTAAAAACTCTGCTGCTTATAAATGAGTTTGTCTGCTGTAGTCCTCAGGGTTCATGTCCCAGCAGGTTTCCAAGGTCAACTCCAGCCATCACATGGAGTCAGGTTATGGCCTGGAAAAAGAAGTAAATGGTCCAGATAATTCAACCATTTGTTCAGTTTCCCACATAACGCTCAGGGGGAATGCAACTCCCCAAGTCCCTAAGACTTAGCGCACGGTACATATAAGATATGCATATTGGATCGAAGCAGCCTCGCCTAGTCTGTTCTCTTGGGTCTGATAAACAGTTTTTGTGAATTAGCAATATGAATGTACTCTTATTACAGTGCTGAATAAAATTGATTTATGTTAGCTGGCTGGTGGCTCAAGTAGCAAAGGCATTCATGCCAAGAGGCCGTTGAGCTCTCCGGCCCAGGGGTCACGAGCCAGCTCCGACTGGGAATCCCCAAGAGGCAGCACCCGCTTGGCAGTAAGCGAGGGAGTTAGACTGGGCCTCAGCTGACCGCAGGCCGCTCAGCTCTCCGCGCAACAGTGCCTCCTGCACTTGCAGGCAAGCAGTGACATCTGTGAGATACAAGTCACTCCTCCAGTTGGCACTGAGTACTCCGTCTGGCACTGCTGAACTTCCAGTGTGTTACAAGATCAATGACTCGGACGTTGTGGATGTGTCTATATGTCTTCATTCTGTTTGTATCAATACAGGAGCCATTGCTGGAAAGTGGAGACTTTTAAAACATTTGGTGATTCCGTATTTAGTGTATGTTAATGGCTAGAATCGTGTAGGAATTCTACTATAGTGAGTTTTAATTGCATGGAATGATTGCCTCTGTAATTTTGAAACTGATGTTTTCTATCCAATGCTATATTTCTTATGAATGTATAGGTGCCCTTTCACTACACTGAATATAAACCGATCACACATCCTGTGAATGGAAGTTAATGTATATCGCTAATATACATGATTATACAAATTGTCCTCATTTAAACATTTAAACTTGTTTACCAATGAAGGTCCTGTTTACACCACAGATATTAATATACAGGCTTGGAAAGAAAAAAAATAATCTGATTTTTCTGCTTCCATTTAAGTTCTTGTAAAGCACAAACTATCACTTCTTGTACTTGTAATACAAAAAGCCATGTTTCCATAGGCTAACCTACATTTGAAGCTAATCTGTGTGTTAAATTATATTTTTCGTATTTTATGTTGTATTATATTTTCATGGCAATCTGTTGTGTAGTTGTTTTTTGTACAGGAAATATAACATTAAAAGTTTCTTTGAATATTTAATGTCCAAGATGCCTTTTTATTTACTTATAGTGTTTGTGCAGCCATGTGGTTTGGCTCTTACAGTGCTTGAATTTGTTTTGATGTGTTTGGTCTGTGAACCTTTCTCCATAATGTGAGTTTAATATGTGCCACTCTTTTAAAGTTATTCAATTGATGATGTCTTTACATATAGGAAGTAACCCACTTAGGTGACATGTGGCAGCTATTATTCATCAATAACTTTACTGCACAGCACAGCAGGTGGAAACTTAGACATTTCTTCACCAAAGTTGAATAAACAGGCAACATTAGATAGTCCAGAGTGGAGTTGATCCAGGACATTGGAGTTAACACCCCTCATTTTGTTTTAAACAGTGCTTTAATATAATTAGTAAACCAAATATTCATAAACTTGATTTAATTTCTCTTCCAAAGGACAGCAACTCCTACAATATAGTAGGAGTGCTTATACTGGTCTGGGTCTTCTGGGAAGACTGTCACCTCTTAGTCAACAATACCAGTTACTGCACAGCAACATGGTGTAATTTGGTGGCCTCTCATCCCACTACTGACCTACTACAGGCCCAGCCTTTGTTAGCTCCTGAGGTCTGACGAGATGAGGCTATAAATTATATCCCTTTACTAATATTTCCTGTGAATTGCATTAGACTTTTACACTCTTGTGTTGTCTGTTATTTACAATGGTTTGCAATTGTCTAAAAACAATAGAGTACAATGATTATGAATAAAGTACAACTATTTAGCTAAAAATATATTTTTTACATGCTACGAAACCTCACAAAGTTTCTCATTAGCCAAGCTGATGAGGAAGAATGGTTGATGCTGGTCTTAGGAATCTGTAAAATAGGCAGAATCACAATTCTGGGATTAAATTATAAAATAGAAGCAGGAGATAATTTAAGAATTTAAGAATTTCCCAGTCATCAGTGTGTCTACCACAAAATGCAAACATATGCAAAACGCAAACATCTTGTTGAAGGCTAGAGCTGTAATACTGACTGGTTTGCGATAGCAGGGAATGTGGTAACTCCAGGGAATCTGCAGGCAAACAACTTATGCTGCTTGCAAGAATGACTATGGTTGAGCAGAAAAATAATGTTTTTACTTCACCTTGCATAACACAGCATTTTATGCATTTCACTGCTCTTCTACTCTTTGAGCATTATGGTTGCAGTTTACATTCACTAAACTGGTAGTAAAGTTGACATTTTTATCTTATCAAAAACCAGATGCAAAATTTATAAAAGGTTTCACTTGAGTTGTTTTTTCTTGTTTTAGAAGTTTCAGAATGTCACATCCGATCTTAATCCTTCCTGAGGGTTGTCTTGGAGTTTTATGACAGGATTAGATGCTAAAAGACCTAAACCTGATTTACTTTGTCTTTATACTGTATGTAGATCATGGAATGCAAGACTTCATCTAATGATAGGCCATTTTACACATTCATGTAGTATGTAATGGACTGGAGAGCATAATTCATACTAAAGCTGAATTATCCAATCTGTCACATTAATTTTAGAGATTTTAGTTTAATTGTGAATCTGTCTCTGCATTGGAAGTAGCATAATATCCTTTTCCTTATATTACTGAATAGGAGCTATTTTAGAACTTGTTTTCTTGATGTTTCCTGAGTATATTAATTTCAGTTTCAGTTTCTAGAGGTAGAGAACAATGCTTGAAATTTAAAGTAATTTCAAGCAGTCTGCAGTATCAGTAGACCACCGGTTATCAGCAAGACTCACATTCATGTACTCACAGTTAGTGGCAAGTGAATAATTGGCATACTTCCTACTCTGGGAACTGCCTCAAAAAAATCATATTCGGATTAACAAAATGATTTCTATGTGCAGCCTACTGTATGTGCTGACTCAGCTGGTTAAATCTGTTTCCCTAATATTTACCTTCAAGCTGTAAATACATTAGTGCATTATTTTATTTCTATTACTATGGTTTTTTGGGTTTAAAAATAAGAGTAGTATTTTTGGTCTTCAGATTTTGTGGTATGCTGGAGCTGAGAAGAAGTAAGGTAAGGTAAGTAATGGTAATTTGGAAAAAAAGTCTCTTTATATGGATTGTTTATGACTATGGAAGACCAATAGACGTGTAATGGGAACATCATGGACAGTCATCAGTGAGTGGCTGTGAATATGTAATTTAGCCCTAGCAGGACATTTGCAGGCAGTAAAAAAGTGAAAAAAAACAGTTATTACATGTGTTGGCTCCAGTCAGCTACTCTTCCTTAGGATACATGAGGCTCAGCCAGGAATAATTATTTTAAAATAAGCATCTCTGTACATTTCTAATAATAATCATCTATCATGTCGAAATATCTTTCTAAAAAAAGGCCATTCTAAATATGCACTTAGATTATTTTACTGTTATGGTAAATTTTCTTTTTATTTCCCAGAACGTGTTACAGAAATATGGGTTTTCAAAGGGAGCCTGTCAATTTAAAAAAAAATACACTTTGAAATATTTTTACTGAGTTGTTTTTAACGGTTCTCTAATTATTAACTAAACAGAGTAAACTTATTACACAAGCTCATTGGAAAGATTTATAAAGTCTGTACAAACCATCACTTACCAGTGTATCTTGCCTAACAAAACTCAAAATTGTGCTGTTACAAGTGTATAACTTTCAGACCTACAGTAACTGGCACCGTGACACCACTGGTCACAGCGCTACGTCAAACCTTTAAATCAAGGGGCGAAATTTAGAGATTTAGTCACCCGCTGCATATTATTTTTAATGCCTGCTGGTTGCTCGCACGTAGGTATGGTAACCAACAGCACAATGCAAGGAAACCGCCTGTGACTTGGCCTGTTCTGAAAGGATATGCTCACTAGAAACACAGCTGTCCACGCCAGCAGGCCCCATTGACGACACTGTGCGCACACTCTGCTGGGGGGGGGGGTGGACGTGGCTCACAAAGTGTTTTTTCCAAGAAAAAATTAAAGTTAAGTTTACGACATCAGCATACTCACACACATAGGTGTATGAAAAGATACTGTATACACAAGTGTAATGAGAGATGTGAACTGTGTGGAACACATGTAAATTTGACCATGCAGAGCCCATTCTTCTGGACAAGAGGGGACTACAGTGGTTCAGCTGGCTTGGTGTGGTTTGGTGAATACAGTGACGTTGGCTTTACACCAGGCTACCTCTGCTGTATATTTTCTCTCTCAATGGAAAAGGTACTATACCTAATAAATCCATACTTGGTTGTAAAATGTATTGTCTTTGAAGTCTATAATAAGCAAAATAAATGATAAGATCCCTTCTTCTTTCTTAAAGCTACCTGCATTGCAGTCACATGAACTCTAGAATTTCAGAAGGTACTTCAGTCGTTTAGGGCGAGCTCCATAGTTCAGGGGTAGATGGGTGTATACAACAATACCACAATGCTCTCTGGTCTTATGGTATTAGCTATTTAAAACAATCAGTCACAAAATGAATGATATAAATGAATGCTGAAATCTTGTTTCGTGATGAGTCGTTCCCGATCAACGAACAAACGACAAACGGCTTCACTGCTTTTAAAGATGAGAAATGCAGCTGTTTCAGTATTCTAAAGAAGTATGTGAAAAGACAAGGTCCAGTCTGCGAAATGACAGAAGGGAGTTAAGACCAAGTGCCTCTGTGGTGCTGGCACTGTCTCTGTAGAACTTCCCATTACTTTCTCAACAGGACAGCACAGTATTTCCTTCTCATAACAATGTCTAATCCCTGACTGCACTCTGCTCTGTGACCGTCATCCCGTTAATGTTTTATCTGTTTACGGGGTTTACTGTAACTTCAAAACAGTATGTACTGAGAGGCTTTCAAAACAAAACAGATGAATATTGGAACCAAGTTTCAATGCCTCTGAGAAAAAGATAAAAATCTGATCTGGAAATGAGGTTGCTGGTAGATAATAGCTTCTGTGTGTCACCCTGGCAGCTGCTGTACCATAGTGGTGAATAAAATGAATCCCTTTATACTGTATATGTCCTGTACTTTGGGATGGAAATGAATGCAAAGAGTTCATTAGTAACTGTCATAATCTTCAGCTATGAATTAATACAAATTAATTACAAATTAACAGAGTCTGAAGGAAAGAAGCAAGTTATTTATTTGGATCTCGGTAATAACTGTTGGGTTATATGACTGTACCTCTGTTTCTATTCATGTTGGTTGGTTGTGTGCTTTGGCAGAATTGTGATGTCACCGTATGCACCATGATAGTACATGCGACAGACCTACACATCAGCATACTTCATGTTTTATTTACATTCTGTAGAAATTCAGCAACGTAGAATGTATTTAGACTGTGTGCAGCATTCTGATGAAGTTTGGTTTCTTCGCTGCACTATCATGTTCACTAGTTAGAGTACCTGTCTCACATTTGTCACAAATTCCTCACAGATGCTAGTTGGTGTCATCTGGAAATTAAAGACATACTCAGCGGCTGCCATTCCTCTTCGGTTTAACTGATCTTGGCAAAATGGGCGATTCTTCCTCAGAGAATAGACTGCAGTGTAGCAAGTTCAATGTCATTAGGAACACTGAATTTCAGTCAGTTTTGTTATCTAGAAACCATGGTGTGTATTACTGATAAAAGATGTTCTCTAAACAGAAGCCAAATATTTTGTGTGCTTTTTTTCTCAAAACATTAACATAGTTTTACAGCCCACTGCCTTGCGCTGGTATCTGTAAATTCTTATTTGGAATATCACTATAAACTGCAATGAGCCTGACCTTGTCCATGCTCTTTTACAGATCTCTGAGACTCTCACATTTAGGAGTTGTGTCGTTTCACATCGCATATTACAACACATTCTACAATACACAAATGAGCCTTATGGAAAGTACAGTAAAAATGAAACCTAAGATACTGTATAATTTAGAAAATGTGCTGTTTATGTTTTAAGTACCTAATCCTAACTTTGTAAATGCTTGTTATTGAAGCCTACTGTACTGCATGTCACAGCCCAGGCTATGTAGTGTTAAGCAGCATTGCAGTTAACTGCAATTGCACTTTAGTAAGAAGAGATTAGCTTTCTTGTACTTTATTTCCTGGTGGCCAATGTCCAATATTGACAGAAACTGTTCCAACTACTTCTGCAAAGCTTTCTCATATTAATATGAAGACTGCTATATTGGCTAGTCAGGCATTAGGCCTGTTGCATATATAGAAAATACAAGAACTTAAAGTATCTAGCATAAAGTATACAGTACATATACCAGAACAGAAGATTAGAAATGAGAGGAGACTGTTCAGCCAATTTTGCTTGTTTGATTATTAGCATTTAAGTGATTCAAGAATCCCATCTAGCTGTTTTTTGGAATAGCCTGCCTCCAATGTATCAGCTACTTCAACAACATGGCTGGGTGTTTCATTCCAGACCCCCAGCAGAGCCAACAATCCTCAGGTTTAAAAGCACTGTCTTCCTTTACATATAGATTCTGTTTCTGTCCTGAGGCTCCACAGTTTCACAATTGACTCCGCAGTCCAGTGGGTTGAATTGGTCTGAATTGCCAGTGCTTTTCAGGATTTTCAATGCTTGACATAGGGCCCCTGTGGTCTTCTCTCTCAGCCTAGCAGAGCAGAACATTCCTTTAAGTCAGAATACCTATCTGCTCACTCTTCAATGGGTTGAATCCTGAGCAGCAATACATACGTTTGTGATTTGGTAGCAAAAATTACATTAGAAATATTCTTTCAAGAACAAACTGGATTAAATTCTCAGATCAACGAACAGCTACCAACCCAGCAAGGTAATTTGGCCATTGGCCTGTCATTTACACCCTTACTCGTGCTCTTTGACATGTAGCTATAAGCATTTAATTTCCTTTTTCTTTGACATTTTGATTTTCTTTTTGACTCTGCTCACTTCTCTCTCTTGATAAATTTCTATACAGTATGATACTCTGCATGATGATTGGTTATTGCACTGCACAACCTTTTTAGACAGGACAGAATAATAAAAATAAGAGTCTGACAACATTTTTGTAACATTCTTCATCTATTCTTCTTTACGTGCACTGTTATTATTCTCTAGTACTCGTTGGGAGATTCAGAGCAGTAGAAGTGCTTGGTGTCATTAACAGTTCCTGTCAGACTAAGTCTCGAGACCCAGACAAGGACCCGATAAAATATTAGTCATGTCTGCTCAGAGCAGGGCTGCTGTAATGTTCGAGGTGTCCTCATATGCATTAAAGTGTCTCTAGTACAAAGTGCTTTCCTTTGGGGCTTCCTGGTCAACTCGTGACCTTTGTTCAGTCTCAGGCCTTGCGCATTCGTCATGTCTGCTGGCTGTCATGAACTGCTGTAAACTCCTGGATTCTACCATGTGGTAGATACTGCTGACTTCATCTTGTTTTGCTCTGTATCTCTAGCACTGCTCGTTAGTTCTTGCACTTCATTGCACTAGTGCTTCCTCTTGATAGTAAGGCACAGGAAATAGAAAAAATTAAGGGTAAGATTCATCGGGCAGCAATGAGCAGAACATCCCAGGCTTTCAGTCAAGGTATTAGATAAACCTTCTCGGATTGGAGATGGTTTATACCCCCATCCCCATAAAACAATTTTAAAAAAAGCATCTGCTATCCATGATCTAGGACTTCCTAATGGAATGTGCAATGTACACTCTCAGGAATTCCAGGTGTTGACATCAAATGTATTTACATACTAATGACGGTGTTATAATTGATGGTCACAAACGAAGAAAGGAGTGTGTAATCTCGATGTCAAATTGCAGTCTTCGTCCCTGGCTCTACACTTGCCAGCATGACTGCATCGCAACTCTGTGATAGTGTTTAACTTTTCTGGGCAAGCAAAGACGAATAATTAAATGGGAGGGGGAAGAGCACTCTTGTTTGTTTTTAAACCGTAGCTGTGAAAAGTTACAAAGCAATGGCTGTTGAGACGCCCAGTTAATACTTTACGTGTGTTGCTTACGGTGCTAGCTGGATCCCAGACTTTTTTTTTTAAAGAAGGTTTCTGGTTTTTCTCACTGGGGGTTGCGACCCGTCTGTTACTGTTGCTTGGTAAAGCAAGATCTGTGTATCCACAACTGGAATGGGTGTTCCAAATTAAACTAGGTGAGTAATGATTCAGAGACTGCAATATTGTAAAAATGATCTTTATACATATAGAAATCTTATCTGCATTAAACCAAGACACAATGCTTGTCCCAGCAGGGTTTTTAAGTGCGTTTCTTACATCTGTGGTATGAATCCATCCTTTTTCGATGATTAAACAGCCATTAGAAAGAAAAAGAAAATACGTTAGGACAAAGTGATTGACCTAATCTAATGGAAAAACACTCCAATCAAAACATATAATAATATGATTTAGATAGTTTTATGCGTTGTGTTATTCAGGTTATAAAAAGAAATTATTGATGATGAGCAGATCCTTTCTGGTAGTTAGTCACTAATTAATCCAAGGATCATATCCAGCTGTTTCTTTTAAAGACCATTTAGTTTAAAAATCTGGGACATTCAGGTTGAAGCCTAAAGTCAAACTACGATGGAAGGACCACCTTTTCACAAGCTAAAGTATGCCCAAACCATACTCCTTCACCACATTTTTTTTCCCCAAAAAGAACTGACAAAAAACACGTGGAAGGTCTGTATTGTGTAAAATCTTGGAAATCTTGGGAAACTAGAAGCAGATCCAGGGTAGGTAGTGAAGAGCTAAAGAGGGGCCATTATGTGAAGAATAACTTTATTATGAACATTAATTCCACTTGGCCTGAGGCCTCCGCTGGCATAAGGCAGCAGTGTAGTATTCGAATGGTAGCCCCTCCCCAGGGACGGTGCACTGAAAGACTGGCGCAGTGTTCTCTGTGTTGGCCAGAAGAAAAGGTACAGTGTTCCACCAATTCAACGCGATACACAGGGCCAGCACACAAGCTCAGAGGCACGGTTCTGAGTGGGAAATCTGCACCGCTTCGCAGTAAACTACAGGATGCACATGGCCAGGAAGGGATAGCTGGAACTTCACAGGAAATGGAGAGGGAGAAAAAAGAGGAAAGAGCTTTTCTGTTGTTTTTTTTTTTTTTTTTTTGCTGTGCACAACAGTACAGTTAGCTTCAGATTAAACTGCTCCTATCTTTTTGTTTAAACAACAAACAAACAATGACCTTGTTCCGGGAGCTGTGGTCCAAGAACATCTTGTGTTGCTACACCACCAGTCCATCCACAAACACACCACAGAGATGCATGCAGGCTTATTGCGCTGCCATTAACAAAAGCCCAAGCTGGAAAAATGCCTAAGGAAGGTTTAAAAGACAAACCTAACGGGAAACCATTTAAAACGTTCCTGTTCATCCACTTCAACATTAAAAGGAAAGGAAATTGATCATCTTCAGATTTCAGGACCCTGGACAGAGCACTTAAAGATTTTCCATCCTGACAAGGAGACTTCATTACTGAGTTTTGATAAAAGCAGTGAATTACATCCCAGCAGTTCATCAAGCATTTCCTGAAAGTAGTGATGTGCTTAGCGCTTAATGAAAAACTTAAAAACATGTATGGTCTTTACCGGTGACGGGCAGTAATACAGACGGTAGATATGTTTACATACAAGTTAATGAAGCCGCATTCAGCATACTTACTGGTCTGGGTGCTGGTCTGTGCCTTTAGTCCAGAAAAACATGTGTTTGGTCAGCTTCATCCATCCATTTTCTAACTGCTTCTTTCTAACATACAAACTTTTTGCAGATAGCACCCCAGGCTTGGAATTGAACACAGGGGAGCAGCACTGCACTGTGCTACCATGTTGGTCACCTTCAATAGTATCCAAGTGTTTTAAGCACAGGTGTTCACTCAAAATGTGTCCACAAACATTCATTTTAGGAACCATTTTGATCAGATTTGAATAAAGCTGCCATCAATTTCACAACTAAAGATGGATCCAATGACTTACATGCTTTTTTAAGCTCTTCTTTTTTCTAAAGTTTAAAGCCTGAGGGAGAAACACATAAAACAGAAAACACAATTCAATATTTATACGACTTGGAGAATATCAATGTATGAACAATATCTTATGATACTGGACAGAAGAACATTGTATCATGCAATATTTTTATTTTTAAAATGAATGTAACTTTGTTTAAAAAATAAATTACTTGTTTTTGTATGACCTAGCCCTAGATTCTGATTACTCCAGAGTGTAGCACTTGACCTAGAAATATAACACTTCCATTCAGGACAGGACAAGGCAAAAGAGAAGCTAAGCCTAAGTTTTGAACTTAATTTTGCTGTACTTATCTCACAGATAGGGAACCAGAACTTCCCCCTTCTGAATTACACAAAACCAAGCCATTTGGAATCTGATATGTTAACAGTTTTGTGTTAGTATGTCATTTGTGTGCAGGCTGTTTAGAGGAAATGATTTTCAATCTTCCGTACCAGTAATGTTCTGCCTTCTTCTTCACTGCTCCCCTGAGTCCTAAACATTATCCATTACAGATGCGTTCAAATGGTTTTATGAATATTAATCATTTCTCCTTGGTGAAATTCCAATTGCTCTTTTGGGAGAAGGCCAAAATGTGTCTGGTCAACATACAGAAACTCTGCTCAAGCGTGGTTTAACCAACGGTAAGGAGTGGTAAAATATAATTCACCCTAACCTGTCTTATGAACCTCCGGCTTCCTGTGCTCTTTGCTTTGCCAGGTCAGAGAGACCTGCTTGTCTCCCAGGAAACATGCTCTGGTATTAGATTTGCAACACTTAAACAGTTTATGATTTCAGGTAAATCAACCTTGTTTACAAAAATGCATGTAAATGGATCCTTGACAAGACGGTGTTGTGATCATTTACAATAACTAATAAACAAAGACAGAGAAACAAGGGATTCTGTTAAGGTTCAGAGGAGTCTATAAGTACTGAAGGTATCAATGCAGTCAGAGTATTATTGAAGCACCAGTATGTCACGTACACCACTGAACAAACCTTTACTACAAAGCAGCTGAGGACAGACATACTGTAATGCGTGTGGCTGTCTACACTTCAGGCTTTTTACACTTTGAGTAAAATACATGATAAAAATGAATATCAATTCATTAGTAATATGAAAGGTCTTATAGAAGATTATAAGAGAAGGGGGACAGAGGGCCTCATGAGTTGTTCCATTAGTAAGGTCTCTGCAGACTGAGCTTTATGATCACCGGTTGGAGCATGAGTCATTCACTGGCTGACTGGCCAGGGTTCGCCAGGACTTTGGCTCTAAATGCACTCAGCAATTCGCAATTTCTGAAAAACAAATAATAATCATACGCCGTTCCTTCTGCTAGAGAAGGAGGAATGGTAAAGGAAAGATAGGTGGACATGACAGACACTTACATATTGATCATACTGTATAATAAATCATACATACAGGACCAATGTATGACGATCATTTATTGACGCTCAAAGCGTTCAATACCAGTTAAAAACTTGAAATTCAGGCAAATAATAAAGCTACTGCTGATGGCGGTAATGATGAGAACATGATCGCGATAACGATTATTATTATGATTGATACTGATTTTCGGATCTTCAAACACAACTTGTTAAATTCTTAACATCGAGCGTAAGAATTCTTCTTCGGACTACTTTTTTGTTCAGTTGCACCGCGAAAAGGAGCGCTTCTCACCGCGGTTTCCTGACTTTTGAAGTGCTGGGGTTAGGAGGTGCCCAGTCTGAACGAGTGGGCTCCCGTACTTGATTCTTGAATCTACTTGATAGCCTTCCAGGGCCCGCGTCTTCAGGGCCGAACCAACTCCCGCTGCCCCCGCCCCGCGGTGAGGGCTGTGGGACTGCGCGACGAGAAGGTGCTGCCGGACTTGGTGTTTGCGCACAGCGCTCAGACAGGGGTCGCGCAGTGTGAGAAACGCACAGTCCTTCTCAAAACCCGCTCTGAGCAGCCGCCTGATCATATCTTCAAAAAATGTAAGTATTCCACAGACAACGTCCGGGCGCCTTCTTAACTGATATATTCGGGTTTTTTAAAAAAAAAACTTATTTGGAGTTACAGTTAACAGAAAGATAAGCTGCTGATACTGGTTTGCCAACGCGATGAGCATAATATCGGTAGAAAATCATCGCCTGAGCATGGGATGGGACAAACATGTTTTCACTTCTTGTGTTCGATTCTGATCTTCACAACTCACGGATTGAAAGTGTTTAAAGCAGACGTTAGTAACATTTTCACGTTGCATATTATATTTAACATTTTAAGATTGCTACCATATAGATGGAAGAAACGTTCTAGTTTTTTTAGCGTTGTGTCTTAGATTGTAAAGACTTGCAATACATTTATTTACGTATTCGTCTTTTTATTGAAATCATTATCATCATAAAATGCTTGCTTAATTCTTTTGAATAAGTTGCATGTTTATTTACATGTTTATTTTTTAACTGGCGGTACTTGTGAAAAATGTTCTTACACGATTCAGAGGCACTCAGGTTTTCATTTGAAGAGCATACAAATGTTTTCTTCCAGATTTTTCTTTTTCACACACAGAATCGCATTTTTAAACAATGTTGCTCGAAATTCGTGGCACGATATTTTTGCAAAAGCTCCACATTTCGGATAAAAATTCAAATACCGGAAAAAGAAAACAAGTAGTATGCCCATTATGTACGAAAAAAAAATATCATAAAAAAGGAAAACTGTGGAAAAAATGAGGTCTTTATAGACTGAAACTAAGAAACTACTCTCGACAATAAGAAGTGAATTATCTTAATATAAAAGTGCATTTTTTCAGGACTTATAGAACCCACTGTTGCAGTTATCACGAAGAAAAAGTTGTTATCACGAATAAAATTGTACCTGAGCATACAGTATATAATACTCTCTAACATTATACTATGACACATTGTTCCTGAATTATTTCACAGTATTGAGAAGCCACCTAATGAAAAATGAATTAGAGATTTAAATAAATATCAACAAGTATTTTGTTTAAAGGAATAATAATCGTGTTCTTTATAATTAAAAGATTAATTGTGATATTTTAAAAAAGACAAGAATGTGTCTCTTTGAAACGAGAATGGGTTACAGGCTTTTTTTCTGGTGCTGATCTATACACTATGATTAGGTTTCTTCTGTTTTTACTTGACCAAACCCATTAACGCGACAGGGTTAACGTGAACCGCTGTTTTCTTGAAAATACATTGCTTTAGGACGCTACGTACAGTATGATGACGTGACCATCCAGTGATTTTTCTATAGCTTGAAAACGAAATGCCCTGTAAACGAAAACTGTCACTATGCCACGCATTGAGTTAACCAGGGTACAACTGTTAAGGCTATATCATAATGAATTGTGAGAATTGTTAAATTTAAAAGATATACCTTCCACGGTTGCTCAAAATCAGTGCACTTATAAAAGGCCGTAGATACGTGAAACAAGGTATCTAGTTAGTTTTTTTCTTGGTTAATGAAGAAGAAACATTTTATTTCCTGTAGTGCTTTTTAAAATAATGTTAATGTCTGTATGCATCCCGTGTGGTTTTTAAGCTGTCGTTTTGGTTGTTCGTTTTTTGTCTATTCTCACGTCTGAAACGTACTGTACCTTTTATTTCGTTTGGTTTTTTTAACGCGAACTTAAGTGCGCAAAGAAGAGACCATTATGAAATGACGAATTATTTGGACTCTCGGACTCAAGCAAGGCAAACAAAAAAAAAGTCGTATCAGGTTCTCTTAGATAAATATTTTTATTATTGAGATCACAACATAAAACAACAATTAAAAACCATGGTAGAACACACCAACGGAACTTTCTCCATAGTCTTTAAAAGACATTTTAAACATTTGTGAAATGTTAATATGGTCACTGTTATGTTTGTTGGAGGTTTTAGGCAAAGAAGGAGTTGGTACTGTAGATATCATGTGCATTACAAATCACATTCATTTCTTGAAAATGTTTTTAGTCAATGGATAATCGATGGATAAGTCTTGCCTGTTGTCCCTTTCTCCCCCCAAAAACTATCCAGAATCCCATGACGGGAATGTCCTACCTGAACAACAATCACATCCTTTGCAATGTCATACGAGTGGCACCCCAGGATTGATGCGATTGTATCAGGATTCACTTAGGAAAAAACAAATTAAAGTTGCACCATGACAAATCCACTCATTGGTGGGAATATCCGTATACTGTATATCATGTTCTGTTTTTTTCCAATAACCTCTACTAGGATCGTTTTTCTTTCTTCACTTGCTTCTAGGCTGACCACCAGGGACAGATGGAAAATATACAAGACGGCGTGTCTGATGTTTTTTGTCGCTGTGATAACTTTGACTGTGCTGCAGAGGGGCAGCACGTACAGCGGAGCCCAGTTTCGCGAAGACAGCCCGTCCAAGCAGGAGTCGCTCTCCGAAGGTGTCCACCACATGCAGAAAAAGGGCCTGCTGCCTGGGACGGAAGGCTTCTGGAAAGCAAGCAAGCAGGCGTCCGCGACAGAAAAGCCAAGAGTCACAGCCTCCAGAGCACCAAGAACCTGGGATGTGACCACTACCAACTGTACTGCCAACTTCAACTTCACGCAGATGGAGTGGTTTGGGGGCTTAGAGTCCAATTTCAAGCAGTTCCTGCTCTACAGACACTGCAGGTATTTCCCCATGACCATCAACCACCCAGAGAAGTGCAAGGGAGAAATCCACCTCCTGATTGTCGTCAAGTCCATCATCACGCAGTACGACCGCAGGGAGGTCATCAGAAAGACGTGGGGCAGGGAGAAAGAGGCGAATGGCAAAAGAATCAAGACACTGTTCCTCCTGGGTGCCCCTTCCAAGGAGGAAGAGAAAGCCAACCACCAGAAGCTCCTGGAGTACGAAGATTACAAATACGGGGACATCCTGCAGTGGGACTTCATGGACAGTTTCTTCAACCTCACCCTGAAGGAGGTCCACTTCCTCAAGTGGTTCTCCACCTACTGCGAGAATGTGCACTACATATTCAAAGGGGACGATGACGTTTTCGTGAGCATCGAGAACATTGTGGAGTTTCTGGATGGCAGTAAGATAAGGAACCTTTTCGTAGGAGATGTGCTGTACAAGGCCAAACCCATTAGAAAAAAGGAGAATAAGTACTACGTCCCCCAGGCATTGTACAATAAAACCCACTACCCACCCTATGCAGGTGGTGGGGGTTTCCTTATGGATGGGCCGCTGGCTAGGAGACTCTTCGGAGCTTGTGAAACCTTGGACCTCTATCCTATTGATGATGTGTTTCTCGGCATGTGCCTCGAGGTCCTGCGGGTCACTCCCGTCAAGCACAATGCCTTCAAGACGTTTGGGCTTGTGAAGAACAAGAGCAGCAAGCTGAACAGAGAACCCTGCTTTTTCAAAAGTATGATCGTGGTCCACAAGTTGCTTCCTCCGGATCTCATGCGCATGTGGAAGCTGGTCAACAGCAATCTCGTTTGCTCCCGGAAAGTAAACATTTTATAGCCGCTTGAGTCTACTCCACCGGAGAGTGAACGGGCCCTAGGGTGACAGAAACTGCACTGGGGGGTGGGGGGTGGCAGAGCAAGTGGGAAATTTGAGCGTATTCAAAGATGAGTACTCCCTTTTTTGGGAGAAGACTTGGGACAATTTAGTTAGTTAATTTAAGTACTGTACTGGGGGCAAACCTCGTGTAATGGAATACATGGGAAGAAAGCGGCTCTTGGGAAATTTGAATTCTGTATCGAAAATCGTGTGTACAGTTTCTGTATTTCAGCAATGGATCATTCAATGGCATTTGAAAACGGCGAGCCTGTCCACTGAGATGCTCCAACACTCATTTTCATTCAACTTTAATTGTTCTTATTCATCTCGCTTCCATTAACCTCAATCCAGTTGAACGAAGCTGGAATTAATTTCCAGTTCCAATTCCTTATGCAGCACGCCTCAAAGAATGGAGTTTGTTGTTTTGCCCTAGGGAAAAATGTAGATGCATTTATAAATGAAGCAACAAGACATTATTGAAGTAAAAACAAATTGACTTTTGACTGATAAATTGATGGATGCATAAGGTTTCATTCATTCCTGTTTTTGAAAATAACAACCACACAAACGAATTAAATAATTAAAGCAGAATTACTTGACGTTTCAGGAAGGCTAAATGAACTGCTCAATAATTGATGACTTCTTCTGAAGTGACAGATATTAATTGGCATAACTTTCTCTTGTCATTATGCCATCTGGACAGAGTGTCACTACCTCACTGATTTCCTCTTTTTGTCTCTTTCTTTTTATAAAAGGATGTGGTGTTTTTTAACTTGGTGGGTATAAGTTTTTCCACTAATGTAATGCGAGTTTGTTACTAATAGTGTAAGTTTGTTTTCTTAGTGTTACATCTTGGAAGTTGTGGAGCCTCTAATGAGAATACAAGATTACTCTATGAAATCCTGCAGTCAGTTACAGTAGCATTTCTACTTTAGTTTGCCGATAGTTTACCTCTGAGATCTATTCATATATATTTATGTAGCAGGATAAGGGGCTTTTGTTCCTCAACGTTCATATTTAGATTTAGTGAAATTTGTACATTTCAGTAGTCTTACACAAATGCACAGATGTTAATGTAAGCAGTAAATGAAAATATTTTGGAACTGTTAAAAGATAATCGGAATAAATCAAATTCTAATTATACTGGTACATACCTGGGATATGGTAATTTGACAGTCTCCAGAATCACACTTTGGAAAGAGAAAATAATACTGCCTGTTATTTTTCTATTATATACTTTAATTGTGAATAAAATCATAATAACTAAGTAGGTCACAAATTACCTGTATTGTATATGGATGGTGTACATAAATGTAAAAATTGAAGATGTTTAAGGAAAAATAATGTTTGTAAATAAAGATATTTAAAATTTATCCTGATTTCCAAGACATTGTTTAAGGTTATTGTCCATACATAAAGGTAGTTAATTGAATTTGATATAATGATATGATGTTCAAAATCCTTGGTTACATTACTTGAAGACAATGTGCAGGCTTTAAGTGTCATGTACCTCGACATCATTTGCAATACAACAGTAGATTGGTGATCTACAAAGTGAAATATTTCACCCTCAAGGTACGGAACAAACTATACTTGCAGACCAAAGCTTGAATCCATTCACCAGTCAGGACTTAAAGAAGCTGCTACTTAATGACGACTTTTTGTTTGCCAATTGGCTCTTGCTTCTGCCTATTGAAAATCTGAAAATCAAGTACTACATCCATCTAGTGCAATTTTCAGGAGGTGGGAGTTTGGATGTAACTTGTGTCCTTGAGCAAAACGTTCAGCAGATTAAATTAACAGGTTAGTTCAAATCAAAGGCAATTCAGCCAGAAAAAGTTTTGAAGCCTTCCCCATTTTACACACCACACACCACACCCTCAAAAGGCAAAAGAACGCCCTAAAAAACTGACCTGATGAACACCCTTGGTTAAAAACAAGAAATATGCAAGGAGACCCCCTCCCCTCCCCAGAAAGAAAGAAAAGCCAGAAAGGGGAACCCCTCCCCACCTTAAAGAGATTGACTCCGGTTTCCTTCAACCCCACCAGTAGGAGGCCTCCCCTTGAAACCCAGAGCTACTGGAGGCTGGACAAAAGCTGGTGGGAGGGAGGGGTGTGTGAGATTCGACTCGTTCGAGATATTGATGCACAGGAGAGCAGAAGCTGACCTGCTCCCAAACGTCTGTGTACAAATTCCATGCAGATCACAAAGTAAGCAGGACTTGCAGAATTCTCTTTTACCCACCTGGCATTCATAATGCAATTCTCTAGATAGCAATATCAACCTGTCCATCAATCTACTGTTCACCAAAAGTGACAAATTCAGTAGTATGTTATTGAAAATTGTGTTTGTCCTCATACCCGAAAATCTTATTTTAGATTTCAAAAAAATTCCATGTCAAAAAGGGAAACAATCCGTCTTGCAATCTAATAAGAAGGACAACTGAAAGCAGAAGATGGCTGTTACTCTTCTCAAGAATATAACAATTCTTGGTATACAAAGGCATGCCAAGGCATTTCTTTTAGAAAACTACACATTACAGCAAGCAAGGCAGAGGAAGGTAAAGTATGTTTCTTTTATACCCAAAATACAGCTCCAGAGCCTGAGGTTTACAGAGAAGACTATACCTTTAAGATAAGGAAGAGTGCTGTTTTGCCATTCTTTATATGATCTCAATTCATGTTATTAAAAATGATCATTATGTGGGCTCATTAATCAGTGGCTGTATCATGAGACCATAAACACCAAACAGAAGTGTCTTTTCCTTCCGGGCTCTTCCTAACTGACCTATTCAGTGTGAAACTACCTTGCCTTGATGTGGGAGGAAGAAGGAAGGACGACTTGAAATGCAGGCGTTGAGTCAGGCTTTTTGTTTGCTCTTGGTAATTGATTCTTTGATGTTACCAGCTTCAGAAAAAGACAGACAAGGCCCGTCTCCTTCACAAGTTCTCTCCAGGCTGCTAGTACACATCACATGATGGGACTACTCTCCTTCATCTGTCTCCTTGGTGCTCTGGTGCCTTTTCTTTGTGAATCTGAACAGACCAGAGGAACGCCACCATCCCCCTCCCCAGAAAATCACTCCACCTCCCAGGTAAGAAGAGGAGCCTGGTACAACTAACCAACAGGAGGAACGAGGAAAACCAACAATACCACCAATATTCACTCAACACCCTCAGGTTCAGGATCAAAACCCACCCTTTTTTTAAATTTGCTTTCATGCATCTGCCCTTGAACATGAAATGGGTGTGGACTAGGATTCTAAACAAAAGTGGTAAGGAACTCACAAATTAACTGGATGATGTTAAATCACCCCCCACCAGAAGATAACTGAAAATTGTTGTATGAATGTTTCTAAACTCAGTTCATCACACAGATATTTGGGATTGAACTATGTTTAAAACTCAAAGCAAACAGCCCTGTAAAAAAGCTAAAGACCTTACTGCCATCTTGTGTCACAAACCACTGTTCTATTGTGAAAATGATGTATGAATCTTTTTGCTTTAAACAGTGAATAAAACCATGTAAGAATCCACCGTCATATTTCACAAGAACTTCAGGCTCAAAATGATATGCATTTTCAATCACATTCAAGGAGTTCGTTCATTCAGCAGCCATATCACCCTGCAACTCACAACTGGCACTGAAGCTAAGCAGGTGTGAGGCTAGTCAGTACCTGGAGGGGAGACCTCCTGGGAAAAACTTTGGTTGCTGCTGGAAGAGGTGTTAGTGAGGCCAGCAGGGGGCGCTCACCCCACACTCCACGTGGGTCCTAATGCCCCAGTATAGTGACGGGGACACTATACTTTAAACAGGCGCCGTCCTTCGGATGAGACATAAAACCGAGGTCCTGACTCTCTGTGGTCATTAAAAATCCCAGGGTGTTTCTTGAAAAGAGTAGGGGTGTTACCCCGGCGTCCTGGCCAAATTTCCCATTGGCACTTACCAATCATGGCCTCCTAATAATCCCCATCTATGAATTGGCTTCATTACTCTGCTCTCAACCCCACTGATAGCTGATGTGTGGTGAGCGTTCTGGCGCACTATGGCTGCCGTCGCATCGTCCCCATTACCTATAAAGCGCTTTGAGTGGTGTCCAGAAAAGTGCAATATAAGTATAAGCAATTATTATTCAGTCCTTTGTAGCTCAAAATAGCAGCTGACGATGTTGAACAGGGATGTGAAACGACTGCTTTACCTTGAGTTAAAGTGCCACCTTGTGGCCATGGGCTGTACACCTTAGAGATGCAAATTTACCGTTTTGATGACCAAAATCACTTCCATTTTAAAGCAGCACATTCATTAGTCTCATTTCAGGGAGTGGTTACCAAGTAACTGGCATAGTCTGAACAATTAAACGACTGACCATTTGCATTAAAGAAAGAAGGAAACAAATCGGCTAGAAATTCTAACCAGTCTTGCATTCAGGAAATGGGCACATCTGGGCCTTTTCATTAAGTCCTATAGTTCTCTAAAAGGTCCGTCAAAGATAGTTTCAGTCTTTTATTACTGCCCATTTCTCACCCAATCCACAGCTTCTCACCTGGGGTAGATCAGCTGAACAATGAACTGAGTCGGGAAACACTACCCCCCACCTTACATCCCGTTTATCATCTCAGGGATCATTGTGAAAGTCAGAAAACGTAATGCAAGACCCTATTCCCAGTCTACAGTATGCACGCGGTAAGTGAAACCTTCTACACCAAAAAATTAATTACTCTCAAATCGTAGATATACGAATTAACCTGAGGAAATGGCCAAACCTCTTAAGTCGTCCAAGGCAAACATCATATTCTCTTCACTTAAAACATTCTTCCACAAAACAGTTTACATTAATTCCACATTAGCCTAGAGGCAGAACTGACATCACAAATCAAACAGCACAAAAATTTTATATAAAATTTATTAGTGTGAAAAATTCACACCACAATTGTCCCAGTTGGATCAAGGTTTACCAATTTGATTTAAAATGAAAAGTGAAATTTAAAAAAACATGCACAGCATTACTGCTCGTTACAATCCCTTGTGACGACGGCCAACAGTTGATAGATCTTAAAAGGCCTTTATCAAATGTGTCTGTAAAAAGGCATCTCATCTACTTGTAAAGCGGCAACCAGTAATTAAGAGACAATTGAAAATATCAATTTATTAATGTTAAAGAGAGAAAGATGAAATACGAATGGTCTTTGCTGACCACAACCGATCTCCACCGTCAGAAAACGTATGCTCCTCTTGAAGGACATCAACAAAACTCACTGAACAAATCTTTGCCATTTCCAAACAGCACACATAGGCAACTACCAGAGAATCTAAATACCCAAACACTCCTCTGGGTCTGTTTAATCTTCCACCCGTTACAATTTGTTTAACATTTCTTATGGTAAAACTTTTCCATTTACAGCAAACTAAAAAAAAAGTAAGAAATAAAAAAACACATACGGAAACTACACTTTTTACAAAAGGTAAAATGAAGTCATACAAATCACATGTACATGTACAGTATGTACCTAGACCGGCACCATGTTTCACAGTGCAGGCGGGCGTCGCATTCCATTTTACCCCTTTGAAAAAGTTAATGAAGATGAACATGGGCAGTCAGCACACCTCTGAGCTCAAACAGCTCTCTTCAGCTACGGGGCGAGGGAAGGCAAAGGTGTCCATCACATTTATAATTTTATATAGTTGTTACTTCCTGGAATGTCCAAAGGCTCTGTCAGCGCATTGAGAGAAGTAATCAAAATGAAAACAGAGTCCATTTGAAAAAAAAAACAACAACCGTATATACACAAGTTTAATCGTCAAACGTCGTCTTCTTTCCCTGGGGCTTTACTCCACCGAATCCACGGCCTCTTCCTGAAACAGACAACCAACACCAGACACGAGCATTAAACCACAATCGAGCTGCAGATCCTACAAAGCTCACTTTCCAAGGAAACAAGATGGGGGGGTCGCAGATAATTTTCCATATCCGTCCCGAAGCACAGCAGACCCTGCTTCTAAGACAGTGACGGGGACCGCCCTCTCTTCTCAAGGACTGCTCACTAGACCTTGGGCTAGTGTCACCAAGGGTTAGAAATGAAAAGCCCACCAAAGTGCATCCAGGACCAGAGTATTGGTTGGAAGCAAGCAGTACTTAACAAGAAACCCATCCATTCCAATGTTTACTTTGAAGAACAATTCCTACTGAAACAGGGTGACGGGGGGCACAAAGCAAAAGGAGAACTGTGCATTGTTATGGGGAAAGAACTGAAAGTCATATTTCTCTACGTACCTCCAAACCCACCACGATTGCCCCCACGGCCGCCCCGGAAGCCGCCGCCTCTGCCGAAGCCTCCGCGTCCTCCTCTGCCACCGCCGCCTCGGCCCCCGAACCCTCCAAAACCTCCCCGGCCACCGCCGCGCTGCCCCTCGCCCTTCGGCTTGGCGTAGTCCAGCGTCACCCTGCTCCCGTCGATCTCGCAGTCCTCCATCGCCTCCTTCGCGGCCTTGCAGTCCTGCTCACTGTCAAAGTCCACAAAGCCGAACCTGGCAGGAAAAGCCCAAGTTACAACACCGAACAGGACCTCCGTGCTTACCCACAAACGTTCTCTTCCCACGGCACTGAAACAAAGCACTCCCCACTGTTTTATGGAACTCCTTAACTACCATCTGCGCGAATTCTTCCCCTTACCTGCAGGTGCAGGTTTGGAAAACACATCCTACACTACCTAGAAGTTCAGGAAATCACACCGACGTTATCCTCAAGTTAATACACGTGTCACAATAGACCTAGAGAGCATTTCCCCGCAAGGCAGGGGAAGCTGGGAGGTCAAATTGTGTTTGGTTTACTTCTCTTGCGAATCCGTACTCTGTCACCAACCAGACAAGAGAGGAGCTCATGAGAAGAGAACCACTTCAGTTCCACCCCCGTTCAGAAAAAGTTCTAAAAGACGTCAAGATGCTGTGCTCCCAAGACAACGGATGTCACTGAAGAAAACGTACCCTTTTGAGGATCCATCCTTGTCTGTGACTATCCTGGCTGCAACAGAGCCTTCAAATGAGTCTTTCAAAGTCTGGTCTGTTGTGTCCTCAGAAAGACCTCTGACAAAAAGCGTCTTGGTGGGGCCTGAATGTCCAAAGAGAAACATTTAAAGAGACTGACCAAACTCACCGCACACTACATGAAGAGTTGGTATTCTCAGCAATTCGGCATTAATCGCCCAAACGCCAGGGAAGAAGTGCTTACCAGAGCTCCCTCGGCCACCGTCCGATTTCTGTGCAAGCTTGCTGTACTCTAGTCTGATTGTCCTGCCTTCAATATCGGTGTTGTTGTGCATTTCAAGGGCTTCCTTGGCATCCTCAGCGTTCTCAAAATCTATAAATGCGTATCTTTATATGGATTGGATAGAAAGAAAAAGATCACATGAGCACAGTCTTTTTTTCTGGAGAGCAGGAATACAGGTCTGGTATCTGACGCATATGTATATTTAATCACAAAATCAGTACATTAAGCTCAAAACGGTACTCTACTTACCCTTTTGCTCTGCCATTGTTCTGTGGAACTCGGACAGCAATTGCTTTCTCGAATGTGCTCTGGAGTGACTCTTCTGTTGCACTGTAGGCTAGGTTATTGACTACAAGTGTCTTGCCAGCCATGTTTTCTGGAAATGTAGAGAAGAAAGGATCAGCACTCTTTCACCCCCTTTTAAACTACATGAAGTACAAATGTAAGGACTAGATCAGTACTTGACTATCTAAAAATAAACTCGTCATGGTTTCTCAGAGTCTTAATTCATCATTTCTAGTCCAGAAAAGAAGCTGAAACATCCCCTACGTTTCACATGTTTCAGAGCTCAATCGTAAGAGTAAAGCCCAAAGATTTCTAAATGCTGCTTACCACCCAGAACCATGCTCAATGCCCAAGAGAAATTACTATGAGGCAAGTTCTTGTAGAAGACGCATTTCAGAACTAAATTATCAGCAGAAAACAAAGCCAATCCATTTGCTTTTCTGAGACGATGTTTGAAGACTTTGTACAGCAAAGTATTCGAGTTCTCGGTGCTCACCTGACATCCTGGGCCCCTTCTGGCTTTTCTTCCCAGAGTAATCCAAGATGATTGAGCGGCCCTGGACATCGGCTCCTTGCTTCTCTTCCAGGACCTTCTCGGCAACGGCTTCCGTCTCGAATTCTATATAAGCAATTCTGCAACCAAAAGGCAAACGCTTGAATTCTCATGTACAAGTACAGCCCCTGTGTCAGTTTCTTACCCTCAAGGTTAATTTAATAAGAGTTTCAAATACACACAACCAGCTGCAAAGTACCCTTAAAAAAAACTGGAGGTGGGTCTGCTGTGCGAGTACGTAAGAAAGCCCTGCACGTAAAAAGGAACTATAAATTCATCTCGGGCCGACTCCACCCATCCATCCATTTAGTGGCACCCAGACCCCTTGATACCAAAGACCATACATTGACAAGCACCTGAAGCCAAGCTGAGAAACACACATACCCTTTGCTGGAGCCATCCTTGGCAGTCAGTAGTCTGATGTCGACCGCCTGCTGAAATACTTCTCTCAGCTCCTCCTGTGTGATGGAGAAAGGAAGGTTCTTCGCAAACAAGGTGCGCGAGTCCCTCTCTGCCAGAAGAAAAACAAAAACGGAACCGGTAAGGGGCCAGTGACCAGTCAGCTCCTAACCTCCACCACAGACCAGGAACTTTCTTGGACACTCCTAGTCTAGAAGTAACTCCTCAATGAGCAAAGGAAAATTACACCAACGAGTGATTCGAATAGACCAGGATGGACTTTCCCATTCCATGGACAGATTACACCATGAATGCTGAACCTTTCAGAATAGTCCTATGCTCAGGTAGAGAAAAGACCATTTGCTTTGTAGGGGAATGGGATGTCATTACCGAGCCAATGATTACCAATGTTTGAACACAGGGCCTCTCTGACATCTGCAGTGTCACTAGATCTCATGATTCTGATGATGTTTGCACAGCTGCAGTGATGTCAAAGTGCATTAGCAGGCTCATCCACTGGTGTCAAGCAACTGGACCAACCTTTGTGGTCACAACCTTCCACGTCATCATCAAGGGTTAGCTTTACACCTTTTTTTTTAAAGACGTTTCTGGGAAAGTCACCTAACTTCAAATTATTTAATGTCACACATCAACAAACAAAAGGACAAGCAGAAAGCAGAAGTGGCATTTAAGGCTGATAAGAGGCTACATGGTTATATTGACGTTTTCACAGTTTAAAAAAAAATCTTACCATCTCGGTCTTGCTGGGCATTCTGCTTGCTCCTTGCCCTGTCCACTCTGAGCTCCAAACCCAGAAGCTTTTTCCCATTCAGTTCCAAAGCCTTCTGCAGATCCTCTTCAGTAGCAAAATCAACATAGCCAAATTTCCTAAAGGAAAACACCGGCAATAGTTAGCTCAACTATTGAGCTTACTTGGCACCAAGTAAAGCACAAACATTAAAATTACAATGATCTGACAAGCCACACAAACATCTACAGAAACCTGTGTACTCACTTGCTGTAGGCAATTCGGACATCCTGGGCTTGGAGGTTGTTCTTGGAAAAGAAATTGCCCAAAGCCTCCTTGAGTTCATCAAAGTTTTTATCCGAATTGAGGTTTCCGACAAAAGCAGATAAGCCTAAAAAAAATTATAATTAAAAAAAAGAAATTAGTTACATTCAATATTGCTTAGCATGAAAACCAAGCCCAGTGGCTAACCAGACTGGATCTTCACCCCCCCCCCCAACTTTTCTTATAAGCACTGAGTATCCTATGACAAGCCCCTGCCACCCTGTTCCAGAGGTGAATGGAATTATACAATATTCAGCACTATTGGGGTTTGTCACGAGGGCTCTCTTTTAAACACGTCTTTGGCCAATTTAGTTTCCCCAAGTAAAAAAAAAGGCTAATTTACAAAATAAGATTTATATCCTCACGTTTCAATAGAATGGGATTTAAATAGTGCACAACCACTGAAGACAAAACATAAAATTTTATGTTCTATCTTGGGGAACAAGGGAGACGTTCTGATTAGCTGAGCTGGACACCAAGATCTTTACTAACCTTCTTGCTCAGATTTTGCCTTCTTGGCAGGTGGGGTCTCCTTCTTTTTTGGCTCTGGCTTCTTCCTCTTCCCGGGAGTCTGAGCAGGCTCTGAAAAACAGTCCAGTTACACATATGTGGTCTCAAACAGGAAAGGCAAACAATCACAGCCGCATACATTTTCAGAACAACGTAAAGACAAAATAAGCGCTAACACAAGTTACAAACGGGCCTTTAGTTGCAGGTTGAGGTCCAGCCGTTCACTCCTCAGTTCTCAACACACTAGAGATTTGGGCTTTGAACTCACCTTCCTCATCACTCTCCTCGTCTTCATCGTCCTCTTCGTCGTCGTCGTCCTCCTCATCGTCCTCTTCTTCAGACTCCTCCTTTGCTTTCACCATACCAGCTTTCTTTGCCTTAGCAGCGGAAGCCGGAGTCGTGTCCATCTGCTCGACTTCTGAGTCTTTAAAACGGAATGAAAACCACAACGTGCTCATTTCCACTGTTCCACTGGACAAGTTAGTGCTGCCTCACTGGTACACTCTCCCCAGCCTCGCACCAAGCCCATACCAATCATCACACTACTTTAAATTCCACTGTCAGGAGCTTAAATGTCTGGTTTGACGGGAGATCTCTAGAAATACCACCCAATTGCATATTTTCAAGCACATCAGTATGGAAAAAAAGACATCAAGTACTCAACTCAGTATTAAGTCCCTTAATGCTCATCATATGTGCTTGCTGCAATTCCAACTTGCATAATCTGGTTGCAACCCTTTGTATAATCTTAAACACATACCGCTGGCAAACAGTTTAACATAGCTCAACATCTGCAGACCTTGCAACAAATACGTAAGAAGCCCTGCATTGTCGTGACAACTTATACATCCGATAAAGCCTGAAGTTTCTAGGTAAGACTGTCCTTCAGCTCTGAAATGTAACAAAACAACCCTCACCATCTTCTTCATCATCTTCTTCATCATCCTCCTCCTCTGACTCTTCCTTCTTGGCTAGGGCGGTCTTTTTTGCAGGGGTAGACTTTGCCTGAGTGGCCTTTTTGGGTGGAGGGGCCTCTTCCTCAGATTCTTCATCTGCACCAGGGGAACAAAAAGGTCAGAGCCTTCTTCTCTTAAACTCAGACTTGCATATTTAATCAACACAGAAAGCACAAACCCGCCGGAGAGCCAGGAACATCATATCTGGGGAAAACTCAAACCTTAGCCATTATTCCTTTAAATATTGAGTTTGCACATTTGTCCTAAAACTGCTTTCAACAGGTTCATTAAAAAAAAATCACAAGCAATTTTTCTGCATGCACAAAGCTTTTCAATAGCATTGAACTGTCCTCCACCTATGCAATTCCCACAAGACCACTCACCATCTTCATCCTCTTCCTCGGACTCCTGCTTCTTGGCGGGGGCGGCCTTTTTGGCAGGGGTGGCTTTTGCTGGGGTGGCCTTCTTGGGCGGGGGGGCTTCTTCCTCCGACTCGTCATCTGTGACAACAGAACAGGTTAAGAGTCTCCCGGGCTTCGGACCAGATACAAGGATTCAAGAACTTAATGTTCCTAAAAGTATAGCTTTCTGACGAGTGACAACTAGGGTACATCTGTGATCACCAGAAAGCACCAAACTGTTTCACTGCCCTCTGTTTCACTCCCTCTGAACTAGGGAGGTTCTAAAATACACAATGTGATTATAACAACTGCATTGTGCATTGAAGGCACACCTCTGTATTGGCAGCACCTTCAGGATATGGTAAGCCTACCGGGTTTCTGCATATCCACGATCCCACCCTCCTGTTTTGACTCCAGCAGAGCGCTAAGCTAACTGAACCACCGCCAAATAAAACAGGACCCAAGAAGATTTTAATTAAGTAAATCAATTAAGTAGCTTAAAAAGATCTGCAGGCGGGGAGGGAAGAGGCCATTTTTCCCTACACACTCAAGTGCCTTGGAAACTCAAGACCACCCCAGGCTATTAAACCCCCTCCCTGAATCACTGCACCGTCACTCACCATCTTCATCATCGTCCTCCTCCTCCTCGGACTCCTGCTTCTTGGCGGGGGCGGCCTTTTTGGCAGGGGTGGCTTTTGCTGGGGTGGCCTTCTTGGGTGGGGGGGCTTCTTCCTCCGACTCGTCATCTGCGACAACAGAACAGGTTAGGAGTCTCCCGGGCTTCGGACCGGCCCGAGCAGGTTTAAGATCAGGGCCCCGGCAGGGATGTCAGCGAGCCCCAAGTCAAGGTCTGAAGAGGGGTGGAGGCCTAGCCAGCAACCAGCCCAAAAAGGCCCTTCCTGGGGACAAATGCCACCTGGACAACATTTATATTGCTCATCTCTACCGAAGGGTCCAACAGCAGTGCTCCATCCAGGATCTAAAACCATGAACCCAGAGATCTAACTTCCTCTCCCCAGCTCCTTGCCAAACACTGGCGAGCCACCCTTGCCCTCTTAAGACTATTGCTGGGATGTTATTGACAGCTAGAAAGTCACCGTGACTGATCATACCATCGTCATCCTCCTCCTCCGATTCCTGTTTCTTAGCTTTGGCGGCTTTTTTCAGGGGCGCCGCCTTGCCCTTGGCGGCCTTGCCCTTGGCGGGGACTGGGGGGGCATCTTCCTCTGAAGAGCATCACATTACGCAAGAGTTAATCCAGCATACTGTACTCAGGACCAAATACAGGGGAATATCACAGCTGAAATTCCCCCGTTCAGAAAAAAAAAACATTTTGAACTAAAAGGGAATACCTCCCCCCCAATGCAAACCTCAGAGCAGTGGGGTTCAAAATATATTGTCCTTCTGGCTCAACAAAGGCAAGTATATCAGCTTCCTAAGCCTCTACAAAGAAGGAACAACTGAGTGGAACCATCTTTATACTCCACACAACACTTCAAAATATTAACTACGCTTCGTATAATAGTGATAAGTGTATTGCTGGCATCTAAATGCTGATTTAAGATTTGGGCATTTCCAATTCCTTAATTAACACTCACTGCAGCTAGCATCTTGTAGGTTAAGAACTAAATCCTGCCAAACACTGGCTTTTGGTTATTTCCGACATGGTTGACACCATTTTTAGAAACCTGGTGGTTGACAACAAATGCAACAGCCTCTGTCCAGATCTTTGCACTTCCACTTCACCCTATAACATGCATGGAGTGAAAGATGAAGGCTCCCAGACGCGTTTCATCACTTACCATCGTCTTCATCACTTTCCTGCTTCTGTGCCACTTTGCCATTTTTGGCGGCTTTCGTTACTTTAGCTGGCGTGGCTGCCTTCTTGGCGCTGGCTTTTGGGGGAGGTACCTGAAGCCGAAAGGAAAAAAAAAAAACATGATTCCCCTTTCTGCACAAAGAAATGCCCTTTGTTAAACCGGTATTGGGTTTCCCAGTCGAACCCCGTTTTAGGACACGGGTCACTGTCCAAAGAGACCTTACACCTTCCAGCGAAACCACCAACTCCAAAACAAGAGGGCCCGAATCGCACAAGCACGTGTAGGACACGACCTCCGGTTTGGCTCCACGCTGACACAGCGCGACCCTCAGCCCACGTGTTGCGGCGAGTCTCTGTCGCTCTTACCTCTTCGTTTTCCTCTTCACTGCTGTCCTCTTCTTCATTGGAGTCCACGTCTTTAGGGGGCGGTGGGGCCTTTTTCTTAGGGGTAGTTGTCGGTTTTTTCGCTGCCTAAAATAAGAAAAAAAAACCCACTTCATATGAAGCATGACTACCCAGCGGGGTATCCGCTGTTTATTCATAGGCCGCAAAAAAACTGTTTATCGCCTTGGGGTGTCAAAAAATATTGTAACCGTTTGTACATCGAAATAATTGTGTACTTGTATACGGAAAATGGTCGGGTCACCGGAAAAAAAAAACTACGCTTGTGTAGTACAAACCACCGCCGCCATGTCCCCTCCACAGCGTGCTCCCTCTCTAAGACACTATTTTGCTAGCATGTTTAGAATCTAAATTTCTCAAAATAGTTAAAAATAAAAAAGGTAATGTTCAGCACACAGCCTGCAATGTCCAACTACTAATGTCTAAACCGCTCGACGGACACACGTCGTGGTGACTGCGTGATGGCTCCACGCTGAAAACCCACGTGGTGCTCCGCGAGGCCTAGTCATATGTAACTATATCCAGCTAATACAAACCCGAAATAAACATAAATGGAAAAACTACATATAGCACGATCACGGTTCTAATCATTACCAGAAATAAAGCAATTAAGAAACAGTCGTCTGTTTCTTTCCCCACATCATAATATAAAAGCGCAACCAAATTGGAAAGTTCCTTTTTTTACCAAAATTGCAAAGCGCTCACGCTGCTAGGAGTTATATTTTACATTTAAGAGGAGTTACTGCTTCAAACAAGACCCAAATGTAATCAAGTAAGGCGATAAACCAAAAAAACAGCTTCCGCGCTCGCAGGCGAATGCGCAGGCATGGCCATTTTGAGAAACAAGAGTTCACCACGCAGAAAAACATGGCTGATTACTCGAAATCTGGGTCGGCTTGAACAGGCACCAAAACGCACTTCCATTGTGCTCCGTCTTTCATCCGGAAACTAATAACCCCCTACGTTACCCCCAAAACACGACTGCACCCGCATAATCATAAAAAAAAACATTCATCCGCTGCAAAAAAATGCTCGGGCAAGGCAAACCGAAAGGAACAAAATCTCACATCTCCAGTGCCATTTTGTACATCAAACCCATCGCCTCGAACTTTATATTTTGAAATCGGCGATGAAAATCACATCTTACCTTCGCCAGTTTCACCATCTTGACTGTCTGCGGGGTTGTTTACTCGACTAAGATCGATCGGGAAAACGAAAAAGCTAATGCAAGTTTTAATCACTGCTCCACACGTGGCCTAACCCTGCTCTTCGGTGAGGCGCTGAGACGAGAAAGACGGACTCGCAGGAAGAAGCGCGAGGTGCTTTACTGTTGTGCGCGTTCCACCTTCCACGCCCACGTGTTATTTCTTGGCCAATCGGGTCGCAGGAATTTGCATCGCGCTCGGCTTCTGGGGTTTTCGTGAACGCGCTTGTCCGAGCCCTGAAGAGACGAGAGTGGATTTAGTTAGTACTGCACAGTATTCGTAATATGTATTTTTAGTGTGAAATTTGTATAGGTGTATACTCGTGTCTGGATTGATATAATTTGTTTGTTTTTTTTAAATAAAGAAACATATTTTTAAGCTTCAATTTCATCGAACCATTTGGCATTTAGTTGAAACTATGAATGAGAAAAAAACTTCCAATTTAAATACGATAAAACCTGTTAAAATATTAACTTTTTTTGTGTACTGGACTTCTCGGTGGATTGTACCGGTATCTCGAGTTCCGTTCACAGCCCATTAAACCTAAAGTGCCGGCCACCCATGTGACTTTAAAGTGCACATGAGCTCTAACAAGTTTTTAGTGATACTTCAAAAACACAAAGTAAAAACGCAAAGTGTAACATACATAGGAACGGCTATTCTTTTCAGTAAATACATAATATCCACCCGCAAGCAAATCCCATTTACAGACACCCAATGGGAGTGAAACAGTGGCGTCCCATGTGCTTCTAGTGTTTGGCCACCACGTGTTTCAAAATACACCCATTTTAAATCGATCACGGACAGAGGGTAGCATGGCTGCACAAAACAGGGAGCCTTGAGCTTCAGAAGTACAGTACGGCTTGTAAAGTTTTCTTTTCCCGAAGGTATTGTATTAGTGAAATGTTCTAAAGTGATTGAAATGTTTTGATTTTGTGAAATGTCTGGTATTGGAAAACAACGAGTTTTAATGCGGGGTAATGGAAGAAGGAGGGCGAAAAATTAAAATACAGTGGTTACAATTTAATGCACATGAATTATATAGTTTCACGATATTACTATTCAGTTGTTTTTCTTCCAGGAAAAAAAAAACTCATTCAACACGAGGAGGGGATGCTCACCGAGATTCAGGGCATTCTCCTTGTTATTTTTATATCTACCTTAAGGTCTAACGTCAAAAAATAATGACGATAAATATAAGACAGTCTTATAGAATACAGTTTAGCCTTGTAATGTAGAATCGAATTAACGTGCACGGTGATCTGCTAAATAAAACAATACCCACTTTTATATACACAAATGAATCAATGCATGAAATACAAGAAGAATATATATGAGCAGAGAGTTTTGAGTCATGGATAGCTACAGATCGATCGGGTAATTTATGTGGTCTTGGTAACACGAAAATCTGAATTTTGAGGGGAAAAAAAAGTTTCTCACAGTCCTACATTAAATCACCAAGTCAAAATAACTGGACCTCCATCATCTGTCATTGTGACCACGTCTTTTTGTGTGTAAAAATGACTGCAACAGGGCAGAAATTGCTGGCGGTAATGATCGCTGTGGATTTGAGAGTTCTGGTTTCAAATCCTTGGTTTACGCTGCTGTTACACCCCGAAGAAAGGCCCTTCGTTTAAATCGCTAATGGTTCTTGAATTACCAATGTACTTAAATTCAAACAATCGAAATGATAACCGGAACAGTAGGTCCACTTAATGGATTAGAACACGTGTAAGGTATACTTGGGAGAATAAAAGATAAGGTCGATAAAAAAATGTAGTAGAAATTAATACATTAAAAGTAAATAGTATCTAAAGGTGACGTTTGGACAGATGCATTTTGAAGATTTGGAAAAGTATTGACGTAAACAGAATATCAGCTTAGATACAAATTGAAATGCTCACGGTCCTCGATTTACATTTAGCTTAATTGTACCTGGGTAAGACCCACAAGAGGGATAGCACAAGCTACATAACGTTAGGCAGGCACTTTAGTGACGGTAATGTGTAAAACCAATGTCAAATGTTCAGACGTACAAAATGAACTTGTTTGCATTTACTGCTTTTGACTGAATATATAATGCATAATGTAAGGCCATCAGCGTTTTGGTCATGTTACCTACTGTAACTCTCTAAGCGAAATCATACCGCAGCAATATGGCTGCCCTGTTACCTTTCCGGGTGTGAAAACGTGTAATATAAGAAGGGATATCGAAACTCCCTACCAAAAGCCTTGACATGAAATATCGCGAGAGTTTGATATCTTCGTCATGACGTTCGCGGGACCTTGAAAGAGCGAGATTTGGTTGGACGATTTGAATGTGGCGAGGAAACGGTGTAGAGGTGTACAAACCTTGCGCTATTGGTAAACCTCCCCAGTCCTAAATGCCTGAATCGCTATCTGCGGGGGAGAAATAACCCAGCGGCTGTTATGTAGGAAGTGTTAGTCAGCAAGGATTTTTAGTTGTCACCTTCTCCTTCAAAGGAGAGTCACGCTGTGAATTCCTGGTTGAGAAGCCGCTTTCGCTTATTTTAAGGTTAAATAGTGTATCATTATTAAATCATGGCGTTTTGTTTATATTAATCCTGTACGAAGAATTTGGTGTTTGATTATGTCTAGGTGGTCTTCAGATTCCTCCAACGGTTGCGGTACTATGTTGGAGTAATGTATGTAATTCTGCTCAATGAGCTTGGTCTGATGTACTGGGCTCAACGGTTAGAAGCAAATTTAACATCTCTCAAGAGACCACCAGGTGGCGCTAATTGACGACTGTTTATTTTTTTAATAAAAAACTATTTTATATAGCGCCTTTAAAGATGACTTCTCAAACCGCTTTTCAGAACGACAACAACAATAAAAAGTACACAAGAAATGCACAATGAGAGGAGCCAGTAGATGGTGGATATTGAATACAGTAGGAGCAGAGGGGTAAAGAACAGAAACAGTTAAGTAAAGTAAAGGCACTTCTAAAGAAGAACGTTTTGAGTTTGGATTTGAAGGAGTTTAGAGAAGGTGACTCTCATATTCTTGGGGATAGAATTCTAGAGCTTGGGGTTAGAACAGGAGAAGGCCCTGTCACCCATAGAGTGTAGACGGGCTTGGGGGACAGTTAGGAGACCAGAATTAGAAGAGTGAAGGTTGCGAGGTGGGGAGTAGGGCGATAATAGCTCAGACAGGTACTGAGGTACCAAGCCATGCAGAGCCTTACAGGTGAGCATGAGTATTTTGATGTCGACTCGAAACTTGACAGGAAGCCAGTGCAAGGACTCCAGGATAGGAGTCATTGGACCTGGTCAATGTGGATTTAGAAACCCCAGCGAGTAGAGCATTACAGTAGTCAATTCAGGAGAAGACAAACGTGTTGATCAGCTTTTCAGCTACAGTAAGTGATAACATAGGATGTAGTCTGGTGATATTTTAGAGGAAAAAGAAGGATGTTTTGACAATATATTGCACATGTGGGTCAAATGTCAAGCCTGAATCACATATCACCCCCAAGATTTTCAATTTAGACTGAAGTTCAAGTAAGAACTTTTTGTGAAAGTACATTTAAACTAATCCATTCTGTTGGGATACAGTATATTTCCAGGCACTTTTTGTTTTTAAAGTGAAAATTGAGTTAATCGTGTATTTAGCTCTTTGCATCTAGATGCATGGACAGTTTCCATTAAAGCAGCACATTTAAACATCCACTGGACATATCAAACAAATACATCAGGTTGTACGTGGTGAGAGAGATAGATCCAACTTGCTCTGCGGTGAAATTATTTAATTGTTTTTATGAGCTTTTCATATCAACTAAACACAAAAACCTAAAAATTATTAGAGTTTAAAAAATCTAATAATAATTGCTTACACTTATATAGTTCTTTTCTGGGCACTCCACTCAAAGCACTTTACAGGTAATGGGGACTCCCCTCCACCACCACCAATGTGTAGTCCCCACCTGGATGATGCTGTCAGTGGGGAGGAGCCAATTCATAGAGGGGGATTATTGGTAAGGGCCAATGGGAAATTTGGCCAGGACATCAGGGTTACACCCCTACTCTTTTCGAGAAACGCCCTGGGATTTTTAATGACCACAGAGAGTCAGCACCTCAGTTTTACATCTCATCCAATGGACGGGGCCTGTTTACAGTATAGTGTCCCTGTCACTATACTGGGGCATTAGGACCCACGTGGACTGCAGGGTGAGCGCCCCCTGCTGGCCCCACTAACACCTCTTCCAGCAGCAACCTTAGTTTTTCCCAGGAGGTCTCACATCCAGGTACTGACCAGGCTCACACCTGCTGAGCTTCAGGGGGTTGCCAGTTTGAGTTGCAGGGTGGTATGGCTGCTGGCATCAGCTTATATACCCAAAACTTTGTTGTGGGGAAATTATCCAGACATTATGAAATGTTGTCTTGAAGATTACAAACTTTTTTATTTGTCTCAAAAAGGTTTGGAAAGATATCCTGTTTGTATTATTGTGATTTCTTCCAAGAACAATATGAGAGGTAGTGTTTCCGTTGCTGTTCTTTAGAGACTAATTGCACGTCTATTACAGCTTAATACCACAAGAGGGCAGCAGTGTTTCACAAGCTACACTAGTTTAGCGCCCCATGATCCTTACCTTCGCAGTATTTGTCGGGTTCTTCAAATAACTGTATTTCAATGTATAAGTTTCAGTTCAATCTAGTGTATTTGAGAAAATTATTGTCTCAAAGGGTGCATCCTGTTTGCAGCAGGATTTTTCTTAATAACGAAATTTATTCAAGTTTCCTGCTCTACATTTACATACAGTTATAAAGATGTCTTTTCTATGCTACATTCATATTTTTAATAACAAGTGTCCTTCCTAAAATGGTCTGAAAATTAAGATGAGACCCGAATTTCCAATGACCTCTGGTCTGGACATGAACTGATGTAACAAGTTAGGGTGAATTAGCAAGAACAGATTTAAACATTAATGCTACCTGGAACAAATGTAACCAGGCCTTGACATTGCTGGTTTTTATGTTGGTGCCATGATGGACATCCAAAATAAAAAAAGCTCTCAGAGATTTAAAAGCATGCACTGAACCCACTCCACTACCTGCATGCTTCAGAACAACTCCTTGTAGTGTAGCCACTCTGTTTGCCGGGAAATTACTAACTCCATATTTGTTTTGTACACCTGGGATCAGAGTACCTTTGCTCAAGGGGCAAAATGTATAAAATGTATAAGAGAGAAGAAGATCTTGTTAAACTACAACGTCCCAAGAAGCTATGGGGAGTCACCTGCTGTCCTCAGTCACCTGACCAATGCCTGGATGACCATTGGTTAGGTGACATTTTAAACCAGGCAGCTGAGACTTCTGGGATGGCTGTCACCTTGTGCTGTACATGAGGGAAGAAGAGCCTCTGAGATATGGTGGATCGGAGAGAGAGGGAGAGGGGATCAAAGAAGCAGCTGAAGGATGAGGAGTTTTGCGAATAATTTCAGAGAGAGATCTAGTGTAAGGTAGAGGGTTTGGGGAACTTTGAGTTATGAGAAGAATTGTTTGGAACAGTGTTGGTGGAAAAAAAAGGAAGTGTAGATGGACCTCAAAGAAGAACTGAGTTTTTTGCATGTGTGTTTTTTTTTTCGAGTTTCTTAGTCTGCAAATAAAAGGTGACTGATTTTTTAAACCTTTTTTGCCTATGACTCCATGCATATGTCTGTTGTTTTTTAAGTCAAAATCCTCTCACACATCCTGCTCACAGGTCTGTCACAAATACCACCAGAAGCCTTTACACCAAATGTACAGAGCTGTCAGCTCAGGACAGGGTAGTGCCCATGGACTGGAGATTTACAGATGCAGTACCCATGCGTACGAAGGATGACATAACTGACCCAAGTAATTGTAGATCACAAAGTCTAACTTCTGTCACAGGTAAGGTTTAGAAAACAATCATTAGAGCTAAACCAGTGAATAATCTATGTGGAAATAATGTTCTAGGGGTTAGTCCACATTTAAACAAGGTAGATCTTTCCTAACCAACCTGTTGGATATCCTTGAACACACCATAGCTGTACTGGATATGCATGTATTTAGATTGTCAGAAGGCTTTTGTAAAAGATAATTTCTCAAAGGCATGAGGCTCTCGGGGAAATCTATGTGTTTGGATTGAGAATTTGCTACTGTACTTCTTAAAGACTTCCATGTTTCTGTTGATGCATCAGTGGTATCTTCTAGGCAATGTAGGGAATCAATCGAAAACAAAACGTTAGTATGTAGTCAAGTGTAGAATTTAAATCGAGATATTATGTTAAAGACTATGAGGGGACCTTGAGGGGTTTGTTATTATCACTGATAAGGTTAATGTAGTAGACTTCTTTAGAATTAACACTGAAACATGAACAAGAGGACACAGGTAGAAATTGCGTGAACGTAAAGCTGAGAACTACTTAAAGTGGACATATGGAACAAGCCATCGAACCATGTTGCTGAAGCTGATAACCTGGCTTCCTTCAAGAAATGGATGGATGAGGTCCTGGGATGAACTAGCTACTAGCTCCCAAATGGGCTAGATATGCACAGTGCTTTCCCCTTATTTGTGACTGTATTACAGTAAAAATGTTACTTTTGTTTATCTGTGTTCTGCATTATAAATGGTAATGTAATAGGTATAATAATGTAATATTACTTGGTTACATAGCATTGTTGAGAGTTTCTGGATGTGTACATCTCATACATGTAAATCCTTTGAAGAATTCTACTTTGACAACCCTGTAAATACATATTGACAATAGGAGTAATCTATAAGATCAGCAGGCCTGTAGTTTTCCAGAGCCAGGGTTGGTCATCTCTGGGGTATAAACTGGTCAATTTTCAGTTCCATAGAGAATGGAACATAAAAGTCACCTTCAGAAAAAAATTATGTATCTTGACCTTTCTCCCAGACCTATAAATTAGTACAAACTCAAATGTTGCTGCTTGTGACAATGTTCTGACAGCCACTAATTTCCTTTTCAGCCCTGAAAGTGAATTTCCCCTAAAGTATCTGTCAGTCATTACAACCTCAGCCCGGCTTTCTGCAAACTTAAGCATCTTTCCAGTTAATTTGGGAATTGCCTGTGAGGTAAGACGTGAGTTTGTTAGGGGAAAAATACTGACTGCAGCACATAAACTCATAAAAAATAGAAATGAATGTCACAGTAACTTTTAACAATAATTTCTTGTGTTTGTATAGCACTTTTCATCCCAGTGGAACCCATAGCACTTTACACAAAACAGCCTTATGTGCTCTGTTCTTCTGATGAAGAGTAATTTTAGGAAGATTTGCTGAATAATTTGCAGAATCATATTGGTTTCAGTGGAACATTCCTGCCCAGTGTGTTCTCTTGCTGAAGTACTGTGGGGAGTGGTGGCTCTGTGGCTAAGGATCTGTGCCTGTGGCCGGAAAGTTGTTGGTTCAAATCCCGCTTTTGGTAGAGGAATCCTACTCTGTTGGGCCCCTGAGCAAGGCTCTCAACCCCAACTGCTCCAGGGGTGCTGTATAAATGGGTTACCCTGCAATCTGACCCCAAGCTTCTCTCTCCCTGTCTGTGTGCATGTGACTCATGGAGAGCAAGTTGGGGTATGTAAGAAGACAAATTCCTAATGCAGAAAAATGTATATGGCCAAAAAAGTGATCTGATCTTGTAAAGGCACACATGCACAGCACTATGAGCTTTGTGAGACTTTGAAGGCAGGTAAATACACAGGGACTTTCTATTGTCATGCTTAAAATGATCGAATTGAGATTTCTTGAAGGAAAGTATTTCATTCCATTTATTCTGATTAGCAGTCTCAACCTTTAGTGTAAAATCACACCTGGGTTCTCTTTACAGGTGATTTGGTAAGATAGTATTTTCATTCATCGTCCTCCTCAGCAGACAGTGGTTGCAAAACCCTGGGGAATTTCACATTGTTCACTTTGTGAAATTCTCACTCTTCTGGAGTCTGTGCTTTTAAAATGCAAAGCTCCTCTTTAAAAACATAATTAATGCAGAGCTCGTTGAGCTGTGTGTATGAGAGATGCTGAGATTCTTAAAAGCACACAGAAATCTAACAGAGTGCTCTTCTCTAGTCATACAGTAAATAAAGCCCCAACATGGCTCCATGTCTGCTGTAATGACTCTCCACAATTGTAAAGGAAAACACTTAGCTCTGGCATCTTGTGTTTATCTGCATAATATATCGGTGCCAATATTGTGCATTGTTCCCCACTGCAGTATACCACCTGTGTATAGAGGGCTGCAGTACCTTTTAAAGGTCAAATGAGATCTTTTAGTCTCTAATGCTGTAAATGTATCAGCATTTTATGTAAAAAAATAAATTTCTTGCTGTGTTAAATCTAGAAGAGAAATGTTTAATAGTAAATGTTCTTGCCAGTCCACTGTGTACCCACATCATATTCATGTGTTTTCCTCTAGTGGTGTCGGATACTGGCTTTGTTGACTCTGATGAAGATTTTGTTATTCTCTGTCATGCTGATTGGGCCCCATCGAACTGTAGAAGAACTGGTTTTTCTGTAGGTGTTTGTGAGCTTCAGAGCCTCACTGCCATGAAGGCTGATGATGGATATTAAGAAGCCTTTAGGTTTTAATGAAAGGGGAAATGAGCCTTGCACTTACTCTTCTACAGTAGAAATGCATGCGTTAGGGGGTTCCAGGCAGAAGTATACAACAAAACTTTGATAAAAATCAGTTTTTTAGTGGATTAAAAGTTTAGTTCTCAGACTAGATGTGTGTTACAGAAAATCCCAAATAAGCAGAAGCAGGTTTTGACTTCACAGCTCTCTTGACTTCACATCACCTGCGTGTCCACTCTGCCTCTCTCCTGCTCCCGCCTCCTCTCCACTCCCGGCTTTTGTTCTCTCATGCTTAATCAACAGCCGGTTTTCCTCTCTCTCTCACATCTGAAGAAGGCTCCACAGACGAAACGTTGTGTTTCTTTTCTTTACAGCATGGAATAAACCTGTGCTTGTTCCTTTGACGTAATTATAATACCAGGTATCTGCAGTGGATTGGATAGATAGAGTGTGTAAAGTTACATAGCTTTAATGAGGGCCAGTGTATCTACAGTTTTCCATGCAAGCTCAACTCTAAACAAGCCACACCAACTGGTTACTGGTTTTACTGGACCAAGTTTACAATTTTAAAGAGCTCTTCTGGTGCTGTTGCTTTCAGGAGACTTTTAAAGTCAGTAGACACACCATTCAGAACCCAGATTGGGCACGCCTGTCTTGATCATCCTGAGACTGCACAGTTTGTGATCTCTGTAGCTCCCTCTGTTGTTTAAAATGAGGTGCAATTGCCTTTTCCTCCGTACAGTTACCACCATATACCTTTTATTCAGATCTTTGTCTTAGAATCCACTATGTACAACTAGACAAATAGTCTGGAACAAATGTAATGTACCCCTTTTCAATCTTTTTGTGTATCAAATATGTTTTTTTGGTTGGTTTTGCATCATTTTCCTCTTTTCCCCTAGTAGTCTTAGATGAAAATATATTCACAGAGCAAACACATTTTTCTAATGTTACTTTTGAGAAATGCACTGTATAAAGTCCAGCATGGATATATTATAAAATGGTGAAACAAATGTATAAAGTTTCAGCTCCAGTGCCTATTTTTTTTACCAAGCAGAAAGACCTGGGCAGAGTGATGAAAAGGAGCTGAAAATATTCTATTTAAAAAAAAAACTGGATCCTTTAAAGGATCTTAAATTAATATTGATATCTGCATTAGAAAGGCCATAAAGTTTCATTCACTTAGATGACTGTTCCCGCGTACTAGAGATTGTTCTCCATACAAGACTCAAGTACATAGAAAGAAAAGCAAGGAGCTACAAAAACATAATGTCACAGATGTCCAACAGAATTCCACAGAACAAACTTGGGAGAGACTCAGGAGTGCATGTGGAATGGTTTTTCATTTTTTAAAACATTTACAGCTATTTAAGACAAAAAAAATGTTACAAACGTGTTTGACCTGCAGTTTAAATCCATTTCAAAATGTTACATAAATAAAACTCATATTTATAAATATCTCTTTTATAAACATATAAATAGTTTTCTTAAACATAAATACATTTATGCAGGAATGAAGTACATGAATTTACAGCAGCGACAATATACAGCTTTGCAGTTTTAGTGTCTACATCATTGTCCGCCTTTTTGTAGCGTTTATTTTTTATGTATATTTTTTTCGGATTTTTTTTTTCTCTTAGTGTTCTGTAACGCTGGTGATGGTGGTTCGTTGTACCAAAATTCGAACCAGTCAGTTTCTTGAAAAGAGAGGGTGCTTTCTGTTTTCCTCAGGTAAAGAGCAACCACAGCCGAGTTTGTCCAAACCCATCGTCCAATGAAGGTTCTGGAAAAAAAAAAAAGTTTTACCATCAAATGAATTTCCTCGTTGCAAAATTCTGAGACAAAAATAAAATCTGCCATAAGTAATACCATTGGCATTTATTTTTTTCCTGCCTGCTTAACTCAATGTCAATCTTCGTAAAATCAGTGTTGATGGAGTTTATGAGATGTACTGTCAGTAAGAACATTCAGAAACGAGAGATGGACATTTGACTTGACTTGAACTTTATTGCCATATGTAACCGGTGCTGGTACAATGGCCCCTCTGAAGTAGCTCATTGATTCAAAGATCTCATCCCATGTTTTTAGTTTTGGAAGAAGCCAGGGTACAAGGAACACTCCTAACCATTTCTCTCACTCCAGGGGGGTCAGAGTGGGGAAACAGGGAAAGGGGATGATCGATTGCACAAAATGGAAAAAGTAAGACACATTCACCCACTGACACACTTCAGATGACTTTGGAAAGAGAGATTACGTACGCCCGGTCTCGGAGAACATTTTACAGCCATAGTCTGAAGCCATATGTGTACTTTGCTTCAGTTAACTGTGGATCACCTCATATCTTTATCACTAAATTAGTTAATGTTTTATACACATTTACTGTATGCTGACCTACAAATTCCTGTAATGAGCCATGCTAAAGGACATGTAAGGTGTCAGCTGCCTATGACATGATCCCTAATAATGCAACCTCTAATCTCAGGGCATTTACACTAGTTTATTACTGATGGTAATGGTCACATTTTCCCATTTACACACGTGCAAGGTGGTAAGGCGGTATAGTACATTCAAAGAACTATCCATAAGCATTTTCATTCAGTGCACATTTCGTTTCTTGTGTGGTGTTCGGATTTCATTGTGCCAGGACAGACTGATGTCCACAGTTCTGAAACAACCTTGACACATGAAGAACATTTAGACTACAAAAAGCACTTGTACTCAGTGCACTCAGTGATAATTAAGAAATTCTTTGTCCTATATTTAATCCCTGATCCTTTGTTAGTGTCCAATAATGTATACTTTATTAAAGACAATCTTTGCTGTGGATACATTTAATTAAGTCACCCGTAAATATTTTTCTTTTAATTTTATGTGTATACAGACTTCTTTTCCAGCTACTGGGAGCATCAATAAATGGCATTCTGCACCCAGTAGGACATTATTTCCCCATGATTCCTTTATTTTTGTCCTTTTATCTTAATACATCCCTCAAATGTACAAAATAAATATTGGACTATATTGTTTATTAGAAACGTAAAGATTTGCCTATTTCTTTTATTCCCTAAAAATACAGGAGGCATCCTGCTTTAGCAGCAGCACAAATAACAAAAACATTGTGTTTTCCAATTATGTCTTTGAATCTGTGTGTCACGACTGTATTTCAGATCATGACACAATGTCAAATTGTTTTGACATAATTTAAGTAAGCAAGTGCTTTTTTTGCACAATTAATTGACAGTGTGATCAGTGTGAATTTCATTTGAGTCCCAACCTCACTGTAACCTGGATCCAAAACTACTTAGAGTGCCTTTCGCTACCACTCCCAAGTGTTAAAAAATTTTTACATGAAGAAACACTATATTCCAAGTACACATATACAGTGTATTTATGGTTACAATTCAAAATATGGAATTCGAAATTAATCCGAAAGCTCTTTTCACCCATAACACCTGAAGAGAATGATAATGCAGTGTTAATAACCCTATAATAGGTGACCCTTTTAAATGATTACTTGCACGGCTGTCAACCAGATTTGGATATTTGTCATTTATACATGTTTATTAATGACTACTTCACTGTTAACGACTGCCAAGCACTCACAACATGAGATTTGCGTCTCCGATACTGCTGACGTCAGCTCACATCCTCCTAGAGTTTGCCACCCCGGTGCTTCACTTACCGCCTCTGGGCGCTGTCTCTTTAGCAGCCGAGGCCGCTGATGGTCCCTATTCTGTCAATCTTGTGGCCGAAGCAGCCCCGGGATCCCCCTTTCTTCACGCCGCCCTTGAACTTCCGCGGGCTGGGCTGGTCGTTCAGAATCCGCGCCCAGGCTGCCTTCGCCCGGGTGTCCAGGCGCAGGTCCCGGAGGAGTCGCACCCTCGACCTCGCACTCTCAAGTTTGCCTTCCGTCTCCCCCGATGCTAGGTACTCGGACAGCTCTTCGCCTAACAAGCTTCTAAGAGACTAAAACAAAGAGATAAAGAAGAAAAAGGCGTCAGCTCTCGGCTTCCCTGGTCAGACCTGTGGCAGCTGGACTCACGCATGGTCCGTCTGTGAATCCAGTAACTGTCTTCATACAGCAAGACTGGTCGCCACAGCAGTTCTCTTTCCAGCAGGAACTTATTGCTTGAGCATCTTAATACTCTGCGTTAATAAAATGACCCTCTGTGTTTTGGTTCAGCATGATTTATTTAACCGGACAACTGTTGCGTGTAACCACACGGCACCTGAACGGCTCGCACCGTTCGTTATTTTATGTAAACCAAAGTAAATCGGGAATTCCGATTGTAAACATATTACAATACGCTTTCCCCCTTTAGTTTCCAGTCATTGTATGTCATTATTTTATTTGTGATCATCCACAAAGAGATGATCACAGGTTTAGATGACTGTAATGTGCAGCCATTCACTGAAAATCAGCAGCAGGAGTGAATATAAGACTCTACGGTCTCACACTTCTCTAGCCAGTCATATGTGGCGGAGTGAGATGCAAAATGCACCAAAAGAGAGTTGGAATCACATTTTGTTGTCCATTTAACGCCTCTCTGCAGATCAGAATCTCTCCTGCTTTCTTTTGCTTCTGTAATACTTAGTATATTTCCTTCTGTGTTTTCTGCGGTGTTGGAGCAGGGAATATATTTTCCGTAGAGGCTGTGAGAGTGCAGGCGCCACTCTCCATAAGGAATCATCAACAGCTCACCTGGAACCTGCCAGGGTAGGTGCAGATGTGAGCTATAGAGGAGGATGGCACAATGACAAACAGCCACTAACAGCTTTATTTTACTTGACCTTCAGCTCAATCCACAAACCGTCCTTACTAATCGAGTTTAATATTGCAGAAGTCTTTAAGCTGTCGACTTCATGCTCATGTGGATGCAGGAGTTACTGAATATACGGTAGGCTAAGTCATTGTCAACAAAGGTTAAAGGTTTATTTTAAGGAGCCTATTTAACGTTTAGTATTGGAATAAAGTAGAGAAGCTCTCCTATTCAAACTGGGGACATGGGTAAGAACAGAGTATCTTCTTATCAACTGTTGGAGGTGCTATTGAGACATTGCTGTGGATACTTTGCTGTGTTTTTTTTTCCCCATTTTAGCATAACCTACATCGATTTTAACACTTTCCCGTTGTTACATCCTAGTAAATTTCCATGTGGGAAGATTCAGATAAGTGGGAGTTCACGCCACCTCCTAAAGAAAAAAAACTTTTTTAAAGATATGTCCGTATTAAGACATTACCCAATATAAACTCCATTGGAAAATGAAAGATATGTATTATTTCAGTAGATAAATTCCGTAAAGATACTTATATTATACGGAAAGGAAATTGTCCTGTTTGTCTTTTTTTTTTACTGCTTTCCATCGATTTGGTCACAATGCCCATGTATGATGCACAGGTACTACACTACTACCGAGGTGGGGCTTTTGTCACTGATGTCCGCTAAACGTTTTACGAGCTCCGAAAGTGGGACAAAGAGGTTCAGTCACTAAGTTATTAAAATTATCTTAAATTTTTTTTCTTCTGTTAGACGGGTCTGAATCTACAAGAAGCTACGGTGAGCCCTCATCTCTTTTACCATCGTATCTGCGCGTTCATGTACTTCTGAATGTCTGGGTACCAGAATACAGTTCTTGGAATGTGATGCATCCCGGAACATGACATAGGTGCGATACTTGCAGCTACCAAAAGAAGAACATGCTATTAAGATAACTTGTACGTTTCCTCATATGTCATGTTTTCTTACGCACCATGCGTAAAAAAATTTTTTCTTAGTTTTTAAAATTAAGAAATAATAAGTACTTATAATGATGATGGGTTTTAGTCATCTCTAACACTACAGGGTCATGAGAGTGAAACTTTAATAAAAATAAAACTGTGTTTTTCCTTCAGTGAACTTCTAAACTTCGAAGTTTAAAAATGTATGCAACCAACTATTTTTGAACACCATGAAGAAAACGTTCCCACCACTTTATTAATGGATGAACAGGTTAATATGTTGTTCAAAACGTATTTTAATGCGGCTGTTATTGTTATTGTTTTAGTACAACTCGTAGGAATAGTTGCGCCAAAAGCAAAAAAAAACTAAAGTAACAGCCGAGCATAACTGCAAGGAGTCGTAGAAAAGTTAGCTTAAATGGTTTAAGAAATAATATAAACTAACCGTTAAACGCACTGTCAATTATTTTTCAGACAAAAGAATACGCCACCACCGAAAACAACAATGGATCATTACGCTGGATATCACAAGGCTATACTAACGGAGTCTATACCGTGTAAATCTGATTTACCTTTTGCTGTGCCGGCGTCAAAGGTTTAGCCTCCATGCTCACTGAAAGCAGAGTCATCAATAGTCCACAAGCCACCAAATGCGAGATATTCATTTCTGCTCAGTGGCGAACTCGAAGACTGGGTTCCTTCTGGTTACAATAAAATCTTCGGATCGAGGTCGGTTCTCAGCAAGTGGATTGTCTTGCCTCGCTTACTCCAAGATACTCAAGTTCTGCACTGCTAGAGAGGAACACCATTCACGCTTTTTATAACCCAGCGATGATGTCATCCAGGCTTTGTAATAGTGTCCCCCCCCCCTCCCACCCCCCCTTCTGTTGTGATATGTTGCCAATTTTTTTTTTACCTGTAAATTTTCGCGGTAGTGTGTTTTTGTACGCGTGTATGTTATAGTATGCTATACCGCTTTTAGTCTGTGTATTTTTTACAGCAGTTAGGACGTGGATATGGTCTCTTCTGGGGTAAAACATCATACGGGTGCTTCCAGAGTTACCTATCTTTTGTCTGGCTGTAGAGCAATCTGGCATGTCCTTCTCTCGTTTATAACAAGGATGTTTGGAGGTTTTTACAATTAACCATTCAGTTAAAAGAATAAACTGCGCTCCTTGTATTAATTATGCCAAACAAATGAATAAGCGGGACACTTCAAAGCAAAATCCTGCAAGTCATTTATGGTCGTGTTCAGGTTTTCTGATCTACTGTACAAGGAGTTACGGTACCACTGATTCGAAACAACGTGAAATAGGGACAAACTGGTTTATCGAGAAGAACTTTAACACGATCTGTTTATTTAGCCCTAGAATATAACTTTTTTCTCTATATTTAACAATTAGCCGATTCCCATCTCCCCTCACTGGATATCTGCGTGCGCCCAATGCTGATGTCTAGGGACTCACGGATAACCCATCTTAACGTTTCGTTTTAATTTGATTTGGAATTTAATATATGTGCAGTTCATATATACATACGCCTTAGCGTAAGAGAGCCTACTTTGTTTTTCTAAATTTATTTTGAAATCTGAGCAGTTGTTGGTCTAGAGAAAATTTGACAAGTGCATTCTGTAGCCAGTTTTGTTTCCGTTATCAACTTTTGTGGGTGTTGAAGGCGTTTCTTTTCTTTTCGTTACAATCTTTTCATAAATCTTTTATGTTTTTAAATTAAAAATGAATGCGTATAATGTAATATCACATTACGATTATTGCGTCATATGAAAAGTCCCGTTTTAATTTAGAAAAAAAAAACCCGTCTTCCTATACTGTATTTAGCTGAGTGCAATATATATCTAGTTTAATGTATGGGGAGTTGATCATTTCTAAAGAAGATGCGGGCTACGTTTACCTGTACTTTAGAGTTAAACTAGTGATGACACCAACATTTTAAGTTTGCGAATGAAGAGATCATATGCATCAAATTAATTTGGAGATTCACACTGCAAAATTCCAAATTATGCATTTATCGCGCGTTGATCCCATTACCCCACAACTCTTCTGAAACCCTTAAACTTAAAATTTAAGATTAAATCACTTGAAGACAATGATGTCTTATTTTTTCTTCTTGTATTCCAAAACTTCTTGTTTACACCTCTTCGTTTTTCCAGAAAGACGGATAGATCCCGACTTTGCTCAATGGATTTTAAAGATGTTTGGTTTGGAAATGCTGTGCTTAATTCTATCAGTATTTGCGTGTGATTTGACCAAAATGCTTTAACTGACAGTCGATTTACTAGGTTAATATGTGCTATTTGAAGGATGGGATATTGCGGTCAATTTCAACCCACTAGGTGCTCTTTAAAAATATGTTTCGCCTGTAAGCTACAGTGCTCATTGTGCGCTTCTTCAACAAATAAGCATTTTTGCGAAAAACTGAAGGACACCTGCTCTGTAGAACGACGTTTAATTCTCCTACAGACAGCGCAGACTTCAGATGCCAGAGGAGTGCGTCTTTTTACTGCCCGCTGTAGCCCTGCTCATGCGGAGTTTATATATAATTGCTGCTTTTGGTATGTGTGATTACCCAACACAACTGGCCAAAACGAAATGACATTTTCAGTACAAACGATAATATTGTTGGTATTATAGACTTTTGTATTTTCGCTTATAGATTTTTATGCGCGGTTGCAATGCGGGTCTTTTTGCATGTCGCGGGTAAGTGAATAGTCTTAATATCTTGAGGGTGGTTATTGAGAAGGAAGTGGGCGGACAGGTGGGGATCACTGAATTATTGTAGTCTCGAGGAGCGTGTTCAGTCTTTAGTAAGAGACAGTCTTCACTCTGAGAGTGGTCGAAGCCGTGGGGTTTGTCTTCCGGAGAAAACGTACAGTAAGAATTCTCTATAATTACTCCCACGCCGCACAGCAAACAAGAAACCGACGCTTTAGTTCACGAGAAAGAGCTGTTCGTTGCCAAATCCTGAAATGCTGAAAGAGGTTTATTAAGCGTGATTTCCAGTGTTCTGCTACTTTGTCCGAACTAACCACACAGATGTTTTTATGTTATCCCTGTCATTTTCATCTACTCCGTGAAAACGAATAAAAAATGCCTCGAGTTACATGTATTTTATAATAATTATTACAAAATAACAATATTAAACTGTTCTGAATGTGCTGTTTAAGAGGCTATATATTTGGCCATTTTCGCCTTCCCCGGTCTTTTTCAAAATCCTTTTCTCTAGTCATGGTATGGATGACTCTTCCTCTTCCATTTTCCTTTGTTTTCTAATCAGCTTACACAAGTATGGTAGAGTGATAAATACTTCAGATTTCCCTTTAGTTCACAGTCTAAGCAAGACCAAAGTATCCGAACACTGGAAATGGGAATGAGTTACATGAGGAGAAGAACGTTAGAAGACATTGGTAGATACACATGTTCAAGGATGTATTATTCTTTTAAATAGAAATGTCTGACTTGGGGGGGGGGTGGAGGGGGGGGGGGGGGGTGGAGATGATTTCTGACTTGAGAGCTGTGTGATGTCAAGATGTCAATTTCTGATCTTGTTGAGACCCATTCTCAGATGAAAAGAAGGCATTTGGATGTGGTGACACTTTGTGCAATTGGCAGAGCTGTTCCCGATGGCTTGACAAATGGTGTATTTATTGATCACATAAACCGTGACAACTGAGAACCAGTAGAGTGAAGAGCTACCTTACAGTGCTGCTGGACCCGACTTTCAGGCTTGGAGACCTTCTGTGAGGAGTGTGCATGTTCTAGTTCGTGCACACGGGTTTTCACCGGCACCGGGAGAGCCTCAGAGTCGAGTCGCTGCTACTCCAGAGCGAGAGGAGCTGATTGAGGTGGTCTGGGCATCTCATAAGGATGCCCCCCTGGTCGGTCGGCTTCCACTGGAGCTGTTCCAGGCACGTCCCACTGAGTGGAGACCCATTGACAGACCCTGGACAGGCTGCAGGGATTATATCTCTCGGCTGGCTTGGGAGCATCTGGGGATCCCCCAGGAGGAGCTGGAATCTGTACTGGGGACAGGGAAGTCTGGGCTGATCCACTCAGTCTACTGCAGCCACGACCCTCACCAGGGAAAGCAGAGTGAAAATGGATGGATGGATAGATGGGTATCGGGTCTTCTAAACTTCAAAAAAGACATGCTGGCTGGGCTATTGTTGTCTCTTGTCCATGTCTGCTTGTGCGTCTGTGTCTGCCCTGTGATGCACTGATTCCATCCAGGGTGCAATTCCAACTTGCGCCCTGGCTCCGCCAGGATAGGATCTGCCTCAGCACAGCCATCCATAGGAGGAAGCCGCTGTGGAACATCGATGGATAGATGAAAACTGTGATTTGGGAAACTGCAGTGGTGGCTAGGATAAAAAAAAAATTGCAGTTCACTTTCCTGATTCCAAATTAAGAATTACTTGTAATCATTCATCAAAAGCTTCTCAAGCTACACCCGACAGTTAACAACAACAATTCATTTAATTTATAGAGCATGAATTTGTTTCATGCCTAAGGACCCCAAACCACTCTGTAGATAGGAAGAGGCGGCACTGAAGTACATAGGAAATGAATTGAGAATTGAGAAATTCCCTCTCCAGTCGAATGAAGGGAGATCATTAGGGTAGTCCAGAGTGGAAATGAGCCAGACAGCAGGGTTAAGCCTCCTGCCCTTACGAATAGAGCCGTGGGATCTTTAATGACCAAGTAGTCAGACCGACAGCTTAACATCTCATCCAAAGGCAACTCCTACAACACGCTGCCTCTGCTCACTATCCTGGGTTATTCGTATGTGGAAATTCTGGTTTTGGGGGACAAGTGCACCCTTCCGGTTCACCAGCACCGTCTAAAGCAATTTTCTTGTTTTCCTAGGAGGTTTCCCATCCCAGTGCTGCTGAGGCCGTCTTGCTGACCTGAAAAGAGTAGATCGTGCGAGGCAGTGGTAATGACACTGCCAACTTACTTCTTCGGCAGGTAGACTTCTGCTAACAACTAACTCATTCATACAAACAGCATTTTATCTAAGCATGGCTGCCCATTCCAAAGGGGAGAATAACTCAACTGACAGGTTACCCAGAGCAGGGGCAGACATACTTCTGTAATGTTTCATGAGCAAGTCAGGGGCTTAAAGAGAAAGAAATCAAAACAGAAGTGTCTTCTACGTGATTGTCCTGAGACAATGAAAGCTGCCCTCTTGAGCTGTGGGAAATGGCGGATTATATCAGAACTGAGTGACTAAGAGTGAATTGTTCCTTACTGTCCACTCCTGCAGAATTTTCCCTTCACAGCTGTTCTTCTTTAGCATCCTTGCTGGCTGAGGGGTTCTGGATAGTCCATGATCAGCTTTATGCCAGCAAGGGTCCAGAAGCCAATGGCCATTTACCTATATACAGTAGCTTTTAAAACATCTGCTTTCATTTCCAATTCTCAGTATTCAGAATTTGTACAGAATGGTTAAAAGCTTCATTTGATTTACATAAGATATTGCCTACGTATGCATAAAACACTCAGCAAAAGTTTCAAGATTTTAGTAGATGCCAAACCTAATAGCCCTCCCAGGGAGATGTTGTGGTTTGGGATTTTGTATCTTTCTAATTCATTTGAAAATAAGTCCATTATTTATTATCACTCATTTGATGTGTGGCAGACTGACGTGCGTGTGACGAAAACAGAGATTCTATACTCAGTCAATTGAGTTGAATTGACCAGCATTTTCATATCATTTCCCATTTTAAGTCTTTGCTTCTTTGTGTTTCTTACAAGAATGCAAATGTTTTTTTTTTTTTTAAAAGAAATTCATTGAATGAACAAACCTTGTTACACAACCTGGCTGGAACAAAAAGGATAGACTGTCCTGTCATTAGGTTTGAATACTGCTCCCTCCACTGCACTATAGCATAGGAATGAATGAAATGGTCACAGTTAAAATAAGCAACACTTTAGTTTAACTTAAAAGGCAATATGTCATCGATTCTTCCTATAACCCATCGCATGACAGTCATGTCAAAACTGATACACACTGTATGTACATGTAAATACATGTATGTACAACAGGCAGAATGGTACTTATAGTACTGTGAAAATAATACAAAATCTGAAGAACAATGACCATTAAAAATGTCAAATGGCTTTTTTAGAAAATCGGCAAGTTGATCTATTGTTACAGGGCCTTACAAAAGTGTTTCCTATGTTGTGAAATTACAAAATGACTTAATATTTTATTCAAGATGTGAATGTTCAAACTGAAGACTTCCAACGGCCACTTAGGTTAAAGTAAATGCCAGCAAAAACTAAAGAGAAAATATTGATTGCGTGAGCATTCAGATCCATAACTCAGTATATGGTGAAAGAATCTTTAGAAGTAATTAGAGCCACAGTAAATACAGCCTTGGTAGGGTAAGTCTCTACCAAGTTTGCACACCCATATGACACAATTTCTGGCCATACAGTATGTCTTGGTGGATTCGCACAAATTGTCTCAGGTTGCTTGGGGATCACTTATGGACAATAGTGTTTAAGTCTTTCCACAAATCCTCTAGCGTATTAACGTATTCAAGGTCTTTGACTGGGTCACTGATGCACTTTCTTATTCTTAAGTCACTCCAGGCTTGCAGGTTTGTCCTTGTGCTTAATATCATTGTCCTGCTAAAGGGTACATTTTTGTTCCAGTTTTACGTCTGAAGCAGGTTTTCCTCTAAGATTGGCCAGTACTTTGCTCTATGTTCCCATCATTCCTGACAAGCTTCCCTGGTGACTTTTGTGAAGTCACCAGGATCTGGTAACCCTTGGATATTTGCCATATTGAAGATAATGAACTCTGTCAAAGGCACTGTTGGCTTCATGGTGCCTTCCCTAAACTGGTTCCTCTTTGCCTGGCTGCTCACTCTGAAGGGACTGCTTGATTTAAGCAATGTCAGAGGGCCTTTTTATTTCTTAATGCTCAACTTCACCATGCTCAAAGAGGTATTAAGGGACATTTGTATACGATTCTCTTGGTCTCTGCCTTTATAAAACTTTGTCCCTTAGTTGTTTTGAAAGCTCCTTGTCTTCTTTGCTTTAAATTTACTACCTGATTGAGGGAGCTTTCAGAGAGATGTATTTATTGTATGATCATATAAACCACTATTACACATAGAGAGAGGCCACTCAACTAACTGTATGGCTTGTTAAGGTAATATTGTTTACCTAAATTAATTTAGGGTTGCCAAAGAAAGGGCCTGAATACATACTATATACAAGCATGGCATCGTCATTTTACTTTCGTATCAACTATTTACGTCTTTCTTTTTGTTTTTTTACATTTAATGTGTGGAGAAGCTTCTGTTGATAACAGATATTAATTATTACTTCAAAGTGTCATGACTGTTAACTTTAAAGCCACCAAATGTGAAAATTTGCAAGCCATTGTGTAGTCCATTTGGCATGCCTGTAATCAGAATGAATGAAAGAGAAAAAAACTGACTGTGTAATGTGACTTGTGTAATGTTTAATACGTTTTAATATTCTTTTGGTTGATTCTCACATTTGTCTCTTTAGTGATAATTTAGATTTAATTATTTTTTTCATTATTTGCAAAGGGAGTGTAAATTTGTGCTAGTTTGGCTGTACCTGAACACTGGGTCTAAGGAACATTACACCTACACAATGCAATACAATACACTTTCCCAGAAGTAAATAATTAACCAAAGGAAAAGGGTGTGAGTAATTAAGTGTTAAATTCAATGACATCCTGAATTTAAAAATTAAAAAAAGTAGCAAACAGTTTCCAGTTTTCAAAGACTGTAGATTAATTCTTTATGCATGTGCTCCTAGACACAAAAAACAGAAACTTTGTCATTCCCATACTCCCTGTAGCAGAGAACAAATAATGTAGTAAATGAAATGTTTTTCACATAGACACTTACACATTTATTTTTGTGATATCAGTAATATTGTTAAAGCACCCCAAAAGCAGGAAAAGATCAAGATTAGTTATGATGTAAAAGGTGCAGTTTATGCAGAAACTCATTGACGTTAATTTCTGAAGATTATTTGCCTTTAAAGTATCTTCTGATTAGCTGTCTCAATAATCTCAGGGTCTATTTATCTAAAGCAGATCCGTAGGTTTATGCGAAGTAGCTCTGGTTAGTTTATAAAATGATAAGTGGCATGAATAGTCTAGAAAATAAAAGAAAATTCAACTTTTTGAGGTTCAAACACTCAACTTCATTCAAAAGAGCTTTACTTTTTGTTATGTGTCTTAGCAAATAGCAAACTGGATACCAAAACTTGCCTTTATTCAGTTGACTCAATGGATGATAAAAGTAGGTATAATACTACTAATACTAATACTACAAAGAAGATTTCACTTAAGTCTAAATTAGAAATTTGTCCTGAAGACCACGTGCGACTACATGTCTTGTCATCCTCTGCGGGGAATAGGATGAGGTAGTCGAAGAGCTCACCAAAAGAGGGATGTTTGTGTTTGAACCCACAATCTGTTCTCCCGTCAGTGATGGTGGAGATGGGTTTAGGCATTTCGGCAGCTTCACTGGAAAATCACTTGTGGTCCAGTGCTGGTGTGAGAACTGTGTTACCATTCAGGTTCTCATGACAAATCTGTCCTGAGCCTTGCAGCCGAGTCCTGAGCTCGACATGTGTTGCTTTCAGCACCCACTGAGTGATGACCTCACGTAATGCATTTTAACATAGCGTTACTTTTTTCTTTCTTCTTGTTTTACAATGGGGGGACACATTTTTGTAAATGTCACAAGTGTGGGCTAACAATTTTTTTTTAAAAAGAAAAACCCGTTTAATGATGGTACAGATTTTTCCTAGTGACATCACCGAGAAATTGAGAGTTTTGAAGCCCAGACCACAGAATGTTATATACATAATTTTTTATATGATTTTCCTCTTTCTTGTGGGAGAAAAACAAAAAAACCTAATGGTTTACATCAGGAGGTCCCATTGTTGTGACCAGTGGAGACTGCTTGCTTGTACTCTGGTTGGTGTCTCTGAAGTTCTTGAATATTGTGTCCCCAGTCGTTGTTAGTGGAATACTAAATAGAAGTCCATTACAGCCCTATAAATAACAACTTTATTATGCTATGCTTTATTGCATTTTACAAAGCGCAGTTCTGAAGTGTTTCACATGTGGGATCGTTCAGCATTGCGATCTGGACAGGAGTAGAAGCTGAAGAAGCAGTCCGTCTCATGTAAGGGTTCAGCCAGGTTGTTTTCAGGGATATTAGGTAACCTTTGAGAACTCACAGTGCCTTGCACGAGATTAGGGCTTGCTCATACGTGACATCATACTTCCTAATTCCAATATCTTTGTACTTTTCGAAATACATTAAAATAGAATTCCAGAGCATTGGAATCTCATAGTGTCACCTCATTTTCACTATATATCAAAGAGAGGCAGAAGCGTAGTTCTAAATTCATGGATCATCCCTATAAGTGTAGGATAATAGTTATTTTTTATCAATTAATTAATTAACTGCAGGGAGTAGCCATTCAGGGAACTGGTGCTTGGGAAGGAAGAATTAGGACAGATTAGGGATGAATACTCACATTGGGGTGATGTAAGTGGTAGAGCCTTTCCTTGTTTGTGCAACTGAATTTGGTATAATTAGCAAACTAGTCAAATTGTAATGCAGGAAACAGGAGGATTAACAAAACCTGCAGACCTTGTGATGGAAATTTAAAAAGAAGTAGACAAAATTCAAAATTGGCCGACACCTGGCCAATGACATTTAATGCAGAAAAGTGTATAATGTTACATTTATTGGAGCTATAAACTAGAAATATAAACTGGGAAACACTGAAGGTGAAAAAGCTATGTATGAAAAAGACTTAGTTGCCTATGCTGATGCACTTGTTTCATCTTCTAGACAATGTGGTGAAGCAATAGAAAGCAAACAGTGTAGATCAAGCAATGACAAGAACAAGCTTTAGAACAAGCTACCCAGCCATGTTGTTGAATCTGATACCCTGCCTTCTTTCAAGAAGCAGCTGGATGAAATCCTTACATTATTTCGCTACTATATGAACAATCAACCGAGCTAAATGGATCAAATGGCCTTCCTTAGCTTGTAATGCCTTACAAATATTTACAGCAATACATTTACAACTTAGTTAGGCAGTTTTCCTATTGTGTTAATGTGGTTTACTACATTTTACTGTGCTTTGTTCCCCATAATTAGGTTGTGTTATGGTGTTACCTGAATATAAATACCTATGTATTTATTATGTAAGAGCAATGACAAGGACAGTTCATATGTGATTATCATATTTTTAACACAATGAATCTTACGTCTCAGTTTCTCAATAAATTCTCGGTAGAACGAAAGATTGAGCTGTGAAATTGCTTCTTTGAAAATTGTAACTCAAACAGTCATTTAACCACACAATTAAACTCAGAATACTTTCAGTTACAATGACGAAATGACCAAGAGACATTTTTATATGTATATATGAATGAAAGCGTGCTATCTTGATCTTAGTTTACACAAAGTTATTTTGTTTAGAGAAACTGTCTGTGAGGCATTGAAACCACACACTTCAATGTGTTTTGGACTTGGGAAGAAAGTGCACACAGGAGCTTTTTGTTCAAAACCAATTCAAGTGTTTTTATTAATTAATTTATGTTTTGGAACATGTAGACTGCAATATGTTTCTAATTTCAATGTGGCCTGAGTTTAGTAGAGTAGTCATAACTTTAACAGTACATGTGACAAATTACTAACATTCCCTATAAAGTTGTACTGTATTTTTTTACTTATATCTTCTAACTTTAAAACACCTCCATTATTATTTTTGTATTACAAAGCATGATTACTTCTATATTAAGAGAGACTAGTATTTACAATTATTATATTATTAAGCATCAATCTGTTTAACATTAAGTAGATAATGTAAAGTCTTATCTCTTAAATGTTAATTTTTTTTAAGTTGCAAAGTTTAATGTTACATTTTCAATGCTTAGATTGTTGTCAGTAGAGTTTTAGATTTTGTTTTCAAAACCAAACAGAAACAGTGTTCTAAGCACGAAGGTGGAACAGCAACTTCACACAACAGAAATTAACTAAAAATGAAGTCAATGCATGCATGTCTTATCTGTGGAAGATAATAAACACTGTTAAAATATTTCCGTTTTATAATACTGCATAACTAGGCAGTCCAGTGGCATAGGGGTTAGTATTTCTGCCTTGTAGTGCTAGGGGCCTGGGTTCAATCCCTGGAATTTGTATGTTTTTCCCTGTGTTTGTGTGGGTTTCCTCCAGGTGCTCTTGGGTTCTCCCACAGTTTAAAAACATACTCTTAGATTTATTGGCTTCTGGGAAAAATGGCTCTGGTCTGTTTTTGTGCCCTGTGATGGACTGGAGTCCTGTCCAGGATGTCCCTGCTTTGTGGCTGTTGCTTGCTGGGATAGGTTCTGGTTCCCCTGTGACCCTGCACTGGATGAAGCAGTCGGAAAATAGATGGATGGAACATGTCATAAATGATTGGGTTACACATACTTGACAAGTACTCTTATTGTTTTTTAAACCAACCAAAATTCCAGAGGATTACATTATAGATTAAAGTAATATTACAGAACATGTAAATTGTTGCTATAGTGTTCCATCTGAAAATAATGTATATACAGGACAAGTCCAGAATTTCCAGTGCCCTTCTGACATCCCTCCCAAATCTTCCCTCACTACAAGGAGTTCAACTAAAAGAGAAAGATATAGGAGACACGAAAAAGAGCATTACTAAATACTAATAACGCTAAACAAACTCTAGGAAGGAGAAAGTGGAAGGCCAGTCCTATCAGGTACTCAAGACAGATTAAGGTCAAGGTTTGGAAAACAATTATGATGCAGACTCTTCCTCTATAGAACATAGAACAAGTACTGTACATAGAGTTTGACAGAAAAAAAAACATTGAAAGGCTCAATGGCAAGCAATAATGCATTTATCCCACAGCTAAATGAATTAGTCAGAGAACTTTGTCTGGTGACATCCTTTAGATGCAGTGTGTCTAGTTTCTGGATATTCATGGCTGGTAAATCCGTGATTCTCTAACAGTTAAGGGTCAATTTACATACTGAAAGGTCACAACTTTAAGAATTCATCGATTAATTTTGATGCCAGCAGCCATATCACCCTGAAACCCACTGTAAGTGTAAGTGTAAGCCACTGAAGCTCAGCAGGTGTGATCCTGGTCAGTACCTGGATGGGAGACCTCATGGGAAAAACTAAGGTTGCTGCTGGAAGCGGTTTTAATGGAGCCAGCAGGGGGTGCTCACCCAGCAGTCTCTGTGGGTCCTAATGCCCCAGTATAGTGACGGGGACACTATGCTGTAAAAATGTGCCTCCTTTGGGTGAGATGTAAAACTAAGGTCTTGACTGTGAAAATCCCAGGGCATTTCTCGAAAAGAGTAGGGGTGTATCCCTGGTGTCCTGGCCAAATTTCCCATTGGCCCTTACCAATCATGGCCTCCTAATAATCCCCATCTTTGAATTGGCTTCATCACTCTGTTCTCCGCCCCACTGAGAGCTGGTGTGTGGTGAGTCTACTGGCGCACTATGGCTGCCGTCGCATCATCCAGGTGGGGCTGCACATCTGTGGTGGAGGGGAGTCCCCATTATGTGTAAAGCACTTTGAGTGGAGTATCCAGAAAAGCGCTATATACTGTAAGTGTAAGCATTTATTATTATTATTATTATTTTTTATTATTTTATAGGTTTAGAACGACCACTTATATTTCTGATTTTGTATTCCATTTAATGTAAATGATGAATATTCAATCTGGTTAGAGTTAGAGTCACATTAAACTGATCCCCTGAGATATGTTTTGCTTCAGGACTGTGACGAGGTGGGGGAAATAAATTCTAACCATGTGCAGTACAAATGAGCATTATTGACAAAATAATGATTGTAGTCGAAACAATACCCTCTCCATTGGTTATATACATGACTTTTCATTTGCTGTTTTGAAGAGATTGGCCCGATGCACCTGTAAAATATCTAAGTGAAAAGGCACAGTAATATAAAAGGAAACAGTGAGACGCCAATCTAAAATTAAGAATCCAAATCTTCCAATGCAGAGCCATTATTCTTTCAGTAAAGTCGCACTAGTTTAAACCCATAAAAATGTTTGCTGTAATGTCTGAAAAAGTGCTACTTTTATGAAGTGATGTAATAGCTCACATCTTCATAAACTAGAATTCCACAACCACAGGATGACATTGCGAGTTAATTTCATCTAACACAACAGCGGCTAGGAATGTACATTCAGACATTGAATTCAAAGGGTTAATAATTGTTTCCCCTTCCTAAAAACACTCTACTGCCAATGCAACTCATTTTGCATGGATTTTAACATATCAATCATCATTTTACTACAATCCCAAGCTTCAGTGGTGAAAAGCTATTGCATAGCCTTGCAGTGCAAGCTTACTTTTTAAAACAAAGTTTGTGCTGCATAAAAGTAAATGAAACTACATTAAGACATACAGTACAATTGATGGTAATAATACTTATAGCCAAATGTTTAAAAAGCTGAAGCAGTTTTTTATTTGCTGCTTACTAGGTCATCCTAAAAGTTTGTTTTGCTAAAAGATGTGATTTATGTTGTGTTGTGTGTTGTTGAAAGAAATAGGAGAAAGCAAGCCAATATGTATACTTCTTATATTGGATTTCTCCCTGTATTTTTTAAATGGTCCTATGTAGTGTTAAGACTTCTTAACAAAACTAACATACTTCTATGCTAAATGATGTGTCTGGAAATGTCTCCCACAAAGCGTAAAATGCCTGTTCCTATCAGTCCTGTGTATCACATAAATGACAATAATTCAGTAATGAATTAAGTACACAGCAACCACTAAATGTAAGGTCTTTAATACCAGAACATGATTTAATATTGGCAAATGAAAATACATAGCAATATTTTATTTTGCAAATCTGACAGTATTCATTTTAAAGCCATCAACAAAAGACGGATTATGACGCACACAATTTTGTGCAAAGGGTGATAAAATTATGATTCCGTGGGCTATAAAAAATTAATTCGAGGAACCTGCTGCATATTTTTCAGACTAACAAATTGCAGCAGGATTAATCACAAGCAAGCTATTGATTAGTTCTTAAAGAAAAACGTACAACAGTGATTGATAGAAGATTTTTTTTTATAAAGGGATTGAATTAGTGTAAGCACCCCATATATACTCTGTTCCACCCACACTTACACACCTACTCAGTGTGTCTTTGAACTTTCTGGAAGATTACATTTAGAGCAGAAAGCTTTTTATGAGCACTAGCTATGCCAGAACAAAGAAAACATTCTTCACAGCCTGAATTAAACAAAAGTGCAGGTAATAGACAATACCTGTCCATTTTAAAGAACTGAATTCTCACACTGAGCAGAATGTTTAAAGATTTTTTCCAGCACAGTAATTGCATCTATTTTCTCCCTATGGTAAATAATAGCACAAAACATTTGGTGGTCTAACAGGGGTAAATTAAACCATTTACATTTAAGGATGAGTCTCAAATTAATCAAAAAAAATAATTTGTAGTTATTTATTAAACTCTGTATATTTAACCACCGAGTGCGTGAAAGACTTGAATGTTAAAGAATGTGTTTTAAAGAAGGAATATATTTTCTTATTATTTTGAATAAGGAGGCATTAAAAGAAAGTTCGCGGAGCCTCGATGTCCTCTGTTTGTTGACGACCATGTTTTGGTCACAAAGGGAGATACAAATATGAAACATGTTAATCTAAATAAGATGAAAAAGTAATGCTAGAATGTCTTTTTAGAAGGTGGAAGTACGCGTTGGAAGCTGAAGAAAAAAATCTTGAGCCGTTCCTCATTCATAAAGACAGCGGTTTTCCTTTAAGGGGGCAATGAAATATATTATATCCATGCCAGGAGAGAGAAAGGGTACATTTTATATTATATACACAGTGCAGAGATCCTAATTAATTGTTATTAAGCACTAAACCGATGTAATTTCAGTCCGGTGTCTGTAGCTCCGTGATTATATGGTATCTAGCACAAAAGCCTGTTGTACGTTGTTACACCCTGGTTTTTGCTGTTGCCGATATAAAGGCAAGTTCGGTCTCGCAATTAGGAATTAACTTAAGCTTTTGATGAACAAAGAGACGGTTCTTACAGATGTCGCAAAGAAACATCTTTTCATTTTTATTCGAATTCACGAGTACTCAGCTCCCAGAAACCATTGCAGCTAAAACCCAAACGAACTATGCCCCGGAACAAAACCCTTCAACTTGAAGTAGAGACAAAGCACCCCGAAGTATAGTTTTGAGCACATCAAATCAGGTAACTATGAAATGGGATTAAAATTAAGGCTGAACGCACATCTTGGTTAGCTTTTTTGAATCTCATACATTGGACTTCTTTTAAGAAAACACAGCAGTGCTAATGTTTGTTATATCAGCAGCACTATCTGTTTTGCTCTATGTAGACTACGGACTAACCGGCTTCCACTAACATCTATGGTACACCTGTATATTTCCTTAAAATAAGTTTAAAAGTAACAATGTATAGGATGTAAAGCACAGCTTTGTGAGCAACTGGATGTAAGCTGTCCTGGTTGTTTTTGCCCGATTAGTAAAGGGGCACATACAAATTTCATGCAACAGCAGAATTCAAGGTTCATTTTAATATTTCATCTTACATAATGCAGTCTTAGTAATAGTATATTCTAGCGCATATCAAGTTATGTTGTGAACAGTGTCTATAGATTCTGTTTGTTAACAAACGTAGTGACGTGTTATGTAGTATGTTGAGGTGCTTAAGACTACTGTTACCCACGGAGTTTTAATATAAGTGTCGCTTATGTTAGTAGCAGATGTTTGGGAAGCACCCTTTTCATTTCAAGTTAGTAAGCCGTCTTATTCGAAATGTAATCGAAATTTGTTTGAAAGATAAGTTACATTGTTAAAGATAAGTGTATTAACAGAGTGTAAGATTCGTGAAATTACAACGCGAGGTTGTTGTGCATTATTTCTGCAGGATTTGAAAGAGGCTTCAAGTTGTGGAATCTTTAAATTTGAGAAGTGACGTTCTTAAAGTCACTAAATTACCATCAAATCTTTGGTTCTAATGCTGCAAATCGTCATCCCGTTGTGGGTTAAAGACACGGGTTTAATAGTGCATCACTAATACATTTAATCTCTTTTTTTTCTCTGTTACCCTGACAATAAAATTAAATATATTTAAAAACGTTTTAGCCTTGCTTGTTGTTCAGAGCAAGGATCCAATCATAAGGAAATGCTTCAGTGCCGGAAAGAGATAACACAATTTGTTGTAATTGTAATTGTGGTTTGTCTTTTTTTTTTATACAGCTTTGATCATCTTATTGCATGGATTTGGAATATTGAATAAGAGATGCAAATACACCCCCCCCCCCCGATTGCATTAACATACAGGCAATCCAGCTGTGTAACAGAAACCCTCATTATACTCTACTGTGTTAACAGGTTCAAGCAGACATACTATGGAGCATCGGAGGCAGGTGAAGGGCCCTACCCAGTTCCGGGAGGCAAGGCGTGGGCAGAATCACACTGGTGCCCCCCAGAAAGATGCCTACGCCCGGCTGCTCAGCCAGCATCACAGCGGCAAGTTCCGTGCCTACCTCAACCAGTTTGCTCAGCACCAGCAGCTGCACGTCGAGGAGAATGTGGAGCTCCGGGCGAACGACTCCATGCTGGAGAAGGATGATGTTGCGTCGGGCAAAAGGGACGATGCTCCTAGAGGCTCCCTGAATGCAAACAGACGCCCGCCTTCCCCCAGCGCTGGGGTGGAGGCCGAGAGCGGCCCGCCCTTTTGCACAGAAAAGCTCCAGGGGCGCAGGGAGCCCGTGGAGTCTTTCGGGGTGCACGGGGCGAACGCGCGGCAGAGCCGTGGTAAAAAGAGGGACCCCGGCGCCAGCCAAGACGAAGGTGCTATGGAGTCCGGCGGGGAGGGGTCTGTGAGACAGGACGCCCCGAAACAGCAGCCGAAGAAGCAGCATCACAGCATTGTCTCGGCTAAAGGGCCCTCTCTGACAGGTCCCGCAGGTGCCTCTGGGAGCAGGGATGTCATGTTTCCCTCAAGACAAGGGGTTTCGCCCCACAAAACCAGTGGCCCTATAGTTGAACAGGAGAAAGACGCAAGAAAGAAGCTGAAGAAGAAAAATGTCGGTAAGGGCAGCGCTGTGGGCAGCTTTGAGGGAACAGGAGGTACAGATAGCGACGGAGCACCAGTTGGGAGGATGTCACAGGGTCGCTTTGATAGGCCAATTACAGGCCAGTCCCCAGGTAAGGCAAAGACTAGCCTCAACGATTTTGAATTGTTAGTTTGAAACCAGAAGGTCTTCATACAGTGATAAAAATGTATAGTGACCTTAAAAACAAGCTAAATGTAATAGATTTTATTTCACTGTCCTTTTCCTCTACTTTATATTTTCTAACAGGAATTGGGTGTAGAGGGCCTGTGAAAGACGCCCCTAGATTTCCCATGTTGGAAGAAGAAAGATGTCCAACATGTTTTTCATTTTGTTTTGTGTCTTCTGATCAAGCATTCTTAGCTCTTTTGGAAGTTATCTGTGGGATAAGGTTTTCTTTTAAAACATCATGTTCATTGGGGTTTCATTAAGGACATGGACAACTGAAACGCTTGGAGACTTCATCATTCCCAATCTGGAATTGGCAAAGTGATATTCAGGCTTCTTATTGTTGTTGAGTTGAATTGTTTCATTGAGCAGGTGCTGTCTTTTCCAGACACACTGTGTCATCTTTGAATTTTAGAACCTGAATTTTAGAACCTTTAAAAGTTTGATATCATGGGTGTCTTGCCTCTCTTGAGATTCCTTGGGATTTTGAAATGCCTGGAAAAGATTTCCAAGAGGAAGTTTCTTTGCTGCTGTCAGCACGTGGGCTGGGCTGTAGTCAGGGTTTTTCCCTCTACAACTTTTTTTTCGTTTTCTGCTTATCAAAGTCTCTAAAAATCAATAGTGATGAAAATGTAACACTTTGCTTCCTGTCCCACTCTGTTCGAAACAGTTCAAAACCTGTTTATAATTTTTAAATTGTCTTAAAATTGGTCACGGTTAATGAATTATTTTACTTTTAGAAAGTAAACGCATGCAAACAATACGTCTGATCTGATTTTGTGTTTTCAGGCAGAATCTGCAGTCCATGTGTGGCTCCAGATAAAGGGAAAAATAAGAACAAAGCAGGTAGAGGCAAGAAGAAGCAAGTATTTGAAGCATACATGGATATCCATGATGTTTCTGCTGGGCTGAAGAGGGGAGAGCTGATTCAGGTTTGGAAGTCTTTTATGGATTTAGTAAAAATGCAACAACTACAGTTTTATTTTTTCTACCCAGATTTTGCATCAAGAAATGCTTGCTCAGGATGTTCTCTCTTCTTTGTTGTTGCTTTTGGTGCAGTTTAGCGACTGAAAGTGTGAGGATAAGTCAAAATGCTTTTGCCAAATCTTTTGTGTAGACAACTGGGGTGACTTTTTTGTTTTAGAAAAAGAGTATTACATTTCAGTGTCTTTTAGAGAAGCCATGTAACAATGAGCACAAATAAAGCTCTTTGTGCTCTGTACCTGCAAAGTGTTCTTTGTGTTATACCAAATTATTAATCATGGCATTACATGCTGTTTTGTTCACAAGGTAGGATTAAATCTAGTTTTGTTTTAAACAAGCTAGACTGGAGAGCGAAATACTGGTAGAACAACTTCAGCACCTTTCTTCCAATCCCATATATTATTAGAAGCTTTGTTGCCAGATGATTGGAATTCAACATAAAATATCATCAGCAAAAAGCTTTTTAGCACAACATTGCGTGTAATTTATGTATTTGCTCCCGTGTGGGAGAGCTCTCTGTCCTTCTAACTGTAATAGATTTAGAAAATCTTTCATCCTCTCTATGTCATTCCCAAACTATGTACAGTAACTCTCTTATCTCCATAAACACTGTTGTGCCGACAAGCATTCCTTGTCAGTGATGTTTGTTTTTATTATATTGTGGTGTTGGACTCTACCATAAAACACATTTCTCCCAGGAAATAATAAAGATTAAATTGAATTAGGAAAAACTTGCATAGATTTGTAGTCATAAGGTAGGAACTTTGAGTTGTATTTGGAACCCAGATTGACTATGATGGACATAGAAAAGTAATGCTTCGTGTTTAACTTTGGCGACAGTATAGTAATTTATAAGAAACTATCATTTTTCTTTTTTAGGGCCCATTGAGAATTAACCCTAAGAAGTACCATGAGGCCTTCATCCCTTCTCCTGTGAGTGTTTCATTCATTCTCTTTATACCTTCCAATTAATAAGTTAGTGACTCTTCATTCTAGCAAGTAAAATATTTTGGTTCTGAAGAAAAATTATGATCATGAAGTAACTGAGCTAAAACTGAGCTATTTTGCAGGGAAGAGTACCTCTCTTATTTAAATTCCAAATATACATATTAAAACTAGTTCTTTAGATTATTTAGCTGTCTTTAAGTGAAGGTGGGTTGTAATATCCTGTTGTCATATTTCATGTGATTGATTCCAGACCAGTAAAGAAGCATATTAAGATAATCAGGTTACATTTACATTTTTGAACTGTGATTTTCTAGTTTTATTTTTCGTTGTGGATGCTGTATAAACTCAAACAGGTGATGCATATGCCCTCAAAACCTCAAGCCATGACAGCTGTCCTCAGGTACAATTGTATGCTTTTTTTCTCCATGGAGATCAGCATGCGACGGTGGAGCAGGGTGCGGATGTGTTTTTTTTGGCCAGTTGCCACTTTCCCTCTGTGACACCAGTTAAAAATGGATAGGGTGATGTTTTAAGCTTTTGAAAACGAAGTAACGTAAGTAGATGAAACATAAGATGTTTAGGATGTTTCAAACATAAATTTATAAATTAAATGTTTTTTCATCTGTTAAAAAAACATACCAGTCTAGTGGCATTTATTGGGTGACAGGTGTTTTGAGGACATAACAGTAGATACCACAAAACATCTAAGGTATATCTGCCTCATATCTCTGATGGTGCTTTAAGTTGCTGTAAGTTTCTGGGCTTTTTTAAACCACACTTTTTTTGCAAGTACTATGTTCTAAGTTGTCACCGACCGATGAAGTTGCTAACATAGGGTGACTGCAGAAGGTCTCAAAGGGAATACCTCATGATATAGCTGACTCCTTTAATAGAAAACGTGGGTTTGCAAGAAAGTAGAGAACAGCCTGAAGACATTTTGTGTTTCCATTTAACTGAAAGAAAATATATTACAGTAATGCGTAACACTGTAACACACGCTAATTGGGATACTGTCCTGAAACAGCAGCTTGCCGGCCAGAACTGTTACTAACCAAATGAAAAGTTTGACAAGTAACACACTGGCCAGGTAATGTTTAATTCAAAACGGGCTCTCTTGTTAAGTTCTTAAAAAAACAGAGCACTGTTTATAACATCTGCCTCAAGTTTAGCAAAGGGCTTATGACGTCAAACCGAGGTAAGTTTGGGTTCAGCCTGTTAAAGTTCTGGTCTGGCCTGTGCAGTCAAGAATTTACAATAATTAATGTATGGCATGTGAAACATACAGATGTTTTACTGCTAAGATGGCGTGTGTTTGTTGAAGAAAGAATAACAAGCCAACACATCCATTGAGTTGGTAATTAGAGTAGGCCCTCTCTTTTAACTTGTGAGTGTTCATCTGCATGTTGAGGAGAAATTCTTCACTGTTTGCTCCTGTTCTACTGACCCTCGCTCACGCGGCATGCTGTCTATACCTGCCTTCTTTTCGATGTGCCACATACCAAACAGGGAAGCTATCAAACAAGGGTCATCACTGAGTTGTGTAACCAGGTTAATTTCAACAAAGGAAAGTTCTGTTCTAGTAATTGTCTGCTCCTGAGATGCCCAAAACCCTCATAAGGAGTCATTGTGGCCCTCCACCATAGTCAATACATTCAAATAGTAGAAATACAGTATAACACGTCTTCTGAAAAGTTGGAATCTGTACTTTCTATGCAGTATTACCTATCCTTTACTTTACCTGTCCTTCGCCAGTATTACTTTCTACATATGTTAAACTGCAACATTCCATTGGTGCTGAGAGAGCAGTAATGCTTAGCTTGCTGTTGCCAACCTCTAATCAAATGAATTCTGATAACCTAAGAGACATTTCCTCACGATGGAAGTTACAGTTGTTTTGGATGGAAGCTGGCAGTGATGAGGAAATGCTTCACAGCTGATGGATTTATTTCTCTACTCAGACTTGAACATACTAATTATGTGGATAAAGATAAATTCCCATCTGTAGTGGTTATTGAAATCATCAATAAGCTGCACACCTATGTCTACACATGGCAGCAAATACTGGTGTGCACAATAGCAACAGCTCGGTGCCAATTCTAGCAGAAGGCATCAAACAGCAAGTAGAGTACAACACATAAATTAGGGATTAGTCAGCCACATGCATAGCATTAACCTTCTCCCTGAGGCTGTTCATCTATACAATTTAGACTAGGTTTGCTGTTAATAAACCAGGTTAGATGGGTTAAGCCTCAAATCTGACTTATGCTGTTTAATGTCATACAGAATTCTAGTGGACTGTCTCACCACCATTATTAACAATATTCAGAAGCAGAATAGTATTCTTAGTATTCAGAATGTGAAGATGTGATTATTACATAAAAATGCCTAAAAAAATACAAGATTGAGTCATCTTAATGCTACTAGATTTAACCAGGTTAGTTATGCATCCATATGTTGATTTCAGCAGTGGACAGTTCCCAGACGAAGCACTCAAGTGGAAAACTGGACATCTTGGTTAAACATATTAACCAAGTATTGGTTTTCAAAAAGTGCTCTTTGCTGATGTTGTCCATTATGAAAAAGATTAGTAGGTCAGACATTTATGGCTAAGTCAGAATTTGATGCGGCTTTATTTTTTTAGTGTAGATCAAGGACATGCCATTGCAAGATCAAAACATAGAGGACTGAAAATGAAACTTAAGCTCAAGACTAGTCCTTCTAGGGAAAATGTTAGAAAACTTTCCCCCATCTTAACTGACTGTTTTTGTAGATGTCTTAAATGTTATTAGACAAAATATGTCATGATAATTTAGTAATGGGTATTTGTGATCATAAGGACTACATTTGATACCATTAGCGCTCATTTATAGTTTCACCTGTAATAGATTTCAAGTGAGGTAACCTAATCTCTTAGTCTAGGTCTCTAAATGCTGACTAAATATGCTGCTGTGAGTGATGTTGACCCCTTTGCTCCCACACAGGTGGCAGTGTTGCCATAGTTTCAAAGTCATCTCATCACTGATGATTTCCTTCAAATATATGGCTTTAGCTGTCTCTCCATATATACCTCTAGGTTGATCAGCCAAGTGCATAAGAGAATTTTTTGGGTGACTTTTTACCCTGCATTAGATCTACTGAATTGATCCTTTTTTTTCTTTAGCTGTTCTCATACAACCACAATCTTATCTTTCCGTTTTACAGACCTTTTAATTGGGTGTTACTTTTGTCTCTTGGGATGCATCTGGCTTGTGCAGTGTGTGGTGATTGTTTTTGTCAACATCCCTCTTGCTGTGGGATCCTTTTGTTATGGTTGGGAAATTCCAATAAAAGAAAACCGCTATCTTTTTATTGCAATTTTAAACTGGAAGCTGTATTTTAGTTTACTGACCCTACATTGGAAGAAGCTGTTAGAAAATATATGCATGAATTGAAGGTACATGTATATGAGAATAAGTTGAATTTCTGTTTGTAGCAGTGCAAAGATGTGATAAAGTTTTATTATATGTGACATTAAAGCAGCAACTTTGAGGCATTAGTTTCTGTATTACAGAGCAGCAAGCACTCCTGCAAAGAGTGTGCTAGATGGTTGCAAAAATGATGTACGTGGATACATTTGCAAATATACCAGAGCCTTCTGCGGTGATGCAAAGCAGAGAGCAATGCATTTTTGTCTCAAATTCTTAACGCAAACAAAATCCGTATGCATGATTACGAATCTGATTGTTAATGGGCATCGGGGCAGTGGAAACATACATTGTAATCCACACCAAAAATGCTCTCGACCAAGTGTTGGGAAAAGGAAGATGACAACGTTCCGGTACTAGTTGGGTGTTTGTGGTGCGCACTTTAGGAAAACTGACACACAAGCGTTAACAAACTCCTGACATCTATGCCAGCAAAGTGCTCAAGGCATCATGGGGTGCTCATCACTGGTGTACTACAATATAGCAGTAAGCATCCAGGTGCAGTGAAAGCTACAGTACATCGAGGAGTGGCAGGTTTTGGACCTCATTATCGTCTGGATCTCACACTGTCCCGGTTCTCATCTCTTTGGCCCCGTGAAGCAACCTGTCAGAAGCTGCAACCTAGTATACGAAAATTTCAAAAACCTGGTGCTTTGGCAGTGCTGTACTTCACTCATTGTGCCAATAAAACTCTTTGAATTTGACCAACAAACATGGTTTTATCTATAACTTTGTGCATCACTACAGAAACTTGTGGATGTGGAAAAGGTACTTTTGAAAACCATTCCCATCTAGGAAGAATATTTGATATGTAAATTGCATTTGCTGTACTGATGACAAAACATTTTATGTGTATCACTGTATATGTGTAATTTAAATAGAAAAGTTCAAGTTCAGATCTAATGCTTGTTTTGCTGTGATGACTTTAATAGTAACCATTTATCTAGCAAGGTGTTGACTAGAGCATATTGAGTGAAGTATTTTAACCCACCACCCTCATTTCCGGGGTTCAGAGCCTGGACCACGTATCCACACATAATCCATTAAATTTATCGGAGGGTTAAGGCGACAGTTCCCAATTGAACTTCATTTTAAGGTTTTTTGCTTTCGAGAAAACCTTGGACTGTAGAGGTTTTAATGAATTGCGTTTTTTTCTGCTGGCAAGAAAAAAGTTTTATATTGAGTTTCAACTGTCAGAAATATTATCAGTTGAAGAAATTCTTTACTTGTGGGGTTAATTTAATTCTTCGCAATTTCTCGGCCTCTGTGTGACCTTCCCTTTCTGTGAAGCAGTTTTTCAACATGGCTTATGTTGTACTTGTCTGTTTTCAGACTGTTTCAGTACAGGATCTGGTTTCAACCAAGTTAAAAATTTTCAGTTAAACTTTGTTGAGAAATTGTTACATTGCCGTCTTCTTTACCTGGGACAGTTCATTTAAGGACTGAGCTCCACAGCTACCACAGTTTTTGAGCTTGTACAAGTTGAGAATGTTTTGGTTTTTCAAACAGGACCACGTGAAGCCTATACATTGTAACTGACCCACAGTTAGTTAAACTGATAACTTGTTTGCGTTCGGAATGTGTAATCATTAGTATACTGAATTTAAATATTGCTTTACGTTTAGCCATGTAATTTGAAGACTGGTAAAGCAGTGATCCTGCTTCCATGTTTGGCATTTTCGAAGGCTAAGGATTGGTCGATAGTCCTTCCTTTTCTGAGTTCACCGACCATTTACAGGGTGAACCCAAGAAGAGGTTGTGTGAACTGCTGTCCACCTTCCTGAATACACATGCTGTTTCATTTTACTGCACAGCAACAAATATTCTTGGTATTCTTCAAAACTGAGGGACATCCCATGTGATCTTTTTTTATGAAATGGTCTTTTTTTAGAATCATGTAATTAAGTACTAACAAAACTCATAAGGGCAAAACCGCAGCCCTTGTAACCCAGCCCCAGGAACCCATCTGCCATCAGCAGGTGCTCAGTTCTAGCGCTGAAGAAATGCAGTGCTGCGCGTACGACACTTGTGTTAAAGTAATTTTGCAGGAGGTATTTTTCCTGTCCATAAAAAAAGTATCTAAAAATTAAGATATTATTCGGGGAAACGGAGACAATTTCTGCTGAGGGCCTGCTGCCTTAACCCCATTTTACAGTAGGAAGGATTGAAGCATCAGGAGGTTAACCACTGTGCTGGGATCACCAGTTTAATAGTGGCTGACTTGGGACTCCGTTCAAACCCTGGATCTCTTGGCTGGGTCCACAGCTTCATGCAATGAACCAGAGGCTTCCCATGGAAAAGTAGTTAAATTGGCCATGGCAATAATGAGGAACAAGTTTCCATCAAATTTCTTGATAGCTTTCTGACAAGCTAGTTTTCACATTGTTCTTCCTGTAACTGATAGTTTCATAGGAAACATTAAGTGCTTTAAAGAAGTCTGAGCTTTCCTTTAAGCAGGTTTAAGAAATAGTTTGTGTCACCTGCATTTTCTCATATTTTCATTTTTTCGTTGTTGCGTCTGCCTGTGTGGACTTCTAGTTATCATGCAAACCAGCCTTTCCAGTAAAGAAGACTTTGCCAGTCTTAAGATCGTCTCAAGGCTAATTGGCTCGGATAGTGGAGGTTAATTAAATTAGTTTTGCATAATGCATTTCAATTCCATTTGTTAAAGCATCTGGCATTCAGTCCTATTCATCAATGACATTATCCATGTGAGGAGGATGTCATGCCAGATAACAATCTAAGCAAAAACGTTGACAGCTTTATGTCTTTTCTAATAAGTTTTCAGCCACTTCAAAAAATATAAAAACTTTTTTTTAGCCTGAGAAGTGTGTAGTCAGTTGAAGTGAGTACTGTGCGAGTGGTCGGTGAATCTTTTATACTTTCATTCCTTCCTGGTTGGTGATATATTCTGAATCTGTTGATGCTTTGCTCTACATTATTGTAACTTTTTAAAGAAACAATTTTGTGGTTGAATAAAATAAGCATTCGTATTTGATTGAACAGAGAGGGAAGATGTGGAAAACAAGTAGATGTTTGTTTACTGAATGATTTTTAGGACAATTTTGGTGAACGCGTTGTGGTGAACTTAATGGTATTCTGCATGCACTCCACTGTTTTGTTGTTGCTTGATCAGTTATTAGCTATTGAATATTGGAAGTAGTTTTGCCCTGTCAACGTAATTAAGTGCTAAAATGGATTGAATGTAAAAGGCACAGTGCCAGTGAATGAAGTATAGAACAAGATTAGTTGATTCAGTTTTGTTAGTCACCGGTTCGTATCTAGCAGTTATGGATGTTATTCAGTGGTGCATGTTTTGGGGGCAAGGAAATGCTACCATATTGTTCTTATGTACTGTATGTTCCAAATTAATTAACAGCTAAATTAACTGTGCGCTATGTTGTCTAAGGCAGTGGTTTCTGGTACTAGGGGACAACTCTCTCTGCTGGTTGTTGTTCAAGCTGAGTTCTAAATCTCCAGGGCTAATTGATGGCTTACATTGATCTGTGTACTTCTCCTCAGCTTGCTTATCCCTATTTCCGACTAAATAGCTCTTAATAGGTGATTAGGTGATCAATTTATAATGAACAGAGATAGGCAGGCTTGAACTCCCAGGACTGTTTTCATTCTTGCTGAAAGAATGGACAGAGAACAGTTAGGAAACTCTGAAATTTGTACAGGTTTGATTCCAACTACAAATTCCGTTCAACCTTTACGAGCTGCAGGTAAATTCAAACATCTGCTCCAGAATCCAAGCTCAAATCTTTAAGCCTGTGATTAGGAGCAAACCCCAGAATGAACAGGGTTCCATTGTGTTTGAGAACAATCTGACATTGCTAAATATACATGCTTTATTAATGGATAATTCAGTTGTGATAGCTTATTTATATTTTGTCATCCATAAACTTCTTACGTGCCCTTCAGAACTGTATCCATACTTGCATTTTTAAAGTGTTAGACATTTTGTTTTGTTCTGTTTTGTACATTAGTTTTGTTCTGGCACATAATACGTTACCACATATACCTTAACACAGCTTTGCCTTTACTTTAAAATGTATTTAATGCATCATAGTTTTAAAACTAAGGATACTTTTATAAGGTCAAGACATTGTGTCCTACTTTCTCCACGTCCCGTTTCTCCGCAGAAAATGCATAGGTTAAGCAGAGCAGTTTTAAAAATACCCCATTGAATTGCTGATTTCTGTGTATTAAATATTTTAACATGTGGTTTGTTACTGTCAGGACTTTCCGTAGCTCTTTACCAGGGTTGGAAAGGCATGGAAAGGGTCTGTGCCTTTCTTGACCTAATTGAACACGAAAAGTTAAATATACCAGCATGTGTAGCATTTTTGTAAACTGCAGTGGAGTATTATTTTTTCTCAGAGAACTTAAGAGTATATTTAATGTAAAAGTTTCTTCTGACTAAGTAAAAAATAATAACCCCATTTGGGTGGGCTTGACGAGGAGAGTCTTGGTGACTTTCAAAACTGAAGCATGATGCCAGTTGATGGTAGCAACTAACTCTGTAAGATGTTATGTTATTGGTTTTTAATTTGCCTCTCATGTGGAACATTTCACTGTTATACAAGTTGAAGACATCTAGAATGTTACAGAAACAGCTTCATATATTTAATTGGCATGATTTTGACTTAATTGATAATTAAATAGAAACAGAAAAGAATAAAAAATTGTATAAATGCCTGTTGTTGAAATAGTCGATAGCCTGTTGGAAAATTGTGGTAGGACCATTGCTATGAACTTTTGATTCTGCTTTTTGTTAAATTCTAATGAGGAAATGAATTGAAAAAGGGTTATCCTTAGCTAAAAAAATATTGTTCTGGTGTTAAGGCATGAATTGAAATACAAATTGAAAACACTGGTTTTCAACTGGTCATTGTTTACTTTTGTCAACATGTGTCAAAGTCATTTCCTTTCTCCTCTCATACTTATCAGAGCACCATATTTGCCTGTATGTACTCTTATCAGAGAGAAATATGTTGTAGAAATTAATAATTTATGGATAGATCTCAATAGGTTGCGATGCAAAGTTCTGCGTGAATAGGAAATCATTCCCTTTCCTTGCTCCTGTTTTTAAAGAAATACATGTCTATATGCACATGTGTGATGTGATCAAGTACAAAATATTTAAAGTATATATATATATTTTCTGCTCATTTGGAGATTTGGTTGTACAGACACTTCCCAACATGGAAGAATATGTATTTTACAAATAGCTCATATCAAATGTACTATATCCGCTCACACCCTGTGAATCAATTATTTGCAGAAAAGTGTAGGAGTTTTCAATGATAAGAAGTTTATTTCACTTTGCGAATGGTAGTTTCTTGGTAATCCATGGATGTACATACCTGGTTCAACTCGGTAGAGGTATTATTAAGAAACAATATTTTGAAAAGATGGATATATTTTAAATGCCTTTAAAGAAAGTTTGCATATTCAAAACTGTTAACTGTGAAATTAAAGGTACAAACCTATTGAGAGGTATAAGCACAAAGTTTATAATTCTGTGTGAAGAAAATTTAAATGACATTTCCTTTATTTGTACAGTAATTGCTTTTATTCTTGTAAATACACTATTTTTACATGTACTATGGCTTATACTTCTAAGTATTAAAGTCCATTTTAAGGCATTTGCTGCTGAAAACTGTTAAAAATGTAAGACGTTGGTGCAGCATTTGAGAACATGTTTTATCATTATTACTTGAACAGCGTTTGTTTTCCAAATGAGCTTTCCCAAACTTGTATTTTTTTTTTTCAAATGTAATATCACCATCAGGAAGAGTCAATCAGTGCATTTCGGAAATGTGTCTTTCACATTAATGGGCTGTGGAATTAATCTTGGATGACTTCATGTGGTTTGATAAATTATTTTCATATATTCCATGAGTCAGAATTAACACGTGTTCCACCATAACTTGTACCGTCTGTCACTCAGGGTTTGATAACCACAATTAAAAACAAAAAACAAATTGAATTTCAAGGATGCCTTTTTTTGGGGTTTGCCAATGAAGTAAACGCTTCAAGGGCTGAAGGGGAAACCTTTGAGTGACCGGGAGTGCGGGCTGTAATAAACTTTCCTTCCCCAGATTTACAAGACATGGGACAGCCATTGCTCTGGGAAGGGCTTTTCACATTATTGCCATGATTTGTCATCCATTAGCAGACGATTGCAAGCCTGGGAAGCTGCAGCTGATTTTAAAACCAGCTTTGCTGTAGGCGTGGGCATTTATTACAGCTGGAGCCATTTTTGTTTTCAAATGAGGCAAAAGACACCAGACAAGATCTTTGAGCCACTAAAGACCCTTTTGTCATCAGACCTAACTTTTGCTTAGTTAGGTCACTCCTTTGCTTTCCTTTTCAGGGCACAGCCCTCACTTTCCCCCTTTTCTCCCCTCCTAATTTTGTTTTAAACAATTTTGGGGGCCGGTTAAATGTCTTTATGAGGGTCTAACCCCTTTATTTTTTTTTCTCTAGCCCTGTGATGGTTATTTCACACTTCAGTGGTCCTTGTGGCAGAGTATCAGATTCTTGCATATATGAAAGCTTTTGGTTGCTATAACCACCACGCTACCAGGTATCGGAAATAAATGAAGTGGAGGGATGGTAGAGGCTTCAGTTTTGTGCTTTTAGCTTTCACTGCTGAGCTTTATTATATTTTGAGGACCTTTATAGAGCTTTAATGGGTGGTACTGTATTGCTTATAAAAGTGTAATGTTCTAGATTTGATCTCTTTATTATTGTTAGAAGACTGTGGTTGATGTGGTGTTATTGTTTTTATTTCAGTTAGGAAAGAATCCTCTAATGCCTTTTAGATGGTCTGTTTGTCCTGCGTGGGTATGACAACTTGAGCGGATTAAATGGCCTAGTTGACAGGACATATTGTTGGCATGTTATGATATACCCTGTAGTTTGACATTTCTGACGCTAAAGCATTTAAATATTTTACCAGACTCTTGTTTAATGTTGTTATTCAGCAAATGTTATTTTTTATACATTTCCACTTCCATGAAGCTAGAATTTCAAAATTTGTAAACGCTAATATATAAAATTATGGAGCCTTGCATCTCTAAAGAAGATCTCTTAAGAGTTCTTTAGAAAAATGTGTTTTTTTAGAGATAGTTATTGGGTGGGAACAACTCATGCATTTAATAAAATTTCCTTTTATGCTAGCAGAGTGGGTTCGGATAATGCCAGTTCTTTGAGAGCCAACAGTGCTGAATGTTTAGAAAAGGTCGTGAAACATTTCAGATTTATCTCTAAGCAGTGTATCAGTACTGGAAGGGCTGTTAAGCTTTTACAGGCATTTTCAATATCATCCTTGGATGTCATTGGATATGGCAATAAATTGCATTGAGCGATGTGGATCACAACTAGCTAGACTGTAGAGGGGTTCAGTTTGAAACCAGACTGAATTAGCACAGCATCTCATGACTACAGAAGCAATTAAAAATGCGATCTTGTTGCCTTTTTTCTCCCCTTTTGACCTGGGCATCTCCTCCAGCACACCGCCCTGTCAGTTACAGTGTGCCTCCACTTGTTGATCTACAGTATGATGCGCTGTGAAATTAATTCAGACCTGGCCAGAAAGGTTTCGTTTTTAAAAGCCTTGTAAAATGCATGACTTGTGTGTTTCCTCTCCCACAACTGCAGGACGGGACTCGGGACATATTTATCGAAGGCGTAGTGGCGCGCAACCGAGCTCTGAACGGGGATGTGGTGGTGGTGAAACTTCTCCCCCGGGACCAGTGGAAGGTAAGGGAATTCTTTTTGAATGAAGCAGTCTGTCCTCATGGAAGGGCCAAAGGGAATGAACTGCTTCTCCATTAGACACACCGGGTGCCGTCGTGACGGCCAGTCCCCCCCCTCACCCCCTCCCTTCTTTGTCCCCCGGCACGTCTTGACTGGTGACGAGAGGTGTCCTCTGGCAGATCCTGTCTCCACAGACATGAAAACGCACCGTCTCTGGGAAGGGCTTGGTTTCTGTCCTCAAGCGGAGTTAGATTAATCATTAGGTAAAATGAACGACAAAATAGGGTGTCCTTCTATGTGCTGGGAACAGCCACACCTCAGCAGTTGGCAGAAATGACGGGAGCAAGTGCTGTTTAAATACTTGTTTGAATATTTTCAGTTCAGTCCCGAAGAAGCAGTGCCGTGGTAAAGGACTGTTAAGCTGCTTTTTGAAAACTCAGATTTGATCTTGCTTTTAACAGTACACATACATGTCCAAATATATACATTTCCAATAATATTTTAACATTTGGGTTAAAATACAGCTGTTTTAAGACTATGGTTTGGATAATAATTTCAATACTAATGGGGCCATTTAAAGAGAGATATATCTCATTTAATGTGGCTGTATTTCATAACTGTGAGATGTTATTTTAGCTTTTTTAAATTGTGATGTTTTGAATTCACTTAAGGTTGTTTTAACATGTTTGTCTGCTGCAGCTGTGCTTTTAAACACTCTAAATCTACAGTTGTAATGCAACACCATAAAAAAAAACAGCCAGCATTTGCAAGTATTATGAGGATTAACTCCGTATCCTTTCAATCTGTTCCTGTGTCAGTCAACCAGTACGTTTTTCTTGTTGTGTGGCTTTTGTGTTTGCTTCTTAAATGAAGATCCTGGGTTCATGCTGATCCAGTCCTGTGTGGCCTGGCAGCAAGCTGTAAGTCAGACCCGGTCCACCAGTGTTCCTGGCTGCTCTCCATGTTCTGTCAGCTTTGTGCGCTTCTCCATGTTCGATCCTGCCTCCCCTGTTCTCTGGGGGAATCTTCCTTCAGCAACTGATTGACTTTCCCAGCGGGTATCTCAGAACTGCACTGTCATCATTGTTCAGAAACAGGACTCCCCTGAAGACCCAGCTGTATTGCCAAACCTTCTTAAGGCTAATGTATTAGTTATAAAACAATAATTGTCTGTTTCAGTTAGCCCTTTTTCATTTTGTTTTGTTTTTTTGCATTTGGAATGTTATTTTTGTAAGATGCTTGGGGCAGTTTTTTTTTACTTTCACATGCTTCCAGTGTTTTAATTGCAGGCGGTTTTAACATTTTGTGGGGATGAAAATTCAGACTGAGGAGTTTTTGTTTAGAAAAATGATTAGGTGCCCTAGGATAGGTTATGTCAAAGAAGCACTTAAAAGCTTCATCTTGTTCTTGATTTTGTTACAGCACCTTGCATAAAAGGATTGGGAAGGAATTAGGTGTAGAAATCCAAATGAAAGGATACCTCTTGAATTTGATTAAATTATGTCCATCTTGTAAAATCTGTAATTTCAGATAATTAAGATAATAAGGCCTGAACTTGTTAAATTGTTTCTTCCAGTAGAAAGGTGTTTGCAGAGTTTTTTTTAACAAACCTTCAGATGTTAAGAGCAACACTGGACAGATAAAAATACACAATTTTTTTCCAAAAATGCCCTAAAAATGTAGAATTAATTTGATCTTCATACTTTGAAAAGATTTGCAAACAATTGAGGATCAAGGAGGGATTAAAAAATAGAATGTACTGTAAATGTTTTGATGGTCAACGGCAACAAGATACATACTGATCTCTCTTCCTATTCTATGCAGTCCTTTAGGTAGTTAGGCACTTTCTGATGGGTTTCCTGACAATCGGTGACACCGTAGCAGATCTGTATGGTATTTGATGAGATAACGTATACATTTTTCACCAAAATCTATTTAGAATCCACCGTTTAACCTGTATACTGACCTTTTTCACTTTCCAAAAGAACCCCTAGTACAATAGGTGTGACAGGAAATGAACAGGCATTGCTCCTCTCTTACGTGAATGGTTATTAAAAACTAAAAGTACCACTCCATGTGACCATTTTCTTTAACTCCACTTCTGAGCAAATGAGAACTAAACTTCTGCAGAGAGGATATAGACTCTCGGAGCAGCTTTGCCTAATTGTCTCTCAGTAAGTTATTAAAAAAAAAAATTCCCCACTTAAAAAATCTATCATAAAATTTTATTGTGCTACAAAAAAAGTTTTGAAAAAATGTCTAATAATTGTCTTTTGTTCTGGTTAGGAGTCAGGTATGTCCACACTAAATTGTGAGTCACAAAGACAAGAAAGTGCATCAAAACAAACTTGCCGTGTTAGCAGATGAGCTAATTTAGTGTTTGTGGTTCTTAGTTGAAAGGTATGACTGAATTTGGGCAGAGGCTTTTTGCCAGTCATAAAGAGTTGCTTCCTTTATAGTGGTTTATGTTTCTCTCTGATGCGATTACTTTGTCTTCTCATTGTTTATATTCTTTTCTGTTTGTTTTTAGGTTTGAAACGTTTCTATGCCGGGATTTATTCATCCTCTCACAAAAGCTGCCAGGAAATAATACAAATAGGTTCCTCACTGCTGTGCTAACTTGTGGTTTTTACTTGCTTCATACAGTATCATTACATTAGCTCATTACCATGCCAGCCCCAGGCTTCAAGCTTATGACAGTTCCCCCCCATAAGAGTGAACCATTCACTTCATGGTGATCACCTTTACTGATATACTTTTCAGTTTTGTTGTCGTTTATCAGAGATCTTGTTTTGCCCCCAAAATATTCATGGTCGCCTATTGAATTTCCATTAGTTTGATTCATACTTTATGTTCTTTTAAACAGTTTTCTTCCCAGAAATGAGTTGATTTGTATAGATGTGATGGACATCTTATAATAACTGCTGCTGTGTTGTTGTTTTTTTAGTTCAAATACAGGTGGTCTTTAGACACTGGAAAAAACACTTTCATTTGGTTTCACTGGTGCTGTTTCTGCTTTTTCTCAGTGCTGTTTCTTATACCTGTTCTTACACTGCCAGGCCTGCAGCTGTATTGCATAATTGGCTATTGCATACCCTGTTAATCTACTATTAAGTACAATGATCAACTTCAATTATGTTTAGTGTAGATTACACAGCAGCCACTTTGCAATTCAGGAAAGGAGCTTGCTGTGTATACATGTATCTGATGAGTTCTGTACACAGTTGTCCTTTGAGCTCAGCTACACATATGGCATGTGTTTCCTTGGGAGTGGCAATGAAGCAAAGTTTTTTAGAACATTTAGGGATGAACTAGGTTCTGTTGAAGTGGCATGATCATAAATTAAGCAACGAAATTATGTTAAGACAATCAATCAAAAAGCGATTAGCTTGTGCTTAATGCCTCGTTCTTGATCATAAAAATAGCTTGTGTTCTTTTGAAAATAACAGACCTGGTGGGGAAATATCCTCTTGATTTGAGTTCAGGAAATGAAAGTTCATTTAACCTTTCTCTTTATACAACATAAAACTCCTGTGTGCTGTGCTGGCTCTCCTTCTCGGGCATCTTGATAGTCACTCAAGGAAGTGCTGTTTTCACTCTTCCCTAGACTCTTAACTTCCTTGTGGATTCTTGTTTCACACTAACCGTTCCATAGCCGAGCAGCCACCTGGCTCCTAATTGGATGGGCGGCAAGAGCTTCCAGGGCTCTTCATCTTGGGTCTGTTTTCATATCTGCAACTATACCTTCCGAAAGGGCAATCTAGGTGAGGAGAACATTAAAACCATTTGGTTTCATTCAGTTTGAAGTAAAAGCCGTTAAAGGTGATGCATCTGCAAGTGCTCAATGTAGTAATTTTTGTTCTGTTTATTCTTAGAGTTTCTGCGCAGTGTTTTGAGGTGTGAAGAAGGCTGAATACACATGACTAAATATAAGGAGTATTTTTTTTCGGCAGCTGCTTACGTGTTAGAGAGGGAGGGGTTATTTTGCCATACAGTATGTTCATGTACATTGGCATTCTTATTTGTGCCATTCTCTTGGGACGTGTACATTACAGTAGACAACACTTTCACACAATGTACACAGTACATAACACATCAGTAAATAATAAATACTGACGGTCACAGCCGATCATCATGCACAACATTCAGCGGGTAGTACAGAACAATAAATGCAGAACGATATGTCAGCCAAGTAAAACAATATAAAAGATGTAAGTAAATATGGGAGGAAGGAGAAGAACGTGTCAGAGGTTATTTTTCACAGCCTTGTAAGTTAGTAAGCTTTGCTTAAGACTGGTTAGGCAAGTAAACTGTCTTTTCTTTCCAGTATCAAAAGAACAAGTATGAGGCACTATTACATATTTTTCACGTCCGGCTCTGCAATCTTTAAAGGGAAGTTGCAAGACTTAACCGTATTGATAAACCCCTTTTTCCCGCAGGGTGTAGTCCAGGTTTGATTTGTACACAATAGAATGAGCCAGTAGGTGTGCCTTCATCTTTCGACACTTGGAAAGGCTGAGAAGGGAAGTCCCCGTGTGCAGTATCACTATGAGCAGTTTCCTGTGGACCAGACAGAGGTCTTGACATCAGCCTGTAATTATGTCAAGAGAGTTGGTCTCAGATGTATCCGAGGCTAGGGTCACTTACTGTAAATTGAGGCTTCTTGTACCGGTACATGGTTCTTTATGGTTAAGCTTGTAGGCTACTTAAAACAAAAATGTTATAAAGCTTCAAGACAAGACACTGATGCTAAGGCATGTCTTAAACATTAAGTAATGGTGGTATTTGTGTGCTTTACTGGAATGATAAAATTAATTCCATTGCTTTTGTCTTCTGCATGATCAACAGGAGAGAATGAGTTACATGTTTTCACTTCCAAGATCTATCAGACATTCCATGATGTGCAGATTGTCATGCACATACATAAGTTATTCAGCGATGTCTCTAGAGTACTAAAGCTGCTTTGTTCCTGCAGTTACAGGCTGTGTTTATAAAATGTTTTACAATTCACTGTGATACATTAATTTACACCACACCTTTCACTATATTGAGCCATTCTTCATTGTTAGCCATAGAGAAATCCTTGCAGATTGTGTGTTTAATAATATCTGTGCACATCTTTTTCCTTTCTGTATTACCAGGGCATTTTGTGGTTAATTTTTGCCTCCTAGTTTATCATTGTTAAGGATTCAAAAATAATAGTTTTCACATAATGTAAGTGGAGTCCGTATTAGTACCTTCCATCAGAAACAAAAAATATTAATACGTGGAAGTTTTTTTTAAAATATTTTGTAATGCCATCCTTCAGGTTTTATTGTTGACAGGTTTGGTTATTACAGTCACTTTACAGTAGGGAACATACTGTAGCAACACTTTGACACACCATGGGAAGTCAGTTATTTTTGTGCTCTTTTTAATAAAATTTCATATCCCCCCAACATGACAGACCTGTTGTTTAAATGGTATGTTTTCATCCTGAAACGTTAGGTTGTGAACTTTGTATGAAGTCATGTCTTAAGTGGTTTAGGATTTCCATTTAACATGCACTTAGGTATGTGATGTTAAGCTCACTTTTACCTGGATATCGTACTGCTTGTGTTAACGGAAACAGATCAATACTGATTCCTGTGCTCCGGTCTCAGACAACTGATACGTTAAACTGATATATCACGCAACAAAATAATTACTTTACATTCACTTTACATCCTTTACTTGTACAAGGTACTGTATAGTGCCTACCAGAATTGTTCAGACCTTTCCCATTTTGTGAAATGACAAAATAACGCATACACTTTTTAAACTATAATTGAAAATGTCTAATGGTAAGATAAATTACAATAAATGTCAGTAATGACCGAAAAGAAAAAAGCTGAAATATAATTGAATTACAGCACCAACACTTTTTAGGTATGTCTCTAACATCTTTGCAGTGCCTTGGTGCAGTCTTTGCCCATTCTGGGGGGTTGCTTTTGGACAGACGTTATCAAGTCTTTCCATAAATTCTCACTGATTTAGGTCAGGACTATCGGCCTCTGAAGGACTTTCTTAGTCTTAATCCGCTCCAGTGCTTTAGATCGTTGTCCTGCTGAAAGGTGAATTTTTCTCTCAGTTTTAGGTCTGAAGCAGGTTTTCCTCTAAGATTTGCCAGTACTTTGCTCCATGTTCCCATCGTTCTTGAACAGCTTCCCAGTCGCTGCTGATGAGAAGCAGAGCTATAACATGCTGCCACCACCATGTTGAAAAGCAGGGATAATATTGACTGAGTGATGCACTCTGTTGTGTTTGCATTAGATGTAATGCTTTGCATTTTCACCAGTTCCAGTCTTGTCTTGTCTGACTGCAAAACCCTTTGTCAGGTTTTTCCAGGTACTTTGTTGCTAACCCCACGCCGGATCTGAATTTTTTTTCCAGTTTCCTACAAACTTCCTTTGTGGAGTGGCTAGTCTATTAATTGACCCATGGACACATGTATTTTGAAATAATGTGAACCACTAGTAGGGTGTCATTAAGGTTCTATTAATGCACCTAAAATAGTTCAAAGTGTCATGACTGCAAATGTTAAAGCAAAAAAATGTGTGAACTGTGCAAGGGTCTGAATTGTTTTGCAAAGCACTGTAGCTGTTTAATTTCATTGGCATGTCATGCGCTTTTCTTGAGGGATGCAGCGTCTTCCAGTTTTTCAGGTTTTCTCTCACCTGTCTGTATTATTCTATTTGAAATGATTTACTTATTTAGACAATTGGTTTTTTTGAAGGTCTTCAGTTTCTGTAACGTAGCTATAAAACCTGCTAGACATGCACTGGAGCTTCGCTTTGCGTGTTTTTACTGTCCAGCTAACATCTTGGCATGGCAAGTAAGCCTTCACTGAGCAGAGCTGTTTATGAGCACTGTTTCCTGTGTACAAAAACACCAACCCACTCAGTGAGTGAACTCTTTTCTTTACGTAGGAAATGTTTGTGGTGTTTTTAATTTAACTGGCTCCACTGCTACAGTCACTCAGGAGCCCAGGCTGAGCTCTGTGATCCACATGCCACGAGGCTGAACCTCTGTGACTGGGATTCCTCGTGTGGCAGTGCACCACTGGGTTGCAATAAGTCTGGTGGGGCTGTTTCTGCTCCCACTGGGCACCTATAGCTTTTGATGTTGGTAAGAGATGTGCTCTTTCTCAAGTGAGCTCTGAGCCTCTTGGATGTTTCCATGGGGTTTGTAGTCGGTTGACTGGTGGTGGGTGGGCTGATTGGACAGTAACTGCACTTCCTCATTCTGCATGTGTGGTTATAGAGGGCATCACTGCGCGCTGAGTTGTAAGCACACTATTAGCATTTTCAGTTTGGGTCTGTATATAATAAAATTAATTGGTGATGTGAAAATGATCATTAATACCAGGAACTGCTGTAATATTGGAATGTGTTGCCTGTACCCAGCCCTGTGCTTTGTATTCCTGCTCCCTTCCTCTTTCAGGCCTCTCAGCCAAAATGTTCTTTCTTCTTTCTTCCTGCTCTTCAGCGTGGAATTACCCAGGAATTTGATATGTTACCACACTGAATAAGTGACCTGAAAGAGTCTTAATATTAAGTCTGCTTATATAGATTAAGAGCTGTTGGTTTTTGTCACTGAAAAATAGTTTGAACCACACACAAGTAGCTTTTCTACCCAGCCTGCTGGGTTGTGTCACTGTTGGAAGATGCTGTCCCGACAGTGTGTCTGAGCCTCGTCGTCACAAGTCCTGAGTAGTCAGAAGCATCTTGCTCTGTAATGCCTAGGAGCCATTCAAAGCCTTGCTTGTCGATAGTTGATATGCAGCAGCTGGGCTACCAGTCACTTCAGTCCAGCGAGGGAGCAGCTGAGATAAAGGAATAAAGGTGGAGAACATCGCCCCATCCCAACCGTCCCGCCCCATCCCTTTCCCCCTCTTTTTTCCTTTCCTTCCTGTGCTTTATCAGATCCTTAAGACTATTAGTGAGTCATTTTGTTCACATCACAGCCTCATAGTTCATAAAGTTGCTTTGTGTCAGTATAGATTTGATTCATGTTATTTGCCATTCTGAGCTTCCTGTAATGGGAAAGCAGCAGTCTCCTTACGGGAATTTCTCTCTTTCTTTATGAACGAAACTGTTAACTTTTTGGCATTTCTTTAATTTTGATGACAGAAACTAAGATTTTGAGCTCCTTATACATTTCAGAAACAAGTTTTAGATTTATTGATTCCACTTCTTTTTTTATATTGACTGCCACTTGCAAAATCCTATCTGTGAGATGGAGCTTGGAGAGTCTGAATAGTTTTCACTGATAGAAAAGAGAGTAGGGTTGATTTCAGGGGTGAATTTTGAGTAAATGTCATATATTAAGAATGTTGTTAACCTGGTGTTCTGCACTCGCTATCAAATTAGCACCTTTAGATTAGATTGTTAATTATGTGATTTGCATTAAAATGTATATATCTGCGTAATGCCTCATACTTCAATGCACCTCTGTACTTTTTACTTAGGTACCACACATTTATTGTTCTGTACTGGCTACTGTTTGTTATTGTGTGTGATGGTTGGTTTAACGGTCATTATTTACCATTTAATATACCGTGCACACTTCCAGAGAGAATGGCGCCAAAAAGAATCCCAAAGTACACATAGAAATGGCAAACAAACTCCTCTATCCATAAAAGAAAAAAGTGAGAACTGGAAGAGTAAAAAGTGCAGAGTAAGTAAGCCGGTACAGTAGGTGTCTGCCTTGCATTTAGACAGTTAATTCACACCGCCCTCTTACAACAGTTGAAGCAGTGTAAAAAAGCTCCTTGAGAGAGCCATCATTCACCTCAGAATTACAGCTGTTGTGTATTATGAGCTGTTTTTACCTTTTTTCAATGACATCTATGGTAAAACATTTTGTTTAAGCCCTATTGTGATGTTTGTTTTACGTCCTATATTGAACAAACCGAGGATTCGAGTTATTGTACATTGCTCAAAGCCTGGTTTCTTTTTCTGTTAACATCCCACCAAAATATTTGTTTCTGAATGGCAGTGCGTATCATTTCATGTGGAAGATGACCTGACTTGACATCTGTGAAAAATGGATTTAAGGGATACTATCTGTGCGGTCTCCTGAACCACTTCCTTTTGCACAGACAGGTGTATAGACACCTAGTACAGACGCCCTTTCAGAAAAAGGACAAATGAAAAGATCTGTGAAACCTCACACGTTACCTGATCGTATTGAATACCCAACCTAATTTTTTCTAATAAAAAAGGATGACGTCTTGATGTGGGGAAAAATAGGGTCTTCTGCTCCAAGTATTCTTTTTTCTAATTTAGAAAAAAATTAAATGTAGAGTTTGTTTGTGGGATCTGACGTCACTACTCCTTTGTGCTGTTTTAACTGCACGAATATCTTGCTGTGGATATTCAAGGCTAGCAAATGGCTTACCACTAAAAAATGACTATTCTACATAGGCATCTGTGTTAGAAATGTTATGATGGTATGATGTCTGACCTCCAATTTTAGCTGTTTAGCTTTAGCTTAGGAAAGGCGGATTGCAAAAAATGGACTTATTTTCCAATTCAGTCATTTTATTAAGATGAGGTTTATGTTGCTGTGAAATACAAGAATTATCTTATGAGCTATATGGCACTATATGGCATGAAATTTGTCTTTGGTTAGGAGATTAAATAAAGTCCATGTATCCACCACACCCAGAATCCAGCATCTGTTGGTGAGTAGTTGACATTTAGGTCCTTAGTGATTGTGCCAATCTCTGCTTTCACTGCTCCTATCTCAGTTTTTACATGTTGCTTTAGCTCTCCCATTGAGTTCCAGTTCAGAAGAACTAAGCTCTTGCAGTTTCTTCTTGTTGAAGTAGCAGGGGAAGAGTCTGTACAACCTCTCTGCTGTCTTTGAGGATCACAAATACAAAATATACACAATGCACAGTAACAAAAATAGAAACAAAGTTTCTGAACCTCGACGTCTGAACTTTTTCCCCCCAACAAAAAAAAAAGTGGGGTCTGGTTGGCTCTATCTCTGAGCTTCAACCCTGGTCTTATGACCTCCACAAAAGGTGGTAATTGAAAGTCAATTTAAGAAAATCCTGATACAGAGTGGTATATTGAACAAACCAAGGACTCCAGTTACTGTACATTGTACATACTGTATCTGTGCATGAGATATAGTTATACTTGCTAATTGGATACCCCAAGTGACCCTAGTGGTCAGTAGAAACAATGGTTTTCTGATTAATGTTCCAGCTAAGCTTTTCACCAGTTGTGTGTTTTAGTATTTAGGTTTCATAGTCGTTAGGTTGGCGGCTCTTATTAAAAGGACTGAGAAGGGAAAAACCTCCAACCTTCCGCAAAGGAGACGATTTTCCCCTTAGATTTGAAATGCCCTCATTGTAATTTGATCAGGTAACTGAAACTATAAAAAGTTCGTTTGCCTGGCAACTCTTGCATCAGTTTTTCCTTGGAGGCCTGTCATGCTTGATGTCTGTATTTCAAATTAATGTAATCCAGTCAATATAAACTTAGAGAAATGTGCATTGCTTTATAACACCTGCCATGCTGCAGTCTGTTAAAAAAATTTCCAGAGCAGGGTTTTAATTATTTTAGTAGTACCTGTTTCTTGTATAAATCTGAACATTTGTTTGTAAGTTGGTCCACTGCTCATGATGTGAAGTTTAAAAACTGCTGTTGAAATTCAAGTTAACAGGCAATGTATTCAATTAAACAATATCTGTTTGATTCAGCATTTGTAGAAAATTAACTTTTAAGATTTTGAGCTTATAACAAAAAAAATCTGCAGTGGAAAAGAACAAATTCAAGTTAACAGGCAATGTATTCAATTAAACGATATCTGTTTGATTCAACATTTTTAGAAAATTAACTTTTAAGATTCTGAGCTTATAGCTAAAATAATCTGCAGTGGAAGAGAACAAATGCTTCTATTTTTGTAGTAAGATTCAAATATTGTTTTATGGAATACATGTATTTTACACATTTAGAATGCCTGTATCTCATGAATTTTAATATTAAAAATAATTTATGTAGAAAACTTAGTACAAATTACACAGGCAGTGTAAGGTGATAACATGTGAAGATGACTTTTGGTATTCTGTCCTGAATACTGACATCTAGGCAATTTTTTTCAATCCTGTTTCTAAAAGTTTTTAAAAGTGGTTCTATCAACAAAATATTTGTGTTTTACTTTCTCAGACTTCCTACTATGATATTTATTCTGTTTTTTTTGTCCTCAAAAAGTGTGAATATTTGAACCAGTAATTTACAGCTTGGTTAACAGAGCATTCTGGCCTCTTAACATTGTACGTATATACAAATGTCTATGTGAAACAAAGATTCAAGCATTTCTTTCTCATAAATTACGTATGCTATTAGGCAGAAAATGTATTCCAGAATAATTCTGTTCATCCTGGACATATATTTCAGAGCTGTCTTTAAAATTTGCTTTCTTCTGTGGCAAGTTCAGGGAAAATTCAGACAAAATCTTTGCAATGTCCCTTTTCTTGGCTTTTCAGCTGGATTTTTTCATCTGATCAAAAATTTAAGATCATCACTGTTTCTTTCAAATATGTTATGTAATTTAACAAGCCCATGTCATAAGTTAACTATGTATTGAGTAACTGAAGTGTTTCTGATGTGCTAGTTGAATTTAACTACTTGCGGTGGGGGTGGAGCTCTTAAATTTCTAACTCATGGTGTAAAGTGTTATAAATGTGTGCTTTTCAAAACTCTTAATCTAGTGATAAATTTGAGAGGCTTTTATCTATATTTCTTTTTCATAGTTTCAGTACCTTTGAATAGAGTTTAGTGCTGGCTACATTCACACTACTATGAAAAAGTTACCACAGTTTAGATCAGGACTTGACCACTTAGAATAATGAAAGTTCAAGTCCTGTAACATTATTTGAGTGCGATATTAAGCCGTGTTCGTAAAGGTCCTCACAGCCATTGTCTTCTGAAGTCTCTTCTTACAAAGCATGTGAATTAGTTTTTAATATACGGTTATAGATGTAAAATAAGAGAAGGTATTATTTAATCAGTAGCCAAAAGAATGGGTCCTATTGTTTGTTCCATCTTGTGTGTTAAGAAGCCCCACCCACTTTTAAACTCCTAATATCCAGCTCTCTTCTAAATGTCAAGTTAGCTGTAAGCAGGTAATCCTATTTCTGGAAGAGCTCCTACTGAGTCCTCAGTTTTGTATCTAGTAAAACTTTTAGGTGTGTGTAAAGCAACTGCTTAAGATGATGGTGTCAGATTGGCTGATCTTTTAGGTTTACTTACAGTTTCGGTAGAGTTTTATCTAAATATAAGTTCTTTTGTATTTGGGATTTGCAAACTTGTGACTAGTGATTGTTTCTTGCCGTTGTTTTCTGGAGCTCCCATTTTTAACCTCTCGCTTGAAATCAAACACCATAGTGTTTTTCCCAGAACATTCTTGGAAATCAAAGTTTAATGTCCTTATTTTTCCTCTTGGAAAGTGAAGAAAAATATAAATAAAAGGCAAAACCATCTGGCCATATTCTGCCTGTACTTATCCATTATTCTTTCTTAATTTGCTGGTATAGTAGCGGAAGTGTCTTAACCGAGTTTAAGTAGAACTCTTACTTGTCTAATTGGTCTGGGGAATTTTAAAAGTATCGGATTTAGAGACAGGTCAGAAGTGTAAGACGTGTGGGGGTTTGGAAGGGATCGTGCTATCTAGTCACCAAACTGGATGTAAGAAAGAACAGTGCATCAAAGACATTATTAAATTGTCACTATCAGGCTTTAATTTTCGTCTCCTTTTAAGTAAATATCCGCAGAAAGTACAATGGAGGACGCCCTATTGAGGAAGTTCTCACTTGAATAGTTGTCTATTAGGATAACTTACATAAATTGTTCTAATAAAAAGATCCAATTAGAGCTATTCATTAAAAAAAAGAAAAAGCAAAGGGATTCTTGGCAGACCAGCGAATTAACTGGAAATTTCTATTGCTTGTTTTGGCTGACAACTTTCTCCTTAGCAGTGTGTGCTGCGTCCCAGGTGTGCAGTTCTCAGCTTCTGAAGAGTTTGTTAAAATAGCCGCAGACCGCACTTGTGAACAGCCACTTAAACCTCAATGAAGGGTAACTCTGAGACAAAGCTTTGGTTTGCTTTTTTCTCTGCTCTCTCCAACCCTTTATATTCATAGGTGAGTTCATTCTTAAAATATAGAATAACAGCCACTACAATTGTAGGCATTGCCTACCAAAGGGAGTATTAGAAAGTGGTAAGTTCAATGATGGGTAACCTGGAACAGGAATTTTCCTCATTCCTCATTTCCAGGGTATCCACAGAAGAGTCTTAACACCCCAAAAGTGTGCATGCCTTTGACATATTGCTTAAGGCAACATCAAACCTGGCTAATGTCTTTCTTCTCTTTTCAGCATGGAATAAACCTTTAACTTGTTCCCTTGCAGCATACGCATGCTGACGTAGCTCCCTACCTGAACTACCAATGTCAGGTCTGACAGTCTTAACTGTTTATCAACGGTGTTTGACTAATTCAGAAAAAAAGTTATTAGAAGCACAGTCCTGGCTGCAGGAATCAGCTGAAACAAATGGCTGAAGGCAAAATTTAGAACTTGAGAGAAGACCAGAGAGGTGTCACGTATCTCAATAAGCAAATTACAGAATTGATGACTTGTTTCAGCTGTAATTGCTGCTGAAGGTGCACATGTGCTATTAGGAGAATTTTCTTTTGACAACACAGTATGTTTATACTGTCCAATTACCACTGGTAAGGATTATTTTTTTCTTTTCTAGAGTATAGATCTCCAGAAGAAAAAAAAATAATTTCTTGGATATCCTGTCATAGTCATCTGAAACTGATTTCATTTTTTTTGTTGAAAAGAAAAGTGAGGGGATTTTCTTAAAACAGGCCCCATGCTGTATATTTTCTTAATCTTTAAAATTACGAAAGATGAATTTCAAATCCGTGTGTCATAAACTGACATTTCCTTAAAATTTAGCACTCACCCAATGTGGAACTGTTGAGACGGTTTAATGAAATCAGTGGTGATTATTAAATTTAATTGCCAAACATTCTAACATGTAATTTCATTAAAATAAGTTCAGTAGTTTTACAGTGTCTTTACATTAGTAGATTTTAAAGAGGCTTGCAACACATCATTAACGAATGTATTTGTACACATAAGTTTCTTATTTGAAACAAAATCAGATTACCTTTCTCTTGTAATTTTTTGTGTACCTTTTAATATCTTAACTGATACTCAGTGATGTCTATATGTCCATAAAATTCTGCAGAATTCAGTTATCAGAATATTTATTTTTCACTGTTAATAATATTGATACAATTCTTTATTATTATTTTTAAGCTTCTGTGTGCAGAAACAGCACACATAGCTCTGTAATACATCCATAATTTCTGGCATCAAGCTAAATATGTGTGAGTTCTTATGAATGGGTGTTCAGTGTTTTTTTCTGTTTTGTCATTTTTTAGCAGAGTAATTTTCAAAGGCCAACAAAAACTTACGGGTCATTTCCAATAAGTGCATAGTTTCTGGTAAAGGTTTTCTATACATCTGAGAATGGATGTGAAAAGAACATTGCACTGACTGACAGAAATGAGGGATGAAACTCATTCTGAATTTTCATTTACCTGTTGTCAGGGTGATGGCTGTTTATTAGTATTGGGAGATTGGGAAGAATATTTGCAACTGATAGCAGCAAATTAATATAACCTAGTAACTTCACCTTTGAAGACATAAACAGAATGTTCATTAAATGAAACATTGTTTTGGGGTGTTCCCCTGTTATTTTTAATTATGCATCAATAATAACTGCTTGCTGAAACTAATATTCCCGGACAATTTTGTGTCCAAGAAAAACAGAAAAACCACAAAGTAAGCTTAGCATGTCAACATTGAAAGATTTGCCTTAGTAGGGGATAGGCTTTCTGCTGTAATGTTACTGCAGTTGCAGGAAAGAAAGTGTTTTTCTTCTGTCTTTTGAATGCCAAAGCAAGAATTTTTCATCATCGACAATGATTTTTTTTCAGCATGGGAAGATTTAGAACTCTTGAAAAGTGAGACGTTGTGGTGGTGGTTATTGGCAGACCAAAAAGCACCATGCCAGACCTCTCTTGAGTTTTCCAAGTAAACTTGAGTCCTGTTGCTGACCTGAGCAACCCCAGGCCTTTCAATTTTAGGTTGAACTTGGTCGTAATTTTGTGAGGTGGACTTCCAAAACTTTTTTTCTTTTGCAGGTCTTGAACTCAGTCCCCCAATGGCTAAAGAGACAGCCACTCGGGGTGATATAAATGAACCATAAATAAGTAACGTATTTAGACCCAAATGGAAGTAACACTTTTTGGATGTGTTTTGTAGAACAAACACTGTAATTTAACTTTGTATAATCTGAGAGCGGTGGATTATTCCTTGCATATTGATTTCTTTGATTGCGTGTCTTCTCCAAAATATATTGTGAGTAAGTGGCTGTATCTGCAGGATCAGTGATGTGGAGGGGAAAAAAAAGAGACTTAAAATTAATTTTATCTTCCGATATGGTTGTAATCATGACAGTAAATATACCCGGAGCAAAGTTTTACAACAAAAGTTGGCCATGTTCAGTTTTTTTTCTTATGCTTGCTGACTGAAATCAAAGTGTCTTGTCTTTTTGGAGGAGTGTTCTCTTTCCCCTTCAGTTTAATGGTGAAGAACCAAAGTGAGCCTCTAAAGTGTCCAGAATAGACATGACCGTAATAAAACGATCCAACAGGAAATGAAAACAATATTGCAGTTTTTAAAACTGATGGGTTTTTGCCCATTATCTGACTCCAATCCAGGTTTTTGATATAGGTTTCTGTCTCAACAGTAGTCTTGAGTAAAGAGGAGGCCAGTCTCAGATCCAGGCCTGATGAAGCCGATCTGTTTTGCTCTGTGTTTTTTTTTTTTGCGTGATGACGGTGTTCTGTGTCTGTTGCCGTGCAGGTGATAAAGCAGGATGGCGATGGGGAGGGGCTGAGAGAGCCGGAGGTCCACGCCGAGCCCCCTTTGCCGTGTGAGGGTGCTGCTCTGGGCAGATGTGCGGAGGAGGAGCACGGTCCTGACGTTGTCGCCGAAGCGCAGTTGGACAGAGACGACCAGGAATCAGCCCTTGATTTGCTTGCCAGCAGAATAGAACCATTAAACCTCAGCACTCCTGGTGAGTTTCACAGCACGCCCATGTTCCTCAATATTATTTTTGAGTATGCAGACAGCAGGGAGTGAGTGTACACATCTGTATTGGAGATTTCATCACTACAAAAGATTTTCTTCAGCACAAGGCACGTCATTGCATATTCCTCCCATCCTCCCTTCAGGAAGCGTCTCCCTCTTCTCAGTTCTCTATTTTTGTAAGACCTGCTATTTAAAAATTTAGGCACTGCTAGGCCATCAACTGGAAGAAAAAAAAACAAAAAGCTTGCATTACTATTACATGGTCCTGTTTCAATTAAATTCCAATCCTGTGAATTGGAGGATAAGGGAAGTGGTGTTACCCTGAGAATTGAGAGAACTGCCTTGTCCAATTACAGTACGTGCCATAACAAGAAACAAAAAAAAAAAAGTGATAACTTAACCTAGCTTGTTTCCTCATTCATTTTCATATCCAGTGTTATTAGTCAGTTTCTCAGAATCTGACACAAGGCTCTCTCCAAATGTGTTTGGATCTAGCCTTTAAAGGCAGAGCGAGCTTGGGTGATTGCAGGTCACTCCTCCTGGCCCCCAGCACTCTGATAGGGTCAGCCTGGATTTGAACCAGGGTACAGGCTGTTGCAAGCTTTTAAATCATCTTAAACTGACAAAATAGTCATTGCTAAAAAAAGCTTTTGAAGTTTTTTTTTAAGGTTAGAGTATTGTACAGATACAGATTCATTGCAAGTGACATAACTTGAAACTTAAGAACCTGGGGCTTTTTTATTGGCAGCATCAGATCTAGATACGACCTGTTTAAACAAGGTTCATAGAGTTCTCACCAGGCACTGACTAACAGTCGACTCATCAGTGTCTTCTAGTTACTATTACAGTTATGTAAACATGTGAAATAATAGGAAAAACAACTTTGCAACGGAAGTGTTAGTGAACTGTGAATAACGTGGCTCTCATTATTTTATCTGTAAGGTGGTTAGGCTGGTAGCAGGTCTCTAGTCATTCTAAGAGGTTCATTGCTTGTGATGCAAAATGAGTCGACACCCTGATGTAATAATTTTCCCAGGGCTGTCTTCGTGTTTGTGTGCACGTGTGCTGTCTTTCTTTAATTAGTCTGGACAGTGAAGTAGTGGCTGAGCAGTACAGGAAGGTCAGCCTTGTGCTTTTGCTATAATATGATGTGTTGTCAGGGACTTTCACAATGTCTAGATATCTCCCTTTTCATATCTTATCTCAAATAGTTACTCATTCAGTAAAAGTAATACAAACTTCTCTTAATTCCCCTTCTGCTCCCATTACAGTTTTTACTTTTATCAGTTATGTTGGGAGTGGAATTAGATTATTTCAATAATAAATCTAAATATCGTATAGTTCCATTATTCTTTCTGTTGTTGAAGTGAACTAAAGGAAATGTTATTTTTTAACTAGACTCTTGCAATTGGTAAGAGCTGTCTTGTTAAAAAATGGTTTTGGCTTTTAAACATTTGAATGAAGAAACCTTTCCAGGTTTTGTTTTATGTATGGTGTGAGGTCTTGCCAGAAGAACCCTCAGTTGTAAGGACATTGGTGCAAATAGAATCAAGGCTTAAGTACTATTTGAGAAATAGCAGTGGTGTATGGTACTGCTGTATGTCCACGGTGATAAAGTCTACTGTATGTTTTCTGTAATGAAACAACACAGCAGAATTGTATTGTTGAAAGACATTTCATATATTTATAAATAATTCAATTAGTTGAAGTCAGATTTAAAAGTTGATCATGAAGCTTACACGTGTATAACATTTAAGGCACACATTCATTTTAGAGCAAATATGGGAGTAGGTAAGTCAGAACTCGCATACCAGAAACTCTTAGATAGCTTTAGTGTGGTTGATTAATTAATAGCTTGTGACAGGCACAGCATAATATTGAAACTGATCCCAAAGTGTCAGTTCTGATTTAGAACATGAAACAATTGAGGGAAAGCAGCAAGATGAAAGAAGTGATTGCAAAGCAAGTGCCAGATTAACAATTCATTTCTTCTCTGAGGCCAAGTGTGACTTAAGGCATCTTGAGTGTGATATTTAATGGTATTCCAAAAATAATCTGTTTGTTGTAATTTGACAACTCTTTGCATTCACTTCAATTAAAAAAATATTTTGTCTCAGTCTAATAAATGCTCTTGGGTGGTGGAAGGACAAGCTATTTTTATTTTTTTGACTTTTTGAGAGTTTTGTTTTAAACAGGTGCATTCATATAAACCTCTGTGTATAGGATATAAATGTTTGACAAATTCTGAAATACTTGATTGTCCAAGAAAAATGATTGGGTTTCTTTAAACATCTTGCTTGCCAGGTTTCATTTAGCATCTGTTTTAAAATTCCTTCATCGTTCAGTAATTATGAACGCTGAAATGTTCCATTACTCTGTGCTATACCATAACCAGAATAATGAAATTTTAGATTTTAAAATGGAGCTAAATTCAGTTTTCACTGCATTCTGTCAGATTTCCATGTTTTTTTCTGTGAAACAATGTATTGATGTTCAGATCGATTCCTTTAACCCCCTTCATACAGTCAGTAAAACTGACCCTCGTTTGAAAGGGAAAAAAAAAACGATCCATTAAACAAATGCTCTTTTGTTATTGGGGAGTGCTTCTAATTTAAAATGCATATTTTTTCATTTCCTAAATTTAAACTGTTCAGTTTGTTCATAGCTCCTTTTACAATTAGTACCAGCTGATAGCTGGAAAGCAGAATCTGGGATCTGATTATGTAAATGCCTGTTGCCTCACTGGCCATTTCGATTCAAGTTACATCATTTTGACAAGACAGAAGATTTTATTTCCATTGGTGTTGCTCTGAGTATCTGTAAGCCCTTCGAGGTGAGGCAAAGTCAAGGGATTTGATATCATGCTGCAGTTCCATCTTCTCTTTGTTTCTACAGATCTAAAGTTTAACAAACCCTTTTGCACAGTGACCTTGTCTTGCTCCCAGAGGACTGGAGTGTACTGGGGTTTTCAGTCCAACTCGGCTCTTAATGAGCTAAACCAGATGGTTACTGACTTAATGGGACCAATTTAACAGCTCCTCTGAGCTCTTCAAGTTCTGCTGCTCTAAAGAGAACTTTAATCCTTCAGGTACACTGGCCCTCCAGCACCAGGACTGGACCTTGCCTCTGGTCAAGGTTATTGTGGTGGATTTTTTTAATGCAAAAGTTTGGCCATAAGCTAAGTGAAAAAGTTAGGTTCTCTAAGCATTCAAAATTATTAGACAAAGGTATGTTTTCTTTTGCCCTTTAACAGTTCTTGTTAATCATAACTGATAATCAGTGTATAATTCTGTGAATTATTTGACATATATTTTTGTGTTGGGTATAATCTTATGTTTGTAATGAAAACTATTTTTGTATTTTTGGCATTTATCATAGAAATCTCAATATACTCAGAGGTCTGACTGAAACAATAGCAAATACAGTGCTTTTAATTTGAGCACTTGTTCAGCAAAGCTGACCAGGACTGCTCTGCTGGGTGGGAATTACCTCTGGTACTGTGTGTCCTTCAGGCGAATAGTTCCCACAGCTATGGGAACTGGGGGGGACATATGGCCCTGGAGAATGTGATTGTCAACAATTTGTGTTTTTGAAAGGAAGCGTTTATTCTTAACATGTGGAAATTCTGATCTTTCGCAGAGTGTGGAACACTGACAGCTCTTGAGAAGTTTTTTTTTCTGATCAAAAAAACTATTATAAATGTGTCCTCTTAGCATAGGTCACCAGACAAGTTGAGGACATTTCTCTTTTATTGGGAGCCTCCCCCCGGTGTAGTTCATGTGACCCCCTTATAAGTGTGTCACAGCTGCTGCTCAGTGAGGAGTATATTCCATGAGGGTGGGTCAGACTGACTAATGTCCCGTTCTGCCAGCAGTAAGGGTGGGATAAAGATGACAGTTCAGAACTTATACATGTTTTGGAACTTATTCATTTATTGCTTTGTACCAATTTTTTGCTTTGATGGGAGTACTCTTCCGAAAGGTGGCCACAGGATGTTTTCTCAGGTTTAGAATACGCTCCCTTTAATTGTAACCCAACATAGCATGAAAAAATGGCAATAAGATTTAATAGACAAAGTCATGAATAACCCTTTATGAGATCTTAAATGCTTTGTGACATTACAATGCTTTCTGAGATTCCAGAAACCTGTCAGTTTATTGTAATGTCAGTCGTTAGTATGTGCCTGAAATAGTTGTTTTAAAAGGCCTTTGTGTTTTTCAGATGTATTCAGTGTATGTGTGCAAAATTGTGTACCTAATTGACGATGAAGAGTTTAAGCCCAGTCCTCAAATAAACATCTGGTAATGTATGAATACAGACTGCAGTGCTGCATGTGAAACAGCTAGAGCAAGAGCACAAAAAAATGACCTATAATAAAGTCGGAGTCCTGGGACTGCCAAATCCGCAGGAAAATGAACGAGGAATTAATGACTGTAATTGTAGTCCTTCTGTGAAGTGATTCAGACCGGTGCTCAAGCACATTATAAACAGAAAAGGTAGCTGCAAATGACAGCTATCAGACCAGTTGTAAGTAAAATGAAGCCAATCAGCTTAAATAGCTGCTAGGAGAGAATAAAATGATTTCTAGGATTTGAAGAAAGGATAATTTTCCGTTTGCTTGCCATACAATGTCAAATATATACTAGTTTCCTGTTTGTAAAGATCTGAAATCTCATTTTGAAGATTATGTACTTTAAAAATAAGGGTATTATAGAAATTATGACATTATTTTTGAAATGTTCTTTTTGACTTTTTATCGAGATCATGTTTGGCACAAACCACACTTTCATATGGAGTTTTACAGTACTTTAAATAATCCTTGGAGTAAGTAGGTGGGGGACATGGTAGTGTAGCAGTAGCATTGTTGCCTTACTGACGTTCTGTCCTGGGTTAGATTCTGACCTGGGTTTGTAGGTTATTTCCATGCCCATACAGGAGTTCTCCAGGTGCTCCTGTTTATTTCCACCTCCCAAAGACTTTCAGGCTAGGTTAGACGTCTCTAAATGTGTGTGTGTGTGTGTGTGTGTGTGTGTGTGAGTGTGAGGGTTCAAGCCCTGCAATGGACTGGACATCCAGGTTGCATGGCTTTGTGCCTTATACTTCTGGGATATACTCCAGGTTGTCTTGACCCTTACTAGGAATAAACTTCTAATACTGGATGAAAGATTGGAGCAAGTAGGTAGCATCTGCTTTATCAATTATCTCATTATTTTTTAAAAGGCAGCAGAAATGAGAGAAATGAGTCACCACATTTGGTTAAGCTGTAACGTTTTATTTTGAGAGCCTGTGTCCTTGCTGACTGTAACATCAGCAATCCAGTACCTTAAGGACAGATACCTGTGATGAAGTAAACCATTGCTGCAAATTAAATGTAGTGAAATATAGAATTGTCTGTTCGACTTAAATTTAGTTTGCTTCTGTTGGGAGCCCTGGCACATTGAACTTTGAAGAATAAAACTGTTATTGTGTAACATACACTGTGATTGCCATCCAACACCAGTCGGAGCATCTAGAAATTTCTCCTATGAATGTTGACCTTTCAGTCATTTTTGGTGTGCTTAATAAATCTGATTCTGAGTAGTCAATTCACAGATGTAAGATGGCCAAGTGAGTAGGGGAAACAAGTCAGATTTGTCCGATAGTGTTTGAGAGGCATGCAAAAAAGTTTTTATTGTATTGTGCTTACTCTGAGTTTAACAGAATTAAGAAAAGGAAGAAACTGGGGGAGGAAAAACATCCTTTTTAAGGTATGTTTCAGAAAAATATTGAGTGCACCAGTATTTCCAGTTTATACAGACTTTAATTTAAATCAGAATAAACATTCAGCAGAGGCTTAGAAGCGTACACCTCGGGTAGCCCTGTTTGAAAGAACATGCAGTTTGCACTGAAAAGATGAAAAGACAGTTGTAAACCTAGCGATATTCACCTGCACTGGAGCAGCAGTCACGTGAAGTAAGGCACAGGGAGGCTTGATAGAAGTTAGTTGCTCACCGCCCTGTACGTCCTGGGAGTTTCCTTGCTCTTCTGAATTATGGAACTTTTATTTTTCCTTTTGAAGTTTTATCTGGACTGTAACGGCAGGATGTCGTGGAGTGCCTCTGTGAAAATGATTTTCTCAGCTGACAGAAAGTAGTTGTGGATGTCAACGGGAAACGGGGAGAAAGAGCAGAGCAAGTCAATTAATCTTGTGCCATTGTTCAGCCGGAAGGGCTGCGCATACGAGGACAGACAGCATTACTAATGGGCTACTATGACTCGCAGAACTCCGCACATATGAACTAAGGGACACACTTGGGCATCAATAAAATTAGTTTTATAGCTGCAAAATACAAATTCATGCAATCCAGAATCTCTTTTAATAGTGTCACAGTTCTGTCACCCTCTCAGTTCTCCTGGGAACTTCGTCTAAATGAGACAGGGCAATTAAAAGCTGAACTCACTGACTAAGCAATAAAACTGTAATGTCTTGCATTTAAGGTACTAATGTTTTGCTTAGATGTGTTTCAGCATAGGAGATTGTAGTGATTGTTTCTTTAGCATTCTGCCCATGTAGCACTGAGAATTGAAATAGCTTTGTGTTATTTCAAAGCATTTATTTTCAAAGATTTATTTCTGGAAGCAGTAACTTTTATTCTTTTTATTTCATTCCAGTTTCCTTGACACTGCCTGTTTTGTTTTTGTTTTGACCATATATTTGATTTGTTTCTGTTCCGACAATCGCATTTTTCATTCTGAGTAGCACATCCCAACATGTCCAGGAGCTTGTGCTCTCGGGGTTTTCCACTTGTGTGTTTCGTTAAGCCTTTTGGAGCTGGCTGCTGAAATAAGCCTGGTATCATTCACCCAGACACCTTCCAGAAGCAGGGGGGAGAATGGAGACTTTCCCAAAGAATGCGAAATTCTAAGGGTCTTTCAAAAAAATCGTAGTAAATACCTGTCATAGAATTGTTGTAATTTTAAAAGACAAATTGGTTAGTGCTGAAAAATACTGTAACTTTGTATGGAAATACGATTGTGTGATGGGCTAGAATGATCAAATCAGTTTGTATTTTATGTCTTGAGCCTAGTCATGACCACGGTGATTTTCTTGGAAGCAATAAGAAGCTTGTGTGAAAATGGTCGCTCGGTCTATTCCTGGTAGCACATGATAAGCTTCCAGTTAATTCAGTATTATTTTTTTTAATTAAGGAGAACATAGCATAATTTTCAGTTAAGTAATTTTTAACATTTCATTTATTCTAACACATTTTAAAAGTGAAACCTAGACAATTAGAAAATCTTCTGTTTTTATATAAGTAAGCTAGCAATAACAAAGCATAGCTTTATTAACCGGTCATATCAAATCAATGATATTAGTATCATTGAGTTATATCATATCAATATCATCTGTGTGACCAGGCTGGAGCTCCTTCTGTTGATGGGCTTCAACCAAACTTTTTACTTTAGTCAAAGAGTGGAGAAAATACATCATAGGAAACAATTGGGAATTAAAACATTCTTTAATTGAATACAAGATTAGTTTTCCCATGCCCCCATGCTTATATAGCTTGTTCTGATGAAGTAGAAAAGCAATAGTGTTAGGTTTTTGACTTTGCACAATTGTATTTGCTGAAATGAAATGAGGAGCTGTCCTAGTATTTACACAACATAGTAATGGGATACTTACCCAGATTTTAATACACACTCAGAGGCATCACTTAATGTTTCCAGGTTTATTCCCCTCAATTTCCAACTTCCCCATAAGGCACTGTAGAGTTTACAGCATATGGAAAGAAAGCCGGGCATGTTTCGTTCTCATTCTCCTAGTTCAGTATCAGAGTTGCCAGAAGCTGCGTGTACATAGAAAAATTGAGTACTCAACCTCCCACTTTCCCTGGTCTCAGGAGACTTAGGTGTCTGGGACATTGCAGGTATTAATTAGGCCTGAGACAAGGTGCTGAACTTTCCTTCTACACTTTTAGCTCTTAGAAAAAGTGAGATGATCTTTCATGACACTGTAGGGATTATATGAAAACATGTGCCCCAATAAAATTAGGACATATCTTTTTGAGGCAGCTTTCACTGATTGTTTTTTTTGTTTGTTTCATGACATCAGTTGTATTCAAAAGTTATTTTATTTTATGTTATTTTTGTATTCAGGGTCAGCTTGCCCAAGAAATGGAGAAACCCCAGGTTCAAAGCAAGATAATATCTGTGGTTCAGATGAGCCTCAAACACTTGCCGATAAGTTTCTTCAAAGGACTGGGAAGGTAAGTACTATGTTTTTGAAAGGAAAGAGAATTAATTACTTCCATACACTCCTTACATTTCTGTCCTTCTAGTGGAGGAAACCTAGTGGTGACGGCCTTTAAAAGGAGGTCAGAACAGATTACAGTAAAAAAAAAATCTACAGCAGGCTTGCTTTTTTTATCTTAACAAGACCTCCTCGCTCTGTGACTAAGCAGCTTTTGTGTTCTTAGATTAAAAATGATTATAAACAAAATTGCTTGCATATAATGAATGGCTAAAACCCTGCCCTGCCCTGCATTTGGCTCAGTACTGTTTACTTCTGGTTGAGTTATTGATAACTTGGCCGGAGTAGCCGTATTTGTGCTTTTTACCTCCTATTTAAGCTTCAATATGTTTTCATTTTGCTGTTGATTTTGTGTTAAGGGCAATTACAGTAGAGCGGAAGAGAATGAAGAGTGAGAACCATTATTGGGTTAGCAAAGTAATTACAAGGCAATAGCTGGAGACCGCAGGAGGCCTTTCCAGTGTTGGTATATGGTCTTCATCCCCATGGAGTGCATTGGTATCCAGTGGTTTATCTTTAACTTTCATTCTTTGTGTTCTTTAGGACACCGTCTAGTGTGCCAGTATGAGGCATGAGTTCAACCTTTCATGTCTGACTGTGAAATGTTTCAGTTGTTTTGTAGCATTTTCCATTTTACAGCAACAAACAAATTGAGATACTGTCTAATTATCATTGACACCTGTCCGCTGTAACCTGCAATTCTGCATACATGATTAAAAGCAATTGCAGGTCTTCAGCAGCCCAAGCGGTGCCAGATTTTGACATTAATGTCATCTTTGTAGGCTAGATATCCTAACAGGAATCGGCATGTGCTTATTTCAAGTCCACATGTATCTAAAATGAAACGCAAACCTTGAACCTATGGACATTGAAACTGCCCATTTTTTTTACTAATAATTTTAAAGCTTTTACAGGGATATGTACACCTAGCAACTCATTCCTAAGACAAGACCGTTTGATTTTCTTGAAAGAATGAGCACTCCACAGCATTTTAAAGGATAATCTTGCATAACTGGTTATCTTCTTCAGGAAATGTAAATCACCCCCATTAACTTCTCAGATTTATCTGGAAACTAGGTTTGTTTGGAAAAAACAGCTTTTGAAATACAGAAATGGTGAATAGTAAAACAGGTTAAAAAAATAGACTCATGCAAATATGCTAGTATGATAGTCCCTTACAAAATGCCTGCAGTCAATTAGCAATGTGTTCTTTAAAAAACATAGAGTGCTTTGCCTTGTTGTGTACTCATTGGGTAGTAAAACCAGAGGAATAATGTATTCCTAAGATTTGTCTAACTGTCCTCAGGTTATGGACTGACATGGAAGCACAAAAAGGAAAGCTAACAACCATGAACATTATTAAAAAGAAGAAACCAGAATGTAATTCAGTTCACATTTCATGTTTCGCCTATCACATCCGCTCTTTAGCTTATGGTCAGGCTTTAGAAAATTAAAACACACTGTATGTTAATGATTCACAATCAATATGTACAGAATTGATAAACAGTCAATTATTGTCAGACAAAGAAAATAGTTGGGTAGTTAGAAAAGGGTTCAAACTTATAACGGGAGTTCATAAATGTTGCTTTGACACTGAATTTTCCTTTTTTTGTGTGTTCCGCAGAGGTCAGAGATTTTTTTCTGATATTATTTGTTGTGGAGCAAATGTTGGTTCACATCTGCTCTACTACAAAAACAAAAAACAGCAGGGTTTAAATAGTTCTCAGATTTAAAGAAACAAGTAAAGGTTATTTCCATGCTGAAAAATAGAAAGGAGAAACAATGTTTGGGCTGTTGTGCCTTTTTAGGCGTTTTTACAAATTATTCACCTAATTGCCATTTGTTCAAATCGGTCAAACCCGCCTGTTTAAGATCTTCTCAAAATGTTATAACGCTTTGGTGCGGAGATCATGAACAGGTGAGTTTGGCTGAACACTTGAATAGAGGTGAATAAATCTTCTGTCTGTGTTGAAGGTTCTTCATTTTAGAATGGACCAAACAAGGGTTGGTAGAGCACTTCAATCATTTCCATCTTATCTCTAGAAGGTTACTGATAGACCCTCTGGTTATTTGGTTTTTGGAATCATCCAACTTCACGCAAGCACATTAAATAAAGGAATGCTTTATTTTAACATTGTAACACTTTGGGATGAGACTGTAAATGAGAACCAATGAGATTTGTTCTCATTTACAATGTTACCCACAGTGTACCCATTTACATAGTGGACATATAGCAGTCTGAATGAAGTAAGATGTTGCATTTATTTGTTTCAAAATATACAAGAAAATGTTAATGTTGCAAAACTTCAATAGTGTGTAGACCTCCTTAATTATTAAATAATATGAACAGAACTTTTATTAGAGTCGAACAAGTGTTTGTTTTTCTGTTGTTTCCAGGTGCCGTGATTTACTAGTCTCTGGAGCAAACGCTGAAACGCTGTTTCTCCTGGTTGCAGGTGGTACACATAGTGGAGCGGAAGCACTCTCGGGCCGTGACGGGCTTCATTAAGCACCTGCCAGAAAAGGACTTCGCCATGTTCTCCCCTGTCGACCACAGGGTGCCACGCGTTAACGTGCCGCTGGCCGACTGTCCCGAAGACTTCAGATCGCGCCCCGGCGACTACGCCAGCACCCTCTTCATCTGCCGCATTACCGGCTGGCCTGATGACTCCAACTTTGCTGAAGGGTGCGTGCAGGCAGAAGGGACAAATTACAGCAGCTTGTTCAGATGATTCTCTGTATGCATTTAGAAACTCACAATTCTGAATGATGCGCATTTATGTTAAGGACACACAAAAACTCATTTGCTGCCTTGCAATTCAAAATCAAAAGACTTTGGGGAACTTGGGTGAAGAGCATTCACTGTTTTGACAGGTGACCTTTTCTTCATTCGTACAGGATCTTGATCTTGCCAGCTTTAAGTTAAGCCCATCTCCATTCCTTGTGTGCCGCTGTGAGGTCTCATGAATGAGCCTTCATACACCTGTTCACTTCTTTTAGTGTTGAAACCCAGATAGGCACAGGTCTCATGACCAGGTTCTGCCTAGTAGTCCTTGTCTCTGCAAAGCCACAGAAATCTCCAGGATCCCCAGATGTCTCTGAGACACCTTGTTCCCAATAGTGAGAATTTGTGATTCAGCATTTTCTGTTAAGCCTAACCGCATTCTGAAATGAAAACATTGCTACTTGCTGCAGTTGTCATATTGGCTTTGTGGAACACAGCCAAAAGATGAACACACACAGTTAATCCAGGAGTTAGGCAAAAATCCTCTTAGTCATATTGAGTATCTCTGCAAACTCCAGAATAAGCAAACACTGATAGATGCCTTATTTTTAATTTAAATCCCTTTGGCGTCCATTTTAAAACTCCTAGACATTTACCCAGGCCATGAGATACATCACGTACTTGTATGAAACAGTGATGCATTATTATCTTTTATAGGTCTGATCATTTATCTTTGAAATATCATAATACGTCTTTCCAAAGGATTGAAATATTGAAAGCAAATGCAACAATCAAGGTCTGATTCCTTTCCAGAGGGGTGTTTACAGGCAATACCAGCAGCTCAATTAAATTAGGCAATTAGATACATTGTTACTAATTTCAACTATTGAGTGCTTAGAATAATTAGAATCTCAAAGGGATGTGTCAGTCTTCTTTGTGAGCTAAAATGCTGCATAGATGTTCGACGCTTTAGTAAAAAGTGATAATTACTGTGCAATTAAGGCAAATTACTGTGTCAGTAATAATGTTATGCTGAAAATTCCCAAAAAGTAATTTTGTGACTCTTAAAAGACATTCAACACACTGCGGGTTGAATCCCAGTTGCTTTCAAAGCTGGCATAAAAATCTAAATTACTTTTAACAAGTTGACAATGACAGTTTGTAAGAAAAAAGGAAAGTTTCTATTGAACAGTAACATAATTAAGACTTATAAATATAAAATAAAATATACTGCACAAATCAAATTTAAAAAATGGATTATTTTTTAGTTAAAAACCATTTAATTTGTTTATTCATACCAACGCAAGTTTCTGATGTTTTTCTTTTTTCTTTAGACCTGTCATTCAAAGCACGGTAGGTGCTGTTAGAAAAGTTAGAAAAAGCAGTTTGTTTCACTTTAAATCTGGTATGTTTATCAGCTTTCTCCTAGCTAGGAACTTCAATGCTTCTGGTAGGGAAAATGTAAACCTGCATTTAATTTCTTAAAGGATGTGACCTAACTGACAAACCAGAAAAGCTGCATGTTGAGCCACTTACCCAGAAAACATCAATAAAAACAAATTTGTGGGGAGCCTGGAATTAAACCTGCTAGGAAAATTAGAGCTGATTCATGGAGATTTCCCAATGTACCACGGAGAACGAATGTTCTGTATCATACTGAATCATTTAAAATGTACTCTCTGTCTGTGAAAGGTGGAAATCGCTTAAGAACGTCCGCAGAGTTGTGAGTAAGAGGAGGCTGTTCAGTCTGCCATGCAGACGCTTCTTGATCAAAGAACGTTCAAGGTCTCAACGAATCAACATCCGCAGCATCGCTTGTTTTTTTTTTCCATTGCCCCTCCAGTATATGAAGGAAATGTTATCTGTCGTCCTGAATCTGCCTTTACTTGACCTCTTTCTGACGCTGGGCTCTGCTCTGAGCCGAGAAGAGACATGTGAAGTTGACTGACAGCCTCAATTGCATGTGAAGTTTTGAAGGCCTCAGCCATTGCTTTTCTTTTCCTGTCTCATGTGGCTTCATTCCCAAAACCTGTCTGTACTGTATGTAACATGCGTTTGGTCCGTGGTTTTGTTCATCTTACAATAAGGCATGGTACAGTGCTAAACATGACGATGCCTGATGCTGATTTTATTTTTGTGCCACGATGCCACTTGTGATTAGAAAGAATGACATCTTTCCACACTGTATGTTGTAGTACCACTTATTGAAGTTCATAACGAATCTTTAGAAGGACAATCCTTATTTTCCAACAGCGACCAGGTCTGGGGGAGTTTATGGTCTTTAGAACAGTGTTTCCCCATCTTTATTACACTAACACCCTCCAAGCCCCCAACACCATCCCCAGTGAAGAAAAACCTGGGGTTTATCACAGACACGTCCTTGTCTAGACATCCAGCCCTCAAACTAAGCAGTTTAAAGTTGGGCATGTCAATAAATGCTCTTTTATTATCACATTTACTTTATTTATTTTCATCTGTACCTTCTGCATGTAATTTGTCCTTATAATTTTAATGTCATTGGTGAGTGTTGTCCCACAATAACTGTGTTTTCAATGGTTGCGTAATAACTGTCAATGTCTAAGGGATGATTGGTGTGCTTGACTCTTATTTTCTCTTTTCTTTGTCCAGGCGACTGGCGAAGAGCTTGGGCCAGGCAGGTGAAATCGAGCCAGAGACAGAAGGTATCCTGATGGAGTACGATGTGGATTTTTCTGATTTCTCAGATGAGGTTCTGCGTTGTCTTCCCCTGCACCTTCCTTGGACAATCCCACCTGAGGAGTTTAGCAGGAGAAGGGATTTGAGGTGGGCAGGCATTTTGAACTTATAAAATGAACAGTTGTATTACTCAATCTGGCAACAATTTGATGACGTTAATTGCTTTTTCCAGAGACAAAAGGAATGGTGCCCAGAGCCATTGATGTTAAAAGACAAATTTGTTCTGTGTGTCTAGGTTTCCACATGGTCTATTCTGAAAAGAGGAAATAAACTGGTTCCTGTCATGCTTTAAGTCCACTGAGGAGAGCTGTATATATTTTGTCTAAATAAATGTGCCAGTTAACATTCAGGCAATGTACCAAGGCAGTGGTATTTGAGTGACAAAATCCTTAATGTGAATAAACTGAAAAGGGCACTTTCCTCTGTGTAAGCTACCAATAGATCCAAATAAGTGTAACAGTTAGGCTGCTTCATTGTTTCACTAATATTCTTCATATGTTCATCTGTAAAATGTTTTGTCAATGGACATGCAGTGGAATTGTGGATTGCTGCCAGAAATTACATTCATCCTATCCATTGTGGTACAATGTGGTACACTTGAAATGGCAAATGTAAATGAGGAAGTTATCTGCGGTTAGATTGTCACTTCAGTGTATTGTCTCTTGGAATCTTTAATGATTAATATCAGGTTTTATTTTGTTCTATTTTTAACAGCATGCTATCTGTACAAATGATAACGATAATAACTTGGGTAGTTCAATAACTATTCAGTAGGTAGTGAAAGTTTCAAGGTCAGTTTGTTCTCCCTTTTAGGGAACTTCATTCATATGTATGTACTTGACTGGTTAATTAATAATGGGAGTCGCTTCTATTGAACTTTAAAGTGATCGATGGCATAGAATGCTTCTTTTCTTCTGCACGCAAAAAAGGTGAAAAATTCTTTAGTTTTTCAAGCCGTAGTTGAAAAAATATATCCCACGGTTATTTTAAGAGAAGAAAATACCAGTTTTATTTAGGAAGCACAGTTATTGAAAGTGCATGCATTATTTTAAAGGTTATGTGTTATACCTGAATTGAAAGCCAGAACCTTTCAGGTGAATAGTCCTATCTACTGTGGAGAATCTGAACAGAATGTGATGGTGACACTGTTTTGCTTCTTTCATTGCTGAATAGAAGATTGATTCAGTGAGACTTGGAGCTTGGAAGTTTTCTCTTTCACTATGAGATTTATTGGCTCCTCGTCCTCATCTAGATGTGCAGTTGACTTTGTTGTGTGGCGCTAGGAAAGCTGCTTTCTGAAACATTGTTTTGGGGCTGCTTCACCCTTTTAGAGCAGCTGTTCCAGTTGAATGCACTGCCATCGAAGAGATTAATCTTCATTATCATTTTTTTTCTCTGTAATCTTAAATCAGACTCCTTTTCCCCACCCTTAAAACAATGGCCTTCCCTTTTATTTCCTTATTCTTTTCGAAGGGATTAAATTCATCTTATTTGCTCAGCAGTGGATCACTTCACACGGGGATGTCGATGTCCAGTGTAAAAAAGAGCTGCACTCTGGCTGTACAGGATGGAAGCACTCATGTCACGGAGCTTGTGGATATTGCAATTCTGTTTCAGCTCTTCGGCTGGTGTTCATGGTGTGGCAATAAAGAAAAGAGTCATGCAGTGCTCAATATTCACTGTTCATTTTTATATTTCCGAGTCTGTATGGATTGTAAACGTACAGTATGTGCTGTTTGTTTTGTTTTTTAGTGGATTTTAATTTGAAAGGGATGTCTTTTTCTTCAGCACACAGTTAGCCAGGAGTTGCCCGTGGTTTACCTTTAAGGATTTTAAACCTTGAAAAAATGCACCTTTTTGCTTTATTTGGCACATCTAGGACCAGTACGTTTTGGATTTTTGTGGATTCTAGTGAAATTAGAAAGCTATCTTTTGTGACATTCCAACAGAGTGTAAAGCTGGGATGTGACTGGCCTGGTGGCGTTAACGTTGGGATACACTGTGAAAATTTTCAATCCACTTAGGCATTGGCTTTAAAAATGCAATAATAAGACATTAATTATATAATTTAATGGAAATGAAGTCGTTACCTATAGGATTAAAATGCGTATTTGATAACGCTTTTCCACATCCTCTCAAAGACCTGAGAGCCTCTTGCTTCCAGCAGGTTAGGTAAAAGACAGTAGTGTACTTTAATGACATTTAGTTTTTGTTAGTATGATTTATGAGAGTGAGTTCTATTTTTACGTGGCTATTGCTGCACTGCTAATGATGAGTGGCTTGTTTATTTGATCCTGTCATCAATAAAAAGCTCCACGGGCCCTGCGGGCCTCACTGGCCCACACATCTGACACAGTCCAGCTTGCATTCGCGCTCATTCTTCTAACGGAGCAAAACAAGCGTGTTTTTGTTCCGCTGAAATAAAGCGATGGAAAGTCATCTGATGTGAGTGCTAACAGTCCTGTAATCACTTTTCCATGTTGCAGTACCACAAGTACTTTGTTTTCATATTTTTAAGCTAAAATAAATAACATTTAGGAAATAATGAATCCCATTTTAATATGGCATTAAACAGAAATTGCCATGCATTTATAAAATACATACAACTTAAAGTCCTGGTAAGTATTAAGCATGGTCTCTGGTTAATATTAGCCATTGTTTTTTACAAATTAAGATTTTATAAAACGTGAAAATGGGGATACCTGGCCACCATGCCTGTTTCAAGAGCGGTGGAGAATCCTTTGTAAGATAACTAAAAATCTTTCATGGCTTAAGCTCTATTATATGTACGGCGGTGATGACTATTACTGACCCAGGACTGTAAAACGGTTTTAATTGAAAACTCCTATTTAGAAAAACAGATTTAAAATAAGACAAGGAGTTTCAGTTAGGCTGGAATCTGTTTTTAATAGGAAAGGACAAATAGTTAGGTTATAAAGGGTAACAATAAAATGTGAGAAATATACATGGAAAAAACAGATCTTCGTGTAGTTGACTGAGAGTAACAAGAGATGTCTCAAAATAAAAAAAACTAAAAATAGATTAAACATCATATGTAAAATATGTTTAGTTTTCTTTTTAAGGCATTAAACAACAGAATTTTATTATGGTTTCTTAGGAGAAGAGCTGGGTAATTTTTTTTTTTTAAATTTTGACAGCTGAGAAAGCATTAACTACAGCGTTTAAATTGGTTTTGAAGTAGGTAGCCAAATCCTGGAGCTCAGAAACAATTTCATTGATTATATAAAAAGTTTTAAAGATGATCTGTTAATTGAAACAGATGATGATGATAAAACAGACAGATAAGCTTGTGAAATCTGAAGTTTCATTTCTGTTCTTTCTAATCTTGCACAGATGATGGAGTAAGTAAGCAAGTACAAAGATTCCTGAATTGTGCACATCTTGTATTGGTGGAAAAAAGTGGGCAAATAAAGTCAGTCTCGTTTAATAGGAGTGTGCCTTTACAGTGAACTGTACAGTGTGCACTTGGTGAATGTCCCTTTGAAACTAACAGTGTGGCAGAGAAAGATAAACCTGTTCAGTGTTGCTTCTATTCAATTAACGACATTCCTTTGACGTGCTACACAGTCCTAACTCACAAAATGGAAATGAAAAGAGAATAAAATACAAAGCGAAAGAATAAAATGAGGACAGGTGTTATCTTGTTGTTCTTCCAGAGAAGCATTTTTTAAATGATCAAAGCAGCTAGTCTTTCTTTTTTCCTTCACCCTAACTTTGAAAATAATTGCTTATACAGAATAGTTTCCTTGTGACATACACAGGCCAAATGCCTACACTTTATCAAAATATGAAAAGTAATCAAGCCTAAACGTTCTGAATGTCAGTTATGAAAAAAGACACATGACAGTCAATATGTAATGTATGTGAAAAGTGTGATGTGCTGCCGTAACTGGCTATGGACTATATTTTGTCACAGAACCAGCTTTTTGTTGCGTTATCTGGACAATGTTGGAATCCTGATAAGGACACTTTTGTAAGGAATATATTAATTAAATCACTTATAAATGATAAATGAGTAACATTTACATAATGAAGTAGGTTCAAGCTAACTGTTGTACGCAGAATGATAGATGAATCAGAAATACATATCCTGTATGACCTAGTTAAGAAAATAGTTTTCAATGCAATGGTTGTTTCAGCTCTTGACTATCATGTGTCAAAGCTGTAAGGGGGGAAAAAAGTATTCAAATGCCAGCTTCAAGAAGATTTTTATATAATTCGCAATTATTAATGACTCACTTTTTGATCTTTTTAATTAAGAATGTATTAAATCTTATAGCTTTGAGGCACAAAACCAGCTTTCATTTTATCTTGTACACTAATTAGTTCTTTGTTCTTTAATTCATACTTTTGCTTAATGGCCAATATACAGCAAAGTAGTGTGGAACCGTCCATTAGAAACGCATTAATTGACTGTGGTCGAGGATGACTGGCGTCCGTGAAACTGGAGGTGACTGATGAGACCAATTTGGGGTCTGTTCCTCTCCGGCAGGGTGAGCAGGTGTTGTCACAGGATGTCTTTGGTGGCGTATTTCGCAGCCTAATCATAGTGAGTAGTCATTGATGTCCTCGCTATGCTTCCCCATTCTGACTTTTTTTGGGTCTCGAAGTACTGGGCTTCTTTGAAGATATTACTCTGCTCACCTCCCCACTGATGGCTGATGTGTGGTGAGCGTTCTGGCGCACTATGGCTGCCGTCGCATCATCCAGGTGGATGCTGCACATTGGTGGTGGTGGAGGGGAGTCCCCATTACCTGTAAAAGCGCTTTGAGTGGAGTGTCCAGAAAAGTGCTATATGAGTGTAAGCAATTATTATTATTATTATTATTATTATTATTATTATTATTGTTATTATATTCTCCTTCAATCTGGGTCGGCCATTAGCGCCCAAGAGCTGATACTTATATTGGACTTCTTGATGTTTTTGTAAAAACGTCTAGGTGGAGTTGCAGGGAGATAACCTTGTGTGGGAGTCTGACAACCAGATCACATGCTATACAGACGTGATGTTGGATGATCATAGCTTCAGTGCTTGTGCTCATGCCTCTGGTCTTATTTTATACATAAAAACATCTGTAAACAGTCATGATAATCATTTCGTGTGTCTCTTGTATGTTGTCTGCTTTCAGTTTCATACAGGTAGAAAGGAAAGATGGCTGAATGGGAGACCATCAGCTCAGTTTGATTTTTCATGCCACCATCCTCAAAGCCTTATTTCCTCAGATGGGCGAAGACTATACTCGCAGATTTCAGGGAATACAGGATTTCTTGTCAAATGTCAGATCAGTGAGGGTTGGAGATGAAACATGCGTCCATTTGTGATAAGCACTGTAATGAAATTCGTTATGATTTAAGCCAACTGAGATTCCCACGCAGGTGTAAGAACAGTACTTTTTCTGCAGTCCCTGCTGGCACTTGTGTATGGCATGCTCATTTTATGTAAAACATTGGAATTTTAGCTTTTTATGTCATCTTCCAGACATTTTTATTTATAAAGCACAAAAACTCAATTTCTGATGAGATTTTGTCCTAGACAGAGACTTTCTTATAAACACAGACATAACCATTAAGGGAGCCGTAGTGTTAGTTTATGCCTGGTTTGAAAGTTGGTTATTTAGTTTAAAAGGAGAAAAATTCTGCACCATTCACTTTTTTGCTTTAAATGTTGCCTTTATGCTACACTTTTAAAAGTCAGTTGATGCTAAATTAGGAGCAATTGCAATGGTTTTCGAAGTTCTGATATTTGAATTTTTATCAAAATGAATTCAGCACTACACTGGCTAGGACCGAAGACTGTTTTGATACCTTAGGGAATGGAGGACACCTGATTTTATTTGCTCATAAGTCTGCTATTTTCAAAGTTGACCAATACCATTGCTCTGTTTAAAGAGTGAGATTTGTGTATCGATGGCAGTTGTAAAATAAATGAATGGTATATTGTCAGTCAACCTGAAGTGCAGTTGGCGCAACGTTGAGTGATGATAAAATGCGGGATCTCTATCTGCTAAATTTGCTAATTTTAGAAGTGGTGTAATCCAGATTAATTGTAGGAATTAAAACAGGTAAGCAATATGTGCTCACTTAGACGAGGTTCAGACAAGGACAGACAATTAACTGATTTATTTAGCGCTGTCTATGAACTGACATGGTGCTAACATAGCATCCTGATTTTTGAAATTCTATATGTGTATACGTTTTAGGAAGGCTTGCATGTGTTGCTCAATGAGATCGTAATCACTTTAAAGTATGTTGCGTAACATATGTATGTAAATATAATTTTTGCTCTCATAGTACTAAAAGTCCAAAAGTCCAAATGTCCAAAGTCAGTGGATCATGAATTCTGCCACTTAGGAGATTACATGCAGAAAATTCAACTGGATTTTTCATTAACATTTTACCTTAGGTCTCTGATTTCTGGCTTCTAGGGGTGAGCGTAAGATGTAAACTTTAGATTATTCAGTTTGCACGTACTGCCTTATCTCACTGACTGTACGGTCCCTGCTTCAAGAACTCCCGATCACCCAGACAGTAGTGAAAATCGGCGGGTGCCAGACCTTTGTTACTGCACCATTTAATTTCACTATTTACTTCCTCCGAGCAGCTGGAAACCCAGTTGTGCGACAGATTTTTTTTTTTAACTCTATCCTAGAATATTGTAGTTTTGTATCGTCTCTGGGTGGTGAGATTTCAGGGGTTTTTTTCCACCGTTTGTGATGTGCAAAAGCCGAGTTATTTATGTGTCTAGCAAGTGAAATGTGTAGGGTGTCTGGCAAGGGAAAAAGCGAATCAGCAATAAGATGTTAAAATTAGTTTACCAAGGCATTTGAACTTAATAGAGGTTCATTTTCTTAGAAGTACTTTTTCCCCTCGATGCATTAGGTGCCTGCCAAATCAAACCCATTATGCTTTACCTGTAAAACCGTATGTTTCTGGATGCAATTTTAATAAAGAGTTGGGGGAATGGTTAACCTACATGAAAAGGGCGCCGCTCACGTGTTCCAGAAGTGACTGTGTGTTTTCCATCAGAATTGTGTTTATGATGCCTGTTAATGTAAGATCACTGGGAAACATTTAATGCTTGTTTGTTTTGTATTGTTGTTCCTGGTGTAGGAAAGAATGTATATTCACAATCGACCCAGCCACTGCCAGGGACCTGGATGACGCCTTGTCTTGTAAACCACTCCCAGATGGTATGTTGGCTTTTTTAGTACATATTTTCCCCTTGTTCCAGAGATCACTCGCTTAACATTAAGGTGACCATAGGAACAAACGCACAAATGCTGTAACGTTACAGTGTGAGAATCACAGCAAGCTGCGTTTTTACTTCTGACATTCTGACCCTCTGATCACTAAACGTGGTGTGAAGATCTTTGCCTTCACTCTTCATTTTTATGTTTTTTAAATTTTCCTGATGGAGTATAGATTCTGTCATTCTTTTTTTTTAGAAACATGGTGTTTCTGGTTTTATCTGTAGTCTGTTTACTTGTCTATGAAGTAGACATACAACTTACTCACTTTAGTATGTAAACAAGATGAACTCAAAGTATGCCTAAATGTTAGGAATTTGAAGATGAAGTCAGCAGCCTGTTTCAGTTGAAGGTTTTATTTAGTTTTGATATTAATAAAAGTGACAAGCTATATAATAACACAAAAGATAATGTAAAGTTAACTGTACCCCTCTTTCCCTTTGAATTTAAAACTGAAGAAAACCTTAGTGATTGCACACTCTAGGTATGGCTGTTTCTTGGGTTGAGTAAGCTGTGAGATGACGAAATTAGTCTAACTATAGCTTCATCAACACCGCCAAATGGCTTTTCAGTGGTAAGGAAAAGACAATTGTTTTTTTTCTGATTATAATGTATTAAATGTCTTTTTGGAAAACCTTTGCCATGTAGAACATTTACATCTTATGAGATCTTTAATGTAAAATGACGGCCAAAACCACTTTGGATAAATGTGCAGCATATAATCTAAAACTCATTCATGAATAATCTCATTCAAGTTTTTTTTTAAGTGGAAAGCTCAATTCCAATTCAATTTACTGACAGTTTGTGAGAAATTAACATAAACTGGAGATCCTTTAGCACTCACTAACTGCCAGAAATGAATAAAATAAATATAAAATATAACTTTTTAGCCTAACAATGCTCTGTAATTGAGATTAGTTGAGATTTCAGGTGATTACTTATTTTAATAAAGTTGTTGTAAGTAATGACTTTGTTCTTTGCCACTGTATCTAAAGCTCCATCTCTGGAATCAAAGGGTGTAGCATCTTACCAGCAGCTCAAGGTTCAGAGCAGAAGTGGATCACTAGGAAATCTAGCACCTATCTAACATCTTGCATTCATTCACATGAAAATTGAAGGAGGAACAATTTGAAAAGGATGCAGTATCTTTTATTGGATCAGTTCTGTGTCTGCCCCATGCTCTTCTTCTGCATTTCAGTAGCAGTGGTGTGTAATTCCACTGCGAAAATACAAACACAAGGAAAAAACAGGTTTTGCTTTGGGAGTCTTCATCAGATGTGTGTGTGTGTGGGGGGGGGGGCAAAAGTATGAGCCAAAGTGGAGGAGACTTAAGAACTGGAAAGGGAGAAGCGATGAAGAGGGGTGAGTTGGGGATTAGTATGGATTTTTCTTTGCAGATGTGTTTATCATTATCCAGAAGTATGGGAGATGTTTTCCTCGCTACGTTTGGAATTCTATATCTGTAATTGAATGGAAATATTTAGAAATAAATTAGCTGATCACAGAGCAGGGGGAAAGTATGGACCTAGTTTAAATTTGATTTCTGAATGCTCTCTGTTACTGGGGGGTTTTGAATCTTTGCGAAAAGACTCGGACAGAAAGGGCAATGAAATCCTGTCTGGCTAAGGTAAAATAGTGAACTGTTGACATTGAGAGATCTTTGATCCCTGCTGCTCTGACCAGTCTTTTTCAGCAGTGTAAACAGCAGGCCACCTTCTGCAAAAAATACAATTGTTGAGATTGCCAGACAAATGTGATGCCTTCTGGATTATTTTGAAATGACCTGAGGGGTTATGTATTCTGGATCTATAGTTCCAAAACAAGACAATAACTTATATTTTAAGCATCTCCATAAAACTGGAAGTTCTTCATAGGAATATGACAAGGTTTGCAAACCCAGACAAACAAGGAGCTAGGAGTGAAAGACCTCTGAATTATATGTCTCTCTTGTTGTGAGTTAGTCCATCTTTTTTTGCTAAAAGATATTCTGTGGAACAAAGGCCTCATGACTAGAAATTACAGTGTACCTCCAGTACCAATTTTTCATTGCTACTTAATCATTATCCATGTCATTTTATTTTTGAGTACTGCATTAATTCATATGTAGAACTTCACCTAAATTGCAGTGCATTCTCAAGCTCGAAATGTCTGATAAGCTAAGAGGAAAATATTGTGTTGTTTATAGTGTCTATTGTTTTACAGACATAATGCAAAACAAAGAAATTGAATACCCACATAAAACCAGGTGATTACCATCAAGGAGAACAAATAGAGATACATATGATCAGATGGAACTGATCAGTTGATTACAGTCAGGTGGGCATGGCTGGTGAACAGCAGAATCAGCTGGTACTGATACAGATGATTACAATCAGATGGGCTCAATTGAAGAAGAATACAATCAGGTGGAACACAGAGAGATGATTGCGATCAGCCAGATACAAAAGCCATGATGTCAGTGTGAGTCAGCGCCCCCCAGGTCAGAGTGATGTAATGTCCACTGCCATGGGGGGTGTGTGAAGTGCATGATTTGTACAAAGGGTTTTAACATGTAGCCCAATGGCAGTCACCACTGCAGGATCCAGAAAAGTTGGCAAAGCAGGAACCTTAATTGAGATTTTTTTGATGAGCGTGTCAGTTGTACCATTTTTATTAAAAGCTGTTAAAGTTTTAGGATCCTAAACATTTGAGAACCCTGATCTGGTCTGGTGGTAAGTATGCAATGAGGTGGTTTTGCTGCTGGAACAGTGTTCTGCAAAGCTAAAGGCAGCCCATAAAATTGTCATATTGTAAGTCATATGCAGTAGAAATTATAAAATGCTTATTTTACATACAGTTACATCTTTTAAGTTATACATAAACATCTGAGTTGTTAAGTTTAATATATCAGCTTATTGCTAATGATTGTCTTTATTTGTTTTTATTTAAATATATAGAACTCTGAGAAGGCTCAGTGTGGAAAATTGAACTTTAATGTGGTTTATAACACTGATTTACTTTCCCACCACATGTCCTCGAAATGAGCTTTGAGGACTCTTTCAGAAGTTTTTTTTTGTGAGATTAGTTGTGATTAAGCACAATGTAAGGTGAAACAGTAACAAAATCATACCGGACTTGCACGATGGTTTAATGCATCGTGAAAGATGTAACAGGAAAAAGCTGATATACGTTATGGCTTTCAAGGGAATGTGGAAAATTGAGTCCTTTTGAGAGAAAGTGAGTTCCGTATAAGTTCCTTGCTAATTGTTTTAACATTAAGTCATTCGTTTAAGCCAAGCTGTAACCATAACAGAGTCAACATTTGTAAAGTTGGTAGTTTCACCTGAAGAGACATCTCTGTTTGACAGGTTTAGCAATTTCATGTTGGAAAGGATCTCGCACACCAGGGTGTTTTTTTTTAAGTGCCTGGACAGTGCTCCAGTCAGTGAAGCTATCATTCATAGCGTTTATGCTAGCCTTTCTACCATTAGTGTTAATTGAGTGAAAATGACCATATGAAAGTGTGGAGTCCTCACAGAGTGCCGAGTGCACTTGTAGATCTCAGGCACTGCTGTTGGAGGAATTACATCATCTCAGTCTCTTTCGGTGACCTTCAAGTGAGTCAATATACAAGCATGTATCAGCTTTTTTATTTTTCTGTTTGATAATGTTTGATAGTCTCATTTGTGCCCATAGTAGTGCATGAACACCCAAATGCAGTGCTTCATGCTGGAATCAAGTTCAAGTTTAAGGTGATATGTACCTGAGTACAATGAAATGCTTACTTGTGTGTTTTCCCTCACATGACAAATGCCATAAAAGATTCATAACATTGAAATAGAAAATGAAATAACAATTCTTGGAGACAGGAACAGGGAGAACCCTGTGCATATTAGAATTAAGAGAGTAGATCTTGTGAACCTTAAAAAATGGGAAAATTCAGGACTTCCTTAATAGCACAATTTTTTGCAATGGCCTTATAATAATGAGCTCAGTAAGATGATGCCTACATTTGTGTAATTTGTGTGCATGTGCTGAGGGATTGTCAGTTTTCTTTTGTGTTCAGTTATTCTATAAACTAATATATGCATGAAACGCAGCATCCAAGATATCGGATGAAGAAAGGATCCTTCCTGGAGATTTTAAAGTCCCATTAAAGCCCTTGCATTTTGTCAAAATACAGCAAACCATGTTGGATAGAGCTTTTCATCCTAATCTTGAGACTCCAAATGCAAGGTACTGGGAGCTACAGTAAATCACCACTAAGCACATAAGATGGAAGACAATGCTTTTTTTTTGGCATACATACTGTTTATTATCAATAGGTGACGTATGTAACAAGTGTTTGTAGAGGTTCAAGAGTTAATTCCTTCAGAAGCACTTCATTTGATGATACTAGTTGAAATAAAACAAAACATTAATTCTGATTCATTGCTACTGTGATTTGTCCAACTTGATTGTTGTGTGAATAGAACATCTCTGATTACTTTTGAAGTGATGCACTTCAGAATGGCATTCAAACAATAGTGTGATTATTGTATTTGTCACATTTCGGTCATCAAGACATCTTTGTCTCACCATTTTGTTGAATCCAGCATATTCCCATTGATTTACAGATGTATCCTACTGTTTGCATCTTGGCACATGCTAACAAAACTGTCTCGTTAAGAAATCTGACTAGTTAAATGATACTGTCATTCTCAAGTTTGTAGCTTTCTTTGGCTAAGATAGCAAAAATAGTTCTAAAATAACTATATCTTAAATAACTATAGTGTAATTCAGACCATTTTAATAGACAGTCCTATTTTATCGTAGAAGGAATTTTGTACTGGTTGAAGCCTGACATGCCGGCTGAGATTTGGAAAAAAATGACAGCTATAATTACAAATTAATGCCCTAAGGAATGTCTTCAAACCTTTAAGCCTTATGAATGCACTGGTATGTACAGTACCTGCAGATTTGCTCAATTTAGTGGGATGAAGGATTTCATTTGCTGTTACTTTGGGATGGTTTTGAGATTCTGTGAAAATACTAAACAGAATGAGCTCTGGAGGTTTATTTTATTTGAAAGTGAGTTCTTTCTTTCTTTCACAATAACCACAGCAAAACTTCCGCCCAAGAAAACATTGGAAAGGAGAATGTTCATGCATAGTGGTGCACTGCACAGCACATAATGATTTCCATGTTTAGCTGTTGCTCTACCTAAGTCATGCTCATCAAATGTATTTAAAGCCTTTCCTAGGTGTATTCAGTATCATATGTACAGCATATGGAATTCAGGCTTTGAACTTCCAAAGGAAGGAAATATTACACTAGTCATTCATGAAAGAAAAAACACAGACCAAGCCCAGTGTTTACATTTTATTTTTCATTCAGAAAAAAAAGTTACAGATGAACTAATATTTCTGTGAATGTGAAATCAGCTGGGTTTATTTTAAAGCAGTGCTCTATTTTTGTAGTAATCTGTGCTGTTCGTTTCAAGATGTTAGTTTTGGACCTTTCTTTCTAAGAACACAGAGCCCCCACTAGATTAACCATCCTCACAGTGTAAACAGAGGCTTTTTTAAGGAAAGTGCCTTTAGGATTGCATTGACTATATCTAGCTTGCATGTAACACAGTACTTGTTTGAATTGTCCTGCCCTGCATCACAAGCTGGGGACTCAATATTGATAATATTGAAATACAATAGATTGGGGGTCATGATGTAAATATATTTTATGTTTAAAATAGCTCAAGAAAAAAATGTTGGTGATTGTAATTTTGGGGTAGAAACATGCATTTCATGTACTGCCAGCAGTCAAGAAATATTGGGAATCTGGAAAGCAAGAAACAAGCTTTGTGTGTGCTGTTCCAGCTGATATCATTCGGTTCTTACTCGGCTGTTCAAGTGGACCCTCACCTATCTTGACATTGAGCCTTATCAGCCATATACAAGGACCAGAAGAGTTATGGCCCCTATACACTTTTTGTGCAAAAACATACAAGCTTCTGACCATCCCCAGATTTGTAGAATTTATTGTTACCGAAATACTGTGGGTTGTTGTCTTTTGTGTTTACTATTAACTGGGCATGCTTTCAAAGCGTTAATAGTGCTAATATTTCAGGAGAGTAGGAAGGCAAAGTAGATGAATTCATGGACATAGTGTGTTGCTCTTCCACAAGGCATGTTAATGTCAGAGCTTGCTTTGTACATGCTGCTTTTATTGAGCAACTTTTTAGGTGGTCCAGTGGAAAGTCAATAGCCAAGCACTTGAGGGGTCTGCACAGTGTATCAGTTTTTCCCACTGGTTCAGTCTTTTCTTACGACCTTAATGAAACATCGCGAAATAATCATGCAGCTGTGATTAAATATCTAAATCACAACTGTGCAAGTCGTGTACAACAACATGTGAGTGTGTGTGTGTGGAAACATAATGTGCAAATTCCTGATTCCTGATGAAGTCTCACTCTTTTCTTTCGGTTGTGAAAATCCTTATGTTTGTTTAGCTTAAGGCCAGACAGCTTGAGAACTAAATGCATAATAATGAGGGTAGTTTAAGAAGAAAAACAACTTGGTTTTAGTTTTCAATCGTGTAACTTAAACTTGATAAACAGACATAAGTGGTGAATTTCACACGCAAGGAGAAGCTGGAGAATCGCATCCACAAATGATCATGTTGAACATAAGTTTTATTGTAGGTTGTTCCTACAATTTGTGCATACTGGGTATACTGTATATAGCCAATCATGAAATATCATCCAAAATTTAACCCAATTGTCCATTTTATTAAAACCACTGGTGGTAAAAATTGGTTTGTATTAATTGATCAGAAGATGGTTTATTGAAAAATAGTACCAACCATTTAAAAAACGTTAATTATTCATACACTTGGCTTTTTTCTGTTTTCCTCTTTTCCTTTCCACAAATGTGTATAGCTGTTAGTTTTTACGTAAAGAGTGCTGTTTTTTTTGTACTTCATTCTAAAACGGAGAGAGAATTTAACTGAAGTTTCAAGCCAAAACCCTAGTAGTAAATCTTGCTAAGTGTTCAGAAAACTCCATTTTGTTTCAAAACCTATAATGTTTTTAAATAGGGATACTGAAAGAATAAATGCTCCATAATAGGCAGTCCTAAGAATTTCCCTCCCTTTTTGGTCTTTTAGTAAATAATTCCTTCACGGTCACAAAATATTCATTGTGTTAATCCAGATAAAAATGTACATTCAGATGAAATGTATCTATGTATCTTTTTATTCTTTTTTATATCTTTTTATGTATCTATGTATCATTTTATTCAAGAGAATGTATTCCAGAAGTAATGGAGAGTTGTTCCAGGTTTGTGTAGATCACACAAGGATTGGAAGTTAATGTGTCAGAACAAATGGTGAGAGATTTGAAAAATAAAGAGACAGTCAGATTTAGCAGTTGTTTTCTGAGAAACATTCTCTTGAGTTGTAGCAAACAAACAAGAAGTACCTGGCTTTTGGAAAAATGGGAGGGAAACCAATAAGCTGTTTTAATTAATTTCCTTTTCCCTGAATATTTCAAATGTATTTCTATCTTTGGCAGAAATGGGAAAAGAAGGCAACATTCATTTTTGGGGATTGCTTAAGGTGTTGCAGAATTAGTACTGATATGATACTTTTTATTTTTTATAATATAAGATCACTGTATTGGCCATATACAATTTCTTGGATTAGGAATTTGTCTTTTCGCATACCCCAACTTGCTTTCCATTTTTGTTTTGTTGCCATTCTAGTGATGTTTCATTTTTCTATGAAATTTACCACAGGTAAAGCTATACATTAATGAAAGGGCACTTCATACAACACAAAGTAAAAATAAAAAAAGATCTGCAGGAAGTGCTGAGCAGTGTATCTGAGTAGGAATGTATAAACATGAGAGAAAGTAATGTTTCAACAAAAATGGGATTCTCAGTGCACATCTCCTTTTGAATACATCTGGCATGAAAAGCTTTATTTCAAAAATACGTATGGGAGAAATTAAATATCTTGAACAAAGTCATTGAATTCATACCAAAAGCAGATACATTTTTTTTTCTGTACAGTGATCACATTCAGTATAAAAGATAACAAGAATATAAGGCATGGCCTGGAAAACGCTGGTATTCCCATGCAATATGATACAAGGGTCTTGTTTAATTTCCTCCCCTTTCCTTTCTCACTCAGGAAACTTTGAAGTTGGAGTTCATATCGCTGATGTCAGTTATTTTGTGGAAGAAGGGAATGCAATGGATTTGGTTGCTAGCAGAAGAGCGACCAGCGTCTACCTTGTGCAAAAGGTGTCTGTTTGATCTGTTCAATACTTAACCTTTTTGACATTTTATTTTTATAAATCTGTTTCTTTTGCATTTTTATTATTAGTAGAATGTTGTGCTGCCAACATTTTTGAGTTTAGAAAATAACCAGAAATCAAAGTCATCCTTATTACATTCAAAACTTGCAGTGCTTTCCTTTTCACTTACAATTCCACTATACTGATTTGTTTTCTTTTTTGTGTTTATAAGCTATGTACTCTAATTGTTTTTCTTTTTTGCCTCGGTGAAATTGAAGACCTAAGTTGAGTATTCACATTTTGCATTATCTCCTGCAGGCACGGTTTTTAAAAAGCATGTTGAATGTGAATTTGGTGATTGAGTGAACCCGGTAGCTATCGCAGATGCATTGAAAATCTGGCTGCTAATTATTTGATAAGCCATTGACAAAAAAAGCATTAAATATTTCCTCCACTAACGGATGGATAAAACTGAGGATTTGACAGGTGACGTGGGATGGATGCTGCTTTTTAATTGCAGCGCTGAAGCAGGACGGTAAATTATAGTGCTTCGTGACTCTGTCATCCCCATGGCGTTATTGAGACGTTTGGATCCGTGACTGGATTTTAATGGGAGCCGTTGAGGGTGACTGAAAAGAGCTGTTACAACTAACAAGCCTGTTAAGTGTTTGTGACAGCAGCTGACAGTCTGCCTTTCTGTTCATCTTCTCCAAGACAGGCAAACTACAGAACGCGGTCCTTCGTGACAAGATGGTTCAGTTTGTTTTGTAAACTCACATCGCCGAGCCTGGTGCTGCAGACCATCTGTAGAGCGTCTGATGAACGTTTTACCTTCTTTACTAGCAAGCTGTCAATACCACTGATGATAAATTAATTCCAGGGCCTTTTATTTGTACCATTATTGCAATTTTTTCAGACCTTATTTCTTATAGTTTTATTTTTTTGTAAAGAAATATAAGGGAGACTTACGGGGAAACTCTGAAATCATGTTGCCAGACCTTATGAACTCATCCTCATAGACAGCATAATAGAACACATTTTCACATGATCTCATCCAGAGTACAAAGTCTGATGTTTAATCAGATCTGAGGTGTTTCTAAAATGTGTTCTACAGGGAAAACCAAGAAGTGAGACTGCCCGTGGGGTATTTTCTCTCTGTTCTGTAGTAGTGGATTTTGAAATAGAATGCATCATGCTTTCATTGTGAATTAAGAACTGTTGTCCTTTCACTTTAATGCCTTCCAGAACCGAAATTAACGAGGCTGCAGTAAGAAAACTTGAGGTCTTAATAAATAGCATGAAATTAAAAAGGATTACATGGACAACCAACAAGGAGACCAGTACTCATGTTCTGAATACTGGAAAGTACTAAATGAACAGGCACTCTGTTCCTCATCACCTCTTTCTGATGCTCAAATTAAGATTGCTAGGATGCTTGCGTTCCTTTCATGTAAAGGAATGAAGGTGAAAGTATCCAGATTCATTTACCTGTATTATGAACCAAATCTTTCCCTGAACTAGATGGGGGAAGAAAAAGTAATATGTATAGTAGCTTAATATATAATTTATTGATTAATTCTTAATATGTTATACTGCAATTTGTAATATCTGCATTGACAAAATTATCATCATTTAAGGCCTGAAAACAAGGGGCATGGTAGATACTGATTTTGAGTTTGTCTTCTAAGCAAGATATAATAGCTTAGTACAGGAGACTAGTGACTAATTACCTTGAAATATATTTGCAATAAAGCAAGCGATAAGCAGTGTTACAGGCATGTGCAGTGCTCCCTTTCCTCCTACTTGCCTGCCAGCCCATTGTCATGTGTTTGTATCTTCATGGTAAAAACAGCTTTCTCTCAGCCCTTTGTGCTTCCTAAATGCGGGGTGATTGAATTCATCTGGAAAAGGGGAGGTTATCGTTGGCCTTTGACACTTTTTCTTTTTATCTTCTGTTCTCATCACTAGCAGAAGCCAAAGTGTGAATCTGCTGAATAATGGAAAGAGGTTCAGATAGGGATTTTTGAAATAAAGAAAAGCTCCTCGAAAGGAATAATTACACTGCCACTGGGAAGTCATGATGGTGAAAGTAGTTCTACTTCAGTGTTCTTCAGTGCTTCCATCTGCATTGATCTTCAGTCAATGGAGCTATATGTGTGTTTCTTACTGCTTTTACACAGTCATGTCTTTGTTTGACTTTGATTTGTGTGGTGAAGGCAAGATTTTTTGCATATGGGTTGTGCATACCGCTGGTGTTCTGTAGGTTTTACCTTTTTGCACCCAGTTACATAACTGCACCCCACTGCTCCTTCCGCAGACACAACACTTTCATGTAGTTCTTCGCTCTTCAATTATTTCCTTCTCTTTTCGGGACTCTTATTTTGTCATTGCCATATCCATGAAAATCACACTGTTCTTTCCTTACTACGGAGTCAGTTTATTGAATTTTATATGTTCAATGTTCAATGCTCAGTTCGCCTTAATGGTATTTTTGCATCCAATGGGGTTTTTCAATAAATGTATTGATCATATTCTTTGATCTGTAAGCAAACAAGCAACAAGGGGAAGAGCCAGGTCTTTTAAATGACTTCTGTCATAGCTTTAGCTTTAGTATGATCTTAACTGAATTCAAATGTTAAACAAGATACTAGAATTGGGGAGTGGTCCCTAGCTTTTTTCCTTACACTCGAGTGTAATTTCTTGTCCCAATCTCTGCATTGCAGTAATATTGCTGATTTTGTTTTCTGGGTTTGTTGTTTGCATTCTGCAGGTAGTCCCTATGCTGCCTCGCCTGTTGTGTGAGGAGCTTTGCAGTCTCAATCCCATGACAGACAGGCTGACTTTCTCTGTCATCTGGACACTCACTCCTCATGGGAAGGTACAGTATGCACAATCATATACTGATTTCACTTCTTGTACTTGGCAAGCATGTGGACTATATCTATAAGCAAAAATGATATTTTGGAGATATGTAGACTGAATTGATCAGTTTAAGGTAAAAAAAAAGACACTTTCTACTTTTTATTAATTCTGTCTTTAGCCTAACTGACAGAAAGCCACATAAACAATTATTCAGATGTTCTGTGGCTTGGCGAAAATCAGAAAATGTTCTGTGTGCCATACTGTTTTATTGGTTTTGTTTCTTATTTTTTCATAGTTTTTTAGCTGCGGGAATACTGTGGGATTCAAAAGAAAATATAAGCCGCATGTATTTTAAACCTCGCAGGCAGGAACAGCACTGTAATAAAACTGGGTGATTTCAGTGCACTTCGTTCGCCTTGATGGTTAAGACACCATTTCCATCAAGGAAATGTGTGATCAGACTTCACCGTGGCCCTGGTGCTGAGTGACACCAGCACTGTTTTACAAATTCAGTGTAGATGCTCTGTCCAGGAAAGCCTGTCACAGATTGAGATTGTGGGAAAGGAAGGAAAGGTTTTTTTCACCAAGAGAAGGAAACAGGGTCGCATTTCATTTTTACTGGCATCTTCTGTAAGATCAAATAGTACAAGGCTAATGAAATGTGTACAAAAGGTGTGTGCAAGATTCAAATTACAAGGAAATAATAGTTAAGCAATACTGAATTGTGAAAATCGTCAGTGTTTAATCTTTGTATTCCAGCCACTGCATTGTAAAAATCTAATATAGTATGACTAGGAGTGCATGACTAAAAACCCCCCCTTAAATTTCAAAAAGCATCTGCACTTGAAAGCTTCAAGTTATACAGGTGAGAATGGCAAAAATGCTTGTGGAATATGTTTACTGAGACAAAGTGAGTTATATGTAGACCTTTTTCTTTGATTACACTTTGATTAAGATTTAGATTGCATTCAGTATTTATATATTTTATGCAATGTGATTGCTTGACATCATATTTCACTAGTTTAAATAAAGTATAGTTCTTGGCTAATTTAGCTGTGTTCCAGCAGCCTTCAGGCTTGCAAACACTGAATGTAAAGAGCTTTTATCAATTATGATTTGTATCCCCTCTACAAATGTACATGTACTTCAGTACCTTCTTAAATATTGCACACTGCTGCTTTCATAATGTATTTTTTCTTAGTAATGTTTTATTTGGAAAGTTCTGTATGTTGCACAGCTTGCTGCTTGAATTGCCCCTTGGGGATGAATAAAGTATTTTGAATTTAATTTAATTCTCCTTTGCAGTTGTGCATATCGAGTTAAAACCATCTTTCCCATATTTTTCATGGGGTATGTGAGGAGGCTGAAACCCAAATGTCTTGTACCCTTTATTAGAAGAGACCCCATGTTTGATCTTCATCCAAATCTTTATCTGTAGTAGCTGTAAGAAATTTATAAGTAGATGTCCGAAACACAAAGTCAGTAGATTGTGGTCTGCTGTAGGATGGGAAATTGTTATGAGTACTATACAAAATATAAGAACAAATTACTCAGATGAAGTAAAGAAGAAATCTTCTACATCTTCATATTGGGTTTTCTGATGTGTCCCTTTTAAGTTCTTGTATCAATTTCATTTAAACTGTTTAACAAATCTCACAGTGAAAAACGACATCAGAAGCCTCTACAGGATAATTGTCTGAAGCAAATATCATTTTAAACCTCAAGTAAGGGGGAATTTTATACTCAATCTTTAGTTTTAACATGCCATTCTTACATTGATAAGTCTTTCCTTATGGTACCCGAGCTTATCACTCTTTGGACAGGTTCTGTGTTGTTTTTGTGGAAATTGGTTTAGGCTGCAGGTCATGACTTTTTCTAGACCTTCTCATGAGCCAATGTGCGTCACCACCAGTCTTTGTTTGTTTTCAGCCATTACAATGACAGTCCTGGAAAACCAAGATTGTCTCTCAAGGTCACATGTAGACAATCAGAGATGCTGCAAAATTACCCCATTTTTTTCTGTGGTGCTGCTTTGCTCGTTATCTCCCTCTTATTCACTGTGATCAGCACTGTTATTTTTTTGCTAAAAAAGCCTAACCCCTTAACAGCTCTTCCTCCTTATTTTTGAATATTATTGCCCTGTATTGTTTTTGCATTGCTTTCCCTTGAAAATTGTTTTCTGATTTCATTACAGTGCCTTTCAAAAGACCCATGCACTGTTTTCACATTTTGTTGTTTTGTTTGCAAACATGACACTTTGAAATAGTGATTTATATTTGCTTATTACACATTCAAAGCAAAAAACAGATGCAAATAGGTTATATGAAAAATGGACTGGAAAGTCATGGTGAAGTTTTCAAACCCTTTGCTTTGGCAAACCTAAATTCCTTTGAGTGCATAAAGTTGCCTTAACAAGGTGCAGTAATTGTGTAACATGTTCCCATGATTTCAGAATAAAAAATGTACAACATTCATGTTCCTTAGTGAATTGCAACCACAGACTGAATAATGAAGACTAAGAAGCTTTCATAAGTCAGGGATTAAGTAATTGAAAAGTACAAATCAAGAGAAGAATACAAAAACTCTCAAAGTCTCTGAATATTGTCACATTCTACTCATTTTAGAAATTAAGGTGCATTGTACCACCCAGACACTGCCAAGACTGGGATGTCTCTCCTAACCGAGCAACCAGACAAGGAGAAAACTGTGAATCTGTGAGGTCAATGACAACTTTGAAAGAGCGATAGCATTCAATGTCTGAGAGAATGGGAGAAAATGTGACAGTCATAAAATATCCTGGTCACTCCACAAAGCTGGCCAATATGGGGTTTGCAACGAAGCGCCTGACTGATCCTGCAAAAGGTGTTATGGTCAGATGAGAATTAACTGGAACTGTTTTGTCTAAGAACATGGTAAATCTCCCCGTCATTACCATTAGTACAGTAAAGCATGGTAGTGGAAGCATCATGTTATGGAGATGATTTGTCTCAGCAGGGAGTGAATGGCGCAAAGGAAAGCCTGTTTTAGTCTGCTAAAGACTTACAACTAGGGTGAAAAGTCATCTTTCTGCAGGACAAAGCTTTACTAGAGTGGATTAAGAATAAGAAACTGAGTATCCTTGAGTCAAAGTCTTGTCATGAATCCTGTTAAGAATCAATGATCCCCACCAACTTCCCCAAGCAACTTCAGAGAGCCAGAAGAAATCTCCCAAAAAGAATGAGCAAAAATCAAACCAAGCCAGTATACAAAGTTGGTAGAGACTTGTGGCTGTAATTAGTGCCAAAGGTGCTTACACCAAATATTGAGCTTAAATCTGAACACTCAATTATTTGTATTTTAATTTTTCTCCTTAGTTTTTGCTGACATTTTCTGCAACCTATTTGTAACCTAAGAAGTCTTCTGTCTTTGTATTCAGGTTTTGAATAAAGTATTAATAAAGTTGTCTGCTGTATTTGTGATTTCACTAAATGGGACACCGTAGGAAGGCGCTGCATTTTGATTCATGAAAACTCATTGGTTTACAAGCAGCTTAAAACACAATCCCTTTTAATTGCATCTGCTTTAGTGTGGCATATTCATCACAGAATGATACAGGGCTGTGTATCACATATTGCAAAATAGATTGGTTGCACAAGTATTAAAACTCCCTTTTCGTGATTTAGTGTTTTAGAATAATTGCATAAGCCATTACCACAGTATAAAAATGTGAGCCAGGTCATTTCCTGCAGGTGAAAGGTTTGACTCCATGTGTCGTCCTCTCTGTGTGTCCTACTTGCCTTACCTGCTTTGTTTTACCTACTGCCCGATGTCAGACGTAATGATGGTTAGTTGGCAGATGGCTCTTGACCTTCATTTTAACATTCTGTGTTAGTGGGTCTTCAGTTTTTTTTAATTCTGTGACCACACAGGTCTATCCATCAAATTAACAGTAATCTGACTGTCAAGGCTGGCTGTGGTCACCAGACAGTCTTTGTGTCACATCCTTGCAGAAAGGATACACAAGTGTGGCTCTTCTTTGGCTGTCATCCTTACCGTTTCAGGTCTTAGCTCTGCAACCGTTTTTAGATCTTTTATTTAGACTTTGCTTTTAAAGAACTGACTAATCGAACTACCCCTATTATATATGAAAACTGGGTATTTGCAATAATGCAAGAATCTTGCAGATCATTCCTAATCTGTGGCAGAAGACCTTAGCTCTCTTAAATCCGAGCTGGATGCTGACGGATACATTTCCTTTGTCCTAAAGCCTAGTTGTTACCAGCCCTGGTCTTGGAGGAACATTATCTCTTCTGGTCTGTGCTCCTGTCAAGTTCTTAATCAGGGGATAATAGGTTTCACTTTCCTTTATGGGGCATAGATATGAATTTGTTTTTAGCTCCTCAAAGGTCAAATTGGATTTGTGTTTGGTCTCAACCCCGTACCAACCTCTGAGTTTCAGAACTGCCCCCATTCAGGTGTGTTGACTGTAACCAATTGGACCTTTGTAGAAGGCAATGTCTGTTTCAGGACTGTCTAGGGTGAGGCCGCATTGATTTTAATATGCTGAACTCGCTGGAAACAGTACCCTTGAAGCATGATATTTTCAACACTTGGGGCTGACTAAAGAAACATGTAAAAGTCAAAACAACAAGATCAATTAAGTTATCAATTGGAGATTCAGAGCTTAGCTGGAATGAAAAACAACTGGCAATGTTCCTCCAGGACCAGAGCTGGGAACCAATGTAGAGCATAGGAAAGCTGTATTTTAGAATGGCGGGGGAAAAAGCTGTGATCAGTAATCAAGAAGTAACTGTGGACAGCTTTTGTTTTCCATACCTTCCAAGTCTTTACATTTTATCAAGCTTGAACTTAGTACTCAGTTGAGATGTACTTATTATTAAGTCCTTGGCTGTTTGATTGAAATAATATCTAGCACTTTGATTGTTTGAATGATATATTCAGTAGGAATTTGATTTGGCAGAGCTAATTGTGATCCAGTCCTTTATTAGTCTTCATTAAGTAATGCTTTCAATCCCAACTATACTGAAATGTTTAAATAAAAAGTGCTATTACAGTCCACTCCAATAGCTTGGTTGTATTATTTCATGGATTTATTTTATTATCTCTTTAGGCTTTCATATACTTTTTAATTTGTCCTATATAAATGCCTTAATATTAAAGGTAGTGTTTGCTTTCAAAACCTGCTAATACTGCTTAAATGTAGAAGAGAAAGTACTAGAGTTTCCCATGATCAATGAGCTTTCACCCATCAGGTTGCATTAATGTGGAATAAATTAACCGATGACGTGTTAGATGTTGCTGCCAATATATGCAAAACTGTAGGTGTGCATAAAAGGATACATTACACACCACCCCTGTAAGCCAGATGCGCAAACACAAGAACAGTAATAGTATATGCTTTGTCTCTGAACTTTTCATGTCTATAAATCATTTCCTTGATCTTGTTTTTAAATATTAAGGAATAATAGACTAACACTGCCATTAACATCCTGTTCCTAAAATCCCTGGGAAAGTCTTTCTAGCTTATGGCTCCATTGGTTTTGTATTGCACTTAAACCTTTTTTAACCTTTTTAAAAGCAGAGCAGTGCACTAGATGATATTGTCTCTTTTTGACTTGGTTTGCTGTGAAGTCGTGTTGAGCTTGATGAGAAAAAAAATAGGATTTGCCATGTTAGAAGTACATTGAAACTGTTTGTATTTTAATGTCCTCTTTTGCATTAATTATATCCATCCAATAACATAAGAGATCATTTTATTGGCCATATACAGTTTCTTGTATTAGGTATTTGTCTTTTCGCATACCCCAGCTAGCTCTCCATGAGACACACAGACAGGGAGAGAGAAACTTGGGGTCAGAGCGCGGGGTCAGCCATTTAAATGGCAACCCGTTGGGGTTAAGGACCTTGCTCAGGGGCTTAACAGAGTAGGATTTCTCTGCTGACCATGGAATTTGAACCTCAAATCAAAGTTTATTTATCAAACGCATAACAATACAGCGTGCAGCAGTAGTTGCAGGCAGTGGAATGTCTTTTCACTGCCTGCAACCTGCAACCTTCCAGCCACAGGTGCAGATCCTTAGTCACAGTGCCACTGCTCCGCATAGTTACCTTAATGGTAAGTTGATGAGGGTTAATAGGTGGCTAAAAAAACAGAGAGCCCAAGGTCACCCAGGCAATTCTGTTCATCTGAAGGCAGCTGGGAACACAGAGCTCTTCCTGGACAAGTTGTGTCCTGTAGCTGGCTGTACCAAAGCGAGTTAATTTAGGAAGAATTACTTCTCTTTTTAACTAAGATACAATTATTTCTGAGATGTGTTAAATAAATTTCCCACATTAACTGTGTGTGTAAATACCAGACTGCCTGTATGTATACATCTTTATTAGGGGAATGTGAATTGAGACCTAATTAATATTGACATTGCCATTATTCACAGTGCCTGATGGTCCACAAAAGGTGCCATAACTCTGGAAAGTGTTCAGTGTAAACCAGAAGTAGCCATGTGAATGTGTAAATAGTCTATGGTACATATGTACAGTATGCGTATCAAGTGTGCAGTTGGTAAATTCTGGTAAATTAATACCAGCTTAAATACCAGCTGGAAATGGGTGTCATGGACACCTGGCACCAGTACACCATGTTGAGAAACCTATTATGTAATTATTAAAGGAAACTGCAGCTGTGGGCTGTCATGATCAGCGGGAAATCCCAGTCACTTAAGCAGTCTCAGCCACAGTGCCACTGCGATTCCCTGGCTGATTGCGTGAAACAGGCCATGTTTTGTTTTGGTCTGTCTTTTAATGTTTGCATTCCCCCCTTCCTCTGTCAGATCCTGAGCGAGTGGTGTGGGCGTACGGTCATCCGCTCCTGCGTGAAGCTCAGCTACGACCATGCCCAGAGCATGATTGACAACCCGGAGAAGGTCTTCTCAGCCGAAGAGCTGCCCCCGTGCTCCCCAGAGCACGCCCTCTCCGAGGTCCACCGGGCTGTACTCCGCCTGCACGGCATCGCCAGACAGCTCCGCCGGCAGCGCTTTGAGGGCGGGGCCCTACGGCTGGACCAGGTGAGCACCCTGCTCGCGCCAGCGACTCAAGCTCTGCAGGGCAAGAAGCAGCACACATTTCCCCAATGCAACAAAGCAGGATGAGGGTACAAGGGGCAACAAGTCACATTATTTAGGGTAAAAAATATTATAGAGCTGATTCGAAAGAAAAAGCGAGAAAGATGGCTTTTTACCAGCAGCCATATCACCCTGTAACTCATACAACTGGCAGCCCACTGAAGCTGGTGTGAGCCTGGTCAGTACCTGGATTGGAGACCTCCTGGGAAAAAACTAAGGTTGCTGCTGCCAGTTGGGGGCGCTCACCCTGCGGTCCATGTGGGTCCTAATGCACCAGTATAGTGATGGGGGCACTATGGTGTAAAAAGGCGCCGTCCTTCGGATGAGACGTAAAACAGAGGTCCTGACTTTGTGGTCATTAAAAATCCCCGGGCGTTTCTCAAAAAGAGTAGGGGTGTAACCCCGGTGTCCTGGCCAAATTTCCCATTGGCCCTTACCAATCATGGCCTCCTAATAATCCCCTTCTATGAATTGGCTTCATTACTCTGTTCTCCTCCCCACTGATATCTGATGTGTGGTGAGTGTTCTGGCGCACTCTGGCTGCTGTCGCATCATCCAGATGGGGCTGCACACTGGTGGTGGTGGAGGGGAGTCCCCAATACCTGTAAAGCGCTTTGAGTGGAGTGTCCAGAAAAGGGCTATTTAAGTGTAAGCAATTAATAATAATATTAAATACAGGCTTATAAATTAATCTGGATACAGTACATATCCAAAATAAAATACCCATCTGAGTGAGTTTAACTATAACTATGGAAACTACTGCCATTGTTTCCGAGTGTTTCATTTTCATATGCACAAAAGGTGTTTTTGAACAAAATTTATTTTCCTTGACATCAAAGGAACTCAGATGTGTTTATTATTTGGTATCCTCTGCTGCATGCGCAGCTCCAGACCCAGAACTCACTTCCAGTCTTCTGCAAAGTGGAGGATGTAAATATGGAAAGTAAAACTTAATTGCTGTTTTAATAGAATTTTAAGTATCATGTGTTGTAAAACGTTTTTAGCCTGTTCCTTTTAAAATTGTCTGTATCAAAGAAATGGAAAAATAGTGCTAGGAGCTGCGGAGGGAATAAACAATGGAGAATTCTTATATTTTATAACAAAGAAAAAATAAATAATAGCAGAGAACTCAGTGCCATATGTTGTGGAATACAGGACACAGCACGTGTTTCTTTTGTGACCTTTGTATGGCTCTCAGGCAGCCCCAGGAAGCTTTTAGAGTCTTAATATCACCAGCATGGATACTGAGCTGCTTTCTGAAAGGGCTCTTTGGTTTCCATCTGTGGAACGCACAACATCCCAGTGGGAAAGCCATTTTTCGTAGTACAGCCTTCATGCCATCAAATGTTTAAAAGTTCTAAAATGCACATATCACTTGACCTTTTTGCATGGAAATTCTTTGATTTGTTATGCCATTTGTTTTGGGTTTGGCTTTCCACTTTTTTTCAGAAACATTTTTAATTAAAGTTTAAATACTCAGACTGAACATTTGTATGGGTAAAAGGAGTTAAAAGTCAGCAAAAATGTAAATATGTTGATTGCTTAAGTACTCAAGGGGTAAAGATTGTATAATGGCATGAGGGGAAGGGTGAAAAGATCAGACACCGACTATCCCTTTGATCATTGAGTATTGCAAGGTGTATCACACTATCCAGGCACTTCCTAGATTGGAAGCTTTTGGCTTAAATGCAAAGCATTACAACTGATCCAAACCCAACACAGTATGTCACCCAACTGTCAAGCATGGTGGTAGCAGCATTATGTAATGGGGCTGCTTCTCATCTGTAGCTGCTTTTCATCAGCAGGGACTGGGAGCTTGTTGCCATTGAGGGCAAAAGGGATGGCACAGAGTACAAGCAGACAATCTGCTTCAGTGTGCTGAAAAAAGCAAAACGAGCCAGAAAAATCCCTTCAGCAGGACAATAAAAACACAAGGTCAAAGTGCCAGAATGACCAAGTCAAAATCCTGACTTGAATTCCATAGAAAATCTGTGGCCAGACTTGAAAATTGCTTTATGTCATCAATCCACAACCAACGAGACGGAGCTTGAGCAAGTGTGCAAAGAAAAATTTAAGCATCACAATGTGTGGAGTTAGTAGAGATTATTTTTCTCCCAAAAAAATTGCAGTTGAAAGTTGCTCACAAAGGAGCTTTTACCAAGTATTGACTGAGGCAATCAACATTTTACTTTTTGAGTTTTCTTTGTGGTTTTTGCTGACAACTTTAAACACCTTCAAAACTTCAGCTTTCAAATTTCCAAAAACATAAAAAATGTGTACATCATTTGTAATTCAACAAAATGGAACATGAAGGGGGTGAATACTTTTGCGAGGCACTATATATTTAACTTACATGAGCAAATATCACTTGCACTTGTGAGCTTCTTTCTCGCTTTATGCCTTGGTTTCATAGCCACTGTTCATTAGTAGATCCTTAATAGATACCCTTTCACAGAAATCATCTCAGGTAAAGAGCAGATTGGGTGAGTTAGTGATCAGTGCCTTAATTGATGGGGATATGGTATCAAGACGAGTGAGGTGGTGAACTAATCGGAGACAGTGCTGCAGTGTCTTGGGACTTGGAAGGTCAAGAGGCACTTCATTCAGCGGAGGAGACAATTCTGAAATGTCTTTGTTAATTAATTGTGACTGATAAGGGAAACTGATGACCATGAATGATTGCAGTGCATTTAATAACCTGTCAGAATTGTTCAGCACTTGAAGGCGTAATGGAAAATTCCTACACTGGATTTTCAGAGGTGAAAGAGTTAAAATAAAAAAAACATTAGCTTAAATTAGTGGCTTACTAACCAATTATGCAAACTTTACAATGATCGTCCTGACTCCCCCTCAACCACAGACACATATACCAGCCCCCTACACATTCCAGCTTTCTTATTTTTCAAAGTGCAATTGAATGGGTGCCCTCTACTGAAGTGCACCCATGCATGGTACTCTTGATAGCTTGGGCCTGTTTTATAAAATTTCTCCCTCGGCATTGCATAGCTGTCTGTAGCCAGTCTGTTTTAGAGAAGCTTGATGTTTCATAGGAGTTTTGCTTTCTTGTGGCTTATCTAGTCATGAGGGATATCTCTCTGGGAGCACTTTTAGCTAGCAAAGGTGATGCCGAATACATGCTTATTGCTCGATATCTCTTTGTATGTATAAATGTGATGTTTATTTGAAAAATGTAAAAACAAATAGGTAATGATCCATGTGTTTTTATCATCAAATATTCTTGCTTTTAAAAGCAATTTTAGTTAACACCAGAGCCACAGAACACAGAATTAATAATTATAATAACAGATATTCTTACACTTATATAGCACTTTTCTGGACACTTCAATCAAAGCTCTTTACAGATAATGGGGACTCCTCTCCACCACCACCACCAAGGTGTAGTCCCCACCTGGATGGTGTGACGGCGGTCACAGTGCGCCAGTACACTCACCACACACCAGCTATTGGTGGGGAGGAGATTGGAGTGATGAAGCCAGTTGATAGATTATAAGGAGGCCATGACTGGCAAAGACCCAATGGGAAATTTTCAAGAAACTCCTACTCTTTTCAAGAAATGCACTGGGACTTTTAATGACCACAGAGAGTCAGGACCTTGGTTTTATGTCTCATATGGTTCAAATAACAACACAGGATAAAGAGTAATGTCATGTTAACTACTGTAATTTCACCGATTTCATCAGCTGTGGGAATCTTTGGGAGTTGAGAGCCTATGAGCACAACCCCTTCCTTGTCATGGTTTAGCTTAAATTTCTGTTGGATCAGCTCATCTTAATATGAGACATCTTTTAAGGGCAGAAACCAGAATTTATTATCTGATTTGCTCCACAAGTATGTTTGAGTGAAATTAAATGGAAGTCCCTGATGGCAAATAATCTAAGGAGGAAGCAATATGTTACCATCATTGAACCCTGTGGAACACCCAGGTAGTTAGTGACATTAGATTTACTGTTTATCCTAACCAAAGAAAGCAGATGATAGTTTTCCATGTGATTCAGTAGGATTGAGGATTCAATATGTTTGATTGAGGGACCAGCAGCTGCACTTCCAGGAACAGAATATTAAGTGACCCAGAATCGGAAGCAATCAGCATATCATTCAGTTCTCTCTCTCTCAACCAGAAAGGTTCAAAGAACTCATTAGAAGCAAGATGAGACTGTAATTGAGCTGCCATTTCCTTATGCCAAGTTTGCATGAAAAAAGTCAAATTGGAAATAGTACTTGTTAATTGCTTGAGGGTCTAGACCATTTTTGTAATACTGCATGTCTCTTACGTATGATGGAGAGATAAATTGTAATTTCAACAGTATTAATGTTGAGGAATAAGGACTCGAAAAGGAGGCAGAACTGTAAAAGGTATAGTTACGTATGGTTAGTGCTCTGTATAATAACTGAAGAGTTGTGGGTTCAGACCCTGGGTGGGGCACTGCTGTTGTATCCTTGAGCAAGATACTTCTTTGACATTGCTTTAGTGAACTGTGCAGTTGTATGAATGGGATGAAGTGTAAATGACTTATTATTTTACTTAACATGTATACTGTACATTATTATTTGAACCAGTCATAATTACACAAGAAGCAAAGGATGGCTAAAATACAAGCCTATCTTCCAGTGCAGGCAGATTTAAAGATCTTTAAAGCATTTGTAAGAGACAGGGGCTCTCACATTTCTGTTGTGTAAATAACGTTTTTGTAACCTTCAAGCACAGACTGTGATTTCGACATTAAATGTGCTGGCAACAACTCATTGCAAATAACAGACAAATGAATGGGTTTGTAAAACCACCACTATCCAACAAAGTGTTCAGAAATCACAGTGCCCTTCTGAAGTTAAATGCTATTGCTAAGGTAGTTGAAAAGGCTTTTTATTCAGCCTTTGTATGACGTTGTCTTGAACAAGGCTCTCGTTAGTTAGAGAGCAATTAGCAAGCGCAGTTAACCTTTAAAAGGCCACAGATCTCGGATGAGATAGAATGAATGATGTTGACCTGAAGATATAAATCCGGTACATCGCTCAAAGCTTTCAGATAAGATCAAATGGGTAAAATCATCACAAGGACATGGCCTGAAACTGCTTCTTGTCCGTTGATTAAAAAGTTGTGCTTAGGTAGTTGTTTAAACAGAAAGTTTAAAAGAAGGCTTTCTTAGACTTACCATGGGAAAAGCAAAATCTAGAGCCGTCGAAAACGCAATCAGAAGAACTGACGTTTTAGCATCAGAGTTGAAATGTACTGTATGAATATAATGCCATGAAAAGAAGTATAACATTGCAGGTTAAGAATTTTGAGCTGAGATCCGTTTCTTAAAAAAAGATTTGTGAATCATAAAAAGGTATTTCATATGCATAGTAAAAAAACAACTTTACATTTGATTTGTATAAAAGCATTAGAGCAAGGCAGCACCCACACACAAAGATTATATGCAGCAAGGTACATATTTTGGCTTTTGCCCATGCCTTTCTATTCTCTTACTGTAGCTTTCTCTGATGGCTAAAGGCTGAGACGTCTTTTCATTAATCGCTTCCCCGCACCACTGATGTCACAGATACCTTGAAATTGACTTGCTGACGTTACAAAGTGCAAAATGTAACACGGAGAACCTTGCATGTCTGAGGCGATAACAGAAGTGAGGGGGCTGGGGAAGAGACACTGTCCTCCAGGCTATCAAACCAGTTGACATTGTTTGGACCTGTGGATGCAAAGGTTGAATGGAGGCTTTGAATCACAATCTTGTTTCCTCAAGTGATGGATGTGAGTATTGTAGCAACATAATTGCAGAATACAAAATAGCATTCCATTGCATAATCGAGCATTCACATCATATTTTAAGAAATTTTACAATAATGCTAGGCGGTACTGTACTGTAAGCGAAGATGAAAAACAGGAGGCAGATCGAAGAAAAATAAGAAGACTTTCATTATTGGTGGTGGTATTTTTGCAGGGCAAACCCTTTTCCCACACATAAAATTCAAATGCAGTGAAGTACTTAAAAAGGAAATGGTCAGATACTCATTCGTCTCGAATACTGTGTCAATAATTTCAGTCAGGAGGTTTTTCAGGGCGACTGTTGTGGTGTTTAAAAGCTCGGTGAATACTGGAGGAGCAGGCTGAGCCTGCAGTACTGCTCTAATGCTGTCCAAAATGTTCATCTAGAGCAGCTCGTTCTGCACTTTCCCAAATTCCCCCCTTTTAGTAATTCACTCTGGGAGAGAGCACTACTGTACATCTAGAATTGCAGCAGCAAAGGGTTAAGTTTCTAAATGTACACAGTCTGTTGTAATATTTGATGAATATGGTTCTCAGACATGGTGCAATTCCAGACAGGTCACCTTTGTGCAAGACGCTGCTAGATTTGTCTTTAGCTTGGTCACTCTCAGGTTCTTTATCCTGCCTTTGGTGTAAAGTACATGTGTGGAAATCCTCCTGTTCACAGAGTAGCACATTTCCTGTGTGCTCTCAAAGACTGTACTCATTTTAGCCCGCTTTTGGAAACAGTTTTCACTTTTTTTTTTACAAATGATCAAAAACTGCTTTTATTTGATCTTCTTGTTACGCCATGGACCTTAGGTTTGATGTCCCTGTTGTGTGAACATTGCATTAGAGCCTGGGTGTCCCCAATTTTCCTTGAAATAGTGGGTGCTGATACAGTTGAGGGGTATACAGTATGTTGCTGTTTGACGTAACACATAAGATTGCACACAAATCAAGACTCTTCCTTCAAGTTCCTGTTTTTCCATATATTTTCCCCACCTTTGAATTTTCACATTAAGGTATTATTTTGTCCTTATTTTGTGTGTTTTTCAGTTTGGTAAAATCAAGCATAGTGAGTTTGAGGTTAGGGCATTAACTAAGCAATGAAATAGTTAACCCCTTACCAGCATAACCTGTTGGGCGCTTTCAAAAATATGTTTCGAGAGTCAAACGGTTTGTCCGCTGGAGTGAATTGGGTACAACCATGTACAAACTTAATCACCCAGTGTCGTACCATTTAATTGCAGGAGGTTTGAAGTTCATCTGGCACAAGCTACAGTAAACAGGTCAGACATATAAACATCTTTGTGAAAGAAATTGGTTTATTACTGTAACAAGGCTATTTACTGTGGTTTGCTTCTGTGACCCTAGAAGTCACTTAATATACTTTCATCCTCATTGCATTGCATGGTAAACACCTATTGGATTTCATAAAAATACAAGCCTATTTAATACAACTTAATTATTATAGCAATCCAATGAGCGCCGCCCATGGAACCCATTTGACAGCTTCAGATCATGGAGCTGTGATTCTAATGCAGCACAGCCTTAGTTAAGATACCTTTCAGGCTGAGACTTCGCTTCCATCTGCCAGCGCACTGCACTTTCTGCTTTTGCAAGCTTGGTCTTATGAAGCTAGACAATTAAATCCATTGCTTTTTGTGTTTTAAGTTAGCAATGGGTTTTCTTGGATTACAATCATTGTTTTTGAGAATGTTAGGGGCCGTGGTGAATCATATTTTTATTGAGAGTTGATTGCTGGAATGCCCTGTGAACACACAGGTTGTGTTGTCAGCAGGCTGCAGGAGATGTTGGATAAGGCACGTAGTTCTAAAATTGAAAGGCACTTATCTCTTCTGTAGTGTTAAATCAAGATTTCACTGTTATCGGTTAACTATAGCGTGTGTTTGTTTTCAAGCCAATTCCTATGAAATCATTGCTGGATTCTGTCCACATCATAGCCTTGAAACACATGGGCTATTGCCTTGGAAGTTCAGCCCCCACTGCGAATTAGCTTCTTCAGCTCCCAGGATCTTCCAGGCCGCTATAGGTGTGGACTAAAGTGCACTAAAGAAGTCTACTTCCATACATTGTCATGCATTTGTTTTGACTCAAGTATTTATTTTTTCATTTTTCTGAAATATCAGCATCACCCACGTTGGGTTTGTGATCTGTAGCCAACAGTTGAATTTTTTATCACGTGTAGTACCAGACAAACATCAGAAGCACTCTATTTCAGTCTGTAGAAAGGTGAAAATGATGCGTGAAAATTATTCCGATTTAGGATTTCCTTTTGTAATCCTCTGATCTCTCTCGAGCTTTTTTTTTTTCGAGAAGTCAGCAGAAATTTCAAGCTTAACACAGACTGCCACCTTGTAACTCAAGCATAACTATCACAGATTTTTCTGCTAGTATACTTAGCTTTGCTGTGCACACACTATCACTGTGAACAAATTAGTGGTCGAAAGAACAAGGTCCTGTTCATCCTGTTTGGAGAAACATGCATCGTTCTGCATAAGAGTTCGCTCTTCATGTAGGTGGTTATCTAATTGGTAATTTGCCAATTCTGTTTTGCGAGTTTTTTTTCTTTGATTACATTTTTGTATTCCACCAGATGCTAGTGTTTACAGGCACAATTGTACATTGATTGCCCCCTCAGAATTGCATTGTGTTCGTGCATTGACTGAATCAGATATGGATGGCTGTGTTGAAACAGTTCAAGTACAATACACAGAAACTGCATGTGCCATTTATTGTTTGGAATTAAGAAGAAATTATTGATTTTATTCAAGGTAAATGAGTCCTAAAAATGGAGTAAAAATGAATCAATTAACCACATAACTGCTGTAGTTTATTTCTTGAATAAAAGTGACAATAGTGGGTGAACCTAATCTCTGAGCAGCGATTTTAGTGTGAATCATCTCATTAGTGTTAAAGATATCCAGTGTATGCATACTGTTTGTCAAGCTGGGTCATGTGATGTTAAGCCAATTATGCCCTATTGCCTAATGCATAATGTTTACTGGAAATTATTATTGGTTGTTGAGTTGGCATAAGATTTCACTTGTTTCTCATACAGCCTTTCCCTTCAGTGTTTAGGAGGAGATAATGAGGAGGATTCACAGATAAACTGATGTGAAAGCAATGAGTAGCACAGGAACCCACAGGTCACTGGTTTACTCTGACATTGAAGCTCTGATGGGTGTTAACATTGTAATTACTAAGGTCATTAGGTTGTCTTTCACAGATTTCCAGTTTTTCTGGGAAGAAAAATAATCTCTCAGGATACTGAGGGTGTTGCTGAAATTAAAACCATGAAGGCACAGTATTAAAATGAAGCAGGTTAGAACACAGTAATCAGTATGTACAATTTCATTGAGATTACGTTTTTTTTTTCCTAAAAATACACACTAGTATTGCTTTCAATGTCCTAATTGTTGTTTCTTTCCTTCGATTTGGTTGGCTCTGTAAAAACGATATCGCATGGAAGTGTGCTATACTTGTATTCACCTCATAGCTACAGCATTGACGTTACAGGCGGATAGTGTGTTGAAAACAATGCATATCTAATTATCTTACTAGTTTAGTTGTGTATCAGATTATATTGAAATGCATACGAAGGTAACATACACCTTGTCCAATGTACTAGGTTGCCCATCCCTGGTTTTGGAGAGCTGCAATCCAATAGGCTTTATGGAGAACTTTTAATTTCATTAACTTTCGTTTTGACCACTAAAGCAGATGATCTCCCAATCTGAAAATATCAACACCCTGTAGTACAACAGGTGCACATTCCTGACTTAACTGAAATCAATATGCTAACTTGAACAAAACTCACGTGTTCCAAGTGTTTGGACTGCAGTTCTCCAGAAACAGGGCTGGACACTCCCTGGGGAGATGTTTTTCCTCACTGGCATGTGATGTGTGTGCCTGTAAATAACTGAGCTGTATCTGTGATTATTAACTCACCTACAGGATAGTTCACTACTTATTGCATTCCGTTCAAACCTACTCCGTTTAGACCACCAGGATTACAGAATATTTATATGCAGTAATCCCTTCGTGTAATATTTTCAGTATCTAAAAAATACTGAAATATAGGTATACAATGTACAACCAACTTGGGCTGTAGATTTGAGTTTGTCAGTTAAGTAAAATAGTTTTACTAGCCTATGCACAATCCTGTGAGTTGTCATTAAAACAGAATCACAATGTAATACTTGGGAACGTGTGTTTTAAAGGATGTCTTTTGGTTCTTGCTTTCTGTGCAGTCTCTTAACATGAAGATCTTTATTATCTGTCTCTAAGGAGAAAAGCTGTAGCCCCTTTCAAAGATGAAAGACAGATGTGCGAAAAAGTTTGGTTTTCAGAACGTTCTTTTTCTGAAGCGTTCCACTAGCGTTCTAAAAAAATTGTGCGAAATTAGCATTTCCGTAAGTCTTCAATTGACACGTGTCAAAAATTATGGAAATGATGTAATACAGAATATTGTAGAAAACAAGGCTAAAAGTTATTAATTAAATAAAATTAATACTTTAGTGTACATTTCAGTTTTCTCCTTTAAACATTTTTAGGTCTGACCTAGAGGCATTGCAGTGGTCCATGGTTCAATTCTGGCTTTAGGAGTCTTTCCAGACTCAATGCTGTGTCCTGATCTCTCATCCTGTGCGGGGGTGGGAGAGAAATCCTGTGTTCGAAGTCCAGCTTGGTGCCTTGTGCTTTCAGGATACAACCTGCCTTGCCAGTGCCCTTCACTGGGGTAAGAGTTTTTCTGATCAAGGATGGATATGATAGAAGATTAAAAAAGCAAGAATACCACTCTGTGCATTTTTAATGTTGTTTTTCTTTTGCTAATTTACTCCATTGCTTGGAGTCTTGTTGATTAAAGAGCATATTCTTTGATATGCTAATGTATATATCTTCCCACATTTTTACATCTGTTTGTTGTTATTGAGGTAACATGCCTTTTTATGTGAACTTGTCACATATTTTTGCTAATCCTATGCAGTATGGGGGGGGTTATAATATTCACAAGAACAGAAGTGCTTGGGTGTCAGTGTTGCTAACTGAATTGTAATTGTAGAGTGCATGAAGTAAACATGTCCAAAACATTTTTGACTCTGCTAAACTGTTCAAGTTGATGTTTTCATTTTGGTTGAAAATCAAATATAAGAAAAGAACTTCACCCTTCTGTTGGATGACATTTTTTTCTTTCTTTATCACACTCTACATGAATTCAGACATAGTTTTTTCACTTTTTGCTCAGTCTGTAAAATTGGCTTTCTAATATTTACAACACCACTTTTATGGTTCACCGTATTGTTCTTGAATTCAAGAATAAATAGGTGTTTTTTTCCAAACCTACTGTAGCTCTATCTTTTGCCTACATATGCATGTGTGTACTGTATGTGCTTTCCAGATGAGCATAAGAATAATTGCTGTAGTTTGATATTTAAATGTAGCTAATTATTGACTCTAAATGTGTTCATTTTCAGATAACACCACCACAATATTAAGCTTGGATTTACATTCATTAATTTCGGAACACCAAGATGCTTTGCTAACATTTCGATACATTTTTTTCTTTGCAATCAGCTGTTATAATATTTCGGGGCAAACCCCCCACTTTTCAGCAGAATTTAGCATAGGAATTCAATTCAAAGTGACTTTCCCAGTGTTATAGGCTACTTTACATATTTTTACTTAATATAATGTTGTTAATAACTGTTAAAGTATAGGGTGTTAATGTGTCACTTGATACAGTTTTGTTATTATCCGTTGGGACTGGTTAGTTGTGTTTGCGTTGAGGCTACCTTTTGGTGGTAAACAAGTGCTTGGTGGCACAGGCCTAAACATCTGGAACCTGAACAAACCAATAAAACAAATTTACACTAAACTTTACACTAAAAGCGAGAGGATCGCTTATGTTATATTTCCCCAGACGCCTCTACTGAAGAGAAAAGGAGATTGGGTTCCTTTATTTGTCCGTAACCTTCCCTTTAGATCCAGAACTGGTTATTCTTCCATCTGTACTGTTTGATTAACGTTGGGAGTCTTTCATAAATATTATATTTTGTAAAATTTGTCTGTCAGGAGAAATAATACATAGCTTTAGTTCCCTGACCGTTAACTGCCTATATAGACTGCTGTTAAAACATTTACCAAATGCTTAAATCTGGATTTGTGTATTTAATGTTTCACTCAGTCTTTGTTGTATTGTGCTAATGTGATTTAAAGTACAGATGACCAGATATGTCCTGACTAATTCTGTTGATGGGGGCAACAGGATCGAGTATTTAGTTTTGTCACCAAGGCTGTTTTCTATGCCAGTACCTGACACACTGACTCCTAGATGAGCTAAATCTCTTAAGTGTTTCAAAAATATCCTGACCTTATATGTGCATATACTGTAATTTGTAAGTAGAACCAAACTTCATAAAGGAACTTAATACTGCTCAATTGTGATCACCTGGACAGAAGACAAAGCATGACTTAAACCTTTTTTTCCCAAAAGGGGAAATACAGGCCGATGCTTAGATTGCCAGACTTTAAACATCTGACAAGCAGCAACTAAATGTATTTTATGCATTAAGATAGAGTGTATTATAGTCATCACACTAATAAGTTATGTGATTTTTAGTACTTAAAGTGAATGTATTACTGGAAGTTTAGTAGATGATTTAGTAAAATCAACACATAGATCCCTGAAAATGATATTAGAAGAAACATTTAAAATTAATTTTATGAAAACTTTGGCTGATCTCCAGATCACCCTTTGTAGTAGCAGAATATCTTAGGTAGTCTTAAATCTGTAAAATGTGTGGGAAAAAAGTGCACAAGATCTAAAATATATCAGTTACAAATGTAGTCTGTAAATCATATGAGGAATACAATGTATTGATTGACTCTGTTTTTTTAGTTTTGAATTATTTTTATATGCTTTTGACGTTTTTTAAAAACTACCTTGCAGAAATGGGCAGCGCAATTTTACTTTACTTCAAATTCTTACATTTGTCATTACCTTTCTGGAGAAAACTGTTTAAATTAGATTAGTGCATGTTTAAGACTTTCTCTTAATCATTTTGGATGACTTATTTTTGCATTAAGATTTTTTCATAGAATACAGTTAGTAAAGCTACTGGGGTGCAGTACCGCAAATATTTAAAAGTAGTTATTAAAAAAGAGTAAAGAAATAAAATATCAGAACATGCAGAAATTTCCAAGATCAAATTGCACTGTGGATCAATGCTTTGTTATAATTGGCAGCTATAAAGGAACCTTCAGTTTACACCCCCAAAACCAATCCTATTCACAAAGAAGCTTTTCTCGACCAAGAAACCATAAAACTGTAAAATCACCTTCTTTATAAACAGTCTTATTTTCTGAAAGGGCTAATCGCTAATATATAGAAGACTCCTCCCATGTAGCAGTCAATTTACAGTGATAACAGATCCTCAAACTAATGAAGAATTTTGTCCTGTGGCATTTTGTGGTTCTTGCTTTTCATGCGTTATCTGTATTGTCAAATATTTCATGATACCTCGCCCTGATTTTCAACGTGATCCGATGGTAGGAGTTCTAAGCCTTTATTTTTAAGTGTGGCAAACCGTAACCGTAACAGTAGCTCTGCCAGCACTTCAAGGCTGTTTATTTTCATTTTATTTTCAGAATTTGCATGGAGCACATGAGTCATTCCTCCTTTTTTTCTTTATGAACCCGAAGTAAATTATAAGCTATTCAAATTTGTGTAATTCAGCAATTAATTAAGTAGGTCAGTGATCTGACTATTTTTGCAAGAACTGGGACTTAAGCAGGAATTTAAAAAGGTAAGACCAGATCACATTGCAGAACTTATACTGGGAGATAAAAGTTTTTTTTTTTCCTGAGAATTGGTTCATCATCGTAATCATTGTTTGTTTAATTGGTTTCATATATCAAAATGTAGAAAATAAAAGTTAGTCATACCACACTCTTCCAGTAACATAGTGCTTAGACTTTAACATTGTTTAAACATCAAAAACTTTTTTTAGAAAGTGTGTTTTCATAAATGGACATTTTAAATTTTGCTTTCAGGAGGACCTGAAATTTAGAATCTTTACTCCAGTACTACTTTAGAACACTGTACAGTGAAGTTATAATGCTTTCCTTAAATCAGTGGGTCCCGATCCTGGTCAACGTGAACTACACACCTGATGCTTTTCATTCCAACAAACCTTACTTAGGTAATTGAAGCCTTACGCCACCCAAGAAGTTGCTTCTAATATTTGCAGTTTGTTTTTTTGTCGCAAGTTCAGGATTTTATTTCACTTACAAAATTCAACTTTTAAAGCTTCAAGAGTTTGGAACAAACAGGGAACAAACAGTTCACATTAAACTTATTACTAAGTCAATGAAGGGGGTTCGCTTGCGTAACTTGAGGGCTCAGCTGGAACACAAACCATCAGGTGTGTGGGACACCAGGACAGGATTGGGAACCACTGCCTGGAATCTTTCAGGATACAGGTTTATGAGTCTCCTTGGGCATGTTAAGCATTCCCTTTTGAAGAATGCACTTCACTGTTTTTTTCAAAGTTTAACACTACAATAAATACTTTATGGTGGAGTGAATAGATGTTGTTTTTTGAAGAATGTGATATTATATTTATATAAAACAAGAGTAAACAAAAATTTCTGATAGTGGCTATCCCAGAACTTTCTACACACAGTATGGTTTTAAAGCTTTGCACCAATTAACAAGACTTAAGTATTCTAAAACCTTCTGATTTACTTTTTAGCCCCCAGAAAAGAAAAAAAAAAGTTTTCTGAGTTCAGGCCGGCAGACTGTCTGATTTCAGATTGTTTTGTTTTGTTTGGGAGGGGAGGCTTTAACAGTTTCAGTGGGACAGCAAATAAAGCCAGAATGTCTAGTCCTTTTAAATCGGGGGGAAGAAAGAAGAAACTTTTAAATTAATGATCGATGAGGCTGCTTTCTATTACTTCAAAGAAAGGCACACAGCTCCAGAGAACCTCTGCTCTTTTTGATTTGGCTCTGGGTTCCTCAGTCACTTCAAGTGGCACGTGATCTGACCTAGACGTCAGACTGAGTTCTTCAGGAGTCCTCCCCTGCTGGTCCCCCGAAAAAGGCACAAACAATGCCACTTTCACTAAGTTAAGAGCAGCTTTGAATAGCCATTTTTGTCTTGTTTTCAATGGTTTTTGGCACCCAGTTTTATTGGTTGCGTCTCTCTGGTCGATGGGTTCCCAGTAACTCTTTAAAACCACAGACAACTGTGTGCTGGAAATAATGGAGTGGTGGCTTTTTGGATCGTGCTGTGAATGTTCATGGCTAATCATATCAGGGGTCACCCTCTCCATCTTTAGCTTTTAGTGCTGGCACTTGTTTTGTTCCTTGGCTGAGTGATGTAGTGCATTGCGATGTATTCATGTAACAGCTAATTTAATCACTCCGCTCAACACCCTTCACTGAGCTGCATTCCACAAGGTTTCAACTTCGGAAAAGAGTCTCGACAAGTGGATCTCCTAATGCTAAGTGGCTTCATGTCAATCCCATCTGTCTTTTGCTTCACAGGAGCCGGGGAATGAGATGTTAAAATCATAAAAATGCAATTTCTGCTTTCCGCTTGATATTTGCCAGAAGGCGTTTTTTTGTTCTACTTTTTATTTACTTTTTTATCATTGCATTGTGGTTAATAAAGGGGGCAAAGGTACACTCCTCACAGAGAGAACCCAGTCTTTCCTTGACTTTTTAGTGCCTTTTTTTCTCCCAATTCTTTGCCAGCTGCCATTCTCAAGAAACATTAAGTGCACATCTCCATTTTGCAGTGTTCTCAAGTCTGGTAGTTGTGTGCCATTTGGGGAAAAAATCATTTTTGGAGTAATTTAGGATATCTCATGTACAGTAAATCACCATGATACTTTCTGACCAGTTTCAGAATTCAGAAGTTGCCCTTTCAGTGGATAGTTGTTTCTGGAGTTGTGTGCATTCACTTTGAATAAGGAAGTTTGTCTAACTTCCTGGAAGCACTAGATATCTCAGGCTTAACCCAAATTGATTCCTGCTACTAAAGCCAAGCACAACTGCAATTACTTTCATGTTTGTTTCTATTGGTTTTTTGCTCAGTCCAAATAAAACTCATTCTTCCACACTTGAACTTTGCCTTGAGAGTTATGTGGACATTTTTGATTCCAGTTTCACCTTAATTGCAGATTCCCTCATGTGCTTGTGAGTGTTTGCACAAAAAGTTCATGCAGTGTTAGCCTGCTTTTTTTTGTTTTTCTTCAAACAATAACGATAACGACCTTACAACATTTGACAGGTATGGAATTATTTCCTGTTGGTAATAACACCCAACATGTATAAAAAATGTTATTTTCCTCTTACAACGTTGTTTTAATCCAGACTTTATAGAGAGAAAGTGAAATATACAGTAGTTGATTTTAAAGTGCTTCCAAGAGGTAAGTGAGAGGAAAAAAATGTTACATCAGTAAATGCATTTCCCCTGTAGTGAAAGACATTAATTGGTGCTCACATAGTACTGGCTGTAATTAAGCCAGATGTACTGTTTGTGTGATTGTTGTGTATTGTGATAAAATAAAAGGTGTTATTCAGTGACATGTTTTAACATGAGAAGGGCTCGTTTCTTCTCCCAAAAGGAAATAATTCAAATCTCCTCTTACCTTGAAATTATTTGCGTATTCATAATCTCATGTTTCCCAGAAACACAATAACGTAAACACTAGACACTTCCAGTTTATACTTATATCCTTAATTCTTTTTAATTTTCTTTGTAAAAGAAATGCTTGTATGAATTTCATTCTAACAGCTGTTAATGGTTGTTTTCCCTGGCGTATCATTAGGAAAAACCTGTTTCGTACCACCTTTTACTGTTAAATCAATAGAATAGCTTTGTGGAGAAACATGGAAAAAACAGAAGGTTTTGGCGATGGTTCCTGATTATTGTTGTGTATAGTGATATCTCTTTGTGAATAATAGCATGATCATCAGCTCATTTCCTTGAGAATGCTTACTCAGGCCTGAACTAATATACCTGTTGGTGCTTCACACGCATCACACAGGAAGAGTCCTTTTAACTTTATGCTTGATTTCTTCAACATTTATGTGGATTTAAGAACCTAAGAGCTACTGCAAAATAAATAGGTGACATGTTACTGTGTGACACAATGCCTGGAAGAAACCTGAGAGGTAGGCATTTAATAACCTTAAAAATCAAGTGGTCTCTTGTCTTTCCTTTCAAGCCTAACTTAGTATGAAAGTGTCTTTTCGATTCTACTGTCCTGAATCATAACATTTTACCTTGTTCCCCCACTTTTCCACCTTACTAATGTCACATATAAAAATACAATTTATTTCCCTTTGCCATTTCTGATTTCTTTAATACCGTTGACATGCTGTAGCATTCTGCTGGACAGGATTATTTTACGATACTGGTAGCAAAATATTTAACCATGGTTTGTTTTTTTAAAACTGTATATACCCTTTAACCAACTGTACATTCTCCCAGTGATGTGTTGTCTTATACAGTCTACAGATATATGTATTGCTATATAGTCTACAGATGTACAGTATATTATACAGATTGAATGCAACATCTCTCCATACTTACTAATTTAGCTGTTCAAGCACCATTATGTAGCTTATATGAGGTTGTTTATATAATTCCTAGCAAAGAGTTGTCTAAGGTGGATTAGAATTGCCCCGACAGCCATGGGGTAGAATGTGGGACTGAGTAGAGAGCTATCCAGTAAGCTCAGTGCGTCACTTTTTACACTCTGTCTCCCAAATACAAAGAGCTATATCAATATGTTTTGGAATTAGCACATCGTAAGCTTATTATTGTACAGTGTACTGTGCCAAGAGCTTTCACCTTGAAGCATTTGGAGCACATCTTTTTGTCATGTCTTAAGTAATCTCTAGGCGGGGGGGAGTAATTTTGCAATCCACTTCCTGGAACGTTGTTTTATGAAGACTGACATTTAATTTTACCTGCAGTGTTTTTTATGCAATAACTTGATAGTGATGGGGGCTGCATCACTATCAGCTCCACATAAAATAACCATTAGAGATGTCTGTAAGGCAGCAGAAGGCTGTTATATTTCTTAACATAAACTGGACAATCCGTCATCTTTTTTATTTAGATTGATTTGTAAACTGACGGACAAGGTGGTCTATCATTCATTGTGTTGTCATTATTCTTTTACTTTCCTCATAGAGTTGTGGGAGTGTGGTCAGTTTACTCAGTAATGTTGTTGAAGCTAATCCCCTGGGCTCTTTCATGAAATAGCTTGTTAACATCCTTAGATCACACAACTAATAAGTGGCTCTGTGGCTAAAGATCTGGGCCTGTGACTGGAAGGTTGCCGGTTCAAATCCCGTACCCAGCAAAGGAATCCTACTCTGTTGGGCCCCTGAGCAAGGCCCTTAACCCCAACTGCTCCAGGGGCGCTGTACAATGGCTGCCGTGCTCTGACCTCAAACTTCTCTCCCTGTCTGTGTGTCTGTGTCTCATGGAGAGCAAGATGGGGTATGCGAAAAGTCGAATTCCTAATTCAAGAAATTGTATAGGGCTAATAAAGTGATGTTATCATTACATTAATAACTACCAAATGGGATAGATCGTCCAGCATCCTCTCATTTGTAACCTCTTATATTCTTATGTTGTCATTAACACTGAGATCTCTGTCATCTCTTTTACAGTTGAAACTGTCCTTCACTTTGGATCGAGAGAGTGGGATGCCTCAAGGCTGTTATGTATATCAGTACAGGGACAGTAACAAGTAAGTACCAAATCATAAAAGGTTACTCCATTAAATAAGGAGCCAAATTGCACCTGTTTTATGTAGAATTTAGATTTGCTTAATTAGGAGTGTTTTAGAAAATTCACCTATGACAGGCATTCGAATTCATCAACTAAAACTAGGCATGTCTAAAACATTAATTTGACTTTCATTGTGACATGTTACTGCAAAAGATATTTTCACTATTGGACCAGAGTTCAATCTAGAGAAAAGCTTGGTCACGGCTGAGCTCTCAGTTAGACACGGACTATTATGAATTCCCTGGTATTTGAACTTTAAAATCTTAGTCAAAGTCTCTTAACCAAGTGTGTGAAGGTAATATCTGTCTATTCCCATGGTCTTCTGAAGCTTTTCATCTCTCTGAGTAACTCTAGGTGGTACTTTTTTCTTGCTTCACACAAATACCACTAGCAGAAGGAACTAAGTGAGATATGACCCTCAAGGCTTATTGATACTCTTTGAAGCAGTGACTAAAAACAGGAAGCTTAGGTAAAGTCATGTCACTTGTTATTTTAAAGGTATTTGATAGTCACAACAGTCCCTTCAGAAGTTAAACCAGGTTTGTCCTATGATTTTACAAATAAAAAAACAGGTTTGTATGTAAAATTTGTCAAAAGAAAATTTAAAATGTGGAAGGAGTTCTAATTTAAAATATTGTTTCTGCATTTCTTTGGAGTGGTGCTTGCAGTTCCTCATATTTAGAGTTCATAAAGGCAAATCCTGACTTTTTGCGAATGTTTAAGGATGGTGCATTCTGTGCCGAATTATTGTTTTTACAGCTGTCCCCTCCCTGACAAGAGTAGCTTCTGGTGAGAGAGAGATGTTGTGAGTGGGTTCGCTGTCTTTTCTTAGGTTTTTCATTTAAAGTGCTCATTACCATGCTGGACTGCCACCACTCGGTAAACTAAGCTTATTATAAACAGTTGGCCTGGAGCTATACAAAATTGTTTGCTGTAATGTTTTAGAATTACTTTCATCCACTTCTTCTTTGAAATTAACTGTGATTCCATGTACTTGCTGCTATGAAAAGAAGATTGCAGTAAATGTACCTTGGAGGCAAGCTTTTTGATTCCATGTGAACAGAAGTGAACAGAGTGTGTTGCTTTGTACCCAGAGTTCAAGATAGATGAACTGTCTCTTTGCTGTCCTTTCAGGAATTCAGTGTTACTTCTTTGACTCTCCACTTTTTTTTATAGGGCTGAGAAACACTAGAGTAGTAATAATAATCGCTTACACTTATATCGTGCTTTTCTGGACACTCCACTCAAAGTGCTTTACAGGTAATGGGGACTCCCCTCCACCACCACCAGTGTGCAGCCCCACCTGGATGATGCAACGGCAGCCATAGTGCGCCAGAACGCTCACCACACTTCAGTTATAAGTGGGGAGGAGAACAGAGTGATGAAGACAGTTCATAGATGGGGATTATTAGGAGGCCATGATTGGTAAGGGCCAATGGGAAATCTGGCCAGGACACCAGGGTAACACCACTATTCTTTTCGAGAAATGTCCTGGGATTTTTAATGACCACAGAGAGTCAGGACCTCAGTTTTGCGTCTCATCCAAAGGACGGCGCCTTTTTACAGTATAGTGTCCCCGTCACTATATTGGGGCATAAGGACCCACACAGGCCGCAGGGTGAGCGTCCCCTGCTGGCCCCACTAACACCACTTCCAGCAGAAACCTTAGTTTTTCCCAGGAGGTCTCCCATCCAGGTACTAACCAGGCTCACCTGCTGAGCTTCAGTGGCAGCCAGTTGTGAATTGCAGGATGACATGGCTGCTGGAAAAAGTTTTTTACTAGTAAAAGCATGGAGTCGAGAATGAACACCTGAAAAAGGCTCCACAGCCAAAAACACTGTCTCTCTTCTCTGTTCAGCATGTAATAAACCTTTACCTGTTCCTTTGAAGTCAATAAAAACAGTAAACTGTCACTAATAACTATACATATTCTAATATTTGTGCAATATTTGTAATGTATTGGAAGAATAGTAACTGGCTCATCTTGATTTAATTTGATGTTTTAAAGACAAGGACTATAAGCTAATTTTTTAAATGTTTACATACAAGTAATAAGTGCTATGTCAACAAGCGACATAGCGAAACTTGTTCGAGCTCCTTCTTGTATTTAGTTTTGTTTCTCCTACCTGTATGTAACACTGCACTTCCAATTTGTTTTACTCAGTTTCTTTAACTATATGCTGTTTTTTTCATCATTAATGTTTTATTCTTCTTAATTGATTTAATAAGCCATTAGGGCCCTTGATTCATTTAGTCTTGGGATTAATCTGTTATGTGCTTCAAAGAGATTATCTGTTGCCATCAGTCTTCTGCTGATTTCAAAACTCTTATCCTGTTTTGTTTCTATTAAGGCCTGTTTTAATCCTTAGTCTTTTTCTGATGTGTTTCTTCTGTAGTCTTTTAACAATACCAATGTTACATAGCTCTGGTTTGGTACATTCTGACATACCAGTGATGTCTACAATTTCTTTCTCATTACTGATTGCATATAGTTCCCTATATTTATAACTCTTACAACTCTTCCACATTTACAACTCCTACACCTGGAAAGGCGATTAGAGAAGAAGTAAAGCCAAAAGCAGTAGGTATCGACACCTTGACATGAGTAATTATTCTGAGCAGAGTTGTACCATAAGAAGATAAAAAGAAGGCACGCTCAGTGAATTTTATGTGGTCATCTTACTTAAATCAGTGCACTTAGTGATCATTAGTACTCATGTGTCTTAAATTTAATTCTTTGTCATACAGTTGCCTTATATGACTTTTTGCAACTATGTAAGACTGTGGGTAAAGAATTTAGTATGACATATCATTTTACTAATCGTCGAGCTATGAGAAGAACACATGCCTTTTTTTTTTAACAAGAAGTAAAGAATTGCTGACCAGGAAAACGTTTCTGCCTAGCAAAAATGTACAGTTGAAGCATATGACTATTCAATGGTATGGCAGTTAATATAGCATACAACCTCAATGATTTGAAGGTGGAGTTATTCAGTCTGGCTTCACAATCCATAGGCAAAAGTAGCCAGCTGGGGAGGTCCTCTAGGGGCTTTCTGGGCATGACTAGGGAGAGGACTGGCCTTCAGCGAGTGCTGAGAGCTTCAAAGCTGTTGCCATAGAAATAATTTCCAGTGTTCGAGTGGAAAATGAGGCCTTTTATGAAACTAAGACCACACAAGCGCCCCTTAGGTATTAAACTTTCCTAGTAAAAATTTATGGAGTTATTTTTGTTGCACGACTTGATGCAAAGCCCAATTTGCCCCTAAAAATAGGCAGTGTAGTTGTTTAACATCAACTCATAATAAAAACTCACCGGGTGCCTTGAGTTGGTAGGAGTTTCTGATTGTATGCCACTGTGTTGGGATGCCTAGAGTTCAGGCAGTGAAATCAGAAATGCCTGGGTTCCCCATGTGGGAGCGTGACAGCCACAGGGCTGAAGAGTTGATTTTTGATACTTCCCTGGCAGAAGCATTTGCCACAACAAAGGTGAAAAGTAACCCATCATTTGCATACTCAGAACCATTAAATTATTTTGGAGTTTTGTGCAGCGTTCAATTACATGTATCAGTTATTTTAATATTCTTCAGAACAAAAAGACTTGGAACTTCATGGTTAAAAAAGCTGATCATTTTCACTTTTACAGCTAAAGATAAAAGGTGAGGATACAGTGTGATATTCTACAGGGGCAGCCTTGCTTTTGAAACTGAACAGACTTCAGGGCACTGTGAGCTTTGCTGTTTATGGGCAAATTTGTGGCTCGCTGATGGCTCTTTTTACTGTTAATGACCAGAGATTTGTCCAGTCCTGACTCGTGATGGTGTTTTTAATAGAACACCATAAATAGATAGTCCCGAGTTTTGTTGTGTTATCCTTTAGATTACTCGAACACAGTCCTTGTCACTATCTAGGCAGATTTATAAAAAATGTAAGTCTCATACCGCCAGGACTTATTTTTAACAACACAGTATTATAGATGGACCCTTCCACACATGACCATCAATGCCACTTCCTATTGTTCCTCACTTCTTCAGTGCAAGATTCTCTGTATATAAAAAACAGTTGTGTGTGCTGCCTACCTAAAACCAGCCCATTTCAGCTGGGCTGAGCTGTGAGTCCTCACGCTGAGGGTTAGGGAGTAGCTGACTTCTATTTACCCTTCCAAACCAATATATCTAACCTCAAGTCTGCGTGCAGAGGATACAAATTGTTCCAAATTGTGTGGTGACCCGGTGATTTGGACTTTTTTCACCTCAAGGATGAAGCAAGATCACTAGTTTCAAATTTTCTTGCTCCTGAGGAGAAAAGGAAGAGAAAATGCTCTCTGCTTTACTTCTTCCAGACCACAACATTTAGTGTGCCTATACTGCTTGATCCTTCTGTGTCAGTTTTACATTGAAGACAAAAAAAACTATAATCTTAACAGGGGTACAGACCTTTTAGAGAAGCAGAAAAAAATGAATGAATGAGGCTTTTCCAAAACCACAAGCGTTTAGAAAATTGTTCATGTGCTCATATCACTAATGCAGAAATAATGATTTAGTTTCCCAGGGCAGCAGTGGAAATCCTTTGTTGTTGGCAGTAAACTTGGAAATGTGAAATCTGTAGTTGTTTTAGTGAACTCTAGGGGCTCCTGGAAAGGGAAAGGTTGGGACATTAAATGTTTTCTAACACTTACCTACTGGCAAATCAGGTCAATTCTAAAGATAATTCCTTTCATAAACCACCAGTCATAAAAGTCTGATTATGTTTTCTTGTAGAATACAGACATCAGACATTATCGTTTCAGCTGAAGTATTGTCCTTGTTTTTATAGTGTATACCCCCATTTGCTTTGAATGACTGGTTCATGTTTTACTCATGTTGTACTTAAAAAGTTGAATATCACCCTAAAAGCTTTACTGAATTGTGAACCACATTATAACAAAACATACTGAAGGTAGGTGGATGTCCTAGGACTTCACTGTTTGTCAGACAGTTTGTCAGTTGTTTTTTATGTTCTCGGACACAGAGCTTGCATCAAACCAGCTAAGTATGGTTATGGTTCAGGATGTCTGGGGGTTTTCTTTCTCCCTGTGCAGTTCAAGTGTCTAAGCAAGTGGTAACTGGCAAGAAAGAATTGGGGGGGGGAGGGTGCTGCATCGTTAAAAAAAAATTCAAAAAGGATGTCCAATGGGGGCATGGGTTAACTTTGTATTCACTGATGGACACTCTTAACTTCAACATTTCCAAGTAAGGACATAATGATTTGTATTAAGTGTTCACACAGATATGATCAAAACGAGAGTTTCTCAATGTGCTTGTAATTTTCTTGTGAAGGGAGGAGGGTAGTCCATAACCCAAAGAGGTGACCAATATTCACAGTAAAACCAATGTGTCCAGATGTGTATAGTTCTGTCAGACAGTCCTTCCTGCTTTTGTTAAAATTACATTGTAGCCTTTCCATCTGATTGGGCTGCTGTAGCTTGATTTCTATTACCTTGTATCAGTTCAAATGAGATATTATAATGCTGATCTGTGCAGAGGCATGTAGATATAGTTAAATGTAGTACTCAGGATAAGCATGATTTGTAAATCAGATAAGGTTTCTAATGATTGCTAAAAAAGGAATCAAGCCAACTTGCTTTAAGGAAATTAATACATGGTGCAGATACAATTCCTTACAAAGCTTTCATCCAGTAAGGTTATTAAAACGTGCATGCATTACATATTAAAATAAATCTGTAAGACGGTGGTAGGTACATTGTTCTTGTTTGAACCACATTCCTCGGAAGACCATGGGGAATGACCTGCTGTCCTCAGTCACCTGATCAATTGGAAGAAGACAGTAGTTTAGATGACAAAATTGTTCAGGTGGTAATCAACCTCCACTGTCTGAAAAGAGAGCAGAGCCTCTGTTATGTGCTGCACAAGAGGGAGAAATGAGCAAAGGAAGCAACCAATGGACATTCCTATGGAATCGATTTTTTGGCGCACAGTTGAGAGAGTTTTGTTTTTGAGCCAGTAAGATTACCTGTCTGGTTGTTTCTAAGGAGGGATTTTGAGGAAGTAGATTAGTTAGAGCTCAGAGAGAGAGGCTTTTGTTTTCTGTTTTGTTTTGGAGTTTCCCTTGCTGTATATAAATAAAAGAGTATTATTTTTAGTGTGTATGCTTCCTTAGACCTGCCTGTAAAAAGATTCCTGTTACGGCAACTTGACCCAGGGCAAGCCACACAAAATCAATGTTTATTCACCTTATTGTTGCGAGATTACATTAAAATGTAAAACAACCAGAATCAGAACCATTTTCCCATTGCTCATTATTTTTATTGTTGTTTGGATATACGGTATAATGTTACTAGCTGTGAGAACAGCTCTGTAATAGTTCTGTGTTATGCCTTGTTGTTTTGGCGATCTGAGTTCACGGACAACAAAACAAATGCTGGTTTTTATTATTTTTGAATTGATAGATTTGAGTATTCAGAATACCACTGAAAACGCGGTGTAAGCTGTTGATTCTTTCATTTGCATTTCTCGGCAGAGAAGAGAAGAGGATGTTTGGTTTAAACCTTTTTCACTGGCCAGAATGAATTGAACGTTTTCAACTTTATCTTTCAAGAAAGCCTACTATGTACGTTGTACTGGAGTGTGCTAAATGTCCAGTCTTGTGTTGAGCAATGCGGACAGTTAATTACAGTGAATCAGTGGACATTTGCTTGTAAATGTGGGAAGTTCAATAGGGTTTTGATGACCTGTTGCCTTGCCTCTGGCAATATACTTGCAATGTTCACAGGTGCTGTTCTTTCAGCACCAGTGCTCTCCCAGAGAGTAGAGGGCTGAACTCTGTTAAAGCAACAGACCTGTTTCAGAGACTGTGTTACTGACAGTAAAAAGTAGCTTAGGTACTTTTATTAATTTAATTTTTATTTTGTAAAAATCCTAGTCTTAAGGCCAAAAACCACTGCCAGCAAAATGATTCGCCATTTTCAGTGCCAGGATCTTTTGAATTTAACTAGGGTGTTTTTTCTCCCCTTGGGTACTGGCTCAGATCAGCAGTAATCATTTCAAACGGGCGTCCACACTGCTGTCTGTTAGTGAGCTTAGGTGTGTTTTCTGACTTGCATAGCACATTTGCAACACTAAGAGCCTGTAGGGTGGGTGGTGGGGACTGTGCTTCTTAGGACGTTTAAGCCTGTACAATAGTTCTCTTATACATATGCCTTAAGGTAGAGTTTTTTTTTCCATGATGTTGTGAATTATTTCTATGTACAAAAGAGTTACTGGTAGTAGCTTGCAGTTCTTCCCTCTGTTTTTAAAGCCAACATTGCCGGAACACTGATTCCATTTGTGACAGGTTGATGTGTTTCGTAGCTGAAATGATAAAAGGCTATTGTTTGAGCCCGACTTAAAAATACTTCTAATGAGACGCCGAATGATTTGCCTGCATTTGCTCAGGTCTGTCTTACAAAAATCTCCTGAGCAGAATTAATTTCAAGACTTCACATGTGAGTTGATAATTTCTTAATAAATTGCCAATTTACTAAAGTTACATCTTCTTGGGTCATGCTGATTTTGTTCTGGAAAAGATTACATAGACCTTAACTGTTAAAGCTTGACAGTACAGTATGTTTAGATATTTTGATATATTAAAACATTAGAACACTGTGTACCCCAGGAAACAAAAATAGTTAAGGAGCTAAATTTCTACATTGTGTTCAAAAGATGTTTCCTATTTATGTTGGATGTGCCAAATCAAGATAAAATCAATTAGGTTTTCTTGACCTGGCCTTAGATCTGGCACAGTTTCTTAGCTTTTGAGTGCTGACTTATTTTGATGTTTGCTCTTCTTGTAAAATGCAGCGTGATCTACAAGTGCTTGTAAGCCAAACATTGGAACTTTACAGTTTAAAGGTAAAGCACAGTTCTGAAAGTGTGATGCTTATACCCCAGTTTGTCTTGTTTGACAGATGCTGTATCAAATCAGAACAATTACAGATCAGATTTGAGTTCTTGACATGCAGAGAAAGCATAACATAGTATGGACATATTGTCTAATTTTTCCACCGCTAATTTGTAGGTGATTTGATGAACTGCCTGGAAAAGGTGACGCTATGTTGGATCTTGTCAGAGTGAAACAAGTACTTGAGCTCAGCAGCACTCTGGTTTTAATTGTGAAACACCCAAGTCAGAGGTTGGTCTCTTGTAATGATGTTTTCATTCTTCTTCCCCAGCCCATCTGAGACAAAAGATAAACCATAGCTGCCATCTCCAGATGCAGGGCTGAATCAAATTCTTAACCCTGTCTTTAACCCCATCTGTGAAGCAGTATCCTGTCTGGGGGAGGTCACAAGCAGTGTTCTCAACCCTGCCAGTGGGTGTGTTCAAACTGTTCATATCAACACGGTGGATGTTGGGAAGTTTTTCTTAACCTCTCTGCTACTCTGCACCCCAGTGCAAGACTAATTGGGTGCGTCACACCTTGGTTCAAATGGGCAAAGGTGTTTAAACCTTTGCTTTCATCCTCACCAGATGAAATAAGTTGGTCTTGCAGTAAATGTTGGACTGCCTACTCGCCACTAAAAACATTCAACATTCAACTAGAAGCCAAATTATGGTAGTTACATTGTATAAAACTGGATAAAATAAATCAATTATTTTAAAAGAAAATGAAAGGCATGATAGTGTAAACCTAGATAATGATACAACGTAGGTGCAAGACTATGTGAAATCATGTTATTTACTTGCTGAGATATTTTGGAACTGCTGAAGTATTGGCATGTACTGTAAATATGAATACATATTTAATACAAGTTCTTCTTGAGAATCTCTTAATATCTCTGTTAGGCATTTATTTCAATAAAAAAACACAGTTTTCACACAATAAAGTCAGTTTAACAAAGTTATAAAATACTGCAGAAAACCTGAAGTTCTTTTGTGTGTATTTCAGAGTTGAGTTACAGGGTGCCTTTGACACGCTGGTGACTCTTTGGATTGGTGTGGCGTGTCTGCAGTATGAGCTGCTTTCACAGTGCCAACCCATCAGGATAAAGGCTACTTGACTGCGGAGTTTGCACAGCATACAAAAGATAAAAACAAAGCCTCAACTTTAACCAGTCATTCCTCCTTGGCATTTTGAATGCTCATTTACGCAATTTAGAAAGACCTTGTCACATGACATAGTCCAAAGGTCCTGGGTACAATTTATAGTAGAGAAGAAGAAAAGTGAAAATTGTCAGTTTGAAATGTAACCAGTCCCTTTTAATAATAATTAAAAAAAAGCAGTAAGCATTTCAGCAGTGCCTTCCGCTGTGCAGAAAGTTCAAAAAGGAGGTTAAAATGAGCATTTCCAAAATGTCGAAAACTAAGCTCACCAGTTTTGAGGTGATAAAAGGAGAGCTACAGGGTTCTACATGTAGATAAGGCAGAGCAATCACTCTTGTTCTTAAATGAGTAAAGAAGGCATCTGATTGCTTTCTTTCCTGTGTTTTCCTTCCCAGTGGGGGTGGGTTGCTATAGAAATGTCAGTCTTTTGAATGTTTTTAATGGCTTATGTGTCACTTCAGAAACAATACCACACACAGTACTTTGGACAGCTCTGCAAAATAACCTTTAAGAGCTGGAAAACAACCAAAGTAGACTTAAAATACTGATAGCAGTACAAACTGGCTTTGGATTGATCTTTTCTGAGGAGATTTTGAAACTATACACTTTCCTCAGCGAGTCCGATTCAGTGATGAGAAGAGGTTTTGTAAGGCTAAAATAATGTGATCAGAAATATAATTTTAAAGAACCTCACTAAGCATATCCCAAAGAACATTTCTGGTCATGCCCGAGCATACACTGTAAAAAGCAGTCTGTTGGCAGCCAAACAAAACATATTGCCTTCTCGTCCCGGGATCCTCGCTGTGTGAAGTTCAATGGAGGCAGTGTTTAACCGATGGAGTGACACGTCAGTATCAAGCAGCGTGGCTTTGTGGCCCCCTCTGAACTTTCCCAGGGATAGAAAGAGGCCGTATTTTTGTCCCCCATGTGCAGTCTAATTGGGAGGGCCTGTCCACGAACCCCAGGCTGCACACCCAGGCCATAACAAATTTTTTAACAAAGATCAATCATGTGTTCACAAAACACTGGCAACCGCAGACTAACATGGCTCAGATGAATGTGCCTGTGGCGTGACCTGCTGTACCAGATAGAGGTGTTCCCATACACAACACAGAAAGCCTGCTCTCCTTTATCTCCCAAAACTGCGCATTTTGTATGCACACATGCAGGAAGCCAATTACGTGTGCGACGTGCAGTTGCTTTTTTCAGAAACAAATTCACATTGTGATTTTTTTTCGTTCATATTAGGAGTCCACTTTTTTCGTGCTGTATCATTGCATATTCTTTTAAAAAGATCTTTAACCTTGAACCAATATAGTTAAATGTGTCAAAAAAGTTTTTTTTGCCCTTAAGCAAAGCTTTTTTGGAAAATGTATTTTTGACAGGTATTGGTGATTTAAAGATACAGCTAAGGGATTCGAAGGTTTCTAGGTTTCTGTCCGGTTTATTCCAAAGCCCACAAATTCCCCCAGGAGGAAAAAAACGAACCAAACTTTGCAGGCTGCAAAAAAGTTTATTTTTGCATTGAGAGGTGAGGACGGTCCATTCTCCCATTGTATTTAAGATTTTGCTTATTTTGGGGAAAACCATTAACCCTCCATGTCATTTTAAGTTTCTTTGCCTCTGTGTTGTATATTAAATTTCAAAATTCAAAAAGTGTAATTGGGTGGTTCCAGAAATCTTTGTCCACTTATAAGATAAGGGTCGTGGCACTTAGAGTGATTCTTGTTCAGTTAGATGACAGGAGTGTTAGAGAGTCCAGTGCGGAGCGAAAGAGGCTATGTAATGGAAATCTCAAGAGCACCTTCATAAGGATGGTGTTGAGATTCAGTTTTGTGTTGCTTGACTGTTCAGTAAAAGTGCTCTCTTGAGTGAAAGCTGGAACCCAGTGCTGGAGTATGCAGGGCCATGTGCTAGTCTCACTGGGACTAAGATGTGGATTACTAGGCGCTGAAAGAAGACTCACAGGGGGCAATGCTGCCCAGCACAGGGGACAGGGGAACAGGCCAGTGTGTGTTGGCTTTCATGGCCCTGCTCCCCATCATGAATTTCACACTTCATTTATGCTCAATGCCTCTTTGAAGTCTCATTTTGAGACAAAAGGTCAGTTTTTGAAATTTCTTGATTAAGCAGCACACCGTTTAAACTTTTTTTTATAAATATCAAGCTTGTGTTCTAGGTTTAGTGTTTGTGACATGAATTTGGGATGAGTGATTTTGAACCTTGGAAACCAATGGAAGTGCATTCATAAATATATCTACTAGTTTGTATTTTTTTCATGATGTGGGAATTTTCTATATGGGTAGGTTATATGAGTCAAAAGATCTGGGCAAAAACCCGACCTTTGACGATTAAATATTTGCTTTAGAGTGGATATTAATAATTCTCAAACTTAAGATCCTACAGCCATACATTTGCCAATGAAGCTGACAAAAATGACAGTTACCAACAAGTGCTACTTGTGGACACTGCTGAGAGGACTTGTTGTGAAAGTTTCTTTTTTGGGGAAGCAAAACTTTGTGTATCTGTGCACAAGGAGACAAATCACAAATGATATGTTAATCCTTGGATACCTCTAAATCGAATAATATTAGTTTGTTTGCTAGTGTTTTTATGACCTTGGTAATGTTTTGATACAACCCCTGGCAAACCTGAACTGAAAAAGAGCTTGAACAGCAGGGTGAGTATCCTTTCCAAATGTCAAAAGCCTTTAGCAGCTTTGATGTCTTTCAAACACCTTTTGGCTGAATGCTGCATTTGCATTAGGTGTTTGTCAGCTAAGTTCATTTTAATATGTATTAGACATTTAAAAGGAAGGCATACCAAGTAGTTTATTTTTGGTGTCTAATGTTGTCTAACCCCTTTAAATGAAGACAGAATTTCTACACCTGCAACACCTTATTGATGAGTTGGAAAATTGAACTGTGAATTACTCAATTTGACGAAATGTTCCTGAAATTGATGTAGAAGAGAATATGGTATTGGTAGTTTATTCAATAGATTTCTTCATACAAAATGGCTAAATGTACATTAGTGGCATCTTTTATCTGTGGCACCGACACTTGCCATCTCCTCAGTTCTATCACAATGCAGAAAAGATAGATACATTTGTTCTACACTTCTAATGTGAGTTAATGTAAAAAATGTATCAAAGCCATCTGACCTGACACTTCCATTGTTACTCACTGAGCATCTGTAATAGAATTCAGTCTTCCTGCAATGAATTTAATAGAACAATGCTTAGTTACATCCAAGTAATTAAATAACCACCTAATTATTTTTTAAGATTGATAATTGCAGACTTCAGTAACTAGGCATTTCAGCATGAATCAAAGTTCAAGTATCCATGAGAAAATGCACGTAGCTCTAATGATAGGTTCTGCATTTTGCATGCAATGGTTATGAACTTGATTTACAACCTGCTTTACTGACTTAGATTGGAAGAGTTTCGGTGAAGGCAGTTATGCCATTTGAAGGTCACATACAGGTCAACAAAAAGGTATGCATGTAAAAAATAACAAGGGTTCATCTGAGTAGAAGGGGAAAGAACTGTAAGAGTTTTCAATGTCTGCGATAAAGTTCTTAGCAATTCTATAGTTCTCACCCTACACTTTGTTTCTACAGTAAGTACCACTTACTGTTCATCTGCAGTTATAGAACACATCAGTGCTTCCTTCAGTGTCGTTGAGCACCTGAAAGGCTCTTGTATCCAAAGTCTCTAGATTGTACTTTGATGAGTTCGTCTCTAAGAAAAACTTGAGAGGTTTTCTGTCTTAACACGTTGCTCCCCCATCTGGTAAATGGACAGAATCGGTCTTGTTATACAGTGTTTTCTGAAATGAGGCTCCATTTTCATCGAGGCATTTTTCTATATACATTCGCTCGCCACACAATGCATTTAACGCAAATGAAATGGTCAGGATTGTTAGTAGTACTTCCACAGTTATTGCTGCATCATAGTTTCAGCATTTTTTTTAGTTTTCTGTATCTTACTGACCCTCAAATTGATGTGATGTTTTCTTACTGCACGAGAAGACAATTTGCTGTTTTCCCCACTTTTTGTATGTCTAATCTGCTGAGGGAATCTTACGTGAAAACAATTGGAGAAGGGGTGCTGTTAAACTTTTTCTTCCCCCCCAATTTCTTCGTGGTTAAGTTTCTTCTATCTTCTGTGCAACTTTTATGATTTGAGTGTTTGAAGCTGTGAATGAAAAATGACAATACACTGTACATGACCCAAGAGGGTAGTAAAACCATTTACTTGCAATTACTGACCGCAAGAGGATATGAAAACAGGAAAAAATGAGCACACTCCCCTATGGGACTATAATTGAGAAATATTCCACTATTTTCAGTGTTTCTGTGGTTCAATCTGACATGGGTAGTTTTTCAGTTTATTAAGAGGGATTGTAATTTCTGCACCGGGAATATGCAAGACTAATAATTCAGCTAAATTAACAAGAATTTAACAAATCTCTCAGTTTGAATTTGTTTTGCTGTTCCTGTATTCTCAGAATTAATTTGCAAAAATCCATTAAACATAATAACTGAGTTGACTTAAGGTACCATTCTGTCAGACAGAGATAAAACACTTGCACATTCTTTACATAATAATTTAAATCCCTCTTTGGATGTGACTGGGAATTGAGCAAGCACAATAGCAATCCTTCCATTATGCAAAAAGAAGCAAAAACTATTAACAAATTACAGCTTTCATTTTCTATTAATTGAGGATTATTGTATTCTTAAAAGTGGTGGGTTTTCTTTTTTCAAATTGAGCAGAACATTTTTTGTTTCTCAACACCAGCATAGGCTTGTGTGGTGGTATTTGTAGTTTGTCAGCAAACATAGCTTTGAGCATAAAAGTTTGGGTTTTTTTTCCCCCAGCAAGAGGTGATCAGAGGTGTCGGTGAAGGCTTGTACAGAAACTCTTTTTTGGAAACCATTGTTCATACCCCAATTAATGCACCTGGCAGTTTCAGGAATTTTTCTTTTTTTCCCCGAACATAAGACAAGTTACAAAAAAGAGAATGCCATTCACCCATCTATCCCATTTTGTAGTTAGTAGTTAATGAATTAATAATTCAAGGATCTCATAGAGTTGTTCCTGGCTATCGACTTCAGCAACATAGCTGGGTAGCTTGTTCCAAACTTCCAAAGCCCTTTGGGTAGAGAACTACCTCCTGTTCTTGGTTTTAAAATGCACTTTCACGTAATTCCCTCTTCTACCCTCTGGTTAGTGTTACACTGTGCCTTCATAAATAATTTTAAGAGAAATGTCCCACTCAGCTAGGAGGCAAGCATCTCTGTTTTCAATTTTTCCCTCACTGTAAAGGCTTGGCAATATCGGCAATAAGCTACACACTTCTCTTAAAATCATTCTAAATATTGAAATGTATATCATTTAAAGATGACAAAAATACTTTTTTTTTCCTCTCACACTGTGAATGTGAACACAGGATAGGCATATAATACAATTCATTTTGTTTATGTTTCATTTTAATCTGCCTTAAGGAAGTAAATGTACTAATGCAAACAGACCCTAGAGACTGCACACTTACCTGAGTGACAGTACAATAATAGGCTGCATTTCCCAGCTCCATTAAAGTTAAAGAGCGTTAATAATAGCTCAGAGTAAAAAAATAAGAATCCTAATCCCATGTTTTGGTTCTTAGCCGCAAAGAATTCTATCAGACATTAGCTTTGGTGATGGAAAATGACTCCTGGTGATTCTTTGGTCATTACTCCCAACGAGGAGGTGAAATTAAAATGGGATAGGATTGAGAAACATCTCGGCATTCTAACTCCAGTGGAGAGATCATAAAAGTAAAAACTGCACCTTATCTTCTGGAGCTTTCATTAATGGAGTGTATACAGATTTGCGGCTTCAATTGCATTCATCAAGGCAAATAGGTCTGAAGGGCTCAATTCAATATGTCAGCACAAAATGTTTGCTTGGCTAAATTACCCAATTGAAAACAGGGATGTTTGCCTCCTAATTGAGTGGGATATTTTCCTCACAATCGTTGTAATTGAACTAAAGCTCATTAGAACTAGTTTTGTAGGCTTTTGCTGTTGAACAGATGAAAAGAGAAGCAATTGTGTAGAAAAAAAAATAAGCATGCCATATGTGTAGCTACATTTTGTGGATTGCTTTGCTATCAGTTCTCAAATGCTGCATCCCAAGATAGTGTATCTTGTGAAGTCAGAGAGGTTAGTCAGAATTGCGTATCTCTCACTGTTCTGCATGAGGAAGGTTACAGATGAGGGCAGGTCTGTTTGGCCCAGCAAGCTCATTGGTTTGCCAGTAGAAGGCACAGTATGTGGATCTCGTCCAGGTTCATCTTGAAGGAGTTGAGGGTATCGGCTTCAACAACAGGTCTACGCGCCTTGGTCCCAGTTTCCACAGTTCTTTGTGTAAAGCACCTCCTGTTATCCTTGCAGGTTTCCAGATAACATTGTCTACATAAAAGAATATGTGTTGGAAAACCTTTACATTTCAGATTTTAAGAACTATCCCAAGTATTTCTGTGATATGGGTGTATATGATTTGGTCTCTTAACAAAAAGTTTCAATTAAGTTTTTATAGTGAGGCTGCTATGTAAGTTCTTCTTGAGAAGAAGAATGATGCAGAAATGCTTATGTGAATTTATCATCTGCATAAAATATTCCCTTTAAAAGTAACCTAGAATAACATAATGATGAGCATGACTGCATTTGACTGCTTTAATGGGGATATAACTGCGCTATTTTGGATGTAATTTACAATGTCTTTGTAGTTTGTCTCAGGGTAGATTGCTTTAAATGGGTGACTGTTGATTTTCTTAATTTAAAATTAAATAGGTCTAATGCAGCCGGATGACTTCACAAGTCCTCCTCAGTATTGAGTGTTTTTCCACCAGATTCTCAAAAAATGCTACTTCTGCCCTCTGCTGGAGTTCTGATGAAAGACTAATTCAGTGTGGAGGGGATGTTCTAACAGGGATGAACTATTTCATAGGATTTATTTGGAGTTTTGATACAGAAATTCATACATGTTTCTCACTTTAGGTATCTATAAGGAAAATAGTAATTCCAAATTCTGTTTGTGGGGAAATCACAAACTACATTGCCAATTATGATAAATATTCTTTAGCATTGTTACAAAAAACACCTAATTACCGAGAATATCAATGATTATTAATTTCTTGCATTTATACAGCATCTCAAAGCTTTATAGTTGTGGTAACAACATGACCCTTCTAAATTGCAGACAAAGGGTCTGTGTAAATAATGTTTAGTCTTTTAAAGTATACCAGGTAATAGTGCCTATAGTTCTTAAGAGTTTCGGTACACTAATCAACATGTGGTCCCATTGTTGTATATTGAGCAGCTTTGTATGAATACTAGAATTCTGAAGATGGTAAAACATGCATACTTTATGTATGTTTTGTGCTTTCTGTTGAGGAACCCTAGTGCACTAAATAAAATAGCAGCACCATTTTATTACAGAGTTCTAAGTCTTTTTGTCCTTGCCTTGTGAAAGCCTGCACTGTACCACAAGCAGCCACTTGCAGCTCTTGCCATGAAAGGCAGCAGCTCTGAGACAGTACCTCGTCTTCCCCAGGCTTGTGGAGGAGTTCATGCTGCTGGCCAACATGGCCATGGCTCACCAGATCTACCGCACTTTCCCGGAGCAGGCCCTGCTGCGCCGCCACCCCCAGCCCCAGACCAAGATGGTGGACGACCTGAAGGAGCTCTGTGATCAAATGGGCGTGAATCTGGACTTCACCTCGGCTGGAGCCCTGCACGTAGGAGCCTGCTGCCAGCTCACGTTTAATCAATACACGCAGCGTGGCCAGGCATAAAGGCTGTTTGTTTTTTTCTTCTCTTCGCAGAGGAGTTTGAATGAAACTCTGGGTAAGGACCAGTACTCCAGTGCCAAGAAGGAGGTTCTCACTCACATGTGCTCCCGGCCAATGCAGGTTAGAAACTGGCTGCTTGACCCGTTCTTGTACAAATGTCCTCCTTTAACTTCTGTCCTGCGGAACCCACCTAGTCAGTACAACAAATTCTCAAGCCTCAAGGCTCATATTAACAAACAGCCAACCATCCATTTCTAATCTCTTCCTCCAACACAGTGTAGAAGGGAGCTGGAGCACCTAGCACCAGGCACAAGGCAGGGTACACCCTGGATGGGACAGCAGTCCATCGCAGGGCAAACAGACACAAACACCAGTTTTCCCCAAAGCCCCAAAGTCAATTAATCTGCCCGTATGTTTTTGGCCTGTGGAAGGAAACCAGAGTGGCTGGAGGAAGCCCCATGCAAACTTACGGGGAGAACATAGCGACTCCATGCAGATAGAGCCTCGGGTCCAGCATTGAACCCAGTTCCCCAGTGCTACAAGGCAGCAGTGCTAACCACTGTGCCGCTGTGCTACCTATTAACAAACTAGTCTATAAACAATCTAGTCATAGCTAAACATAGATAGAAGAACAGTTGGAGAGCCCACTGTGCTTTCATGCAGATTTCATCCAGGTTTTTATTTTTTTTTACCTAAAAATCTGTCTCCGCAATCCTCATTTTTAAGGTTAAGCAGCTTTAATGTAATGTTTATCCTGGCGGTCAGTCACTGTTGCATGAACTAATTTGGGGAGCAGGAAGAACTGAAAACCCAGACATTCAGTCTGAATTGGTAACAAATGGATGGAATTTGGTGTGCCATTACTGTTGTGTATTTGAAATGAATAGTATATTCTGAGATACTCAGGCTTCTTTGAAATATGTTTTTTTGTGGTTATGGACATAAAAGGTTCTGTCCTCATCTCTTTCCATTTCCTAGAAAAGGAATAGCAGTTTTGGTTTTACTTCTTGGAAGAAGACATGCTTAGTAGCAAAGAATATGAAACTGCACGATCCAATGTACTGGATTTGTAATAAAATAAAACACACTAAAAGAAAAAAGCACTAGAAGGGCCATTATTCAACACTGGCCTCTTCAAAAAGAGAATGTCTTTGTGGCTGGTAGGCAATCAGATAAATAAATATACAGGATTTTATCACAAGTGTAATCCAAGGCAAACTCTTCAGAAAATTAATATCAGGATATGGTTATGAGTAAAATGCCTTTGGTGCTAGGGCATATAGAATGAGTTTAATTTTAGAACTTCTAGGAGCACTAAACAAACGAGCTCTACATGAGATCACTCAGACAAAGCAACAATACAAAGCAAAAAAAAAATTTTGCCCAGGGTGTATCCTGTTTTTCTAATAGAGTTAAAAAATCTCTTTATAGTTTATACGTGTAATTACAAAGTGCTTTAACTAAGCAACATTTGATTTATTAATTTGCTAACCACAAATATGACAGTTGTGAATAGATTGTGCTGGTGGCTTAGAGTTGATTCATGGAAGCATTTGTTCTGTGCATAAATGTTGTGCGTGTGTTTTAACTTATTTTTTCTATTTTAATGTTTTGAACCCACCGAGTTTGGAATTCCCAGTTGTTTCTTTACATCGTGCCTCACGAGTTGAATCTCCTTTTCCGCACGATGGAGAATGAGGAAGAGCAGAAAGGCTCCGCCTACCTGCCCCTCATCAGGCCATCCATCATCTCTTTACACAACACAAGCCCCACCCACCTGCCAGGAGTGTTGGCACCGATTGGAGGAGAAGCTTGTCTGTCACTGGCATCACTGCAAGTCTGCTGGCACCCAGGAAGTTGTCTGAGTTCTTAACTGATCTGTAATTTCTGATCGTGGAGCTCTGACCTTTGACCCACTGGCCTTGCTAAACAGACACATTAGCAGACCATGCCTGTTCACTCAGTTCTAATCAAGATATATAGCGATAAGCCGGATGTTTATGAAACACAGATCCTGAACAGGAGTTGATAAGAGTCTGTTTTTACAAAAACATTTATTTTACCAAAGAAAAAAATGATTTAGAATTAACTGAATTAAAAAGGATTATGGCAACAGTTGGCACAGTGGTTAGCATTGCTGCCTTGTAGCACTAGGGGTCTTGGTTCAGTTCCAGATCTGGGGTGTTCTCTGGGTGGAGTTTGCATGTTCACCCTGCATTTGCTAAGGTTTCCTTCAGGTGCTCCTTCGGTTTCCTCCCACCGTCCAAAAACATACTACTGGCTTACTTGTCTTCTGGGTATGTGTTTGTGTCTGATGTCCCATCCAGGGTGTATTCAACTTTGCGCCTGTTGTTTGTCTGGAGAGGCTCCTGCCCCCCTGTGATTTAGTACGGGATAAAGCGATTAGAAAATGGATGTATTGCCCCATTTTTTTTGCTCCAATTCAATCAATACCTAATCAAACGAGGAGCCGGCAGCCCTGATTTTGTTATTTGTAATTTCCTGGAAGACCTCTAGACCTGATTAGTGGCTGGAGACTGCAGATGATAATGCCAGTCCAGCTCTGTTCTAGTTTTAATAGCCTTGCCACTGGTTTCATTATCTTTTATAAAGCAGCTTATTTGCTAAGGCTTCACTGTTGCTTATATGGGCAAATAAAACCAATGAGCTGGACAAACAAGATCATTTTGGTTCGTTATGCAAACTGCTTGTGTTTTCTTAGCCCCTTTGGACTTCAGCTGTACCACTCAAGGAAAACTGCAGACAGAAGATTGTTGACATACAGTATCTATATATTGTTTATTTGTACTGTAATGTATGTATGACTTTGTTGTAGTTCCTCTGTTCTTTATCTTCTTAGTCTTTAGGGGGTAGCTGAAATTGATTTTTTCCCCCGTACTTGGTCATGTTACACTAATAAATTAATTATTACCTAATGGTTTCAAGTACCCATGACCCTGAATTGGAATAAGCATTTAGAAAAAGGAATGGATGGTTTTAAGTAAGATGCATTTCCACTTTTTGTGCTTAAAGCCAGATTTTTGACTGCAAGACATATAGAACTTCTGAAATACAGGGCTTTTGTAAAACTAACTCAGACATGTACCTAAAAGCAGAGATTTAATGAAGCAGGTGAGTTTATAAGGTAATCAAAGGTAGTTCCTTATTCTTATGGTGTTTTTGCTTTGAAGGAAAACACATGAATAAGGACATGGTACCCAAGATTAATTAACATTAGTCTACTTGCGAATATTCCTAGTGTGCTTTCACAAGCTAGTGATCTGCAACCTGTTCCGGCCTGCCTGAGCATGGTCCCAGAGGCTATCTGGAACAGTCAGGGAGTTAGGAGGAATCTTTTACATAAACAAGTCATACCGATAGAACTACTGTCTGAGTTCTGTGCTTAAAGCAATCATTAATAGCACACTCAATGTGTAGTAGTTTATTCACCCGGGGTCTCATCATATTTTAGTTTCCTTGAGGAGAAATTGAGATTTAAGTAAAGGGACTTGTTTCTTCCATGTCTTTGACTTTAATATATGTTCTCTGATTAAAACGATTTCACTTTCACATCTTACCATATTGGAAGAGAACCTTCCTTAAAAATAGTTACTGAACATACTTTGAAATGACATGGATGTCAGCTAAGCAGTATAGCTGTGTGAATAGTGTGTGAAATAGTTAAGTGTCTGAGGTCTTTACTTTATCACAGGGCTGCTGGTTTTCCCCATTAGTTTTGCTTTTTTACCCTTACAACTTTTGTTTTTTACGTTTTTACCTCTCAATCCAGTAATTATCTTTAACTTTTTTCTGCGTTAATCGCACAATGAAAGCTGCCTTGAATCACTTCATTTTGTCCAAGTGGCAAAGAGATGTCTCTCTACCCTTTGCAACAAACGTGGGGTGGGGGATGATGAAATAGTTAAATCTTGTGAAAATATTCCATTTTGAGGCCTCATGTCTGTGTAATTGTAAAAGTCGAGGAATGGTTTAAATTGTTAAGCACCCATGTTTTGGATAGTTGGAACAGATTAAAACGCAACATGTCGATATGTTTTTCTATCATGACTGTTTGTGCGCGACTATGTCAAAAAGGAGCAAGCACAATTAGATCTTCACCATTCGTGGCCTTAAATAGAAGTCTCTGAGGGTTTCATGAAATTGTTTGTAAAATGAGGTTTGGAGGGACTTCATCTAATGGGAGTGTTTTTTCAGATGGCCTTGTATTTCTGCACCGGGGCGCTGAAGGACGAGGTGCTGTTCCGACACTACGCCCTGAACGTGCCCTTCTACACCCACTTCACCTCCCCCATCAGGCGCTACGCCGACATCCTCGTGCACCGGCTGCTGGCCGCCTCGCTGGGTAGGTGAAATCGGCACGGGCCGTCGGCCCTCTGGAGGAAACCTCACCCGAGGAAGATGAAAGTCATTCCGTACCTCCTGCGTTGTAGTCCTTTGAAGTAGGCCTCGAGGAAGATGCACGACTCCGCCTTGTTTTTGGCCAAGCAGACAGCTGTTTGTTGGCATTGTCAGCAATTCAGTGGCGTGATAGTACTACAGATTTAATGAAATAATAATAATAATAATAATTGCTTACACTTATATAGCGCTTTTCTGGACACTCCACTCAAAGCGCTTTACAGGTAATGGGGTCTCCCCTCCACCACCACCAATGTGCAGCATCCACCTGGATGATGCGACGGCAGCCATAGTGCGCCAGAACGCTCACCACACATCAGCTATTAGTGGGGAGGAGAGCAGAGAGTAATGAAGCCAATTCATAGATGGGGATTATTAGGAGGCCATGATTGGTTAAGGCCAATGGGAAATTTGGCCAGGACGCCGGGGTTACACCCCTACTCTTTTCGAGAAACGCCCTGGGATTTTTAACGACCACAGAGAGTCAGGACCTCGGTTTTACGTCTCATCCGAAGGACGGCACCTTTTTACAGTATAGTGTCATAATGAAAGATGCAAGTTTACAACAACGAGCACTAATAATTCATGGACCAGAGTATTTTCATTTTAATCTTTCTAGCGGTCTTCTATTATTGCATTTCTCATGGAGGCTTAATTCTGCTAATATCTTGCCCTATGAACCCTTCCGGTTTCTAGAAATAGCCATTGTTCCATTGCTCATACTCAGAAACTCTCCACCTGTTACAGTGACTCATGGAAGGTGTCATTGAACACGTGAGAGTCCTAGAATATTCCCATTAAAACAAGCAAAAAGCAGTTTATGGATTGTGTTTTTAATATCAATCAACAAGAGTATCAGCCAAACAATCATTCAGCGTTAATTTTCCCAAAGGAGACGGCTGAATTCAGAGTGCTTTGAAATTTCAAGGATATGCATCTCAAGTATTTCTTCATTCTGCCCAACTTTTGACTCAAAATCCCAGGCCTAAGGAGGACATTATCAGGAGTTACAGAGGCTGTTATAGAGTGTATGGTTGTTGGTCATATATATTCTCCAGAGGTATGAGGGACTGCACAAACTCAGCTTTATTCATCTTTAGAGCTTTAGTCAGCGTTTTGTGGTGTCCTCAAGGTGGCAGCATTTAGCTATATGTTGTGGGATTGTCCTTTCCTTTTATGCAGTTCTTGATATTGTGTTTTAGGTCCTTAGACAGTGAGTGGGGAAAATGTGTTTATTTTAAGGTAACAATTCTGTGACAAGAACCTCTGAAAGCTCTAACATACAGTCTAATGTTATTTTGTACATGGTTTAATAACTAATATTTAGAAATGTATTTTTGGCAGTTAACAGTCTTGAAAGGTCACAGGTCTTTTTTATACAGCGTATACAGTAGTCATCTCGGACAGATTGTTTAATTACCATGTTGAGATGTATATGGACAACTTTTAAATAAACTGCTTATATTTGAGGTCCTGTCGTAAAACCTGATATAATAAAACATTTTCAGCTTATTAATGAGCGAATGATTATGATTGGTAATCAATACATATTTGTAAACTGGATTAGCTCTATTTAACAAAATGAAATAAGGGAGAAAGATTACATTTAGAACATAAAATAATTTTGACAGAGTTTAACTACATAAGTGGCTAGGGACTGCAGTGGTGTAGATGGCTCCAAAGTACCATAACCTGTTTGTGATGTGATAGTGCTGGTTCTGCTCCTTTCACTGACTTGCTAACCTCTGTATTCTGTACTTTGTTTGCAGGCTGTGGCCCCTGTTTGAATCTGACAGGGGAGGATATTCAGAAGCAGGCCTCGCATTGCAATGACAGAAAGATGGCTTCCAAACGTGTCCAGGAGCTGAGCTCAGATCTCTTTTTTGCTGTTTTTGTGAGGGTAATGATCTATATCTGAGTTGCACATCAGACAGACAGACAGAACTTTACATGTGTTGAGTAACCACAGCACCACAAAGCACAGGGTTTAATACATCACATGAATACACTCATTGCTGTGTTCAAGCGTTCAAAACAGTTTTTCTGCTTCTGGATTGATAGTGTGAGACTGAGGTATTAAACTCGGTTTGAAGTAGCGCTGTGCTCTTATACTAAGGGATCCCCCATGGGTTCAGTGTAATAAAGCTTAACATGCAGCTGCACATCTGTGTTATTATTAAGTGCAAATGTTTCTGCAATTGATACACCAGTTACACCCCACACTGGAGAATGATCCTGCTGATTCTGAAACGTGCATGTGGGTGAAACATGAATTGGAAACTACAACTGTACATGAAGATATGGGTAGCTGCTGACAAGTGGGAGAGAGGGCTCTGGGCATCTGTGGAAGAAGGCCCAGACAGGAAACAAATAGTGATGAGCCATCACAGCAGGAGGCTGTTAACCACTTCTATACTTAGCTACACAGTTCTGTTTTTTAAAGGTCATTTTCTCTTGGTTCTCTACTTGCTTTGAGCAGTTCTTTGGTTGGGGGAAAGCATTGACTTTAGATGATCCGAAGCTTTTCTGAAGCTTTTTAATTTGGTGAAGCTTTTGGAATCTGCCCTCTGCCGATTTTGCAGCAAACTTAATACTAAGTGCATTCTGGGAACTGAGATTTGTAGTGCAGAATAAGTCCCTTTATTTGGCTATAAAGAAGAGCAGCCCTAAACTAATGACCAGGTGTCCATATGTTTGACATGTCATAATGAATGTACAATCTCCTGAACATAACATGAGTTGAGCAACTGATGTGAAGTCCTCTTTCTAGATTTTGGTGGTGAAAATAAATCAGCTGTGCTGGTTTTGTCAACCTTCATTTACCTGTACGCCATACTTTTAGTCCTAATGTTTTCTCATAACTTTGCACTTGATCCTGAAGTGTAAGATCTGATTCTGTCATGATGTTTCGATCTCTTTTAACTGTGCACCTTCTGTACTTTCAGGAGTCTGGCCCTCTGGAGTCTGAAGCCATGGTGATGGGCGTTTTAGACCAGGCGTTTGATGTGCTTGTGCTAAGATACGGAGTCCAGAAGCGGATCTACTGCAATGTGAGTATCAACCTGAACTGTGTTATTAAAGATTAAAGATAAAGATAGAAAGATTGCTGGAAAATGTAGTTCATATTATAACAAGAAGCATATAAATTCCTCCTTTTGTCTGAGATCTGTATTTTTGTAACTACCTCTGTTTTAAATAAGTTGCTTATTTATTTTAAAACACTATATAATGTTAAATTTCCTTATTTAAGATTTGTTAGTAATATGCACTCACAACCCAATAAATAAGTCTGTCTGTCTCCTTGATTGTACAGTAGAAAGTGTCTATTGTATAAAATTCCATATAATTTCATAAAGACATTTTTAAACTTTTGATATTAAGAGGTTTGGAATAATTGTGCATGTTAACCTATCACCTACATACTTGCTAGACAAGGTTGCATTACTAATATATGAATGATTGAATACTTGCATGATAGATTCAGATGCACTGGAGAACTGAAATTATTTTTTTCTCTGATGATGTAACACAATGAATGGAAGTGTTATCTGAGGGGAAAATACAACAGACAACAGTGAGAGCACTAGTTTTTGTTCTTTAATTAATTAATTAGTTCTTTAAATAGGTTTAAGATGCTGCAAAAAGTAGAGCCTATAGCCCACTTCCCTCCTTTATAACACTATTATGAAATAGTTATAAGTAGCCTTTGACATTAAATTAACTACTGCTGTTAACATTATTTTCCAATTCATCAAATTGTTTATATGCTTTACAACCTTCAGTCCCGGGGTAGTAATTATGTTGTGAAACTTGTCTCCTACTTTGTTTCATATTATTCTGGACATGTTTAAGAGACTTAATATGGAGACCGTGCAGTATAAACAGCATAAGAAGTTACTCATTCAGTAACAGAGGACACCCATAATAGAGACCCGCATAGAAGTAACCCATTTCTGACATTGTACCACCACCTGTCTAGCAGTAGAGAGCTGCAGTGTTAATGCTTTTAATCAAAATCCCTGTCTGAGTTTCTGGTTTAGCGCTAGATTTTAGTACTTTCGGTGGATTTTGGCAGATTTTAGTACTTTCCATAGCTGCTTGTGCATGTGGTGCCTTTGCCTGCAGTCACTTTGCTTTCTGCTCTTAATTCATGTTGTTCCCAAAGCCAGACCCCTTTTGGGGTCTTCAGATTTATGGAATGTCGGTAATCACACTGTTCACACATCATTTCAGATTCTCTCAAATGAATCGCATCTCCTTCCATCACCCATCCATCCATTTTCTAACGGCTTTATAAAGTTCAGGGTCAAAAGGGAGCTGGAACCCATCCCAGCCAGCAGGGGCACAAGGCAGGGTACACCTGGAGCGCCCACCCATTGCAAGGCACACAGACAGAGAAACGCACACGCACACCACAGCCAGTATTCCCAGAAGCCAGTTAACCCCCCAGTACAGTGTGTCTTTGGACTGTGGGAGGAGAGCAGATAATCCAGAGGAAACCCACATGGACACAGGGAGAAACTACAAACTCTACACAAACCCCAAGTCCAGAATTGAGCCCGGGGCCCCAGTGCTGTGAGGCAGCAATGATAACCACTACGCCACCCGACTCGCATCTCCTTCTTGATAATTATATACCGGATATAGCAGCAGAAACTTCGGTCAGTTTGTTAATGAACAAATCCTCAGGGTTCTTCCACAAACTTTGGTCGTTCTCTGTTCTAAACTTACTTAGTTCATCATGCCATCTTGTGGGAGGTCCTCTTCTTTTTCTTCATTTTCGGTCTTTTGTACTTTGTTCTGTGTCTAGCCCATTGTCTTTTTAGTCATTTATAATAATATCACATGCCTCTGTCCACACTTCATTGAATCATCTACAATTTATGTTTCATACTTGAAGCACAAGCAGCATTTGCTAGTCAAAGCCTTTTGGGGACATAAAAGCATTATTCTTCCCAAGGTCCTAATACATAACTCCACATATACTGTAAATAGATCTTTTACTCAATTTTAGAGAATTGAGTTAGCTGGTTCACAATTTTACTTTGAAGCCAACATCATTACTTTGTCAACTTTCTACATTTTAAACAAAAACGTATGTGCACTGTTAAATTTGTTTGAATATGTATGTACAGGTATACAAACATCTTCTTCCTCCTGCTCTTATATTGTTATAATGGGAATTTAATGACGCTTAAACACATTTATGTTTTTATTAGCTCAGCTCCTCAAGTATTAAATACCTCAGGGACTTAAATCGTTGCCACATTTTATTTAAGCTTTCAGAGATTAATGGTTTCCAGATAATGGCTCATCAAGCACAATCTGCCTTTCCCCGTGCTACGTCCTAACACCTGCATCAGACTTTGTCCTTATTTAGTTTATGCTTCGCACTCTGTACTTTTGTACATCTTGTACCATAAAATATCAGTGTCCTCTCTCAAATGACGTTTGCAATTCGCTAGTCATTGAGATTAGGATGGAGCTACAACAAAAAACGTTTTGGTAGGGGAAAAGGCACGTTTTCTTCATGTTTGGAGTGCTGGTTTAGCTTTAATTTAGTCTTTTTTGTCTTGGTTACTCGAACATGGTAGCCCTGCAGTGGGTCCAAATACATCTAGTACCGACAATGTTTCTTTTTTTAAGAAAAATTGCAAAACACATCTTATTACCAAACAAAATAGATTCAGACAACAAGAATGTATGTCAAGCTTTCAGTAACTTTCATAGACAAAATGCTTTATTTGTTAAATGTTTTCTGTGATCGTCCTGAAACAAACTGAAAAGATAGAGGTGACCCTTTTAATATTAGGAAACACATTAGGGTCCTTGACTGGTGCTTAAGCCTTGAACTGAAAATTCAAAGACCGCAATGAACAACACAGTGAGCATCAAGAGACTGTGGACTGATCCGTCACTTGTGCTCCTTGCTCAGGCTTTGCAAGGTCTGAAGGAGTTCCAGTTTCGTAAGGTGGGCAAGAAGCCAGAGATGACACTGACTTGGGAGGCTGTGGGCCCAGGAGAGACACCTTCTCGCCAGGTATGACAGCAGACCAATTTAGCAGTAAAGGTGCTGCCTTAGCCTTCATCTTCAGCGACGGGATGCTTAGCCTGATTGTGAATGTGTTACGTTTTGCTTGCTCAGGGGCCAGGTGAAAAAAGTGTAATACATTGTCTGGGGATGAGAATGGAAGTGGTTAGCATCCTTTATTCTCCCATTCATATTTCAACAGTTTCGGATAGTATTCATTTTATGTACCAACTGGAAACACTTCTCTTTCATTAACTTAAAGACTTAAATCCACTTTTTTGCTAATAATGTTAAATTTCCATTCCAAGCGTTGGGTTGTGCTTTTTGTGCATTTTTACTGTGCTTGTAACTGATAACGTCCCTTGTTCGATTTGTTAAATATTAACAGATAAGTGTAACAGTGGGGACATTGCTCTGAAAAGTCTCCCTGCACCAGGGGTTTATGTTTTTGATGCACTTGGCTTGATGTTTGCCATGACTAATGACATGTTGCTTGGAAGATTGATCCAGGGTCAAACTCCATATGGTCTACTGTTCCATTTAAGTATAACATTCTTCTACTCACTGCGTTGCATGAAAACATTTGGAGCCGATTGTGTTGTATGTATTGTGATATGAATTCACTTCGTTTCAAGACAGTGAAGCATGGGTTTCTTATAGTAGTTCAGGTGGGTAGCTGTGTCAGCATGCGTAGGCTCCAAAGGAACAAGTAATAGGTTTATTCCATGCTGAAAAAAAGAAGAAAGTGATAGTGTTTGTTTTCCCTGTGCACTGCTCAAGTCTGAATTGCTTTATTACTATGACTTCTGTGGCCTTTCAGAGAACAGCAGCATCTGTTAAAGCTAATTTAGGGGGTAATAAATGAGAATTCATTAAATTCCTTTTGATTTCCTTCAGTCCTTATGAGTTTGCACTCGATTAATAGGTTGAGGAAGATGACACATTAACCAGTGAACCTTACACTGGAGGCATCGCCTGCGCAGTTTCAATGTTTATAATAGTAATTCCTTTCACTTAAATAGCGCTTTTCTGGACACTCCACTCAAAGCGCTTTACAGGTAATGGGGACTCCCCTCCACCACCACCAATGTGTAGTCCCCACCTGGATGATGCGACAGCAGCCATAGTGTGCCAGAATGCTCACCACACACCAGCTATCCGTGGGGAGGAGAGCAAAGTAATAGGGATTATTAGGAGGCCATGATTGGTAAGGACCAAGGGGAAATTTGGCCAGGACGCTGGGGTTACACCCCTACTCTTTTCAAGAAACGCCCTGGGATTTTTAATGACCACAGAAAGTCAGGACCTTGGTTTTATGTCTCATCCGAAGGACAGCGCCTTTATACGGTACAGTGTCCCCTTCACTATACTGGGGCATTAGGGCCCACTCACACTGCAGGGTGAGCGCCCCCTGCTGGCCCCACTAGCACCTCTTCCAGCAGCAACCTTCGTTTTTCCCAGGAGGTCTCCCATCCAGGTACAGGCCAGGCTCACACCTGCTGAGCTTCAGCGGGCTGCCAGTTGTGAGTTGCAGGGTGATGTGGCTGCTGGCTCAGCAATGTTCCCGTCTAACATAAGCACTTTCAGATTACGTTTGACCGTACAGATTGCTGTACCCAAAATGTTTTGTCCGTGTGTCACTTACTATGATGTCAGCGAAATGAAAAGAGAGAGAGAGAGAGAGAGAGAGCTGCTGCCTCCACGCGAGTCTCACTGCCAGGACTGTTCTGTTGTTCTCAGGATATCTCCATCTTCACTCTGGTGGACGTGGTGCTGAAGGCCGATGGCGCCCCGATGAAATACAGCGCAGTGTTGAAGCAGCCTTCTGAGAAAACATCACAGAACTCCACAGACTCCGAGTAAGGCTGAACACAGAGCCAAAAAAGTACAAAACATACCAAACCTGCAATGAGGAGGCACAGGCTTTGTTTTAAAAAGTGTTTCACAAGCACAGACCATCTCGTTCATATTTTATCTTTTTACTTTAATTTTTAAATTGGTAAAGTTTAGAACCATATTTATTCTCTGCTGACTGTTTTGGGGGATAAAATAGAACTGGGGGCCAAAGCAGTTAAATGAATGAACTGGTTTTTTTTTTATTATTGGAGATATAGATTTCCCTAATTATTCAGTGTATAGTCTGTGCAAACTTAATTTTATGAGACATTTAAGTTTTAGGAAGAAGCTTTAAAGTTATTGAAGCTTTAAAATTATTAGGAATCTTGGAGATTGTAGGAGCCTTCAGCTGAGAATTTAATAATGAAGAAAGAACTGTTCCCCCTAATTAATTTTACATCACAATATATCATTGTGTTAGGTGGATGACTTTTATTACTTTACATTCTCATTAAAGAAGCCAAGCCAAACTGAAGACATTTTAAATACCTCATTTAATTTTTCTCATGCATTTACAGAGTAACTTTGAAAGCCTCAATTGATTACAACTGCAAAGACATCATAGAAAAGTTCTGATTATTTAAACAGAATTAAATTATAATGTCTTAAGGCACTGTATACAGCGGAATTGGGCACATAAATGCAGTTAATACATTTTTCATTTTTTGTTCAATATTGGAAATGTAATGGCAAATCTTGATTTTATTTTTTTCATGTACAGAATATAAAAAATGTTTACTTGATGGACATTCACCTGTTTAGGGAATGATATTGCCACTTCTTACTTTAATGTTTACAAGTGCTTGTAAAATTGAACATGATTTTGTGAATTGCACCCATGATGCAAGTGCTGTAACTTTTACTCTGAGGCTTAGTTTTACATTCTGTATAATATTTTTTGTAATTTCAAGTGTTTTTTAGTGTTTTTAAGTGCTGACATTTTTATGATGTCTGTTAACATCGTCTGTGTGCAAAACTATAAATGAAGGAGAAAGTCCTGTTAATAGGTTCAAGTGTGTCCTGTTCATCTTACAATAATGAGTAATGTGAAGCTAGCGGACAGTTCCTGTCTAGATCAATAAATTTGAACCATGACATGTTAAAGCACTACAGACGCCACAAATATTCTTGTTCATTTTCTTTTTATAATTATGCTTTTTACCCCAAATATTTACTTTCAATTTTTAGTGACTTAATCAAAGGGCTTCCCTGTGTTTCAGCTACACTTTTGAAAACCTTTTAAAATAATGGAAGAATCTTGTCTTTTACTTATTGTATCTGCTTTTTTTGCTACCTGAAGAAGAGTTAATGCGTTATATTGCTTTGAAAAAAAAAGACTTATTTATTAATGTCAATTCAGAAGGCTTGTGCTGAATGGTTCCCTGTGATATTCCTAATCACATGGAATGTAAACATATTCAGAAGTCAGAACATCTTTAAATTGGTTGAGCTGTAAATAAAGCATTCCCAGTAGATGTGTTGAGTATGTCTGCATGATGGTGAAGTTAGCATGACCAAAATTCTATGTATTGTACATCTGTTTTTTTTTTCCTGTTTATTTTAAATTATCTTTCCTCTTGGGGTTTTATTTCATTGTTCAGGTTTTTGCCTTATTTTCAGGTTCAGATTTTTTTCAGGTTTTGCCTTATTGTACCCATATATTTCCTGGAACTTTAATTTGAAATGTTGTGGGGAAAAGATGTTCTTTTAATTCTGAGGCATGTTTTCTGTTTTCTTTGCTTGATCAGTGAAATACATATTCCTCACTACTGTATGAAGCCACGACCATCTGTTCCTGTGAGAATTTGTGCCAGAATGAAACATTTCAGTACTGTCAAACTTCATTATACAGCCCACAAACCTGTAATTATTTTCTTTTGGCTTTTTGAAAGTGTCCATTGTTTTTATTTTTTGGCATAAAAACCTTAATTTGGATGCAGTTTAAGAGCTTCATGTTAAAATATTTTTTTGGCCAAAATATGAAGTAACTTTTTTGTCTGAATTTTGTGTGTTACAGCATCCGCCGAATTAGAAATAACATTTTAACCTTTTTGAGCATCCTATAGTTTTATTCTCATTTTATATCTACTGTAGCAATGTAATTCCATAAAATTTGCCTGATTGTCCTGATGAGATAACAAGAACTAATGCATAATCTGGTACGCCTGAATACTTGATAATGACTGTATGAGTACTACAGCGATGTGTAGTTAGTCATTTCCAATTAGGAATGGTTTGCAATTAAAATAGACAGTATACTACAGTGTTAATCCTGAAGAAAACCATTCTGCTTTTCTTTTACTTCTCAGAATGAACCTTTACAGCTTCCTTTGGAGCTTTCACACTGATACGACACCCCCTTCTAACTGTTAATGTTATATGTGTACACACTGTATGTGCAGTGATTTAAATTAAGCAGTCTGACTCACCTAGTATGTGAAACTTAAAGACAATTATCTCATGGAGTGGAAGAAGGAAATCTGCTTTTTCTTCTACATGAAGCCTTATGAACATGAGACATCCTATAAGGATAAAAATTAGTATGCAAGTTAGTCTTCCACTGATTTCTTTATTAATACAGGAGTGTTTTAATTTTTATTTTTCAGCCAAGACCGCAAGAGTCAGGTCTGCAATAGTAACTGTTAGCAGAAGAGATTGCTTGTGTAAACTTGTTTCTCTTCCCTCTTCTGCGGTGCTGTCTGGTGTAACCTGTAAAGGGGTGATGGGGTGTAACTTGTAGACCTTATAAAAAATGTTAATGCTGCTATGCGTCAAAGGTGGGGGGGGGGGGATTTGTGCTGTTTAAAGGCATTTAACCTGAGCACAAATTCAGCTTCACAATCCAGACTTTGTAACATCAGGTCTGAGTCATTTCACTAGATTGCCCAAGTGGTGGCATCTTTTTGGTAGGGACACTGCCAGAGGGTAGAGTTGGGGTTAAGGAGAAACGGCTGTTTTGGGTTCCAATGACATTAAGAGACCCGTCCAACTCCCTGGGCACTTGGCGGGTGACATCACCGAGGAGCATGCCAGTCCTCCAGCTGGCACAGGACCTCCGGTGTCGCCCAGCAGGGCATCAGAGCCTCTGTGTGGCCCGTCTGCGCTCCCTCGGTCTCCCGGCAGGGTACAGGCATGGGCTCCGTGACCTGAGACGTGAAGAGACAGCGACTGGCGAGTCCAGATTGGACATGTGGGCCATAACAGAGGGCGGGGGCAGGAGTGAGACCCCACTCATGTCTGACGTGTTTGTTTACTTTGATCATCTTGCTGCTCTGTGGATATAAATAAAGCACTTTTACCCCCTCTGACACTGTAACACTTTTTTCGCCATACTGTACACACAAATCATAATGGGCAGTCTGTTTCAGATCAATCTGGACAAAACACTTGTGAAATACCATAATTAATATGTGAAAAACAATGCTGAAATGCTGATTAAATTCCTGTTGTTCTACTTAATTTTGTGTAAAGTTAAATACATTCTGACTACTTTCTGCTGAGCCTTTCATTTCTATATTGAGATCATTCACAGAGAACATGTTCATTGCAACTAAAATTTCGATTTCCAGTACTTTCTTTCAAGAGAGTCAAGAGAAAGATCTTTGTTGCTATACTTCAAACTGAGTAGTACAGTAGCTGTAAGAAAAAAGATGGGGAACAAAGTCTGCGATACATCGGCTTAGCATGAAACCCAGGGCCAAGCCCTTCGCCATTTGAAAATGTCTTTGGCAGGAGGTCCAATGAACTGTTAATTACAGACACGTGGTGTTTGGTCTCTGTGAACTTTGGTTCGTGCTTTGGAGAAAATATCCAGCTTTGACTTTTAAGATAATGCGATGTTGTTAAACATTGTCAGATACAGTAAATTTGTATCTTACTAATGTATGCTTTTGATCTTTTTAATGTCAATGAGGTTTGGTTTGAGGTTTTGACATGATCTGATTAATAGACTGGCTATGTAAACAGTTTTCAAAATTCATCTCGACACGAAACAGCAAGAGTTTTGAGTTTCAGGCGTTCCTCCATTTACTGTAACTACTTGAAAAATCTCCTTGCGTGGCAGTTTGCTCTAAAGTAGCAATTGACTTGGTGTAAGCTAATAAAACACAGAAGAGGTAAGAATCCTTATCTCATTGTCCACATTGATAATGCACACCCATTTTATATGAGGGGTTTGGTTAAGTCATTCCAGAATAGATGAGGTTGTAGCCGATATTTAATCATATTGCCCAGAGTATACAGTAACTATATTGGCTATGTGCTGTAAATAGATGTTTTCCTATACCTGAAAAAGAATTAAAACCATTGTGGAAGTATGACTTAAGACATTGTGTTTGCAGTGGTAGTGAGCCATCTTTAAGATGTGTTTTATTCTGAGATAAACTTCCTTTGCTGGTTAGTATTATGGAAACTGTACTTCCCTAAGTAAGGTTTCAATATAAATATTTTTTATTTAGTGCAATCCAATCGTTAATTTACCCAAATACATTGTTCTACACCCGGTCACTCAATGATCAATATATTTGCTCTGCAATTTGGTATTCCATACAGAAGAAAATCAAACAAAATAAAATTGAAGAACTCAAAAAATGATGCTCATCAAAAGCAATAACATTGTGTTGCCTGAACAGCCTAAACAGGGAAGAACATTGTGAATAATGCACTTATTGAATCCAATCCAAGTGAATCCAATTTGATTATCAGCTGTCATTAGCGTGAAACAAAATCAGATTTAATACTGTAAGCAAGGTGAAATAAATGGTTTTAATAAAATGTTCCTCTTTCCTGCTTTACTGATCAATACAAAATTCACAAGTGTCCATTGCAGAAACTTGTTTTTATACAAAGCACATTCATATCCACATACAGTAGGTATTTCAGATTGAAAGTCCTGTAAATCAGCAGACTTTGTCATTGTATGAAAAATTCTTGACAGATATAAGAAGGGACCAGAGGATAAAAATGTAATTCCTTTCAATATTACACTGACATTATTTTTCATCTCGATTTACCACCTGCTAAATTTGGAAAAAAAAATACTAATAAGTGGGACTTACATTCCTTAAAAGAAACAAAACGCCTGCTGCTCTAGTTACTGACTACTAAACTGTTTTAACATATTGGAAAAATTCTGAACTCCATAACTTTTGTTTCAATTTGTCTTTGAAGAGTTTTTCACTAAGACGATGATAAGAACCCAAGATACTAAAGAGCATTAATACAGCTGAAAGAAAAATTGGATATTGAGGACTTAATCTCTTGCATGAATTCACACAGACTCTGAGGTTAGAACAGCTTTCAACGACATAACACTTATAAATCCTGCAGACTGAAATGATTACAGTAAAAATATTAAGCAGATATAGAATATATCTTTCTAATTATGCATGTATTTATAAAAATAGATTTTGATTAAAGGTTTTTGGAATCATTTTCATTAATCGATTTCTCATGATTGGCTGTGATACATTCAGGTGACGTCTGTAAATCACATTATTAGTGAGAAAAGTTGATTAGGCTCAGGTGTTGAGGTGATTTAACCTGTTGAATGTTAAGCCAGGTGAAAACTGAGAAAGGAAAATACAGAAAATCGCCAACACACCCCACTTATCAAGGGGACAACACCTTCATGCCATCAGTATGCTGGAGACAGGACCGAATCAACACATCACTTGTAGTCGTGGTGTTCAGAGTCAGCAGTTTCAATCCTGGCAAGACATTGGAGCCAAACAGTCTGGCAACGACATGGATCTGGGAGATCAGGAGTCATGACACCTCACCAAGATCGAAGGAGAGTTCCAAGTGTAGTGGTCTGGGTAAGAGTGTCGAATGTAATCCCTGCAGAACTCCAGTTGCTGATGGTTTGGGAAACGAGAAGCTTCATGTCCTGAGGAACCCAGGTAAAATGGACACAGCGAGGAGGAGGCTGACAGAGCCATGACTGCCACTTCCTGAGTTGGGCTCTGGGGGACAGTCGGTATAGGGCTCAAGACAGGCAGCGTAGGCCAGCACATGGGCTATGTAGTTCTGCTCTTTCACTCCATGAAACAGGTGAGCCATGGGACCCTGGGCAAAAATGGCCACATCTTCCCCACCATGCGTCTCGGAGTCCAGGGGAACAGCAGCCTGCTGCATGTACTCTTCATCCACTGGCAAGACCGGAGCAGAGGCAGAGAGACAGGGGAGTGAGAGACCAGCACCCAGAACCGCTAAACTCCCATCCAAAACACTGGGCAATGCTAACACGAGCCTGGTTCATTTTGAACTTGTACCAGAAACTGATAAGGTGCAATATGAAGAGAAAGAAAAAGACAACAGATGCCATATAGAAAAAAGCTTTAACTGTAATGCATATGGACAGGGCCACTATCGTCAGTGTCTTTAGAAGTGCAGGCGGATCTTAAATCTCCTACGATTTGGTAGAACTTAGTTGATTAATTACCTCTACCATCCACCAGGTTACACTAATAAAAGGGTTAACTTACTTATTTCAACTAGCTCACTAACTTGGGAGTAGCAATCAGAAGTCTTACACTGTAACAGCAGTTGGAGCCAGTTATCACATCGTTGCACTCGGTTGGCCTCCAGACCATGTGGATATATATTATGTATCATTTAATGTCTGGAATGCAGATTACTTGCACAGTTCCCTAGCTCCTGCCATGATTCTTGTCTTTTGACACAATCCACTGTGATTCAGATGACATATTAATGGATAAGTTCAAAATAATACAGTACCTAGATAATTTAATATGTGTAGCTGAAAAGGGGTACAATTATCTTGCTTTTTCTATAAATGTGAACAGTTGATAATTTGTCTCTTACTTTAATTTTTGGCCTTGAGAAATACAAGCTACAGAATATTGCTATAATGATGCACCACTTCTTTGGTATATATCAACCCTCACTTCCAAAATAACGTGAACTATGGATATGTACATTGTGATCCCTCCTGTCGATTTTTGTTTTGTGCTACTAATACTAATAAAATATCAGAATACAATTACTACATACATAAATGTGATAAGTGCATTTACCATATTTTTTAAACTATTTAAAGAGGAAAACTAAAGTACTAAAGTTACTACCAACAATTATAATCCAACATCAGATTTTTGGAAAGCAAGAGAAGTATCTATTTAACACAGCCAGATGAATTTACTAAAATTCATTCCCTGGTAACAAATTCCTGTGACAAAGGGTGACATGCGATGATTCAGTATTTTTGTGCAAATTTGTCTGTAACAACCTCAATCACGTATTTTAAAAATTCTACCTGTACAGGTGTTAGTCAATTTAAAGAATAGAAGACATACACATCTGAACATACAGTACACATAGACATACTGTACACTTACAGTAATCAACGTAAGTAATATTTGCTCTTGTGCCATTTTCAAGCAGATATCCTGGTCCGTTGGCATACAGGATACTGGTATATGGCAAATCATCTTCAGCCATCTCTGGGACTAGACCTAAGGAAAAAAGATCTGTACACTTTACATTTTAATGGCTATTTTTCCCAAATGCTTGAGTTTTAGAAAAAAGAATAAGTTAAATTAGACATAAAGTTGTACAATTTGCAAAATACCTTTATCATCTTTCACTTTAACAAACCTTTTGCTTAGGGACTGACTTTAGTTTTGAAGGAATCTCTTGCTTAGGCTTTTTTAAGCTATGCTCTGGTCAGGCCCTCCCTGTGCGTATTATGAGAATGCTCACACAGCCGGAATGATTGGGAGGAGCGTACCGAAAATGGGATTCCCTCTGGGGGTGTTTCCCCCGAAGGTAAAGACATGGGAGTGGTCAGCGGTGACGACGGTCAGCGTGTCGGAGTCTCTGGTCAGCTGGGAGGCACGCTGAATGGCCCGGTCAAACATAACCGCCTCTGTCAGGGCCAGCTTGGCAATGCCATCATGGTGTCCATGGTCAATTCTTCCTCTTAAATCAGATCAATACAATAAGATGCATCCTCACTTACGTACTGTAGATAAGAGTACTTTACAAAAATATACTATCGGAACAAAACCCAAGCCTTCCATAAGAAGTAGTCACAGTTCCAGTCTTTATTTACAGAGGGAAGGGCAGTCTCAAAGGCAAGAGCCCAATAGCACCTAAAACCATTGACTGGTATTTGTGCTGAACCAATGATGGTGGTGGCCTGGAATTGTCCCCAGTGAATTTGAAACCTATCTGATAAAATGGGGAAAAACATGGGAAATAAGACTTTCTGCTTCATTTCAGGTACAGTAGGAGCAAGCCATTTGACTCACTGAATCCGAAAGACTGGCAGCCTTACGTCCTACTCCTAGCATAAAGAATATCTTAAAAATCATGGTTGCTGCTAAAGAATGAAATAAGGTAATTCTACTGCTCATTTTAGGCAATAAACAAGGTCCACAGGATTTCAGGCTGATGTCTCCTGTGCTGTATGTGGAAATGTAAGGGGATACTTATCCTCCACAAAGAGAAAAAAGCCTTTCGGGTTCTTGCTGAGGATCTGAATGGCTTTTTCAGTCATCTCTATTATAGAAGGATCCCGTGTGGAGTTGCGATATAACTCAAACCTCATGTCTTTGGCCTCAAAAAGACCTGGAATCCAAAAGATGTTGTTTTAACTTCTCAACTTCTCAACGCAGAGAAGGGGCTCAGTATTCATAGGGATATGATTTTTAAACCCATGCAATGTAATAAATGTTTATTGTGGTGAGATAATATTGTTATACTTTCTTCTTTTTGCTGGCCTCTGCATTGCAAGTTTTTACGTGGAAGGACTAAATAAAATAAAAACAGGATAATTAAAATTATTAGAAGCTTGTAAACCTAATAAATTGATATATAAAATAAAACCAAGCACTGGCCATAAGCATTAAGCTGTGTGCTAGAGTTTGCTGACATATTTAAGTATTAACTTGAAATTGTAAATCAGAGGTTGAACTACAGGAACATGATAATGTCTTCACAAAACTGGAAAATATCACAAACTGTGGTACTATTTCTCTCTTTTCTGTCTGTAATATGCAAAATAATCCGTAACTATCCCCTGCTACAGATTAGCTGTCTGTTCAGCACCAAACAAATGCCATTACCCATGAGACAGTTGGTTGAATTTACATCCACGGCATCGAATTGCTCTTTGTGCCACACGTATTGCGCATTCTTTGACTGTAATAGAAAAATAAGAAAAGATTACTGCTAGGATTTCATTCAAATAACAGACATTTCCTTAAATCATTTTAACAGGTCCAGAACTTTGATGATTTAGCGATTTGGATCATGAAGGAGGTGGTTGTGCTGAACACTGGGAATGATTCAACGGTCTAGTCCTTTTCAAGGCTCATCGTCCAGAAGGGCAGTTAATAAGAGTGCAGCGTGACCTCTGTTCTGCACAGTGAACCTCCGAGATGAGCAGTACCTTCCGTGCCTCCAGCCACAGCTCAATGAGGTTTTTCCCGTCTTTCCGCTTGCCGCGGCGGGAAGACGATGTCGGGTACTCGGGATCTGGGGTCCCCTTGGGAGTCATGTACATCCGCCCTCCTCCTAGGATGACCTTTGGGGCGACGACAAGATGGTGAAGATCGTTGGATTTTTTAGTTCTCAATTTATGGCTGTTTTTTATAGGTAACTGTTCCTATGCTGAAAACCAGACTACAACATTTCAAACTTCAATAAATTCAATACATTAACAGTGATAGAAATAGTGAAAATAGCAAACTGGTCTTCACAGAGTACCTCATGTGGCTTTTCCTGTGAATTCTTACTTCAGCTTTCAGCTGAACTTGTACTCCCTCCAACAGCCTTAACAGACAAAATGAAGGTTTGCTGTTTGTATATACAACGAGACATTCGATTAAAAACTGTGCGTTGTCCACTGCCCTTTGACATTCTCAGACCTGCAAAGAGTGAAGCCCCTGCAACAGTCTCTCTCTACAGTTAACAAGGCCTTACGTCTATGTCGGTGTTGAAAACCAGCTGCGTGGCCAAGTCTTTGCAGCCATCTCTGAGGGCACTGGAGGAGAGGTCGGCATCGCTGTACCAGCTGCGGCTCACAGAGTGGGCATAGGAGGCCGCAGGAGAGGCGTGCTGGACGCGGGTGGTGGTCACAATGCCCACGGATTTGCCTGCAGTGACCAGACACAAAGACCTGAGACTCTTCCATACGCAGCTACTGTCCCCATTGGGAAAGCTGTGCTGAATTTATCACATCAGGAGCCCAGCTCTTGTTCCTTATTTCTGCTATCCAGCCGGTGTTATAGGTCTCTTCTTCTTCAGAACAAGGAAAGGCTTTAACTCATCTATTTAAGCCAAAAATGAGCTGAATTAAGTAAAAGTGGAAAGAAATACAGAAACCTTCTGGCCTCCCAGGACTGGAGCTGCACACCCTAGCATTAGTTGAATCTCCTGATATGAGGTGTTCTTGCCATAATGTACAGTAGATGTATTAAAGCTTCATGAACCTGTTCTTGGACTTATTTTAGGGTCACGTCTGTTTACTACTAACTTAAGAACATTAATCATAATGAAGACAATTCAGAGTTCTTTCACCAAGAAAATCATTTCATAATTGTTAGGGAAGCAGCACATCTTGAGAGAAATGTTGCTGCAGAGCCAACATCAAACATCAATTAAACCAATGCAGTAATAATGGAATTACTTTTAGCTCTCCTGAAATTGTTTTCAGCTTTTGCACGTTGGAAGCTTCCTTTTAACTATTGGATTTTACAATTGATTTGCAAATCTCTACATTCAGAGGAGACACAAACGGGTAACCATTAAGCAAACTCATTGCTTCAATTAATGATAGTTCAATTAAATAGCCGAGAGCTTCATTGGCAGGGGTCATGGGATCCCCAGGATCTCCAGTGTTTCCCAACTCTCTCGGTGTTCTTCCAGCTGAGCTAATTGGCAAACTAATTGATTTCCATTTTCTCTCTGAGGTAAGGTATACACTGTGGTTTAAAGTTTGCTTTCAGCATTTACCAATCTAAATGGGACTGGAGTTGGCTATGAATGCTGTAAGGGTTTGAGTTTCCTGCCCATGACGAGACTAGGGGCTTGAGACAACGTGGTGACTATAAATTACTTTCACAAACTTCACGTTTTTGGACTTAATACGGAATTTGTTGAATTTCCATCAATTAATATACCGTCAATTAATATATTTTGTTACCAAAATTTAACAACCGGTCTGAGGAATGGGTCTGCAGGTCCCCTGGAAGAGGCCAGTTTAAGTGCTGGTCCCGGAGACCCCCATAGCTGTAGACATTCATTGCAGCCGAGGTCTTTACATAAATGAACCAACAATTTGCTTGGCTGGATCCAGAGTTTATTTTTCCTAACCAAAGCTTAGAGATTTTAAGCTACACAATAAACTCAAAAGCTACAAGGCAACCTCCTAGACGGTTAGGCACTGAAAACAACATCAAGATGTCAAGCTAAACCTATTATAAGGTCTATTAAGTGTTAGATTATTTGAGTGTTCGGGTGAAACAAAAACCAGCAGATGTAGAGTCCCCAGGACTAGAGACGTCTGCTCTAGAGGGTCTGTCTCTTGTCGAACATAAGCCATTGCCATTTCGGGGAAGCAAAGGGTGAATTCTGCCATGTAGAAACCCCCTCAAGAGCAGGCAGCCTAAGCCGGTGCACTGCTCATCACTGTGAGTCCTGTCTGTACCTTGGGCCTTGGCGCGGTGCAGCACTGAGTACACCTCGTTGCCGAAGGTGCTATTGCACTTGTAGGCCACAGCGGCGGCGCTCACTCCCACTGTTTTGGCATTGGCCTTCACTCCACAGAGGTAGGCGGTGCCCGTGCTCGCGCTGTCTGCCACCTGCATGTCAACGCTGTACGTCTGGAGAAAACACACGCCGCAGTCACTTGTGGACCTACTGTATGGGGGCTGCGGGATGGGAATTACTGACAAGTACCTGGTCACAGCTTGATGGCGACTTTCACAATAACCTCAGTAATTATGCAATTAAAACTGATTTTCTGCCGTCGCATTGCGACTATGCTTCCAATATGTTGTGAAAAGATATTTCAACTGGACCTTCTCTCTTCAGTTATAATCTAACCTGAAGTCCAGTGACCAATGTTTTAATATTAGTCTTTGTCAAATTGTATTTTGCATTTTGCGCCTGTCTGCCTTTCAGTGTTGCAAATTGACCTGACAAACAAGACAATCAGTAAGTGATAAGGGCACAATACTGTGTTATCTACTGGGCTGTGAGTGTTCTTTTTTCTTCTAATCCCTTTTTTCCCCATCCTATAACAGACAGCCTGGTTGCCTGAGCCTCAGCCGAGCTCACCTTGGAAAGAGCGAGGTGTGGGAAGGTGTCCATGGTCAGAACTGTCTCTTCCCCGGAGTTCCCCTCCATCTGTCCCTTCAGGATCCGGGTGGCCGAAACGGTGGAAACTCCCATTCCTGTAAGAGGCACTGACCATGCCCTCATCCATAGCAGCAGATAGAGGAGAAAGAGTAGCCTGCGCTACTTGTTCTTGGGTTTTTAAATTACAGTACTTCACATATGCTCAGATATGTTGAATTCTTCATCTGCATTCACTTTTGTGATGCAAACCACTGGCATGTGGTTTGCGGATGAAACAAATGGCTGTTGCAGCGTCCCCACTAAACAGAGCGTACCACTGTGGTCATGGGTTAAACTGTGGCTTGTACGCAAAGCACTCTGGGAATCTGGAATTGATTAGTTTAGCCAATTGGTTTAGCACAGGTTTGCCTGGTGTTACTCTCTTGCTGGTGTACAAATATATCTTCGTTATAGATACTTTAATTAATTAATTTTTGATTCAAGCAAGATTAACCATGCTCCCCTTTTATTCTCACTTTGGTTTATGGTTGTAAGATAAGTCAGGAAGAAAAAAATTACAAGAACGAGACAAGACCAAAATTAATTTGGATTTTCTCTTAGAAACAGGTAGAAATGCAAGTGAAAATCAAAACCTTTGATCTGAGATAATCTAATTTAAAAGTCCTTCGGGCTTTGCTTTTGTGTAAAGAAATCAGCTCAGAAAACATCAGCCCTTCTTCTCTATCTCCTGACACTCAGAATCCTACACCAGTGGCCAAGTGGATTATACAGATAAGGAGAACCAATGCTTCAGCAGTAAAAACAGAGGCAGATACGGGTGTTATTATTAAAGTTAAGGATATATCGGGCTTTGTCAGCAATGGGATGTGCTTTTAGAATAACAGGGAGAGTCCATCAGGAATTACTCATGCTTGTTATTTTTTTAAGTCTGTTGGAACACATGAAGGACTTCAGGGCCATTTGCGAGATGCCCATTTTTCCCTGAATTGCTGAAGTAGAGCTTCTCCCTTAGGAATTTGCTTATTCTGTAACACGGCGCGGAAAGATAAGTTAGTGATGAGTGTCCCCCGGGTATGAGGTAATGTGCAAACCATGAATATGAGTCGGATTAAATTGTGAAAGCCTTGCTTTGTGTTGCCCACTTTAAATGTTCTTGTGACACGGGTTGACGCTGTGCTGCGTTTTACCGTCTCCCAAGAAGAGAATGATATTCTTGGCGCGGTGGGAGATTGGCTTCATTTTCAGAGCCGCCTGCAGTGTCTCCTTGGCCTGGGTGTTCCAGTAGGCTGGGTCCTTCTCCTGCATGGGTGTAGCTGCTCAGAGGTAAAATCAGGCCAGGGCTTGTCACTCTCCTGTCCTCTACAGAGAGGAATACTGTAGGTCTATTCCCCAATTACATCCAGTGCTTGTGAGTGCCCCGTTAGGAGGAGCAAAATCATTAATGCATGCATTCAGACAGGGTTAGTGACTGAAATGTAACATTTCTTTTTGTGCTTTGTAAAGGCTTATACCTAAAAAATGTAACATTTCTTCCAAGGCACAGTGATTGGTACTCTGATTGATACAGTATAGCTATGGTAAAATCAATGCACGTTTTTTGGTACAATAAATGCTCACTTTTTGAAAAAAATGGAAAGCTGCATGCGAGACACAAACACACTAATCTAACCATTAAAAATATATCAAGCAGAGTCTGGTAAAATGCATGCAATTTTGCCAGTAAAAATCATGGCACTGCGAATAACACACATGTCAGACTGACCTGAGAGAACACCTGTTAGAAGAAATGCAGCTAGTAGTCCCAGGACCATGCTTTGCTCCATGCGGTGAATCATGTTGTGAAATGTCCCTGAGCACCAATTCAAGAGCGCTCAAATCTCTAGGAAGGGGCTTTTAAACCTAGGGTGTGTTGCAAGACAGGGCCCTGACCAGCACTCATAGGTCAGTAGAGAAAAAGGAAGCTGACTTCAGAAAAGACTGAACCCCCCTTCTGAAACACCCCTTTTAGTAACAGCCAATATCATTGTTTCTTTAAGAAATGTTTTTTTTTACTTTTCTGGTACACATTGACATTTTTTTCTTGTGGATTCTCTGTTGTAATACAAATGAATGAAAACCACAGATGTCTTCAATACATTTCACCAGTTCAGTTCAACAACTTTGGTAATAATCTAAAATGTAGTTTTATGCTGATTTGTGTTTGAAGAACACTGGTGGCATAGCCAGTTTTTTCTTATCTGAATAATATATACAAATTGATAAAAGTACATGTTTTTATTTAGCTGTTGATTCAGAAAGATTACAACAGCACTATGCTGCATACATGCAGATAATGCCTTCATTTCATTTATTTTCATGGAAAATTGCATGTTTCTTTACTTGTAGTTTTTTTTTAACTTTTGGGCCTTAGTGACACATAAGATGCATGTGAAATTATAGAACATGTGAGATTCTCAGACAAAGAGGTACTAGTGAAAAACAATACACCAGGAATAAGAACATCCTGCTAAGTTAGAAGTTCCAATGACAGGGATCACAGCTTAAATATCACTGCATGTTTTTAGCTTCAAAACTGATCTCGGCTTTTAAAGTGAATTTATTCTCCTGGCCATATAGTGCATCTGCAGAGGACTTCCAGTTGCGTGCGGTTAATGAAAAGCCTAATAAAAGGGAAATTAAGCACGCTTTGCGGTTTTAGGGCTCACAGTGCGTCTACAGCACGAGCAGAGAATACAAGAAGAGAAACTGGGAAAAACCCTGAAAGTGCATTGCAGCACATTTGTGGACTAATTTAACAAGGAAATGAGTGAAGAAATTTGCGTCATCTTTTCTGCCAAGCAAGAGATACTGCTGCTAGGACGTGACTCTTTCTTGATTATTTAGGCTATGCCATCCCTGTGCATTTGTACCTGGTGCTATTCTTTGAGAAAGATATGTGCTCTTTGTCACATGTGGGGCGGTGCAGTGGCTCTGTGGCTAAGGATCAACACCTGTGGCTGGAAGGTTGCCGGCTCAAATCCCACGGCTGGCAGAGAAATCCTACTCTGTTGGGCCCCTGAGCAAGGCCCTTAACCCCAACTGCTCCAGGGGTGCTGTATAAATGGCTGACACTGTGCTCTGACCCCAACCTTCTCTCCTTGTCTGTGTGTCTCATGGAGAGCAAGTTGGGGTATGCAAAAAGTCAAATTCCTAATGCAAGAGATTGTATGTGGCCAGGAAAGTGATCTTATTTTATGTTTATGTTTTCCACTAAACTCTGACAGCTGACAATGGGCACCAGGCATGGAGACTGCTCTTTGATTGGTGATATCTTAAGCTGGATATAATCTCAGGGGCATATCCTTGTGAAGTTCAAGTGAGGAGAAAAAAGTAAAACTGTAAAATGGGGAAAAACATCAAAAGGCTGGGATAACAAAATCTCTAAACGTGCGGATTAAGAATGGCATAAACAGGTAGGCTCCTGTTTAACGGTGAACCACAATGGTCGTGTTGCTCTATGTACTTAACACTTTGTCACAGCATTAACCTCAATGAAAGCGTCCTCAATTAAATGCAATGACCTACTATTTTTTTTCAGACCAGCATTATCAGAAAGCAAGCACAAAAGAAATTAAATTGAAGCTGAAAGGGGAATTAATCTCTCTGTTTTAATAGAAGGATGGTGCTCTGCTGAGCACATGAACAAGGTCAGATGGGAAGGGTGCCGCCTTTAAATCATCCCTAGCTGTCGTCTCCCGTCGCTGTCTTCCTACAGCGCCAAGCGGGTCAATCAAGGACAGCATTTCTCCATACGTAAGACTAGAAATTGCATAACACATTTTTTCTTCTTAGATTTTTAATATATAATTGTTTGGTTACTCATGACAGTCTTGGGTTTTGATGCTGACACAGCTTCTGATGGTGCAGCAGTTACACAACTCAAATATCATCAGTGGTCATCACAAACTGCAATCAAAGCTAAACCGCTTTTTGTGTTGCTTTTCGGTTAAATGCAAAGCAAATGATTTCTGTTAATTTTCGGTAATTAAGTCCTCTTCAGATATGACTCTAGGATGTTCCATATTGACAACTTTCTGCAAAAAAAAATGAGAGTGAAGCCTTTTGAAATCAGAGTCTTATATGAGATAAATAAAACTAACTTTAAATCCCGGACAGTTTGGGAGAAGAGTACAGAAGGGGTTGTTTTACTGTTTTTCTAAGAAGGCACATGAATAAACACAATGTTTCAAGGAGGTTTAAACTAAAACAGCTCAATCTACTTATAAATACAGTACATACTGTACATAATGTAAAATGAGTGCCTTTAATTTCATTAAAAAATTTCAAAGAAGGTGAGATTCTTTTGTGTCAGACACTGCAGCAGAACAAATTTACCTTAGAGGAGGATGATAAAGTTTGAATCGAATTTTACTTGTTCACAAACCTCTCATGTGTGATGAAGTTAAAAATCCCACCTGGAGTTACAAGAGTGAACTGTTATAATCAGCAGTATCAACTGTTTATATGGCAGAATTAGCCAGGAGTTTTCCTGGAGACTCTCCTACTCTGCTGTCAGGAGAATTGACACAGTAAGATACCGACAGAGATGACACCTAGTGGTTGCAGCAGCTTAGATAACAGTATTATACATTTCAGTGTGACAAAGTTATGAGTGACGCAGACAAAATGCAGGATAAGCAATTGGAGCCACCTATCATATGCTCATCTGGAATGCCTGGTTGACCTGAAGGAAGCTTTGGCTGCCAGGAGTCGCACCAAGGGCACTCCACTCAGGATTGCTTGGCATGAAGACTGGAAAAGTAATTTTCAGGGCAGGTACTAATAAAGTGCAGTATCTACAGTTAGAAAAAAAAGCACACTGAAAGTATAGTTCAAGTGGGATACTAAAAATGCTGAATTAGAGATAATGAATACGTTGGCACAACAGAGTTTTGTTTTGCCACACTCGTATACATTTTAAATGTTATATTCCATTTTTTTCCACCTGCTGTAAGAGTATGATTTTCCCTCTACAAGATCTCGTACAGTATTGTGGTACAGTAGGTCCAATTCTGTGTGGGAACAGGTGATGTGAAAGGAGTAACGTTTTTCTGAAATGAAGGGTTAAACAAGAACTTTATACCTGCAAAAAGTTTACTTGTTGAATTGGGAGTCTTATATCTATGTTTGCCTTCTGAAGAAATTCCCTTTCTCTTTTAGACATAGATTTAAATTTTTACATACTGCTGGTGTTAGCTTACAAAATCCATTTAACTACAGCTGAAAACAAGACATTTTGTATTGCTCTTACACATACAATATACCCTGAAGGATCCCACAGTCCTTTCATACAGTATATGAGGACGCCTACTTCATGTACAACTGTACGACTCCCACCTGGGTGAAGGGCAGTAGCCGATCTATACCAACACACAGTTCTTACAACTTTATCGCAAGAGTAATTCCCTTGTTGACAATGATCATACACTTATTTGGATTCACTTCCATTCATTTGGCCTGGGAAGATAAAATGCCAAGAATTAATAAAGCAAACAACTTTGTACATTTATGATTCTAGTGATCTTTGATCTGTGTTATCAGTCTGTAAAGAATAACGCAAAGCAGAGTTATGAACCAAGCTCCTCTTCAAACAAGACCTTCAGCAGCACAGACACACCATGGCTCCACTCCACTTTCTTCTGCTAGGGCTACAGATTTATCTTGCCATCAACCCTTCTTATTCGGTTATACCTGGTAAGTAAGATATGATAATGTCAACTTTGTAAATGAAAACGTGTGACCATCTCTGAGGTTTGTTATTCGTTCTAAATTGTTCTTCTGCTTTTGCTACTTTATACTTTCTTTTTCTATACTTTTGTCTTTTTTTTAAATGCCAGCTGAAGTGGATATATGTGAAAGCTGACAAACACCATATTTCTGTAAAGAGTCTCCTCTGCATGTTTCCATTTGCCTAGAATTCTAGAACATAAGAATGAAAGGAATACTACAAGAGGAGGCCTTTCAAACTGATTTGTTAGTTGGTAACTAACCTCAGGCGCTCGTCCACCCATCTCTTGAAAGGAACCTTCCAGATGTCCCAGACCCTAGCCTCCTGTTTTCAGTCTAGAATGTCCCAACCCTTAGTTGCTACTTGAGTCCCATGATTTTTGTTTAACTGCTGATTTTAAAAATAAAACAAGGGGGTTGACCCAATATCTCTGAGGCTTTTGAACACTGGAATCAGGTTTCCTTGTAGTCGTCTCTTCTCAAGATTAAAAAAGTTAATTTCTTTTAGTCTGGGAATGTACAGTAGCTGTTTGGTCTCCTGTGGACTGTTTCCAGAACAGGCAGCGATATCTCTCTTGTCATGTAGTGACCAAACTTATTATAAGTGTTTACATGTTTAACATGAGATCACCCAATTTGATTCTGCACCTAAAACACTACAGTTTGTACTGACATTCTGCCTGCCTTATGCATTGTATAATGGAGACAAATTATGTATTACACAGACTCAAAAGATGGTTTTCATACTATAGGCAGCCTCCTAAGTGTCTCAGTATTGCCCATCTTAAATTTATGTTCTATGCTTTCTGTCTGATGAACAATGCTCTTGTCTACATTGAATGTCACCTCCCAGTCTTGGGTTTTTTAAAGCAGTCCGAATCTGTTGCTACTCTTGCACTGTTTGTCACTCCTCCTGAGGTGGTATCCTCCATAAAAGTGGTTAATTTTATTATTCAGGTTTAACATAAAATACAATGGTAATACTGTAAGAGTTTCAAATCCATTTTTGTGGATAACAGTGTTTATTATAGGCAGCAGTGTATGTCACAAAACAGATCATTTCAAAGCAACAGCCAGAGGTTAAAAATGCAGATGGTCTATAGTACTGTAGGAAGCTAAAAACACCTTGCAGATATTTATTTATGGAGTTGTTATTAAATTAATTTATGTATGCCACAGAGCATAGAAATTGCCTCTAGCAAAAGTTGAAATTGGGATATGTGCTGCTTAAATGCTTTTCTCTGTTGTACAACTGGCTAGGTTTGCTCCGAACGTTTCCCACTCATGTCTGTCCTGTACTGTGTGCGATTCCCTAGTGGCTGAAGAAGACCCCCGATTCTGGAACAGGAAAGGACGGCAGGCTCTGGAAGAAGCTCTGGAACTGAAGCCCAATGCTGGCAAAGCCAAGAACCTCATCCTTTTCCTGGGGGATGGTGGGTAACCACACACAGCCCAGGAGACCTCCGCTGAAAAGGATCATGGGGAGACAGTGTATCTAAAGTGAAAGTTTCATACAAGGACCGTGAAGATTCTGCAGAAATAATCAATCTTGTTCAGCATATCTAATTAATTTTTTAAAAACAAATTAAGTGATCCTTCCAGGTCCAAGTGTGATCCCACAGTGTACTCCCCTCAAAAATGTGTACCTGTTCAGAGCTGCATTTATTGAAAGTCACTTAAGACACAGTAATACTGTTAGAACATACAGCATATATTCTATATAGCATAAAATGCAAAAACATCAAAATAAGAAAAGGGGGAAGTGTATCCTAACAAAATTCAGTGCAGAATGATAACAGAGAATATAGAATTTAGTAGTAATGTTAATAGTAGTAGCAATATAGAAATCTTTTAAACACTCTAGAATTAGCAGCACTTAGATACATATTAGTGAAAAGACACTGAAAGTTCCCCATTGTTATCCATGGTGTAGCATATAGTTGAAAAAACAATTAAACATTAAATTTAATTGTTTGGCTGTTGATTTGAGCTTTTATAAGCATCTTAGCTTTTGTAGCTTTACTGATTTTAGAGCTCTTTATTCTTAGGATCTTTTAAACCTGACAAGTGACAAGGTAGATATTGCTTAAGAGCTGGCTTCGTATAACCACAAAACTGGATATCAACAGGATAAGAAAGATACTATTGTTACAAAGAACGTGATACAATGTTAAAAGATAGAGACCAAGAAGAATGGGACTAGGATTAGAGCTCTTTGGGATGCCAGGTGTGACTAAAAAGTTGAGGAAGATCAATGTCCATTTTAAACAAACTGTTTTCTTATCAGTTAGATAAGATTGAAGTAGGGAGCAAAGGAACAAGTAATAGGTTTATTCCATGCTGAAAAGAGAAGAAAAGAAACACAACATTTCATCTGTGGAGCCTTCTTCAGGTGTGAGAGAGAGGAAAACCGGCTGTTGATTAAGCATGAGAGAACAAAAGCCGGGAGTGGAGAGGAGGCGGGAGCAGGAGAGGGGCAGACTGGACACGCAGGTGATGTGAAGTCAAGAGAGGTGTGAAGTCAAAACCTGCAAATGAATAGAAAGGATTAGAAGGAAAAGTCTGTTTTGAGAGAAGGGGGAAGGTGTGGACCTAGTTTCAGGATAGATTTTTGGATGTCTTTCTGCAATAGGAGTTCTGAAACCCCTCTTTGAGAACACAGATGCAGAGATCAGTATGATCATGGGCGTAAGAGGGGAAATGGGAAACTATGGGCTTGGAGAGATCTTGACATGTTCCCTGAAATGATCTCCCAGTCTCCATCCTGTTTCACCAATGTAAATAACTACTGTAGGTATGTTCTGCAAGAGATGCAGTATCTAAGGTTGCTGGAAGTACACAATCCATAATTGTCCAGAGGGGCCTTGAATCTGTGTGGTTTTGGACAGATATTAACAGGTGATGCCTGGTGTGGATGATTGCTGAGGGAGGTCAAGGGAGCTGAGAACAAGAAGGCTATGCAGGTGAGGTGATTGGCGGTATGAGGTGATGCGGCAGTCAGAAAAAAGGGTCCCAGTGGAGGGGTCATCCTGTAAGATGGCGAAGTTGTCGTTAATGGTCCTGGGGATAGAAAAGGTGTTAAGGTGGTAGGGAAGCACCAACGGAATGTGGTTGCTAGGCCAGGAGATCCTAATTGGGTTGATGAAATCTGATATTTATGGCTTGGGAGAGGGCCCTGTCAATAACATGGGTGGGATTCCTCTGTTGATGAAAAAAGAGTGTATTTTAAAGGTTTGGTTTGGAAGTCAATGTCGTCACTGCAAAGTTGTTGGAGCCTGAGGAAATGTGAAAAGGGGAGAGAATTTTTTGTATGCGTGGGGTGAAAGGAGCTGTACATGAGATAGCTGTGTGAATCTGTGGGTTTGTAATAGACAGAAGTTGAGAATTCTGGTTGGTTAATGGACAGGTTTATGTCCAGAAACGGAATAGTAGTGGAAGATATGTCAACTAGTGTATACTTCAGGGATGAATGTAAGTTGGTGAAGTGGTGCAGGAAATGCTCTAACTGGGCGTATCGCCTGGAGAGGTCAGGGACAAAGCCGATGTAGGAAGCGAAGAAACATTCTTCTACCCAGCTGACAAAAATATTGATAAATTTGATAAGATTGCAACGACAATAAAGTATTTCCAGTAGTACCTACAAGCCCTATCAGATCTATTCAACAAGGTGAGAGTTTGTATGTTCTCCCAGTGTTCCTGGTTCTCTCCTGGTTCTCCCAATGTCTAAAGACATGCTGTCCAGATTAACTGGTGTCTCCAAATTTGCCCACTATATGCCTGTATGAGTGTGTGATCCTGCGATGGACTAGAATCCTGTCTAGGGTGCAGCCTCAACCTCTGGCTCATCGGCAGTGGTACAAGAATGTACAAAAACATTAGATTCAACATTCATCAATAAATCTGTAGTAATCCTATAAGATGTTTCAACACAATGCCCAGACTGATATGGTTCTTACAACTTATTTTCTGATAAATGATCTTATAAGTGAGCAGTAAGAGCCAATTTTACTTTGGTTAATGGTGTTTCTAAAGAGTGCTTGGGTGTACGTGTGCACAGCAATGGACTGGTGTCTTGTCCAGGGTATAGTCCTGCCTTGCAGAATAGATGGTGAAGAAGAAATGTACTCCCAAACCAGCTAGAAGGGCATGAATTGATAACAATGTCTTACGTGCCACTGCGTGTTTAAAGATGGCAACAATCGCCAGCGCTTTCTGTGTGGTCAGGGTGCCTTCAGGGGCTTCACAGTGGTAACAGTGTGCTGTCTGTCTGGGCTGTCTCCAGGAATGGGGGTTTCCACAGTGACTGCCACCAGGATCCTGAAGGGACAGTTGGAGGGGAAGCTTGGCGAGGAGACCGTCCTGACCATGGACACCTTTCCTTACCTGGCACTTTCAAAGGTCAGAGGGGTCCTCATGGCCCCCATGTCTGCTGGACTTCATTGCAGCTGGACTCTTGCTTGGTTAATTGAATCCTTAATTGGACTACTACTTTGATTGCCTCTACCTGTTTAATTGTCTGCTGCTCTCAAAAAGCTTCAGTTTTTAATATGCTTTTCTGAATGTTTTCAGGATAATTAATTATTATTATTAAAAATTTATAATTTTATGAAGACAAAATTATTTAATTAGCAATGTTACATTTGGGGTTCAATTAAATAACTAAGAGCTCAGTTGGAATAAAAACCATCAGACAGTGGGGTCATAAAGACCTATACTGGGAGACCATATGAACCACCGTTACATCAATGTCTTCAACATTGTACCAATCCAACAATTTGCTTAGAAAAGAATTTGCAGTCACTGATCATCTCTATCTGTTCTGCTTGACTGAAGATGTTGACAAAATTTACAAGATGACATTCTAAAAAACCCTGTCTTCTTAAATGCTGGAGGAGTATTAGGTTTTTTAGTTTAGTGAACTTTTCTCATTATTTCTCATTATTTTCAGATTTTCTTTCAAATACGCCTCTTGCAGCTTGATAAGAAAAGTCAGAGAAATACATTTATGTCTCCCAAATGTTGGTGGGGATCTGTCTGTCTGAATCCGAAATCCAGAAACTTCATTCTTACGTAACACCTGATGCTTAAAATTCCTTTTAAAAAAAAAACAACAGTAAATATTTTTTTCTACACGCATACAAGTACAGGTAATCATTTGTTGGACTGAAGAGAGACTTCATTCCGGAAGTATGTCAGGTTAATGAAATGGAGCCAGTTTCCATGTAGATGTACAGGTACAAGGATGTAGCTGCGTCAGCATGGGTACGCTATAAAGAAACAGGTCAAGATTTATTCTATGTTGAAGAGAAAAGAGACACAACCTTTTGGCTGTGGAGCCTTCTTTAGGTGAAACCTTTTCAGCATAAAACAAATCTTTACCTGTTCCTTCATGTATATGTGTCCATGTTCAGTGTGAACAGCCTCTCTTGCTTACTGTCCAGAGGGCGCTCCTTCTCTGTCCTGTCCCTTGTTTCCGGTCTGCTGTCCTTCCTGTCCCTCTCTTTCCCTTGGGCTATATATTTCCGGGTTTTGCACTCCGTCCTCGCTCAGCATTGACGTTCGGATGTCCTGAGACCCGCCTAGCACCAGGGCGCCCCACGTCCGCTCCCTGAGGGCATAGGTTTCTATACGGCATTCCTGAACTCTTTGCACTAATGAGCCCGGGCCTTTTTCCCGTCTCGCCGCTACGCATATGGGTCTTTTTCCGCTCTCCTGCTCCCCACGGTTAGTCCCTTTGGACGTCCGTGACACTAACTGCCTATGAAGAGGCAGCGGACATATGCTACTGTACTTTGCTCGTGTGTGCAGACTTTGCTGCATGTTTCCCTCCTTCCTAGACCTATAACGTGGACCACCAGGCGCCCGACAGCGCAGGGACAGCCACGGCGTACCTCTGTGGTGTGAAGGCGAACTATGGCACTGTGGGCCTCAGTGCAGCAGCCAGGCGCTACCAGTGCAACACCACCAAAGGCAATGAGGTCACCTCCATCCTGCACAGGGCCAGGAAGGCAGGTAAGGACCAGGCCAGTACAGCCTTAATACATTAGAACTAGCCCTGGAAATACAGCTACTAATGGAAACGTAGCTGGATGTTGTTAAGGGAGATAAAAGTGAAACAAACGTATTTCTCATTAATCATGTAGGGTCTTTCCTTTATGGATCATATAGAGGAACCAAAGCACAGGAAAACACTGGATACTTGCAAATATCAAATATGTACTGTTCAAAAGGCAAAGAGATATTTGAGAAGCATGAGATTTTTAAATTTTTTTAATTCATTTTGATTCCTTTATATCCTTCTTAGTATAGACATTAAATATTAGAAAAATACTTCAGATGATTTTGTATGGGATTAGGGGAAATCCGGAAATTGTGTTTCTTCTCTCTGTGTAGTCCTGTAACCAGAAATGGTTGTTCTATATACCCCTTTGCTCATGGGCATCAACAAGGTAGACCAGTGTCTTTACATGTGGTGCCCAGGAGGACAATTTGGAGGAGCCATTCAGCCCAAATGCACAGGTGGAAACTCAAAGTAGCTCGAAGAGAACGTGTAAACTCCACATAGACAATTGCCTAAAGCAGGAAACAAACCCAGGACGCTGGAGCTCAGTGGCAGTAGCGCTCACCACTATGCCACCGTGCTGGTCCGAAATTTCTTGCTCGCTAGAATGGTTCCCGGATGTTGCTGTCACCAGAATCGTGAAAGCAGTTCATCTTCGTGGCTTACATTCTCCTCTCTGATGCGGTTCAGGAAAATCAGTTGGCATTGTGACGACGACGCGGGTCCAGCATGCCTCCCCAGCTGCGTCTTATGCTCACAGTGTGGACAGGAACTGGTACAGTGATTCAGATTTGCCCCATGATGCACTCACAGGAGGTTGCACAGACATCTCCTTCCAGCTCATCCACAACAGTGACATCAATGTAAGCCAGTCAAAAGTATATGCATATGCTGCAGTATAATGTTTAATGCACTATATTGTATTTGCTGTTTATTTATAGAATAACTTCACTGCACATCTCTCCATAACCTATAATAGCATAATAGAACATGCAAGCAAAATATTAAGTACTGGAACAGATGCAAACAGATCATAACCAGGCTTAAATGCAATTAATCCTAAAATAAGATAAGATCACTGTATTGGCCATATACAATTTATTGTATTAGGAATTTGTCTTTTCCTGCTTAAAGTAATGTGTGGGCCAGTGTGTTTAGTGCCCCATTTGTCTTTAAGTAAGTAGACAAACCGTTCCTTCAAGACTAAGGTGGGAGAGAAGCAGAGAGAACTGTCTTCTGCAGCATTTGGACTGGGTGATACACTAATTAATTTTTACACCCATCATTAGTTAGATGGATGTTTAAATTTTGAGGAAGGATTTTAAAAAAATTAATGACCTATTCATTACTTAGAATTAGTCAGCTTTGCAATGAAAATTTTTTTTGTTATTTTTTTTACTATAAAGAGAAACAATCCATCCATTTTCTATTGCTTTAATTCAGTAGGGGTTACTGGCAAGCAACAGGCGCAAGACTCCATCCACCCTGGGCAGGACACCAGTCCATCACAGGGAACACACAGATACAAACACACACACTCACACCTGGGCCAATAACCAAGTAACTTATCAGTATGTCTTTGGACTTTGGGAGGAAATGGGATCACCTGGAGGAAACCCCTGCGATCACGGGGAAAACAAACTCCACACAGGTAGCACCCCAGGAAATTAACCCAGGCCCCAAGCACACCTCGAAATAATCCATCTTAACACAATGACATGCTTTTACAGATACAGCTTAGTGACAATCAAAGTTGTCATTTCAGCACACATGTCCAAATCCCGAGATATTGGAATCCTACAGTATTAGACTATGTGTTGTGTTTCTGTGTAAGGTCATCCTCGGAGGAGGAAGACAGTACATGACCCCCAACGGAACAAAAGATCCCGAGTACAGCTCCGCATCGGCAAGAGGAAAAAGACAGGACGGGATCAATCTCATTGACAAGTGGGTGAAGACCAAGACCAGTGGAAACAAGGTGGAGAAGAGGCACTGTCCTCTGGCTATGTTTGTTTTAAATTGCTCGTCTGCTGTTAATTGGGTAATTGAAACCCTCCCATGACTGTCACCCATTGCTGCTTTAAGAGTAAAATGGATCTGTTATCAAGTCTGAGTATCCAACAGTAAACATGCAACTAAAGCAGCACAGAAAACATCTTTTTTTCAGGTCTCCAGTTCAGAGCTAATCATCTTTATATTTATTATTTCATATTCAACGCTTCTGCATTAGGGTGGGATATTAATTCTCTTTCAACCAATTCCACTGGCTTACCCTTTTGTGGCTTAACTCACAGCAATTTTAACGAAAGAGAGTCATACTTGAAATTGTATCAGCAACAGTACTATGCCTGATAATGACCATCAACATTTTTAACTACAGCAGGATATTTTTATGTTTTCTACCTTCTAAGGCTTTTCATTGTGCACCATATGTTCAAAGAACACAAAATTATTCCGGGTTATAGTTACATTCAAATGTATCTCTCTTTCACGATTGTTTCAGAAAGCAGTGTACGTCTGGAACAAAACTGAATTTGATGCTGTGAATGAGAATGACACAGAGTACCTGATGGGTAAGATATCAGGAACCTGAATCTGAGCACATTAAAAATAGTGTCCATCTATCCTAAGGGTCTTCTTAGGCACCTCAACACTGATGGAACATTCTAACTCAAAAGAAAAGACCTGAAGTCATCCATTTGTTTTCATTTATTTTTTTCCCTAACGCCTTTTTAAACCACGATTCATCACTCATGGTCAGATGAAGTAGGTGAACAAAGGAACATGACACATGCCCTCTTGCTGTGCGGGCGGCCTAAAACTGGCCAAGGAGTGACCCATTTTTCTGAGAGTGAGAGAGCAGGTTGCTCTCCGTCTCCTCACCAGTTCTGACAGAAGTCTGCCTTTGTTGTCTGTATACCCTGTATACCCTGGGCAGGGACTTTTTCATGAATGTTAACAATGTGGAGATGTTTGGAATTGGGTTATCTATCAGGCACTGCATCTCCACCAATTTTTAATTAAAGCCTAAAGTCAGTATAAGATACTTGGGGATACAGCGTGGTATGTTAAGGTGTACTACATGTTTCCAGAGTGAGTTTTTGTGTTATTTTAGCACAACGTCACTCCTTTCCAGATGTACCTCCTGCCCCTTGCCATTTGAAAGTGGCTAAGCTTTTCACATTATTTTCTTTGTTTGTTTTTTTGCATAAGTCAAAAAAATAGTACAGCTGATATTCTGAGGCACAGACATTTTCTCTCAGATCAGATTTCAGATGTTTTGTGCAGTTAGCAATAGAAATTAATATCTGAAGGCTTTCTGTCGTGACAACATACTTACACCAGGAACAGTTTCCCCAAAAGCTAATTAACCTATCACTATGTTTTTGGATTGTTGGAACAAAAAACAAAGATATAGAGGAAACCCCCACAAACACAGGAAGAACAAACACCGCACAGATAGCACCCCAGGTCCAGAACTGAACCGAGGGCCCCAGCACTGCAAGGCAGCAGTACTAACCACTGCACAACCGTTCAGTATATATAAATATCTTAGTGTTGCCTCTCTTCTGTCTTGCAAGGCCTTTTTGAGCCAAAGGACACCAGGTATGAGCTGGACCGCAACAAGACACAGGACCCTTCACTCACTGAGATGACAGAGAAAGCCATCAAAATTCTCAGAAAGAACCCCAAAGGTTTCTTTCTCTTCGTGGAAGATAAGTACAAAAAAGCATTAATGCAGCACAATCCAGAGGTTGTAAGAGATTAAAACAACCTTCCAAAAAATGTAACATCAATGAAAAGGGAGACAAAATGCACACTGAATAGTCCAATAATTAATGCTATTTTACTAATATATACCTTTTCACTTGAGAAAAATAGTTTCTGTCAGCAGTAGCTCATCAGGAGGAATCTATTTTTAATGGGGATTTTCTAATATTCCCTCTTTCGAACACATTTTATACCTTCAAGTGGCACAGAAAGGCCCATAAACCTGTCAATAAAGCTGTCACTATAACATTAAATACTTTTACTTGTCAGGATCCCCATATGATTTAATATTTTTCAGTCGTTTTACGGTTGAACTCTTGCCTTAAAGTACCAACACGATCAGTTTCAGATGATGTGCAGCTTGTATCTGTTTGGGAAATCGGATTTCGTCTCCTGCTGTTTCTGTGAAAAACAGGAGTCACGGCTTTAGACAGCGCCTGTAAACTGCTGGTTCTTGAAAATGGTTGTGTATTATAATCCTGCATTTTAATTTCAAGGGGGAGAATCGACCACGGACATCACGACAGCAGAGCCAGATATGCCCTGACAGAGGCAGTGGAGTTTGACCGAGCGATCGAGAGGGCAGCGGAGCTGACCAGCAAACTGGACACTCTGACAGTGGTCACAGCTGACCACTCCCATGTCTTCACCATTGGGGGGAAGGCGGAACGGGGAAACTCCGTCTTTGGTGTGCAAAAGTGAAGAATGCATTTGCCTTTAGTTATTCCAGAATCTTGCAGACGAGTGAATCTTTTTTCATGAACAAATTTTTATCTTCCAAAACACAAGCAGATGAATGATGCTATATAGACAAATTCTGTGTTGCATTCATTCTCAGATTTTTTTTTCCTTTTGAATACAGAACAGCTCATTTCTTTAATTAGAAAGACTATTAGTATACTAAAGAAGGAATGTTCTTTATACAGCACATACAAGGTTGGGGCCTAACAAAATTATGTTGGTGGTCTCATGCCTACATGAGCCAGACCAATGAAATTATCTGTTTTAAATTATTTGTTAGCACCAAACATAGAGGCTTGTTAATAACCACATTGTTTTGTCCAGTTTTTTTTTTTTAACTTTTTGTCTTGCAGAGGTTCTCTCACTGTGATGTACTATGCTATTTACTGACCCCTTGTGTTATTCCATAATTTTCTCAGGGCTGGCGCCTTCAAATGCTGATGACAACAAACCCTACACTACTATACTGTATGGGAATGGCCCAGGATACATAATGGAAAATGGAACCCGTCCAGCTCCAAATATTACTAACATACGTACGTGCCGAGAGTATTTTAGCACTGTACCTTCAAGCCATTATAAACTATCATAATAAATAAACTTAAATGTAATATTAGTATATAACAGGATTAGCTCCTAGCTGTTTAACCAGGGATTGAAGCAACATTTGACATTAATGCTACAATCATGTTGTGAATTTTTATGAAGATCCTGAAGTGCCTTCTTGAGATGGTTTTGGCTGCTGCAAAGAGGTTAAATTGAATTTAGCTATTTTATTCTTCCAGATACCCCAGGGCCAGTGAGGTTTCTTTAGTACTCATTAGGACAATAGAAAGCTTGTGCTTAGTTTAACTATAACGATCTTTATTTTACTGCTTTTGCATAGTTGTGGGAGTCACTTCTATCTAGCTGGGCCCTTTTGAGCATGCCACATTTTAATATCCCAGGCCCAATCTGGCTAGAGATAGTCTGTCCCTACCCTGTAACTACCAATACATTTGCAGTATTGTTTTCGTAGTGCTGATTCCTAACCAAAAAATCAATGAGCTCTACTTACTGTAAGAGAACATGAAACCTGTGCTGTGTTGCTGGGATTTTAGAGAATGTTGTAGCTCCATCTCGTGGCTGATCACAATTATAACATAAGGCTCAGTCTTGCGAAATTTTGTATTCAAGAAATGTTTGCCAACAAGACAGCCTCTTCATTAATGTACTAATTGATAAGATCCAACAACTAAGAAATAATAGGAATCCTTTAACCAAGAAGAGCAGAAATGTTTAAGAGCTACACAATAACATACAAACCACAGCTTTCCAACAGAATTTGGTTGTCTCCTATTCTGTAGCAGGTGAAGACTTAATAAATAACATTTCCATTGCAATACACAGCCTGTTATATACTGTATCATGGAGAAATCCTTTCTGAATAATGGCCTTGATAGTTTGATTAAGAAGATGAAATAGAGGCCACATACTATGAAAAACCAGATAGTACATCTAGAATGTCAATAAGACTTGGTTCTACAAAGATCCTGTGGAATTGAAACTCCCATTTTGTTTTCTTTCTTTAGAAAATAAAGCCTACAGGCAGCAGAGTGCTGTATTGCTTGATTCAGAGACTCATGGAGCAGAAGATGTCGCCATTTTTGCCAAAGGGCCTATGGCTCACCTGTTCCACGGGGTGCAGGAGCAAAGCTACATCGCACATGTCATGGCCTTTGCGGCCTGCATAGAGCCATATGAGGCCTGCAGCATGAAAGATCCTCCCAACGGATCTGGGGCTCCCAAGACCAGCCTTCTCGTCCTGGGCCTCTTACCAATGGCCTATGTGCTCAGCAGTCTCTGAAACACCAATTCCTTTACCTTGCAGTTTCTAAATCACACACTGTTTTTATTGTAATAGAAAGGTAAATAATCTCCTTTGCATTTAGAATTTCAGCCCTGTAACGGTGAATCATATTTGAAATGTTGAGGAATAGTCATTCCCCTTCAAATGCATGTGTTACCCTCTCACAAACCCCACAGAAAAACTTCAGGAAAAAAACACATAAATGTAAAATCATGGCAGGCCTTCAGAAAAAGAAAAAAAGATACAATAAGGTTCATTTTAAAATTCAAATAACATTCATTTTTAAAACTACAAAGAAGCTGTACAAACTAGCTGAGTTTAATTGAGAAAATAAATATCAGAATTCTTCAGGATATGTTAAATATACTTAATGTATATAATACATGCTTTTCTACTGTAAAATGTGTGCAATGATGTAGTGTATTTAAAATGTAAATGTCAGACAGGCCGGTAAAGGGGTAGAAATATGCTCTGTTCTGAATCTAAAGATACAGTCATACTGAGAATTCAGGCCTCACATTATTCCATTGCTTCAGAGATCTTTTTAAGTTACAGATTAGCTGTTGTGAGTAACAGCGCTATATGCTTCCTGGTTTTTCCTGCCATCTGTAAATTTAAAAGGCCCCAAACATTCCTTACTTATAGATGTTTTACTTAGTAGGCATGCCATGAATCTGAATTATTAATAAATTATTATTCATAAACAATTGTTTATTGCTGTGATATGTTTTTCCATGATTTTTACAAAAAGTGTGATTATAAAAACGATTTGATTTGTGATCTGTAATTGAACAGTATTTATAACGCATCAAATATTTTTGACAGTGTTCAGATTCACCCCAAAAACTGTTAGGCCAGATGACAAGCCTGCGCAGTTATAGACATGAAAATTCTCATGAGAATACTCTAGTCCCATGATTTAGTCTTGGAAAGTAAACAGAAATTCTTGATATTTGAAAAATGGACCCTAGAGAGTTGGCAACAATTCAGTATCATATTCTTCTCCAGTGCTGCTGTGATAAAACACTCTGCAACTTTACACCCCACTCAGGACAGGACATCTAGATGCCTGGATCAAGAAATGCCATAGTGTTGTTACTGGTGAAATTGCTAACTTGAAACATAATGTGATTCAAGCACAGTGTTTTAATAATCACTGATGTCAATCTTAACGCATTATTAATGCAAAAATGAAGATGTTTAATTTTGATATGCCACAGCAGTTTTATAAAATGAAAATACCTAAACTAAAGATGACATTTTAGCTGATAGTTTATTTCAGTATAATCATGGCGTGGGTGTCGGTGCGAGTCTGTAAGCCTGTCCATTGCCATAGCAACGTCATCTTTGAAATGATGTGAACAGGACAAACTAGGACAGGAAGTTAATCCTTCTCTGTTCTCATTCCACAGTCCTTTTCGAAAGCAGAGTTTCGGGCAATTTAACTGGCACAGAATAACATACATTCATCTTTGTATTTTTTAAAAGGCTTATCAAATAAAGACCTTAACAAAAGGCACTTGTTGATGATTTTACGACTGGAACGAGAATATGTATCCCCATGGTCAACGGTGGTGTATTGTAAATGATTGAAAATGGGGAAACAAATTAAAAATGAAGACAAGGCAGACTCTGTAGACTGAAGTAATGAAGACAAGGAACACGACTGTTAGTGGAGACATACTTAGATGTCCTTGGTAGGTTAAATACTTGTCCTTTCCACTCTGTTAGTTCATATTAGATTTTTGGTTCATGGCTGCTTTGATCATAATCCTCTAGACTGAACTGATGTCTGGCAATTATTCTCTGGCATGTAGAGGGCCCTCACTCTCTACAGCATAGAGAACTGAATTCTCATTTCCTTTTCACATCCAGGCTCACGGGTGCACTCACGCTTGCCACTTGCTTCAGAGAAAATCATTTCAGAAATGTGTCCTGTCCAATGTCACCAATCTACAAAGTGCGTATATTACAAATAGTGAAGCATACTGTATTTCAGCATTACCAGAGAATTTGTTTCATAGAGTGAATTCTCTGATTTTGTATGCAGATAATTTAATAGAACTCACATGGAATTATAAATATATATAAATAATATATCTACATTTAATGGAATATAATTAATGTAGTTCAGGTGGGTAGCTGCGTCAGCATGCGTAGGCTGCAAAGGAACAAGTAATAGGTTTATTCCATTATGAAAAAAAGAAGAAAGAGAACACAACGTTTCGGCCGTGGAGCCTTCTTCAGGTGTGAGAACCTTCTTCGGGTGTTCTTCAGGTGTGAGTATAATTAATGTAAACAGCTATTTGATTCAATATTAATAATGGTACGCATCATGTTCAACAGTACTTCATTCTCAGCGAGCTTTTCAAAACAAGCTGCCTCTCTCCTGAAACAATTCTCAAACTAATGCATCTGTTGTAATATGCTCTGATTGAAAGTTTCTAAAACCATTTTTTTTTATATTCCAGTGCATCATCCAATTACCTTTAGGTGGTACTAACGTTAGGGGGGTCACAGATAGCAAAGAACTTGATTTGGACTTTTTTAAAATTATAGCAAGTCCCTGTATATGCAAGGACACATGTCATTATGTTCAACCAGCAATCAAACAGTCTCTTTCAAGTGTCTGAATCAGGAAAAATATAAATAAATTATACTCATTTTCAGAAACGGTCGCTCTCCTGAAAATGTAATAAATTAATGTTCTTGCAATTTTGGTCGTTTATTAACATGAACAAAGAATAATTACTAGTGCTGACATTATGTGGAGAACAACTTGCTTCTCACTAAACAATTATTTTATAATATCTCTTAGTAAAAGAAGGTAGTGATATTGTTTCTGCATTCGTATTCATACATCAACCATTTTACCCGTTTTGTCTTTTTTAATTTTTAAAATATTTTTTAATCACAAAGAACATTTCAGTACAAATACAAAGTTTCAGGCAAGTAAAAGTCATTGAAGAAAAATTACTTGAAAATAATGAAAGGTGAAAAATAGGGATAAAAAGGTTGGCAGACCTTAAAACCGATTATTGTGAAAAAAGAAGAACTAATAATAGAGTTGTATTATAACGGGCAGTGTTTTGCAATAAAAATATAGTATCATAAATTAAACGTGTTAGTTGTATTTAAATAAACTGAGAGTTAAGATAGTTACGGTGTGTGTCAAAGTTCACTATATCGACTTGTGAAAAAGATGCTTAGCAAGTTTAAAAAAAAAACATTTTATCGCTTCAATCAAGATACGTTAACCAGTACCATCCTAACTAAATGAAATTAGCAAACTCATACCAAAAGGTCACATTGATTATGCATTGCTATTTAGAAGAAGAGACATCCGAGAGCAAATGCACCACCCGGCGCCGATGTGCCACAACCAAGATGGCTGCTTGCGGTGCCGGGAGGGGCTCGCAGTCTTCCGGCGGCGTCGTGTTGCTATAGCAATGAGGGACGCGCGCACTGGCTCTCGCGATGGCACGGGGAAGGGGCGTCACCCCCCGCCCCACAAGTGGCATTTTTCTGGCTTGTTCAGCGAGCGGCGGAATCAGGATGTGTACGCGCTGCGGCTGCGTACGCCTGTGTGAGTGAGGCGCAGAGGGCGGCAGTGTTGCAGCCTCGAAGGGGAGTGTGTGTGTGTGTTTGATTACAGAGTGCCGAGCCGACCCGACCCGGACACATCTCGGAGCCGAAGACCCGCGGAGCCAAGCGAGTGGCATGGCAGCGCCCCGGCCCATCAAAGGGATCCTGAAGAACAAGCACAGCGGGGCCGGCGCCCAGACAGGCCGCGGAGTGCCGGTGGTGGAGATCCCCGAGAGAGCGGCGCCGGCGCCTTTCGACGAGGATCAGCAGTGAGTATAGACGTCTCTCTCTGTGTGTGTGTGTGAGAGAGAATTAAAAGGAAAAACATACACGCCGCAGGTGGCCTTCCGTATTTGAGTTGTTAACCGAGCTGCTGAGGCTCAACCTGGGGTTAAAGAAAAGTTGTGTCGTAGCAAGGTAAAATGATCTTCTGCCTCTTTGCGGGACTTTAATTAACCGGCGGTTGCGGGTAAGATCCTGATCAGATTGCTCCACAGACCAGAGTGTTGAATTAAACTAAGGCGTCAAGCTGTGTACTACGTGTTGCTGCTGCTGCTCTTGTGATGTTACCGGCGACGGGCAGTTACTCCGGTAGCTCTGCTCCTGAGTAGTAAGGTGCTGTTTCTGAACTCAAGCTTCAGGGGAAATGACCATCTCTTTCGTGCGCCTTGTGGACATCTTATTTGCTACACAACGCGCCCCGGCCGCCGTGAGATTGCGAAGGCGAAAAGTTTCCGATGAATTTTGTTTGTTTTGCGCTCTGACAGTTCACTGCCACCGCTTTGAGTTCTGGTGTCTTGGAAATGGTTTGTATTCCTCTTTTAAATTACGAAATTCAGGCACAGGTAGCGCCAAAACAAATCGATGGAGACTTAGCTAACAACAACAACAGCCTGCGAACATTTTCCCAGTCACTTAATTTAATTCAATTCCCATTCCGCAATGGAGAACAAACCCGTTTGTCGCTGAATTATATTAGCCGGACACGGACCTAAGATGCGACGTGTTTTTGTTTTGTGCCGATGGTCTTGAGTGAGGGAAAGTACACCCTTGCGCAGACCCTGCTCTAAACTGGCGGATCTTATTTTTAACCGCACTGATTGACGCTGAGTGTGTGCCGGCGCCTACAGATGTGCGTGTTTTCAAATCCCCCCCGAGTCCTCAGCCATCGGTCCAGCGTACGCGCCGAGCTGCCGGGATGAAGCGTTGTCACCGTGTCGGTGACACGATTTGCTCTCGCAGCCGCCGCCTCTGGGCCAGCGGAGCTGCAGGTGGAGGTGACGGCTTGAGTGACGACGGGCCCCCGAGTGCCCGCGGCGACATGTTAAAGCGGCGCCGTGGCCTGTCCACCAGCACAGGCCTCGTGTCTGAAGAGAGCTTCACCCATGGCTGCTCTGTGAACTCCTTCAACCCTCCCGGAGCCGTCTTGGTCAAGCCCTTGGAGTGTGCAGGAAAGCGCATGATTCATTTCAAGGTGTCTTTATAAAGTCGAAGCCCCTGGAGGACTGGGAGAGACCGTTCAGTTGGTCCTCTTAAGGCCGTTAGCAGATGGTCTGAGCTGGACTGGAATGACGAGCAGAGAAACCAGTTCACCAGGACTGGACCCCCTGAGCTAGGGAGCTCTAAAGATGTATCCGGTGGGGGCACTGGGCTGAATGTAGTGTTTATGGATTATGGGTCAGATACTGAGCACATGTTGTTCTCTCTCCAGGATTCCAGTAAAAGTGAAGGTCTTGGGACTGGGGTGGGCATATAGACACTGCTGAAGCCCGTCATCGTGTTTGAGCTCCAGTCTGTTGATATTCCTTCAGCCTTGGGCTAAGTCTGAGACTATGCTGCTCATAATGTAAAGGATTGTTCGGCTTCTAATGAGAAAAGAATTGCAGGAAGTTAATATCCCCCAAGGGTGCCAGCTGGCATAAACAAGTTATTTCTTTTACAAATCTAGAGCTCTTCAATATCGTCTTCCATTTCTGCATTCTGTGGATTCTTCTGTGTCGCGGCGACAGTAGTGCAGCGCACGGAGTCGCAGACTGTGCTGGGGTTGTACTCTCTGTCATCCCTTTTTAACATGAAGTCGGCTGGGGACTCGTGTCCGTGGCTGTGTTTCAGAAACCGGGAGCTAATTTTAACTGAAAATGACGGAAGCTAGTCTGCCTGTGTCTGCCGTTCAGATCCACATGCTGTTTGTGCTTTTCTCTGGCACCCCACCCTGTTCCAGTTTTCTTCGTCATTCAGAAATATGCATTTTTCTAGACATGTTTTTTTCACCACCCCCCCTCCAAGAGTGTGAAATAACATCTTTATGGGTTTGTAAGGATGCGGCTCGCTTGATTTATTTTATTGTCGAGTGTATCAGGTTCAGTAGTTAATCAGGGGATGGTGACATTTTTATATTCGTATGAACTATGACTTTTTAACATGGCACACGGTGCAGTTATAACTGTTAGCATTTTATCCACTGTAGTAAGCAACCCCCCCTCATGTAAATATTATTAAACCTAAATCTGCTGATTGTATCAAACGGTTGGTCCTTTCAAAATAAGATAAGCTCCTTTCAGAGCTGATAATATAAATGAATGTTATACTCCGAGTTTCAGTATTATACTAAGGATTCTCTGTTGGCCTAAAAATAGCCTCTGTGGAAGCCTGCGCAGGAACACCAGGAGCCAGATCCGCAGAAATGGAAGCTCTTGGATTCACAACAGCACTGCTTTCAGCATCGACCTCTTGCTGCGGAGCCTCTTCAGCCCACTGCCCTGGAAGAGAAAATGTAGATTGGTGTTACTCCTGCCCATTGAGAGAACCCTCGCTTTGCTTTTGTTTAGAATCCATTTTCTTTAAGGAATAAACTTGACTAAAAAGCGCACGTTTCCAGACCAGAATTTTTCTCTCTTTAACATGTGCTTGAATCTTTTTTTTTTTTGTTCCTTTACCCACTTACAAAACATCCTTAAGATACTGAGGGATTTGCACACTTCTGTGAGAAATTGCTTATAAAATCGTTTAATGCTCTGCATCAGTTAAAGGTGTGTACTCTCAGGCATACGCTTAGTTAAATGCACAAGGTCACTGTTTTCTGGTCTTAAATTTATTTAAAACCTTAAGATGATACTGTCTTTCTTATCTCTGCAGCTCATCAGTGGTGGGATGAAGTGAGTCCTCCTGTATGGAAAGCGCTATATACAGTGGGCGTAGAAAGTGAAAGTGTAGAAAATATTGATTCCTGTGTATTTTGTCGTGTCACATCTGGAAGACTTGATATTCTTTTTTCCACCTTTTGAGCTGTGCAATGTCCTCTGCAATATCCATCTGTTTTAAAGTTTGGAGCAAGAAAATAAATTGGTTAAAAGTTAAAAAACAGTTAAAATCTTAATTGGGAATAGTATTCAGCCCCTTAGCATTAACTCTCCTTAATTGGCTCACCCAGTTGCCTTCAGACTTTGTGCAAATGTTGATTGGAATCCACCTGTGTGCAATCAAAGTGGTTAACCATCCAGATTGAACACGCCTGTCTTTGTAAGGTTAAATACACCTGTCTGTGTGAGTTCCCACGATTGGACAAAAAGTGATATGAAGACAAAGGAGCTTCTGGAACAAATATGAAACAGAGTTGTAGTCGGAAGAGCAATATAAAAAGATTTCAAAGGCAAATCAAGTATCACGAAGTGGAGGGCACGTAAAACTACTTAGGATCTTCAATGACCAGGCCTCGGCAGCCAAGAAAGACATTGGTCAGAGAAGCAGTGGTGAAAATAACGCTCCAAAGCCTAAAATGTCTCATAGTTGAGATGGACGAAACAGTGAGTGAGTCAGCAATAGCTCAGGTGCTCCACAGATCTGGGCTGTATGTTAGAGTGAGTAGAGGAAGCCATATTTGAAAAAGGCTGACATGAAGACCCATCTTGAATATGCAAGATGACCTGTAGGAGCCTCTTGAGACAATGTGGAAAACATTCTGTGGTCTGTTGAGACAGTAATTGAGTTTTTGGCCCTAATGCCAAGTGTTGTGTCTGGTGAAAGGAGAGCACCACTCGTCACACGTAAAACACCATCCTCACATTGAAGCATGGGGGTGGCAGCATGATGTTGTGAGGTTGCTTTTCATCGGCAGGGTCTGCTAGGCTTGTCAAAATGAAGGGCAGAATGATTGGAGCAAAGTATTAGATAAGATAACATCACTTTATTAGCCATATACAATTTCTTGCATTAGGAATTCATCTTTTCGCATACTCCAGCTTGCTCTCCATGAGACACACAGACAGGGAGAGAAGCTTGGGGTCAGAGCGCAGGGTCAGCCATTGTACAGCACCCCTGGAGCAGTTTGGGTTAAGGGCCTTGGTCAGGGGCCCAACAGAGTACGATTCCTCTGCTGGCTGCGAGATCCTGAAGTAAAACCTGGAACTGTCTGCAGGAGATTCATACTTAAACAGCACAATGGCTCCAAACACAAAGGCAGTGACTTGAAAAGAAAAGGTGGAAGTCCAGGCTTAAATCCCATAGAAAATCTGTGGTAGGACCTGAAGATTTCATTATGGCACCACCCCTCTGTTAACCTGCAACAGATGGAGCAGTTTTGCAAGGAAGTGTGGTCAGACATTAAACCCACCAGATGTGTAAAGCTGGTTTCAACACAACGCAAAAGTCTTGAGTCTGTGATTCTTGCCAAATGAGGAGGAACTGATTTCTCAATGCCCAAGACCTTGGGGGGGTGAGGGGGAGAAAACCTGTCCAAGCTGGATTTTTTAGTTTTCTATTTTTCATAAACTTTTCTTCTACGTATGATTCCATCCTATCAATATATTAAGTATGTTTTGGTAAATTGTACAAACAAATGTTCAAATGTGTTGCGGTTTGAGGTTGTAACACTGCAAAAATGTCGTAGAAGTCCAAGAGGGGTCAGTACTTTGTACAGCAGCTGTAAATGCAAGGAATTATGCTGTATATCCTGCTGATGCTAGACTTTTATTGCAAGGATGTTTAACAGCTGTAATATTTCTTCCCAGAGTCTCCCTCTAATGCAGGCTCATGTCTGATAATCCCATGCTTTGTATTCAGGTGGGATCTTTGGAGAACCTTCTGTAGGTGATGAAAAGCACCAGACGACCTTGAGAGTATCTGGTTCATTTCACCTCACTTGTAAAATAACCTGCCTTCACCCCATGTGCCCTCCTGTCCAAGCGTGCACTAACATTTGCTCAGTTCACAGGCATATTCAAAAAGTACACCTGTTTATTATTTTTAAAATGCCTCAAGACAACCATTTTGATGTTAACATTTTCTCGGATGCTCGGTTCCAAGTTTTCTTCAGGAAATCTAGGTTTGACTTGGTAACTGTAGTGCTCAGTGTGTGTGCAGAAGGCGGATGAAACAGCTGTGGAGGACAGGGCACTCTGAATCTTCAGGGAATGTCAATGCTAATTGTTTCTGAAATGGGCCTGCTTTGTAATCTGAAACCTCGTTTTATCAAGGCTTGCTTTTAAGAGCATGAAATACAGAAAATAAATGGTGGTAAAATGGAACATAATTTAATTTCACGCATATACTATATAGCTCTTTATTCTAATACTTAAAGTTTGGATTATTAATCCATATCTGGGTACTGTTTTGCATTTGAGTTTTTTTATATAGTTAAATTTGTTAAAACTGTATAAAACATTCCTTAGACTTTTCTTTCAATAGACATTTTCCAGATAAGACCTTGAAAGGATTAAATTAATTTTGTTACATTGTATTGGTTCTAAAATGTTTCATCTGAGGTATTTAATTTTTATCAAGGATGTAGAAAAAAATATATAATCCTGTTAAGAAGTATGACTGGAAGGTTTTTTCAATTAAAGTGAATTTTTCCTTCAGTATGTCTGTTGCACTGCTGTGTAGTATATTCTCGCCATTGAATGTATGCGATTTTTTATGAGCTGTTCATGGGATTTCCTGACAGACCAATTTCTCAAACCTCGGGATGTACAGTATAGAAATCCTGTGCACCTGAACTCAAACAATCGTTTTTTCCTGTGGAGGAAAATGGATTGATTTTCCCAGGAAGAAAAATAGCCCCTTGAATTTGTAAGGCCTGTATCTAATGTACAAAGTCAGTCTCCTTGCATCATCTTCACATTCTGCTCTGAAACTGGATTTGGATGCATGACAAGTGATGGTGAGTGATATTGGGCTGAAATTAGCAAATGAAAAGACAGTACAGTACAATGTACTATTTTCTTTCCCCAATCCTTAAGTCTACTGTTTCATTGCATGGGCCGTGCTTTACAATATCCTCAATGCTAAAGCTATCAAGACTTTATTTATTATTCATTGATTTGAATTACTTTTAACTGTGCACAGAGCACAGAAACCTTATCTCATCCGGTGTACAAGTTGACACGTCTTTGTGAATGACGGATTGGTGGTTGGGTTGTGTTTGCACTTCACATTGCTTTCTACAGTGAGACTGCTAACTCTGAAAATAAAACTTGAATGTTCTTTTTTTATATTTATGGTTTGTCAAAACTTCTTCTTGTCTTATGTGTTGTTCATAACTCGAGCACCTATCGAGTGAGGACCCAGTCAATGTGATTGTTCTTTTTTAAATATTTAGGAGTTAATATTCATATGCTGTAGTTCGGAATGATACTTCTTTTCCAGATCCAAAGCACCGTCTAAAATTGTTGTGTGCTTTATTGTACTGTAGAACACCATCTTACAGTTTCTAATTTGAAGGTAGTGCAATGCTTTGCATTCCTTAATGAGTTGTGCAGGGTTACTGTATTAGACTTGATGTGTTTTATATACCTTTTTTATATTGTTAATTTTCCTTTAATGTCTTAAGTATATTTACTGTAGCTGATGTAGCAGTTCACAAATAGTACAAGAGACTGCTACAGCCTTAGGGGAAAGGTAATTTAATTTGTATAATATAAAGAAATCATTTGTAGTTGCAAGCATTATGTAGAGATGTGTTTTTTGGTTTGTACTTAATATACCAGTTTATTAGTGATGGCGCCCTGCATTACTTAATTCTGCATATGTGTTCCAAATTCTTAAAGTACAGCCGCATGTATTGAGAGCAGACCGGCATTGTACTGTAGGTGGGACAATGAGAGTTCATCGCTCTCAGAAGTATTAATCTATTATATTAATAATATTAATCTATTAACTGTGCACACCTTTCCCAAGTGATGTTTCCTGACTCACTGTCACTTATTCCCAGAAACCCATTCATTTCTTTCCCAGGGGATGTATATGTGAAAATTGCCTGGCTTGGGTATTGCCACAATTTAAGCATCCATATTAATGCTCCTTATTGTTAGGAGTGACACTTGCAGTGATAATTGAATCCTTAAATGCTGTTATTGTTAGAGGTTTAGCATTATCTGCCCTAGCTGACTTCATAAGTTTAAAACGATTTTCTTTTATGATAATGATATCATTAAGAAAATTGCTCTTTGAGATTCAGTTATTTTAAACAGTTTATTCAATGATGATTTTTTTTTATTGATTCTTAAAGATGAGGGTAAGCGGCTGGAACTGAAAACAAGATGCCGTGATCTGAATTAAACCCTTTTGTTTTTCTGAAGGAAGTTTGAGTTGGTGAGCAAGTGTGAGAGCTGGAATGAAAAAAAATAATATTCCAAACATATGTTCATATTTTTTTCTAGTGTCTTGGGGTGATAATTCTAAGTATGATTTAATGTCTGGAAATACAAAAAGCAATAGATGGCAATTTGTGTCTTAACCATGTTGATAAACTATAATGGTCTGATTCCTTACTGATACAGATCACTTGACTATACATAGGATCATATTGAGGTTAATTTTAGAATATATATATATATATTCCTAAATATGTAAAATTATATGTTAAAAACGTGGAGGGTGTTTGGCTCATTTTGACCATTTTGTCGTTCATAGATAAATGAGATTCTAGAATCCCATCCAGCCCTTTGAAGGAAGCCAGTATATCAGCTTTACCAACATGGCTGGGTTGTTTCTTTTAGACTCCCACAACCCTTTCTGTAAAAATGTTGTCAGTTCTCAGTTTTAAATGCATTTCTGTGTTGTTTCTATTTGTGTCCCCTGGTTCTTCTGTTTTGCTGCTGATTCTGAAGAAGTTTATAGGGCAAACATTGTCACTGTCACTGAATGTTGAACACTTGGATTGGGTCCCTCCTCAGTCTCGTCTATAAGCACAGTAAGAATGCTGTGCCTTGTGTAAATGTGTAAAAACAGGGAGCGAACTGGCTACACTTGTCAACTCCGAACAAAGTTTTTTGTCAATGATCTCTTCTCTCATTTGGGTGGGTTAAAGTAGGAATTATGTAAAAGCTGTGGATTCTGTGTGAAGTTTTGTTTCTTGTCTTATTTGCCCATGTTATACAAATGAAAGATCTTATAGGCATGTGAATACTCAGTGTGTAGTTTTCTGTACAGAATATGTTAAACGATATAATACCTGCTTCAATTAAATGTTTTTAATTAATGGATGTGTAGCTGTTTTAGCTATATACGTTATCAAGAATAAATTATCCTAAATCTTGTTTTCCAGTATACATCCCATTATTTTGAAATTGGTAATTAGTCTCTTGCTTGAATAAATGAATATGAAATGATTCATTATTGGATGAATTATCTGATGTGTTCTACATGGGAAATCTGTTCCCCCCCACTGAAACAACACCTTCATCATACCTTTTAATCAATTTGTTGTTTAGAAAGAAGTCACAGAAATGGGATGAAATGAACATCTTGGCTACCTACCACCCTGCAGATAAAGATTATGGATTAATCAAAATTGATGAGCCCAGCACACCATACCACAGGTAGGTGGAGAGAAGCAGCTTCCTGAAATGTCTGCTTTGAAGCAATAAAATATTAAATATTTCTGGATTTTCAGGAGCGAGTACTCGCAGGTTGCCAAAGGAGTTAGCACAATCAATTTGAAAAGTAAAACAAAAAAGAATGACCTAACATTGATTCGGGGAACATGGCAATTATGTCAAATAAAGACTCTCCTCACGGGAGTAATTGGATTTAATATGTTCATTGGAGCATGCAGAGCACAAGGTTAGCTTATAATTCCTTTATAATTTTTACTTGTGCTTAAGCCATTCTGTAAAGGACTAACTGCGTGTTAGAAAATGGAAAAAGTTACTCTGCTGATGCTGCAGGCTTAGTGGCATTTTTATGTGAATAATTTCTGACTGTGTTCCCTGTAATTCCCATCTTCCAGGATGGTAGGAGATGAGGATGATGAAGGAGCTCTGAGTGATTCAGAATCGAATACAGGCCTTACTGCAGACACCTTGGCTATGAAGTAAGCATTGCGTGTAAGAATTTTCAACCGTTGGCATGATGACGTGCTCATTCATTTAAGTTCTGCAACATGACTGAAAGCCCTTTGGTGAGACAGGCCAGATGGTCCTTGTTGATCATGCAGAGATAAGTAACTGCCTTGCACACTAATGCCATGCCTACACTTTCAAGTACTTAACTGCGTGTATTTGTAGCTACAGTGGATTTTTTTCTTTTACATGGATGCACAGAGTTTTGCTTGCTTAACAACCTAGTTAATAAATGGTACTGATGGTGGTTCTGTTGTACATTCATACGTTCAACTGCGTCAATATTGTTATAGTGCAACGTAAATATTTGTGAAAATTATTTACTGTCAGACCTTTGTTTTGTGCTCAACATCAGTACATTGCATGCATATTGACAACAGCCTGCAAGCTGAGAGTAACAGCCAGGTAACATAAAGTCTGTATTTAAATTGTGCCTATATATCATGTTTTTAGGCAAGTCTACACTATGTAATCCCAGTGAAAATTTTGAATTGATAATGGAATGTCAGTGCGCAATAAAATCGTTAAAGGAGCAAGTAAAAAAGTATTTTTTGCTATGTATGTTCTGAATGACCCAGTAATGAAATGTCGTGGGACTTTTTAGGGTAGTCAAAAGGCTGTAAAGAAACTGCTTTTTATGTAGCTCTTAGAGTAAAGAAATGAAAGAAATGTATAGCTCAGTAAAACAGGCTTGGAAGGTGACAAGGAAGTAGAAGTAGTTTCTGTATGCTGATCTTGTTCATATGTCCATTTGGTCTTGCTTCAGTTATGGAGGTACAAGGTTAGGATCAGGAGGAAATGATTTCTTCTGTGTGGTAATGCAATTCATTCATTATAGTACCGGTAAATTAAAAACTAGAACAATCGGATTAAGTTCCTAGAAGAATGCTTCAGCTGAACACGCTGCAGTGCTCTGATTAATTGCAAGCCCTAAAACGGGAGTCAAAACTGTCTGACCCCACCAGGCTCGAGGGGTCCAGGCCTGTAGACCTGTCTGGCAGCCAGGGCTGCTGTTCACTTCAGCTTGGCCGACACTTTATCTTGTAGAAGCACCGAGAGGTGAATAGCAACTGGCCATCCACTCTCGCAGTGTCTTTGTCTTCATTCCACTAGCTGACTGCCTTTTAAGGCGAAACGGCTTCCTGCAGGGCCTAGAAGGTTTGCAAAGACTGTTTGTCATGCCGTGGCCTTTGATAGTCTCAGTAAGAAGATGTATGTGATCCTGCCAACATTGTGTTGTTGTGTCCTCTTGCAAAATAAGCCTTTTCTGTCTTTTTAATGCCTTTTGACCAATCCCAAGCTTATCAGGAGGTGGCTAACCTCTTAACAAATAGATATAATTCTTTATATAAAGATGTTTGCCAAGAAAACCCTGTTTCTTTTTATTCATCAGATTGTGATAAAAAAAAGTTAAGCACCATTATTCTACCCATAGATCTACATTTAATTTATGAAAACAATATAGATTAAGGCAGAACATTAATCATCTAATAAAATAGAGCACATCTGATGTGCTGGAGAAGTAATTCATTAGTAGAGCTTACTTAGTAGAGATCTTTGGGATTTTTTATTTACAAAACATTCCCACCTAGAGGATTTTGGTATTTAGTTTTTTAGTATTTTAGGATATTATTGGTATCGGTGCAGTTTTTGTTATTAGATTTTATAGATATTTCTCCTAATGTCCAATTTAATCAGTAATTATAAGTGTTTCTTCCAGATAGGCTGTTCAGCTCTTAGAAAGTGATAGCAATAGATATCCATTTATGACTTGAGCCTCTGGACTGGCATCCTTTGTTGAATATTCTTTCATCCATGTTTAACAGTCTGTTTTGTTCTATTATAGTCTATTTTTCTCCTCTTTTATGAAATATCCCCTGTGGATTGTAACATCCATCAGTTGTAACATTGATGTGATGAAAACAGTTTTCGGAAAAAGGAATTTAGGTGTGCAGGTACACTTACTTTTTTAGTATACACTCACCTTGTGTCTTTGTGTGTTTAACTCACTTTACAATGTTTTTTGCAAGCATTTTTTGTTTCGTGTAGGACAAGGTGTAGTAAGGTCAACTGTAAGTAAGGTTTACTTGCTTGTCAGTACTGTAACTATTGTTATTTATAATAGAATATATTTACACCAGCCATTTTTAAATAAAATAATGCATTATATGATTTTTATATAGGATTTTTGTTTTCAAGAAAAATGTATTACAGGTGGATGTAAGCAATTTCCTGACATCATATGTATCTTTCCACAAAACTGAATATCGGTATTGGATGTTTTAGAAAGTGAGCATAGCAATAGTGATCCTGAGTGTGTTTTTATGGTTAGACTCATGGCAATGTTAAACCTACCTGTAGTTTGTAATTGAAGAGTGTCCATTTTAATATAGCATCTGTATCTTCTCCAGTTTCAAACTGTAATGTGGTGATGTGTGCCTTAGTTCACACGGCATTTTGCTTTCAAAGGAAAAATGTTAAGATGTATCTGTCCTTCTGAAAAGGCAGGGTCATTGCCTGAGAGCAGGATTTTAATTTGAGCTGGATTTGTGCTCAGATTGAGGAGTTCTTGCACAACTGGCTTCCAGACCTCTGCTTGAATCCTTTTAGTACAACTGGCCCATGTTTGATTACTAAGTAACAGTTCTTCTAAGACAATTATGGACGGAAAAAGAATGTTCCACCTCAGCTGATTCTAACATTAAATTGCACATGAAGGAAAACCAAGTGAGCGAAGCTTATCCAGAAATATCTGACCTGCTTTTGTTTTTGAGCGCTTTTTAATCAGTTCAGCCATGCATAATGACCACCGCGCCTATTGCTGGCTTCTCGCAGGCTGGCAGCAGCAGAGGGAGACGAGCCCAAGATTTTCCAAAGGGTTGAGGAAGAAGAGAGCAGCGAGGAAGAAGAAGAGGAGCTGACCCCAGAAGAACAGGGTGGGCTTTATCTCCTTGTTGCCTTGGCCATGGTCACTTTTGAAGCTGGAGCTAATTGCCACCAGCTGTACACCTACAGTGGTTGATTAGTGTAGAGATGTCTTTCCTTCTTCCCAGCTGCATGCTTGGGCCCTGCACTTCAAGTATTTGTATTTTGTCCATCAAACTGTAGAATAATATAGGGTATGTTCCATTTCTTGTGATAAATCATTTCTATTTTTGTTTGGTTTCCTGAATGATCCACTGTAGAAATTATGCTTCATATTTTTTATTTTTACAAAAGTATTGTGCTGTTGTCGTTTCTCTGTCCTATTTACTTCTCTTGAATTTATTGTAGAGTTACAGAGCATTGGAATTGTGGCATCGGTGCTTTCTGCTGATTAGTCCCATACAGAAAATGTATAAGATTTAAATAAGATGCAAGAGAAAATAAAAAGTATGAGCGTATGAAGTATGACAGTGACAAATGTGCTGTTCACAGTGTGTTTGAAAGTAATATGAAGAAAAACAATAAACTGCTGTAGAATGTTAAAAGAAATTGCTGTTTCACTAGCTGCTTCAATTTAATAATTGTAATGTGGAAGATTATTTGAAATAGTTGTTTTTGTCTTTGCCAGTGTATCTGAAATCACTCTGCACTATTCTGTACAATCTGTATCTTATATAGATTGAGAGTAATTGTTTATCAAGTACATCCCCTGCAAATTAAGTTAGTGTTTCCGGGAAGCTTGTGCATAATTGTTTTTTGGATCTTATAATACGTCATACTGCCTCCGGACTATTTGAAGAGTCATTTAGTGCTGGAAAACCTGCATCATTCTTTTCCACTTGATTAGAATCTAATTATACTGTGAAGGAAAATCCAATGTTTGTGGAATGAGGCTATATTTATTAATTTGACCATAAAGTAATACTGTATGTGGTCTTCCATGACCTTTTTACTTTTAAATACCACTTAATTACACAACTGTCTATCCGTCTACATTATACGAGGAATAAATGAATTAATCAAGCTCGATCGATGACATAAGCTTACTGAAGCATTTTGACAGCTTACAAAACAGGAACTTTATGCACTGACAGAGAGGAGAGGTGAGATTTAAAAACTGCATACATTTTCTTCGACTTAAAACTAGGTCCTTGAGCCTAATGTCCCAAAAAACTGTACAGTCAGCTTCTTTATATATAGTTTTTTATGTTCCTTGCTTGCATTTATTTTGTACTCTTCACTGTAATGGTATCTTGTTGAAAAAATGTCTTGTTTATATGTATAAACCACAACATGGATTCCTCACAGATTTTAACAGATCTTGCGTTTTTTTTATTCAGCAAAAAGGGAGCAGTTTGAAATGATGAGGAAGATGCATTACAATGAAGGCTTGAACATTAAATTGGCCAGACAACTGATAGCAAATGAACTTGACGAAGAGGAGGATGAAGATGAAGAGATGAAGGAAGATACAGAGACAGAAGACATCAATGTAGACCCTCCAGAACATGGTGAGTTACTCTTTTATGAGACTTGTAGATTAAAAATGTGAAATCCTTTATACGGGCATTGAGTGTTTAATAGTAATCTAACACCCATCTGATAGAACATCAGTCAGCATGGAAAATACCCAAAAGCACTTACTTTTGAAAGCACATACAGATTTATTTTACCTGGAGTTTAATTTGTTTTGATAAGACCTATGAATATTGCTTTATAACAGCAGATCTATCCTGCAGTGATCTGTTTGGCTCTAATCACTGTTGTCTCTAAATTGTGAGGTGCGAGCTTCCAGAATCTGGCTCTAGATCAAATGTTGATTCAATTAATGTGCGTTCGTTTTAAAGTTCATGGTGACTCAGGGATAGAACTGCACACAGCATTATTTAAGGAATTTGACACTGTAGTATTTTTTTCCATGCTTTACTACCCTGGAAAACCCTTGACATCATTTTACTATGATTGAATTTATATATACTGTTTTTAGTACTCCTTTTAATGAAGATGAAATCATTATGCTTTGTTGGATATACGTCTATATTTTCATAGTAAAAGTAACTATCCACCTCCTTTTCTTTGCAGCTGATCCACAAGATTCCTAGAAGAAAAAGAACACATTTGCTCTGGCTCTTAGGTGAACATAAGATTCACTTAAGTGAATAAAAGACATGAGTAGTTGCTTCACAGCTGATCAAAGAAGACACTGCTTCGTGATCCTGCCATTCACATCTCTATTTATGAACACTGTAAATGAAGCATATCTACCAAACAGTTGTTTCTTCTGTTGCCAAGATTATAATTATAGTTATTGTTCATCTAAGGAAGTAGACTAATATGGGGAAAATGGCATAGAGTTTTTGCTGCTTTCTGTATGGTAGGTTTTAATGCCTGTGGGCTCTCCCATATGAAAGGGAGATACCACTTTACCTGCACTACAGTAAGATAATTCAGCTTCTTGTTTTTTTCTCTTGGCTACCTGTTCAGCGACAGCCAGAAGCACATTTCGTGACTTTCTAAGAGTGATTTGCTACTGTTTAAGAAATGTTTTTTTATGTTTGCTGCCTGAGGAATTAAGATGCATTTCAAATCAACTTTAATGCAAACATTTTATGGACAGATATTTTCAAAAGATCTAGCACTGATTTCCTCATTACGTTTGGCTATATATATTTTTTAAATTGGGACTTCAGCAAATCTAAAACAAAAAAGGTTTTAAAAAGCAAAAGTGTTGTCATAACTCTTGTTTATTTCACTGGCACTGATGTGTTTGCTTGTTCAGTATTAAAAGCAGGGCAGCATGGGAGTTTTGCTTGTTTTCATATGAACAGCTGACAAGTGTGGGTTATTGACAGTGTAACTAGTGTCATGTCTTTCTAATAATGGTTTTTAAGTCAGGTTTTCTGATAATAAAAAGGTTGTTCTGGGATGCCCATTTACCTTTGGGACTGGTATTCTTTCTTGCCTTCAAATTTACACTTTGTTTATAAATTACTTTTGTATCCATTTCTTGGATGAGTAGTCAATGTGGGATAAAGCCTTGTAGGGAAAAAAAAAAAGAAATTCAGTTTAACTGGGAAGTTAATCAGTACCCTTAAGTCTCTACACCACATATGAGATTGTATTTGATTTTGTTATTAATGATAGCTATGGTTAGATTAACCCTGTATTATTAAATGAGTTGTAAGATTACTACAATCATGTTTTGTAATTCATTCTCATGTATTGCTTTGTTCCTACTCATTTGCTTGCATGGATCTGGCTGGCACATGGTTTTCTTATTATTTAAACATCTCTGTATGCCATATCTATGTATATACAGTATACATAATTTCCCTTTGATTGTACTTGGCTGTGACAATGTATAGATCTTCTGTGGTTCTAATTTAACTGATCTGCCTGTTTTATTCTCAGTTTCTCCTGAAGGATGATATTTTAGTATGAAACAAATTTCCCACACGTGAGGAGTACTACATCTGTTTTTTTTGTAAGTTGACAGGAGACGGTTTGGACTGTTATTCTTTTGGAACACAGAAAGCATGTTCTTAAAATTAAGGATATGTGTAATATTTGGTCTCCATGAATAAATGAAGACATTATACTAAGACAGGCTATATTGTCTTCTTCAGCAATTCCATATGGTCTTTAATGTTTGTTCCTTTTGAATAATATTAAACTTTATTTTATATAGTGCCTTTAAAGGTGACTTCTCAAAGCGCTTTATAGAATTACAACAAAAAAAAATACACAAGATAAGCAGGATGAGAATATACAGAGGAGATAGTAGATGGTGGTATTGAATACAGTAGGAGAAGAGGGGTAAAGAACAGAACCAGTTAAGTAAAGGGTCTTCTAAAGAAGAAAGGTATGAGTTTGGATTTGAAGGAGTTTAGAGAAGGTGACTCTGATATCCTTGGGGATAGAGTTCCAGAGCTTTGGGGCATAACAGGAGAAGGCCCTGTCACCCATAGAGTGTAGATGGGCTTGGGGGACAGTTAGGAGACCAGAATTAGAAGAGTGAAGGTTGCGAGGTGGGGAGTAGGGCGATAATAGCTTAGACAGGTACTGAGGTACCAAGCCATGCAGAGCCTTACAGGTGAGCATGAGTATTTTGATGTCGACTCAAAACTTGACAGGAAGCCAGTGTAAGGACTCCAGGATAGGAGTAATATGATCACTTGCACTAGACCTGGTCAGGATTCTGGCTGCTGAATTTTGGACATACTAGAGTTTGTTCAATTTGGATTTAGAAATCCCTGCAAGTAGAGCATTACAGTAGACAATTCAGGAGAAGACAAATGTGTTGATCAGCTTTTCAGCTACAGTTAGTGGATGACATAGGGTGTAGTCTAGCAATGTTTCTGAGGTGAAAGGTTTTGACTATGCTGCACATTTGAGTTGAATGTCAAGCCTGAATCAAATATCACCCCAAGGTTTTTCAATTTAGACTAAAGCTCAGGTACAGTACCATCCACAGACAAGGTTACAGCATTACAGCACTGGCTTTACAAAGTTGATGGGAAGTGCCAATAAGACTTCAGTCTTGTCACAGTTAAGATGAAGGAAATTTTGAGTCATCCAAGTTTGTCGGAGATGGAATTAGATGGAATAGAGAGAGCCACAACAGTGTCAGGTTTGGTATGGATGTATATTTGAGTATCATCAGTATAGAAATAATAGTTGAGGCCATCGAAAAGCTGACCAAGTGGAAACATGTAAATGCTGAAAAGTAAGGGGCCCAGTATTGAACCCTGAGGAACACCAGAATCAACGAGTCCAATTTTCAAGGATGTCTATTATATTCATTGCTTTTATATTTATCATCTTCAGTGAAAATGAATATACCAGCTCTTAATGCAAATTTTACATTTTCAGGGGCTTATTTTTATGACAGCATTGGGGTTATATTAAACAAGCCTTATCTAGTATTTAGGAGCAAATGTTCCTGTCTTCACAAATGTTAAGGTAAAAGTTTGTAAAAGAAAGGGGAAGCCCTTCTATATTTTTCGGTTTGTAGTAGCCCGTTGACCCAAGCTTCTTATCCGACTGCTTCTTGAAAGTAGCGCTGATATTGACATTGACAGGATCCTTGAGTAACATACCTTATACGATGAGCTTTCCTGTGGACTGGTAATCTAGTACCTCCCATCTTTACCAACAGTCTAACGAACAGCATTGGAAACCAACACTCATGAAAAAGAAAACGGCAAGATGACTATTTGATTACCCCTAGGAGGAGAGCTCGAAGTTATGAACTCCTCGTTGCATATCAAGATTAGGACTCAACGTTTACGTTTTATGTATTTGCGTCTGATTTTTGTGTATAGCGTTCAAAATATTGCTCGTGTAAATCCCGAGAAAACATTTTTTCCGTATAAAAGTGAATTTCCTCTAGATGGCGATGCCGCGCAGTATTTTTAAAAATCATCACACAGTTGATTTAAACACGTTTACCTTGAGCACAGTGCGATGCTTAGGGATCGCTTTCGGGTCTTTGATTAAATTTAGATTGTAGCTGCTGAATAAAGAATACTATCCCTCCCTGTCCATCTTGTACTTTGCTCGTCACCTTATATCTTGGAAGCGTGTAATCTGAATACAAAACTTACATATCCAGAATCTTTAATGGAGAGCATGGGAAGTTTACATGTTTAAAATATGTTTTGAAAGTATGTGGATGCTGATGTATTCTTCACAATGTGGTTTTAGTTGTTTTTTTTACTTTTTAAACTTCGTGCTTTTTAATGTGACAGTCACCGGATAATGTGAAATACAGTTTAAGTAAACCCACGTGAATGTATTACAAGTATTGAACTATTTGTAAATTTAACAATCACCCAAATAAGGAGCGAGAAGTTCAGTTTTAGTAAACCTCCACTTACTAGTATAAAACACATTGGCTTCCACTTTTGGACACAGATCCACACCAAACATCAAGGAGCCTGATTTTCAACACCAGGCAAACTATTTTATGGAGCAGGCAAGTGTGCAAGCCCAAAAAACGGACGCACAGTATTTTCACTCTCCAGTGCTCTGTCACAACATAGTAGATACGGACCAAAGCACTTTTTTCCAGTTAAATAGGCCCTCTTCCGAAGTAAATTGCAATGCACTTGAACATTTAACTTTGAATCATAAGTCAGTTTTAATGGAAATATTAGTTAGCTTTGAAAATGTATCAACTTAATTGCTTGTTGTTAGAAACAGTTTTTTTTACAAAACATTTACAAGCAGCGCCATTTGGATTTGAAAGTAATCTTCCAAGTCACCAACCCCATAGGAAACCCCGTTTCGTCGACAATCGACAGGTTCCTTGCAAAATATTCACTATTTTCTCACTGCAGATAACTTCAGGCATTTCTTACTTTGCAACCTGATTTGCAATTATAGTCACTTCATATACCGATACTGGGGAAACCACAAGTGTTGTAGTATGGGTGTTGTATTTTGTGTCAGCAAACGTAAAATAATATTTGGATACAAAAAAAGCCAGCACGGTACCTGTGCACAAAGCTTAAATTCATTCTTGTGACAAGGAGGGATGGCAATTTCAATTTTATGTAATAATACTAAACTTAGGCTAAAAAAATACAATAGACTCTTGACTTTTATTTTCAGTTTCCTCATGCACAGCTGGGGGGGTACACACACTGAGCTATTGTGGTGTTTGGTATAAGCAGCAATGTCCATCTCCTCACAGGAAACGGGGAGAAGTCCAGCCTCTTCAGTGTCAGGAGAGCGCTGTAGTTGGTTGGGGAGTCTAGCATTCAACCCGTCTCCATGGCTGGGATCTGGGAAGCTACGGGGAGCTGATTTAGGCTATGTTGAAGGTTGTAGTAGCCAGTGAGAGACTACGTTCCTGGAGGTTGTTGCAATGAGTGGGCACAGTTTTGGGGGGGTATTACTTATTTTCTTACCTTTAGTTTGATAGTGCCGATCGTTCTTGTTTCTTTAAACGCGAACTGTACTTCTTTTTTTAAAAAAAAAGAAGATAAGCAGTGTTCATTTAGGTTAGGACGAGGCAAAAAAAAGCAGCTGTTGTTTTTTCTACCTTAACTAATCTTAAAGAAGATGAAGATGACTGTGGATTTCGAGGAATGTCTGAAAGACTCTCCCAGATTCAGGTAGGCCCGCACTTTGTTATCCTGTGAAAGCTTTTATTGTAGCAACAAGGCATGGACATTTTCTTCGTACATTCGTTTTAGCTCCCACTTGAAATCGCGATACAGTGGGTCTAGGTACGGTTCACTCAAGGAGTATGTAGTGTGCACAATAAACTTGAATAATGCATGTAGATTTGCAGGTCATCGGCATATGATCGCGTAAATTGTGTTGTTTTTTTAAAATCCCTTCTCTTTAAACTCCATAATACTCTACCTGAAGAGTCATTTGACAGTGGTTGTTACCTACGTTATTGTATTTCCAGGTGTTTACAGTTTTACAGTAAAGATGAAGTTGTGTTCGACCTAAGGTTGTGTATACCTTATGCTATATATAAGCATAAACCACGGTCCTTGTTAAAACCTTGAACAGGTCGACAGACCCTGTCGTGTTTATACACTGGGAGACTTTAAGGGCTAAACCCGTATTCTCTAACAGCCTTTTACACTGTCTAGTCTAATATAGCTACGATAGTTTTACATATGGCCTAACTAAAATACGTGTCCCGCCAGTGCAAAGCTGCGTCTTGAGGAGAATTGGAAGTCGGTTTGCGTTACGCTCTAATGGGTCTTAAATTGTCTTTTAAAACACGTTATTTACACTGTCAATATATGCAAGACAGCCTCGTTACAGGTCCAATCCGAAAACGGTTTCCTGCAAATTGTTCAAATTCCCAGATTCTAATCTCCACCCTGTTACCAGCTGTTGAAACGCTATGCCTACCGTATTACCGAGTTTCCTAATTCGGGCTACAGTTTTTGCAACGTGTCTACGCCTGAGCTACAGTAGCTTCCGAAATCGGAGGAACAGGGAGCAGTTTGGGGGGAAAACAGCAAAAGGTTATATCATTTTGCCACCGCAGCTGAGGACAACCTCCCTTTGTTCTGTCTGCACCCCTGAGCCTAACTGATATTCTAGACATGGATGTGCATAACCTTTCAGCATGAGCACCTAAAATCTTGCATATTGCTTGTGTTTTTATAGAATTGCCAATTTTCTTAGGTGGGAAAGAACATGAAGAGGTAGTTCACTACCTTTCTCTAGGTTTGTGATTAATGTTAATGGAAATGGTAGAACTGCATTATACAGTAAAGGACAGAATACATTTCTTTCTCTGTGACTGTGAAGAATTAAATATCCATTGTTTAGGAGCATGTTAAACTAAGAGCTTTGCAAAGAATACTGGAGGGTTTTAATCTGAGTAAAAAATAACCATTCATAGGTTGTTCTGTTTAAAGGCCATAGTGTTGACCAGTTCCTCATTACAGACTTAGTTGGACTTTATTCACAGCTCTCCTTGGGTTGAAAATCTCAGCCAAAATGACCAAAAAAACAACTGGTATTCCTGTCAGCTTTTTCCAATGTCAGTCCGTTTGGTTAATTTTCCTGACTGCCCACAGTGGACGTCTCATCAAGAGGAACTAGAGAGTGTGCCATGAACCGCACAGACCCGAAAAAGAAGAGTTTTTATAGATCTTCAGTCTGACTTGGCAGTTTCAAATGTTGTGGTTTGGGGCACAGAAAAATTACTTCTAAATCCAAACACAAAACAGGGGTAATTAAATTACCAGTCTGGCATGTTTGCCCCCATGCATAAGTGTTCTGGTTTCCAGAGTATTTCAATAGGTCCCAGATGCCTATTAACAGACTGTTAAATTTTGAGGGAAGATGACCTTTAAGTGTTGGAAGAACAGAGCAGTTGATTTACAAGAAGGGAAAGATGCACATGAAGAAGGTTCAGTAACTAGTGGTGCTTAAGGACACTTTTATTCTGAGATGTTTTTTTCTTGCTATTGCTATATATACAGTAAATATGATCAAGTCTGTGAAATAAGTCACTTATATGAGCACAAGACAATAACAATATAAAAAACAACAATAATGCACACACTGTAAAGACTAGAATATAGAGTCCCTTTGATCCACCTTTGAAAATGGCACCAATGTCATTTTTGTCATATTTGATAGCTGGTCCTTCTAACCCCGGCTGTATTTGACCTTTTTGCCTTACAATTATGTGACAGTATTAATTCATGTAAATGACTAACTGTAGTCCCAACAGATAACCTTTGTAAGACACATATGAAATGGTACTACAGTGTACATCATCATCATCACTATACTGCACTTCATACAGGATTCTGTGGGAGAGTTTCTAACATTTTTGCTCTAGCAAAATGAAAGAGGAGAGAGTGTGCTCTTAAAACAATTAGTAAGGATCTACCAGCTCTTGGTTTGTGTGCTTGTGAAACTTCAGCCAGAGTAGCAGGAAGTGTGTATTTCTTCTTCTTCTTTCTGAATTAAGCTTTGGCCTTCTTTGGTCTGAATTGAAGGGGCCCCTTTTGAAGCCCAGCATCCCTGCAGCGCAATCAGGAACAGATGTTGGAAAGTTAAGAACAGGAAAAATTGAGAGATGGCTTTCTGTGAACACTTCCTTAAGGAATGTGCTTAAAACAATTGAAAGTTCCAGTTGGACACACCTGGTAATCAAGAGACTGTTCTAATGAGTTTTATGTCATGCTGAGGATTCCATTTTCCATTAAGGCTTCAGGAATGCAGGTATTAAAGGGGCATTTGTTTGAGAAAGAAGCTTCCATTTTTCAAAAAAGAAACAGGAACATTTTCATATATTTTTATATTTTGTTATAGTTTTTTTTGGAAATCTTTTGAGATTGAGATTTGAGAGTGTGCCCGAATGATGCATATTGCGTAGAAATTCAAATATACCTGGATTTGTGGAAATCCTGAAGTGGTTGTTCTTATGATATGCAATAATGGAAATAGTTTATAACTTAGAGATGCAAGAGATCAGAATATAATATATGATGCTTTTTGACAAGGTGAAGTGGTTAAACATTCCAAATCCTAGAAAGAACAAAAGTTCCTATACATATATGGGCTTTAACCTTGTTCTGCAATACAGTACTTATTTTCTATACTAATGTGACACAGAGCATACTGTATGTACATGATGTTTCTGACGTGACTGAGCATTTCTGCTTCACTGGGGTCTTGGCAGTATGCTCCCGATGGTTAAGAAATTCTTTTAGGTTTCTTAAGAACATGCGTGTGTTTGGTTACTGAGTCTTTCCATCTGTGTCTTTAATTTTTACAATTATGGAAAGCAGGGGATATACATTTCACTGCATTATGGCAGTTTCTGTATCCTCCAGTTCCAAATGGTTCTTATCCTGAAAATGTTGAGCCATTGGTCTTTCTTAACGTTTCAGGGATGCTAGGATTTTGTGTCTCGTTCCAAAGCCTCAAAGAAAAATGCCTGACACAAAGTTTGTAGAGCAAAAATAATAAATAAATTAAGACAATGTACATGTGAGAAAACGTAGTAAGATTTGGGCACATTTTATTATATAAAATATGTTATCCATATCCACTTTTATGTCTTTTATTGGTTTTGAAATTGATAATAGCAACCACTCAGAAATCATTATTTTACCACAACAGCCTTTTTCCAGTAAATACTGTACATGATCATGAAACATTATGCCCCTGATTATGCCTTTGTGCCACAAATTGGTTGTCTGTTTTACATTCAGAAAAGTATTATATCCATAAAAGTACATAATTCATAATTTGAATATGATTAAGGTAGATGGCATACACCCTGACAATATAAATACAGCGCAAAGCCAAGATAAAAATCACATCATGTATCATGAATATGGTAATTTGTTTGTATGATCTATGCGAAAATAATGCAGACATCCCCAGATGTAAGTAGGTGTAGACATCCAAATCTGTGTCAAGTACACATAGGGGTTATGAGATCCCGCACACTTAACTAGGGTCTAAGTCACTTGAACCCTTCTGCTTTTAATAGTTATGAGAATGACATTCAGTGTTGAAAATAGTATTTATTGCACTGTAACTCAATATGCCCTGATTTAAATAACTAGTGCAGTGTGTCTTGGGAGGTCCTTTCCTTTTTGCCAAAATGGCCACGTGCTCTTAACTAGTTTTGATCCTTTAGTATTGTTCACTAGTTTAGTGAAGTCAAAAGTGACAGCACTCTCTCTTGCATTAGGGTTAGGGTTCTGCAAAATTGCCGAGTCTAACTGAACATCTATTGTCGTTAAAAAGGCTACAGTCTCCTGAAAACTATAGCATTTCTTTTGAAAGTTTCCGTACATTTTTTTAATTGACAAACGAAAATGTTATCACGTCGTTCGATTTGAGTAGCAGTCCGTGTTTCGTTATTCTGTGTTTAGCAAGCGTCGCTGGGACTCTTATTGTACTATGCCGGCAGCACACACTGTGTTTTCTTCTGCAGGCCTTGCCCTGCCCTCCTGCTGTTCAGTTCTGTCAGATCCTTGGCTTCGTGTCCTTCTGTTTTCACCGGCAGCATGGTCCTGGGGTGACCAGTAGCCCATCGGGGAGCTGAGGGTACTCTGGAAGCACCACGCACGCCTGCATCTCCTTCATTTTTAATGCTGTGTTTAATTTGGCAGTATTGTGTGGAACTATTTCACAGGAACAGCTGAAGACAAGGTTAAAGACCAGTGTGGAATAACACTATTCCTGACATCTGGTTTCATTTGTGCATCAACCCTGCTGCATCCTGCCTGTTGCTCTCACTGTATCTACCAGTTTCTGTGTGTGAAACACTCCAAAAAGAGGATCTGAATAGGACTTTTAATGGGTTTGACTTAAGATGAAAATGAAAGCAAAGCTAAAAATCTTAGCTAAAAATGATGTTGAAATGTGCTGACATTATTCTGCTGGGTAAAAGGGCGTTTCCTGATGGAATTGGTGTGCCTGGCAGTGTTTGCATTTATGTTTTTATTAAAAAGTCACATTCTAAAAAAAACCTAAGAGTGATATTAATTATGCCTTAAGCATAGCCTTTTTTTACTTTTGTAAATGGGCTTCATCTGCCACCACCAGTTGTTTTTCATATTTTTTACCCAGCTGCTGGGAACAGCCAACTTTTCATCCAGCCTGGCCTTTAATTGCTACCCCTTCTTCGCCATTTGAAAGATCAAGAAGGTACATCTGCCCTCTTAGACACTTTCTTGTTTTTATTGTGGAAAGCAAAATAACAGAACTGCACTTTTAACCTTCAGCTGCACACATTTGCTCTTAATGATAAGAGTCAGTCTTGCAAGAAAAAAGAGGACCCAAATGAAAGGTCTCTCAGACAGTTCTGACAGCGCTACAGCAAGTCATGCATTTCTACTAGGTATTCCAGACACATCTGTGTATACAACGCAGGTACAATCTGAGTTATAGACCTCCACTCTATAAGACTTGTTCAAGTCCCTAAATGAAACGACTGATTGCACTTCCTCTTCACACTTGAGAGAACTAAAATGTAAATGTTACTGGAATCTTGAAAGACTTTGGTAATTATTCTCCTGGGATATTTTTCGCTTTTGTTTTTTAGTTTTACCTCTAGTTTAGGTAGAACTGAGTGAAACAATATGCTGGAGTGGATTAGTTTAGACCATTAAGTAAGGCAGAGTGTCACAGCTGAAACCAAAAATCTTTTTCTTTTCTGAATTCAACTCATTTCTGCACAAGGAGCTTTACAATCTGGCACATGGGATTTTAGGCCCAACTATGCACTAATAAAGCACCTTGACAAGCTAACTCAGTCCCTTTTATTTTTTAATGTGTTTTACCATTTTATCCTAATAAGCTCTACATGGGTGAAGGGAGATTAATTGGTGTTGTGCATGTCTTGTTTATCTTTGAACTGCATTCTCTGTAAGGCAAATAAAAGCTGTCCTTTGCTTGCATCCCAAGTCTGCAGATGATATTAGTCAGGCATTATTTATGACCCTAATGCAGTTAGGGAATAAAGTCTTTGTGTTTCATGTATTCTGTGCGCATAGTCGTGCTGACTGTATTGCCACAGTTCTGATTTCTCTTCTAAAGCTGGTTACTTTGCTTGAAAGACCGAGACAACAGTTTTATCTCGCCTTCCCTTCTGAAACTGAATGATGAACTGCATCGATGAGACCAAACCAGCACTGCACTGCAGATCTGACTGCTTTGGCTCCACATGGAGAGATGAGTTGAATTTATTTGCCTTTCAATAAGTAAAGGAACGCTGGTGTTTGTGTTTTATTGTGTTGAAATGCACATAGTCCCTGCAAATGCTACAGCTGTTTCACAGACAAGTTGTAGTGACACTTTCTTGTGTCTTCGGTACAGAAAAGGCATTGCATCGCATGGTGCTTAGGGGACACCCCGTATGCTTCAGTAAAATGCCTAGCTGTACAAATGAGTACAAAAGTAGGGTGTTAAACCATGTCAGCCAAGTAAAGTAATAAAACTGTTGGGATTATGGTGTGAAATACCAAGTTCTGGAGTAATCATGCCATGTTCTCTCTTTGGTGTCCCTCATATATACAGTATTGCGATCCTGAGCATCGATTTCCAGGATTTATTCCTCATTTTCCTGTTTTTGTTCCATTCTCCATAGTAAGCATTACGATTTTTCTCACTTTGACAGCAGCACAATGTGTGTCTGTTTGACTCTGATTTCCAGAGTGTTTAAAATTGTAATGTATGATTGTACTCTATATAGCACTGTAGAAGTTTGCATCCTTACCTATGTTTTGTTAGGTTGCTCTACGTTTCCACTTTATCTCAATGAAGTTCTTAGTTGGTTAACATCTCGCAGGTCATACATGGGGAAGGCTGATTTAAATTTATAGTTGTAGGGTATGAAGCAGAAAACAAGGGCTTTATGTCTGTGGTTATGTACAAGACTAGTATGTCTGTGGTTTTGTTTTAAACGTAGCCAGGGGGGAAATTTCTTCCTTCTTGAACTATAGAATATGATCAGTGCTTCAGAAGGGAACATTTATGTGATTTTTATCAATACCAAAAGTTAATCTTTCCAAAATAGAGTGCACAAGTTATTCTATAAAGCCATTTTTTCCCTAGTTGTGAAGATTAGTATACTAGTTGTTAAAGTACATGGACAGACTGCAGTGTAGTACCAGTGGGAGCGAAGTACAGGCTGAACATTACATTCTGTCCTCCTACTCCATGGCACCAGGGGGGTAGCTGGCCTAAATTCAGTCTTCAAATCCTTTGTATTATAAGTAGAAATTTGGCTTTAAAATAAGACAAACGTTTAACAACTACAGTGAATCACTGGACCTTTTTGGCATAAGAAAACCTTATTATGAAGCGCACACACCTGTATTATCGTGTAAGATTAAGGGATTTTTTTTGGGGATGTTCAATATGATTGGGTTTTCCATCAGTTGTATCCACTATGTTGACATCAAGAAATGCATCAGTATTGGCAAGATATACTAGATGGAGAATAAGGCCCAGCTTATATCCTTAAATCTTTAAGACCTAAAAGAACAAGTCCTTCTAGACGCTGCTTTACGAGACTGATGCTTTTATTAAGTGGAACTTTGATTTGTACAGCCAGGTATTTTAATGTAGGAATCTGAGTGAAGTACGTTCCTCAAGGGTACAACAGCAGTGTCTCACCTGCCACTATTCCAGTGCTCTGTCATTGAGTGTCTTTTGACCAGGTAGCGCTCTCAGTATAAATAGCCCACTTCCAGAAGAACACCCAGCCTGAATCCTGTCCCAGTATATATATCTGTCTGTTTTGAATGTGCTCAGCCTGTCGGCACCCAGTCTGTCCAGCCAAGCACTGGACCAGCAGTAGGGAATTCTCCGACCTGCTTCGGCTGTCTCCATCTGCTCCCATCTCTCTCTGAGCCTTCACTGGGATCAAACTTTTGGATTCTTCAGCCTGTCGGCAAGATGCAGCTTTCTCCATCTACTTGCCATGCTGTAACAGTTATAGCCTATTTTCTCAGAGAGCTGAACAGAGTTCTCGGCCTTAACTGTGTTTGAGAGGGAATGTTAGTAGCCCTGGGCCAGCCAGCTGCTAATGTGATCATGTCAACATCAGCGATATGAAGCGTCAAAATGAAATCTCATGGAGACCTGCTGTGTGCGGTTTATTTAATCGTTGTTTGGAGTTTGACACCCAGGATGATGCAGTCTGGCGAGAAAAAGCCAATACAGTGCTTCATGATGTTAGTTCAGGTGGGTAGCTGCGTCAGCATGCGTAGGCTGCAAAGGAACAAGTAATAGGTTTATTCCATGCTGAAAAAAAGAAGAAAGAGAACACAACGTTTCGGCTGTGGAGCCTTCTTCAGGTGTGAGAGAGACAGGGCAGTAGCAAAGGTAAAGTAGCGGGAGAACAAAGGTTGGGAGGGAGGAGGAGTGAGAGGCGGGAGCAGGGGACAGAAAGAGAGGCCAATCAAGAGGTGTGAAGTCAGAATGGGTGCAGAGAGGTGTGAAATGAAACTTCCAATGAATGGAGAAAATTTAAAAGAACAGTAGTCTGTCGTTAAGGGAAGGGAGAATGTGTGATCCTAGCTGCAGAATAATTTTAGTTTCAGTGGTCTTTCTGATGTATGAGTTTGGAAAACCGTCTTTGAGAACACAGACGGAGAGATTAGAGTGGTTGTGGCCGTCAGAGGTGAAATGAGAAACAATGGGCTTGGAGAGATCTTTAATCTTCACAGCCCTGACGTGTTCTCTGAAGCGGTCTCTGAGTCTCCTTCCTGTTACTCCAATGTAGATGGCTGGGCATTTACTTCAAGAGATACAGTAAATAAGGTTGCTGGAGGTACAAGATGCTGTCTGGGTGATCCGGAATTGTCCTGAGGGGCCTTGAATGAGTGTGGTGGTGGCTGTTTACTTGCAGGTGATACAGCGAGCTCTGTTGCAAGGGAAAGTGCCTGGTGTGGATGGTTGTTGAGGGCGGTCAAGGGAGCTGTGAACAAGGAGGTTACGCAGATTAGGTGGTCGGCGATATGAGATGATGGGGCGATCAGAAAAGAGGGCCCCAATGGAGGGATCATCCTGTAGGATGGAAAAGTTGTGGTTAATGGTCCTGGGGATAGGAAGTGTGGATAGGATTCATGATGTTATATCAGGCCTGCCACAACGTGTTAAAAAGAGAACAAAATGGCATGTTTTGTTTACCTTAAGGAGTGGTGCCAGTTCATTAACGTTAAGGAATTGCTTTTAAGTTGCACTGCACAGGTTACCATTGTCTACACGCCTGACGTGTAACACAATGCTTTTGTTCTTGAGCTTCACATTTCCCACCTGACAGCTGCATTAGTCAAAGAGGGTGGGTCGTGCTGCACTGATGTGACTCACCATCCTACTGCTGATGCCTGCCTGCCTGCGGAGCGCTTACACACCCACCATTGAGGGCTGTGCTGTGTGAATGGCACTTCTAATTATAGCCTGTGCTTCAGCAGTGCTCAGGAAGTCCTCGCTTCATGAGGGTGGCTCCTTGGAAAGTCATTCCATGTGCTGGTGACTTGCAAACTTTCCCAAAAGACCTGTAAAACATCCCCTCGCAGTGAGCTTGTCCAAATGTCGCTAAGTAAGTTCTGTTGAATCATTGATTTATCTCCAAGCTTCTTTTGAAGACTGTTAGTCCTAGCCCTTGTTGCCTAGTGAATAAAGAGGTGTTTGAATTCAGTGCTGGTGTGAGGATAGCAAGCGCTGAATGTGAACGATTCCTGCTTTTTCTGCTGATCCTGCCAGAAGCTCTCGATCCCAGTTGATCCAGGTTTCACAAGGCATCTGGGTTAATCACATGTGGTTCAAAAGTCAACACATTTTGCCTTATTGCTTTTGAACTGCCACGCTTTAAGAAACAACATGCAGTATTTCAGTTTTACCCCCTCCCCCACAGAAACAACTGTCTGCCACAGTAGGGAGACGTCCGCACACTGCTGTTGTGTGAGTGAAGCCCTTTATCCTTTTGATAAGAAATGTGCCGTTGTTGCTACTGGAGGGTTTGGATAAGATTATCCCTTGTATGGTGCCAGTTGTATCTTTCTTCCTATACAACATGTAAGGAGGGGACCAGTATGTATTACACGGATGTGACTTTTTATTTTATACTTCTTCTCATAATAAGTACTTGGCATATAAATGCATGAGAGACCTTTTCGGTTCCTGAGCCAGGCTGTGGTGATCTGCATTGGTCATAAAGGAGCAGGCAAATTCATCAGGATTAATTAAAGTGTTAGTTTGGGTGCCTCCAGCAGCAGATCACATGCTTGCAGGCTGGCCTGCAGTGGCTCCGAGACTGAGCCCTTCACCTCCTGCATTAAGATGAATATGCATAACATAGACGTGTCCCTTCTTTCCTGCACTGGCGAACACTCTGTTTAAGAAATGCGGAAAGCTGGTGTCTTTAATGTTTGCAGACTGCAAACAATCAGAAGTATTTTGGAGGCCGAATAAGAGAAAACGAATTTGTCAGTTGAAATTCACACTGTTTTAAGCACGACCGCGGGCAGCATGGCGTCATGACAGTTAGTGCTGTTGCTTCATGGCTCCAAGATCTGGAGTTTGATTCCACATTGGGAACCTTTGATGCCGTTGTGGGGTTTGTGTGTTTGCCTCACAGTCCCATGGCTTTTCTCCAGGTTCCGTAGGTTCTCTCTACCTCCTGCTTGGACTTGGACATTATAATTATCTCCTAAATTGTCTACTCTGTAAGAGAGGGAGCTGGGAAGTCCTGTCACAACAGGCCCTCAAGTTTTTTTTGCCCGTGGCGACTTGAGCTTGGGTCTCTGGGAAACAACAACCATTTTATGATTTTGCTAAGTCTTTGAGAAGATGGAATTTCATACTTATATTTGGGTTTCCCTCCAGAATTCTGAGGCAGACGAAATCCAGCAGAGTGCCTCGCCCTGTGGTTTGATTCTGGGCAAAACAGTCAGTCCTTGAAAGCTTCTGGGGTGTATCAAATATCTGGGACTCCTGGATGGACTTAGATCTTGTGATGTGGATGGCTCTGGTAGCTGGGTAAAGCTAACTTTGTGTTAGGCTGTGGCGTTTCTGTTTTTCACTCTTTTCAATCATACAAACCGGAAGCCCATATGATATACACAGGAAAGTTGTGTAATTGGTCACGCCTGCATTTTCTGGCCAAACATGTAAAAAAAGATCTTAAGTTGAATGCTTTTTTTCAGTTTAGCCAATATTATGGAAAACACTAATACATGTTAAAATGTTTCATTTAAAATGTTTCTTTTGTTACATGCTGAGTTAGCAGAGAAGTTCATCTGTACTTAACAAGGATATCAGTTGAAGACTGAATCAGACCCACTTCAGATTTCAACTGATTTATTGCATTTATTTGTCTCTGGGAACACTAATCTATAAGCAGAAATACACAGGGATACAAAATGTAATTGAATGTACTGATGATCTGCTAAATAGGTAAATGTACAATTGGGGAAACTAGCGCTGATAATACTGTTGTCCTTCGTTGATGCAAAGGGGAGTGGAGAGATATTGGCCTTAATGCTGTGATCTTTGGTCAAATCTGGGAGGCGATTTTTTGCAGCTTCCCACACACATCTATATAATACGGACGCCTGTAAATGGGCCATGCAGTGGCTCTGTGGCTCAGGATCTGCATCTGTGGCTGGAAGGTTGCCGGTTCGTATCCCGCGGCCGGCAGAGGAATCCTTCTCCGCTGGGCTCCTGAGCAAGGCCCTTAACCCCAAACTGCTCCAGGGGCGCCGTATAAATGGCTGACACTGTGTTCTGACCTCAAGCTTCTCTCCCTGACTGTGTGTCTCATGGAGAGCAAGTTGGGGAATGCAAAGACAAATTTCTAATGCAAGAAAATGTATATGGCCAATAAAGTGATCTTATCTTATTTTTGCATAATGCCAATGACCTGTGGATAAAAGTTGATTTAGAAAAGAAAACTAAGTGTGTGCCAGGGTTTTTCAACATTTACAGGAAGTGACAGATATGTATGAAAAGGAGAACTGAATCTATCACTAACATACATGTTAAAACTGCAAATATTTCAGAATTCAGATTTATTCATATCCTGGAAATAAAGTGAAAATAAAAGATGTGAGTCGGATATTATTCCAAGATCTAAGGAAGATTATCAACTTTGGCAACTCTATTGAAGGCTATAACAAGTCTTTAAGTCATTCCAGCTTCAGCAAGGATGTAACAAAAGATTAACCCTAATGTGGTGTCACCAAAATAACATGGGAGGCTAAGTCTCACCCAAAGGCAGCAATTTGAAATCTTCACTAAACTGTTTTCAAGTTCCAAATTCCATGTTCATGACTACAATTCGAGGTTGACCTCACGCAGCTGGGGTGTGTGGCAGAGTTTCTTGACAACATACTGTAGATTAAAGCATCGAAATTTGCCAAATGGCAACAGAGTGACTCCCTAGTGAAATAGTAGTACATGCAATCACTGGAAACACAAGTGGAGTGTTTGGGCAGTTTCACCAGTAGTATGATTGATACAGAAAGGTGAGGTTTGTGTTAAAAAGAATGTCATAATTTCTGCAAAGAATAGAAATGGATCTATTCTGAGAGGGCTGTTTTGCAGCCTCTGGTCCTGATATCCACGTTCGGGCTGAGGAACAAATTCCAAAGTCAAAAAGGATATTTTGGTAGAGGCTTCCATCAAGAAGGTCAAGCCTGGTTGGAAATGGAAAATGATGACCCCATTCAAAATGACTGTCAAATGTTAAGGTGAGCATAAAATCCAAATCCCTGATTGGCCATCAGAATCTCCAGACCTATCAAACTCAACGTGTTTTATAGACTATATAAAAGTTTACAAAGTCACCTTGCATCATTTGAATTTAGAAATTGGTGATGTTTTGCATGAATGAATGGTCAGAAATCCCTACTGAGAAGAGCCTGAACATATTATAAACACAATAGGAGTTACCTGCTCTAGTGTTATCAAAGCCAGAGGCAGATCAGCAAATGTTGATAACTGGGGTGTGGACTATTTTTACATCTTATATTTAGAAGAAAATGTATTTAGTGATATAAAATACTGTATAACATATTGTCTCATATTTGTGATAACAAACGAAAACTATTTGTTTAAGCTAACATTCACGTACATCTTATCATGATATGAAGACGTTTGATGGCAGCGCATGTTGTAGACTTGCTCATGTTGCTTTCATGTAGGACTGTGAGTAAAAGAAAAGCCATCTTGCAGCAGTTGGATAAGACATACACAAATGTAAGGAGCACCTTGCGATAGCACACGACAGAAAGTAAATGTGAGCAAATATTTCCCGATCATAGATTATCCACCTCAGTCACAGGTGAGCTTCTTTTTGCAGTGTTCCTTATCTGAAGATTCCAGAATACAGAAGCCTGTTTTCGGTCCATTTTGAGACTTTACACAGCAGTATTTTCCTGATAGGGAAATAATCTTGGCTGTACTTGTGTGATTCTTTCTGGTCTGTTTTTTCCCCCATCCCTTGCATAGCTTTGGCGTGATTTATCAGTCACACACGTGGCAGACAGAACTTTCTGTGATTGTACTGAAGGACACTTCCATTGCAGTTTCTCGTGCCTAGCGCTGACCACGCAGCAGAATGGACAGAAGAGGACTAGCTCTCACAGGCCTTCAGGACAAAGAGGAATACTATACCTGCACTTTATTAATTTTGTAGATGAGTGAGTCACATGGTTGTCCAGATAATAATAATAATTGCTTACACTTATATAGCGCTTTTCTGGATACTCCACTCAAAGCGCTTTACAGGTAATGGGGACTCCCCTCCACCACCAATGTGCAGCCCCACCTGGATGATGCGACGGCAGCCATAGTGCGCCAGAACGCTCACCACACACCAGTTATCAGTGGGGAGGAGAGCAGAGTAATGTAGCCAATTCATAGAGGGGGATTATTAGGAGGTAAGGGCCAATTGGAAATTTGGCTAGGACACCGGGGTAACACCCCTACTCTTTTCGAGAAGCGCCCTGGGATTTTTAATGACCACAGAGAGTCAGGACCTCGGTTTTACGTCTCATCTGAAGGACGGCGCCTGTTTACAGTATAGTGTCCCCGTCACTATACTGGGGCATTAGGACCCACATGGACTACAGGGTGAGCGTCCCCTGCTGGCCCCACTAACACCTCTTCCAGCAGCAACCTTAGTTTTTCCCAGGAGGTCTCCCATCCAGGTACTGACCAGGCTCACACCTGCTTAGCTGTAGTGGGTTGCCAGTTGTGAGTTTCAGGGTGATATGGCTGCTAGTGATCGTGGCAGACTTGCATTGTGACTTACATTATCCTCAGGAAGGAGTCTGCATTCAGTGTGCTGTACCTGGTTTTGTGTTCTCAATTACAGTACAGCAGCAGTTGTACAGTTTTACAAATCAATTGTTAATTAGGATATTTGGAATGTGATCTCACACATTTTACCTTCAGTGTGTGTTTTTAAGAATGGAAAGATCTTAAAATTATTGAAATGCATCTCTTAAACAAGAGGGAATGTTTAAATGGATATAGGATTTTTTTGCATGGCTCTCATGAAAATGGTACATTCCTTAATATATTTTCAATGATGCCATTCTTTGTTTATGGATCTCTTTTACATTTTGAAGCAGGTAGATTGTTCTTATGATAAACTGTTATTTTTTTGAAGTGTGTTGAGGTACATTTAATTAAAATTTCTCATTTTAAAAATGAAGTGCAGGTTATTTCCCTGCCTGGAAAGGAATCTTTTATTATAGTTTCTTAAATGAGTTGGAAGAGGCTGTAAATACAGTGATGACCTGGTGACCTTTTAATTCATAAAGAGTCTAATGATAGTGTAGATAACCTATAATATGCATTCTAATAAGCTTATTTTGAGGCTGCAGTGTGTGGTCTTAAAAGCTTTGAACTTTATATAGTACATTTCTTCTCCCTATTTTTAAAATAGTGTTAGAAATAAGAGAATTTTGCTTTTGAGATATCATTTTCCACGACTGGATGGAAAATGGGACCTGACATGAAAGAGTATTTTATAAGTATTCTGTCTGTAATAAATTATTTCACATCCCTGTTACATCTTCATTCTGTTTTTATAGGTTCTGGGAATTTCAGAGTATAGATTTATCTGCATTGGCAAGAAAAGGCCCTGAGTATTTCATAGTACTGATCTGCAAAATTGAGATTTGTTCCCCTTAGTTGTCATTCTCTATCGTTCAGTTCAAGGCAGATGTTTCCTGCTTTAATGCCGGTTTCTCTGCAACCGCAACTCACAGAATTACAGCTCAGCAGAAACAGTGAAAATCACCTTTACACGAAAGACAGTATCCAGTGTCTTACAAGTCCATTGATCTAAAAGAAAGTCTAGACATGTACTAGACAAATTCATGTTTTTATCAACAACATTTTGAAAACCACCAGAGTTTGGGAATCCTGTTCTGAACTGCAGCATTTCTTGAACTACTGTACATTTTGCTTTTATGTCTTGCTAACTGTAAAGCCCATTCTGAAATGTAGGTGCCAGCCAAATTTGATCATTTTCCTGACACTGCATAAAACACAAACACCCCACATGTTTTCGCGAGCAGTCTTCCATCGTGTAGCCTGAGCAGTAAACAAAATGATGTGCATAACTTTATCTGCTTATACTGTATATACACACATTTAACATATCTTAAGACATTAAGAAATGTTTGGGGGAAAATGGACATCTGGAAAGTTTAGACAATATCTTGGCATCGATTCTGTAACTGTTAAAGACCGTTAAAAGCAGGCTTTTACAAAATGGATTTTGGCAGCATTTCTGTGCTTCTCTGCAGAGTTCCCGATTTCATCCTTAATCATTCATCATGTCACATGGCTCATGAAATGAGTCATAGAAAAGACAGAACTTTTTAAAAACATATGTACAAAGAAACTGAAGGGATAAAAGCCTGCAGCTTTGATGATTTTCCTTCGCTCAGATTGTTTGAAGCTTGCTTTGCGACATGCTTTTCATTAGAAACTATAAAAAACATTTGCACAGAATGTCTACAGGAGGCCACGTACGCTGTGTGGTTACATGACACAGCGCCTTTTAAAGGCCTAATAGTTTACTTGCCTAATGGCTGTTGTGTTTTCTTCTGTGCTGGACTTGGTACTGAATTAGCGTGTGAAGGTGTGTGGTATATAACAAATTTGAAATGATCCATTGTACTTTGTGAAAGATGACAAAATCTAAGTTTTTAGAATGATTTAAGGTGGTGGGGGCCTACTGTAGATGTGCTTTCTACATAAGATGTCACCACTTCTCAAAAAGCCTGGAGGTTTCTAGTGAAGTTTCCAAGTTCTGATTACTCTTATGTATGGTGGAAAGCGATAGTAATTGTAAGGATCTTTTATTTCTTCCCACTTTTGAAACTAACGTCTGGTTTTCGGACACTGAGATGCTGAACAATGTCATGGCGTATCTGTACTGGGACAGAGAGGCAATAAAATTGTTGACAAAATCAGAACGTGCATTAACGAAGATGACTGTCCGACCGCCATCTCTGTTGTCGATATAGTTGGCCAATTAATCCCAAACAGGGTACTTATCATTGCGGTGAGGATATCACTAACATCTGAATGCATTAAGATAACCACAAATCAAAGTTTTTTATGCCTGTCTCTTTCTTAGGAAGTGCTGAACTTAATGAAACATGAACAATCTAATCAGTTGTGAGGTTTAAATCCAAAGTAGCTAATTTTCACATCTACAGCATGTTAAGCTGCTTGACCTGCAAATCATTACCAGCTTGTCAAAACCACAGTGCTACCTCTGAAAAGATCATTTGGCCAATGAACATCCACATCATTCCAGAATCAACTTGATTAAAAACAAAATCACAGTACAAGCTAGTCTGTAAAGACGAATGTTAATATGTGTTCCTGCTGTCAACAGGAGTTGGATGAATTGAGCTGATCCCCACTTGATATCGCAATAGTCAGTGGTCATGCTGATCGTTTTTTACTTGAAGTAATGTGTTCCATGCAGTTTGCTGAGAAACGTGTTATGGTCTGGCATAGTCAAGTGTGAGTCGCTATCATGTGTGTGGAGGCACTTGTGAAACTCTCTTACTACGGTCCTGCTGGATGTCTCTGAGAGCTCCAGTCATTTCTCATACTCTCTTGACTCCTGCTTAGGCCAAGAATAATGTTTTCTTCCCATCAGTGTTACTTTGGCCTAGAGCTGGGGAGCTATGAAAGTGCTGATACAGGAAAAGAATGGAAGGTTTCTGGCCAGCGAAAACTAGGACGTTGCCTCACTGTCGACCTTGGAGTCTTTCCAGCTGGAATAGTGAGCAAAGGGGGAGGAGGGAGCTTGCTAAGTGGAAGAACTTGCTGTGAAAACGGGGAGGAGCGCGGGCCTGTGCTCCAGAGCCCCTGGAGAGAGCCTGTGCCTTCAGTACAGTGCTCAGACTGAGAGCTCTGCTTCCGCTGTCGTGTTGGGTACAGTCGCCTGCGAGATTCTGCATCTTCTCGGCCTGCTATCAAACATACTTCAGGCTGACTATCCTCAAGAAAAGAAATATCGAATGTCCTCCATGTGTTATAATTTGGAGGACTCGCACCAGAGATGTGGGACCCCTCTTGAAATGATGGTGATTACTATGCTTTTTCTTTGGGGATTTTCAGATCTAAATCCCTGGATGAAAACTCATGAAATTGCCTATGGGATGTTGTGTCAGAGTGTTCCTCTTGACGGGTTGCTTGGCTTCCTGCACTTTTTTAGATTTTTCATAAAAGTTTGGACATCTTCATGTCATCTTCTCTGATATTGATGAAAGGGCATGTCTGAAACTTGGTATACAGTGGTATCCACTGCACCGGATTTAGACTTCAGGGATGGTCCTGTGAATTATCATCAAGGAATAGTCCAATTGAATAAAGATGGGTCATGGTTACTGTGAAATGCAAATTGCAGCACTTATATGCAATATCTTATTATAACTCCTTACAGAGTGCACACAAGGTTATGGTTGTTATGGGATACATATAGGAAATTAAATCAACTAGATAAAGTGTCCTGCAAAATCTCCTGATGGTGAGAATGTGTGATCCTCAGTTGCTACTGTTTTAGGTATAGTATAACGTATAAGCCTACTTTTTAAAATATTCCCTCTAAAACAATATGGAGACTGGTATGATGTTGACAACAGCAGTAAGTCAGAAGAAGATCAGATCTCTGTAATATCATGAATGAAAAAAGGGATGGGGTCATACAGAGAGAGCCCTTAAATCCGTTTCCAACTTGGATCTACTGTATATCACTGTCTGTCCGTAGGGGCAAATGTTGGGCTGCACAAAACTCAGTGCTGTACAGCTTCACTGGGAAAACCACTCAAAACATGTTCATGTTCAGTTACTCAGGAGTAAACATTATTTTGAAGTGTTTAATCCAGCGTTTTTTTAACAAAAGTATCGTGACCTTGCAGTAATCAAATTAAGTGCATCGTTGCCAGACTCGGACTTGGGTGGCTTTAGTGAGCTTAAGAACAACATAGATGGATTTCATCTGTCTTCTGGTCTCAGACAATATAGTATAAACACTTACCGGAATCTTGGTAATATCTAGTTAACTGCAGGAAAAAAATAAGAAGACCCAAAGCAGTTTACTTATTTGCACACTTAAGACTTAACTTTCAGTAGGAGGTAATGGTTGTGTAATTTTGAAAACAATGAGGTTACAGGGTTGGAAATGGTGTGTTGTGATTAAAAAGTCAACTGCCCCATTGCGTCTCTGACGGGGCTTAATATACTGTAGCTGCAGAAGTTCATCACAAGCAGGGTGTAAAGGATTTCATAACGTATGTGCTTTTAGATAAAAGAGTTACTTTTACGATGTTTCCCTGTCAGCATGCATGGCCTGTTTTCCTTCTAAGGCTTCTACCTTAAAAGTGTCAGTCTTGATTTAAGAAGTACAGCTGAGCTGTTTCCATGGAAATCAGTGACCTCGTATTGTCAAACCCTCCTTTTAATTTGCTGGGGTCTAGCTGCTTGTCATTGACAGTACTGTCAGCTTGGGCTCTTGAGTGACTTTGTCTCATTTGCTTAGATTTGGATTTCTAAAGCTGTTAAGCAGAGCTGCATAAAATAAAAGTTTAGGGAGGTTGTGTTGTAAAGCAGAGCATTGGGTCTGATACAGTAAATGTAAAATAGAAATAAGTACTTACAACTTAAGCAGAATGTCCAATAATAATAATTATAATGTTGCTTTATTAGCCCCTATACAATTTCTTGCATTAGGAATTTGTCTTTTCGCATACCCCAGCTTGCTCTCCATGAGACACACAGACAGGGAGAGAAGCTTGGGGTCAGAGCACAGGGTCAGCCATTGTACAGCACCCCTGGAGCAGTTGGGGTGAAGGGCCTTGCTCAGGGGCCCAACGGAGTAGGATTCCTCTGCCGGCTGTGGGATTTGAACTGGCAACCTTCTAGTCACAGGCACAGATCCTTAGCCACAGAGCCACCGCTCTGCCCACTTGGTCCATCAGCCTCATATGTGTATTTTGTTAACTGACCTTTGGGATTTCCTCGAATTAATTCATTATCTGCAGTGTAGGCGGGAAATGCTTTAAATACACGTAACATTTTTGCCCATTCTGAGGACCTCCCATGCACTTTCATCAGTGGTTTACACTTTTTTTCCTCCATGTTTGTGGTGTACTGTATATTTCCTTTCAGTCACTATATTCCTATTGCCTTACAGTCCCCGTGACTGTGGGGTTGCTTTCTAAACTGGAATGCAGAGCTAGAAATATGAAAAATGTTCTTTCTTAAATACATAAAAGACAAAGCAACTACCCCCCAACTCTAAGGCTACAGACCTTAGAGAGGCCAAGAGTCACTCCATGCAGGACTTTTATTAGAGTTAGTCTGATAGCACTGTACTGTCACACAGTCAAATGAGGTAAGTGAGGATTAGTGTACTGCAGCTTGTGGTCTACTGTAGCAATTCTTATTCCTATTCCTGAAGCCCTAACGTTCTGGTAGTTTTTCTCCAGGAATGGCTGGGGACAGCTCTGTTGTAGGTCTGCTGTCTAGCTTCAATCTCTTTTAGAAATCAAGGAGCTCAGTTATTGGAATGCACAGATCTTTTACGGGTTTTGTTTATTTCCGATTCTAATTAGTTTTTCTTTTGCCAGAAAAGCGGAATTACTTTCAGATGCTTTTCTGCACTGGAATGGAATTAAAAGAACTTTTGAAGCTGCGCGTGATTGCAAGCTATTTTTCAGAAACTGGAGGGCCTTGTGGTTTTTTTTGCTTATATTGATGAGTCATACATAAAAACACTCCCGAGAGATTTTACTGTGCTGGTGCTAACCCTGTGGGGAAACACAATGTCAATATGAATACCCAACCTGTTGCCATGTCTCACTTTTTGTTGCCTGTACCTCAGCAGGTCATAACCTTTGTTATGACCTGCTATCACACCTGAAGAAGGCTCCACGGCCGAAACGTTGTGTTCTCTTTCTTCTTTTTTTCAGCATGGAATAAACCTATTACTTGTTCCTTTGCAACCTACGCATGCTGACGCAGCTACCCACCTGAACTACTATAACCTTTGTTTAGCCCTCCTGACAGGTGTGTCTTTTTGAAAGTAACTCATTTGAAGTCCTGAAGTTGTTGATGTTGGAACAGCAGACACCCCAGTTCTCTTGAACAAAGGAGGACAGTAATTTTGTAGTTAATAATCAAGCAGTGGTGGCTCTGAAGTGTGTGTTTGTGGAGGGGAGGGGTGTCAACGAGAATGTCGTGCCCTACTCACAGGGATAAGTTGTATACTGTAGTTAAGGGTTGTCAGATCTTCACTGCAGCGGGAGGTAATGGTCTTGTGTGTGGGTATAGCACTTGTTATACTGGCGATTTTTGCGGATTAGGTGTTTTGGTGTATGCAATCTGGAATCTGGGCTCTGCAGTTGACAGTGTTACATAATAAGGAAAATATATACAAATAAAAAGGTTGGTTCAGGATAGTTTCCTTACTGTCTGCTTTCTTGGTCAGTAGATCATATCCCAATCACACCTTCTTCACAATAGGAAACAGTTTTCATATGTAAAGTGATTTCATATTAATCAGTCCTGCTCTGTCCTTTCCTTATGTAAGGCCTAGAATAATCTCTGCTTTGTGAAAGTCACTGAAAAGGGCTTCTGGAGAGGCCTTGACAACTTCAGGTTTTAATTAATACAGAACTAGTTTAGACTGTTCATGAAGTCTTACAGGTAGGACATTAATTCAGCTCTTGAATTGCCTAGTTTTGGAAAAGAATATTACAAGTACGTTGTATGGTAATGTGATGCTCATAAGCTCCAGTAAACACAGAATGTGACATTGAGATGCTTTCAACCACTGATGCCCTAAACAGAAATGTAGTAATATTGAAATCCCATTAATCTTCTGCACGAAGATGTTGGTTTGAAAAATGTCTGGGCAATATGAGTTAACATTTCCATCCCCAGGCCAGTTTTGATTATATGAGCAAGGTACTTCAAGCAGTGTGTGATACGAAAGAAGGATAATGAAATAGGATGACACAAAACGCAAAAAAGAATTTTGAAGAACCTAAAAATTACAAATGAGAGGACGTCATATGGCAGAACTTGCCTGTTTGGTAGATAGTAGCTGATTGATCCCAGGAACTCATGTATTTCTTTAAAGAAGTTAGGTAATCAGCTTTTAGTCCAAAGCCTCCTAAATAGCTAAACAATACACTTTCCAGGTCAGTTCTCTTCATGTCATTTCTCCCCCAAGGAAACAACAGCTTTTTATGTTGATAGACGTTTTAGCCATACGTTTGTGGGCTTGAGGAGACGTTCGGTTTACTGATTCTGTGTGTTTGAAGATAATGATTATTATTTGTGTAATTCTTTGTTGACCTTCTGAGAAACTTGTCATTAGTACAGTATTCATCTCTGACTTATCAAATGTCTTTAAAACTAAGAGCCCTGAAACACATGATTATGTTTTTAATGACATTCTTGAACTCTGAATACCATAGGGATGCTCAGACTCTTGTTGACTGCAAACAGGAAGATTTGCACTGTCCTGTGTTGCAGTAATAAGAAGCAGTGAGGTCCACTGTCTCTTCGGTTGAAGTGCCGAAAGCTCATGAGTCATTTTGACGAAAATTCTTTGCTTGTGTGTGACTGCTTGGCGGGATTCCGATTTTCAGGCTAACCAAATGGTACCGTTACTTTATTGTTTCCGTCAGAAACAGGCATGGAATAGAGATAGATATGTGTTAGACTTAGTCTCTTTCATTCTTCAGCTGTAAGAAGAATTAGAGCCTGATTACCTCACTGCCAGTAATTATCACTTTAGCTAACTATCTCACAAGGAGTGGCCTGCTGTCTGCTGTTTACAAGTGAACACAAGAAGTCAATTAGTTAATGAATAACTCATTTAAAATGTATCCATGCATTAAAATACACAATGAGAGTACCTAGTGATATAAATAATCTAGTGGAAGATTGCTGGCAGGGACGTCTGCTGAACCTGACTGATAAGCTATACTGTACATGCCTCTTGGCCTCTTGTTGACATCTTTGGTGCAATTTAGGTTTGCATTTCAGATTTCTAATCTCTGATTGGATAGTTTTTAATTAGCTGTATATACAGAGGGGGGAATAGAAACTGGATCTTGAATCCAGGTAATACAATTTACATGATCAGATTACTCATTAACATTGACAAAATTAAGTTTATTTGCAGCGTGCTGGTGCAAATTAAGTGTGGATGGAAGAATGTAGAAAACCACAGAGCTGGCAGATTCATCTTCCTTAATGCCCTCATGGCCCAAATTATTTTCTTAAAGTCTTGTAGTTCACTAGATTAAGCAGAATCCTTAATTTCCTGTTAACATCTCCCCTTGAAATATGTGTGTGTGTGTGATGAGGGCATGTTTTTTTCAGTAGACGAGTGCCGTCATCATGAGAATCTGTTTGCAAGCCTCCGAAAAGTGACACACACAATCAGGTGTAAGAGAACCCTGTGTGAGCAGTTGAAGAGAGATTATTATCACCTAGAGAGAGATAATACAATTGGTGCATCTGCGCGTCAAGAGGAAATGAGGTTAATAGTGATAAGGGTGCAGTTTCACAGACCCGTGTTCCTCTCTGGAGTTCCTGCAGGAAGTGTGACCTGCTGTGACAGTACCTTGCCTCTTTCCCCAGGCAGCAGTTCAGATCCATTAGTATTTGACACATCCTGTACGCAGCACTTTCCTTTGATGATTCCATCAGCAGGGAGATGTGTGTCGCAAATGGGACACTTGTTGTGTCAGACGTAGAGGAATTGTCTCCTTGTTATTCCTTGCAAGGCAAAGTGACTTTTGTTGTCAATTTATTTTTCCAAGGTGACATTTTGCCTTGAAAAGCTTTCAACGTAGAAGCATGACATCAGAAGGCCACTAAAGCTACATGAATGTTGTTGGGGAATTTTTTTTCCCATTACTTTCATGAGTGGCTTTCTAGTATTTACTCGGAACTCATTAAATAGTATACTTTAAAGCCATTATCAATCTGTTTTCCCCAATCTGACAGTGTGAAATATATGGGAGAAGTGGTGTATATTGGTTTATACTTGTTTGTAGTGTAAAATCCACACTGTGACATTGCTGTTGAGCAGAGTCGATCTCATGGCGCAGATGGCTGCACTCTGAACAAACATGGGAGCACAGCGCTCTGTATTCTCCTTGACATAATTACACCTGCGGTGGAAGTTAAAACACACTCTTAAAGGACCTGAAAGCTGCAATTTCTTCATGCTTTCAATCCCACAAGTACAGTAATTCTCCTTTTTGTCCCTTCAGACGAGTCAGAAATAGAGTTCTGTACCTTTGGTTAATACGGTTTCTCTTGACCACCCGTTATCACAACGTTCCGCCCGCAAGTCAAAGGCCTGCAAAGCTTGTGATGCTATTCAGGAAGCCTTTCTTGTGCTTACAGATATGGTCAAATATGGTATTAAATTATTAAATCCAGATATTATAATACGTAGTACACAGACCTGCGTTACTGTGGAAATGAAAAGCTTAGCCTCATCTACTTTGTACTAGAATCGAAAAATAACCACATGAGTTGTGCAGTTTGACTCCGTCCTCTGGCCAGGTTTCAGGATATTCCATATTTCATCAGCTGTCGTGTATTTACATGATCCTGGAAGTGTCACAGAAAATAAATGAGAAAATGCAGTACAACATGAGAATAATGGAACTCAGAATGGCTCTATCATAGCAATGATAATCCTAAACATTTGGAAAACTGTTCTTCCTCCTTTGATTGCTACACACTTTTTTACGTAACAAAGAACAGTCAGCAGTATAAGGCAGAAAAAGCTTTGAAAATCTGTTTCTGAAATTTACTGTAGACAAGGAGAGAAAATAGGTTAAATGTAATTAAGAAAGAAATCTTGAAGTCCTGTGTATGTTGGACATGTACCCTGATAAACATGGTTTCCAATAGTCTGTTAGGGCCTGCTGCAATGGTTTTTGGATTAAAGACATTTGCAGGGGGCTGCAGGGAATCTCATGGATAATAGTAGAAATAAATACCTTGTATTAAATGCCCTGTTAGATCATGACTGTGCATATCCTGTCCTTGGTTCACTGGGACACAGATCATCTACCACCATCCTCTTTATTGGCTCTGCTTGGACTAGAAGACCAAAAAAACATTCATTACTTTTGCAAGCCACAGACCTTTCGTATCTTGTTTTCTGAGCAATAGGGTTTTTATTTCCCTGTTCATCACGGGGCAATCATTAAAATTAGGTCAGCTAAGGATACTTTTGGATAACACCTCAGGAACTAACAGAAATAGCGCTAGATTAATTTCACAGTTTGAGATTAAGAGAACTAGCCTTGTTTTTGTAGGCTGATGTATGAGACAGGAAAATGTATCAAAGATATATTTTTAGACTGTGCTGTTACCACCTGTAATGAGGAACTGTACTTTTTCAGAAATTCAGGCTCTTACTATCATAAATATGTTAGACTTGACTTGCTTTTGTTTTTATAAGAGGCTTTTATTTTCTTCTAAATTGTTTTTGAGAAAATCAGAGAAGAAAGCACTTCAGTGTAACAGAATTGTATTAAAAGAGAGATTTGCAGATACCCGTACATTCTTAGTGTATATGTCGCAAAGCTCAACAGTGATTTGCAGAGCTGGCTAAGCTTTTAATTGGAAATAAAGCTGTGGAAAATTACAAAATGAAATCTGTTCTTGTGATCATGGTTTAGACAAATTTATATTAACCAGCATCTTTCTGTAGAGTTAAGAGCACAGTTGCAAGCGAAGTGTGGTAAATGCATTATAGATTTTCCTGTGTGTGAAATTGTACTGCTTTTTTTAAATCTAAGGCTCCACTAAACACATGGCACAGTAATAATACTTGTGTACATCTGTAGACAACTTTTCATTCCAAAGGGTCCCAAAGTGCCTTTCGTATAGTAGGAGACCCACTTTGTCCTCCATTAAAGTGCAGACCCCACCTGATACCAGCTATTATATACCAGCAGACCCACTAAACTGGTGAGGTTAAGGTCATTTGTGTTTTTTTTTAATTCTCTAAGTGTACTGTACATGTGCGAGTTTCCTAGTGTTATTCTTTATTTTTTTATATTTAAACTTCCCAATATTCTTGTTAGGTACTCCTCATTAACTTTGAACAGTAAACTCATAAGAAATGTTGTTTCTCAATCACTTTTGCACACCTTAGTGTTTGGTATCAAATGTCATGACACTAATCAAGCCTTTCCTAATCCCTCTTATTTATTTACACAGTCAGGGTGTCTATGTGGCTTCTAAGGACTGTAATCTGTATCTTGGTTCCCACCCTCCAAAGCGCCACCCACTGATGATGTCACCTCTGCAGGCTTTGTTCTTTGCAGTGTTCCAGAATGTTAGTTGTGCTGGCTGTAACTGCTCTGACAATGCAGGCAATAAAGGATCTGTTTTGTTACATTAATGAAAGCCACTCCAAAAATAGGCCCTGTGGCATTCAGTTTCCTGTGTTTGGCAGCAAGGCCTAAACGTCTTTTTTCTGCCTTCTTTTTTGTGGGCGGATGGTGGGACGTGTCATATTAGAAACAGGGGCAGCCGAGCCTGCTTCAGAATTTGTACTGGAAGGACCAAGGAAGGGAAAGTTGTGTGCCTGAAAAACAAGGCCGGAAAAAACCTCTTATTATCTATTAAGAGAGACAAAGGGACTCAAATGAAACCAAAGTAGTTGTAAGTTACACACATACAGCCAGAGATGCAGGACCCCAGTGGTGTACCTAAGTGAAACAGAAAGCAGTGAAGATGTGTCCATCAGGATAAGAGCAGAGAGCTCTTGATGTCCATCATGAATAGGATACCACAGTGGCTATAGCCTCTCCAGAGTTTAAGGAAGGGATGCTTTCTGGTGTCCATGTGTTTGACGACACAAGAGCACTTCACTCTTAACGCATGAGCATTGGAACCATCTGGACAAATTACCCGTGTGGTTTCAGTGGTCTCAGGGTGCTCACCAAGTGAACCCCAAAGCAAACCATGACCGACAGAGTTTGTATGAAGGAAGCTTGGTATGACAGGCAGCAATGGAGAGTCTGGAATCTCTGAGTATTCAGTCAGTTTTCATATTGGATGACATACTGGCCTTCAGATCAATTTGAATTGTGTATCCTGTTTGTACATTTATGAATATTCCAAATTGTATGAGCTCTGTCGTGTAGGTGAATAACACAATCTATTATTTATAAAAATGGACAGTGTGGCTTGGGAAGTTTGATAAAATGAACTCCCTTCTTCCTTCTGTGGTGTCAAACACGGTACCAAAACTTGCGGCAGTTTCCACTGTTCAGCTGAAGCGTCAAGGTTTCTGTGAAGTGAATTATTGGACTTCCCTTCAGGATTTTCATTTCCTCATTGATCCTTCCTCCTCTCTTTTCTGTAATGTTTTCTTGAGAGAAATGCCATTATCCATCATGCCATGCATTGTACAGTTGCATTTCCTGACGTTGGAAAAGTTGACCTCAGTATTTCAAATTGACAAATATGGGATGGTTATTCTGTTCTTTTTTGAGAAAAAGAAATGGTCCTGTGCTTTTTTGCCTTATAAACTCATATTTTGGCCATAAGAGCACTCTGTAAAGTTTATAAAAAAAATTGACATCTGCTTCTTTCACTTCCATCACTTAAAGTCTGTGCTTGAGGTTGTTTTTAATATACCTTTTTCTATGTGGCCATGAGCCAGGACTTAAAGAACCTAGATAGAGATGAGTGTTGTATAGAGCTTTCTGTTTTCTCTACTAGTGACATGACGACTTGGTCCATATGAAAGTTTCAGCAGAACCTGGACTGGACTTGTGTAGGAGTGAGAAGGGAAATAATTAGGTATCTAATGCTGTTGGGCTCTGAGATTGTCAGAGCAGAGCTGGGAGAACAATCTGTTTGTTGAAAGACATTCAGTAGAATCTGCTGCTGTTCCAGGAATGTCATTTCAGTCCTTGGGCTGATTTTTTAAAAACAAATTTTGTCTTGATTTCAACATTTCTGTTTTGAAGCACTTTCAGTTGCCAACATCCACGTTTTTCATTGTCATTGTTGGAATTTGAAAATGATCCCAAGTGTTTTTAAGTTCTTGATGGAAGGCTAATGCCTGTGGTTCAGTCCTCCATTCAGACTGAGTGTGTGCGGTCTCTTCAGTTTCCTACTTGCTAGTGCACAAGCGCACTGTTTGGTTTGCTATCTTTTGAATACGATTTCCGTTTCCCCAGATTGTCTTAAACCATAGAATGTTTATAATTTGTTTCATTAAGTAATATGTCAGCTTCTGCTTTTGGTTGGTCTGTTATTGTTATATCAATAATTAACACAAAAGAGTACTTTTTACCTCAACAATAACATTTTTTTAATTGTGATTGTGTATTTATATCTGATAGTGACACCGGTACAGTATGTTTTATCCTACGTGATGTGACTGGCTCCTGTTTAACTGCATTCTTTTGTTTTTCAACAGGGCAGCAATTGAAGAGGTAGAGGGAGACGTTTGCGAGCTGGAATCTAAGCTAGATAAGGTGAGCCCCTCTGGTCATATACCTGTACTGTAGATACAGGAGCTTTAACCAGCAGCAGCATTATAGAGCAGTATAATGAATGAAGGAGAAACATTCGGTAATGTTACAAACAAAAGGAGGCCATTTGACCCATCTAACACTTTTAATAGATGGTAGCTGATTGAGAGGGGCATCTCATTCAGGCCTTTCTAAAAAGAAGTCAGAGAATAGGCTACTACGGCCTTGGCCTGGTTTCTTGTTCCACAATCCCAAAACCCCTTGCACCAAAAATGCCTCCAGTTCTCAGTTTTAAATGCACTTGCACTTGTTTCCTCTGGCTCGTGTGTCACGGTTGATTCTGAAGAAGTTCATTTCCTGGTATTTGTCAGTGGCTTCTGAAGATTTTGAATAAGTGGGGTCCCCCTGTTGTTTTATCTGTTCATGACACTAAAGGTTAAATTCTTTTGACTTTTCAATGTGGGACATTTCTGTAAACCTGGGTAATGTACCTTGTTGCTCTTCTCTCGATTTGAATGCAGAGCAGCAGCATGGAGAACAAGCAGGTAGCTGTTACCTTTGCTGTAGCCTGTGCTCTCCTTTGTGATGAGAAAAAAAAGAAGAGGATTTGTCGCAAAACTTGGAGTTCACCACATTTTTTTTTGGTCGTGGTACCTCCGGCTGAGCGCTCATTGGCTGTAGACTGTTGCAGACACAAGAGCCCACCCCTATGACGTGCGACTCGCCACGAGAAAATCAAACCAGTTTGACTTTGTCATCGGGGCTGTTAAGAGCGCTATGACTGAGTCGCTGGGGGTGTCACGCTACACAGCTGGCGGAAACGGGCACGCGCTGTGACTCTACAACTCGCTGTGATTTTCTTACGATTATGTAAATGAAGGCTACGACTGAAAATCACAGGAAAAGTCATGAAGTGTGGCGCCTGCATAAGGCATTTTACCAAATCTTTCCTCCACTTCTGTTGTGTATTGCGCAGTTGTGTGCACACCTGGTTACAGTGAGCGTGGTGTGGCACAGTGACAAGCTCCTTGTTTCTGCAATCCGTCTCACTTCCCTTACAAAGGAAATGCACATACTGTACATCTTGCACAATGGAGCTTCGCTTTCTGGATTCTGGCTTTCGTAGAAGAGATGACATTTCTTTTTAGATAGCCCTGGTATACTGGAGGAGATCCTGCAAAATTTAAACTTTTTAAGTCTAAAAACTGACTGTAGCATCCGAATGAACATAACAGGATGAATTTCTCTAAAATTTTGTTGAAATTCTTTCTAGGCGCGTTTCTGTAAATCGTGAGTTAAAAAAAAAGTTATTTGCAGGAAAAAGTTTGTGGGGAAAAAATACATCATCGCAAGCTCTGAGTCATGTTGGTAATACATCCTAAAACAAACTGAATTATCTGCTTGTGCTGTCAGTTTTATTAACGATAACGTTGTAAATGAGATGTAAATATATTTAAACCCTTTGCTCACTCTGCTGGTTTGTAAATTGAATTTGCAACAACAATAATAACAACAGGCTCAAGCCGAATGGCGCTATGTGTGGAAAGACAGGTGGAAGTTGATTATGAGTTATACAGCCAGAGAAGTCAGTAAAAAACAAGTTATGAACAGAGGGTAGGGTGTCGTTAGCGGAGTATCCTAAGTAAGTTGACTTCCCCTTTGATGGGATTAAGTGCTGGCAGGGAGGGCTGTTAGATGTTGTTACAGTCTTTCCCCGGGGAGAATAGCTCCTACTGTGCACCCTGGCCAACAAGTGCCTCTCTCTGGTGCACTCCAGTGGGAGTCGGTGTGCTTGAGGCCTGTGTCGCTGTGAGCCCTGCAGCAGGGCAAGGAGAGACATGGGCGCTGCCTTTCTGTCATTCTCATTGACAGCCTGCGTGCAATCTACATAAACAAGAAGGGAAGTGTCCTGCTCATTTCCTTATTTGAAAGCAAACAATGTTCAGCTGAGCTTTTAATTCTTCCCTTTTGGTATCATTAACTTCCCACCAACGAGAGGCCAGTTTCTGTATAAAGCCCAAAATGAAATACTGAGTTTAAGTTGAAAACAAAACAAAAGGGTAGCCTTTTTTCAAATTCATCAGAATGTCAGGTCTGCTTTACTCCTGTTTGTTGTGTGCAGTTTTGTACAACACTTCATTACATTGTTCAGCTTTCTGTTATTCCTCTTATAGGAAAGCAAAAATTGAAATATATGGTCCCAAAGCCACAGGTGTACCTAGATAACTAGTTTTTTTCTGCTGAAAATCTATTTTGGATATGCTACATTTTTTGGCAAAGAGCAGATTTACTGAAACAGGTAGCTGAACTGGGATCATTCCTGGAGATTAATGTGTCTGCATCCATCGCATTGGTCCCCAGATGGGTTCTGCTGTATCTGTCTTTAAGCTTATTTATTTAATATAAGGCATAAAAGGGCAGTGCAGTGGCTCTGTGGCCTGTAGCTGAAAAGTTGCTGGTTTGTATCCCACGGCCGGCAGAGGAATCCTACTCCGCTGGGCCCCTGAGCAAGGCCCTTAACCCCAACTGCTCCAAGGGTGCCATATAAATTGCTGACCCTGCGCTCTGATCCTAAGCTTCTCTCCCTGTCTGTGTGTCTCATGGAGAGCAAGCTGGGGTATGCGAAAAGATGAATTCCTAATACAAGAAATTGTATATGGCCAATAAAGCGATCTTATAAAAGTATTTTTTTTCTTTCTCTTCAGGCTACCAAAAAATTCAACTGAATTAAATGAACTTACATTCTTCATTTACATAGCCATGTGTGAGAACTGCTTATATTTACCAATATTTGTTTATTGATGTTTGTCAAATGTATACAGGACAAATTGCTTTACATTGTTCTACAAAACTAAATGAATTTCTAAACTCGTAGTGGTGAATGTACTTCCTTTTAACCTCAGTATTTTTGTAGTGCAATATGGGATGTGTAATATTGTGAAGAGTATATGGTTAAGACTTAACATATTTCTTTATCTTGTTTATCACCTTTTAAGATTTTTTTTCCTAAACCTTTTGAGATTTATTTTGAACATAAGAACCAATCTGGCGTTTTGCATAATTCTCATATAGCGTTTTTTCATTCTGAAGGCAGGAACCCAAAATGTGGTGAATGTCAAACCCCGAGATGCAATATGCAACCCAGAGTGGTCTCCTTTCGGAGAAGCCTGCTCAGTCCCAAAACTTCAGTTTCTAAGGCTTCGCTCAGAGGCCTTAAAAGCACTGTCCAATCTTTCTTCTTCACCTCCTGCAAAACCACTCTTCGGTCTTCAAAGAAAATTGTTGAGAGGACAGGAATGAGCATGGTCCCCTTAAACTCCTTTTTGCTCCAACAAAGGACTTGTCCTCATCCTTCCGGGACACCTTGCACACTAAACTGGGTTCCCCTAGACACACAACCAGTCTTCGCTACAGCTGGAGGACAATTATCCCCATATCCCCAGAGACCTAGCAGTGCACCATACCTAGTTTCCCACTATAAACAATTCTAATCTACTATGCTATAGAGGCTCTGGAGAAATTAGAATTAATTCAGCAATACATACTAAAAATAACAAACACTAAATTCTCTCTGGATCCATCATTCTTTACCAAATCCAATACATAACAAAATCTTTGCAAGTTTTCTTTATCTCTTTCTAAGTCATCTCTCTTAAAATGGTGTTAGGACTGCCATCTGGCTGCTGAGGTTAAGGCACAGGAGTTGAATAAACACTCCTGCACTATCTAAGCCCTCTAAAGCTCAGGATTCCACCTACACAACTCTCCCTCCCTGATCTGCGGAGCTCAGACGCAGCCCCCAGCCTCTGCACCTGACTGCTGATATACTCTGACTGAGGAGTGTCCAGTTATGCACTTGGCCAGTCAAATGAACCCCTTTTTCTTCCATTCTGCAGGTGGCAAATCAGTTCATTAACGCAAGTGCATCCGATTTACTCTCCAGCAGGAGGAGGATGCAACCAAGCCTAAGCTCGTACAATCACATAAACCATGTTTCCCATAGAAGGGGGAGCACTTAGCCCGCTGCCAGATTGTAGCACCCTCCTGGGTGACACATGGCAGTCACTGTACACCAGTAACCCTACTACACAGTAGATCAGGTACAGTAAAAATAGTTGCTTCAACAGTTGAATTCAGATTGCACTAGACCAAGGAAGAATTCGACCAAAATCCTGGGGGGTTAACAGCCCCTTGATCTTCCCAACAGTGCTGTTACTTCAGTGAACTTTTTGACTTTTAAAGAGCTTTAATGACCAAGTGGTCAGGACCTGAGTATGGGGTTTCATCCAATGAACCGCACCTCCAAAAGCACCAGTGTTCCTGACCACAGGCACATCGGTTTGAATTTTCCCAGGCCAGCTGCTGCTCCACAAACACTACTCACACTAGCAGCCTAGTTTTCCTTAGAGGTCTACCACCGTAGTACTAACCATACCAACACTGATTAACTTTTGAACTTCAACATCAGGTTTCAAAATAGTATTAGTATGTGTCTCAGTTGTCTTGTTTGTTTTGACACATGGTTCTAGTGAATTAAACAGATAATATTACTTCCACTATCCACTGGGGCCTTGAAGATCTTATTTGCTCAGAGAAGTTAACATCCTCCTCTTTTTTTTTGTAGCTGGTAAAGCTGTGCATTGGAATGATAGATGCCGGAAAAGCATACAATACAGCCAACAAACAGTTTGTTAATGGAATCAGAGAGCTCGCCCAGCAGTCTGCGAAAGATGTGGTCATTGAGGTAAGTCCATGACTTGGATTTACAAGTAGCGAATCATTACATAATATACTGTACTTGACTACAAACACGGAAATGCGGGGTTTTGTTTTCCATAATGCATCCCATTATATTTTTGCTCCATCCAAGAAGAATGTAGCAAATTGACCAGGCTTTTTTCATTCTGGTTGCTTTGATTTATGTGCCCAGAGCACTTAATTTAAACGTTGTCAAACATGTTTACCATGAGAGCCAGTTCACAGCAAATTTTACAATCCTTCCTGGTGTTAAGTGTTTCAAAAGGTACAGCTGGTGTAAATGTTTGTCGGCAGATATTGGTTCTAGATTTATACTATTAGGATTGCCCTGAAGTAATTAAATGCTTGCATTCTGATATCCTGTTGTGGATAGCCTGTAGTAGAATCTTCTGTGCACTGTGTTTTTCCTAACACGTTTTCCTTCTTTTCCACACAGTCTAGTTTGTCGAAGTTTGCAGAGAGTCTGCAGGAGATGATCAATTATCATACTGTAAGTTAGCCTTCTCTAATATACCAAAGTCTGTCTCAGAGTGGGGCTCAGTGGATTGCTTTTATAATAAATCGGTTTAAATCCTAACAAAAGTGTTGGAAATTAAACATTTGCAGGGGGATGTGCTTCTCAGCTCTGGTTGAAACACGGAATGTAATTTGATTTTCTCAAACTGCAAAGAAGGGGAAAATATCTTGACCACCTTACCTTACATACCTCTTATTATTTGGTTTTCCTGCGTTTGCATTGTCTGAATCTTTGAGTTTCCTTGAGTGCCACACCTGATTGGCACTGCCAGTAGGACATAGATGTGTTTTTGTGTTCTTAGATTTTTTTTTCAGCAGAGAATAAATCCTCTTAATTGAAATGATATCTTCTGGCTCTCCTGTCATCAAGCTGCTCTTTGCTTGTTTGATCTGACAAGTATTGGAAGAAGCCAGCCTGCCATAAATATAAAGATTACAGAAGAGGAGCCTCTTTGAGCACAGTCTTGGCAGGAATGTGAGAGTCATGTGTTGAAAATACAGAAATGAAATGAAACAGCATAAAAATGAAATTACAGAAGCTAACTTGTGGACTCTTAGCAAATTACTTATTTAAACATTCTATTGGCTGCATGTGACTTTTTCTATAGCATTTTTGCTTCAGTGATGACATCTGTCAAATCCTCTCAAAAGGTCAGAGCTAGACAGATACCGTATTTATAAAGCTACAAGCTGCTGCGTGACTGGATTTACCACATCTAGTTTTGGGATTACTGTAGTTTAAGATCACAAGACACTGTTATGTTACTTTTCTCCCAAGCCTTTAACGCTGTTAAAAGAAACCTTTTGAACTTCCATGTGCAGGTTAATACTGTAAGTGTGTTGGGTTAGGATGGGTTTTTGCTGCAGAGATTAAATCTGTGTTTTTGTTCAATTTTACTTGTTTCTGTTTACAGCCATTTTAAAAATGGAAAAGCAAAATGCAGAAACAGATATGGTAGTGACTCACTCTTAATCACTAAAATTAGATGTGGTCCTATCAGCTGAGTTGAGCTAAAAGCTCTCATTGAATTCACTGAGCACATGGCCTTTAGTCATGGGGCCGAAGCTGTTTTTAAGACTGTGGGAATGATGAAATGACCTGTAATGGGGAAAGTTGTTGAATCCCTGTTTTGAAATCCTTGCAAAATATTTCAATGTTCATATGTTACAGTAATTGTTTAACAGGTATTGTTAACAATAGATTCCCATGTGCAACTGCAGGTGTCTTTCAATATCCTGTTCTTTTTTCTTCTATTTTTGCTTTTATTGGATATATTAATTGGATGTTTGCTATTTTTAAATTTTTACGTGGAGGTTCATTTCTGTATGGTATTGTGCCTTTGTTTAGCAACCTGGAGAATCCCACCCTGACCCTGTAATTGATCAAAGTTATGCGTGTTATTTCATTTCAGATCTTATTTGACCAAGCCCAGAGATCTCTTAAGTCACAGCTGCAAATGTTTGTGAAAGAGTAAGTGTTTGCAAGTGAGAAATGTCTTTAAAGAACCGTTTTATGGTACAAGAAAATATCTTCAGTTAAAGACAAAAGCTATAAGTATGTCATATCAGTGCACCAAAAACTTCAGATACTAAAGGTATTTTAAAAGTTTAGTTATAGTTTCACTAGTTTATGAGTTTTACTAATTAAAATGTTCACATTACTTAATTAATGAGTGAAAACGTCTTTCACCATAGATGTGCATAGTTGTGCACCCTAGGAAAAGCATCATACAATCCTGAGTTCACTTATTATGAAATTTGAGTGTGTTTTGTTACTTGTGCAAAATCAAGACATTAGCTTCTAGACCAATTCTAACACCAGATTGTTTGAAAGCATTGTAAGAAGGAACTTATATTTTTATCTTTTAATTGTTTTCTCTTAACTGCGATGGAAGGCATTGAGTAAAACACTATAAAAGCCAGTGTTTGAGATTTTTCTTAGTGTTATTAATTTTTGGTCTGCATGGAGATGTTTGACAGAAACCCACACGTTCCTTCTGTGCGGTTTTGACAGGGATATTCGGAAATTCAAAGATGCCAAGAAACAGTTTGACAAGGTGAGCGAGGATAAAGAAGGCGCTCTGGTGAAGAATGCTCAGGCGGCACGCAACAAACAGCATGAGGTGGAGGAGGCCACCAACATCCTCACCGCGACCCGGAAGTGCTTCCGACACATCGCCCTTGACTACGTGCTGCAGGTCAGACCCAGGAAGTGGGATGAGTGGATATGCGGCATTATTGTAGCAACACCTGAAGAAATTTGTCATGTCCAGAGAAATTTATCTGTGAAGGCCCAGTATAAAATCTTTGATAAAAATAACATTTTTCCTTGGTTATTTCTAATGTTTTTTTTTTTATCCAGTTGAGGCAGACTAGACAACCATTTTTGTACTTTTTATACCACCATACAGCATGTCAGTTTATTTCTGACCCTTATGATTTAGATGTTTTTTCTTTGTAATTTCCCAGTCAAAGATTTATATTATGAGGGTGTGGCAGCAAAACCGTTTACTTAACGACCAGTTTTTCAAGTTCTACAGCTTCCTTTAAAATCTTGTTCATAATAGAATAATATTTAAGTGATCAGTCATTGGTCTTTATTATGACAGGTCTTCTTTTGTGCTTTTCCTTTGGACGTTGGGTCCAGGTTGCAAATCATTTGTTTGCATGCTGCTTTGAATAGCAATAAAACGACGATGGGAGTTGACTTGAAGGCAGCGATGTCTGCTCTTCCGACACCCCACCTTTACCTTCGACTCCACAAGTGATTGGAGTGAAACTAAGATGAAAGACGAGGGACATGAGCACCTCTGCTACATATTATAAGAATAAGAACTATACGTTTATTGTAGTCAAGAAACCCGTCATGGTTATAGTTTGGTTCTTAGTTTTTGTCCCTTGTCGCAGCCAAACAGAGCTCAAATTTCTCCTCTATTAGGATATTTGAATACCTAGGTGAGACAATATTGGGTGGTCATTAGATCAAATCTGCAGTTGTATTTATTATTATTATTATTATTATGTTATCATGAAATTAGCCTGTTAACCTGTTCGTGTGAACTGCTGAAATGAAGTGGTATAATTTCTTAATAAAGCCTTTTATTAAAGGATGGTTAAAATAAAAAAAAAGCGGTATGGTTCTGACTAGAGGTCAGAAGTATGTTAATACGCTTTTTCAGGAAGGTCATAAATTGGTAAGGTGCTCTTGAGTAAGAAATCACAACCATTTACTATTTTTTGTTTACTATCATTTGATTAAATTCCGATATTGTCCTAGTCTCATTGCCTGTTTCTTAGCACCGTCCCTATATTATCCGCATTCAGTTGAGACAGACTGAACATAGGGGGAGCAGTTTGCAGAGGGCAGAACACTTATTAATCTTACTGTGCCATGTGACTGAAAGAGCATTCTAGGGGATAGTCTTCAAATACGAGCACAAGCATGTCTTTGGGGCTTCCTCGATTAAAGTGTCAGCCAAGAACAGAACCTGTTTTCTAGATCAAGTAGGGTTTCAAGCAATCCAGGAGTTTGACCAAGTAAAATGTAAGGCTTGAATACCACACCAGGAATCATTTTAATGCTTCTTGTCTCATTGATATGGTTTGCAGAAAGCTCCTTTAGTAAATTATCCCTGGTACAGTATATAAGTAAGCACATCATGGCGTGTGATAACCATACCATAGCATAATTGTGCATATTATTTGAACAAAGACTGAGCAGCTCATCCACCTAGTGAAGGAACCTTTTGTTGTTCAGAAGGATGGATTAGGCCTAACGTAGTATCTGTGAAATGGCTTTAAGAGAACATTTGTAAAACCATCGCCCTTTTACAGCATTTGATATACAATGCTCGTAATATATAAAGCAATTGTGTTGCTCTTGGTTTGTGAAAAGGTTGCAGTGAGCTCCAAAGAAGGGTATTCCAACACTGAGCACTTTTTAAAAAGCAAGGTGAAGTCCACGGGGTCCATATTCAGTCTCTAGACTTTGCCCAGCGATAATTGTCACCAGACCCCTTATTGGTGTTAGAGTCATTGGCTCAGTTGTCTGAGCCAGAGTCATTGAAGTCTGAGGGATTTCCGGAGAATAGTGAATCCTGATATTAGTGGCTTCATATGGGACACAAATGTTTTGTATAGGTGGGTGTGAAAACCAGTGATATTTAAGATAAACCTTGGAACACGTGTATGTTAGTCTGAATCATATTGAAAAGCAATTAATAATTCTGATCTGGTGTGTAAAGGCATTCCATACTGACACATTTGTGTTCTATTTTAACAATTTTAATTGTTTAATATTAGAGCTCTAATAATGGTGTTCCTTCAGGGAAATTTTAACCCTGGTGGGATAATTACAGATGTCCTCATCTTATGTTTATGTGCAACTATTAACCCGGATCCTCAAAGTAGATGAGGCTTCAAGAGAGTGATGTATATTTCTGGATTAAAATTAGGTCCTGCTCTTTTTATGTTAGTGAGAATTGTTTTCAGTGAGTATCCAGCATTGTGGAGGAATGTGCTAATGACAACAGCAACAGCTGTGAGAGCATTTCACACATCTGTCCTGCCTTAGAGACGAAGGCCTTCTGGTGGCTGTTTTATGAGCCGTCATTATTCATGAGAGATCAGATCCATTTATTAAAACCTATCTGACGCTGTGTGCCGAGATGAGATTGAATTTTCTGCAAGGTTGCAGAGGATTAGCTTTGTCAAATTCACTAGATTTTCCCAGTCACTAGTTTTATATCTGAAAAAAATAAATGTGCTGCTAAATATTTTCAGGATAAAAAAGTAAAATACAGGGCATGGATTTTGGAAGATTTATATCTTTGTTTAAAACCCCATGTTAGTGTAAGTAAGAGCTCAGTTAAGACACATCTGATCAGGGCTTTTAGTTTTCATTCTTTTCAAGCCCATCACACAAATGTCACGGAAAAGAGCTGGTCCAACAGGTGTAAAAAATGGCAATGCTAGTAAATGCATGCTGGACTCTTTCTTTTAGCTCCATTCATTTCTTATTTTAAAAAAATAGCCTCAGATAAGGCGTGATTACAAGAAATTGATGTGAACAGGTCACTGAATGTTAGCCATTGGTTTCTCCCACCTAGCTAGACAAGCCCTGGTTCTGATTTGTGGCTGTCAGTGTGCATCAAGGGTACAGTCATGTACCTTAATTTTTCCCCACATGGCTTCTGCATGTTGGCTTATGTTTTGTTGAATAAATAATGACATAGTGGAATCTGTTATGTGTTGTCTGTCATCTGAGGCTGAATTTGTCTAATTATAGAAGTTGGTGAAGACCAGACGATTGTTATTTAGGCCCTGATATATAAAATCATAGAATGGAAAGAGGGTGTACTTTCTTTTTCTCATGACTGTAAAGGTAGAGGCAGAAAAAAGCAGCTGTCATGACTGAAGGTTAGTTCAGTTGTGTTCACTATGGTGTACAGGTATATGACACTGTGTGTTGGGGGGAGGGGGCATGTTTACCTGTCAATATGGAAACGGAAAATGTGTGAAAGCGTCCCCACAAATATAGTAACTCCTGGCCAATATAAAATGCGGGGCCATCCTTACACTGTAAGTGATATTGTTAGTAATCCACAATGGCACCTTCTTTAACATATAAACGTGCCAGAATACTTTGATTTAGATGTGTTTTTACCATGTGTAGAGTTTTGTATGACAGTAGGGAATAGTAAATAACAGAATGGGAGGTGATGGAAAATTGTCCCAGGAAAACACCTGTGTGTGTGTATGTACTGGTATTATGTACTGTCGCCTGTTCACCTCTACTAAGGATCATTAAGATGAAGAATGAGTTATTTTTGCCATCTAGTGGTGTGAAAATGTACTTGCACTAGTACTATTCAGTGATGTGTGTTTGTATAATACAGGGATCTCCAACCCAGGTCCTGAACAGCCCCAATCATCCATGAAATCACCAATTTGTAAAGATAAGGAACAGTTTCACTGTGATCAAATAATAATGTGTGATTTACTAATTAAGTTAGAGATCATTTAGCACTACAGTCCTGGTACTCTTCAGCCTTCAAGGACCAGAGTTCTCTTAATTGAAATGATTACTTGAGTAATCTGTAGCTTACAGGTGTTGCCAGTCTCTAAAAGTAATGGCCTATTAAACTAACTGGTTTAGGGATCTCCAAGCTCAAGGTCAAAGAAGCACATTTGTAGCAAAAGTAGTTTGTGAATGATATTAATATTTTCATAAGCAGTGAAACTTTAATTGCAAAATGTCGATGATGCTTTCCTGCTACCTGTAGAAAAAATCATTTTAACCACAGTGCATTGAAATACGTAAAAATAGTTTATAACAGTAAAAATAACAGTCTGTCTATAAGCTGTAAAAATAAATATTAAAAAGCATACCTCTTTTGCATGCTGATAACAGTTGAATGAATTGAATTTTCCCTACTGTTTTTAACCTTAGGGTTTAGTACCTTGTCAATCTTCACACCTATCTAATGCAAACAAGTATTGTTTTCTGTTCTTTGTATACATCTGTGATTCCCTGTCAGAAAAGGGAAGGATAACGAATTCTACATTCACAGAAAAAAGTGACTAATCTGTATTCTGTATGATTAGCAGCATGTGTATGTATATTCAGGATTCCTAGGGAAAGGAAATTACTGTTTCATTTTATTACTTCATCAATAGCAATCAATAACTTGAGTGTGAAAGGACTTGTATTGGATGAATCCAATACATCCAATAAATACATTTTCATCCTTTGCCCATAAAGTGTCAAACCGATGCTATGCGCAGGTGCTGTTCTGGAGATATTTTAATGCAGGTGTTATTGACAAAGGTAAACACCATTATAGATATGCTGTAGCTCACTGAAGACTAACCTTGAAGGAAAAAGAAAACAAGTGACTGAAAGTGGAAATATTGTTTCTTCCCTTAGATTAATGTCCTTCAATCCAAAAGGAGATCTGAGATTCTCAAATCGGTGAGTTGCTTTTTTGTCCATTCAGAACACCAAAAGCCAGTAAAGAAATGTTTGCATACCAGAACTGCATACAAGACATTCAGAAGTGTCTGTATCTGGCACTGTTTTGTTCTATTTTTTCTGGTTTATGTCATAGTCTGATCAAAGGCGGATAAAACTGATCAAAGCTTGTCTCTCTTTTTTTTGTGTTTAATTTCTGCAGATGCTGTCTTTCATGTATGCCCACCTAACCTTCTTCCATCAGGGCTATGACCTGTTCAGTGAGCTGCACCCATTAATGAAAGAGCTGGGAGGGCAGGTGAGCTCTGGAGTTTGTCTGGGTCTCTGTTATGACCTGCATTGAGACCGAACAGCAGTCGGATTCTCACCACCTAATGTAGAATTAACCAGATCCTGCACAACTCTGGGATCGACTCAACATTCTTGTTGACGTACCTGTAAGTTCTTATCTGGTAATGTTTTTGTTTTCCAAAATCATGTCCCAGAACTAAAACAAAATATTTTGCTTTTTACCATAGTCGAAAGAAGTTAACCCCTCCATTTATATCCTCTCTTAAGGATGTTTGTAAATTTTGGAAACCTTAATGAATAACAATATAACAAAAAATATAACGTCGTAGGATTTTAACTTCACATGGTAATGCATATGACATATTAAGAGGGTCTGCGATTCTCCAGCAGTATGTAACCAAATGCAGCTGCAAATGGTTGTGCTTCTATTTTATTATCAAAAGGCAGGCTTCTTGCCAGGAATTTGCTGAGTAAACCTTGAAAGTGAAGCCTCAAGGCAAATAGTACATTAATTACGAGAAGCTAGAGATGAACAAAATACAGTGATTGTAGTAGCAGTTACAAAAAAACCCAAAAAATTCCTAGTTTTGGACACTTGAAAATAAAATAAATTTACCAGTTCTCTTTAAACTGTCGCACATAATTATTTTAAATATAACATTATATTTGTACTAGGCCTTGTACTAGTCATTGATTTAGGATGACAGATTGCTTCTGAATTCTGTCCTTTAATTTCTTGCCAAGCAGGTTTTCTGATTTTAGATTTGTGACTAGGTGGGGTGAAAGCCTGGTGTTCCATCAAGGCCCACAGACCTTTAAGTTTAATGTGCTTTTGTTAAAAAATAACAAATACACTGACATGTGCCGCAGCTATTTTGTCCTCCAGGTTGTTAAGCATTCAGTTTTGCTGTGTTTGACCTGAAACAGAGAAAGGAAATTGTCCACATTAGCGTGGAGTGTTTTGTCATAGGAAGAGGGAATTCCCCAATGCTGGATTGTCTTGTAGTCAGCAAGGGCACAAGTCAGGAAGCATGACAGTTAGTAAAAAGTGGCTGAGTGGCGAGGAGGCAGGCTGAGCCTCTGTGAGTTAATTTTTGATCTCTGGAGAAAGTTCACTGTCTACACCATGAGGTTGAAGAAACTGGAGCGCTTGTGTCACGAATTGTGGAGGAGCTGTCCACAGGTTAACATTTCACTTTTTGCTCTTTGTATCGGTGTTGTAGCATTAAGGGGGGAAATAGAATAGTCGAGCAGCGATAGAAACCGGAACAGATGTCACATTTTGAATTGAGCGGAGGCTAACTCAAGTGTTGTGTTTGTGAACAGTGTCTACTAGTGATATCTAGTATTCCAGTCTGTTCACAGAAAGAGCTCTGGAAAAAGTTCATTATAATTTAGTTGTACAAAATGGATAATTTCTTTATACTACTCTGAGGAACTAGAAATCTGTGTCATACATTTGAATCCATACATTTGATTTTTTTATCCATTGAACACGTGTTGCTGTATTTCCTTGACTGTACAATTCTGTTATATACAGTATCAGCACCTTGTTTCTCTTATATTTTATATCTAGAGAGAGAAGTATTCTAGCATTGAAACCAGTGTCATTTATTGCATTTAATGACTGTGATTATGTATAGATTCTGACATGAATGTGGGTGTTCTGCCTAAAAGACAAAAATGAAATGAATATAAAATGATGGGAAGATAATTCTCTGTGATTCAGAAGATTGTCCTAAAAGTATTCTTAAGATGCTTTTCTATAAATGTAGAGTGCAATACAGGCAATAGGGAATGCGATATTGATATCCTATCATTAAAAGAATAATATATAAGATGCAATGACACATGTAAACAACTTGATTAAAAGTACAATGAGAGAAGTTAGGAGCTTTTCAAGTGAGCTCATAGAAATGATGTTTGTAATTGTATCAGTGTGATTCTGGTCTATAGCTCTAATAGCTTCCTTTGAATTCTGTCATAGAGAATTTTCTTTTGCTTTTGAAATGAAAATGGTAAACCCCTTTTCAGGTAAGTATTGGGTAAAGTTTGTTTCCAGCGAATTGTCCATACCACAAGCTTGAGGAAACGTAATTCAGTGAATAATCTAGGGATTTACAGCAGAGAAAAATTCCATGCTGCTGTCATGTAGATTTGAATAAACAAAAGATTTTATCACCAAGCTGGCTATCTTCCAGCTTCCTCTGGGTTGGAATTAATTTTTTTCTAAATTATTTAATCCTCCACCTAGTTTTTTTGTGTTTGCCCTTCACATTTTAATTTTCATCTGTGCATCTACAATAAAATGTTTCTCTGAGAAGTACAATCACATTTCCTCGTAATAATAGTTTTAAGCATGCTTTTATCACAGAAGAGAACACTAAACACAGTATTAACAATTGTCACCATTTTGACTAATGTTAACTGTAAGCTTTCAGAATGAACATTTATATGAAGCAGGTAACAATTAAACAACCTAAACATATCATTCCAGATAGCCAGACATATAGAGCAAATGGACAGAGACTGACACAATAACAATATCAATAAGATTTATGATATCTGGAGAGGGATTTGTCTTTGAAGTACAGCCTTTCCACTAGTGTTCTTTGACACATTCGTTCATTTCACGTAAGTTAGACATGGTTACAGATGAGAGGAGAACTTTGGAGGGTAGTAGTTTAGCAGCCCTAGGATCTCATTCAGTTGTTTCTTGAAGGAGCGAAGGCTTCAGTAACGTGGTTGGGTAGCTCGTTCCATGCTCCCAAATCCTTTTTTGAAAAAAAAATCAAATTGATTTGCCACAGTGCCACCTGCTGATACTTGGGACAATTTGCTGATAACTGTGAACGTTCTCTGTAAGGACTATGGTAGGTTGCAAATTCAACCTGGTAGCTGGACACTCACCTCCCTCTTTTTCAGTCTTCCCATGTGTGCATTTAGTCATGTACCAAGCTATATCAATGGTATCTTCTGTCACTGTGTCCGGCTGTTGGTCATTTGAAATCTGGAATGACTTCTCCAAAAGCTAATTGGAGTCAGGTGTTCCAATCAATAAGATGAGTTTGGAGGTGCCCTGCCCTATGAAAAATAAGAGAATATAAGAGTACCTTAGAAGAAGAATTGTAGAGATGCTGAAAAAGCTGAAAAAGGCCTGGGTGTTCATCAATCCAAAGTAAGACAAATTGTCTACAAGTGGAGTAAATTCAGTGCTGTTGCTGCTCTCCCTAGGAGTGGGCGTCCTGCAAAGATTCACTATAAGATCCACTATAAGATAAACACTGAACAAGAATGGTGTTAAGGGAAGGACACCACGGAGGAAACCACTGCTCTCTAAAAAAACATTGCTGCACGTCTCAAGTTTGCAGAAGACCACCTGGATGTTCCACATAGCTTCTGGGACAATGTTCTACGGATGGATGAGACAAAAGTTGAACTCTTTAGCAGAAATGCACAACGCTATGTTTGGAGAAAAAAAAGCCCTGCACACCAACACCAAAACCTCATCCCAGCCGTGAAGCATGGTGGAGGGAGCATCATGGTTTGGGACTGCTTTGCTGGCTCAAGGCCTGGACGGCTTGCTATCATAGAGGGTACAATTAATTCAAAATTGTATCAAGAAATTTTACAGGAGAATGTCAGGGTAGCGGTCTGTCATCTGAAGCTTAATAGTAGTTGGGTGATTCAACAAGACAATGACCTGAAACACAGGAGTAAATCAACAACAGAATGGCTTAAACAGAAGAAAATTTGTGTTCTGGAATGGCCAAGTCAAGAGTCCAAACCTCAACCCAATTGAGATGCTGTGGCATGACCTGGAGAGCTGTTCATGCAAGGAATTTGAGAAATAGCAATGAACTGAAACAGTTTTGTAAGGAGGAATGGTCTAAAATTCCTCCTAACCGTTGTGCAAGTCTCATCAGCAGCTACAGGAAACATTTGGTGGAGTTTATTGCTGCTAAAGGAGGTTCTACCAGGGTTCACATACTTTTTCCAGCCTGGACTGTGAATGTTTAAACGATGTGTTCAATATTAACAAGAAGAAGAACAATTGTTTGTATGTTATTAGTTTAAGCAGATTGTGTTTGTCTATTATTGTGACTCAGTTGAGGATCAGACCACATTTTTATGAGTAATTAATGCAGTAATCCAGGTAATTCCAGAGGGTTCACAAACCTTTTCTTGCAACTGTACTTAGGTGATTGAACAGTGGCTTGTTTTCTTCTCGTAGCTGGACCAGCTGGTGGTGGATGCAGCCAAGGAGAAACGAGACATGGAGCAGAAGCACTCCACCATCCAGCAGAAGGTAAGGGCTTCTCACCTCCCCTGATTTGATCAATTTTTGTCATCTGTTATCTTTTATACAAGTCGTGTGTCCCTGGCGTTGAACCTAAAGAAAATGCATAGCCTATGAAAATTGTTTTTTTTTTTCAGATAAAATCAGCTTAACACAGAGAAAATTAGATGACAATCCTGTAGCATCTGCAGGATCTGGGTTTATCTCAGTTGTTGAAAATACTAAGATTTTGACTCTTATGGAAAGCAGCCACATTTAATATGTTCCATTGTAAGAATAACAACATAATAGTTTCCTCTAGTCTGACTGGTGACGTGTCATGTGATCAGCAGTAGCATGACTGGCAGCATGCTGTATTGGTATAAATGAATGAATTTCAGTTTCGGCCTGTCCTGCTTAATCATGTGACCCATGATAGTACTTTTTGCACGTAGTCATCTGAGAAAAGGAACTGGACAGACATCCTCTTGAAGTGTTCAGATATATAAAAGACACATTTCTCAGATTAGAATTCACCATGTTCATGCTGATGTCAGAAAGTGCTTTGGAAGGTGAAGTGAAAGTGTTTTCTTTCATTGTTTGATTACTCTTTAAACTGTATGCAGTGTCCAGTTTGCATTTGTTACCCTCTCTCCAGTGTTGAATTCTTGCCCTCTCAAAATATTTTCCATTTTGGAGGATTTTGTGCTTTAGTACTGCACTGCTGATTTTAACTGAAACTCTTCAATTGTGCAGCAAAGACTTCTGGCTTTTTTGCTGCCGTATGGAAACTAAGATGATGAGAACAGACACATTATTAGGTAGCCTTGTTATACTGCTGTCTAATACAGTATTAAGTAAGCTTTTTTTAAATCAGTAGTAATTAGCATAATTAACAATTTGTCATGCCAGTTGCTGGGAAAAGCTCCTTTTTTTTAAGTGCAATCTTATCCCTGAGAGAGATGCAGTATCCTGTTAGCCAGTGTCATGCATTATTAAAGTGCAAAGGAAGGATTAGGTAGGCATGCATACAGGACAGGTAGGATCCATTACAGCCCTGCTCCTGTGATGCGGCACAAATAGGAATGTGTCAGATATCCTCTCGTTTTTCATTCATTTGCAAGCAGCCTGTACCCATGACACCTCTTAGTGTAGAGATAACAGTCGTTGTTCTTTGCAAAAAGTTGTGGTTATTGGTAAAAAAACCCAACAGATTTATAAACGGTGTTATCTACTTCTTCTTTCAAGCTATAGAACAGGTGAGAAGCAGGGCAGCTGTCAGGTCCGGGCTGTTGCTCAAGCAGACCCCCACAGGGAGAGAGGGATGCGATGCCGGTGCTAACACCAGCTTGCCCTTGACTGCTCGTGTCGAGGGCTCTGTCTTTGTCTGCCCGGCCCTCCCCTCTCTGTGCAGGCTGCTATTTTTATGCAAGTGCCTTTTTTTCCTCCTGCTCTCCCGCTCCCTGTATCTGCAGTTTATAATCTGATCTTCTTTCTTCCCTCTTTGCTGTTCTCAGGCTGCTCTGCAGGTAAGCCTTTGTCTTTTTATTGTGCCATTGTATCTTCATTTCTGTGCTTCTTCCAAGACCTTGAATTTAGTGATTTGATTGTAGCTCCTATGGAGCAGAATGCTTAATTACACTGTGCAGCTCCCACTATACAAAGAGCATGATCTCGGTTATATACGGTAGGATGTATTGACATATAATCCACATTAAAGTCAAGTTAGTTTAATTTATTTAATTTAGCTAAATAACAAATAGAATGTCCTTACTGTATTGACCTTATGTATGGTTACATAAATAAGTATATGCATTTCGATAAATAGGTTCAATATTTCAAGTCCTCTGGCAGTCTTACTGTATTGAATGAAAGTTCAATATATTTTCATGAATAAGGAGGTTACTGTAACAGAACTCAGTATGCTCTTTATCCAGTATGAACTATGTATTTTCCAAAACCTGGGATTTTGTAAGCTAGTGTTGATATATTGCTAATGAAGGTTCTTGTTTATTTCTATCAGTCACTTCCTTCTGTGTGGATGAAAAAGCCCATAGTTATGGAATTAGCTAACTTCTGCGTATGTATAATGTGCAAATTATTGTTTATGACCATCATATTTCATGTCAGATAACAGTGAAACATAATACCTTTATGCTTCTAAATTTGATGCTCTTAATGACATTATAAAAGGTTTCATATACAGATTGCTGGATAAACCTTTATTAAGTCACTGCTGCAACCTGGTTGTGTTATTCCAATCGCCACTACTAATTTGACTGGCTGTCTGGATAGGAGTAACCTCATTGAATGCAGAACTGGTCTTTATACTGCTGTGTTGAAAAGTGGAGAGGAGGAGCTAATTTAAGACAGCAGGTCATCTGGTTGAGTTACACAGCTCAGAACTCTCAGACCTGCTTTGTAATGCACATCAACTAGTAGTGATCGAAGCTAGTGTATAGACACTCTTGTAAGCCTACCATGTGCCCCGATTGTAGGGCAGGCTTCTAGAGAACATTGCACTGGGGCAGTCACAGAGATGCCCTGAACTGAGCAGGATTCAGAATTTTTCTGGCCTTCATTCCAGTCACTGGTTAAGTTGGAATAAACCTAAGCAAAGAACGCTAGCAGCATGAAAATCTTCAGCAGGTTCCATTATGTGTGGTATCTGGTAAGTGTTTACCCTTTGTGTTTATCTGTGTTTTAAGAGGTGAGGGATGATGGGCTGGAGTGCGGTAAACTAGCTGCTCACGGTGAAGCATTAGTGGCAAAGATGAAAAAGCTGTGTATTTCAAGAGTGGACGTGCCTAGGGATCTAGTCTCATCAGGCCATCAGGACCAGTCGTGTGGGGATGTTCTCATCTGTGATTTTGATTTAAGTACAGTACAGTGTTTTCCCCTTTGACTCTTGGCCAAACCAGTTTTCCTTGTTCTAATACAAACTTTTAGGTGGCAGAGTCTGATTCATTGCCAGATGTCCGCTGCTTTTGTGCTTGGAGCTCGACAGCTGTAGGTAGCTTTTTAATGTGTCTGAACCTACTCATTCCTCATTGTTTCTCTGTTTTCTCTTATTTTCTGAAACAGAAATATGAATCTGATCTAGTTTCAGAGTAGTCATCGCCTATACCCAGAGATTTTAACTGGATTCCATCCATGATTGTTTTAAAATCTGCTGATTCCACGAGAAGGTTTTCATTGCTTGCAGAAGATAGGCCTGCATGTATCTAAAGAATTTTAAGTTAAATCAAAGTGTGTTATTCTTTTTTATGATACAGCGTTACAACAAAAACAAAATGACACGCCTTCTAGCTCCAAAGAGGATTGTATGGTAGTTCAAATGGCATCTAAAAATCTGTAGAGTGATGAGAAAACGTTTTTCAGATAGCTTTGAAATTTGGTTTTGGGTTCCAGGATCACATCACATCACATCTTTGGGGACTGGAGTTTAAACCAGTCTCCCCCTTTGATAAATGAAAATAACCCGTTATCAGGAGGATCAGTCATAAACATTTTACAAATCGCACTTGGGGGGGATCTGATTCATCTGAGATGATTCTGATCCTCCAACAGGAACACAGGTCCTGGCAGTGTTAGCTGTAAATATTCTGCCTCCAAAAATAAACTGCTCCCTCCGACTGGGTCAGCATGGAAAATTCTAGACTGAGAAGCAGTTTATTAGCATTGTAGTCTCAACTGCGGTGAGAGAAGGGAACTGTAGACTCTATTTGTGCATTGCAAAGAATCAGAGGAACAAGGAGCTTACTTCTGGCTGTTTGTCAGCACTGTGGAGACCAGTTCCTACTTGGAGACATACTGTACACTGGCATTGAGAAACACTTGCTGTTTGTTCCGTCACCCCCTTCTCCCATCTGCTGTCTTATTTAACTCTTAAGCTAAAGTGGCAGCAGTCAGAAAGAACCCTTGACTTCAATCTGGGAGTCAAGATTTTGTGATAAAAATGTAGCAGTAGAGCCAACATGAGATTCTGGAAGCCATGAATAATTCATTTTCAGATTCTGCTAGAGCATTCTGCATTCTGCTATTTTGCATTCTGGTTCTGCAAAGAAGCATACAGAGTAGTATATCCTTACTGACTAGCATCAATGAGCTGACGTTTCTGAGCAACTGACCGAGAAATAAGATCTACATTTAATTTTTGGTGCATTTATTGTCTGGTTTTTGAATGGACATCCTGTGAACGCTTTGGCATTCATTGCCCTGAAAGTTATAACAGTTTTCCCCACTGCATATAAGAAAACCACTCAGAGAAGGGCCAGAGAAGGGCCTTCCAGTAATAATGGTTTCCAACCTGCTATGTGTATAAAATTGTAAAATACGTTAACATACTGAATTAGAGGACAGGAGGTTAGTGAAGGATTGAAGAAAATAGGGGTTTATGAATGTTTGTATTCCTTAAGGAATTTTATTTTGATGGTCTCAAAACTTAATTTGTTAGCCTTTTGTGTTATTTTATAAATGAAGCATCTGAATGAAAGGCAAACATACAAATTAACAGTGAGTGAAACTCTTAATTTACGCAATCTGTTATGCTATGGGTTGTTGGGAGTAGATTTCAAAAACATTGTCACTACTCATTGGAGTTTCATGACATGTATTGTATTACTGAGCAAAGAGACTTTGGTGAGGATGAAAAGGCTCATATGTCCTCAATGGAGATCATTTTCCTACTAAAAATAAATCAGATGATAAATGTTATGAATGAAGGGGTCTGAATCACCAGAAATCCTGATCCTACCATTTCCTCTGACATTATATGTCCCAAATTTAAGTATGGTTTCTGAAACAAGTTGTCCAAAACTCCTTGTTTTGTTTTTCTTCAACTTCTAATTGTTTGCTTCAAAATTACCCAAAAGCTACTGTTTCTTGCTCTCCCTAAATATTTTGTGTAATTTTGCTTGTAAACCAGCACATAGTCGGCAATCTTTTGTGTCACATTTTGGGTGAAAAGTCTTGTTACAAAGAAAGTTGTTGCACCAAACACCTCTTTTATAGCTTCATTTCACTTTTTAATACCCACTACCCACACTTTACAACTGGGTTAGGAGGCATAGCTTCAGGCTGAATTACACAAGTCATCTGAAACCGAGCACCAGTTCCACAAACGTTGGCAGTTTAGTGTGTAAAAAAAAAAAAAAAAAAGCACCATCGTCATGGCGATCATCTCGATAAGGCCATTGTCTTCCTGAATCTAGAAGTATACTTGTCCGGAGTCTGTTTTCACTTTTGATTCCATGCTCATCCAACACGCTGACTTCAGCAGCTGGATCCTGGCGATCTGGTCTCTGCCTGATGCCTCTCGTTTTCGTCTCAGGACTTCTCGAATGACGACACCAAGCTGGAGTACAATGTGGATGCAGACAATGGAATTGCCATGGAGGGTTATCTTTTCAAAAGAGCGAGCAATGCCTTCAAAACATGGAACAGGTAGGAATTCCTGGATACTTGGGGCAAAAGACTGGAGAGGGACATTTCACCTTCCAAACCAGGGAAATGTATCCCAACGGATCAGTTGACATTTAGGAAATGGATGCTGTCAACAGAAAAAATATTCCTCCTTTTATCCTGTTAGACTGCATCTGCCTTCTGTACTGCAGCTCTTTTTCTTTTGATTTTGAGGAGACCATGAGGTGGAGATCACCTGTTGTGTCAGTGGGAGACTGTTAAGGAATGAATTTCTTATGTGGCAGTCGAATGAGATTCCAAATCCCTAACAAAGAGTAATTTCTTCATGTGCATTAATCAGATTCTTACAAGCTTCTACAATTAATTAATGGTGCTACCCCACTCTGAAAAATAATTTAGTTGCAGCTGGCTCGTTTGAAAGGACTAGTTGTGGCACTGAGTAGGTATTTACAGGATAATAAGTCTCGGGGCACTGTCCTAAGCAGAAATCAGATGATCTTTTCCGTAGCATGACATTTCAATTGGAATCCACAGCAAAAATTGTGCTTGAGTATGAAGATAAATCTGCATGATGCAGCCAGCCTCTGAAAGTTGTTGTTTTTTTTTGTAGGCTGGTTTGTAGAACTAAGTGGTAGATAATTTAACAGATAATTTAACACTCTTATCACTTTCATTCACACTGAGAGTCATTTGTTGCTAATTGTTTACATAAGCAAATAGAATCCCATTTAATGAATTACTTCCCATCTAGCTGTAGTGGCATACATGTAAATTTTGCTTTTATATGCAGTTTAAATAGTCATCACTTTTTTTCTGCCATTGCCTCTCTAGCATCATCACTGGCTTTGAGCATATTCAAATGTTCCTGTTTTTTTTTGTCTCTTTGTATGTGTTTGTTTTAAACTTTCCTCATGATTTGACCCTTCCTCCTATTTGTCCCATGCCAGGAAAAAGCCCTCCCAAAACAGGTACTTGACCTGCTTGTTTTGACCTCAAACCCTGATCCCTGCCTGTGCTTCATCCCTGCTCTGACCCCTGCCTGCTGAGCTTCACATTACTTGCAATCATGTACCTGGCCACTGTTTAAAGAAATTGTCCTGATTGCCGAATATAGATGAAAATAAACTAGCTTAACTGGACACACCTCTAGAAGTGAGTTTGCAGGAAAATAAATGCTCTTTCTGTGATGTCGCCTTGCTTTTTATGGAGCGTATCTACACTGAGACAGTGTGACTGTGGTCGTTGAAAGCTCTCCTGACTGTCCTTAGACTTCATGTTATTTACTTTTTCTTTAACAAAAAGTTGAGGAACTTGTAATAGGTCTCCTGGGACTGTGTGGTAAGCAATTTCATGGGTTTTTGCACAGTACATTAACTGGCCCACTGGATGTGTGACACAGTAAAGCTCAGCCCTTAGATTTTTTTTAAAACAGCAGATATTATATACAAGTATTGTATATAAATATTTTCTTGTGCTGATCATTTTCAGCTTGTTACTGATACTAATTTTATAAAATATTCAGATCCTAACCCATTATCTGTTATACAAACCTAATAGTAATATTTATATATGTTAGCAGAATTAACCCTAAAATATTAAAGGTGCCTTTTTAATTACTTCTATTTTGGGCTGCAACAATTGGCAGAAAATCAATACCTTGTCCATGTCTTTATGAGGAAGGCACAGTATTATCCTAAACTCGGTTTAACACTGCTGCTGCCAGTGAGAGGTGGTGTTGTGATCTGTGCTGACTTGACCCGCACCCCCCTAAATGATACAAGGTGCTTTGCTAGGGCCTTATCAAACTGGAAAAGGAGTCCATACTACTTTTCAATTCAATAAATTGTTTCCTCCATCAGTCAAGGCAGCTTTGTCCACATTATTTTCCTTGTCAAATTTCAGTTATGAGACATTTTATTTTGGATTAAACAAGTTACTGACTTTATTATACAGTTTCGGTCTTTCTTCGCAGTTGCTGTAGGACTGGTACTGTAAGCAGTTTTACAGATAAATGTCAGTAAGCCAGTTTAATGGTAGGTCCTACAGTGCATACAATTATACAGTGCCCTTAAAAATGATTGCTGTATAGAGCTTGTTTTGCCAAGCCTGGTACCTCTTGTGTGTATCATCATCATTATTTATTAAACCAATTAGATGTAATACATTAACGGTATTATAAACTTTTCTTGTTAGTGTAATAGTTAAAGAATTATGAGGTATGATTCTTTTTTTGGGGGAAAGAACAGGTTCTATTCTGGTTTGTCTTTTTGAGCACATGAAGTTGCACTTTGATTTGATGCCTTTGTGGACTTGTGTGTGCAGTGCCAGTAAGGTGTTCAGCAAAAACTAAAAGTGCTGGGATGCAAAGAAGTTGTTTTGCAGTCTGTGAAAATGGAAGCAAAAAGGAGTAATCATAGTAATAATCTCTAAACACTACAAGCAAGCTGTGCTTGTCATCTAAAAGGACTCGCTTAGTGGCTTTGCTAGCATTTTAGTTAGTAATGTGTTTGGTCATGAATTGCACATCATCTGATGTACAGTGTATGGATTTTGTGTGCTGCTGGGAAAATTTAAAAAATCAATCAGAAATTTGAAATATTTTAAAATGTGGTTTTATGTGCAGGTAATGATGTCAAATTACGTGGTTGTATGTGCAGGTAATGATGTAAAATTACTAGAAAATGTGTAGTTCAAAAGAACTTTTCATTCTTTCCATTCATAAAACCTGTACTGCTAAACTAAGGCCATTATTATAATCTTAGATTATCGAATTAGTATGATATAAGTACTTATTTCACTAAATATTTAATTAAAAATTAAATGATGTCTATCATTATGGTAGTTTTAAAAAGAACTCTCTTTTATATAGATCTCAAATCTAATAAATACGTATGTACATTTCGAGACACTTTCTTTTTTTTAAAAGTAATTGGGTGTACCTGCAGTTTGTGTGTTCTTATTTCCTGATCTTATGCATTTGGTCCACGAAAGCTCTGTAGAGTTTGCCTTATTACAGTTAAATAAACTTAATCATTGTTTATTTAAATCTTCAGGCGCTGGTTCTCTATTCAAAATAATCAGCTAGTTTACCAGAAGAAATTTAAGGTAAGACCTCTGAATTTCTGTTTTTAATATTTAAGCGTAGAACGCATGTAAAAAAGTATATTCTCAAAAGAAGATTGTGCTGTATTCTAATGTGTAGCCTTTCTAGATTTGTATTCTGCATCTTATTTAACACTTGACCTGTATTCAGGAGAAGTGTCAACACCATTTCTTCTACAAAGCCCACATCTCTTTAAAAGAGCTGTATAGGGCCATGTGTATGCTTTCTGTGAGTCCCCGTTCGAAATCCCAAAGTCGGGTGTGGTTTTTGGAGCCGCGAGGTGTCCATTTGGCCTCTTTTTTTGACCACGAAAAGTGCAGTGAAGTAGCTGTGGCCCAAGACGCATCATGACCCCTGGGGTGTGTGAGTGCTGTGTCAGTGTGCGGCGCACTGCTGACCCCTTGTCCTGCCGGGCTTGTCCCCCACCAGGACAACCCCACGGTAGTGGTGGAGGACCTGCGGCTCTGCACGGTGAAGCACTGCGAGGACATCGAGCGCCGCTTCTGCTTCGAGGTGGTCTCGCCCACCAAGTGAGTCCCCCCACCCCCCCCCGAGACGGCGCTGCGCAGGACATGGACACGCCAGTGAAACACCTGCTGTTCCACCCTCCTTCCTTTCCAGTGCAGGGCGCCCTCGATCGTTAATTAATTAGTGCGGGCACAGTTTCCCTGACACAGGAAATTGGATCCTGCGTGTTCAATAGGAAGGCTTACAGTTTGTGAGGCCAGTGATGAGTAGAAGCATTGACCTTGCAGGACTGTCCTCGGGGAGGTAGCAGCCGAGCTCCGAGCACTGTTTGAATACCAAACAGTTGTGGAATAGCGACAGTGTTTATTTTGAGCGAGGGGGATTGATTTGGCTGGTCACCTTAATGCTGTTGACAATGGAAGCAGGTAAACCACTAGCTGTGGTGGTGCAGAAACTGTACATTGACTGAGAGGAGGGCTGATGAATTTCTGCCCCAACCCCCTCCCCCCTCTCCCCCCTCCAGGAGCTGCATGATGCAGGCCGACTCGGAGAAACTGCGGCAGGCCTGGATTAAAGCTGTGCAGAACAGCATCGCCACGGCATTCAGGGAGAAAGGAGAAGATGCCGAGGTCAGTCAACCTCCCCTGCTTAAACACTGCACATCTGTTTGTCTTCCACAGCTTGCATTTTATGGATCCCATGGCTCTTTGTTTTTCCAACCCATTAAAACAGGCGTCTTCTACTTTTATAGTTTTTTTTTTTTGCTATGGTTAGATTTAGTTTAAAGCTATCCACATTAATCAAGAGGAGAAAAAGTGTTTTTTAGATTGGAACTTATACCGTAATCCAAAGACGTTGCAAGATAATTTCCACTTTCCTAGGAAACGCAGGTGGAAATGTTCATTTCGTTTTCAAGTCAAGTTGTAGTTTATCTGTTTCAGGTTGCACGAGGCAAATTGCACTGGAGAATATTGTGGACATTGAAAGGAGTGTTTTCAAAGTGAAAACAAGCAAATACTTTTTAACTTCTCTGTTGATTCTGTTTCTAAAGCCCCCTTTTCACAAGGGTATCCGCTTTCCGATACCAGCGTTAGGGTTTGAGTAATCCTGGCAGGGAAGGCAGATACATGTGAGGTGACGCGTCTGGTGTTTGCAGAAGCTGGACAGGAAATCTTCCACGTCCACCGGCAGCCTGGACTCGGGCAGCGAGCCGAAGGAGAAGTCTCTGAAGGGCGAGAGCGCCCTGCAGCGGGTGCTGGCCATCCCGGGCAATGCCGTCTGCTGTGACTGCGGGCTGGCAGACCCCCGCTGGGCGAGCATCAACCTGGGCATTACGCTGTGCATCGACTGCTCAGGCATCCACAGGTAACCCAGGCAGCTTGCTGGCGGCCCAGCTTCTAACGTGTCAGCTCCCTGAACGTGAAATACCGTCAAGTCCAAAAGGAACAGTGAGATGCACTGTGATGAGCCTTTCTTATTGACGGTAGTGAAAGGTGTGTAGAAGAAAAGGAATGTCCTGATTGTCTGGATCAGTGGTCTGTGGTAGTCCTTTGCAGTTTAGATGAAATGATGCAAACTTTATCCTCCTAGCTGCTTCTTTGCTGAATTGATATTCTCGTTTTCAAAGTTGGATACTGTACTGAATTTCTCATTTTTGTGCTTATTAGTAATTGCTGATTGCCCTATGCACATCATATTCAATGACTGACCCATGACTCTTAAAGTGATCTTAACAGTAATGTTTACAATAATAATAATAATTCCTTACACTTGTATATCGCTTTTCTGGACACTCCACTCAAAGTACTTAACAGCTTTACAGGATGAGGCGCGGGTCCAAAGCAGCTGAACAAGTATCGCAAACATATAATTTTTTCTTTTTTTTTTAGGAGTCTAGGTGTCCACTTTTCCAAAGTCAGATCTCTAACGTTAGACACCTGGGAGCCTGAACTGCTAAAGGTGAGTCAGGTTGTGGCTTGGATTGCAGAAGCAAAATTCAAATAAACACATGAGTGCAAGACAGCAGACAGCATTAAGCAGATAGAGAAGTGCTTTATGAAAAATGAGTGTTGGTTTGAAGAGAGGGCGCTTGCAGTGTGTCACGCTAAAAGCCCTTCCAAAAAGCAAGGTTTGTAGGGATGATTGAAAAGTGAAACCCAGAAAAGCTCTCTTTATTTCTTCAATGTGATAATCGACGGATTTCAAGTACACTACAAGTACCCTGGCACCTGCAAGAAAGAAAAGACTGTGACATTCTAACTGTGTGACACTAAAAATCTGCAGGATTACTGTTGTGTTTTATACGCCATTGTCGAGATGTTTGACTGAGCTTCTCTGTGCTGGCAGCTGATGTGTGAGCTGGGGAATTCTGTCATTAACCGAATATACGAGGCTCGGAGGGTGGAGCTCGGAGCCAGAAAGCCACAGCCTGGCGATCCAAGGTAACGCGCTGATTCCCGAGAATGTCCGTGTTCTCCCAGCCCATCTGGGCCGTGTTCCTCACGCTGCCTGCCAGGAGCTGTTGTGCCGACTGAACTGGGACTTCACCCGACTTCCCCTTTCGGTTTCAGGCACGAGATCGAAGCTTACATAAGAGCGAAGTACGTCGAGAAGAGGTTTGTGCGGAAGCCGACGGCGGCCGAGCAGAGGTCGAAGGTCATAGCCTTGAGCAAGCAGGAGAAACGCCTGAGCAGCAGTTCAGAGCACCTTCCTCCGCGGGCGCCCCCACCCACACCCAAACAGCACCCCTCCTCCAATGCGTCAGGTGAGAGGCGCTCTGTTCCACAACCCTTTGACCGTTCAAGAAGGAAGTCGCGACAATCATCTGCTCCTGGTTTGACAGCATATCAAGGCATGTTGTGATTATGCCGTGAAGCACTGAAATACCTTTCTAAACATGTAAGGGGCTCAGGATGTGCAATAACACTAACCAGCATGTCTGAATTACTGTCCTCAGATGTCTGTCGCGGTCACACGGTCAACTAATGGCAATTTCAAGGCAAGAAAAGCCTGTTCTGGATTTCTGACTAACACCCATGCTTTTATCATGTCCTTTTCTTCTGCAAAACGAATCTTTCCCTCCTCCACCCCCGTCTCTCTCTGGCCTGCTTCGTGCTTTGTGTACTAACCCACACGCTCCCCAGCAGCCGCAACCTTCAACGAGGATACCCGCCGGGAGTCTCTCTTCTGTCCCGATGAGCTTGACTCGCTCTTCTCCTACTTTGATACCTCCTCAAAGCTGCGGAGTAGTAAGTACTGCACTCGCAGACCATTCTCATCTCGTGTCCTCTGCCCTTCACTGCAGTCCTCCACATGTGCTCGGGCCTTCTGCATCATAGTGCTCTCCAGCTGTGGTCATTGTTCGTCGTTTCTTCACCGCTCATACGATACTGCGGTGTGTCAGGTGCTCACGATAAGGGTATTTCCGAATCCATCGTCGCTGTGTTGCAGATTTGTTTTTTTGGCTGGCCACATTTTTTTTCCACCTAATTCATCCATTCCATCCATTCTGCTGACGGCATCGGCTGCTGTTTCCCCTCGTACACGCGAGGCGTCACTCATCACGTTTGGACTTTGCAGCTTCCCCACGTTATGCGTCCCCCCCCCCCCTTGCGTGCCGGTTCGGTCATTTTTAAAAGCTGCGTTTTACCCACAGAACATCCTCCGTGCTGCTGTTGCAACAAAGGTGATGGTGGGAGCAAAAAAATGACTCTTCCAGCTGCGCTTCCCATTTTCTCTGAGACGCTGTGGGTGTCCACCACAGGTGCGCTTGGTAGAGCAGCTGCTCATCACGCGGGACTAAGGAACCTCCTCTGCCCCCCTCTGTTGCAGAAAAGAGTGCCGACAGTGGGATCCAGAACAGCGCTGATGGAAGCAGGGAAATGCTGGCCTCCACCCCCTCCACGAACAGCTTGAGCGAACCGGGTAAGCCACCAGACGTCCGAGTGAAGTGTCTGACGTAAGGGAACACGCTTGGGAGTTTTTAAACGCTGTCGTCCTCCCGTCGTGCAGAGGGCCCCGAGACGCCTGCCCCCCTGGCTGGGCCCGAGCTGGTGGTGTTCGCCGAGCCCAGGGATTTCTCTCCGGGCCCACAGCTGTACTGGGCCTCCTCGGCGCGCAGCCTGCCGGACATGGCCGAGGCTCTGGCCCACGGGGCCGAGGTGAACTGGGTGAACACGGAGGACGACAACAAGACTCCCCTCATACAGGCTGTCCACGGGGTAAGTGTGCGGCAGGGGCTTCCAGCAGCACTCCTCCCGTCCATGTACATCTTCCAAACCTCGTGTTGTAGCTACTCGAATTAAGGACAGTCACGGTCTCCACAACGGTAAACCGCTGACCATCCTGTCCTGTCTTACGTTTTTGGTCAGTTTAAACCTATTGCATATCACATTTCTTTGAAGAAGGATCTGTGTCCGAGTAGGTCGAGAATATATAGATTCTGTTCCCTTCAATGGCCTAAAACTTTAATGCTTCGTTTTTAGATTTGACAGAAAATGTTGACTACTTTTCCTCATGACGGCTTGTGGCCTGAGATTACAAGATACCTGACTTGCAGAGACTCCTTGACAGGGAATCTCACTCTGCTCCGTTATCACTGTCTGTACTGGAAATGTGATGTTGAGGCCCTTAGGATGGGTCTCCTTTAATTTGAACAGCCGGGTTCCTAGGGCTGCAGTCTTCATTTGTCCTTAGGCTGTACTTCACAGTCACGCTGTTCATGTCCTCTTTCAGGGTTCCTTGGTGAGCTGCGAGTTTTTGCTTCAGAATGGCGCAAACGTCAATCACCAAGATATTCGCGGCAGAGGACCCCTCCACCACGCCACTATCCTGGGGCACACAGGGTATTCAGTCCACTTCTCTTATTTGATTCATCAGATCAGACCGATAACTAAATCTCCTCCTGTTGCCAAATACATCTGGTTGCACTGCTTTTGAACTCTTCTATAGAGACTAAGTTGCCACTCTGGGGTTCCTGTCTTTGCTCGCTCTCTGACCCGTTACTGTCTGTTTGAAAAGAAGAATAGGACCTCGATGTACTCTCTTTCATCTTTCTGCTGGAGACTGGGCTTGATTTCAGGTCAAAAAATTATCCAGGATTCAGCAATAAACAGAAGATTATCTCTTTGGATATATGTCAACACGAGCTAAATATAAACTACTAGAGTTCACCTTCTTGTACAATGGAATAATGGCTGCATTAAGCATGAGGGAGATTAACCTGCAAATCAGACACAGTCTTAGGATGTTTGCCTTCTTTGATCTTCCCTAGTCAAGTAATAAAACTAATTCCATGCCTGAAGAAGGCTTCACAGCTGAAATGCTTTTTTTCTTCTTTCTGCTGTTTAGCATGGACATTCCCTCTGCTTGTACTGTACCTTTGCAGCTCACACGCTGACACAGTTCCCCACTTCGAAAGACAGTTGTTACATATTAAGTGACATTCCCTAGTGACATTGTACTTCACCTCTGAGATGCTAAATAATAAGTGAAATGCAGCTATGCTTTATATATATAAATCTATAACCTAATAAATCTGTATACAATTTATTATATATAACTTTATATACAGTATTTTATTATATAATAATATATACATCTATATATATATCAATCTTAATGTATAGATTTATATGTATTAAAAATAGAGATAATAAAAAAACAGATTTACATCTTAGTTTGGTCATTTTTGTTCTGCAACAGGCAGGTTTGCTTGTTCCTGAAGAGAGGGGCCAGTCAGAACGCCGTGGATGTTGAAGATAAGAGCCCCTTGTCGATAGCTGTGGATGCTGCCAATGCAGACATAGTCACATTGTGAGTACATGTTGTCCTGTTGATAGTAATGAGGGCTTGGTGTTGTGGTGTTCTCTTTGCAGTGGGGGGGTTGCATATACCAAAAGGCTAAAGGTGTAAGAATGTTAAATACTAGTGATAGTGTAGATGTTAGAAACGTTTTTTATATTCCAACATTTCATAGTAAAAGTATCTCCATCGAGTAGGAAACAATCCTTGAATCACGTACTATTAACGAACAGTAGGTGTCACTGTTATGTCTGGCTAGTACAGCACATAAGTGTCCTGATAGCCATCTCAGAATGGCTGCTTATTTTGTAGAAATCAGTATGTAGAAATGTAAGCGAATTGCATGCGCAAGTGGAATTGCATTTAGGCAGAAATCCAAGTAAAACAATTCTGCACTGTGCTACCTCGCACTGTTGCTTTTGTATTTTAAGTACTGTACTGGTGAGGAATGGGAAACGGGAGCCTCTAGTGGTGAAGAAAAGTAACTGTAAGAAAGACGTTCCAAAGATGAATTCTGAAGTGCGCAAAGAAAGGAGGAATAGGATTTTAGAAGTAATGCAAGTGTCCTATGGATACAGTTCTGAAGATACAGAAGTAGGTTGAAACTTTATTCCAGTTTCTAATGTGAAAAGCACATCTCTCTTTAAGGGGAACTGCAGTCCCAATTTCTCAGACCAGTTATTAAATCTCAGTAACAATATAATTTAATTGACTGTATAGCAAATATTTACAAATTCTGGATTAAGCACAAAATGTGAACTCTGTGAAAGTACTGTCCGGCCTCCACTTTGTTGCAAACCCCCTAATCTCGCCGCTGGTGAGAGCGAGAGTTTGCACGCGTTCGTCCGACGTCACGCGGCCTCTAATGAATAGCGTGATGTGATGTGCGAGCGAATAAGTGCCGGTGGTGCAGGAGACATTTCACCGCAGAAATGTTCCAACGTGACCTGCATGCAGAGTTAACAAGTAATTAGTATGTGTTGGAAAAACCGTCTCGAAGTCGGGAGCGATATTTCTGTTGGATTAAAGGAGATGTGTTCTCAAGCCTGCTTGTTTGCAGTGTCATAGGGCTGCCTCGCGTCACTGGAACCTTTGTTGCCTTGTTCTGAATCGCAGATAATGGAAATTTTGTCTGTTTTTATGAAAATTTGAGTTTTTACATGTTACCGAGTACATTTTGCTTTCATTGTGGTTTGAAATGCGCTCATCAGGGTCAATTCTTTCTAAACCCCAAACATTTAAAACAACGATGCAGTTCCCCTTTACCACCTGATGGTAACCGTTCCATACCGCTTCCAGCAGAGGACGGAGACGCTTTGCAGGATGAATGACGTCAGTGCTGCAGCAGCAGGACAGCGTGACTAACTTCCCCCTTGCCTCTCCCCTGGCAGGTTGCGTCTGGCCAAGATGAACGACGAGATGAGGGAAGCCGAGGGCCCCTATGGGCAGACAGGTCAATATTCCACCAACAGCCACACTGAGATGCAGTACAGGAAGTGTATACAGGAGTTCATCAGCCTGCAGCTAGAAGAGTCTTAACAGAAGTGTCTGGAAATCCATGTACTTGTTAAACCCTGCAGTGAGATTATTAATGTGAAGTATCTGAAGTAGCCTTTTTGTTTTAATATCATATCTCAAATAGGTTGAAAAGGATGTTGTACATAATGCAGGGTACATGCTAGACATGTATTCACACAGGAACATGCGAGACCAAGCCATAAAGCTGTGACTAGTGGGTGGCATTTGTTATTTTGCAGTGAAAAACACCACAGCAGTCTGAATTTAACGGCTCTGGCGTTGAAGCCTGAGAATAACAAGTCAGGGTGCTTTAGTGGATATGCAAACACATACTGTAGTAGTATTTCTTATGGTTCCATGCTTGCATACTGATTTTGTGTAGTTTACATAGATGAAAACTGATCAACTTTTTAATTTATTTTTTTTAAATTAAGTTATAAAACAGCCAGCATAAGATTTAATGATAGTTTTAAAATGGAAGGCAGTATGCATCAATGGAACCATACAAACAATGTACAGATCATGTATGTTTGTATATTAATATATATGTATATTGGGGGGAAAAACAGGATTGTTATCCTAAAAGGTCTTTTATAGGAAAATGAGCAGTGTATTGTAGATGAAAAGGGTTTCATACAGTATTGTAAATCACTGTATTGTGTACACACTTTGCACAAAGGCGGATGATGTAAACATATTTAAGGTATAAATATCTTCCAGTTGCATTTTCTTCTTTATATTTATAACTTTTTTTAATGGTCTTTTTAGCTATTGAGTGTACAATTGCCTGACAGTACTCATATAATCAGTGTCTCTGCGTCCCTTCACAACCTTTCTGATCTCTGGGTTAGATGCTGGTGTTAAATCTGAATTTGGGTACTTTAGTCAGGGAAGATTGCCCTGCACTGGGTTAGAGTCCCATCCCGAGTGTGCCCTGCCTTGTGCCTGTCTCTTGGCAGGATAGACTCCAGCTCACCCCACAACCCTGAACTGGATAAAGAGGTTAGAAAATGGATGGTTGGATAGTTAGGGAAAACATTTTTCAGCATATCCTGTCAGTGCTGCACTGAAGAAGAACATAGATATGAAAAATAGATATGAGTGCTTACTCTACAAGCCCAGTGTCACAAAAACACCAATCTAGACTGCTAATTTCCCCTCCCCCCCTTAAAATATAATAATTCATGTTATCACAACAGCCTGGGGGCCATTTAGCAAACTACAGTTCGTAGTGGGACAAGACATGACAGAACGTTTGCAACAACTGGACTTCCACAGCTTGGTTTCGACACTAGCAGCCTGGTTTTAATTGGTTGAATCAACAACACGTGTTAAAAATGTTCCCCATAAGACTGGACACTGAAGTATCCCTGTCACAATGTTTCAGGTCAGAGCGATGAAGCCAGGGTTTTCAGACATTAGCTAGCCATGCTTTGTCAAAATATTCCTTAAACTATTTTTGTTTTGAAATATAGTGTCTTAAAGTATAACACAAGCATAAGCAGTATTGCCTTCTATGCTTTCTTAGATGGACCTTCACTCTAGTCTTTTAGTCTGTTTCCTCAAGATTATGCAAGCCTTTTTTGTCAACTGAGTTTATAACTTGTTATTCTTAATAATTTCCATTGTATATTTTCCTGGAACAAGGTGGGTGAGATTATTCACAAGATTTATTTACTGTTGCTCTTAACTTGTAGGGAACCATCTTCATTTCCAGTAAAGACATTTGTAGTTGTTATGGACAGGAGATATGTTGTTTCTTGACACGAGGAAGTCATGAAGATATACATTTTTCTATTTTTTTTTAACGAGGACCACAGTTTGGTTTTTAGTGGCTAATTCATCCAAAGATCTTATCGAGCTGTTCTTTTAAAGAAGCCAAGGTATTGGCTTTAACAACATGGCTAGGTTGCTTGTTCCATTCTCCCACAAAACTTTATGTAATTAAGCCCCTCCTGAATTATAAGAAGTCAGATAGAAGATAGACTTTCTCTAACACGCAGTTAAACCTTCCCATGCAAAAGGTTAATAGTTCGTAATGTACTGTCAGACGCAGTGAACATGTTTGTTTTTTTAATCCAACTACCCTGAAAAGTGTGATCTTCAGCGTATTAGCTGAAAACCTGGCGATATATTAAACAATGCAGAAAAATGCCGATTTCTGTTCTGAGTGAGGTGAGTTGCCTTCACTTGCATGGCATTCAAGGTGGAGACGTGTTTATACATGCCTTTGATTATGTGACTTGAGCACATTTTCTTATGGATTAGAAACTATGGCAAATATTTATACTTAAGAAGCGTAGCTAAGCATTTTTTTAAAAGAAGCTGTGCACGTTTTGATCACTCTTTTATCCATCTTAATAAGGCTGTTTGGACCAACCAGAGATCAATGGGATTCTTTAGCTCCTAACTACCAAAAGGGATATATGGGCCGATTGGCTTCCTTTTGATTGTAACCTTTCTTATACTCTTGCCCAGCTTCAAAAGAGGACCTGATCTTATTTAATTATTGCTTTTATGGATGCTATTTTGTACCAAGTGCGTTTGTAACATATAGGACAATTATTCTGAGGTGTAAGGCGTCACACATTTAAACAAGGACTAAAATCACGACCTGCTTTTCTTGTCGAGTATGGGCATCGGTCCTGTGATTCACGTTAGTAAAACACCGAAAGAGAAACTGCTGAGTTCACAGTTAACATTGATTTTTTGCTGGGGGGGGGGGGGGTGAGTAGACAAGTTCTGACCTGCCCTACCAGGGGAGGCCAATATCTGTGTAATCTGGATTGAGATGTTGATTGAGGGGTGTGAACACGTGACTGTCGCCCTCCACACACTTGTAGTCTGATTGCAATATTGCTTTATTTTCACTTGTCGACATTTTCTTACAATTCAGTATAGTTTTGACACGTCAACTGGCCATTTTATTTTAATTTATTAAACTGATTTATTTAAAATCTGTCTAAAAAAACAAATTGACACAAGGAATTTTTTCGAATTTGTAGAATTATTCGTTATCCCCATTACTCCAAAGCTGCTACAGGAGACAAGTTTAGTGTTGTGACAGCAAGTCTCATTCAGGAGTCTAGGAAAACCTACTGTATGTTTAGATATCAGTCTTCTAAACTATGACAGTGAGTAATGTCTAGGCAATATAGATAGTTGTCTTCTAGTTGCAGATTCCTAAAATCTTTTAGTGAGAACTTGAGTGGGTTTTTTGCTTCCAGCTGTATTTGGTACCGTATATGTAGAAACTATACTGATGCTCAAAAGAAATGCATCATTGAGGTCTAATGACTTATTTTTCCGATATCTTAAACAGATATCAAACGAAATCATAGCAAAAGTGACTAAAAAGTGTAGTTTAAAGAATCACGATAATCTTTTGATTATGACGTGACCCACCTTTGAAATTAAAACATTTGTACAGTGTATGACCTTCTACAGCACTAACAGTCCTGACAGTGCTGACCCGCTGGGCCACCTCTGCACACACTGTTTTGGATGTTTGGTTGTTCCATCTTCCTTCCTGTGCAGCTGGCTACAGTGGTGGTCACTCACTGGATTGTTCTAGTGCTCTGCCAGTCATATCCTCCTGCAGTATCTCTCCAGCAGAATCCCCTCACGCAGCCAGTTTCCTGGTTTTTAAGGAATAGGCTTCAAATGTAGTGTTTCTTTTGGAAATCAGTCTATTAGGCTTTCTAATGTCAATAGAAACCAAGCAATCGTCATTACTCAATGTAGGCCACAGCTGTGTGTTTTTCTGTTCTTATATTAGTCAAAATAATGTTTTTCTGTGATTGTTTATTTATACAGTTTTTCTACAGATTGCAGTTTTAACTTGTGTATCCAGAAATCACATGACTTGGACTCAGTATTTTGTTATTCCATGTTACAGTATTACTTGCTCAACAGACCTTTAAAATAATATTTAAACGCAGTATTTAAAATACAAGTTATATCTATGTGCCTAATAATCCACTGTTGTACAACATAAGACTGTTGCGTTTTCATTATGTCTCAGTAGAGATTATGGTGAAGTGTGAATCCAATAGCAAAATTAAGAAATAGTATTATTGAAGTTTAACTGTCTAGAATAGGCCATTCCTGAGTCTGTGCAAGAAGCATCAGAGGAGTTACTGTGTATTTCAATGCAATGTAGATCACCTTCTGGCACAAAATGTTTTTTTTCCATGTTTACTGGCCTTTCCGTTACTGTTGTACTGTCTTCTAATCTGTTGCTCTAATCTCTCAAGGTTGTGCCTTTGCTGTTTTTTTTTTGTTTCTTTGAGATCCTGAGGCCAATGCAACTATTTTTGTACATAAATCCTGCACTTTAAATACAACAAGGTTATTAACAAAAACTTGACTATTTTTTTTATCTCCCATAGATTATCACCACACCGCATGCTGTCCTTTTAAGGGTACTCATGCTGGGACACATTCAGAGTTTAAAGTACATCAGAACAGTTACAAATGAGAGGAGCTCATGATGTCTTTCTGTCTCACTTAGTTTTACTTAAGTTTATGGGTGAACATGCCTCACCTTTTTTTCACAGCAAAAATAAACAGAACCACCCCCCCACTGCCAAAATCGCAAAATGCTTTCTGAAAAACTAGGGGGTGCATTTTGAAACCCATAGTCAATTTGCTTTAGTGAGAGTTTATTTGCTTCACATACATTTTTTCACATTTATTAAATATACAAACATGAACAACATGCACTTACAAATCATGTTGGTCTGGCGATGAAATATGGACCATTACAGACCCTTTGTTTCAGATCTTTGTTGGAATTTTGGAAGGCAACAAAGAAGAAAGAAGAGGTCTATAGTACTAGTAATATAGTAATTGTGTGCATAGATGCATGCTGTCATGTTTGTATGTATGGAGAGATTGGCAAAATATTCCCATATGTTATTCAAGTCCTCATCTATAGGCCCACTAGAGATCAGTTGAACTAGTGACCCATAATGGTGTGGACTCTTTAAATCAGATAAGAAGGTAGACAGTATCAGAACTGCGTAGAGAAAGTTAAGTTATGATTACATCTAAGCAATTTGAACGTTTGATTTCAGAAGCATTAAATGCATACATTTTACTCAGGAATTCACATTTGGACAGTGGTTGATTTTGTACCAGCAACCCTTTGCATTGTACTTTGGGCTCCAAGCTTTAGTCCTAATCTCAATCTGCCTCCTCTAAACCTTCTTCCTTAAACCTGCTTAACTCTGCTTCTCTCTGTTGAGCTGCTTTGACACTTGCACAGGTATGGCTCGTTTTCTTCTGCTACACTCAAGTCTTTTGTTTTAACACAAATATTTAAAGATCTTTTAGGAGTGTATATATTCTTTATTAATAATATATTTATAATGTTATATCACCTATTATCTTCAAGTTATTTGATCTAGAACCATCTGTGCATTAAAAACTTCAACACTACTTCACCAAGTTTAAAACAGGAGGAAGACAATACACAGGCATGCATTTAACAAATTGTAGGTTTTTGAATATGCTTTATAGAACAGCATATTAAAAGTGCTTCATGCATTCCTGTACTTTGAATTCCACAGCGAATTAAAATGACTTGTTTCTCATTGCAGGGGATGAAACCTATCAGGATATTTTTCGAGATTTTTCTCAGATGGCGTCCAACGACCCTGATAAACTAAACCGGTTCCATCAGTATGATTCCCAGAGGCTGTGAGAGAGACGGAGAGAGGCGGGAGCTGGTGTCACTGTGGGAGCAGGGCAGATTTGGTGCTGGTCATGAGGAGGCCATGTTGTAATTTCACCTTCCCCTCAAAAGCAAAACTGTCTCTAAGTTTAACCAACAGTTTCACTTGGATTCAGGAAAATAGCAGGAACTACAACTAAAACAGCAGAACTACACCAGTACCTCAAGTGATTCTGCCTGTGTATGTCTCCATTTCTTTCAATAAATTATTACCGTTTGTGTACATTTTTTTACTGTCGGCAGATTTCAAAGCATTATTTTTTTATTAAATTTACCTAGGACAGGGGTAAAAAAGACCAATGTAAACCAAAGTAACAGCAGAAATAATTTAGAAGTTCGGTCCGAATTTCTTTACCAAAATCGTTTTCATGTTTTTTCCTCTCTTCCAAGATAAATACTGATGTAATAAAACCTTGTTAAATGCTTTAAGAACATATTTCATTGTTAAACTGATTTGAATTAAGCTACACAAAGAGCACTTTGTAAAATGCTCTCCAGTATTTGAAAGCATATTATTTACATAGTCATTTTATGAACTGATTCAGATTTTCAAAGAATGTAAATTGACATTGTTACTGCTAGACTCTCAGCATCCATTTTTAGTAGGTTTGATGACATTATTTAAGTATCATTAAACTGTTTTTGTAAATATGAGAAGCTTTTCTCTGAGCAGTAGGTTGTGTAGTTCTCAAGTCTTCTGAACTGTGCATCGTGAAGTATTCAGATGCACGGAACAATATATATGTCCGTACGTACTGTACCTCTCTAAATTCTAAAGTACAAATTTGCTGAAGTAAGCAACAGGGACCCAAGAAAGATAACAATTGAGAGAAGGAAGTTAGCCTTTTCACACAAGAGAGATCCAAGGATCTCATTTGGCTGTTTCTTGAAAGAAACTACTGTAGGTTATCAGTTTCTACAGCATAGATGAGTAGCTTGTCCCATACTCTCACAACTCTTAGTTTAATGATGTGCCTGCAGTTCTCAGTTTTAAATGTACTTGTTTGTAGTTTCCATTTGGCCTCTGGTGTATATATCACTCTGGAGTACTTTTTCAAATTTAGGGACAATGCAAGGAATATTGCAAATGTTTACACATACAGTACATATATTGTAGAGTTACTGGTGAAAAGCTGAGGGAAGCTTCATTTTACCTTTCCAGGTTGCTTGAGGTAGCTTTACTGTCATGGAGCTGTATTCTATTGACCAACTTGAGTGATTTATCTGTATACAATTGTGATCTCAGTCATGGGACGTACATATGTAAGTGTATAGGACCAAGAAATTATATCATCTTTGTAATAGCCATTTAAGGATGATGGAACTAAGGGTACTAGTAAAATGCTTCAGTTAAGAGGTAGCAGTTGATATGTCCAATGGCCCAGTTTACAAAAATAAAGAAAATTATCTGAAAACAGTGGCAGTGAGACAGTGTTGGTCTACTTCAATTTTTCAAACTACTCGAAACTACTAACATTAACACATTCCAATGGAATTATATATGCATTTGTTGGAAATACCTGTGTGTGGTGTCTAGCACGAGCTGCCAAATGTATATTGATAAACAATATAGACTGCAATGTTTTGTTTAGGGGTACCATGTGTTGCACAGTGCTTTAAAGGGGTTCGTTTTGAGCTGTGGTTATCTGAGCGTGCACACATCCCAATGTCTTTTAATATTTGTGTATAATGGGACATGTTCTCTTCCAGTACTAAAAGCTTACTAACACTGGAGTGAGCAGAGCACAATGTGTACTTTTGTCATATGTAGTGACAGAACCAGGAACATTCCTTTTGAACCCTCCCCCCCCCAGCTGTATCTACAGTAGGAAATGAAAGGGGCTTTTCTTAGGTTTTGTTTTTGCTTTCTGCTGTCTTTGTGTGTATTTTTTTTTATTTTAGTTTTTTTAAGACTTTAATTTGATCAAAGTGACTGTAACCCTTTTCACTTTATCAGTTTGCCCCTCCATCCATGTTCATTCTGTGCAAGTATCCTCAGATAAAAAACTGGTGTTTTGTACTGTTCTATGACCTTGAAGGTCTAACAACATACTGTAGCTGTGTGCCCTTTCCACTTAGTTGAAATGTGTGCGCCTTTCCATTTGAATTAGGTTTGTTTTGTGAGATGTTAGCTTGTGTTCTTCAGCTTAAAGAGACCACAGAAGGTATCCTCCAAAGGGTCTTGTGTTTTTATAATGCTTTAAGGGGGATTCATATTCTAGCTTTAGTGCCTTGAAATGTTTATTATTGCTGTTATTTATTAATCAGACAGAGAACTGGTAAAATACTCTGTTTTGGAACTTAATCAAGGTGCTGGAAATATTAGTAGCAGCCCATTGTGTGACAGTTTCTGAATGAATATGCTGAATTTTGAAAGAAATGTCAAGAAGTAAGCTTATAATTATTAAGGCACACAATATTACCCTACTATAAGACAGTGATATTTAATTTATGCAATGCAAATGTTTGTTTTGCAAAATTATAGTAAAAGCAAGCTGGGCATGCTTTCAAATTTAACTGCGCTCTTTGGGATTCAGAAGTAAAAAAACTTCTTACTTGAACCTACATTCCAGCACTCTGGAGGTTAAAATTTCACATCTGCTCAATTTCAGTCCCTCCCATCTTTAAATGGATGGACAGTGTAGACACCTGTCATTTTGTTCTTTATAGCTGCAGTAGAGCACATGCTTAGAATATTGTGAATAGGATTCAATTTCACAGTCAAAACAGTTGTCTTAGAAATTACATTTTGTATTTTCTCGTAATTGTAATACAAATGTAATGAATTAATATTTGTATTGCTTTTTAGACTATTTAGATAGTCTTCCAAATATGTGCATGGAAGAGATTATACTTTTTGCCATATAGCAGTGAAATGTAAATCATGTAAATACTGTATATAATCTATAAATATATGCCCTTAGAAAACACTGTTCAATAAAATGACAGTGGTACTGGAATCAATAAAAGACTTAAAAGAAGTGGATGTAGTTCATTATTTAGAGCAAAAAAATCTAAGTATTTTTATACACTTGTGATCCAAGTTACACTCATTATTTTCATCTTGTGGATCAGTGAATTAGTGAACTAAGGTTTGTTCAGGTGCTCTCATCCCATTGCATTTGTTAAAGAGCAGTTATATGGCACAATGAAGTAAAAATAGGACATGCTGATAGGACAGGGTGCTTTTTAACAGTGTTTAACACACTTTGTCAAACTATCCAGAAATTATGATTTAAGTCATTTTACTTACAGCATTAGGTATAGTGACCAGGGCAAGTCGTAAGATTATAGGACAGTTGTAACACTAGAGGTCATTTTTTAAACTTGGAGGCTTGTCCAGCAAACCCCATCATCACTCTCCTCAGTATGATTCATCCAGAGAAGCAGCTCACTGGCTGTTTAATAACATTTTACTTTCATGAGGGACAACATCCAAAAATCAGATGCTGTGTGAATGTTTGAGTATTTTAGGTAGGATAGTTTTGGCATAACCCAGGTAAGGGGCAGCCCCCTGACCACAGGACTAGGAGGCTCGAACCCCATTCTTAGGGAGGGGTTAACCGAGAGGCACCTGTGAGGTCTGGATGGGGTGAAGGAGACATGCATGAGACAGATGTACAGAGGTGTTTTTATTAAGTATATACAGCTAATTTCAGTAATGTTCATGAACATTACATTATTGGAACAGCTGGGTGAGATTAATTCCAAACTTCAGCTAATAACATCCATGTAAGAAACATAAAACAGATTATAATTTGTTATAAACCACACAATTTGTTGAACCCAGTGTTGACTTGTGAAGATGATGGACACTCGGGGAGGCCTGAATTCCATGTACACATTCAGAAAGCTCAGTTGGTGTGTCTTGAGCACAGGCAGAAAAATTCACTCTGGCCACCAGTGACCCCTATGGGCTGCTTTCCCACATGCAAGACAAGAGTGTCCACGAGACAAAGCTGGAAGAAAGAAAAAAAAACAGATCTTGCCAACCATTTCAGTAACCTTTTCCATTTCATATTGTTCCACTGAACTGTTGTTCCGTTGTTCCTTTCTCGTAATTCAGTGCAACCTAGACAAGGCCACGTTGATACATGAGTCATTGCAGCTTTTCTGCAGTTCATGGTGTGGATCTGTCTACAATTGTTTCAGCATTTTCTGTTTAAAAAGAAGCTACACACTCACAATTAAGGACATTATTCTCACAACTCCACATCATAAATTAACTTCGAAATAAAACAGCACTTACTGTTACATAATCCAGGGATTTCCTTTTAAAACAACAATCCAAATTAACTCTAACTTTCATTTGTCATGCAACAAATGCAAACACAGTATTTTCTCTGTGTGTAAGATTTGACCTGTCTGCAAGCTTTTCCTTCACATAAAAACATGCTGTACAGAGCCACAAAGAATCTGATAGGCTGAACAAGCATATCCCTGTCTCACAAATATGGAAATCTGTAGAAAGAAACAAAGGTGAACTTTAAATATATCACTCCTAAAATGTGTGCTTCTCTAATACCATGTTGGGTACATAGAGGAGGTGTTTTAAAGTATAAAAGGGTGCTTGTGAAGAACAGTAAGCAGATCAGATAGGGAGAGAAATACTCTGTCACTCAGATCTCCAGGAGGCCACTTTGTTGCTAAATAAACCTCTTTCAGCTCTTCACTGAAATGCGCTGTGACACAAAGCACCGGTAGTGTTCTCGAAGTACGTAGAGAAATCTACCAACCTAACCAGGATGTTTTTAACAGGTGGGAAGAATCACTTTCTGAAAATCCCATAATCACAGGGTAGTATGAAGGCACCTCCCAGCCAGGTCCCCAGACCAGAACCCACTCTAGGACTGTGAGGTAGCAGTGCTAATCAGCATGCCACTGTGATGAATAACACACAATAATCAAGTACACCACATTGTACTAAACAACTTGTTACCCATTGCTGAAGCCCAGCAGAGCAACATCTGCAAGAACCTTCCCTTGCAGCCGAACACTGGGCTGCATAACTAAAACTGACATGTAGCTCAAATTCGCACATATGAAATGGTTGGAAGGTAGAGAAAACTTCAAGATTAATGGCCTGTGGTGTAACAGCTGCAGTGGAAGTTGGTGGTCAGCACACCACAGAGAGGCAAAGAGCCACCTTTTCAAAATGTTCCTGTCCATGGAAAAGAAATGTGGAGTTCTACAAACATGATCCCAGGGCTTGTCAGTACCATTTGTCCAGCACAACAGTTAGGGCTCTTTGAGCAAGATCTTCTTACCTGGCCTAAAACCTCTCTGAAGAAGCACAGCCATAACAAGGCACAAGAATGTTGAGCCATCTCCGAAACTGCGGGATAAATAATAAAAGTTTTCACAAAGGCGAAAAACAAGCTTCAAAATCAAACACTATGGTTTTTCAGCTATTTTAACCCCAAATCCAATATGATGTTAATACTTCTGCCTTTGCCCCGAAAGATGATAATCCAGTTTCTAGCATTCTAACAGCAATTATTAAGAAATAATTTCCCCAAAATAGAATCTAGTTTTTCTGTGGGCTTATGTTCCTCTGGTTCTACATAAAGCTGAAATGTTAGAAGTGGGAAAAAAAAAACAATACTGCTTCTAGGAATTATATTTTTGAACTTGAGTCCTGAAAAGACCATCTTTAAAAAATTAGCTCATTTATTAATGTCCACTTCTTTATTGATGTCTTTTGGATCGATACACCCAGAATACGTGCATTTGTATTTTCTCTGAAATGAGAGGCTTACAGTCCGCTGGCTTACAGACTCCACAGCCAACTAATTCAAAAATATCTATAAGCAACTGATTAACTAAGGCATTTTTTCCTAATGCACATTAATTACCTTTACAGAGATTATATAATGTATTGTACATAAAAATGGGAGCATGTGAGCTCAAGCATGCCTCTATTAATGCCACCCTATGCTTATCTGTGAATGATCATCATCAATTAATTAAATCCACACCACAAACAACCTGGGAATGATAAGTAATTAATTCAGACATCTGCCAAAGAGAATTGAAAGTTACGGTCATAAGCCTAGTCCGATCACTGGAGTTAATTAATGTAAGGTGTTTGTAGAGGCGGTTCAATTAGACAACTTCCTCTTGAATGATTGTATTCAATGATTGGACCATTTCATTGTGCAAAGGAGTGTGACAAAGTAAGTTTGAGAACTTGGTCTTTTTTCCAAGAATATGGAGAAGAACATGGTCCCTTTGTCCCTTGGTCCCTTTTCCAAGAATATGCAAATCGGGGGTTAGCCCAGGCCGTGAATAATTCACAATTGTGTCCTGTGTTCTGTGCGTTGCTTCTCCTCCGTGGTCCCTATAAAGCCAAGGGGAAAACAAAACGCAAGCCTCACCTCGCCACCCACCCCCTCCAGTTTATTTCTCCATAAAGGATTCCAGGAAGAAGGAGGCTTTGACTGGTCTCGAACAGAAAAGATGCTTTGAGAGTGAGATCTCTGGCGCTGAGGTTCCACCCTTCAGTGAGCCGCCAGCCCGAGAGGTTTCCAAATTGAAATACCACCCTGAAAATGAGGCGATCAGGACATGTCTGGCCTCCATCTGCTCTCTATTGCTACAGTCCTTCCAGGGGCAGAAGCAAAACTCGAGGGAGGCATTTTCAACCACTCTACAGCTGAATGATACAACACTGCATGTTTCATTATTATTTATTATTATTGACAATATAATGAATAAAATAAAAAAAGCTAGCAATGGCCTCATTATTGGGTTACAGTGAAGTGAAATTTGAAATCACGCAACGTCTTATCTTTCACAGCAGCAGTAGAATCTTCCAGAAGCTGCACAGCAGTTTACATCTGTTGATCTAAAACTGTAGAAACAGAAGATGAAACAAAAGTACAGATGAGATGTTTTGACTTCTATTTTTTTTTTACATTATATTATAAAAACTGGCAATAGAGCCCAGAAATGCTTAATATCTAGGTCTCACATCTAAGGCACTTAAAAAAAAATCCCTCTAAGACATCTGTGGGTGTTTTCTTGTGTAATGTTATCTTCATACACACAGTGATTATTTTCAGTGCACATGAAAACACTAGCCTATCACTTCCAGTACAGGTCAGTGATAAAATACAGATCCTTAATTTGATAATTCAGTGAATTACCACCAAATAAAATAATTTAACTGTTTCTCATGACATAAACCTATGGTGCAGCATAAATAGAAGGGTTCTGTATAGGGGGAATGGGGCTGTCAAACATAAACTTTAAAATTGCTTATATGAATAGTAGTTAGGGTAACAACAAACTGAGAAGCATTAAAAAAATGTATTTTCAGTACTCAGTACTATTTTGATTTATAATTCATTGCTGACTCAGAAATCGCTGAAGTAATTATACATAAATCCTTTATATACATAAAATATAATCCTACATGAAATACTACTACTAAGCATTGCAGCACAAAGGTGTTCTTCAAAAGCATTAAAAAAAACCCTGCTAGGACAGACAACAGCCATCACCTCATCAAAGTAATATTAGCTGCCTGTCCATTAACACCTTTTAAATACTTCCTCCATCGGTCCAGGGAGCTGAAGCTCAACCAAAGACCAGCTTCAGCTGCCCCAGGACTTCATAAACACACACAGCAGGTCAGCAGGGAACTTTCCGTTCCACCACAGCTCTTCGAAGAGCAAAAATAAACCTCACTCAGAACAAACTGCCCTCATCGCAGTCACACAATCCATTTCACAGAGGTCTTTTCATCGGTGGATACCTCAGAAAACACATTAGGAGCCGTGCCTTGTTTTAAAAAAAAACATTCAAAAGTTTGCACTGACTGGTGTGTGAAACAAATAGTGCATTTGCTGAGTTTCGAGAAAAAAAAACATACATATTACAGCTTGCGTGTAGCACTCTTCTTTGAAACATTCCACAGTGCTTTTATGCTAAAAACACTTTCAAAATCAATTAGCTTCACACACAGGCAAAGAGGAAATACACTTTACTACGCATTTCAGATAATACATTGCATATTACTGCTTTCCACAGCTTGTGCAGTTTGGAGAGCTCCCTTATGTCTGCCAGTCACCTGAGCTTTCAGTGAATTGTCAGAGAGAGGTGAGCACCTGACTGTGAAAAGGAACGCTCTGTCTCTATTGCAGCTGATTAACTTGTCCTCGTTCAAATGTGTTTGGGCATAAAAGGGACCGAGCTGAAAGTAAATCTTTGACAGAGATTAACTTGATCCATTTGAGCAGGTTCAAGTATGTCATGTAAATGTTCTTATCTGCCCTCCAACTCAGAAGAATTTGGCCCACTCCTGCAGTCACTAGAGCCAATGGTCACAGACTGAGCTGAAATATTACCAGCGGACACATTTCTCTGGTTTTCTCCTTTGGCGAATAGTTAGGATGGTGATTTTATTCATTCTGTAGACGCTGGACGTTCTGCACCATGTGAATTACAACAGTTCAACAGCTGGAGAACTGGATGCTCAGACTAAGCCCCTCACTGGCAGTGTGGAACTGGCCTGAGCGCTGCAAGGCAAGGGGCTGCTGGGATCACCACACATGCGTGACTCCCATGGCTGGGCTGCGCTGTGTCCGTGATGAAGGCTGCAGCCTGTCCCCCATCAGACACTGAAGGACTCCAGACCCCAGCAGCAACTTATGGGCTTGGCAGGTACTGTGTATGCCAGGGATACCCAATGCCAGTGTGAGAAGGCCGCCGTGCCTGTGGGTTTTCATTAAAAACCCTGGGTGAACTGAACCATAGTCTTCACTGGAATAGTTACAGTTGCCCAGGTTGTAAAGTTCTACCTACATAAACGGATCAAGAAAACCTGCTGGAAAACAAAGAATAATATAGCATGGGATAAAAAAAAAATCCCAGAGCTTCAGTGAACCAAAGATCTGTGCAACTTTCCCTACCATTACCATCCCTTTCGAATGGCTGTTTAAAGCCTGCGCACATTAATAGCAACACAATCCTGTCTGCCGGGGCTCAGCAGAATTAACAGAAACCCAATGCAAACACACAGAGGCAACGCTGGCTCTTCTCCTCCAACACGCTAGCGTGCACAGGAACAGTTTGACGGATTCGTGGGATTTAAGCATGTTTGAGATGTATTAGGGAAAAGCGTCTGCAGCCATATAAAGGAAGGAATGGCTGGTCCTCCTGTGGGGGGCTGATAACAGCAGCAGAGACTCAGACCCGCAAGGCGAGCGAGGGCCTCACCCCTGGAGCAGTCTGCCGTGCAGAGGGAATTACGGAACACCTTAAACACCGGCCAAAACCCACATTCTTCAATTCTGCACCGCGCTAAAAAACAATATTATGAAAACATTCCACCCTCCGTTTGGCTCAGCAGGCTGCCTGTTAATCGCTTACAAGTGTCCCTTAACGCCCCATAAGGTAATTCAAACAAACACGAGAGCCCAGTCCCTGCCTCCTCCTCCCTTTGAAACTCGGCTCACCGTCCAATCTGTGCACCTTCCACAGGGCGGAGGTGCTTCTCGCAGGATCGCCGGACAATTTGGCAGCCTTTTCACAGAGCAAACCCTGTCAGCTGTCGTCAGCTCCAGCACCACTACACTGGAGACCGCAAATCAGGTTTTCTGTCATTCTGATTAGGAAGAGGAGAGGGGAGAGTTTCTGAATCGCATTCAGCAGCTGTCAAATAAAACATTCATGGGGGTTTGGTGCAGAGATCTGGTATGAATAGTCAAATTCGGATATAACCATATCCACTCCTATACCGTTGCATGATGTTCTACAACATATAGTATGGACGGTTAAGTAACAACAGTAATTCAAGTACTAATGCATTGGCTTTAAGTAGATTAAAACAACAATGGTCAACTAAAACAGACAACAGTAATCACAAACGTACAGTAATCAGCTACAATAAACAACACGATGTCTGTATTGCTTTGCCTCTGTGATCAGCACACTCCACTGTAATGAAAAGGGTGGTGAAACTGTCAGTGAGCTCACACAGAACCTGGCGCGTTTGTGAGCAAGACCATGTTGAGACGTGGATGGTGGGTACTTGGGTAGGGGGCAGGGGGCAGGGGGCAGGGAAAGGCTCACTCACTAGCTAGATTCGTCTCACGACCTTAGTGTGTTGTAGGGCTAATTTGAAAGTTTTGACTAACAACCTTCGGCCCCGTTTCATGCTGCTCCGCTGTTCATCCAAGCAAGACCCTGTCAGCCTGTCCGAATCGCGAGCAAGCAAATTCGCGAACCTTATTATCGCATACGCGGAGACCCCACTCACTTGTCAAAGTAGTCTGACTATATACTGTAAATGAGTCAGGAATGTGGCATTTCGAATACTTACACCTAAAACATGCTTCAAAGCCTTAAAACATTTTTCTTTCCCCCTTGTTTCAAAATTGCTGGAGCAAATGCGTTAACACAATAACCAGGGCTGTACAGACAGGAAAGGATTGACCTTAATACCGAGATGATAAACAGGCTGGAAGTACAATTGTATCAGGCCTGGCGCCACAGCGCAGAGTGAAAGGGGTCATCAGACATCACTGTGACGAACTCCGGGAAGATTGATGAGGATGGATTTCTCCCTGCCACTTCACCCTGATTGCTCATTTAGCGCTGGCTGGAGCTGCAGTAATGGGAGAGCCGCTCCGCCGGCGCTCTGATCACACATTTCGATTCTCTGCCGTCAAACACCACAGTCTCGGGATCTTGATGAATGCGGTGTCTGAGAAAGCAGGGGTACTCACACCAGAAGTGAAATTGACAAATCCGTCTGTTCAGACTCGCAGCAGCTTGCTGGAACGGATAGAGGCTTCGCGTGCAGGCAGCGCCGGTGATGAAAGGGACGAGACTGATTTGGAAAAAAATATTGCATTGAGCACACTGAAGCATCTTCACCTGCCTTCTTAATGGCACAGGAAACTGGAGATGAGTCGCGGCTCTACATCTTATCACCTGAAACATGACAGACAATGGCTGAAATCTATTCTAAAGATGTACACTACCCAGACTATGAGCAGCTGGGATGAAGATGATAACATCAATGTTTTAATGCAAGGAAGACGATTTGCACTCGAGATGAAAATAGCTAAAACAGATGCTGAAGTTGCTCTAGAATGCTCTCATATATTTACAGTGGATTTTAGTCAATTTCTGAAATTGAATGAATAAGGGGATATTAATTTTCAACAAGTCATGTATGACACAAAAGCCAATACTATTTAAACCTTTTTGTTTATTGCACATCCTCTTCAATATTCTTCCATATTCTCTTGTAGACATCCCTCCTGACAATCCCAAAACATATTCTGTGGCAGATGGATGTTGTGGAGTGGTTAATCGTGCACGAGGAAAGATAAAACCATGATCTCTGGGGGCCTCAGTGTGAAAATTGGGAGTCATAGTAAACATCTGAGAGGAAGTTAAGAACCCTTTTTCCCTACCAATCATCTGTTACCACTTCTTCACCATCGACATGCCTTATTTGCTCTGCCTTTCTATTGCACTACCACTTCAAAAACCAGATGCCATCTCTTTGCCCAAGTGGGTTAAAGCCAAAGACATTTCAAAATCATTTGCTTTATGCAGGGCTTGTCTAACCACTGAAGCTTCATTAAGAGCACAGGGCGTCATTGTTTCATTGTTTTTCTTCGTCTTCACACTTCCGTGGAGATACTGTAAGTCTTAAACGAAAACTGAGTTATGCTAGTAGCAGCAACAAAGGACTACAAGGAGCACACCTTATTAGGAAAGCAAACTGGTTATTAAAACAAGCCTCTGATATTTTGTAGTCACTTTTAAGGTGAGACCATGCGTCTTGAAAAAAGTGTTTAGTAAGCTTTGCAAAATATAACAGTGATACAAGTAAAAAATGCTTATTATTGGAAAATCTATTAACAGAACGCTGCTAGAAATAATAATCCAGACTGCTTTACCCTGAAGTTGACTGTGGCTGTTCTGCTGGACACAAAAAAACATTTGTCAGCTTGTTTTATTAGCTCCCATCCATTTACCTTGTTTTTTTAGCAGCGATTTGTCCGTTTCCTTTTTGAGGGGGCATTTACCTGTTCTGCTTATGTTTTGTGATTGTACAGCAGGTTCAGACGAAATGGAGGCCTCGTCTGGACCCTATTTCCCAGAAAGCCATTGTCAGTGAGCTGCTGTCCTCTGTCACCTGACCAGTTGCTGGAAGACAATTTGTCAGCTGACAGTTTAAAAACCAGGTGGCAGAGGGAAAGGAGAAGAAAGTGATCGACTATGGTATAAGCTTGTAAGACTACTGTATTGCAAGTTCAGTTCAAGACGTATACATTCAAGAGTCTCAGAGTGAGACTGAAGTTTTGAAGGATTGCTTGTTTTGAGGCTGGTAAGGAGCTTAGCTTCCTGGCTGTGCTAGTGAGGGGCATTGAACAAGTCCTGTGAGCCCAAACAGTTTAGGCTTTTGTTTTAGTTTTCTGCACTAAGAGAGCACTTGGTTTGTAATTTATGTCTGCATTTGTGCGTCATACGTTTTCCCAATTTTAAGATCCTGTTATGGCATAACCAACTGGGGTGTCACACTAGGTAACATGCATCTGAATGAGGTCCAAACATGAACCCAGGTCCTGGAGGGACAGGCAAGACAACCTAACATTAATAAAAAGCATAGTCACAACAGAGCCCTCTGTGTTGAAACAATACAGAAGTCAGCAGTCACTGCTTTCAGTAATGCAATGAGAGAGCAAGGTTTTGATAATGTTTTAAAGCACTGCTAGTTCTTTAAATGGACACTTGTAACTCGTTGCCTCTTATTGAAAAACACAGATGCTAATATAAAAAAACATAACATCGGTATCGTGTCATGCTCTGTGGTAGTCCAGCTGCGTTTGTAGGAAAAGAGTAGCATGTTAATTCTGATGTATGTTTTCAGTTATAACAGCAAAATTAAGTTGTTTTTTTTGCTTCATCTGCCAGTTCCATTCAGAATAGATCATTAGTGTATGGAAGATTTTGCATAATATCAGTAGCTAGCAGGTATGGATACTCTTATTGGTGTACTGGAAACATCAATTACATCAGCTGTGAGAGTCTCAGGAGAAGCATGAAAATCTTTAAAGTGTTATAGTTCTCCCTTATTAACATTTAATAAATATGTTCAAGTGGAAAGTTACATCACCATGCGGTGGCTGCAAAAAACAAGTAAAGGTTAATTTCGTGCTGAAAAGTAGAAACAAACCTTTGGCCACTGAATCTTCCTCAGGTTTCAGGGAGAAAAAAAGACAGTAGCAAGGATGTAAAGCACAGGAGAACAAAGAATGGACAATTTACAGTATAACCAAGAAACTTTAAATATGAAAAACCTCAAAGTCTATTTTGCTTGCAATATAACCAGTGTGAAGCTCAAAAAAGCACAATCTTAAAGGACTGCATAGATTTCCTGTATCTTACATTTTTCCTGTATAAAACATCTAGATAGGAATTCATAGAACCCTTATTGTCTGACATTAACATTCTTCTGAGAGAAATGGTTCTGTTAAACATCAGAGCTGATAAAGGACAAAACTGGCTGTTGCATATCTATTACAGTCTGCAATCTTCACACAGCTGAGGGAGGCAGGGCCATTTTTTAGCTGCTACAAGTGTGAGTAAAGATGTGGTGCACAGCAACTTTCTTTAAAGTTTTCTTCTTTACCTGATAAAGTCCTCTCTTTAGGATTCAGAATTGTGGCTGAAATATAAAAATAAACTGAACTGATGGGGGCAAGAGTTGAATTGTAAAAAGTAAGTAGGTAAATTACTGTGAAAATATGCCTGATCGAATTCAGCAAAATAAGATTTTAACTTATTAAGATATCATTGAGCTGCAATGTTCTCCAAGTGTAACCTGCCATCCAGTCTAATAGTGTATCATATTGCCACACCTCAGACAGTATTATTGTTATAACTGGCATGGGTCAAGCCTCAGAGCTAGGGCTGAGCCAAGGTGGACCCAAGACATTCACATCCATCCATCTTTTAACCACCTTATCCAACACAGGGGGGCGGGGAGTTGGAGCCTGCCCCAGCTTGCAATGGGAGCAAGGCAGGGTACACCCTGGATGGGACACCAGCCCAACACAGGGCGCGCACAGACACAAACACACACACTCACAATGGGGTCAGTTAACTGAGAAGCCAATTAACCTAACAGTACGTCTTTGAACTTGAACTGTGGGAAGAAACCCATGGGAACAGAGGGAAAACATACAAACTCCATACAGATAGGAAAACATACAAACTCCAAACCCAAGGTCTCAGTGCTAACCACTGTGCGACCATGCCACCCCAGTTTTTACATCTGTGTGGCAAACCCCACATTGATGTCGATATGAGTTTATGTACGGATTTTATAACCCATTCATTGCTTCGACCTCTGGACCACTTCTCCAAGGACATTCTTTCTTAAAATAAAAAAAAAACAACACAGCACTAACCTTGGGCAAAATTTTGGAAAGACGAGCAGAATCTCTTGGAACAAACAATTTGATACGGTTTCAAAGCGAAGTCAAAAATATCTGATATTGCTGATCTCCCTGCCAAAACAATTTTATCCCTCTGGACAGGAGATGATTGTGATGAGCCTTGAATAAGTCAGAAACACAATTCAGCAACACCAGCCCTAAACTAAACAATCTGCCTTAGAAGAAAAACAAACATTTAATCTCTCTCCAGTGGTTACTTTAATTAAGAGTGAAAGAAAAAGCTGAGAAATGAAACATGAAACTACCGGGAAAGAACACCACAAAAGCACAAAGTACAAGATTGCAATATATTTAGTATTAAAAACTATGCACGGATTGAATTTGTCTGTTGCCTTTCTCAAACCTGACTAATATTTGTATCCATTTACTTTAGTTGCTGGGTGTTTTACTGAAAGTTGGAACTTCAGTGTGATACCTGGGATTTGAGCTCACAACCTTTGAGTCTGCACTAAATCTTAGATTTTAGAAATACATAAAAATATATATGGTATGTAATAATGTCATTATTAAGATGGGACATCATAACATCATAATTTCCCACTGATAATAAACTGTAATACCAGTACAAAAACACATAAGCAGAATACATTTAACAGAAACATGGCAATCCAAAATGAAATTGTAAATCTGGATACAGTTGCATAGTAAAAAATAAAAGATAAAAAATCATTTCAGATTTAAAGTACACTACAGCAATTCTCGATATGTTACTGGCCCCACCAGATTGAGTTTATCAATAGTACTGAACTTCAGGGATAAAACAGATGTGGAGCACTGAGGAAATGTCTTGCTCCTGTGAAATGTTAGACCACTTATATGAATAACCCTTTTGTCGTCTTTAATGTGTCTGCAACGTTTCTCCCTTGCTTCTCGCACATCTTGTATAATATTTGCATTACACGCTGCCACTGACTCCAAATTTAGTTATAACCTAAATTCAGTGTAAGTGAGAGCTGCCTTCATTTATTTATACAAGTACACATTTTCAACAGTTGCTGGAGAAGGTTCTTAGAAGACGAATGAAAATATTATTGTTTAGGCTTGAAAGCAAACAAAATGTTTTTGGAAGTTCTTATCACATATAAAATACTGAAACTGCATAATATGATCAGAGCTTGAGAGAGCTGATTTTGTTCCATGCTTTTTACAAGCCTTGTAAATAATTGTTGTGATAGGTGACATGTTTTTGCTACCAGCAAAAGAATAGATTATTGTGGTTAAATATACAGTATGACCTACAACAAAACAGTTCCCTTGTTTCGGAGTGATTTTTAGAGATTTAGAGATGCACTCATTTCACACTGACAATGTCTGCCCGTTTGCAACATTCACACCTATTAATGTTCAAGCTATTTAAAAAAAAATGATCTTAGTGAATGCCAATTCAATACCGAGATCATTGAAGAACAGTTTCCAGACTCCGGGATTCTGTCTGAGTACTTCAGTGGTTAACTTGACCCCAGCTTGGAAGCCACAGCCCGAAGCAGAGGGACACACTTGTAAGAAAGGGAATATCAAGAACAGAAGAAGAAAATAATTTTGCCACAGTGGGATTAATCACCCAATGTATTTTGGTATTTCTTTCCCACTTCAAAGAAACAGGCTGCTATAGAGAAAAAAAGGCAGAATTGAACTCAGTGGACAACCCTGATCATTAACACGCACTGACTCGCATTGTTTTACTGCCTTTGATGTCTTGGTGGTGGGACAAGCTTGATGAAATTCATTTCCTTATTCTAAATCAAATACAAAGTCTCTGAACCGGTCTTTTTTTCTTTGACAGACAAGCTGGAAGGTACAGTACATAAGTTAAAGGGTGTCTTATGACATCAGCTCAGCTTTGTGATCTTGAGCTTTTATTTTTTTAATCCTTTTCATAGCTAAGCAGGGCACTGACACCAGCGCTAAATTGCTGAACTTCAGCTGAACTTTGTCCAAGACCCTGCTATAATCTGTAAAGGTTTAATTCAAATAAAATGTTGGCGTTCTCGTTTCTAACAATCAAGTTTTAAAAAAAGGCCCCAAAATTTTCAGTGAAGCCGAAATCGGTCGTTTTTTCAGTTCTTGCCAGTTTGGTTATGTGCAGTGTACTTTTAGTTACCAAAGAAAGGTTAACACAGACAGCACTGTAACAAAATGCAAATTTTAGCACCTATTTTCTGTTATTCCAGAAAACCTTCCAGTTGTGAGGCCAGAACCCTAAACACTGTTGGACACTGCTGCCCTTTTCTGCTCTTACCAGTCTGTTTTATAAAACCCACTGTACATCCCAACCTTGCCCTGTGAAGACTGTTGTGTTATTTTACTGAACAGAGGCGGCTATGGGTTTTATCAAGATGTACTACAACGTCTGCAATTTGCCCTTTTCTAATAGGTTATTAATTATCTCAAATCTTCTTAGAAACTTGAGTCTTAGTGCCAAGATCTCCAGCCAATCTAACTTAAAAGCCAAGCTCATCTTTAATTTCCTTTTGTATTACATAGGCCTAAATTATTTTAAGAATGGTAATACTGTTTAACATCATGTAGGTGTAACAGTTTGAGAACTTTATACAATCCATTAAATACTCACATACTGGAAATTGTTAGAAATCATGTGATGAAATACCTAGGTAGGTTGTAAACAGAATTAAATCTTTTCCTTGTTGGCATGTGATTATTGTTATACTAATGCAGCAATTATTTTTTATTGCATAATGAAAGCATGTTGTTACACTAAATGGAAAATGAAAAAAAGGTATTTTAAGGATGAATTTTTAAAGACGCTTTTTTTTTCCGAAGAAGAGAAGCTGTTGCTACATGACAGTATGTTAAAAGTCAAAAGAGATTATACCTTCAAGACGATAAGAGCCAAAATCCTGCCCCGGCCCACACATTTTCTTTTAAATAATCAAGATTATTCTAACTTTCAAATCAAAAATCTCTTCTAAAAGTAGGCAAACAGCCATGGAGCCAGACAGAATCAAGATTCTGTGCTGAACCCTGTGAACACCATGAAAGCTGCTCATCACCTGCAGCTACAGGGCCGACAGATCTGTCATGTTTTTCTGGGAGCTGGGAATTAGGTTTTGGCAAGAGAATTTCAGGGAAGGGCACAAATGTGTTGGCCTTTAAGCTCACAGCCTGGAGAAAAATTAGATGATGTAGCAGCAAATGGTATTCTAGAATGGACTGGCAATCTGTCAGGCCGTCGGGCAAAAGTATTTTGGAAGTCCAGGCACACGTGCATGACTCGCTTCACTATGCTAGGGATGCAGCTGTGATAAAGCACATAAACTATTCTTTTTTTCCCCAAGATAAGCAACATTATACTATTCATTATAATCAACACAGTTCACATATTTCTGCCTTAAAGAGATATGTAATCACAACAATCATTCTGACAACAGACCAAACCTAAACAGCTGCCAGAACAGTGCTGGCAACTGAATTATAAAAAGTAAAGTGAAAATGAGAAATGAGCCCACAAAAAAAAGTGTACATGAATTCCCCTGAAAATGATTTGCTGTATTATAAATTCTTTCAAACATTCGCATTGAAAAGACATTTTCAAGTCAAACTATGCACTGATATGAAGAAATAAGAGCTACAACATTTCAACATCCAGTATGATTTTTTTTTTATTGAACCGACTTTAACAATAAGTGTAAAACATTCCCTACACAGCTTTCTGTTGAGGCTGGGGAAGGACAGTGTAAAAGAGTCGACTGGACTGGTGGAGGTGCATGCTTGGAGACTGGAGTCTCCTGTGTTGGTTTCGCAGAAGACAGCTCTGTTTGTGCCCTGTGGAAACAAAAGACCACAGCTTTAAACAGACTGATCACCAGAAGCCTACTGTACCTAAACTTCAATTCAGGAGCGAATTACTTTAATAGCACAGGACTATGTCAACATAGATGATTCTGGTTGACATATTGAAAAACACAACAAAGCTTAAGAAAACCTAGGCTATAATATCTGGACTACTTATAAATTCTTTATTTTTTATAAAATATACTGGCTTAACTAAAAATTACTAAAATAGCTAAGATCGATTACCTTTCAATCACCTAATTTTGTATGCTTCCAGGATATAATACTTTTACTCAGATGTTTGTCCATTATGAAAGATTTCAAATTATTTTAAATTTCTCAATTCTACAATTGCAATAATTATTTCTATATTTTGCTCATGGAGTCTATCTTAACTAAAGTATGATGACCATTTGCATTCTGTGAAGTATTTGGCAAGGACTGCTGAAAAGCTGACAAACTGTTCTCTACTTAGCTGCAACAGCCAAGACTTAAAGATTACAAAAACAACACTGGAGCCTTTGAATGCCAAAAGTTTGACAGATAACCAAAAACCTCTCTTCCTCCGAGCTACACAAATTGACTAATTTAGTAACAGCACTTCTGCACTTGAACCTTTGATGTCCTGGGGAAACTCAGAAGATCCCAGGAAAAAAACACTTTAAACAGGCTGATAATTCCAAAAAGAGTTTAGAAGGAAGGACCCAATGAATGAACCTGCATTTCAATAATGAATCTTTCAGTTGTTTTTTTTACTTTAGCAACAAGATCATGAATAATTTTATCTTATACTGAAGAATGTTTAGAACCAGTAGCATTATTTATATTCCACAGTCATTTATCTGTGGAGCAGAGAGAGCCAAGGGATCATGCATTAAGATCTGTATTCTGAGACCTCCTGCAATACCATCTAGGGACAAAATGAGATAATGGAGACAAAGCAGCCCTTCTCCTGATTGACGTGTTGGCACTTTTTGCCAGAAGAAATAAGAGTAGATCCTACCGACAATCAATTTAAATGCTGTTTTTCAGAACATGGTTTGAATTATACTGTGTTTCTTGGCAGCCTGATTGACGTTTACATGCTCTATCTAACTGTAAAAACAAGTGGTTATCATTAGAGAATCAGGTTCTAAGGGTTTTTAAGCAGGGAAACTGTTGTGGTATAGTACGTGTTTCTCTAAGGGAGTTGAGAAATGAAACTCAAGTGGAGGCTGGAGCTTTTGGACTAGTTACATCACGGACATAGATAAAACATATGCTCCAGGATCTTTTTGCATTAGTAAAATACACTTTAACTACCTTTTTTATCCAAGAAATGAATGCTGACATTCTAAACCGCGGGCAAGACACAACTCAGAATGAGTTAAATGGCACACAACTGAAAGTAAATCAACCCTTTGAGGTTTTAGTTTTCTCCAACACTTCTACAATAGTAACAGAAGGCAGTTTTTCAGAATGAAGCACCCTGAAGTTGCAGCACCTCTCAGCTGTCACTAACAGTTCAGTGGGCTTGGCAGAACAACCTGACTATCATCCTGTGAAAGAGTGTACCTGAGAAGCAGCTGTTATTCATCAATGTACTCAAAGGGCTCTGGAGCCTCTGGTTCCTGCTCTTCCTCCTCAATCTTAGGGCCATGGGCAGCAACTGGCTCCACCAGCTCCTCATCTTCCTCACTGGTGTCCTTCATGATGATGATCCCCCCAGTGTGCAGCTGGTGGGAAACAAGAGATACGCACAGAGTGTTAGGGGCAAATACACAAAACAAAACCCCCAAACACTTGTTGTGCACAGGGTGTATTTTAATTTTAAGTTAGAATGCCAGTTTCATTGCACACCAAGCCCAATACCCTGTTTAGATGAGGTTCTATCAAATGAGACTTCAGTGCAGTATGCAAGTTTGGGAAAAATGCTGAAGATCAGCTGAATGACCTTTTGTTTCAGCAGTTACCTAATTTGTCTTCAGACAAGAGGCCTCAAGTATGTCCTTACTGCAAACCTCTCAGGCCACATATGGACTGCTATTGTTTAGAATTTACAATGTTTTAACATCTTCAAGGAATTAAAGTGATTACAAATGTTAAAGGTTAAGCTGAATAAGCAGAATGGAGTAAACCCATACTGAAGGACTTAAAAGCGGGTGGAATACACAAAATTAAAAAAAGAACAGGAATAATCTCTCCAGGTTCTGCAGGAAAATGAAACTTCTTCTGCTTTCATCGTTACAATATAGAATTTGATTCAATAATTAATTCAATGAACATACACTTGAAATGTCTGTAATTTCTGAGTCTCTCAAGGAACTGCTTTGTTCCCATTTCAGAAAGCTATTTTAGTTCTTGTATGGTTATTAAGCCTACAAAAACACTTGCCAGTTTAACATAATTAAACTGTCTAACTTTTTACACATTAAAAGGCATTCTTAAAAGACAGCAGAAATAGATTATTTTTATTCAGCTAATTAGTTTCTTTATGTCACTTGCTAAAATTTAAATCAAAACCATTTTTAAGGGGCTCTTTAGATGCAAATCACTTTTAAAAGGCTAATACCCTGGAACAGAAACCATGAACCCTATTCTCTATTAAAAAAAATCCTCTTTGACATTAGGTTCTAAATTTGGGCATTCACACAGCACCAATTTATGCATAAAAGAAACATTAGCTGAGGGGTCCTGACCCCCATTTCCCTGCCAAGAATAAAGAGTTTAGATCTCATGATTGTAATTAGCATTGCAAGATGCTTTCCTTCCCATCCCTTGCAGCAATTATTTAGGTTATCACTTCACATCCCCGTTACACCCAAGTTTATATACAGAACCAGCTACAGCACTTGGCGTTTACCACTAAGCAGATGACTACTTCTGGGTATACACAGTGATAACGGCTGCTTCACGCTGCTCCATTCTCGGCCTTGTATAACAGGCACACAACTTTGTGGACCACTTTCATGCTACAGTATGTCTTCTATCTGACCCCAGTCGTCACTGCATAAAACTTTTCTGCACATAGATTGCTGGCAGACCAATCTTGAGAAGCATACAATATCTAAATATATTAAGTTGTTCCTACTGTGCCTACGTGACCTAGTGCCTGTCTGCACTAACAACGTGTGTTGGGAAAAACCTACAGGCTTGAAGGGCTGGTAGCGGCAGGTCTCAGGCATGGTGAGCACTTTAAGCTGAGCAGGCATGACCCGGGCAGGGTTCTCCAGTAGCTGGAAACTGGGCTCTGGTTCTTTCTTCTTTTCCTTCTCTTTCTCCTCGTCTTTCTTCTCCTTCTCCTTGTCAGCTTCCGTCTCCTGCAATTCCAGAGAACCAGGGCTCATCAGGAAGCATCGGCACTTCTTACCATTTAAAACGTATTTTACAATTCGGCACAGTAAGACTCTGACACAAACTGGAATCTAATAAAGCAGGCAAGGAAATAAGAGATGGAAATAATGAGGGGCCCTATTTTCTTTTTCATGTCTGGCTCACATCTCTGAAATAATATATATTTTTTTAAATCTGTTTCAAATTTGAAACACGAAAGCTGCAATTTGAAGGTTATTTATATACCTACATTCTATGCAAACGTCCATCAGTAATACCGACACCCAAATTACACCACGTTATTCCACAAGACCAGCAGGAACGCAGTTCTGCCTTTCAATGTTCTTAGCTAATTGGAGGGGGGAATATAATACAATTATAATGTCAATGTCAGATGGCTTAGTGTCAGAGGTCAAAACAACTGTCAACATTTAACCTGGCATTTACGTAGATCAGGAAAATATGGCAAAAATACTCTTTTCATGTCAGAGATGTCAAAAATGTGAAGCCAGAAGTAAAAAAAATAAGCTTCATAGCACAAGACTGAAGCAGAGCCTCAGTTTCAGGCTGAGCCACAGGATTGAGAACTAAGTTTTGGGCTATTATGCAAGAATGTACCAACTACACAGAAAATCTTACACTCTGCATTAAGTCTGAAGAGAAGCAGTGTAATTGCTTTAATAAGCTCACAAGCATACGAATCACAGAAAGGGTTTCTAGCATTTGTGCGGATGTACAGATGTAGCCAGGGCAGGTTTAACTGCACAATGCTTAACACGTTTTTTTGCATGGATAAAATTTAGCTCACCATAGAAGGAATCACAACCATGCAAGATCAAAGTAAAATGCGGTAGAGATTGTCTCCTAGTACCTTGTGTTATACAACCCCAGAGATCTCAAGTCTGCAGGCTGCTGTAAAGGATGCTAGACTAGTGCAGCTTCAGTGGATTGTGAGTATCTATAGCACTGCACTGAGAACAAGCCTAGGTGTTCATTTTTTCCCTTGATCTTCCACAAGAAACAGCCAGATCACACTGGTGTGGAGACAGTGATGTCATTCACTGGGCTGCAGGACTGTGGTGTGGAGAAGCTTGGAGTTTTAATGAGATGTATTAAACAGCGGGTCAGCATTATCATTGTGCCATATCAACCACACAGCACTCTTACATTGCTGTTGTGAGATAGAAGGCATGGTGCTTGTTTCTTAACTTACGTGTAACTGAAATACAACACCAGCCTTCCTGAAAAGAGCGAACTCTCCAGGCATGGAAAAGGTCATATTTAATATGAAAGCTATCTGACTACTTCATTTAAAATGCAGACATGACATTATGCAGTATACTGAATTTAATGTTTGTAACAGGTGTAAGAATAACTTATTTAAACAGTATAATAAATATAAAATGTCACTGGCCCCTCATTTACCAGAGCTTATGCAAGTAATTAAAGTGTGTATTAATCTGATTTTTATATCTCAAAAGCATTTAAGTAGGACTGAATGGCTGAATGCAGTTGACAACTGCTCGCTGTAACCTGTTGTGTTTTTCAGTTCAAGGGTTCATTTTCTGAAGTCATGGTTGGAATATTCATATCGGAGGAGGACTTCAAATTCCCTACCAGAAAACAGAACCAACAAGTAATGTCCAGATGCCAATCTCAACCTGTACAGACTTGAACTGATGAAAGATGGATATACACAGAAAACATGCAAATATTCACATAAAAACGCATGCAAGCAATGTTTATATATAACAACTTCAATAAAAAGACCTACAGTTTGTTAAATGTGTCATTCACAGATTTTATCAAGAAAAGGGAAAGCTTCCATTAAAACATGTGAAATGAAGATTTAATTGCAATACATCTTTTAAGCTTCAAATTGAAGCATTACTCCAGTACAGACTGCTGGACACCTCAACAGTACATTTTGCACATGCACAACAAACGTAAAGGTCTCCTATACACTGCTTTATAGCTTATATAAAACACTTCTGCTGATCAAGATGCCTAATAATATATGACTTTTAATTAGAAAATAGATTTTGCAGTTCCATTTAAATGCTCGACTTTTCAAAAAACTCTCTGAGTAAAAATGTTCACTAGCAGCCTGCTAACTCTGAAATGCTCCACATGATTAGAACACATCACTTCCATGGAAGCACATACCACATTTAAAATGCTCACCAGGAAAAATAAAGCCGCTTAATAATAATAAATGACACTTCTTATCGATCTGTCATTTTGTGACAGATCTGATCTTAGTCAATTTTACTGTAATGACCACAAAGCCAGAAGACCAGAGACTTTGTGGGTGCAGGGGGGCAGGGCTGCAGCAGGGTGCAGACAGTGCATGGGCCTTCTCAGGGCCTTGGGTGAGGCACGCAACAGTCAAGCAGCTTCCATGAGGGACATCTGGGGGAAGAGCCCCTCATGAGGGGATTCAGCTGGGACAAGTGGGGTCTTTTCCCAGTGTAACAGCCCCTAGAAGGCATTCTTCCCACTTTCACTGAGTCTGGGTGAATATCAGGGGCAGTGTGCACCAACTGTTCCTTAACATTATTCATCTTCTGCCTGGTATGCGATTTCTCTAATAAACCTGCTGAACTGCATCAAAGAAACGTGGTTATATCACGTTACACTTAATAAATGTCATCATTATAATTATTTTTTTTACAAAACGAAAACAAAACATGTTCCCCAGGAAAAACAAGTCCGATGCATAACATTTTAAATGGGTTTTGTTTGTCACGGGAAGAACAAATTACGTTGGCATTTCTTGAATGTCTTGGCCACATCCCACATTAGAGTGCTGGAAACGTGCCAGAGGACATTTTACATGGCAAGCTCTTCAGAATTATATATCAACTGTCCAATGAACTTCAGAATGCAATCTGGTAATTAAAAAATGGGGCAATTAAAACAAGCAGGTATCCTTATAAACAGACAATTTTATCATAAGCTTGTAAAGTTTATGAGCCTTTTAATCTCAGCTCCTCGAACAAATTAAAAAATGCCATGAAGGTGTGTTTATGTGAAGAATATGTTGTCTGTTTGATATAACTCATGCTGAAAACCAGACTATATTATTAAAGGGAGGCCAACTACACCCATTACGTACCACTTCCATCTTCTCCTCCTCTTTCTCTTTCTTCTCCTTCTCCTTTTCCTTCTTCTTGGCTTTGGCTGTGATGGAGAGCACGGCAGTGGAAACCTGAGAGAGATCGACAGAGTCAAACAGCCAGCGGAGGGTGGACCACACCCGGGCCCTGTCCTCGAGGGGTCAAAGACGAGAAACTGGCCAATGCAGCACATTTAAACACTCAGGTACAAACAGGCACGATTGTGAAACTGGCTTGATTTTCTTAAAACTTTTCACAAATATTTTGGAGTTCCATGCAGCAAGGAAACAATGTCAACGTCAGCTAACAGAAAGAACTTTTTACAGTATACCGGAATATATAATGCATAAAATCGATCTAATTCTGCTTCTGTGCAATGCTACAACGTGTGCATATGAAAATGGTCCAACAACCCTAGGAAGGACGGTCATACTCTCACCTTCTCCTTTTCCTTCTCTTTGGGCACTTCCAGAGCAGGAGGATATGCGAACGTAGATGGTTTACAGTTGGATCTGTACTGTACTTTGGGCATCTGTAAGATTGAGACAACTTATGTGAATCTTTATCATATCCAGCAATATAGCTCATTACTCACATACACCAAAAGTAATCAAAGAGTTCAACTGTCAATATGTTCAGATCTGTAAGTATTTTATTTTAAATTGCAAAATATGTGTTCTTATTTACACTGCAGAACACCGCACAACAAAACACCGGATGATGCGTACAACAGAATAAATGCAGAATTAAATTGTTAAACCACAAACTTTTTTATTAGAAGTGACAGCAGAGTTTTATTAGCCCTGATTACTCTTCGCCGTTTGCAGTACAAAACGATAGAATCGTTTCCTTCCTTTCAATGCCCTGTAAGTGGTCTCTGCAGCCGAAAGAAAGAGGATTGTAAATGGTTTCAGTCTACGCCACCAGAGTGACGTCAACAACAATAAAACAGACCGGCACACAAAATGGGCTTATTGTTAGAAAGCAATATCTTGCCTCAACAGGCCAGACCATACTACTTCCAATAAATCAGCTGCAGCTTTACTTTTACTATAATCACAGGAATATGAAGACATTTGCAATAGAACTAGGAAATATTCATAGACTGGGTGACAAAGTCCAGTAGCATTTCAGCAGTTGCTCGACAACTTTCATTTAAATATTCACTGCATTTGTTGTCCCATTTTTAGGGCAAATGGGTTTCTTGTAATGCCAGCTGAAATTGTCATTTTTTATGTCCACATTGACCTTCCCCTAACACAGGATGGTAATAACTAGCAAAATAACCCTGAAAAAGTTTAGAAGGCACCAGACAGGTATTACTGAAAAAAGCAATTGCCTCGCAACGTGACCTTTCAACAGGAGGAAATGTGGCGCTGTTGCTTCAAATATCAAATTGGACAAATTGTATCAAATTGGACACAGCAGGGGAAAAAAGCTAAAAAAACATTTCAAAGGATGAGCTGCCATCAGTTACTGCCAATACAGACAATCTGAAAATGTTTTCAAAGCCTTCATTTGTACCGGTATAGCACTCTGTGATTAGACTTTAGATTTTTTAATGGAAGTCTTTCATGGTGAGAATTCCCCATTTGTTTCTTATTCAACAAACTGAAAAAAGGTGGATGTTTCTTCACAGATCCAGGCTGTCAGTGCAACCTCGGCCCTACCTTCAGGTCTTTGTTGAGGCCGATGATGGCAGTCGGAGTGAAGGCCAGGGACAGGAAGTGAGAGAGGGGGAACCAGAACCAGAACTGGGTGAAGACCAGGATGCCCACCACAGAGGGCATGTGAGTGTGCCCCGTGCGAGACTGCAGAGAGATGGTCACGTTGCGCCCGCCTGCAGGGGAACAGACAGCAGACCTTAGGCCTCACGGATGGTAAAGAGAGCAAAGGGCCAAGCCGCCTCACTTTATGGTAATCCTGGAAATGGCCTTGTTTCACCAGATTACCCAGCGGCGGCCACAAACCATCAAAAAGCTCTTATCCAGCCATTATTTATCTGTTTCTAGTTAAACAAAACAAAGACATTTTGCAAATTCATTTTAGCCCTTTTACTTATCCTGTTCATTTCTGAGACAGCAAAGATAATTTTTCATTTAAGGATGCATGGATGCATCAAGAGTGAAGGTTAAAAGGGGGAGATAAAAAAATAATAGCAGCTCTTCCGTTAGGAAAAGGGAGGAAAAGGGAAAATGGGCTCAACTCAGGGAGGGAAGGGGTGTGCAGGGTGAACATAAAGAAGAGAGACAGGAGCCAGGAATATAAAACAAGGAATGAGATGGATCAGAAGCCAAAACATTAATTTACCAGTTGTCAGGCTGACAATTTCTATTATTTTTGAATACCTTTAATTGTGAATAAGTCACTAAGCACCAGAAAACAAGGAAGCTGATAATACAACAGGGCTTATCTTTTCTGTCGCATATTTTGTTAAAAGTTACTTGTCTGAAGATGAATGGAAATAATTCAAATCTGTCATAGGCAATGTTAATTTGTGACCCTACTTAAATTACTTCATATCATTTCCCAGCCTGTAATCCATATTCTTCAGCTTGTGAGCAGACAACCGATTCTTTGTTTTATGCAGCATAAATATCCAACGTTCTCAACAGCTAAACTAGCAGTCAAATGTGGTTTTCTTCAATATATCTGTGAGCAGGAAATGTCGATGCAAATATGTTTTGATGTTTACACTTGGTTTCATAGTCACAAATACTTTCAGATTCAAACTATTTAAAAACAAAAATACCAGATGTACAGTGTTTATTATCCTAATTAATGGTATGCTTAATATGCAAGTGCATTTTTTTTGTTTATTTTTGTTCTGAATCATACCATTTGAATCTGTTACATTTTTAAATTTAGACAATATTAAGTTCTCTACAGTCAACCTACTGCTGCTGTAAAATCAGACACACTAATACATCCCTTACAATGCTTTCCACTGGTATGCTTGAGACTTTTTTATCCATAAAAAACACAGATAAAATTATAATTAAAGTTTTTTCAATACTGAGAAAAACAGATTGCACTAGTCCAGGAAGAAAAGGAAAAACGATTTCCTTGTCAGTATACTTCTATAATAATTAACTAAAAAGAAAAAGCATAAAAACATAACAGTCTTTGCATGCATATTTAATGAAAAATAGAAATACAGATTTTGGAACATGATTAAATGTTTGGCATTTAACAGTCATATCATATATGACTGTCCTTGATGCATACATAAGACACAAACCCTAAACCACCTCATTAGTGAGTTGTTAATTGGGCAATTGGGTTAAACAGGTGATTTAACACTTTGAATATTAAGCCTGGAGAAAATCAAGAAATAAAAACAATGAGGAGCCAATATGCTCCAATTATGAATACAAAAATGCCTCTGTGCTATTGGTATATTGATGGCTAGACTGATGCAGTACACTTTTGCTCAGCATCAGAGCCAGTAATTCTAACCTGGCAAAACATAAGAGCCCAACAGTCTGTTAATGATAACGATCTGGGAGATCACGACTCATTTGCCAAGATCAATGTGGCAGTGTAAGTTCTAGTCACTAGAGAACTTAACCTGTAGTGACTGCTGGCAACCTGACTGCACAGTGCTACTTTGATCAGGTCTCACTTTCTGTGGCACCAATGGCTAAGAGGCACTTTTCAGAGCACCAAAAGACAGGACACAAGAAAAAAAACATGAAACACCTGGTGTAAACCATGAACTATAGATACTTTTAAACTGGAATTTACCTTATTTTTCTTAATGAGAATAAAGTTTCTAATGTGTCCGTGAAATGCTTGCTGTACTCTACTAAGAACTTGCAAGCCATACAAAATGGCTGTCTCTGCAAAATAAATAAGCCAATTGAAAGCACACCCTAGACAGCCAGCCCACTGGCTTTCTGAATGCAACAAAGTCAGCAGACTTTAGCAAAAACAAAACAAAAATGAAGCAAACCACTTAAATGCATTACTTAACTAAAAGCATAAGTGATAGAATTTCTTTCATATAAAATTACATTTTGTGGTGCCAGATATTTCTATTTCTACACTGACAGACAGCAAAGTCTTGCCATTCTGGCATGTTGATAGTAAGTCTATTCGCATAATTTTACAGAATATCTTATGCTTCAGTAAATTAAAGCTTCTGAAATGCCTAACCTGCAGATTACTGAGGCACTGATAAATACACTGCACCGTATTGTCTCTCATGTATGGTTCTGTCATGTAATTGGCTGAAGAAACAGCAAATACAGCACAAAGTATTATGTTCATTGTGATTGATTCTGAGATTGAAAAGAACAAATAATTTAAAATATTGTGCGACTCAAACAAGGTGTAAACCATTTAACAGGCCTACAGGATTGTACCTGCCTTTCCCAAAAGCAATATCTACCCAAGGCTCAAAATGAATCAAAAATATGATCTACCTGCTAGTTGCAAATTCTGAATACATTACTGGTTGCTTTCCATTTTTTCATGGATGGTTGCTTTCCATTTAGCAGGCTTGTTATGTCTACCCAATTGAAAGCTGCCATTATGCAAAGAGCATGGAATTAGCTGTCAAAGTTTTCATTTAATCTGGGCCCAATGCGATATACCAGTTCTCTTTTAAAAGGGTCTTTTTTATGGTTTCATCCTGTTCGCCATGTCATGTATGTGCCATACTATGGGGCTTTAAGATGTAATATATTAAGTGATATACACAGCTGGATTTTTGTCACACCTGTTCATTGACTGTTTAAGGTCTTGTTCCATGTTCCACGCAACATGTTCTTACTCAAAAAGACAAACTAAAAGCAGCGTTCGATCAAACAGAGACTGTTGGCACACTCATCCCTCCGCTACTGGCTTCTGCAGACACAAATGTGTATTTATGTGCTCAAGCCAAAACACTTGTTTAGCTAAGAAAAGAGCAAAAGGCAATCTTATTTTAAGATCTTGCCTTACTTCTCAAATAGCACAGTGGTATGTGTAGTTCTATATTGCCACTTATCATTACTTTAATCAGAAAAGAGCAGAAATTTACAAAATACATAGTATTAATGTGGATTATGTTTTAGGATTGAATTTTCCAATGACCAAGTCTTAAGATCATAGAGATACTGATTACCAAAGATATGTGCTTTATTTTTAGATGTATCTTTTTAATCCTTTGATATCCACAGCAATACAGAGTTTTAGCTCAATGCCTCTGAGAAGAAAAAAGCTTCCGGACATATATATATACACATATGACTGTTTAAATGTGCTTTTTTCTCAAAATTCAGAAAGTCACTGATGGAAAGAGTGATGAAGGACTGCAATACCCCTGGGTTTTCTCAGGATTTCATACAGGTGTATGTCCTAACCTTATCGTGCTGAGTGTCACATGCATATTAATATGGAAGAGTGTCTGGAATATGTGTGTGCACATCTGTGCTGGGGCCAGCCTTGTGGTGTGAATGACTGCTGATATGACAGTATAGATTTCTTGAGCCAGGAAGGTTCACAGAGAAATAACACTTTCTGTATGTTACACATCACTAAGGAGATATTCACAAGTAATGGCAAAGCAGTTTTAAGAAAAACAAATGCCACTTCACCAATGTTTCTCATTTGGTTACTAAAAAGCTTAATTGACCCTGTTATCCCATCTGCTTGTTTCTTGGCAAATGGCAAATAAATAAACTTTAACAATATGACAGGGCACATCATTCCCCATGCTTCCAAGGAAGTGCTTTGTATTCTCAGCCCTAAATACACCTCCTCTTAATTTCCGGGGTACATTTACAAAGTAATACAGGATATACAAAATACTATGGATTTGTATTAATACAATTAAATAAATTAAAAGGATTAAATAGATTTTATTTTCCCCATCGAAAATCTCTGGAAAAACACTTACCAGCATCCAGAATACCCTGTGCCAGGATTGCCCCAAACTTGGCCATGACATCGTCGTGTTTGTCGTTGATGACCTTTGCGTAGAGTTGTCTGAACTGGTTGACCTATGAGGAGATAACAGGATCTTAAGTGAGAGACCGGTAAAGCACAGTAGGACCATAACTGAACAGAGGACAGGCATAAGTCTGGGGTTAAAATTGCAATGCATTTTATTAAAAAAACAAACTACTCTGGCAAATTAAAACAAGCTATGGCTAAAAGAGCATTTATTTTCCTTAATTTGGCTTAGAACAATTCAGGCCAATAGTTTTGCAAAGAATAGGGAAAACCTTCAATGTTTTTTCTCTTTGGTCTACAGGTTATAAAATATCCAGACATACACAGAAAGCATTAACAGGCATGCAGACCAAAACATTCCCTTTTCCATACCATCAAACCTAGATATCTTTGGCACTCCATTTTTAACAATTTGAACTCTGTATGTATAGCATTGCTTCATACAACAAATCTTTAAACATTTCTTCAAATAATTATTTCTAAACATCCCTTTGAAGTGCACTTTAACGACTCGGCTACATTCCTCTGTTACAGGTTCTTTAGCTATTATTCGTCAGTCTTCTTGAATCCATTCTGTCAGCAAATAGTTTTACAGTGATAGTTGCTGTCATGTCCATTAAGTGAATCTGGTTAGCTTCAATGTGTTGGACAAGGCTGAGCTGCCATTCGGTAATTTAACTCACATTCATTGTATTCTTATTTAAAGCCATCTTAGGAAAAGCTTGAAACTTGGAAGGATTCCAGCAAAACCACTCATGCTGGTGGCTATCCCAGCTTTTAGTTATTTCAGACTTTTCCTTCATGGTGAGAACTGCTGATAGAGTTACCTACCATTTTAAGGCCAATCAGTGTGTTCTTTTTTTGAAAGGCGCCACAGAACCGAAGCATCAACTGCTTGGAGCACAGCAAGAATGGGTTGTCTAACACTCATGTTTCCTGACACTGACTTCGAGGAGTGCACTGTCAACATTGTGATGAAACATTTAGGGCCGTAAGTGCTTAACTGCATAAATCTCTAGTAGTACGCAAACAGCAGCAAACTGTTTCATAATTTATCTTTGATGTTACTATCATCAAATGCCTGATGTCTGTCTACGTCTACTGTAGTGTCTTGGACGTGTTTTATTGTGTGGTGACAAGAATCCCACTTCAAGGACTACAACTGGACCATCATGTAAACAGCTTGCAGACAAGAGACAGCGGGCGGCTTCACATTCCATGCATTGGGTGTAAGCAATCCTGCTCCTAATGCCAAATATTTGTGCCACAGTAAGAAACAAAACCCATCAGGCTGTCACTAACATCCGGCACGCATAAATATAATACTTTTAAAGAAAGGCCTTATGAGTACCTTTGCACTGCAAAACAATAGCAGATCAATGTCTTTAATAACAATATTGAATTTTCATATAAATAAACCATGATAATATGAAAATATTTACTCAAGAAGATTAAAAGCATTTAAGTATGAAATTGAAGTATTTTAAGGAATGAGACTTCAAAAAGACACAAGTTCTTATTTAAAATGGAATCTAGATTTATACAAGAAAAGTCCAAACAAAAAGCAGAAGAATGAAAAAAAAACAGCTTTAGAAAAGCTTCTAAAAGCAGTTTCATAAACACATAGCCCAGGTCCCTGCTACATTTCAATGCAGGTCCACTAAGCACCCATATTTTTCATGGTCATTCACATTATGGGTTGTTGAACTGCACAACTGGAAAACACAGCACCCCAAAACAACTCCCATCCAGCATAAATATAAGAGACATTTTAGATAACGGGGACAGATATTTTAGATCATAAATCCCAGACACCTACTGTCATCTCAACAGGTCCAATATTTGGTGTTATACTTGTGTATATAAAGGAAAACTCTAAAGCAGGTTTTGGTCTGAAACATCTGTTATTTCCTGCTGTGAATTATAAAGATTGATTTTTTAATACACTGAACAAATGTGTGAGGTAGTGAGAGGTGGCTAAAGGGCAACCATGTGACAACGCCATCCTAGGATCCATGAAAATTGCAGTCCCAGTCAGCACATCACATTCATGTTTTGCATTTTAGAGGCCTGTTGTCTTAATAGATCTCTTTTAAACAAAGTCACCTCTCACTACCTCCCAAAATGCTACACTATTTTCTTTACCCTGTTTTTTTTTCTTGGCATCTCCTTGGTATGCAGACTGTTCATAGAAAAGATCGACCCATCTCTTCTCTTCTGTGAGTGGCAGTCACTTACCTTGGGACATGTGATTTCTGTCTGCTGGATCATGATCAAAGCAGAAGCAATGAGAGCTCCCTGCCTGACGTAGTTGACTGGGTCATTGGTCATGGGCTCCAGGAGGTTAATCGCTTCCTAAAAAGAAAAATTGAGACAAAATAAGATTACTAAACATCACTTCTGTTTCAGCTGTGCTTTGTATTAAAAACCAGAGTACACATTCCCAACATGCCGAAGTACATATAAAGATGCATGTTTTAATTTTGAAAGGCTGCATCACGTTCTGGATCAAGTAAATGCCACAAAGACATTTCCACTTTTAAATGATTCGCCTCACTAAAGCTACTTCTCACCTTGCTATGTGGTATGACCCACACCTTGCAAAAGAATACAGCACTTTTGTAGCGCCTTATTAACCCCATATTCATTTTCATGTGAAACATTATATCTATTTTGGTTAACTGTTACTGCTAAGCAGTCTTTTGCTTATGTTAAAGGAATTAAAATAAAGGTTTCAAAAAGGTAAAAAAAAATACAAGGCATCCACAAATATATAAAAGGTGTCAGTTTCACAGTAATGCTGTAAAATCCCATGTGTGCTGTTCTACAATATATCAATCCAGTAGGGTTTATCATTTAAGAAAATACCATGATACAACCTCATATTATTTTTAATTTTGAATTGCCAATTAATCTTTATAATGTCTACCAAATTTGGAACTGCAAACTTCTTTAAGAAGCAATGCCCCCGTACTGGGTAATATAAATCAGATTTGCTCTTAGAAATTTCTGGTTGCCTCTAGGGGTCCAGAAGCAATTTTTTCCCAGGTGATTACTGTCCTTTTGATTCGAGGCAACAGTTTCGAAAGCCAACAGGATATAGCAGGAACATTTTTAATCAAACCACAGCAAGGAAAATGTAACAAATAAGGAACACATGAAAAGGGAGCTTAAGTTGATCAAGTTAAAAACCATCCATGAGAATAAAAGAAACTTAATACTGTGTATCGTACAGTTAGATGGTTTGGGTCATAGGTATGTGGTTTGGGGATAAGGGATGGAATATCTGAAAAGAAAAGAGAGAGGCTAGAAAAATCCATCCCTCGGCAGGGAACATGACTGCTCTCCAGCCTTTTTGGGAGAACCTGAGCATCGAGAGGAAATTCCTAAACATGGTGAGAATATGCCTGCCTCACACATACACCCCATGGTCAGGAAGAATAGAACCTTACAGAGCAATTTAAAACACAGGACTCCCAACCATTACAGAAAAAATGCTGTTAAATATTCATTTATACAATAGCCTTTAAGACGATGAAAAACATTTTGATTCCACATTCCAACATTCATCTTTCCCCCATTTGAACATAATAGTATTCAAAAACAGTGTTTTAGCCTCTGTAAATTACATTGGAAGGCAACCAGGGGAAAAAAGTGATAAGATTGGGCTATATCTCTAGCAGAAAATAATATTGACATTCAGTCTGATTTCTGCCTGTTTTTCATTATTTTCATTTATGTGAAAATTGTGGATGTCTAAATAATATTAACTTAAAAACACAATTTGTCATTATTTAGGACATATATTGGGTTTAATTTTTAAAAAATCATCTCATCATTCCTTTTATATAAATCTATTTTAAATTAAAAAATACCAGATTAGTTCTAAAACCGTGTCTATATTTTTCAATCCAAAGTGAAGTGATCCATATACTTGCTTTGGCTCCGATATCTTAAAATGATCACGCCTGTGATCAGACTTGGCAGAATACACTTCCTCTCAGTGTTGGTGAGTGTTTTTTTCATTCACTCTGTGATGTCTTCATGCTACAGGACTAAACTCTCTCAAGCAGCTCTTAACTACTACAATGAGATTCTGATGGAGTGCCGGGTTTAACAAAATCAAACAAACTATGATTGAGGCTCTCTTAGAAGGTAACCGTTCCATGTACACACGGTTAATCCCTAAACCATCAGCTTCTCCAAACATCACAAAGGTTTGCCACAAGGAAAGAGACTGCAGCAATAAAATAAAGAGTCTTCCAAGGATTTCCCATTTTTTTAAGAACGTCTGGGTCGTCTTCCTTGTGTCTCAGGGATTTATGGTAAATGGATTTAATGGCCATTTAAAACACCCAAATATAAATAAGAATGGTCTATATCAAGGTCAGTACTACCAATAATAAGATATGATTGAACTAGGCAGGCGTCTTATAACATAGCATCTCATAGAAATCGCGGACATGGCATTTATTAATTAGTGATGCTGGCTCCCTGAGTGTTCTCATCTCCAATTTTACATCCCCAAATACTGCTTATGATGCTGCTAAATTACTACATACACAGTCCCACCTCTCATTAACAGACTGCAGAATTGGACAAAAATGCCAGCACATATCAAATGAGTTCTCTGCAAGAAGAGGAAGAGGAAGAGGGCTAAAGAGTAGGAGCGACATGAAAGATTTGGCTCAAGTGCACCCATGGCGTATGGCCATGATCCAGCCTGTCATGTCCAAAATGAGAAGATTGACTTGTCATGTCCTCAATAACAAGATTACTCTTACTCTGTGACTTCTTTATGGCTGAGATGAGAAGGGTCAGGCTTCATCATCAGTTTCATCCTGGCAGTTAGCAAGACACAGCTGGCAAATTCTCATTCAAACCTATGAGAGCAGCTGGTGTGGAAAAACGCCTGTGCCAGACCCAGATGTCTGGTGCTTCTTGGAAGGGCAATTGTTTCTTTCCTTAGGGGCTGGGAAAGTGGTGGAGGTCTGAGACCCAGTGGCACGGATCCAGGTAAGTGGACTGGAAGTTTGCAAAATATAATAAATCTCCTCCCCTGAGCTCCCTGGTCTACATATAGCAAGTGAGTTCAAGCATCTAAAGATTTTTTTCACACCAAAAAGTAGAGGTGTGGAAAGAATTGCAGTTTATTGTCTCAGTTGCTTCTAAGAACTGATTGTAATTCAGAGTAATTTTCTGCCGATTGCGAAAATAAACTCTGCTTATTTCAATGAGAAGTTATATGGATGGTGGCTGCAGTGGTAATAAGACTTTGCCACAACTGTGCAGGAGAAAAGGAAAGAATCAGAATCTTCACATTGTTTAGATAATAATTAGAATAATAATTCCTTGCATTTCTGTAGCACTTTCCCTCTCCAAGGATCAGAGCCCTTGACATGTAGGAGGTGACCCACTTTAAACGCCAATGAGGTAAAGCCCCCTCCTGGGATTTACACAGAAGCCATTAGATACGAGCAACTCCGTCACATAGCAGATCAGGTAGAGAAGTGAGACGTTGCTTCAATTGAATTGAAGATAAACTTAAAGGCCAGAATGCATCAAAACAGAATTCAGCAAAGATACTGGGATAATGCTCCCCCTGCTCTTTCCAAAAGTATTAAAGTGATCCTCAATAAACTGGACCTCGGTTTAACTCCTTTTTAATGGGGCACTTGTTTTTGAAATTCTGATCCGGGGGGAAGAGCACCACTTACTGCTCCACCAAGACTGTGGCAATAAAGAGAAAGAGAAAGGGCTCACCTTGTTTCCTGTCCCAGCACAGCAGATGCCCAGGGCCATAGCTGCTCCACAGCGCACATGGGGGTTATAGCTCTCTGACAGCAGGGAAACCACGCTGGGGCACTGCTCTGGAGTCCTGCAAGAAGAAACAAAACACACCACAAGCATTCACAAGCAAGTCCACTTACACCTCTGCCCAGCTCAAATGCACCAACACATTTCTGACAGATAGAAACTCCAGTGGGATCCCCCCCTCTTTTCCATATGCTAATATATATACAAAAAACTTACTTTAAATGCAGTTAGCCAAGGGTACCTTCTTAGGGACTTTAATAATGGTTTGAGTCCATTAGATAATTTCATGCTTTCATCCCACATTCACTATTGTAGGTGCAATTATGATGACAACCTACTAGTATTCCCTATATCATGCATCATAAAACAATGTATGTATAAGACGTTTAAAGCTGAACAACAATTGCTGACAGGCTGATTGAGTTTATCATTGTTAAACCCTCTGCATTTCCCAAACTGAACAAAAACAGGAGCTTGCACAATATTAAGCAAACCTGTTACAGTTGCTAGAATATCCTTACCTCCACCCAAGGAGTCCATTCCTAAAATGGAAGTTAAAAGCTATTGCTGCTATTTTATCCTTTATACTGTCCTTACAGAACCAGCCTTTTATAACTGTACACATCTCAAGCAATATGTTATCTTTCCAGGAAAGTCTACAGACTATTGCAAATACAACCAAATACTCACACTTAACAGAATTACAAAGTTTAATTGCACAAAACCCCAAACCTAAACTTCCACATGAATGGAAACAACAATTTCCTATGTTGAAAGAGAACAGCATAGCAATCTCCACGTATCTTCTTTAAAATCCCTCTAAATCTGATATCCTGTATATAGGAAAAGGGCATATTAGGTGCACTTAAAAGTAAAGCTGTCCAGGATATGAGATGCCATACACCCCTGTTCTGTACTCATTTAGCACCTCAAAAGTCAACATAAGCACATGCCTTTTGAAGGATTCTACACCACACTCCAGATCAAAAGGACAGAAAAGGCACCTGTACACACAAAGAGACCTTCACCCCATATGAAAAGTGGAGGTTACAGTATCTGCTCAAAGCAGCTCTGTGAGCAGACAGCTGGGTAAGGTGTGGAACAGCAGAAGCACATGGATGGGCCTTCAGCACTGCATGCAGAGCGATTCCACCATGACCTCTAAGGGCTCTAACACCACTCCCCTTACCCCATATCGCTACGCATCTGGAATTCATTTCCAGCTGCCAGGAATCCTTCAATACGAGATCTTCCCGGTTTAAATTAAATCAAGACTTAAAAAAAGTCACATCTTCATTTATTCGCCTCAGTTCAGAAAGCTTACACATTTTCCACATTTTCACAGGTCGAGGCAGAATTGTCAAGATGGTGTATTTATGGTGTACTGTGCTGAATTTATCATGTAACCTCTTTCCAAGTAGCAGGGCTAATGCCATTAGTGCACAAATCTAGCGGAGATTTAAATAAGATAAACCAAGCATAAACCTATGCTGGTTTAGCATATTATATAGAAACGTTTATTAAAAAACATTTGAGGACTTAAAACAAAAATGAATTTAGCTAATACTCCATGTGCTCCATGCTCAAACACGCATACTGGAGTGGGGTAAAAAAACGAATATATAAGTTCTTGGGAATTTTACTTATCTTCTATGCGTGCCGGATAATCAGCTATGCCAGGTTTGTTATTGAGAAATACAGCTGGCACTGGGTTTGCTTCATGATGACTTGCAATTTAAGAGAGGCACAGTCTAGAGCAAAACCCACAAGTGAATTATCTGAATTCAAAGTGAATTTAATGTGGTTTCTTTGTAAGCTCTGATTTGGAAGTTAGGATTTAGGGAATATGCAGGTCACTGTGGTCTGGTTCCTTTATTCCAGCACATACATTTTGAACAAGAAAGTAACAGAGGCCACAGAATGATTGGGGTTATTAACGAGCTGTTGTAAAAGCATAGAAAAACAGAGCTAATTACTATATACTAACAATTATCATGTTGTAAACACAACATTTAAATAGCCAAGGAAAAAAGCATGAGAACTGAAATTAAAAATTGCTCTGAACACAAAAGTATTGCTACCGGATGTCTGACAGTGCCACTAGCTCTTCTCTTTCTGGACAGGAAAAATTAAAAAGGGAAACGGAGATGATTGTCAATGAAAGTGTTTCTGAGATGCTGCAAACCAGAATAATGGCTTAAACCGCATGCTTGACCTTTTCAATCCAACTGTGGAGAAGGGGGGGGGGATTTAAGACACTAATATTTAAGAAAATATAAAGAAAATACAGTCCTGCTGTGTAGATAAAACCAAGCTACTTATCTTTACTTATTACTTGCATTTCTTCACAGAACAAATTATCAGGCAGGTTATAGGATAATCTGAATAACTTGAAAACAACTGTGAAACATGAAAGTCGATACAGCAGACAAACATTTCACATGTCTTATCCACAAAACCATTTGCTGTTGCATCAATAGGTCGTGTGAACTCTACATTTGAACATAAAGGATGATGTCTAAATATGATACCATTGGTTGTCTTTGGATAGAGATGGTATATTTAAGTAGTTATAAGTGAGAAAAGGAAAAAAAGCAGAGAATATAACTCATAATGTCTGAGTTTAAAAGGATAGAATATATTTACAGAGAACATTTACTTTGATAACATCTAAAGAGGAGAGAGAAGTAAACTCGCCATTAGCACTATGTAAATAGGGAGAAGTAATTGTTTTTCTTTTGCTGCTCCTAAATAAGAGACAAATTCATTAAGAAACACTAAGAGCACAGTAATACTGTTACTAATAAGTGGCACGCAAAGCAGGGCTTTACAATTTCAGAAGACAGTACCAGGACAGAGCTGTTTAACAATGGATAATTTGGATGACTCCCAGGAGATGGTGATATTCATCTTATGTCCTTGATGTCAGATGCTTAGGAATCTTTGTAATCTGTGCAATCCCGGGCATTGAGTTATCCTTAAAGAAATGTATTACAGTCATCAAGAACAGCAGGTTAGTTAAATATTAGTCATCTTGCATTTTTTTTTCTGTGTAACTCCAAGCCAAATCCATTCTGTATCTGGATAATCTCATCATTTCTCCATTATGTTATTTTTTTTGTTTACTTTTCTGTACAAAACTTTCACCAACAATAAAAAGGCTAACAATCTCCAGAACCATAACTAAGTGAATGACATACCTATTTCCTAACAAATCTGTCAAACACTATATACATAAAAACAGAAGTTACTGAAGCATATTATGTAATTATGAAAATAATGATGAACATCAATAGCATTAGATAATTCACCATCAATTAATCTCTTTTAATGTAGCATACACACATTTAGAAACTGCCTTTTAGCCATTAGTGTCTATTTTCAATTACCCACCAAAATAAGTAGAAGTTACATGCTGATAAAGCATGAAGAGATGAAACCAAAGAAAGACTTCGCTGGATTTGTCAAAGATAATGTCTACTGCATTAAGAACTTTACCATTTTTGAGTTCACAGTATTTTCACAACACAGCCTAATGTTTAATTTTGTTGTGTGAAGGTTTTGACTTTACCAATTAGGCAGATTTGATCAGTTTCTGTGTATAGGGGTTTTCTACCCACCATCTAAAAAAACTGTTACACAGCCCACTAGATTTGGAACGTTCTTGTTTTAAAAGAAATAATAGCAAGGGCAGTTCTTAACTATGTGAATTAAAAATATATACATTATTATACAAAGAATAACTATGAAGAATAACAGAGAATAATGAATTGAAAAGAAGCACCGGACATAAAAACATTCTTCAAATGTTAACATTATATATTTGAAAATTTCTTTATAAATGTTGTATGCGAGTCTGACTATAAATTATTTTGTCAGATTTAGATCCATCAGCTTTCCAGGTATCAGAACTCGTTCACCCAGCACTGTCAGGAAGAATTACAAACAAATGACTTAGTATGAAGGAATTGAGCTCATGTACCAAGTACACTGCCCTTGGCTATTTGATATAGAAAGCACATGAAAACATTTTTTCCAGACAAGGTAATTCACCTGAATGTTCACTATCCATTAAGAAAACAAGGAATTACCTAATAACTTCTGTAATCACCAGCCAATGCAATGTATCAAATGGCCTTTTTACATCAATCTTTACTCATTGCCTAATGCTACCCTTTTCTATGAATACTGCTCATTTGTAATACACTTACAATATATTATCAAAGTTTAAACTGAGATCTCAAATTATTTTTCCTTTGCATTTAACTCACATCAGAGAAAATAAAAAGTGAGACAAAATGAAAGTTTAAAATCTCCAGATCTAAAGAATCTTCTAATTCAATAGGAGTCTGTACCTTTGTCAAAATCTAAATTGGGATATTTTATAAGCAAAGTGGGATTGAGACAGTTTCAGAGACATCCTCTATTGTCAAACAGAGCACGTGACTCTCACTGTCAAACTTACTAAACTTACTATCTCAGGTCCCTCGAACACGAACCAAGTTACCTACAACTCTTCGGACTGGATAAAAAAAAAAAACTTAAACAATAAGAGAGCAAGGATTAGCTTGTAAACATATCTAGCAGGACAAAAAAACTGTTCCACTTCATGACATTATCCAATAACCAGGATGTAGGGACTCTCACCTTTCCATTGATATCTTACAGGCTGTGTTGTGGCCAGTCACTACCGGGGTAATCTGTGCCCTCTTGCCCCCCTTAACCCTCTTTCCTCCCCAAACCACCACCTCCACCCTTGCTTATCCCAAGAGCGTACGGAGCAGAGAGTGACAAGTATACACAGCAGGTCTGCTGCGCCGAAGGAAATTACCTCCCAGAGCTGCTGGCACGCATCCAGCTAAGAGACACTCATCTGTTTTCTTGCAGCCTGAGTCACAGGCAAACTAAAGAACGAGAGGGAGGGCAAAGAGAAAGCGCGAGTGAACTGGAGACAGAGAGAGAGAGAGGGCGAGTGAGGGAATGAAGAGGGAGAGAGAGAAAGGACCACAGACAGACCGCCGCAAGTTTTAAACCTGAGCCCGCCATAGGTGATGCAAAGTCAGACCACGATCATTTACGCAAGCAAGGACCGAAAGTAGCCCTTTAAGGATGGAATGTACAGAGAGGAGACCCCGCTTTTAAAAAAAATAAAGGTGAAGAAAAAAAGCTCTTAGAACTTGGATTCTTTTCATTAAAAAAAGCTGATGGCTTCATGGATTTCAAAAACACAAGGAGTTACCGTCTTGACTGATACAGGGAAGCCAGAGGTAAAGAGGCAATCCAGGCAGTGACGAGGGAAACTCTGGAGTGATTAAGTCAAAACAGATTCTACTGTACAGCACCTCTTAATGAATTTTAAGGAATGGCCATTGACCAATGAGGAATGTATGAAAGGTACTGAAGCAATAATGGTAACGGTAAGGACATTTTTTTGACCAAATAAATACCTTTGCTCAATGAAAAATTATAATGCAACTGATTTATTAAACTTTGATGTTTTAAAAAATATTTGTGCTGTATTCTTACATCATTTCCAGAAAGGAATTCCAACCTCTACAGTTAAAAAGGTAGATTATATAAAGCAGTAATTATGTGTAATGAGAACCATTGTATTTTTTTTAGAAACAGCATCAAAACAACTGCAAAAATACAGACAGCCCTGTTTCTATTCTGAATAAATCAATTTGCTTTGCAAATCACTTGCAAAACTGCTCTCTATTGCCAGGTGAAAATGCAATGGAAGTCAATTACGTAATTAACTGGAGAGTGAAATGATTTGTGTTTCTAAAATCTTTTGAGTAACACCCCAAAATAAAAAGGGGATAAAGTATAATTCTTTAAATTGCATATTCTTGAAACAAAGAAAGTGAATCAGTAAGAGAAAAAAATTCTCAGCAACTACATATAGTACATTATGTTCGACTCAAGATTTTCTGGTTTGGTCACAAGCACTCTTAAAGACATTACTTATTTCCCCATCAGGGCAAGTAATTTTACATGCAGAAAGCAGGCAACTATAAATACACACAATAAAGTTGATGGAATGGTATATTAGACTGTAAATCACATAGGATTAACTTCTGTGAAGAGAAAATTACTATATTATATTAATGGGTCAAGGGCTTAAAGAGCCCAAATTCGTTCTCACCCTGCAGAGTAAGATATTTCTTACAATAAATTCTGGATTGGGTGGAAAAAACATTCGTTTTCAGATATCAAACAAAAAAGGAAAATCACTTAAAAAGTAAATCTGTACATACTGTATATTTCAGCACACCTGTTCTTAAAAAAACAATTAGGTTATAACTGAAACTTACATTAAATAACTGAAAAATTGTATTCTGACACATTGTATTCTGATTAAATCAACTATTATAGTAGTTTACTCTGGGGGGTGAAAGTCTAAAAGAATGCCAAAGGATTCTGTGAGTAGGGAAAGAAATTAAGGTAAAAAATTAAATAACCATGCTGTTAGATGGGCTGATTCTTTTTCTGAAACAATGTTTAAGATAAAATGTATATTTTTTAATAATGTTAATCTAAAAAGAATAAATCACCAATGAAAACAAGACTGTAAAGACTGCAATAAAATGCCTTCCGACATTACACATAATTTAATGGGACAACCAAAACCAAAAGTTTAATTTAAATGAACAAAAAAGGATGCCTTGCTTTCAAGTTAGATATTACTAAAAATGACCTACCACATTTTAAGCACATTTTTTGTGTTCCATGGTTCTGAATTAAATTGTGGAATTGTGAAGAAAACAACGCACAGCGCATTTTGTTCTTGAGCTGTTCTAAAATGTTTTTTTTTGCAGTACTGCTCATTATTTATTACCAGCACCACCTCAGCTTTTTTTAAAGTGCTAATTAGCTTGAACACATTGTTCAGATAGAAAAAAATAACACTGAAGGACTTGAAAACTGAATTCAAATTAGGTATCCCAGGTTCATATCACACAAGCAATTTTTAACAATTACATGAATATTTTGTTTGGATTTAACATATTTAGCTCTAACTAGAGTGAACGATTTTGTCAAGCTTCAGTACATACGGTGAAGAAATGCTGACGTGGCTACTCCATGTACTAATACTGTCCATTTCTATTTAGGAAAACTGCCTGATCAAGAAACACCTTCCATATACTGTTCAGCACTGTACATGAAGGCACCTGGAATAAAAGGAATTTAATCATTTTGTCACAGGCAGTACACAACTTGTCCGTGCCTTATTTTTAAACACTGTCTAAATGAGAAGACGTTTCAGAGCTCTTGCCTGTGGAAGTACAGTACAGCGAAGGATTATTATTGAGCGCCATGGAGCTACATGTTGAAGAAGAGGGCTACTGATTAAGAAAATAACACGATAACCAGAAGAACAACCTGTTTTCCACATCACCACCCTATTCTATAGTCACATGATAAAAAATCATGGGTTCCTTATTGCTGGAGTTGTAGCGACCCTGTCTCTCCATCTGCCCGTGGGACCCTGTGACCATGCTGGCCAAGCTCCAGGTTACTGTCGCACCAGCTAAGACGAGGAAACACACGCGGAACATCGACATGCCTGACCAAGACTGCATTGCTCCTCTACAAGGCACGCATGTGCAGAGTCCCTACCTGTTGGCACTGAACACTTCAGGGCTAGCCAACAGCTCTCTGCCTGACATGGGAGAGGGCTCCAGGCAGTTGCAGTTGCGCTGGCCCTCTTTGCTCATCATCATGCTCATCATCCCCACAATAGGGGGCAACATCCTGGTCATCCTGGCTGTCTCTCTGGAGAGGAAGCTACAGAATGCCACCAACTTCTTCCTGATGTCTCTGGCAGTGGCCGACTTGCTGGTGGGGCTCTTTGTGATGCCCATCGCCCTTGTCACAGTGCTTTTCAGTAAGTAACCCTCCTTAATATCACCCCCTGTTGGACTGTAACAAACCAAGGCAGGCAGCCTCGATAAGCCTAAAGATCAGTATCAGTAATATTTTCTTCCCCGATACCTCTTGAATTCCCTTTAATCAAGTCAGACCTAGTGGGGATTTCAGAATCCATCGTTGGCAAGGATATATAATAATTAACCCATTGTAATGAAGGACCCAGGAAACCACAGGCAAACGCAAACTCTTAAGAACTAAAAAGGAGATCTTCTATATTTTTTCAAATTATCAAATTTATAGAAAACAAAATTAAGCAAAACATCACCTTTTAAATGTTAAAAATCAAGTAGTAAGAACAAAATGAATGAAATTTACTCAAGCGGTGAGATCATAAATATTATAAGTATTGAACCATAATGTTGAAGGAGATCTGAAATTTAATATGAACAAAGACAGAAATAGATTTGAAGATATCCGAGATCAGATAATGCAGATTGTTGACACATGGCAAAGGATTCTATGAGAAAAGACAAAGCATAAAAGTGAAAGAAAATGACATTATGTAAGAGAACCCAAATAAAATATACTATTTGTAAAAACAAAAGAGATACTGTCTTCACGAACCCCTCAGGCCCCACCCACTACCACAGTAAACAAATAACTTCTTTTACATGAAGCAAGGGCTAAACCAACAGACAGTACAGCAGATAATTCACATGCCTGTTTGACATTTTAATTAAATGTCGAACTTCCTGAGCACTGTATAAAACTAATAACTGAAAATGACATCAACTTTTAATCAATTCACCCACTGAGCACAAACCTATTAAACCATGATTTTCTTACAGTGGCAGCGTATTAAGACTTTTCGGAAGTCTTTGCCTCAATTATAAAAAAGGGCAGATGAATAAAGAAAATGTGTGATTTTCCCTTATTAGCTTAATGTAGGCTGTGCAGAAGCTATAGAGCAGAGAGCTAAAGTAATATATATACCCCATCTTCACTTAACAAAGCTTTAATTAGCCAATGCATTACTCATTATGATTACTATAATTTTGCACTAAAAATTTTAAGCTTAAAAAATAAATTTACATACAGTTACAAAACCAGTTCAGTCAGTTTTTTTGTCATTAATCAGTACTTTGAAGAGGTAAAATATCCATTAGGATCAATTAAACAGTGTTAGTGGTTATCACTAGGCTGGAGAAACAGACCGAAGACTGAGGAAAGACGACACGGCAAAAAAGTTGTACGCTGAAATGGATTTAAGCAGATATATTTTCATACATTAATAATCACACGTAATGCCAGTCTATCTTTTTGAATAACCTTTCTGCCAATGTATAACTCGCCATATATATAGTGCCGTCAGTATAACAACGGACCTACACTGCCCCAGTCTTGGAGAAATACTGAGGCAGAAAAGTTGTTTTATTACATCATATTAATGTACATTTCCTTGTGAATATTTTTAGATATTGTCCACTGTTAAGAAAATCTGCTTAAAAATGTGGCATGAGGTCTGTCCACTGAACGCACTACATCAAAAAATTTTAATAATGTTACAGGCAAGAGTACATAAACCTTCATCAGAACAAAACTGTAGTACCTACTGAGAAGTATTAAAATGCTATTAGGTCAAACACCCCATTTTTGTGCATTTTAATGACTATCAGTACTTGCCATATACATTTTGCAACATATAAAAATGTGACATACTGTATATTTGTAAAGGCACAGCCCATCCCAATGTGCTAACGGTCTCTTAAGAAAACAAATTCTTTCCTGAATGAAACATACTATGGTGGAAAAATAAGCTGAGACTTTAACAATTCTTTTAAGAGAAAAAACAAAAGAGCAGCTTTATATACTGACATTTTTAATCAAATAAGGAACAGTGATGATCAGTCATCTAGTGCTGATTAATATTGTAGTTTTTAAACAGACTTGTAAATATAATTTACATTATTTCTGAAATATTTCTGTTCATTAATGGCTCATTACTATTATAGTCACGTATTTCTGGATCAACAACATCACAACAAAACGTCCCGAGACAGATCAGTATTTTTTGTCAGATAAAATGGTAATCAAAACATGTAGATGCAAACATGGTTTACATTTTATATAATTATAGATAATTAAAAATTATACATAATTTATGACTAATCTCAATAATTTAAATTGTTCTTGTACACAGTGAAAATCTACATAACTTCTTTTGCAATTTATATTTCAGAATTGCCTGTTTTAACTTCTACTGGATGTCTTGAATATTTTCCTGGTTTTAGAGTTTTCTTAACATGCATTCTTTTATTAAAACTTTATCATCACGGTTTAAGATGACTTAAGTATGCTGTTTTAAATAAGTGTTGAAAATCCCCATTTCCTGTTTAAAAATACATAAAATATAAATATAAAATATTTCAAAGCCAGTGCAATTACGATTTCAAGAGTCAAAAGCAAGCATAAGCACCAAAAACTTTTCGGCACAGAAACTAGATTCCAAATAGCATCTTTACTCCATTCTTGTGTCTCTGCAAATTAGTTAAGGCGTATATGTTTTTTGGCACAAACATTTGTCTAAAACCCTCTCATAACTTTAAGAAACTGAATTACCTTGAACATCTGTAAGGCACATGGTGATCTGGCTTGCTGGCTAGTTAAAACGTTTTGTCAGTACCTTGAAAAGTACGATGATAGTGAAGACGGATTTGGGGTGCTCCAGGACTGAGAGTCGCGCATGCGGCATTTCTGGCTCGGGTGGAGCCACCTTAATGAATCTCCCATATCCAAAACCAACAGTGGCTTTAGACAATGTCTTTTCAATATTACTACACACAGATGGGTCTTTGGAAATATGTAAATGATAGAACCATTTCCCCCAAATGACCACATCCTACTTTATGCTTATCTGAAGAACACAAAGGCTTTTACACCCATGAACACTCCATCTACTGTAGGTGGCATGGTGGTGCAGTGGTCAGCATTGTTGCCAAGCAGCGCAGGGGATCTGGGTTAAAATCAGGACATGGGCTGCTCTCTGCGTGGATTTGTATGTTCTTCACATGTTCCCACTGTACAAAAACACACTGGTGTGTTAATTGACTTCTAGGAAAACAAGCCCTGGTGTGAGTATGTGAGTCTGCCCTGCAATGGACTGGAGTCCTGTCCAGGCAGAACACTGCCTTGCTTCCTGGGATAGGCCCTGGCTCCCATGCAACCCTGAACTGGGCAAAAACTGTAAAACGCTATTGCAAGCAGCCCCTTTAAATGCTCCTGAAACTGCCACAACAGCCACATGCACCTTAAACAAAAATACTCTCTACCTTCTAATTTAACAAAGTGCACAAAAGAGTGTGGCACACTCTTACAAGTAGACGCAGTAAGAATACACAGAGAAAAACACTGCTCCAGTGTGTGACCGTACTTCCTGATTCCAAGAAATGCCCTCAGGTTTCACGTGTGCCAAGATCTGTGATGTGGACTTCAATGTAAACAGGCTGAATAATTTAACAATAAGAAAATGCAATGAAGCGTCAACCTGTTTCAACACACCCAATACAAAAGCTATTCTTTTCTTAATTTGAAGATGCACACCTCTCTGGAACTTGTCATGTAAATGTCCTGGAGAGCTCTAGTGTAGTGCTTCATTGTCATTTTGATGTACCACAGAAACCTGCTAGAGAGTGAGGTTAAATGACAGTCATCCTGTAACAGTAAAGCAGAGTGCTGGCCACCTGGCTTGCTGCACTGCCACCCCAAGAGAAAGCTGTTCTCTGTAGTAACTCTCCCTATTACCACATCAAAATAGAACGGGGATGCCACCAGATTTTTTCCTATTTAAAGAGGTATCGGAAAGAGAAGTCATCTTTTCACAATGAAAATACGATTTCTTTGGTGTTTGCCACGAAAATGTACTTTAGGAAACCCAGATAATAAAGAACTATACCAATAAAGAACAAAAAAAAAATCAAGATGCAAGCTTTTCAGCCCAATTTTTTCAGAAGATATTTATGAACTGAAGGAATGTTTTGAATGCTTTATAAATCTGTCAGCTTCGGAGAAACCCCGAGCACTGACATGGCAAATATCTCACAATATTTTGGCACTCCCTAAAGACTGGTGATAAATAATCATTGTGATTGTCCCTCAGTACATTCTTGAATTTAGTAAAACCAATTTGGTTGTGGGAGCAAAAGGTAACTTGGGAAACAAAATTTTCCCTGAATTTTTTTATAATAAAAGAGATAAAAAAGAAAAATCTTTCAATGATTTTATTTTTTGGCTGTCTAAACAAATTTACATTCTTAGAGAACGATGTTTCTATTAAAAATAAATGTAAGTTAGTGCATATTTCTGACATTGGATTTGACATGCTGCCTTTACTGAAGGAGCCAGGAGCTGCAGATTATTTGAATAGATCCTCATTTTATGAAGCTTAGACCATATTAGAAGCTTCTATCAATTTTTTTTTTTTATGAGTAACATCGCACTGCATTAAGATTTAATACTGGAAATTTGGAATACGTTTTTGTTCTAGGAATAAGCTGCTAGTACAGAATCTGCTACTTCCTATTAAAACTAAAAAATAATCAGTTCTTATACATTAGGCCATTAGTGGCATTACTATACACACAAGGCCCTGCACATTGTATCTCACATTAGCCCAGCGGCTGAAACTAATTAAAGTGTCCTGTAAAGCCAGATTACTTTAAAAAAATTACAATTATTTAACTTCAAAGATGATAAAACACAGTCCTTGCCTATTTTGCTACATTTACTGTACAGCAAGAACGGTGCACTCTAATTAGGAAACCAGAGGTTTCCTCTCAAAGGCTACAATTTGTACAAAGTTAAAAACGTAAGAGAGCCAAACACTACTTCTTATGGTTGATGTAAATGACTTCAGGTCACACCCTCAGTACTGTATTTGCTACAGAATCTGACTGCAGTCTTGTAGCGAGCTGTCACTCGTGAGATCTTAATTAAGATATTTCATAATCTGGAAATGATCATTCAGAGCTCCCTCGCTTCAAATGTTAATCTTCCCATTTTCTAACTCCACCCCCTCAAAACTGTCACTATGTAACCTGCTACAACTTGCTAATTAGGAGCAGGTTAAAAAACATTACTCCTCAGGTATTAAGCACGGAAGATGTAAACAGAACAGGATCTAGATAAAAGCAATTCCTGGAAGGAAAGGTTGCCAGCTGTACTATCCCCCAGACTAGGTCTGACCTTAATGTGTTAAAATGAACAGATTATTTCCTAAGGCTTTGTCAGACAATGTCCCCCCCACAAAACACCAAAATAAATTTAAAATAAAAAAAACACGCTGAAGTAAAAAAACACTGCTTCTGCAACACTGATGTGCCAGCTTTTGTTCAATACACACAGATGTCTCTAATTAAGGAGGCTCCACAAAATATATACTTAGGAAAATACAGTACGTTTCAGAGTTTATTTTAAAAATTCCACTGTACACATTATTGTATTGAGGGTGAAAGCCTTGGAGTTCGTAGTTAGATAAGCTTCCTCACCACTGGCTGTTTCTCGCTAGGACAAAGGCTAATCCCAATGTAATGTTAGATGAAATAAATTTAGCTGAATTTGTAAAGCATTTCCATAGACTATTGTTTTCTTCTCTTTACCCTTGAACATTTAATTCATACTCACAAGAATTAGGAAATAAAAAAAAAACATTAGTACTATTCCGAATGCCTCATGTCTTGAAGGAGAGTGTTTCTAACATTTTTTACAAACTCTTTCTTCATTCATTTGCTCCTATCAATTGGTCCTACCCATTTTACCCACTAATGTTACTTCTGTGACCCTAAATAAACAATGCTCTCTGAGAACTTTGGTAAGCGACCAATAATCAAGTTTGGCATCTACTGAGCTTTCAGCTCCTTAAAAAGTAATAAGAAGTAATAACAGAGGTTGATTTCCAGTAAATTCATTCTTTGAACACACGACTTATAAAATAAACAGTGTATTAACAATACAGCAGTCTTAAGCCTTGGGTATTGAAGTTAATCTATTCACATAGTTGGCATGCAGAAGAAACATTCACAACATGTTCTGCAAAGAGCCTTAAAGACAGTTACACAAAACAAGCAGAACAGTCAGAAGAATTTACCATATTTTTCCATTTTGGAAAATTCCAAAATAAACCAGCTTATTTTTTATTAAACATAGGATGGTGATTAAAAAAGTCAAGCAAAATAATTAGAAGATATGAAACATTACAATAGTTAAACTCCTACAACAGGGAGACTGACATGGATTTCCATTATACAATTTGAATTAGTTCAAGTTCAAGTTTATTGTCTTTATACTCATATACAGGTATAACGAATTGCTATTTAGCTAGTAGTACAAAAAAACAACAATACAATTGTATAATAAAAGAAAGACAGAGACAACAGGCAGTGTGCAAAAACAACAAAAGGTAACAGGTAATATGCATAACATGATGTGCAAAAACATGCATCAACAGAATGAAATAAAGGATAGAAAACTATGGGGAGTGAGCTTCTTGACATGTGAGGTAGAGGTAGATTTCAATGTGTGTTTGGGTTTTTGGTAAGAAAGAAGGCACTGTGAGGTTCAGATCATGGGTGAGAGGTAAGGTGAGAGGTAATATGAATGCTAATATTTTTAGGAGTGGTAATTATAGTTTCTATGATAAACCAATATTTGCTGTCACAAACCCACAGAAGCTGGGTGCAGTACATGTCTAGACAACAGAAATCGTAACGGCTCCTGCTTTGAATGTTGTGATCTAAACAGCAATAAAACTGTCAATAATTTAGCTGGGGCAATAAAGCCAAATATAAACTGTTACTACATTTAAATAACGAAGAACAAGATGGTTCATGATACAACTGTTTTTATACTACCAAAAAAAAAAAACCCTCAAAAGTCAGTATTTAGGGTGTGAATGTCTACAAGCAGTTTACGGCAATTAAAAAAAAGTGTTTTTTCTCTGTACTGTTAACATACTGATTGTGGACCTTTTGCATTTCTCCAACCTTAGAATGAACCAAACGTAAATCTGGCTAGGAGCTTACTGCTAATTTAGGACTCTGCAACAAAGCAATGCTCTCTTTCTCTCTTTCAGACTCCAGCTGGCCCCTACCCAGGTTCCTCTGTCCCATCTGGTTATTCCTGGATGTTCTGTTCTCCACAGCCTCCATAATGCACCTCTGTGCCATCTCGTTGGATCGCTACATTGCCATCAAGAAACCCATCCAACACAGCCAATATAAATCCAGAGCAAAAGCTATGGCAAAAATTGCAGCCGTTTGGCTCATATCCATTGGTAAGCAGACCGACAAGGCTGAATGCATTCTTGAGCTCGTGTCAAACCAGACGTAGTTTATCAGTAAAGAAAAAGAAAACACGTTTTTCATCCCTGCTCAGTGAAGTCACAACACTCTTCCCTTTGGCAAATAGAAAACAACATTTTTGTGGAAGACATCAATGACATATCATACTATTCGTACTATTCCAAGCTTCCTGCCAGTCATTTCCTGACCATTCAATCTAAGCTCATGTTGAAGCCATTACGAGAAAACATTGGCACAGTTGCCATGGCTGGAGTTGGACTTGGTATGGCAGTAAAATCTTTGCAGCAGCTCTGCATATGAAACTTCTTAGGAAGGAGAGTTGACCTCATAACAGAAAACAACTGAAGTGATTGCTTTTCAAATAAAAAGATTAAAAAGCACCAGAAAACACCAATGAGGATGAGAAGTCACTGAAATACAGAGGCACATTACCTGTAGAAAGTAATTCCCATTCAGTCTTCTTTCCATCTGAGAAGAACACAAAATTCTGCCAAGAACACAGCTTGGTAGTAGTGCTTTCTCAGAAAAACAAATACAAAGTAATTCTACATTTCAAAATTGGATATTTGGAAAAACTACAACACAGTTAACTTGTCAGGGCTAGTTTACATCCAGAACTCCAAGAAAAAGTTATGCTTACCAACTATAAAGTTTCTGTTCGTAAACCGATTATCAATGTCAAGATGAAGCTCCTGCCTCTGTGGTTTAGAAAAGGTCATTTTACAATCCAGAGAGTTGCATGCAGCATCACCTCCACAGTTCTTAAATCAGAATTAAATCTGGTTCTAGCATTAGTCTTACTCAGGCATGCACATAATCATGAGGTTCACTCACAGCAGAACTGCAAAGTTCAACAGCAGTTAAAGAGTTCAGCTTCCTACAGATTTTAGTGCACTTAAAATACTGTATAGAAATACTGTTAAGTTACTGTTCCTTCATTTTTTATTTGATGAAAAGAAAGCACTTGTGCACTCTTATACAGTAGTTCTAGGCATTAGTTGATTGGACCAGATTCCGGGTTCCGATGCATTTCACAAGATCACACACAAGGTGGTTCTTTCATCTGTGCACACAAGTAAATCCCACAGCTTTTCTTTGTGCAACAAAATCAGAATGCCTTCCACTCCCCTAACTGCACAAGCCTTGCTTGAAAAACTTATTTTTGACAGTAACATATGAATTGGCTCAAGCATTTTCTAAGCATTAAACTGGGTTAGGCTTAGTAATGCGCATTGTAATGTATTTTTTAGCAAAACTTTCTCACCCTCCTGCACTGCAGAATTTCTTATTGCTTAGCATTTTATGCCTTATTTTGTCTATTTTTCACTGTTTATGTTGAACTGCATCTTCTTGTGGTTATTGTTTAAAGTTTTATTTAAAATTTATTCCACGTTCTTTATGTTAAGTTAAAAAATGACAGTAGTGTGTATTGTTAAAAATGTTAAAGAAAAACGTGGTCTCATCCTCCTCTGCTGCAGAATTCTTATTGCTTGGTGATATAAATACTAAGGCTTATTATGTGTGATCTATTTTTTCCGCCGTTTAAAATGATCAGAAAAACAAATTCTGCAGAAGTAATACATTCAAGCTAATAATATGACCCATACAGAAAAAACACCTTCTTTCTTGTGAATCGGAACTCTCGATTCCCTCACCCTATTCTTACTGAACCAAAGGTAGACGGCGCGTTTTCCAGGAACACGCGAACAGTATCGCGTTGGACCAGACGTGCCTGTATCTACACAGTGGTGTTTATGGCGAGGCTACTGAGGGTATGCACACAGCAAAGAGCAACTTCCACAAAAGACAAGGCAGCTTCACTTCATCTCACTATTACAAAGCCATCTTTGTGAAATCACGGGAAGCATTATAGTTTCAAATATTGTGAATACTCAAGATGCACAAAAAATGCATATCTGTAAGGAGTGTTTTTCACTCACTAATAGTATAACAAAGTTAAAAGAAATGAGGAAAAGAAAGCAATACTAAAATCAAAGTACACGTCAGCCTTTCAGGATAAATGCAAGTTTCAAGCCATGCCATGCTTATCGTAAGAACAACCAAATTCCAACACAAACACTACGAAATGTGAGAACTGCATATAAAGATAAGTGGGTAAGACTTATTGCTGAACCAAGCAATTAACAAAAAAAACTTGACATTTTAGTTTGGAAAGTTAGTGGTTAGGTCTCTGCACTCGTAACAGGTGGGAGGTTAAAATACCAATACTAGTCACTGCTGTTGTATGACTGAGCTACCCAGATTACTTCAGCTAACCCAGCTAAATATATGGGTACCAAAATCTGCATGGAAAAATATGGACATACAATATGTGACTTCCAACAGTAAAGAAATAAGGCAGACGGTAAATTTGCTTTTCCATGTTAGAGCTGAATTAACACAAGACAGAAATTAAGCTTTTATTTCTACAGATCAAATCTTCCTATTCTCTCCAAGCCACTCACTCTGAATTCAAGAATGACACCCATCACTCATAAAGAAAATAAAATATTAAGTTAAGCACGCATATAGGCCTGACTCCAAAAGACGTTTTACTATAGCCCCTGGTGATAATTAATACAATTCTATAAGCAAAAAAAGGAACTGGCATTCTTCATTACTCTTCAGCACTGGCTGAGCACTGAGTATTTCTAAACAATTACTTTTAATTTAATTTTTAAATATTAGCTTCTACAGCAACATATAAAAACATATAGCAACATATAAAACACACTGCACGTTTTATGTGACAATAACAAGCCAGGCAGTGCTACTGGCAGGGAATTGGAGGAGAACAAGGTGAAAACTGTCCTGTGGCTGCAAGATTTCACAGTACTCTAAAAAGCTGTTGTTCGTCTTGGCATCGGCCACATGTTCTAGTACAATACATTCTATAAAGCCAAAGGAGTTCTGGAACAAATTGTATTTTAATCAATTAAATCTTGATCAACATAATTAATGTCCTTTGTCTTTTCACCTTTTTAAACAGTCTTAACCATACTGTCTTTGAGTGACCTTTTGAAATGTTTTTTAACTCTCATTAATGGTAAGCAATTAACCAAATAATTAATTACACACTGCTTTCCCCCAATTCAAATATTGCTGGCATAGGCTGAGTAGGATCCCAGATACAAAAAACGATCACTAACAAATTTCTCTTTCATGTTTGATGAAAGCAAAATCTTGGTTAGTAGCCATTATGTTCATATAAACAATTAATTAAAATGCTTTCAGATAGGAAAATAAACTTTCTGTGACAGTTTATGAGCATGCCATAAGTCCTTCGGTTTTTGACTGCACAAAAACCCCACCTACAAGGCAAACTATTTGTAACCAGACACCAGTTCCAGTCCACAGTACAAAAAAGGAAGAAGCTACAATGGTTTCATATGATAAAAAGTGAAATTTACATAAGGTTCTATTTTAATCCCACATAATTCCATTCAGACATATCTGTCTTGTCCATGGGCTTTAAAGAAATGAGAGAACTAAGATAACGAAAAGGCTTTGTAAAAATCAAAATAAATCTTATTTGCTTTCTCCTAGGTATTGCCTTACCCATTCCAATCAAAGGCCTTAAAAATGATCATAACACCTTCAACAACGACACCTGTCTACTGAGGATTGACTGTTTCAGGGAATTCATCCTCTTTGGCTCTTTGGCAGCCTTCTTTGTTCCCCTGACCATCATGATGATTATTTATCTGCTGACCATTCAGGTGCTGCAGAAGAAAGCCTATCTGCTCAAGTCCAGGGCATCCCAGCGCTTCTCCAAATCAACAGTGTCTACTGTCTTCCAAAGAGAGCTACCAGCAAGCTCATCCCCAGAGAAGGAGAATGTAGCCATGCTTGATGGCTCCAGAAATAATCAGATTCCAACCAACACAAATGCTGTGACGGGGGAGGAAATTCCCATCAGAAGAATGTCTGCAATGGGCAAGAAGTCCATGCAGAATATCAGCAATGAGCAACGGGCATCCAAAGTCTTGGGCATTGTCTTCTTCCTCTTTGTGGTCATGTGGTGCCCATTCTTCATCACCAATGTTACTTCAGTTCTTTGCAACTCATGCACTGCTATTGCTGGCAGGCTGATGGATATCTTTGTATGGGTTGGCTACATCTCCTCTGGTATCAACCCTCTGGTGTACACGCTCTTTAACAAGACATTCCGGAAGGCTTTTAGTCGCTACATTACTTGTAACTATGGTGGGACTAGGCCTCCTAAAGTGCATCGCAGGACACTGGCCCGGATTTCCTTTCGCTCATCTGTGACAGAGAACTCAAAATTTTTCATGAAGCACGGAATGAGAAATGGGATCAGTCCTGTGACATACCAGAGTCCATTACGGCTGCGGTCTCCACCTATGCAGTCTTCTGCGGCCATTCTTTTAGACACGCTGCTTCTAACTGAGAATGAAGGTGGCAAACAGGAGCAGGTCAGCTATGTGTAGCTCAAGATGTAGTGTCTTTTAGGCTTAAAAGAAGGAAAGGCTAAAGTCCTTTAGAGTGAAAGCATTCTTGTCGGTTTGTGCACTCCATATATCAAAAGAACTGCATGAATACATTATGGATGTCAGTCTCAGTGTTACTTGTCACGACATTCTAAGGACAAGCGGCACTTAAGCTAATGTGATGGAGCTTTAACTTAATGTCACAGGTTTCTGTAGACAAGAAACAGCCAAAACGAAGAGCCTTAAGAAGAGCTCTTTACTATTAAGAAACAAGGTTGCATTTTAGTAGCAATCGAAGCAAGGTATTAAAATGAAACTTGGAACTCTACATGGTTCAAACTGCATAATTCCCATAATATTCAGTATTTACCTGGTTGAGATTTTATATCTGAACAAGACAAAGAATAGGTATTCGCCTAAATGTATCTATCTATACTGTATGTCACAATCTGATAGATCTTTCGATACAAATCCTTTCAACAATCACAGGACACCAACAGGCTAATGATTGCAAGGAAGACTCAACCACAAGAATTTGCCTTTCCAGTGCACTCCTCCTGTTGTAATAAGATTTTCAAAAAAGTTTACGTGCCTTTGTGAACATGTTTTCTTAAATGCTGGAAAACATCAACAGTAGTTAGATGACCCCTTCTTATCTTTGCTTTTTACTGAGATACTGTTATACAAATATGATCAAAAGCAGATGTTTCCAATTTCCATACAAGGAATAATGCCAACATTTTTTCATATTTGACTAAAAGTCAACTTTTATAGACATACTTGTCTGAAAATAATGCTTTAGTAACATTATAAATATAAATATTCTGTGTAGAGGAGATATCGATTCAAAATTACACATAAAATGTGGCAATGTCGAAAACCAGATTCTGCGTTTTATTTTGTCTGTCCCAATTCAATGCCAGAACACTCACATAGGCGATTAGTTTATTGTAGCCAATTTCATTAGGAATGAGGAATTTCAAGACAGCAGAGATGAAGGGCAAAAAGGAAATGTTTCACCCCAAGTCTTGTAGTGTGTGTAATCAACATTCACAGATAATTGATCTGCTCTAAGAGATCATATAGAAGATCTGCTGACATGCAGTTATTGTATGATTATTTACAGTAATTATAGACTTAGATTTGGGACCGTGTTTTAATGGTGCAATCCTGTTGATTGTTAAAGCACACAAAAATAACTAGACACTCTGTAATTACTGTGCCTAGGATTACATATTTTTGGCTGCTTAAGTACTGCAAGTAATGTTAGTCAAAAATCACATTTTTTGCCAGCTCTTTACACAAACCCTTTTACCAAGTCACTCTTACCAAATCAACTTACAGCAACAATCTCAGTTCTCCAAAACTGGACCCAGGGCCTCCTTATAAACAAGTCCGGGTGAAACACAGCAGAGCTCCACAGAAAATGTGTCTGCTGCATGCTTTAGATCACGATTATGAATCAGCACAAATCCAAATAGTACATTTTAATTTGAAACTGCTATACTTAACAGCTGTTCTAAAAAATGAATACTATACTTTTTTCATAAACAATGTCATGTGTTAGCTTTCAATATCAATCAGAAAACAGGTCAGGAAACTCACGTAAAATTATACATTTTATACATAAGGTCTATGGCCAAGATTGGACAGTTATTAACCCAGTCTTTAACCTTAAGGCCTTTTTTTGCACTAATGAAAATGAGAAATGCTTTAAAAAGTGAGGATGATAACATTACCACACTCATTAACCATTCTTTGAACTTTGATCAAGCCATCTGTGTGAATAATGGAGAGCAAAAGCACACTAATGGGACCATTTGCAGAGAGATTCCATAATCCCACAAACACAAAAAACATCTTTTAAACAGCATCTGTAATTTTTCAGACTCCAGGCTAAATGGTGAGCAATCCCAAAAACAGGTGAGTATCAAATATTAAAAAAAAAAATGGAAATCAAAATGGGAGCAAAACTGAAGTATTATAGTATTTATTCAACGAGTATGATTCAGGATAAGGCAGCAGCTCAATATTAACTATCAAATCTCAGTTAAGGCAAAACTTGCACATGATGAACAAATACTAGCATGTACTGTTTGAGAAACTGACAGCTGAAAAGTTATTTCTTTTTATTATAAGTGTTTGACTTTCCGGAAACGGTTCTCACTGCCAAATGAAACTGGTCCAAAGATGTGTAAAGCAGAAGGTGAGAAGGAAGATCTAGTGCCACCACTAAGGCCAGGAAGCAAAAAAGAGGAGTTACAAAAACAGTCCTCTGACTGACCTCCCCCCTTCTCCTTCAAAAACTATCGCCACCTTGGCAGTCAACATGAAAGGACTCCAGCACCCTGCAGAACTGTAAGGAGCCTGAACCCAGGGGAAGTTCCTCATTCCCGCAGTCCAGGAGGCTCTCTAAACACTGGGATGATTTAGAGCAGGTTTATCTTACAGCCCATTGATCATATGAATATCGCATGCCCTTTTTTGGACTTAAAAAGTCCCCCAGTTCCTCCACTTGGCCCAGTGCATTGTTTAGTATTCCTGTACTGCTGAAGGGGTACATTTACATAGGAAGATGATGAAGGATGGGGTTTTATAAACAGATAAAAAGAGGAACGCGTGACTCAGAGGTTAACCAGAAGCACAATGCATTTCACTGCTTCACTACCTTTCAGCACTCACTTGAAAGCATGATGTGCCAAGCTGAGGAAAATGACATGGAAAGAAATCCGGTCTATTCAATTTTCTCTGAATCAGGGATTACAAGCCTGTTTTTACTTCCATGTGTGGTCCGTTGCTACAAGACTAGACACCCTATAAAATGCCCTTCATATAGTAAAGTTCAATAATGAATAGCAGCTGTAAGACTCTACTGTTTTAAAATCTAAACGTAACATATTAATTACCTTAATCTTTTAGGTCACTCTCAAGGCATTTATTTAATGCTAGTTATTGGATTATACTGTAGTTGAACAAGGATACAAGGCATGCTGAGAAAAGCAATTTCCATTATTTCTTTTGCATGTTTTTCAACCTTTAGAAGAACTTGAATGTAAACATTAACAACAAATCAAAGATGAAAATAAGCCACCTATTTAGTCCTTTGGTTCTTCTGAAAGGGTCTTGAACTCTTTTATGAATAACCCTAAATTCTAAGAGTATTGAAAACAAGGCAAATACAGAGTAAGAAAAGCATAACAGGGAGTTTAGTGCCTTAATGATCACTTTTAAATGTTTTAGTTTTGTCTTCCATTGTATGACTGACCCTGTATTTGAATATATAACAAAAAGCAAATTGAGTTTCTTTACCCTTACAGATTCTGGAACAGTCAATATGATCTTTCACAGTATGAAATGTATGTATCATTTAATCTTGTATACTGGCATCTCGACAGGCCATTTTTGCCAAACAGAAATAAGAAGCAAGAATGTTCCTTTTCATAAGAAAGTGCTCCAGCAGTCAAGACACTTTTTTCTAATTTCTATGTACAGTAATTGAAAAAGCCATAGTAAAACAGTTTGTAGGTATTGAAATGATTATGAGGCAAACGTCAAGACACTACATACTGCTGTGGCCATAATGGGAGAGAAATATTGCTCTTGCAAAGAAACAGTATTCTCATGTCAGCTGATGTTGACTTTCTATGGAAGCCTAATCCTACACAAAGAAAACTTCCAAAATCTGTGCAAGTTTTTTTTTCTAGGCAACATTTCAAAGCAGGTGTGGTTTCCACCCCTTTACCACAGTAATCCAAACCACATTTCTAATGTCTCAGTAACAGAGGTAAAGCACTACAATTTAACTGAGCTTGAAAAACAAAGGTTCACTGTGAGCTCTATTACAGGTTTATCCAATGAAAAATGTATTTGAAAAAACTAAGACTTACTTCAAAGAGCATGAAGTATGCATCTTCAAACATATGATGCAACAAACTACTGCCATAAAACAGCATAGCTTTGTGGTAGCATTTATACAGTATATTGTGGGGGCTAAAATGATCATTTTGTAGCTTTCCTGTACAGGCAAAAGAAAAAAAAATAGTACTAAACATTGGCAAAAAGACCTACTGCCATATTGATCAAGAGACAAGAAGCATCTCACATTCTAAGAAAATTAACTAAAACACCATAAGATATCAACAGAGATCAATATAAAATGATAAAAGACTACTGATATACTTTAACTATTTTATAGCTTTTAATTGTAACAGTAGTAACTGATTCATTTAAGCAACAATGAGATGCTTTACATACAAGGAAGCATTACAAAAGAACAGAGGAAAAAGGAATGCACTGGTTCGGTACAGACATGGAAGTTTTGTTGTTCCAAAGAAAAGACCTGACCTTTTGACCAATTATTCAAATTATGCAAACCTCCAGTGCTAAATGAATTTAATGAATATTTTTCATTAGTAATATTTTGAACACGAAAACAAAACAGACTACTTTTCATGTCAAGATTGACATGAAAATGACAAAAAAAGCTAATTGCATTTCGCAAAAAATAACATAACAGTGCATGGAAGGATTTTTTTTAACATAAAAGTATTTTCATTATAGATATGCCTAATTTAGAAACCCCAATAGTTTTTCAAAACCTTTTGAAAAGGAGAATGTGGAAAGGTAATCCTCACAAAACAGAGGAGCAGCAGGTGTCACCATGACATCAGTGCAATCCCTTAGAAGTCCAGAAAGTCAAAAGAGTCAATGTTCTTCTGAAAGGACCCTGGCAGACTACCATCAACCCTATCCTACCACTTGAGGAATCCTGAATACAGCCAGCCAGTGGCATGATGACTCAGGCATGACTTGCGGATACAAGCCATAGGGTTCAAATCTGATCTTGTCAGTTGAGCGAGTCAGTTTCTTTTCTGATTTCACTATACAAGAAGGTCACAAAAACACAGCATTAACTTCAACTAAGCAACACACGCAAGACAAAGACAGAGTGGAAATGAGCATAAAAGAAACTGAAGCAATGTTTCAATCTAAATCTACCAAACTCCACACAAAAAAAACAATTTTTTGTATATAAACCTGTCAAAGTTTTTACTATCAAAACATATACTGGAGACTTTCCATCAGTAGCTTTTCTAAACTCCCATGCTGTTGTAAGTTAAGACATTTAGTATCCTCAGTTTTGCAAGACTAATGGCATTTGACAATTTTCCGTTTTTGAAAACTGCTGATGTCTACTATTAAGGTACTGTGAATAGTGTATACAAATGCAATGAACATACCACTCATTCATGTTAAGTACAGCTGTCATAAAGGACATCTGTTTTTGTCCATGAAGAGTTTATTCAATAGGAAGGGACTTAATATTTTAGTAGAAGGAAATGTAAAAAATTGAAAATTTCAACAATGACTAAAATATTTGTGAGTAAAATGAAGAGTAACTCATAAACAATAATCAAATTGAAGACAAAGACCAACATTCATATTCTGCTCATAGGAGCACAATTATTAGGCAGAATGTCAGTCCCTATTTTCACTAGTCCAGGGATTCTCAATCCTGGTGCTGGAGGGCTCGTGTGTCTCCAGGTATTCCAAGTCTTTTTAAAGCCCCAGAACCCAAAGAGATGGGAAAGCTGTTAAACTGGTCCTATTAAGCTGTTGACAGGTGAAGATGTTAAGAGGCCAGCTGGAATGAAAAGCTGTAAACACACAGGAATCCAGGAACAGCACTGAGAGTCCCTTAATTAGCTCATTTTGTAAAACATTTTTAACGTTTCTCAAAAACTACTAACCCATTCTGGTACCGCACAGACCTGTTTCCATCTGGGCCAATACTATAAATTGCAACGAACGTGGTCTGTTTTGGTTAGAAATAAGCACTGCCAATCCAGCTTTTATCAAACACAAACACGTTAAAGATGCCAATAAAAATTACTGGGCAGCAAAGCCCAAACGTTTACTTGTTCAGCTCCGCATGTTAGAACAGATTGCCAGAAAGAATGTCACAAATGAAAACGACAGTTTCAAAAGAAATCACAGAGCGGGCAGAAGGAAAACTGCATGTTTATGGCAGCCAAAGGTGGGTACAGTACGACTGGCACTCGGCACTGGAAAATCCATATCCATAAATCACTCCCCTGAGAGGAAGTGATCAATTCAGCTGTTTGTTTTGGGTGTTAAAAGAAAGACAAGAATATAAACTGTGGTACAAAACCATGTGAAGACACACTGTCAAAACGTATTTGGAAAATATTCCAAAACCATGGGAGGAATTTTCCCTTTGTGTATACACAGATGGGCCAATTCATCAAACCTGACACGGTACGAGTCCGAATATTGACTTAGCAGAGACGCTCCGTGGGCACAATGAGAATGACAGCAAAAGGAAAAACAAGACTGTACCTGAACATAATAAAACCAATGGACTCCACTGCCGCCCTTCTGACATCATCGTTCACATCGCTCACCTACCAGAAACACAAAGGAATAGTTCAATCCGAAACAGGTCGTTTTACAAATTAAAATACAAAGGCAAATAATCACATCTTCACAAATAAAATCTGAGATTTAGTACACGTAAGAATCAGACTCTTCCCTTGATTTGACTTCCAAACACTGCCATCTACAGAGAGAGAAAAGAAAGGCATACTCTCTCTGTATACCAAGACTATGGAAAAGCAGAAATTTCACTGACACTAAATAATGACCTATTTGTTATTGTAGAAATAATTCAAAGGCAGAATCACTATACCCCATGTGAGGAAAGCAACGAAACACTCCTATTTCTATAGTGCGGTAATTATATAGCTGTGAAAATTCTAAAATGTTCTTTGGTTTCTATTTTCACTAGTAAAGAATCACACACCATATTATACAAATATCTGCAAATAATCGTTAAATATTAGCCCAAGAGAGAAAAATGATTAATTTGAGGACAAATCTCAAATCATAAGAATACACATTCATTAAAAAGAAAAGGTGAATGTGATAAGTTCAGAAATCAACATACTGGATATGCGTTCATGATACAACATTGTTCTGTGCTTTACTACATTAGCACTAGCAGCACTAAAACTGGAGCTAATTTTACCTTGAAGGCCTAGAGCTTGTGGAGAGCAGAAAGAACCAAAAGGCTATTTGTATTTACAGTTAACTGGACTGTAGCTACATTGTTCCATTCTATTACTACAACATGAAATTTCCAACGTTTAGAATGAAATTAGTGCTGAGAAAAGGACAGGATATCAGACAGCGTTCAACAGAGAAGAATAATCACTGATTAAAAGGCGACAATTAATAGTTGGCATGAAGGAATGGATTATTTTCATCAACACTGCATCTGCTACTTTGATCAGTGTTCCTGGTATGGCTTTATGCTTTGATCCCCAGTATTATCACAGCCAACAATTGCATTACAAATACGCATATTTTTCCTAAACAATAACTGCAGACTCACAGCAACATGAAGCAGACGTCTAATGGCTTTGTTGTTTCCAGAGCCACAGTACGCCATGCCCACGGTGTACATTCCTGAACGTCGAAGGATAGGGTCCTGGGAAAAAAATGGTAACATTATTGCCTTCTATGCAGTAGTTCGAATTATTTTTAATGAAGAAAAACCGTTAAGGTGGTCCGTGGAAAACCAATTAAAAAGGCCGAAAAGAATATTTAATTTGTTATAGTTGAACTTAACAATGAGGAAAAAAAAAAAACTTTGAAAGGCTAAATTTTATATTATAAATATAGATGACATATAACTATAACTTTACATTTGATTGTAACTCAAAAGTATATCGTGTAAGGAATAAGAATAAGTTTCATAGCAGTTTCACTTCACTCTAGATCAGGCAGCAGGATGAAGTCTACAGCAGCAAGTGCAACTTGAGAGCTCAAAGCCAGACTGCATACTGGAGCTGATCTGGAGGCCTCCAGGCCAGTCTGTCTATATACAAACATGGCCGTCACAGGAGCCACGTGTACCTTATCCCTGCACAGGCTCTCGATGAGCGTGTCGGCCTCCTCCATCCTGCCGTACATCACCATCGCAATGCCCACCGCCAGGCCGCGCAGGATCTTCTCGTGCTGCGTCTCCTGGGCGTACCCCACCATGTCCTCGATGGCCTGGGCCGATTTCGAGCCCAGCATCACGAGCCCCAGAGCCAGGCCGGCCGCCTCTCCTACACAGCACGCATGCAGTCAAAAAGCAGGATCAGCTAAAAATTCCTTATTAGTTTTACTCTTCTATGGCTCTCTTCTACTTGGTTTTCCTTTGGGTCATAATTCTGCTTTAACTGTACTAAATAATGATACTAACAATGCCCAATACCTAAATAATAATACTTACAGAAAAAAGTTATAAGGGATAATCAAAACTAATCTTTTAAATCTTACAAACGTTTGGCAAATCTAACATATTTCAGATAATGGTAATATCATTTTTCATTATAAATGAGTATACAATATGAATCAGGCAGTGCTTCTCAAATTAGAAGTGAATGCAGTGCAATAGGAGGTCCCATACTAATAGAAAGCAACATCACTTTGACAAATATTTACAAAGGTAGAATAGAACTTGTATTTGTTTTATCAAGGGACAGAAAAAAAAACAATCTGAAGAAAGGTACACCTTTGACCTTTGACACACCTCCGCATTAATGTTTTCTTTCTAGGATGCATCAAAAACGTAAATTTTTTTGTGATATATAATATTTGAAGGGGGAAATCCGGCAAAAAATATTAATCAAGGAGTCCACACTGAGGTGTGATTTTGGTGATCAACACTGTGGCATTAATTAAATGTATTCTTTGGCTTTTTAAACCTATTTCTATATAAAAATCACATCCCTGAGTCTCATACAAATATATATTAATATAGAAGCAGAGAATGTGTTTCTCTTTTGAAAGATTCTTAATCAAGTAGCACATGTATTAAGAAATTGTATGATTTAATTATATTAATATTTTCTAATAACCTGGTGTGACTATGTCCAGTAGAGGAATGTATGGACAGATCTATACATTTCTTTCCAGTTTTTTTAGGCATGTTGGTTTATCTTCTCATTAACTACGGGTATGATCATCCTAATCAACCTTTCTGAGTAAGAACATGGGAAATGCTAAAACCATTTAATGACACAATCAACACGGTAGCATAGTTTTGTCTTCAGTTCTGGCTGGCACTGAATACCTGTAACAGCATCATCTTGGTACAGGTTGGACTTGAGCAGATCATAGACATCCTGGCGAGCAGTGCCAAGAGCTGCCAAGCCCAGTCCCAGGCTGCCCCCATGACGGACAATCTGAGGGGAGAGAGAAAAGGACTGAGAATTAACAGTACGACCAACAGGGCAACAAACGTCAAGGCTAAGGCTACGGTGCAGCAGGTTGTTCCTTTCACATTTTATTCTTGAACAGCACAAAACGCTTCGAAGGAACATATTCTTTGACTCCCCCCCCCGACACTCACATCATTGCTGGCATTCTTCAGCTGGCTGAGCAGGTAGTCGATGATGTCACCCCCGTGATTGGCATGGATTAGCCCCAGTGCATACAGGCCCCCCCCCTCCTGGTAGGCTGAACCTGGGGAGGTGTCCTTAGGCAGGTAAGTGGCCATTAACTGCAGCGCCTCCTTTTCATGACCCTGAGTACACAACACACACAGCTTTTAAAAATAAGCAACAATGCACTACACAATAATAAATAAAAAGCAGAAGTGTAGCGCAATACATGGTAATTGCTGCAAAAGCAGTTATTTGTTTTTAGATTTTTTTAAATAAACCTGACTTGATTATTATCGACTACTATTGGTGCTCAAAAATAAACAGGGCCACTCCTGAAAGAGCATTAAAAGTGCATAGTAAAAGGCCAGAAAGCCACGAAGATTATTCTGAATTACAAGTACCATTTGCTTGGCTGGTCTTGATTTTTTTTTTTTATTTTGTATCATGATATGAAAGTCCTGAAAGTCCTAATGATCTCTGTCTTCATAAAGATAAAATAAAATTGTGTCAGTTGTACAAGAGTATGGAGTGTGCAGGAAGTGAATCAGAGTGTTTGAGATTTAAAATGTATCTGCCAGGGAAGATCTTGTAGACTGCTGATGGAAATAGCTTCTCATAAAACACATATAAAAAAATATCTGTGAAGACTCATGAATGCTAGAAAAATGTCACTTGCCCTGTGGATGACTCCTAGGCTGGCTGTGGCAGTAAACTTGGCCCAGTTGGTGGCTCTGGCTAACCACTCCAAATTCTCTCTAAATCAACAGAAGAAATAAAATCACATGATTCAAAGTCAGAAGACCAATGCTTTGCGAATTTACCTCATAAAAACTGATATCATACTAAAAGATGGATGGCTTCAGTTCTTCCAAGAACCCAAGAAACAAAGCATACATATTCTTTGCAGAAATTAATGTAAAAAAAAAAATCCGCTGTCTACATGTCTTTGCCTGTCTGAAAATATAACAATCCAGAGTAGGTCTGTAGAAAAGACACCATCAAGACAAACTGTGGAAAAACCTCAACCTAAAAGCAAAATGTCTGCAAGCTCATGCACCTGAAAATAAGGCATCAAGAGCCTTTGAGTACAGTAGAATTGCAGCCAAGTTTAATGGAGTGGAATTAGCCTGATATGCATCCATAACTGGACTTATCTTTGTAAGATCAACTGATTTTCTTAATTGCAATATCTTACAAAAAAGGCTGCCATTAAAGACAGATAGTCAAGACAGATAGTCAAATCTGGTTGACTTCCCAGTGAAATGAGGACTTGATATGCTATTGTACACTAAAGGTACTGATACATTAAGCAATGATACATTCTCATACCTGAGGAACTGGTCGCTGGTGGTTCCCGTATGCATGAAGGAGTTGGCTATAACTGTTGCCGTGTGGCACACAGAATTTCGGACCGCATCCTGTTATAGAGATGTTTGAAGATTTTCAGATGTTATACAATCAAGCACACAACACAGGGGAATATCATACTCCCTTCTACAAAATAATATTCTAGAAAAAAAGAAGGTAATACTGAAAAGATTATATGTCTATGGCAAACGTAGTGTCTATGTTACATGTCTGAACTTTCTGTTGAAGCTTTCCAACTACATCTAGCTTCTTGAGTACAACAGAGCATCAACCTATAACTCAAAAAGCACAAGAAGTTTTAGGATATTATTACAATCCTTACCTTTGTGTTTTTTAGAATCATCAGGTCTGTGTTGTTGTTCCTGATGAGGAACTGAAGGTGCAGTTCAATTGCCATTTCCCCACTGAGTATTTTAATCATCTTTGAGTTCTGGTCTTTCGGTTCTTCCTTCTACAAGAGACAATTCTGTCACCAGCTACACAGCAGAAAGTCAGTTTTAATTGTCAATAAAAGTTTACAAATAGGTGGGCCTAAATATGATAAAAACCACAGGATTGTATACTGAATGCATTACATTAATACTCAAAACCTTAACCATGGTAAGTTTACTCACAGATTCTGCCAGCTTTCCAGCAGGAGAACTACCAGCTTTATCATCTGTTTCCATGGCATCGCTGGAAAACAAAAGAGAACAATGCATGGTCTACAGACATCAAGCATGAAATTAAAGGGAAATGTGGTCAGGCAACTCATGGATCTAATGATCTTTGAGAAGGTGTGAAAATGAAAGTTTATCCACTGAAAACAGATGCTTCTGTATACTAACAATCACAATCATGCTCTGTACATAAAGCAGAAATGATTAAAAGTAGATGACTTTTCTCTCAGATATAAATACCAAATAGGAGGAAAAAAAACACATTTGCAGATGGCTTGAGTACGGATCCACTGCCGTGTAATAAAATACATATCCGAAAAAGACATGGTGGAGTCGATCTCCTGTTAGACCATCTCAGTTACAAGGTCCACTCTCTCACTGCCCACCTGTCTTTTTCAGCTGTGGGCACGGTGCCAGTATTGGTGGATCCAGGGACAGCAGGGATGGGAGTACCCACAGTGCGCAGGTTCTGAATGACGGAGGAGAGGAACTGTTGGCTGGCACTCTCATACAAGTCAAAGCAGATCTGATAGGCCATCAGCAAGTTATCCTCCTTCACCAGCTTCTCCAGGATATCACTCACTGCCTGGGGGTCGTCCAGGAAAATCAGACACTGTAAGGAGATAGAGCAAGTTACTACAGAGGATTACTTCTCTCCCGATCAACCTCAAAAGAAATACAGGCACATTATCTAGAAGAAGTAGGTGACATTCGATTTTGAAATGAGAATCTCTTCTCAGAAGGAGTACCTGGCAAACATTGATGAAGTCAGGTTTCTCCAAGTTCATGTAGAGCTTGACTAGCACTCTGAGCACCTCATTGCGAAACTGTTTGTTCTGCATCAGCGACATGCAAACCTTCAGGCTGTAGGCCAGCAAGCCACTGACATCATTCTGAATTGCAGAAAAAGGCAAAAGACACATGGTTAGTTTAGAAAAGGGTTAAATCTGAGCTTTAAATCTGTGTTGTAGCAGTGAAGTATCAAAAGATGTAAGCAAATTAAAACAGTCTTCTAAAATAAGCATAATTTAAAACTAACTATATAAAGAAAAGGGCAAACAAAGTTAGATTATGCACTGGTTTGAAGTAAATTTATTTCAGGTAAATTGTAGAGCCTTCAAAAGATGTCTGTTTGGGCATCATTTACATGGCTAGTCGTGATTTTGTTAATTTTGCATCATGATATGAACTACCACTACTACCAAGAGGAAAAAAAATTTCCTTTCCCATCCCATGCACATCTTTACTAGAAAATGTTGGGAGAAGTGCAGGGAATACACATATCAATACCACTGGAAATGCAACAATTAAAATATTAGAACTTATTAATATAGTTTACCATAGAACTCCAATGCAACAAAACAATAAGAAATTACAGATTGTACTCCATAAACGATCACTAGGAAACAAAGCTGTAATAACGTTGTGTGTCCTACGTTAGAGAGACTAAAAAGTGTAGGATGCTACAGTTCAGCCAAGCGCAGTCAATGCTTACAGACTCCAGGATGGTCTTCTCGAAGATGTCCAGCCGACGAGTCTCAAGGGCAATGCCAATTGCCTGTTTGTACTTATGGTCACCCAGGCAGCGCAGAAACATTTTGTTAACAATGCCCTCCAGTCGGGGGTCAATGCTTTTCCTCTCATCATCCGGCAGCTCTGCATTCTCCACACGCTGCTTTGTGTAGTAGTCAATACATTTTGCTGCATGAAAGAAGAAGCAATGGATTGAACTGCCACTTCCCAGCACTTCAGCTATGACCGCCAAATGCAGTTATACACTTGTAATGTATAAGCGTTAAGTGGAGGGATTCCTTTGTACAAGTGTTTCTTTTTTGTCTTAATATTTTATCTTGTTTCTGGAAATATTCAAAGTGGCCCACTTTGACATAACAGTTACAGGGCAGGAAACAATTTAACAATTCAAAACAACTGTCCTGGTGTTACAACTAATTAGAATTAATTCTGAAATTCCACCACCTTTTCAAAAGAGACAGAGGTAAATCAAATATGCAGAAAGAAAGAGTAATAATAGGACACTTCAACATTTTCTAAACATTTACAGTCTGGTTCATCACACACTTCGATCACTATCATTAACACTTCTGAACTCACCGATGATAGTCTCCACATACTCAGAATCGTCATTGACATTGAACAGGTCTCCAGCTCCCAGAGCGTAATTCAGAGACTCTTCAAACGCACCCAGATGGTAGAAAACTTTGGACGCTACCAGTGCTGCAAACTCCCTGCTACGGAACGTCTCATCTTCATAGAGAACCTCACTTAAAGAGTAACATAAAATGATCAGACCAAGAAATGTCTATTTTAATTATTACTGTAGCTGTAACAAACAACATATCTAGTGATAAGTACCCTAGTTTACACCCAAGGCACAATTAACTAATCAGACATCAACGGGATAGAAACAGTTAGCTCAGAGGAAGGTTTAATTATGTAACAAGGAAACCAGCTCCAAGCTTGTATAATGTAATATTCACGGCAAATAATTTCAGATGTATTTTTATATAAAACCTATTGATAATTGGAAAGGCTAAGCGTGCAGAATGATTTATGTATTTAACCATTCTTGATATGGCAAGGAAATGACATTTAGAGAAGAGACAAGTTAATCTGTGAATAACAAAGGTAGATGAGACCAAAAAAAAAAAGATTCTTACATTTTACCAACAGATTCTGAAATCTCAGCCCAGAAATCATTGACAATGGAATTCAGCTTGTGCAGAGCAAACTCCTGTATCAGAAATATTCAGGAAAACAACATAGGATACTTTCATGACATGCACAACACACTGCAGATTTCACAGAACTGCCTTTGGCAGGTTTATCGTCTCATACGATTATTATAGTCAGGAAGAGAACAGTTTAACTGTGCTATACAATATAAATAAGAGTCCTGAGGAATTAAATAAAATTCATAGTAAATTAAAAATTACAGTACAATTATATTAGAAGTTGGCATCATTAAAGTTCAATGCAGTCCCAGGGTTAATATATGTGATCGATTCCCATAGGTACTAGAAATGAAGTTCAGTACTCCTGCTTATACACAACTATTATGCACAAAGTGTAAAGATCAACAAGAACAGTGTGTTTCTGTGATTCTCAGATCAATGGACCTCTGTTTTTTTACAGTATATGCACAAGCTTATTTCTGCAAATAAGGTGTACTTAAGGCAAACAGTTCACCTTGAGCTGAGGCTCCTCTTCATCCAAAAGAGAGATTATTCCAGCTAAAAAAGGAAAGGAAATGTGTCTGAGTTGACAAATACAGCTACCAAAATGTTTAACACTAAACTGTAGAGACGTGGATCTGAACACATGAATGACCTTTAAGTATACCACGTTAGTAAACAATCAATCTTCTGCTCCAGTAAAGGCATGTAAGAAGGTCATCGACAGATTAGTTACCAATGATAGCACTGCAATACTACTGGAAAAGGTGGTCCAGCCTCATTATGTCTAGACGAAAAAATGCAATATTTACAACAAATAATTGTATTTATAAGAACAAGACAAACGAATGTATGAAAACAAGTCTGTACACAATCTTACAAATGTTACGCAAGAGACAACTGCTCTACATATTTTTAGCTCCTTTGACCGATTGTCTAGAAATGCCATCCTATGATCGTACGAATGAAGTTGGATGGTAGACTACATCTACCACAGTTAGAATATACTCTGGTTGCACATCTGTACACAAGGTACATAGGAACCACAGAATCAGCGGGACGCGCTGAATTTCCTGTAAACAAACACAACTACAAGGCTACTAAAATAACTCGTCAGCTGCCATGTGGAAAGTGACCAACATTGTAATGGGAAACACAGTTATGTGTGTTGAAACAGGTTTGTTTACAACACGCGCAAATACACAAAGACTAGAAAAAAAAACATTTTAGTAGTGAACTCGGATGGTCGTATTGGTACTTTTCCGACACACGGCGGACAATCGTGGTACGTTTGTTTTTCTTGTTATTCACTTGTTCCGTGTTATAACGAGATCAGCAACAACTGATTGTTTGTAAAATGTCCCATTAAGGGTTAGGGGGTCCAATAAAAATATTTTACATTGTTGTACTACGTTTCATAATGAGATACTGTACAACTTAAAAGGCAAAACACACTTATTTGCATCGCTCAGTCTTTTGACTCTGTGACTCAGCTAAATCTACCGGGTCGCAATCAACTGCTTAAGTCACATCTGCATCCTCTCCTTACCCGCTGAAGTTATCATGTTTGCTGAAAATCCCTTATTACTCCTCCGGTCTCGACTCTTCAAACAATAAAATGTCTTCGAAGAAAAAAAGAAACACTTTCAGTCAGCAATTACTCGCCTCCCGCTACCTACTGTGCGACACTTTTCCTGCTAATTTTTGATTCACAAAGAAAGTCCTTTGACAACCGGGGGCCTTCCAATATGTTAAGACTGCCCAAAACTGTGCCTGATTATTATTAGATATACCTCATTTAAAATAATGAGTTTGATACAAAATTAATATATTATTCTAACAATAGTCACATAAAATGCAAGAATAAGCATTTTAAGATCACATTTAACACTTTAAGAGACGACATTTTATATTTTTTAAAACGGGCATATTCTTTTCACTTCCGAATACTGCTGACCAATAGCTTAACGACTTTTTTTTACTAGCGGTGATGAATTCTTAACATCGCCCCCTACACAAAGGAGGGTATCTGTTCCAAAAGTAAGGTATAAAGCTGTTCTTGGTTATTGTTTATCCTGCATGTAAACAAAAATACATCAAGTAGAATACGCTACATAAAAACAGCTCTAGAATTTAACGTTTGACATATTAGTAGTAAGTAGTCCGGTGTTTACACGCACTATTTACAATATTCAGCTCTTAAATTCTCTTTCAGTTATGAAATCTTTTCTCAAAGAGAAGTACATTTCACCGGAATTTGACAAACATACCCAGTTCAATTTGTAGCCAAAAAAAACTAATTTAGAATCTCCAGTTCCTCCTTTAGAATAAAGTAAATGTTTGGTAAAATGACACGTATATCTGTTTCACTATACCCGTTGCATATCTTTTTTATATCAGTACTAAATTAGCATTTGACAATGTACCTTGGAATGCTTCATTGTTTAACACTTTCCCCTTTAGAAAATGGAGATAAAATAGCAGAGTCATACAATAATGACTCATTTTCAACTGCCTGAAAAGTATGACTAGCTTAACATTAACAGACCCTATAAGGCACCTAATTTCTCGCTGTTCAAATGGATTTTATCGTCCTTATAAGACATATTTCTGAAGATTAACTGATGAATTCAAACACTTCAAATATTAAGAAATACATTGGGAAATTTCTGTCAGTGAAACATTTTCATTGTAGAAAGTTGAATAAAGCACAAAATGTAAAGGGAGCTTCTAGTACTAATGACATGGAAATTAACTGATACCTTAAAGCTGCTAAGGCTAAAGAAAGCCAAAGTTATGTCTTAAGCCATTAAACCTGTTGTAAATTGTTATAGGTTGTATGTTTAGAAGTGCTAAGCAATGAACAGTGAAGTGACATGGGTATAGCACTCAGGATAACTGATTTCCAGCATTAAAAGCATAGCAGGAGCAAAGCTGGTGAACTTTTAATTTATCACAAGTTTGAAAAGGAACAAACAAGACACCTTTAAAATGTGAATTTCATTTAATTACACCATTAGCAGCATTTTATAAATTATTTAAAACAAATTGATCAAATATTAAAACAATTTTATTAAAACAACACAAAATAATAAATCTTGAGACTATGCAAGTAAAAATAAAAAACTGCAAAATAGCTATATAATCTTTTATTAGTTGAATCCATTACTTCTATACTTCCCCACATAGATTGACAAAAAGCAAAATAAAAAGGAAATGTTCACAATAATTTGGAGCTAATAAAAAAGATTGTCTGTTTTTATAGCACTGATTATTATTTTAGAATGCAATGCTAGCATAAACTTCACTGGTGTTACATATTACTGGGTTAGCATTATATCGTACTGTAAGATTACTAAAGATTAAAAAATACAAATGACAATATACAATGTTCTTCAAGTATAGAAGCATCAGTAATTAAAACCTAATCAAATATATAGTACTTTTACTGTGTTTATATTTGTAAAATAAGATTTAGTTATCTTAAACTTCATCATTTTTTTGTCTATATATTTTTAAAGATACATAAATATTTACAATAGGTAAGAACAAAATAAAGGTTACAAAGGTTCATTAGGTTCAAAGGCCATTAGGTTCCATATATATCAAAATGAAAATGTATCTAAAAAGCCCTGAGTATTATCTAAGAGTACATAAAATTACTTTAGGTGCTAAATACATTAATCCTAATGGATTCACGCTCTTGATAAACCATAACTAAAACTTCATTTAACAAGGAAAAGTGCAGGTCTACCAATATTTCAATATTTAAAAATTAAAATGATAATGTATGAAAGGGAGAACTGAATATGTCATTTCCATAACTGTGCAAAAACAATTACATCCATTTTCTAAATACATGATGTTCAAATTCATTAATATACTGTAAAAATTGAAAATTTATTTTCAGTATTTTACTTATCTGACAGCAATTTGCAATTTGCACCAGCGATCATTGTAAACTAACTTTGAGATGAATCAGTCTTTCAGCTGATATCAGAGAAATTAAATTAAACTCAACATCTTTCCTACAGGTATCTCAGTTTCAATTAATTGACCTTGTTAGAGAAATTGAGATACAGTACCAATGTGTTAAGAAAGCTGCAGAACAAATCCCTAGAAACTAGTCCTTGACGGTTTCACAGGTTTATCGCTTTCCTACTAAGGACTAACATCTGTTTGAATCCAAATCTTCTTTGCATTTTAAGATTTCAATATTTAAGTTGTACAGTACTTTATTTACTGCTTAAAACAACAGTAAGTAAAATACTGTATCGTGTAATATAGACTAAGACAGCAGTGTGGAGCAGTGGTCAGGGTTCTGGAGTAATTGGAAAGTTGTGGCTTCAGATCCCAGGAGAGACGTACTTCACCTAAATTGCTCCAGTAAAAATACATTTCCAGCTGGGAAAGTTGCTTTGGGTATAAGTGTCAACCAAATAAATTAAAAATTCAACATTTTGTAAATATGGACAATGTTGACAGGGACACAGATGAACCACAGAAATGAAAGCTCATTTCTAAAGGGGCTCCTGCCCTTTGTGATTGCCAGAGATTTCCCAATCCTTCATTAATATTTCTACATAACACACTGGCATGTGTGATTACTCCAGGAGATGTGGAGAAACTCAACAAGTCTCCTCTTCATGAAGACGGATGTGATGATGCATTTGTAACAGACCAGGGAGCTGCAGACAATATATCTGCTGAGGACTCTCCTGATCTTACACACACTTGAAGGACAGCATTAACCTTGTATTTGTCCTTTATATCCAGCCTGATTCATTTGAGTTGGTCTTTTTCTTCAACTTCTCCTGATAAGAAGAAATATAAACAATCAACCGCTCACTAAGGTCTTATAAGACTGTCATGCCAAGAAATCAGTTTCCAGTTACAATTTTCTGAGAACTGCAGCTATTTTGTCTGTAAACTGGCAGTGAATGCCTTGTAAACGTTAGTATCTTAAGCTGAGGTCAACACTTTTACCCCAAGTCACAAAAGATTGCTCATTGGCTCAGTTTTCTTCAGGCCTGGCTCTCAAGACTGTTCACCATGGAATCAATCTGTCGGAGGTCAGAGATGGAACTTGTCAGTGGGATTCCTTCTTCCGTATCCCTTAGTTTACCTAAAGGAAAATCCAGAAAGACAAATAATTCAGGAATGTCCATTCTTCTTGAGCAAACTGCAAATGCCTGGATATGAAGAAAAAAAACAAGGAATGATCTAAATCACAGACCTCGACTCTAGCTCGCCTCTGCATTTTAAAAGAAGTACAGTACATTGGCATTGTGAACTTTTCTGTGGCCCTAAAACACTACAAATGTAGCGTGGTTGGTATACAATTTAGAGAAATATAAAAGAAAACACAAGCTGCACTCTGCAGTCTATGGCTAGAATTTAAAAGGCACTTGTGAGTAAATGTTGTAAGAGTAGACTAAGGAAGAACACTCCTCTAAGCAAGATAATGCCAAATTCCTTTCATTCTTATTCGATTTTTACACGGCACCCTGTTTTTAAATTTTGACACATGTATCAACTGAAATATAATGAATATCAAGTACAATTTCCTTCTTTTACGTCCCCGACAACGAAAAAAGCTCGTATCGCTTTATTCTTGAAACATTATTAATAATGAATTGTCTTAAATCAAGTGTTATTCATTTCTTTTTGGAAGCAATATACAATATTTGTTATATGTGTATTTTGTATGCAGTAAATCACATTTAATACAGTACAAAGCTAGAGTCGAGTGCAAATTAAACCTGAGTGGTTAGCGGAGATTTGTATAAAACTTTCACGTTCTCCGGAAGAGTAAACCACATTGGCACAGTTCATGTTCCAAGAAAAAAAAAAGATTTTCCCTTTAAGATTCATCCGTTTAGAACAGTAATATCTATTTTTTTTTCTTTCGAGAGTCTTTTTCCTTACATCCCTCATACATATTTCATGCATTCCCTGGCACTACATCAGCCGGTACCAATAAGGATATATTATTATCCTCAACATATTACTATACTCATGCTATTTTTAACCCGAATTGAATACTGCACTGTTTGCAATACACCCAAGACAAAAACTTAATACCTGTGCGAGGAGACGCTTGCACTGCTTTGCAGACGTTTCTCTTGATCTCCAGCATTCCGTCCCCTTTGTTGGGTATGAAGTGCCCGACCCACACCGAATCGGGGGACTGTTTTCGGAACACCGTCCGCATTGAGCGCTCCAGAATCCGGACCGACTCGCTGGTCTCTGCGGTCTCGCTCCTCGAGTGAATCAAGCCGAGCACAGCTGGCAAGTCGTCCGCTCTCCGGCTACGAGCTTTCACGTCCTTCAGGATCTCCTTCAGGCAGATTCGGTTTGCTTTGCAAGACACAAACTCGTGCCTGAAAATAAAGATTATAACAGGCGAGTCTATGGCCCGCTCTTTGGCCTGACAGGCTTTGCCAATTTTCCAGCGTGCCTTTCTGCCCTGCTGAGTCCGGTCGCTATCCACCCCAGGGGTCATGCGATTGAACTCCGATCCTTCCGGCCTCCCAGTAAGAGATGTTTCGTCCTTTTCGGGAACGTGTTTTTGGGACCTAAAACAAGCTGCACGGTCGTTTCTTGTAGCGTTACTAACCGTACCATTACTGTTATTGTCAGGTATGCTGTCAGCTCCGCATCTACGCATAGGTGGCTTATAAGCAGAAGGAAACATGTCATTTAAAAACTCTTCCAGCACCGAAGACATTCCTTGCTGACAAACATCACTTACCAGGAAAATCCTCTCTCTACCCCCAATTTCGCCCAAAATGTGCTGAAACTCAGTTTCTTCCATCTGCTGTTGTGCATCTTGATTTGCAAAGTCTTTCCGTGCCGACATTCTGAAGTTGATAACCTCGCCACAAGCGGGCAAACAATGATCACTATCCGTCAGCAGGAGGTGAAATAAAAGTTTGGCTCCAAAAAAAGAGTAAATTCTAGCGGATCTTTTAATTTAAAGAACACTTCTCCCATTAGATGAATCCGTCCACAAGACAACCTCTTAGACCTCATTACCTAGGGGAAAAGGGGTGGGCGGTGTTGCAAGACTTGATACCATTGGCCGTATTAAGAAGAGGCGGATTCGTGGTAAACTGGAAGACTTTTTAGCTACACAACGCGTGACGTTGCCCGTGGCAATAAAAAAAAAATGCAATATGAAATGCGCATCTATATTAAGAGTGAAGAGATAGACCACAAGAGCATGTAATATTTTAAAATAGAAAAGATACGATTATCGAAAAGGACCCACTGTGTTTCAAACAGCGTCTACATTTGATTTATATACATACATTTTATCAATGGGCTACTTTATAAAACAGAAGGAGTTTGACAAAGAAAAACTATGTTTTTAAATGAATTACAACTATGTATGCATCTAGTCCAGGGCGTATTCCTGTCTTGCGCTCCGTGCTTCCAAAAAAGTGGCGAATGTATGTAGAAATATACAAATAATGGATCTTTGTAAATCCTTCACACAGAACCATTTTTGTAATATTAGATTTCGCTACAATATAATTTTCGAGCGTAAAGCGATGTTCTTCACGTACTAATAATATGACACGTTCTTTGTCGACAGAATTCGATACGAATAACTGACACTTTTAAATTGTGCTGAATATTTTATTACTTTATTATTTTGGCAGTCGTTTATAAAAATACAGATAGAAATAGGCTGAAATCTGTCGATCTTATGTCTGCTGCCTCCAGAAAAGCTGACGGAAAAGGTGGAGCGGGTATTTCCGAATAGCCCTTCCAACAAAATGAATTTCAACACATTACAGACTGTTAGATCTTACTTAAAACGGTAATCATGTTCATATTTAACAAAATCCCTTGCTTTTCTTCTGCCGATAGGTTTATGAATCAATTATAAGAGAGCAAAGAGAGTCTGAAATACTTAAACGTTAGGGAACATCATTTCTAATCAGGATTTCCTTTCCCGTGTTATATATACTGTACACGTCTGCCTATCACACCACGTGATTTTTCTCTACACTAGGTTGACAAATAGAAATACCCCACTGTTTGCATTTACTGTTTGTTAAACATACCTGTGTATCTTGTATAAACAACAGGAAACATATTAGCCATAAGAAGGACACGGTAATTGGACAACTATTTTAGATGCAGTACTACCTTAATGTCTGCAAATGTGTGCTTTTAAAAAGATACATTTAAGCAGTAACGTCATTTTTGTCGTGAAAAAAACAGGATTGGATATCCCTCATTACAATTCCATTGCTTGATGCCCATTCAATTAGCAATTTAATGAATTGCTAAATTGTCTGAAGACACTTTTCTTACAATGTGAAGTGAAACAACGTCAACTAATTTAACAATGGAATTTAATCACCGAATTTGCGTACGTATTTGAACAGCTTTCACCCTGCTTATGTGATGTAATAATTATAATTATTAATTGCTTACACTTATCTAGTGCTTTTCTTGACACTCCACGCGAAGCGCTTTACAGGTAATGGAGACTCCCCTCCACCACCACCAGTGTGCAGCCCCACCTGCATGTGTTTAAAGGAGTAGTAACTGCTACTCTTACCTTGCTCTCCAGATTGTCCTGGGAGGTGAAAAAGTAACAAATCAAGCAAAATGATGTCTCAGTCATCATATAAAGTTAAAGCTGAACTGGTGTGAGCCAGGCCAAGATGGGAGACTTCCTGGGAAAGCTAAAGTTGCTACTGGGAGAGGTGTTAGTAGGGGTCACTCACCCTGCGGTCTGTGTGAGTCCTAATGCCCCAGTAAAATGATGGGGACAGTGCACTGTAAAAAAGGCACTGTCCTTTGGATGAGACCTACAACATAGGTCCTGGATATAGTCATTAAAAATCCCAGGGCATTTCTTAGAAAGAGTAGGTGTGTCCTGGCATCCCTGCCAATCATACCAATCATTCCAATCATGGCCTCCTAGTAATCCCCATCTATGAATTGGCTTGATCACTCTGTTCTCCTCCCCACTGGGAGTTGGTGTGTGGGGAGCACATTGGTGCACTTTGGCTGCTGTCGCATCATCCAGGTGGATGTGGAGTCCTGATTGCCAAGTGTCCACAAAAGCGCTATGTAAGTGTAAGGAATTATTCATTTATTATAGACTAATAAAATGTAAAGAACAAACTCTTGATGTGTAAGACGAGGAATTGGGGTGGCAGTGTGGAGTTGTGATTAGGACTGCAGGCCCTGGGTCCAAAAGAGAACATCACTGCTGAGAACTTGAGCAGGGCCCTTCGCCCACACTGCCCCAGCAAACCCAGCTGTGGAAACGGGTACCACGTTTTGTACAACTTAGAAAATTACTGCCTCTTTAAATTATATTGGATAAAAACATTTCCCAAATAAATTAAAATTAAAGACAAAGCACAGAATTGATTTTTTCATGTTTCTGGAGAGTGCTCATCAGTTTGGTTCAGTTGTCCATACTTCGGCCTCACAAGACAGCTGGCAGAAAAGGCCTTCCTTTTTTCTTGCTGAATGAAATTATGTTTACGTCAACATAACTTGATACTTTTTTTTAACCTTCAGACTCAGTGCCTAAAAAATAAAAAATAAAAAAAAGGGTTACAGAGTATCACTTATTGTACTCCACAAATTATATCACCCTAATTGAGGTATTCACCAATTATCTGTACTTATCTGTTTCCTATCAACCAATTCGCAGTCCAAACACATATTTTGCAACATGCCTGTAATTTGAAAATTAATCTAGTGTGAAGAATATTTGTCAAAAGCTTCCCAAAAATCAAAATATACCAATTAGATACTGTGTGTACTGTAAATACATTATTGCTGTTATTTGTTGTGGTGGCAAGCTTTCTTATAAATATAGATAAGGAGCAAAATGTTTTTATAAAGCTTACTTGTTTTGTTCTTGTCAATTAAGAACCATCAATGATAACAAAACAATACGTATTTCAATATCACCGTTAACTACAGTTTGCAAACCACCTCCTAAGCAATTCTGATAATTTATTTTACTGTAACTATTACTAATAATAAATAATGAAGTTATCTCAATGCCTTGTGTTATTGAAGCAATTAACGAAGTACTATAACGTTTGATATTGATTAAAACAACGTTACCACTTTTCCAAAATACAAGTTTGTATTCGGCGCCCTCCAGGGACGAGAAACCAGCGTTTACACAACGTGCGGCTGAATTACTTGCAAGAAACACAAGGAAGCGAAAACACAAAAGGTCATTATTGTTATACTTTTGCTTTCGGATCAAGGCCAGGAAAGGCATTGTTTTTTTTAATTGCACCAGAAAGGTAGATACTCAGGTACGATTTAAACTCCAGAAGTTTGTATTTAAGATCATAATAATGAAACGTTTTAGTTCACAACAATACTGGCTCTCTTTTGGATTCGTTTTCATCTGGAAATTGTAGTCTTGTGTAAATACCGTAATGCGGGATTTAATGAAGGGAATGATTTAAATTCATGCTTGTTAGAAAGCGAGATATCGCAGAGTGTTATCTCTGCATTTGTACATACGTGTACAGCTACTGGTTTTCTGTTTGATAGTTTGGTACTTCACTGCTGACGGCCCTTGTCGGAGCTACTTGTTTACTTGTTTGCTTTGCTTACTTGTTTGAGTAGCTCAGAATATTTCGAACATCAATTAAGACCAGTTTTATGTATGTCTCACTGCACTGCAATTTTTAAAAGTACATTTACTGTCTTGTTAACACTTTGTCAAAACATTTCATATACTATTCTTCCAGTTAGACAATGAGCGACAGTGATATCAGTCCGTTCACCGTGATCTGTGTGGGATCGAGTTTCGCTTTCTCCGCGCTCTTTTATCACTTATACAAGCAAAAGAGAGAAGAAATTCAAAAGCTTAAGGTAAAGTAGCAAAGTGCTTTTAATTTACGATTGTGCCAAAACCGGCGTTGTCTTCATGCACAGAACAATATGACATTTAAAAGTAGATTTAACAGTGACTGGAGAAATGGGTGTTTATATGTGTTGCATTAATTTCCCACAAAATAGATTTAATTTGGAAAATCGTTGTTATGCATATGCTCTGTCTTACGTAGCCTGAATTTGAAATTGGCGTGGCAGTACTACATAAAAGATATTCATTAATCAATTTTTCTTTCTTTATAAGGCGATACCGAAGTTTCAGCCTAATGAAGAGTTACTAAAGATTGTTAAATCCTCACAGCACAAATATCTCCAGTATGTTGCAATTGAAGGTAATTTATTTTATTGCTGAACCATACTAGCTTTAGTCTGCGACCACATTTCCTTCAATTATTTTTTTTGTCCGTGCTGATATTGTAACAAGACCAATTTAGTATTTTCATTAATTCCCAAGTATAAGATCTAGACCTAAACCATTGAAACCCTCAATCCCAGTTCTGGCTTCCCTTTTATCTGACTTCAGACTTAATTAACATTGAGTTTTTGATGTCATGGCCTATTTACCTTTGCTCTTGTTGGTATGTATTTTATCCACTCTCTTTAAACACAAGGAACCCTGCTGAAGCTGGTTGGTATCACACTTGGAAGATTTGATTTTGGAAACATTGGTATAGTATAACGTAATGTAGCACTGTGGGAAGATATAGTTGACTCTACCAAAAAATACATCCAATAATTTTCAATGCGGAATCACAAGGCAAAGGTGGTGAGAACACAGCACCCCTGATGAAAGCCGCACAGTATTGTGTAACACTGGCCTTCCTTATCGGCCTAGTGGCAGTAAGGGCTGCTGTTTGTGTTCCAGGACACGTTCAACCAGATGGTGAGCCTCTGGCCAGCCAGTATGTCCCACGGTGCTTTGGGGTGATTCAGAGGGTCGCTGTGCAAGAACACTGGAAAGTGTGGAACTCCATCATGAAGACATGGTCAGTACACAGGGAAAATAATCCACCCGTCAGGCCCTTTCAGTTTCAGCAATGTCCACTACAGCCTCATCTTTCTGTGTGAAAATGGTTCTTCCTCTTCCAGTTCTTTCTATTTTTGCTGTATTGCAAGCTTTATTCCAGTTTTTGCAAGCCAGCTAATTACCAGAAACCAGGTTCAGATGACACAAATTAGTCTTGTTCCTTCACATGCTTTCTATAAACATTTAGGACCACTTTCAGGAAAAAGGGGAAAAAATAACTGAAAATTTGAGTGAAAATGTGCCACTTCCCATAAATATTTTTCAAAAACCTGAAGATAAAATGTCTGGTTATCTGAGATTAATTTAAATATTAAATTCTGCAAATAAAAACAAATACGGCGAAAGTTTTATCACTTGTTTGTCCTCTTTTTTTTTAGATTTGTATCCCCAGGAATCAAACATCTAATGTTACTGCAGGTGCAATTTGTGATACTAATAAATAAACAGTTGTAGTTTTCCCAGTGTTAGATTGAAACAGAACCTTGCTCAGTTTATGGCGTAAAACTATTAGACCACGAATTAAAAAGCTTTGAGAGGTGAATGATACGGCTTTAAAAGTCAGATTGAGAACTGAATTGAAAATATAGCAGGTGGAGCCTTGTAAAAAAAAAAAAGCTTTGTTCTGACGTTTTGGCGCCCTGGGCTTACCGCTGCTCCTCCTTTAGGGCTCACACGAGGAAGAACCGCAAGGAGTCAACGAACACCGTGCCCTTCAGCCTGGCGTCCTCCAGCAGCGCGGTGGCGGTGAGGGTGACGTCTCCGCTGCAGGCCTCGGGCCTGCACCTGGAGACGGTGCACCAGCGCGTGCGCGAGCCCCAGGAGGGCCTTGTGGGCCTCATGGTGCAGGGGCTGTCCGGGGAGAAGCCCGCCGGGCTGGAGGAGAGCGAGGAGCTGCTGCGCGTCGGCGCCATGGCGACAGGGTTCGGGGAGCTGGTCCTGGAACAGGGCCGAGTGCTGAAGCTTATCCCTCCGCGGGACGGCCGGGAGTACATCCTGGTTGCCACGGACTACAGAGGGTTTATGCAGAAGCATGAGGGGTCGGCTTCAATGTGGAAAGTGCTGACCGCTGCCTTTGGGATTGCAGGAGCTGTCCTCCTGGCCCTGGCCATTTATAAGGCCTACTGGAAGCAGAAAGACAGGAGGGCTGATTAGTTCTTCTGGGGGGGTCTCGTCTTGAGAGAGACACCTGTGAGAGTTGCAGTGATCTCCTAATCTTCTTGGCAAGGGGCAGTTAAACCCCAGACCTTCCAATTTTGCTAATGAAAAAGAGCTTCCAATCAGTATGGTTAATCAAGCCATTACAGAGATGATCAAAACAAACTGCTGTAAGTATATGGATTGTAAGGCCCTGTATTTTAAATACCTCTATTCTAGATCTCTTCCTGTCATTACAATACAGTATATAGTCAGGAGAAGCAGCATCAATGCTGGACTAGATCAGGACCCTGAAATAGAAAGCAGTGAAAAGTTAAATGCTTATAATCATCATTGTAAAATTAAGGGTTTTCCGAGAGGTAGTGATGTACTTGGTGAGCCATTCAACGGAGCCTGTCTGAGTGGATAACACCTGTTAAGACAGAAGAGCTCAAGAATATTGGTGCATTGGGTGTTTCACATGTCTGGAGTCACTTGCAACTCTCTAAGAACTTCCCAGTCATTGCTTATAAGAGAAATCAAAAAATTAATTATCACTGATTACTCTCTGCTTTTTGAGGGTCTGGATATAATTTTTTTTTTCTGGTAACTGCCTCATACGGTCACTATCCTAATCCCTCATTGAACTTGTGCTGATTGACAAGGCTGCAAATCAAGTTGGATTTTAGTGAAAAGATGGGTGTTCAAAATCAGACATTAAGCTTTAAGACACTTGTGATTCTGAAAAACGGTCACAGCAGAATAGGGGTAACGTATGCAACTCAATCTAAACCTGAACTCACAAAAACTGTTATGTTTACACTTTTTATGCATTTAAGCGATCAAAAAAGATAATGCAAAGTGTTTTTTAAAGGAAACTCACAAATTAAAATTCTAAGAAAACTTAAAAGTGTTTTTTCCAATAAAAACATTTATCAGCTATTCTGCTATCTGGTCTTTATCCTTGCCTTACCTAGTTTCCAGACTCCTTCCTCGACCAGCTGTCCGTTAAAGGGCTCAGTGCTTTGTCAGTTCTGCTTTGCCATCATTGAGTCACAGGGAGTGAAGCCTCAGCAGCTCACCTTTTCCTTTATTTGATAGTTTCTTGGGATCTTATCAGCCCAGTGTATTTCATCAGCCCCATAAAAGCCAGGATGAGTGATAGGACCTTTTGACTTGATGAGAACTTAAAAGAGTTTCTTTGTTTATAGTTATTTAACCTTTCAGTGCTCCCATGAGTCAGAGACTTCCAGAGGCAATTTCCTCCTGGAACGTCCCCTTAAACATTTTGTAATAACTTTGTAGTATAGGCAGTCCCGTTTCAGGATTTAAATTCAAGCTAAAATATAATGAGGCATAGAAAACACACCAAATGCTATTGGCACCAGTATTTATTTGTTGTCGTTTTATAGATTGAGTACTGCTTCTACTGGGCACAGGTAATTGAGAAACATTGTTGTGAGCTGTTCTAAAAAGGATTTATTATCCGATAGGTTTTTCTCATGCATGTACTGGAGCATGTTAGTACTGTCTTTGTCAAATACTGTATTTTAAACAAATGCTGCCAACACTGAGTAATTTTAATCATTATCTCTGTGCTTAGTCTAAGGATCTGGAAAGTAAACTAATCATTATGGCCAAGATAGAAAAATTATCTTCTTTGCCATCAAATACTACATTTGCGTGAGCCTCAAAGACCATGTGGTGCTAATTGTTCTCCCATCTTATAAAACTTGAATCAAAAACCAAACACGTCAATCAAAAGTTCAAGAGTCTGACCTTTTCTTACATCAGGGTAGCGGTAAAAAAAAGGCTTTTTGACTTTATTCCCACCTACCACAAAATGGATAACAAAGAAATGCATTGTTTTATGTAACTATTTGCATTTTCAATGTATTTTTCCCCTGAGAGTTTTTCTCTTCATGTCCTGACTGGCAGCTCAGGAAACACTGAAGAGCCCATGTGAAAATGGAAACAAGGCATAAGTTGGTTTCAACAATGACTACAACAAGGCAGAGGAAAGTGAGAAAGTAGGTCAGGGGCACTGTCACTTTGTTCAAAAAATCTTAATGTTGGAGGCTTCTGTTTTTAGCAAATCTCTTTCAGAATGGAAAGCAAACCCGGTCTTTCTTCTGCACCTAGTTGATATATAGAAAAGAGCGAGCATTGATCAGGACGTTATTAAAATTGTACATTGTGCCACCCTTCTTTTCTTTTGTTGTAGTACAAGATATTGGTGCTACAAATCATTTGACAAAACAGGGTCAAAACAGACCACTGTAAACATAGTGAGATATCCCTAATGCATAATTATAATAGATTTAAATTCTGTTAAACAGTTGTTTACATTAGATCTAATGTAAGTTAACTCTATCATTGGAAATTATTAACTGTAAATACAGTTAAAAGTTAAAACAAGTCTGCTGTAAATTCTGTTCCTTCACTATTAGATTTAGTCATTTTTACCTCAGTCCGTTTCTATGGAACAAGCCATTATCCATTTGCCCTTTTATTGGTTCACCTAGTATCACCTATTTACTGGCTCTGCAGAGTATTTTTGATCTCTCATTCATGCAATTCATCAGGAGACATCTTTCAGATCTCCCAGCAGCTCAGACAACATGATCAATGTGGAATAAATGTCTGCATTCAAGGTATGTCCAATCTGTGGTGATAATGAGCATCAAAAAGTAAGTTATTATTCTACACCAGACCGTTGCAGTGAAAAGAACAAGTCACTTGATGCTGTGTACAACTCGAAAATGACACACGAGTACTTTGCAAAAGGGTTTTAATAGTGAAGTTTAATATATAGTATTTTTACCACAAAGCAATGGCAAACACAAAATTCAAGTAAGAATGTTTGAAAATAATCTATAAATGGATGACCCAGTGCCAAAGAATATACTTAGTATGTGGTTTTCAGAATTTTGCCATTTACTCGATACATCCATCCGATTTTGAAATGATCAATTTTGTTTTTCAGGTCTCAGAGAACAAGAGAAATCAGTAGGGAGACTCTTCTGAGCTGCCCACCTCCGAGCTGTTTGCTTGTAACGCATCGCAGGCAGCACAGCCCCATACCCCCATGCCAGAGGGTCAGAGCTGAACTGTGGAGAAGCTCCTCCCTCACACAGTGCACTGCAAACCTCCCAGGGGGGCCACAGGGGTAGCTGACATTGCCGAGAATCCAGGGCACCCTGGTGACTCCCACCCTACCCTCAGTACTGCCATAGTGCACCGCTGCTTGGGAAATCCCAGTCACTGCTGGCTGGTGACATGACCAGGCTTGAACCCGCGTTGCTGGACCACAGAGCTCAACTTGTGCATGGGAGGCCTCCACTTTAACTTGAGTATTTTTAGCATGCATGTGTTTTTATAATGCATTACCTTTGCGGCATATCTTATTTCTTTTACATTCACGGATATGGTCTCATTAGAAAGGAGAAGTTGAAAAATGTCCCTTCATTAAAATTATAATGTACACTTCTCCTGAGAGCAAAGCTGAAACTCTCAATCCACTTTCCTATACAAATGGATTGGAAGAACTGTATTTCATAATAAATAAATTAATTCATGAAGCACTGAGTGAAGAGCTATTTTCATTCAAGACCACAGGCCAAGCATTCCTTTGACTGCTCTCCTCCACTCTGTCACCTGTGACCACACAGACACAGAGACATTATGCTGGTCCGGACAGGACACAGCTTCTGGCGGTAGGAATGACTTCACTCTCCGTCCTCTTCAGAAGATTCATCCTCTGCTTCTTCCAGCCACTTGATGAACTTCAACAACTGTGATGACAAAGGATCATAAGTGTACCACTTGCTGTACCCACTGAGGCATTGAGTTTCAGAACAGAACTATATCTTCTAGCAATATTAGTGGATTGTTCTAGAATTACAAAAAGTTTTATTTTTCCCCATACAAATATATTCTATTTGCATTTACTAAAATGACTTCCAAGTTATTTCATCACCATGGTTTTTAGAATAGCAATTATTTAAGATTGTTGATCAGAATTTTTTATTACTAAAAGGGTGCTCTTAAGTTAGCACCCAAATACCTATCACTGTTTGTTTCTGTTAAAACATCACTCATTTGCTTCAATGCAAACATGAACTGTTGACTCTCTCATATGCGCTGTAAAATTCAACTGTGATGCCTGTGTTACTCTCCAACCCCAGCCCCCTTGCATTTCAACTGCACATCCCTGATCAGGATGAAGATTGTTTTTCAACCTGAAACCTTTGCTCCCATGGTGGCACTAGACCTGCTATTTCCTTTGCCAGCTGACTCACCCCCTGGTTCTTGCGCAGCTGCCTGCCCTTTTCTGAACTCACACCTTTGGAGAACCAGTGCAGTATGGCTTCCTCAGCTAGAATTTCCTGCTGGTAGGCATTCATCAGAACCTGGGAGTAAAAAAAGTGCAAAAGAAAATGACCTAAAGAAAAATGCATTACCAATGGATCAACAAAGATAAACAACAAAAATGGAATAGAATTTGCATTGCAACTGAATGTGAATCTAAGCATGCATGCAGTTCAGATAAATCTCCACCCAGTAACATAATGAGCCTGAACTTTTGCTTAATAATTTACAGTCATATAAAATCATCATAACCCAGGTGAATTGTACATGATAATATTTTCTGTCTGAATGTGATATGTACTTGAAATTTTCAAATGTAAATATTGTAATAGTAAGATTTTATGCAAAAAGCTTTTCCTCTTATACCTTATTCTTATAAGGTAGCATGCAGGCATGTTTTACTAGTCAGACAGAGGAAAATATTTGCACAGAGACATACAACCAGTGATAGGTTTCAGTGTGAAATTCATTCTTTTCCAGATTACAGCATACTATATGAATGCAGTAATGCAAAATAGATCCTTTATGGTGTAAAAAAATGACTGAAGAAATACATCTGATGGAATTTCATGATCTTAACAGGAAACTGCAGCAAGTTCAGGGAATTAATACAAAGAAACAATTCCAGCTCAAACTGTATAAAAAAAGTATTAATGATAAAAGAAAGCACAAGGGTGTTCTAAAAAAAGAATAATATTAAGAGTCAACAGACTCACTTTAAGCATCGCTCCCCAGTGAGTATCATACTCCAGGAAAAATTCCTCAATGGCAGCCAAGCAGTCCAGGTGGTCTTGAGCTCTTTTGACGTAGTTTTTAAAGACTAGGGCCCATCTCTTTAAGAGCTGAAAAGATAAAAACAAATCTCAAAGCACATCTTGCTACAGACTACAATTAAAAGGGGACTGCTTGGATTCCTTTGGGGTTCCTTGCTCAGCTTTTAGGGTCTGAAATCCAGCACCTAGGTAAGCATCTTAAAATTGTTGGAGGATGGTTATAGGTTGATTGAATTCTTCACTTAGCTGCAAAGCAGTTAATGACTCATGGGGTTATAGGCAACCTGCCACTTTATAGCCCCTGAACCCTAGCATATACTATTTTATAGCACTGTGCACAGTGCCATCAGATCAAATGACTTCAGTTTTCAACACAAATCTGTTTTCAGCTATATATCACACTTAAAGCCTGATTCGATCATTCACAACTTCTTGTACAAAGGTTAGGTCCGTCCGAAGTCAGGGATGAATTAAATTGTATCCTGACAACAATATTAAAGAAACACACCTGAATGACTTAAAAGAAGGGTTTTTGATGGAACCAAACACTAAAAGTTTAAGAATTCAGAAAATTCTTAAAATTGTAAAAGCCAATTAATTTATTTCATTTTTCACAATTCTCCTTTGCAGCTATACATGTTGCAGACAGGCACGCCATGATTCAGTTTGTGACATTTGCGGATGTTCAGTGTTGGTCACCTACAGGAATGAGCCGAGAGCCATACTGAGAGGTGGTTAGCTGCTGCCCTTCCTGCTGGAAGGGAAATTCCAAGACCACTTTAGTGAGGATTTGCATCACCTCCTTCAAGGTGATGTTATAGGCGTATCTGTGGAATAGAAAAAAAGGTGGCCATTAGTTGTTAAAAAGATAACTCCACTACTTGAGACATGATTTCAGGTAAGTGTGATTTGGTTACATCCTTTAGACTGTATACTATCTAATGCTTTACCATTTTTTTAAAGCTATAACCCTATACTCAATTCTAGACACATAAACAGAAAACTTTACATGACCATTGGCAATGCAGTATATCTCTAATTTTGACAGCACTGTAAGTGTAAAAAGGATTCTGTTATGTCACAGGAGTTCAATGAAATGTGTATCTCCAAGAATATTAAATATTACCCCCTTTATTTCACATCTAAGATGAGGAACGTACACTGTTTCATGAATTATCTGGTATATCTGAGATCTGAAAGGGACTGGGGAGGAAGGGAAACTGTCTTACTTTAGAGAGTTGATCTCCAGAACCAGGTTGTCACAGCTGATGTTCTCTTCTATTCCTCTCTGAAGAGTTCCCTGTACCTCTGCCTGGAAAACTGCCATCAAAAACCACATGACCACATTTTCTCAATGCTGCTGTTTGAGCAGACCAGCTCACATCATCAGAACCATTTTCAATCACCTGCTAACATCACTGGATTTCAGACCTCCAGTATATCATCATTTTAAAATGAAAGAACACGTAAAACATATCACAATGACTTAAATTAAAACCGGACCTTGGCAACTTTAAAAACTTGAATGACACAGGGAACAGAGCTACCATTGTTCCCAGAATTACTTTGCAAATGGTATTAAATAACCTTATCCAGTGATAATCCTACATAAGATGTGCATGGAAATGTAGTCCATTATCTGATGGATGAGAAGATGATAAACTGTTGGAAGAGAAAGTTTTTTTTTTTATGTTATTATTTAAGTTATTTAAGTTTCAACAGAAGGTGAGATCTCATTTTTTTAAAAATAAAGTTTTAGTTTCACAATATTATAGAATAGGCTGAATAGAACTTTCAAATATATACAGTACCTATTAATCCAAATCTGTTAACTTTAGAGATGTTCAAAGATTATACAGTTGTATAATTTTTTTTTTACTGGAGCAATTTAGGCGATGAAACTTAAGACGTTATTCAAGGGGAAACATAATAAAATCAAACACATCTTCCGAGATGTAAAACAAATAAAAAATCTCAAAGCTGCCCACTGTGAACTATGACCTTTCTGTGGCCTCTCACCTTTGACATCATCCAGCTCAGGAGATGCACCCCGGCTGTCCAGGTCGTGAGAGCCCTCACTGACCTCACTGTCACTCTCACTCTCCGGGTCGGGGTTCAGCACCATACCTGCCAAGACACTCCTGATGAAGCACAGCTCCAAAACACTCAGCAGTTAATGTAATGATTAACGACTGAAGGTTTCTTTTTTAACAAGCAGCCCACCATAAATTTAAGATGAAAATACTGCTTTTCACAGATTCTGAAAAGTAGTGAGGCTGGCATATGCAACAACACATGTTTACTTTTTAGTGATTAAGTTATTTGGTAATGGGATTATTCTGCATGTTCAAGTATTCACTGTAGATAACGTCATGGAACACTGAGTAACTCAATAGTTTACTGTTTTTATGTGAAATATGAATTCCTACCCCACAAAGACTGGGACAACTCATCTTCTTCTGCCTCTGTCAGGTTGCTTGATCTCCAAATGTAACCTTTGCCTTCTGACCCAACCTCAGCAGCACTGAAAGCTTAATGTAAATTATGTTTAAAGCTAGTAGGTTTTCTTTTTGAAGAAAAAACAATCATACATATCAGAAAGACATTCATTCTCAAAGTGCCCAAAAGTTCAATTCCCTAGTAGGTTTTGTAAATTTGTATTTTGGAATTATCTACTTTTCAAAAGCAATATGCACCCATACCTCTTTTTATGAATGCAATTAGTTCTCAGAAACCCTATCGTACAGCAAAAATGTGTACGAAGAAAAACCTTTTTCCATTATTTGCAATTATTTATCATTTCCAAATATTATGGAACCCAAAATGTCACCCTTACTCTTACTTTCTTCACCAAACACATGACAAAAAAACAATAACTACCATTCATACTTTGTTTTGTGTTTTTTTGTATTAAAAAAACAATGCTTACGTAGTTAGACATCATTAATCATACCTAGGTACAGTACTGTACAGTAACCACTTTGTTTGCTTTATGTATTATTACACACTCAAAATTTTCTTAACACCTTTAGGGTCTATGATAAAGTCTAAATCACAATGTTTTTAACACAAAAAGTAAGAGCTCACACAATAATGAACAATGCATGAAGCAAGAAGCTGTGAACTGTATCAAACATGTCTCTCATGCCACTCTGTGCCAGTTCTCATAGATACTAGTCAGTCCAATGTGATCCGAACACTCAATACGAAATGAGTCTATATGATGCCTTCCTCGTCACTCTCAACATTTGGTGGAGGTTTTGAAAATTTTCTTTGTAATGCTTCTTTGTAGTTTTGAAATTGACTTTTGTTATTCGAAATGCGGGTGAAAATTCCTATAATTCGTAATATTGCATTTTCATAAAAAGAACATTCATAAAAACAGGAACTGGTGTATACAGGTTAGGTATTGTATTACCATGCTGGCTAAAACAACAATAGCTATGGAGGTGCAGTTCTGAATCTTTCAGTGTTACCTTAGGCTTTACAAGGGCAGAGTGTAACGATGTGTAAGGGTATTACAAAAGTAAAATCACACTTTCCTAGCCAGCCTTTATCTCCTGCCACAAACAGGACAAACTTAAAAACCAAGCTAGCCCGCAATACAGCCCATCTATTTAACCAAGACTTTATGTACAAATCTTTCTGACAACTTCTAAGGCACAGGATTTCTGAAAATACATTCTAGGAAATAAATAAGCACACCTATTTTGTGTCTCTCTCCATTATCCACACAATTAAAGAGCCCAAGGTTATGCATACATACTATACAAATGCATTTCTAAATAAAAAAAAACTTCAACCAAGATCACCAAAGGAAAAAGATTACCTTTTAACTTTGCTTTGGCTTGGCTGCTGCTGACCTCTGCTTCATCACTCAGGAACTCGTCTTCATCCTCCTCATCCTCCTCGTCAGGATGGTGCATTGACACAACTGTGCCTTCTGGGAGTGTCACACTGGGCCCAATGACCACCTACCACAACGAAAATCACAACCCAAAAGGCTCACCAATAAGAATTAGATCTCCCCAGCATATTATAATCCACTATGTTACTTCCATTGAAAACAATAAGTAAAAAACTGGCATTTTCTTAGAGCTACATTTTCACATACTCCATCATGACAATCAAGATTAAGAATATCAAGCCAAAGTGAAATAGCGCCTCTCCCTGACTCAAGAAGAGCTGCACTTGAAAGATCTTCCAATATTTTGTCAGATCTAGGCATTCAGTATCTTAAAGACCTACAGACACAGTAACTGCTGGCAACTACTCAACTAAGATGCAGGTGTAGACTCACATTAAAAGCAAGGACACACTGACGATTCAAAATGACATTTTCCTTCACTTCCACGTTATCGCAAAGAACCGACTGCTTGATTTCTGAGTTGCTGGCGATGCAGACGTTATTCCAGATGTAGGCCCTGTCCAATACCACATTGTTCCCTAGAAAAGGGCAAGATATGGATTAGACTATAAGGTGGTGCTCTTACATGAAATAATAAACACAGTAGGCAAGCTTCAACACCAACACAGACGGGTATTTCATTTATAAGTAACTGAGAATGCAGAGTGTTATCAGTAGCTCAGTTACACGGCTCTGCTTGTGAAGTCACATTTGGCTAGTGACATGACCCAGATTCGAGCCCAAAATGCTTGGAACACAGAGCATTTACTGATTGAGTCGCCCATATTAAAAACTTGAAACTATCCTTGAAGATTTTGGGACCAAACCCAATCTATTCTCGCATCAAATTTACGTGGGGGGTACTTCAGGCAGACATAGTGCTACATTTAAAATAATTAAAGGGGAACTGCAATGCCATTGTAATATTTCGGGGTTAGAAAGAATCAGCATTGATGAGTACATTTCAAGAGGCAATAAAAGTAAAATGTAGTGAGCAGGAAGGGCAGCTTCACGTCACAATTCGTGGGAACTCGAAGGCGACTTACAGTACCTTCACAAAGTTCACGATTTTGTGCTTAATTCATTTTTTTCTCATTTTGTTTTTCTATAATGGCAATGAATTTATTTTGTGACCAAGATTTAAAAACTGGTCTGAGAAACTGGGACCGCAGGTCGGCTTTGAACTGCAGGTCCAATAACGGCAGCTTCCTTCGCTCACAGCCACGTTGTTTAAAACTTCTCTGGGTGCCGGAATATATCTAACTTTGATCAGTTCAAGCCAGCGTTTCTGGTAGCAGCCCGGCCCGGAAGGGGGGGGTTTGCAGTTGGCGCCGTACCGATGGTGCAGCCGTTCCCGATGACGCTGTTGGAGATGTGGCAGTTGGTGCCGATGCTCGTGCCCTGGCCGATCAGCACGTTCTCTTCCATGTGGCTGCCGTGGCCCAGGCTGACCCCTGCGCCGCGGTACACGTTGTGCCGGGAGTGAGTGCAGGCCTGCCCCTCCTGGTCGGCGAAGTTCACCTCGGGGGTGAGCGGGAAAACCCAGCGCCGCACGATGTCCGAGGAGACGGTGTCGTACATCAGCAGGTTGGACACTCGGGCTCCGTACTCATCCCCGGTCACGTGCATGTGGATCTGGTTTCCCAAAATCTGGAATGCCAGAGAGGCACAGACTGGAACAAGGCCATCACTCGGCAGAGTTGCATATCAAGGAATTTACAGTGGGGTGAAAGTGGCAGCTCATCTGTCTCACATGCAGTGTATTGCGTCTGCTTCCGGGATAAAATGATTATGCATGATCAAACTGAAACAAAAATTGTTGTACAAACTGATGTGAGAGCGATAATTTTCCCCAATGCTTCTATCCCTTCTGGTCAATTACTGGATATCAAAAATTAAAACATGTTTGGTTTCCAAATTAATTTCAACTTTATAAAAAATCGTTTTCTTAAATTTAGAAGCACCAAGTATTTTGTTAATCTAGTTATAGAACAGCCAACTGTGTGTTTGCGTGTCAGAGCAGGACTAGGAACCTTGCAACTTCAGGTGCAGGAAAGGTGTGTCCTGAGCTTTTATTTAACTGATGTCTGTGTCTAACCTTTTGCTGAACTCCAAAGCCTCCTGTTTCTCCTATCTTCATTACAGTTTTTATTGTTTTAATTTTTTCTTTTCTGTAAAGCACTTTGAGAACAGGCTAATTAAAAAAGTTATTATTATTAAAAATGTTACCTGATGGAGGCTACATAAAAATCAACTCATTAGTATTTCATAGGAAACTTTTGCACAATGTCATCAATTAAAAAAATAAAAAATGTTTTTACTTCCAACCTGGCACCTGTTATACTTTTCCCTGGCTAACACTTGAGATGATCACTAGTCTTTGAATCATACCTCTTCGTTGACCAGGATTCCACGGACAAAGTCGTTTCTTGTCTGGTAGTCAAAATTGTCAGTGAACAGCTCTGCAACCTGGAAATGAATGCTGATTTGGAGCAAATCAAACAAATTTGACTTTTGCGAGTGATGTCACCTGCATGGAACACGTCTCTAGTTCTCTGTCTTTTCTAGAAATGTACAAACCTGTGGGGAGCAGATACTAATGTGGCAGTCGAGCAGATCATGACGAATTTCAATCTCATCACTTCCACCGTGGAACAGATTCTTGGAAAACAAAATACAGGGTGGATGAAACACTCTGACTTCTGCACTGTAACATTTTATGTTTAAGTAATCAATTAAAACAACATACTGTTAACTATCATTTTGTTTAAAAAATATATTTTCAATATTCTGCAATTTATATATTATAGGATACAGTTTTAAATTTTTACTTTTAGAAGACTGGAAGTGAAGCTTCAGACTCTTTTTCTTCATCACCTTATTAGCACTGCTAACAACTGCTTACCATTGGGAAACGGAGTTTCTTTAGCCCATGAGTCTTCTGGTAGTGAAGAACCCGCTTGCTCTTGCTGTCCACAGCTACAATAACATCGTCTTCCTCACAGCGTGACTTGTGACCAGGCGACGACTCCTTGAAAATCATGGTCATCACAGACACGTTCTTTTCTGCCTTGCGACGATTCCTACGCAGAAGAATGATTGTGGTTCATTTGTGACTTGTGATCCACAAAATAGAACGGAAGAAAACACATCATAACTAATGCAGTTCTGGAACGCAAGAACCGTGCATCCCTCTTGAGTGAGGAAAAGCGGAATGAAACTCACTTTTTTATGCAACAGCCAACTTGCTATGAACCTACAACAATCCGGCTCCTGGAAGTCTAGCATGTCAGCAGCTCTTCATTCCAGCTCAACTAGCAAATGCCTCAAGCATCTCATCATTGGCCAATTTAACAACTTCTCGCAGTGCTTCAGGTGACGCTACCGTACGCAGAGAAAACCAGTACAGACACCTGCCCTCCAGAACCAGACATGGAGAGCCCTGGCCTACAATCCATCCATACAGCAGCTCTACACGAAGCTACATACACCCTCAGGAGTTCAGGGGCTCTACCTGTGTTCCTGCAGGGCTTGGGTGACATCGATGTTGGACACCACGTCCCCATAAACAAGAAGGAAGTCACCACGGACGAGAGACTTGGCATCGACGTCCCTCAGCACGTCCCCCAGGGAACGGTACAGGTCTGACGTGATGACGTGTACTGTGTTTGGGGAGGTCGGGCGGCACCATTTTGACTTCCTAAGGAATAAAGATGGAAATAAACACAACAGATACCAGACAGCTTTCTGCAGAGCTACAAACTTAGACGGGAACTGAAGTCCCCATTCCTCAGGACTGGTAATTGAACCTCAGTAACAAAATAAATTGACTGTGTTTGCAAAATTTGACCAGTTCTGAAACAAGCACAAAATTGTGAACTTTAAGAAAGTGCTGGATAGTTGCCATGGTGTGGCAACCCCCCAGTATCTCCAGGGGGAGGGAGCAAGAGTTCCCACAAATTGCCATGTGATGCGGCCCTTCCTGCTCACTAGTCTCCACAATGAATATTGTAATGGGATGTACAAACGTATAAATACAGGTTGTACAGCAGACATTTAATTGCAGAAATGTTCCAAAGTGATCTGCATGCAGAGTTAACAGGTACTGTAAGTAGCATTTGTAGCAATATCTTGAAGTGGATAACAATATTTCTGTTGGATTCAAATAGATGTGTTCACAAGTCCGCATGATCACAACATCGTAGCGCTGCTTCATCTCATCGGACGTTTTGTTGCCTTGTTCTGAATTACAGAATATGGCACTGCGCACACCTGGAAATGTTATCTATGTTGTGATGTAAATTGGAGCTTTAACACGTTACTGTGTATATTCTACTTTCATTGGATCTTGAAATGCACTCATCAATGCTAATTCCTTCTAATCCCAAACTATAAAAATAGCCCTACAGTTCCCCTTTAAGGTTGAATTTAAACGTAATATGTAGTTCCTGTGAAAAAAAAGCCATAAAACCTCACTGCAGATGAGTACAAATCAGTTTGAGATGCTGTGAAAACAAATCTCTTTTTACAAAGAAGGGACGTTACTCACAACAAGTGCTCTTTGATTTTATTCGACATCCAGCAACAAAAGACAAACGTTTCCTGGACACCAGTGGCGGTGAGGCATTCCAGTGTATAGTCAATCATGGCCACATTGGCCAGTGGGAACAAAGCCTGAATGACAGAAAAGCAACTGTCAAACAACCACTTCACATAAAGCATAAAGTTAAATATTCAATATTAAATATTCAGTAGACAGTAGGATGATTAATACAATTCAGAAACCAAACATAGTTGTAGCACTGATATATAAGAATGTCAGTCAATGTTTCAAATATATTTGTTTTTCCCCCCCCAAAATCAACATTATACCACTTTACAATCTTAATACTATAATTTAACATACTTCTGGGAAAATGAACATTTGCTATACTATCATACCACTATTATGAATTAATGTGAATTCGTGTGAATGTAATCAATGGTTAAGGATCCAGTTGCCGTTTCCTGAGTAAGAGATAAACAATACCCATACAGGGAGATAAAGTGAAAGTGCAACATACTAATTTAGTAAAATACTACTGGCATGAAAAACGTACGTAGGATTAATGTTATGAGCGTTTTAAACATAATTCTAAACCTAGAGTTAGTTTAGACCCAACGGGGTTTGAAAAAAGAACATTATATTTTGGACTAGAGCAAAAAAAAAACATTATATGCTGTCCCGTAAAGCCTCAGTCACAAAATTAGTTACAATGAAGCAACATAGAACTTGTACGCAAAATGTTAACGGGATACAGTTTTACATTTCTACTTTTAGAAGACTTTTCTGTTGTTAGTTATGTATTTGTGTTGCACCTGTCCCTATACATAACACGAATAAATAAATTAGAAGGTATGGAACGGAGTAATTAGAATATACAGAAATAAGAGAAAACAAAGCACTTGCTAAAGTACTGTAAGTCAGTGCGATGAATACTAGGCGATGAAAACCTGATGTCAACAGAATATGCAACGTAATATTTTTATTTAAAAATCAAGAAGCGTGCAGTCAAAACGTAAAACACAAAACGAACGTTGTTGAGAAACCAGCTTTGCATTTCATTTCACACACAGCCATGTGCACACGCCACACTGACCCTGGGCTGATCTTTAGAAATGGGGAAAAATCTCCGGGTGAAGCTGTCGGCTATCAGAACAGCCTGAAGCGGCTGCTCCTCCTCTTCTTGCCCGGCAGGACCCTTTCTGTTCGCGCTGCCAGTCGCATTGTTGGCACGGCTCTGTTTCCCAACTCTACCTGCCATGTTTCCTTGCTCGTCTCCTCTCCTGACGATCGCCAAACTACGGCAAGCGCGATGGGACAAACGTTGCCTTTGTATATGTGAAAGGGGAATACCAGAAAACTCATTTGAGTTTCTTTTTGTAGACCTTGGGTTAAAATAAGTCACTTATTTGTCAGACCAAATGCTAAACATTTAACATGATAACTATAAGATTGGGTAAAAGATATTGGGAAATATGTACAATGCAAACAACATACTTTCTTTTTTACTTGTATAGGCTTTGAGGATTATAAGATACTAAATGAACTACAACTAAAAAAGCTAAAATAACTACAATATCTTGGTATCAGCGTAATAATGTGAAAAAAAATGTGTGGGTTCATATATTGATAAGATCATAATTTAATTTTAAACATTCTGTGCCACATATACAGGGCAGCATGGTGCTTACATGTATTTACTTATAATTGCTTACACTTACATAGCACTTTTCTGGACACTCCACACAAAGCCCTTTCAGGTAACAGGGACTCCCCTCCACCCTCACCAATGTACAGCATCCAGAGTGATGCAGCCACTACATAGATGGGGATTATTAGGTAGCCATGATTAATAAAGGCCAATGGGAAATTTGTCCAGGATGCCAGGGTGATGCCTCTACTCTTTTCAAAAAACACCCTGGGATTTTTAATAACCACAGAGAGTCAGGACCTCCGTTTTACATCTCATCCAAAGGACAGCACCTGTTTACAGTATAGTGTCCCTGTCACTATGCTGGAGCATTCAGACCCACACAGACCGCAGGGTAAGCACCCCGCCTGGCCCCACTAACACCTCTTCCAGCTGCAACCTCAGTTTTTCCCAGGAGGTCTCCCATCCAGGGACTGACCAGGCTCACACCTGCTGAGCTTCAGTGGGTTGCCAGCTGCAGGGTGATACAGCTGCTGTATGCATGTCCTCCCTCTGTCTGTGTGGTTTTTCACCTTCTACTCCAGTATCCTCTAACCTAACCAAGACATGCAGGGCAGGTTTGATTGGGTGTCATAAAATACAATATCTGTTTTATTTATCCCCAGGGAGGGTTTTCAAGGAGCTTCATACTTTTTGTGTTTATTCCCAGTAGGGTACTACAGATAATTTTTTTAATTACAAGAAATCTTTCTTATTATTCCAATAATATGAAATCCAATACACTTTCAGTAGTTTTCTTACTTTAATTAAGTAGAAAGTGAGTATTTAGCTGTAAAGTAAACCACGTAGGTCCTTTCCATGCTGAAAGGTAAAAAAAGAGACACAATGTTTTGGCTGTTGGAGAGAGGAGGAGAAGGTAGCAGAAAATAAGGCATAGGAGGAAAAAAGAAAGAGTAGTTAAGACGGAGCGGTGATCAAGGAGGAATAGGGCATGTTGCAGGTGAGAATGAGTATCCAAACTCAGGATGAACAGATGGAGATGTGTGAAAAGCCAAAATCTGCAAAAGAATAGAGGGGATTTAAAGGGGGCAAAAGGGGGCAGGTGTGATCCTAATTTCAAGATTATTTTGGTTTCGGATGTCTTTCTGCAACAGGAGTTGGACCCTTACCCCTCTGTGAGGACCCAGACAGAGAGATCAGTGTGATTGTAGCGGAGCTAGTTCAGACACGGTGACGTCATTGCCCTCACTGCGCGTAGCAGGGACCTCAGCTGCCTGGGCTGAGGGAGGTCTCCTTTAGCTCATGCGGCTGGTTCCCTGTGGCGTTACGCCAGTGACTCGGGTTCGCGCCCCAGGTGCTGTGGCACGAAACGGGGTGGCGGAGGGCACAAGCCCGTGTGGAACCACGACGGTCACATGATCATGGCCGTCGGAGTTGAAATGGGGAACTACGAGTTTGGAGAGATCTTTGATCCTCACGGCCCTGACATGTTCCCTGAAACGGTCTCCTAGTCTCCTTCCTGCCTCTTCGGCATTCGGAATCAGCATTTTCTGCATTAATGAGGTTGCTGGAAATACATGATGTCATCTGAGTGAGACGGAACTGTCCAAAGGGTCCTTGATTGTGCATAGTATTGGATATGTATTTGCAGGAGATGCAGCTGGTTCTGTTGCAGGGGAAAGAGTCTGGTGTGAATGGTTGCTGTGGGAGGTTAAGGGAGCTGTGAAGAAGAAGATTGTGCAGATGAGGTGGTCAGGGATACGAGGAGGTCAGTGATGGGGAGGTCAGGAAAGAGGGTAACAGCAGAGGGGTCATCCTGTAAGATGGGTAAGTTGTTATTAATGGTCCTGGGGATAGAAAGGGTGTTGGGGTGGTAGGGCATCACCACTGAAATGCAGAAGTTCGGTACTTCCTATATGGGTTGATGATCTGAAGACCATTTTGGCTCGAGTGAGAGTCCTGTCAATAACATGTATAGGGTATCCTCTGTTAATGAAAAAGAGTGCATTCTGAGGGCTTGGTTATGGAAGTCCATGTTGTCTTTGCCTGAGGTGCCCGAGGAACTGTGAAAAGGCGAGAGAGTTTTTAGTATGTGTGGACTGAAAGGAGCTGTACAAGAGATAACGACGTGAGCCAGTGGGTTTGTAATCGACAGAAGTAATTGGAAAGGGAATGGAATTGGTCAGATAAAACATGTTTCAATAAAGCACAACAGAATGCAATATAGACGAAGAAAAGTTAGGGAACTAAATTAAAGCCTTATGATGAGATCTTAATAAAGGTTTAAATTACATTCAATTATGCGCTTGCTGTAGACAATAGTAAGTCAGGGTAGTAGTCTGAATCCTAAAATTGAGTATCTCTTGCTCAGAGTTCTAGGTTTATATGAGTTCTGCCCCTGCCCCCACAGAACGAATGTAGTTCAGTCCAAGATGATGCTGCTGATCAGAAGAAACCCTTATCGTAGTACAGTACAAGATCAATGTACATTCAACCACTCACTCTTTTGCCAGCTGCTTCATTCGATTCAGTAAGCTCGCTTGACACACACAGGCAGACACACACACTCACAACCAGGGTGTACAACACAAATAACTCACACCTGGAAGAAACTCACACAAACAGGGGGAGAACATACAAACTCCGCACAGATAACATCCCAGGTCTGGAACTAAACTCAGGGACCCCAACCACTGTGCCCCAGTGCTGGCCTTATTTCTACTATTTATTCAAATATACTGTAGTTAATTGACGTAGCTACATTGTGCCTGTTTATAACAAAGTACAGTATATGCAAAGCATGGATGTAATTAATTGAAGACTGCTTTGTATTTGCTGGAACAAATACTTATGTAAATGTACTTATTTCATACAACCAATGAAATACACTGGATCAACCTGAACTGAATTTAATTTCATCCAGACCTCCTGAACAAAAATCTTCTGAGGAGGCCATTAAGACAGGGAAAGCTTCCGTCTAATTCCTTTCAAGGACAGTGAAACGTTGTTTTGCAGGTGGTCTCCAATGATGCTCTTAATCTGAAAGAAATTAGACCTCGTTATTTCCTTTTTTTAAAACTTTTTATAATCAATCTGGGATTGGAAATTATTTCCTTATGTCTCCTTTACAACGTCTATCCAGAGGGAATGAACATGGGGCAGACAAGCTCCTCTGACCTCCATCAGAGACAAATGGCAGTCAGTGCAATGATCTGACTGCAAGGCTGCAGGCAACCAGCCAGACACAGGAGCTGCTGTTCCATTGAGAGCTGAGCGAGTGCTGGGTGGCTAATCACAATGATTCCTGAGATGACTTTCTGCCAATTGTGTGTTGTCACTTAGTAAGTCACAGTGAGCTAGGGATGAAATCCGGGCTCAGGTGTGTTACTTGTGGGTCATACAGCTCAATGTGAGCATCATTATTGGTTGAACCAATCAGAATACTGAAGTCTCAATGTTCTGAGGGCATAAGAATTAATAAGATTTTAATGAATAAAGTCTGATTCATAATTCAGTAAAATCATTCAAATATAAACCAAATCCACAGAATTTTCAATAAATAATTGTAAAATCTCAGTATTGGAGCAGATGGCAATTCTGTAAGAACCCCTACTCTCTTATTTATACATTGATAGCTGTGTCCTTTAAGTTAGTTCTATCCCTTTACATTTAGCCTAATTTAAAAGTACGATGTTATCATATTTTAATTCTATTAAATTTTAAGCAATATGTCCTTGGACATCCAACTACTACATTAATGCTCTTTCTTGTTTAAATTGCTGTTAATGAGGTGTTAAAACAGCACCTTCTAATTAAACTCATTGTGTTAGAAAAGATTGTTAACCTTCATGGACCTATGTTTGGAAACTTAAAATGTGAAGCTTCCAGAACAGGTCCATGAAGAGCAGCTTTCCCAGCCACCTCTGCCTCTACAGACTGCTGTACTTACCCCATTTAAAATAAGCCTTTCTGCTTCTGCATCAATGTTTGAAAAAGCAAGAAGAGTCAACTCCATCCTTACAGAGGCAGGCGTCACCACTGTTATCACAGGAGAAACAAACAAGTATGCCATATCATGAAAAACTATAGAACAAAAATAAAGGAACTAAAAATGTTCTGATTTATGTTCAGAGCTTTTGTTACACTACTCCATTAATGAAACTGTAATCAAAAGCAAACATTAAAATGGTAATAATGGAAAAGATTATAAAACAGATTTATATCTAGCAGCCTAAAACATACATTTATTATGAAACCAATATGATTTAATGCTCAGGTTCTACTACTAAAAATAATAAAAGGTGTTACCTGGAATAGTAACTGTGGTTGCTTTCTGTGCTGTTGTTAAAGGGAATGTTGTGGTTGCAGTTGAAAACGTTGTTGAAGCTGGAGATGGTGTTGTAGTCATTGTTATAGTTGTAGTTGGAACTGTTGTTGTTATTGGACCTATTGTAGTTGTAGTGATGGTTGTTGTAGGTAGAAATGTTGTTTTCGTTGGAGTTGGAGGTATTTCTGTTGTTTTTGTGATGATTGTAGTTGGGACTGTAGTTGAAAACATTGTAGTTGTAGCTGTGGAGGTTGTATTTGGAGCTGTTGTTGTAGTTGGAGCCTCTGTAGTTGTAGCTGTGGAGGTTGTAGGTGGAACGGTTGTTGTCGTTGGAACCATTGTAGTTATGCTTGGAAAGGTTGAAGGGAGAACTGTTGTTGTAGGTGTGATGGTTGTATTTGGAGCTGTTGTTGTAGTTGGAGCCACTGTAGTTGGAGCTGTGGAGGTTGTAGGTGGAACAGTTGTTGTAGTTGGAGCCATTGTAGTTGTAGCTGTGGAGGTTGTAGGTGGAACTGTAGTTGTAGCTGTGGTGGTTGTAGGAGGAGCTGTTGTTGTACTAGGAGCCACTGTAATTGTTGTGGAGTTTGTAGGGAGAACTGTTGTTGTAGCTGTGATGGTTGTATTTGGAGCTGTTGTTGTAGTTGGAGCCATTGTAGTTGGAGCTGTGGAGGTTATAGATGGAACAGTTGTTGTAGTTGGAGCCATTGTAGTTGTAGCTGTGGAGGTTGTAGGTGGAACTGTAGTTGTACTAAGAGCCACTGTAATTGTTGTGGAGTTTGTAGGGAGAACTGTTGTTGTAGCTGTGATGGTTGTATTTGGAGCTGTTGTTGTAGTTGGAGCCATTGTAGTTGTAGCTGTGGAGGTTATAGATGGAACAGTTGTTGTAGTTGGAGCCATTGTAGTTGTAGCTGTGGAGGTTGTAGGTGGAACTGTAGTTGTACTAAGAGCCACTGTAATTGTTGTGGAGTTTGTAGGGAGAACTGTTGTTGTAGCTGCGATGGTTGTATTTGGAGCTGTTGTTGTAGTTGGAGTCACTGTAGTTGGAGCTGTGGAGGTTGTAGGTGGAACAGTTGTTGTAGTTGGAGCCATTGTAGTTGTAGCTGTGGAGGTTGTAGGTGGAACTGTAGTTGTAGCTGTGGTGGTTGTAGGAGGAGCTGTTGTTGTACTAGGAGCCACTGTAATTGTTGTGGAGTTTGTAGGGAGAACTGTTGTTGTAGCTGTGATGGTTGTATTTGGAGCTGTTGTTGTAGTTGGAGCCACTGTAGTTGGAGCTGTGGAGGTTATAGATGGAACAGTTGTTGTAGTTGGAGCCATTGTAGTTGTAGCTGTGGAGGTTGTAGGTGGAACTGTAGTTGTAGCTGTGGTGGTTGTAGGTGGAGCTGTTGTTGTACTAGGAGCCACTGTAATTGTTGTGGAGTTTGTAGGGAGAACTGTTGTTGTAGCTGCGATGGTTGTATTTGGAGCTGTTGTTGTAGTTGGAGTCACTGTAGTTGGAGCTGTGGAGGTTGTAGGTGGAACAGTTGTTGTAGTTGGAGCCACTGTAGTTGGAGCTGTGGAGGTTGTAGGTGGAACTGTAGTTGTACTAAGAGCCACTGTAATTGTTGTGGAGTTTGTAGGGAGAACTGTTGTTGTAGCTGCGATGGTTGTATTTGGAGCTGTTGTTGTAGTTGGAGCCACTGTAGTTGGAGCTGTGGAGGTTGTAGGTGGAACAGTTGTTGTAGTTGGAGCCATTGTAGCTGGAGCTGTGGATGTTGTAGGTGGAACAGTTGTTGTAGTTGGAGCCATTGTAGTTGTAGCTGTGGAGGCTGTAGGTGGAACAGTTGTTGTAGTTGGAGCCATTGTAGTTGTAGCTGTGGAGGTTGTAGGTGGAACTGTAGTTGTACTAAGAGCCACTGTAATTGTTGTGGAGTTTGTAGGGAGAACTGTTGTTGTAGCTGTGATGGTTGTATTTGGAGCTGTTGTTGTAGTTGGAGCCACTGTAGTTGGAGCTGTGGAGGTTGTAGGTGGAACAGTTGTTGTAGTTGGAGCCACTGTAGTTGGAGCTGTGGAGGTTGTAGGTGGAACTGTAGTTGTACTAAGAGCCACTGTAATTGTTGTGGAGTTTGTAGGGAGAACTGTTGTTGTAGCTGCGATGGTTGTATTTGGAGCTGTTGTTGTAGTTGGAGCCACTGTAGTTGGAGCTGTGGAGGTTGTAGGTGGAACAGTTGTTGTAGTTGGAGCCATTGTAGTTGTAGCTGTGGAGGTTGTAGGTGGAACTGTAGTTGTAGCTGTGGTGGTTGTAGGAGGAGCTGTTGTTGAAGTTGGAGCCACTGTAGTTGGAACTGTGGAGGTTGTAGGTGGAACAGTTGTTGTAGTTGGAGCCATTGTAGTTGTAGCTGTGGAGGCTGTAGGTGGAACTGTAGTTGTAGCTGTGGTGGTTGTAGGTGGAACAGTTGTTGTAGTTGGAGCCATTGTAGCTGGAGCTGTGGATGTTGTAGGTGGAACAGTTGTTGTAGTTGGAGCCATTGTAGTTGTAGCTGTGGAGGTTGTAGGTGGAACAGTTGTTGTAGTTGGAGTCATTGTAGTTGTAGCTGTGGAGGATGTAGGTGGAACAGTTGTTGTAGTTGGAGCCATTGTAGTTGTAGCTGTGGAGGATGTAGGTGGAACTGTAGTTGTAGCTGTGGTGGTTGTAGGTGGAACAGTTGTTGTAGTTGGAGCCATTGTAGTTGGAGCTGTGGAGGTTGTAGGTGGAACAGTTGTCGTAGTTGGAGCCATTGTAGTTGTAGCTGTGGAGGTTGTAGGTGGAACTGTAGTTGAAGCTGTGATGGTTGTAGTTGGAGCCACTGTTGTTGTAGTTGGAGCCACTGTTGTTATAGCTGTGGTGGTTGTAGTTGGAACTGTTGTTGTAGCTGTGATGGTTGTATTGGGAGCTGTTGTTGTAGTTGGAGCCACTGTAGTTGGAGCAGTTGGAGCTGTGGTGCTTGTAGGTGGAACTGTAGTTGAAGCTGTGATGGTTGTATTTGGAACTGTTGTTGTAGTTGGAGCCACTGTTGTTATAGCTGTGGTGGTTGTAGGTGGAACTGTAGTTGTAGCCATGGTGGTTGTAGGTGGAACTGTTGTAGTTGGAGCCATTGTAGTTGTAGCTGTGGAGGTTGTAGGGAGAACTGTTGTTGTAGCTGTGATGGTTGTATTTGGAGCTGTTGTTGTAGTTGGAGCCACTGTAGTTGTAGCTGTGGTGGTTGTAGGTGGAACTGTAGTTGTAGCCATGGTGGTTGTAGGTGGAACTGTTGTAGTTGGAGCCATTGTAGTTGTAGCTGTGGAGGTTGTAGGGAGAACTGTTGTTGTAGCTGTGATGGTTGTATTTGGAGCTGTGGAGGTTGTAGTTGGAACAACTGTAGTTGTAGCTGTGGTGGTTGTAGGTGGAAGTGTAGTTGTAACTGTGGTGGTTGTAGGTGGAACAGTTGTTGTAGTTGGAACCGCTGTAGTTGTAGCTGTGGAGGTTGTAGGGAGATCTGTTGTTATAGCTGTGATGGTTGTTCAATACAAACACACATATGTCATTCATGTGAAGTATAGTGAAAGAAAATGGAAATATCAGAAAGAACAGGAAATACAAGATAAGACATTGCAGAATGAAAATGACCACACCCTGATTATTATCATTTCTACAAATTTTAATAGCTTAAAACAAGTAATTCTCGTACAGTATAACGTAATTCTCAATAAAGTAAAACAGTGTGATATTCCTGAAACAAATTAGATGGTTTAGGATTTCTAATCAAAACAAGTTACAGTCACACAGTACTGCTTAAAGCAAGCAGTGGAAATAGAAATTAAGATATAAGAAAATGTATTAACCATTACAACAGAAAATTCTCAAGTCTAAGTTTTAGAAGTATTTTTCTGCCAACTATCCTTAAAAAATTCACATTCTATTGTTTGAAATTATACCTGCGAGCACTACAGGTATTCTGTAACACACCTCAAGATGTCAATGGGGATAACATCAAGGCACACAAGATTCCCTGTTCCAATTTCAAAACTTGTTATTTCTAAGTAATTCTGGCTTTCATATGTGTTTAGACTTCTCCCACAGATGGTATTCCTACATGTATTACATAATGTTTTAACCAAAATGATATAATTGAAGTTGTCAAATAATTTCACATTAAAACAAAACAGATTTTGAGTATTATTAAAAAGTATGGATTGCCTCAATTCATTAGCTGCTCAAATGCACTTTCTAGAAAACACACGCACATGCATATATGTGCAACTAAATCTACTGTATAGCTGCAAACAAACTACTATTCTATGTGTTATTCAATGTTATACTTTATGCTACAGTATGTTTACATGGAATGGAAAATAAATTGTTGTATATGGTATTGTAGTTGTGTAACATAGAAGAAGAAGAATGTTCTAAATAAATCCAATTAAAACTTGTTCTGATATGCTTATTTACTTATCTCCAGAATAACTAGACTTTGAGATACATTTACTACACTACCATTTTTCAACTTAAAAATGTTGAAAACAACCTTAAAAAAGAATATCTAAAAAACATTACCTGAATGTGTTATATATTATTAATATGAAATGTTTTCAACATAATACAAATACAATATGAGTACTTTATATTATTGTAAATATCTCAACCTTATTTCATCCTCCGGCACTGGGATAATTCATTTGAGCTGAGAATGAACAGGCAAAAATCAGTAATAATTAGATCTCATTTCCATGGTTGTTTCTGACAGTTTCACATATATTTACATTAAATATCATTTTAATGCATAATTATCCTGCTAAACAGGTGTCATCCTGGTAGAATTGTGAACCCGATTCAGTTATAAAAATATTATAATCACACCTTACCTGAATTTTGTCCAGAAAACAAACAAAGCTCAAAAACAAATACAATTAGATAAAAAAATGTAACAGCACCCCTTCTGGAAGACATCATTGCCTTGGAAAGCCTGATCTAAGAATGGATCTGAACTGGCTGAAGGGTGTGTGTTTCACTGACACCACCGGATCAGTGTTGGTTACAAGAAGTGGGTGTTACCAGCTTGCCTGCCATGCCAGTAATGGGCTTTTGTTTTTCAATAACTGTTTCAAACATGAGGTCAATTGCAAACATGTTTAGACAGACCTACTGTAGGAAGCAATATTTGCTAAACTCGCATTTCAGGAACTGTTTTTTCTTCTAACATTCTGGGGTGATGATGTTTTATGCCAAATGAAATGCGTATGAAATCAACACTTTGCCTCTATAGATAAATTTTCTACTAACACACTTAATATGTAGTTAAAAATGAATAAATTCATTAAATTAAAAATAAGGATAATATGTTTTAGGAACAGTCTGCTTCTCACGATGAAAGAATGATCCCAGATCAAGAGATATACAGTATAATGTGTCAACTATTCTGTCCCAAGGAATTTGAAAAAATCATTAATAATTTGCATTGAACATGTGATAATCATTCATATTTGCCTACTTTGTATATCAAGCAGCGCTGATATGTTAAAAATGCATGAACAAAAATTCCCATTTATACAGTTCATGAATTTTTGTTAGCTATCTATTGATCTCTGAGCTTTTTGGTCTAGGACAACTTGAGTCAGTTTTGTATTTCACTGTTTACATTTATACTTTTTTTTCTCAGTTTTTCAATGGGTAACCAGTATATATGAATCCTAATTTCAAACATGTTTCTTCAGATCTTGTGGACAGTATTTGTTAAACTTGGATTTCTTGGAACTGAGGGGTTTTACATTCTGGGCCCTATTCACAAAATATTGGCATCACATTTTCAGGCTCACTTATGCCACTCTACAACTTAAAGAGAAAATCTTTGCAGTGTGGAATTATGGAGATGTGTTTTTTGGGCGGTATATAGTAGTTTAGATTACACAATAAACTAAAATGTTGTGGGTTTCAATTTGGTGAAGTTTTTATTTGAATATCTTCCCTTGTAAACCAGTCCTTTAGACCAGCAATATCTGTAACTGATTCTTCTTAGTTGGTCAACAGCTCTGGAAGAAATGAAAACATCAAGCACTGGGCATCAAGCAAGAAGATAAGATTTTTTAAAATACTCCTTTAATGGTGGTATTCAATTTGTGTTCTTCCTTTTTCAGTAGAGGTTGAATATTTATATCACACATCTGAAGAAAAGAGGCTATGACAGGCAGGAAAAGCAGATTCAGACCAAGGACACTACAGAATGTTATTATGTGCGTTTATTTATTTAGTTTGGACATGTCTGACATTGATATAGTACAAATACAGAGCATGGTATTAGATGCATTGCAAAAACATGTGTATTAATGTGAGGGTTTTAATTTACTGTAGCAATCAGAAGTTGTAACAGCAAATTCCAGGAGTACTTGAAGACTTTTAGGAATCAAACACAATAATTTACAGTCTCACAAACAGATTCTAAATATACAAATGACAATTTATTGCTTTAAACCAGATACATGCATAAGAACAGCTAACGTAATATAATACATCTGTAAAACAACCTGCTGTGATACAGCTGTCTGATTGTTCACCCACGGATTACAAAGAGTTAATAACTTCAGAGTTTAAACACATCGACTATAACATATGATATGGCCTATCTTCCAGGTTTTATCAGTCTCATATAATGAGAAATAATAGTCTGTACACAGCAGGCTTCTTGGGTCCAGCTGCAAGGTAGCCCATCTGCCCTATATATCATTAGATGGTTCAGATTGAATACAGCTTTATGATGCTTCTTATCAGAGGAGCCTAATACCACATTCTTCTGCACTTCAAGAGAGGCATCTACTGTAGCTGCTTAGTAAAGGCAACACAAAGATGATTAGAAATTAACAATTAATTTTAAACGATATAATATGCCCTGATGTTACATGTCTTAGCTACAGGCAAATTTCCTGGTGTGGTCATAGATGACAAATCATACCTAAACCTAACATAAATTACAATCCATGCAGTTAAAGCCTAAGTGCAGAAATCTGTTTTTAAAATTAAAAAAAAACTTTGTTATTTACATTTTATGAGGATTTCACAACTTTAACTTTAGAATAAAATAAGTTATCTGTGATGTTCAAGCATGTTTTGCAAGCTGGTCAGACTAATCTGTGTTTGAGAAGCAGGACAGAAAAAGGAAAAGCAGAATTACAAGTTGGTTTGGAGAAGAGTGACTGTGATAATGAGAACAAACAATACTTATGTAGGAATCCAGCTTGACAGTTATCTCCTACTATCTTCGAATAGCAGGTTTCATCTGGAATGTTAATGTTGTATTAGAAAAATGCGAGAGAGACATTGTTTCGAACAAACACAATGTATGATGTATACTGTATAGGTCAGGTGTGTATTATCAATAGTTTATGGTGTCAAGAGTTTCCGCAGGAACATGAAATACTACACTCATGACAGATTATATTGAACTATACCAATTTGTCCATTTAGGGATGGCATTTTAAAAATAAAAATATTCATTATTCTGTCCACTAGCAGCAAAGCAATGTTTTAAGAGATAAATATTGTATGCTTTAACTGAAATACCTTGCAGTTCCTCCATTAGAATATTTTAAGTTGTGATCTTAATTAGTCTTTCTTCTTATTCCTTTGACAGCTATATTAAACTTCATGGTCTCAATGTAGTTCTGAATCGTTGCATTAAGCTGCAAAAGATTTAAATCACATATATAAGTGGATTTTCATGAAACTGTTTTAACTGAAATCATTGTATTCAACTTAAAGGTGTGCTTATTGGAAATTGAAATATTCTGTTTTCATGTGGAATAAAAGTTGTTTGTTGAGTGACATAACATTTTCATGTTTATATAACATTCTATATTCACATAACATTTTTAGGACATAAAATGTGAATGACATAGCTTTTTACTTTTTTGTGAATAGATAAATAAAAACAAACAAGTCACAATGACGTTAAAAACTAGAAATGCCTGTAAAAACATTTTGAAATGAAGCAATAAGAGAAGCTAGTTCAGGACAATTCAGACCTTAACAGCTGCTTATAAAGTGGTGCATGACTTCATCACTTGCACTGGTCTCTACTGCTTGAAATAATATTACCAGCAGCATACAGTTCAGTGCTGTCTGTATTTTAACAAGTACTGGATCTCAATCAGCTTTTTGCCTCACATTTTCCAACACATTTTTAGAACACATATTTAAACCATTGTTTAACAACAACAACAACAACAACAACAACAACAACAACAACAACAACAACAACAACAACAACAACAACAACAACAACAACAATAATTAAATTCATAAAGTGCCTTTCCAAACCAAACAATACTGTACTTAGGGATAAATAAAAAAAACTTCAATAAAAGTTTTAAAAAATAGCATTAAGGTTTATACAGATATGTTTGGGGCAATCAGACATAGGCCCTGGTATGAAGGCAACTTTTGGTGCTGAATGTGCTCTTTTGGTTGTAACTTTCCTTATGTTCTTAAGCAGCACTACAACAACACAGTGAGAAAAAAAAGAGGAAATCTGAGCTTACCTCCTGTAGGAAGACTTCTTGTACGCTATCAGTAATTTCGATAGAACTCTGGACTAACAGCTGTAGTCTTGCTGTCACTGGAAATCCTGTAAACATGAAAAAAAATGGGGGGAAAACAAATTGAAAGGTTTAATAATCCAAACGGTTTTTAAGATGTGAATAAAAATAAAATACAATAGCATACTGTATGTGTGTGAAGACAAACCGCTCTGAGGTTTACCTAGAGCGTCATTAATCCTCACTGTCATGAACCCTTGTCTAACTAGACCTCTTTTGCCAGTTATAATCTTAGCATACTGTGAAGATAAATTGCCACTGCCTTCGCCCCAGTTGGTAGATGTTAGGAGAACAAAAAGGCTTTAAATACTACTTAGTCACATTTATTTGCTGAGACTGGTTGGCTAGTGTATAAAGTGTGTCTAGAAGGGAGGCTTGTTTAATTAGAACGATTTTCTTTCTTGCATTCTTTTACTTAATCTACCATGACTGCGCGGTTTTATTGTTTATTGTATTTTTCTGTATTTCAAAATCAAGTAACCATGGTTCACATGCAAACTAATATTAACCCACAAAGGAGCAGAAAATGTGTATTTGTAGTTTTTACTCATTATTTAGAAATCATTCTAAGTTTATCAGAATACATTACAACCACATCTGGTTTGTAATAATATGCACTTTTGAAATTATATGGAACTATAAGAACTATGGACTGTCATGGACTTGAGTTTTTTATACCCGGTGGTGCTGTTGTTCCTTCTGTAATTGCTGTGGTTGTACTTGGAGATGTTGTTGTGGAGGTTATAGTAATTTAGACTAAAAACACCTGCCTCTGTGAGGTTCCTTGGTCAGGCAGTGGATTTCAAGTTAAGACTCAACCATGAAAACTCAGGAGTTTTCTGACTCACAGATACAGTCATTGACAAGCATGGAGGAAGAGATTGGTGGAAAGAATATAAAAGTCTATGAATATGAGCAGTCTGTCTAACCATCAAGAAATGGAAGTTGCAGCTTTCCAGCGGTTACTGCCTAGATGTCCCTCCAAACTGAGCACCTGGGCAATGAGGAAACTGCTAAGAGATGCCACTAGGAGGCCAACAACAATTTTGAAACAGCTACAGAGTTAATTTGAAGGGAATGCTTCTTCTCTGGAGGGAGTGAAAAGCTTGCCAATAGTGGTGTAAAGATAGATGGAGCATAGTTCTAGCAAAAACCTACAGAAAACTTTATTTCAGACCTAAAACTGGGACGAAACTTAATCCATTTGGATATTAATCCAAACTACAGGGCAGGAGATACTGTAAATGTAGCATAAGAATAAGTGAGAGCATTAGAGTGACCCAGTCACTGACTTTAATCTTAGAATCTGTGGAAAGGCTTAAAAACTGTTGTTTCACAATTGCTCAAGCAACAAGACAAAGCATGATCAAAAGAATGAGCAAAAACTGCACCACGATAGTATGCAAAGTCAATACAGATTTACCAAGAACAAGTTGCGTCTGTAATTGCTGCCAAAGGGCTTTTAACAAATATTTGTTGATTGGTCTGAATATTTAAGCATTCAAAGCTGAATTATTTTTCCTTTCCTTTAATCCATCCATTTTCTAACTGCTTCATCCAATTCGGGGTCATGGGGGGAGACGGAGCCTATCCCGACAAGCAACTTGTGCAAGGCAGGATACCAAGGTGGTGGTGGAGGAGAGTCCTCATTACCTGTAAAGCGCTTTGAGTGGAGTGTCCAGAAAAGCGCTATATAATTGTAAGCAATTATTATTATTATTATTATTATTATTACACCCTGGACAGGATGCCAGTGCATCATAGGGCACACAAACACATTCACACCTAGGACTAAAATTTCAGAGAAGCCAATTAAACTTCTAGCATGTACTGGACTGTGAGAGGAAACTGGAGCACCCAGATAAAACCCATGTGAACATCAAACTCTGCTAAGACAGTACACCAGGTCCAGAATGTAACTCAGGGCACCAGCACTGCAAGGCAACAATGCTAACCACTGCACCACGGTGTCGTCCTTTTCTTTCTTTCAAAATAATGTATTATAAGCCCCAGAAAAACTTTCAGAACTTTGAGGAACACATTGATGTAAAACAAATGTGTTATAAACACTGCTTGATGAGACTTACTTGTTGATACTGAAATTGAAAATAGAGGTCCTAAAGTAGCATTAAATTAAGTCAGTTATTTGGTTGATTGAGAAAAATATCATTGAGCTTCGGACCTAATAAGTTCTTAATTTCAGAGATACTGCACTCACCTGTAAATGTTGTGATGGACACTGGAGACCCTTCAGTAACATTGTCTGCAGCTACAGCAACAACGTGCAGGGAGTAATTGCTTCCAGGGCTCAGCCCAGTGATCTGAACTGATGAAGTGCTCACTGTCAGAGACTGAGCAGTCGGTCCACTGACTTCAACTCTGTAGCTCCCTACATTTCCAGATGGAGCTGTCCAGCTCAGAAGCAGGGAACTTGTGGTGATATTACTTGCAGTCAAATTGATGACGGGACCAGGCACTGAATGAAAGAAGAAAGACATATTGGAGGATGAGGATTCTTGAAATTTTTGACATTACAGAAGATATCTAGATAAATTGATCATGTTGTTCCATTGTATAAACTGCCAGGTGAATTGCAAGACATTTTCTAAGAAAAGCCTGGTTTTAAAAAAGCCAACATATTTCAGTACTCTTGATCATCACTTTATTTAATATAATGGAAGATAGAAGGGTGAAGTTAGATTTAAAATGATATGTCCTTCTTTATGTGCTTGTTTGTGCATTTCTTTTTCATCTATTTTATGATTAAACCTCAGAATTGTAACGAACAGTTCTTTCCGGACCCTATGCTGACGACACAATCCGAAGAAGTGGGGAAACACTAGGAAAAGGTCATGCAGGGATACGGGGCTGAAAACAGGGGGGCGTGTCCAAAGTGCGCTGGTGCACGGGGTAGGTGTGCCCGAGGCAAACAATCCAGAAGTAATCCATAGAGGGTATCCAAAACACAAGAGTAAGTCCAAAGCCAGGAGATCCATCCAAACAAGGAATTAGGAACAGGAACAGGAACAGGAACAGGAACAGGAACAGAGGTTAAAACCTTAACGGGACCAGGCGCTTCCAGGTCCTGGACTCGCACGGTGCGGAAACCAGATGCAGAGCCAGGATGAGCGTCAGCGCCTGGCTTTTAAGGTGGGCTGGGAAAAGGGATCAGGTGCACAGAATTAAGTCTAAAGTGAAAGGGCTGGAGCACCCTTAAGGAGGGGGGACTATAATCGTGACAAGATTACAAAACTGATATTATTGAAAGTGAATAATGACTGAGCTTTGGACATTTATTTAACATTTTTCACTTTTGAACGTATTGCTCTCACCTGTAAATGTTGTGATGGAAACTGAAGCCCCAACAGTAACATTGTCTGCAGCTACAGCAACAACTTGCAGGGAGTAATTGCTTCCAGGTATGAGCCCAGTAATTTGAAATGATGAAGTGCTCACTGTCAGAGACTGAGCAGTCGGTCCACTGACTTCAACTCTGTAGCTCCCTACATTTCCAGATGGAGCTATCCATCTCAGAAGCAGGGAACTTGTGGTGATGTTACTTGCAGTCAAATTGGTGATGGAACCAGGCACTGAATGAGATAAGGAAGATAATGTTTCATGTCATTGACTTTTCAGAAATTACAGTATATTTCAAAATGAATCTCCTGTACGTGAGTGAAATTGTGGTGATGTTAGTTTTGAAAAAAGTTAAATTTGTTTTGGTTGTAGTTGGCACTGTTGTATTTCTCAGGGGAGTGGTTGTAGATGGTCTTGTGGTTGTAAAACTATTGGTTTTGTGGTTGCATTCCAAGGTACTGTATAAAAGTTGTAATTGTCCTGAAAACTGTTGTGGCTGTAGTTTGAGCTGTTGTGGTTGTGGAAAATGGATTTGGTGATGGGATGTCGCTGTTGCTAATACCATGGCAATTGTGGTTGCTGCTGTATGTGGAGCAGTTGCTGTCAATGTAGTTTGAACTATTGTTATGGTTGGAGGTGCTGTAGTTACAGTTGTTATTGTACTTGGAGGTGTTATTTTGGTTGTCATGGAAGCACTTTTGTTTGAAATGGGAGTTGTTGTGAATTTAGCTGGAACTGCTGTTGTCAACAAGGCAATTATGGTTGGCACTGTGGTAGAAGGCAGAGCCAGAGAAGTCACTGGAGCTGTTGCTGTTGTTGTTTTTATAGGTGTATTAGATCCCTTGCTGTGGATGGAGCAGATGTTGTGCTTGAGGTTGTAGTTGGAAGTATTATTGTGGTTGCAGTTGTTGCAAGTATTGATGTACAGGGAAATGCTGTGACCCTGTTGAAGTTTTTGGAGAAAAAATAGATTAATAGAAGAGAAGAAAAATAATTAGGAGTTTGGAAAAGAAGAAAAGTACATCATTATATCTATTAATATTGTATCCTTTCATACATTATTATACATTTCATAAAGTTACCTCCTTTAATGCATGGTTTTGTGCCTCAGTTACAGGATAAATTCTACCAGATAAAAGAACCTCACTGTGCCGGAGGCGAAAACATATTCCAATATGTATTACCACTCAGTTTACCCTTACAAAAGGGGTGTATATTTTTTTGGATGAATTTTTTGGAAAGCAAGTTGTTGTTAGGATCTCATTTCATTCCTCCCTTTATTCAATTATTCCTAATTGTAACAATATACCTATGTATACTGTACATAACTAAAATAAGTTTTTTTTAAAAGCTGTACACAATGTTTAGGTGATTAATGATTACTGCTTCAAAAATATTTAAAGGAATCTTGATCTTCTAAAGCAGCACTGCATTTAGATTGCCCCATTGTTGAATATTGAGTTTTAATTTATAAAATATATTTTTAAACTTAAAAAATAAAAAGATAATATCCTGCATTCATCCTTGTTTTTTTCTGAAAACACAAAACGTTGATGAAAAAAAATACTAAATCATATTTTTTCCTTGTCCTCTGGTTATTATAAATATTTTAACTGGAGTTCAGTAATAAGCAATAATTGTTCTATCACGGTTTCTACTTGGCACTGAGATGTGTAACCACACATACAAAGCATTTGTCAACTAAATGTTGTTCTCCATAATAAATCATACTCATCTTTGTTGAATTGTGAATCAAATCAATTATAACAATGTCAGGATTGTACTCCACCTGCTGTGGTTTGTCCAAAAAACAAATGCAGATTATGTATAAAAACACTGCTTCAGATTTGCAAGGCATTGTCACTTCAGAAAGACCATTGTAACAGTGATTATCTTTCACAGATGAGTCTGAAGAGGCAGGAGTTTCCAGGTTGACATTTCCTAAAATTGATTTTCTTTACAAAATGCATGTCAAAGATCGCGTCACAATTTTCAAGTATGGTTCTTGAGTTGTTATTAAAAACGGTGAGTGCACGTGAAATCCTGAAAACGTCACTGAAGGTAAGTGTTACAGTTCCGCCATCTGGCCACCAGAGGGCACCCCAATTCCTGCTCCGACTGCGCAACCAAGGCGCAGACGTCTGTGGCCAATCGTTACTCTTCTAGAGTCCCTAACTCACCGCACCCCCCCTCCTCCAGCCTACTACAACCCTGCTAATGGTTCAAACAGTGTTCAGTATTGTTGCATTGTTGTCACTTCTTTGAGTGCTAGTTTAAGACTTTCGTATATTCTTCCCTGGTTCCTGTTTTTGTCTCTTACTCCTGTTTACCTTCCTGTTTATTGTTCACCTTTCCTTTGCTCCTGGGTTGGTTTTCTTCAGTTTGGTGTTTTCAGCCTTTGATCTTTTGTTTTCTTCCTGGACTGCTGACCTGGGTTTTGGATTTTGGCCTGCCCCTTGGCTCTGACTTTTTGGATAGTGTTCCTGGACCTGGATTCTTGATTTCTCCTTCTGGCTCTGGACTCCCTGCTTGCCTTTTGACCCTGGCCTTGGATTACCCTCATTCACTGTTTTGGTTCTTTGTGACCTTGGAACCTGCATAGGGTCCATTCCTTTGGACCAGCCTAACAATAAGCAGCATCAAAGGCAGAGACAGACCAGTTTTGCTCCACTAACGGTATCTGGAGTCCCGTTTCATTAATATTAGTATTTCATTAACAATGTAATTGGAGTCATTACAAATTAGTGGCAAAAAAGAAAGGATGTACAGATTCTCCAGAGACAATACAAATCTACATGACTATAAACAAATGTTTGCAGGGCTATGAAAAAATAAAAGTATTTTCATCCTGAAGTTATGGGAAATACTGTGGCATGTGCACCTGTTGAATGTACAGGGACACATAACTTCTAATCAGCAGACAAGGGCTCTGGGTTCATTTGAAACCATGAGTAAATTGATATTGTGACACTGCTAGCCAAAGCCACTTGTCATCTCACCTCTTGTAATTCACACTAGCTGAGTCACATTATTTTTTTGTGTTGTAAGTAGTCTTTCTTATCTCATCATCCAGGGAAGACTGAGTGTATGTCTTGTTTCTGGTGGCCTTCCCTGGTCTGTTCTTACCACATCAGCAACTTAGAGATGACACAACACACTCTTACGTTGACACTAATTTACCAAGGCACCTTTTTCCCTTCCAGTGGTCTTTTCCGGTCTGTTCTCACAACACCAAAAATTCTAATCATCACAACTCATTACACTCTTATCTACACTAATTAATCAGAGCACGAAGTATTGACTTCATCTTTCTCTTTGTTTCACTAAACATCCAACAATGGAGTACCCAAACCGGTGTATTTACTCTGATGCACTTCTTCTCTCTTCACACACGCTTTTTCCTGCCGATCCTGTTTGGCCAGGAATGCTTCTTCATAACCATCCCTGACATCACTGACAACAGTAGCTGGGTTTGCTGTTTTCTTGGCTTATTCAAAGATGGCATGTCTGTCTACAGCTCTAATGACACAGGTAGATGCTATAACTCAATCCCTGTGCTATCTACTCTCGCTTCCTTTCTAGACAACTAAAATTAAGTCAAGAATGTGTAGCAGCAAGACATATTAATACACTAACTTGAACTTTATTGCCATATATAACCTGTACTGGTACAATGGAATTCTTACTTACAGAAAGTCTCTCGATTGTAAAACAAGTGTAAAAAACAAAACAAAGTGCAAACAGTGCATCAAGACAATATACAAACAACAGTAGACAATGTGCAAGTAAACATGTAGACAGTTTGAATGTAAACAATACAGACGTGTAAACAATGACTGGAGATGTGCAATAGATAAGAAATCATAAAGAGGTAGATAGTGATGGTGTGGGTGTGGTCCGAGGGGGATGGCTAAATGTGTTCACCCATCTCACTGCTTGTGGATAGAAGCTATTGAAGAATCTAGTGGTAAGTGTCCGTATGCTCTTATATCTCTTGCCTGAGGGCAGTGGGGTGAAGAGCTCATGCCCGGGGTGGTGACTGTCCTCTGTGATGGTCAGAATTCTACCACGGCTGCGGTCCTCATAGAGCTGTTTAATCTCGGTGAGACCGCAGCCGATGATCTTCTGGGCCATATTGACCATTCTCTGCAGTGCCTTTCTTTCTTGCGAAGAGGTGTTGCCATAGCACACGGTGATCCCGTTGGTGAGGACGCTCTCGATGGTGCAGCGGTAGAAGTTCACCAACACATGTATTGGCATCCCCCATCGCTTGAGGCACCTCAAGAAATAAAGGCGCTACTGAGCCTTCTTCATGATAGAGTCAGTGTTCACAGTCCAGGTTAGATCTTTAGAGATGTTAATTCTCAAAAACCTAAAGCTGGTGACTGTTTCCACTTCCGTTCCATCAATACTGAGTGGGCTGTGAGTATGTGGCCTGTGTCTCCGAAAGTCCACTATTAGCTCTTTCGTTTTGTTTACGTTCAAGTCCAGGTTATTGCTATGAGACCACCTAAGCAGCTGTACGACTTCATCCCTGTAAGTGGACTTACCTGGTTTACATGTAGGAACATAGTCCTGGCAGCAGTCTGAAAAATGAATGCATGCTTCATCGCAATAGCAGCGTTTTGCTGGACAGCACTTAGACTGTACACATGAATTGTTCTGGCCAGGACAACACTTATAGCCATCACAGTGACCTGAAAAAACAATATTTTGTAATTATATGAATAATGTCTGAAGCAGAAGAAATGTACCAGAACACAGATCTAGTTACTAACATTAGTACGTGGGTATGATCATCTTCTGAAACAAGGGTGTTACCTTATTTACTACATGTAAAAATATTGTGAAATAATTCAACTTGGCAGAGGGTTATTGCGGAATTCTGAGGAATGAACAGCCCTAAAGATATTTCCACTGACTATATCTGCATCTCAAATTAGTGAAAACATTTTTCAAAACAGTGTTCAATTTCAAGATCTTATATTCAAGAAAGAAAAATATGTTTTGAGGTGTTGCACTATTTAAGTCATTTCCTTAAATCTAGTTGTTATATTTATACTTGTACCTCTTGCAGATGCTGTTGTTTCACTGTTGTTTACAGTTGTTGAGGTTGTAGATAGAAATAAAGAGGTTGTGAGGGAAGATATAACTGTAGATAGAGGGATAGTTGCAGTTGTGGGGGCTGATAAGGTGGTGGTTCTTGAAAAGGGAGACGAGGCTGTGAAGGAACGTGTAGTTGTGGAAGGAGGTGTAATTGTAGTTGTAGGGGGAGTTGAGGTTGTAAGAGGCGATATAATTGTGGTGGTTGAGGGAAATGAGGTTATGGAGGGAGGTGTAGTTGTGGTTGTGGAAGAAGATGAGGTTGTTGGTGGAGTTGAGGTTGTGGGGGGTGATGGAGTTGTGGGAGAAGATGAGGTTGTAAGAGGAGGTGTAGCTGTGGTTGTGGGGTTCATTGTAGTGGTGAGGGGAGACGTGTTTGTAGGAGGAGATGTAGTTGTGGTTGTGAGGGGTGATGAGGTTGTGGAGGGAGGAGTAGTTGTGGTTGTGGGGTTAGTTGTAGTTGTGAGGGGAGATGTGGTTGTAGGAGGAGGTGTAGCTGTGGTTGTGAGGGGTGATGAGGTTGTGTAGAGAGGTGTAGTTGTGATTGTGGGGTTAGCTGTAGTTGTGAGGAGAGACGTGGTTGTAGGGGGGGAAGAGGTTGTGGAGGGAGGAGTAGTTGTGGTTGTGGGGTTAGTTGTAGTTGTGAGGAAAGTTGTGGTTGTAGGAGGAGGTGTAGTTGTGCTTCTGAGGGGTGATGAGGTTGTGGAGAGAGGTGTAGTTGTGGTTGTGGGGTTAGTTGTAGTTGTGAGGGGAGATGTGGTTGTAGGAGGAGGTGTAGCTGTGGTTGTGAGGGGTGATGAGGTTGCTGAGGGAGGTGTAGTTGTGGTTGTGGGGTTATTTGTAGTTGTGAGGGGAGATGTGGTTGTAGGAGGAGGTGTAGCTGTGGTTGTGAGGGGTGATGAAGTTGTGGAGGGAGGAGTAGTTGTGGTTGTGGGGTTAGTTGTAGTTGTGAGGAAAGTTGTGGTTGTAGGAGGAGGTGTAGTTGTGGTTGTGAGGGGTGATGAGGTTGTGGAGGGAGGAGTAGTTGTGGTTGTGGGGTTAGTTGTAGTTGTGAGGGGAGATGTGGTTGTAGGAGGAGGTGTAGCTGTGGTTCTGAGGGGTGACGAGGTTGTGGAGAGAGGTGCAGTTGAGGTTGTGGGGTTAGTTGTAGCTGTCAGGGGAAATGTGGTTGTAGGAGGAGGTGTAGTTGTAGTTGTGAGGGGAGATGTGGTTGTAGGGGGAGGTGTAGTTGTGGTTGTAGGGTTAGTTGTAGTTGTGAAGGGAGACGTGGTTGTAGGAGGAGGTGTAGCTGTGGTTGTGAGGGGTGATGAGGTTGTGGAGGGAGGTGTAGTTGTGGTTGTGGGGTTAGTTGTAGTTGTGAGGGGTGATGTGGTTGTGAGGGGTGATGAGGTCGTGGAGGGAGGTGCAGTTGTGGTTGTGGGGTTAGTTGGAGTTGTGAGAGGAGACGTGGTTGTTGGGGAAGATGAGGTTGTAGGAGGAGGTGTAGATGTAGTTGTGAGGGGAGACGTGGTTGTAGGGGAAGATGAGGTTGTAGGAGGAGGTGTAGTTGTAGTTGTGAGAGGAGACGTGGTTGTGGGGGAAGATGAGGTTGTAGGAGGAGGTGTAGCTGTAGTTGTGAGGGGTGAAGTGGTTGTAGTGGGAGATGAGGTTGTGGAGGGAGGAGTAGTTGTGGGGTCAGTTGTAGTTGTGAGGGGTGATGTGGTTGTGAGGGGTGATGAGGTTGTAGAGGGAGGTGTAGTTGTGGTTGTGGGGTTAGTTGTAGTTGTGAGGGGAGATGTGGTTGTAGGAGGAGGTGTAGCTGTGGTTGTGAGGGGTGATGAGGTTATGGAGGGAGGAGTAGTTGTGGTTGTGGGGTCAGTTGTAGTTGTGAGGGGAGATGTGGTTGTAGGAGGAGGTGTAGCTGTGGTTGTGAGGGGTGATGAGGTTATGGAGGGAGGAGTAGTTGTGGTTGTGGGGTCAGTTGTAGTTGTGAGGGGAGATGTGGTTGTAGGAGGAGGTGTAGCTGTGGTTGTGAGGGGTGATGAGGTTGTGGAGGGAGGAGTAGTTGTGGTTGTGGGGTCAGTTGTAGTTGTGAGGGGAGATGTGGTTGTAGGAGGAGGTGTAGCTGTGGTTGTGAGGGGTGATGAAGTTGTGGAGGGAGGAGTAGTTGTGGTTGTGGGGTTAGTTGTAGTTGTGAGGGGAGATGTGGTTGTGGGGGGAGATGAGGTTGTGGAGGGAGGAGTAGTTGTGGTTGTGGGGTTAGTTGTAGTTGTGAGGGGAGATGTGGTTGTAGGAGGAGGTGTAGCTGTGGTTGTGAGGGGTGATGAAGTTGTGGAGGGAGGAGTAGTTGTGGTTGTTGGGTTAGTTGTAGTTGTGAGGGGAGATGTGGTTGTGGGGGGAGATGAGGTTGTGGAGAGAGGAGTAGTTGTGGTTGTGGGGTCAGTTGTAGTTGTGAGGGGAGACGTGGTTGTGGGGGGAGATGAGGTTGTGGAGGGAGGAGTAGTTGTGGTTGTGGGGTTAGTTGTAGTTGTGAGGGGAGATGTGGTTGTAGGAGGAGGTGTAGCTGTGGTTGTGAGGGGTGATGAGGTTGTGGAGGGAGGAGTAGTTGTGGTTGTGGGGTTAGTTGTAGTTCTGAGGGGAGATGTGGTTGTAGGAGGAGGTGTAGCTGTGGTTGTGAGGGGTGATGAGGTTGTGGAGGGAGGAGTAGTTGTGGGGTCAGTTGTAGTTGTGAGGGGTGATGTGGTTGTGAGGGGTGATGAGGTTGTGGAGGGAGGAGTAGTTGTGGTTGTGGGGTCAGTTGTAGTTGTGAGGGGTGATGTGGTTGTGAGGGGTGATGAGGTTGTGGAGAGAGGAGTAGTTGTGGTTGTGGGGTTAGTTGTAGTTGTGAGGGGAGATGTGGTTGTAGGAGGTGTAGCTGTGGTTGTGAGGGGTGATGAGGTTGTGGAGGGAGGAGGAGTTGTGGTTGTGGGGTTAGTTGTAGTTGTGAGAGGAGACGTGGTTGTTGGGGAAGATGAGGTTGTAGGAGGAGGTGTAGTTGTAGTTGTGAGGGGAGACGTGGTTGTGGGGAAAGATGAGGTTGTAGGAGGAGGTGTAGTTGTAGTTGTGAGGGGTGATGTGGTTGAAAGGGGAGATGAGGTTGTGGAGGGAGGAGTAGTTGTGGTTGTGGGGTCAGTTGTAGTTGTGAGAGGTGATGTGGTTGAAGGGGGAGATGAGGTTGTGGAGGGAGGAGTAGTTGTGGTTGTGGGGTTAGTTGTAGTTGTGAGGGGAGATGTGGTTGTAGGAGGAGGTGTAGTTGTGGTTGTGAGGGGTGGTGAGGTTGTGGAGGGAGGAGTAGTTGTGGTTGTGGGGTTAGTTGTAGTTGTGAGGGGAGATGTGGTTGTAGGAGGAGGTGTAGCTGTGGTTGTGAGGGGTGATGAGGTTGTGGAGAGAGGAGTAGTTGTGGTTGTGGGGTCAGTTGTAGTTGTGAGGGGAGATGTGGTTGTAGGAGGAGATGTAGTTGTGGTTGTGAGGGGAGATGAGGTTGTAGAGGGAGGAGTAGTTGTGGTTGTGGGGTTAGTTGTAGTTGTGAGGGGAGATGTGGTTGTAGGAGGAGGTGTAGCTGTGGTTGTGAGGGGTGATGAGGTTGTGGAGAGAGGAGTAGTTGTGGTTGTGGGGTCAGTTGTAGTTGTGAGGGGAGATGTGGTTGTAGGGGGAGATGAGGTTGTGGAGGGAGGAGTAGTTGTGGTTGTGATGGGTGACATGGTTGTAGGGGTAGATGAGGTTGTAGGCGATGATGAGGTTGTGGAGGGAGGTGTAGTTGTGGTTGTGGGGTTAGTTGTAGTTGTGAGGGGAGATGTGGTTGTAGGAGAAGGAGTAGCTGTGGTTGTGAGGGGTGATGAGGTTGTGGAGAGAGGTATGGTTGTTGTTGTGATGGGTGACGTGGTTGTAGGGGTAGATGAGGTTGTAGGAGATGATGAGGTTGTGGAGGGAGGTGTAGTTGTGGTTGTGGGGTTAGTTGTAGTTGTGAGGGGAGATGTGGTTGTAGGAGAAGGAGTAGCTGTGGTTGTGAGGGGTGATGAGGTTGTGGAGAGAGGTATGGTTGTTGTTGTGATGGGTGACATGGTTGTAGGGGTAGATGAGGTTGTAGGAGATGATGAGGTTGTAGAGGGAGGAGTAGTTGTGGTTGTGAGGGGTGATGAGGTTGTGGAGAGAGGAGTAGTTGTGGTTGTAGGGTTAGTTGTAGTTGTGAGGGGAGATGTGGTTGTAGGAGGAGGTGTAGCTGTGGTTGTGAGGGGTGATGAGGTTGTGGAGGGAGGAGTAGTTGTGGTTGTGGGGTCAGTTGTAGTTGTGAGGGGAGATGTGGTTGTAGGAGGCGGTGTAGCTGTGGTTGTGAGGGGTGATGAGGTTGTGGAGGGAGGAGTAGTTGTGGTTGTGGGGTCAGTTGTAGTGAGGGGTGATGTGGTTGTGAGGGGTGATGAGGTTGTGGAGAGAGGAGTAGTTGTGGTTGTGGGGTCAGTTGTAGTTGTGAGGGGAGATGTGGTTGTAGGAGGAGGTGTAGCTGTGGTTGTGAGGGGTGATGAGGTTGTGGAGGGAGGAGTAGTTGTGGTTGTGGGGTCAGTTGTAGTTGTGAGGGGAGATGTGGTTGTAGGAGGAGGTGTAGCTGTGGTTGTGAGGGGTGATGAGGTTGTGGAGGGAGGAGTAGTTGTGGTTGTGGGGTCAGTTGTAGTTGTGAGGGGAGATGTGGTTGTAGGAGGAGGTGTAGCTGTGATTGTGAGGGGTGATGAGGTTGTGGAGGGAGGAGTAGTTGTGGTTGTGGGGTCAGTTGTAGTGAGGGGTGATGTGGTTGTGAGGGGTGATGAGGTTGTGGAGAGAGGAGTAGTTGTGGTTGTGGGGTCAGTTGTAGTTGTGAGGGGAGATGTGGTTGTAGGAGGAGGTGTAGCTGTGGTTGTGAGGGGTGATGAGGTTGTGGAGGGAGGAGTAGTTGTGGTTGTGGGGTCAGTTGTAGTTGTGAGGGGAGATGTGGTTGTAGGAGGAGGTGTAGCTGTGATTGTGAGGGGTGATGAGGTTGTGGAGGGAGGAGTAGTTGTGGTTGTGGGGTCAGTTGTAGTTCTGAGGGGTGATATGGTTGTGAGGGGTGATGAGGTTGTGGAGAGAGGAGTAGTTGTGGTTGTGAGGGGTGATGAAGTTGTGGAGGGAGGAGTAGTTGTGGTTGTGGGGTTAGTTGTAGTTGTGAGGGGAGATGTGGTTGTGGGGGGAGATGAGGTTGTGGAGAGAGGAGTAGTTGTGGTTGTGGGGTCAGTTGTAGTTGTGAGGGGAGATGTGGTTGTAGGAGGAGGTGTAGCTGTGGTTGTGAGGGGTGATGAGGTTGTGGAGGGAGGAGTAGTTGTGGTTGTGGGGTCAGTTGTAGTTGTGAGGGGAGATGTGGTTGTAGGAGGAGGTGTAGCTGTGATTGTGAGGGGTGATGAGGTTGTGGAGGGAGGAGTAGTTGTGGTTGTGGGGTCAGTTGTAGTGAGGGGTGATGTGGTTGTGAGGGGTGATGAGGTTGTGGAGAGAGGAGTAGTTGTGGTTGTGGGGTCAGTTGTAGTTGTGAGAGGAGATGTGGTTGTAGGAGGAGGTGTAGCTGTGGTTGTGAGGGGTGATGAGGTTGTGGAGGGAGGAGTAGTTGTGGTTGTGGGGTCAGTTGTAGTTGTGAGGGGAGATGTGGTTGTAGGAGGAGGTGTAGCTGTGATTGTGAGGGGTGATGAGGTTGTGGAGGGAGGAGTAGTTGTGGTTGTGGGGTCAGTTGTAGTTCTGAGGGGTGATATGGTTGTGAGGGGTGATGAGGTTGTGGAGAGAGGAGTAGTTGTGGTTGTGAGGGGTGATGAAGTTGTGGAGGGAGGAGTAGTTGTGGTTGTGGGGTTAGTTGTAGTTGTGAGGGGAGATGTGGTTGTGGGGGGAGATGAGGTTGTGGAGAGAGGAGTAGTTGTGGTTGTGGGGTCAGTTGTAGTTGTGAGGGGAGATGTGGTTGTAGGAGGAGGTGTAGCTGTGGTTGTGAGGGGTGATGAGGTTGTGGAGGGAGGAGTAGTTGTGGTTGTGGGGTCAGTTGTAGTTGTGAGGGGAGATGTGGTTGTAGGAGGAGGTGTAGCTGTGATTGTGAGGGGTGATGAGGTTGTGGAGGGAGGAGTAGTTGTGGTTGTGGGGTCAGTTGTAGTGAGGGGTGATGTGGTTGTGAGGGGTGATGAGGTTGTGGAGAGAGGAGTAGTTGTGGTTGTGGGGTCAGTTGTAGTTGTGAGGGGAGATGTGGTTGTAGGAGGAGGTGTAGCTGTGGTTGTGAGGGGTGATGAGGTTGTGGAGGGAGGAGTAGTTGTGGTTGTGGGGTCAGTTGTAGTTGTGAGGGGAGATGTGGTTGTAGGAGGAGGTGTAGCTGTGATTGTGAGGGGTGATGAGGTTGTGGAGGGAGGAGTAGTTGTGGTTGTGGGGTCAGTTGTAGTTCTGAGGGGTGATATGGTTGTGAGGGGTGATGAGGTTGTGGAGAGAGGAGTAGTTGTGGTTGTGAGGGGTGATGAAGTTGTGGAGGGAGGAGTAGTTGTGGTTGTGGGGTTAGTTGTAGTTGTGAGGGGAGATGTGGTTGTGGGGGGAGATGAGGTTGTGGAGAGAGGAGTAGTTGTGGTTGTGGGGTCAGTTGTAGTTGTGAGGGGAGATGTGGTTGTAGGAGGAGGTGTAGTTGTGGTTGTGAGGGGTGGTGAGGTTGTGGAGGGAGGAGTAGTTGTGGTTGTGGGGTTAGTTGTAGTTGTGAGGGGAGATGTGGTTGTAGGAGGAGGTGTAGTTGTGGTTGTGAGGGGTGGTGAGGTTGTGGAGGGAGGAGTAGTTGTGGTTGTGGGGTCAGTTGTAGTTGTGAGGGGAGATGTGGTTGTGAGGGGTGATGAGGTTGTGGAGAGAGGAGTAGTTGTGGTTGTGGGGTTAGTTGTAGTTGTGAGGGGAGATGTGGTTGTAGGAGGTGTAGCTGTGGTTGTGAGGGGTGATGAGGTTGTGGAGGGAGGAGTAGTTGTGGTTGTGGGGTCAGTTGTAGTTGTGAGGGGTGATGTGGTTGTGAGGGGTGATGAGGTTGTGGAGAGAGGAGTAGTTGTGGTTGTGGGGTTAGTTGTAGTTGTGAGGGGAGATGTGGTTGTAGGAGGTGTAGCTGTGGTTGTGAGGGGTGATGAGGTTGTGGAGGGAGGAGGAGTTGTGGTTGTGGGGTTAGTTGTAGTTGTGAGAGGAGACGTGGTTGTTGGGGAAGATGAGGTTGTAGGAGGAGGTATAGTTGTAGTTGTGAGGGGTGATGTGGTTGAAGGGGGAGATGAGGTTGTGGAGGGAGGAGTAGTTGTGGTTGTGGGGTTAGTTGTAGTTGTGAGGGGAGACGTGGTTGTAGGGGGAGGAGTAGTTTTGGTTGTGGGGTCAGTTGTAGTTGTGAGGGGAGATGTGGTTGTAGGAGGAGGTGTAGCTGTGGTTGTGAGGGGTGATGAGGTTGTGGAGGGAGGAGTAGTTGTGGTTGTGGGGTTAGTTGTAGTTGTGATGGGAGACGTGGTTGTGGGGGAAGATGAGGTTGTAGGAGGAGGTGTAGTTGTAGTTGTGAGGGGAGACGTGGTTGTAGAGGGAGGAGTAGTTGTGGTTGTGAGGGGTGATGAGGTTGTGGAGGGAGGAGTAGTTGTGGTTGTGGGGTTAGTAGTTGTGAGGGGAGATGTGGTTGTAGGAGGAGGTGTAGCTGTGGTTGTGAGGGGTGATGAGGTTGTGGAGGGAGGAGTAGTTGTGGTTGTGGGGTTAATTGTAGTTGTGAGGGGCAACATGGTTGAAATGGGAGATGAGGTTGTGGAAAAGGCTGTAGTTGGGGTTGTGGGGGGAGATGTGGTTGTAGGAGAAGGAGTAGCTGTGGTTGTGAGGGATGATGAGGTTGTGGAGAGAGGTATAGTTGTTGTTGTGATGGGTGACGTGGTTGTAGGGGTAGATGAGGTTGTAGGCGATGATGAGGTTGTGGAGGGAGGTGTAGTTGTGGTTGTGGGGTTAGTTGTAGTTGTGAGGGGTGATGTGGTTGTGAGGGGTGATGAGGTTGTGGAGAGAGGAGTAGTTGTGGTTGTGGGGTTAGTTGTAGTTGTGAGGGGAGACGTGGTTGTGGGGGAAGATGAGGTTGTAGGAGGAGGTGTAGTTGTAGTTGTGAGGGGAGACGTGGTTGTAGAGGGAGGAGTAGTTGTGGTTGTGAGGGGTGATGAGGTTGTGGAGGGAGGAGTAGTTGTGGTTGTGGGGTTAGTTGTAGTTGTGAGGGGAGATGTGGTTGTAGGAGGTGTAGCTGTGGTTGTGAGGGGTGATGAGGTTGTGGAGGGAGGAGGAGTTGTGGTTGTGGGGTTAGTTGTAGTTGTGAGAGGAGACGTGGTTGTTGGGGAAGATGAGGTTGTAGGAGGAGGTGTAGTTGTAGTTGTGAGAGGAGACGTGGTTGTTGGGGAAGATGAGGTTGTAGGAGGAGGTATAGTTGTAGTTGTGAGGGGTGATGTGGTTGAAGGGGGAGATGAGGTTGTGGAGGGAGGAGTAGTTGTGGTTGTGGGGTTATTTGTAGTTGTGAGGGGAGATGTGGTTGTAGGGGTAGGAGTAGTTTTGGTTGTGGGGTCAGTTGCAGTTGTGAGGGGAGATGTGGTTGTAGGAGGAGGTGTAGCTGTGGTTGTGAGGGGTGATGAGGTTGTGGAGGGAGGAGTAGTTGTGGTTGTGAGGGGAGACGTGGTTGTAGAGGGAGGAGTAGTTGTGGTTGTGAGGGGTGATGAGGTTGTGGAGGGAGGAGTAGTTGTGGTTGTGGGGTTAGTTGTAGTTGTGAGGGGAGACGTGGTTGTGGGGGAAGATGAGGTTGTAGGAGGAGGTATAGTTGTAGTTGTGAGGGGTGATGTGGTTGAAGGGGGAGATGAGGTTGTGGAGGGAGGAGTAGTTGTGGTTGTGGGGTTATTTGTAGTTGTGAGGGGAGATGTGGTTGTAGGGGTAGGAGTAGTTTTGGTTGTGGGGTCAGTTGCAGTTGTGAGGGGAGATGTGGTTGTAGGAGGAGGTGTAGCTGTGGTTGTGAGGGGTGATGAGGTTGTGGAGGGAGGAGTAGTTGTGGTTGTGAGGGGAGACGTGGTTGTAGAGGGAGGAGTAGTTGTGGTTGTGAGGGGTGATGAGGTTGTGGAGGGAGGAGTAGTTGTGGTTGTGGGGTTAGTTGTAGTTGTGAGGGGAGACGTGGTTGTGGGGGAAGATGAGGTTGTAGGAGGAGGTGTAGTTGTAGTTGTGAGGGGAGACATGGTTGTAGAGGGAGGAGTAGTTGTGGTTGTGAGGGGTGATGAGGTTGTGGAGGGAGGAGTAGTTGTGGTTGTGGGGTTAATTGTAGTTGTGAGGGGCAACATGGTTGAAATGGGAGATGAGGTTGTGGAAAAGGCTGTAGTTGGGGTTGTGGGGGGAGATGTGGTTGTAGGAGAAGGAGTAGCTGTGGTTGTGAGGGATGATGAGGTTGTGGAGAGAGGTATAGTTGTTGTTGTGATGGGTGACGTGGTTGTAGGGGTAGATGAGGTTGTAGGCGATGATGAGGTTGTGGAGGGAGGTGTAGTTGTGGTTGTGGGGTTAGTTGTAGTTGTGAGGGGTGATGTGGTTGTGAGGGGTGATGAGGTTGTGGAGAGAGGAGTAGTTGTGGTTGTGGGGTTAGTTGTAGTTGTGAGGGGAGACGTGGTTGTGGGGGAAGATGAGGTTGTAGGAGGAGGTGTAGTTGTAGTTGTGAGGGGAGACGTGGTTGTAGAGGGAGGAGTAGTTGTGGTTGTGAGGGGTGATGAGGTTGTGGAGGGAGGAGTAGTTGTGGTTGTGGGGTTAGTTGTAGTTGTGAGGGGAGATGTGGTTGTAGGAGGTGTAGCTGTGGTTGTGAGGGGTGATGAGGTTGTGGAGGGAGGAGGAGTTGTGGTTGTGGGGTTAGTTGTAGTTGTGAGAGGAGACGTGGTTGTTGGGGAAGATGAGGTTGTAGGAGGAGGTGTAGTTGTAGTTGTGAGAGGAGACGTGGTTGTTGGGGAAGATGAGGTTGTAGGAGGAGGTATAGTTGTAGTTGTGAGGGGTGATGTGGTTGAAGGGGGAGATGAGGTTGTGGAGGGAGGAGTAGTTGTGGTTGTGGGGTTATTTGTAGTTGTGAGGGGAGATGTGGTTGTAGGGGTAGGAGTAGTTTTGGTTGTGGGGTCAGTTGCAGTTGTGAGGGGAGATGTGGTTGTAGGAGGAGGTGTAGCTGTGGTTGTGAGGGGTGATGAGGTTGTGGAGGGAGGAGTAGTTGTGGTTGTGAGGGGAGACGTGGTTGTAGAGGGAGGAGTAGTTGTGGTTGTGAGGGGTGATGAGGTTGTGGAGGGAGGAGTAGTTGTGGTTGTGGGGTTAGTTGTAGTTGTGAGGGGAGACGTGGTTGTGGGGGAAGATGAGGTTGTAGGAGGAGGTATAGTTGTAGTTGTGAGGGGTGATGTGGTTGAAGGGGGAGATGAGGTTGTGGAGGGAGGAGTAGTTGTGGTTGTGGGGTTATTTGTAGTTGTGAGGGGAGATGTGGTTGTAGGGGTAGGAGTAGTTTTGGTTGTGGGGTCAGTTGCAGTTGTGAGGGGAGATGTGGTTGTAGGAGGAGGTGTAGCTGTGGTTGTGAGGGGTGATGAGGTTGTGGAGGGAGGAGTAGTTGTGGTTGTGAGGGGAGACGTGGTTGTAGAGGGAGGAGTAGTTGTGGTTGTGAGGGGTGATGAGGTTGTGGAGGGAGGAGTAGTTGTGGTTGTGGGGTTAGTTGTAGTTGTGAGGGGAGACGTGGTTGTGGGGGAAGATGAGGTTGTAGGAGGAGGTGTAGTTGTAGTTGTGAGGGGAGACATGGTTGTAGAGGGAGGAGTAGTTGTGGTTGTGAGGGGTGATGAGGTTGTGGAGGGAGGAGTAGTTGTGGTTGTGGGGTTAATTGTAGTTGTGAGGGGCAACATGGTTGAAATGGGAGATGAGGTTGTGGAAAAGGCTGTAGTTGGGGTTGTGGGGGGAGATGTGGTTGTAGGAGAAGGAGTAGCTGTGGTTGTGAGGGATGATGAGGTTGTGGAGAGAGGTATAGTTGTTGTTGTGATGGGTGACGTGGTTGTAGGGGTAGATGAGGTTGTAGGCGATGATGAGGTTGTGGAGGGAGGTGTAGTTGTGGTTGTGGGGTTAGTTGTAGTTGTGAGGGGAGATGTGGTTGTAGGAGGAGGTGTAGTTGTGATTGTGAGGGGTGGTGAGGTTGTGGAGGGAGGTGTAGTTGTGGTTGTGGGGTTAGTTGTAGTTGTGAGGGGAGTTGTGGTTGTGGGGGATGATGAGGTTGTAGGAGAAGTAGTAGCTGTGGTTGTTGGGGATGATGAGGTTGTGGAGAGAGGTGTAGTTGTTGTTGTGGAGGGAGGTGTAGTAATGGAGGGAAGTGTAGGTGTTGTTGTAGGAGGAGATGTAGTTGTTGTGGTTGCAGGAAAAGATGGAGTTGTTGTTGTACGTTCTGGTATTGTTGTAGTTGAAGGGGGTGATGTTTGTGTTGTGGTTGTAGAAATTATAATAGTTTGGGTTCTGGGAAGAGAAGTACTTGATCCTTCTGTCGTAGTTGAGGTTGCTACGAGAAAAAGATATGCTTATTTGGAAACGTGATGAATATGTTTTCAAGCAGCAAGTTTACATAAAAACAATTGCCATACAATCAGATTGTTAAGGAATGCATAGCATAGTTTCACACATGTATTGTTTAGGTGATAATTTTGGTTATTAATTGATTTTAAATAACCAATGATTAATTAATGATAAAAAAATAAATTAAGTTAAATGACAAAATTAAATTAACGAGTCACACAATTAGTTGAGTTTCCTCTGTGTGCAATAATAGTGGTAAATATTATATTAGAATAATGTAATAATAATGAAGTTACCTTGTTCGCATACAGCAAAATAATCATCACAACAGTCTAAAGGTATAGTGCATGCTTGGTCACAGTAGCAGTCTTCAACATAGCATGAAACGTTCCTGCCTGGACAACAGAAATGCCCAGCACAACGCCCTAGAAAAAAGAACAATGGTTTGTAACAATTACATGAGTAACGTGCAAAGCAGATGAAACTTGCTAGAACAAAAGATGTAGTTGCAAACAATACAAGAGTCATCTGAATTAATTACAAGTAATAAACATTGCATAATGTAATAACAGAATTCAGAAAAAGGGATTGATAAAATGTCCTTGTATTTAATAGAATTTACTCTTGAAAAATACTTCATTTTACTTTTTGAAACGTAATATTTTGTGTTACATTGGCACTGATACAGTGATGTTGAAGTTCTTGTTGTAAACTGTATATGATTGCATTTATTTTCGATTTTCACCAACTTATTCTAAATCACTGAGTTCACAGTTTCTTAATGTATTGATTGGCGGGATAGCAATGAGTTTGCTAGATAGAAATTTTGAAAAAGAAAAAACCCTTTGGCTTCTCAATGTTTGGTATGTGGGGAATAAGGAAACACAGGAACAAGGAAGGAAATACAAATTATGCAAAGCAGCAAAGTCAGGTGACATTTACAAACTATTATATGATTTCAGCAGAAAACAACTGAACCAGTTGGATTAGGGTCTGCACTAATGTGGTCCTTCACACTATTTGAACAACACTTCAATAACAACATTAACATTTCAGTTACATAACCGCATCCTGACAAATAACCTTTTTGAACCCCTCCAATCTGGCTTCCATCAACTTCACAGCATGGAAACTGCCCTGGTCAAAGTCACTAACTAACTTCTAATAGCTTCTGATTCTGGTTCTCATTCTATACTCATCCTTCTTGATCTCAGTCCTGCTTCTGACACTGTTGACCATGACATCCTACTTTCTCGTCTTGAGACTGTGTTTGGAGTTTCTGACACTGTTCTCAAATGGTTCAAGTCTTACCTCACTGATCGCTGTCAGTTTGTCTCTCATAATGGGCATAGGTCTGAAATTGGTCTTGTTAAGTCTGGTGTTCCTCAGGGCTCAATACTGGGCCCCTTGCTCTTCAGCATTTACATGTTTCCACTTGGTCAGCTTTTAAGATCACATGGCCTCAGCTATCATTTCTATGCTGATGATACTCAAAAATACATCCAAACCAAACTTGACACTGATGTGGCTGTCTATTCTATCTAATTGCATCTCTGACATAAAAACTTGAATGACTCAAAATTTACCTTCTTCCTAACTGTGACAAGACTGAAGTCATGCTTATTTGCACCCCCCATCAACTTCGTAAAGCCAATCCTGTAACCCTATCTGTAGATGGTTCTGTACTTGAGCTTCAGTCTAAGTGATATTCGATTCTGGATTAACATTCGACCCACATGTGTAGCATATTGTCAAAACATCTTTTTTTCACCTCAGAAATATTGCTCGACTATGCCCTATGCTATCACTAACTGTCTGAAAAGCTGATCAACACATTTGTGTTCTCTCAAATTGACCACTGTAATGCTCTACTTGCTGGGGTATCTAAATCTACTTTGAACAAACTGCAGTATGTCCAAAATTTAGCAGCCAGAATCCTGACCAGGTCCAGTGCAAGTGTTCACATTACTCCTATCCTGGAGTCCTTGCACTGTCTTCCTGTCAAATTCCGTATGGGCTTTAAAATCCTCATGCTCACTTATAAGGCTCTGCATGGCTTGGCACCTCAATACCTGTTGAACTATTATCGCCCTACTCCCCACCTTGCAACCTTCGCTCTTCAAATTCTGGTCTCTTTACTGTTCCCCAAGCCCATCTACATTGTATGGGTGACAGGGCCTTCTCCTGTTATGCCCCCAAGCTCTGGAACTCTCTGCCCAAGGATATCGGAGAGTCACCTTTTCTAAACTCACTAAAATCCAGACTCAAAACCTTTTTCTTTAGAAAAGCCTTTACTTAACTGGTTCCGTTCTTTACCCCTCTGCTTTTCTTAGTACCACCATCCTCAGTCTCCTCCGTATATTGTAATTGTTTTATCTTATGTATTCTTTTTATTTATTGTTGACATTCTGTAAAGCACTTTGACAAGCCACCTTTAAAGGTGCTATATAAAATGAAGTTTATTATTATTATTATAACACTGCCTTTTGCACTGTTGTATGTGCTCCTAAGGAAATTGAACCAGGTCTTTGAACTGTCTTGAATACATTGGTAACATTCACTTACTGTAATCATTCCAAATCAACAATCTCCAGAGGTTTTGTCACAGTCTGGGAGTAGTGGACAAAGAGCTTGATTCCCAAATCATGGTTACAGTGTGAGATGATTATTCCAAGGCTTTCCCATGTTCAAAACCTTTCCATAGATCTCATGCCAAGGAAGATGGAAGAAATTGCTTTGCTTACTAACAAAAAATCTTATGTTTGGCTGGCAAACATCTTGACCTTTTAGACATATCCAGTGAAATGAATAAGCTGGTAAGACTATGCAAGGAGAAAGCACTAGTTTTATTACAAAGGAAGAGGTAAAGGTTTATTCCATGCTTAAAGGAAAAGAATAAACTACAAGAATAAACAATAAGAATAAAGTACAAGCAATCTTTGTGCCTAATTTCATTAATGATGCAGAAGCTCGAACAATGTGGGAGTATTGTACCACACAAATGAACAATTACTAATTAAAAAAAACATATCACCATGCAGGAAATAATAAATGTTTGGTTACGACCCCAAGTGTCTAGGGGTAAAAGGGTGTAACATTTAGGATGGTTTTGGACGCAGGTGGGTTTCTGGTGAGGGATTTAGGAAGCAGGACAACAAGTTTGGTGCAAAAGGGATTTATTTTAATGTGAATAAGTGTGTCGAATACAGGACACAATAACACACAAGGAAAAGGGATCTAGAGTCTCAGTTCCTGGGACGTGGGACATAACAGTCTGGAAAGTATTAGCAATGGATGAATGGAATTATTTGAAGGGTTCCTTTTGTTTGCTGGAACAAATACTGTATTTATTTCACACAACAAATGAAAGACACTGGTTCAACCTGAATTTAATTTAATTTCATCGGGACCTCCTGAAAAAAAATAATTTGAGGAAGCCATTAAGACAGGCAAAGCTTTCTTCTAGTTCCTTTTCAAGACAGTGAAATGTTGTTTTGCAGGTGCTCTCCACTGATACTCTTAATCTAAATGAAATTAGTTATTTTTTTCATTTTTGTTTTATGTTTTACTTATTATAATCAATCTGGGATTGGAAATTATTTCTTCATGTGTCCTTTACAACATCTGTCCAGAGGGAATGAACAGAGGACAAACAAGCCACCCATCAGAGACAACTGGCAGATCAGTGCAATGATCTGACTGCAAGGCTGCAGGCAACCAGCCAGACACAGGAGCTGCTGTTCCATTGAGAGCTGAGCGAGTGCTGGGTGGCTAATCACAATGATTACTGAGATGACTTTCTGCCAACTGTGCGCTGTCACTTGGGGAATCCGAGTCACAGTGAGCTAGTGATAAGATCCAGGCTCAGGTGTGTTACTTGTGAGTCATACAGCTCAATGTGAGCATCATTATTGGTTGAACCCATCAGTATACTGAAGTCTCATGTTTCAATATTCTGAGGACATTGTAATGCCACAGCCGGTTACAGCCACGTGGGTGGTGATGTCCGAGAACCCAAGTACAAGAAACCGGAGATTGGAGGAACACCCGAGGAGACGTGACTTATTGAGGCCTCGATTACTCTAGGACAGAGGGAAAGTGAAGGTGAACTGGAAATGGAAAAGTGAGAATACAAAACTTGATTACTGGCCGGCGGGGCTTAATCAGCTCATCCCAGACAGTAATGGAACAGAAAATGGAAAAAAGTAAAACAGAACTGGCCCCAGCTCGACAGCAAGAAAAGAAACCAAGTGAAGCTCAACGGACTTTGAGATGCCGGCTCTCTGCTGCGCAGAGAGAGGCTGGCATGGCAAAGTGCCAGCCCCAAGTTAGACTGCTCATCCCAGCCTGCCAACTTGAATCTGGGACCCCCGGCAATGGGACAGAACCAGCCACTGAGCTCCTAGAATGAAAGAGGGCCACACAGATCTGGAAGGCAGCCCTCCATGTAGCCAGGGGTGCAGGCCAGTAAGCTCACTGGCCGATACACTGGACAGGAAAAGGAAAAAGGAGTCCCCTCAGAGCACAGCTGTGCCATGCCCCGGATGCTTAACACCAAAGTCGATGAGGCTGGCAACCCCCGCACAGTGGTCCAACCAGAGTGCCCAGGAACTGGTGACTCAAGGTGCATGCCCTTATTGTCACGCCCTCTGCAGCCAGAGGGCGCTCCTTCTCTGTCCTGTCCCTAGTTTCCGGTCTGCTGTTCTTCCTGTCCCTCTCTTTCACTTGGGCTATATATTTCCGGGTCTTGCACTCTGTCCTCGCTCAGCATTGATGTTCGGATGTCCTGAGACCCGCCTAGCACCAGGGCGCCCCACGTCCGCTCCCTGAGGGCATAGGTTTCTATACGGCATTCCTGAACTCTTTGCACTAATGAGCCCGGGCCTTTTTCCCGTCTTGCCGCTATGCATATGGGTCTTTTTCCGCTCTCCTACTCCCCACGGTTAGTCCCTTTGGACGTCCGTGACACTTATGGGCTGTCAGCTTGGTCTCCCAGGTTCCACTCTCTGACAGGCGCCAGGGTTCAAACAGAATCAGATATCCAGGCATCCTCTGGACCAACTGGGGGAGTCATCTGCGATGGATAGCAGGCAAAGCATGTGTCCTAAATTCCCTTGCAGCTCTCAGAGGCCTGGGTCAGCACACCTGCAAGGTGCAGTCCCAGTTGGAATCCTCCAGGCCAGGCTAACAGAGAAAAGCTCTCCATACAGAGCACACAGAAGGCTCCTTGGGAGGCAGGAAGGAGACTGAAAAAAGAAAGAAAAGTTACCCTGAAAGCCCAGGAGAAAACAGTGGGGAAGATAAGAGCTCTGTTCAAGAAGAGAATGCCACCCCAAAGGGAAGCTGGAGGGGCAGTAGGTAAGAGGACAGAAAAGGAAAACTAAAGTGCAAGGGCAGGACACTATGGGACAAAATCAGGATAGGGCTGCATGAGGGGAACCCTGGGGTCCTGAATATACCAAGCTGTCTAGTTGTTAGCATTTTCATCAAATGTCTCAGCAGGTTTCTCAGATCCTCGAACCCCTTTCTCGTTCTGTAACTGACATTCATTCCCGTCTGCTTAAGCTTGAAATCTCCTTCCATTAAACTTCCTCTCCTGCTTCAGTCTCCAGTCTCCCTCTATCTGCCCCTGTGTCAGATTTCACCCTCAGCACAGCTACTGTACTGCCTCATGCTCTCAGGCTTCAGCTACAAGCCATCGTCATACTCTCGCTCCTCATTTGGACTACCAGAATCTCAAAGGTAAAGACGTCAATTTAATTGGCTTTCTCTATTTTCAGAGATAGTATCTGTCCTGTCTATCCTCTCGGGCACCAGGAATTGGACTATTACATGCACTATATTGCTGATGTTTCCGTTCATTAAAGTGACCTCTTCAAGTTCCAGAGTTCCACAATCTTCTGTTCGTCTAGAATCAGCTCTCTCCATCCAGCTTTAATGAGCTTGTTCCTAGATGTTTGCAGCTTTATCTCCATCTATCCATGCAACCTACTCTTCTGCCCGGACAGCATACGCCACCTACTGTGCATTCTACCGTCTGCCTTCAACTCTTTTCGAACGAACTTTTCTTGTCGCCTTTTTCTTTCATATGTGTTCAGACTTCAGTTCTCCCACAGATGGTACTCCTGTGTGTATTTTAAATGTTGAAACCAAAATAATATGATTGAACTGATACACGATTGAAACTCTGGACTATAAGAGGGATCACTGCCATATAATATGTACCATGATGAAACAGAATCACTTGAAAAACTTTATCACAACAATATAAAATGGAAAAAAAGACTTCTACAGATACCTCCAAATTAGGCATTATGTATTGTAAATAGCTGGGTAAAACAACCAAATACAGAGCAAGTTAATAAATTCCCTGACAATTGTATAGCTTTATACCAGCAAAGCAACCAGAAGAAAATAATATCAAAACTGTATAATAACATTGAAGATATGAAAAGAGATTCAACAGAATATCTAAAAATAAATATGGAAAAACAAAACAATAAAACAATTTCTGCAGAACAGTGGAACAACGTATGCAGATTTCAAGAAAGCTCCACCAGTTCACAAGTTTGGAGACATTTCTGTTAGACAATTTTGACTTGTTTTTTATCAGTCCTAAAATTTAAGTAAAACAAAAAGGAAGTAGTTCACAATGCTGGAGGTTATGTGGAGAACAATAGCAGCTCATTCACACATATTCTGGTCAATATAAAAATATTGGAAATTCGTACCCTTTGTGCTAACTAATGTAGCAAACCTAGAAATACTATTTGAATTCTCTGTTATGTATTTGGGTACATTAACTTTTGACTACATGAAACTAAAGGATAGATATACTAGGAATTCTTTTAGCTGCTGGCAAAAAAAAAGGAGGAAATGGTTTACTGAAAAACCCCAACAGCAGAACAGTGGATCAATGTTGTGAAGGCGATTTACATAGCGGAAAAGATCACCTTTTCTCTTAGGTTACAAGTGAAACGGCTTGGCAAATACTGGCATTGCCTTGATTGGGTTTGTGGCATTAAGACTTGATTTTGTCTGTGAAAGAAGATGAAGCAGTGTTTTGTCTAGATTGTTGGTTATTTGTTGTATTTTTGCTGATCATATTTTTAAATGTACAGTAACCTCCCATTCATGCTGGCATAATGTATGTAGTTAATTATATTTAAACATAATAGAACTGAAAAATCAAAGATGGAAGCAGTAAATTATTTTACTTTGTATATGTTGTATGTGTACATCCCTTCATCGTAAAATAAAAAAGTTTAAAAAAAGAGATACATTTACTAAACTACCATTTTTCAACTTAAATATTTCAAAACAGCTTTAAAAAAGAATTTCTACAAAACATTACCTGAATGTGTTATATATTGTTATTATCAAATGTCTTCAACATAATACAGAACACAAAATTAGTACTTTATACCGTATATATTGTATATTTCAATCGTATTTTATTCCTCAGCATTTAGATAATTTATTTGAGCTGAGAATGAACAGGCAAAAATCAGTAATAATGAGCAGTTGTTTCTGACAGTTTCACATATATTTACATTAAATATCCAACCTGTCATAACAATATGCATTTTATGCGTCATTATCTGTTCTAATAGGTGTCATCCCTTTCAGTTATAAAAATCTTACAATCACACCTTACCTATTTTTTGTCCAGAAAACAAACAAAGCTCAAAAACAAATAAAATGAAATAAAATAATGTAACAGCATCCCTTCTGGAAGACATCATCACCTTGGACACTTTGGTCTAAGGATGGATCTGAACTGGCTGAAGGGTGTGTGTTTCACTGACACCTCCAGGTTAGTGGGCGTCACCAGAAGGAGGAGTTACCAGCCTTTCCTGATGAAGTGGGACGTAAATATTGCATATACCCAGCATTGCAGTATTACTACTTAACCACATTGTGGAAGGTATTGCTGGGATCTGTTCATTTAGCCTTCACCCAAAGTTATACTAAGATAAAACAAAGCTGACTTGCTACAGTATAGCACCTCCAGCAAATTACAATACATAACAATAAACAGGACCAGCACCCACAGACATACCATAAACAGGATATAGCAGATCAATGTCTGATGCATATCAAAGGACAGGACTTTGAACAGAACAAAGCAGATCAGCTTATGCTGCTGCCCATATAAAAGAAAATCAGCACTTTGCCTCTACAGATGATTGTGCTATTATTAACATGCTTAAGTTATTTCTAACATGTAGTTAGAAATAAATATATTTATTAATAATAATAATACACTTTAGGAACAGTCTTCATCTCTGGACATAGACAAGATAAAAGAATGATCTAAGATTAAGAGATATATGATGAGTCAACTATTTTGTCCCAAAGAATTTGAAATGAATAATTTGCATTGAACATGTGATAATCATTCATATTTGCCTACTTTGTATATTAGGCAGTACTGATATGTAGCTATCTGCTGTATATTGAAATCTGATGGCACCAGATGGGTGATTCCATACGTACAGAGAGCTATAGCTCCACAATAAACACCTTTTTGGTCTAAGATAACCTTTTGTCAGTTTTGTATTTCACTGCATACATTTATACTTTTTACAAATTTATATTTTTAAATTGGTAACCAGTTCACTGTACTGTATGTCAAACATAATTTCATACATGTTTATACAGACCTTGTGGGCAGTATTTGTTAAAACATGCCTTTCTGGAAGTGAGCATTTATTTATATTCTGGGTCCTATTCACACAATACTGGCATTCCATCATCGGGTTACTTACAGTATGCCACTCTACAACTTAAAGAGAGAATCTGCAGCAAAAAAAAAAACAAACGTCATATCTGCAGTCAAGACTGGATTAGGTCATTGTACAGTGTATGTATGCTTCAAAACAATTCTGAAATGCCACACTCAATCTCAGAAAAAGTAAAAGAGGTGTAGTTTTCTGATCCATGCAAACATATATACTTGAAAGCACTGATGTCAGTGAGGCATATTATTCCCAGGGATGAAGCAAGAATTCTGTGTTGACGCACCAGCAGGGCTGTCTCTAATCCATCACTAGGTGGCAATATTCTGCACTGAGATTGGCTGGGTGGAATTATGGAGATACGGAGATTATGGAGTTTTTTGGGCATGAAATGGATAATACAATAAACTAAAATGTTCCAAGGTTTAAATTAGGTGAAGTTTATGTTTGAATATCTCCCCTTTAAATGTCTCTATTTTTGACGACTTGCAATCTGGTCCTTTATACCAGAGATGTCTGTAACTGATTCGTCTTTTGTTGGTCAAGAGCTCTGTAGAAATAGAAACCAAATGTTGTTCTTCAATACTATGAGTAATTAACAGTATCTTGGGGATTCAGCATGTGGATAATGACACATTTTCTAAAATATTATTTTAATGGTGGAATAAAGGTATTCAATTTGTGTTCTTCCTTGTTCAGTAGAGTTTGAATATTTATATCACACATCTGAAGAAAAAAGGCTATGACAGGCAGGGAAAGCAGATTCAGACCAAGGACAATACAGAATGTTATTTGTTGCGTTGGTTTATTTATTTAGTTTGGACAGGTCTGACATTGATATAGTACAAATACAGAGCATGGTATTAGATGCATTGCAAAAACATGTGTATTAATGTGAGGGTTTTAATTTACTGTAGCTATCAGAAGTTGTAACAGCAAATTGCAGGAGTACTTGAAGACTTTTAGGAATCAAACATAATAATTTACAGTCTCACAAACAGATTCTAAATATACAAAATACAATTTATTGCTTTAAACCAGATACATGCATAAGAACAGCTAACGTAATATAATACATCTGTGAAACAACCTGCTGTGATACAGCTGTCTGATTGTTCACCCACGGTTTACAAAGAGTTAATAACTTCAGAGTTAAAACACATCTACTATAACATATGATATGGCCTACCTTCCAGGTTTTATCAGTCTCATATAATGAGAAATAATAGTCTGCACACAGCAGCCTTCTTGGGTCTAGCTGCAAGGTAGACAGGTTTTGAGGAACTGAGAACTCAGTTCGTCCCTGCTATTGATTGGTGCTGAATATGCTCAGACATTCAGGATGTTGACATAAAAGAGTTCAAATGTCTTATTTCTTTGATCAGGAGAAAATAATAGTGGGTTCACAGACACAAGATTTCTTCTGTTTCAGGAAGAATACTTTGGGCAGAATTCTGTACTTTACTCATTCTCTTGCCAGTTTAGTTGGAGAGAAATGAGAAGCCAGTGAGTTCAGCAACGAAGAATGAATTGGGTGCCAGTTTTTAAGGTATGATATCACAGTTGGTAAGTTGTTGAGATGCTACCAAGTATAGTCCTGGCACCTACTCTGCAGCTCCCCCAGTGATGGATCTTCCTTTGGGTGATGAACAGTGACCTTGGACCCATGGTCTTGGCAAGAAACTACAGACTCAATGGAGCCCATCTGTCTTATAGTGTATATCATCAGACGGTTCAGATTGCAAACAGCTTCATAGTGTCTCTTATCAGAGAAGCCTAAAACCACATTCCTCTGCACTTCAACAGAGGCATCTTGCTGCTTGGCAAAGGCAACAAAACCATTATTGGAAATTAAGAATTAACTCTAAGTGAAATAAAATGCCATGATCCTACACATATCTTATTTAAAGGCTAATTTACATCACTAGTGTGGGGATAGATGACAAATCAAGGAAAAATAAAACCTAAATACATACCTAAACCTAACAATCCGTGCAGTTAAAACATAAATGCATAAATCCATTTTAAAATAGATATTTAACCCTTATTTAAATGTTATGAGGATTTCACAACTAAAACAAATATTCAAATTAGAAAAAATAAGTTGGCTGTGATGTTCAAGCACATTTTGCAAGCTGTTCTGAACAATCTGTGTTTTAGAAACAGGACAGAAAAAAAGCAGAATTACAGGTTGTGTGGAGAAGAATGACTGTGACAATGAGAACAAACAATACTTATGTAGAATGCCAACTTGACAAGCTACCTCCTCCTATCTTTGAATAGCTGTTTACATCTAGAATTATAATGTTGTATTAGAAAAATGCAAGAGTGACATTGTTTCGAAACAAACACAATATGTGAGATACAGTATACTGTATGGGCCTGGTGTGCAATAATCAATAATGACAAGGGTTTGTGCAGGAACATGAAATACTACACCAGAAAATCAAGAACAGAACCAGACAGACAGACTATATTGAACTATACTACGTTGTCCATTATGCATGAAAATTTTAAATAAAAATATTTAATTATTCTGTCCATCAGCAGCAACATAAAAATTCTGAAACCAGATTTTTAAGAGATAAGAGATAAATAGATAAATATTATATGCTTTAGCTTACCATATTACTTTCTGCACATTATAATTGGCTGAAATACCTTGCATTTTCTCCATTAGAATGTTTTACTTTGTGATCTTAATTATTCTTTCTTCTTATTCCTTTGACAGTTATGCTAAACTTCATGCCCTCCATGTATTTCTGAATGATCGTGTTAAGCTGCAAAAAATGTTTAATGACATATGTTAGTGGATTTTCATGAAGCTGTTTTAATTTAAATCAATGTATTCAACTTAAAAGGTGTGCTTATTGGAAATGGAAATATTCTGTTTTTATGTGAAAACAATTGTTTGTTTTGTGACATAACTGTCATTTTTATATAACATTCTATTCATTCTATTAATTATTAACATAACATTTTTATAATATAAAATGTGAATAACCTAGCTATTAACTTTTTTTGTGAAAAGCGAAATAAAAATAATCCAGTCCAGGCAATGACATTAAAAGCTAGAAATGTGTGTAAGAAGCCTTTTAAAATGAAGTAATAATATAAGCTAGTTCAGGATAATTATGACCTTAAAAGTTGCTTTTAATTCATAAAGCACCTTTCTAAACCCAAGGAAGCTGTAAATAGCGATAAAGAAAAAAGTACAATAAAAAGTACAAGAAAAAATCAACAGGAGAATACAGGTTTATACAGATGGATTTGGGGCAATCAGACATAGGGCCTGGTATAAAGTTAACTTAAGAGCTTGAAATTGAAGAGAGTCAAATCATTTGAATTAAAAGAATCTGAGTCATTCCATAACACTGAAGCATTGACAGAGAAGGCACTGTCACCAAACGTCTGTGACTTAGTCCTGGTAAAGTGAGCAAAGGACCAGCCTCAACTGAACGAAGACTATGGGAGGGAGTATAAATATGGTGGAGTTCAGGGATTTATGATAGAGCAAAATTATTTAGAGCCTTGAAAGTCAGTAACAAGATCTTAAATTGAATATGTGAGTTTACTGGCAACCAATGTAGAGTTACGTTTAGGAGTGATATGCTGCCAAGGTCTAGTCTAGCTGCTGAGTACTGGACATACTGCAATCTCTTGAGAAGAGTGTTAGGGAACCCATTCTTTGAGACAAATAGGGACAAGATGTTTTGATGTTGTTTCACATTTGACACTAAAAGGATTTTAGGAAAAGAAGTGGAGTTTTTCATATTTGTAAGCAATTTTAAATTCCCTTATGTAGTAAGTATATAAAGATTTGATTGATCTTTTGATCTCTGGACCTACTATTTGATGTGTTTTGTGTATTTTGAGGTATTGTAAATTTTATAATTACTTCTCTTTTTAAAGTACTGCCTAACCTTTCTGATCCACCATATTTCTCACAGAAAAGACACATGACTCCACTCAATATTCCTATCCTGTTTTGCGGGCAAATTTATTACCTAGCTTTAATTTGCTTATGCTCTGCTTGTGACAGATCTGACAACATGATCAAAATAATGGTAAACAAACATGATGCTTTTTGTAGAAGGATTAAAATGGTCAGAATAAGAATGCACATTTGGAAACTACAAAAAAGTGTTGAAAATGAGGGCACCTCTTTTCACAAAAGGTTGTGGGAGTGTGGATAATAAACTGCCCAGCCTTTCTGTTGGAACTCATACCCATTCGTCTTTCAGAAAATTGCTCGAGAAGATCATGAGATAGTGTATTAAAAACAAAATGATCCAGATGTGTTGAATATGCTCTTTTTGTTTCTAAGCTTCCTTATGTTCTTCTTAAGCAGGACTGTACAACAACACAGTGTGAAGCAAAGAGGACATCTGAATACTGTGAACCTACCTCCTGTAGGAAGACTTCTTGTACACTATTATTAATTTCGGTAGAACTCTGGACTAACAGCTGTAGTCTTGCTGTCACTGGAAATCCTGTAAACATGAAAAAAAAATGGGGGGAAAACAAATTGAAAGGTTTAATAATCCAAACGGTTTTTAAGATGTGAATAAAAAATAAAATACAATAGCATACTGTATGTAAGACAAACCGCTCTGAGGTTTGCTTAGAGCATCATTAATCCTCACTGTCATGAACCCTTGTCTAACTAGACCTCTTTTGCCAGTTATAATCTTAGCATACTGTGAAGATAAATTGCCACTGCCTTCGCCCCAGTTGGTAGATGTTAGGAGAACAAAAAGGCTTTAAATACTACTTAGTCACATTCATTTGCTGAGACTGGTTGGCTAGTGTATAAAGTGTGTCTAGAAGGGAGGCTTGTTTAATTAGCCTCCTTTCTTGCATTCTTTTACTTAATCTACTGTACCACAATTGCGTGATTTTATTGTTTATTGTATTTTTCTGTACTTCAAAATCAAGTAACGATGGTTCACATGCAAGCTAAAATCAACCCACACAGGAGCAGAAAATGTATTTGTATTTGTATTTTTTACTCATTATTTAGAAATCATTCTAAGTTTATCAGAATACATTACAACCACATCTGGTTTGTAATAATATGCACTTTTGAAATTATATGGAACTATAAGAACTATGGACTGTCATGGACTTGAGATTTTAATACCCAGTGGTGCTATTGTTCCTTCTGTAATTGCTGTGGTTGTACTTGGAGATGTTGTTGTGGAGGTTATAGTAATTTAGACTAAAAACACCTGCCTCTGTGAGGTTCCTTGGTCAGGCAGTGAATTTCAAGTTAAGACTCAACCATGAAAACTCAGGAGCTTTCTGACTCACAGATACAGTCATTGACAAGCATGGAGGAGGAGAATGGTGGAAAGAATATAAAAGTCTATGAATATGAGCAGTCTGTCTAACCATCAAGAAATGGAAGTTGCAGCTTTCCAGCGGTTACTGCCTAGATGTCCCTCCAAACTGAGCACCTGGGCAATGAGGAAACTGTTAAGAGATGCCACTAGGAGGCCAACAACAATTTTGAAACAGCTACAGAGTTCATTTGAAGGGAATGCTTCTTCTCCGGAGTGAAAAGCTTGCCAATAGTGGTGTAAAGATAGATGGAGCATAGTTCTAGCAAAAACCTACAGGAAAGCCTATTTCAGACCTAAAACTGGGACAAAACGTAATCCATTTGGATATTAATTCAAACTACAGGACAGGAGATACTGTAAGTGTAGCATAAGAATAAGTGAGAGTATTGTATAACCCAGTCACTGACTTTAATCTTAGATTCTGTGGAAAGGCTTAAAAACTGTTGATTCACAATTGCTCAAGCAACAAGACAAAGCATGATCAAAAGAATGGGAAAGAATTGCACCACAACAGTATGCAAAGTCAATACAGATTTACCAAGAACAAGTTGCGTCTGTAATTGCTGTCAAAGGGCTTTTAACAAATATTGAGTTCATGGGTCTGAATATTTAAGCAATCAAGAATTTTACATTTTTGAGATCGGGAACAGCATTAGACGATTTCAGTTTCAATACTGATGTTATAAACAAAATATTAAAATATTAAAATATGTATGCATCATCTTGAAAGTTCACAAAACACCACGGGAAGAACCTGAATAATTTTGCAAGGCACTCTATGTTCAAATAGTTTTATTAACACAACATTAAAAACAAGAAGGTTGATTATGATAAATAACCTGTTATATTTATTCATTAAGTAACATAATTTGAAAAGTCTAAATATAAGATGAGACTATTTGGATCCATTTGTGATGGCAACAATATGATATACAGTATATAAATATATATACCATAATTAAATCTGAGAAAAAAAGGGAAATATAAAAACAGTAAGTTCAACCCAAAGTATTTTCTCCTTCCCATATATCCATCCTTTACATACTGTAAAATTTGGGGTCGTGGGGGACACAGAGAAAAACTGAGTGGGAACACTTTGATATAAACAAATGTGTTATAAGCACTGCTTAATGTGACTTACTTGATTGATTGCAAAAATATCATTGAGCATTGGACCTGAATTAAAGTTCTTGATTTCAGAGATACTGCACTCACCTGTAAATGTTGTGATGGACACTGGAGCCCCTTCAGTAACATTGTCTGCAGCTACGGCAACAACTTGCAGGGAGTAATTGCTTCCAGGGCTCAGCCCAGTGATCTGAACTGATGAAGTGCTCACTGTCAGAGACTGAGCAGTCGGTCCACTGACTTCAACTCTGTAGCTCCCTACATTTCCAGATGGAGCTGTCCAGCTCATAAGCAGGGAACTTGTGGTGATGTAAGTTGCACTCAAATTGGTGATGGAACCAGGCACTAAATGAGAGAAGAAAGACATTGAAAAGGGGAGAAGTTGTTGACTACACGCAACATATCTAGATAAAAATTGACAATATTTTATGTTGGAAAAAATGCAACATGAATTATAAGGCATTTTCTAGAAAAAAGGCAGATTTCACAAAAGTTGGCATATTTAATGAAAGCATAATTCAATGTGAATTTATTTGATATGATGAAAGATAAATGACAAGAGTGAAGATCAATATAAAATAATATGTCCTTTCCTCAAATCATTTTCTTATGCATCTCTATCAATGAAAATATGGCAATTCAATTTCAGAATTCCAGAAACTGATATTCTTGAAAGTGAGCTAAGGACTAAGATTTGGATGTGAATTTTAAATTCCTCATGTTGAACTTCCTGCACTCACCTGTAAATGTTGTGATGGAGACTGGAGACCCAACAGTAACATTGTCTGCAGCTACGGCAACAACTTGCAGGGAGTAATTGCTTCCAGGGCTCAGCCCAGTGATCTGAACTGATGAAGTGCTCACTGTCAGAGACTGAGCAGTCGGTCCACTGACTTCAACTCTGTAGCTCCCTACATTTCCAGATGGAGCTGTCCAGCTCAGAAGCAGGGAACTTGTGGTGATGCTTCTTATAGTTAAATTGGTGACAGAACCCGGCACTGAAAAAGCGAAATGGGGAAATAATTAAGGTTGTTCCTTTTCATTTTGTTGACATTTCATAAGATACCTTTTAAAAAAATCATAAAGTTGTTTGAATTGTAGACTACATTGAAAAATGCAAGGCAGTACTCTCAGACAATGTGTGATCTAAGTAAAATCCCAAAATGTTTCTAAAACTATTAGATTAATGATGAATTAAATATACACAAAACTGTAATGAGAAAATGAGTTTAAAAATAATAGATGATTTACTTAAAAGCTTCTTTTAGACTTTTCCATTAAAGTTTAACAACAGTAAAATAGCTTAAATGGAGCCACTGGACTTAGATAAATGTTTCAGACATGACTGAGCTTTGCATATGTATTACCATTTTTGACTTCAAAGATGTTACCCTCACCTGTAAATGTTGTGATGGACGTTGGAGCCCCAAAATTAATATTGTCTGCAGCTACAGCAACAACTTGCAGGGAGTAATTACTTCCAGGGCTCAACCCAGTGATCTGAACTGATGAAGTGCTCACTGTCAGAGACTGAGCAGTCGGTCCACTGACTTCAACTCTGTAGCTCCCTACATTTCCAGATGGAGCTGTCCAGCTCAGAAGCAGGGAACTTGTGGTGATGTCACTTGCAGTCAAATTGGTGATGGAACCAGGCACTGAATTAGAGAAAGAAAGATATATTGAAAAAGAGAGGATTTGACAAGTTTTTTACACTACACAAGATATCTAGATAAAAACTGATAACATATTATGTTGGAAAAAATCCAATATGAATCATAAGGCATTTTCTAGAAAAGGGCAGATTTCAGAAAAGTTGGCATGTTTAATGAAAGCATTATTCAATGTGAATTTATTTGATATGACGAAAGATAAATGACAAGAGTGAAGATCGATATAAAATATGTCCTTTCCTCTAATCATTGTCTTATACATCTCTATCATGAAAATATGACAATTCAATTTCAGAATTCCAGAAACTGATATTCTTAAGAGTGAGCTAAGGACTAAGATTTGGATGTGAATTTTAAATTCCTCGTGTTGAACTTCCTGCACTCACCTGTAAATGTTGTGATGGAGACTGGAGACCCAACAGTAACATTGTCTGCAGCTACAGCAACAACTTGCAGGGAGTAATTGCTTCCAGGGCTCAGCCCAGTGATCTGAACTGATGAAGTGCTCACTGTCAGAGACTGAGCAGTCGGTCCACTGACTTCAACTCTGTAGCTCCCTACATTTCCAGATGGAGCTGTCCAGCTCAGAAGCAGGGAACTTGTGGTGATGTAAGTTGCACTCAAATTGGTGATGGAACCAGGCACTGAATGAGAGAAGAAAGACATTGAAAAGGGGAGAATTTGAGAAGTTGTTGACTACACGCAACATATCTAGATAAAAACTGACAATATTTTATGTTGGAAAAAATGCAACATGAATTATAAGGCATTTTCTAGAAAAAAGGCAGATTTCACAAAAGTTGGCATATTTAATAAAAGCATAATTCAAAGTGAATTTATTTGATATGATGAAAGATAAATTACAAGAGTGAAGATCAATATAAAATAATATGTCCCTTCCTCAAATCATTTTCTTATGCATCTCTATCAATGAAAATATGGCAATTCAATTTCAGAATTCCAGAAACTGATATTCTTGAAAGTGAGCTGACTAAGATTTGGATGTGAATTTTAAATTCCTCGTGTTGAACTTCCTGCACTCACCTGTAAATGTTGTGATGGAGACTGGAGACCCAACAGTAACATTGTCTGCAGCTACGGCAACAACTTGCAGGGAGTAATTGCTTCCAGGGCTCAGCCCAGTGATCTGAACTGATGAAGTGCTCAATGTCAGAAACTGAGCAGTTGGTCCACTGACTTCAACTCTGTAGCTCCCTACATCTCCAGATGGAGCTGTCCAGCTCAGAACCAGTGAACTTGTGGTGATGCTTCTTGTAGTTAAACTGGTGACAGAACCTGGCACTGAAAAATAGAAATGGGGAAATAATTAAGGTTGTTCCTTTTTCATTTTGTTGACATTTCATAAGATACCTTTTAAAAAAATCATAAGGTTGCTTGACTTGTAGACTACATTGATAAATACAAGGCAGTACTCTCAGACAATGTGTGATCTAAGTAAAATCCCAAAATGTTTCTAAAACTATTATAGGTTAATGATGAATTAAATATACACAAAACTGTAATGAGAAAATGAGTTTAAAAATAATATATGATTTACTTAAAAGCTTCTTTTAGACTTTTCCATTAAAGTTTAACAACAGTAAAATAGCTTAAATGGAGCCACTGGACTTATTTGAATGTTTCAGACATGACTGAGCTTTGCATATGTATTACCATTTTTGACTTCAAAGATGTTAACCTCACCTGTAAATGTTGTGATGGACGTTGGAGCCCCAAAATTAATATTGTCTGCAGCTACGGCAAGAACTTGCAGGGAGTAATTGCTTCCAGGGCTCAGCCCAGTGATCTGAACTGATGAAGTGCTCACTGTCAGAGACTGAGCAGTCGGTCCACTGACTTCAACTCTGTAGCTCCCTACATTTCCAGATGGGGCTGTCCAGCTCAGAAGCAGGGAACTTGTGGTGATGTAAGTTGCACTCAAATTGGTGATGGAACCAGGCACTGAATGAGAGAAGAAAGACATTGAAAAGGGGAGAATTTGAGAAGTTGTTGACTACAGGCAACATATCTAGATAAAAATTGACAATATTTTATGCTGGAAAAAATGCAACATGAATTATAAGGCATTTTCCAGAAAAGGGCAGATTTCACAAAAGTTGGCATATTTAATGAAAGCATAATTCAACATGAATTTATATGATATGATGAAAGATAAATGACAAGAGTGAAGATCAATATAAAATAATATGTCCTTTCCTCAAATCATTGTCTTATACATCTCTATCATGAAATATGACAATTCAATTTCAGAATTCCAGAAACTGATATTCTTGAAAGTGAGCTAAGGACTAAGATTTGGATGTGAATTTTAAATTCCTCATGTTGAACTTCCTGCACTCACCTGTAAATGTTGTGATGGAGACTGGAGATCCAACAGTAACATTGTCTGCAGCTACGGCAACAACTTGCAGGGAGTAATTGCTTCCAGGGCTCAGCCCAGTGATCTGAACTGATGAAGTGCTCACTGTCAGAGACTGAGCAGTCGGTCCACTGACTTCAACTCTGTAGCTCCCTACATTTCCAGATGGAGCTGTCCAGCTCAGAAGCAGGGAACTTGTGGTGATGCTTCTTGTAGTTAAATTGGTGACAGAACCCGGTACTGAAAAAGCGAAATGGGGAAATAATTAAGGTTGTTCCTTTTTCATTTTGTTGACATTTCACAAGATACCTTTTAAAAAAATCATAAAGTTGTTTGAATTGTAGACTACATTGAAAAATGCAAGGCAGTACTCTCAGACAATGTGTGATCTAAGTAAAATCTCAGAATGTTTCTAAAACTATTAGATTAATGATGAATTAAATATACACAAAACTGTAATGAGAAAATGAGTTTAAAAATAATAGATGATTTACTTAAAAGCTTCTTTTAGACTTTTCCATTAAAGTTTAACAACAGTAAAATAGCTTAAATGGAGCCACTGGACTTATATAAATGTTTCAGACATGACTGAGCTTTGCATATATATTACCATTTTTGACTTCAAAGATGTTACCCTCACCTGTAAATGTTGTGATGGACGTTGGAGACCCAAAATTAATATTGTCTGCAGCTAAGGCAACAACTTGCAGGGAGTAATTGCTTCCAGGGCTCAGCCCAGTGATCTGAACTGATGAAGTGCTCACTGTCAGAGACTGAGCAATCGGTCCACTGACTTCAACTCTGTAGCTCCCTACATTTCCAGATGGAGCTGTCCAGCTCAGAAGCAGGGAACTTGTGGTGATGTCACTTGCAGTCAAATTGGTGATGGAACCAGGCACTGAATGAGAGAAAGAAAGATATATTGAAAAAGAGAGGATTTGACAAGTTTTTCACACTACACAAGATATCTAGATAAAAACATAACATTTTATGTTGGAAAATATCCAATATGAATCATAAGGCATTTTCTAGAAAAAGACAGATTTCACAAAAGTTGGCATGTTTAATGAAAGCATTATTCAACATGAATTTATTTTATATCATGAAAGATAAATGACAAAAATGAAAATCGATATAAAATAATATGCCCTTTCTCAAATCATTGTCTTATGCATCTCTATCAATGAAAATATGACAATTCACATTTAACTTCCAGAAACTGATATTCTTAAGAGTGAGCTAAGGACTAAGATTTGGATGTGAATTTTAAATTCCTCGTGTTGAACTTCCTGAACTCACCTGTAAATGTTGTGATGGAGACTGGAGACCCAACAGTAACATTGTCTGCAGCTACAGCAACAACCTGCAGGGAGTAATTGCTTCCAGGGCTCAGCCCAGTGATCTGAACTGATGAAGTGCTCACTGTCAGAGACTGAGCAGTCGGTCCACTGACTTCAACTCTGTAGCTCCCTAGATTTCCAGATGGAGCTGTCCAGCTCAGAAGCAGGGAACTTGTGGTGATGTCTCTTGCAGTCAAATTGGTGATGGAACCAGGCACTGAATGAGAGAAAGAAAGATATATTGAAAAAGAGAGGATTTGACAAGTTTTTCACACTACACAAGATATCTAGATAAAAACTGATAACATTTTATGTTGGAAAAAATCCAATATGAATCATAAGGCATTTTCTAGAAAAAGGCAGATCTCACAAAAGTTGGCATGTTTAATGAAAGCATTATTCAACGTGAATTTTTTGATATGATAAAAGCTAAATAACAAGAGTGAAGATCGATATAAAATAATATGTCCTTTCTCAAATCATTGTCTTATGCATCTCTATAAATGAAAATATGACAATTCAATTTCAGAATTCTAGAAACTGATATTCTTGAAAGTTAGCTAAGGACTAAGATTTGGATGTGAATTTTAAATTCCTCGTGTTGAACTTCCTGCACTCACCTGTAAATGTTGTGATGGAGACTGGAGACCCAACAGTAACATTGTCTGCAGCTACGGCAACAACCTGCAGGGAGTAATTGCTTCCAGGGCTCAGCCCAGTGATCTGAACTGATGAAGTGCTCACTGTCAGAGACTGAGCAGTCGGTCCACTGACTTCAACTCTGTAGCTCCCTACATTTCCAGATGGAGCTGTCCAGCTCAGAAGCAGGGAACTTGTGGTGATGTCACTTGCAGTCAAATTGGTGATGGAACCAGGCACTGAATGAGAGAAAGAAAGATATATTGAAAAAGAGAGGATTTGACAAGTTTTTCACACTACACAAGATATCTAGATAAAAACATAACATTTTATGTTGGAAAAAATCCAATATGAATCATAAGGCATTTTCTAGAAAAAGGCAGATTTCACAAAAGTTGGCATATTTAATAAAAGCATTATTCAACATGAATTTATTTTATATCATGAAAGATAAATGACAAAAATGAAGATAGATATAAAATAATATGCCCTTTCTCAAATCATTGTCTTGTGCATCTCTCTCAATGAAAATATGACAATTCACATTTACCTTCCAAAAACTGATATTCTTAAGAGTGAGCTAAGGACTAAGATTTGGATGTGAATTTTACATTCCTCGTGTTGAACTTCCTGCACTCACCTGTGAATGTTGTGATGGAGACTGGAGACCCAACAGTAACATTGTCTGCAGCTACAGCAACAACCTCCAGGGAGTAATTGCTTCCAGGGCTCAGCCCAGTGATCTGAACTGATGAAGTGCTCACTGTCAGAGACTGAGCAGTCAGTCCACTGACTTCAACTCTGTAGCTCCCTACATTTCCAGATGGAGCTGTCCAGCTCAGAAGCAGGGAACTTGTGGTGATGTTACTTGCAGTCAAATTGGTGATGGAACCAGACACTGAATGAGAGTAAAAAAGATATATTGAAAAAGTGAGGATTTGACAAGTTTTTCACACTACGCAAGATATCTAGATAAAAACTGATAACATTTTACGTTGGAAAAAATCCAATATGAATAATAAGGCATTTTCTAGAAAAAGGCAGATTTCACAAACCTTGGCATATTTAATGAAAGCATTATTCAACATGAATTTATTTTATATAATGAAAGATAAATGACAAAAATGAAGATCGATATAAAATAATATGCCCTTTCTCAAATCATTGTCTTATGCATCTCTATCAATGAAAATATGACAATTCACATTTAACTTCCAGAAACTGATATTCTTAAGAGTGAGCTAAGGACTAAGATTTGGATGTGAATTTTAAATTCCTCGTGTTGAACTTCCTGCACTCACCTGTAAATGTTGTGATGGAGACTGGAGACCCAACAGTAACATTGTCTGCAGCTACGGCAACAACCTGCAGGGAGTAATTGCTTCCAGGGCTCAGCCCAGTGATCTGAACTGATGAAGTGCTCACTGTCAGAGACTGAGCAGTCGGTCCACTGACTTCAACTCTGTAGCTCCCTACATTTCCAGATGGAGCTGTCCAGTTCAGAAGCAGGGAACTTGTGTTGATGTTACTTGCAGTCAAATTGGTGATGGACCCAGGCACTGAATTAGAGAAAGAAAGATATATTTAAAAAGAGAGGATTTGAAAAGTTTTTCACACTACACAAGATATCTAGATAAAAACTGATAACATTTTATGTTGGAATAAATCCAATATGAATCATAAGGCATTTTCTAGAAAAAGGCAGATTTCACAAAAGTTGGCATATTTAATGAAAGCTTTATTCAACATGAATTTATTTTATGTAATGAAAGATAAACGACAAAAATGAAGATCGATATAAAATAATATGACCTTTCTCAAATCATTGTCTTATGCATCTCTCTCAACGAAAATATGACAATTCACATTTAACTTCCAGAAACTGATATTCTTAAGAGTGAGCTAAGGACTAAGATTTGGATGTGAATTTTAAATTCCTCGTGTTGAACTTCCTGCACTCACCTGTAAATGTTGTGATGGAGACTGGAGACCCAACAGTAACATTGTCTGCAGCTACGGCAACAACCTGCAGGGAGTAATTGCTTCCAGGGCTCAGCCCAGTGATCTGAACTGATGAAGTGCTCACTGTCAGAGACTGAGCAGTCGGTCCACTGACTTCAACTCTGTAGCTCCCTACATTTCCAGATGGAGCTGTCCAGCTCAGAAGCAGGGAACTTGTGGTGATGTTACTTGCAGTCAAATTGGTGATGGAACCAGACACTGAATGAGAGTAAAAAAGATATATTGAAAAAGTGAGGATTTGACAAGTTTTTCACACTACGCAAGATATCTAGATAAAAACTGATAACATTTTACGTTGGAAAAAATCCAATATGAATAATAAGGCATTTTCTAGAAAAAGGCAGATTTCACAAACCTTGGCATATTTAATGAAAGCATTATTCAACATGAATTTATTTTATATAATGAAAGATAAATGACAAAAATGAAGATCGATATAAAATAATATGCCCTTTCTCAAATCATTGTCTTATGCATCTCTATCAATGAAAATATGACAATTCACATTTAACTTCCAGAAACTGATATTCTTAAGAGTGAGCTAAGGACTAAGATTTGGATGTGAATTTTAAATTCCTCGTGTTGAACTTCCTGCACTCACCTGTAAATGTTGTGATGGAGACTGGAGACCCAACAGTAACATTGTCTGCAGCTACGGCAACAACCTGCAGGGAGTAATTGCTTCCAGGGCTCAGCCCAGTGATCTGAACTGATGAAGTGCTCACTGTCAGAGACTGAGCAGTCGGTCCACTGACTTCAACTCTGTAGCTCCCTACATTTCCAGATGGAGCTGTCCAGCTCAGAAGCAGGGAACTTGTGGTGATGTTACTTGCAGTCAAATTGGTGATGGACCCAGGCACTGAATGAGAGAAAGAAATATATATTGAAAAAGAGGGGATTTGACAAGTTTTTCACACTACACAAGATATCTAGATAAAAACTGATAACATTTTATGTTGGAAAATATCCAATATGAATCATAAGGCATTTTGTAGAAAAAGACAGATTTCACAAAAGTTGGCATGTTTAATGAAAGCATTATTCAACATGAATTTATTTTATATCATGAAAGATAAATGACAAAAATGAAGATCGATATAAAATAATATGCCCTTTCTCAAATCATTGTCTTATGCATCTCTATCAATGAAAATATGACAATTCACATTTAACTTCCAGAAACTGATATTCTTAAGAGTGAGCTAAGGACTAAGATTTGGATGTGAATTTTAAATTCCTCGTGTTGAACTTCCTGCACTCACCTGTAAATGTTGTGATGGAGACTGGAGACCCAACAGTAACATTGTCTGCAGCTACGGCAACAACCTGCAGGGAGTAATTGCTTCCAGGGCTCAGCCCAGTGATCTGAACTGATGAAGTGCTCACTGTCAGAGACTGAGCAGTCGGTCCACTGACTTCAACTCTGTAGCTCCCTACATTTCCAGATGGAGCTGTCCAGCTCAGAAGCAGGGAACTTGTGGTGATGTGACTTGCAGTCAAATTGGTGATGGAACTAGGCACTGAATGAGAGAAAGAAAGATATATTGAAAAAGAGAGGATTTGACAAGTTTTTCACACTACACAAGATATCTAGATGAAAACTGATAACATTTTATGTTGGAAAAAATCCAATATGAATCATAAGGCATTTTCTAGAAAATGGCAGATTTCACAAAATTTGGCATATTTAATGAAAGCATTATTCAACATGAATTTATTTTATATCATGAAAGATAAGTGACAAAAATGAAGATCGATATAAAATAATATGCCCTTTCTCAAATCATTGTCTTATGCATCTCTATCAATGAAAATATGACAATTCACATTTAACTTCCAGAAACTGATATTCTTAAGAGTGAGCTAAGGACTAAGATTTGGATGTGAATTTTACATTCCTCGTGTTGAACTTCCTGCACTCACCTGTGAATGTTGTGATGGAGACTGGAGACCCAACAGTAACATTGTCTGCAGCTACAGCAACAACCTCCAGGGAGTAATTGCTTCCAGGGCTCAGCCCAGTGATCTGAACTGATGAAGTGCTTACTGTCAGAGACTGAGCAGTCGGTCCACTGACTTCAACTCTGTAGCTCCCTACATTTCCAGATGGAGCTGTCCAGCTCAGAAGAAGGGAACTTGTGGTGATGTTACTTGCAGTCAAATTGGTGATGGAACCAGACACTGAATGAGAGTAAAAAAGATATATTGAAAAAGTGAGGATTTGACAAGTTTTTCACACTACACAAGATATCTAGATAAAAAATGATAACATTTTATGTTGGAAAAAATCAAATATGAATCATAAGGCATTTTCTAGAAAAAGGCAGATCTCACAAAAGTTGGCATGTTTAATGAAAGCATTATTCAACGTGAATTTATTTGATATGATAAAAGCTAAATAACAAGAGTGAAGATCGATATAAAATAATATGCCCTTTCTCAAATTATTGTCTTATGCATCTCTATAAATCAAAATATGACAATTCACATTTAACTTCCAGAAACTGATATTCTTGAAAGTTAGTTAAGGACTAAGATTTGGATGTGAATTTTTAAATTCCTCGTGTTGAACTTCCTGCACTCACCTGTAAATGTTGTGATGGAGACTGGAGACCCAACAGTAACATTGTCTGCAGCTACAGCAACAACCTGCAGGGAGTAATTGCTTCCAGGGCTCAGCCCAGTGATCTGAACTGATGAAGTGCTCACTGTCAGAGACTGAGCAGTCGGTCCACTGACTTCAACTCTGTAGCTCCCTACATTTCCAGATGGAGCTGTCCAGCTCAGAAGCAGGGAACTTGTGGTGATGTCACTTGCAGTCAAATTGGTGATGGAACCAGGCACTGAATGAGAGAAAGAAATATATATTGAAAAAGAGGGGATTTGACAAGTTTTTCACACTACACAAGATATCTAGATAAAAACTGATAACATTTTATGTTGGAAAATATCCAATATGAATCATAAGGCATTTTCTAGAAAAAGGCAGATTTCACAAAAGTTGGCATGTTTAATGAAAGCATTATTCAACATGAATTTATTTTATATCATGAAAGATAAATGACAAAAATGAAAATCGATATAAAATAATATGCCCTTTCTCAAAGCATTGTCTTATGCATCTCTATCAATGAAAATATGACAATTCACATTTAACTTCCAGAAACTGATATTCTTAAGAGTGAGCTAAGGACTAAGATTTGGATGTGAATTTTTAAATTCCTCGTGTTGAACTTCCTGCACTCACCTGTAAATGTTGTGATGGAGACTGGAGACCCAACAGTAACATTGTCTGCAGCTACAGCAACAACCTGCAGGGAGTAATTGCTTCCAGGGCTCAGCCCAGTGATCTGAACTGATGAAGTGCTCACTGTCAGAGACTGAGCAGTCGGTCCACTGACTTCAACTCTGTAGCTCCCTACATTTCCAGATGGAGCTGTCCAGCTCAGAAGCAGGGAACTTGTGGTGATGTTACTTGCAGTCAAATTGGTGATGGAACCAGACACTGAATGAGAGTAAAAAAGATATATTGAAAAAGTGAGGATTTGACAAGTTTTTCACACTACGCAAGATATCTAGATAAAAACTGATAACATTTTACGTTGGAAAAAATCCAATATGAATAATAAGGCATTTTCTAGAAAAAGGCAGATTTCACAAACCTTGGCATATTTAATGAAAGCATTATTCAACATGAATTTATTTTATATAATGAAAGATAAATGACAAAAATGAAGATCGATATAAAATAATATGCCCTTTCTCAAATCATTGTCTTATGCATCTCTATCAATGAAAATATGACAATTCACATTTAACTTCCAGAAACTGATATTCTTAAGAGTGAGCTAAGGACTAAGATTTGGATGTGAATTTTAAATTCCTCGTGTTGAACTTCCTGCACTCACCTGTAAATGTTGTGATGGAGACTGGAGACCCAACAGTAACATTGTCTGCAGCTACGGCAACAACCTGCAGGGAGTAATTGCTTCCAGGGCTCAGCCCAGTGATCTGAACTGATGAAGTGCTCACTGTCAGAGACTGAGCAGTCGGTCCACTGACTTCAACTCTGTAGCTCCCTACATTTCCAGATGGAGCTGTCCAGTTCAGAAGCAGGGAACTTGTGTTGATGTTACTTGCAGTCAAATTGGTGATGGACCCAGGCACTGAATTAGAGAAAGAAAGATATATTTAAAAAGAGAGGATTTGAAAAGTTTTTCACACTACACAAGATATCTAGATAAAAACTGATAACATTTTATGTTGGAATAAATCCAATATGAATCATAAGGCATTTTCTAGAAAAAGGCAGATTTCACAAAAGTTGGCATATTTAATGAAAGCTTTATTCAACATGAATTTATTTTATGTAATGAAAGATAAACGACAAAAATGAAGATCGATATAAAATAATATGACCTTTCTCAAATCATTGTCTTATGCATCTCTCTCAACGAAAATATGACAATTCACATTTAACTTCCAGAAACTGATATTCTTAAGAGTGAGCTAAGGACTAAGATTTGGATGTGAATTTTAAATTCCTCGTGTTGAACTTCCTGCACTCACCTGTAAATGTTGTGATGGAGACTGGAGACCCAACAGTAACATTGTCTGCAGCTACGGCAACAACCTGCAGGGAGTAATTGCTTCCAGGGCTCAGCCCAGTGATCTGAACTGATGAAGTGCTCACTGTCAGAGACTGAGCAGTCGGTCCACTGACTTCAACTCTGTAGCTCCCTACATTTCCAGATGGAGCTGTCCAGCTCAGAAGCAGGGAACTTGTGGTGATGTTACTTGCAGTCAAATTGGTGATGGAACCAGACACTGAATGAGAGTAAAAAAGATATATTGAAAAAGTGAGGATTTGACAAGTTTTTCACACTACGCAAGATATCTAGATAAAAACTGATAACATTTTACGTTGGAAAAAATCCAATATGAATAATAAGGCATTTTCTAGAAAAAGGCAGATTTCACAAACCTTGGCATATTTAATGAAAGCATTATTCAACATGAATTTATTTTATATAATGAAAGATAAATGACAAAAATGAAGATCGATATAAAATAATATGCCCTTTCTCAAATCATTGTCTTATGCATCTCTATCAATGAAAATATGACAATTCACATTTAACTTCCAGAAACTGATATTCTTAAGAGTGAGCTAAGGACTAAGATTTGGATGTGAATTTTAAATTCCTCGTGTTGAACTTCCTGCACTCACCTGTAAATGTTGTGATGGAGACTGGAGACCCAACAGTAACATTGTCTGCAGCTACGGCAACAACCTGCAGGGAGTAATTGCTTCCAGGGCTCAGCCCAGTGATCTGAACTGATGAAGTGCTCACTGTCAGAGACTGAGCAGTCGGTCCACTGACTTCAACTCTGTAGCTCCCTACATTTCCAGATGGAGCTGTCCAGCTCAGAAGCAGGGAACTTGTGGTGATGTTACTTGCAGTCAAATTGGTGATGGAACCAGACACTGAATGAGAGTAAAAAAGATATATTGAAAAAGTGAGGATTTGACAAGTTTTTCACACTACGCAAGATATCTAGATAAAAACTGATAACATTTTACGTTGGAAAAAATCCAATATGAATAATAAGGCATTTTCTAGAAAAAGGCAGATTTCACAAACCTTGGCATATTTAATGAAAGCATTATTCAACATGAATTTATTTTATATAATGAAAGATAAATGACAAAAATGAAGATCGATATAAAATAATATGCCCTTTCTCAAATCATTGTCTTATGCATCTCTATCAATGAAAATATGACAATTCACATTTAACTTCCAGAAACTGATATTCTTAAGAGTGAGCTAAGGACTAAGATTTGGATGTGAATTTTAAATTCCTCGTGTTGAACTTCCTGCACTCACCTGTAAATGTTGTGATGGAGACTGGAGACCCAACAGTAACATTGTCTGCAGCTACGGCAACAACCTGCAGGGAGTAATTGCTTCCAGGGCTCAGCCCAGTGATCTGAACTGATGAAGTGCTCACTGTCAGAGACTGAGCAGTCGGTCCACTGACTTCAACTCTGTAGCTCCCTACATTTCCAGATGGAGCTGTCCAGCTCAGAAGCAGGGAACTTGTGGTGATGTCACTTGCAGTCAAATTGGTGATGGAACCAGGCACTGAATGAGAGAAAGAAATATATATTGAAAAAGAGGGGATTTGACAAGTTTTTCACACTACACAAGATATCTAGATAAAAACTGATAACATTTTATGTTGGAAAATATCCAATATGAATCATAAGGCATTTTGTAGAAAAAGACAGATTTCACAAAAGTTGGCATGTTTAATGAAAGCATTATTCAACATGAATTTATTTTATATCATGAAAGATAAATGACAAAAATGAAGATCGATATAAAATAATATGCCCTTTCTCAAATCATTGTCTTATGCATCTCTATCAATGAAAATATGACAATTCACATTTAACTTCCAGAAACTGATATTCTTAAGAGTGAGCTAAGGACTAAGATTTGGATGTGAATTTTAAATTCCTCGTGTTGAACTTCCTGCACTCACCTGTAAATGTTGTGATGGAGACTGGAGACCCAACAGTAACATTGTCTGCAGCTACAGCAACAACCTGCAGGGAGTAATTGCTTCCGGGGCTCAGCCCAGTGATCTGAACTGATGAAGTGCTCACTGTCAGAGACTGAGCAGTCGGTCCACTGACTTCAACTCTGTAGCTCCCTACATTTCCAGATGGAGCTGTCCAGCTCAGAAGCAGGGAACTTGTGGTGATGTTACTTGCAGTCAAATTGGTGATGGACCCAGGCACTGAATGAGAGAAAGAAATATATATTTGAAAAGAGAGGATTTGAAAAGTTTTTCACACTATACAAGATATCTAGATAAAAACTGATAACATTTTACGTTGGAAAAAATCCAATATGAATCATAAGGCATTTTCCAGAAAAAGGCAGATTTCACAAACCTTGGCATATTTAATTAAAGCATTATTCAACATGAATTTATATCATATAATGAAAGATAAATGACAAAAATGAAGATCGATATAAAATAATATGCCCTTTCGCAAATCATTGTCTTATGCATCTCTATCAATGAAAATATGACAATTCACATTTAACTTCCAGAAACTGATATTCTTAAGAGTGAGCTAAGGACTAAGATTTGGATGTGAATTTTAAATTCCTCGTGTTGAACTTCCTGCACTCACCTGTAAATGTTGTGATGGAGACTGGAGACCCAACAGTAACATTGTCTGCAGCTACGGCAACAACCTGCAGGGAGTAATTGCTTCCAGGGCTCAGCCCAGTGATCTGAACTGATGAAGTGCTCACTGTCAGAGACTGAGCAGTCGGTCCACTGACTTCAACTCTGTAGCTCCCTACATTTCCAGATGGAGCTGTCCAGCTCAGAAGCAGGGAACTTGTGGTGATGTGACTTGCAGTCAAATTGGTGATGGAACTAGGCACTGAATGAGAGAAAGAAATATACATTTAAAAAGAGAGGATTTGACAAGTTTTTCACACTACACAAGATATCTAGATGAAAACTGATAACATTTTATGTTGGAAAAAATCCAATATGAATCATAAGGCATTTTCTAGAAAATGGCAGATTTCACAAAATTTGGCATATTTAATGAAAGCATTATTCAACATGAATTTATTTTATATCATGAAAGATAAGTGACAAAAATGAAGATCGATATAAAATAATATGCCCTTTCTCAAATCATTGTCTTATGCATCTCTATCAATGAAAATATGACAATTCACATTTAACTTCCAGAAACTGATATTCTTAAGAGTGAGCTAAGGACTAAGATTTGGATATGAATTTTACATTCCTCGTGTTGAACTTCCTGCACTCACCTGTGAATGTTGTGATGGAGACTGGAGACCCAACAGTAACATTGTCTGCAGCTACAGCAACAACCTCCAGGGAGTAATTGCTTCCAGGGCTCAGCCCAGTGATCTGAACTGATGAAGTGCTTACTGTCAGAGACTGAGCAGTCGGTCCACTGACTTCAACTCTGTAGCTCCCTACATTTCCAGATGGAGCTGTCCAGCTCAGAAGAAGGGAACTTGTGGTGATGTTACTTGCAGTCAAATTGGTGATGGAACCAGACACTGAATGAGAGTAAAAAAGATATATTGAAAAAGTGAGGATTTGACAAGTTTTTCACACTACACAAGATATCTAGATAAAAAATGATAACATTTTATGTTGGAAAAAATCAAATATGAATCATAAGGCATTTTCTAGAAAAAGGCAGATCTCACAAAAGTTGGCATGTTTAATGAAAGCATTATTCAACGTGAATTTATTTGATATGATAAAAGCTAAATAACAAGAGTGAAGATCGATATAAAATAATATGCCCTTTCTCAAATTATTGTCTTATGCATCTCTATAAATCAAAATATGACAATTCAATTTCAGAATTCCAGAAACTGATATTCTTGAAAGTTAGTTAAGGACTAAGATTTGGATGTGAATTTTTAAATTCCTCGTGTTGAACTTCCTGCACTCACCTGTAAATGTTGTGATGGAGACTGGAGACCCAACAGTAACATTGTCTGCAGCTACAGCAACAACCTGCAGGGAGTAATTGCTTCCAGGGCTCAGCCCAGTGATCTGAACTGATGAAGTGCTCACTGTCAGAGACTGAGCAGTCGGTCCACTGACTTCAACTCTGTAGCTCCCTACATTTCCAGATGGAGCTGTCCAGCTCAGAAGCAGGGAACTTGTGGTGATGTCACTTGCAGTCAAATTGGTGATGGAACCAGGCACTGAATGAGAGAAAGAAATATATATTGAAAAAGAGGGGATTTGACAAGTTTTTCACACTACACAAGATATCTAGATAAAAACTGATAACATTTTATGTTGGAAAATATCCAATATGAATCATAAGGCATTTTCTAGAAAAAGGCAGATTTCACAAAAGTTGGCATGTTTAATGAAAGCATTATTCAACATGAATTTATTTTATATCATGAAAGATAAATGACAAAAATGAAAATCGATATAAAATAATATGCCCTTTCTCAAAGCATTGTCTTATGCATCTCTATCAATGAAAATATGACAATTCACATTTAACTTCCAGAAACTGATATTCTTAAGAGTGAGCTAAGGACTAAGATTTGGATGTGAATTTTTAAATTCCTCGTGTTGAACTTCCTGCACTCACCTGTAAATGTTGTGATGGAGACTGGAGACCCAACAGTAACATTGTCTGCAGCTACAGCAACAACCTGCAGGGAGTAATTGCTTCCAGGGCTCAGCCCAGTGATCTGAACTGATGAAGTGCTCACTGTCAGAGACTGAGCAGTCGGTCCACTGACTTCAACTCTGTAGCTCCCTACATTTCCAGATGGAGCTGTCCAGCTCAGAAGCAGGGAACTTGTGGTGATGTTACTTGCAGTCAAATTGGTGATGGAACCAGACACTGAATGAGAGTAAAAAAGATATATTGAAAAAGTGAGGATTTGACAAGTTTTTCACACTACGCAAGATATCTAGATAAAAACTGATAACATTTTACGTTGGAAAAAATCCAATATGAATAATAAGGCATTTTCTAGAAAAAGGCAGATTTCACAAACCTTGGCATATTTAATGAAAGCATTATTCAACATGAATTTATTTTATATAATGAAAGATAAATGACAAAAATGAAGATCGATATAAAATAATATGCCCTTTCTCAAATCATTGTCTTATGCATCTCTATCAATGAAAATATGACAATTCACATTTAACTTCCAGAAACTGATATTCTTAAGAGTGAGCTAAGGACTAAGATTTGGATGTGAATTTTAAATTCCTCGTGTTGAACTTCCTGCACTCACCTGTAAATGTTGTGATGGAGACTGGAGACCCAACAGTAACATTGTCTGCAGCTACGGCAACAACCTGCAGGGAGTAATTGCTTCCAGGGCTCAGCCCAGTGATCTGAACTGATGAAGTGCTCACTGTCAGAGACTGAGCAGTCGGTCCACTGACTTCAACTCTGTAGCTCCCTACATTTCCAGATGGAGCTGTCCAGTTCAGAAGCAGGGAACTTGTGTTGATGTTACTTGCAGTCAAATTGGTGATGGACCCAGGCACTGAATTAGAGAAAGAAAGATATATTTAAAAAGAGAGGATTTGAAAAGTTTTTCACACTACACAAGATATCTAGATAAAAACTGATAACATTTTATGTTGGAATAAATCCAATATGAATCATAAGGCATTTTCTAGAAAAAGGCAGATTTCACAAAAGTTGGCATATTTAATGAAAGCTTTATTCAACATGAATTTATTTTATGTAATGAAAGATAAACGACAAAAATGAAGATCGATATAAAATAATATGACCTTTCTCAAATCATTGTCTTATGCATCTCTCTCAACGAAAATATGACAATTCACATTTAACTTCCAGAAACTGATATTCTTAAGAGTGAGCTAAGGACTAAGATTTGGATGTGAATTTTAAATTCCTCGTGTTGAACTTCCTGCACTCACCTGTAAATGTTGTGATGGAGACTGGAGACCCAACAGTAACATTGTCTGCAGCTACGGCAACAACCTGCAGGGAGTAATTGCTTCCAGGGCTCAGCCCAGTGATCTGAACTGATGAAGTGCTCACTGTCAGAGACTGAGCAGTCGGTCCACTGACTTCAACTCTGTAGCTCCCTACATTTCCAGATGGAGCTGTCCAGCTCAGAAGCAGGGAACTTGTGGTGATGTTACTTGCAGTCAAATTGGTGATGGAACCAGACACTGAATGAGAGTAAAAAAGATATATTGAAAAAGTGAGGATTTGACAAGTTTTTCACACTACGCAAGATATCTAGATAAAAACTGATAACATTTTACGTTGGAAAAAATCCAATATGAATAATAAGGCATTTTCTAGAAAAAGGCAGATTTCACAAACCTTGGCATATTTAATGAAAGCATTATTCAACATGAATTTATTTTATATAATGAAAGATAAATGACAAAAATGAAGATCGATATAAAATAATATGCCCTTTCTCAAATCATTGTCTTATGCATCTCTATCAATGAAAATATGACAAATCACATTTAACTTCCAGAAACTGATATTCTTAAGAGTGAGCTAAGGACTAAGATTTGGATGTGAATTTTAAATTCCTCGTGTTGAACTTCCTGCACTCACCTGTAAATGTTGTGATGGAGACTGGAGACCCAACAGTAACATTGTCTGCAGCTACGGCAACAACCTGCAGGGAGTAATTGCTTCCAGGGCTCAGCCCAGTGATCTGAACTGATGAAGTGCTCACTGTCAGAGACTGAGCAGTCGGTCCACTGACTTCAACTCTGTAGCTCCCTACATTTCCAGATGGAGCTGTCCAGCTCAGAAGCAGGGAACTTGTGGTGATGTCACTTGCAGTCAAATTGGTGATGGAACCAGGCACTGAATGAGAGAAAGAAATATATATTGAAAAAGAGGGGATTTGACAAGTTTTTCACACTACACAAGATATCTAGATAAAAACTGATAACATTTTATGTTGGAAAATATCCAATATGAATCATAAGGCATTTTGTAGAAAAAGACAGATTTCACAAAAGTTGGCATGTTTAATGAAAGCATTATTCAACATGAATTTATTTTATATCATGAAAGATAAATGACAAAAATGAAGATCGATATAAAATAATATGCCCTTTCTCAAATCATTGTCTTATGCATCTCTATCAATGAAAATATGACAATTCACATTTAACTTCCAGAAACTGATATTCTTAAGAGTGAGCTAAGGACTAAGATTTGGATGTGAATTTTAAATTCCTCGTGTTGAACTTCCTGCACTCACCTGTAAATGTTGTGATGGAGACTGGAGACCCAACAGTAACATTGTCTGCAGCTACAGCAACAACCTGCAGGGAGTAATTGCTTCCGGGGCTCAGCCCAGTGATCTGAACTGATGAAGTGCTCACTGTCAGAGACTGAGCAGTCGGTCCACTGACTTCAACTCTGTAGCTCCCTACATTTCCAGATGGAGCTGTCCAGCTCAGAAGCAGGGAACTTGTGGTGATGTTACTTGCAGTCAAATTGGTGATGGACCCAGGCACTGAATGAGAGAAAGAAATATATATTTGAAAAGAGAGGATTTGAAAAGTTTTTCACACTATACAAGATATCTAGATAAAAACTGATAACATTTTACGTTGGAAAAAATCCAATATGAATCATTAGGCATTTTCTAGAAAAAGGCAGATTTCACAACAGTTGGCATATTTAATGAAAGCATTATTCAACATGAATTTATTTAATATAATGAAAGATAAATGACAAAAATGAAGATCGATATAAAATAATATGCCCTTTCTCAAATCATTGTCTTATGCATCTCTATCAATGAAAATATGACAATTCACATTTAACTTCCAGAAACTGATATTCTTAAGAGTGAGCTAAGGACTAAGATTTGGATGTGAATTTTAAATTCCTCGTGTTGAACTTCCTGCACTCACCTGTAAATGTTGTGATGGAGACTGGAGACCCAACAGTAACATTGTCTGCAGCTACAGCAACAACCTGCAGGGAGTAATTGCTTCCAGGGCTCAGCCCAGTGATCTGAACTGATGAAGTGCTCACTGTCAGAGACTGAGCAGTCGGTCCACTGACTTCAACTCTGTAGCTCCCTACATTTCCAGATGGAGCTGTCCAGCTCAGAAGCAGGGAACTTGTGGTGATGTTACTTGCAGTCAAATTGGTGATGGACCCAGGCACTGAATGAGAGAAAGAAATATACATTTAAAAAGAGAGGATTTGAAAAGTTTTTCACACTACACAAGATATCTAGATAAAAACTGATAACATTTTATGTTGGAAAAAATCCAATATGACTCAAAAGGCATTTTCTAAAAAAAGGCAGATTTCACAAACCTTGGCATATTTAATGAAAGCATTATTCAACGTGAATTTATTTTATATAATGAAAGATAAATGACAAAAATGAAGATCGATATAAAATAATATGCCCTTTCTCAAATCATTGTCTTATGCATCTCTATCAATGAAAATATGACAATTCACATTTAACTTCCAGAAACTGATATTCTTAAGAGTGAGCTAAGGACTAAGATTTGGATGTGAATTTTAAATTCCTCGTGTTGAACTTCCTGCACTCACCAGTAAATGTTGTGATGGAGACTGGAGACCCAACAGTAACATTGTCTGCAGCTACGGCAACAACCTGCAGGGAGTAATTGCTTCCAGGGCTCAGCCCAGTGATCTGAACTGATGAAGTGCTCACTGTCAGAGACTGAGCAGTCGGTCCATTGACTTCAACTCTGTAGCTCCCTACATTTCCAGATGGAGCTGTCCAGATCAGAAGCAGGGAACTTGTGGTGATGTTACTTGCAGTCAAACTGGTGATGGACCCAGGCACTGAATGAGAGAAAGAAATAAATATTTGAAAAGAGAGGATTTGAAAAGTTTTTCACACTATACAAGATATCTAGATAAAAACTGATAACATTTTACGTTGGAAAAAATCCAATATGAATCATAAGGCATTTTCTAGAAAAAGGCAGATTTCACAAACCTTGGCATATTTAATGAAAGCATTATTCAACATGAATTTATTTCATATAATGAAAGATAAATGACAAAAATGAAGATCGATATAAAATAATATGCCCTTTCTCAAATCATTGTCTTATGCATCTCTATCAATGAAAATATGACAATTCACATTTAACTTCCAGAAACTGATATTCTTAAGAGTGAGCTAAGGACTAAGATTTGGATGTGAATTTTAAATTCCTCGTGTTGAACTTCCTGCACTCACCTGTAAATGTTGTGATGGAGACTGGAGACCCAACAGTAACATTGTCTGCAGCTACAGCAACAACCTGCAGGGAGTAATTGCTTCCAGGGCTCAGCCCAGTGATCTGAACTGATGAAGTGCTCACTGTCAGAGACTGAGCAGTCGGTCCACTGACTTCAACTCTGTAGCTCCCTACATTTCCAGATGGAGCTGTCCAGCTCAGAAGCAGGGAACTTGTGGTGATGTTACTTGCAGTCAAATTGGTGAAGGACCCAGGCACTGAATGAGAGAAAGAAATATATATTTGAAAAGAGAGGATTTGCAAAGTTTTTCACACTATACAAGATATCTAGATAAAAACTGATAACATTTTACGTTGGAAAAAATCCAATATGAATCATAAGGCATTTTCTAGAAAAAGGCAGATTTCACAAACCTTGGCATATTTAATGAAAGCATTATTCAACATGAATTTATTTTATATAATGAAAGATAAATGACAAAAATGAAGATCGATATAAAATAATATGCCCGTTCTCAAATCATTGTCTTATGCATCTCTATCAATGAAAATATGACAATTCACATTTAACTTCCAGAAACTGATATTCTTAAGAGTGAGCTAAGGACTAAGATTTGGATGTGAATTTTAAATTCCTCGTGTTGAACTTCCTGCACTCACCTGTAAATGTTGTGATGGAGACTGGAGACCCAACAGTAACATTGTCTGCAGCTACAGCAACAACCTGCAGGGAGTAATTGCTTCCGGGGCTCAACCCAGTGATCTGAACTGATGAAGTGCTCACTGTCAGAGACTGAGCAGTCGGTCCACTGACTTTAACTCTGTAGCTCCCTACATTTCCAGATGGAGCTGTCCAGCTCAGAAGCAGGGAACTTGTGGTGATGTTACTTGCAGTCAAATTGGTGATGGACCCAGGCACTGAATGAGAGAAAGAAATATATATTTAAAAAGAGAGGATTTGAAAAGTTTTTCACACTATACAAGATATCTAGATAAAAACTGATAACATTTTACGGTGGAAAAAATCCAATATGAATCATAAGGCATTTTCCAGAAAAAGGCAGATTTCACAAACCTTGGCATATTTAATGAAAGCATTATTCAACATGAATTTATTTCATATAATGAAAGATAAATGACAAAAATGAAGATCGATATAAAATAATATGCCCTTTCTCAAATCATTGTCTTATGCATCTCTATCAATGAAAATATGACAATTCACATTTAACTTCCAGAAACTGATATTCTTAAGAGTGAGCTAAGGACTAAGATTTGGATGTGAATTTTAAATTCCTCGTGTTGAACTTCCTGCACTCACCTGTAAATGTTGTGATGGAGACTGGAGACCCAACAGTAACATTGTCTGCAGCTACGGCAACAACCTGCAGGGAGTAATTGCTTCCAGGGCTCAGCCCAGTGATCTGAACTGATGAAGTGCTCACTGTCAGAGACTGAGCAGTCGGTCCACTGACTTCAACTCTGTAGCTCCCTACATTTCCAGATGGAGCTGTCCAGCTCAGAAGCAGGGAACTTGTGGTGATGTTACTTGCAGTCAAATTGGTGATTGACCCAGGCACTGAATGAGAGAAAGAAATATACATTTAAAAAGAGAGGATTTGACAAGTTTTTCACACTATACAAGATATCTAGATAAAAACTGATAACATTTTACGTTGGAAAAAATCCAATATGAATCATAAGGCATTTTCTAGAAAAAGGCAGATTTCACAAACCTTGGCATATTTAATGAAAGCATTATTCAACATGAATTTATTTCATATAATGAAAGATAAATGACAAAAATGAAGATCGATATAAAATAATATGCCCTTTCTCAAATCATTGTCTTATGCATCTCTATCAATGAAAATATGACAATTCACATTTAACTTCCAGAAACTGATATTCTTAAGAGTGAGCTAAGGACTAAGATTTGGATGTGAATTTTAAATTCCTCGTGTTGAACTTCCTGCACTCACCTGTAAATGTTGTGATGGAGACTGGAGACCCAACAGTAACATTGTCTGCAGCTACAGCAACAACCTGCAGGGAGTAATTGCTTCCAGGGCTCAGCCCAGTGATCTGAACTGATGAAGTGCTCACTGTCAGAGACTGAGCAGTCGGTCCACTGACTTCAACTCTGTAGCTCCCTACATTTCCAGATGGAGCTGTCCAGCTCAGAAGCAGGGAACTTGTGGTGATGTTACTTGCAGTCAAATTGGTGAAGGACCCAGGCACTGAATGAGAGAAAGAAATATATATTTGAAAAGAGAGGATTTGCAAAGTTTTTCACACTATACAAGATATCTAGATAAAAACTGATAACATTTTACGTTGGAAAAAATCCAATATGAATCATAAGGCATTTTCTAGAAAAAGGCAGATTTCACAAACCTTGGCATATTTAATGAAAGCATTATTCAACATGAATTTATTTTATATAATGAAAGATAAATGACAAAAATGAAGATCGATATAAAATAATATGCCCGTTCTCAAATCATTGTCTTATGCATCTCTATCAATGAAAATATGACAATTCACATTTAACTTCCAGAAACTGATATTCTTAAGAGTGAGCTAAGGACTAAGATTTGGATGTGAATTTTAAATTCCTCGTGTTGAACTTCCTGCACTCACCTGTAAATGTTGTGATGGAGACTGGAGACCCAACAGTAACATTGTCTGCAGCTACAGCAACAACCTGCAGGGAGTAATTGCTTCCGGGGCTCAACCCAGTGATCTGAACTGATGAAGTGCTCACTGTCAGAGACTGAGCAGTCGGTCCACTGACTTTAACTCTGTAGCTCCCTACATTTCCAGATGGAGCTGTCCAGCTCAGAAGCAGGGAACTTGTGGTGATGTTACTTGCAGTCAAATTGGTGATGGACCCAGGCACTGAATGAGAGAAAGAAATATATATTTAAAAAGAGAGGATTTGAAAAGTTTTTCACACTATACAAGATATCTAGATAAAAACTGATAACATTTTACGGTGGAAAAAATCCAATATGAATCATAAGGCATTTTCCAGAAAAAGGCAGATTTCACAAACCTTGGCATATTTAATGAAAGCATTATTCAACATGAATTTATTTCATATAATGAAAGATAAATGACAAAAATGAAGATCGATATAAAATAATATGCCCTTTCTCAAATCATTGTCTTATGCATCTCTATCAATGAAAATATGACAATTCACATTTAACTTCCAGAAACTGATATTCTTAAGAGTGAGCTAAGGACTAAGATTTGGATGTGAATTTTAAATTCCTCGTGTTGAACTTCCTGCACTCACCTGTAAATGTTGTGATGGAGACTGGAGACCCAACAGTAACATTGTGTGCAGCTACGGCAACAACCTGCAGGGAGTAATTGCTTCCAGGGCTCAGCCCAGTGATCTGAACTGATGAAGTGCTCACTGTCAGAGACTGAGCAGTCGGTCCACTGACTTCAACTCTGTAGCTCCCTACATTTCCAGATGGAGCTGTCCAGCTCAGAAGCAGGGAACTTGTGGTGATGTTACTTGCAGTCAAATTGGTGATTGACCCAGGCACTGAATGAGAGAAAGAAATATACATTTAAAAAGAGAGGATTTGACAAGTTTTTCACACTATACAAGATATCTAGATAAAAACTGATAACATTTTATGTTGGAAAAAATCCAGTATGAATCATTAGGCATTTTCTAGAAAAAGGCAGATTTCACAACAGTTGGCATATTTAATGAAAGCATTATTCAACATGAATTTATTTTATATAATGAAAGATAAATGACAAAAATGAAGATCGATATAAAATAATATGCCCTTTCTCAAATCATTGTCTTATGCATCTCTATCAATGAAAATATGACAATTCACATTTAACTTGCAGAAACTGATATTCTTAAGAGTGAGCTAAGGACTAAGATTTGGATGTGAATTTTAAATTCCTCGTGTTTAACTTCCTGCACTCACCTGTAAATGTTGTGATGGAGACTGGAGACCCAACAGTAACATTGTCTGCAGCTACAGCAACAACCTGCAGGGAGTAATTGCTTCCGGGGCTCAGCCCAGTAATCTGAACTGATGAAGTGCTCACTGTCAGAGACTGAGCAGTCGGTCCACTGACTTCAACTCTGTAGCTCCCTACATTTCCAGATGGAGCTGTCCAGCTCAGAAGCAGGGAACTTGTGGTGATGTTACTTGCAGTCAAATTGGTGATGGACCCAGGCACTGAATGAGAGAAAGAAATATATATTTGAAAAGAGAGGATTTGAAAAGTTTTTCACACTATACAAGATATCTAGATAAAAACTGATAACATTTTACGTCGGAAAAAATCCAATATGAATCATAAGGCATTTTCCAGAAAAAGGCAGATTTCACAAACCTTGGCATATTTAATTAAAGCATTATTCAACATGAATTTATTTCATATAATGAAAGATAAATGACAAAAATGAAGATCGATATAAAATAATATGCCCTTTCTCAAATCATTGTCTTATGCATCTCTATCAATGAAAATATGACAATTCACATTTAACTTCCAGAAACTGATATTCTTAAGAGTGAGCTAAGGACTAAGATTTGGATGTGAATTTTAAATTCCTCGTGTTGAACTTCCTGCACTCACCTGTAAATGTTGTGATGGAGACTGGAGACCCAACAGTAACATTGTCTGCAGCTACGGCAACAACCTGCAGGGAGTAATTGCTTCCAGGGCTCAGCCCAGTGATCTGAACTGATGAAGTGCTCACTGTCAGAGACTGAGCAGTCGGTCCACTGACTTCAACTCTGTAGCTCCCTACATTTCCAGATGGAGCTGTCCAGCTCAGAAGCAGGGAACTTGTGGTGATGTTACTTGCAGTCAAATTGGTGATGGACCCAGGCACTGAATGAGAGAAAGAAATATACATTTAAAAAGAGAGGATTTGAAAAGTTTTTCACACTACACAAGATATCTAGATAAAAACTGATAACATTTTATGTTGGAAAAAATCCAATATGACTCAAAAGGCATTTTCTAAAAAAAGGCAGATTTCACAAACCTTGGCATATTTAATGAAAGCATTATTCAACGTGAATTTATTTTATATAATGAAAGATAAATGACAAAAATGAAGATCGATATAAAATAATATGCCCTTTCTCAAATCATTGTCTTATGCATCTCTATCAATGAAAATATGACAATTCACATTTAACTTCCAGAAACTGATATTCTTAAGAGTGAGCTAAGGACTAAGATTTGGATGTGAATTTTAAATTCCTCGTGTTGAACTTCCTGCACTCACCAGTAAATGTTGTGATGGAGACTGGAGACCCAACAGTAACATTGTCTGCAGCTACGGCAACAACCTGCAGGGAGTAATTGCTTCCAGGGCTCAGCCCAGTGATCTGAACTGATGAAGTGCTCACTGTCAGAGACTGAGCAGTCGGTCCATTGACTTCAACTCTGTAACTCCCTACATTTCCAGATGGAGCTGTCCAGCTCAGAAGCAGGGAACTTGTGGTGATGTTACTTGCAGTCAAATTGGTGATGGACCCAGGCACTGAATGAGAGAAAGAAATATATATTTGAAAAGAGAGGATTTGAAAAGTTTTTCACACTATACAAGATATCTAGATAAAAACTGATAACATTTTACGTTGGAAAAAATCCAATATGAATCATTAGGCATTTTCTAGAAAAAGGCAGATTTCACAACAGTTGGCATATTTAATGAAAGCATTATTCAACATGAATTTATTTTATATAATGAAAGAGAAATGACAAAAATGAAGATCGATATAAAATAATATGCCCTTTCTCAAATCATTGTCTTATGCATCTCTATCAATGAAAATATGACAATTCACATTTAACTTCCAGAAACTGATATTCTTAAGAGTGAGCTAAGGACTAAGATTTGGATGTGAATTTTAAATTCCTCGTGTTGAACTTCCTGCACTCACCTGTAAATGTTGTGATGGAGACTGGAGACCCAACAGTAACATTGTCTGCAGCTACGGCAACAACCTGCAGGGAGTAATTGCTTCCGGGGCTCAGCCCAGTGATCTGAACTGATGAAGTGCTCACTGTCAGAGACTGAGCAGTCGGTCCACTGACTTCAACTCTGTAGCTCCCTACATTTCCAGATGGAGCTGTCCAGCTCAGAAGCAGGGAACTTGTGGTGATGTTACTTGCAGTCAAATTGGTGATGGACCCAGGCACTGAATGAGAGAAAGAAATATATATTTGAAAAGAGAGGATTTGAAAAGTTTTTCACACTATACAAGATATCTAGATAAAAACTGATAACATTTTACATTGGAAAAAATCCAATATGAATCATAAGGCATTTTCCAGAAAAAGGCAGATTTCACAAACCTTGGCATATTTAATGAAAGCATTATTCAACATGAATTTATTTCATATAATGAAAGATAAATGACAAAAATGAAGATCGATATAAAATAATATGCCCTTTCTCAAATCATTGTCTTATGCATCTCTATCAATGAAAATATGACAATTCACATTTAACTTCCAGAAACTGATATTCTTAAGAGTGAGCTAAGGACTAAGATTTGGATGTGAATTTTAAATTCCTCGTGTTGAACTTCCTGCACTCACCTGTAAATGTTGTGATGGAGACTGGAGACCCAACAGTAACATTGTCTGCAGCTACGGCAACAACCTGCAGGGAGTAATTGCTTCCAGGGCTCAGCCCAGTGATCTGAACTGATGAAGTGCTCACTGTCAGAGACTGAGCAGTCGGTCCACTGACTTCAACTCTGTAGCTCCCTACATTTCCAGATGGAGCTGTCCAGCTCAGAAGCAGGGAACTTGTGGTGATGTTACTTGCAGTCAAATTGGTGATGGACCCAGGCACTGAATGAGAGAAAGAAATATACATTTAAAAAGAGAGGATTTGAAAAGTTTTTCACACTACACAAGATATCTAGATAAAAACTGATAACATTTTATGTTGGAAAAAATCCAATATGACTCAAAAGGCATTTTCTAAAAAAAGGCAGATTTCACAAACCTTGGCATATTTAATGAAAGCATTATTCAACGTGAATTTATTTTATATAATGAAAGATAAATGACAAAAATGAAGATCGATATAAAATAATATGCCCGTTCTCAAATCATTGTCTTATGCATCTCTATCAATGAAAATATGACAATTCACATTTAACTTCCAGAAACTGATATTCTTAAGAGTGAGCTAAGGACTAAGATTTGGATGTGAATTTTAAATTCCTCGTGTTGAACTTCCTGCACTCACCAGTAAATGTTGTGATGGAGACTGGAGACCCAACAGTAACATTGTCTGCAGCTACGGCAACAACCTGCAGGGAGTAATTGCTTCCAGGGCTCAGCCCAGTGATCTGAACTGATGAAGTGCTCACTGTCAGAGACTGAGCAGTCGGTCCATTGACTTCAACTCTGTAGCTCCCTACATTTCCAGATGGAGCTGTCCAGATCAGAAGCAGGGAACTTGTGGTGATGTTACTTGCAGTCAAATTGGTGATGGACCCAGGCACTGAATGAGAGAAAGAAATAAATATTTGAAAAGAGAGGATTTGAAAAGTTTTTCACACTATACAAGATATCTAGATAAAAACTGATAACATTTTACGTTGGAAAAAATCCAATATGAATCATAAGGCATTTTCTAGAAAAAGGGAGATTTCACAAACCTTGGCATATTTAATGAAAGCATTATTCAACATGAATTTATTTTATATAATGAAAGATAAATGACAAAAATGAAGATCGATATAAAATAATATGCCCGTTCTCAAATCATTGTCTTATGCATCTCTATCAATGAAAATATGACAATTCACATTTAACTTCCAGAAACTGATATTCTTAAGAGTGAGCTAAGGACTAAGATTTGGATGTGAATTTTAAATTCCTCGTGTTGAACTTCCTGCACTCACCTGTAAATGTTGTGATGGAGACTGGAGACCCAACAGTAACATTGTCTGCAGCTACAGCAACAACCTGCAGGGAGTAATTGCTTCCAGGGCTCAGCCCAGTGATCTGAACTGATGAAGTGCTCACTGTCAGAGACTGAGCAGTCGGTCCAATGACTTCAACTCTGTAGCTCCCTACATTTCCAGATGGAGCTGTCCAGCTCAGAAGCAGGGAACTTGTGGTGATGTTACTTGCAGTCAAATTGGTGATGGACCCAGGCACTGAATGAGAGAAAGAAATATATATTTGAAAAGAGAGGATTTGCAAAGTTTTTCACACTATACAAGATATCTAGATAAAAACTGATAACATTTTACGTTGGAAAATATCCAATATGAATCATAAGGCATTTTCTAGAAAAAGGCAGATTTCACAAACCTTGGCATATTTAATGAAAGCATTATTCAACATGAATTTATTTTATATAATGAAAGATAAATGACAAAAATGAAGATCGATATAAAATAATATGCCCGTTCTCAAATCATTGTCTTATGCATCTCTATCAATGAAAATATGACAATTCACATTTAACTTCCAGAAACTGATATTCTTAAGAGTGAGCTAAGGACTAAGATTTGGATGTGAATTTTAAATTCCTCGTGTTGAACTTCCTGCACTCACCTGTAAATGTTGTGATGGAGACTGGAGACCCAACAGTAACATTGTCTGCAGCTACAGCAACAACCTGCAGGGAGTAATTGCTTCCGGGGCTCAACCCAGTGATCTGAACTGATGAAGTGCTCACTGTCAGAGACTGAGCAGTCGGTCCACTGACTTTAACTCTGTAGCTCCCTACATTTCCAGATGGAGCTGTCCAGCTCAGAAGCAGGGAACTTGTGGTGATGTTACTTGCAGTCAAATTGGTGATGGACCCAGGCACTGAATGAGAGAAAGAAATATATATTTGAAAAGAGAGGATTTGAAAAGTTTTTCACACTATACAAGATATCTAGATAAAAACTGATAACATTTTACGTTGGAAAAAATCCAATATGAATCATTAGGCATTTTCTAGAAAAAGGCAGATTTCACAACAGTTGGCATATTTAATGAAAGCATTATTCAACATGAATTTATTTAATATAATGAAAGATAAATGACAAAAATGAAGATCGATATAAAATAATATGCCCTTTCTCAAATCATTGTCTTATGCATCTCTATCAATGAAAATATGACAATTCACATTTAACTTCCAGAAACTGATATTCTTAAGAGTGAGCTAAGGACTAAGATTTGGATGTGAATTTTAAATTCCTCGTGTTGAACTTCCTGCACTCACCTGTAAATGTTGTGATGGAGACTGGAGACCCAACAGTAACATTGTCTGCAGCTACAGCAACAACCTGCAGGGAGTAATTGCTTCCGGGGCTCAGCCCAGTGATCTGAACTGATGAAGTGCTCACTGTCAGAGACTGAGCAGTCGGTCCACTGACTTCAACTCTGTAGCTCCCTACATTTCCAGATGGAGCTGTCCAGCTCAGAAGCAGGGAACTTGTGGTGATGTTACTTGCAGTCAAATTGGTGATGGACCCAGGCACTGAATGAGAGAAAGAAATATATATTTGAAAAGAGAGGATTTGAAAAGTTTTTCACACTATACAAGATATCTAGATAAAAACTGATAACATTTTACATTGGAAAAAATCCAATATGAATCATAAGGCATTTTCCAGAAAAAGGCAGATTTCACAAACCTTGGCATATTTAATGAAAGCATTATTCAACATGAATTTATTTCATATAATGAAAGATAAATGACAAAAATGAAGATCGATATAAAATAATATGCCCTTTCTCAAATCATTGTCTTATGCATCTCTATCAATGAAAATATGACAATTCACATTTAACTTCCAGAAACTGATATTCTTAAGAGTGAGCTAAGGACTAAGATTTGGATGTGAATTTTAAATTCCTCGTGTTGAACTTCCTGCACTCACCTGTAAATGTTGTGATGGAGACTGGAGACCCAACAGTAACATTGTCTGCAGCTACGGCAACAACCTGCAGGGAGTAATTGCTTCCAGGGCTCAGCCCAGTGATCTGAACTGATGAAGTGCTCACTGTCAGAGACTGAGCAGTCGGTCCACTGACTTCAACTCTGTAGCTCCCTACATTTCCAGATGGAGCTGTCCAGCTCAGAAGCAGGGAACTTGTGGTGATGTTACTTGCAGTCAAATTGGTGATGGACCCAGGCACTGAATGAGAGAAAGAAATATACATTTAAAAAGAGAGGATTTGAAAAGTTTTTCACACTACACAAGATATCTAGATAAAAACTGATAACATTTTATGTTGGAAAAAATCCAATATGACTCAAAAGGCATTTTCTAAAAAAAGGCAGATTTCACAAACCTTGGCATATTTAATGAAAGCATTATTCAACGTGAATTTATTTTATATAATGAAAGATAAATGACAAAAATGAAGATCGATATAAAATAATATGCCCTTTCTCAAATCATTGTCTTATGCATCTCTATCAATGAAAATATGACAATTCACATTTAACTTCCAGAAACTGATATTCTTAAGAGTGAGCTAAGGACTAAGATTTGGATGTGAATTTTAAATTCCTCGTGTTGAACTTCCTGCACTCACCAGTAAATGTTGTGATGGAGACTGGAGACCCAACAGTAACATTGTCTGCAGCTACGGCAACAACCTGCAGGGAGTAATTGCTTCCAGGGCTCAGCCCAGTGATCTGAACTGATGAAGTGCTCACTGTCAGAGACTGAGCAGTCGGTCCATTGACTTCAACTCTGTAGCTCCCTACATTTCCAGATGGAGCTGTCCAGATCAGAAGCAGGGAACTTGTGGTGATGTTACTTGCAGTCAAATTGGTGATGGACCCAGGCACTGAATGAGAGAAAGAAATAAATATTTGAAAAGAGAGGATTTGAAAAGTTTTTCACACTATACAAGATATCTAGATAAAAACTGATAACATTTTACGTTGGAAAAAATCCAATATGAATCATAAGGCATTTTCTAGAAAAAGGCAGATTTCACAAACCTTGGCATATTTAATGAAAGCATTATTCAACATGAATTTATTTTATATAATGAAAGATAAATGACAAAAATGAAGATCGATATAAAATAATATGCCCTTTCTCAAATCATTGTCTTATGCATCTCTATCAATGAAAATATGACAATTCACATTTAACTTCCAGAAACTGATATTCTTAAGAGTGAGCTAAGGACTAAGATTTGGATGTGAATTTTAAATTCCTCATGTTGAACTTCCTGCACTCACCTGTAAATGTTGTGATGGAGACTGGAGACCCAACAGTAACATTGTCTGCAGCTACAGCAACAACCTGCAGGGAGTAATTGCTTCCGGGGCTCAGCCCAGTGATCTGAACTGATGAAGTGCTCACTGTCAGAGACTGAGCAGTCGGTCCACTGACTTCAACTCTGTAGCTCCCTACATTTCCAGATGGAGCTGTCCAGCTCAGAAGCAGGGAACTTGTGGTGATGTTACTTGCAGTCAAATTGGTGATGGACCCAGGCACTGAATGAGAGAAAGAAATATATATTTGAAAAGAGAGGATTTGAAAAGTTTTTCACACTATACAAGATATCTAGATAAAAACTGATAACATTTTACGTCGGAAAAAATCCAATATGAATCATAAGGCATTTTCCAGAAAAAGGCAGATTTCACAAACCTTGGCATATTTAATGAAAGCATTATTCAACATGAATTTATTTCATATAATGAAAGATAAATGACAAAAATGAAGATCGATATAAAATAATATGCCCTTTCTCAAATCATTGTCTTATGCATCTCTATCAATGAAAATATGACAATTCACATTTAACTTCCAGAAACTGATATTCTTAAGAGTGAGCTAAGGACTAAGATTTGGATGTGAATTTTAAATTCCTCGTGTTGAACTTCCTGCACTCACCTGTAAATGTTGTGATGGAGACTGGAGACCCAACAGTAACATTGTCTGCAGCTACGGCAACAACCTGCAGGGAGTAATTGCTTCCAGGGCTCAGCCCAGTGATCTGAACTGATGAAGTGCTCACTGTCAGAGACTGAGCAGTCGGTCCACTGACTTCAACTCTGTAGCTCCCTACATTTCCAGATGGAGCTGTCCAGCTCAGAAGCAGGGAACTTGTGGTGATGTTACTTGCAGTCAAATTGGTGATGGACCCAGGCACTGAATGAGAGAAAGAAATATACATTTAAAAAGAGAGGATTTGAAAAGTTTTTCACACTACACAAGATATCTAGATAAAAACTGATAACATTTTATGTTGGAAAAAATCCAATATGACTCAAAAGGCATTTTCTAAAAAAAGGCAGATTTCACAAACCTTGGCATATTTAATGAAAGCATTATTCAACGTGAATTTATTTTATATAATGAAAGATAAATGACAAAAATGAAGATCGATATAAAATAATATGCCCTTTCTCAAATCATTGTCTTATGCATCTCTATCAATGAAAATATGACAATTCACATTTAACTTCCAGAAACTGATATTCTTAAGAGTGAGCTAAGGACTAAGATTTGGATGTGAATTTTAAATTCCTCGTGTTGAACTTCCTGCACTCACCAGTAAATGTTGTGATGGAGACTGGAGACCCAACAGTAACATTGTCTGCAGCTACGGCAACAACCTGCAGGGAGTAATTGCTTCCAGGGCTCAGCCCAGTGATCTGAACTGATGAAGTGCTCACTGTCAGAGACTGAGCAGTCGGTCCATTGACTTCAACTCTGTAGCTCCCTACATTTCCAGATGGAGCTGTCCAGATCAGAAGCAGGGAACTTGTGGTGATGTTACTTGCAGTCAAATTGGTGATGGACCCAGGCACTGAATGAGAGAAAGAAATAAATATTTGAAAAGAGAGGATTTGAAAAGTTTTTCACACTATACAAGATATCTAGATAAAAACTGATAACATTTTACGTTGGAAAAAATCCAATATGAATCATAAGGCATTTTCTAGAAAAAGGCAGATTTCACAAACCTTGGCATATTTAATGAAAGCATTATTCAACATGAATTTATTTTATATAATGAAAGATAAATGACAAAAATGAAGATCGATATAAAATAATATGCCCGTTCTCAAATCATTGTCTTATGCATCTCTATCAATGAAAATATGACAATTCACATTTAACTTCCAGAAACTGATATTCTTAAGAGTGAGCTAAGGACTAAGATTTGGATGTGAATTTTAAATTCCTCGTGTTGAACTTCCTGCACTCACCTGTAAATGTTGTGATGGAGACTGGAGACCCAACAGTAACATTGTCTGCAGCTACAGCAACAACCTGCAGGGAGTAATTGCTTCCAGGGCTCAGCCCAGTGATCTGAACTGATGAAGTGCTCACTGTCAGAGACTGAGCAGTCGGTCCACTGACTTCAACTCTGTAGCTCCCTACATTTCCAGATGGAGCTGTCCAGCTCAGAAGCAGGGAACTTGTGGTGATGTTACTTGCAGTCAAATTGGTGATGGACCCAGGCACTGAATGAGAGAAAGAAATATATATTTGAAAAGAGAGGATTTGCAAAGTTTTTCACACTATACAAGATATCTAGATAAAAACTGATAACATTTTACGTTGGAAAAAATCCAATATGAATCATAAGGCATTTTCTAGAAAAAGGCAGATTTCACAAACCTTGGCATATTTAATGAAAGCATTATTCAACATGAATTTATTTTATATAATGAAAGATAAATGACAAAAATGAAGATCGATATAAAATAATATGCCCGTTCTCAAATCATTGTCTTATGCATCTCTATCAATGAAAATATGACAATTCACATTTAACTTCCAGAAACTGATATTCTTAAGAGTGAGCTAAGGACTAAGATTTGGATGTGAATTTTAAATTCCTCGTGTTGAACTTCCTGCACTCACCTGTAAATGTTGTGATGGAGACTGGAGACCCAACAGTAACATTGTCTGCAGCTACAGCAACAACCTGCAGGGAGTAATTGCTTCCGGGGCTCAACCCAGTGATCTGAACTGATGAAGTGCTCACTGTCAGAGACTGAGCAGTCGGTCCACTGACTTTAACTCTGTAGCTCCCTACATTTCCAGATGGAGCTGTCCAGCTCAGAAGCAGGGAACTTGTGGTGATGTTACTTGCAGTCAAATTGGTGATGGACCCAGGCACTGAATGAGAGAAAGAAATATATATTTGAAAAGAGAGGATTTGAAAAGTTTTTCACACTATACAAGATATCTAGATAAAAACTGATAACATTTTACGTTGGAAAAAATCCAATATGAATCATAAGGCATTTTCCAGAAAAAGGCAGATTTCACAAACCTTGGCATATTTAATGAAAGCATTATTCAACATGAATTTATTTCATATAATGAAAGATAAATGACAAAAATGAAGATCGATATAAAATAATATGCCCTTTCTCAAATCATTGTCTTATGCATCTCTATCAATGAAAATATGACAATTCACATTTAACTTCCAGAAACTGATATTCTTAAGAGTGAGCTAAGGACTAAGATTTGGATGTGAATTTTAAATTCCTCGTGTTGAACTTCCTGCACTCACCTGTAAATGTTGTGATGGAGACTGGAGACCCAACAGTAACATTGTCTGCAGCTACGGCAACAACCTGCAGGGAGTAATTGCTTCCAGGGCTCAGCCCAGTGATCTGAACTGATGAAGTGCTCACTGTCAGAGACTGAGCAGTCGGTCCACTGACTTCAACTCTGTAGCTCCCTACATTTCCAGATGGAGCTGTCCAGCTCAGAAGCAGGGAACTTGTGGTGATGTTACTTGCAGTCAAATTGGTGATTGACCCAGGCACTGAATGAGAGAAAGAAATATACATTTAAAAAGAGAGGATTTGACAAGTTTTTCACACTATACAAGATATCTAGATAAAAACTGATAACATTTTACGTTGGAAAAAATCCAATATGAATCATAAGGCATTTTCTAGAAAAAGGCAGATTTCACAAACCTTGGCATATTTAATGAAAGCATTATTCAACATGAATTTATTTCATATAATGAAAGATAAATGACAAAAATGAAGATCGATATAAAATAATATGCCCTTTCTCAAATCATTGTCTTATGCATCTCTATCAATGAAAATATGACAATTCACATTTAACTTCCAGAAACTGATATTCTTAAGAGTGAGCTAAGGACTAAGATTTGGATGTGAATTTTAAATTCCTCGTGTTGAACTTCCTGCACTCACCTGTAAATGTTGTGATGGAGACTGGAGACCCAACAGTAACATTGTCTGCAGCTACGGCAACAACCTGCAGGGAGTAATTGCTTCCAGGGCTCAGCCCAGTGATCTGAACTGATGAAGTGCTCACTGTCAGAGACTGAGCAGTCGGTCCACTGACTTCAACTCTGTAGCTCCCTACATTTCCAGATGGAGCTGTCCAGCTCAGAAGCAGGGAACTTGTGGTGATGTTACTTGCAGTCAAATTGGTGATTGACCCAGGCACTGAATGAGAGAAAGAAATATACATTTAAAAAGAGAGGATTTGACAAGTTTTTCACACTATACAAGATATCTAGATAAAAACTGATAACATTTTATGTTGGAAAAAATCCAATGTGAATCATTAGGCATTTTCTAGAAAAAGGCAGATTTCACAACAGTTGGCATATTTAATGAAAGCATTATTCAACATGAATTTATTTTATATAATGAAAGAGAAATGACAAAAATGAAGATCGATATAAAATAATATGCCCTTTCTCAAATCATTGTCTTATGCATCTCTATCAATGAAAATATGACAATTCACATTTAACTTCCAGAAACTGATATTCTTAAGAGTGAGCTAAGGACTAAGATTTGGATGTGAATTTTAAATTCCTCGTGTTGAACTTCCTGCACTCACCTGTAAATGTTGTGATGGAGACTGGAGACCCAACAGTAACATTGTCTGCAGCTACGGCAACAACCTGCAGGGAGTAATTGCTTCCAGGGCTCAGCCCAGTGATCTGAACTGATGAAGTGCTCACTGTCAGAGACTGAGCAGTCGGTCCACTGACTTCAACTCTGTAGCTCCCTACATTTCCAGATGGAGCTGTCCAGCTCAGAAGCAGGGAACTTGTGGTGATGTTACTTGCAGTCAAATTGGTGATGGACCCAGGCACTGAATGAGAGAAAGAAATATATATTTGAAAAGAGAGGATTTGAAAAGTTTTTCACACTATACAAGATATCTAGATAAAAACTGATAACATTTTACGTTGGAAAAAATCCAATATGAATCATAAGGCATTTTCTAGAAAAAGGCAGATTTCACAAACCTTGGCATATTTAATGAAAGCATTATTCAACATGAATTTATTTCATATAATGAAAGATAAATGACAAAAATGAAGATCGATATAAAATAATATGCCCTTTCTCAAATCATTGTCTTATGCATCTCTATCAACGAAAATATGACAATTCACATTTAACTTCCAGAAACTGATATTCTTAAGAGTGAGCTAAGGACTAAGATTTGGATGTGAATTTTAAATTCCTCGTGTTGAACTTCCTGCACTCACCTGTAAATGTTGTGATGGAGACTGGAGACCCAACAGTAACATTGTCTGCAGCTACGGCAACAACCTGCAGGGAGTAATTGCTTCCAGGGCTCAGCCCAGTGATCTGAACTGATGAAGTGCTCACTGTCAGAGACTGAGCAGTCGGTCCACTGACTTCAACTCTGTAGCTCCCTACATTTCCAGATGGAGCTGTCCAGCTCAGAAGCAGGGAACTTGTGGTGATGTTACTTGCAGTCAAATTGGTGATTGACCCAGGCACTGAATGAGAGAAAGAAATATATATTTGAAAAGAGAGGATTTGAAAAGTTTTTCACACTATACAAGATATCTAGATAAAAACTGATAACATTTTACGTTGGAAAAAATCCAATATGAATCATTAGGCATTTTCTAGAAAAAGGCAGATTTCACAACAGTTGGCATATTTAATGAAAGCATTATTCAACATGAATTTATTTTATATAATGAAAGAGAAATGACAAAAATGAAGATCGATATAAAATAATATGCCCTTTCTCAAATCATTGTCTTATGCATCTCTATCAATGAAAATATGACAATTCACATTTAACTTCCAGAAACTGATATTCTTAAGAGTGAGCTAAGGACTAAGATTTGGATGTGAATTTTAAATTCCTCGTGTTGAACTTCCTGCACTCACCTGTAAATGTTGTGATGGAGACTGGAGACCCAACAGTAACATTGTCTGCAGCTACGGCAACAACCTGCAGGGAGTAATTGCTTCCAGGGCTCAGCCCAGTGATCTGAACTGATGAAGTGCTCACTGTCAGAGACTGAGCAGTCGGTCCACTGACTTCAACACTGTAGCTCCCTACATTTCCAGATGGGGCTGTCCAGCTCAGAAGCAGGGAACTTGTGGTGATGTTACTTGCAGTCAAATTGGTGATTGACCCAGGCACTGAATGAGAGAAAGAAATATACATTTAAAAAGAGAGGATTTGAAAAGTTTTTCACACTATACAAGATATCTAGATAAAAACTGATAACATTTTACGTTGGAAAAAATCCAATATGAATCATGAGGCATTTCCTAGAAAAATGCAGATTTCACAAAAGTTGGCATATTTAATGAAAGCATTATTCAACATGAATTTATTTTATATAATGAAAGATAAATGACAAAAATGAGGATCGATATAAAATAATATGCCCTTTCTCAAATAATTGTCTTATGCATCTCTCTCAACGAAAATATGACAATTCACATTTAACTTCCAGAAACTGATATTCTTAAGAGTGAGCTAAGGACTAAGATTTGGATGTGAATTTTAAATTCCTCGTGTTGAACTTCCTGCACTCACCTGTAAATGTTGTGATGGAGACTGGAGACCCAACAGTAACATTGTCTGCAGCTACGGCAACAACCTGCAGGGAGTAATTGCTTCCAGGGCTCAGCCCAGTGATCTGAACTGATGAAGTGCTCACTGTCAGAGACTGAGCAGTCGGTCCACTGACTTCAACTCTGTAGCTCCCTACATTTCCAGATGGAGCTGTCCAGCTCAGAAGCAGGGAACTTGTGGTGATGTTACTTGCAGTCAAATTGGTGATTGACCCAGGCACTGAATGAGAGAAAGAAATATATATTTGAAAAGAGAGGATTTGAAAAGTTTTTCACACTATACAAGATATCTAGATAAAAACTGATAACATTTTACGTTGGAAAAAATCCAATATGAATCATGAGGCATTTTCTAGAAAAAGGCAGATTTCACAAAAGTTGGCATATTTAATGAAAGCATTATTCAACATGAATTTATTTCATATAATGAAAGATAAATGACAAAAATGAAGATCGATATAAAATAATATGCCCTTTCTCAAATCATTGTCTTATGCATCTCTATCAACGAAAATATGACAATTCACATTTAACTTCCAGAAACTGATATTCTTAAGAGTGAGCTAAGGACTAAGATTTGGATGTGAATTTTAAATTCCTCGTGTTGAACTTCCTGCACTCACCTGTAAATGTTGTGATGGAGACTGGAGACCCAACAGTAACATTGTCTGCAGCTACGGCAACAACCTGCAGGGAGTAATTGCTTCCAGGGCTCAGCCCAGTGATCTGAACTGATGAAGTGCTCACTGTCAGAGACTGAGCAGTCGGTCCACTGACTTCAACTCTGTAGCTCCCTACATTTCCAGATGGAGCTGTCCAGCTCAGAAGCAGGGAACTTGTGGTGATGTTACTTGCAGTCAAATTGGTGATTGACCCAGGCACTGAATGAGAGAAAGAAATATATATTTGAAAAGAGAGGATTTGAAAAGTTTTTCACACTATACAAGATATCTAGATAAAAACTGATAACATTTTACGTTGGAAAAAATCCAATATGAATCATTAGGCATTTTCTAGAAAAAGGCAGATTTCACAACAGTTGGCATATTTAATGAAAGCATTATTCAACATGAATTTATTTTATATAATGAAAGAGAAATGACAAAAATGAAGATCGATATAAAATAATATGCCCTTTCTCAAATCATTGTCTTATGCATCTCTATCAATGAAAATATGACAATTCACATTTAACTTCCAGAAACTGATATTCTTAAGAGTGAGCTAAGGACTAAGATTTGGATGTGAATTTTAAATTCCTCGTGTTGAACTTCCTGCACTCACCTGTAAATGTTGTGATGGAGACTGGAGACCCAACAGTAACATTGTCTGCAGCTACGGCAACAACCTGCAGGGAGTAATTGCTTCCAGGGCTCAGCCCAGTGATCTGAACTGATGAAGTGCTCACTGTCAGAGACTGAGCAGTCGGTCCACTGACTTCAACACTGTAGCTCCCTACATTTCCAGATGGGGCTGTCCAGCTCAGAAGCAGGGAACTTGTGGTGATGTTACTTGCAGTCAAATTGGTGATTGACCCAGGCACTGAATGAGAGAAAGAAATATACATTTAAAAAGAGAGGATTTGAAAAGTTTTTCACACTATACAAGATATCTAGATAAAAACTGATAACATTTTACGTTGGAAAAAATCCAATATGAATCATGAGGCATTTTCTAGAAAAAGGCAGATTTCACAAAAGTTGGCATATTTAATGAAAGCATTATTCAACATGAATTTATTTTATATAATGAAAGATAAATGACAAAAATGAGGATCGATATAAAATAATATGCCCTTTCTCAAATCATTGTCTTATGCATCTCTCTCAACGAAAATATGACAATTCACATTTAACTTCCAGAAACTGATATTCTTAAGAGTGAGCAAAGGACTAAGATTTGGATGTGAATTTTAAATTCCTCGTGTTGAACTTCCTGCACTCACCTGTAAATGTTGTGATGGAGACTGGAGACCCAACAGTAACATTGTCTGCAGCTACGGCAACAACCTGCAGGGAGTAATTGCTTCCAGGGCTCAGCCCAGTGATCTGAACTGATGAAGTGCTCACTGTCAGAGACTGAGCAGTCGGTCCACTGACTTCAACTCTGTAGCTCCCTACATTTCCAGATGGAGCTGTCCAGCTCAGAAGCAGGGAACTTGTGGTGATGTTACTTGCAGTCAAATTGGTGATTGACCCAGGCACTGAATGAGAGAAAGAAATATATATTTGAAAAGAGAGGATTTGAAAAGTTTTTCACACTATACAAGATATCTAGATAAAAACTGATAACATTTTACGTTGGAAAAAATCCAATATGAATCATAAGGCATTTTCTAGAAAAAGGCAGATTTCACAAACCCTGGCATATTTAATGAAAGCATTATTCAACATGAATTTATTTCATATAATGAAAGATAAATGACAAAAATGAAGATCGATATAAAATAATATGCCCTTTCTCAAATCATTGTCTTATGCATTTCTATCAATGAAAATATGACAATTCACATTTAACTTCCAGAAACTGATATTCTTAAGAGTGAGCTAAGGACTAAGATTTGGATGTGAATTTTAAATTCCTCGTGTTGAACTTCCTGCACTCACCTGTAAATGTTGTGATGGAGACTGGAGACCCAACAGTAACATTGTCTGCAGCTACAGCAACAACCTGCACGGAGTAATTGCTTCCAGGGCTCAACCCAGTGATCTGAACTGATGAAGTGCTCACTGTCAGAGACTGAGCAGTCGGTCCACTGACTTCAACTCTGTAGCTCCCTACATTTCCAGATGGAGCTGTCCAGCTCAGAAGCAGGGAACTTGTGGTGATGTTACTTGCAGTCAAATTGGTGATGGAACCAGGCACTGAATGAGAGAAAGAAAGATATATTTAAAAAGAGAGGATTTGACAAGTTTTTCACACTATACAAGATATCTAGATAAAAACTGATAACATTTTATGTTGGAAAAAATCCAATATAACTCAAAAGGCATTTTCTAGAAAAAGGCAGATTTCACAAAATTTGGCATATTTAATGAAAGCATTATTCAACATGAATTTATTTTATATAATGAAAGATAAATGACAAAAATGAAGATTGATATAAAATAATACGCCCTTTCTCAAATCATTGTCTTATGCATCTCTATCAATGAAAATATGACAATTCACATTTAACTTCCAGAAACTGATATTCTGAAGAGTGAGCTAAGGACTAAGATTTGGATGTGAATTTTAAATTCCTCGTGTTGAACTTCCTGCACTCACCTGTAAATGTTGTGATGGAGACTGGAGACCCAACAGTAACATTGTCTGCAGCTACGGCAACAACTTGCAGGGAGTAATTGCTTCCAGGGCTCAGCCCATGGATCTCAACTGATGATGTGTTCACAGTCAGAGACTGAGCAGTCGGTCCACTGACTTCAACTCTGTAGCTCCCTACATTTCCAGATGGAGCTGTCCAGCTCAGAAGCAGGGAACTTGTGGTGATGTTACTTGCAGTCAAATTGGTAATGGAACCAGGCACTGAATTTATTGACATAGAAAATATTTCAGTAATAATTGACAAATTTGTTTGTTTGTACAAACTGTAATGGTATTTTTCAGAATTCGTTCAAGCAAAAGTCTGGTTTTGAGACTTTTATAAAAGCATTTATTCAATATCATAGACGATGTGCTGTAATAGCAAAGTTACATTAAAATTGAGTTAACTTAAGCTTCTCTTAAATTTTAATTATATTACAATTACATCTAATAATTTCAGAGACTTATGTTATTGAAAGTTAATTAATGATTAATATTCAGACAATAATTTAAAACTATTTACTTTGAACATATTAAACTCACCTGTTTCTGCCACTGTAGTTTTAGTTGACTCTGGATATGTAGTTTGTTGATCTGTTACTGTGGTTGTAGTTAGAACTGAAGTTGTTATAGTTTCAGCTGCTGTTGTTGTGGGAGCCATTGTGCTTGTGATTGGAGTTGAAGTTACTGCTTCTGTTGTGGTTGGAACTGTTATGGAAGTAGTTGGATCTGTTGTGGTTGTTAAGGGTGTTGTGGGTGAAGTTGGATATGTAGTTGTTTGATCTGCTACTGTGGTTCGAGTTAGAACTTTAGTTGTTATAGTTTCAGCTGTTGGTGTTATGGGAGCCATTGTGCTTGTGATTGGAGTTGACGTTATTGCTTCTGTTGTGGTTGGAACTGTTATGGAAGTAGTTGGATCTGTTGTGGTTGTTAAGGGTGTTGTGGTTGAAGTTGGATATGTAGGTGTTTGATCTGCTACTGTGGTTGTAGTTAGAACTGAAGTTGTTATAGTTTCAGCTGTTGTTGTGGGAGCCATTGTGCTTGTGGTTGGAGTTGAAGTTACTGCTTCTGTTGTGGTTGGAACGGTTATGATAGTAGTTGGATCTGTTGTGGTTGTTAAGGGTGTTGTGGGTGAAGTTGGATATGTAGTTGTTTGACCTGCTACTGTGGTTGTAGTTAGAACTGAAGTTGTTATAGTTTCAGCTGTTGTTGTTGTGGGAGCCATTGTGCTTGTGATTGGAGTTGACGTTATTGCTTCTGTTGTGGTTGGAACTGTTATGGAAGTAGTTGGATCTGTTGTGGTTGTTAAGGGTGTTGTGGTTGAAGTTGGATATGTAGTTGTTTGATCTGCTACTGTGGTTGTAGTTAGAACTGAAGTTGTTATAATTTCAGGTGTTGTTGTTGTGGGAGCCATTGTGCTTGTGATTGGAGTTGAAGTTACTGCTTCTGTTGTGGTTGGAACAGTTATGGTAGTAGTTGGATCTGTTGTGGTTGTTAAGGGTGTTGTGGGTGAAGTTGGATATGTAGTTGTTTGACCTGCTACTGTGGTTGTAGTTAGAACTGAAGTTGTTATAGTTTCAGCTGTTGTTGTTGTGGGAGCCATTGTGCTTGTGATTGGAGTTGACGTTATTGCTTCTGTTGTGGTTGGAACTGTTATGGAAGTAGTTGGATCTGTTGTGGTTGTTAAGGGTGTTGTGGTTGAAGTTGGATATGTAGTTGTTTGATCTGCTACTGTGGTTCGAGTTAGAACTGAAGTTGTTATAGTTTCAGCTGTTGTTGTTGTGGGAGCCATTGTGCTTGTGATTGGAGTTGAAGTTACTGCTTCTGTTGTGGTTGGAACGGTTATGGTAGTAGTTGGATCTGTTGTGGTTGTTAAGGGTGTTGTGGTTGAAGTTGGATATGTAGTTGTTTGATCTGCTACTGTGGTTGTAGTTAGAACTGAAGTTGTTATAGTTTCAGCTGTTGTTGTGGGAGCCATTGTGCTTGTGATTGGAGTTGACGTTATTGCTTCTGTTGTGGTTGGAACTGTTATGGAAGTTGTTGGATCTGTTGTGGTTGTTAAGGGTGTTGTGGTTGAAGTTGGATATGTAGTTGTTTGATCTGCTACTGTGGTTGTAGTTAGAACTGAAGTTGTTATAATTTCAGGTGTTGTTGTTGTGGGAGCCATTGTGCTTGTGATTGGAGTTGAAGTTACTGCTTCTGTTGTGGTTGGAACAGTTATGGTAGTAGTTGGATCTGTTGTGGTTGTTAAGGGTGTTGTGGGTGAAGTTGGATATGTAGTTGTTTGATCTGCTACTGTGGTTCGAGTTAGAACTGAAGTTGTTATAGTTTCAGCTGTTGTTGTGGGAGCCATTGTGCTTGTGATTGGAGTTGAAGTTACTGCTTCTGTTGTGTTTGGAACGGTTATGGTAGTAGTTGGATCTGTTGTGGTTGTTAAGGGTGTTGTGGGTGAAGTTGGATATGTAGTTGTTTGACCTGCTACTGTGGTTGTAGTTAGAACTGAAGTTGTTATAGTTTCAGCTGTTGTTGTTGTGGGAGCCATTGTGCTTGTGATTGGAGTTGACGTTATTGCTTCTGTTGTGGTTGGAACTGTTATGGAAGTAGTTGGATCTGTTGTGGTTGTTAAGGGTGTTGTGGTTGAAGTTGGATATGTAGTTGTTTGATCTGCTACTGTGGTTGTAGTTAGAACTGAAGTTGTTATAATTTCAGGTGTTGTTGTTGTGGGAGCCATTGTGCTTGTGATTGGAGTTGAAGTTACTGCTTCTGTTGTGGTTGGAACAGTTATGGTAGTAGTTGGATCTGTTGTGGTTGTTAAGGGTGTTGTGGGTGAAGTTGGATATGTAGTTGTTTGACCTGCTACTGTGGTTGTAGTTAGAACTGAAGTTGTTATAGTTTCAGCTGTTGTTGTTGTGGGAGCCATTGTGCTTGTGATTGGAGTTGACGTTATTGCTTCTGTTGTGGTTGGAACTGTTATGGAAGTAGTTGGATCTGTTGTGGTTGTTAAGGGTGTTGTGGTTGAAGTTGGATATGTAGTTGTTTGATCTGCTACTGTGGTTGTAGTTAGAACTGAAGTTGTTATAATTTCAGGTGTTGTTGTTGTGGGAGCCATTGTGCTTGTGATTGGAGTTGAAGTTACTGCTTCTGTTGTGGTTGGAACAGTTATGGTAGTAGTTGGATCTGTTGTGGTTGTTAAGGGTGTTGTGGGTGAAGTTGGATATGTAGTTGTTTGATCTGCTACTGTGGTTCGAGTTAGAACTGAAGTTGTTATAGTTTCAGCTGTTGTTGTGGGAGCCATTGTGCTTGTGATTGGAGTTGAAGTTACTGCTTCTGTTGTGGTTGGAACGGTTATGGTAGTAGTTGGATCTGTTGTGGTTGTTAAGGGTGTTGTGGGTGAAGTTGGATATGTAGTTGTTTGACCTGCTACTGTGGTTGTAGTTAGAACTGAAGTTGTCATAGTTTCAGCTGTTGTTGTTGTGGGAGCCATTGTGCTTGTGATTGGAGTTGACGTTATTGCTTCTGTTGTGGTTGGAACTGTTATGGAAGTAGTTGGATCTGTTGTGGTTGTTAAGGGTGTTGTGGTTGAAGTTGGATATGTAGTTGTTTGATCTGCTACTGTGGTTGTAGTTAGAACTGAAGTTGTTATAATTTCAGGTGTTGTTGTTGTGGGAGCCATTGTCCTTGTGATTGGAGTTGAAGTTACTGCTTCTGTTGTGGTTGGAACAGTTATGGTAGTAGTTGGATCTGTTGTGGTTGTTAAGGGTGTTGTGGGTGAAGTTGGATATGTAGGTGTTTGATCTGCTACTGTGGTTCGAGTTAGAACTGAAGTTGTTATAGTTTCAGCTGTTGTTGTGGGAGCCATTGTGCTTGTTATTGGAGTTGAAGTTACTGCTTCTGTTGTGGTTGGAACGGTTATGGTAGTAGTTGGATCTGTTGTGGTTGTTAAGGGTGTTGTGGGTGAAGTTGGATATGTAGTTGTTTGATCTGCTACTGTGGTTGTAGTTAGAACTGAAGTTGTTATAGTTTCAGCTGTTGTTGTGGGAGCCATTGTGCTTGTGATTGGAGTTGAAGTTACTGTTTCTGTTGTGGTTGGAACGGTTATGGTAGTAGTTGGATCTGTTGTGGTTGTTAAGGGTGTTGTGGTTGAAGTTGGATATGTAGTTGTTTGATCTGCTACTGTGGTTGTAGTTAGAACTGAAGTTGTTATAGTTTCAGCTGTTGTTGTTGTGGGAGCCATTGTGCTTGTGATTGGAGTTGAAGTTACTGCTTCTGTTGTGGTTGGGACAGTTGTTGGAACTGTTGTGGTTGTGAATGGAGTTGTGGTTGTAACTGGAGGTGGTGTTGTTTGAGCTGTTGTAGTTATTGGAGTGGTTGTATTTGGAAGTGTTATTGGAATTGTAGTTGTAGCTATTGTTGATGTAGTGGGAGAATCTGTGACCATAAAGGATTTGGAGAAGAAGAATTAGAAAAGTAAGATCAGAAAATAATTAGGAGTTTGTGATGGAATAAAAGTATATAATTGTTTCTATAAATATTCTGCTCTACCAGAAGAAACCTCAAGTGATTTAAAACCTAAACAACTTATACACCCACCATTCCGAACTTCACACAGCCTACATGCATTTGATAGTTATTACCTCACACTCTATGCATTTATTTTGTTAATTGAGAATAATTACTTAGAGTATATCAATGAGAGTTACACTTTTATTTTCATTGTACTATCAGTTTATTTCAAACTATTATGTTAAGTAATATGACCCAAGTGAAAGCAATAATTTGAGGCACATGATTATTAGCACGAGACGAGACTTGGCACAGGCACAGTTCTGGTGGAAGAGTAATAAAACAGAGCCAAACAACTACTTATTAGCAGTAAAATAACACAACAAATACCGTTAAACAAAAGCACATACTGCATATATAAATCAATATGTTCTAGATTCTATCCCTTTAATCTAAAAATATTGTGCACCTCCTTAATAGGCAAAAAACAGAACAACTTTGCATCTTAATAAAAGAAGTTAACTCAGAGCTAAACCTCCATTCCTACAACATTGATGCCTAAGTGTGAAAGGGAATCAGTTATTCTATTCTAAAAATGGTTTGCCAAATTTGAAGTGTTTGGCTTTTTGAGTAAGGCCTTATGTAATGCAATCAAGATGTGAACTGCAAACAACACTCCCCATGGCTCATAACATAATCCATAACCATTTCAACTGGTTTGATGTCATGCGCGTCCAGTATATCAGTTTCAAGCTGTGTTGTTTATTTTAATAAAATACAGACTTACAATGCGTGTATCTTATGTGTTGAATAAAAACTCAGACAGGCCTTCGTTGGAGTATTGAATAATATTGAAAAAGGAATACTCCTCCCATTTAAACAATATTTTAAAAGATTCAAGGTTTTGCATGGGCAAAATACTTCCAAACCTTCATATTTACACCACAACTTTACTTTAAGGCATTTCACAACATTTTAATGTGCTCCCAGGTTTCCATTTGAAGCTTAACATTTCTGTGTTTTACATACAGTATGACTAACACTTCTTTGCATACATTTTTCCATTCTTTACTGCACTCTCATTGTTTTCGAAGGATTCTTTGTAACATTAATACTTTTGATGTGCCAATTTGTAATGTACAGATAATAAATTGAATTTAATATAAATTAAAGAATTTAGGAAGTGAAGCAGAAAACCCTCTTCACCAAAAAAGCAACCCCAAATGTTTAACATTTTTTGTAAAATGATTAGAAAGAATTGTAAAAATTATCTAGAACTGAAGTAAAAGCTAGAGTCTATAGTGGTATCATAAATCGGATTAACCCTTGTCCCGTCAGGGGCTAGGAACAGCTCTTCCCGAAATCTAAAAATGTATATGGAATAGCACAAAGATTACTAATGCTGAAAGTGCAACCCACGCCATTGTTGCTTCTTTTACAAAAGTAAAAATACCTTTGAAAGCCAAGATAAATGCATCATTTCAACTGAATAAAAGGAAACTTTTTTTCAAAAGGTCCTTCCCTGTATTGTATTTCTTCTTCAGTTACTGTATGCATTGTTTTTTTCCTGTAACTGTAAGAAGGCGAGGTTCCGAAACTCAAAGGCTTGTAAATACTGCACGTGTACGAAATAGCTGTAGACATTTGTTTCAGTTGAAACGGACTTACGGATTTAGCACGCAGCTGCATACAAACTTTCAGAATACTTAACACGGCCCTGTCTTTGAGCTGAATTGCAACGCAAAACAAGCGGAATCAAGTGGGAGACCAGTTTAATTTGTGTTTGGTGAAGTGCTGAGGGCTCAGGATTGTTCTGATTAACACAGACAGCAGAGGGCTCTGAATCAAAGCATTTTCATTAATCTGAGCAGTAAATGAGCATGCCACATTAATTACCACGGTCTTATGTCTATCTAACTGAATGTCCCTGGCAAATTATTATTAGTTTTTAATTTAAGGGCTGATTTTATGCCAAAATATACCAGATGAGTGTACGTCACTACTAATACAGTACTCAATTGCAATTAGTCGGGAAACAAACAAGTACAGCAGCTTTGGGTTTGAATTTGAATATGTATCTTATTTGAGCAGCGTTTAGTTCCATTGATTAATTATATAGATTAATACAGAGATACTTCAGACGAATAAGCGAACGCCTCGTTCACCTCCTCGCCGCTGCCGCCTCAGGTCGGCCCCCCGCCGCTGTGGACTCGAACCCGGGCCTCTGGCTTCACTCAACACCGACCTAAAGGGAAAACTCCCCTCAGACCGACGGATGCGGTCCCTGCTATTCACAGGAAAAGGCTCGAACAACCTGCATGTCGGCCGTATTAATTTTCCTTTAATGTATCCATATATTTGCTATACAACTTAATCGCTATACCGCGATTTCTTCAATATCCCTGAGAAAAGCGAGTTCCATCACAATTAAAAAAACTACAACAAATCTATTCAATTTACAACCAGATGTGACAAATCACATTTAAGTCTTACTGTGCACCTCATTTAAATACCTATTTCCTTAATTTCATTTCTCTTCGCTCCTCATGATATCTGAAAATTCATCATCTCACAGAAAAGGCTCTGTATATACATGTAATACAGCTACTAATATAGACATTAAACTTCATTATTAATAAATGCTACAATTAGTAAGCACACGTGTAAATAAACTTAATTATTGAATGAATTATTTTAAAGCTGTTTTAGTTAAATATTATAATATTTTAATTTAATAAATTTTGAAGCATAATTTCGTTAGTAATGATACTATTTCTACGATATTTCTTTGAACATTCTAATGTGATCCATTTTTCTGCTTAGTAAGCTACTAAATTGCTTGATCCATATGAAGAGTTGTTTTAAATTAATTACCTACATCAGTAACATCTAGAGGTAAGCAGCTGTTCCTTAGGTCTGTTGCAATTGAGAAGAGGTTTATTGCGTTGCAGCGGACTAATTTTGGACTACAGTAGCTCGGAGCTGCGTGCTAACCACGGGTTGAACTCTAGTTAGTGCACTGCTTTCTGTTCGTAGCAATTAACCCATTGTGTCTTGATGTTGTAAATACATTTTCGTCTATTTAGGTTTGCTGCTTGTGCCCGAGAAAAAAAAAAGAAAATATATTCCTACTATCCTAAGTATTATGTTTTGGATTACTCAGAAAATAGGGGGTATATAAGTGATTTTTTTTATTATGTTTTGTACTTGCAATGTAAATTGGTGTAAAGATCTCTGTTTTTTCAATTATTCGCTACTCTTATACAATACTTCAGTATACATAAAAAAGGAATGCACGTATTTTATGTTGTACACATCATTTAAACGTTCATAAATTATTATTTAGTTTTATTTAGTTCATGTTTAAATTATCCCTGATCTTCAAAAAATGGCATCGACACTAACTTCCATGCAAAGTAGGTTGAAAGTTTCTAAATACTACTAAATACTTAGTTTTGATTTATATATTTTCTAACTTAAATAAAAGTAAAGCTCATATCTTACATTCATCTGTTTTGCTGAAAATAAATATACTAAAATTAGTTTTTTACTAAAATATTTTGCTTGTCCTCTGGAAATAAGGATAATCAGTAATGGCTTTACTACAGTTTTTAAGTTGTCATTGAGCTCTAGAAACAAGAATGTAGTCAACAATTGTATGTACATTTCTCCATAATAAACTGTACTCATCTTGGTTGAATGGTGAAACTAATCTATACAAATCTCAAGGTTGTACTCTACCTGTTGTTGTTTGTCCAACAGCCAAATGGAGATTAATGAAAATAAATAAAATAAAATAAAGCATTGCTTTGGTTTTGCTAGACATTGTCACTTCAGAAAGACTGCTGTAACAATGCTCATCTTGCCACTTCAGGAAGTATACAGCACTGATATCTGATATGTTTGAAGAGGCAGGAATTTCTTGTTTGAAGCTTCCAAACGGTGATTTGTTTTTTCTCAAAAGGCATGTCACATATGACTTCAGGTATTTCAAATATGGTTCATGCATTTTTTTAACACGGAGGGTGTGCACCTGAGAAACATGAAAACCTTATGAACATGCTTTTGCTCCATTGAAAGGAATTGCTTGAAAAAGTTAATAGTGTATCTGCAGCCCTGTTAATTTTAGTAGTTCATTAGCAGTATAATTAAAACACCCACGTGATAAGTGAAAGCTTCTGGGGTTATGAAACTATGAATATTTTGAATATCGTAGCGCGCACACCGGATGCTTTAGCAGCTACCAGACAGTCTGGGATCAATTGCCAAGGGCAGACAGAGATGGCCCCCATCTCAGGGCCTCGGCGCAGGAGGGGTTGCGATAGCATGTGCACTGGGCTGCACCGGTTGCCCTCGGACAGACCCTGGCCCTAGTCATGTGGGCTGAGGTTGTGTTCGGGGGAGCCGGCAGCTCCGGCAGGAAGAGTGCTCCGCGCCGGGCAGTGGAGAGTGCATCCGAAAACTCCAGCGAGAAGGAAGAGACCACCTGCGTGGCTGCGGTGGCGGGGAGGCGGCGGAGATACGCCTGCCCCGTTCATGCCACTGAGGGACGGATCGGCCACAGCTGGAGCCTGTACCTCCCCTGCCGGATTGAGAACAAGCCTTGCCTGGCCTTGATTGATACCAAGGTCCCCGTTCCCCTGGACCAAGCTTACCATCGGGGACCTGCTGCGGCGCAGCTGCGCTGGTCTCACCCGGGACCAGCAGTAGTAGTTATAAGCGCTTATCGCCGAGAACGAGGATCTGTTCGCAGCAAGAGACGAGGACAGCTTGCGGATGACCCTCGTTCAGCACGCCATCGATACCGGCGACGCTCGGGCCATTTGGATTCTGTCCCGGTGCATGGCCCACGCAAAGCGCGCTGCAGCCGAGGAGCTGAGAGGTAGTGGCGATGGGGCTGATAGAACCGTCCAGCAGCCCGTTGTCAGCCCTGGCTGTCCCGGCCCGTAAGAAGGACAGAACGTGGAAATTTTCACGCCAGGCTGAAGCTCAACCCCAAGAAGCTGCTGAGGCGGGAGGTGGCCTACCTGGGCCACGTTATCGGGCCAAACGGGGTTGCCACAGACCCAGGTAAGGTTGCGGTGGTTAGAGACTGGCCGGTGCCCTAGAACGTAGCAGAGCTCTGCAGTTTCCTCAGCCTCATGTCCTATTACCAGAGGTTCATCAGGGATGGTAGTGTAGGGAGATGGGCCAGCGTTTCGAGTAGGACTCGAACTGTGATGGGGCTTTCCGCCAACTCCGCAAGGCACTCATGCAGGCTCCTGACCTGGCCTACCAGGACCCGGCGCTGCCTTATGTCCTTGACACCGATGCTGGTGACTCTGGGGTGGGTGCAGTGTTAGTGCAGGAGGGGCCGGATGGTGAGAAGGTCGTGGCCTATTTCAGCCAGGCACTGAGCCGAGTTGAGTGGAGTTATTGTGTGACCCAGTGGGAGCTGCTGGTGGTGGTGCTCACTATCCGGAATTTCTGGGCCTAACCCTATGGGACCAGGTTCAGGATCCAGATAGATCACGCATCCCTGTCTTGACTTCTCAGCTTTAAGGAGCTGGAGGACCAGATGGTAAGGTGGTTGGAGATCCTACAAGAGTACGATTTCACCGTCGAGCACCAGGACAGGACACACTGCCGAAATGCTGACGCACTATTGTGGTGAACCTGCGAGGTGGTGGACTGTCGGTACTGGTCTCAGCAGGAACAGTGAGAGGAGGCGAACCTCGCCGGGATGGAGGTGAGTGCTGTGGCAATGACCCTTGAGGGGTCACTGGGTGTGGATCTCGCAGACTTGGCATGGCAGCAGGGGGCCGACCCCGACATCAGGCCAGTACTTCGTTGGAAGGCGGCAGGGACACGGCCCACGCGGGAGGACCTCGCCCCTCACCTCAAGGCCGTCAAGGCCCTCTGCTCCTTGTGGCAGACTTTGGAGGTCAGGGACTTGTTGTTGCACTGGGGTTGGTGGGTACCCTCCAGCAGTGAAGTCTGGTGGCAGTTGGTCGTGCTGCTGCCGCTCCGCGAGGCTGTGCATGGGTAGCTGGGAGTGGGGCACTTCGGCTCAGCCAAGACTCTGCGGTGACTCCGGGGCCATTGCCACTGGGACCTGGAATGGTACTGTACAGTAGGACCTGCGTGGTGTGCCTGGCAGAGAAGGGCCTACCAGAGCATTCCCAGGCTCCCCTACAGCAACACCAGGTGGGGGCCCCCATGGAGCGAGTGGGGAAGACATCATGGGCCCTTTCCCATGCACCAATGCCAGAAACTGCCACATCCTGGTGGCCATGGACTATTTCATGAAGTGGTCAGAGGCCTATACCTTGCCGGACGAAAGCACCTCCACTGTGGTTGATGCCCTCCTAGGATTTGTGTCAGGCTGGGTGTCCCTGAGGAGCTGCACAGCGAACAGGGCTGCAACTTAGAGTCCCAGGTTTTCGTTAAAAAGATGCAGACCCAGAGGGATTGATTGGTTGAGTGATTCAACCAAACAATGGCCACCTGGTCTCCCGGCACCAACGTGACTAGGACTGTCACCTTCCCCTAGTGCTCTGGGCCTACCGGACTATTGTCCAGGAGTCCTCTGGGTGCACCCCGGTGTCCCTGATGCTGGGGAGGGAGATCCACACTACAATAGACCTGGCCTTCGGGTCACCGCCCGGGGATGACCCTGCGCCACCAGCCAGCTTGGACTATGCCTTGGACCTGCAGCAGATGTACAGCTTTACACCGGCGGGGATCTGGCAAAAGCGGCACTATGACATGATTTGCAGAGGTCCCACCTTCAAGCCCGGAGACCTAGTCTAATTAGATACTGCACTCTGGTAGTCCAAGCCACTTCCTGTCTCCCCTCCTGTAGCCTTTGGTACATGCATCGTGCTAGCATTGGCATTTTAAGTGGTCTATTTTTGTGATAACGGTACTGTGATAATCATTCTGGTTAGACTAGACTAGGGATATCTGATTTAAACCTTACTCAGTGAGCTCCGATTAAGAAATGAAAACAAACGGGTTTTTAAACTAGGAGCAATTAACAATGGTTTGGGCATTAAACAAGAGGACAATGACATGTTCAAATACTTGGGGAATAAAGGTATTCAATTTGTGCTCTCTTGTTCAATTGAGATGGAATATTTAGATCTCACATATGAAAAGAGGCTACTATGACATGCAGGAAATGTGCATATTCAGACCAAAACAGATACAGAACAATATGTTCAAAACAGAACATAAATGTGTTGTCTATTTATTCAACAGGGAAAGGTCACATATTAATATAATATAAAAATAAAGCATGATATTAGATGTATTGTGAAAACGTGCATTATCTAAAAGCTCATTTCCATCACTAGAACGGTCATGGATGATAAATTAAGGAAAAATAAAGCTTAAATATATCCACAATTTAAGAAATTACAACTCATTCAGCAAAAACAAATTCAATTAAAAATACAGGATTTTTATTTTTACATTTTTGATTCACAACTTAAATATATATTTAAATTTAGAGAGAAAAAATGTGTCCCTTTTGTTATTCAAATGTGGTTTGCAAGCTGATTCTGACTAAACCATGTCTGTGAAGATGGGACAAAACAAAAAGCAGAATTACAGGATGGTTTGGAGGACGACTGTGAAAATGAGAAAACAATACTGATCTACAGTAGGTAGCCAACCTGTTGTCTCTAAATAGCTTCTTTAAACTGGAATGGTAATGTTGTATTATAAAAATTTGAGATAAACATTGTTTTAAACAAGCACAACATATGACATATACTGTATGGGTGAGGTGTGCATTACCAATAGTTTACAGAGTCCAGCGTTTCTGCAGCAACTCGAGATACTATACTCGAGTATACAGGAAACGAACAAAAGAACCAGGCAAACAGATTATATTAAACCATACAAAACTATTTTCAAAAATGGTACAGTATAAACGTTTTTAAGCTTTTTTCCATTATTAAAAAATCTTTCTATGATGAATTCAATCCTGACACCAACTAAACACTTAAACATTAAACACTTAAGTCTATCACTTACACTGTTTTGCAATGCTTTTATTGTGACACAGCAATTCAAAACAATCTGTCACATTTAATTATTCTGTCCAACAGCAGCAACATAAAAATTCTGAAACCAGAATTTTATGAGATAAGAGTTCAATATTATATGTTTAAGCTTACTATCTTATAATAGTCTGAAATACCTTGCATTTCCTCCTTTAGAATATTTTAAGTTGTGATCTTAATTCTTTCTTCTAATTCCTTTGACAGTTATGTTAAACTTCAGGGCGTCCACATATTTCTGAATGATTGTGTTAAGCTGCAAAACATTTTAATAACATACATTAGTGAGTTTGTCATGAAGCTGTTTTAACTAAAATCAATGTATTTAACATAAAATGTGTGTTTACTGGAACTGAGAAAATATTTTGGTTTAATGTTAGACAGTGTTGTTGGTTTTGTAACATAACATTGCTACTGTATATAGCATTCTATATTTACATAACATTTTATGTATTTCCTTTTTGTGAACCTCTAAATAAATATAATAGTAAGCAAGTCACTATAAAAACAAAAGCTAGAAATTTCTGTGAAAAGTATTTTAAATAGAACTAATGAAGCTAGTTCAAGGCAATGTTGATGCATAACTTTGTCACTTGTACTGAAGATTTAAATGCTCTGCTTTCTATGGTTTGAAGTAATACTGTCATTTTAAATACAAAACTTCAGCTCAGTGCTATCTGTGTCCTAACAGGTATCAAATCTCATCACCAGATTTAACAGCTTTTAGCCCCTCTCTGCGAGTCATTAATGTAATTTAGGATTTTTGAAATTATATTACTTACAGTATCTATTGTAATATGTTGAATATCTCAAGGTTATGTTTTGAGATACTGTATTGTGGACACATTTGTTATTACTGCCTCTGTTCTTAAAAAGGGTTGCAGCACTAGTATTTGCACTTTTTACACAGAGGGTTGTGGGAGTGTGGATAAAAAACGGCCCAGTCTTTTTTTATTGGAACTCATACCCTTGCATTTGTCAGAAAATGGCTGGATGAGATCCTGAAATCAATCATACTGTACAAGAAACCCAATGATCTAGATGAGCTGAATGTGCTCCTTTTGTTTGTAACCTTTCTTATGTTCATAAACAGGACTGGATAACATCCCAGTAAGAAACAAAGAGGAAATCTGAATACTGTGAACCTACCTCCTGTAGGAAGATGTTTTGTTCACTATAATTAATTTGGGTGGAACTCTGGACTAACAGCTGTAGTCTTGCTGTAACTGGAAATCCTGTAAATATAAATAAGGGGTAAAACAAATTAAAAGATTTAATCATCCAAACAGTAAAGATGCGATGACAAATATAATAATGTAGCATACAGTATCTATCCCTCTCCAACTGCCCTGGGACAAGAAATTTGCTTGGAGCATCATTAATCCTCACCGTCATGAACACTTGGCTACCTCGACGTCTTTTGCCAGTTATGATTTTAGCATACTGTGAAGATAAACTGACTCCTCTGTGCCGGATGATGTTAAAAAGAAGAACGAGGCTGTGCAGCCCCACAAATAGTCCTGATCAATGATGATTCCCAAGTTACTGTCTGAGATTCAGGCAGGATACTTATCTACATTGGGAGTAGAACAAGATGGCTTTAAATCCTGCTTAGTTCCATTCATTTGCTGAGATTGTTCTTATGGAAAGAAGTACTATTGTACTATTGCTGGTGTGGTGTTCAGGTGGTCAAATGATTTCTGTCATTACAGCCGGTTTAATTAGCCTTCTTTCCTGCTTTCTTATGAATGACCAACAATTTTATTGTTTATTTGGTTGTACTTCAAAATCACAAAACAATGGTTCACATGCATGCTAATATTAACTTGCACTTTGGCAAAAAATGTGTAGTTGTATTTCTTTCTCCTTTATCGGAAAACATTTAAAAAAATTTAGAGGTTTCATTGGTTTTGTAATATGTACACAATATATAAAAAAAAAGAGTTATAAACACTACTTAATGCCACTTACTTGTTAATACTGTGACTGAAACAGGAGCCCCAACAGTAACACTGTCTGCAGCTACAGCAACAACTTGCAGGGAGTAATTGCTTCCAGGGCTCAGCCCAGTGATCTCAACTGATGAAGTGCTCACTGTAAGAGTCTGAGCAGTCGGTCCACTGACTTCAACTCTGTAGCTCCCTACATTTCCAGATGGAGCTGTCCAGCTCAGAAGCAGGGAACTTGTGGTGATGTTACTTGCAGTCAAATTGGTGATGGAACCAGGCACTGAATGAAAGAAAGGGGCAATATTTTTGGACAAAATTGTTCGTGTTACTGACTTTACAGAAGATATCATTCAGAATATTAGAAATTGTGTTCTTAACCTTTAACCTGCTTGACAACATGCAAGGTATTGATGTAAGACATGTCAAAGCTTAATAAAATCTGTGATATTCTTCTAAACTTTCATATGATAGACAATTACTGAAGAAAAATTAAGATGGAATATGAAAACAAGTTTCAATTGAAGATGCGATTAACTCAGATACCTCTCTGACCTATTTCAGTTTAGATTTAACAGATTAAATAATACAATGATGCCAAATAATTTGTTTGATTTAATACTTAAAATGTGATTCAGCTTAGGATCTGAATTAAAGTTCCTCATTTCCGACATACTGCACTCACCTGTAAATATTGTGATGGACACTGGAGCCCCAACATTAACATTGTTTGCAGCTACAACAATAACTTGCAGGGAGTAATTGCTTCCAGGGGTCAGCCCAGTGATCTGAACTGATGATGTGCTCACAGTCAGAGACTGAGCAGTTGGTCCACTGACTTCAACTCTATAGTAGCTCCCTGCATTTCCAGATGGAGCTGTCCAGCTCAGAAGCAGGGAACTTGTGGTGATGTTACTTGCAGTCAATTTGGTGATGGGACCAGGCACTAAATGAGAGAAGAAAGATATATTGACAGACGCAGGATTTGAGAACTTTTTGATGCTACACAAGAACCGTAAGGCATTTTCTAAGACAGTCAGATTTCACAAGCGTTGACATATTTAAAGAAAGCATTATTTAACGTGAATTTAGTTAATATTGTAACGCCCTCGCCTGGTGGTGAGGAGGAAGCGCCCCTAGGCGCTCGTAGTACCGCTGGGCATGCTGGGAGTGGTAGCCGGGAAGAGTCTGAGGGTCAGCACGATGACCAGCGGCTGACCCTGCCTGTGTAAATAATGTCCTAGTAATTCTAGTGCCCTGTGTAGTCCTGTAAAAGTAGAGTGTGTTGTTAGGTAATTACCACCCTAAATGTGTGTACGTGTTCGTCAGTCTCCTCATGTGTGTGTAGATCCTGTGTTTGGTTTTGGTGTGGTTGTAAAATAAAGCCAGTGCTTGGTTAATCGCGTCTCCACTGTTCTTTAGTTCTGAGAAAGAACCTGCAATACGCTACATTGGTGTCAGAAGCGGGCAGAATGAACAACTCGTGGCAGACACTACCCGATTCCATAAAGCGCCGGCTGACGCTGGAAGACGCAGAACCCATCGGCGGCGCACATAGGGAGCCTGAGCAACTCCTGGGTGCGACAGGTGGCCACAGCCCTTACCAGGGCTACCCAGTAGTGGTCCCGCCAGTAGAATTGGGGCGGCCGCCCCGGAGAGAGGATGCCCTCCCTGCCGGAGCCGATCAGCGATTCCCACACCCATCGGCGCGGGTGCGACCAGGTCGCTACGATGGTGAGGCGCCTTGGGAGACCTATGAGGCGCAGTTCCAGCTCGCGGCCCGGACGAATGGCTGGAGCCGGGCAGAGATGGCCGGCCACCTAGCGGCGGCGCTGGAAGGAGCGGCCTGCCAGGTGCTCCTGGACGTCCCGGAGGAGGACAGAGGCGACTACACGGCGCTGGCAGCAGCCCTCCAGCTGCGCTTCGGTGTAGAGGAGGCGCCGGACTTGATGCGGGAGAGGCTGGCCCTGCGGCGGCGCCGACCAGGAGAGCGACTGGGCCCGGTCGCCGCGGATGTCATGTTCCTCGCCCGCCGAGGATACCCAACTTTCCCCCGGGAGGCGCAGCGGGAGATGGCTCTCCAGGCCTTTCTCAAGGCCCTCTCGCCCGAGGAGCTGCGGCGCCACGTGCAGCTGGCCGCGCCAACATCGCTGGAGCAGGCCTTGGCCCTTGCTACACGGGCTGAGGTAGTGTTCGGGGTGACTGGCAGCGCCAGCAGATGCAGTGCGCCCTGCCGGCTGACCGAGGCGGCGACGGAGGAATCCAGCGAGGGGGAAGAGGAGCCAGCCCGTGCAGCGACCGCCGCGGAACAGCCCCGCACGCTGATTTGCGACCGCTGCGGGAAAAGAGGACACCGAGCCCGGTTCTGCCGGGCACCCGAACCTCGCTCGATCGGCGTCGGGAAACGGGAACGGGGCGGCTCAGCGCGGGGAAGGCCGCCCTTGAACACCTCAACCCCCGCTCCGGAGAGCGCTGTAAAAACCGGCGCCCCTCACGCCACCGTGGGGCGAGTCGGCTGTAGCCGGGGCCTGTACCTCCACTGCCGGATTGAGGACCAACCCTGCCTGGCCCTACTCGACACCGGTTCATCAGTGACCCTACTTCGGCCGGGCGTTCTCCCCGACACCGAGGGCACCAACCCCCCAGGATGGGAGGCCTCCAGCCTGCGGCTGAGGACCGTGACGGGACAGCTCGCTGCAGTCCGGGGGAAACGGGTGCTTGCCTTCCGTCTGGGTGCAGCGACGGTGCGCCACCCCTGCTACCTTGCACCCATCCAGGAGGACTGCATTCTGGGGCTGGACCTACTGCAGCGAGTGGGGGCCAGGTTGGACTTGGACCGGCAGGAGTTGGTGTGGCAGGGGGAGCGACTGCACCTGGTGGAGGGCAGGTCCGGCGAAGGCCGAGGGACGCGGGCTTGCCAGAGCCGGGGGAACAAGAGGCAGCGGCGGCGGCGGCGGCGTCAGTCGCCGGGGCAGACCAGGCCTGCGAGCCGGGGAGCGAGCGTGCCGGATCCTGCCCCTGAGTCGGCCGGGGGGCCAGACAAGGCGGCGGCGGGGGCCGAGCGTTGCGTGGAAGCGAAGCGTGCCGTTGAGGACCTCTTCCAGCGGAGCTGCGAGGGCCTCGATCAGGACCAGCGGCAGCGGCTCCAGGAGCTACTCGCCCAGAACGAAGACCTCTTTGCGGCGAGGGATGAGGACTGCACCCGCACTGCCCTGGTCCAACACGAGATCAACACCGGCGACGCTCGGCCCATCCGCATCCCACCAGGACGCATGGTCCACGCCAAGCGGACCGCCGCCGAGGAAAAGATCCGGGAGATGGCCGCAGCGGGGGTGATTGAGCCCTCCGCGAGCCCGTGGTCGGCGCCAGCCGTACTGGTTAAAAAAAAAGACGGCTCGTGGAGGTTCTGCGTCAACTACCGCAAGCTGAATGAGGTCACCCGGAAAGATTCCTACCCCCTGCCGAGGATAGATGACGCCCTGGACTACATCACCGGGTCGACCTGGTTCAGCTCCCTGGACCTCCGCTGCGGCTACTGGCAGGTACCGCTTGCTCCCGATGCTCGCCCGAAGACGGCCTTTTCCATCGGCCAGGGCCTCTGGCAGTTTACTGTCATGCCTTTTGGCCTGTGCAATGCCCCGGCGACGTTCGAGAGGCTGATGGAGAGGGTGCTGGCATCGGTCCCGCGGAACCAGTGCGTGTTATATCTGGACGATCTGCTGGTTCATGCACGGAGTTTCGACCAGGCCTTGACGAACCTCCAGGCGGTGCTGGCCTGCATCCGCCGTGCTGGCCTGAGGCTCAACCCCCGCAAGTGCGAGCTCCTGCGGCGGGAGGTGACCTTCCTGGGACATGTTGTTGGACCGCGAGGGGTGGCTACGGACCCAGGTAAGGTCGCTGCAGTGAGGGGCTGGCCGACTCCACGCACCGTCGCGGAGCTCCGCAGCTTTCTGGGGTTGGCCTCGTACTATCGGAGGTTCGTCCGGGACTTTGCCAGCATCGCCGCCCCGCTGCACCGCCTCACCGACAAGGGCCGCCGTTTTGACTGGGACTCGGGCTGTGAGACTGCCTTTGGCCGGTTGCGCGAAGCTCTGGTGGGGGCCCCCGTGCTGGCCTACCCCGACCCGCGGTTGCCGTATATTCTCGACACCGACGCGAGTGACTCGGGGGTGGGGGCGGTGTTGGCGCAGGAGGGGCCGGATGGGGAGCGCGTAGTGGCTTACTACAGTCGGGCTCTGACTAGGCCTGAGCGGAACTACTGCGTGACCCGTCGCGAGCTGCTGGCGGTGATGGCGGCGGTCCACCATTTCAGGCCGTACCTGTTCGGGACCCGGTTCCGGTTGAGGACCGACCATGCGTCCCTCACCTGGCTGCTCCACTTTAAGGAGCCAGAGGGACAGATGGCGCGATGGATAGAGATCCTGCAGGAGTACGACTTCACTGTCGTGCACCGTGCGGGGTCTCGCCATCTCAATGCCGACGCTCTCTCGCGACGCCCCTGCGAGGCCGCGGACTGCCATCACTGCGCCCGGCGGGAGCAGCGTGAGGAGGCTGTCCGCACCGTGGCGGGGGTGAGCGCCGCGGCCACGGCCCGGGAGGGGCCGCTGGGGGTGGGCCTGCCAGACCTGGCGCAGCGTCAGGCAGCTGATCCTGACGTGGGCCCGGTGCTCCGCTGGAGGGCAGCAGGAGTGCGGCCTACACGAGAGGAGCTCGCCCCGCACCCGAAGTCCGTCAAGGCCCTCTGCGCCCTGTGGGAGGCCTTGGAGGTAAAGGACGGGGTGCTGCGCCGGGGGTGGCGGGTACCCTCCAGTGGCGAGGTACGGTGGCAGCTAGTGGTGCCTCGGTCGCTCCGCGGGGCGGTGCTCCGAGCGGTGCACGGCCAACCGGGTGTGGGGCACTTCGGCGGTAAAAAAACCCTGCAGCGTCTCCGAGGCCATTTTTATTGGGGTCTTTGCCACCGGGACGTGGATCGGTACTGCCGAACGTGTGCGGTGTGCGTGGCGCAGAAGGGTCCCCCCGAGCGCTCTCGGGCCCCCCTCCAACAACACCAGGTGGGGGCTCCTATGGAGCGGGTGGGAGTGGACGTTTTGGGCCCGTTTCCGCGCACCGAGGCCGGGAGCCGCTACGTCTTGGTGGCTATGGATTACTTTACGAAGTGGCCGGAGGCCTACGCCCTCCCGGACCAGAGTGCCCCCACGGTGGCCGATGCACTGCTGGAGGGGATGTTTGCCAGGCTGGGGGTGCCGGAGGAGTTACACAGTGACCAGGGGCGTAACTTCGAGTCCCAGGTCTTCGCCAGGGTGTGCCAGCGCCTGGGGATTACTAAGACGCGGACCACCCCGCTGCATCCCCAGAGCGACGGGTTGGTAGAGCGGTTTAATCGGACGCTCGCCACCCAGCTGGCCACCCTGGTGTCCCGGCACCAACGGGACTGGGACCGCCACCTCCCCCTTGCGCTCTGGGCGTACAGGACCGCGGTCCAGGAATCCACCGGGTGCACCCCGGCCTCGCTCATGCTGGGCCGGGAAATGCGAACACCGGTGGACCTGGTCTTCGGCCCGCCGCCCGGAGACGGGTCGGCACCGCCGGCTGGACCGGACTACGAGTGGGACCTGCGGCAGCGGATGCAGCGGGTGCACAGCTTTGCACGGACCCACCTGACACAGGCGGGGGTCCGGCAGAAGCGGTACTACGACCTGCGCTGCAGGGGGCCTGCCTTCCAGCCCGGGGACTCGGTTTGGGTGTACAACCCGCGGCGCCGCAAAGGCCTCAGTCCTAAGCTGGCGCCGTCGTGGGAGGGGCCCGCTGAGGTACTCGGGGTGGTGGGCGAGGTCTGCTACCGTGTCCGGTTGCGAACACGGGGGAGAGTGGTGGTCCTGCACCGAGACCGCCTGGCCCCCTACCGGGCCCGGGAGGAGGAGCCGTGTGGGGAGGCTCCAGAGGAGCAGCCGGGGCCGGAGCCGGCCGATAGTGGGGCGTCCGTGGATCGCCAGCCGTCACCGCGGCGCAGCGGCCGCTCACGCAGGGTTCCGCAGCAGTTGGCCGAATACGAGTACAGCCTGAGGGGGGTGTTCGACGTCGGCGAGACGCCAGACGCTTCAGGTGGGGGCAGTGTAACGCCCTCGCCTGGTGGTGAGGAGGAAGCGCCCCTAGGCGCTCGTAGTACCGCTGGGCATGCTGGGAGTGGTAGCCGGGAAGAGTCTGAGGGTCAGCACGATGACCAGCGGCTGACCCTGCCTGTGTAAATAATGTCCTAGTAATTCTAGTGCCCTGTGTAGTCCTGTAAAAGTAGAGTGTGTTGTTAGGTAATTACCACCCTAAATGTGTGTACGTGTTCGTCAGTCTCCTCATGTGTGTGTAGATCCTGTGTTTGGTTTTGGTGTGGTTGTAAAATAAAGCCAGTGCTTGGTTAATCGCGTCTCCACTGTTCTTTAGTTCTGAGAAAGAACCTGCAATACGCTACAATATGAAGAAATATCAATGATAAGAGCAAGGTGTAACGAACAGTTCTTTCCGGACGACACAGTCCGACGGAGTGGGGAAACACTGGGGAAACGTCATGCAGGAAAACGGGGCTGAAGACAGGGGGGCGTGTCCAAGGTGCGCTGGTGCACGGGGGAGGTGTGGCCGAGGCGAACAATCCCAAAGAGTAATCCTTAGAGTATCCAAAAACACATGAGTAAGTCCAAAACCAGGAGATCCATCAGAACAAAGAATTAAAAACCACGAAGGCCGGGACGGAACCGGCGGACGGGGAACGGGGAACAGGAACAGAGGTTAAAACCTGAACGGGACCAGGCGCTTCCTGGTCCCGGACTCGCACGAAATGGAAATCAGATGCAGAGCCCGGATGAGCGTCAGCGCCTGGCTTTTAAGGTGGGCAGGGAATGGGAAACAGGTGCAGAGAATGAAGTCTTAAGTGAAAGGGCTGGAGCACCCTTAAGGAGGGGGAACTATAATCGTGACACAAAGATCGATATGATTTTCTTATTCATCTCTATCAAAGCACAATTACATGACATTAACATTTTAGAATTCCAGAAACTGACATTATTGAAAGTGAGTTAATGACTTAGATTTAGATGTGAATTTTAAATTCCTCGTGTTGAATTTCCTGCACTCACTTGTAAATGTTGTGATGGAGACTGGAGCCCCAACAGTAACGTGGTCTGCAGCTACAGCAACAACTTGCAGGGAGTAATTGCTTCCAGGGCTCAGCCCACTGATCTCAACTGATGAAGTGCTCACTGTCAGAGACTGAGCAGTCGGTCCACTGACTTCAACTCTGTAGCTCCCTACATTTCCAGATGGTGCTGTCCAGCTCAGAAGCAGGGAACTTGTGGTGATGTTACGTGCAGTCAAATTGGTGATGAGACCAGGAACTGAATGAAAATAAGGATGATAAATTGAAGAATAACGACTGATGAACATTTAAATTTAACAGAAGAAATCTGCAAATACATAGTTATGTTGTTTAAGGTACAGTATAAACTGCTAAGTTAAGCTTAAAGCATTATTTAACATCAGTGAAGGTACAACAGCAAAATTAAATCAGATAATAAGGCCTTTTCTCAAACTCTTCTCTTATGCATTTCTACAGGTATGTAGTACATTAACAACATTAAAATGATTTCTCGGAATCCAGGTGGCTAATATTACTTAAAATGAATGACTGAACTTTGGATGTGATTTAACATTCTTCACTTTAAACTTCCTGAACTCACCTGTAAATGTTCTGATGGACACTGGATCCCCAACATTAACATTGTTTGCAGCTACAGCAATAACTTGCAGGGAGTAATTGCTTCCAGGGATTAGCCCAGTGATCTGAACTGATGATGTGTTCACAGTCAGAGACTGAGCAGTCGGTCCACTGACTTCAACTCTGTAGCTCCCTGCATTTCCAGATAGAGCTGTCCAGCTCAGAAGCAGGGAAGTTGTGGTGATGTTACTTGCAGTCAAATTGGTGATGGGACCAAGCACTAAATGAGAGAAGAAAGATATACTGACAGATGCAGGATTTGAGAACTTTTTGACACTACACAAGATATCTACTTAAAAAGTGATAACGTTCCTTGGCTGTAAAAAATGCAACATACTGTAAACCGTAAGGCATTTTCTAAGACAGTCAGATTTCGTAAGCATTTACATACAGTATTTAACAAAAGCATTATTTAACATGAATTTAGTTAATATGAAGAAAGATAAATGATAAGAGCAAAGATCAATGTGAAAAATAGGTACTATCCTCAGATGGTTTTCTTAATCATCTCTATCAAAGAACAATTACAGTACATGACATTAACATTTTAGAATTCCAGAAACTGACATTATTGAAAGTGAGTTAATGACTTAGATTTAGATGTGAATTTAAAATTCCTCGTGTTGAACATCCTGCACTCACCTGTAAATGTTGTGATGGAGACTGGAGCCCCAACAGTAACATTGTCTGCAGCTACGGCAACAACTTGCAGGGAGTAATTGCTTCCAGGGCTCAGCCCACTGATCTGAACTGATGAAGTGCTCACTGTCAGAGACTGAGCAGTCGGTCCACTGACTTCAACTCTGTAGCTCCCTACATTTCCAGATGGAGCTGTCCAGCTCAGAAGCAGGGAAGTTGTGGTGATGTTACGTGCAGTCAAATTGGTGATGAGACCAGGAACTGAATGAAAATAAGGATGATAAATTGAAAAATAATGACTGATGAACATTTAAATTTAACAGAAGATATCTGCAAAAACATAGTTATGTTGTTTGAGATACAGTATAAACTGCTAAGTTAAGCTTAAAGCATTATTTAACATCAGTCAAGATACAACAGCAAAACTAAATCAGATAATAAGGCTTTTTCTCAAACTCTTCTCTTATGCATTTCTACAGGTACAGTATGTAGTACATTAACAACATTAAAATGATTTCTCAGAATCCAGGTGGCTAATATTACTTAAAATGAATGACCGAACTTTGGATGTGATTTAACATTCTTCACTTTAAACTTCCTGAACTCACCTGTAAATGTTCTGATGGACACTGGATCCCCAACAGTAACATTGTTTGCAGCTACAACAATAACTTGCAGGGAGTAATTGCTTCCAGGGATTAGCCCAATGATCTGAACTGATGATGTGCTCACAGTCAGAGACTGAGCAGTCGGTCCACTGACTTCAACTCTGTAGCTCCCTGCATTTCCAGATAGAGCTGTCCAGCTCAGAAGCAGGGAAGTTGTGGTGATGTTACTTGCAGTCAAATTGGTGATGGGACCAAGCACTAAATGTAAGAAGAAAGATATACTGACAGATGCAGGATTTGAGAACTTTTAGACACTACACAAGATATCTACTTAAAAATTGATAACGTTGCTTGGCTGTAAAAAATGCAACATAAACCGTAAGGCATTTTCTAAGGCAGTCAGATTTCACAAGCGTTGACAAATTTATCGAAAGCATTATTTAACATAAATTTAGTTAATATGAAGAAAGATAAATGATAAGAGCAAAGATCAATATGAAAAATAGGTACTATCCTCAGATGGTTTTCTTATTCATCTCTAACAAAGAACAATTACATGACATTAACATTTTAGAATTCCAGAAACTGACATTATTGAAAGTGAGTTAATGACTGAGATTTGGATGTGAATTTAAAATTCCTCATGTTGAAATTCCTGCACTCACCTGTAACTATTGTGATGGAGACTGGAGCCCCAACAGTAACGTGGTCTGCAGCTACAGCAACAACTTGCAGGGAGTAATTGCTTCCAGGGCTCAGCCCACTGATCTCAACTGATGAAGTGCTCACTGTCAGAGACTGAGCAGTCGGTCCACTGACTTCAACTCTGTAGCTCCCTACATTTCCAGATGGAGCTGTCCAGCTCAGAAGCAGGGAACTTGTGGTGATGTTACGTGCAGTCAAATTGGTGATGAGACCAGGAACTGAATGAAAATAAGGATGATAAATGGAAGAATAACGACTGATGAACATTTAAATTTAACAGAAGATATCTGCAAAAACATAGTTTTGTTGTTTAAGGTACAGTTTAAACTGCTAAGTTAAGCTTAAAGCATTATTTAACATCAGTCAAGGTACAACAGCAAAATTAAATCAGATAATAAGGCCTTTTCTCAAACTCTTCTCTTATGCATTTCTACAGGTATGTAGTACATTAACAACATTAAAATGATTTCTCGGAATCCAGGTGGCTAATATTACTTAAAATGAATGACTGAACTTTGGATGTGATTTAACATTCTTCACTTTAAACTTCCTGAACTCACCTGTAAATGTTCTGATGGACACTGGATCCCCAACAGTAACATTGTTTGCAGCTACAACAATAACTTGCAGGGAGTAATTACTTCCAGGGATTAGCCCAGTGATCTGAACTGATGATGTGCTCACAGTCAGAGACTGAGCAGTCGGTCCACTGACTTCAACTCTGTAGCTCCCTGCATTTCCAGATAGAGCTGTCCAGCTCAGAAGCAGGGAAGTTGTGGTGATGTTACTTGCAGTCAAATTGGTGATGGGACCAAGCACTAAATGAGAGAAGAAAGATATATTGACAGATGCAGGATTTGAGAACTTTTTGACACTACACAAGATATCTACTTAAAAATTGATAACGTTGCTTGGCTGTAAAAAATGCAACATAAACCGTAAGGCATTTTCTAAGGCAGTCAGATTTCACAAGCGTTGACAAATTTATCGAAAGCATTATTTAACATGAATTTAGTTAATATGAAGAAAGATAAATGATAAGAGCAAAGATCGATATGATTTTCTTATTCATCTCTATCAAAGAACAATTACATGACATTAACATTTTAGAATTCCAGAAACTGATATTATTGAAAGTGAGTTAATGACTGAGATTTGGATCTGAATTTAAAATTCCTCACGTTGAACTTCCTGCACTCACTTGTAAATGTTGTGATGGAGACTGGAGACCCAACAGTAACGTGGTCTGCAGCTACAGCAACAACTTGCAGGGAGTAATTGCTTCCAGGGCTCAGCCCACTGATCTCAACTGATGAAGTGCTCACTGTCAGAGACTGAGCAGTCGGTCCACTGACTTCAACTCTGTAGCTCCCTACATTTCCAGATGGAGCTGTCCAGCTCAGAAGCAGGGAACTTGTGGTGATGTTACGTGCAGTCAAATTGGTGATGAGACCAGGAACTGAGTGAAAATAAAGATGATAAATTGAAGAATAACGACTGATGAACATTTAAATTTAACAGAAGATATCTGCAAAAACATAGTTATGTTGTTTGAGATACAGTATAAACTGCTAAGTTAAGCTTAAAGCATTATTTAACATCAGTCAAGATACAACAGCAAAACTAAATCAGATAATAAGGCTTTTTCTCAAACTCTTCTCTTATGCATTTCTACAGGTACAGTACAATATGTAGTACATTAACAACATTTAAATGATTTCTCGGAATCCAGGTGGCTAATATTACTTAAAATGAATGACCGAACTTTGGATGTGATTTAACATTCTTCACTTTAAACTTCCTGAACTCACCTGTAAATGTTCTGATGGACACTGGATCCCCAACAGTAACATTGTTTGCAGCTACAACAATAACTTGCAGGGAGTAATTGCTTCCAGGGATTAGCCCAGTGATCTGAACTGATGATGTGCTCACAGTCAGAGACTGAGCAGTCGGTCCACTGACTTCAACTCTGTAGCTCCCTGCATTTCCAGATAGAGCTGTCCAGCTCAGAAGCAGGGAAGTTGTGGTGATGTTACTTGCAGTCAAATTGGTGATGGGACCAAGCACTAAATGTAAGAAGAAAGATATATTGACAGATGCAGGATTTGAGAACTTTTTGACACTACACAAGATATCTACTTAAAAATTGATAACGTTGCTTGGCTGTAAAAAATGCAACATAAACCGTAAGGCATTTTCTAAGGCAGTCAGATTTCACAAGCGTTGACAAATTTATCGAAAGCATTATTTAACATGAATTTAGTTAATATGAAGAAAGATAAATGATAAGAGCAAAGATCGATATGATTTTCTTATTCATCTCTATCAAAGAACAATTACATGACATTAACATTTTAGAATTCCAGAAACTGATATTATTGAAAGTGAGTTAATGACTGAGATTTGGATCTGAATTTAAAATTCCTCACGTTGAACTTCCTGCACTCACTTGTAAATGTTGTGATGGAGACTGGAGACCCAACAGTAACGTGGTCTGCAGCTACAGCAACAACTTGCAGGGAGTAATTGCTTCCAGGGCTCAGCCCACTGATCTCAACTGATGAAGTGCTCACTGTCAGAGACTGAGCAGTCGGTCCACTGACTTCAACTCTGTAGCTCCCTACATTTCCAGATGGAGCTGTCCAGCTCAGAAGCAGGGAACTTGTGGTGATGTTACGTGCAGTCAAATTGGTGATGAGACCAGGAACTGAGTGAAAATAAAGATGATAAATTGAAGAATAACGACTGATGAACATTTAAATTTAACAGAAGATATCTGCAAAAACATAGTTATGTTGTTTGAGATACAGTATAAACTGCTAAGTTAAGCTTAAAGCATTATTTAACATCAGTCAAGATACAACAGCAAAACTAAATCAGATAATAAGGCTTTTTCTCAAACTCTTCTCTTATGCATTTCTACAGGTACAGTACAATATGTAGTACATTAACAACATTTAAATGATTTCTCGGAATCCAGGTGGCTAATATTACTTAAAATGAATGACCGAACTTTGGATGTGATTTAACATTCTTCACTTTAAACTTCCTGAACTCACCTGTAAATGTTCTGATGGACACTGGATCCCCAACAGTAACATTGTTTGCAGCTACAACAATAACTTGCAGGGAGTAATTGCTTCCAGGGATTAGCCCAGTGATCTGAACTGATGATGTGCTCACAGTCAGAGACTGAGCAGTCGGTCCACTGACTTCAACTCTGTAGCTCCCTGCATTTCCAGATAGAGCTGTCCAGCTCAGAAGCAGGGAAGTTGTGGTGATGTTACTTGCAGTCAAATTGGTGATGGGACCAAGCACTAAATGTAAGAAGAAAGATATATTGACAGATGCAGGATTTGAGAACTTTTTGACACTACACAAGATATCTACTTAAAAATTGATAACGTTGCTTGGCTGTAAAAAATGCAACATAAACCGTAAGGCATTTTCTAAGGCAGTCAGATTTCACAAGCGTTGACAAATTTATCGAAAGCATTATTTAACATGAATTTAGTTAATATGAAGAAAGATAAATGATAAGAGCAAAGATCGATATGATTTTCTTATTCATCTCTATCAAAGAACAATTACATGACATTAACATTTTAGAATTCCAGAAACTGATATTATTGAAAGTGAGTTAATGACTGAGATTTGGATCTGAATTTAAAATTCCTCACGTTGAACTTCCTGCACTCACTTGTAAATGTTGTGATGGAGACTGGAGACCCAACAGTAACGTGGTCTGCAGCTACAGCAACAACTTGCAGGGAGTAATTGCTTCCAGGGCTCAGCCCACTGATCTCAACTGATGAAGTGCTCACTGTCAGAGACTGAGCAGTCGGTCCACTGACTTCAACTCTGTAGCTCCCTACATTTCCAGATGGAGCTGTCCAGCTCAGAAGCAGGGAACTTGTGGTGATGTTACGTGCAGTCAAATTGGTGATGAGACCAGGAACTGAGTGAAAATAAAGATGATAAATTGAAGAATAACGACTGATGAACATTTAAATTTAACAGAAGATATCTGCAAAAACATAGTTATGTTGTTTGAGATACAGTATAAACTGCTAAGTTAAGCTTAAAGCATTATTTAACATCAGTCAAGATACAACAGCAAAACTAAATCAGATAATAAGGCTTTTTCTCAAACTCTTCTCTTATGCATTTCTACAGGTACAGTACAATATGTAGTACATTAACAACATTTAAATGATTTCTCGGAATCCAGGTGGCTAATATTACTTAAAATGAATGACCGAACTTTGGATGTGATTTAACATTCTTCACTTTAAACTTCCTGAACTCACCTGTAAATGTTCTGATGGACACTGGATCCCCAACAGTAACATTGTTTGCAGCTACAACAATAACTTGCAGGGAGTAATTGCTTCCAGGGATTAGCCCAGTGATCTGAACTGATGATGTGCTCACAGTCAGAGACTGAGCAGTCGGTCCACTGACTTCAACTCTGTAGCTCCCTGCATTTCCAGATAGAGCTGTCCAGCTCAGAAGCAAGGAAGTTGTGGTGATGTTACTTGCAGTCAAATTGGTGATGGGACCAAGCACTAAATGTAAGAAGAAAGATATATTGACAGATGCAGGATTTGAGAACTTTTTGACACTACACAAGATATCTACTTAAAAATTGATAACGTTGCTTGGCTGTAAAAAATGCAACATAAACCGTAAGGCATTTTCTAAGGCAGTCAGATTTCACAAGCGTTGACAAATTTATCGAAAGCATTATTTAACATGAATTTAGTTAATATGAAGAAAGATAAATGATAAGAGCAAAGATCGATATGATTTTCTTATTCATCTCTATCAAAGAACAATTACATGACATTAACATTTTAGAATTCCAGAAACTGATATTATTGAAAGTGAGTTAATGACTGAGATTTGGATCTGAATTTAAAATTCCTCACGTTGAACTTCCTGCACTCACTTGTAAATGTTGTGATGGAGACTGGAGACCCAACAGTAACGTGGTCTGCAGCTACAGCAACAACTTGCAGGGAGTAATTGCTTCCAGGGCTCAGCCCACTGATCTCAACTGATGAAGTGCTCACTGTCAGAGACTGAGCAGTCGGTCCACTGACTTCAACTCTGTAGCTCCCTACATTTCCAGATGGAGCTGTCCAGCTCAGAAGCAGGGAACTTGTGGTGATGTTACGTGCAGTCAAATTGGTGATGAGACCAGGAACTGAGTGAAAATAAAGATGATAAATTGAAGAATAACGACTGATGAACATTTAAATTTAACAGAAGATATCTGCAAAAACATAGTTATGTTGTTTGAGATACAGTATAAACTGCTAAGTTAAGCTTAAAGCATTATTTAACATCAGTCAAGATACAACAGCAAAACTAAATCAGATAATAAGGCTTTTTCTCAAACTCTTCTCTTATGCATTTCTACAGGTACAGTACAATATGTAGTACATTAACAACATTTAAATGATTTCTCGGAATCCAGGTGGCTAATATTACTTAAAATGAATGACCGAACTTTGGATGTGATTTAACATTCTTCACTTTAAACTTCCTGAACTCACCTGTAAATGTTCTGATGGACACTGGATCCCCAACAGTAACATTGTTTGCAGCTACAACAATAACTTGCAGGGAGTAATTGCTTCCAGGGATTAGCCCAGTGATCTGAACTGATGATGTGCTCACAGTCAGAGACTGAGCAGTCGGTCCACTGACTTCAACTCTGTAGCTCCCTGCATTTCCAGATAGAGCTGTCCAGCTCAGAAGCAGGGAAGTTGTGGTGATGTTACTTGCAGTCAAATTGGTGATGGGACCAAGCACTAAATGTAAGAAGAAAGATATATTGACAGATGCAGGATTTGAGAACTTTTTGACACTACACAAGATATCTACTTAAAAATTGATAACGTTGCTTGGCTGTAAAAAATGCAACATAAACCGTAAGGCATTTTCTAAGGCAGTCAGATTTCACAAGCGTTGACAAATTTATCGAAAGCATTATTTAACATGAATTTAGTTAATATGAAGAAAGATAAATGATAAGAGCAAAGATCGATATGATTTTCTTATTCATCTCTATCAAAGAACAATTACATGACATTAACATTTTAGAATTCCAGAAACTGATATTATTGAAAGTGAGTTAATGACTGAGATTTGGATCTGAATTTAAAATTCCTCACGTTGAAATTCCTGCACTCACCTGTAACTATTGTGATGGAGACTGGAGCCCCAACAGTAACGTGGTCTGCAGCTACGGCAACAACTTGCAGGGAGTAATTGCTTCCAGGGCTCAGCCCACTGATCTCAACTGATGAAGTGCTCACTGTCAGAGACTGAGCAGTCGGTCCACTGACTTCAACTCTGTAGTTCCCTACATTTCCAGATGGAGCTGTCCAGCTCAGAAGCAGGGAACTTGTGGTGATGTTACGTGCAGTCAAATTGGTAATGAGACCAGGAACTGAATGAAAATAAGGATGATAAATGGAAGAATAACGACTGATGAACATTTAAATTTAACAGAAGATATCTGCAAAAACATAGTTATGTTGTTTGAGGTACAGTATAAACTGCTAAGTTAAGCTTAAAGCATTATTTAACATCAGTCAAGGTACAACAGCAAAATTAAATCAGATAATAAGGCCTTTTCTCAAACTCTTCTCTTATGCATTTCTACAGGTATGTAGTATATTAACAACATTAAAATGATTTCTCGGAATCCAGGTGGCTAATATTACTTAAAATGAATGACTGAACTTTGGATGTGATTTAACATTCTTCACTTTAAACTTCCTGAACTCACCTGTAAATGTTCTGATGGACACTGGATCCCCAACAGTAACATTGTTTGCAGCTACAACAATAACTTGCAGGGAGTAATTGCTTCCAGGGATTAGCCCAGTGATCTGAACTGATGATGTGCTCACAGTCAGAGACTGAGCAGTCGGTCCACTGACTTCAACTCTGTAGCTCCCTGCATTTCCAGATAGAGCTGTCCAGCTCAGAAGCAGGGAAGTTGTGGTGATGTTACTTGCAGTCAAATTGGTGATGGGACCAAGCACTAAATGAGAGAAGAAAGATATATTGACAGATGCAGGATTTGAGAACTTTTTGACACTGCACAAGATATCTACTTAAAAATTGATAACGTTGCTTGGCTGTAAAAAATGCAACATAAACCGTAAGGCATTTTCTAAGGCAGACAGATTTCACAAGCGTTGACAAATTTATCGAAAGCATTATTTAACATGAATTTAGTTAATATGAAGAAAGATAAATGATAAGAGCAAAGATCGATATGATTTTCTTATTCATCTCTATCAAAGAACAATTACATGACATTAACATTTTAGAATTCCAGAAACTGACATTATTGAAAGTGAGTTAATGACTTAGATTTAGATGTGAATTTTAAATTCCTCGTGTTGAATTTCCTGCACTCACTTGTAAATGTTGTGATGGAGACTGGAGCCCCAACAGTAACATTGTCTGCAGCTACAGCAACAACCTGCAGGGAGTAATTGCTTCCAGGGCTCAGCCCACTGATCTCAACTGATGAAGTGCTCACTGTCAGAGACTGAGCAGTCAGTCCACTGACTTCAACTCTGTAGCTCCCTACATTTCCAGATGGTGCTGTCCAGCTCAGAAGCAGGGAACTTGTGGTGATGTTACGTGCAGTCAAATTGGTGATGAGACCAGGAACTGAATGAAAATAAGGATGATAAATGGAAGAATAACGACTGATGAGCATTTAAATTTAACAGAAGATATCTGCAAAAACATAGTTATGTTGTTTGAGGTACAGTATAAACTGCTAAGTTAAGCTTAAAGCATTATTTAACATCAGACAAGATATAACAGCAAAATTAAATCAGATAATAAGGCTTTTTCTCAAACTCTTCTCTTATGCATTTCTACAGGTATGTAGTACATTAACAACATTAAACTGATTCCTCGGGATGCAGGTGGCTAATATTACTTAAAATGAATGACTGAACTTTGGATGTGATTTAACTTTCTTCACTTTAAACTTCCTGCACTCACCTGTAAATGTTGTGATGGAGACTGGAGACCCAACAGTAACATTGTCTGCAGCTACAGCAACAACTTGCAGGGAGTAATTGCTTCCAGGGCTCAGCCCAGTGATCTGAACTGATGAAGTGCTCACTGTCAGAGACTGAGCAGTCGGTCCACTGACTTCAACTCTGTAGCTCCCTACATTTCCAGATGGAGCTGTCCAGCTCAGAAGCAGGGAAGTTGTGGTGATGTTACTTGCAGTCAAAGTGGTGATGGGACCAGGCACTAAATGAGAGAAGAAAATTATATTGACAGATGCAGGGTTTGGGAACTTTTTGACGCTACACAAGATATCTACTTAAAAATTGATAACCTTGCTTGGCTGTAAAAAAATGCAACATGAACCGTAAGGCATTTTCTAAGGCAGACAGATTTCACAAGCGTTTACATATTTAACGAAAGCATTATTTAACATGAATTTAGTTAATATGAAGAAAGATAAATGATAAGAGCAAAGATCGATATGAAATAATAGGTACTATCATCAGATGGTTTTCTTATGCATCTCTATCAATTAAAATATGACAATTCAGTTTCAGAATTCCAGATATTGACATTCTTGAAAGTGAGTTAATGACTGAGAATTAGATGTGAATTTAAAATTCCTCACGTTGAACTTCCTGCACTCACCTGTAAATGTTGTGATGGAGACTGGAGACCCAACAGTAACATTGTCTGCAGCTACGGCAACAACTTGCAGGGAGTAATTGCTTCCAGGGCTCAGCCCAGTGATCTGAACTGATGAAGTGCTCACTGTCAGAGACTGAGCAGTCGGTCCACTGACTTCAACTCTGTAGCTCCCTACATTTCCAGATGGAGCTGTCCAGCTCAGAAGCAGGGAACTTGTGGTGATGTTACTTGCAGTTAAATTGGTAATGGGACCAGGTGCTGAAAGCAAAAAGGGGGAAAGTTGATGGAAGAGAATTGTTCACATTATTGACTTTTCAGAAGATGCATTGAATCTCCTGTACATCAGTGAACTTGTGATATTGGTTAACTTTTTTTTAAAACAAAGTTGTTTTGTTTGTAGTTGGCACTGTTGTACTTCTCACGGGTGTGACTATAGATGTTGCGGGTGGGTTTTTGCTTGAGTTGTGGTTGGTGCTGTGGTTGAAGTTAAAGCTATTGTTGTTTTTGTTGCATTTCAGGAGAAGTTGTGGTTGTCATGGACTTTCACAAAAGTAATGGATGAATGTTTACAAAGTACAGTATGTATGCCTTTGTTGAATTGTAGAATCCATACTATAAATACTGTTCTAAGAATGCAGAAGCCAGCATTAACATTTTCTAATTATTCAAAATGTAATCTTTTCTTTGTTTTGTGACTTAACATTTTTGTTTCTTTTCCAGAATTCTTTGTGCTGCACTTTTTAGAAAAGTTTAGAAAAACAAAACATTATTTACCATCTGTAGTATATTATAGTACACTAGAGAGATTGTACTTGAAATACTGAAATCTTCATCGAAGAGAAGCAGCATTAAATGCAGAGCCAGATCAGTTTTGTTTTGTTAACAGCATCTGGAGTCCTGCAGCATTAATATGAGTATTTAATTAGCAATATAATTAGAAGGACTACAAATGAGTGGCAAAAATGAAAAATGCCCAGATTTTCCAGAGACAATTAGAACTCTACAGCAATATAAATTAATGTTTACAAAGCTTGAAAAAAACGAGAATATTTTCCCCTAGAAGTTACGGTAAATACTGTGGCATTTGCACCTGTTGAATGTACATAGACACATACTGTAACTTTGAATCAGCAAACAAGGGTTCTGGCTTCATTTGACAGCTTGAGTAAATTGCTATTGTGACACTGCTAGCCCAACCCACTTGACATCTTACTTCCTGTAGCCCACACTAGCTGCATCATGTTATTTTTGGTGTTGTAAGTAGTCTGTCTTTTCTCACTCATTCATCTGGACTCTTTCTGGAAATCTACAGTAGATCTCTTACATTGGTCATTATCCAGGCAAGACTAAAGGGATGTCTTGCTTCTGGTGGTCTTTCCTGGTCTGTTCTTAACACATCAGCAACTTTTATAGCGATGACACAACATACTCTTATTTAGACACGAATTAACCAAAGCATGGAGTATTCAACCATCTTTGTCCCTTTGACTATAATCATCATGACTCAAAACACTCTTATCTACACTAATTAACCAGAGCGTGGAGTTTCTTTTATTCTTTTAATCTTTCTTCTTGTTTCACTAAGCACTCAACAATGAAGTACCTGAACCAGTGGAGTATTTACTCCACTATATTTGCTCTCCTTCTCTCATCACACACTCTTCTTCTTGCTGATCCCATTTGTCTAGGAAATCTTCTTCACAACCATCCCTGACATCACTGACAGCTATGTTTTTTCCTTTCCTTAGCTTTCTCAAAGATGGCATCTCTGTCTATAACTCTTATATCATAGGTAGATGTTATAACTCATTCTCTGTGCTATCTAGACTCTTGCTTCCTTTCTACACAAGATTGTATAGCAGCATGCAAGATATATTAATACACTAAGAATAAATATTTTTAATTATCTTTCTGTTACACTGACCACGCAGCTTGGGCCTCTGTCTAAAATCATAGTAATGCAGTGAAAAGGGGGCTCTTCTGAAAAGAACCATTTTCCAGGTCTTTAACACAGACAAGTTGTAAAATTGTGCTCATTCTGAAACACTAAGGTATGACATAAGGTGCAGCCTGTCTTCCTTCAGACTGCTATCTCTCTTCTACCCAAGACAATGAGTCAGAGGTCACTGTCCATAGACTGCAGGACAAGTAACCAATAAAGGACCGGCGGAGTGGATAGTACCTTCTCTCTCCAGCTTAACTGGCAATCTGACTTTTCCCACCACATGTCTGCAAGCAGCCTGAATCAGGACTAACCGAATCAGGGTGAGTCAATTAAGAACAGAATTCTGATTCAAGATATTCTTTCTGCAACAGAAATAATCTTGTGTTTTTTTAACCAAGTTATTTTTGCTTGAGCAATAAAATAAAGTCAGATGGTCTCTGTTTATTGACATTATAAATATCTGAGCATATTCTATAAAAATCTATAACTAAGATGAACCACATTTCTACAACATGTCTTACTTGCTGCCAGACCCAAGCAGACGATTGCTTCAAAAGATGAAGTTCAGCAACATGCTAACTTCCTTGCAGAGCTCTACTCAGCAATGCTAGGCAAAACTCTTTCTCTCTCTTTCAGGACACAGCAAGCAGCACAAGAAACTGGATCATGGACAATTTTCTCTTCAGCAGGAAGTTCAAACTCTTTAGAACATGTTTGACCAGGGATCTTTGAGTATAAAATTTCTATTTTAACATTTTAATTCTCTAAAGCTATAGTAAACTATATTCCAAATACATGTTTCATAAAGTAGTTAATAAAATATAAAACGTTATATTCAGCCATACTGCAGGACTCAAATTATATTTTTATATGTCACAACAGACTGCGTATTTTATGACAACTCTGCCTCGTACTACAGTAATTGTTATGGAGGAATTAACGAATCATAGAATTACTCATTGAGAAAGAACTTCATATTAGAGTAATTTCTTAAAATGCATTGTGTTACAAGACATTAGAACCAAAAAGAACTGCAAGCACTGTGTCATGCATTGCTTTAAGGCATCTGTGTCATCTTCCTTTTACTTTTTTCTGTGGAATAAGCAGCAAATATGTTTGATGATTAATCCATTATTAGATGTAGTAATAATGAATAATATATTTTATTTTACAATAGAATTTAATAATTATATTAGAAATGTTGCTTCTTTTAGATAATACAACTGTTTCTCTTATTTGTATGTAGAAAACCAACACTACTAGTAAAACAATTCTTATTAAAATTAAAATATTATTATAAATATAAAAAGGTTTGTTCTTTATAGGCAGGATTGTTTATGGTGTCATATGACAATGCAGTTGTTGCAATGTAGTAGGCTACAGTCTGAATTTAGCTAATCTAGTTTGCTTTTAATGATGTGCTTATTTTAGGTTTTTAACTTCAATAAATATTACAAAGTGTGCTTCAATCATTTGATTCAATCAAGTGTGTTAAGGGAACTCCTTTTACACAATACCCACAGCACCATAGAAGGTATATTGTATTTCTTCTTTATTGAGCAAGCATTTTAAACACAGAGGCTGACATCTAGTGGCTATACTGTAGGTCAGTACTTTGGTGTAACTTTGGGACGAGATCCTAGAATGCATTACTTCTTTTCTGTTAAAAAAACAAAACCATTCAACAAAATCTCTAATGTCCTGTAGAAACAGTATTATAAATGGCCTTTTCTTTTTTAGCAAGAAGTTTAGAGATGTGATATAATTCATAATTGTGTTAACCCTCCATTTCTTTGATCTTGATTGCTAAATAATTAGATATCTGTTACCATTTAACATAGATATTGGAGTATACAGTTAACTCACCCAATCTAAATAACCCAACTCACAGATTTTCTTCATATAATATGTTATGTTTTCTTGTTAAACGAGATGATCACATGTCTAAAATTCTTTAACACTGAATTACCTGGTTTACATGTAGGAACATAGTCCTGGCAGCAGTCTGAAAAATGAATGCATGCTTCATCGCAATAGCAGCGTTTTGCTGGACAGCACTTGGACTGTACACATGAATTGTTCTGGCCAGGACAACACTTATAGCCATCACATTGACCTGGAAAAAAACATACTTTTGTAATGACATCAATAATGTCCGAAGCAGAATAAACATGCCAGAACACAGATATAGTTACAAACATTAGTATGAGCATCTTCTGAAACAGGGGTGTTAACTAATTTACTAAATGTAAAAAATATTATAAAATAAATCCACTTGGTAGAGGGTTGAGTGTTGAGGAATTCTGATGACCTGGGATATTTATTCACTGATTATATCTGGATGTCAAATTAGTGGAACAATGTTTCCAAACAGTTCTTAATTTCAAGATCTAATATTCAGGAAAGAAAAAAATATTTTAAAAAAACATTTTCTTGTTGCACTATATAAATCATAAAACCTAGAATTCATACTTATTCCTATACCTCTTGCAGATGCTGTTGTTTCATTGTTGTTCACAGTTGCTGAGGTCATGAGAAATGAAGAGGTTGTGAGGGAATGTATAGTTGTGGAGGAAGGTGTAGCTGTGGTTTTGGGGTTAGATGAGGTTGTGGAGGGATGTGTAGTTGTGGTTGTGGGGGAAGACAGGGTTGTGGCAGGAAATGTAGTTGTGGTTGTTGAGAAAGAAGACGTTCTGGAGGAAGGCATAGTTGTGGTTATGGAGAGAGATGGGGTTGTGGAGAGAGATGGGGTTGTGAGGGGAGGTGTAGTTGTGGTTGTGGGGTTAGATGTAGATGTGAGGGGAGATACGTTAGTCAGGGGAGGTATAACTGTTGAAGGAGGTATAGTTGTGATTGTGGGGGAAGATGAGGTTGTGGAGAGAGATGAGCTTGTGGGGGGAAAAAAGATTGTGAGGGGAGGTGTAGCTGTGGTTTTGGGGGAAGATAGGGTTGTAGGAGGAAGTGTAGTTGTGGTTGTAGGTGAAGTTCTTGAGGGAGGCGTAGCTGTGGTTATGGAGGGAGATGTGATTGTGGAGAAAGGTGCAGTTGTAGTGCTGGGGGGAGATGGGAATGTGGATACAGACGAGGTTGTGGGGGGAGATGTAGTTGTGGCTGTGGGATTAGATGTAGTAGTGAGGGGAAATGTGTTTGTGGAGGGAGATGTAAGGGAAGGTGTAGTTGCAGTTGTGGGGTTAGATGTAGTTGAGAGAGGAGATGAATTAGTCAGGGGAGGTGTAACTGTTGAAGGATGTGTCATTTTGGTGTTGGAGGGAGATGAGGTTGTGGAGAGAGGTGTAGTTGTGTTGGGGGGAGATGAGGTTGTGGAGAGAGGTGTAGTTGTGATGGGGAGAGATGAGGTTGTGGAGAGAGGTGTAATTGTGTTGGGGAGAGATGAGGTTGTGGAGAGAGGTGTAGTTGTGTTGGGGAGAGATGAGGTTGTGGAGAGAGGTGCAGTTGTGGTAGTGGGGAGAGATGAGGTTGTGGAGAGAGGTGTAGTTGTGGTGTTGGGGAGAGATGAGGTTGTGGAGAGAGGTGTAGTTGTGTTGGGGAGAGATGAGGTTGTGGAGAGGGGTGTAGTTGTGGTAGTGGGGAGAGATGAGGTTGTGGAGAGAGGTGTAGTTGTGATGGGGAGAGATGAGGTTGTGGAGAGAGGTGTAGTTGTGGTGTTGGGGAGAGATGAGGTTGGGGAGAGAGGTGTAGTTGTGGTGTTGGGGAGAGATGAGGTTGAGGAGAGAGGTGTAGTTGTGGTGTTGGGGAGAGATGAGGTTGTGGAGAGAGGTGTAGTTGTGGTGTTGGGGGGAGATGAGCTTGGGGAGAGAGGTGTAGTTGTGGTGATGGGGAGAGATGAGGTTGTGGAGAGAGGTGTAGTTGTGGTGGGGAGAGATGAGGTTGTGGAGAGAGGTGTAGTTGTGATGGGGAGAGATGAGTTTGTGGAGAGAGGTGTAGTTGTGGTGTTGGGGGGAGATGAGGTTGTGGAGAGAGGTGTAGTTGTGGTGTTGGGGGGAGATGAGGTTGTGGAGAGAGGTGTAGTTGTGGTGTTGGGGAGAGATGAGGTTGTGGAGAGAGGTGTAGTTGTGATGGGGAGAGATGAGGTTGTGGAGAGAGGTGTAGTTGTGGTGCTGGGGAGAGATGAGGTTGTGGAGAGAGGTGTAGTTGTGGTAGTGGGGGGAGATGAGGTTGTGGAGAGAGGTGTAGTTGTGGTAGTGGGGAGAGATGAGGTTGTGGAGAGAGGTGTAGTTGTGATGGGGAGAGATGAGGTTGTGGAGAGAGGTGTAGTTGTGGTGCTGGGGAGAGATGAGGTTGTGGAGAGAGGTGTAGTTGTGGTAGTGGGGGGAGATGAGGTTGTGGAGAGAGGTGTAGTTGTGGTAGTGGGGAGAGATGAGGTTGTGGAGAGAGGTGTAGTTGTGATGGGGAGAGATGAGGTTGTGGAGAGAGGTGTAGTTGTGGTGTTGGGGGGAGATGAGGTTGTGGAGAGGGGTGTAGTTGTGGTGTTGGGGAGAGATGAGGTTGTGGAGAGAGGTGTAGTTGTGTTGGGGAGAGATGAGGTTGTGGAGAGAGGTGTAGTTGTGGTGTTGGGGAGAGATGAGGTTGAGGAGAGAGGTGTAGTTGTGATGGGGAGAGATGAGGTTGTGGAGAGAGGTGTAGTTGTGGTGCTGGGGAGAGATGAGGTTGTGGAGAGAGGTGTAGTTGTGGTAGTGGGGGGAGATGAGGTTGTGGAGAGAGGTGTAGTTGTGGTAGTGGGGAGAGATGAGGTTGTGGAGAGAGGTGTAGTTGTGATGGGGAGAGATGAGGTTGTGGAGAGAGGTGTAGTTGTGTTGGGGGGAGATGAGCTTGGGGAGAGAGGTGTAGTTGTGGTGTTGGGGAGAGATGAGGTTGTGGAGAGAGGTGTAGTTGTGATGGGGAGAGATGAGGTTGTGGAGAGAGGTGTAGTTGTGGTGCTGGGGAGAGATGAGGTTGTGGAGAGAGGTGTAGTTGTGGTGGGGGGAGATGAGGTTGGGGAGAAAGGTGTAGTTGTGGTGTTGGGGAGAGATGAGGTTGAGGAGAGAGGTGTAGTTGTGGTGTTGGGGGGAGATGAGCTTGGGGAGAGAGGTGTAGTTGTGGTGATGGGGAGAGATGAGGTTGTGGAGAGAGGTGTAGTTGTGGTAGTGGGGAGAGATGAGGTTGTGGAGAGAGGTGTAGTTGTGATGGGGAGAGATGAGGTTGTGGAAGGAGGTGTAGTTGTGTTGGGGAGAGATGAGGTTGTGGAGAGAGGTGTAGTTGTGGTGTTGGGGAGAGATGAGGTTGTGGAGAGAGGTGTAGTTGTGGTGGGGAGAGATGAGGTTGTGGAGAGAGGTGTAGTTGTGATGGGGAGAGATGAGGTTGTGGAGAGAGGTGTAGTTGTGGTGTTGGGGGGAGATGAGGTTGTGGAGAGAGGTGTAGTTGTGGTAGTGGGGAGAGATGAGTTCGTGGACAGAGGTGTAGTTGTGTTGGGGAGAGATGAGGTTGTGGAGAGAGGTGTAGTTGTGATGGGGAGAGATGAGGTTGTGGAGAGAGGTGTAGTTGTGGTGTTGGGGGGAGATGAGGTTGGGGAGAGAGGTGTAGTTGTGGTGTTGGGGAGAGATGAGGTTGTGGAGAGAGGTGTAGTTGTGATGGGGAGAGATGAGCTTGGGGAGAGAGGTGTAGTTGTGGTGGGGAGAGATGAGGTTGTGGAGAGAGGTGTAGTTGTGATGGGGAGAGATGAGTTTGTGGAGAGAGGTGTAGTTGTGGTGTTGGGGGGAGATGAGGTTGGGGAGAGAGGTGTAGTTGTGGTGTTGGGGAGAGATGAGGTTGTGGAGAGAGGTGTAGTTGTGATGGGGAGAGATGAGCTTGGGGAGAGAGGTGTAGTTGTGGTGGGGAGAGATGAGGTTGTGGAGAGAGGTGTAGTTGTGATGGGGAGAGATGAGTTTGTGGAGAGAGGTGTAGTTGTGGTGTTGGGGGGAGATGAGGTTGTGGAGAGAGGTGTAGTTGTGGTAGTGGGGAGAGATGAGTTCGTGGACAGAGGTGTAGTTGTGTTGGGGAGAGATGAGGTTGTGGAGAGAGGTGTAGTTGTGATGGGGAGAGATGAGGTTGTGGAGAGAGGTGTAGTTGTGGTGTTGGGGGGAGATGAGGTTGGGGAGAGAGGTGTAGTTGTGGTGTTGGGGAGAGATGAGGTTGTGGAGAGAGGTGTAGTTGTGATGGGGAGAGATGAGCTTGGGGAGAGAGGTGTAGTTGTGGTGGGGAGAGATGAGGTTGTGGAGAGAGGTGTAGTTGTGATGGGGAGAGATGAGTTTGTGGAGAGAGGTGTAGTTGTGGTGTTGGGGAGAGATGAGGTTGTGGAGAGAGGTGTAGTTGTGGTGTTGGGGAGAGATGAGGTTGTGGAGAGAGGTGTAGTTGTGGTGTTGGGGAGAGATGAGGTTGTGGAGAGAGGTGTAGTTGTGGTGTTGGGGAGAGATGAGGTTGTGGAGAGAGGTGTAGTTGTGTTGGGGAGAGATGAGGTTGTGGAGAGAGGTGTAGTTGTGTTGGGGAGAGATGAGGTTGTGGAGAGAGGTGTAATTGTGTTGGGGAGAGATGAGGTTGTGGAAGGAGGTGTAGTTGTGTTGGGGAGAGATGAGGTTGTGGAGAGAGGTGTAGTTGTGTTGGGGAGAGATGAGGTTGTGGAGAGGGGTGTAGTTGTGGTGTTGGGGAGAGATGAGGTCGTGGAGAGAGGTGTAGTTGTGATGGGGAGAGATGAGGTTGTGGAGAGAGGTGTAGTTGTGGTGTTGGGGAGAGATGAGGTTGTGGAGAGAGGTGTAGTTGTGGTGTTGTGGGAGGATGACATTGAGGAGAGAGGTGTAGTTGTGGTGTTGAGGGGAGAAGATGTTGTGGAGACAGATGGGCTTGTGGGGGAAGATGAGGTTGTGAGAGGAGGTGTAGGTATGGATGGTGTTATAACTGTGGTTGTGGGGGAAGATGAGGTTGTAAGGGGAGGTATAGTTTTGGTTGTGGGGTTAGATGTAGTTGTGAGGGAAGATGAGTTAGTCAGAGGAGGTGTAACTCTGGAAGGAGGTATAATCGTGGGTGTGGGGGGAGATGAGCTTGCAGGGGGAGGTGTATCTGTGGTTGTGAGGGGGTTTGAAATTGTTGAAGGAGGAGTAGTTCTCATGTCGGAGGGAGATGTGCTTCTGGAGGGAGGTGTCGCTGTGATTGTTGAGGGACATGAGGTTGTGGCGGGAGATGTAGCTGTTGTGGTGGTAGGTAAAGACTGAGGAGCTGTTATACATTCTGGTGTTGTTGTAGTTGAAGGAGTTGATACAGGTGTTGTTGTGGTAGAAAATATAGTAGTTTGGGTTCTGGGAAGAGATCCTGCTGTCGTAGTTGAGGTTGCTTTGAGAAAAAAAAAAACATGATTATTTAGAAATATGAATATGAATATTCATGGAAACATGAATACATTTTCAAATAGTGAGATTACATCAATTAAATTCACCATGCAATCAAATTGTTTAGGAATTCAATACAAATAAATGCTGCTACAAGGGTAACTTGTTTCCCAAACTATGTATTGTTTTGGTGATAATTTTGGTTATTATGATTTCAAACAATCAATGATCAAAACTAAATTTAGGTGCATAAAGTTCCATTAATGAGTCACACAAAATCACAGTACTGGAGGTTCCTCTCTCTGTGTGCAATAATAGTGATAAATATGATATTAGAATAAATGGGGCTGTCTCTATGAGTTTCCTCAGTCAGGTAAGAATGTCAAGCAAAGATTAAACCATTAAGACCCTGGAGCTTTCTAAACAATCCAATGATGAAGCTATATAAAAGCACAAAAAAGCACAGGAAAGGTATCAATATTTTTCATACACACTCAATATATGACAAAGTCAATTATTAAGAAGGGGAAGGCAACATGGACCAGGCTGTCTCTCCAAACTCAGCTGCCAGGCAAAGAAGAAACTGGTTAGGGACACAACTCTGAAACCAATGCAGTCTCTGAAAGAAATACAGAATTCAAAGTCCTTTGCTGCTACGCATAAGGCCTCTACTGATCTCCATGTCATTCCACGGTATGCCCTTTCGACATCAGTGACAGTAAGTCATGCTGCAAACGTGGTAAAGTGTTGTGTTGGTCAGACAAGACGAAATGGGAAGTAAATGCAAAATACTGCATTATGTGTGACACAAACCACACAAACCCAACAAAATATACCACTCATAAAACTGTTATAGTTCATTCCACACTGAAAGATAGAAAGAAGAAACACAACATTAGGCCTGTTGAGCCTTCTTAACGTGTTATATAATTTTTCAGTTGGTTACGACTTGCAGAAAAAGATTTGTGGCTGTAATTGCTAACAGGGGTGCTATAATATTAATCATAATCATAATAAAAAAAAGCAATTTATTATTATTAATAATAATAACAATAATAATAATGATAATGATAATAATAATTTATTGTTATTATTGTTATTATTAATTATTATTATTATTATTATTATTGCACAAAAAGATTTATGGATGTAATTGCTAACAAAGGTGCTTCCACTGAGTACTGAGAACTCATATCTGTCACGGACGTCCAAAGGGACTAACCGTGGGGAGCAGGAGAGCGGTAAAAGACCCATATGCGTAGCGGCGAGACGGGAAAAAGGCCCGGGCTCATTAGTGCAAAGAGTTCAGGAATGCCGTATAGAAACCTATGCCCTCAGGGAGCAGACGTGGGGCGCCCTGGTGCTAGGCGGGTCTCAGGACATCCGAACAACAATGCTGAGCCAGGACAGAGTGCAAGACCCAGAAATATATAGCCAAAGGAAGAGAGGGACAGGAAGGACAGCAGACTAGAAACTAGGGACAGGACAGAGAAGGAGCGCCCTCTGGCTGCAGAGGGCGTGACAATATCTGAGTTCTACAAATTTCAGGTTTTTCTGGTTAGTCTTTGCTGACTTTTACCACAACATATTTTATCAGTAGAAGTCTTCAGTTTAAGAATTTAGGTTGTGAAGAAAATATGTAAGTTTAAAAAATGTATATGCATAATTTTGTTACTTCACAAAATAAGACATCATAGGAAGGGCCTGAATACTTTTGTAAGGCACTGTATGTACAATAGTGATTCTGACCTTAGGGCAATAAATATAACAATAACACATCATCAACATTCAACTATTATCTTAATTCACACTATAGATAATGGCAATTATATCAAAATGTGCCCGTGTTTCCAATTCCCAACTAGTAGATATACTGTATGGGAATTATCTCATTGTTCCAAAATCTACACATTGTAAATCACAGGTGTCTTGCATGTTTTCTTCATCACATTTGTTTTGTTAAAGTTTCTAATTGAAAGTTGAACAAGCAAGTTCTATATGTTTCTAAAATTCTATCAAATGGAATTACCTTGTTCACATACAGCAAAATAATCCTCACAACAGTCTAAAGGTATAGTGCATGCTTGGTCACAGTAGCAGTCTTCAACATAGCATGAAACGTTCCTGCCTGGACAACAGAAATGCCCAGCACAACGCCCTAGAAAAAAAAAAAACATGGGTTTGTAACAATTACACGAGTAACTTGTAAAGCAGATGAAACATTCTAGAACAAAAAATGTAGTTGCAAACAGTACAAGAGTCAACTGAAACAGGAGTAATCACTAATTAATTAAGTGTAATAAACATTCATTTTCCATATTTTTCATTTTCACAAACTTATTCTAAATCACTGCGTTCACAGTTTCTTAATGCATTGATTGACAGGACGACTTAGTTTTTTTTAAAACCCTTTGGCTTCTCAATGTTTGGTATGTGGGGAAACACGGGAACAAGGAAGGAAATAAAAATTATGCAAAGCAACAAAGTCAGGTGACATTTACAAGCTATTACATGATTTCAGCAACAACAGTATCAAATGAATCCGGGTCTGCACTAATGGAGTGCTTCATTCTGTTTGAACAACACACTCCCTTTTGCACTGTTGCATGTGCTCTTTTTGGGGCGGTGTGGTGACACTGTGGCTAAGGATCTAAGGAAGGTTGCCGGTTTGTATCCCATGGCCGGCAGAGAAATCCTACTCTGTTGGGCCCCTGAGCAAGGCCCTTAACCCCAACTGCTCCAGGGGCACCACATAAATGGCTGACACTGTGCTCTTACCCCAAGCTTGTCTCCTTGTCTGTGTGTCTTATGGAGAACAAGTTGGGATATGCAAAAAGACAAATTTCTAATACAAGAAATTGTATATGGCCAATAAAGTGATCTTATCTTCAATTGAACCAGGTCTCTGAGCTGTCCTGAACACATTGGTAACGCTCACTGGTTGTGATCATTTCAAATCAACAATCTCCAGAGGTTTTGTCACAGTCTGAATCATGGTTACAGTTTGAGATGGTTATTCCATGGCTTTCCCACAGTCAAAGCTTATCCATAGAGCTCATCCAAAGGAAGAGGGGTGGAATTTCTTCGCTTAAAAAAACTGAACTTGCTGTGTTGCTGAAGTATTATGTTTGACTGGCAAACCTCTTGACTTCTTAGACATATCCAGTGAAACAAATAAGCCAGTAAGACCGTGGAAGGTGGGAGCACCAGTTCTATTATGTAACATCGAAGAAATAGGAAGTCAAAATATATAATTTTGCTATTAATAGTTCTAAATATAAGTTCAAATGGTTAACTTCATATTTATTAAAAGATATAACACTGTGGCATAAATAAATACAAATATGTCATAAAATAACTCATACATCTGCAGAAGATATTGGTAGTACCTGTGCATTTCCAGTTCGCACTCCCATACTTTTACAAAGGACGGGTCAGAGGTCCCAGTCCTCGGTGTTCATATGGACCCACCGCCTTCACCGGAGGAGTTCGACTGTCAGCTAACCTGCTAATCAAGCTCGCCACCGCATCAGTGCTCGGAGCTATTCTCTGCTCCCGACATCCGAAAAACTTGCGAACCAGCTACCAGTTGCCTACGTTTTCTGCATCACATCAAGCCATGAAGCATTCCCTTGCTTCCTGGTGCAGACAGTCCCCTAGTTTTCTCCTTCAGCATCGGTACCCTCCGACCTTCAACCGCTTCCCAATTCTGTCTGTAACTTCGGTATTACCATCAGTACAGCCTTCCCCTTCGCCTCATTCCGCCTACACCTCTCTCAGATTTCTCCGCCACCGCTCGGGCATTTCCGTGATCAAGCCACCCTTTTTTCCATCATCCTTGCGTCTCGCAGACGGATCCTTTCTGCAACGTATACAGCTTTCAGTCCGCTCCAGCGGCGGTTTCAGCCAGCTCGGAGATGCGGTATGGGGTTGCAGCTGGAATTTTTCTTAGAATATTCTGACATGTGGTCACGTACTTACATGCTGTATTTTTTACGAACCGTTTTCGTTTCACTGTTTGTTATGTAACACTATATTATATTTCATATTGTAAAATTACCTGGACAAACGTGCACCAATTATAAAATAATAGAAGGTCATTTCCGGAAGCGCATGGTTGTCATCAAGGAAAAAAAACCTTGAGTTGAGTTATCTCATAATTACGAGATAGCAATGATCATTTCAGTGTATGAACAACCTGTTGCATTGTTCAATGACAGCACCTACTGTACAAGTTACCGATAGCTTTGATGGAACTGTGTGTTTAGTGCTCCTGACACTGCAACGGTGCATGTTGCGCACAGACTTAATTTCCCCTGGGGTTTATTCGTAATGAAATGTTACAGTGTGGCTTGTAAACAGGTTTAACCATGAAAACAGTCACACATAATCTCAAACAAGAGCAAGTGTGTCCTGGAATCGATTCCACTGTTTAAAAATGGAAGTCAGATAATGATAATGTAGGTCTTTTAGAATTACTATCTCATAATTACGAGATATTGTGCTATTTTTTGTTTGGTGACAGCAATTCGCTTCCTTAGTTACTGTATATACTTAGTAGTAAAAACTACTAATGAGATTCAAAATCTTAGTTTGGAGAAAGGCTTTTCTCTATTGACGTCTCTAATAAAAAACATCTACACACTGGCTTTGTACTGTGTATTTAGAATATACAATGAAAATTGTTTCTAAAAATCTCAAAGGAGGTAACTCGCTATACAGTATATACTTGTAAATACTGTACATGCTATCACTCGAGCTAATTGATTATTTTAAATAAAAAATCTTATTGGATGTTGTTGCCCATTATTATTCATTAATATATAAACACAAATCACTGGGAAAATAAATTCCTGATGCAATTATAATGTCTGTCTCTTTTTTTGGGGGGGGATACACACATTTTGAAAGAGCCATGATCTTTCTGTTTGCTCTGCAGTGCCTCCTGTCACTTAGTACTGCTACAGTACAGTAGATATCAAGGGGGCAGGGTGATGGGCACGGTTTTGATCCCCTGCTGCACCAGTCTGGTGTTTATGCAGTGCCCACAGAAACTCATTAAAATGCCACTGCTGTCCTTGAATGAGACCCCTGCAACTGTATCACCACAGGTCCTACGGTGGTCCACTCAGTGACCCCTTCAATGGCCTTGTGTAGCCCCTGGCCTGTTGAGAAAGGTGTCTTCTACCATCCTCCAACCCTGAAGAGCTTTCCTCTGGAGCTTCAGTTCATTTTGAAAGCTGCCTCTACAATCGAAAGACCTGGAAGAATTAGTTGGTGGTGCGATTGTCAACAGCCCCCGCATGAAGGCTAACAGCAGCAGCTCAGTATTTCCTACTCTGAGCAGGGAGGGGTGACGTTGGGCCGCCAGGTGAAGGAGCCCACTCTTTCCGATGTGAGACATGGCCTACTGTCCAGTTTTTGGTTATGTCTCAGGGGTGGTCTTGAAATGCTAAAGCTCCAAGCGAAATCTGTGCACAGCTGTTCATAAAAGCAGACCACTCTGCTCTCCAGTACGAAAAGGACCCGATCAGCAGCTCTTTTCAGCAGTCTCTGTCGGAGCCACACCTCTGCCTCTTGCAACCAGGCTCCCTCCTGCGCCGCCCTGTCCAGCTGGCTTATGAACGACCCCAAACCACCATAGCTGGGCAGCCACTCCTTTCCAGGGAGATTTAACTTGTAGACGGAGGGCCAAAGGCTCTGAACGCCAGCCCTCTCCTGCCTGCTTCACGAACCTTTGGTCAGCCTTGATCTCGCTGTTCTGGTGATCCTCACTCACCACTAAGGATAAAGCTGCTCTGTCCCTCTGCCAGCACTGTTGGCCCCCGACCAGGCCTCCAGGCTCCCATTTCTTTTATCTCCAACACACCAGTGATCGGCCCCATGCGGACTCAGGCCTTAACTTAATGCCCTTAATGAATATCAAGGTGGGCTGGGCCAAAACTGAGTAACTACAATACATGTCTGTATTACAATACAAGGACCCACTACAATATATATATACAGTACTATATTTATACTGTAACTGAAAAGGGGTAAAAAAGCTATTTATGATGCAGACAAGCTTTAAATTATCTGAATAATTTGGGATGTTTCAGACAAAAATCCTTCCTTGGCTGGTTAGAGAGCAATGTAAACACAATGCAGTAAACATATTAAAACCTGATGTCATAACAAACCTGTACGTGGCCCTAATGACACAGGAGCTGCTGTTTTGCTGAGGTCCATGAAAGCCCAGTCAAACTAAATTCAGCCTGGTCCCTAGTGTGATTGTCATGGTTCTGTGCGGACTTGTGCCCTCGCCGCTCCACCCCACCGGTTCAGTCTGCAACACCTGGGCGCGAACCTGGGTCTCTGGTGTAATGCCACAGGGAACCCGTCGAGTGAGCTAAAGGAGACCTCCCCAAACCTGGGCGGCTGAGGTCCCTGCTACACGCAGGGAGGGCGATGACATCACCGTACTAAAACTAGCTCCTCTATACTACCAGTGTTCAGCCAGTTCTGTGTTGCCACTTGGTCAATTTGGGTCCTAATCTGATATTAAAAAGTGGTGCCTCAGCTACAGCGTTCAACCTGTATTTAGAAACATTGCCTACAACGGCCTGAACCGCTCTGTATTCCACACAAATTTTACATTTATGGGAAAAAAAATCTTCAATTGCAACTTTTATTGAAGATACAGTACATCCAGTGTAATTTTCAGAAATACTTACCTTTGAAGTTCAATTAATTCAGTTTGAGTTAGAATGTTTTTACTGACCTTACACTTTTAATAATATACATCATCTTGTACAAATGTTCAGCTGATTCACTTAAACATTGTTAATGTGAGTATATTTAGTTCTGAATGCAAATCTACTAAAAGCTATATTTTTCTATTCTTTGTCCTGCAGTCATTCTTTTGTAAATATTCTTTGGTAGAGTTCAGAATAAATGTGTCAAACAGTATTGATTCAACATTAACTTTTACTTGTTATTACTGAGATATGTGCATGCATTTACATTTGGTAGTCTGTTATAAATATACATTACTCAACAATTTAGAACATTTATCCATAATAAACTACAGTATTTCATACTATTTGAACTATGAACCTACTAAAACTATAAAAATGCCGTAGTATACCTGTTGTTATTCGTCCAGACGCCAAATGTTTTTCCACGTCAAAATGAAGAGTAAGGAGAAATAAAATGAAATAAAACATTCCTTCAGTTTTGAGAAGCACTGTCTCTTCACAAAGACTGCTGAATCCCTTTTGGTTTAAAGATTGTATTTCACTGCTACCTGATGGTTGAGTTAAAATTGGTAGCCCAGCCTTTTCCAAATTTTTTTTTTCTATAGGAATGAGAAATATGACATTCTGACATGCTGTTTGTGCATTGCTATTGGACACAGGGTGGTATGTTAGTTTCCTGGAGCAGTATTGGATCTTTCTGACATTCTTAGATACCATGCACTTAAAAAAACTGGGAACTTCACTGAAGATAAGCAGCCCAAGTAAGAGTCTGACTGATTTTGTTCTGCAAGAATTGCTTGTGAATATGGACTTCTGCAGCATGAATTATAGTATTTTTTTTAGAAATAGATGTAGAATGATTATAAATCGGTGGTAAATAAATTGGAGCAACCTCAAAATGTACTGCAGATTTTCCAAACATAATTAACAGCACATGAATTCAAGAGAATATTGGCAGGGCTGTGAAAAAAGAATGCTCTCACATTGATATCATGGAGACTGTGGCAGGTGCACCTGTTTCACTTTACATGTACACACTACACAGCAAATAGCAGCTCTGGTTTAATTTTGAAACAAAACATAAAAATGTAAATTCTTGGTGAAAAAGTAGATTTCATATTGGGGTAGTGCAGGAAAAAAGTAATCAGAGGGTTAAACTGAACTTGATGTGGTATAAATGTGGCTGCACTTTGCACTATGTGTATCCTGTCTACAATGTCTATGTCATTGTCTTGTCTGTCCTGCCTGTATTTCCACTGTGGACGAGGAGGAACAATATTTCGTTTCACTGTATACTTCTCTATGGCTGGAATGACAAATAAACATGAACTTTAAGTTTACAAAATGCAACAGGATGAATTAAGGAGGCCTATGGTACCCAGACAGACAGTAGAAGAAACAAGCATTTGTAAGTTTTCAGTAGGTCATAGATCAGGTTGGAAGATTCCCTAATACAGGCCTCATCCCCTTATCTACTTTAAGAAATATATCTGTAGCAGAAATTGAGGTAAGTAAAGTATAAAAGCCACAGAAAAATTGTACCCTCTAGGTACTGTGGACTAAAGTCTAGGTTTTGAGGCAGTTTACTGAGTGTTAGTCACTTCACGTGACACCTGAATGGTGAAAGCCAGTTCTGCTGCCTTGATGACATCAGTGAATAAAACTGAAAAACTTCCTTATTCCTGTTTCCTTATAGCCATTTTTACCCCAATGGACTGTGAAGGGGGATTCTCTACAGCAGGAGGGTTAACTACTGTATCACCCTACAGATAGTCTCGAGAGTACAGTTTTTTTTCCGGGCCTTAGGCACTAAAAGAACAACAATTAACAATATTACAACAGAGGAAAAGCAAACATCTAGGAAACATTTCTAAGAAAAACAGGAGGATGACAGGCTGCATTGCTGGTCCTGAATAATGGGCAAATTTAGCCCCATTGATAGTTTTATCATAAACCATTGGGGCAAGTTTCAATCAACTGTAACCCCTGAGGCTGTTGTGTAGGGACTCTGTAGGGACAGGTGTATTACAAACTAAGGTACTGGGATTCGTGTGCAATTCTTAGTGGTAGGAAAAACCTGTTGAGACCCTGAGGAGATCCTATTACCAAGCCCCAGGGCCCGTCCTGATGCACTGAAATGTCTGAAACCTATAGTACAGACAGGACAAGTGCCATGATCCCGTACATTGTACATAGTCAGGGGAGTTAAGGCAGGCGTCAGACAGGGAATACAAGCTGTAACGAATGGCATCCTCTGAGACTCACTAGCATTAGAGCAGTAACTATCAAAACCCTTAGGTTCTGTGAGGCGTGGGGAAAATGAGAAAGGGATAATATATGCTTGTATTACAGTAAACAAACTAAAGATAAAACTGGGAAAAGGTTCACATCTTTATGCTCTGCACATGTACTGTTACACAGTACTGCAAGTACTGTAGATATATTCAGCAGTCCCAAAGGACGCTAACAAATTACTGTGCTTATGCTTAACTATTAACTACCAAATTGGATGGAATGGCTTCATGTTCTTATACTGAAAATAATTAGTGAATCTCAACATCTCAACAATCTCAGCACAAGAATTAAATTGAAAAAAGGCTGAGCTGTGGTGTGTTGGCATGTATGTAGATCAGCTACTAATCGTGTTTAATGAAAATGGTAGGGAAGGGAATAAGTACTGTGCTACTCTATTGAACAGCTACTGTATGCAATGCAGCTAAAGTCAGTTTCCACAGTACAGTAACAGGTCATGTGGTTATTGAAGTAGAGGTAGATTTTAGGTAGAGTCCTACAGTATATTAGGATAACTGCAAAACCCGAGCATGTAGAAAACTTGAGGAAAATAAAAAGAAGGAGTTTGTCAGGGGTCAGGTAAAGGAATGTAGAAGATTACCCAATGTGGACCTCATCCCCTTACTCTGATGCTAGTCTTTCACAGCAGCAGAAAAAAAAAAACAGTTTTGACTGGCTGATCCCACCACCTGAATCAATGGAACCTGTGCTACATTTACGTACTGTAAATCATTTATACTAAATGTTTTACCACTTGAATCCATTGTGCCAGGGGTAGGTGGTGAAAGAGCCTGGAGTGCTGTGGGTGACTGATCAGATCCTTATGAACACTGCTTTTATCACTGCATGTGATTACTGCTTATGGGTCATTATGTTGGAATCTTGGCGAGAAGCAGCTGTTAGCCCGAATGTGTGAAATGTGTGAAGGTGGTGTTGTTGTAATAGTTCAGGTGGGCAGCTGCGTCAGCCTGCGTAGGCTGCAAAGGAACAAGTAATAGGTTAATTCCATGCTGGAAAAAAGAAGAAAGAAAACACAACATTTCGGCCGTGGAGCCTTCTTCAGGTGTGATGAAGGTTGTTGTAATGTACTGTTTTGTTCTTATTTTCTCCTATTTTCTGCAAAACAAAAAACAGTTGAACTAATAAAATTAGTTGTAATAGTTATAGTTATAATTATAGTTATAATAGAGTCTTTTTTCATTATTATTTTCATCTGCATTGGACTCTTCAACCATCATGCAATTTCCTCATACCATGTGCAGGAGTAAGCATCGTGTTTATTTTTGAAAAAGACAAACAACTGTATCATCTGGTACATACCCTAGATTTGTAGAGACTGCAGCGATTCCCCCCTGTTTCCCCTTGCCCGGTTGCACAGGCGGTGTTATGTCAAGAGAGGCAGAAGAGATTGCCCTTTTCTGGTACATGGGCGTGCAAGTCACTTAGGAAGGAGAGGCAGGCAGGAGGCAAAGCTTGGAGCTCAGCTTATGGGTTTGTATGAAAGAGAGAGTAGGGGAAAGGGGCCCCTTTTTATAGAGGCAGGTAGAAGGGAAAAGTGCCTGTAAAACAGAAGGCAAAGGGGTCAGGGTACAGAGGCTCCCAGATGGACTGCTTCCAGGGGCACAACGCTACAATATCAATCATATATATCAACAGTGCATTTCATTCACAGTATTTTATAGCAGCACCAGCTATTAGCAGGTTAAACCAAATTCTCCACAGCAGTTAGACCAAAATATATTCAACTTTCAAAGAAAGCCATACAAATAGCAGGGAGACTAATCAACATGATTTTAATTATTTTAACAATTTTAATCAAGAGAACGACTACTCAGCAAGTATTTCTCTCTATTTTAGTTCAGTTTTGGCAGAAAAAATAAAACTCCAGGAACTTCAGTTAGCGAAACAGAGGTATCAAAAAGTAGTCTTTTGTACTCTTCTGTATCACAAAAATAAATCTCCTTGAATATTCTAAGAAGATAATTTATCCTGTTTTACATGTTGCTTCATTGAATAGAACAGTATGTTTTGCAGATTGGGTATTGCTCTAATGGTGGAATACACTTGGAAAGTGCTGTGTTTGTTCATTTCCTTGTGATATAATAATGTGAAAATGTGTTATGTGGGAAATGTATTTACTGGCAAAGCAAATGTGATACACATATATATTTATATAGGAACAAGTAATAGGTTTATTCTGTACTGAAAAAAAGAAGAAAGAAAACAACGTTTCGGCTGTGGAGCCTTCTTATATATATAAACACACACACACAACTATATATTTAACTCAAATAGTACATATTAGTAACCTCTGTCTTAGAATTTAAATTTTCCCTTCAGTATCTAGAACAAGCAAATGCATATTGATACAAAAAATGGCAATGATATGGCAATTAAATGGTCAATGATAATAATTGATTAAAATTATCGGAATTTTAATTTTTATTATCTGAAGATTAAGGGTCCCGTTTAGTAATCTTTAAAAGTTTAAAAGCTAACTAAATATAAATAGCTTTACATAATATTCACTTTTTGCAGTTCATACAATTAAATACATATATTTAATTTGTAGGATTTGGCCAAATAAAAAATCCTGTCATCCTACGTTTTGATAGGACCCCCAGAATGTTATGCATATTAATTGTACAGGCATCTTGACACTGATTTCAAGACCTCTCTTGCAGTCAGAAACTTTAAGTCATATACCAAAAAGACAAAGCGAATATCATAGACATAAAAAGGCCTAGAAATTGCTCAGGGTGTCAGAAACTACTTTCTATAATTAATGAAAACGTTCATATTTGGTCCATCAGAACTAGCCATTGAGGTAAACTAATTACGTTGCCATACAAGAACAAAACAAACAGTACTTCCTCCCATTGGTTGAAGTATTAATTACATATTACTGTCCAGCTGGGGAGAATTAGATGGGCATTCAAACGATTTGTCTTCTTTTTCCTTTCCATCTCAGAGTAAAGGTGTTGGTTGGCAGGTATTTCTGAACTAAAATGTTAAGCTGAAATAAATAAAAACATTAAGAATCAAGTCAGTTTCAATATTTTTGATCATTTTAAATGATAACACTCCACCCAATATCAAATGGTAAACTCTAGAAAATCATACATAGCACAAAACATCACCATCCTGTATATCACTTACACAAATATTGTAAAAACATATTTCGTAGTCAATTGTTCAATAAGCATTATAATTGGTATCATATATGATCTATAAATGCAGGGGATCTTATAAAACTTGATTTCCTACTTCTTATTCCAATTGTGACTTAGAGAGAAACTCAAAGAGAAGCAAGATAGAGACAAATGTCTTGAGATGTATTACCTTGTCAACAATTACTGCTTCCATTTCTTCATTAATTTCAACATAGGAAAGAAGTGAGGCCTGGATCCTTGTTGTTATTGGTATTCCTGAAAAGAAAGAGAGAAAAAGTCAAATTCTAGACATCGATGTCAAGATTAATTCCAGGTGTGTGGTTAAGAGATTCCAACTGATAGCAGTGACAGACAACTGGCTGAGCTCCACCAGGGTGTAGAATTAGGACTGGTCAACCAGGGCTGTCCTGACAGAGAGCTGCTGCTCCAGTCAGGCACTCTGGAACTTGGACTGTGTTGATAAAAGGCTCCATGGGTAGCTGTTTCAGACAAGCAAGTCTGCCCTTTCATTCTCTGTGTGTAGCACAGGGGTTATTTATCAGAGCCGTATACAGACAAAGACACTGTCACGATCGTCTCTCTCTTTTGTTTTTTGTTTAGTTCCTTCACCTGTGTCTTGTTCCGCCTTTCCCCTATTTAACCCTGCCCTTCTTTTTAAACTTCCATGTTCCTGGTTCCTGGTTCCATGTCCTCGTTCCCTGTTTTTATTCTTGTCGTTGTCTTAGATGGACCTTCTGGTTTTGGATTATGGACCGTGCCCTGGTTTCCCTATTTGGACTGCGTGGGACTTGTTCGCCCTGCCCCACGCCCCTGAGCACTGGATCCCAGGGTCACGCCCCCCTGTCTGTCATGCCATCCTGATCCTGCCGTGTTTCCCCAGGTGTCCTACTCCAGTCACTTCCAGATTATACCGTCTGCATAGGGTCCTAAACTTAACATTTGGGAGTCAGAACCGGCTCCCATTACAGACATAGACATATACGATGGTAATGGTACATGTACTTTGAGCAGTATAACCGGTGTTTCCAAAATTGGTGGGTACAAAATGGACAAATCAAAAAATGTTCACAAAAGAGAATCTGTTGTAACTGGTGCAATAGAAGTGTGAGATTGCAAAGGAAAAAAGTCACAGGAATCATACTGATTTGTTTTTGCTGATCAGTTTTAGTGAATAGTGTCTTTTTTTCTTTATTTTCAAACCTGTCCTAAGTTCCTAGATGCTGTTGGTTGAAATGATGGGACTCCAACCATTTAATAGCTACGTTTCTTATGCTAAAATTGAGATACAGCCTTTCTTTATTCAGTGAACTTTCATAATCTTTTACATTATTTCTCTTTGATGTCAAGAGCAGACTGGTAGCACCAACTTCCAAAAACGGATGACAATATGTCTTCTTTTAAGGAGAATGTTTATCATATAGTACGTGGCTACCTGCTTTAGTACTAAGTGCTGCAAGAACATTGCAAACTGAAGGATTTAGTTTCAGCTGAGACAGAAAATAAGGGAAAAGATGCCTAAATATTTTCCCTGTATCAGACACAGTATATCATTCACTTTACTTTGAATTAAGGTAATAATTAATGCAAAATTGAGTTTATAACGAAAGTTCGATAGGGATGGCAACAACCAAGTTCAATCAGACCTGCCTGTCAGTAATTAGCAACCCCTCCAGATGTCATTTCTTCTCCTAAACACTATAAATACTGTAAGTGATCCTCTTCTCTCCCTCGCATACATCTAATACCTCCTTCCTCCACCTCATCTCCACCCCTTGGTCACTCCTCACTCTGCAGGGAGGTCCCAGTCTCCTCGTGCTCCGGCCAGGAAGTTAGCCCTCAGCCCATTGGGTCAAGCCTAATTTCAACTAAACACTCCATAATCCTTTCAGCATAGTTCTTGGGTGTTGTCATTAATTCTTTGGTATTGTTATTCCTAGTGAAAGAAGATAATCTGAAACCTAGAGCTTTTCCAGATCTTGTACCTGTGTTTTATCTTTTTAAGCTGTACTCTGTACCCTTCCCCTGGCTTTCCAAGAGGCACAGTGATTTCTCCAATGTAACATAGACTTGAGAAAGACACAAAATAGGTCCTGCTGAAGTACTATGAGAGTTAAAGAGCTGGCTTCATGGGCAGGGTAGAACTGACATTGCAAAACATGAAAAAAGATGTGTAAAAATATACAAGGCAGGATTAGTATGAGTATGGAATTAATGTGCTGTTATTTTCATATACATCTATTTTGCCTTAGGACCTTAGCATCACGTACAACAGAGTATTTCATTTCATACTTCAATCAGCCTAAACAAAAGTAAGGATGCAGCATTGGTTTACAACTGTTATTAACTGTGCAGAAAAGCCAGGAAGTGACTAATATTAAACTCACCTGTATTTACTGAAGTTTTTACAGGTTGTCCTTCAGTTTTAGAATCTGCAGCCACAGCAATAACCTGCACTATATAGGAACTGTTAGGTACCAGCCCGCTTATTTCAGTGAATAAGGTGCTGACTGTAATACTTGAATGGCTGGGTCCTATTGACTCTACTCTGTAGGCAGCAGCACTGCCCTCTGGTGGATCCCACTGGAGACTGATGGATGTTAAACGGATGTTATAAACAGTCAAATGTTTGATGGTGTCAGGGTCTGTAGGAAATTAAGAACAAAATATCCTTCTAAATTCATCTCTTCAAGTTCATAGTACAGAAGAGCAAGACATTTGTTCTAAATTTCTAAGTGTGTTTTCTTTTGTAATATTACATGATATTATAACTTGAAAGAAGAGAAAAAGTTAAAGTGACAAGATATCAATTAATTGTCTTGGAAAACAAAATTATATAACATTAATTTCTATCTTAAAATGTATACAAATACCAGAAAATACCTAGTGTAATTGCTAAATAGATGTGCGGTATGCAAAACTGATTCTGTCGTTGCTTAAGAAGAAAAAAAACAACAAACATAAATGAACTTGATCAATGCAAATTACAAAGCTAGTACCAAAAAGATGACTACAAAAAATCTTCAGGCAAATAAGACACCTCTGTCAAGCATGAGGTTTTTAATTTGCAAATCGTAGATAAGTTCAACTTTCGATTACACCCTGACTTTATAATGAGGAAAAGAAATAGAAGTTCATCCATCCATTATCAGAAAAGCATAAATTTCAGAAGCACACAACAGAAGGCAATGGTCCTCCAAGACCAGAAACTCCCACTCCCACACAAGTATAAAGTAGGTGTAATAAAAGAACATCACACAAACTTCACACATCACAGAAGATGCCACAGTCCAGTTTTCACTGCTATGCCACAATCAAACATAGTAAAGGAAATAATATAGACACTCACTTGTATAATTGAAGATACTGACTGGTGTCCCTTCTGTGACACTGTTGGCAGCCAGAGAGATGACCAGCAGTGTATAACCATTACCAGGAACTAATCCAGTCACATTCGCAAATAAAGAGCTGACCGTCATGTTATTGCCTTGATTTCCAATGGTCACAATCCTGTATCTAAATACATTTCCAATGGGCTCACTCCACTGGAGGAATATGGACGTAGTTGTAGTGGAACGCACTGTCAAACTGGTAACCGCTTCAGGATCTGTGAAAATACCAGGAAAATAGACAAAACCTAAGAAGATGGACACCAAGGTTCTTATCAAAGGAACAAGAGGAGAGGGAGGGATGAGCTAAAGGAAAATGTAGATAATCTGGGGAGGGAGAATGTTTGAAGAACAGATTAGATTTAAGATGTTAAACAGTTGAGGATGCATATCTTACAAGTAAAATGATCATTGTTTCTTGCATATTATTTTTCTGTTTTTAATTATATATTTGTTATTAATATTTAGGGAAACTTGACTGAGAATATAAAGCATATAATTTATCCTTAATTAATATAGGCACGGCATTTTACAACCAGAATTAAGTGGTAAAATAATACCACACAATAGCAAGAACAAAAACAATTAACACAAGAGATTAAATTACAATTGGTATTTATACATTTTTGAGAAATAAAATGCACTACTACTACTAATAATAATACTTTAGCGTGGCTAAATAAACAATGTAGTCCTGCAAGGAATATAAGTATATCTTTGTAGGCAACATACTTGTATATCCTGTGACTATGTCTTCAGCAATTTCAACACTGTTGGCACCCAGAGCTGTGACCCGCAGTGAGTATTGGGTACCAGGTTCAAGTCCAGTGACATTAGCAAACACTGTGGTCACCGTGAAGTTTTTGAAACCTGCTGACTCCACCCTGTAGCTCGACACGTTTCCCATTGGTGCACTCCAGGTAAGATACACCCATCTCGTGGAAGTGGAGTTTATTTTTAAGGAAGGAACTGGAATGACTAGGAAACGAACTGAGAGAACAAGAATGGTTTCAAAAATTAAATTAAATTAATTAATTGCCAAGTTGTAAATACTCACAATTACTCCAAACAGAAATCTCAGTTCAACCAGTCATCCAATTTACCTGTAGGTGAATACCAACTGCCGTTCACAGGCACACAGTAATGATCCTATCTGTTTCAACTGGAATTCCCAATAAACTAGATGATTAATTACTCTGTTTAGGAGACTGCAAGACTTTGCAACCATCTTGTTGGCTCCTCAGCTACGTTTACATGTATTTCAGATCATCTTAAAAGGAAATATTTTCAGGGTCTTCAATCGTTATACCGTATATATAGTATATGTTCATCAAACTGGATGCAGGAGAATATTAAAAAGGATAAATTTGCTATGTTATCCACATATCGTATGAATGAAAAGGCCATTTCTCTGCACTCACTTGTAGATGCTGTGATTGTTGCTGCAGCTCCCTCAGTTACACCATCTCCAGCTACAGCAATGACCTGAAATGTGTAGCTGTTACCAGGTGTAAGTCCAGTAATGTTCGTGGACGAAGTGCTCACTCTAATGTTAATGCTTCCCAATTCACTGGACAAAATCCTGTAGCTAGAAGCATTTCCAGCAGGGGCATCCCAGCTAAGAAAGATCGATGTCATCGTGGAGGAGGATGTCAAACCAGTAACAACTTCAGGCTCTGTGAAAAGGCGATGAAAAAAGGTTGAAGATAAACCTTAGTCTGCATTTTCTTTTACAAAGGATAAATAAGAAATGTAACTCTGATCAATGTGAACTTGTGATACCAACATTATATCTCTGGCCCTCAAAGTACAAAAGAGAATAAATCAAAACTTGAAAATATTACAGTACAGTATGTAATACATTTGCAAATACTGTGATTGACACTGCAGCTTTGTCAGGAACATTGTCAGCAGTCACAACACTGCCTCATAGTGTATAACCTGGCCTGGATTGAGGTCCAGCCACAATAATGAATATTGTCATCCATACTGTATGTTTATTATTTATCAGAAAGTCACGTATTCCCAGCCTGGGTCACTCAACACGAAGTCTATCCTAGAGAGGCACAGGATTCAAGGTACACTGTAGAATGAATCCCTGGACAGGACACCAGTCACAGGGCACACAAAAGTACACCAAACTATTTTGAGAAGCCACCTAACCCAGCCAACATGTGGAAGGAACATCTACATTCCCATCTACAGTGGAAGGAAACTGAAGCTCTTGGTCTCTGTGGACCTTGAGAGAACATGCAAAGCTAACACAAAAGGTGTCACAGTCTAGAACTGAACCCAAGACCCAACAGCTGTGAGACAGCAGCACAAACCACTGCACCACCAGGTCACACACAGAGGTAGGAAAGGAAATTAAGTAACTCACTTGTATAATTGAAGATACTGACTGGTGTCCCTTCTGTGACACTGTTGGCAGCCAGAGAGATGACCAGCAGTGTATAACCATTACCAGGAACTAATCCAGTCACATTCGCAAATAAAGAGCTGACCGTCATGTTATTGCCTTGATTTCCAATGGTCACAATCCTGTATCTAGATACATTTCCAATGGGCTCACTCCACTGGAGGAATATGGACGTAGTTGTAGTGGAACGCGCTGTCAAACTGGTAACTGCTTCAGGATCTGTGAAAATACCAGGAAAACAGACAAAACCTAAGAAGATGGACAACAAGGTTCTTATCAAAGGAACAAGAGGAGAGGGAGGGATGAGTGAAAGGAAAGACAAATAGAAGCAGCTGAGGATGGAGAATGTACAATACAAAGATCAGAATTAGGACGTTAAATAGTTGGGGAAACATCTGTTATGTTTAATATGTTAATAGAAATATTAGCATATATTTTAAACAGTTTTTTATTATATATTTGTTAATAATATGGAAAGAATCTTCACTAAAAATGTATGAAATTAAGCAGTTGAGTGAATAGACCTTGGGATATTAAAACACTGCGTAGAAAAGGTGCCACACAATAATAAGTTTAATAAGTTAATAAGTGCTAACACTTTAGATAAAGGCATTGCAAATCACATTTATTAATGTTTGTGTTGTGTAAATGAAATGTCATTACAACCTATCAAAAGGGCACAACTGTGGTTAAATAAACAATGTGTTCTGGCAAAGAATATACATTATACTGTATCTGGGTACTCAACATACTTGTATATCCTGTGACTGTATCTTCAGCAATTTCAACACTGTTGGCACCCAGAGCTGTGACGCGCAGTGAGTATTGGGTACCAGGTTCAAGTCCAGTGACATTAGCAAACACTGTGGTCACCGTGAAGTTTATGACACCTGCTGACTCAACCCTGTAGCTCAACACGTTTCCCATTGGTGCACTCCAGGTAAGATACACCCATCTCGTGGAAGTGGAGTTTATTTTCAAGGAAGGAAGTGGGTAGCGAACTGAGAAAACAAGAAGGATTTAAAAAATATATTAAAGGGATTAATTGCCAAGTTGTAAATACTCACAATTACTCCAAACAGAAATCTCTGTTTAACCAGCCATCTAATTTACCTGTAGGTAAATACCAACTACCGTTCACAGGCACACAGTAATGATCCTATCTGTTTCAACTGGAATTCCCAATAAACTAGATGATTAATTACTCTGTTTAGGAGACTGCAAGACTTTGCAACCATCTTGTTGGCTCCTCAACTACGTTTACATGTATTTCAGATCATCTTAAAAGGAAATATTTTCAAGTTCTTCAATCGTTATACCGTATATATAGTATATGTTCATCAAACTGGATGCAGGAGAATATTAAAAAGGATAAATTTGCTATGTTATCCACATATCGTATGAATGAAAAGGCCATTTCTCTGCACTCACTTGTAGATGCTGTGATTGTTGCTGCAGCTCCCTCAGTTACACCATCTCCAGCTACAGCAATGACCTGAAATGTGTAGCTGTTACCAGGTGTAAGTCCAGTAATGTTCGTGGACAGAGTGCTCACTCTAATGTTAATGCTTCCCAATTCACTGGACAAAATCCTGTAGCTAGAAGCATTTCCAGCAGGGGCATCCCAGCTAAGAAAGATTGATGTCATCGTGGAGGAGGATGTCAAACCAGTAACAACTTCAGGCTCTGTGAAAAGGCGATGAAAAAAGGTTGAAGATAAACCTTAGTCGTCATTTTCTTTTACAAAGGACAAATAAGAAATGTAACTCTGATCAATGTGAACTTGTGATACCAACATTGTATCTCTGGCCCTTAAAGTCCAAAAGAGAATAAATCAAAACTTGGAAATATTACAGTACAGTATGTAATACACTTGCAAATACTGTGATTGACACTGCAGCATTGTCAGAAACATTGTCAGCAGCCACAACACTGCCTCATAGTGTATAACTTGGCCTGGATTGAGGTCCAGCCAGAATAATGAATATTGTCATCCATACTATATGTTTATTATTTATCAGAAAGTCACGTATTCCCAGCCTGGGTCACTCAACACAAAGTCTATCCTAGAGAGGCACAGGATTCAAGGTACACTGTAGAATGAATCCCTGGACAGGACACCAGTGTCTCACAGGGCACACAAAAGTACACCAAACTATTTTGAGAAGCCACCTAACCCAGCCAACATGTGGAAGGAACATCTACATTCCCATCTACAGTGGAAGGAAACTGAAGCTCTTGGTCTCTGTGGACCTTGAGAGAACATGCAAAGCTAACACAAAAGGTGTCACAGTCTAGAACTGAACCCAGGACCCAACAGCTGTGAGACAGCAGCACAAACCACTGCACCACCAGGTCACACACAGAGGTAGGAAAGGGAATTAAGTAACTCACTTGTATAATTGAAGATACTGACTGGCGTCCCTTCTGTGACACTGTTGGCAGCCAGAGAGATGACCAGCAGTGTATAACCATTACCAGGAACTAATCCAGTCACATTTGCAAATAAAGAGCTGACCGTCATGTTATTGCCTTGATTTCCAATGGTCACAATCCTGTATCTAGATACATTTCCAATGGGCTCACTCCACTGGAGGAATATGGACGTAGTTGTAGTGGAACGCGCTGTCAAACTGGTAACTGCTTCAGGATCTGTGAAAATACCAGGAAAACAGACAAAACCTAAGAAGATGGACAACAAGGTTCTTATCAAAGGAACAAGAGGAGAGGGAGGGATGAGTGAAAGGAAAGACAAATAGAAGCAGCTGAGGATGGAGAATGTACAATACAAAGATCAGAATTAGGACGTTAAATAGTTGGGGAAACATCTGTTATGTTTAATATGTTAATAGAAATATTAGCATATATTTTAAACAGTTTTTTATTATATATTTGTTAATAATATGGAAAGAATCTTCACTAAAAATGTATGAAATTAAGCAGTTGAGTGAATAGACCTTGGGATATTAAAACACTGCATAGAAAAGGTGCCACACAATAATAAGTTTAATAAGTTAATAAGTGCTAACACTTTAGATAAAGGCATTGCAAATCACATTTATTAATGTTTGTGTTTTGTAAATGAAATGTAATTACAACCTATCAACAGGGCACAACTGTGGTTAAATAAACAATGTGTTCTGGCAAAGAATATACATTATACTGTATCTGGGTACTCAACATACTTGTATATCCTGTGACTGTATCTTCAGCAATTTCAACACTGTTGGCACCCAGAGCTGTGACGCGCAGTGAGTATTGGGTACCAGGTTCAAGTCCAGTGACATTAGCAAACACTGTGGTCACCGTGAAGTTTATGACACCTGCTGACTCAACCCTGTAGCTCGACACGTTTCCCATTGGTGCACTCCAGGTAAGATACACCCATCTCGTGGAAGTGGAGTTTATTTTCAAGGAAGGAAGTGGGTAGCGAACTGAGAAAACAAGAATGATTTAAAAAATATATTAAAGGAATGAATTGCCACGTTGTAAATACTCACAATTACTCCAAACAGAAATCTCTGTTTAACCAGCCATCCAATTTACCTGTAGGTGAATACCCACTGCCGTTCACAGGCACACAGTAATGATCCTATCTGTTTCACCTTGAATTTCAAATAAACTAGATGAATAATTATTCTGATTAGGAGACTGCAAGACTTTGCAACCATCTTGTTAGCTCCTCAGCTACGTTTACATGTATTTCAGATCATCTTAAAAGGAAATATTTTCAAGTTCTTCAATCGTTATACCGTATATATAGTATATGTTCATCAAACTGGATGCAGGAGAATATTAAAAAGGATAAATTTGCTATGTTATCCACATATCGTATGAATGAAAAGGCCATTTCTCTGCACTCACTTGTAGATGCTGTGATTGTTGCTGCAGCTCCCTCAGTTACACCATCTCCAGCTACAGCAATGACCTGAAATGTGTAGCTGTTACCAGGTGTAAGTCCAGTAATGTTCGTGGACGAAGTGCTCACTCTAATGTTAATGCTTCCCAATTCACTGGACAAAATCCTGTAGCTAGAAGCATTTCCAGCAGGGGCATCCCAGCTAAGAAAGATCGATGTCATCGTGGAGGAGGATGTCAAGCCAGTAACAACTTCAGGCTCTACGGAAACATGGTGAAAAACAGGCAGAAATGGGTTTAAATATTACATTTAAGAAGGATTTTTCTTTTTTTAATAAGTAATATCAACTTACAGTATTTATCATTGGTCAGCATGGTACCTCTGACATGTTAGCCATAGCCCTGAGTATGTTTTTAATTTTTTCATCTCATATACAGTATACTGTCAGGAGGTGATTGAAAAACAATTCTTAACAATTAAAATCACTAAAGTCTGAAAAATTAAAAAATCAAAAGATGTTATATAGTATGTAAAATATAGTACTTGTAAAAACCATAATGGACAACTTTACGGTCGTATTGTGAGCTAACTTAACAGTTAATTATGTATACCTAGGCCCAAGTCGAAGTTACTTGACTTCAGTGAATTAAGCTTTTACTATCATATTATTGTGAAATCAGTTCTACACAGACTGCATAAATATTTAGGCACATTGAAATGTGTTGAATATCCAGTCTGTTCTTAATAACTTGTTTATCCATCAAATTAAAATGTCCCAAGTGAAAAATAATGAGAGTCTTTAACAACAAGAATAACATCTTGCCGATTATTGTCACGCTCCTGTTCGTATGAATCAGATTAGCAATACATTTCTTTTCCACATCACTTAAGATTCCTTGGTGTTTATTGCATATTCTTTGGTTCAGACTGAACGTTATTCGGCCGTAAGAAAGCCTTTTTATCACTACAAGAATATATTTAAATCAATGTCTTTTATCATACAGTATTTATACTGTATATAGCCTAGAACATAGTAAAAGTCAGATGTTTTAATTTTTAAACAACCAAAATGTTATTATATTGTGTCATGAATGAGTTGACATTTGGTATAGATTAAATTAATGGTAGTTAAACAAAGGCACCCACTTGTATAATTGTTGATCCTAACTGGATCCCCTTCTGTGAAGTTGTCAACAGCCACAGCTGTGACTTGCAGAGTGTAAGGATTACCAGGTACTAGTTCTGTCACATTTGTGAACAAAGAGCTCACTGTCATGGATTTGCCTTGAGGTCCAATCGCTGCAACCCTGTAACCAGAAACATTTGCAGTGGGCCCTGTCCAGTTAAGAAATATTGAGGTTGTTGTAATGGAGAGGACTGTCAAACTGGTGACAACTTCAGGCTCTGTGGAACACAAAACATTTATATTAAAATCTGCACCAAACATTTGTTTTTTTTTTAAATGTGCGGAAAAAGTGACTCTAATGTTTATGACAAATGAGCAAAGAAGGGCGGGAGATGGAAGATTCAGAGGACACGAAAAGAGAGATCTGAAGAGGGGTGTAGAAGAGATTACGTCTGAGCTCTGTTAAACATCCATGGAAGTAAATTGCTTGTATTTCCTTTGTTCTCAGTGAAATGTTTGTTTCCATGTTTCATTTCATACATTTAATATAGTAAATATGAGGAAGTAATTTCATACTTACTTGTTGACCTTGTGACTATTACTGTGTCTCCTTGTGTAACACGGTCGACAGCTACAGCAGCAACCATCAGTCTATAACTGCTACCAGGTATGAGTCCACTTATATTAGTAAACGGGGTGCTCAATTCCACAAATTTCATTGTTTGTCCAAATACCCAAATTCTGTACATAGATAAGTTTCCAGTTGGCGCATTCCAGCTAAGAAACATTGAATCTGTGGAAATGGCGGTGACTCTCAAATTGGTAACAACCTCTGGCTCTGCGAAAATAAATTTTAGATGAACAAAAAGTTTTAAGGACTGAAATGTTTTAAAAATATTTTTTTATTATTTTTAATATCCTGAATAATCAGAATTATATAAAATAAATTAGATGGCACGGTTGATGGATGCTTATAAATTTAATTTTAGCTACAGAAATAGAAGAATTGTTATTCACTGAAAAATAAACTAAAAACTAAGGAAGTACGGAAGGCACTACTACTGAGCACAGAACATAAGGAACATTCTTCACTTCTTGAGAAAAAACGCCCCCTGGGGGAAGACAATCATCCATCCGTTTAAGGCCACATCTAACCCTTCACAGGGCTAAAACCCTTCACACAGAGACACAAACACAGTCATGTCACCTTAAGGCAACCAAGAATATGAAAAGTGAAATAAGATTGGTCTGACCTTATCTACTGGATAATCATCTGCCATCCTTCAATAATGGCATATATTTAGATGTATAAAAAATACCCCCTTTAGAAATTCTTATTTTCTTGTTTCTAGAAAAAAACATAATACCTACTTGTGGAAGCAGTGATTGTCACTGGAGTCCCATCAGTACCATTCTCAGCAGACGCAGAGCTGAGAGAAATTTGCAGTGTGTAACTGTTTCCAGGCACGAGTCCAGTTATATTAGTGGAAAGAGAATTCACTGTGATGGTTTTGCCTTCATTTCCAATAACCAAAATCAGGAAAGTATAATTTCCACTTGGTACATTCCAACTAAGGGAAACTGATGTTGTTGTAAAGGAGGTGACAGTGAAATCCGTAATGACCACACGCCCTGTAGAAAGATTTTGAAGAGAAAAAACAATAGCATGGACACAGAACCTTTGGTAGAATGTGAATACACTTGAACAATGATCAATTAAAAAAGTGACATGAAATTTAAATAATGCAAGCTATAACCTAACAAAAATATTGCGTAACTATACTTGTCTTTAACTAGTGTGTTTATGATAAAGTTAAGCATTGTCAAAAGTTAGAAAAATATTACTTCAAGGCCCATTGTAAAGAAAAAAGACAATGAAAAGTTTTGAGCTCTAATCCATTAACATCAACACTGCATTAATCCAGACTTTCTTTTGAAACAAATAGAATGGACAGATAAATTTAGTCTTTTGTATTAGAAATGTTGCTGTTTTAGTTTGCTTGTAAAAGATTGAAGACTAAAAACATCATTATTGGTGAAATGATTCTTATAGGAATTCATTTATTGTGTTTTGTCTTTACAGGCAGGGTTGCTCACATTGTGAAATGACTACAACATCAGAAGGGTTGTAGGCGCATTATGCAACAATTTCCCCAAAAATCTTACTAACAAATCTTACAGATGGAAAAATACTGAATTTGGCTAATGTAGTTTATGGAACTTTTTAAATATACAAATCACTTGATCTGCTATTAGGATTACATTGTCTTAATATAGGTTTGCAAGATAGCTTTTATTGATGCACTTATTTTATTGTGTTTAAATGCATAAATAATCCACATCTGTGTGCTTCAAGATTTTTGCACTTTGCTCAAGGAAGTTCTCTTTCACAATATCCAGCATTTCTTCATTACTACCTCACATTTATATTTGGACACAAAAGGTGACATCCTGTGGCTGTAGCTCAATACTACAACTTTACTATGTATGGAAGCCCGTTTCCACCAGGGAGTAAAAAAAAAAAAACGCTAAACGGGCTTCAATTCAGAACTAATGGACATGATCCATGAAAACAAAAGAAAAAATTCAATGAATCGACAAGATAAACAACTTTACAAATGGCTATTCTTTTATAGCAATGGGCATGTGATGTCTGCAAACTGTTATGCCGTGATGAGTTAAGATGTACTGTACCTCATGACAGCATAGACTCCCCATTACTTCAATGTTAATTGTATGTCAAATGAATGATCGAAAGGTGGCTTCTGCCATTTTTTTTCAATAAGAATATAATATGTGAATTACCTGACATTTCTATTCATAAGTCACAGAAGAGAGGTATCATGGAAATCATCCATAATAAAATGGATTCAAAATGTTTCTTAATGTTTAATCTTTTCTTGTTAAATAAAGTGGTACAAACCCATTCAACACATATTTACAGTTCTCTAAATTAAGGATTTACCTTTATTACATGTAGCAGAAAAGTCCTGGCAACAGTCTGATAAATTAAAGCAAGCTACATCACAAAAGCAGTCTAGCTGGACACAGGAATCATTCCGGTCTGGACAACAGAAATAGCCACTACACCTTCCTAGAAAAACAAAAATGTGTTTTTCAATAGTTTATCAATAAACAGAATCAGAAGAAAAATACTGGAACAAAAAAGGAGATTCACTACTTTATTTATTAAATAATATAGTTAAAATAATTCAAACTTGTCAAAAGTTTTAGAAATTTATAGAGTGAATACTTTTAAGGTTTGATTTTCACAGTATTTCATGAAGAGAACAGTATTTATTCAACTTAAATTGTCAAGCAAGTTGTCTGAGACATATGGTGCTGCCACCTGTATCTGCATATATTCGACCAAAACATTTAACCTTTAGAAGGACTCAGAAAAGAAGATTGATATCTCCTAAATCTTCTATTTATAATTCATGGAACATTGTTAAATTTCTTTGTGTAACACACAGGCACTGATGTGCCACTACATGTTTTTAAAATCTATTGATTTTACACTTTTTACATCATTTATGTATTTATGTCAGGAACCTGTTGGTCATACTTAAGTTTCATTTACCTTTTGCAGAAGCTGTTGTTTCATTGTTGCTCATAGGTGTTGTAGAAGGAGATGTGGTGTTTGTTAGGGGAAGTTTAGTTGTAGTTGGTGGGGGTGTAGTTGTGGCTGTTGGGAGAGATGAGGTTGTGGAGGGAGGTGTAGTTGTGATTTTGGGAGGATATATAGTTGTAGTTGTAGGTGGAGATGAGGTTGTAGGTGGAGGTGTAGGTGTGGTGGCGGGAGGAGATGAGGTTGTAGGAGGAGGTGTAGGTGTGGTGGCGGGAGGAGATGAGGTTGTAGGAGGAGGTGTAGGTGTGGTGGTGGGAGGAGATGAGGTTGTAGGAGGAGGTGTAGTTGTGGTGGTAAGAGGAGATGAGGTTGTAGGAGGAGGTGTAGGTGTGGTGGTGGGAGGAGATGAGGTTGTAGGAGGAGGTGTAGGTGTGGTGGTAAGAGGAGATGAGGTTGTAGGAGGAGGTGTAGTTGTGGTCGTTAGGGGAGTTGAGGTTGTGGTGGGAGGTGTAGTTGTGGCTATATGGGGAGATATTGTTGATATGGACGCAAGAACAGATGGAGGTGTTGTTGTAGGAGCTGGCGTTGTACTTGCAGGAGGTGATATAAGTGTTGGGGTTGTATGCAACATAGCTGTTTCATTTGAGGGAAAACTTGATCCTGTTGGTTCTACAAGACAAAAAAGGACATGATTATTTGGAAAAATGGTAAATATATTTTCAAATTAAAGTTTTAAATAAGAATTTCATAGATCTCCATATGAATTACTGAGTATAATAACAATCTGCTCTGATTCACAATGGAATGCCTATACTCTGTTATTATTGCAAACGCATATCAGTATATTAAATACTTTACATATTATAAACCTGTACTTATATACAGTATGCAAGTTTGCAATGTGTGATAGTCATTGCCAAGCTTGGCACCACAGTGAAGAGAGTTACCGGAAATACTTCTCTAAAGACTTCTACAGACACAGCAGTGCTGCGGTTTAGAGAAGATTCAATGTAACTAAAATAATTGACCCTTATATCTATAAGGGCAGTGTCACTGGTTGTATGTCACTGGGACAACATCTTTGAGCCTGTTATGGTGCACTTTGATGTCACCATGCACATGATCATGATAGTACTTCTTCAGAGATACTGTATATAGGCCCTGCCTTGGCAAGCAATGCCTCCTGACCTCTCACCTACAGAACCAAGAGTCCAAGCATAAAAGCTCACCGACCTACCCTGCAATACTTCAAGCACCTTAGGTTCTTTCTACTAAAGAATTTGAAAGCGAAGGGGTGAGATTAACTCAGTCAGAAGACTGGGAAAAGAACTGGATACCAGGCTACAAAGGTGAGATGATCATGAGGCCTTTATTTCAGAAGATCAGGCGCAATATACCAGCGTGAGAGAAAAGGTTCTTCTCTGCCCCTGTCCTCCTAGCTACTTTTATAGCCAGGTACAGTAACAACAAGTCAAAAACCGCAATACAGTGGCTACGTCCTCATCTCCATCCTTCGATTAAAAAGACAGTTGGAATGCCTTCCGCCTCCTTTCTCTCCCTGTCAGTCACTCATCTTTTGTAACTATCAGCAGTCTACACATTGTTATTGTCAGAATTACAAAGACAGGTTTTTTAACAATAGCACAAAAAGTTAAGCATAAGCATCGGTGATTCTAGTTAAGATAGGTTACACAGAGGATATAGGCCTGTTACTAATGCACTGATAACAATAATGTTATATACTGTATAAGATAAAATCCAATCCTTCGTGTTCTATATTTGCCTCCTCTTAGGAGACATTTCCTATAAACAGACATTGTCTCATTCTGCTTCTTACTCTTTACAATTCTTATCCTTCTTTTCAGCTTTCTCTGCAATAGCACTAATCCAGGCCACCTCTCCTTGCAACCACTCTCTTTTTTATCCTGATGCTCTCTCTAGTGCCCTCTGGAACTGCCAGTCTGCCACAAACAAAGTGGACGACAATTTTGCTGGTTGTGTTGCTAGACTGACTAAATCAGCAGTTTCTGACTGGGGTTTCCCCTGTCAGCTGTTGTTTCAGACAGCATGACAAAATAAATCAAAGCAATGCCAAAACATGGGATTTCGCCTTGTGCTATTTGGATACACTGTTTTTGATTCTTGCCGGAAACATTGATCTGATTGATCTGCATGAAATACCGAAATCCATGAGTAAGTGAGAGTATGGAACAAGCTTAAGGGTCATGTTGTTGATGCCATTACCCCAGCTTCACCCAAGAAACAGGTGGATGTGATCCTTCCATTAATTATCTCCTACCTACCAAACAGATTAGATGTCTGGAATGGCCTCCTCCCATTCGTCACCTTTCTTAGGTATGGTTTCAGTATGTCAAAGCACGCACAGAAACACAAAGGCATTCAGAGGCTAAGCAAAGTGAAAATGTATCTGGTAGCACAGCAAAGTGCACTTTGCGGAAACAAATGTTGTTAATGCAAACAAGAGACGTCAGATACGGGTACAGTGCATACGAGTACTGTGTAAAGATACACAGATACTGAGCTATGACACTGAATTATGCTCAGCAAATTCAAATCTTTGTGAGTTTTGTAAGAAAGCTATTAACCAAGCAAAACTGACAAAGAAGGCTACAGGAATTTCAGTTTTATTTTTTCTATAAATTAAGTAGAGATAACCGCAGTGTTTAATTTATTCACCAGTATCGTCTGATACAGTACAAGTTTAAAACTCTCCAATTTAATGAGACATATAATTACATATAAAGCATGAAACCTATAAGGACAAGCAACATTAACTTTCTGAGCAAAATGTGAAGAACCTGCTTGACAGTACAGAAGTAATGAATTCTATACCTTCCATGGGTCATAAAGCTCGTAAGGTCATCTTGCATATGAGCACAGAAGTGAAAGAACTACATATTTCAAATTCTGAGACTCCAATAAGAAGTTCCTTATTTGTAGTAATTTTGTCAACTCTATTCTTTACATTCTGTTGACTAGGTAATATTGTATTACTCTAAGATGTCCCGTATATACAGTAAATAGTGGACAATTCTTAAAGCTTTCACAAAATGCCAAAGTGCTTTATTTTTTAAAGTCATTTTACATTCCTTATAAGCTTCAGCAGGCGCTTATTAGTAATGTGTACTTCAAGATCCTGCTTGATTTCTTTCCTTTCACTTTTAAAAGAAGCACTGAGACAGGCTACACAAGTTTTTGCTCTTAATCTGAAACAACTCTTCAACAACATCAGAACTGAAACATTAATGATCAACCAAACTATTCATGCTTCCACTGAACCATGCCTTAAAGTATGCCTCATCAACAACATAATTCAATGTTTTAAATGTAAAAGCTGTTCCCCCCAATCCTGACACATAGTAAAGATACCAAATGCACTTTTTTAAAATCTTGCCTATGAAAACTTTGACTTCTATATACGCTAAAGTACTTCTCTTTAGTTTCTTGAGAATTGCTTTTGGTCAATCAATCAGATCCCATTTCTTTTACAGCAAATGATTCTGGTGGTTTCAACTCTGTATGTTATACTTTCTCATACAAAACTTGCAATGAGTTTCAAAACCTTAGTCTGGAGATAAGCTTTACTCTTTTGACATGTTGTAGATACTCCCAGACTGATTTAATATTAGGCTAGATTAGTAGATTATTATTAATAGATGGCTTAACGGCTAAAACGTGTTTTCTTTGTTCTCTTTTCAGCATGGAATAAACCTCTTACTTGTTCCTTTGCAGCCTACGCATGCTGACGCAGCTACCCACTTGATTTAATATTATACAAACTTGTTTATAATAAAAATAACAGTGTAGTGGTGTGAGTGAAAGGAGAAAACTCACCAAATCTGAAATAGTATTATGAAACTGTACAATATCTACCAATTTAAAAAAAATAAAAATCCTTACCCGTTGTTGGCATCACTAACTGTTCAAAAGACGTGTTGATACAAATCACAAATAAAACCAAATTAATTCCTGCTTTTTTAAATAAAAAGTACATGTTTTACTCTTGGCCTGGCAAACTAGTATCCTGATTTTATTCTGAAAGTATGTCTCTTAAATGAAAGTTACATTGCCCTCAGCTATACTTTAAGGCTGTCAAAGGTTTTGAGAGAATTGTTTCCGCCCTGTCTAATGTTCTTCAGGACGCACCACATTGATGTTCTGCCCAACCCACAAGCAGAGCACAGGTAATCGAAGATCATGCGTGTGCGACTGCTAGAGCTTTTGCATTATGAACATCTCAACGCATTCTTGCAAATGTCAGAGAATGCCCTTCCCAGAAGGGTAATTGTTTTCGTCATCCTATTGATGCTATCAGCACAAGCATACAAGCTTGTGTGTAAGCTCATTTTTTTCTTCCTTAAAGAGTCTCATATTTCACACAGCTGGTGTTCAGCCCTGTGAAATCTGGTCAGCTACAACAGACATTATTTGGAGCTTTTAACACAAGCTTCCTGTTTAAGCATATTTTATGTTCAACTTGTACCTTAATCTTGGATTTATTCCTGCTTCACTGTTAAACTTACCATGGAAGGTTAATTATAATTGTTATAATAGGACATTGACAAAGAGATCTAGCATATTAATAATTGTTTGCATTTACAGTGCATAGCTCTTTTCATTTGATAGGGTCCCAAAGCTCTTTACACATAGAGCAGCTATTAAATACTCCTGTAAAGCACACTAACCCCTTAGTTGACACACAGCAGCTACAGTATTCTTTGCTATTCTTTGAAATGCTTTGAAAGGCTGTTCATGAGGCACATTAACACGAGACAAGTCAGGAAGCCTAATGACCTGGGCATCAGCATCTCTCTATGCAGCTCGATTGTGGATTTCATGACTGGCAGACCACAGACTGTCAGGGTTGATGGAAAAATGTCTTCCACGCTGACCGTTAATATAGGTGTCCCTCAGGTCTGTGTGGTTAGCCCTCTGCTGTTTTCCTTGTTTACCCATGACTGTGTGGCCAGACACAGCTCCAACTCCACCTTCAAATATGCTGATGATACTACAATCACTGGCCGAATCACTGCTAATGAGGAGACAGCATACAGGGATGAGTTCAGGAACCTGGTAGAGCAGTACCTTGACAATAACCTCTCCCTCAATGTCAGCAAAACCAAAGAGCTGGTCATCGATTTTACGAAGCAGGGTGGGGACCACACACCTACAGTATTCACATCAATGTGGTGCCCATAGAGATGGTTAGCAGCTTCAAGTTCCTGGGTACCTACATCACTAATGATTTTATGTGGTCCCAGCATGTAACTGGAGCTACAAAGAAGGCACAACAGTGTCTTTGCTTCCTCAGACAGTTTCCTCAGACATTTTAGAGGTGTGCTATTGAGAGTGTGCTCACATGAGGTATTACAGTGTGGTTTGGCAGCAGCTCATTGTCTGACTGGAAGGCATTGCAGGGGGGGTGATAAGGTCAGCCCAGTCTATCACTGAAGTACATCTCCCCTATATTTTGGACATTTTTTTACAACTTGCTGTCTCAGGAAGGCTGGAAGTATCGATAAGGATACCAGTCATCCTGGTTTCTCATTTTCCTCTCCCTTCCCTCTGGTAAGCGTTATAGGAGCATAAAGGCAGGGACTTCAAGATTCAGATTGCCACAAATTTTCAGATTACTGAACTCTACCCCTATCACTGGCTCACACTCAACTTTTTTTAAGTTGTATGTTATTTAACTTGCCATTGCTGCTGCTACTGTTCAGTGTTTGTTTTCAGTTATTTCTTTAATGTCTTTGTATTGGAGCATACATGCAAATAAGCATTTCATTGCACTTCATGACAATAAACTGAATTGAACTATTCTGTGCCAGCTGCAGCACATGCTACACAGCAGAATCAATAGAGAAGTGAAAAATACATTTACCTATTGAATAAGGAGGAACTTCTGCCAATCCAGACTGTGCAAGCCCAAAGTGGAATTTACCAAAAACACCAGGGTTAACACAACTATTCTTATGAACATTGACAAAGGATCTTAATTGAGCAAGTAGCCTGGACCTCAGTTTATCATCTTATCCAAAGAGGAACATACTGTATCCTATAGCAGTGTTCCTAGTCAGCACACTGCATTAGTTGGAGGATTGAGTACATAGTGGTCAACCCATGCCTCTTACAGCAGAAAGGACTCCCATCCCTGTACTGACCAGGCCCAGACGTCCTGAGATCAGGCTACAAGGTAGTAACATGTTAGGTATCGCTTCACTCAGATAAAAGAAACAGGGAAATAAATAAATGTAGAAGAAAAATAACTCTTCAGCTCTGGTTTTAAAAAGTTATAATTCTATATGTAATTTAAAAGGAGCTTTAGGCAAAACCAGTTCTTACTTTCACTATGTACAGTAAGTCAACATGCTTTCTAAAAACACCATTTCATATCTGACAGACAGGTTTTTCCATCTACTAGTCCACATTTTTTAACTGATAATAATCAGACACACCACGTGGTTGCAAAGAAAGCCCATTGCCCAGGAAAATATTTTTAAAGGAAAGTTATGTGGTATCATTGCCTTAAGAAGTCCTCCCAGTCCATCCTCTTCGTCACCAGCCGAGTGACCAGGTTTGGCTCAAAAGAAAAGAAACTCCCACACAGCAGTCTTCAAATGCAAACAAAACTGGATGTATTGCCATCAAAATAGGGATAACAAACCCCCCTCCCTCACAGGAGTCCTCTCCACACCTTTCCTCCAAGGCACCCTCCCCATACTGAGCTCCCCCAGTCCCTTTTATAGCCCCTCCTCTTCTAAGGACCATCCTCTTAAAGGGACCCACTCACATTTTCTTAACAGAGATGGGCAGTTTGACCAAAATTAAGCATTTAACCATCCCAAAAAAAATGTATAAATTCTAACAGAATCATGCAACCGTGATATATTCACTTAAACAAAACAACTAACCTTACATCAGTTATTTATAGATGGCTCAACAGTAACCTTTCCCTTCATTTGTGGGATACTACAAGCAGAAAAGGTGAGTGGTGGCCATCTTGATCAATACAATCCAATACCCCAACAGGGAAAACACAGCGTGATTTTAGGGAAAGAACAAAAAGGGTAAGTGGTATCATTCACACTTCATTCGTATCACATACACACTCTCAAACATACCAGAAGGGGTAGAGGGAAATATTGGAGTATTTCACATTCAGTGAAAGAAAGAAAAAATAACAAGCACTCTGTCACACTCTTGCTTAATTGTTTTATTTGGAAAAAACAGAGTATGATTGTATCTTGACTTTCAAGGAATTGTACTATGCCTTACATTGAGGCTTGGATTAGATGTTTCACTTCAGGCATATTCCTATTATAAGAACCATAGTTTAATAACAATAGTACAGTATAGACTCAATTCCTGCAATCTTTAAATTATATAATAATAATAATAATAATAATAATAACTTTTTTATAGAGCACCTTTCCAAACCCAAGGAATCTGTACATAGTGATAAAGAAAAAGATTAAACGTACAATGAAAAGTAAAAGAAAAAACAACATACAGCACAGGTTCATACAGATAGAATGTAAGACAATCAGACATAGGCCGTGGTTTAAAGGTAGGTTTTCATTTTGGATTTGAAGAGATGATGTAGTATCTCTTCCAAAGGGGGAATATCCCATGTAATTTTCACAAAAGGCTCTTGCCTGTTTTTATGACACTCTGTATGTACTGTAGACAACATTTGGAAAGTTAAAACTCAACTTATTTAATTTAAGTTATACATCACGTACAGTACTAGAGCCAGATCTTATGCAAACTAGGCAACGATGGGCCATGCTAATATTTTGTATCAAGTGGTAGAAATGAACAGAAACATCAGGTTTAGAGAGGAAGTTTCTCGGGTGGACCAGTCAAAAGAACTCTTTTCTGCACAGTTATTTTTGACCACTATAAAATATTTGGTTATGAATGTAGTATCTTTTATATCCTTCAAAGATATCAGAGTTCTCTACACTGGAAATACACAAGTACTGTGGAACAGGATTTTTTTGCCTGGGATATTTATTTCTGAAGTTATGTGAATATGCTGACAACCAGCCAAAAAATGTGACTGAGATATTGTTCAAGTACATTATGCAGTACTGTATTATATTTATCAGTCCAACTCAGGAACAACTGTGTAACCTGAGGTTAAAAATCTAACTTAGGTTTTTCTTTGTGTTAATAGAAAAATAGAAAGAATTAAGAGCTACATAGACAGTTGTTGTTTCCATCAGTTCATCACTCTTAGAATGAAGAGATTAAGGAAAGAAGGTCTGAAACAAGAAGAGTGTGCATCTTTATGTACAGTATAACACATTTCTCACTTATGTATGGAAGCCCGTTTCCACCAGGGAGTAAAAAAAAACGCGCTATGCTATCTCAGAATTCCGACTTAGTAAGTCAGAATTCCGACTTAGCAACTCAGAATTCCGACTTTATATCTCACTTCGAAATAGCCATATTTCATTGTCTGTCCTTTTGTTATTGTAACGGATTCGGGTTCTAGGGCTTGTGCCCTCGCCGCTCCCACCCTAGTTCGTGCCTCTCTGCACTGGCTCAAACCTAAGTCTTGCCAGCTGAGCTAAAGAAGACCTTCTTTTTTAAGTAAAAAAGGACATACGATGGAAATACGTAAAAAGTATGTTTCAGCTTTTATTTGAATTCTTCTGGATGTGAAGTGCCTATTTCTGTATCTTATTTCATATTCTGTCTACGTAAATAAAAACTATTTTTAAAAAGCCCACCGTGCACTATTCCATCCGGGTACTATGGAAGCCTCACTAGCGGAAATGGGATTCTATAAAAATTAGTGTAATTAATTTGATTTTTATCAGGGCACTGTACAGGACAAGTCTTCAGGTTTATAGATCCTATGATCCTGTATGATTCATGAAAATAGTGTAACGGAACGGCCGACATACAGGTTGTACGATCTGGTTGCAGTACACCACCCTCCCCTGCGCATAACAGGGATGCTGGCCGCCGGGGTTAAAGAAAGTGTTCTTAAAGAAAGTGAGCCAGTGCAGTGAGGCACGAACTAGGGTGGGAGCGGCGAGGGCACAAGCCCTAGAACCCGAATCCATTACTATAACAAAAGGACAGACAATGAAATATGGCTATTTCAAAGTCACAAATGTGAGATATAAAGTCGGAATTCTGAGTTACTAAGTCGGAATTCTGAGTTGCTAAGTCTCAATTCTGAGATACTAAGTCGGAATTCTGACTTACTAATGTAACGCAACGGGGGCTCAGGCGGCCGCCCTTGCCGCATCTGGTCGGCCCCTGCACCGTCCGGGGCTCAAACCCGGGACTTCCGTGTCTCTCTGCAGCGACCTAGCCCCGTGAGCTAAAGAGAGATCTCTCCACAGCCCAGTAGCTGTGGTCCTGCTATCACAGGGAAGGGCGGTGACGTCACCCGCTCTGGTACGCCGGCTCTTACACACACTGCTTGTCGGCCGTAAGCGTTACACTAAGTCGGAATTCTGACTTACTTAGTCGCAATTCTGAGATACTAAGTCGGAATTCTGACTTACTAAGTCGCAATTCTGAGATACTAAGTCGGAATTCTGACTTACTAAGTCGCAATTCTGAGATACTAAGTCGGAATTCTGACTTACTAAGTCGGAATTCTGAGTTGCTAAGTCGGAATTCTGAGATACTAAGTCGGAATTCTGACTTACTAAGTCGGAATTCTGACTTACTAAGTCGGAATTCTGAGATACTAAGTCGGAATTCTGGGTTGCTAAGTCGCAATTCTGAGATACTAAGTCGGAATTCTGAGTTGCTAAGTCAGAATTCTGAGTTGCTGAGTCAGAATTCTGAGTTGCTGAGTCGCAATTTTGAGATACCATAGCACGTTTTTTTTTTACTCCCTGGCGGAAACGGGCTTCCATACTTTATGGGTCATTCTAACTGCACTGCTGACAATTTGCAAAAACAAATAACCAGAAATGATGTGTGACAAGACTACAAATGAATATCATAGTTTATTATGACTCAATTTTGCACATTAAAATTCTATCATAATCCAACCTCTCCTTTTTTAAGTAAATCACACAGGTACAGCTGTGGCAATATTCTGGGCTATGCAAACCATAATTAAATGATCACATCTACTGTACATGCATTTTCAAAATATCTCCATGCATTTTGTTTAAAACCTGCTCTGCTGAGCAGTGATTCCTGTTAGCAGACAAGACTGGCGTGCTTCTACAAGCTCCTGTCCATTCTTTCAATCAGATGTTGTGATTGACAGAGAATTTGTGGACAACCTCTCTGGCTTTAGCATCTGATTTAATGCCACACAGGATCAGAGGCTGACTTTGCAGGGAAAAAAAAAAGTTAGGAATGGTAATGAGGCACACGAGATGCAGCAGGCTTGGTTTCGTCCACAGACAATGTGCCATGCACCTCATTATGTCCATTAGCTGGGTTGTGGTTGGCGGTGGAAAGCTGTCCTTCTGAGACCACCAGGAATGAAAAGTTCTTGTCATGGATCATCTTGGCAGCTCGACATGCTTTGAGGGTCTTTGAGGTACTCCTGCTGTTTGAGTTGATGGTTGGTTTTTGGCATCTCACAAAAGAACAAAAGCATCTGTAGAACTGTGAAACAAAAAGAACCAAAAACTTACATTAAAAACCATGTGTTAAAACAACTATGAATTATACCAAAACGCCATATGGACAGCTGGTTATTCTAGAACAGAATGCAGGCAATGTATTCTCATGTCATTTGATTGCATTGTTTTCTGTTATACTCAGCAGTCGCAAAGCCAGGGCCATCAAGTAATTAGCCGTTGCATACAAAGTACTGTATGTGGAGAGTGTAATATTGTCCCTACAGTGAAAACCTGTAGGGACATGGCATGGCCTGCTTCAATGCCGGCATGAATACCTCACTTAAAAATGTCTTTGCACTGTCAACACCCTCTTGTGCTTTTGAAAACCAGTTTGTTCAAATCAGTACAGCAACACCTTAGCTGGAGCACAACAGACGTTGAAACAAAGAAGAAAAACGAGTACTACTGGATTGAGAGTAGCTTTCAGCTCCTAGCTCTGCTAATTATGCTTTAAGATTGGTGTGAAATTAAAAAGTGTGGTTATTTGTAAGAACCTGATTTTATGCTGTATAAAAAAGGCTTAACTGCACTGCTTGTAAAAATGAAAATGGATTAAATTAACAGTTTCATAAGAAAACTAATATAAATATATATATAATATATATTATAATAATATAATATATATAATATATATAATGAACATAATGCTTAAGGAATAGACTCTCTATGGTGTTGATGGTGAACAGGAAAAAGGTGCTAATATCACGTTGCTCAATATAAAACAACATACATGTTTATACAGTATAGTCATCAGAAATAAAACAGCCTCAGGAACAAAAGATTACAGGTCTTCTCTACTCACCCAGGTCTGAGAGGCCCTGCTATGGAGCTTTCTTGTTTTGCTGAAGAACTTCTTCTGATTATTTAGTTGTGCTTGAATCTGTACAGCATTTTTAGTCTTCAACTCGCCTCAACTCAGTAATTCCATAACACGGGCTGGGAGGAATTGAAGACTGAAAATGACATACAGGACATTAATTCCCCATTTCCTGTAAATAAAATCGCTCTTAAATATTTAAAAGATGCAGCATTTGCAGTAAGGTGGTGAAATAAAATCTATTTTTTAAAAGCCCAATTTTGCATTTCTAGAATACCACAACTACTTGAGCATGACGTTTGTGGTATTCACAAAGGAAAAGTAAAAGAAGAAGGAGAAATGAAAGAATGAGCCCAAAGTGCATGATGTTGATGGAATGTAGATTTTAATCATTAAAAAAAATCTTTGCTTGACTCTGGCCTTATATTTACAATTGAGATAAAACTGCTAATGCATACAATATCTGCCTATAGAAGTAGCTTTCCCAGATGGGGTTGCTCTTCACAAAATCCCAGCTTTAGTGTTAGTATTTAATGAACAGAAAGACACAGGAAATGTGCTGTAAAAAAAGTAATAACTTATCTCCAGGGCATCACCTGGTATATCCAGAGGTTATTTTGTCTTGTATAATATACAGTATTAAGAATACTCTAATGAAAGTCGCATATACATTCTGCACTGTAGGCTTTTTATTTAGCTAGTGAATCCTGGCTGAATGACTGAACTATATGCTTTATTTATGTTTGTTTTAAGGTCAGATGCACAGTTACAAACAAAAATTTGGAAATTCTGCGTTTAAACATACAGTATCTAGGAAGCTCTACAATAAATTGGATCGCCACAAAATTGTTTTATATCAATCATAGATTGTGGATCAAACTTTTAAAAGATTGTTAAGAATTCTAGAGAAAGTCATACATTTGTATATAAATCAATACAATAAATAAAATATCATAAACAATGTATTAAAATTCTGACACTATCTTACAATGTTTGATAAGAACAAATTTAAACAGCTGTGTTTTTTATATGATCTTGTGTTACCATACATTATCATAAATATCAGTTTCAGAACACAAGCTTTGACACACTACTTAAAGCTGGTTTCTTTATGAAAATGTGATAAGGTCAGATGAAACCAAGTTCCATACTGTGTCTCAAGAGGTATTTCACATTGGTTTTATTAATCATTTAATGGAATAGTGACTTAAATAGTGCATTTAATCACATATTTTAAAAACACTACAGTATATACAGTATAGAAATGCAAGTGTAGCTATTGATCAGCACAGGTTATGCTCTTCAACCCTGAAACAAACATCAGCATCTATGAAAGAACACATACTAGTTTTCAAATTCTCATGGGTTAAGAAGAGATTATTAAATTAAGTTCATAATTTTCTTCAAAACCGAAATAACAGTAACCAAACACCAAACCCCCCCCCAAAACAGTACACAAATTCTTTGAGTAGCCTGTATACAAATACTAATTAAAAACTTGTTTCAATTCTCAGCACAAGAAAGGATCCCCTAAACTATTTTTAATATTCTTAACTGGAGTTAAAAATGTTCCCAGAACTAAGAAAATAAAAATGATTCTTCAGCAAGTCCTACAACATACAGTAGGTTTAAAGCTGGAAAAATAAAAAGTTACACAAGACGGAAAAATGATCAATTTTGTGAAAAGGAAAACAAAGGTTTTTTTCAACTTTATTATGACATAGATTAGGGAGATGTCCCAGATTCCTTCATCGAACTACAGCATAGACCAATTGCTCTGCACTAGGCGTTTTGATGATGCAGGAATATTAAATATGGAAAAACAAATTTTGAGCCCCAAAAAATTGCATGTTACTGCAGATTTCAAATGACACCTAACTGTCATTTCTGACTCAGCAGATCATCTTTTTTTACATTTTTTTAGCTGTTAATTGCTTTCAACATCTCTTGCTCATCTCTGTGAAAATAATTTGTGGAGTTGTTTTCCATTTTGTATTGCGCAAACATTCTGTCAGAGCAAATGACAATTAACAGCCCTTTTAATTTATAATGTTGTTACTTTGTGATAGTCTACATTTGACACATCTACACATCTACATTTAATTGACCGCTCTTAACTTCCAACATAGTGATCCAATCTATTCTACAGTAGGTGCTCCTTCCCTATCTGAGTTGAAAGCTTGAAAAAAATGTTTTTGAAACAACAAAAATTCCAAAGAACCACATTCCAAAAATGAAGAAAAAAAATGTTACAGGTGACAGGAACACACACTATAAATAAACACAATCGTACATGGTACTGTACGATTTCTGTTATCATTTAAAATCATCTCATTGTTCAATCTTGTTACTGCATTCTTTTATTAGAAAATGTATATTTAGCCTATTTGTATTTCTTTAAAACAATAATTCTTACTTAAATTTTAGTTGCTAACTGTATCTTTATTTTAATTCCACCTTATTCTCCTTTTTAATGTTAATATCTTTCGTGGGTCTATACAGTACATTCAGCATCCTCACATACAGTGCCCCTTACCTGATTGTTCATAAATACATAGATAATGGGATTGTAAACAGTGCTGCTCTTAGCCAGAACTGAAGGAATAATGCTGACAGTGGGAGTGATGAGACCAGGCTTCCCAAATGTGGCTATCAGAGCCACTATCCCATAAGGCAGCCAGCAAAGCAAGAAGCAAATCACCATGGCAACCACCATAAGCAAAACTCGTTGCTCCCTTGTGCGTCCAGTCACAGTGCTGATGCCACTCACCTGGAACAGAAATAGAGCAGGGGATTTGGAAGCAGGTAAAATCATCCTCGAGAGAAGAGAGAAAATTCACCACTTGTTGTTTTAATTTGTATCTTAAGAGTTTATTTATTATTTACTGTACTGCACACCATGGCACAATATATTATACTGTATATACTCTGTTTATAGACTTCTCATACCTTTTAAACTGAATCAATAAAACTCAAAAAGTACGTAAGACACTGAAGTCAGGGCACTTGTGCAACATTACATGAGTTCATAGGATCATTTTAGAGATTGGCCAAGGTGAAATCCAAAAGTGTGTTAGGATTTTAACAATAATAATAATAATAATAATAATAATAATAATTATTATTATTATTATTATTATTATTATTATAGCACTCATCACTACAATGGATTTTTAATATCAGTTATTTTTAAATAACTGAAAGAAATACAATGTTAGGTGAATATTTAACCTTCTACTTTAGTAAACAAAACATAAAAAAGCTTTCCTTTAAAGTAGTAAAACAACGCTGTTGGAGAAATAATCAATGCCTATATCTAAGTGATGGAAGTAACATGAATAATTGCAAAAGACATTCTTTTAAGGTACATGGTGAACAAAACAGTTTAAGCTTTTCAAGTGTAGATTCATATTGTGGAAATAATTAACAACTAACAACTAACCTCAGTCCAGAATTGGTCCTGGATATTGAAGTGATCAAATGTGAAGTATAACTCATTGTACAGGATTCAATTTAATACATGGAGAAAATCCCCATGGCACCGACTACACTAATATTTGATTTAATATGAGACATGAACTTCTGTTCATTGCTAGTAACATTTCGTTTAGAGTAATCAGTTCTGCTTCATTTTAGGTGTCTGGTAATAACAGGTTATAAAGAGTCTATTAATATGTTGAGTTTGGGGTATGCTTCAGGGTATGGTCAAGATTAGGATTTAAACTACAGTAGAGATAATTAACAATTCACATTTGCAGTATGTCACTCTATCTATTTAGAACAAAATTTAATTTAGAAAGTGTTTAGGGCTCTGCACTCTTGAGGTGAAGGTCTGGTGTTCAAGTCCCGTGCAAGTTACACCAGTACATGCCCTGTTGTGCAAACAGGTACTCTCCGGTTTATCATTGTTATTTGATTAAATAAAGGATAAAATTTTAAAAAGAAATACCATCTGCAGGTAATACCTACAAATATGGACTGAAACATATGTTAAAAAGATACAAAATTGCTGTACATGTGTTTTCTGGGCTAAGATTTTTTCCTACAGTCAGAGTTTAGCATGAAAACTCACCTCACAGAAATTAGATTATACACACAGATTCAGCCTGATTATTCTGATAAGCTTTTCATTTTGGAAAGTGCAATACTGAGATCAGTGAAATGAAGTTTATTTTTAGATATTTCACAGTCGAGGCTCAGAAGTTCTGTGAGCTTCAGTCTGAGGCCTACAACCATCAATTAACTAAAACACTAAATATTGAGTTAGAGAGCCCAATGTGATGGAACAAATGGATTGTGAGGATATTAAAGGATGTGTTTATTACTATCACGAATAAAATGTATAAACATGTTTGAGGAGACTAGCTCCACTATTTAACCTGAACACAGCTGCACGTTCTAGCACAGGGGTGTTCAATTATAGACTTTGATGTTCTCAGTCAAGCACGGTTTTCATGATTCTTCACATTGTCAAATTCCAAAGGCTATGGGGTAAATTGGTCCAGTGAAGGTTTAATTGGATCAAACTGATACTCTCCCAGGTGAACAGTTATTTACAATCTAAAGACACATAGAAAATGTGCCGAATTATGGACCCGGAGATCATGGAATTCCTGGTCTAGAATTCTTTATGGAAGATTCCGTTGCTACAGATCTGGGGACTGTAATGTCTGTGAGTGGAAATTCCAGTTTACAGAGCTTTAAAAATAAAGTAACTGCAGCTGACATAACCTACTTTGTCATCAGCAGGAGAGCACCTTAAGCAACACATACAGTATACAGTATACGGCTGACTAGTTACTGTCACATTATCTTTCTCCATTTGGATCCTAAGATACTTTCCATGCTTATAAGTGTAATTGTCATGAGAGGATGAGTGACCCTGCTCACAGCTGCAACAGCACTCTCTTTACAACTTTACATTGTACTTACTGTATTTAACATTATAAAGAAACAAAAGGGAGATCGCAAAAAAGAAAATGGGTTGATGAATTGAAAAAAGACCATCACAAATTCATAATTAAATCACTGGTTCTGTTATAGGAACAAAACAACTCCAAATTTTAACGTGTCCCTTCTTGGCTTTGAAATAAATGCAGATTTCCAACAGGGCTGTTTAAGAACCATCACAACTGCAACTTTTTTCTTAGAAAGATGTTTTAGTCTTCACCCTGATGGCGAGGCAAAGGCTTCAAGAGCAAACCATAATTTGACAAGTAAAATGTTGGGACAAGCTGTTTTGCTTTCAAGAAGCACGGGAGAAATCTTGTGAAGGAGATTCAGGAAAATATTTAGTAATTGGAGCAATCTGGTAGAGAGAGAATACTCTGAATTTAACAGGTTTTTCAAACTTAAATCTTGAAAGGCAACCCTATATATGAGGACAACTAATTCACAACACCGCCTTTTAAAAATCCATCAACAAAAAAATAACTTAAGGCTGGGACAGGCTGCTGAAGGAGATAAGAGTTTTAGATTTATAAACATGGAAAGCAGTCCTACCAGTGCCCAGTGGTACAAATATCTCAACTAAATCAAGTACTTTTACCCCATACTCAGACACACTTAGAGCTTAATTTCTTCTAAACTCATCTCATGATGCGTTCTTTTCCAAAAGTGCTGCAGCCTACATCACAAATGAATATACCTTTATTGCCACTCTAAAACTCTGGAAAAGAAGGAACTTCAAGGGACAATCCTACATAACCACTGTTTTAAAAAGTAATACAGGACAGCACATGTTTTATAGTTTTCAGCTGCATTGCTATAGAAGTTTCGGGCATAATCAAAGGATTTTCTTCATCCTTTTCTACATGTTATGCCCTGGTAAATTTCAAAGCAATGTTGCATATTTATCAGGAGATTCATCCGCATTTTACCCAGCTGTGTCTATGATCTTGCATACCTAGGTACTGTACATCAAACTGGAACTCTTGTTGCCCAGCGTTTATTTTTCAATTCGCTTTTTATTTATCGGAAGATTTCAGAACGAACTGGCAAAAACCTGCCTTCCATTAATCAAATAAACTACTGCAGTACAAAGACAAATAGCCACGCTGCCTTACTTATTTGTAAGGTATGGGATTCATAATTCATGTTTTATTGCAATAGGCTGAGATCTTATTTGTGGTGCATTTTTATTCAAAACATATCCAAAAAAACATAAGAGGGTGACCTAGAGGTTATTTCTTCCACCAAACACAGTAAAAATGTAATGGGCTCCATAAGGGGCATGGTACCACCACATTTTGCTTCTAATTTTGTGCTGTCTCATGTTGAGAAATTAAAGTATCTAAGTAGAACTACAGTAGAAAATAATCTTTAATGCATGTGAAAGGATATGCAACAAATTAAGGATAACAAAGAAATTAACACATTTAACCCACACGTGAGAAAAGTCAAAAGACCATCTGTCCTCACTGATTATTCTTCTTGCATGGTTAATGATGGGTCGGTTCTGTGAGTTTTGTTTAGATTTGCGGACTTAATTGGTTTTCTCAAAGGAACTCAAAGAACAAATGGTTGAGTGTTGAAGCTACACGCAAAAGGTCAACAGTGCTTTCAAATTTATTCAAATTAATATGGAGGGTTGTTTGCTCTTCTTCTCTTCTCAATTGAGAATAAGGAAATGGTTGGAAAATTACAATCTGGATTCACACCCATTTATTCTTGATTGGTATTAGAAAAGTGTGACCCAGAATGACATGTAATGAGCTTTCATACCATCTCCCCTGGCCTTTTGCAGGTGTATTGAACAGGATTAAGCTATAGAATTATTCAGAATGTCACAGAACACCTCCTATGTGGGTAGTGTAAGCCAGGGGTCGTGTAGTTACCAGAGGAAGAACAAACGCACAATGGTAAGGCATTACTAAAAAAATAAGAAGTCCCAGCTTCCTCGATTACCCACCCAAACAACCTCTGGGATCCTTCCCCAGGGGGAAAAATCCCAACAGAAAACAACCTGTAGGGTATACCATCCCTTTCCTCACAAGTTCTCTGTCTTTCCACTGTAGACACAAACTAGGGGTTTGATCACACAAAAGATCAACAAACATTGTGATAAATTACCAGTTTTTTCACAAGTACTTTGCTCTTATTATTTGTCCTCCTTATACCAACACATCCAACTCCTACTGTATCTCCAACAACTGTAAGTACTGTACTTACCAAGCTCTTATATATGGTTTGGGACATACCATTACAATGGGAAAAAAACCCAACACATAACACATACAATTGTAATCTGGACTACATGGACGCACAGATCCTCATGCACAAACAGTACAAGTAAAAATAGTTTTCAGTTCTTTGTTGGACATTTAGAATTTAGAACTAGCCTTCTACCTACACGTTTTGTTGGTGACAGACTATTCTGTCACACAGGATGTCTCTGGAAAGGTTCTTGGATCAACTTTTAAAATAATGTTTTTTTTTTCCTGTTGAAGTCTTTGATATCTTTCACTAGCAATAATCAGTGAGAGCTGTACAGTAGATATGGCACTACCTTGTGCTAAATCTGGCCATCATATGTCATATGAGCAGACAGTATTGTAGGTACTAGGTACTGCACTAAAAATAGTACTATGGATGTGAGCACCAAAAGTCACAAATGTACTTAGGCAACCATCCAGCTGTGAAAACATGAAGAACAGGTTTACTTAACGGTTTCACTGTTCTCTTCCTGATATACGTTCAATTTTTTGGAAGAGGCTTTTGTTGGATTTTTACATGGGACTGTTCCTGTGCTCAATATTGTTTTGTTGCTGTCCTTTTTTATCCATTGCAAGATACAGTTGAGCTTTTGAAATAATTAATGTTATCAAATTCATACGGTAACCAAAATAATTAGAATATATGCTGCAATACTGCAACGTTAGGACTTGAATTTGAGATAATTAAAATGTATAATGTATAATTAAATGTATATACAGTAGTCTCTGTAATGTATGTAGCTGTTCTGGGAATATCTTTGCAACACAATATTTCAATGACGCATATCAGCTGATCATTTTTGGCATCTACCTCTCTTTAGTAAAGCTACTAGGAAACCTACAGGTGACACTAAAAGATATTGCTTTCAAACACTAACAGAGACAGATGTAATGAGCTCAATTAAATTGCACTCCTGACAAAAAGCTGATGAGGTCTTTTTCTGATAAGATGCATTTTTAAGGTCATATCTTCCATATGTTGCCTTCTGGCAGTCGACCAGGACTTACCTGTTTAACAGTGAGCAGTAGCTTCCCATAGCTGTAGATAATTATCATGAAGGGCAAGACTAGACAGAAGGTGAAGAAGCAGATAATATATGACATGCTGTTTGCACTCTTGGATTGCCAGTTTACAGAACAGGTAGTACCAGGTCCCTCAGGTCCATAGCTGCTCCATCCAAAAAGAGGAGGTAACGTCCAAAGTAACGAGTATGTCCAGGACACTAAAATCCCCAAGACAGCTTTTTTGTAGTCTGTAGCATCAGCTTCCACAGTTCGCATCATTGTGATGTACCTTTCATAGGACAGCAGAGCCAGGGAAATAAGAGAGACTGTTCCTGCAGGATTAGCAGAACATTTGGAACCTTTAGAGATAACAAAACTGATGATCTGAGTCACTGAGTCAGAATATCTGTAAAGCTTTTTTTTTGTTGTTTTGCTAATCCCATTTATTGCTGTTCCTTCCTTTTCTGAAAAACCAAACCATAATGTAATAAAAGATCCTATTCGCAACCACAGCATGTACAGGAAGATGATTCAGGTAAACTCCTGCTTTGTACGCAGTAATACCTTCTAAATACTGAGCAGGCTTTGAAAACTGGAGAAAAAAACATTCACTTTGAAGACTCATCAAAATTAATACTTTAATTGCATCAGGTTCTGATTGCGCTTATGGAAAACTACCTGAACAATGATCTGTTATTTTAAAAGTTTATCTGCAAGTTATTCGGCCAAAAGCAGGCGGTCTTTCGAATAAAATAAATTTCCAAACATTAATATGAGTACAAGATATACATTTTAGGAAGAAAGGAATCCAAACGCGGGATCTTCATTAACCAGGGTGCAGAATACTCAAAGGACTATAATGCAGTATTAAGATAGAAAGGTTTTTAGAACGGATGACCCAAGTGACAACAGATGAAGCATTAATTCTGTAATGCGCAGCCTACACTATTTATTACCAAGACAAGATTGTATTCCACGAGGAAACTAAGCAATTAATATAAACCTGCACTTTATTAGAAAGAAAGGCTTACTTCCACAGTAATGGATTCAGTAATCTGGAGGGATTCGCAAATTGTACACATTTCCCTAGCGACTATACAGTACTCTACAGACCTTGACTAGCTGGAAACAGCTGAATCGAAACAGAGTAGACGTGTTATTTTTAAAATGTGTTTTAAAGATGCTTTTTATTTCCACTTTCGTCCGCTAAAGGCGATACTCCGATTACTGGTGACTGCTGATTAATTCTCCATTAATGTCTTACAGAAATGTGAAAGTTAAATTTAACATTTTGCAAAACGTTTTGATATGATTACCTTGAATATACCTTTTTTGTATGAATTTCTGAAAATCAAAATAAGTACTAATAATATTATAAAAATGTGATAAGAACTGTACGTGTAACGTTTTTACACCAGGTAGCTATTATTATATCTCTTTATTAGCATTGCTTAAAAGGACGAAACTTACCGAAAAGTGAATTGACAAAGCCATACCAGACACATCCACTTTCGCCAATGAGCCAGCGTCCCTGCGTGCTCGCTGCGAAACTGAACGGCGTTCCCATCACACATACCAGCAGATCGCTAACAGAAATGTTCATTAGCAGCATATTAATAGGAGACCGTAAGACTTTGTACAGGCAAAAGAGCAGGAGAACTAATAGGTTATTTATAAATCCCAGGGTCCCGATAAAGCCCAAGCAAATAGCCACGATCAGATGGCCAGTAGCAGTTAAATTGTATTCCCTGGAATTGTCCAGGTGCGCATCTCTAGTGTTCTTGCACTGCACAGCGTTGCCACCGATACACTCAAGACTCACGTTAGACGTGATCATTTTCAAAATAGCGTGTTAGTGTTAATCTAAGCATTTAAAAAAGTTCTTATTTAAGAATTTCGTTTGCTCCGCGAAGTCTTAGGAAGGAAACTTCGTCTCCTCTATTTCTTCATGTGCAAAGGAGTAGATCACCGGAGCAGCCGACGATACAGGGCAGGCTTTGGATGAAGTGTTGTATTGCGGTCCACCCTACGCTAGCGAAAGTACTTTGTGTTAAATTTGTATTGCAGCGCTCTTCGATTCTTGACGTACAGTATGGAGTGCAGCGCAAACCAAAGAGCTTCACCAGTCACGCTAAAGGCAATATAAAATGTGGAAGCTGAATGAAAATTAACTTAAAGAGACCTCTGTGGATATAAATCGTTTTACAACCAGACAAACGCAGAGGTTAGTGGAATTAGGTTTAAATTAATCTTTCTGCGCTTTCTCCATATATGTTTGTTTTCAATAGATTAATATTCGTTTGCAATTACTTGTATTATTATCAAAGGTATTTAAATACATCTAAAAACGTAAACGTACCATTCAATGACGTCTGGATTTTATTTCGGAAAAATTGAATTACGAGTGGCCGTGATTGCTGCTCCAGACTTTATTAGGCCTAACTGTATCCAGTCTTTGTTAAAAGTACCCTACCTCAGCATTAACAACTCATGCGATCCTTTTCATTGTGTGATATCCTTTCTTATGAGCTCTGAATTTAATTGGAATTACTGCAAAATTCCAGAAAAGCTATGCAAGTATTCAGTCCAAGATAAAAGCACTTCAAGGCATTTCAGTATTACACGAGATTCAACAGAGCATACATACTCTACTGTATATAACATACAACAAAGGAATATGAGCAAAAATTTGATTTTGTGATTGAATTGTACTGCTGTACTAATCAGCATAAAAATTAAATTTATTTTCCATCATAAACAGATGTGTTATAAAGGTATCCTTTCAGTTAAAGATCTTACTGTGCCTCACAAAACTGTTGTAATAAAAGCCCAGCAAAAGCTAGACTGACACTTTTAAGAGGGAGATCTGTATACTCAATCATGAGCTTGGACACCAGCAGTCAGCAACATTAAAGTCATAAAATGCTTCAGAGATTAAAACCCTTTTCTGTGCATTTTTTCTGGAAATATCCCATAGCTACAGTATGTGTTGTAAGATGTCTCGAGACAAGATTGGAAAGACTAAATGATTGAAGATCATCCTTTGGATGAAACAATAGTTTCTGACTTTTAATTCTTCTCTTAATCTGCTTATTAAGACCCTAGATGTAAAGAGCAATGTTACAAGTTTCTACTTCTGTAAGGCACGCATAGCTGATGCAGTTTATGGACCCTATGTGGAGTCCAGGACGCAGGTCAGAAAAGATGGGAACTGGGAAAGTAATCGGTACTACCAAAGCCATATCGCTAGACAAGAAACGAAGTCGAGGACAGGTTCCAAATTCAAGGCCACTAGTGATATTAAGAGAGAACAAGAGAGAACAAGAGAGACATTCCTAAGGAGTTCCCAATACCGACCAATGAGATGAGAATGGGAGGGTTTAAATACGTCTGGATGTGGAGAGTGTGGTAACCAGTGAGCTGTCCTGATTGGATAGCGGGTCCGATCTGCAGTGTTCGTGGGGATTGCCTCCAGCTGGTGCTCGATTGGTCGCGAGACCATTTGTGTGGAGGATTCTGACTAGCGGCGGGTGTGACAACGTTGGACTTTTACAAAGCTACTGGACTAGGATCTTGCATGCACAGTTTTTGCCATGTTGGATCACAACCTTAAAATTCCTCTGTACCAACCTAGTGTCATGTAAACACCAATGGTCCTTTTCTACATGTGTGAGCAAGCCAAGCATGAGAAGAATCCCATCCAAATCATGTTTTTATACAGGTACATACATAACCTGTGGTCCTGGCTGGCACGCTTAAAACATTCTTCAGCATCTTTCTGTCTTCCTTCCTTGTCTTACTGTTCATTACAATTCTCAGACCTTCTGTCTGATGATTCGAGTTCAGCTGCAGGTGACACGGAGTGAACAAAACCTGGGTACTGTTACAATCTACAACTCAAAACCACAATTGTTGGTGGTGGGGAGGCAGATTTTCTGGTCTTTGCTGGATTGTTACATCTGTTAAACAGCGGTGAAGAGGGGTGACGGTTGATGAAAACACTAAAGAGAAACTGAGTGAAAACCTAAAAAAGACAGCTGTGCAGTTTGCATCTCCTTTTCGTCAGGTGGGAACATATTTATGCACGTACATACACACACTAATCAATAGTTAGGATGAAGCAGCATGTCATGAAAACATTCAGATTTTCACTTTTAACATGAATTATTTTGTGCACCCTTCCACAGTTGTCTCCATCCAGGAAGCTTTGTTTTCACATTTGTGGATTGAAATTTAAATTGAGCTCAATTGCGTTCAATGATTCTGTGTTTACATTATGGTGACTGGAGTGTGTCTGCAGAAAGATTCAATTGTGTGGTACAAGCTTGTTTTCAGCTGAGGTCCTGAATTAAGAAACCCTTACAAAACCTCAGCCTGCAAACAACTTTCTCTCAATTCACAAGGCACCCGTATTGCATATGCATGTAAGAGTTTATTGTGTTTATTCTGTAAGTGTGACATTTCTGAGAATTGTGTTGACTTACTGCACTGAAATGTCAGACTAAACATGAATTGAGAGAAAAAAAATAGAAATGTCTCATTTTTTTCTTTGAGTTTTTCCTCTTTTGGAAGAATTTCTACATTCAATAGATATTCGAAAAGAGCCAATTAAACCAACGAAAATGTTTTGTATACACAGTATATATAATACTCAGTAAACAAATCAATGTTTTGTTGGACTATTGCACATACCATTCAAAAGAAATAGGAATGAAAACAATGGTTTAGAAAAGACTTGTTCTTTCAATTTATATTGACTCACCATTTGTTACCCTAATATAACATTAAGGTCCTGGGAGCTCAAGGGACTAAAATCGTAGAGATTCAGTAATAGTTAATTTATTCTGGGATCCTCTGGAGATTTGGATGGAGTTTGTACTGCACACATTTGTAAAGGAGAAATCATACTCTAGAGACTTATGAAAAGGAACAGGCAGGGGATGTTCAGTCAAAGTTATTTGAACACACTGAAGTAAAGTCACACAGAACAGAAAGAAAGCATGTGACATATCATTACAGTGCTTTTGGTAGTTTTTTTATAAGATCATTTACATTGTTTGATACCCATCAATAATCATAGATTCATTCTCTGTCCCTTACTTCATTTCTGTCTTTCTTTGTATTTAGCCTATTATTTAGGCTCCCTTTTCCCCAGAAGCCATGAAATTGATTATCTATAATTAACTAGTTTTCTAGGTCATCTCTTTACAACATGGCAAGGCAAGGAGAGATATATTTGCTCACTTACTAAACATTCAAACTATCTATCAGAAAGAATATTGTGGCACAGGAATCTTATTTCAAAGATAAGTAAATGTTACTAAATTTTTTTTTTCTGATAATATATGTTGAAAAAGGGTAGTCTTTAAACAACTTAGATTATCAAATTCATGCAGAAAGGAAACAATTATAAGGCTATAATGTACTGTATAAACACTGCATTATTTTTACTAAATCCTATGAAAAAGTACTATAAGCCCTCATTGAGCACAATATATCTGCGAGTGGTAAGTTGTAGATACTTCACAATTTACTGAATATTGTTCCTTATTGGTATATGAAATTCAAATGTGTATAAAATTGTAAAGAAAGGTTTTCATAATTCATTTCTTGAGCGGACCGAGGAACAAAAAGTGCAATTTTTGGTAGCAATTGGTAGCATACCAATAAGGAACAATATTCAGTAAATTGTGAAGTATCTACGACTTACCACTCGCAGATACTTCACAATTTACTGAATATTGTTCCTTATTTGTATGCTACTCACTTTCACCACCAATATACTGTACAAGATGGGTCAACTAGCTCCCTCTCATTTGCATCTTTTCTTGTGTTATTGCAATGATAGGAATGACATAAATGATACATGTAGGGTGAAATTCAACATCTGAAGTGTGCAGCTTTTTAAAGTAAAAGTAGCGTTTTTTTTAAACAAAACCCTAGACTTTGTGGTTTTTCTTGTAAAAATAAAAACTCCCAGGTTTACCAATAACTAGAGTTGCCAAGATATCCTCAGCTGTCTCTGCAATAAGACATGAAGTATCTGTGAGGGTAATAATGTTTCCCAAAGGTCCACATTTCTAGTAAATGTTTTATTTCAGCCTGAAATAGACAGACCTGTTGGTCCTATTATCTGCAAATGAAGTGACCCTTTATCATCTGCAAGCTCTCTTTTCAGGAGTCAACTTCCTGCAGGATGAATAATCTTATGAAATTCAAATGTGTATAAAATTGTAAAGAAGGGTTTTCATAATTCATTTCTTGAGCGGACTGAGGAACAAAAAGTGCAATTGTTAAATATACACTCAGTATCAAATGCATTAACATTTGTATGATTTAAGAAAAATGTGTGAGGATTTTGGATATTGATTAAATTTTTGGGGTGTCATTTTGATTAGTTGATCATTCATGACTAACCGTGGCATTTCGAGTGACTCTGATTGTTGCATAAACACTGAGTCACTTCAAGACTGAAATTAAGAGAGAAAAATCCAGAACAGAACTTTTTTGGCATCAATACATTAGAGGCTGGACTGAAGTGTACTGTTGGTTGTTGTTGGGCATCTGCAAAGCCATTTTTAACCTGGCAAGCTCACAGCCAAATATGAATTCCCAATGGTGGCTCACAGTCTAGGAGATCACATGTTACAACACCCTGCCAAGATTGATATGGAGGTCAAAGTGGGAAGGTCAAGCCAGGAATGTGTACACCTGTTGCAAAACTAATCATCACTTCACTGAAACCTTTGTGAATTCAATGCATGGATACATTAATATTGTAACGCATATGGCCTCCATTGGTTGTGAGAGCTGGCTTACGAGCGCGGTGACATCATCGCCCTCCCTGTGAATCGCAGGAACCGCAGCCACTGGGCTGAAGGGAGATTTCCCTTTGGCTCGAGAGGCTGGGTCCCTGTTGAGTGATGCCGGAGGCCCAGGTTTGAGTCCCTGATGGTGGGGGGCTGACCTGAGGTGGCAGAGGTGAGGGTGCCCATGTGAACCCTGTAGTGTTACAATATACAATATATGTTTATTTTGATCATTTATTAATATATATATTTAGTTTATAGCTGAGTAGCACATATTCCTAAATCTTTCCAAGTTGTAAATGCATGCATTTCTATCTTAATTAAAAAAAAGAAAAAAAGGTGCTTTGGTAGCAAAGACTGTGGGGAGTTTTAAAACATTGCAAGCAATTTCAGCTGAAAGCTATATAATCAATTAGGCTTCACTGATTTCTGCCTAGAGGGACATCTCTGCCGTTAATTCTCCGATACACACAGCTGTCCGATGCCGACGACCAGTGCATTTATCACCTGCAAGGAGATTAACAAGGAAAAGAATAAAATAAAGACATTACTGTGTGACTATAAATCTAGAATACATTTGGAATATTAATTTTTATTTCCAGTCATTTTCAAACGTGATTAAAAAAACTATGAATGTTAAAAAAACAATCACCCAAGCACTGTCAGGGATATATGTCAGCATATGAACATGCTAATTAGGCACAGGTGGTGCAGCCAGTGGCAGGAAAGAATACTCTCAAGCTGTCTTACATAGATAAACAGTTTTTACAAGACAAAGCCTACCTGCACAAAACACATAACATTTGAAATCCCTTGAGCGAATATGCAAAGTACAGAACTACCTTTCTAGAACTACCTTCTTTCATGCAGGTAGTGTTCTGAGTATCCACAGACAAAGACTATTCAAAAAGCACATGTACTGTATACAGAAAAGCTTATAGTAAGGAATATTCATGTATGGGTGGCAGTCTCTTGAAGTACAGTTTATGAATGCAATAAAGGAACTGCTTTGCCATTTATATTAAAGAATGAAAAAAACAAGCTTGGTTGAAACTATTTTATACAGGGTTTTTTGTTGCAGTAGATTTCCATGTTAGCAGAAGAGTATTTTGAAATTAGTTTTACTTTTTTGGATGTACAGTACTGTATATTTTACATTTATTTTTGAGAAAATATGTTAATAATGACTGCAACAGTTGTGGTACTGTATACAGTATATGTAGATCAGATCTTTGCCTGTCTTTATTCTTATATGTAATAGGTAAAAAGTTACATTTATGTAAAAGCTACTTTTGGTCCCCTATGCTTTAACATGGTAATCCCGAATTTATGATTCTTAAATTTGAAAATGTAAGATGTTTGAGAATTAACTAGGGATCTGAGTCAGGTCTGTCCACAGTAGCCAGAAGATTTCATTTTAAACTCATGTCATGGAAGCAAACTGTTCAAAATACTTATCAGCGCCTACAATCAGGAAACAGCCTTTAATTAGCATGTCATTCTCTCTCAAGTGCTTACTTATCTTTTCACTGACTTTAAGAGTACGGTACTTGCAAGTATTTCATTCCGAATATACCCTTGATTTTATAAATGGAATATTACCCTCTTATGTTGATGAACATCACAATCCTGAAAATTACTTCTTTCATATGTGAAAAAGCCTCATCCATAATCTTGAATGTTTTCAACGGTGTTCAAAAGTAGTTTTCAGTAATTAATTCTGCATCACCATAGTCCTGACAATAATAATTTTAATACTATGCACACTAAATGAAAAAAAGAGCTCATCTGTAAAATCAATCTGTATTCTCTAACTGCTTTTGTACCTTAATATATGCACTGCTATTACCACACACTGATATAAAGGCATTTACAAGATGAGTCCCAGTTTCTATTTTAGTTCAAACCTAATACAAATTGGACATGAAGAGTTACAATTACTCTACACACAGTCTGTCACAATTTACAGTATGCCAGTCTGTAGTTTCCCCAAAGCTGATGAGTTTATTCCCTTACATGCAGTGTAACTATTTAACAAATCCAGAGCTAGAACCTACTAATATCAAATGTAGCGCATACAGTCAGAATTGTTTTACCACAGAGGTGGCAGTTCTTAAGAAACTGAGACTATTTCTAGTCAGAAGATCTTGCTACTGTAATGATTTAGTTAATATTTGGACTATGCTGGGACCTGTGTAATTCTGTAAGAACAAAGAAGCTAACAAAAATATCCTCATATAGGTCAAAGTACAAGTACAAATCTCAATTTCTCATAGCTCAGATTGTGAGTTAGCCCATGCAGATTCAGAATATATCAAGCAAGCCTTAGTTTGAAGCAGTGGAAGGTGAGTGAAAATAGTCAAATCAATAGTGTTGGCCTCAATTAGAAGGTCCATAGATGGCAGTAAGGAGATGTGCTCCGATTGTTTTTGGTTCACTGCTATCTTTCAAGACTATCATATGTATCATTTATATTTTCAAGCTTTAGTTATTACTTTAGTGAAGACTCTGCTGATATGTAGTGAAGGATGCTTTGTTTTTTAGAAAAAAAAAGAACAAGTTATATTCACCATCTGGCACTGGTTTGTTTGGAATTGTGCAGTTTCCACAATGATTTATCAAACAATTCTGATCATATCAATGTTTTTCTAAATCCACTTCAAAAATACTAGGAGTCTGTATGCATCACTTTCAGATCTTAAAACAGCAAAGCCATAACCTGCCTATCAGATTCAGTGTCAGTATGTGCAATTATAAACTTAGGACTGTGTGAGGAAAGCAGAGAAGCCACTAGATGGCAACAGCAATTACCAAAGGAAAAAAAGCTCAACATGTCCTCCACAGTGTGACTAAGAGTTCCTGTCAGTAGGTCATCTACAAATGCAGCTTTAATGCAAGGAGTCACCCTCTTGATCACATCGCACACTGCCACCCTTTGTCTCCTTCTTTCAGTTGTATTACGTTACAGTTGAGGCTGAAGGTCTCAGACTGTGACTTGAATGAGACTTTGAATTGCAGTAATAATAATAATAATAATAATTGCTTACACTATATAGCGCTTTTCTGGACACTCCACTCAAAGCGCTTTACAGGTAATGGGGACTCCCCTCCACCACCACCAATGTGCAGCATCCACCTGGATGATGCGACGGCAGCCATAGTGCGCCAGAACGCTCACCACACATCAGCTATCTGTGGGGAGGAGAGCAGAGTAATGTAGCCAATTCATAGAGGGGGATTATTAGGAGGCCATGATTGGTAAGGGCCAATGGGAAATTTGGCCAGGACGCCAGGGTTACACCCCTAATCTTTTCGAGAAACGCCCTGGGATTTTTTAATGACCAGGGAGAGTCAGGACCTCTGTTTTAAGTCTCATCCGAAGGACGGCACATGTTTACAGTATAGTGTCCCCGTCACTATACTGGGGCATTAGGACCCACATGGACCGCAGGGTGAGTGCCCCCTGCTGGCCCCACTAACACCTCTTCCAGCAGCAACCTTAGTTTTTCCCAGGAGGTCTCCCATCCAGGTACTGACCAGGCTCACACCTGCTTAGCTTCAGTGGGTTGCTGGCATACATACTTTCAGTACATACTGAAAATAGTGTAAACTGTACAAATCTGTATGCTAAAATCTATTTTGTGTATTTTGGCTGTGGTAAGAGAAGTAATTATTTGTTTTTATAATCTCAAAAATATTATCAGATGAAGCTAATTAATCTTTCAAGAAACAGTTAGATTGGATGTTTGGATTGATTAGTGAGCTTACCAGTGAAATAGAATTGAAATCTAAAGCCAAGGCAGATAATATCCTCAAGTTATTTAATAAGTATTCTACCGGAGAATTATAAAGCACATTGAATACTAAGAAAATGGTACCAGTTAAAAAAACTCCCCTTCTGACAAAACAATGACTAAATGAACATTTATGTCATGTTGAACAGAAAAAAAGTTGTAATTGTGAAACTACAAAAACTCAGCTACTATGAAATAAACAAAAAGGTAAACAATGTTCGGATATTTAAACATTAAATCTAGGACTACAGCATAGTCCAATACAAGAAGGACAGACAACCATTACCATCAGAGAGGACTGGACAGCAATGTCTCAGAAGATAAGAGTTACTTTGCATTGTTAATTGCTATACAACATCTAACACTACCAAATAGCAAGGCAAGGGAGAGAGGAGCTACTCAGGACGACAATATCACTTTCATGGGGTGAAGTGTTCTTAGAAGAACAAATAAAACAGAGATACTGTGAACCTTAACATTTACTCACCATTAGTAATTTCCATACGTACAGTAAATGCAATTACTCATCACAAAAGCAGGCTGTGATGTTTGAGACCACAAGGAAATGTTTACTTAAGACATCCTTTAATACATTCTGACAGGACTTTCAAATGGCATGTGAAACAAATGTAACATTATGCATTTTGTCAGTGTTCCACACATTGTCAAACTCAACGCAATCACTTTTCAACTCCCAAGAGGTCAACTGACATAGTCAATTCAGAATTCAGACTTAAAATCACAATAGCACGGGATTTAGAAAAGAGTTCCTCAAGGATACTGCAACTAATATAAGATTCAGTCAGCCTCAAGAGCAGGATTCATGAGCTATTCGATATTCTGATATCAGATTCTGTCTGAATGGAGATGAAATGATATATAGCCTAAAGATTTGCAGAGCACCAAGCAAATGTTCAGATTTGTGTGCCATTATATTGTAATGTTGTAAAATCTAGATTTCAATGTGCTATTGCAAATTCATATTTAAAATAATACTATCATTTGTGTTATCCAATTAAAAGGCAAAGGAAGGAAATATAGTTTGTTTTGGAAAACAATTACAGTACTTGCCTTATAGGTATGATTATCCTACTAGAGATTCCACAAGATAGTGACCTCTATCTCACAGTTTGTTTTGAGCACTGTTGTATTTAATGACATACTAATGTCTTGTGAGAATATGATTCTGTTCCAGGTACATTTCCAACATTTGCCAGTTCGCCATAATTGGAAGAGTTTTGTGCTTGTGATATAATGGCTTTGAGAACCTTTGTAACTAAACCACTTACGCAACAAATGTCAGGTGCAGGATGAGGTCTGGCTTCATTAAAGTGCAAGGTTCTTCACATGGTGTTAACAATTCCAAAGACAGAAAAAACACAAAAGAAAATCTAGTGCTTCTGAAACACTAGAATACCTGTCTATGTGGGAAATTTTGCTCTGTTTACCCTTTGATAATAATGTGCACACAGGATTTGATATTGAAAAAGTTATGGCTATGCAACCTTCCATACAGTTCCCCAAAACTACCACAGGCTGCTGACATCCTCATGAACCACCTTATATATCCTGGCTGCCTCAGCTGAAAACCCTTCTTCAGAAATTGGTGCCGAATTGTATGAACACATACAGTAGCTATTCTATTTCACCATTTCAAAAGTAATAAACAAAAACTTCAGTTGCTTAATGAGGTCACCCACTGCCTCTGCACCTCAGCAGCATCTACACTTACCCTAAATGAGTAACCACTCACAAGCATCTTAATTTTACATTTATTGAAAAAAACAATATGCCAACAATATTTTATTATGTGGTTTTTAGAAACTCCAAAACGAGACAAAAACATGCAAACAAGGTACCTGGTCCAGCCAGTTTTTTGAGGCAAACTCTTCTTTGAGCGTGAATCAGAACTGATCTCAAACCAACAGGCTTCAGCTCAAGGCAGGAACATGAATGCAGAATACATGGATTCTAACAAACAAATCATCGTTAAGCACCATAAGAAAACATTCACGTGTTATTCATGCAAAACACTGATACATGCAATGCTAATTTCTGCAAAAGCAGTTGTACACATTGAGCTGAAAGAACTGTAGTGTACTCTACAGGGTATGTGATACTTCTTTGTCATCCTCACTCCCCACGGGAGCTACAAACAAGAACAGAACCACATCTGTAGAAAAAAGCTGGTCCACTTACAGTAAATCATGCTTCAGGTGTAAAAATGGAACATTAACAAAATCCAACAAATGAAATACAATTGAACCAAACTCCAACAAATGTCACGACCACAAAATCTTTCAAAATGCAGTCAGCAAAGATGTCAGTTTTCCACACTTTGGTTTCAAACACACTTGTACTCTGTAGGTTTACCACAGGGTTCTGGTTTCAATACGTGACTGAAACACATATGCAGAGGTTAGAAAAAGAGTCATACCGTCCAAGTGTTTTACACCACAACTGCTACACTACCAGAATTCACACAAAGAGACACATGAGTTATGAGAACGAGCACAGGAAAGGCCATCTTGTTTTTTAAATCCCACACAGGGGACATGTAGTGCAGAGCAATTTTTTTTAGCCATAAAAGGGAAAAGATTAAATGTGACTTTACCTGTTTCCTAGGTCTTCTAAATACATAAGATTATTTTTACTTTATAACTATTTTGTTGAGGAGGCCTGGTATGAAAATATCTCCAGGAAGGAAAAAGCATATTGGAATATTTTACCTAAGCTGTGATTTGACTTCTACAGAATTTCTAACACCATTCTTTAATGTGCAATTAAAACATCCAAATAAAAGTTTTGTCTTTTCACATATAAACTTAACCCAATAATGACCCCATACATACCTGCTGAAGAAAAAAAACTGTACACAAATTCAGTAGTCTTACATGAAATGGCCTGATGTTCCACAAAAAAAAAATCTAGGCAAAAATTCACTGCAGGGCTAATTTTACCTTGTAGAAAAATCACCTCGTACAAAAATACAAAAAACGCTCAATGCTCAATGCAATGTAAAACTACAACAGCCTCCTTTAAAAGTCCCTTTTTATGTACATTTAGTTTGGAAACCTCAACTTTACTAAAAAGAAGAAGATTTCTGTAAGTTGAGAATTATACACTGGGTCTAGTGTTAATTAATTACCCTAGAAATGTAAATCTTCTATGAAACACCCAATGGTAATTTCACTCTTGCTTTTAAACAAATGAAATGAAATCAGATGAGATGATCTCATTGCAGGTGGAGCTTATTCCAAACTGCACAGTACAAAAAGTCTATTTCCAATGATAAATCTGGTCTGTAAGCAGCTGGAGTAAAACAAAAAAAAAAAGATCTTCTCTGTCATTTTGCACTGTGAGTACTTTTATAATTTTGATGGTTTGGGGCACAGTATTGACCTACTGTATAATGTACAGTATTAAACTATTACTCATTTTAGAAGTGTCAAGAGAAATTTCAAAATAACTATTAAAACGTGTTATAATTCTAATGTTCAAACAAATAAACACTAGTCTTCCTTGTCTGCTGTTACAGATTCATTGCTCTAAAATGTGGTTAAACTTTGTATTAGTGTTAATAGATCACAATCAGCAAAGCGTGCTATCTCCAGTGGTGCTGTAAAATAGAGAAGCAGCTATTCTTGTGACCTGCTGAAAACAAAAGTACAAACGTTTGCACTGTAACAAATTAGAATGTGACAACTCTGAAAAATGTCGTGCAGAATTCCATGATTGATGTAGTCTTAAATATTTATGGATGAAACTCAAAATCAATGAGCTATTTGAAACATTTGACAAAATTGCCCCTATCAGAGGTTCTTCTGTCCGGCAGCTATACTTTCGATGTGCCTTTTTCACAGCAGAAAATCTTACCTTGTCTCCTTCTTTTTCTAGAAGCATAATGAGTAGGAATGAAAGCTGCAATTTGACATTAACATCCGAGGTGAAGGAGTTCCAGAAGGCAGCTTACATCCCTCTTATCGTCTTGGGACTATTTTTTAATGTCACTGCACTGTGTGCCTTCTGCTGTAGGAGATCAACCTGGACGGTGACTCAGGTTTACATGACAAACCTGATAGTGGCAGACAGTGCCATCATCCTTTCCCTTCCATTTAAAGTCTACGACTCCTTCAATAATTTGAATCTTGATTTGTGTGCATTTGTGGTTTCAGTTTACTTTGGAAACATGTACGCCAGCATCTTTACCGCCACAGCCATCAGCCTTCAAAGGTTCACCCTAATTCAGTTTCCTTTTTGGGGGAGAGTGTTGAAATCCCCACGGAAGGCCATTGTGGTGTGTGTTCTAATATGGGTAATTGTGCTGACGTTGAACGTCATATATTACAAAGAAAACCTTCAAGAAAACAAGCCAAAGTGCTTCGAGAGGACCACCAAGCCATTTCCAGTTGACTTCATCTTGACTGTGGAGATATTAGGGTTTCTCCTTCCTTTGTGCACGATAACATTTTGTTCGACTCAGATAATCTGTACTTTGTCAAGAAACAAGAACGAATGCACCCAAGAAGAAAAAAAGAGAAGTGTTCGGATAATCACAGCAAATTTGGTAGTTTTTTTCATCTGCTTCACACCTATTCACGTTGGATTTTTACTCAAATTCATAGTAGCCAAATACTACCCAAAGGACTGTGACCTACTTAATACAATGCACAATTTCTTCCATATTTCTGAATGGATAGCATCTACTAATTGCTGCTTAGATGCCTTGGGTTATTACTTTTTAGCGAAGAAAAATCACAATAATCCCAGGTAATCTCTATGCCTCTGATATTCACTCTTGGTCTTGGACAGCTGCAAAACACACTTTCATTCCAACTAGGGCTTTTAATGACTTGATTTGAACTGGCTGGTCACTTAATTGTGTTTATTACTTTTATGTCACCTATAAAAATACCTGGTGTACCAGTGCAGCCTGATCGAAAACAGTGACAATGTAGGCACCAAAGATTCTTTAGTTTGCTCCTAAGCAAAGACATTTGCAAAATGTTACTGAAATTTACTAGTTTATGCTGTATCACATTCTGAATACTGTACCCATAATAAATGCCTAATTGTCACAATATAATGTGGACCAATTATACAAAAAAAAACTTGTTTCAAGTAAATGCTCATAGGTAATTAATCTATGAATGGGCTTCATTACTCTGCTCTCCTCCCCACTGATAGCTGATGTGTGATGAGTGTTCTGGGGCACTATGGCTGCCATCGCATCAACCAGGCGGATGCTGCACATTGGTGGTGGTGGAGGGGAGTCCCCATTACCTGTAAAGCGCTTTGAGTGGAGTGTCCAGAAAAGCGCTATATAAGTGTAAGCAATTATTATAATTATAATTATAATTATAATTATTAATTATTAGGAAATGGACAAAGCTTTTTTAATTAGATTAGCCATCACATTGCAGTATGTAGGTTAGGACAGTTAAAAGTTATAGATTTCTGCATGAATGGCTCCTAAAATGTCATCTGATCTTCATCTAACTCATAATAATAAATAAAGACAGTCTTATTTAACAAACCACACAACATTTTACATTGCTATATCTTTATTGAACAAATGGTTTAAACAATCAATCGTGTAGTAATCAAGCCATTCATGCAGACATCCATATAATTCCAACGTGTTCACAAACTGTAGTGCTGATACTCTGATACTTAGTCAGTGGTGTTCGAAATAAGTCCCATCTAAGTATTTTCTAGTAATTCATTGAACTATAAATGCCTTATCAAATTATGATTGGTGTCATGTTCAAGGCATTTTGGATGACTCTTCTTCAGAATTATGTAAAATCCTTCCATTGTTACAGAATCAAGGGTATTGCCTTTTCATTCAACCTTCAGTACTAGAAATTCACATAAATTGCAGCTTTGCACAACCGAGAGGGTTTTATTATTGTGACAGGTGTTTCTAGCAAAGCTTCTGTTTGAATAATATGGAATATTGTATCATACCTTCCCTTTTTTAGTAGAATTAGGTAATGAAAAAGTCATACATGCTCATTCATAAAACTCTGACAACATAAATCATTCTTACATATTTGTGAGTCAGATATTGTCAAACGCTGACGTTTGTCCAATTTTTATTTTCCAGTAAAGAAGACCAAAGTTTATCAGAGATATGAAGAGATAATTGCACTGTGGCTTGTACTTCTGTGCATTTATGCCTCCTCTCACTAGAGAATAAATAACAGCTTGATATTTTACAATTGTATTTCCATCGCCTCCCCTAAACTCTTTTTGATGAGACAATGCATGATCTCTGCACTGTTTCTGCGTCTAGACTAGTCTTGAGTAAAGCTGTTGAATCTCTTTGCAAAATCACTTGTATGAGGAATTTCAAGATAAAGTTCTGCTTGTGTTTTTATGTTTGGGACTGTTTCGTGGCTGGTTGAGAACTATTTTTAACACCAATAGAGTGTCACTTTATGCAGTTTTTAAGTTCAAGCCTGTTACTGTTATTAGATTGTACATATGTACATAACATGGGAATCAACACAAACTAAAGGCCACAATGACCTCATTTTATTGACAATATTCTCCACTCGATACTGCTAAATTGTGTTCAGATCCATAGATAGCCAGTAGTGATAAGATTATGCTTAAAGTTAACTTTAGTGCGAGAGCTTGTATGATCACTGGTGTGTTTCAGTAGTATGAAGTTAGCAACAGAACGTCTTTATGTGGTAAATTTAAAAACAGAATGTGTTAGACCCCTATTTATACAACTAAGTCATTATCAAATATACAAACACTGTACCCTGCAAAAATATTTCGACCGCAAAATTAAAACTTATTTTTGCCTTCAGTTTGTATTCATGATGATGAGTTTAATATAAAACATATTAAATTGAATTTGTACTTATCTGCTGATTGAAAGCAACAATACAATTTGACTTTGTGGTCCCAATACTTTTAGAAGGCACTGTACATGTGTATATTGCATATACACACAATGTGTTGTTTTCACTTTAGAACAGTTTTATGTACCTTATTCAAAAATGTTTAGTATTGTGCAGAAAATGTAAAGAATCCTAACAAGAATTCTCATTTTTTTATTTCTTTACGATCAACAGAGAAACATGGTTCAGAGTACATAAATGAAAAGACTGACTGCTAAGAGATTCTTCAGCACAAACAGCTGATGATGTCTCAAAAAAGCTACATAGCCATACAGCTCAATATTATACCAAGGATCCATCAAGAAAACTGTAGGAAATCCATACCTAGGTAACCCAAGGGGCCTCAACTCATTTGTAATCAAGAATAATTATTAACAAGAGGAGGCCATTCAGCCCACCTACAGTACTTGTCTTTTGCTTGTAATTGACCCAAAGATCTCATCTGGTCTTTTCTTGAAAGAAGGCAAAGTAACAACCTTGTTGGGTAGCTTGTTCTACACTCTTCTCAGTCCTCAGAGCTGACTGTCAATAGTTTTAAATACAGCGTCAACATTCTTCTGTAATCTTCTCTGGTCAAAACCGAAAAGGTTAATTTCCTTCAGCCTGGAAGTGTGGATCATACCCTCAATCCCTGAAGTGTATGTGACTGCAATATATTCAAAGTGATCAAGAAAAATTACATTGAAAGTGAACAGGATAACATCCTTTTTTAGCTTGTGCACCTACATTACATTGGTGAACCTAGCAGCGTGTGTGATCTATGCTGGAAACTGCAAGGTTTATATCAGTGTTGCTTACTTTGCACAAAATACTGTACCCATAATGCCACATTTACCATGCCACATTTCAACTGTCTTTGAAGTAGTTGGTAGATTATCACTGTAACTGCAAATTAAAGCTTTTCAGATCATGTTTTGCATACGTGGATCACCAGAAACATCTAACTAAAACAGCTGCAGTTACCTATTTTTTTCATTGCTTACTTCGCAGACAACAAAAACAGTTAATTGAAATCTTATTTGAAGCTTTAATTGTTGAAACGGGTTCCTACAGAAATTGAAATGTGTTACTTACAAATGAAGCTTTATACATTAGCATTAGACAGTCACACCACTCTGGGCTACCCAATCTCTTTGTTCCAATACATAAATTAAGACCACAGGAAAAGTTCATGAGTACTTATGACCTGGTTTTTAAGCGTGTCAGCAAGGCAGAGACCATATCACTATTTAAAATCAAGGGTCAAGACTTCTTCTGTTATTTAGAATTATTCTTGCACAATAAGTGTAAAACTGCTTAGTGATGCAAAATTTACAGAAAGGAAAAAAGCCTGTTGGGTTCAGTGTATTCAGCAAAATAAAAATCCCGTTTCTTATTTTACCTCACCTCAAGAAGAAATCATATTTTACTTGTGTAGGATGTAGAAAGGCTCATACGTTTTTAGGTTTTTTTTTTCAGTTTACAATTGCAGCACTGCACATGTGGCCAAGCATCATCTTTACTTTGCAGAAATCTGCCATTTGAATCTTTTATCACTTGTTGCTTATCTATTATGCAACATTGTAAATAAGCAGGTTTTAGTAACAACTTAAGCCTACGCAGCATTCATTTTAACTTAAATTGAATGTTTTATATAATTCCCTAATAATCTGCAAATTTAAGGCTAAAGGAAATTAGGTTGGGGTCATACTGCATTTTTGCAGTACCAGTTTTCACAATTTGTTATCCCAGCATTTTCTTCTTAATATAGGTGTCTGGAAACCAAACCAGCCTCCAGTCCTTATAAATCATTAAGGCTGCACCAGTGTACTGTCTATACTTTGCCCTAGTCTATGTGGGGAATCCTATATCCAGAGTGCAAGCCTTCACCGACAACACCTGTCCACAATTAACTCAAGGCAAACATTCTGTTGGCCTTAACAAACTGTCACCAGATTGGAAATGTAGTTTTTCCATTCTCTGTTTCTTTCTTTTTCTGGAACTACAGAAATTCAATAGACACAATGACAGAGGCTAGACAATATGCTATATCCTGGGCCCATAATCCATAATCCATTAACCATAACATCCTCTACAACCTAGAGTACTATGAAAGTTCTCTAAAGCTGTTGGTTAAGGCTCGTTATAATTTGTAACTTTGTTGGTGGCTTAAGATCTGTTTATCTCTGTTAAAGGCTGGACCAAGGTACTTATTACTGTTAACAATTGTAAGTAACAGTAGTAGAGGTTGTGTGTTTTTAGAGCTCTATTAAAAATGTAAATACATAGCAGTTCATCTTTTTATGATGTATACATTTACTGTACATCAGTGATTCAGTGTTGTGAATCGTGGGTCAATATGCATCGATGAGCTGTGTGTGTCAACATCCAGTGCAACAGGAGTCAGTCGAATCAGTGGCCAGTGTAGAGTTCGGTAGGGAAAGATTCCGTTAAGTAAAGAAAGCAGGCAGATACTGAAAAAGCAGGCAACACACCTGTTGTTTGACTTTGTCAGTGACAAGTTTAGCTGAATGAAAGACGTTTTACCAGACTGAAAGAATTCTCAGACAGAGGTAAGATATCAGAATATGCATTCTATTGGTGTTTAAAATATTTCTATATTCCATAAAAACCTTTCACTTTCTGTGTTCAATAAATGGTCTGTCCTTGTCCTTGTTTTGACATTGACATTTAGGGATCGTAATGGATTACAAAAAGCTCTTGGAAATTACAGCATTTTAGACCAGAGTAGACATTGTGTTTATTCTTTCCTCAAATAATCTTTCTTCAATACCGTACTGAACAGCTCTGTGACTTCTTGGATCCCTACAGTCAGTATTCCAACAACTGATCCAAGGTGATGAATCGAAGTGGGAGACAACGCCTCAGTGAAATCAGAAACAGCACTATTCAGACACCAGTTCCTCCCTCCCTGAATCTACAACCAACAGGCATATCACCTCCTAAAACAGGCCCCTGTCTAAAAAGTGAGCCTACTGTAGGTTTCCTCTGAATTGAAAACGTACAGCACTTGGGCCTGAACAAAAGTTATGAGCCTGCACTTGCACTCTTGTGTCATTGAAGCCAAGGACTAACACAAGAAGAAATGCTGACCTAGCAGCCCAAGACTGGGGCTCTTGTACTATGAAGAATTTTTTGCTGTAGGTCAAGCAGAATCCTAGAATGAAGAAGAAAAGGCGAACAATCATAGAAAAATGCCTACTGAAGCTCGGCTGAACAAAATGATGTTCTGCTAGAGCTGCAGTGAAGTTAGAATGGTAACACGTTATCACATCAGCCAAGCTTCCTATCAGGACATGGGTGGAGACAGCACAAAAATCTTATTATGTACAGTATGTTTGTGCGATAAACTAACCTTAACCTAGGAGCCTAACCTGGCGAGAAACAGGCACAAGGTGGGGTACACCCTGACAGGAGGCGAGTTCAGTGCAGAGCATACACACTCACACCAGGGACAATTTTCCTACAAGCCAATTAACCTACCAGAATGTATTTTGACTTGTCCGGACGAAACCCACGTGAACATGGGGAAACACCCAAACTTCACACAGATGGCACCCCAGGAACTGAACCCAGAGCCCCAGCACTGCAATGAAACCTACTTGTGAGGCAGCAATGCTAACCACTGCATCTCTGTGCCTCCACCAATAACAATAAATTATATACAATAATTAGTACAATAAATGCTATTAAACAAAATATTATTATAACTTGAAGGACTAATACTAGTATTACAAACCCAATCCTGAAGAGTTGTAGTTTCCATTCTAACACAAAAGACCTAATTAAATTAGTTATTTGCTTAACTAGAGCAATTAAACATATTTTAGCAGCACTTTGGTTCCTGATGAAATAAAGAGACTTTTAAAACACGGCATCATGTAAGGCTGGTGTAAGAAATCTGTACAGTGAACAACCCCAGCTTGGTTTCACCGATGGCATTTCTTTCTAAACATGCACTTGTCTGTACTGTTTATCATCAGGCACACTGCATCCTGGCAGCTGCCCAACATGTGAAAGGAAGCATAACTGTAACTTTCACTGACTACACTTCAAGCTCACACAAATCTGTCTCAAAGTGCAAATCTTTGGCAGAGCTTCCTAGATCTTGACATCAGATACCCTTCATCAATTTCCCTACAGGATTAATAAAGTATTATCTGTCTAAATACTGTATATCTCAAGTTATGTCCATCCATTGGCAGAACGATACTTAATTCTAGTAAAGGTTGCAATACCCCTGAAGCCTGTGGTGTACTGTTCCATTCAAGGACACAACACAAATACACAAGGACGACTTTAGGGGCAGCAATTAACCCAGACAGTCTTCTGAAAGCAGTAGCAAATTGGAGCAACTGAAGAAATCTGTCATAAAGTCATAAAATCTCACAGGAAAAACAAGTTTCTTAACCAAACAAATTGAGTTATAGCATTTTGTTTAATAACTATAACAATTTGTTTAACATATTTTTGTGAAATACAGTATGTGGTTTATTAAAATGTAGAGAGTTCCTTCTTGAACCAGAAAGGATATTTCACAATGTCTGTTTTGCTCTGTCACAGAAAAGACCTCTCTAAAGTTCCCTAATTTATACTATTGACAGGTGCATAGCCAGAATTAATTCTGTGTTTATTAGTGGTACTTTGTTAAGACATTTAGAATAAGATGGAAATTTTTATATCTCAGTGAGTCATTTTGATCTAATTTGATGTCATCAACCATTTGAATTGCAAAACCACAAAACAAACAGATTTTGTGGATTAAATATTGTAATATACATTCAGCACGGTAATACTAATATAAGAAAAGGGTTCTGTGTTTATTTTTTGGTTCTGTGGCATTTACAGTAACACTTATTTCTTTTAAATTCCGGAGGGGTGATCATTTTTCACATTGATAAGCACTCTTGAAACCTCTATGCTGTTTTGACACACAAAACAGCCACTGCTGTCCAATGAACTCATTCACATTATTATTAACCGGCAAAATTTATCTTCATCTGTAGTCCACATATGCATTCAAGATGGTCTGTGTGGCAATTAGGAAAAACAATCAGGATGCCTACATGGGACTTAGCTAGTGTGTATCATCCCTTTCCACATAAAATGACATTTGAGCACATTCATTTTACAGATGTTTCAACATCAGCTGTTCAAAGGAGGTTGCGTGAAGCTGGCCTACCAGGAAGAATTGCCGCAAAGAAACCATTGTTAAGAGTGCTGAATAAGAAGAAGAGACTTGCCTGGGCCAAAAAAACACAGAAACTGGACTTTTGAGGTCAGCTTTCAAGCAGGTAACATTTGAATGGTACTGTATATCTGGCACTGAACCCAGAGCCCCAGCACTGCAATGAAACCTACTTGTGAGGCAGCAATGCTAACCACTGCATCTCTGTGCCTCCACCAATAACAATAAATTATATACAATAATTAGTACAATAAATGCTATTAAACAAAATATTATTATAACTTGAAGGACTAATACTAGTATTACAAACCCAATCCTGAAGAGTTGTAGTTTCCATTCTAACACAAAAGACCTAATTAAATTAGTTATTTGCTTAACTAGAGCAATTAAACATATTTTAGCAGCACTTTGGTTCCTGATGAAATAAAGAGACTTTTAAAACACGGCATCATGTAAGGCTGGTGTAAGAAATCTGTACAGTGAACAACCCCAGCTTGGTTTCACCGATGGCATTTCTTTCTAAACATGCACTTGTCTGTACTGTTTATCATCAGGCACACTGCATCCTGGCAGCTGCCCAACATGTGAAAGGAAGTATAACTGTAACTTTCACTGACTACACTTCAAGCTCACACAAATCTGTCTCAAAGTGCAAATCTTTGGCAGAGCTTCCTAGATCTTGACATCAGATACCCTTCATCAATTTCCCTACAGGATTAATAAAGTATTATCTGTCTAAATACTGTATATTTACACATGTAAAGGATATTTAAAATTTCTCCTAAACTTTGTGAGCACATTTTTTTACTAGTAGATCTTGTCATTACATATAACTCGCCCCAGTCCTGTATCATGGCTGGTATATGTGTGACTGCTGTATATTTCTTATCATCTTTCACATCACTGGACACTAGTCTAGGGGATGGGGTGGAGTCTAGCTTCATAAACCTTCTCGAAATTTTGCCAAAAACATATAAACTCCTAAAAACTGTATGCTACAGTATTGTTATCCATCTGTTATTAACATAGAGCTGTTTGTTTCACAAATCAAATTTGCCAAAAGTCCTGTGTCCCTCGATTTTGTAAGCAAAGAAAGAAAAACAAACACATATCCTTAACTCAAAGTTGCTGAACTTATGCCTTGGGGAGCTTATTCAGTCAAAAACATACACAATTTCTTTACGGTTTGTATACAGCACAAACTGCTTATCAGTTAAGTTTCAATTTAATCAACAACCTTGTATAGAAATGGGTTCACAGATGAAGAAGAATTTTGTGGATCATTTTGACACCATGGTGTCAGTTGCTGATGTCTGTTACAGTTTAACATTAACATTTAAAACAAAATTAAAAATGTATTTGGGGTTTCATGACCCTAAAGCTTAGGTCTTCAAAATAAAAATAAATGTCACCCTCCCATGCTCCCCCTCAAAGAGTCACACTGACAGGAAGCCACTTGCAATATTCAGCATGTCTTGCAAGAGGCAACACGTCTGAAAGCGTTAGTCAAGTTGAACTCATTTCTAAATATAGTTCTGTCAGCTGTGTGAGCTCTTCTATATTTTTAATTTTGCTACTTTCTTTAAAGTTTGCTCTGCTTTCATTGGCCCTTACTCACTTTCTAGCACAGTCCCACCCATAAGACTCAATATGATTTGAAGGCTTCACACTTTTATCTCTTATCCTGGCGCTGAAGACTACCTCTCTGTGTCACTCCAACCCTCAACCCTGGCAACAGAAGCTTGGGTCCTCCAGAACTATTTCCTGTTTGTCCAGTAGGTAAGTGTGTCCTTTTATTATAAGGTATGATGATATCCAAAAAAGGCACAATTCTACAATAGTGAAGTTGAAAGCTACACAATTGTGTGCTTGACGGTGATGGTGAGCAAGACAGGCGCAGGCATTTCATTAATTAACCACAAAACAAAATTGTTGAGACATGTTTGTTTAGTTTGTGGTATTCTTTAAACTCAAGAGAGGGACAACCATTTGCTCCATTTTTCATCCTTCTATTAATCCAATGTTTTATATTGAGGTATTGACATATGAGTTTAGAAAACATATTGAGAGATAATATAACCTCAATATGTTAGAAAACAATGCAAATGTGTAATGTGCTTTAAACGTTTCTTAACTTCCTTTGTTGACTGAGTGTAAACATAAGTTTTTTTAGACATGGCTTTGTGATACAGTGTGAGGTGAGGAGAAATGTTTAAAACTGCACTACAAAAATGTGGGTATAAAACAAAGAGAGCTTTGATAAAATGGCAGAATTGTGTACTTACTCACAATTTTATGGAATATCATGTCAGTTTTCAGCTGTTTATCACGTAAGAGGGAGACAACCACTAGTCCTGCTTTATATGTCCTATATTTCAAAACAACAGATTTAGATTAATTTTATCTTCCCACTTATGTAAAAAATAATATTTACGTAAAAATGCAAATTTCTTAATGTCTTGTGATTGGTGAGTTTTAAAGTCTCCTGTTTTCATTCTTTATGCCTTCTGCTTTTAATTATAACAAACACCAGCATGAGAGTGGTATTCATGTAGGATTTATACTGATTTATACTGAACCAAAAGGCAAATGTTAAAGACTAAAAAACGTAAATGTTTTTTAATCATAAAAATTTATAATGATGTATTTTCTGATGTATGTAACCAGAATTAGATTAAACATGCTAATGAGCATAGCCATGGCATATGACATATACACATTTATATATGTTATTTGCACTTCTTTTAATGTTCACTTCAAAATGTACAGTAACTGTGTTTATGTACAGTACATAAAGTTATTTTGTTTAGACTGACTGTATCTCCAAAAGCTTTGTTTACATACCTGAGTTTAATTCAGCTATGATTCATTAATTTTAACCAGGTACTATATTCTTCTGTGGATAATTGAAAACCGTTATGAGCAGCACTGTTGCAGTATTTTTCTGAGAAACAGAACATACATCTTCTTTGCTATTGTAGATTGCAGACCAGCAAGATTTCCACGGTTAGATTTTTGCAACAGCCACATGTGACAGGATCTTGGAAACTGTGTTCTGATTGAGCTCTTCTGCATTTCGCACTTTGGTTTAGAATTGGTAACTGAACTTCTCTTTGAGCCAGAAAATGTAATGGGGTAAACACAACTTATGAAAACATCAGATAGGAAGATCACAGGTGAGAGAACTAATGTCACACCTTTTATGGAAAATTGGCAAGGGAGTCTTATGCAAAACAAAAATGTTACCTCTTTTCTGTGTATCATAGTATATGAGTATGAACTGTCATTTCCTGTGTTGTGGTTTAAATATTTATAGTACTTCTTCAAGCCAAGTGGTTTAAAAAAACGAACAATATCAAAGTAGTATGAATATTCAGTTGGACAGGAAACAAGTGGCTGTGTGTACCTACTCTGTTAAAGGTGTGGGAAAAAGAATGATTCACTATTTTTTTCTTTAAGTTGGATTTTTGACAGGGATTTTCACATTTTTAAACTGCATTAATATTTCATAATGGATAGTTAATCATCTTTCCAATTTCATTCACATACTGGTGTTATAGTATGCCTACTCAGTTCTGTGTTAATAGGTTAATTACCAGAAGAGCATTATTTGGTCAAGTAACGCATGGTCTGTTTTTCTTCCCAGTCACACGTCTCGGGGGCCTGCTAGCCTTTATTCTAAAACAACAAGTACTATGTAGATTTGTGGCCTCGATTGTGTCCTCTTTTGTAGTTTCTAAACTTGTTTCTTTTCTTTTTACGGAAGTGTAATTCAACACTTCTTATCTCTACCTGCATCTCACACAGACTAAAAAAAGTATTTGGACATTACCAATTATTTAGCCATGTAATATATTTAGCCATGAATGTGCTAAGTCCTTGAATTTGTATGTCAGGAAAAATAACTTGTGCACACTCCCCTACCATAAATCTGTCAGTGAATTTATGCTCCCCTTGTACAATGAAAATTCACAAACGTTCAGTGAACCATCATCAGGGGGCACAGCTGCAACTAGAAGTGGCAGATAAGGCCATCGCAGCATCGTCATCTTTTCCTGATGGCCAAGGCGTGAACATTCACAGTAGCTGCAGCAAGAGAGGCCTGCAGATGTTACTCTGGGGTCTTTGCAAATTTTAGGATGATTTTCTGGGTTTGTCTTGGGGAGATGTTGATAAAATATCCAATCCTTAGCAGAGTCAATTTGGGTAAATACCATTTTGCAGATAAAAAGTAAAACTAAGATAAGTATCTGTGCTTACCATCAGTAGGTTTCTGCTCACCACTAAAGTCTGAAAGGAACACGTAAATAAAATGCCAAAGAAGGCTCCACACCCAAAACGTTGTGTTTTCTTTCTTCTCTTTTCAGCATGGAATAAACCTATTACTTGTTCCAATAAAATCTAATAGCCTGATACAAACATAAATATAAAATGTAGTTAAAACATCTACTGTACCTATATTATTAAAGAAAAGTTGATTTATTACTACTGTAAATCATTGACAAATGTTATCATTTCTATTTCCTTTTCAGCGCTGAAAAGATGAATATCTCATCAAATTGCACCCCTACAATAACAGAAGGGGTTCGGACATTGCTGACCATTATCTACATACCCACATTCATCCTGGGAGTGCTAGGCAACGTCACTGTATTGGTGATATTTGTCCGTGGGAGAAGACATTGGAATGACATGATGACATACATGACCAACATAAGCATTGCAGACTGCTTCGTCCTCATTTCTCTTCCATTCAAGATCTATTCTTATTATAGCACATGGACATTACCATCTCTCTGCTTTGTCTTTGTCTCCAGTTATTATGTTAACATGTATGTGAGCATCCAAACAGTCACAGCCATAAGTGTTGTTCGATATATAGCAATAAAGTACCCTTTTAAAGCACAAGCCATCATGTCTCCATGGAAAGCGTTAATTGTGTGCATCTTGATATGGGTGCTGAACTGCACAGTCAGCTCTCAGTTTCACTTGGTTGACGCTCCAGAAAATCCCAACAAGACAGATGACGATTTTAGATGTTTCCAGAAGAACACAAAGAAACCTTTACCCCTTCCTTTTATTCTGATTTTGGAGATAGTAGGCTTCCTTTTGCCTTTTTCGTTAATGACCTTTTCTTCACTCCAAGTTATCCGTACTTTGTCAAAGCAAAAACAAGTAGGTGAGAAAACACAATGTATTCGTATCATCACAACTAACTTAACCATCTTTGCAGTCTGCTTCATTCCCTTCCATTTGGGATTTCTGTTAAAGTACATAATTGAGACACATGCACATGACAGCTGCGATCTCCTGCAAGGAATACACAATTTTGTTCACATATCCATGTGCATTGCCAACACAAATTGTTGTCTTGACTCTTTCTGTTATTACTTTGTAACCAAAGATTTCTGGAAGTCTGCTTTATGCTGTTCACCTAAGGAACTTCTAACTAATAAACCATCGGGTGCAGGATCAGTACATTAGCTGGAAGTTCACAGAGTTTGTTTATCATTATGAGTCTAAGGACAAGACTGGAATAGCTATAGTACATGTACTGTAAGCCACTGTTCTCATAAAAAAAATTAAAAGGAAACTTCTTCATCACTGACAACAAGGCATATCAGAAAGACTTTGAGAAATAAACTTTTCCCTTTTGTAAATAAAGAAATTTTTTTCACTTGGATACAAATATTGAATGCCTTACCCAGGGATGACAAGGCCAGATGAATGTTGTTCTAAAAAACTTAATTGACTGAATCTGAAAAGGGTAGGGTAACACCCGTATGGTACACATTTCAACTACAACTACATTTCTTTGTGACGAATGTACTTTGCAAAAACAGTGTCAGGAATTTTAAACAAACTGGAAGAAATGGTGGAAGACCAATTGGATTAAAGGAATCTCTACCACACGATGACTGTGTTTGTAAAATATCTGTCTTTCAAATAACTGAGGTGTCCATAATCTGCTTTTATGTATGCCGTATTTGTTATATTCTGTATGTAGTGTCAGTACCATGTTAAAATATCAATGATGATCATGCGCTCAAAAACTGAAGAAGTAACTAGGTCTTAGAAACATCCCCTTGCCTCTTATTTAACCAAATATAAATAAATAAAGAATCTTTTATGCTATATCTTCTGACCTGGTGGTGACAGGCAGCACTTTCCTATAAAGGGAGTGCTTCCCAATACGAAATACTGTACATGCATCTGAGCAGGTTGCATTGCCAGACATCACTGTGTCACTTTGCTGAGATTCTTTGAAAAGGCAGAGGTTTGGGATCCATTTTGCCAAAGCCTGAGAAAAGATAGGCGGAACTGCTGCTTTTATTTCATCTGGTTTTGCTGTGTTGAATGTGTTGGTATTGTTTTAACAAAACCTCTTTTATCAGTTTAATGCTCAATGTTGTAACTGAGATGTCAGTGTCTACCTTGTGTTTACAGTTTTTCTTTCAACTGTAATAAATGTTATCAAAAAATTCAGTGTCAACTATTTTTTGCTCATTTCACTTTTTGAGTTTTGAAACCAGAAGGAAATACCCAATATTTCGACAATAATATCAATCAAGATATAAATATTTTATATATACAATAAATGCCTTTTCATGAGGGTTTTCCTTATGAAAGCTGCTTCTGCTTCTCACAGGTGATTGAGTTGTCAAACAAGTAATCCACAAATCTGAAGTATGTGCAAGTGACAGAAAGACAAGAAAATGAAAGGTGCCACAGTAGAAAAACAATGACATTTGATCAGAGAGATTGGCTCATGTTGCATTTTCCCTCATCTAGTCATATCACATTGGCAAGCACCTGTACCAGAATTAATAAACCACATTTTTGTTCTTATAAATCCATTTTCTAACTACTTCATCCAATTCAGGCTTGTAGGGGAGCAAGATCCTATCCCAACATGCAACGGGCACAAGCCAAGGTACAGCCCTGGATGGGAGTTTGTATGTTCTCCCTGTGTTTGAGTGAGTTCCCTCCAGGTGCTCCAGTTTCCTCTCACTGTCAGAAGACATACGGGTAAGTTAATTGGCTTCTGGGAAAACAGGCACTGGTGTGAGTGTGTGCACCAGTGTTTCGGTAAGTATCTGCCCTGAGATGGACAGGAGTCCTGCCGATGGCGTATCCCACCATGCTCACCAGAATAGGCTCTTGCTCCACCGCAACAATGAATAGGGGGGAACAGTTAGAAAATGGATGGATGAAGGAGTTTCTACAGTGAATGCTTCAAAAAATGTTTGAGAGGTGGCTTTCATATGTACTTTGATGCAAAGAGAAATGGTTTGACCCACAATGTTTGAAAAACAAATGTGACTGTAAAACCAATGGATTTTCCAAATAATAGTCCTGCCTTTTCTTTAGTATTAAATTACAGTTAAATATCACTTGCAGCATAAAAAGTGGGAACTGATTGTATGCTTGAATGTATCGGTTCTGTACTGCAATAATTATTCACCACATTCATCTATCCTTCCAATTTCTAACCACTTTCTCCAATTCAGGTAGGGTGGCAACACAGCCAAAGCCTATCAGGGCAAGCAAAGGGTGAAGGCAGGCTACACTCTGAATGGGATGCCAGTTCATCGCAGGGCACACACAGACACACACACACTCAGACCAGGGCCAGTTTTTAACTAGTACATTACACTACTGTGTGCTTCTGGACTGCAGGAGGAAACCCATGCAAACACGGGGAGAACATACAAAACAACAGACCTGCAGATTGCACCACAGGAATCAAACCCAGGGCCCTCTCACTGTGTGCCAGCAATGGCAACCACTGCACCACCGTGCCACCCTTGAGCCTTAAGACAGTCAAGTCCACAAATCATCAAACATTCCCACTTAACGAGCAGTGTAGTAGGCAATCAGAACTCAATCACACAAGCATGTCTTAACCTATCGCTCAGAAGAACAATAAAAAATGAAGCAAAAAGCCTTGAAACAAAATATGTAAAATGGTACACCTTTCAGTATAACAGAGCATCAGTTTGACTTTGCAACCTGCAGGTGAGTTAGTTTCATTAATGTGAGAAACTGTACATTAATCATTTTGACATACAGTAAAGGAAAACAGCACTTTGACAGTCAACCACTTCCGGACAAATAATCTGCTTCGCAGAAGCGTATTAAACACTTCCTTATTGCTAAATCATTTTAGAAGTGTGCAATTAAACCGGTATTCCTTAACAAATGATGAAATTATTCTTTATTTTCTCATTGGGACTGCACTATTATTAATGGAATAAATGGTTGAAAAATAAAAGCTCAGCTCCTTTTCTGGAATTTGAACTGCCACACTCAAGATGGCAGTAACAATATTAACTCAAAAGCAGTACACAACAAAGAGCAATTTTCAAAGCACCTCTTTAAAGTAAATTGTGACAAAATTTATATTTTCTTATGCATGACGATTAAGGAAAATCTGAGTAAACCAACAATTTCAAAATAAAAACACAAAAAACTGTCTTAAAACTATCATCTATGGTATGCTTATAGACGTACAGATTTATTTAGACTGTTCATATGGTCTCACATTTCAAATTCATCTTTACATGTCATAGACCCCGCAGTATATTCAGAACAAACCTGTCAGTATATTGCTTACCAGAAGATATTGGTACCACAAACTATAGCCATTGACACTTGGTTTCTAAACTGTGAATATTTATATGTGTATTTTAAATATTTGGATACTTAAGTTATCTAAAATCCTTTACTATACAAAAAACTAACAACTTCTGGGTCCATTCTCTAGGTTTTAGACTTATCTATTCCTCTAGTTCAAGTAAATAAATTACAATTTCTTATTTCTTTGTTAAATTTGTAATCACAAGTTGGTTTTCTATTTATATCCCTCATTGGGCAGAAGATAATTAAGGGTAAGGGAAATTACTATGATCTTCACAGCCTGGGGAAAACAGCACTTTGACAGTCAACCACTTCCTGACAAATAGTCTGCTTCGCAGAAGTGGATAGTCAACAGAGCTCTTTGCAACAAAAGCCCCATGTGATAAAAACCAGAAAGGATCTACTGTATTAATAACCCTGTGGCAGCCTTTGTACAATTATCTGCAGTAGCAAATAGTGTTTGAATGTTTAATTTTTATTTATCATAGTTAAAATCACGGAATTGGCGTATAAAACACTTCCTTATTGCTAAATCATTTTAGAAGTGTGCAATTAAATCAGTATTCCTTAACAAATGATAAGAATTTGCGTATCTTTGATACAGCTGAAAGGACAAACGTCTCATTGAACCGCACTCAAAAGCGGGTATTTCTGACCGTCATCTACTTACGCACTTTAAGCAAAGCCACTCTATAGCAGATATCCCTCCATGGGAGAAGACATTGACGTTTCGAATGACGTGATGACCCGCATGACCAACATACAAATCGAAAACGGCTTCTGTCGCATTTCACGCGAGGTCTGTATTCCTACGCGTACCTCTTTTCTTCCACGAGATGGCAGTGTTGAATAAGTAGACAAAATCTATCAGTAGGGAAACTTAAAAAATTCCCAAATGGTAACGTTTTTAAACTTTGATTTTTAGAGTCAATTGAAGTGCAATGCACAACAATGCAAGGCAATGACTGAAAATTATTTTTGCGTTGTGCAGCAGTTGTAAATGATTGTAAAAATCAGTTATTTCATGGCGTTTCAGATTTATGTCCTTCAGCTGTTTAAAACCCATTCAAATAATTATAATTATAAATTATATTTATTTTTTATAGCGCCTTTAAAGGTGGCTTCTCGGAGCGCTTTACAGAATGATAACAACAATAAATAAAAGGAATACACAAGATAAAACACAATTACAATATACAGAGGAGACCGTGGATGGTGGTACTAAGAAAAATAGAAGCAGAGGGGTAAAGAATGGAACCAGTTAAGTAAAGGCTTTTCTGAAGAAGAGGGCTTTGAGCCTGGATTTGAAGGAGTTTAGAGAAGGTGACTCTCTGCATACAATGTAGAGGGGCTTGGGGGACAGTAAGGAGAGCAGAATTTGAAGAGCGAAGGTTGTGAGGTGGGGAGAAGGGCCATAATAGTTCAGACAGGTATTGGGGTGCCAAGCCATGCAGAGCCTTAAAGCTGAGCATGAGGATTTTAAAGTCAACACGGAATTTGACAGGAAGCCTCTCCTATATATTTCCTTCCTGTTAAAAAGAGTTTCCCAGTCCTTGTGATGAAGGCCCAAACACCCTGCTGCATTTTACTCCAGAGAGGTCCCATTTACATGGATGGGCCCTTAAATAACCTAATAAAAGGATTCATGTGATTTATTTCAGTTCCTAAACAATTAGGCCATTGGATGTTATATATTACATTTCTTTACTATAAATCTTCAACTTTTCAATAGAAAACAATTCTCTTAAGGGTTAAATTGAGAAGTGTGTGTGGTCCACCAGCGCCAGGGTGGGGAAACCCTGATTTAATTTTTTTGTACAGCCTAAAAACTTCATTGCTTTTTCCCAATTACATATGTATCAAGTTTGAATACTACTTAAAAAAGAGAGAAAAAATGGAGATTTGCTCAAAACTAATAAAGGTATGCAAACTTTGTGCCTTTGATAGCAGAAGTGCAGAAGGCAGAATTGCAGACTGTTAATCAATGACATTAAGTACCGGTGACCTTCAGGTTGCAGAGCAGTTTGATATACATAAATGTAAATAATCTCAATAGATGATTAATTTCAGCTGCCCATGTCACCCATTTTAATTTGGCTTCATTTTGGTTACTTCTGCTCAGCAAAGGTTTTTAGGAAGCTGCTTATCCATTCAGATCAAGGAAAATAATAATTATTTGAATTTATGTAGCACTTTCCTTCCCAAAAGATCTCAGAATGGTATGCAAATAAAGCAGAAGCACCACTTACTCTACCACTAAAGCATAGCATCTCAATGATCTGCAGCAGTTACTATGAACCAGCAACACCATTACATAGCAGATCTGAAGCAAAATTGCTTCACAAATAAAATCAAGGGGCAAATGTAAGGAAGACAGTTTGTCCCATCCCGGAGTAGACTTTAGTCTGGACCCTAGCAGTAACACCCCTTCTTATAGAAACAGTGTCATCGTATCTTAAATGACCAAGTTCCTTGGTTTCAAGTCTCATCAATTCATTACTGAAGCACTACTGAAGTTTTTGTGTGCCACATACTGACCCTCTAACTCCAATTACACCAATAACCTGGTGTAAGCTTAATGTTGGTTAAACATTCTTTTTTTATGTGGCAGTGATAACTCTAAATCGATTGACATTCATTTTACCCTGAAAAGTCGCTAGGATTACACAAAGTACTGTAATACATATAAGGCCTAGATTGTAACTTATATAACCTTATTGTTCTAGACTATACATACGTATACATCCCTCAAGAGGGGAGACAAGAACCTGAAAATCTGGAGGTCATAATTCAAAAGAGTCAGGGAAAGAGTTACAATATTTGTCATTCTCATTGCACACTGGACTGCTGATTACTTTCAAGACAGACACATTGTCCAACAATAATTTAAACTGCAACTCAAATTTGACCAGTAGGTGGCCCTTAGACACAATGTAACATTTTGAAGGCAATTTTTACTTGTACATTGATCTGAGACTCATTTGTAGTTTCCTGAAAATATTTCTATTGGCATATTGCAGGACCCGCATCAGCAGAATCAGCAGGAAAGCAAAGTATAAGAAAATGCACCTGAATCAACTAAAGTGAAAATATTTTTGAAGAGTTACTCTTGGTTTTCATGTAGTTCACAGGAGGTTCATATTATTGTGTCACAATGTGCCTCCAGTTTCAACACATTCTACATATGCGATGCAGTGAAATTAGAAAATACGCTTTGTGTGCCCCAGCTGAACAGAACACATGAGTGTAAGAAAACGTGTCAAGTGAAGTGGAAAAACAAGTGATATGTGGTTACAGGAACAAAGTTACAGCACCTAACGTTCGATCATATTTAACTTTTGACCCCATTCTTAAAGCACAGCTAAATGTTAAGACAGGAGCCAAAACCAGCAAGCAAACACGCTGCTTATGTCAGTGCTCCTATATCTGCAGATTGGTGATTCACACCTCAGTAACCCCGTCCAGGTACTGTAATTGCTATTGCAATTATGTGAGAATGAAAAAAAGAACATTTTAAAACAGCTGCAAGCCCTTTGATAACATTTTCCTATTTTGTTTATATAAAATATATCCAATTTATGTAAAAAATACCCTATCTCATACACGCATACAACTGCATATCACATCCAGCACAAGTCAGTTTCTGGCCTGGGTACTGTAAATTATATTATTATTATATCATAAATTGGCATGTGGCAATGGTTAACTTGTGAGAATTTAAACTTTGCACCATGAATATGCTTGGTGCACCTCAAAAACCAATATGCACCATGAAAACTACGAATTAAAATCACAAAACAGGATCGTAAGATTAGGTCTAGAAAGGTTCTTACTTATCAGCATTGCCATCCATCTACATCTTGATAGACTGCCAGTAAACAGACATGCACTTTGTTAACCACTCGTTTTGTGAAGACCTACAGTATCTGTTTCCTCTCTTAATGGGCAGGTGAGTGAGTTGTGAGGGCATTACTCCATTGGAGTACTCACAACTGCAGTGTAAAGAGCAGTATGTACAGTATGACCCAAGCATGTTAACACCTTGCTTCTTTCACTGAAAAACCCATCCAATCATCTGTGGTGTACCATTTTATTTTTTAACAATCTGGAAAGCTTTCTCGAAAAAGGACTGAAAAACTGCCTCAAAACGTTTTTCATTTTGTTCATCGTTAGAACCTGACATATTCACTCATCTACATTGTCTGGAGAGTTTTACTATTCAGTAGATTTGTGATGCAATTGGGGGAAATAGTTTGCATATTTGAAGCTTCTCAACATCTGTGTTACGGCACCAAGGCAATTAGTCGAGAGTTTTCTGAATTTGCCGTTTGGATATGCAACTGCTTAAATGTCCACAGTTTTTGGCTCCTTCAACAAGATTAAATGTTTTTTTTTCCAGAGGTACACTATTAGTAGTCAAGCCTTTTGAAGCTCTCCAAAGTGTCACTGTACTGAATATATAGAACATTAATATGTTAATTATATATTTGTTTTGTTACCATAAAAACACTTTGAAATAATTTTTAGTGTGTTCAGCTTCGTTTTTATTAAAACTTAAGAGAAATTCATAAGAATGTTGAAACATTAACTGATGCAGAATAGTGGAAGCCGAGCTTAAAATGGAAATTTACAGAATTATCATCCAGTTGTGTGGACTGGTTAAACAGCTCGGTAAGGAAGCACTGTGCACTGTTGAGCAAATGAAACGAACTGGACCACAGGCAATACATCTCCTGCAGGTCTGTACCATGCCCTGCTTTGCATTATGGGTAACTATGGGGTCACATTACAGTTGCTGCAGTATTCCTTAGTGTTAACCATTTTAGAGTTGTTTCAATACGCCACAGAAAATACAATTATTTCACACATGTAATATACTGATGCTATAAAATTAAATACAAGGCAGATCAGTGTCCAAAGAGTGAACCTGATGAAAGATGAACCTGCTAAGTATTGACTTTGTCATGATGAACCACCTGAAGCACAAATCTATATATCAATGTAAATGAATCCCTTACATAAATAAAAGTTCAAAATCACTCCTTAAACTAAAACTACATTTGAATTTCAGAGAAACGTGTTTCTGTAACAAGAAATAAAGGAATAAGGTGCAAAATGTGACTGCAAAAGTAAAACAACCTTTAAAAACAGTCATTCTTTTCCAAATCTGGAAAAACAGCCTAATACATAATTTTGTGAATGCCTAATACACCATTTGTCACCTTAAAAAAAGGTTGGCAAAAGGGCAAGCAACCTGTGGTTTGTAGTGCAAGACAGAGCAGGAAGCAGCAGTCTGTGGGGCTGCCGGAAAGCAGAGATAGATAGAAATCTCGGATATGAAGGATATTAACAGTCTTTCTGTGTGGTGCTACTAAAAAATCTGTTTTAGGACACAGAACAAGAGATGTGTAGCTCTTTAAGTGCAAATGGATATTTGTAGTCAGCGTTAAATGCACCTGATAAAATGTATGTATTGCTGCTGACAATACAGTACATACAATACATGGTGAAGAACACCAAATCTTCTTCACCACTCCACTTACTGTAGATTGTTTTATTATTGTCAAAAAAAACAGAACTAGTACGCTGGCACATGCTGGACTTTTTCACCTAAACAGAAAAGGTAACAAACTAGAGTTTGGTTAAGGCAGAACTATGCCTTATTTACCAAAGTCACACCAAAATTAAGTGTGGTATGGACTGAGTGCTGATAAAAAAAAGCTGACCTATTTCACATTTTGAATTAAGTTGTGGAAAATAATCCAGCAGGAGTAACTTGTGTATTACTTCTTCAGCAGGCTTTTTGACAGGTGAAAAGGCCTTTCTTGCTTCAGAAGCACCACTAGACACATATTTCCAAACCACCCAGAGTGGACATCCATTAGCACAAGCCTCTGCATATTTTGCAGGTAGCAGGGATTTGTAAAGTCAAAGGCATCGTATCACTTCTGTAGTATATACTGTATGTGCTGTACAATAAATTAAAACTTTCTAATTAGCTGTGTTTGCACAAAACAGATAAAAAGTTTAAAGGATGAAAAACAGAGCAGTCTGTTTAAGGAAATTCAAAACTAAATGTTGTACCTTTTCACACATCAAAGCAGAGTGGAAATATAGGCCTATACAGCAGGTCAAAAAGTGTTTGTCTGAAATAGCAATATAGTTGAGAAATATAACAGTGACAGCAAACAGGATATGATTAAGCTGTTTTTAGATCAAGATGGTGTTTGGAGACCAAGCAAGACCTGGTTACCTGCATACCTGCTGCATACAGTACTTGCTGTGGTTCAGTGGCCAAAATATAAAAAAGTTTTTTTTCACTAGTTTAATAGCTGTTATTATTTAATTAGCAAATTGTACTAATAAGCTGAATGACTGATATATGACACAGTGGTTCCTGCAATAATACATATCAAAGAAATAATGTTCCATTAGAATTACTGAGATCATAGGACATTTCTGAGCATTGGTTGGCCTTGTTTTCAGCCTTCAAATTAATTTAATCTATCACAAACGATAATTCACAAAATCTTCATGCAGATCCTGATGACCAACACTACTCGTGTGAAAAGATGTAGGTCACCTTTGGCAGATGAGATGAAAAGTATCTCTATGTTCTTCACTGACAACAGAAGCTGAGTTGTACTAAAGAGAACAGTCAGCAAACGAAAACGGGAAAGAATGAAGCAACCATTCGTCACAGCAGGTAAACTCTGAGCTACATCTCCTTGACACTAGAATAAATCCACCTTGACTATTTGTATCTCTCAAGTAATACTAAACCTTTAACTGTCACAATTGTAGTCCCTCCACCTTTAGGGCACTCCGGCTCTTTCACTTTTGAGTTGATTTTTGCACCTGCTCCCTATAAGAGCCAGACGCCCACTCTGTTCCGAGCTCTGCCTTGGTTCCCGTACCAAGCAGGATCTGTGTGCCTGGTCCCGTTCCTCCCGACCCTCCACCGGATCCCGCTTCGGTTTTTAATCATGTTTGTCCTCGTCTCGGATGGACCGCCCGGCTTTGGACTTTTGCCTCGTCTTGGATTTCCCTTTGGACTCTGTTTTGGACTGTTTGCCCCGGACTCACCCCCCGTACACCTGCGCACTATGGACACGCCCCCTGTTTTCATTCCCGACTCCTGCATGCTTTTTTCCCCATGTTTTCCTCACTCATCCCCGCATTGTGTCGTCTGCATAGGGTCCTGAAAGAACGCTTTCGTTACATTAACTAGCAACCAGCGTTTTTAAAAGGAGCAAAAAAAGATAATCTGTCTCTTATACTTATGGTATTTCAGCTGGGAATGCCAAACCATAGGACTGAGCAGATGTGAGAATGTCTAAGAGGCAGAAAAACACCGCCTCTTTTTTGGGGGCTAACCATCAGCGGTCGCACAATTTCTAATTCCTTGCTCAGACTGAAACACATCTACTATTAGAGCCTATTAACCCTTTAACTTTCTGTTTGTAGAAAGCAAGACTAGGAAGACACAGTACATCTACCACAGTACAGTATATGTAACTACTCCAGGTCACTTGCAGTGAAAGATTTGAACCTTAAATGCAATACTACATCCTAAAAATCTTAATTGTTTTTGTACTGAAAGTTGTGCACTGTGAATTTGTATAAGCTGGTAGAGATCCCCTACACACCAGAACAAATTCTAGTACCAGCTGGACTCAAAGCTGTTATCTTTTGAGCTGTGAGATAAGTTAAGCACGGCCTTGAAACACATTTTTAACACCGTAACTCTTGAGAACTCCTTAAAAGGACGTTTTGGTCCCATACTCTTACTTAAAACAGGTTAGTGACTTACCTCTTTTAACAACTATACTGTAGCTCTAAAAATGCATGGAAATTAAAAAGATTGCACTTCCCATAAAAATATCTATTCTGCATCAATGTTCCCTTGTATTAATATTAGAAAATGAAAGGATATTAGAAAATAAAAGGATCACAGTTTTATTTCTTAATGTTTGCTCAATTTCAGCAGTAGCAATTTGTGCACTAATGGCTCATCCCTGAATATTATTTTGTTTTCTCCCATAGGCTTAGAAGACAGCAAGGGGCAGATCCAAAAGCAAACCATGTTCAAACTGAGGCCTCACATTGCACCATTCTGAGCAGGAAGCAAAATTAAGAAAGCTAGACTTTTTCATAGTGGCACCTGTCTCCAAAAGATGGCGTATGCAGGAAGGTTTCACATCCCTTTTTTAACTTGGCACCTATTTTCCGAAAGCAATAAAGATTGCAAACAAAGATCTCTTGAAAAATACTTTGAAACTTTCAACTGCTGGTTGTATTTTAATTAAGAAATGGGTTCAGTTATTTGCAGGTGTTAAAATAAAAGGTTTTACTGTAGAGTGAATTGAAAGAAAAAAACATCATTGCCATCAAACCTCAAAAGCGGGAGTGCGTACTCAGCACACTGAAAGAAAAAGGATGTGGTAAACCTTTCATGCGAAGTTTGCTGTCAAAAGCACTGTTTCATACTTGCAAGTCTCTATCTTTTTTTTAAATATTCATGAAGTATTGGCTCTGGGTCTCTAGTTCCTCATTATGATTCAATTTACTTGAAAAAGACTGCTCAGACTGGTGAAATCCAAATCTTTAAAATGCACAGTATCTCACAATACGTCCTGTTTCCTTTGTTGCAAAGTGCAAACTTCATTAATGCACTTACTGCACACCTATGTATATAAATATATTTAAGATACTTCAATGGCCACAGAAGATGTGGATTCCAGGGAAGCTGGTTTACCACATTACCATTGCTTGGGCAGCTACAGCACAGTCCAAAGCTACAGAGATGTTTGATTACAGTCATTGCAAACATGGGTCTCCTACAGTATGTGTATTTGCAGCCATTGTTGCAGCTTTACGGGACTGACAATCTGACAAACATATGCCACCCTACCCACATGTGACATGGACTGGGATAATCAGAGATGCTGCCTGTCTCTTGGCACTGTTGTTTCATCTTTAAGATGGTCAATGGGCAAACTCTGTGCTTGCAACTTCTCAGGCTGACATCCCTGCCTAGAGCACACTGTCTTTCGCTGTGGGATGTCTGCTTTTTATGTGTTCATTTTCCATATTTTAATGTGCAGCATGAACAAACCTGAAAAGGTTTCTTGTGAATGTAGCACAGCATGTCAGATGAGAACATTAAAATTAGGCGTGGTTAGTATTTGATTCTGTTCTTAGTTTCTTAGCACTTTCATATTATTTGCCATTTGTATCCTCTGGTTTGCGTATTGCTACTGATTTGGCTATACTGGATATAATACTGCTGAGCAATTAAGTAATACAACAGAAGTCTTGATACAGAGCTGGATCATGTAGGAAGTCTGCTCTTTGTGGCATAATTGATTGTTTTGATAAAAACGCCTGTCTAGACAGCATGCTGTCAGCAAGCATTGTACTGGTACTATTCATGAGAAAATGTTCTTCAGACCCCGAAATTGTAAGTTTTGGTTTTCCATTAGAAAACACAATCCTGTGATGACTTCATTTTATTATACGTGTCACAGTAGTCATGTTTTGCTGGAAGACAGAAGTGATAGAATTCACACAGCCTTCACTACATGTAAATTACAAAAGCGCTGTAGGAATGACTCACGAATGACAGGAAACAAGCATCAGCCTAAGAATCTTTGTGAAATAAATTGTAAATTTTAGGATTGCTGCATTCAAGAGACATATGAATATGAGTCAACAGACCATTTCTTCTTTAATCACTGTACCATCTCCTGTATCAACACATGATGTGTCATCATCCAAAGCCAACAGAAAGGGTTAAGAATAAGATAAAAAAGCATAAATCACATAAAGGTTTTCTAAATTCATAACGGTTAAGAATGTCAACATTTCCATTGCTAATAACAAAAACATCATATTAGAACTTAACATTTGTGTGTAAAGTGATGGTCAAAATATTATTAAAAATAAAGAAAACATTTACACATTTTTAGTAAAGTACTGGGGTTAAGATCTCCACTTAGAGATAATTCTGTTTTATTTCTTTAGTCACATTTTAAAGTTTTGTAGGTTAGATTACTGAGCACAAAATGGTTATTGGCAGCACAAACATTTTTAGTGTAACATCTGGAAACAACATGACTATTTAATATTTAGTTTATTAGTGTTGAGAGTTAAATTAAAAAGATGATCTAATACAAAAGCAAACATTTTTTGCCACACATGTTTTATGCCATCATATCTTATCTGTTTCAAGAACTGAAATTTTAACCAGAAACTTTCAGAAACCATTTTGAGGTAACATATATTGATACAATTTCCAGCTTGTACAAACATTACGTTCTCCAGTCCCAAGAGCACATCCAAGACAAATTATATCCTTAAGAATTATAGAAAAGAAATAAGTGTGTGTCATCATATGATATAGACTTGTATTTTTTTTCTTAGGGTTATAATTTTTTAGGGTTAACACTTTAATTTATGGTGATGTTGCTTGAAACCTACATACTTCCTAAGTAAAAGCACCATCATCATGTGAACAGTACCCTAGAGTATTTAGGTCCACTTCTGGCCTCGTATGCAAGGGCTTAATCTCAGTATCTTGACCTAAATTGACAGGCTGCTCTAGTTGTTTTAAATGAATCATGAAGCATTGTTATAGCGCAGAAGTACTAAACAGCAAATATACAAAATGCTGTAGCTACAAAATGTTGCTATTTGTGAGAGATGAGGTATCAACATTAATATGTTAGCTGTGTATTGACTAAAGTGCTGAATTGATGCAAACCAGACTTGAAATAGTACAAAGCAGGCACATTTCACTTTTACAGTATTACAGTCATGGTTAAAATTTGTTCAAGAAAATAACAATGTGATGCATCATGATTGAACTCTCCTGTGATGTATACTGTAAAAGTAAACACCTGAAATAGTAGAAATGCAGCAAAGAAATTTAAAACTGCAAATATAAGCAGAAGAAAATGTTAAATTTCATAGTAAAGTTCTTTTCATAGTATTTGCAGGGTAGCAGGGGAGATCAACTTATCTTAATGGTTTAAGTGTTTTCTTTTTGATAATTTTAAGGTATTGGGGGATCAGCAGCCAAACTTCCTTTGCATACCCTTTTCTAAACCACAAAAAAGAAAACAACAACACAGTCAATGATACCAACATGTCTCATAAGTAAGGTTCCACCCTATCACTTTACTATTCAAAGGATGCACAAGTGTTTGAAATCTTTCTATTGCAAAAAAAGGAAAGATGTTATTTGTGTGGTACACATAAACCTAAACTAATGAACATAAACTGTGGTTTTTGCAAACGCAGAAGCATGTTGTTTCATAAGAAGAGTGATACGAAAGTACAGTTAGCCATCATGTTAAATAAACTGATCCAAATTTTCAAACTGTGGCATTCATTAAATGGAGAAGACAACTAGACCTGGTTTCAGCAATGGTAGATATATTAATTGATCTGTTACCAGGGTCAGACTATTTTCTGATATTATACAACAACTAATTACAAAGATAAGATAGATTGAAGGTGTAAAGAGGTATATTTAATAAGAAATGTTTTGAAGCAATTGAAAATGAACCAGAGGAATCCATATTTTATGTCATCCACACATGATTATACCACAGAAGCCACTTCTTGTTCTTCAAAATGTCACATGCATATAAAAAATAGCAATGTTACCTGATAATAGTCATTGCTATGTCACTAATTTCATTAATAAGCTATAATTATTCTGCTTTAACCCCTAGAGAATCCATTTTTTCTTCACCTTTTCCTAGCTCTTCCTCTCACATATTGTAAATGGAAGAAGTAAAGATATGAGAGTAAATAAATAAAATATGAACTTTTGTGAATTATACACAAAATATGTTTCACGGATGGTCCCCAATTCATTCCTTCATTCCTGTGCTGTTACAGTACCTGGATCTCTGGGTTTCAAGAAAGAGTGTGCTACGTGGGTGGCCAAAGCACTCACTGATGATCAAAGACGATTTGGGGTTACAGCCCAAACCTTTTTGGGCAAATACAAAGCAGAAGGTGAGAAGGCGATATATTATTGACAGAGATCAACACCACACATCAAACATTTGTTCATCATTACGAACGTGAAAGCAGTCAAGCTTCAATCATCACTACCAACACCAAAATTTCAAGTCACATCCCTATATCAGGAAAGTGTTGATGATGATATTGCAGGACCAGAAAAGTGTTCCTTTCATGTGTTTAAGTGTTGACTGTTAAACAGCTCAAAGTAATGATTTCAGAAAAAAAAACTACGAAAGAATAAGGCAGTGCTTCCAAGAAGAATGAATTAATTCACAGCTAATCGTGATTCAGCGCATCTTTATAAAGGGCAGAACCTCTGCTTCGATACTGTAGATGTAAGCAGTCATATACTGTACTGTAGAGATTCACTTTAAACTTTTTGGTTTTTCTGTCTATATCAGTTACATTTAAATTCTAGCAGCAGAGACACCAAACAAGATGATTTTGCAGATTATCCTAAAATACAGTGAATAGCAATTACAGAAAAAGTGGCAAGTTAATGACAAAAAGATTATGGCAAAAACACAGACTGAGCAGATACAAGGCAAATGAAATTTAACATCAACAAGTGCAAAGTGATCCACCCAAGAATATACACAGGGTTACACACAGGGATACTGTATACTGTACACTATGCTTGGATGTCACAAGGATGATTTTGACCTATAGTAAGCATACTGTATAAGCAACCTGGGTGTTAATGCAGATCCTTCAATGTCCCCATCAAGACGATAAACCAAGTTCAGTCCTTGGGCATATCAATTGAATTTATATCAAGACCAGGAGATGCTCAATTTTTAAAATGCACTACACTACTACTCTTTTTTGTACTGGTTTGGTCACAATGGCACATAAAGGATAATATAGAGTTAAAAAGTGCTCAGAAAAAAGAGACAAGATTGGTTCCTGTTCTGAGGGGAATCATCATATGGATAGAATAAAGGAGTTAATTATCTTTAGTCTAGAATGAAGGAGAATGAGAATTGATTTGATCTTAGTACAGTATATAAAAGCCTTAAGTCACGGCTAAAGGTCAAAGTTCTTTAACCTGTCTCTGTAGGATACTCCTCTATGTTTACCTGTTAACTTGATTTTGATCCTGGTCTTTGAATTGATTCCTGAGCTACTATGTCTTTAAATGTAAATACCAACCAAAATTGCATACAGTATTCAAAACCTTGAAAGGAATTGGCAGTGTCAGCCCAAGTTTCCACCTCCAGTAAAGCACAATAATCTATGGGAACAAGTGATTATTAAGTGCTTTAAAGATTGGAAATAAAAGTATTACTTTACATACTTGCAGGCTATACAGCCTTTGCCAGGTTTTTATTTTTATTTTTAAGAATAGGTCTTATTAGACACTTGTATCAGTTTTATTAAACTGTAAATGAGGAATTGTAGGCACATGGCCCTGTCTCTTTTGAAAAACCTCCTAAGACCTTATTTGCCCTTTTTATACTATTTGGCCCACATCTTTGTGTTCCACACAAATAAAGAAATTAATGACTGATATGACTCATTTTAAGCAAATAAAATTAAAGGCCTGAAATTGAGATGACAGAATGACGGAAACCCCCTCCTTTATTCATGTTAAATGAATGTGACCATAGTAAATATCTACAGTATATGGCCATGGCATAACAACACTACCACCAAAATGAGACAGACATTGCAGAATCTGGAACATAAAAAGATTTTTTAAAATCATACAGGAATTCCAACTGTGTTTCTTTAAATCTTCAAGGAGGAGGTGTGACTTCCTCATCACAATCAAAGGCCCGTTCCTGACTTGTTTACAAACAAATCTTTATCTTTTTTTTCAGTGGGAAGTTTTGAGAACTTATATTTAGTCAGAACGGTTAATTAAAGAACCTATTATTACTTAATATATAAAATCCCCTGTGCAGGAAAGTTATTTTTTTTGCAAATTACTCTTACATAAAAATAAAAAAAAACATTTATTAATGGTGCATATGGTTTTGTTTTCTCTGTTGCAGTTTGCCAGATGAGATTAATGGAGTTTGTGTTCTTGATGAATCTCTCGATTTTTAGGCTCTGGAGTTGGTAAGCATTACACTGTCTTTTTCAATTTGTGGGTGAGGTGGCAAGAATGCTTTTCTCGAGTTAAAAGGGTGAACATTTGCTGCAGCACACCTACTGTAGTTGGTCTTTTGCATGTTCCTGATTCTGTAGGTAATGCTGCAAGTCCTGGCAATTAACATGTATTTAATGAAGGTACAACAGAAAATGAACAATTTAATCTTGAAAACAACATGCATCACAAGTGCAGGGTAGAATTAGGAATTGGTATATTTCCTATTGAACATGCCGTTTTAAAGTGAAAAAGTCTCCAACACAATCAAACTTAACTTCAAAAAGCATTATTATTATGATGTGGGAGTATAGGAAGTATTTAAGTATGTTAATAGTATTCTATTTTTACACCTGTACTATTTGCGGAAGAGAGAACAAAGGATATTTAAAGCTTTCAGCCGAGCAACAAAACAAAGGGAAATGAGACATTACACAAGGTAAAAGATGTCAGCAACATTTTAACCATTTGCTGTGTTTTTGGGAATGAAGAAACATTTTCCTAATTTCCGTTTTATAGGACTTGTACAAAGAGTATTTTCAAAACAACTACTTATTCTTCCCTGTAAAAACCTAGATTAGACAAATAGCAAAAAAGCAAGTTCTAGTTTGCTGTATGTCTATAATGTAGACGAGAGAAGATAAAGTACTGTATGTCTTTACACAGGATAAAATGTAGACTGAGTGATCGGCAATCTGAGCACAAAACAATAGATCATTTTTATGCAGTATAATCTGTGACCAAACTGGGTTATTATTTCACTAAAATTTTAAGAAGTCAGGGACTGTAGGTAGTGAAATTTCAAAAGGGGCATTAAATAAATAACTTAATACATCTTTAGGGCAATTATTATTATTAAGTTTTTAATTCTTGAAAATCTCAAATTATCATAAACTGTAAATATAGAAATCAAAGCTCTTGAATTTAAAATCTAATCAATACATTATTTAAAATAACAGAAACATCTCAAATTAAATAAAAATGAACAGCAGTAAAGTGATAGATTTATCATTCTGATTCTTACAGCTCTTTTGAAACGACAAGGAAAATTACAATTGCATTATTAACATATCACTATTTTTCTACACACTAACAGCATCAGAAAGTAATTCTACTTTAAAATAAACTAAATACTCAAATATTTAATTGAAAAAAACAAAGAGCATCTAGTCCTATGACAATTAAACAAATATAAAAAAGTAACAAAAATATTACTGATTAGCTTCAAAATTATTAATACAAAGTAGCTTGTGTTTTATAAACTGTGACAGATTATGAATTTAGGGTGCCTAAAAGTATTACAACTTGTCCTGCAGTTAGACCATCTCAATCTTTTATTTCATATTGTAGTTTGAAATAAATGCTGCAATGCTGTTTAATACTAGAGATATAATAAGGTCTAGTAAAATGAGTAAAAAGAAATGTAAATATGTAAATATAAATTGTTTATAGGCTCACCAGACAGTACGGAGTAGCCAGTGATACCCAGTTGTGTGACTTTCAAACTGTATGTTAATGATGGGGTTAGTGTAATCATATTTGAAGAATTGTATTACAGGAGAAACAAATGTCACTTACTCAAAAATATTTCTAGGTGTGATGTAAACAGTATTTCACTTCTGAATAATGAACTTTAAGTCTTATCATTCAACCCAGTAAAAACTTAACAGAGAGTGAGGAAGGGTGTTTCAACTTGTTGCTCTCCATAGATGTGCTCGCTTGCCTCTACAGGTGTTTTAATTTAATATAACCACTCATTCCTGAACACATCAATTTTGCTTCTTGTATCAAAGGTTAACAAATTAAAATGTTTTTGCAATTTAGAAGTACACATAAGCACTATAGCTTAGCATTTCTTTTAAACAACTCTTATTAGATTTAAATATGAAGAATCACAGTATCATTAGCATACAGTAAATATGAGACAATAAAAATTAACCTTTAAATCATTTAGGTTTTTCGTTTTACAACAAAACCATCGTTGGCTCTAAACAGCTGTTTAAGTTTAACGAAAATGAGAATGAGCATGTCTTCAGATAGCAAGTAAAGATATTCAAGTTCTTAGTTAGCCTTTCATGTATACACCCACAAGGAAAAATTCTTATACCACAAAAGAAATCTTGTCACGCAAACCATTTTTTTTCAGAATCAGACACCAGTGAGTATTAATTGTAAAACCCATGAAATTTGCAGCACTTTTCCTTAAGGTATTTACTTTAAAATACTACTACTACGCTTTTATCATTTGAATAAAAAAATAAGACTTTTTTTAAATAAATGGAAACTGTGAAAAATATCCCATCATTGAATTAACTTGAAGATTGTTTAATCTAACTATACTTTTATAAAGTCTTAGAATTAAAAGATAGAGATACTTATATCCATTTGAACACTCCTCCTTCTCAGTACTATAAGGAGATTGCATGGTTCTCACTTAATAGGAAGTGGTACTTGGACTTGCTGCAGACAACAGAAGTCTGAAAGCTTGTACAAAACAAACGCCACTGAACAGTTATATCCGTCTGTCACTCACAGATAAAGCTCAGGTAAGAGACTTCTAAACTACAGAGGTAGAGATTTTACATTGCAGGCATAAATTGTATTGATGGATTTGTTCTGTTAACTGATGTAACTGAGTTATTGTGCAAAATTGTACTTTCGTGTGACTTTTTTTAAATCAAAAAGATGTGAACTTAGATGTCAAAAGCTGGCAATGATTTCAACGTGACACAGAAAGAGATAATAGTAGCCGTCACACTTATAGTTTTATTATCCAATAAACATCATACATTAGTCTTTCAAGCAAGCGGAAACTCAACTGTTTGGGTTTCAGCTATTTCAGAAAAACATGACAAAAGTCATAGCTCTAAAATTGATTTGTTGGAAATGATGCTATGTGAATGAGAGACATACTTCTCTTAAATCTGCAAACCATGTCAACTGCTGGTTTCTAAATCATGTAGACTACATAGTAAACAGACATATCAAAACAGACTAAGTGTAGGGGGGTATTCTGTACCCACACAAGTGAAAAAAGAAAGTGGTTTTACACCATTAGTCAAAAAATCCTACAGGCACAAGATGTGAAACTTACCAGCAACATATAACAAAGGCTTACATTTCTTCTCCTATCATTCAGAGATGTTTTCCAATGCAAAAGACAGAGGCATTACATAAGTTTTGTGGCCTTAACCTAAATTGAAATGACATCTCTTTTAACATGAACAAATAATTTAATAAAAGTTATTAAAACTACTTAAAACGTAATTTACAAAATTGTGCTTCTAAAGAAATGTACAAATATTTCTTGGTTTGTGCTGGGTGAGACCAAAAAGCCACCTAAAAGCTACAGTATATCAATTGTTGCAGAAATACGTTTGGTTAGTCAGATGTGTTTTGGAGAAGCACAGGAACAACTACATATTGAGTAATTTGTTTGTCTCGGCTATGCCTACTTACGAGTACTATGCTTGAAGTCTGTGTTACTATTTTATGTTCATTTTAAAGTTAATTACCGCCGTAATTAATTCCTTTGTGATTTCTCTGGTGAACAATACTGAAAAGATGTCATGTGCCATTCCTGAATTCTCACATTTTTTTGTCAGGCCACTAAGCTAATTGTAATTTCTGATTTATAGAGACTTCCACTTCTGTTGTGCCGTACTCTAATGTTGCTCTAATGTTTAATCTGATTTATTTTATATAATTTTGGGTGTTTCATTTTACTGGTGTTTTATTTAGTGTTGCGTTTTAAGTCTCACTTAAATCACGCAAAATATACCATGTACAGTAGATTCTGAAAATAGTATTTGATTTTGACAATGTAAATAACCCTCTGTAAATTTACCGGTGTTAATCTGTTACTTTGGTTAATCCCAAAATGCATTAAGTAATTCATTTTGAAAAGTATTGTATTCTGCCAAAAATGTGGTCAAATGGTCCTCCCCATGAAACAACACATGTTCTCTGTTTCAGCTTCACCATGAACAACTGCTCCTATGACGCTGTTAACACCTTTGCCAATTCACTACAGTTAGTCGTCTATATCCCCACCTTCGCTTTGGGCCTTATCCTGAACTCACTGGCACTCTTTGTGTTCTGCATCCAGCTGAGGAAGTGGACAGAATCAACCATTTACATGACTAACCTTTCACTAATGGACCTCCTGCTCCTGCTCTCCCTGCCTTTCAAGATGCACGCATCCCAGAACGAATGGTCTGTCAACAAAAAAATGTTCTGCACTTTCCTGGAAAGTCTTTACTTTGTCAGCACGTATGGAAGCATATACACAATCATGTGCATCAGTATTGACCGGTACATTGCAATTAAGCACCCTTTCAAGGCCAAAGTCTTGAGGTCGCCAAAAAAGGCACTAATAGTCTGTGCTGTCATCTGGGTTGTAGTGTGGACAGGAACATCCCCTGTGTATAGTTTTCACAAGGATAAAGATGCTAACCTGCTCCGATGCTTTCATGGCTTTTCGGAGGAGTCTTGGAATCCTGCAGTAATCATCAATCTGGAAATCTTTGGATTCCTAATCCCAATGCTGGTGATGGTCTTCTGTTCCATCCAGATCATTAGAACACTTAAACAATCACAGCGGAACCCTGACATGCAAAATAATAAGACTTGTATCAGAATCATATATGCCAACCTGTTTGTATTCTTGGTGTCTTTCACACCAAGCCACCTGGGGATTTATCTGCAGTTCCTTGTTCGCCAAAATTATTTTAAGGAGTGCAATACAACAGAAAAGATCAGCCTTTTTGTTCAAATAACCATGTGTCTGGCTAACATCACCTGCTGTCTGGATGCGATTTGTTATTACTTCATTACAAAGGAACTCCGCTCATCATCGAAGGATAATATCAGAAGATTCCGAAGCCATAGGGTTAACACTATAATGACTGAAGTGTGAACAGACGTTTTCTAAATGCATAGAGGCACTGAGCATGGGTTACAGGCTCATAAACAATGACGGATCAGTGTACGCAGCAGTGGTTGTTTGAATATGCATACTTTCAGATAATGTGTGCATTGACAATGGACATCTTTTATCCTTTCGACTGCTGTATTTATATCTGATTAAAAATGAAGTGGGATCTTCAAGTCTTCTTTAAGGCCACTATTAAATCATCAGTGGTACTGCAGAAGAGGTGTGTGCTCATAGAGATTGACTTTGGAAGTTCATAAAGCATCTTTTGGATACAATATTGAAAGAAAAGAGTGTTACTGTGTGCAAGAGATTACTTAAATAGCCATTAAACATTAAGGAAAAAACTTTAAAAATAATTATTTAAACCTGGGAGAAATAAGACTTCACATGCATTTATGTACAGAAAATTGTGAAAACATCACTTTGGTTATTGAAAATCGTTAAATATCAAAAAAGCAAGTCTTTCCCAAATTGATTCTATCCCATTTGTAATTAGTATTAAAGATGAATGTCTATATATTTTTGGATGCACTATATTTTGGTTGAATGCTGTTGTCTTAAATGTTAACTTTATACTACCATGCTACCAACTTTTAAGTTAAATTAAGTGGTTACCACACCCAAAAAAGGCAGAAGTGACAATGGGTTATGTTTTTGTACCTGTACATACACAAGCAATTATTATCTTTCTGTCAAGTTACTGTATGTATCATAAAATAATTATGTTGAACCTTAATTTGTTAGACCAGCACTCTGTTCAGGGTCTTAGTCAAAGATATGTGTTTTTAGCAACATTCAACTTTTGAACTTTCTGGTGGAGCTGGGTGGGACACTTTCTTAACATTCCCCTTCTGGCCACCTGATTGCTGTTGTGTTTTCAAGACTAAACTAAAACCTATCAACTAGGCCTACACCCACACTCATACCCCAGTTCCACTTACCACCTACTCAAGTGTAGCCACTCCCTTTATGGGTACACACTACTTCATATTCTCTTTTTTCACTTTGTTGAGTATACCTTTTAGCGATTGACACACGATAAGTCAAAGAACAAGTGTGATCTTACAGAAGTCAAATACGGTACAAGCACACATGACTGAATTTCAGCTGTCTGTTCAGCTGCATGAGACTTTTTTGAGAATTAGTTTAGAATATGTTGTAGAAAATAGTTATGGGTCACTCGCAATCAGATTTACACTTTTAGGCAAGTTACACCTCTCTCCTAACAACATGGTGAATTCTGTGAGTAAGCTGTTTTGGTTTATCTGAATGAATATTGAACTGAATAGGAATATTGTAGTTATAACTCATCCTCAGGAAAATAAAAACAATTACTTTGAATACTGATGTATACAGTTCAACACCATATACTGACTTGTGTATACTCTGATCAAAAGATGGAATGTCAACTTTTCAATATTAAAACGTTTATCTAAAAAACACCATTATATTATTTAAGCTATACTGTATATTACAATGTGGATATGTTGTTTTTCATTTTGTTTTATAATCTTAAAGATTAAAATATTCTGAAATACACTTTAAGATAGCATTTAATTCAGAAGGATTAAATTGTAGTCAAGAAAGGTAATAATTGTTTGTTACATTAGCTACATTAAGATAATTATTTGAGATACTCAGCCTACTCCCAAAATTTGAATCGGCTTCAACAAACTATAAATGCCAGATCATTTAAGATGCTAAGCTCAGTTAAGCATTAGCACAGAGCAGCAATTAATTGTCCCATGTGTTTCTCCTATGCTCCATTCATTCGTGTACTGTAAGTCAAAATAAGAACACTAGAATGATTATGAACAAGAGGAGGTAATTGAATTTATCAAACCAGTCTGGTGGTTAGTAGCTCCAGTAAAATATTCAAATTTATCATCTTGAAAGAAGCCAGGGTAGCAACTTCAACAACATGGTTTGTTAACATGATCCATACTCCCACAACCCTTAAGGTAAGTATCTCCAGTTTAACATTAACTTCCATGGACAGTACATCTGGTCCCTGCTTCAGTGTTCATTCTCAAGAAGTCCAGAACAAAGTTTCTGAACCACTTGTGTACATCATTCTTGGGCAGCCTAACTACATGTCTGTCATAACAGATTTATTCTTTGTGAATTTCTTCTTGCGAGTCCTGTGAAAACTGACTTTGTCTGTGTTAATTAGCTTTCGTCTGACTGGTTGACAACCGTTAGACTAGTTTGCAAGTAACGTGCGGAGAACTGAAAAGGTGTTAATTGTATGCAGGAAGGCTAACAGCCTTTTCTTATTTCCATAATACAGTTCTCTGTGGCAAGTAAAGAACAGATTTGATACTTGAAAATATGGTGGTTAAACCAGTAATCCAGTCGTCTGCAGTTTGTGCAACATGGGAAGCACCCTGGATGACCCACAAGAGCCGAACTACATCTGTGGTGACTGCTACAAAATCCAGGACTGAAGGAAAAGGTTAATACTGAAGACCAAATTAAAGGCACTCAATGGGTGCAGCATTCAGGGAAGTGTGCACCCTGAATTATCAGAGAAACTTGGAGACTGAGAGAAACTGGTCCCACTTGGTGAAAGGGAATAAATTCCACCAACCCATCCAAAGAAACCACCCAGCATGACAACACTGACCAAATCTGCCCCACTGCAGGACCTGGGTTCTGACATGACAACTCAAAACCACGACACCTCTATCACTGGCTGGAAAACTCAATCACTGGTCTCAAGAATCCAAAATGAGAAGTGGTAGTTCTCAGAGCCTCTACTCTGTGAAACACTAGGGCTTAGATTTGCACTAAAAACCATGAGATGGATGGAAATCATTACCCAGAACAAATTTTAAACAACTTGGCAAGAAACTAAGGAAAAGGACTAAAACTCATTTTCTCAGGACACCCACTAGCACCAGGCAAATGTGAAAAACAGCTAATGCTAATCTGTCAGCACTTCACACTGGTGAGGACATGACTTACAGACATCTACAGAAGAAGGCTTCAGCTTTCTGGACCACTGAAGACCTTTCTATAACAAAGGACATCTATACAGACATGATTATATCACAACAATTAAATTAGATGGGCTCCATCTTCCCGTGAGTCCAGAAACATTTGAACTAGAATGAATGAAGGGAGAAACCCAAGAAAATTGAAAAGGAAGTTAGATGTGGAACAGAGATCGAGAGAAACAAAGAGAAAAAAAACCTAACAAATGATTGAGTGATTAAATGCTTGTACCTGAATGTCGGGTACACCAAACAAATTAGGTGAGACAAATGTTGAAAATGATGGAGAGGAATGTAGACTCAATAAAATACATTCCAAAGGTTTGTAATGATGTAGTGTCAGAGTACGAACAAGAGGAACTGTGATCATAATATATTTTGAACCTGTACAGGTTGGGTCCAAAGCAAAAGTATACAATTTCTAAAAATTACAGACTTTGAGGGAATGTGACGCAGTGTAAGGGAAATAAAATGGGATCGGATAGATGCGTAATCACTGCATTATAGACAGCAACAGTGTCAACTGACTCTGCTTGATCCAAAGAACAAATTTATCCCAAAAGTGAATAAATCAAAAGCTTAAAAACAGCATCTAAAATGTAAGCATCCAAAATCCAAAAAATCAATTGGAAAAAAATATATAGAAAAAGAGAGTGCTTTATAAAATGATGAAAAAAGACAACCGGAAACACATGGGAAAAGGGATATTAGAAAGACAGAAATTGAAAGGAATATTGAAATGGCAGCTAAAATAAATATGTTCTTTCAGTACTAAACAATTAAAACATATCAGGAACAATACTATGAAATGTCTAGACAGTGAAAGGGAAATGGTTGAATAGTTCAGTCAGGTGTTCAACGAAGAAGTTAACGATATAATAATAATAATAATTGCTTGCACTTACGTAGCACTTTTCTGGACACTCCACTCAAAGCGCTTTACAGGTAATGGGCATCCCCTCCACCACCACCAATGTGCAGCATCCACCTGGATGATGCGACAGCAGCCATAGTGCACCAGAACACTCACCACACATCAGCTATCAGTGGAGAGGAGAGCAGAGTAATGAAGCCAATTCATAGATGGAGATTATTAGGAGGCCATGATTGGTAAGGGCCAATGGGAAATTTGGCCAGGACACCGAGTTTACACCCCTACTCTTTTCAAGAAACATCCTGGGATTTTTAATGACCACAGAGAGTCAGGACCTCGGTTTTACGTCTCCTCCGAAGGACGGCACCTGTTTAAAGCAACACAAGAAACTAGTGAAACAGGGAACTAGATCAGCATTGCAGTACTGTATATATACAGATAGCTCAATGCAAAATTACTTCCACAGCACATTTTCAACCATTTTCAGAAGTCTTGTCTGGAAAATTACCTAGGTAAACAAAGCAAACAAAGAAAATCCTTATTGGAAAGAAAGTTCCACAGAGCACATACACTGAACTGATAGCTGTGAATATAAATAAAAGGAAAATTAATGGGTTACATAAATGAGACTTATGAAGTAATTACCTTTGAACAATCGAACTTACAGATTTTTTGATTATCTGCGAATAAGAAAATATTGTCCTTATACTGCAATGTATCTGTTATAGAACAACTGTAATCTCCTTAGGTGGGTATACAATAAGTACTGTTGGTTTACAAAAAGCCTGTGGAAATATACTGTATTAATAAAATCAAATACCACAGCAGCAATCTTTTTGTACTTCAAACAAAATGTGTTTTATGTCACGCTCAGCCAAGAAAGTAGCGGTTTAAGTATATTGTAGGTTGAAATAGTCCACCAGTCTGATCATGAGATGTGTGACTGTGACCCAATGGCCAAGTAGTGAAACACAGTTGTCAAAGCAGGGCAGAGTGTGTGTTAGTCAACATGGCATTTGTCAGATTGCGGTTAAATTGCAAAGTCAGGTGTTACAAAGCCTGTATGTAACAGGCTTGCAATAAAGTCAGTAAGAGAGACATCACTACTCCAATCAGTGTCAAGAGAGTGGCTCAGCAATTTCCCTGTTGTAGTACAGGACTTCCAGCCAAAAGTCGAGTCTTAAACAATTTGCAATCTCCAACTGGGTGGACAGACAATAAAAATAATTGCCAACATCAAATTTAAGTAAAAAAGCGCTTTTTGTTGACAGTATTTTTCAGGATGCCAAAACAAGTTGCCATACTCTCTCTACTCCGCTCACTGAGCTCCACCTACACTGAATCAACTGCACAGGCCTCTGTTGCTAACAAACGCTGAATTCTCTGCACCACTATTTTCTGTTTGCCCAGCCTGATTTCAGTGTGCTCTGCAACTACCATGTGGGTTTTCTGTTCTCCTTTTCTGAGCTGCTGTGTGTTTCATAAATTTCTATGTAAAACACACTACTTGTGAGCACGTACAGTTTGTAATCAGTCCAACAAAAACACTGTTTATTAGTTTTCCAACAAAGAACGGTCTCAGAATTAGTTTTCCGGCAAAGAATAGTTTTGATATTGCAGTATTTTGGAGCTGCACAGTAATAAATGTAGCAAGATTATTTAATTCCTGGATGTAACATTGTTTACAGATTAATTCACAGATTATGAAACTGTACCAGAATGGCTATCCTACATTGTTACGCCCATTGGTACAATGTTCATAAGTATATAAAAATGTGGATCTTACATTTCACCTATGGTTTCATATCAATGAAGATATACTGTACTCAACAAGGATCTTTATATACTCTATGTATTTGTGTGAGCTTGTAGATTATTCATTCTCTAAAAAGAATTACCCTTAATGAGCTAAAGAAGCAGCCATAATTAATGTACATTCTGCAGCTTTTATCAATATCCAGCATGGCTGCAGTACCCTAGATCTTGTGACAATGTTTAAAAACAAAGCACAATGTAAAGACACCATGCGATAACATGAACATGTAGCTAAATTCTGAAATATGCAAAAAGAAAAGAGTTACATTGATTCAGCCATTCATTAGGCATCGGAACAACCATGTGCACATCTGGAATCTTAGCCACCATGGTTTGTGAATGCGGAGAAAGCCAAACAGCCATCCCTGTGATGGAAGCATGTCTCATTTACAGCCTTTAAGGAAGCTGATGTCCCCCACTGTTTCTCTAGACTGTCTGAGGTTCACCAAATTCACCAACTGACTGCTTAAGTGAAACGCCCGACCACATGCAAGAAGAAGATGGCACATTTAAGATGACTAAAAAAACCCCCCAGCAATTTCTCAACTAACAGAGGTCCTCTAAATCAACAGTGTTTCCCAATAGGCACACCAATCCCTACGTCAAATTGCAATGCAGCACAACTATTCTGCTGTGATGAGCTGTCGTGACAAGCAGAAGAATCTTGGACAGAAGTAAAGAAATACATTTTATGAAACTTTGTTGTCAAATGAGACTGGAAAAAACTCCCTTTCTTAACTTTAGATGTTAAAGGAAACCCTTCATGACCAAACGAAATCTGATGTGTCATACTGAGGTACTCGCAAACGCCATGGGTAAGGTGTTTTTTTACACCTCCCAATGTAAGCCCAGTCAAGACAGGATCATGGCCCAGAGCTTTGTTCAGACCTTTTACAGACTACTGTAATTAAGATGCTGGAAAGAAAAGACATACTTTAAATATTCTAGACCAGCCGTTCATTTTTACTGTCACAAAGGTAACTAACAGTAAGCTGCTTTCGAATGCGCTGAATTTAATATTATCTGAGCACCTGCAGAATGCAGAAAATGACATTTGACCTTAATTACAAAACATGGCTATCAGTCACAGCAATGTTTCTTTGCAAACACAGAAATTGCAATCATTTTTACAAGGTCAAAGAACCTTTCTAACTTCAGGTATAAATGCTGCAAGTAACTAAGCAGTGTTTCACTGTAGCCTCACTGTCTTACTGTCTTAGAATTTAAACAAATTGCATTCATACCACGGAGAAATGCAAAACGAAAGATCACAGAAAAAAGGAAACATGCAAAGAAATGAAAGAAAAAGAGCCGTGATATTTTAATTTTATACAAAACAAAAATATGAATCATTTGAAGGTATAATTCATTAGTTTTTCAGTTTTTTATACTTAAGCAGCAACAGTAATTTCTAGATAAGTTTTGCAAGAATAGTCCTTGAAGAAAGATTTGTGGTTTTAGCCAGAAAAGAAACTAATGGAGTTGTAAAACAGGATGCTTATCATCACCGTCAGACTTCATTTTGATTTTATAACAGTGGTAACTGGTTACAAAATACTGGAGATATGTATCTAACATTTATAAAAATCCCTGCAGTAGTTACAGAAGGAGAGACATTTTCGGACATTTTGTTTTATCACTGAAGATTTTCTATCTTGCAATTCACATCCTTTAAAAGCAATTTAAATCACCTTTTCAAAACTTCTGGATCAACTACTTATAATCCCTAATATTTCAAAAGCAGAAGTAATCATACAAAATAAGGAAAAATAAAAAAATGAACAGAATAGATAGCATACAGTGTGGTATTGTGATTTGGAATGGGAAACTATTGAAAGAGACTTGGGAATCATTTTAGTATTCTTTGGAAATGTGTTCACTATTCCAGCTTTAGAGCTCTTGAGCACAAGTTCAACGTTTCGTAAGCCATTTGGTGTCTTAGTAGTGAGTAATTATTTTAAAGATTCATTTTTCATTTTAATTGTCATTTCCAATTTTAGTTCCAATGGGATGTTGTAATAAAAAGTATTTTAAGTATAGTACTAATCAAGGACTTCTTAATGTTTTGTGTTATGTGGAAGATCCCTCCCACCCCTCCTGCAACCTCTTTGCCCTCCTACCATCTGGTAAAATATATCGCAGTATACGGGCAAGTTCCACCAGGCTCCATGACAGATTTTTTCCACAGGCTGTCAGGCTCCTCAACACCCTGGTACCTGCTGCACCTCCTCCAAATCTGTATACCTAGTTCTTTTTTGCCTAATGTCAGGCATATTGTCTGATGTATTCTTTGCACAATCCTGTAAAGTAAATTGCACTATGCACATTACACTTCATGTACCCTGTACCCTGTCAGAAATGTCTACATGGTCTATGGCATTGTCCTGCCAGTGTCTGTCTGTATTTGCACTGTAGACCTGGAGAACGATATCTCGCTCCCCTGTATACTTGTATATGGCTGGGCTGACAAATAAACTTGATCTTGAACTTATGCCTAACGAAGCTCAACGAAAATCTCATTCTTCCCAATTTAGATGTTGAACATAACGAAATATTTTGCAGTCAATCAGTGCCCTCTGGTGGCAACAAAAACGTCAACGATGAAAAGCGTGTAACAACTACTTCGCAGCATCGTTGGGTAAGGTTGTTACAAAAGTACAAGACTATAATTGTTATTAAATTAATCCCATTTACTTACAGAGTAGCTCGGTCAGTGAGAAACATGAAAGATTTAAAGTAAATAAAAATTTTGTAAACCTCTTAGAACATTCTATCCTAAAGCTAATTTTGGGGTTGGAATATCCTAATGGTATAATCATGATGTAGATAATCTGTCTTCGTGTAAGTGTTTTGTTGTTTTGTTAATGTAAATTTCAAATTAATTTTAAATGGCTTGATTGTTTTTTGTGTGTTTTGCACATTGACACAGTTTGGCTAGTGGCGCTTTTGTTGTATACGAACTTAGACTGCCAGCTGTGGTTGTGGTAAGATGCTGGTACTCTAAAGCAAATAAATTACTTTCACAAGAAATTGAATGTTACATTTGGTATTTGTTGTTTTCTAACAGCTAAAATTTAGCTTGATGATTTATCTATCCTCAGATACAGCGTGTTAGAATTAATTTGTTTACAGAGCTGCATAAAATCCCTTTATATACGACAGTTCTGTAACGTGGCAGTCAAAGAAAGATTTGCATACCTGAAAATATGTTTATGGAAAATCAATGTGATGCACGAAAAGCTAAGCAAACCAAAGTTGCATCTTATTAGGGAAACAAGCAAATCCAAAGCCCTGACAAACCATATATTTATCCATCCATTTTTCAACCACTTTATCCAAATCAGTGTCACAGGGAACTGGAGCCTATCCTGGCAAGCAATGGGCACAAGGCAGAATACACCCTGGATATGACACACGTACACCACAGAGCAGACAGACGCCAACATACACAAATTTTCCCAGAAGCCAATTAACTTACCAATATGTCTTTGGACTGCGGGAGGAAACCAGACTGCCTAGATGGAACCCATGCAGACATGGGGACAACATACAAACTCCACACAGACAGATCCACAGGTCCAGTATTGAACCAAGGGTCCCAGCACTGCAAGGTGCTGCAAGTGCTAACCACCGTGCCACTGTGCCCCCCTGTCTCTTGATCAATGTAGAATATCGATCTTATTTGGCTTCATGTCTCATTTTTCTATCTCTCCTCCCTTCACAATTATGCCAAGGCTGAAAGTGCACACTGCAGCACAGTGAATACATTTGGTAAAACTGGGCACGGGGTCGGAGCTGGACTACAGGATCCATGAGATAACCTCTGAAGCAGCAACACCACCTGCACAGAATATGGTACTTAACCTACGTTTTGTGATTGCCATCTCTAACCTACAGTATGTTTCCTACGATTGCCATCTCTCAAAACTCCCACAACATCTACAGTGCAGCTTCCTCCAGAAATTTTCAAATGAGAATGAGCTTAGTCTCTTATATGAGTAAACAGGAAGTTACTACCCTTGACAAACTCTATGATTCCACGACAGGCCAGTGTTTCCCAACTAACTGTGAAAACATAGACATACTGTAGTTTCCTTGGGGGGGGGGGCTTGCTGTGTTTGGCATCACGGTTTTTTGACAGGTAGACAGACCATCTGTTATGTGATAAAGGTGGAACTTAAACGTCCATGTTCATGTCCATGTTTGTTTAGGTCATCTGCTCAAACTGAATAAATTAATTTAAACTAATTTAATTTAAATAGAATTAAATAATTTTCAGTAAACGTATTTAGTGAATTATATGATTTGGTCCTTTGTTCTAAATCAATATTGACTGCTATTTTGCCCTATTCCTTTTCTAAGGCTTAAAAGGCACATTTCCGTCTTGCTCCAATATTTCTGAAGCTCCATATGTCACATCAGTGTTGGCTGTAAATGAAGGTGACAGGGGACATTTCTTATGAATGCATCATAGTCGTTGTTTTTGAGAAGAGCTGTTTTGCTTAAAATACGACAGCTCAGAAAAGAAATGCATCAGAGATCATAAAACTGTGTGACATCTTTCATGGACATATGCCAACATGCAATGCTTTTCTTCTTCAATGAACCCAATCAGCTCTAACACAGTATTCTGAGAAGTGTTTTAATGGGATCTTTAGTCATACGGATAGTTGGAATTTCCGATACCGATAGAAGGAAATTTGAGGGACTTTTGGAGAAAAAAATAATTTAATGCATACCTTCAGAACATACTGTAAGTTCAGGCTTTTCAGTATAACATAATAATAATAATAATAATAATAATAATAATAATAATTATTATTATTATTATTATTATTATTATTATTATTATTATTATTATTATTATTATTATTATCTGGCTAAATCTGGCTAAGCCACAAGACCTTATGAACAGGAAATCCACTTGTCACATATGTTCTCAAAACACCTGTTTCCTGCAGGGTCTCATGCCCTCACACCTTCGTGGAAATAAAAACAACAGCAGGGCAAAGCATCAAGTGGGTACATGCACACTTACGAAAATGCAATGGAACTATTCACCGAGTGCACTGAGGTCCCATGCCTTAAGCATGCACTAACCTAGACTCTACTGTCCTTATTGGACGAATACAACTGTTGCCTAGAGCATGCACTGCAATATTACTTTCTTGTTATAGCTTGTAAGAAGAGACAACAAACAGTAATAAAGGGAAAAAAGTAATGCAGAGCAATGTCATCCATGCCCTTATGAAAGTTTTAAAGGGTGAACTTATCAGAGACATTCTGCAATTTTGGTTAGCTTTCCCAATAGCAAAGGTTTTTGATAGGTTATTAATAGGTCTTCACAGTGCTTTGCTACACCAGACTGTAATGGGAATGGGGATATCACTAAACGTTCTCTACACATTTTTCTCACTGTATCCCTGGGCACAGTGTGTAGAGCACAATGAAGGCAAAGAAGGAAAAACACAAAACACCATTATCAAATCAATGGTTAAATCTTTAAAATCTGTGAAAATGTTTTGACAAATTCATAATATTAAGCTTTTATAATAGTTGTTGAGCTATTGGCTGAGAAAAAAAGGAAGAGAAAACCAAATGACTTGCAAAAGTATACCCAGTCTACTTGCATGAAATACTTTTCAGCGCTCAGAACTGCTTGTGAAAGAGCTAAACATCGACCTGTCTGTATTTTTGTCTTTTTGCCATCTCAAGAAGAGTCATTACCTTCAGTTCAGGCAAATAATATTTATAGTCTTACTTATAGTCAAAGCTCTACAGTAATTCAGTTGTCCCCTTACAAACAAAACAGAAGACATACAGTATATTCTAATACTAGGAGAAAGACAATGATTCATTCCATTATGTATGTATCACGGCACTTTCCCCAAAAAAATAAGCATGGATGAAGATATCCACGATATCTTCATCAAAGTTCATCATATAAGACATCCTTTTGATGAATTTCATTTATCATTCAAGCGATTGACCGGTTTGAAAGACCATAAGCATTTTCCTTTAGGAAAACTATTATTTGCTTTTTGAAAATTACATGAGATAGGTCATTTTTTTTCTTATTTTTCAGCCTTTCAGACCGAAAAATGACTTTGAGAGAAACACAAGTTCCAGTTTGCTAATCTATACATTCCTTCTGTCTGTTACATCCAAAGTAATTTGACTTAATTACTGTAGTTTAATCACAGTAACATTTTTGAAGAACTAGGGACATCAAAACACGTGCTTTGCAGCATGGGTAGCTTTCAGGTCTACTGTTAACCATACCTTAGGTTGCAGTGAATTATGGGCTCAATGTTGCCATTGTTGCTTGGTCAGACAATGCAAACATGCTAATGAAGTCTGTAAGGTAGATGAAAGGTGAGGTAGATGAAACAAATGTATTAGAAAAAGAAAGTATTGATTAAGGGTAATTTTTATACATCTGCTAGCTACCTCATTGATTCAAGAGACTTCTTTTCTTTTTGAAAAAAGCTCAGAGATGTAAATTTGTGTGCTATCTTACCTGTTTAAGAGAAATGTCTCACTGAATTGCTACATTAGTAAAGCTGGGCTAAGTAATGTTCACCTTCTATGCATGCATATTTCTAAAAATAGTGATGGTCCTGCATGTTGCATTTACTTAAAATACCGTTTGATGAGAATAGAAACCATGTTTCTATTCATCACCTCTGCAAGCTCTTTCAAAAAATGAATGCATGTTGTAACCTTTGGTACGTATAAAAGCAGAGATGTGAAACCTTGAAGCAGAACCAAAACCACAGAAAAAAGCTTTGCATATCATTATGTTTGCATATCATGTTGCAGTAGCACATTTATCTTTAACAGAAGGAAGTTGAACTTGCAATGTTGAATTTACGTAACTGAAAACAATTTACACTTGTGTGTGTGTTTTTCTCAATATGCCTTTCTGCAAGGACTGGTATCTGTTTTAGAACTGCAAGCCTGTCTACACTTCTATGAAGTAAGTAAATATTTCACATTGAAATCTATTTGATTTTAGAATAAATTAAATATGATGTCTCAGACTTAAGGTATTTTCTGTATCCATTTCTTTTTAAAAATTCAAGTATGTTCATTAAATCAGCTTGAAAGGTTAAAGAGCAAGTAGTCAATTACACAAAACCATACAAAGAATGTAAAGGTTTACAAAGTTTGCAAATGTCTCATTGTACTTGTACTTTAGTGTATAGGGAGTTAGAAGTAACTTGAGTGGTTTGTGAAGTTAATCAACAAATGGAAGACTTCCATCAAATTAAAGTGTGCCATAATGTGCACTGTGTGGGGCTTAGAAACGATATTTTTAAAAAGGAGAAAAGGCCAACAATGTTAATTAATAAGCTAGTTCTAAAATTAAGATTTCGTGATGAGGCATTTCTAAGTAAAGATTATATTATATTGTGCATTCTCCAGCGTTATTGGGACAAATGTGTTACTGAAAAGATGTGGAGAAGAGATATTTAAGAAATTACAAATAAGCATCTACAGTATGTTGTTTGGTTGGAAGAAAATAATTTGCTGATCACATAATAGCAATGCTTGAAGAGCTACTTATTACAAAGATTTAGAATATCTTCTAGACATTATGAGGTAGCATTAATGGAAGTCAAACAATTGTGTGATATATAGCTGGAACAAGATACCCAGCCAAGTTATTGAATCTGATACCCTAGCTTCCTTAATGAGACAGTAGAGTGAGATCTTTGATCAATTAGCTACTAGCAACCCAGTAAACCTGAAGGACTGAATGACCTCTTCTTAAGGGTAACGCTTCTTGTGTTCTTATTTTCTGTGTTCCCTGAGCTAATACTATTTAACTGGAATTTGAACTTGAACTCTATTGCCATATGTAACCGGTGCATGTACTGGTACAATGGAATTCTTACTGACAGAAAGTAGACAATGTACAAGTAAACAAGTAGACAGTTCGGGTCTAAACAATGCAGAAATGTAAACAATGACTGCAGATGTGCAATAAATACAATTATAATGAGGTAGATGGTGTAGGTGTGGTCCGATGAGCATGGCCAAATGTGTTTGCTAATCACACTGCTTGAGAGCAGAAGCTATTAAAGAATCTGGTGGCAAGTGTCCATATGGTCTGAAGAGTTCATGCCCGGGATGGTGACTGTCCTTTGTGATGTCCAGAATTCAACCATGGCAGCGGTCCTCATAGAGCTGTTTAATCTCTGTGAGACCACCGCCGATGATCTTCTGGGCCACATAAAATACATAGAACTACTGAAATGTTATCGTAACATATTAGCCTTTTTCCTTTCATTGGCTCCACATTTCCTACTTTTAACTCTGAGATATCTTTCTCTCTTTCTAAACAAGGTCATATGTGTCTGTATTTCCACAAACTAGCAGACACCTGTGAAGAGTTTCACATGTCAACCAGGCTCAGAAGGACATCACTCACAGTCAGAACATCACTTGTACATGTAGACATTTCTGAATAATTAACAATAAGTGACACACTGCTCATTGAGGAAGATCTTATCCACTTGATAAATGGCCTATGAGGATTTCCACACATTAAACTTGATTAATGTAGGAACGGGTGCACTGTGACTGGGGCCAGCCTGAACAATCCCTGTCCAGCCACGCGTTCAGGGCCAGCTTTACAGGTGGGCAGCTCCCCCACCAGAGCACCATGACAAAGAGTGCATTCAAAGAAAAAAAATTCAATTAAAAATGAAAAGAGTTGGAGTGCAAATGCATACGTCAGAATGGGAGAATGGTTGGGGCAAAGGAAAGGATATGTGTTCAACTCAGTTAACAACGGCTTACATATTAAAAAAAAGGGCTGGCGAAGAGGAGTGCAACAGTAAAAAAAATCAGATGTAAAAAAAAAACGTTTTTTAGGAGATGTAGTTTTCCCAAAGTTGAATTTTTGTTTTCCTTGTAGGACTTGTAGGACCTTGTAGAATTTTTGTAGGACACTACCCACAGCAGCCCATGGCTATCATCATGGGTGTAGTTTTCGCTGGGCATAATTTGCCCTAAAGCCATCCCTGTAAGAAGATACCCTTGGACACTCAGTTAAAGTACTGCCATCGGCCATGTCACTCTGCAACTCACAGCTGGCAGCCCACTGAAGCTCAGCGGGTGTGAGCCTGGTCAGTACCTGGATAGGAGACCTCCTGGGAAAAACTAAGGTTGCTGCTGGAAGAGGTGTTAGTGAGGCCAGCAGGGGGCGCTCACCCCACACTCCACGTGGGTCCTAATGCCCCAGTATAGTGACGGGGACACTATACTTTGAACAGGCGCCGTACTTCAGATGAGATGTAAAACTGAGGTCCTGACTCTCTGTGGTCATTAAAAATCCCAGGGCGTTTCTTGAAAAGAGTACGGGTGTTACCCCGGCGTCCTGGCCAAATTTCCCATTGGCCCTTACCAATCATGGCCTCCTAATAATCCCCATCTATGAATTGGCTACATTACTCTGCTCTTCTCCCCACTGATAACTGGTGTGTTGTGAGCACTATGGCTGCCGTCGCATCATCCAGGTGGGGCTGCACATTGGTGGTGGTGGAGGGGAGTCCCCATTATCTGTAAAGCTCTTTGAGTGGAGTGTCCAGAAAAGCACTATATAAGTGTAAGCAATTATTTATTATTATTATTATGTTACCAATGTTTGCTCTAGGAGCTCTCACGTGAATGTTTTCTCTTTCAGCACAGAATGTCTGGCAATGAAGAGTGCAGCTTGGTGTGCTGGATCCAATGGATAGTCTACATCCCAACATTTGTTGTAGGCCTTGTATTCAATCTATCTGCACTTTGGATTCTGCTTTTTAAAATACGAAAATGCACGGAATCCACAGTTTATCTGGCAAATCTCATTTTAAATGACTCCTTTTTGCTATTCTCCCTGCCTTTTAAGATCCATTCTTACAAATACAACTGGGTACTGGGGAACACCCTGTGCTCGTTCTTGGAGAGCCTGCTCTATGTGAACATGTACGGGAGCATTCTGCTCATAACATGCATTTCAGTTGATCGCTACATCGCCTTAAGACATCCTTTCCTGGCAAAAACCCTCCGTTCACCTCAAAAGGCTGCCGTCGCCTGTTTCACAATATGGATTGTCATTTTTGGAGCTAGCGTGGAAGTATACAACCTTCACGAAAAGAACGCCACCTACTGTTTCCGAGGTTTTTCAAATAGAACCTGGGAAAAAGTACACATAGTGGTCGTGATGGAGACCGTGTACACTGCCAGTGCCCTCATCATGATCTTCTGTTCGATCCAGGTCATCAGAACTTTAAGAACAATGAGGAAAAGGAAAGCAGAGGTCCAGACATTAAAGAATAACAAATCAGTTAAAATTGTTCTCTCTAACCTTGTGACGTTCTTGGTATGTTTCACACCATATCATATTGCAGCACTTGTGTATTTCATTGCAAAGAAGAAAGTTACAGAATCGATTCAACCTCTCCGGGACTTCGTTCACCTTAGCATTTGTCTAACAAGCATCAACTGCCTATTTGATGCAATATGCTATTACTTTATTTTTAAAGAGAACTGGATATCTGCTAAACAGGCAAATGAACAGGAACAACAATGCATGAAGAAGTCAGAAAACATTCCTACTGTCATTGCACAAACTACCAGATAAGCCCACAGTGGTTAAGGACAACTATTAAGGACAGACCAAAGACTACATTTGTTTGGCTACTAGATAAACTAACGGTGGCAAATCCAAATAATGGAATGATGCCACAGATTCTTATTTTTCCACTAAAGTGATAACTGACATTTTACAATGAAGACGATTGTGTGTGGATTTGAACATGACAGTGCATGAATGCAAAAAACAGCAGCAGTGAAAAATGAGAAAAAGAACAATAAAGGGTATTTTCTCACCGGTCTCATCTACAGTCTGTGCTTCCTAACTGCTGTGTTTAAGGTATGATGCTGATTAAAAGTACATTAATGGGCTTTTCATTTAAACATGTTTTGTTTCCCGTTGTGTAACCATAACTCCACAACACTTCTCACAAATCATTTGTTACGCATCCTTAAATACAACTTGAAACAATGCAGCCCACTTCCTTTTTGCCGAATAAGCAGAGCAGGGAGGAACAAAAATCTGAAGGTCCATTCACACTAAAACGTCTTGCATCACAAACTACCTTGGCAGGCAATTTCCATTTAACTTATTATTTTAGAACATGTAAAACCAAGATTTGCTGAAAAAGGAAAATACTGTTCTATAAGTATAGAATTTGTTACCAGAAAATTCTATTTTACCAGAATAGCTCTTCTCAGGTCCTCAATGAAAAACCTAAATTAAAATTCTTGGTGAAAAGGGGTTATTTATGTTTAAACTATTTTATTTAATTTGTATAGGAACATGAAACAGGGATGTTCCTTGTTACAGAAATTAACACTACATAGCCATAATCATTGACCTCATTTGAATTGGAGCAGATAAGAAATATCTGTCTGGCCCAGTGTCACACGCTTTTCTGTTAAAAAATACATTTCCAGGGAGATTTCTAAATTATTTTACTACTTTTCCATTATGGCTCTGGCTCTGTCTCTGGAAGATGTGTAGCTTACAGAAGTAGTTGTTCTAGGGCTCAGGACTCACGATGTTTAAATCCCATTCACAAATACTGCTGTTTGTATCACTGCAAAAGTTGTGTACCCCTGGGCTCTGTCGTTCACCCAGCTGTGTGTGGGAGCATCAGGATTGCTGTTTTCCAAGAATAGGACTGACCTATTCACGGTGAGAAACTGAGTAAACTGTCAGCTTTACTTTGGTAAAAAAAAACAAAGTAAACTCTTTAATTGTGTCTCATTTTGCAGGCCTATACTATCTCTGTTGCATGACATTACTGCTGTAGTCAGATGCATTTATAACTGGTCTTCTGTGCACTTTCTCTAAAGCTCCTGTGTGCTGTATAATGCGAAGTGTGACTCAAATACCTAGTCTGCGTGCTGTTGCAAATAATCATCCCCAACCACAACTCGGTCAGTCGCTCGCACGCCTTTTTCTCGTCCCTTTCGGGGAACAGCAGTGCAAGCCAGACCCTAGACTTGGTCTTTCCTGTTTGCCCGCCCTACTGTACTTCCTTTTTTCTTAATTTACAGGCGGGCTGCCTGTAAACGACAGAGGCTGCTACTCTTCGGGAACTTTCCCTGCTTCCCTGCTTTCACAAGAAACCCCTCTGCTCCATGATGTCTCTGTTCGTTCTAGGCGTCTCCCTACTTCCAGGCACCACGCCCTGAAATCCCAAACCTTCCTGTAATACCCAGATGTTGCAATTATTTTCTCACTGTTAAGCCTGACTGCGAGGGTCTAGCCCAAACCTGCGTAGACAACCTCCGTCCGGCTCCTGAACCTTTAGAGCCGTGGTTCTCAAACTTTTTCGATGACAGAACCCTTTTCTTTCTAAGATAATGTCGTGGATCCCCAGCAACATTTTTCTTACTTTTCAGGATTAGCTATGGTGGTGTTCTGCAAAAAGCATTCAAGGACTGCTATTCAGAGGCAATTTAGCCAATTATTAAGGAAGAAACTATCGATTGCTTTTGTTTTAACTGTAACCATCGTATGAGTCCATTGAGTTTATTTCAGCTAGCAGCCATATCAACAACCCATTGAAGCTAAGCAGAGCTGAGCCTAGTCAGTACCTGGTTGGAGACCTCCTGGGAAAACCTGTGGTTGTTGCTCGAAGTAGTGCTAGTGGGACAAGCGGGGGGTGCCCACCCTTCGGTCTGTGTGGGTCCTAATGCAATATGTATACTGACAGGGACACTATACTAATGGTGTGAAGCAGTGGCTCTGTGGCCAAGGATCTGTGCCTGTGGCTAGAAGGTTGCCAGTTCAAATCCCGCGGCCTGCAGAGGAATCGTACTCTGTTGGGCTCCTGAGCAAGGCCCTTAAACCCAGCTGCTCCAGGGGCGCTGTACAATAGCTGACCCTGCGCTCTGATCCCAAGCTTCTCTCCCTGTCTGTGTGTCTCATGGAGAGCAAGCTGGGGTATGCGAAAAGATGAATTCCTAATGCAAGAAATTGTATATGGCTAATAAAGTGATCTTATCTTATACTGTAGTGGGCGCTGTCTTTTGGATGAGACGTTAAACCAAGGTTCTGACTCTCATTGGTCATTAAAGATCCCCAGGCATTTCTCGAGAAGAGTAGGGAGGTATCCCGGTGTCTGGGCCAAATTTCCCCCCTCAGCCCTTACTGTGGCCTCCAAATTGTCCCCATGTGTATGATTAGCTTGCACTTGCCCTGTGATGGAATGGCGCCCTCTCCAGGGGGTACCCTGCCTTGCAGTCGTTGCTTGCGGCTTCACCACGACCCTCACCAGGAAATGCGGAAGTGAAAACGGATGGATTCATCACATGATAACCTTTCTACGATTAGCACACCTACAGTTCAATAAAGCTTAATCACTGAAATACTCGTTGAGAATAAAAGAATCAAAGTTCTAACAGCCGGTTCGACCAAATTAGAAGAAAACTCGAAGGCTTTCCTTCTGATTTGAAAACTTTTATTTTTTTTTGCATTGTTAACAAAGGAAAAAAAACTAATAGATTTACAGAAACAGACGACACTTTATGTGGTCGAACCCTGCGCAAATAGGAAAGGTTGGCAGCAAAATGACTAAAACAAAGCGAGACAGCAATGTACTGATGTACTGGAACAAGTTATAGGTTTATTCCATGCTGAAAAAAAGATGAAAGAGAACACAACGTTTCGGCCGTGGAATAAACCTTCAGCATGGAATAAACCTATAACTTGTTCCTTTGCAACCTACGCATGCTGACGCAGCTACCCACCTGAACATGTACTGATCATGTTTAATCAACCAATTTACCTTACTAAACCCGCAGAAACAGAACAATCTTGGTGTGATGAGTGAGTTTACCTCCTATTTCTACATTTCTTTTATATTTGGAGTTATGGATGTGAGTTGCAGTCTCCTGTTCGACTCCGCATCCAAACTGTTGCGATACTTTGTTTTTGTGGACACGTACGACGAAAATCCGGTTTCACACAGATAAGTGGTCACAAAGAACAGCAAGAGCTTCTCTGATAATACTGGATATTCGTTTTTGGTGCTGCTCCAAAACACTGCAAACTGCACTTCATTAAAAGCTGTTTGTACGGAAGAGGCTGAAATCAGGTCATTGAACTTCTCAGCTTCTTGTGACGTGAAGTCGCAAAGTCTTTTAATTGTTTTTCACATTTTTTTTCTCTCGTGGTTGCAGCAATTTCTAAGCGATCTTTCTACCTAGTAACACGCCATTTTCTCTCATTACTAGAGTCTTGAGAGCTGCCGGGTAGCGAAATGGCAAACATTTTTATCTACAAACAAGATAGAAGAGCAGAAGAGGAAATTTCATCCGACACCTTTGAGGAGCCTTCTGGCTCAAGCAGCGAAAGTACAGAAATTTATCCAGAGTTAATTTGAAGATGACGTTTCAGAAGATATGCTTAATGTTTCGTAACACATTTTTTTATTAATAGCGAATTTTTATTTTTCTATGTGAGAACTCACACAGAACACAATTTGAGAACCACTGTTTACAAACCAGTTCACACAGATGAACAGATGAAACTGATCCCCCAATACCATAGTGCAAAATTATATATTCACATAAGCCGCCTCTAGTGACCTAACCCAGTTTTGTCACTGACGCTGATCCCGCTGCTCTGTTACACCGAGTTATCATTACTGCTCTGAAACTGTTTTCTCTCTGAGGTATCTGCCTGTGAATTCCACGTTACTGTTTTAATCTGATTCTTGGTCTCAAGACATTCAATTCAATTCAACTTTATTATCATTAAACTTACACAGGTGCATAGTATAATGAAAAGTGTTTCTCATTAGTCACTCAGGTGCAGGATATAAATAGGACAGAAGATAAGACAATAGACAGTTACATAATAGCAATAACAGTAACATGTAATAACATAACATAAATAACGTGATGGGTCATAAGCACAAATTGATAATGTAGACGAATTCGGGTTCAGCGAGGAATGGAACAGGCATGGGACTCAGGGAATGGGGTTGAACAACACATTTGTTAACTCACACCAGAGAAAGGTACACACACAGCGACAGGGGCTTACAGCGCTAGACCTAAACTAGCACACACACGAAGGGAAGAGACTGTCTCCCAGCCCCACGTGGCCCTACAATAATATTTCATCAATAACCAACACTGAACATTGGGAAAAGACCACCGTAAAAAATAAGATCTGACGGTACAAAAATAATTTTTGTTGTTTGCCTCATTCACAAATATTGCTGCTTGTGTCACTGAAGAAGGTGCTGTACCCCTGGACTCCCTGGAAAATGTTTAAGTATGTGTAGACCACATTCAAATGTTTAATTGTCTGAAAAGAATAATTAAAAAGTACGTCCGCTATCATGTGTCTACTGTCCAGTGGTGAACTGGAAAGATAGTTGAGTTAACTATAATCTGTACCCAACAAAAACCACCCAATTAATCCATAACATCCAACCTGTTTTACTGCAAAACAAAATCTCACAAAAGTTAAAAAAAATGTCTCACAACACAATATAAATCACTCCTTGAGATTGGCAATAAAAGTTTCGGAAAGGGCCCTTATCAACAAGTCTCTGAGCTCTTTTCTGAACTTCTTAAGTTATAGATTTTCTAATGTTTTAACAAAATAAACTTTATTTCCCCAAAGTGTACAATTCTTTCAATGAGTACAACTTTAAATATGAAATCTCTATCAAATAAAAAATGTCTTGAAGGGCAATCGTCTGTTCCCAATCAATTCATTCTGCAAGTGATTGTGGGGCTGGATTTGTACACTAAAAGAGTCCCTCCAAGCCCTTCCACTTGCTTTAGTCCAAGTCGCTTTTTGCCTGTCCTGGCTCTGAAACTGGGGGTGTCCAGTCCCCCCCAGGCGCTCAGAAGAGCAGGGTTTTTCTTCCCTTCCCTGTTTGGTTGCTAGCAGGTGATCGATCCAAGGATCACATCCAAGTATTTCTTCAAGAAAATTGGAATTTGAGCTTCGGCAGGTTTTGAGCTGCAATGGGCCATAGACAAGGACATTTAAGATAAGATCACTTTATTAGCCATATACAATTTCTTGCATTAGGAATTTGTCTTTTTTTGCATACCCCAGCTTGTTCTCCATGAGACACCCAGGCACACAGAAGCTTAGGGTCAGAGCACATGGTCAGCCATTTATACAGCACCCCTGGAGAAGCTAGGGTTAAGGGCCTTACTTAGGGGCCCAACAGAGTAGGATTCCTCTGTCAGCCGCAGGATTTAAACCAGCAACCTTCCAGCCACAGGCACAGACCCTTAGCCACAGTGCCACCACTCCGCCTTTAGAAATGATATTTCAGACTTCGGCCTGCTTCAGACTGCACTTCAAGTAACTAATTCTTCCACAATTTGAAATGTTCTGCTCCTCCTTGATTTGACTCAGAATGGGATGTTTTGTAGAATTTTTCAAAGATAACTAATGGTTTATTTGAACAAAGTGGATTTATTTATATACCCATTGTGTTGTAACACTTTTCATTATATTTTTGCATGAACTGCATGCAAGAATGTGGATTTTATTAAAATTACTTTTTTACTTTTCTCCAAGTTTTATTGGTTGGAACTTTGGAGTCTGTGTTTTTGGCTTCTTTCTGCAGTCAAAGATTTAATGTATTCTTTAATATGGGGAATGACATTTTGATGGACATTTCTCCTGATGTGTTCATGAAGAGCTGTCTCAATAATATTACATATGTGTATAATGTAAGTGGTTGTTCAGGTGGGTAGCTGTCTCAGCATGCACAGGCTGCAAAGGAACAAGTAATAGGTTTATTCCATGCTGAAAAGAGAAGTAAGAAAACAACGTTTCATTTGTGCAGCCTTCTTCAGGTATGAGCGTGTAATGTAAGCAGTGTAAACATCAAGAATGTGAAAAAAATAGATTCCATTTCTAAGCAGAGGTGTATGGTTTTGCATTTAGTGTACAATCATCAGTTGAGAAACATATGACAATGCATAAAATCCTTGAACTGAAGTTAAATTTATTGGTGGCAGTGTTGTGTAAAATCACGTTATAAATTTTCAAATTAATTTATAAAACCCAATCTAATTTTCTTATAGCACAGCACAAGTAATTCTTGTATAAAAAGAAAATTGAACACAGATGGTTAAAAAAAGGTGTTTGGGATTTTTTTTTCCTCATTGAGAACATCAAACAGAAGTGGTTGGCAGCTGAAAAAGAAGGTAGTTATAACGTACCGCAGTGTAGTGTGCTTGTACTCAAATAGAAACTTACCACTGCAAAAGGAAGAAGTGACATTATTTCATATTCATCAGCTGTGTCTGAACTTTGCCGTTTGCACAACCATTTTGAAAGACAAGAGAAATGAACAACACGACCTGCAGTGTGAATGGGACAGCACCTTACCAATACATTTTCACTGCAGTTTATACTGGAGTGATGGTTATTGGTCTGCCGTTCAACGGGATCTCTCTCTGGATTTTCTTGAGGAGACATGGGATGAGGTCTCCGCCTGCTGTTTTCATGACCAATCTGGCTACTGCTGACCTTCTCTTTGTCCTGTCTTTGCCTCTGAGGATCTATTACTATGCCACTTCGAAATGGCCCTTTGGAAAAGTCATGTGTACGATCAGCGAGATGTTGTTCCGATCTAATATTTATTCCAGCGCTTTCTTCATTACCCTGATCAGCGTGGATCGCTTCCTGGCTGTGGTTTATCCTCTGAGGTCCCGGGCAATTCGCACTGTGAGGATAGCTGGCACGGCATGCTTAGCAGTCTGGGTTTTCACCATGATCCTTATCGCCATCTGGGCAAAAAAACACTATAAAAGACTGGCTAAAAATTGTGGTTGTTTTGAGAGCCATTCGGCGCAGAACAAAACAAATATATCACCAATGCCTTTGGTATTAGCCATTTTTGTATTTCTTCTGCTTATATGTAACGTATTCTGCACAGTGATGGTTTTGAAAACTCTGCACAAGACACTGACTGGTCAGCTCCTGGCTGAGAAGAAGAAGCTTATGTGGATGTTTTTTCTGAACGTCTTCATGTTTGCTGTATTTTTTGCACCATTTAGCATTGTACTGTTTTTAGCTTTCTATCAAGGCACTGTCAGCAGATTGACTTTGAGGTTTGTAACATGCTTTACCAGTATCAACTTCTGTCTAGATCCAGTCATCTATTATTTCTCTCTAGAGTCTTTCTGGGAAAAGAAAGAAAGTGTGGAGATGGACACAACTCGCACTCAAGATGACATGTGAAGATTCATATACTACACACAGCTACTTGAGACAAATGAATGATTCTGTACGTTTAGTTAGACTTCTTTAATTTCAAATGACTAAAAAGAATGCAAAACAAGGCAGGCTTTATGTGTGCAATTTTTTCATTTTCAATATGCAGATACATAGACTACATAGTATGATTTAGGATTCTTTATTTCCAAATAACTTTTTTACTGACAAAAATACTTGTGAAATGTATACTTTTCCTCACTTCAAATGTTCACATTTATTGTAAAATTATTTTGCTATGTGGATATAACTTTATAACTGACTTCCATTTGCTTAATAAAATTGCCTTGAAATGATAGAAGATCAAGATCACATTAAATTAATTTATATTTGTCTTTGACTGGATGATTTAGCTTATGTGCAGCTTAAAGTGCATTACATGTTCCATTAAAACATTTTTGGTAAAAAAAAACATGCTTGTAACAGCATTCTATTATTCTTTAAATTAAAAAATGCAAATGCATGAGTCAAGAATTTGAGATTCAGTATATTTTTGTATGCATCTGTGCTACTAGTGCTACTTCTACTAATATATATCTATTGCTTAAGGATATCTTTATATATCGTTACAGGTAGAGGTAGGTGACAAAGATAAATTGTGTAACACCTTGCAGTGTATTCATTTCCAATTCAAGGGGTGGTGGGCTGAGAGGTAAGGGTCTGTCATATTAATATTAATAATAATAAACTTTATTATACTGTATATATATATATTGCCTCTGAAAGTGCCTCTTAAAGCACTTTACAGAACAATAACAAAGTAAAAAACACATTAAGAGGAGATAGTAGATTGGGGTATGGAAAAAATAGGAATTCCAAGGGGATCAAAAAAACAGTTAAATAAAAGCCCTTCTAAAAAAGAAGGTTTTGAGTCTGAATTCAAAAGAGCTGAGGGAAGGTGACTCTCTGATGTCAGGAGACCAGAATTTGATGAGCAAAGATTGAGAGGTGGGGAGTAGGACAATAGTAACTCAGACAGGTACTGAGGTGCCAAGCCATACAGAGCATTGTATGTGAGCATCAGGATATTGAGATTGACATGAAACATGACAGGAATCTAGTGAATCCTAGACCTGGTCAGGATTCTGGCTGCCGAACATATTGTAGTTTGTTAAATGTGGATTTAGATACCCTAGTGAGTAGGGTGTTTCAGTAGTCAATATAAGAAAAAAACTTAAGTTTTGACTAGATTTCAGCAACAGTTGATGTTTTGACAACATGTTGTACATATCATATATCATATATATACACATATCATTGCCTAATTCTGCCCTGAGAAACACCAAACTTAACAAAGTCCAGTTTTCTAGCCAAACTCAGCAAAAGAGACAAAGTGACAACAATCACTGTGACATTGAAGAGCAGTATCAGTAACTGAGGTCAAAAAGAATAAGAAAAGGAACAGAACCAGAATCAGAAACCAGAAGAAGCCATTAGTGACTTTAACCAGGGCAGTATCTGTGCTGTGAAGTTTAACTGTAGATTGTATAGCATTTAGTTTAAAAGGCAGCTTAAAATGCCTTGTCTGTATATACTGTATACATTGTAATTTGTGTGTTGTATGTTTATGTTGTGTGTAGTGTAGTGTGTGTCACTGTTATTGTTAATAAATATTTGTGTAACCAAGTGTGCCTCTTTTCACCAAAGTTGTGCCTGAGAACAAATAATTCATATGCCTCTAACTATATCAACCATTCAGGTATTTACTGGCATCTTCGGAAAGTTGGGGATAATGATCATTTATATTACGTATTGAATAATTCATTCAGACAGATCCTGATATTTCATATTTTTGTAACCCTAACTTAGACCTTCACAGTGGATCCCTTTTTTTCTCTTAAAGATTTATAAGTGTATACAGCTACAGCGCTAATGGGCTTTTATCGAAAATACATTCACATTTGTCCAGCTGGAGATTCTACTAGAGCAATCGGAGTAGTTTGTAGTTTCAAATGCAGCTTCTCCAAACTGCTGCACCAAGGCAGGAAATAACAAATCATGCAACGGAAATTGCACAAATCAAATTTGTGAATTTGTCTAGATAGTAAATGTAACAGGATATGAAAATAGATTTAACAATAATGCTCAGAATTAATGTGGGTCACATTTTGAGATGAGTGAGGCTAACAGGCTATTATGGACGTTTTTTTATATTTTTAAAACAAAAGCCCATTAAGTGTACAATGCTTTCATAAAGCATCACCAGAAAGTGAAATTGGTTGAATTTGACAAAGTAATATTAAAGCTATTAATTGATCTTGGAATTGGTTTGTTTGAGGATTACGAGATACATCCAAGCCCAGCAGGGTTCAAAGGTGTGAAAATAAAATTGACTGATAAAACATTTTTCATCTTTTAATCACTACAGAGGTAGTTGGCCCTCCACCAGCAGCAACGTACAATTGGCAACCCACTGAAGCTAAGCAGGTGTGAGCCTGGTCAGTACCTGAATGGGAGACCTCCTGGGAAAAACTAAGGTTGCTGCTGGACGAGGTGTTAGTGGGGCCAGCAGGGGGCGCTCACCCTGCACTCCATGTGGCTCCTAATGCCCCAGTATAGTGACGGAGACTCTATGCTGTAAACAAGCGCCGTCTTTCGGATGAGAGGTAAAACCGAGGTCCTGACTCTCTGTGGTCATTAAAAATCCCAGGGTGTTTCTCGAAAAGAGTCGGGGTGTAACCCCGGCGTCCTGGCCAAATTTCCCATGCCTCCTAATAATCCCCTCTATGAATTGGCTACATTACTTTGTTCTCCTCCCCCCCCCCCCCCCGACGGCAGGCGGAGCGACGTGCCGGTTGGAGTATTCTCGGTTGCATTTAATGGCGACGTCGGCTCAAAGATTTGGTTCAAACCACCAAATGGAGACAAGCATGTCGACAACGCTAGGATGAGAGAGGGAGATAGTTGGCCTCCTTTATAAACTCACTACTAATTTTTAATAGAAAGAAAATAGTCAAAGAAAGTAATAATATCCTAATGTATTCTCTTTTTACTAGGAAAGTAAAAAGAGAATACATTCTAAAAGCAAGGTGTGTGTGTTGTCAGGTAAATATAACACCTATTTCCGCTTCTAATTATTTTAAAACATTCTGCTAATGGATAATCTAATTGTTCAGATGCTGTGACCAACTGTAGATAATACCAAGATTTGACAAATGCTTGTTTTATGTAAAACAAAAACAGAATTCACATGAATTAGCAATAACCGATACAGCAATAGCAGATAAAGCTAAGTAGGAAGAAACTTGGTATCTACATAGGTCATGTTCACAGGTGTAGGCCACAGAGGAATGCAATTCCTTTAGAAGTAGAAGTTTTGGCTGTGTGACACCTCTGGCTTTTTCTTTGTTTAGTTCAGACCCCAACAGTCTTGTCAACTTCACACTCCAGGCAGTCGAATTTCAGTTTTAAGGCAAAGAGCCTCCTCTCTGAAGAGCTTGTCTATTTGTGCTGTTTATGGCAACAAATGGGCCAATCCAGAGCTAGAGGCCTGTGTGTGTAAAATTCAGAAGGTTCCTGCAGTGAAGTTTTCCACCACTCATTCAGTCAACGACACAACACACAGTGGACTGCCTTCTGTTTGAACTAAATATCCAGCAGTCATATCACCCTGCAACTCACAGCTGGCAGCCCAGTGAACCTCAGCAGGTGTGAGCCTGGTCAGTAGCTGGATGGGAAACCTCCTAGGAAAGCTAAGGTTGCTGGTGTAAGTGGTGTAAATGGGGCAGGAGGTGGTGCTCACCCTGAGGTCTGTGTTTGTCCTAATGCCCCAATATAGTGACAGGAACACTATGCTGTAAAAAGGTGCTGTCCTCCAGATGAGATGTAAAACCAAGATCATGACTTTCTGTGGTCATTAAAAATCCCAGGGCGTTTCTTGAAAACAGTAGGTGTGTTACTCCGGCATCCTGGCCAAATTTCCCATTGGCCTTTACCAATCATGGCTTCCTAATAATCCCCATCTCTGAACTGGCTTCATCACTCTGTTCTCCTCCCCACTGAGAGCTGGTGTGTGGTGAGTGTACTGGAGCTCTATGGCTGTCGTCACATCACATCCAGGTGGATGCTGCACATTTTACACATTTTAAACAGATGCCTTTTAAAACATTTTAAACAGACAGATCTGAGGTAAACGTCTGCACACTGGACTCCCATCAAGTGCAGAGTAGTCCCTAGAATAAGCCAAAAGATTAGAAGCCTGGTAAACCATTGTGTGCTGGGTGAACAGACCCCGAGCCTGGGACAGGCCCAAGTCAGGGGACTTGGGATTAACATTTCATATTCAGAATTGTCATTTTATGAATTTAACGTCTGTGTCACGGACGTCCAAAGGGACTAACCGTGGGGAGCAGGAGAGCGGAAAAAGACCCATATGCGTAGCGGCGAGACGGGAAAAAGGCCCGGGCTCATTAGTGCAAAGAGTTCAGGAATGCCGTATAGAAACCTATGCCCTCAGGGAGCAGACGTGGGGCGCCCTGGTGCTAGGCGGGTCTCAGGACATCCGAACAACAATGCTGAGCGAGGACAGAGTCAAAACCCGGAAATATATAGCCCAAGGGAAAGAGAGGGACAGGAAGGACAGCAGACCGGAAACTAGGGACAGGACAGAGAAGGAGCGCCCTCTGGCTGCAGAGGGCGTGACAGTCTGTTGACATCATTGATGTTAGCTATACTGTGAACATATGTAAAAGGTCAAAGCTTGTATCACTGATAGTGTTTTTTTATGTTTATTGCCCTGAGGACAGTATCATTATAGTATATGAATTCCTAAAACTGTAGAGAAGTTACTGAGATACATTTTCTGAGGGTATACTTAGGAAAAATTGTAACTTTGTGAAACATCCAGCTATTACAGTCTGTATCACAAAGGAGGCAAAGTTAATCAGACTCTAAGAAAATGTATTATAAGACTGATATCAAGGTTTAAAAAAGCAAAGCTCTAACCTAAGTGAATGTCGTTTACATAACTCCTGAGCCACAATACAACTCGTTAGGCATATTAATACATAGCAAAAGTAATACGTGTTGTGGCAATATTTAAGATCAAATTTAAATATCATGTTGTCTATTGTTTTGACTCATTTTTTTGTTGTTAGAATTGTAGATAGTATTTCAAAACGTGTGTGTGGTTTGTTTAAACATATCAAGCTCTGCCCAAATAATTCATTTCCTGATTGTTGATTATTAACAATTAGTCACCAAATCATCTCAAAATTAAGCTGGTGCCTTTCAATTAAAAAACACATTATATAATTTTCAAATTAAATTGGGAAAACATGCACACAGTGGTCATAAAATAAATCACTCACATCATGATCTTCTCTTCAAACCAAGTGTCCAGCATTTAAAAAAAAGTATAGAGGTATGCAGATAAATAATCATCTACTGGCCTTCCCAGTGTCATTATTGATACATTAGTAACATTATATTGATACATAGTAGCATTATTGATACATTTTACATTTTAGAGGAGATTGTAAACTACTTTTTACAGTAAATACAGCATTGCTAACAATTTTGTGTTGTGTTATATGATTCTGTATGTTTAGATTCTCTTATCTGAACATACTTTTGCATATGCAGTATATGCCCAATGCATAGTGTGCAAAGATTTGGGATGAGTCTCAGTCACTGGAAGTTTATTTGTATTATAATAAATGCTGATTTTTTTACTTGTCATGTAAAAAAATGTTCTTACTATTGTTTGTTACTATTCCAGGTATCTAGAATAAAAACAGAAACCTGTAACCTGTCATTTAAAAAATTATTTCCAGGGGAGCAGCCGTTAGTTAAAGGTCAGATAACCAAAGCTTATCGGAAAAGATGCACAGAAGTCTGGAGTTTTTATAGCTTTCTTCTCTTGTTTGCGCCAAATGCTAAAATTAGAGATACCTCAAAGAGTTGCAGGATGTTAGATGTCAGATAAGTGGATGCTTAGCTAAAAGGCAATGCAGAAGGACAGTTTTTTTTACTTTCATAATAAAAAAGGAAATCATCTGTTTTACTATAAGTGTAGTGTTTTCTTATGACTGACATTTTGATTGCATGCTGAACAAAAATGTTTCTTTAAAGGTTATTATTTAATTACAACCTAAAAGGTGTATGCTGCACATTGGTGGTGGTGGAGGGGAGTCCCCATTACCTGTAAAGCGCTTTGAGTGGAGGGTCCAGAAAAGCGCTATATAAGTGTAAGCAATTATTATTATTAATTATTATTAAAACAACAATGTTCCTTTTTAAGGGAATGAATATTGTGCAGCCTAATGAGCCTAGTGTCACGACTGTAGTCCCTCCCCCCTTAAGGGCGCTCCAGCCCTTTCACTTTGGACTTGATTTTGTGCACCTGTCTATAGTTCCCAGTCCACCTTAAAAGCCAGGCGCTGACATTAATCCCGGCTCTGCACCTGATCTCCGTATCGTGCGAGTCCAGGACCTGGATGCGCCCGGTCCCCTTTTTTATCTTGTCGGTTTTTGGATGGACCTCCCGGTTTTGGACTTTTGCTTTCGTTTTGGATTCCTACTGGATTGTTTGCCCCGGACGCACCCCCCTGAACACTAGCGCACCAAGGACACGCCCCCCACTGTTTTGATCCCTGTTTCCTGCATGGCTTTTCCCCCAGTGTTTCCTCACTATTCCGAATTGTGTCGTCCGCGTAGGGGTCTGGAAAGAACTGTTCGTTACACATAGCTCTTTGAACATACAACATTTCATTCATATGGTGAATATTGTAACGCAACGGGGGTTCAGGCGGGCGACCTTGCTGCATTAGGTCGGCCCCCCACCGTCGGGGGCTCGAACCCAAGACTCCCGCGTCACTCTGCAGGGACCCAGCCCGGTGAGCCAAAGAGAGATCTCTCCCCAGCCCAGTAGCTGTAGTCCTGCTAACACAGGGAAGGGCGGTGACGTCACCTGCTCTGGTACGCCGGCTCTTACACAGTGCCTGTCGGCCGTAAGCTCTTTGGCTCACCGGGCTGGGTCCCTGTAGAGCGACGCGGGAGTCCCGGGTTTGAGCCCCCGACGGTGGGGGGCCGACCTAATGCGAAAAGGGCGCCCGCCTGAGCCCCCGTTGCGTTACAATATAAAGGATCCAGGTGTTTAACTACATGATAGTTTGAATACTGTTTCATTGCCAATGACATTCCTGAATTTGAATTAATTGTTCTGCTACTTGGCTCATGTTTCACTAAATTAAACCATTAGGGTCTTTGTTATATACTACCTATATCACAAGAGGTACACATATAATACCTGGTGCCATATAAAGAATGTAGTAATAACAAAACCCTCAGTAGTCTCATCTGTCCAGGACTACAGAGGTTCGGTTTCTTTAGCCCTTCCAAGACTTTCCTTTAAGACTATAAAAGCTATGAAGTGTCGTAACCACATTTATACACAGTATTCTAAATGAAGACTTATTTTTAAACTGTGAATTTCTAGCCTTTCATACATTTTCTCTCTCAAAATACATTTTACCCAGGAGGTAAAATACTTGCTCTTGTACAAAATCAGGAGGCTGCAAACAACGTCTGACGTAGCTTTTGAGAAAGGGAAAAAAAAGTCCATAACAAGCGTCCATAGAACCTTAGAAGCAGACTATTTCTTCTGCACAACACTGTTCTTTATTATCAAAACCACGTGGACATTAATGAGTCATTATTCTGTGCATCTACACACATGTAGATCATGACTTTTTTAGTCACTAAGAGCGCATGGCCACATTAGACAATTACAAGTTGGAGATGAGCAAAATACGTTTCACGTCCAGTAGAGCTGTACCACAGGATTGTCAGGTTGGTATATCAAATAATAACATCAGCTCATTGGTTTGCATTTTAACTGTCCAGTTTAAAAGTGGTTCAGGTGGGTAGCTAAGTTAGCATGGGTAGGCTGCAAAGGAATAAGTAATAGGTTTATTCCATGCTGAAAAGAGAAGAAAGAGAATACAATTAGAAGAAAACAAGTCTGTTGTTGAGAGAAGGGGGAAGGTGTGAACCAAGTCTCAGGATAATTTTAGCTTCTGATGTAATTCTGCTATGGGAGTTAAGAAACCCAACTTTGAGAATGCAGATGGAGAGATCAGTGTGATCGTGTCCGTTAGAGGTGAAATGAGAAACTGTGGGCTTGGAGAAATTTTTAACCTTCACAGCCCTAACATGTTCTCTGAAGCGGTCTCTGAGTCTCCTTCCTGTTTCCCCAGTGTAGATGGCTGGGCATTTACTGCAATAGATACAGTAAATAAGGTTGCTGGAGGTACAAGATGTCATCTAGGTGATCCGGAATTGTCCTGAGGGGCCTTGAATGAGTGTGCTGTTGGATGTGTACTTGCAGGTGATAAATTGAGCTCTGTTGCAGGGGAAAGTGTCTGGATGATTGCTGAGGGCGGTCAAGAAGGTTAAGCGGATTAGGTGGTCGGCGATATGAGATGATAGGTCAAGAAATGGTCAATAAAAAAGGAACCAATGAAGGGATCATCCTGTAGGATAGGAAAGTTGTCGGTCCTGGGGATAGAGAGCGTGTAAGAGTGGTAGGGAAGCACCAAAGGAATGTGGTTGTTAGGCCAGGAGTTCCTAATCGAGTTGGTAGTCCAAGGGCTGTTTTTGGCTCAGGTAAGGGCCCTGTCAATAACATGGGTGGGCTATCCTCTGTTGATGAAGAAAGAGTGCATTTTGAGTGCTTGCTTCTGGAAATCAATCTTATCATTGCAGAGATGTCATAGCGGAAGGAACTGTGAAAAGGGAAGAGAGTTTTTAGTGTGTTTGTGGTGAAATGATCTGTATAGAAGATAGCTGTGTACAGCTATCTGAGTCTATGGGTATGTAATAGACCGAAGTAGAGAATCCGGGATGGTTAATGGATAGGTTTATGTCAAGAAACGGAAGACTAGCAGAGAATATGTTAACTGTATATTTGAGAGACAGGTTGGTGAAGTTGGTGAAGTGATGCAGAAAGTGCTCTAGCTGGTCATTAGAGCATGTGGCAGCATAACACAGTCATCAAGGTATCGCTTGTAGAGGTCCAGGACAAAGCCTGGGAGTGCCTGAGTTTCACCTTAGGTGAGGTTAGACCTGTGTTTACTGGGTATAGAAAGGGTCTTGGGAGCTTGATTGATGCATTAGTTAATGAAGTAATCGACTGGTAGAAAACAGCCGGAGGGGGGAGTCCAACAGCTCTGTTTAGGATTAATATTGTTAATTGCATCAATAACCGGGTTGTTGTCAGCTGCCTGTGAGGAGTCATCAGAAAAATGTGTTCCGAAATGAATCCTGCAGTAAAAGTGGTGAGGTCGACTTGGGTTTGGGGGATTTCCAGCTTCTTGGGGACTGGTACAAACCTGAGGCCTCTCCTAAGAGATCGTTTAGCTTTTTAAAGTGAAAGGTCAGAGGGTATAGTAATGAAAAGGTTAGGATTGGAGGTGGTAGGGGTGTTGGTGGGTGAGGGATCTGATGAGGTTATGTGATCGTCGCAGTTCCGCGCAGGCTCGTGCCCCCCACCGCCCGTTCCGCCCCACACACCTGGGGCGTGAACCTGGGTCTCTGGTGTAGTGCCACAGGGAACCAGCAGCATGAGCTAAAGGAGACCTCCACCAGCCCAGGCAGCTGAGGTCCCTGGTACGTGCAGTGAGGGCGCTGACGTCACAACACTAGCTCCGCTACAGTTAGTTATAAAGGGAAGATGATGTGGAGCTATTAGCGATAAAAAGTCCTTGGCTTCTTTGTTGTTGTCAGAAAGGGTAATCTGTTATTTGAGGGAGAAAATGGTAGAAGTTATTAGTTTCTTAGAAAATTGTTGTAGAAGTCTCTGAGTGATACTCTGGGTGGTGTAGGAATCAAAAGAAAAAGTGTTAAATTTCAGGCGAAATCCTTTAGGAATCATATTATATATGTAAAGATATCTGTAAAGAATAGGAGGTGGTGAGAAAGCCTCGTCTTGGAACAGATCGCTGTGAAGAGACGGAATGCTGGTTTAGCAAGTAGGGTGGCAAGTAGCCCAGGGAGGAAGAGAAGGAACAATGAAGAGATCAAGAAAAAGGGATAGTGTTTTCTTTCTTCTGTTTTCAGCATGGAATAAACCTATTGTAACAAACAGTTCTTTCCGGACCCTATGCGGACGACACAATCCGACGGAGTGGGGAAACACTAGGGAAACGTCATGCAGGAATACGGGGCTGAAGACAGGGGGGCGTGTCCAAGGTGCGCTGGTGCACGGAGGAGGTGTGGCCGAGGCGAACAATCCGACAGAGTAGTCCTTTGGGAATATCCAAAACACAAGGGTAAGTCCAAAACCAGGAGATCCATCAGAACAAAGAATTAAAAACCACGAAGGCCGGGTCGGAACCGGCGGACGGGGAACAGGAACAGGGGGTTAAAACCTTAACGGGACCAGGCGCTTCCAGGTCCCGGACTCGCACGATATGGAAATCAGATGCAGAGACCGGATGAGCGTCAGCGCCTGGTTTTTAAGGTGGGCTGGGAATAGGGAGCAGGTGCACAGAATAAAGTCTCACGTGAAAAGGCTGGAGCACCCTTAAGGAGGGGGGACTATAATCGTGACACCTATTACTTGTTCCTTTGCAGTTTAAAAGTGGTTTGAAAGCGGTTTCAAATTGAGTCTAAGAGATAAGGGAAACAGATGGTGGCCATTGATAAACTGCTTGCTTCTTTGTTCTGAAGTGTGTTACAAGCTACAAGTCTGATTACATATATCACACAATTTTATGTCTTAGATTTTATTTTAAGAAGCTGTTAATTGATTTATATATCTGTCAGCCACATCTGAACTTTGCCGTTTGCACAATCATTTTGAAAGACAAGAGAAATGAACAACACGACCTGCAGTGTGAATGGGACAGCACCTTACCAATACATTTTCACTGCAGTTTATACTGTTGTGATGGTTATTGGTCTGCCGTTCAACGGGATCTCTCTCTGGATTTTCTTGAGAAGATATGGGATGAGGTCTCCTCCTGCTGTTTTCATGACCAATCTGGCTACTGTTGACCTTCTCTTTGTCCTGTCTTTGCCTCTGAGGATCTATTACTATGCCACTTCGAAATGGCCCTTTGGAAAAGTCATGTGTACGATCAGCGAGATGTTGTTCCGATCTAATATTTTTTCCAGCACTTTCTTCATTACCCTGATCAGCGTGGATCGCTTCCTGGCTGTGGTTTATCCTCTGAGGTCCCGGGCAATTCGCACTGTGAGGAAAGCTGGCACGACATGCTTAGCAGTCTGGGTTTTCACCATGATCCTCACCGCCATCTGGGCAAAAAAACACTATGAAAGCCCGGCTAACAATTGTGGTTGTTTTGAGAGTCATTCGGCACAGAACAAAACAAATATATCACCAATGCCTTTGGTATTAGCCATTTTTGTATTTCTTCTGCTTATATGTAATGGATTCTGCACAGTGATGGTTTTGAAAAATCTGCACAAGACACTGACTGGTCAGCTCCTGGCTGAGAAGAAGAAGCTTATGTGGATGTTTTTTCTGAACGTCTTCATGTTTGCTGTATTTTTTGCACCATTTAGCATTGTACTGTTTTTAGCTTTCTATCAAGGCACTGTCAGCAGATTGACTTTGAGGTTTGTAACATGCTTTACCAGTATCAACTTCTGTCTAGATCCAGTCATCTATTATTTCTCTCTAGAGTCTTTCTGGGAAAAGAAAGAAAGTGTGGAGATGGATACAACTCGCACTCAAAATGACGTGAAGATTCATATACTACACACAGCTACTTGAGACAAATGAATGATTATGTACGTTTACTTTGACTTTTTTAAAACCAAAGGACTAAAAATGATGCAAAGTAAGGCAATAGTGTGATTTAGGTATCTTTAATGCCAAATAACATGAATTTATAAGGCATGACATCTTATTTTTTATGTCAAAAATCCATGTTAAATGTGTATTTTTCCTTATTTCAACTTTTCACATACATACTGCATACCGTTAAATGATTTTGAGACATTAATTATTTATAATTAATCTTCCAAGAAGATCATGATCTAATTCAATTAACAATTCTACATTTATATTTGTCTTTGACTAGATGATTTAGGTTGTAAATGTAAGTGTGTTAAACATTTGAATATTTGTAAGACTTTATTTCTATAAGAAAGAGAAACCTTCTGCTAAAGAACCAATATTAAAAATGTTATTTTTATTTATCGTTTTTTGTTTATTTTTGTTTTCCAGAAACAGTTTTTCACTAGCTTCTTCTACTACTCTATAACAATTGCTGTATCCTCACAGATTTTTTGCTTAATCTAGTCATCTATTATCTCTCTATAAAGTATTTCTGCAAAATGAGAAGATGTGCAGTTGGACATAAGTTCCATACAAGAATAGATGATAGATGGGTTATATTAGGCTCCTTTAATGCCATATGACTGAATACTTCACAAATTAAGGCAGACATTTGCATACAATTTATTTTTTTAAGGTATTTTCTTCATTTCATATATCAAAAGTTAACACGTCGTTTAATGATTTGTTCATGTAACTGTCAATATATTTACTGGATTTTTTCTAAAGCATAAAAGAACAGCAAAGGATAAATGTTTTATTATGTGTACTGTATCTATGGGCATTTTATGTAACTTAATGTATTTACATCAAGGGTATGACCAAGGATGGTTTTGTTTTAAACAGATTAAATAAATATTATTTTCAAATAAGTTTTGAGTTTCTTTACAGTATATTCACATGAAGCACATAAAAAGCAAAGCAAAACAAAGCTTTGTCTTCCTAGAAAAATTACATATCTTGTAAGAAAGGTGTTTTTAACATTTCAACTGCTACTGCTGTTAAATTTGTACTGCTGATGTTTGCTAATCCAGTCGACAGATTTATCAGATTCTAAATACAGACTGATCATTAACAGTAGATATACTGTACCGAAGGAATCAGTATGTGCTGGGAGTGATGTTTAGCACACACAAGTGATCAGTCAGGAAGTATGGAAGTATTTTTATTTGCTGAAGTAAATATCAGCTGAAAGTATTAAAAAAGTGGGTTAAACTTTTCGATATTCACCTCAGAGCAGGCTGGCTGTAAACACTGCTGTAGGGTGGAAACACCCAGTCTTACTTCCTGTGCTGTTGTGGTCACAAAAACACACAGTGAGGTGGCTGTAGAATCAAAATGTAACAGTTCTTTAGTTTTAAGTCACTATGATGATACACCATTAAACATTATAGTGTGCATGTAGTCACCAATACAATAAGTAATGGGAAAAATTACTTTTAAAAAGTAATCATTTAAAGTTACTTGAGCAAGGAATTACTTCTGGTAAAATGGTAAGAATTTAGGAAAAAATACTTTAAGAGGTAAATTACTTTGTTGGTAAACACATATTACATAATGTTTCAATAATCTCACAGTCTTTCCAGATATTTCATTGTCACTGTTGGCTTCACAGTGGCATGTCTAACCAAGATTCTTTGCCTTGTGTGGAAGGGTGGCCTGATCTAGCCCTCCTGTTATGTAAAAGACAGCTTTCTATTTTTGATATTCATGCCCAAAATTGGGCGGCTCATTATAACTGTTTATAGAGCAATTATAAAACATATTATCACCTAATGTTGTGTTACACCTTTTAACCAACTTCATTCTTCATCATTATAACAAGTTCTGCATTTTCTTTTTGGAACTTATGGTATATAGACCTCATTTACCTGAAGTTATACTACTGGTTTTTGAGTGACATAAGCACAATGTATGTGTTATTTTGACTACAGTAAAGACCAGAGGAAAACATGTTGAGTGATTATAAAAGTGTAGCCAAGATACTTGTTTTGAAACCATTTCAAATTTTGCAATGGTGCCACATGAACACCAGAAACACATCCGTTGTGTTTCTGGTCAAAACTAACCAAATGATTTTATTTGCAAAGAAAAGACACAGAGTAACAAATTTGTGTTCAAATGACCATTTATTTTACAAACATCACAAATTCAATCAGGTTATAAGATAAAATGAACAGTTCCATTTGTGTGTGTTTTTGTGTGTGTGTGTTCATGCACATGAGTGGCAGTGTGTGGTAATGATGGCGCTTGCCTTGCAAATGTCATGTCAAGTCATTTGCCGAATGCTTTATATCATACTGTGTCACGGGAAGCTGAAGCCTACCTGGCAAGCAACGAGCACAAGACAGGGTACACCCTGGACAGGGCGCCAGTCCATCGCAGGGCCAGTGCAAGCCGATCAGACATGGGGACAATTTGGAGGCCACAGTAAAGGCCGAGGGAGGAAATTTGGCCAAGATCTTATTGTGAATTGCCCGGGGATCTTTAATGACCACTGAGAGTCAGGACCTCGGTTTAACGGCTCATCCGAAAGACTGCACCCACTACGGTAGAGTGTCCCCGCCACTATCAAGGGGGTTTAGGACCAAGCAGCTGCTGGGGAGGTAGAGCCTTCCTGTACATCCCTCACCAAACTGGCTGAGGCTGGTGTGTGGGGAACACGTTAAAAATGTCCTGCTTTGCAACAGCTAAAATTAAACAGACCATTAGAATTATACATGGTTGTCGGTGAAGAAAAAAAAACGTAACAGTTCCAAACGGGGTGCAATGCTGCCACCTATTGACAATAGTTGTACAATGACTTGCTGCCTGGGCATTTAATCTTCTCACATAACCATAAGATCCCGAATAAAACAACCCACTTGAAAGGTGTTGAACTTACTGTGGCAATAAAATCACAGAAAACAGAAGAGTGAAATGAATGGTCAATAGAAAGGATAGAAGTCTCTAAACCAGTATGAAGCCAGGTCTCTGCACCATGAGGCATTTTTGATCAAACATTGCAAATAAACAGACTCACTTAAACAGCATATGAAAAACCTCCGTCTAAAACATTTTTTAACTTGTGATAGAAAATGTAAATTGTGCTCTTATTGTGAAAAAAAACAATAAACTTACTTGTCTAATTCCATCATGAAAACTGCCAAGAAATAAAATCTCTTTCCGTTGCAAGCATAATTAAAACCCCCAGGAGTGCCAGAGTTCCATACTGGTTTCAGATCTGTAAACTTCAGTTGGTTTCTTTTACTTTTCTCTGTCCTCAAAGTTCACCCACAGGGAATTATTCATGGTTTGAATCACACGTGCTTAAATGCCATCTTTCACTTCATCTAATAGCTGTCTATAGGCCCCAAGGTTCTTATTCATCCTTAACAGTAAAGTTTATAGATTTCATATTATAGTTAACTCCCGGTTAGGAATTGTTCCTATACCGGGAGATGTAAACATACATGTTGATGTGGAAAATGACCCCCTTGGTCATTTTCATTACTGTGTATATTGAGACTGATGTTTCAATCAACAAACCTTAGGTCAAACACACCCTTAAAGTCATGCAGTGACCTAGTTATTACACTAGACTGGCACACAGCACTGTACTATTAGTCAGCTGACTGTTATGACTCTCAAACCACTTATATCAGGCCATTATCTTATTAGGTTTGAATTGCAATAGCCCTTTTTGGCCAACAATCAAGTAAAATACATCAGAACAAGTAATAGGTTTATTCCATGCTGAAAAAAAGAAGAAAGAGAACACAACGTTTCGGCCGTGGAGCCTTCTTCAGGTGTCAAATACATCAGTCAAATACATCAGTACATGACTAAACATTCTGTCCATGGTTTAATGACATGAAAGGCTCACGCAAATTAGACTGCCAGAGTTCTGAATGTAAATGGAGAGTGACCATGTTTAAAGTTTTTAAATTGCTCGGACTTGAAAGCACCATGAAGAATAAACAAATTGTATTTTCACCCTTCTCAGTTTACCATTCAGAGAACTGATAACTTGAAAAAAATCCACAATTTCTATACAGTCCTATTAATAATCTTACACATAAATGATTGGATATACTATCACCTGTCAATTCAAATATTATTTGTATAACTTTATGGACTATTTTTGCAAATATCAGGAAGCAAATACTAACAGAAAGTCGTGCTCCCGGGATGTGAAAAGCTAACTACTACTCGCTGCCATTCCTTCATTCTATCCTTCAAAATGGCGCCGATCCAATGGGTGCGTCTCGCATGTAGTTCTCGTTTGTTATTTTCGTGTTACGTGTGCGACCGATAAACAGTCCTAGACCTGAGATTTAGAGCCCTAGATTTCAATTCAGTGGAACTGAAAATACACAGCTTTGCTTCTCAAGCACAGAGCCAACAAGGCCACGAATGCAAGAGGAAGCGGGGTAAGAGAAGTAGCTTGTTAGCCTGCCGGCCCCCTCTGCACAGCATCTTGCTTCCAAATGTACAATGAGATGGACGACCTTCACTCTCGCATCAATACACAGCGCGCCGTGAGAGGCTGGTGCGTCATCTGTTTCGCTGAAACCCAGCATTCCCGATGCCGGTGGATTCACGATTTACAGAGCGGACTGCACAGCTCATTCTTCCGGAGAGGAGAAAGTAGATGGTGCACTCACGTAGAAATTCTCTACAGATTTGCTAATCTAATCTGGAATACCTCACTATGAAATGTCGCATTTTTTAACTTTAATTTTCTACCGAGGGAATTTACGCCTGTTATTATGACCGCTGTGTACATTTACCCGCAAGCTAATGGTGAAGCAGCACTCGGCGAGTTGTACAGCGTCATCAGCAAATATGACAACATGCATCCGGGAGCTGTTTCTATCGCGGCAGGGGACTTTAACCACTGCAAACTTAAAAAAGGTACTACGAAAGTACTTTCAACACGTCTCCATTCCCACTAGAGGCAGTGACACACTGGATAACTGTTACACCAAAATTAAATGAGCATACCGCTCCATTTCATGGTCGCTCCTTCTTCTTGTCTACAAGAGCGCCACCTGCAGTAAAGGCCATGCTGTCGCAGGCTGTTTTTGAAATGACTGGTAATAATAATAATAATAATAAGAATAGCTTACACTTACACATGTAGCACTTTTCTGGATACTCCACTCAAGCTTTACAGGTAATGGGCACTCCCCTCCACCACCATCAATGTGCAGTATCCACCTGGATGATGCGACAGCAGCCATAGTGCACCAGAACACTCACCACACACCAGCTATCAGTGGGGAGGAGAGCAGAGTAATGAAGCCAATTCATAGATGGGGATTATTAGGAGGCCATGATTGGTAAGGGCCAATGGGAAATTTGGCCGGAGTAACACCCCTACTCTTTTCGAGAAACACCCTGGGATTTTTAATGACCAAAGAGAGTCGGGACCTCGGTTTTACGTCTCATCTGAATGACAGCACCTGTTTACAGTATAGTGTCCCTGTCACTATACTGGGGCATTAGGACCCACATGGATTGCAGGGTGAGCGCCCCCTGCTGGCCCCACTAACACCTCTTCCAGCAGTAGCCTTAGTTTTTCCTGGGAGGTCTCCCATTCAGGTACTGACCAGGCTCACACCTGCTTAGCTTCAGTGGGCTGCCAGCTGTGAGTTGCAGAGTGATATGGCTGCTGGCATTACATGAAATGACTGGTGTGTATTCAAGGATTCTTCCACTGGCTCTGTGGCTCTGGCTGGAAGAGCCTTCCAACCTATGGCTGGAAGGTTGTCGGTTCGAATCCCGGCAACTTAAAGGCACATGGGGCAAGTCTTGCAGGCTATCACAAACTATAAAGGCAACACCAGTGGTATTTCCAACATTGATGCATCTCTACCAGATGAGCTGGACACCTTTTATTTCCACTTTGAGGCTCAGAACACAGAGCCTGCTATCAAGGCTTCCAGTGAACCAGGGGACTTTGTGTTACAGCTCTCTAAACATGAGGTGTGTAGAGCCTTTAAGAGAGTGAAAACCCATAAAGCAGCCAGCCCAGGTAGGTCTCCCCTCGTGTACTTAAAGCCTGTGCAGGTCAACTGGAGCTCCCCAAGGCTGCTGTCTCAGTCCTAGGCTGTACTCCTTGTTCACCTACGACTGTACAGCCACTTACAGCACCAGCCACATTATTAAGTTTTCAGATGACAGCACTATTATTGGGTTGATCAACAACAACGATGAATTCAAATACAGAAGTGAGGTGGAGAATCTTACAAGATGGTGTCTGGAGAAAAATCTGGCCCTGAATATCTAAAAGACAAAAGAACTCATTGTGGACTTCAGGAGACCCAACGGGAGTCACGCCCCAATCAGCATCAATGTCACAGCAGTGGAAACTGTCAGCTGGTTCAGGTACCTCAGTTGTGGAGATATCAGCACAGAGGGCTATAGGATGTGATTTGCCATTAATCGGTGAAATTCAAAGCATCCGCTGACGCAATAAAGCCCAGTCCATCATTCAGGATCCCAACCATCCTGGCCACAGACTGTTCTCCCCCCGCACTCTGGCAAGTAGTACGGCACTACTAAAGCCTACCAAAGCAGGGACCACTAAGACACTAGAAAACAGCAATGCCTCAGACTCAATACCCATCTGCACTCTGCACTTTTTGCATGGTCTACTACATATTTATTGTTGCACCACATATTTATTATTCCTGTTTTTATTATTTATTGTGTTTGTAATGTACTGTCGGTATTGTGTGGTGTTGGCTATTGTCCTGAGAGATCACGGTAAATAGGAATTCCAATGTACATGTAAATATGATAATAAACTCCTCTATTCTATTAATCAATCAAAGTTTATTTATCAAATGCAAACAATACAGTGTGCAGCAGTAATTGCTGGCAATGAAATGTCTTTTCTGTGAGCTCAGCAGGGGGAATTAAAAAGCAAATAAAATTAAAAGTTTTAATTTAAAAGTTTTAATAATCAGTAGGAGAGAACACAGGATGACTGTGGGCCTTGAGAATAGACCTGGCCTTCTTAAGACATCTAGCTGAGTAGATATCCTGGATGTTTGGTAGCTCACAGCCCGTAATGAGCTGTGCTGACTTCACCACCCTCTGCAGTATTTTGCGATAGCCAGTCAGGATGCTCTCAATAGTGCACCTGTAGAAGTTGGTCTGGATATGTGATGGCATGCCAAACCTCTTTTCACCACGGTGTTGGTGTGATGAGACCAGATCAAGTGCTCTGTGATGTTAACTCCCAGGAACTTAAAACTTCCGACCCTCTCCACTGCAGTCCCGGTGATGTAGATAAGGTGTGTGACCTCCTCCCTGATGTTTCCTGTAATCCACAATCATCTACTTAGTCTTACTGATGTTCAGATAGAGGTTGCTCTCCTGGAACCATGCTGTCAGGGTTTCAACCTCCTCCCTGTACACAGACTCTTCACCATCTGTAAATTAGTCGTTCTAAAAACTCTGCACACATCCGCTCTGGATATGATCAGTGGGTGTTCACCCTGGGTTACTGGAATCCTCCTGGCTGGATCTGTGTTATTGACCACAAACCAAGCAATGTACATATGGCAATAAACTCCTCTTCTACCCTACTAATTAGAATGCTGAATGATGTGCCTTTGTCTTTGGGCACTGATGAAAGCACCATGTCCCCCAACAGGGACTGTTTTTCTCATTGCCAAAAAAGTTTGCCAATGTTCAGTTGATTGCCTCAAACTGTGGTCTTGTGCCCAGTCACAGTAACACATTTCCCATCTTCTGATATCCCTTCTTGCCTGCACTGGGGTCATAATACTTTTCACACTGAGCACACGTGTCCTGACAATCTGTGACCTCAAGATCAAGAATGCTTGTTCCAAGATGGCAGACCCAGAAAAGCTCAGCTGCTTCACAGAGATATCGCTGATGAAAGAGCTAGCAATGCAGGACCCCAACCTTTGATATCACAGAGGTTGTCCAAGATTTATTGTAACTAATGTGCCACTAAGTCATATCCTGGAGGGGATACAACCATCAGGCCCTAGAAGCCTAGATGTACATTTGTTTTTCTCTCCTTCATACCCACTGCAACAATTCTGTAAAGTGCCCTGTGGCTAACGGTTGCAAAAGAGCTATAGCAACTAAAGTGATTGATTTCAATAATTCAAAATGAAACAAATCAAAACTGGGTTACATTGCTGTGCTAACAGATTGCAAAGTAAAGCAATTGAAAGGACATGGTGATAAACATCAATGGACAATGGAATTCGATTTGACAAACTTTGCAAATCTTTTTGCTTGACATGAGCAAAAACAGATCAATCGATCATATATAGAAGCAGAAAATTTCTGTAAAAATATTAGGCATTTCATTGTCAAATATTAGCTACACCGAAAGATTGGCGTCATTTGGCTAGCGGTTGCCCTGGGAAACCGCCACAGTCTCACGAGGGCTCACGGTTTGCCAGTTCTCTGCTGCTCTGACCGGATCGCTTTTCGTGATCCGTGTTAATTAGCTTATTATTCAATTCCCGCTTTTCTATATACGTAAAGCCATGGGGCCGTTTTGACGGTACTTTGTCATTTTTTCCACGTCACCCCGAATTTCATTAGTACGTCTGACACATTCTCCTATTTTTTTTCCTGCTGAGCTAGACAGTCCTTACTCTGCACATAAGCTGCAGTCTCAAGACTGCCCTGAAACCCGTTTGGTCATTTTTGTTTATTTGGAGGTTCGCTATTCAGTTTCCCCGTACTTTTTTCTGACCCACGGGCTGTGCGGCAGTTTTGGCCTCAAGCCTGCGTTTCACTCTGCGCAGCGGTTTCCCCGCCCCAGCGTCGCCCCGTGCCCCAGTCTCTGCCGCCTCGCCCTGGTCGCTTCACCCTGGCCTTCAGCCAGCCTTCACTCTGCTCATGTCTACAAAATGTCTATCGGCCTCAAGTCTGTCTTTCTAAAGCCGTCCGGCTCCTTTCCCAGGAGACTCTCTCGTCCACGAGACCGTTTCCGACTGGCGGATTGTGTTTGGCAGCAGTCCTGGCTTCCAGCCTCGGCTCTCCGCGTCGCCTGTGCACTAGGTTCAGCTCCTAGCCTGCGTCTTGCATTGCCTGACGTCTCAGATTCATCCCACACTTTCTCCTTTCTCTGGTCACTGCGTAGCTGCAACTACAACTGTTTCTGTTCCTACTCTTACAATCACAGATATGATGTTACTTTCATATACTGTAGGGTTTATCTCCTGATGGAAACTGCTTTAGGGTTGAAGGAAGAGATCCTTAGGCATCCATTATTGAATGACTGTGGGATTACTCTGTATTGGTACTTTTTGCCATCTATAGTCCAAAAGAAATGACAGGCCAGCACCAGTCTGTTGAGCTTCTGACAAGGCAGTTAGAGCACTGGCTGAGAACAATCTGCTTGAGAGAGCCACCAAGCAAAGACTCAGATGTTTTTTTTTTTCTGGTTTGCATGACAATCTGATCAAAGGAAAACAAATATCTTGTTTACGAATGCTATGGTAGTATCTGCAAGATGAGTGTAAAGAGTAAAGCACCTCAGGTGAAAATCGACAGAATGCCAGTACAGGAAAGACAAAATGTTTGGTCTGTTAATTAGAATTTCCTTCAGGTATTTGGGTTATTTTTGTGGGCTGCAATCTGCTAACATTTAAAATGCATACATAAAGAACACCTGCGTACACAACACTGAACATGTCTGCATTTATTTACGTTTAACAACCTTTCTGGATAAACAGGAACTTGTTAAAGAATTTAGAAAATTGATATTTATTTATTTACACAAAAATCTTCTTACTCACAGTCATTCTGCGATGCTGGAGGTAAATGAGCTACACATAATAATAACTACAGTAGTTACCCAACTATCTGCTGCTGAAACTGTCTTGCCAGTACTGCGGTCACACTGCAGTTATATAATCACATGCACTGCAGAAGTACATGATGTCCTCAAACAATATCGAAAAATATTTGATGTATCTGATATCTCCTTAACCCACGACATGGTAAATGATCCATCGGGATAAACAGTGTCTGCAAAACACAGCCTGTTAAAGCATTTTTTGAAGTGTAAAAGAGAGGATGTGATGTGTTGGTGTGTGAGACGGCAGACTTGGTCAGCACAAAGCCAGGACAGTTATAACCATCCTTTGAGAAACCGCATTGAAAAGCATTCTCCGGTGGAAAGGGAATCCTTTTTATCCACATTTTTTTTTTTTAATTTAAAACCTATGGACTTGCACAACAGTCAAATTTTAACTTAAAAAAATGATATCACTGAAAACAAAACAAAATTATTTCCACACAACCTGCACTTACCAAGTACAAAATGTAGGGGACACTTCTGCTAGCTTTAGGTTGCAAGCCCCTGCATAATATTTACATCACACAATCAAAAATGACTGATCCTTGTAAATGAGAACATCACAATATTGATGGGAAAGTTTGGTGCTTACTTTAATGTTTCAGGGTTCTGAGAAACGAGAGCTGGAGTGATTCTACAGGGTCTAATCGTAAAGTACATGTACAGATGACCATTTACATGGGTTTTTCTCATATGAGGACTGGATAAGAAGCCCTCTTTTCATTTATTCCATAAAACTTTTTTTTTTACAACCAAACCCTTTTTAAATGATCAAACAACACATACACATGAAATACAAACATAAACTGCACGTTTACGGTATTTAAGCTGCTCAGTAAATGGGTGAAAAAGTGAGATGAGGGAAGAAACCTGGGGAAGTAATTACCCTGAACACAGAATATTTTGACAGTTTAAAGGAAATGCCACAAAGAATGTTAGATAAATAGCTTATAAAAAGAAATCCAGTAACATCACCGATAGTATATTTGTCAGGCACAGTGGACTAAAACATATAAGAAAGCAACAGGGACAGTAATTAGTTGTCAAATAATGCCAAGACTGTTTGATACATTCTTAGTCTGGCCAAATGTAGGGTGTCAGAAAAATCATCTCTGCTTGGTTGCAGCTCCCACACCCACCTTCTCTTGCAAGTAATGAAAGGCAGCAGGGTGGTGCACAGTAATGTACTTTTTATGAAAGTGTCTCAAAACCACTAGTAACTCCTCCACATTCGCAGAGTAAGACATTACTTTCCACTTCCTGCCACTGTAGTTGCCATATTACAAAAGGGGTTAATGTCTAGTTTTTCCGTTATCTGTCCTCTTAAAAACAATTGGGCTGCAGCACTTTCTTACATGAAGCTTAAAATGCAACCCTTAAAACGCGTCTCTTGAAAAGTCAGTGTCACCTGGCATCTGAAAATGCCAGCTTTTATTGAATCGTTTAATTACAGCATCAGTTTTTGATATGATCCAAAATTCCAAAAGGTATAATGCCTCAGATATACAGTTTTATGCAAAAGTTTGGGCACCCCTGGCCAAATTCCATTTTGTTGATTTTCTAAGTGAAAAGAAGTTAACACAACCTCTGCAGTGAACAAACTTAAACATTTACATGTTTCTGCAGATTTTAATGCACTGTTACTATTCATTTGCTATAAATTCTCTTTTTATGCAGTCCTGTTTTGGTTTCAGCTAAGCCCATATGCTCATCCTTGGTCATGTTACATAGTAATGCAACTTTTTCATTGCTGGAGATGTTTACTAACTGCATACGCTGAGAAAACTCACACACCGTGAGAGGAAACCCCCCCTCTTTCTATTTAAGAGGAACACAGCTCGCAATATTTTTATACAGGCTTTGACCATGATTACGAAAAGACAACTTGAGAACGCAACATGCGTTTTAGATCCTTCACATTTCCGATACCCTCTATTTACAGTGACTTACAGTGTGGTGCTGGTCCTCGGCTTGCCGTTGAATGCTGTGTCCTTGTGGTGCCTCTTCAGGAGATTGAAGCTTCAGTCTGTTCCAGTCGTTTACATGACCAACCTGGCCATCTCGGACCTGCTCTTTGTCCTTTCTCTGCCTCTGAGGATTTACTACTTCAGCACAGCGACCTGGCCTTTTGGACAAATCCTCTGTATGGTACCAGGTACTCTGTTCTCCGTGAACATTTACTCCAGCTCTTTGTTCATTACTCTGATCAGTGTGGATCGCTTCTTGGCTGTTGTTTACCCTCTCAGGTCACGGGCGATTCGCACTACCAAGTTTGCAGCAATAGCTTGTGGATCAGTTTGGGTTTTCATCTTGGGGCTCAGCATCCCCGTTGCTCTGAACCACTCGACGAGCTATGACACGTGCCACAACATCACCCGCTGTTTTGAAAGCTTTTCTCCCAACAGCTGGTATTTTGGTTTCATTATTCTCTGTCTCATCACAGGAGTGGGGATTCTTATACCGTTCGTTATCATCGCAAGCTCGACACTTGTGGTGATATGGAAAATCAGAAATGAAACACACTGCTCAATGCCTGACAACAAAAAAAAGATCACCAGGATGTTTATAGCAAATCTGCTCATGTATGCCTTTTGCTTCATCCCATTTCATGCTGCATTCATTCTTTATGGTTTGTACAAACTGGACATCATTGCATATAACTTTTTAGACATCCAAACAATTACAATGTGCTTTGCTAGTGCAAACAGCTGTCTGGACCCCATCATTTATTATTTTGTTTTGAGAGCCTTTAAGAAACGAAAGGATGACAATTTGGAGCTGAGAACACTGCGAACCTCTGTGTTACAGAGGTAAGATGTGTTTGCTTGAAATCCAAGGCAGCTATTGGCACAATCAAGAGGAAAAGAAGAAAATACAGAGGACGTCATCTTCAAAAACAACATAGACTGGATGTAACACAACAAAAAAGACTTTATTCATACTGTGTCACTGAAACATAAAAGAGGAGCTACCTGCCCTTAGCTTCTGGTTTCAATGGGTCTTAAAAATTAGAAATCTGCATGAGATCTGCGCAAAGTAAGTGTCAGAAACTGAAGCTGTAACCACCCAAAACTAGGTCTTGTTCTTATAACTCACACTTCCTTTTTGTGGTTGACCTTAGTAAGAAATGCAGAATGTCTCTCAATCATTATAATGTTTTTTAAAAACTTTTTTATCACTGTGGAAAGAAAACAGAGCCAAGCATTTCTGAGATTATTTCAGAGGTCATCTCATGTATGAACAATGATGCAAGAGTCCAGACAGAAATCCTGTGTAGGTTTAAAACAATTTTGGTTATTTTAAAAATAATTGAAGCTTGGAAGTTCACAACAATTCAAAACAGTACTTAAAACAGTAAGCCAGCAGCCATATCACCCTGCAACTCACAGCTGTCAGCCCACTGGAGCTCAACAGGTGTGAGCCTGGTTGGTACCTGGATGGGAGACCTCCAGGGAAAAACTAAGGTTGCTGCTGGAAGAGGTGTTAGTGGGGCCAGCAGGGGGCGCTCGCCCTGCGGTCCGTGTGGGTCCTAATGCCCCAGTATAGTGACTGGGACACTATACTGTAAACAGGTGCCGTCCTTTGGATGAGATGTAAAACCAAGGTCCTGACTCTCTGTGGTCATTAAAAATCCCAGGGTGTTTCTTGAAAAGAGTAGGAGTGTAACCCCGGTGTCCTGGCCAAATTTCCCCTTGGTCCTTGCCAATCATCCCCATCTATGAATTTACTTTATTACTCTGTTCTCCCCACTGATAGCTGATGTGTGGTGAGCGTACTGGCGCACTGGGGCTGCACATTGGTGGTGGTGGAGGGGAGTCCACATTACCTGTAGAGCACTTTGAGTGGAGTGTCCAGAAAATCCCTATATAAGTGTAAGCAATTATTAATTATTATTATTAATCAGTATATAACTATATTCCAACATATTAATGTTTTTTAGCTGTAACAAGTTTTAAAAATTGTATTGAAGTTTTTTTGCATCACAGTTTGTCAAACTGTGATGCAAAACTGTTTGCAAAACTGTTTGTTTTAACCATTATAAGGGATTTCATTATTTCAAAATGATGCTGAGTCTAAAGTCTTCTTTCAGTGTTATTTTGCTGAAGATGATTTACATTAAAAAAAAAACCTGTGGAAATCCAATTAGTAAAATTGCAAAGTGAAATAAAAATAAGAATACAATGGAACAAGTAAAGGTTAATTCCATGCTGAAAAGAAACACAATGTTTCGGCTGTGGAGCATTCTACGGATGTCCACAGCCGAAACATTGTGTTTCTTTTCTTTTCAGCATGGAATAAACCTTTACTTGTTATTTTGCAGCCTACGCATGCTGACACAGCTATTTACTTGAACTACATAGAATACAGTGTATCATTTACCAAGATACACACACACGTACTACAGAGACATTACTCTTGTACAGTAAACCTGGCTTGTAGGCTTGTACACAGCCTATTAGTGTAAAATAATGTAACATTTATTTTAAAGTCTTTTGAATTTCTTTAAAAATCTTTGTTTACTGTTCTACTGGCACATGAATTGTGTTCTGTCACTTTTATTAGAACTCCAATGCGGGTTAAATGTGTAGATGGCTGACATCTAAGACATGTTGTGCTCTTCACCTCGCATATTAAAGTTCTGAAGAAGGTTGGACAATCAACTCCTGTTTCAGTAAGAAGGGGCACATGAATTCAAACGCAGCATTTTGAAGATATGAGGTGGAAAGGTTGAGGTGGTGAAAATGTTACCTTTTATGTTCTGTTTTGGTCATCTCACATTTCCAGCCATGTTTGTGGAATAAAAAACAAGAATAGCTAAAAAAAGCATCTGTGTTTTTTGTAACTATGTGTATGGTGTTTTGCACCAATTACCTATGAAATAATAATAATAACAACTTCAGTTCGCTTTATAGGTAATGGGGACTACCCTCCAACCTCCAACTACACACCCCAGCTACAGACTGTATGACCCTCTACCATCTGGAAAACGGTACCAGAGCATTCGGGCCCGGACTACCAGACTCAGAGACAGTTTTTACCCCCACACTATTAAACTATTAAACTCCCAGCCTCTCTCACCTATGATCTGAACCTCACAGTGCCTTCTTTCTTACCAAAAACCCAAACACACATTGAAATCTACCTCTACCTCACATGTCAAGAAGCTCACTCCTCATAATTTCTCTATCCTTTATTTTATTCTGTCGATGCATGTTTTTGCACATCTGATGTTGTTTTGCACATTACCTGTTACCTTTTGTTGTTTTGCACACTGCCTGTTGTCTCTGTCTTTCTTTTATTATACAATTGTATTGTTGGGTTTTTTTGTACTACTTATCGTCTGAGAGCTAGCTAAATAGCATTTCGTTATACCACATACCTGTATATGAGTATAATGACAATAAACTCGAACTTGAACCTCCAGCCCCCACACCTGGATGTGACAGCAGCCAGAGTGCTCCAGCATGCTCACCACACACCAGCTACCAGCAGGGAGGAAAACTTAGCGATGAAGCCAGTTCATAGATGGAAAATATTAGGAGGCCATAACTGGTAAAGGCCAGGACACCAGAACAACACCACTACTCTTTTTGAGAAGTGACCACAGGGAGGCAGGACCTTGGTTTTATATCTCATCCAAAGGATGGCACCTTTTTAAAGCATAGTGTCTCCCTCACTATACTGAGGTATTAGGACCCACACAGACCACAGGGTGAGCACCTCCTACTGGTCCAATTCAGCACCTCCTTTAGCAGCAACCTTGGTTTTTCCCAGGAGGTTTCCCATCCAGGTACTGACCAGGCTCACACCTGCTGAGCTTCAGTAGGTTGTCATTTGTGAGTAGCAGGACAATATGGCTGCTGGCTGTAAGTTCAAAATGCTTAGAAATGTAAGAAATAAAAATTAATACAGAATTAATGTCCTGAATCTTAAACATTTACTTTTTGTATTGTTAAGCTTTCCTCAGTTCAATATTTTATGCAAAGTGTTCTTTAAAAAAAACAGTTTGATACTGCAAGCAGACAATTAGAACATAAATGAATAGGCAAGGAGAAATGTTATCTCACTGTAAACAAAGACACCTCACTACCCCAATCGTTTCATATTATGACTTTGAAATGTACTTTAGCATTTGTGTGTTAGACCAGAGTAAGATAGACTATCCACTGAGCAGTAATGCAGAATTGGCCTGAAGCAGGCAATGTCAAAGAGATGTCCATCATTTAAAAGAAAAGGATTCAGGGGCTAAACCAAGCGGTCTAACCAGATAAGATCCCTGTTCTCAGTGCTGGCTGTGACACTGTTCAACTGTTCGAGTGCTGTGAGGTGTGGTGGCTTGAAAAAGCCAGCATACCCTCAGCTCACTGTGGCCTACAACTAGCCAGATGCCTACAAGCTCGCAGTGCAGTCAGTGAGAGCCGCATAGTGTCTGCAATTAAAGCTGACACTCCTGTATAGCATGTCCAAGACGTGCGTTACATAAAACACCAAAGAGATCTTGGGTAAAGGTGTTTAATCTGAGTACAGGCTGGGCACTATAAACCGGACCTTGCATGTTAGTGCCTTGGTCATGTGATCAGCAATCCCCAGGAAGCAGCTCTGGGGGTCAGACTGTAATAAGTTGCCCAGGGCTCCTTGGCTCATGGTGACACATGGGGACCTCGTGGGGACCTGCTAGCATGCAGTTCAGTCCAAGTAGTGGAATCACTCAAACTGAGAACCGGCTGTTGATTTCTAACTGAGTAAAAGCATAAAGAAATGCTGTGTATACAGTACATATGTTTTTGATTACGTATAAAAATTTTGGATATTGATTCAATGCTTTTGGTGTCATTTTAATTATTCATAATGGACCCCAAAAATACTCAAGTGATTTTGTTGCATAAGCACTAAATCACCTCACTGGTGAGAGTTGCATGGGTACAGATGAAATCTACTAACCTACCGTATGTCATAGAAGGTGAAAAGAAAGCAAAACGCAGCAAGGAACCAGTATTCCCTGTTTATTAATACCTTCATGCTAATTGTATGTTGGAGGCCTCGTCTAAGGACTGTCACTTCCCATCTGGGGTTTTCACAGCTATCAATTTGTAACTGCCTAAAAACAACCTGTTAAAGATAGCCCATGATCTGAAAAATCACAAGTCCCACCAGCTTGCAGACTGCAATCTGATTTCTACCCTTCCTGCAGGCTCATTCTGATGTGAATACATGCTAGCAGGACAATATACATCATGTTGCAAGTGTAACGGTTGGCGGTGGCTCTGTGGCTAAGGATCTGCGCCTGTGGCGCAATCCTACTCCGTTGGGCCCCTGAGCAAGGCTCTTAACCCCAGCTGCTCCAGGGACGCTGTACAATGGCTGACCCTGTGCTCTGACCCCAAGCTTTCCCCCTGTCTGGGAGTCTCATGGAGAGCTAGCCATGATATGCGAAAAGATGTATTCTTAATGCAAGAAATTGTATGTGGCCAATAAAGTGATCTTATCTGTAGGAGAAGTATTTGAGGCTTATGCTGTAGATGCCCTGACAGCCAGACTGGAACTCCAGTGAACATTTTTAGGATAATCTAGGATGACACATGGAATCTAAGATTCAGAAACCAGGATCATAGTAACACTGAGTACACATGCTTGACCAATTTCCATTATCTTCAGAAATTTCCCCACAAATCTTGTAATGGGTAGACTGAGGGTCCAAATACCAGGTGGGGACAATGTGGTTGCACCCATAATAATACTGTATGCTTCATTCAGATCATTCCAGTGAAATGCCTTATGGCAGAAGGCAAGAATAACCTCCTGTAGGGCTCCCTGTCGCACCGCGGATGGATCAGTCTATTGCTGAACATGCTCTTCATTTCCGCAAGCACGTCATAGAGGGGATGGGAGACATTGTCCATGATGGCCTCTAGTTTGGACAACATTCTCCTCTCAGCCACTACCTCCAGGAGGTCCAGGTCAGACCCAATGACAGCTTGCTCTTCTGATGAGTTTATTCAGCCTGTTAGCATCCCCTGCTCTAATCCCAGAGCCCCAGCATACCACCGCATAGAAAATGGCGCTCGCCACCACCGACTGATAAAACATATGTAGCATCTTACTACACACATTGAAGGACCTGAGCCTCCTCCAGAAGTAAAGTCGGCTCTGACTCTTCTTGTAGATGGCCCCTGTGTTCTTAAGCCATTCCAGTCTATCGTCGATGAGCACTCATCTCAAAGGAAATCCAGGTAATAAAAGAGAAAGGAATCAAGACTGTGTGGCAAATCAGGTCAAAAAAGGTCTTGACTAAAACCAGAACCTTCATTGAACATAACCTAATGATAGTATAGCATTCCCTGCTTAAAAATTAGGCTTCTGTAGAATGTGAAGATAATTCTGACACAAAACAATTTGAATTGGGCTAGTAGTTCAACATAAGGAATGTCTACAATGACAGTGTTTTAATTTAATAAAATTGTTTTAGTATTGGCTGTCAGCAATAAAAACAAAATAACTTGTTTTACATATGGCTTGCAGAAGCACCTGTAATTTGTATTTGGAAATCAGTACAAACTCTATAAGCCTACAAGAAGACTGGGTGGTACTCACAACTTGCAGATAACATCAGGCTCAAGGAAATTCAGCCCATGAAAATCATGACACTTCTACAGATTATAAAACACAAACAATGTTGTGCATGATAATGGATCGTTTCAAATCACATTTACAGTACATAACATTCATTTTCAGTTTTCCTTCATAACCAATAAAGCTGAGGAATTCTGTTTCTTTTGATGCTAAAATCCTGTACTGCCATTGCTCATGGAGCTTAATATTAAAATGTGCTTCTAACAGCACTTTTGTGCATGTCATTTAAGCTAGGATACTCACTTGTTATGAAGGTCACTTTCAGAAAACAAGCAAGGCGCTTTGAACTCCAAAAACACCTCACAGATTCTTCCCTCCCCTCCGTCTAGATTAACTGAAATACCCTTCAGTTCAGCGTAGAGTCTTGCCAGACATTTTGGGTGCACATTTGCACGTCTTAACAGCAAATGTACTGCGGAGAGGAGCAGTTAATGGGTTAATCCAATTAGAACATATCTGACACAGTCATATTCTGGGCTATATTCAGAAGATGAAGGAGCAACACTTAATCACCCTGAACTCTGGCATGAAAATTCAGTGTTACATTGAGGGGGTGCAGTATTAACACTAGTTAATGTCCAATATGCCCCAAACATATGCTTTTACAGTCTATCATTTGCCTCTTACGATGTCAAGGCAGATGTCCTCTGCTCAAGCACCAAAATGGCATATGCACTTTCTAAATTCGACATCACAAATGAAATCCGTAAACAAATGACGCGTTTCTTTCCTTTTCTAAAAGAACTGAAAATGCAGGTTTTTCACAAAGCAGGGTCTTTCTTTTTGCAGCTGAATGTTAAGAGGCTTCTTCAGAAGAGAAGGTAATCGAGTTGAGATGCACGAAAGAATCACAAATACTTTTAAATGCATCCACCTTTTTTATACATAATCCACATCGTCTAAATATCTTAACAGTTCAGTAAAACAAGAAGTCTCAAATATGGAAGCGCAGCAGATAGCAATCAGTTGTCAAAACGTTCTTCAACAATAGTAAAAGTAGGCAGCTGCGTCAGCAAGCGTAGGCTGCAAAGGAACTAGTTAAAGGTTTATTAACATGCTGCAAACAGAAGAAAGAAAACACACAAAGCAAATTGTAGTGAAACTGAATGGGCATGTTGACAATGCATGCATTCATACAAATAACTGCCACTGATAGTGCATTTTAAATACTACATTTCTGTTTGAAGGACCTATACATGCAGTGGTAATGACACCATATGGCTAACCATCTGTCCAGTTTCTGATTTGTGTAAAAAATTTATTAACGTCTGTTCTAAGCCTGCAGCATGCATAGTAGCAGTTTTTTTTTTTGCAACTCTGCTTTTGCAACTCAGAGAACTGAATATACAGTAAGCAATTACTAAGAATGAATTTTGTATCTATAGAATGCATAATTTCTGCTCCATTTTGTAAAGCGATTCTTTTCAACTGCATTTGTATTTGTTTACAAGGTTAGTCTGCTGTCCTGTCACCAAAACCACACATTTCATACACGTCCTGGTTATGCAGAAAATGTATTTCAATTGTATCTGAAGAATGATGAAACAACAGCCTTCCTGAACAGTTGCAGAAACCAAGATGAAGTATAATGATTTAGAAAACTGGTTAAGCCACAAATTAGACTCCAAAATCTCTTCAAACTCAAAGGACTTCACCAATCCATATAAAGTCTATTTGTGTCTCTTTTGCCACGTATGACAGGGAGATCATCCAAACTCTTCATAGAAAATGTCCCAACCTAGAACTGAACCAAGAGCTGTCACTTCATTAGTGAAACACACAGTCCAAGCCAGTAGTATTTACTTCTTTATTAATAGATAGGGATTACTAGCAGACAAAAGTAACAGACGGGTTGAAGGTTTCATATACAGACATTTAATACTAAATTCCCTTACAATAGCAATTACTTTAGTTCATCACTGAACTAAGGCTTTTTTCCCATAGTATTATAAAATGTTCGTACAGTGCAGGATCTGGGGAAACAAACATGCAAACTGAAGAAAACCAAAGACAAAAACAAGTCTTCATGACCAAAAAAAACAGGGATAAAGTGAACATACTCAAAAAATGTACAGGGGAACATTCCCAATATCAGAACCTCAACAAGGAGTGAAACTGGCACTAGTTCTCTAAACTGATGGCTACAGATTTGTAAATGAAAACATGAAACCATTAATGTGGATATAATGCCTGGTTTCTTGCACTAATTAGGTACATGTGGGACTCCATGAACCAGGGTCTTTTGGGCACGTTCAGTACCTTATATGCTGTTGAATGCTCACCTGGTAAAATCAGAAATTTGTTTTACTTTGCTAATGCCCAGCGGATCAAACAGGGCCTGACTAAGTTCCGGTCTTAAGAGGAGGGAGGGAGAGAGAAAAGCGGTGCATTTTGAAAAGTATCAGCACGATAAAATAGGACACTAAAATCACGCAATAAGAAATTGGGGGAAAAAAATGAAGTTGGTCGACTATTCAGAAGCGGTTACAAGGATACATAGAAAGAGGGGGAAAAAACGAAAAAGGAATTAAGGGACGGCAATTATTTACTGTTCAATGGATGCCTTTAGTTTATTGAACGCCACTCTTAACCAAAATAAGTGATTACCAAAGTTTTTTTTTGTGGTAATAAAGATACCAAACATTTCCCTTCAGGACATTTTCTTAGTCAAAGAAAGGATGTTACAACACCTAAAATCCACACTTTATGCACCACTATTGGCTGCCCTCCTCCTTTGACAAAAGCAAATCCCATCAATTCTTTAAAATGTAGCCACATGTTCAGCCAAATGAAAGACGTAACCAATTTTTGTCCCTTATATGTCAGTATAATTTCTTGATATATAATATATATATGGTGATGTAGAACTCCGGATCTAAATATCTAGAAAATCATGCTTGTTTCCCACCATAAGAAAATAATTCTGATGGATTTAATGGGACTAAGACAACTGTATAACAGGTCAATCGAGTTGGAAGAGAAGAAGGACATAGTGTTTTTTTCTTATAAAAATGTGAAAAACCAAAAGAAAAAAATCTAAAAAATAAATTGTGCTCACACAAAAATTAACATTTAACAAAATGTGCTGCAAAATATGCATTGTGAATCTGCACACAGAATAGTCTTATTACTGTCTAAAAAGTGCACTAAGTTTCCTATGAAGGACTTAAAGCAAAGACGAGAAAAAAACAAACAAATGGAACCTTTTTTGGTTCAAATCTGACAGTGTTTAACCCTGGTAGTACAATGCTGGAATCTAACTCCTTGTTAAATTTTACAGCATACTTGTTCAACATACTAAATGTTGCTTCGAAAAATAAAAAAACACTCAAAAATGCCATGTGTGTCTTGTAACAAACTACAAAAAATAGTGAGACAGAAACAAATTCTAAAATAAGACAAACTAAATCAGAGTAGACAGAACTCCCCAAAAACAAGGTACAATACAACGCTTAAAGTGCAGTTAACAAAACACACAAGAGATGGCTACAGTATCAGAGTTTTTTCACATTGGCAAAAGAACCAGCAAGGTGTTAGGCCTTATCGCAGATCACAGTTTCTACCACAAAAGTGTTCTCAAAGTGACGAATCCTGTGGCATTTTTGTACTTCTCGCTTATCAATACCTGCAGAAGAGAAAAGGCAGAAAATTAAAAGAAAGCCAACTGCAAGATACTTTTTTAAACCACCCAGTAAAATAGTCCTCCTCACCACTAACATTTACTAAATATAGATATCTTAAAGCTAAGTCTTTTCAATCCAAATACCCATGATTTAGGAGCAACTACATTTACCAGACCACAAAATTCAAAAGTGAGAAATAGGGTATCTCTGGAGTTTCTTTCATTTTATCCATGAAAAGCCATTTTAACCACAGAAGCTAAAAATGTGACACCATATTCTGCTGCAGTACTGATGTCAGTTTTGAAAATTTACCCAACACTATCGAATACTAACCCTAACTATAACATGAAAAATGATATTTTACAATTCTACTGTGATAAGTATTTGCTTCTTACCTGGAAGGAAATAAACTGAAAAGAATTGGTTTATCATTGAGATCAGCCCCAATTTTAAACAGATGAATGCACGACTGATAGGTTGTGTTACAAAGACAAAGATGACTATTTTGTGTCTTGCACGATTTGCAATTAAATATCAAAGTATACTGTAACAATATACCAGGCTTCTTTAAAAAAACAGCATCAACTCAAGTTCTGCTGATAATTTAGTGATGGTTATTTCCAAATTGCCTGATGGCCCGCACTATGGATTGGGTGAGCAGTTCCTCATTCTCCCTGGTCATAGTCGATAGCAAAACAAAGTTTTAACAAAATTAAAACTTCTGATTTGGCAGAAACCATAAATATCCCAGTTAAGATTTAAATTTGCTGCACAGTCTGTAATCTCAAGTAAGACATTCCTCTTCTCTCCATCTGTGCAAACTTGAAAACACAAAGAGGATGTCTCATTTAGCTGGCTGTACGCTTCAACATTATCTATTGCGCCATCTGGTATGTAAGACTATCAGACTGTGAAAAAGGGTTTGTTGCACTTCTGCAGTTTAGCTCATGTGTTTGTGTCGAGACGATTTGTCATCCCATTACTCATTAGAACACTGGCATCGGTTCAGTCAGATATCACAGGCCTCCTGGTCAGCACTGCTTCAATTAAACAGAATTTACCCTGACAGGCAGTGGTAAGTGCTGGCCTGGTGGTAAGTCTGCCTCAGCAGATTCTCCAAAACAATCAATAAAGATTTCTTACGTCTCCTGCTGCTCCTGCGTTTCAGCCGGTAAGTCTCCTTGCCATTGCACAGACGGTAAATGAAGGCCCCCAGCTGACGCATGTTATGGACCCTCCCAGTGACGACCATTTCCTCCTGGATGATGTACGTCTGTGGCAAGTACGTCCCCTTCTGGAAAGAAGCGGGTACAATCCATTCCATCATGCGTGTTTGTGGGAAACGGCTCCCGAGTTACATGGGTGCTGAGCAGCTCAAATACTTTATAGGGAGGTTATGCTAGAAATGTTCTGGAGTTTTTTCACGTGTTGAGCTCATATGGAGGGTTGTGGGGGAGCCGGAGCCTATCCTGGCAAGCAATTCGCTCAAGGAGGGATACATCCTGCTCAGGACAGCAGTCCATCGCAGAGCTCATAGGCAGTGGGCAGTATATAGTCACAACAACAGTTATCTCTTCCCAACCTAAAATAAATACCAAGCTTGGACTAGAGGGCAAGGACCGCAGACATTTTATTTGTGCACTGTCTCAGAGTAATCCATCCATCTGTTTTCTAACCACTTTATCCAACATGGGGTCGCAGGGAAGCAGGAGTCTCTTGCAGCAAGCAAGTGGCGGAAGGCAGGATACAGCCTGGATGGGACGCCAGTCCATCACAGAGCACCCACAGACACAAACATCTGTGTTTGTGGACAATTTCCCAGAAGCCAATTAACCTGCCAGTATGTCTTTGGACAGTGTGTGGAAACTGGAGCACCTGGAGGAAACCCATGTTTATTCTCCTCATGTTCACAACACGATATACACACATATAGCACCCAAGGAACTGAGCCCAATGGCCTACTGTTGCAAGGCAGCAATTCTATCCACTGCGCCACAGTGCCACGTTATTTCTATACATCATTTATAGCTAGTTTGCTTAGCTGCAATGTTGTCTTAGAGAAATTTTTCTTTGAAATAAAATGTTCCTGTCACTAAACATTCATGCATTTTGAAAACTATGTCTGTACCTTGACATTTATCAGCAGCTCCCAGAGGTTCCGCGGAGGCATCACGATGGTGGTGTTGAGCTCGATGACATAGCACTTGTCCAGTGCAATGTCATGGTAGGCTGTCAGACCCTGCAGGAAGAGAGAGCTGTTCAGGTTGGGCAATCATGGGCAACGCCTTACCAACATAAAAGTCAAAGTTTCCACAGGAAAATACTGCAGATCATTTTAAAAGGAAGCTGTGATGCTACAAAAACAAACATGCAGCTGCAAATCCAAGCTGACTTGAAACGCCCGTACCACAAGGTACTGTGGATGCACCTCTCCGCCAGAGCCTTCCCCACCCACTGGGAGTGCCATGCTAGAGAGCTGGCCCTAGTAGGAGGGGTGGCACATATGTTACAGGCGACCCTGTAGGCTCACAGTCGCCTGGCAGACTACAGGAGCTGCCGTGAAACCAAAAGCCATGGGAATCTGCACCTGCTGAAGCCTACCAGCGGAGCTCAGCCATTTGTGTGCTGCTGTATAGAGGAGCCGGAGACGAGGCGCAGATTCACACCAGCAGTGCTGCAACTTTACATCTTAACTGAGACTGCAGTGCACCACACTACACTCAGATACTCGTTATATCACTTGAAGCCTCCAACTTTCTCACTTTAAAACCCAAGTCTTTGAAAGCTGTAAAAAAAGCAATCTCATGTATATATACCAAGAAGGAAGAGACAGAACACACCACCACCGAGCTCACTTTCCATTCCCAGTCTCTGAAATGAAAATGTCGGTTAAACAAATTGTTACACTGTAGAAGTAAAGACTTTTCAGCAGCCAGCAGAGGAAAAGAAAGGCCAGAGGAGGGCTGGGCGAGAGACTCACCCTGTGAAAGTCGTGGATGATGTCGGCAGGATCGCTTCCTCCGAAGTGAGGCACGGGGACGTTGATCTGCTCGTAGTTGTCGTCGATGTAAATGCCCACGTTCTCTTCCAGCTCCTGACGGCCTCTGAGTGGGGCGTAGACTGAGTCCTCGTACAGCACACGGCAGTGGAACATGTTCTCCTGCGGGACCTGCAGTGCCGCACGGGAAAGAAAGCTCAGGCCCGGCCACGCCATGCCACACCGGGAGGGGAGGGGCGGCATCCCAGTCTCGCAGGCCTCCCCACCAGGGAATTCAAGCTCAAAGGGAAGCAGTCGGCAAGGCTCGGCTTTCAGAAAACTTGTGCAAGACGCCGATGGATACATGCCTAATTGCAACATTCAGAATTTGGGTATTTTGTCCAATTGGCTGTGTATTAAATAAAATCTCTGAAACCGGATGCAGAGAATGTGCAAAATAAACTTCCTTTGATAAATTTCAAAGTAGTAAAGTAGAACTAATGATGCCCTTACAATCGGCTAATGACTCTAATCGACTTTGACTGTGCTGTATCTTGTGCTGACTGCGAGTACCTTTCCAGACTAAGCCACAGAGCACAGAACAGCACCTTGGCTTCACAGTTAACACACCGATCATCAATAGAAACCTGTCACTTATAACTAACATTCACAAAGCGATCACCCGACATATGACAACCCTTTTTTATTTTACTTAACAGACATTACGTAGGTAAATTCACTGTGCTGATTAACGTGTGTCAATGCCACAGTATCTCCCAGGCGTGTAGCAAGACTGCCTACTGGTGCCAACAGTGCAGATTGCGAATCCTGTCTTGAACCAGGCTGAGGGACCCTGTCGCAACCCTCTTGTGCAGCCTGCGAGTTCACAGGTCTCCAAGCCCCAGATACCCAGGGTAAAAATGGATTACACGGACTATAATCATTTGGCTCTTACAGTGTGAAAACTTGTAAATGAGAAGAATCTCATTGAAACCACTGTAGCTGTATGCTGAAGGGTTTGTGGTGCCCTGCGTTAAAAAAGCATAAATAACATGCAAAAAATATCCCCCTACGCAACCATTGCAAAGTCTATATTTCTTAACCCCTCAAAAATGAAACAGAAAGGCACAAAAAAGGCTGGAAAGAGGCCATGCTTACCTGAGCAATGAAGTAGTACCTGTAGACATAGATGGACGCCAGCACAAGACCAGACATAAAGAGCACCAGCCCAAAGGTCAGGCAGCAGAGGCCGTTCAGAGAGGACTTTTTGGGGCGGATGGGAAGAATCAACTCTTCCTGAAAAATCATGAAAACCAAACGGATTATCATATTTGGGAACAGACATGTTAAACGCAGAAGCTCGTGTTTTTTGTCAAACTCCGATATGGAATTCTTTAACCGTGGTCAAATTCAAATTTGATGTTTAATAAGTGACAGATCAAAAAGAAAAACAGGCTGGACATGACTGTACCTTTGCATACGTTCTTAAAGTTGTTGCAAAAGTCTTGCTGTGGTGAAAGGGAACAAATTCCAAAATACCAAAACCAAATAACCACTAATCAAAAAAAATAGTTCCCATTTTCTGAATGGGCTAGTAAATTGAATAATATACTGTAAACCTTTTCTCACACTTTCAAGTGGAAGTTTTATATATAGCACAAAAAGGTCTTTTAACGGTTCTCTGTGGAACTTCAAAGAGTTGAAAGTATTGCATCACTCCAGCAAACTGCATGATTTAAGCTTTGTTACAGAACCAAAAAGCACTGCCTTTCGGTTTCAGGCCCTTGACAAGGTTCAGAAGTGAAGTGCCCAGCCCCTCTGCCTCAAGCAACACAAGCACAACTTATTGTGACTCCTGGCCAATGAGCTGCTTTACATCATAGCTTGCTTAATATATGAATCAACATTTATCTACACCTGTAGGTGTGTGTTCACACTTCGAAACACCACACTCATGATTACCAAGCCTACTGCAGTTGTATCAACCAGCTTCCTATTTTTATAGAGATGGATATTTCATACCCATGCAGCATGTAACGCCCACACAGTCACGCGTTAATACCAAATCCTGCTCCATGGCAAGGTGACCATCTGGGATTCTGTTCCTACTTTCTAAGCTCTGGTTGCAGGGGAAAAACAATCATATATAAAAAAAATTCGATTTCTAGAAAGTAATCAGTTAGACCCAGTGCTTTAAGTAGGGAAAAAAAGAACTGTAGATACTAATTTCGCCAATCTTCCAAAATCTTAATGGTGGTAAATAATGTTCGTAACCAAACAGACCTGTTTATCAGTTGAACGACTGGTAAAAAATAACAGAGATGCCTTGTCTTTCGGGACAAGCTGGAAGGATAGAAATGGCCCTGTCGAGTTACCTTTAAAAAAAGGAAAAACTGATCCTCATGTTCAAGAAGAGCTAAAAATAACTTTCCAGAAAATCAAAATGACTGGATGGAAACAATCTTGAGAATTCTTACTGTTCTTTATCTCAACACAAGGCATTAAAACACAGGATTAACTTGCAACCCTGTACGACTGTGTTCGGTATCATCACAGATTATAATCAAATGTGTTTTGAATTGAACATGATCAGACCATGAACAGAAGTTATTAGGGAATATAGGTCTGTGAACTGTGCACAACAACTGCCAGTACTTCCATATCTGACAGTACCAGCCAGATGCAAAAGCACTGGTTAGGCCTAGGTGTCACTTTTCTCTGAGGGAAACTTCAGTATTAGAAAATACTGACACCTGCTGGTGAATAAATGACCCTGCAATGGCTGTATTAGCTGCTATTTTCTGAAGTCATGACAAAAATGGCAAAGATCCCATGCAAAGACAGTTCACTGCTAATGCTAATTGGTAATGTCTATACAATGACAAATTACTCTGGTATCAACAGAAGTTTCTAAGAAAAAAAACATTTAAGCACATGGGGTTCCAGATTGGCTCAACCAGCAAAGGTGCTTGCTCGGAGTGGAGAACGAGAAGAATCATGGGTTCGAGCCTGGGTTATGTCAAGCGGTACTCGGAACAAGGCAAGATTAGTCAGCCAGGGTCTTGGCACTCAGTAACCCCTGAGGTGCTCGCAGGCTTGTGGTGCTGTTAATAATAATTCATTAAACTTATATAGTGCTTCTTGGACACTCCACTCAAAGCGCCTTACAGGAAACTGGGACTCCTCACAACCACCGCCAACGTGTAGCCTCAACATGGATGACGCAATGGCAGCCAAATTACACGACACATTAGCTGTTAGGGCACAGGATAGCAAAGTAATGAAGCCAGTTCATAGACAAGGATAATTAAGAGGCCATGATTGGTAAGGGCCAGGGGGACACCAGAGTAACACCTCCTACTCTTTTTGAGGGACACCCTGGGATTTTTAGTGACCACGGCGAGTTCTACTTCTCTGTCACTCTGTTGCTTCACTAATCAGTGCCGAACCTCCAGTGAGCCGCTGTGCTGCCTGTGATGTATTAAAAGACAAGTCGCTCAAAGATGGGGCGGCCTGACACTCCCTCAGCCTCCCGGGGTTCACATCGTGACAAAACACGACTCGCTGTTCCAATTCACTGGCCTATAAAAAAAGTAACCCACAATCCTACATCTTTCGAGCTGACAGAAATAGATTTCGTCTTCGGCCATTCCACCCCTTTAGCCGTTTTGAAGGGTGCGAAAGGTAAGTCTAAGGTCCTGCAAGTCACTCCAGCGATCGTTTGGCAGCTCTGTGTGATGACGTGGATACACGACAGCAAAATTTCAACTAGGAAGAATAAATAAGGCATCCTCCTTCAGACCACCAACATAAATCATCGTCAGTAATATTATGTAAATTATTGGCAGGCTGAGAAAAGTGTGAAACTATTTTTGTGCTGCCAAATCAGAAGTCTGCTACATTTTTTTTCATCCTTGGGGAAAAAAACAAGCTTTTTTCTATTACTAATCTGTCTGGAAGGAACACAGGAACAGAACTGACATCACAGAACCGCTGATGTTTTTTTTTTTAAGTTGACACTAAACCTCAAGTGATCCTCCAGCAAAACACGATAAAGTTGTTTCCTGCGTTAAATGCATCATTCATGTAGCTGGAAAAGTTTTATTGGAAAACTAACTTAAAATTGCTTCAGCATTAATGGGGGAAATCGCTCAATCTTCATTTTTGATCATTTCAACCATAAAGTCCATATGACTGAAGGGTCAGTTCCATCTGTATTTTTTACCTGATCACTTCTCTCCGATAAGAAAAAAAAACATTACCTTTCCTATTTGTAATGAAGTTTTGATGACAGCAGATAGATATGACAAAGACAGGCATACTACAGAACATATTTGGGAGACTAGAAATGCCACCATACCCAATCACCTTCTGCAACGCACCACTAAATTAACCATCACAATACATTTCTTTGAATGTCAGGCCATTCCATATTAAAAAGCACCTGACTTCCCTCTGTAGAAAATGTTATTAAGTTAGCAACATAATTCAAGGAAGAAGAAATAAAGTGAATAGCCATTATTTATGTTCCCTATCCTACATCCACTATATAAATGAATGAAAATAGTTTGAGTGCACAAGCTATCAAATTTAATTATGCTCAGTATTATAACAGAATATAGCATGTACGTCTCCTACATTCTAACCACTGTATCCAATAATTAATGTTTAATTCAATTTCAGAGATACAGCTGAGCTCACAAAGTTCCAAATTGAAGAGAATCCATACACAAACGCATTCTGCTCCATAAACAGACAGGCTCTGGAAACACATTCTGGGCTACGCTGTCATGAGCAAAGAAAGCAAGGATAGACCTAAATCCTGATATCAGCTGGTTTTAAACCTGGATGTTTGTGAGCTCAAATGTGCAGATTCAGTGTCGGTGTGCTAAAAAAACAATTAAAACACTTGCCTGCAAGCATAAATGTTATAGTGGAATACCTGTGGCAGAAACAGACTACTTGGCAAAAAGATTACCACTGTCATCAATGCACTCAATATATATCCAAGCTCTAACAGTTTTGTGGAGGTAAAATAAGTGCTTTGGGCAAAACATCAAGCAAATAGTACGCGTCGCTAAAATCTCAAGTGGCATAACTTATATACGGTAATAAAGAAGGATACACATGTAGCTCTGCCCTTGCCAGGATATGATCACACTTGCTCATGGGCTCAGAGAGGACACAGTGCCACACTAGACAGCGCGGACGCTGTCTTGTTTTAAACAGGGGCGACATGCTGGAACTTGGTCACATCGGGATGAGCACGCAGGAGGGGCAGCCAGCGATGCCCTAGACGTGATCAAGGTAGTGCTGTACAGGCAGGCTGTCATCAATCCTTGCAGGTGGAGCTCTCCAGCTACAAGACACTCCTGCCTAGACCATGACACAGGGGACCTTCCCATGCTGTTCCACACTCACCAGCATCCAGCAGGGCTGTGTACACAAAACCTTGAGTCATCCCTGTAGAGGACTTGGCTCCACCGCTAGCAAATCCACATGAGATGACTTAGTCATGCCTCCAACATACTGATGGACCAAAGGCACTGTTATCTTGACATGCGGGGTATATTGATTCCTTTCTTTGTTTATCTTCCCAGATCTTAACTAGGCTCAATGTACCACAGCTCAGTGATAATACCTCATCACCTGCTCCAACCCGCTCTTGCTAATGAAGTGGTTTAGTGCTTATGCAACAGTCCCAAGTCTCTTAACACTTTCAATCAAAATGACATCAAGTATCCAAAATGTGTATACTTTATTTCTTTAAAAAAAACATGCACAAGCACAGTAATACATTTCTTTTAATGCTCAATATATCTATGGGAAAAAACAGACTCTAAGCCATTAAAGAATTGGCTCTACTGAGCTCACTAATTCAATACAGCTTGCAGGGGCAGTGCAGGGTACAGTCTGTTCAAAATCTTCCCTCAGCTTCATATTACAGCTTGCCATACAGCTTCAGAAGGCAAATAGCTTAGGAGCACTGTCAGAAAAGCTCTTTCAGGATGACGCTCAAGTCCTGCGTTTGATTTTGGCAAAATTGTTCGTAATGGAATGGTTATGTAACCTCTATTTTTTTCCTCCGTATTCTCTATAGAGGAATTAAGGTGAATTACGTACTGTATTTTCTTTTCAAAATGCTCAGTGTGATGTAGTTTTCAACTGTGTTTCAATCAGAATTTGAGCCACATTATTGGGCTTTGCTCATATCATTTTGAATTTATACTGAAAAAGCCTCTTCATTCTTTGGATGGCTGTGTACATCTGCACCTTTTCTAAAATGTCATTCTACAATTACCTTTTCTTTTTTTGTACATTGTAAAAAAAAATCAAAGTATCCATTTTGGATATATAATCCTTCAAAGAGCCTGTTGTATTACAGCTAGTGGGAGGTGTGTATACAGAGGCTTTCTGTAATCTATCTATAATTAAAGGTGGGAGTATTTACTTGATCCCACCCTTCAGCCTTGAGAATCATGCACATTGTAAATGCTCGTTAACACTTCAGGGTATTTGCAATTAATTTTGATCTTAAGTGAGGCCATTTTTAAAGATAATAAATTTCATGTCATTAGTGTTTTCAGCATTTCACAACACATCTCCTTTTTAAGGGCAATTAGCAGTCATTATGTCTGGGCTGGATCCCAACATTATAATGAAATTATATGTTGGGATTATATTATTTCATTATAATGAAAAAAACATATCCACTGCTTTCTCAGTGCGGGATGCTCCATGATCTTCATTATAATTTTAAATAATTATTATAAACAACATCCCCAGTGTGTTGGAAAGAATATTGTTGCATCTCACTAGGCAATAATACACTTACAATGCAAGTTAAACAGGCACTGGGAACAGTGATCTGCATGAGAAATAAATCACTCGGGATCTGGTGTCGTTTTGTAACTAGCAAATATAGTATTCTTAATGGTGAAATGAAATTGTACTAAGTTTAAAAGGATGTCACGTGATAGAAAAATAAACAGAAAAGGCCCTACAATGATTATTAACACAACACCAAGTTGAGCACGGCAAAGAAGCAATGTTAAATGTGAGGGGTTAGACCTCCAGTATACATGGTTATATAATGTCCCTCGTCTGATTGTGCACAGTTTTTTACATGTGATTTTATTTGAACAGGTCTTTAGGACATTGAGAGTCTTTATTATCCCCAAGAGGCAAATTGTTTCACAGCAGCAGGCAAAATAAAGAAAAACAAACAATACACATATACAGTACATGCACACAAAAAAATCCAATGTTGTGGCCACAAGAATGAATGAGAACTTGAACCTGTCTGTTTTTAAATGTGGAAATCCCAATCCTGTTTCTGGGGGGAGTCACTGTAATTCATTAAACAAATGGCGTGAATGGTCCTCTAGGAATTTGATATGCTGGACCTGGGACAATCCCGAAGGATCAGCACCAATGACTTCTTGGCACAGTCCGACAACACGGCCCAGTGTGTTCTTACTCCCCAGACTCAGATCCAGGATGACTTGTCTAGGTAGCAGAGGTCACAATTAAATACAGTATCTTGACGTTGACTTATCTGGTTAAACATTATTCAAATATTGCAGATATTTTTATTCTAAATCCAATTAAAGTCCTTCACAGTCACTGGCAAATAATATTCATTGTAAACCACTTTCTTTTCTCGGCTGCCATTACCATGACAACAGTCTACACTGCTTTTGATGTGTTTAGTAACATTAGGCTTGAACACATGGTCCTTGACTATAATCAGAAATTAATACTATATAAAGACAGACAGTCAAACGCCCAATTACTCGGCTGTCAGTTCTAAAAAAAGGCATTGCACACAAAAAATGAGAACAACGGATTCCAGCTCTGAAACAAGCAAACGAGGAAGAACCCAGAAGCTTTGAGGCAGCGGTTTTCATGGTAACCCTTTTGCTTCAGCTCAAGGACTCGAGCTCTGACAACAGCATGGATCCGCAGCCAATAGGAGACAGGGTTACAACATATGAGCAAGCTAATGTACTGTATCAAGGTAGAACATTATTTCCATGATTGAAAATAGAAACTCGAGTCCACGGTGCATGCTGGTATTGCAGGATTCTGCTATGTATTCTGCAGTGGCATTTGCCTCTGTCTGACCAAATACACATTAGCGCTTATTAAATCATTTCACATTTCTAAAAGACTGTATTAAACCATTTAAGAGAACTATAATCAACAACATTATTTTAAAAGTCTTTTGTTATAAAGCGTGACAAAGTAATGCAGGACAAATACCCACAGAAAGGCTCACATTCTCAATGGGTACGTGCTTAAAGAACAGTTAAGAATGAGCCATGAAGGCATCTGTTACTTATAAATGGACCATTTTAGTGATGTACTGTGTAGATTATTGAAAGGCAAAGCTGGGCCAGGGATACGCGATTACCAAATGGAGCCTTTATTTTCAATTTCACTGTATACAGTGCTTCCTTTTAACAAGAACAAACCTTTTTCTTTGCCAACTGGCCTATTATCAGAAGCAGCTACAGCAAGTCCCACATCATATAACCCAGTGTTTAATTTGAATGGTGTCATGTCCTGCTGGCCTTTGAGCCAAGCAGTACCGTGACAGGATCGATCAGAACGACTTTCTTAAGAGGGCCTTCCAATTGGCTCAAGTGTCTGGTGCTTGCCCGAGCCCAGTTTGAGCTCTGAGGTTGCAGGTTCGAGCCAGAATGTGACTTGATCCCTGAAGTGGAGGTACATATTCTTCCCAGCGTCATCTAGAGAAGAACAAGGTCATTCACATAGGGCTGTTGTGGCCTCAGAGACACAGCGACCCCTACTGGTGTATGAAACTGTCAACAAAAGATGTGCTTCATCTCCGTTCGATGATGAACTGCTGCCCCAGGGCTCTGCAGCCCGTGATGTGTGACAAGATTACTGTCTTGAAGGTGGAGTTTACTAACACTCTCTCATTTCAGTGCACAACTGTGCAGTGTGTAGCTGCAACCAGCGACACGACAAACAGTTCCTTATTCCAAAAGACGGGGGGGTTAACAATTACAATCACCAATGTTTTTTTTTAAATAAATGAGTTGTATGACCTGGTGGAACCCAAGTGGGATACATTTAAATTCACCCATCACAGAGGATTTTTCAGATCATGAATCCTAGTGAACCCAGGGGTGGGGGAAAAAAGTAAAAAGTACTTTATTAAAATGCTGTAATTCAAAATTGAGAAAGCATCGTGTAAACACGCTGTAGTAATTAGTCTACTATCAATAAAAATGAACTAAAACAAGAGCAGGAAAATTTAAAACAGACTGATGGAGTGGGAGTGAGAAAACACTTGCAGCTTGTTTCTATTTCTCAAACCATTGAGCCAAGCTGCCTTAGGCCGGGTGATAAATGTGCTGCACTAAGGAATAATCAGAATGTGCATAATTATGGTGAGAGCATATAATCAGGTACTGTATGTTTATTATTGTACTATTGTGTGTATAACTGAGTTTTTAGGATAAGAAATACAAGGAGCATCCTTCCTTGCAAAAGAAAAAGAAACCCAGAATAAGAGGCACTGGTCTTAAAGCACAGTTGGCGATTCCAAAATCAGTGGGCATAAAAAAATGTTTTGGGGAAAAAAAAACTTTAATATCCAATATTGGGTTAAAAGACATTCCCCCTATTTCTCACCCAGGTGGTCCCATGTATCTTTGAAGGCTGACATTTACAGCGGTGAAAATCTGTACAGTAAAAAGATCTAGAAAATCAATCACTGAGCTAGAGCACTGGTTCTCAATTCTGCATCTAGAGTGCTTTCAGCTTTTAATTAAACTGAAAGTGGTCTGTAAGTAATATGAACCCTGTGCTAATTAGAGAAATTCATGACTGCCATGAACCCATTCAACTTAAGCAGAAGGAAAAGCACTTACTCGCTGTGGGTGATGGCCAGTACACGGTCATTTCCACCTGTGTTCATCAATTGATCACTTATTAAGAACTATCTAGTCAAAAAAGGAGCAGTTAGAAAGCTGTGGGGGGGCTGCATTGAGGTCTGTGCTAAGGCAGTTGGAAATATTGTGCTTTTAGGGTATTTTTGCAAAAAATAGTGCAAAAAAAAGTCTAAACCTGTAAGCAGATCAGATACAGATACCAATCAGCACAAGTGATTAAGGGCCCAGAATAACAACCAGCACACACAGTGGTACTACAGAACCAGGATGAGGAATCACTGAGCTACAACATGGCCAAATATTCACAGCCATCCATCTGTCATCAGAAAGCGGTTTATTCCAGGAAAGGCAGGAAAACACCCTGAATGGGTGATACACGCGCAAAGGGACACTTTAGAGATGCCCTCTAACTTCGCCAGCATGTATCTGGAATGTGGAAAGAAACCTGAACACACAGGGAAAATGCCAAACACACACAGACAGAAGGTGCCCCACTCTGCAATCGAACCCAGGACCGGAAGAATGCCAAGGCAGCAGCATTCAACACACCACAGCAGCACGATGCCTTAGTCACCATCATGTTGCAAAATGCCACAGTTATGAAACCTCAACCGAGTATAAGATTTTATATAAAGCATCAAGCCGTCTATTTGCAGTGCTTCCTGTGTGGGTGTAGTTCGGCTGTCTTCAGGTCCCCTGCAGAGAATGACAAGTCTGACTCGTTTCTTCATGAAGGAACTGTTTACTCAGTGTGATTAAAATTGTTACAGACACAAGCTGACATAATGAGGTCTTTGTGAGCTACTTTAATGCTTTATTCACTGCAGTGAGGCTGCTACACTGCAACATTTACACATAATAGTCACAGTAGTTTTTTTTTTACTTCTGCTATACATCCATTTAGGTCACTATGATTGGATATAGTAATACACATAATGTATGCTACAATTTTCAAAAGCTAAGGAAATACTCAAGCAGATTTCACAATGTACAGGACAGAGTATGTCAAGTCTTATGAGTAGGCCCTGCAGCTTTGCTTCAGTTTAAATTGAAAAAATGATTAACAAACGACAACCTGAAAGCAAATGTGCCCACTCCCTTATCTCCCAATAAATCTATTATCCTATAATGAGATGACAGCTGTCCATAAGCCTTGAATCAGATATAAAAGATCAGTATGTGCTTCTTTAAAAGTAACCAGTCTCTTACCGTTCCTCTAGAACCCTTAACACTTACACAAGATCATTTACAGTAAAGATCACGGGAAATTCAACACCCTCAAGAACAAAAACAATGTAATGAGGGCAAATAAATGACGCAACCAGACGTATTTTTGCCCTTTTAGTTTCAAGCTCAGTGTATATTAACCGTTTTCACAGATATCTCGTCACATTAAAAGGGCCAAATGTATGTTGTCAGTAAGACGGGCATTATCACTATTTAAACCAGCAACATTTGTTGACTGCACCTAATTCCGTAAAACGAGCAATGCTCTAAATCCGAGACTGCAAATCAGAGTAAAAACTGCATTTACCATCTGCCATTTTGTCCGCTCTTGCTGTTTCTATTTTTTTTTTCGGTTTGATAACAGTCAATCTCTATTACTTTCCATTTTAAAGATTTTAGTGAGAATAGAGGCGGAGGCAAGCCTAGTCTTTGCAGCCAGGTATAATAATATTTGACAGGGCTAATTTACTTAGTTGTTGCAACTGTTTTTTTTTTCTAGTGTTAAAACGCATTGCCTGTACTAAAGAACATTTGTTTTGTTCTCGCTGTTTGTAAAAGAGCATCAGTCATCACAAAACGTGCGTTCAACCTTATTTTCAAAAGTAATACTTTAAACCATCCTTCCTTTATTTTACATTTTATGTTCGAACCAAATAACATTATTAAATTCAGAGATGAGTGTACTGTTCTAATCTCACCGTGTTTTCGTTTCATAACTCCACTTAATTAAGACGATAAAACAGATTTTATTGAACACAGACGCTCTGCAGTACACCAAACGATTGAAAAAAATGAAAGAAAAAAAAACCCACTCACAATAATTAACTTACATGCGGATGAGGTATGAGAATCTCCGTTTTCTCTCCATCTTTCTCATCCTTCTCGGTTTTCTGGCCAACGGATGGCTGGAAACTGATCTTCACCATGTCTAGCGCCTTCGGTGACCGACCGTTTCGATGAAATTGTTTCTTCGACTGCTGGAGATAAAGGATAATTTAATCTTTCTATCTCTCTCCTCACCTCTCCTCTCCTCTCTCACCCCCTACTTACTAATTCTTGTCTCTAGGTTCGCTTTTGCTTTGATCTACCGGAAGTTTCAGGGTTTTTTTTTTTAAAACAATCCTCTTAAAGAGACAGGGTGTTCAGGAAATGGACCCGAGACTGCGTAGGCGGAGCTGTAGAGCTCTTCCCTGGAAATACTCCATAGATGGAGAGACGGAGAAGAAGCGGGGTTTGTGGAAATCTTACAGCCTTAGGACTTCGCTTTCATTTTATCACACAGGGTTCGTAAATATTAATACGAATAATGCGAACCGCAGTCAGGAATTTCTCTTTCCTAATGATAAATGTTCCCCTTAAGGCTAGATACGTTCATTGAAAAAAAGACAACAATAAGCGTTACCAATTAAAAAAAAAAAGATTAAGGGAAAAAATCCTTTAGGTACGTACACATATGGAGGAGGGATGCCAACCTTAAAAATGGCTTTTGTTCTGATTTACCGACAGTAAACCCGTTTTTACATGTAACAATTGCAATTATATAACTACAGTATTGCTGCTTTCCGCGGCGGGTGTCTGGCAACGGTTGTTTTTTTTTTCTCCCAGGTGGGTCAGAGTATGACGATACATTTCTTCATTTTCACTGCGTTTTTTGCTTGGCTTTATGTAACCAGCGGGCCAGCTCCTTAAAGTACCGGCCTTTGCTTCAGATATTACGGACAGTCTTAAAACGGGACTTTTTTGGCAAACGTCCGTAAACAGAGAGGCGATTGGCGAGTGTGATAGTGGACAGCAGACTGCCGGCACTCCGAGAACTTGGAATCACAATCCAGTTGACAGACTAACCCAGATGACCCACCCACCTGTTTTCATGTGAGCTCAGTGGTCTTAGTTCGGCGATACGTTGGAAGTTGCCTTTTAAATATTGGGTATCATATGTACATCTCCACATTTACAGTAGGAAAATAAACTTTAAAAGGATCACAGCAAGTCACTGGAACAAATATGAGCAGCTTTGTGGTTCCCAGGATCAGGGTTGGGAACCCCTGAACTGTTTTTCTCCACTCTCACAATTGTATACACTTGCGACTTTGCCTAGTTACTGTGGCTATGTCCATATCTCTTTTGTTTTAAAGCTACATGTTCAGTAACCCACTTTTTATACCTGTATTAAACAGAAAATATTAAATTACACACAGAATGGATAGTTCTACTGTAATACTCGACTTTTCATAGATATGAATCGTCTGATACTGTGTGTAGTACTGTATTTTTCAGGCAGGTAGAAAACAAAAGCTGTAAATTACCACTCAACACTGCAACTTCTCCCATTATTCTGGAGCTTCAAAAATGCCTTCACCCCCCACATCACTTCTGCACTCAGATTTAAAAAAAAAGTTAGCCTTGATCCTAGAAATATTTTTAAAGATTTAGGGTTAACTGGTAAAATGAGTTCCCCGTATCCACATCAATACACAGAACAAGCACAAAGCGTCTCATTAGGTGTGATGTATAAATAAAAATAGCTATAACCAGCTATTCTAATATACCATGTTGGCCCATAAATCAAACTTCTAGCTGTTAGGAGTGAGGGAGGACAATTATTCCGGAAATAATTCACTTATGGGCCTTTACTAACAGCTTTTATAGATATGCCTTGGGACAATCATTCTTCAGAAGCTAAGCAGATCCAAAACCTCCACAGCGTAGGTTGCCTGTTTTAAAAGAGAGCCTTAAACGGCAACGAGGTTGGAGGACACCCGGCAGAACACTTTCACACAAATGTGGGCTGAAGCAATGAGTGGTACTTCCACATTTAGGAGAAAAAAAATCATTGGACACCACATTGATAAAAAAAGCGTAATGGAAAGAACACTTCCACCTACGTACAGCTCATTAACATTGCCACATAACAGCAAAATAATTTCACATGGAGTAAAGATTTTAAATCCATTCGAAACAGGCGACGATAACTGGAGTTGCCCCCTTCTCCTCTCTCTGTTCTAGTCACACATTAGCATGGCATTTAGAACACTATCAGCCTGCATATGCGATATATTGCAATTCACCAGAAAAACAGGACACAACAAAGAAAAACAGGATGAAATCAATTTGAATTTATTCAAAATTTATTTTTTGTAGTTGCTGTTGGGACCAGCCAGATTATTGGACAACTGAATAAATGCACTTTTGTACCTCCTGTAGAGTCACATCAATACACTGCAGAGTTCAGTGAAAAGTTAAACTTTTCTCTGAATTTATCCATTCTCCGATTTCTCACCACAGCTTGTAGTATGTAAAAATATTCCAGTACAGCAATTCTGAGAATATCATGCTATATTCAATTCTTCTGTGGAGCATGCTATTTAAATGTGCACTGTGAAATACTTATTCAGATCTTTGCTTTTTTTGCATATTACATACATCATGTTTCAACTGAAATATCTTAGGTTTTAACCTGTACGTTTAAATTTGTTTTACAGGCTTATCTTTCACTACATAATCAGTTTTTGTTCATTTCTGTTAAGATTGTACAACAGAAAAAAAAAATCAATAAATAAGTGTGTTATCAGTTTTATAATTTCAACTGTTAGTATCTTTTCTATTTTTAATAGTAGACTTTTAAAGTCTGGCTTATCAAACATTTCATAAACATCTATTTATTTCCCATGTTGGTTTGAAATAGAAAATGTGCTCCTTATCTTAGAGAGTAATGGAATATTTAATTTTAATGTAAAATTAACATTTCAATTTGAACTGAACACATTTTCTTATTTTTGGAAGTGCTCAAATGTCTTAATACTCCATGCAGTAGATTAAGTATATGTACTGGAATTTTTTACGGTTTTCAATTAGAATGACACATGGAACTGAAAGTCCTTTTTGCCACTGTAAAACACTGACACAGGAGAACTTGAAATACTTTTATTTAGGGACTATTAAAATGATAAAATAAATGATTTGGGCTTCATTTGGGCCTTGTTAGGGATCCAGTTTACTGGGTTCCAGTTTTTATTCACCTATTCTTAATGGCACCCCACAACCTAAGCAAATGCAGATGCTTCACGGTCACTAATTCTGTACCCCTCAAAAGCAAGTCAGCACCCTTTGCAATCTGCAAAAATATTCAATTATATATGCGCAGTCATTTGCAAAAAACAATAGGTTAATAGTTACAGACTAATACCATAACATTCTTCTGCTGTACAAATTTATTAATATCTTAAGAAGTTATGAGCTTTCTAAGGAGTTATGTACATAGGAAACCAGCAAACCTCTGTAATGAAACGTAAAGTCACTGCTATTTCTACTGTTTGAAAATGGATTCAATAAAAATAAACAAAAACCCTTAAAAGATTTCAGGTAATATACTGTCAATCATGACACCTTCAAAAAATACCTAGAAAGCAACAAAAAAAAGGCATATGTACATGTTCGGCCACTTCCCCCCCCCAACTTTCAAGATGTTCTTCTAAACACGTTTTATGAATTTTACCATTTTTTCCCAAACATACATGGTAGCTGCATGTTCCCATCTAATTACATTAAAGCACAATCTTACTTTAAATCAAGGCATAGAATTGCAGCTATATTCATACTGTAATGCACGTGCATTAAGGTTAGCACAGGTCACATGTGCTTAACGCTCGGCAAAAGAAAGCAGGTGCGAGTACACCGACATATCAGATTTTAAAGGCATGCAACCTCTCCATGTTCAGCTGCCAGTACCCTTCTTTTATAAACCCCATGCTACCTAGCGCTGTGCTTCCAGACATCTACGAGAGAGCATTCAAAATATAAAAGATGTCTACTGTGCTGTTTGAATGACAAAATTATTTTAGGAATATGTCCACATCGTGTTCTAATGTGCGATAAAGCAGCATCTATATTTTCTGAAAGTCAAAATAAGATGAAAAAGAAACAAAAAGAACCGTTCATTGAACAGCAGATTAGCAGGAATATTCCTCATGAATTGAATAAGGGTGTTTAATGTTCAATATCTTAACAGCAGCTGCTGATTTGACCGTTTCCATAATTAAATGGAGCTCTAAGCTTCCTGGGGAGCAGGTCTCTTCAAATCCCTGATTTGTTTCACCAAGTAGGTCTTTTCATCGTTGAACTGTTCGTCTTCGGTCCTATCATTCTGGAATTTGCTAAGAAACTCAATAAGTTTTGTCTGGTTCTTCAGCAAAATGTCTAAGATAGGCTGAGTCTTGTTTGGATTGGCTACAAACACCTGTATAAAGAAAGAGAAAAAAAAGTTAGGATTTCCCAATATCAGTGATACATTACATAGTAAGGACAATATCATTAAGTTTGCAGAACTATTAAACATCATCTGAAAACATTGGCATCACTTTGCTTTATGGGGAAATTGTTATTTTTCTGTAAAATGTAGAATCATTTTAAAAATTGATATACAGAGATTTTCTGAAAATAAGGAAAACTGTAAAATAATCTAATACAACTAAGTTAATGTACAATACAACTTTATTTTGCATCAAAATACATTTTTTGTTATGTACACATAAGGTATGAGACCAAAAAGTGCTCTTTTTGGACGAAGTTTTAGAATTGTTGTATGTTTCCACCTTGTGGAAATTGGGGGGAACTGCAGGAGTTAACTGTGTTTTTCACACCATTTGCAATGGCTAAACACCTCTATTTCACAGTGAATCAATAAGTACTTTCTGAAATATTTAATTAGATACAGTTTCAAAATGTGTAATAGCTTTCTTCAAAACACAGTTTTCATGAGAACTGAGAACTGTGCAGAGAAAACTGTCCTACATTCTCCTTGCTACCTTAAAGACATGGAAGGCCTCAAACTGGATGTTGCGACTCTTGTCTCGTAGTAAATTCATCATTAATTTCAGATTCTCCGGTTTGCTGATGTACTTCGTCATGATGGTGAAGTTGTGTCGGTCTAAAAGAAGTTCACCCAGCAACTAGGGAATTTTAAAAACAATTCAGGCAAAGATAGAGAATGCGGATATGTCTATGTAACGCCACCTTAACAAAATTACCGTTTACTATCAGTCCATTAAAATGTCACATACCAACTGTACACAACTTCATTACATTCTCTGAACACACTGCTGTTAACACTCTTAAATTATTATAAATCATTTAAATAATGTCCTTTCATGAAATCTCAAGCTTTTCATAATATAAAGCCAAAACAAATATGTATATACATATTAATAAATAAAACAATTAACAACCATTGTATAACATATAACAGTTTTAAGACAGGAAATGTTAGCACAAGCGGACTAGCAAGATCTAATTTGGGCCGACAGAAGATTCCACAGTCCTGGAGCAACAGAAAAGAAAGCTGTGTCCCAATCGATGAGAGCCTAATTTTGGGATGTGTAGGAATGCCAGAGTTCTAAAAGCGCAAATGTGTACTGTAGGTGTAAAGGGAGTGTTAACATTTCACTGATAGAGACAGAAGCCAAACCACTTAAGCCCTTATAAGGTAAGCAGCATTTGGCATTTTATTCTTAAATTTACAGGGAGTCTGTGCCAGCAAACTAAAACAAATGCTACGGTATGTGCGCATGCATTGCAGTTTTAGTACACATCCCTAATTTAGCTAATTTCTCAATCAGAAATATGCAATCTAGCTTTTATGTTAAAACTAGATTATCTAAAAGCCTTGAGTATAGCAGGGCTGCATTACCTCCATACTTTGTTGCTTCTACTTACAGCAAGAAAGCACACACAGAGCAACACAATTCTATAGTTCTTTAAAGACTGAGATACAGTACACTGAGAAAAAGTAAATGAATCTTGTAACAAGTTCCTTACCTTTAGAGACTGCCTCTTAGTCACATAGTTTTCTGAATGGAGCAGCTTCTCATATTCACTAAAGAACTGTTATACATAAGAAAGGAAAGCATTATATAAGACAATGGAATGACGTATAACAAACAGAATTAGCATTTGACTCCTGTATTGATACACAATGTAATAAAACACTTGCAATTTCAAATATCTGGCCAAAAACGTATTATTCTGAATGGAAACTATGCAATTTCAAATATCTGGCCGAAAACTTATTATTCTGAATGGAAACTATGCAATGTAAGTATAAATACATTACCCTTTAAGACCAGATACAATTTATAGCCATTCCTAAACTTAGTTCTGATAGCAACTTCACCACCAGAAAATGGAAGAAAATGTGTCTTCCGATATTATGCAAGCAAAACGAACATAAAAAACAACCACTTACTCTGTCATAATGCTGTTCCAGAAACTCGGCACTCAGTAGCTTGTGTCTTGTTAGTAAATCCTATAAGAAAATACAGGACTAAAATCAGCCATCCTATCTCATACTGCTATAGTAAATGTACATAAACCGTAATAGGAAATGTATTAAATGTGGTCATGTAATACTACTTTGTCATAGAAAAGGAAACATTTTCTTACTTTAAAAGTGGCAAATGCATCTGAAGCAATATCAAATGTTGACATTTCAACGTATCTGAAGAAGTCGTAGAACTGCTCAGACCATAGGATGATTTTGGCCAATGGTTCATGTCTGATGCACTCCCTTAGCATTATTCCACAATTCAAAGCAATTTCAGGAGATTCATACCTGTGTAAAAAATGAATGCAGAGCTCAGGAAATGAAATTAAGATAAAAAAGAAAAACATCTACACACAGCAAGATGCTTGGCAATATCATTAAGAACACAGAATTTATAAATCAAGGAAAATAATGTTATACAAATACAACGCATTAATAAGATGTAATTTGGAATTCTCTGTTCTGGTCACCACACTGCAGCAGTTACTAGTTGATAAAATGCCTCGGTCATTAAACGTCAAGCTTATTTTATAATAATAATAATAATAATAATAATAATAATAATAATAATAATAATAATTATAATTATTATTATTATAATTATTATTATTATTATAATTGCTTTTCTGGATACTCCACTCTGCTTTACAGGTAATGGGGACTCCCCTCCACAACCACCACCACCAATGTGCAGCATCCACCTGGATGATGCGACGGCAGCCATAGTGCGCCAGAACGCTCACCACACATCAGCTATCGGTGGGGAGGAGAGCAGAGTAATGAAGCCAATTCATAGAGGGGGATTATTAGGAGGCCATGATCGGTAAGGGCCAATGGGAAATTTGGCCAGGACACCAGGGTTACACCCCTACTCTTTTCAAGAAACGCCCTGGGATTTTTAATGACCACAGAGAGTCAGGACCTCGGTTTTACAAATCACAAATAACAGAACAAATGTGAAACTTGTCAGTCTTTCCTTTTAAAAGAATGGAAACTATTTAAAAAAGTGAAAGTACAAGATGTTTTAACACACCCTTTTAACAACATGAACAATATATTCTGTTGGGTACAGATGTATTCTACTGTAGGGGTCCTTGTACCAATTTGTCTTCTGAGAATGTTGTTGAAGATCTGAGCAACATCTTTTTTACCCTGTTTTAAGAAAAAAATAAAACAGAAGAGAAGAATATGAATAAAACTGTGGTTAACCATAAGTGGCATAGTTGTAAGAAATTTATTTTTTCTGGCACAAGTTGAATGTTGCAGAAGCAGTACAGTTTTAGCACATAACTTTTAATATTCTGCAATAAATTAAATGGCTCCTAAATACTTTCATGTACTTTATTTTAATGGTACTGACATTTTAACTGCTTCCCTATTTGTCCAAGCCTAAATGTGGTTACAATGCATCTGAGGAAGGAATAAGTAAGAAACAAAGATCTACTCAGAAATGACACATGAGTTAAAATATAGAAATGGGAAGAGAACATATGAAAACATTCAAAGCCTGAATTCCATCAAATAGAGAAGGAATTCTGACAAAATATCTGATGTATAGCACTTACAAGTTTAGGCATGAAGTCAATTAATACATTTGTTTAACTTTAACTTTAGTTTTAACTTAAACACTACTTTGTAAAAATGTAGCATTATTCAAATATCCATTATTCAAAATGGGCAGCTGCGTCAGCATGCATAGGCTGCAAAGGAACAAAAAGGTTCATTCCATGCTGAAAAGAGAAGAAAAGAAACACGTTTCGGCTGTGGAGACTTCGGGTGTCACCTGAAGAAGGCTCCACAGCCAAAACATTGTTCCTTTTCTTCAATTTCATGGTCACTAAAACATTCTGCATAAAAACATACCAGACAATAATGAAACAATGAATACCTCAATATGCTTAGACATAATTTTAAAAATATTATAATATGCTAATGTTAATATAGAAGTCCTACTTCTTATTAAGGAGATCCCTCATGCAGTATGAACAAAAAGGCATGGAAATGTGGAGTTCTTTAAGTGCAGTTTACCTCAAAGTCGATGAGCTGTAAATCTGCTATTAAAGTGCTAAGAAGGCCGCTGTTGTACAATTCCTGGGCAAGCTGTGCCACAGCTTCTGTCTGAGGCTCCTTCTCATTTGTGCCATACAGGATTTCTTTCATAGCCACAAGATTCTTTGAGACCTCTTCTGTTGCCTAATCACAAAAACAAACAATCGACAAAAAGAATTGGATAAGTAACGATATCAAATACTAACAGAATTTAGATCTAAACAAAATTAAAAGATTTGGCTAACAGAGAAAAAAACAACACTGAAATGTATTTTTAAGACACACAACACTGCATGCGGCCTTTAGGATTCTAGGTTTGGCTTTCAACTCTGAACTGTTCCCACTGTTTTCTAAGAAGTAGACCTCTTGAAAGTTAAAAGAAGTTACATCAAAACACTGACCTTGATGGACCTCATTCTGCTCTCCACATGATTGTTTAATTAAGTTTGCACAAAGGGATAGCTTTCACTTAATTTGATTTAAAATCATGCAATGACAATATTTTTTATGAAGACATCAGACATCAGCGCTCGCAAGAAGGACTGAAAGGCAAAGAAGGGAAACCGATTCTAGGTGTACAGCTGAAATGTAACTAGTTCAAAACATGTTCTGTAGCAGTCTGATGTAACTGATGGTGTAACTCCCAACAGATTTAGAAAGGGAAGATCTTGTTGAATTAGCTTGTTAAAATTATTCAAAGGAAAAACATGAACATTTAACAATAAAGCACACAAATATCGTATTTAAAATTCCATGAGGCTACTGATAACTTACCTCATAAAATGTTTATTTTTTTAATTGAAAACCTCTGAAGTTCAAATTAATGCATGCACATGGATTATTAACAAACAGGAAACAGCAAATCATCTTAAGGGGCATCTAACCGGGCAGATGTAAGCAATGGTGTACTGCGGGATCCACTTTAAGACCACAGCTCTTCCTGATCTATGCCAATGATTTGGACTATTTGTAACCAAATTAGATAAATTAACATATCTAGACATATCTATAATGCATACATAAAATTACACTAATTGTTGGTATGAATACAATCAAAAACACACTCATCAGACATAGGGTCCATCTACCCTCAAAGCTGAATTTTCAGTGACTATATACACCTTTTACTTAAGACTGGGTTTGAAACTGCAGACTTCAAAAGAACAATGAATTCCGTTCAGCTGCATTCATTTAACATTCTTCAAGACAGTCTTCGGAATGTAATGGTTCATTTATCTAGTTAGAGGAGACCAGTTAAACTTCTTAATTTCGCAAAATCTTTTTAAGGTATGCACAAGGTAAGACGGCACTGTTTTGACTGTACCTTTTCTGCCTTTTTGTCCGAGATATCTTGTTTTTCCAAAACGGACATACTGTCCTTCAAGTTTTTCACAATGTCTGCGGGAGACTTGTGAGACTTGCCAAAAGGGAACGGCATGGCTGTCGATAGCAGAGTCCTACTAACAGCACACTGTCCACCTGTGGAAATGGGAGCCCAATAAAACAGACGTTAAGCAAGACGGCATCAAAAACAACAGTCATTGTTAAGGATGAAAAATATTCTATCAGAAAGAACATGTTTACTATATAAAACAGGTATTATTCAAACACAAGAAACATGATGGATTTAGCTTTATTTCCTGATATGTGAAATCTCAAACTATGAACTTTAATCAATTAGCAAAGTTAATTGGAAAAAATAGGCCAACCACAAATGCTTTTTCAACAAATATGAACTTGTGTTGTGGTATCTTCCACTCACAGAAAATGAGTGATTTTCTATCAAAAAAAAACATTTTATATGGCACAATAACATCTTCAACTTATTAATATTTTGAGGAATATGTCTTATTTCAGAAACAAAGTAGAATTTGTTTAACCACCACGGTGTTTGTATAGTGTACTTTTTAAAAAAAAACATTTTAGTAAGCACAGGCTTAAAACATTAGATTTTGTACTGTTCTGTTATGTAACGTATGTTATTCTTCATTAGTGCATTCAATCTCAATTTAAAGAGTTCAGCTGTGGTCAGTTGCCAGGACACAGTTCTACTTATTGTTGTGTAAACTGCCTTTCTCAATAGCAAAACCTCCACAAAAGTTATATTGTAATAAATCAAGTCAACTTGAGACATTTTGATGAGAGCCAATACTGTCGATACTTTTCATTTTTCAAACAATGATTTTAAGTCTAGGACTATATATTTTTTCTTAAACAGTTTCATAACATGAAATCTTTGTTAAATATAGAAGATGAGTATTTTTTCACCACTTTTTAAATTCAGGATGTATAGGCTACATTGCAAAATAGCCTGATTCTACAAAGCACAAAAGAGTGGGTGTTGAACTCTGTCCCTCAAGTCTCTGCTCCTGGTTTGGATTCCAAGGGTTACAGAACATACTAGTAATCAGTTACTTAATATAGGAAGAACAGGGCTTTAATAAATCATCTCATCACATGGTGGTCATTACAATTGAAACCTCATGCCTTACTCCATCCGCAAAACAGAGTTCTATAATTATAGCAGCACTGCAAACATACTGCAAGTAAACAAACTGTGCAAATATTATTGCATTTTGAAAAAACAATCTTGGAGGACACCATACATTATCTGAACAAAATATGAATATCTGACTTGTGAAACATGAGAACTTCAAAATGACAAACTCATAATACAGGATGATATCATGCATCACAAAGAATTATACTTTTCTTTAAAAACAAGCCTCGAATCTCATTTTTGATGCACTGTTTCACACTTGCACCACCTTTTCAAATTCCTTTTGAAATCTCTACACATGGCCTACAAGGAAGACTAACACTCCTTAAAATAAAGAATTACCAAATCACTTATTTCGAAAAACATTAATAAGATTTTATCCAGTAAAATAAGATGAGTCTAACTTAGTGCTTTCCTGGATAACATCAGAGACAGAATGCATCACTTATATAATCTTAAAACACTAATAAACTTACTCTAAAAAAAATACTGGCAAGTGCAAGCTTAGTTATACTGTATGTTTCAGCTTACGGGTGCTTTTAATTTGATATTTCAACATGGCTGGTGCTAGCAGTTCCTCTTACACAACCAGGGCTTGTTCAACAGAGAAGTTTACCTGTGATAAAACCTCCCCTCTACGATTCTATAATGTCTTTGATGAATGCAAGAGCATTTTAAAAAATCATCTTACTATTGCAAGTGACAAGAGGGGGTGGGAACTGAAATTAATTTCTAAATATGGTTAATCTCTGTCTTCACAATGCAAATGTGCCTGCTCATAATTATTAATATTATCTATACAAGGTTCGGCTACACTTTCATTAAAATATATAAAGAACCGGTATTCTTTAAGTCAACATTTCTTTGGTTTAATTACACAGTCCAAAATGTAATGACTGTTGACTGACCAATACATCAAAAATGTTAAGCTGATGTTTTATAGAACTCACTCCCACATCATTACAAGTTGTGAAGTATTCACAATGACCCAACATAAGAGCAGAATGCTTCCACTGAGATTACTCTGGGTATCCCAGTGGATGTTAGCAGCTCATTAATCAATACAGTGACTGCCCAAATCTACAAGTTAGTCAATCATATTTTAAAAACCTGGACTTCCAATATATTCTTTAAATAGCTTGACAGTTTGTATATCAGAAAGCACTTCAATCAACTAGTCTCATCAAGTTGGGAATATCAGGTAAATAATCATGATTTATGCTTATTGTGTTCTCTGTGAATTAATGCTTCTCTGTGAATCGAGACAGCTTTAAAAATCACTCCGAAAAACAGACCTGTATTCCAGGAACCTTCTACAAGCAGGCTACATAGTATCATCACATTCATCCTCATCATCAAATTGATACTGATTTCATTCCCTATTACTCTTCCATAAGGGTCTGTTTAGCAATCCCCTTAAAGACTGCCTGTCACTCGATTCATACTCTCACCAACTTTTCTCATGAATGCGAGTCTGAAATAGTCAGTCAGGGTATGAATGCCTCAGTGTACAAATCCCATAAAAGCGCATAAATATACTGTACTGAAATTACCAAAACTTATTTTGAGTAGCAGTCAACATAGTGGAGTGGTGGTAAAAACCTGGATTCTGTTCTAGGCTGGGTTACCTACTGTTTAGAGTTTGCATATACTTTTTAGGTTTGTAGGAGTTTTGGACAGATGCTCATGTCCTCTCACTGTCCCCAAACATGCTGCCTAGGTTTTCTGTTGACTCTATAAGTTATTCCAATGTGGATGTAACACCTGGGACAAAAACGCACCATAGGTGCCCTATGTTTCTAGAATAAACCCCCAATTGTCAAGTCCTTTACCAGCCATAAAAGGGTTGGTTTCATATTATGCATGGATGGTTTTAAGTAACACAGGAATGCATTACCAAAGACAAGAATTTCCTCAAGCATGCAATTATGCATTTATGGAATACTTTGTAGAAAAACTGCATTTTATTCATACTGCTTTTTGAACATAAAAAACAAAAAACTACTCGAACCCAGTGTGATGGGCCTCAAACACAACTTAGTGCAAAAACAGACCACAGTAGAAAACAGGTAAAATGTCTTCCAATAGGTTCCCAAAAAATACTTCCTTTTAATCTGAGTACTTTCTAAAAGTAATTCCTTATCTACAAGAGCAACATGTACTTACAAAATAATTAACCAAACTGCATTCTTTAGATAATGCAGTACTGGATCTACTATTAAAGATGTAAATGCAAGGATATTCAACATTTGTTTAAAAAGATTTTGCCCAGAATTCTCTCACTGTGCAATTTTTGTATTGACCAGCAGTATCAAAGGCTCACACATTTACAAATGCAACCAATCACACTTATAATAATGTTATTGTATATGATTAATCTTGTAAACTTTAGTGGCAAACTGTTAACCAACTGTTCAGTCTTCTGGGAATATAGAATATATTGTGAATCTTTTAACCAGATAAAACAGATGACAAAATCTTATAATCTTTAATGTTCTTTAAACTCATAGCTGTGCAAGCTGTATGAAGTTAAAGATAAACAACAATCAATTCAGCACCCAAAAGGCATTCTGTAGCTGCGAATTGATTCTCCATTGTTTTCACTGAACCCCTACAGGTCCTGCTTTAAAACATATTACTATGAGCATTATAATGAGGCTATTTTCTGGATAAGGACAGGCAGCAATTAGAATTAAGTTGTGTTTTGGAAAAATAACATACCATTTTTAGGCTAGCAAAACAAAACTGCTTAAAAGATAAACTCATGATAGGTCCAGTGGCTATTTTAACTAAATTTTTGCATGCTTATACACAAGCTGAATCATGTCATGCAAGTTTCACAGAGGTGGTGATAGAGACTGGTTTTCCAAAATGCACAAGACCACTTCTTTACTGTAGCCTCCAACTATATGCTGAAAGTCAGTACACACAGAATTGTACATTCCTACTGTAAAAATGTTGAGACAATTAAACCAGGAATGGCCAACTGTGGAACTCAAAATAGCAACACCCAGTAGTGTTTAACAGATCTGCAAATTACTTAATTAAATAAATCACCTGCTTAAGTGGCCAGCACAATTATTCCAAGCATTTAGAAACAGCTGATATAAGGATGACCCATAAGACCTGCTGGACAGTTGTATATCAAGGTTGACAACCTTGATATTAACTGAGCATTTAACTTATATGGGCTTCATTTTATTTTTACCATTTGTAATGTTCGTATTTAAAGGAACTCTTGTGACATGTTTTTATCTATTGAAAAGATGCGATTCCTCTATAACATCTAATAGCAAATAGAAAAGTATAACTAATGCTCATGATTATAATCACAGTGCCTTAGCAAAATATAAAGCATCCACAAATGTGTGCAGCATCATTCCTGTGTACTTCATAAAGGTCCAATTATCTTTAGATTAATACCCAATACAACATTTTTGCATCATATTTCTGAATGTATACACAGCTAGCTTGGCTTCTTTTACATAAAAAGCTTAGGCTTAATGTGTACAATCTATAGGCGTGTGACAGGATGTTGGTCATACATATGGCATAATGTAATCACTTTGGTCTTCTATTTCAACAAATTAATCTGTTATAACATCAAATCTCTCACTGGATATTTTGCCTTTATCCTTACAGATGGAGGTCATTTATTTCAAGATAATCTCTTCTGCTTCAACGCCTCAGTCAACACAATCAAAAATGTCTTGAGTCAAAAGCTATACGAGCTCCCATTTTAGTTTACAAGTTCTGTGCATTTTGTTATTTTTGTATGAGCTGACATTTACAAAACGGAATAATTATAAGTGTGGTTTTGCTCAAAGGTTATTAAACCCATAAATACCACAACAGCAGAACAACAAGAAACCTCTTATCATTGAGCTCAATTAGTCACTCTATAATATGTAAAGGGGGACAACCACAATTACATTTCAAGTGTAGCACAAAATCATACAGGAACAAGTTATGGAAATGGCATAAACAAATAGAAAGACTAATGACTGCTTCAATAAGATAACACATTAATCTTTGTTATATGCATTTCAAATGACTGTACCACATAAGCTCATTAAAATCAAGCCTTGATAGGTTTTCGTTCTAGAGTGGTATTTAGATAAGACTTGAAAGCAGGATGTCTAAAATGACACACCATTTATTTTAATCGTTTAAACGACATTCCACGTTGTATAAATAGCATGACTTCATTTTGCCTTTGAATACAAAACATACGGCACCTCATTTACTGCTACCAATAGGCAAGACGGACAGAAAGTCGAATTTAGCTTGCTAAACCAATTATTCCTACACCACGGCCTGAACTTTGAACCACGAGTGTTTGGTTTACGCAGATCGCTACATTTTCCTTGCCTGTTACACCCTTTTGCTTCATAGCGTTGCACAACCTCAACTTCAAGCTCAAAAGCAATATGTTACGCGTTCAGTTTTCAGACGGTGGCAGGTAATTTGACAAATATGGCACTGAGTTTTCGTCCAGCCCTAGACAATTACAAATCACAGCGGAAGGTGGTAATCAAAAGATGACCACGTACGCATATAATAAATAAAAAACACTAAAGGAAATGAATACATACGAAGGCTACATAGGTAATGAAGGAGCTATGTGCTGCATGTGCGCAGTATGTACCAGGCTTACCAATCGTGCTCGGTAGTCATTTTAGGGAAAAACAGAAATATACACCTTCAACGCTAAGTTGTTGCACCCTAGCAGGAAAAAAAAAAACACACAAAACAGAAATTGGAGACAAGATGTGACAGTCGTCTCTAAACAGCAGTAGCTGATACTCTGTTATCGGTTTGCTGTGGTTTATTTCACTCCAACAGCTGATTTGCAAATTCGCAACTGTAAGAAAAACAGCCATTTGGTATTGCATCGCCCAGAATCGTTAACTTATATGAATACATCAATCACAACACAGGAAAGTCCCAGCAGTGCACACTGCACCGTGTGCTGGATCCAATCTGACCAGCAGGCCTCAAGCAACCGGGCCTTAAGAAAAAAAAATGCTCTGCTTGTTTAAATCTCCGCACAAAGACAGCACAACTACAGACTGTTACTTTTTCCATCTAAATGATGCGAACACAAACCAGTTTATTCTCCAAAGTGAGGACTCACGGACATAGACCCGCTGCGCTGTTTTTCTTTTTACACCACACAATTTTCCTCTTTTCTCGCCTAAAAGAGCACACTGACAGGCCTGCAAGACGAGAGAGAGAGAGAGAGGGGAAAAAACTTCGCTGTTTGCATGAGATAGTAAATATTACTCTGCAACAAACCTTGCAAACACGACCCGTCTTCCTTGGTCTCCGAGTGTTTTGGAATCGCAGAAGCAAGTGAGGAGAATGGCAGGGGTTGATACCGCCCGGTTTTCCTTAATTTACTGCCCCTCCGTGATTATACTTTTAGTTTATTTCCTAGTTCTCCCTGCAGCTGGATGTAACTGTGCGAATTCTCAGTGCAGTGCTGTTTCTATTTCCGCTGTGATACCGAAAAGGCCGCTCTCTGCTGCCATCGCCCGCCCGCCAGTGTCATAGCAACAACACTGCGCAGCCACCGTGGGGTCTGCGCCGCCAGTCTCTAGTCGAAATGTTTCCTCATTCCTCGAGTACTACGAATGCCAGTATGACCCAGTCCAGCAAACCTTTATTGTTTGCAGGCAGTTGAGGATTTCGATATTTTATTGAACTGTTTAATAGGAAATTTCGAAAAAGAGCATTTATGTACAGTAAATGTATTGGTCATTCTGGGTGAATTTCACATTCATAAATCAAAACGGTCTAATAATACTCCCCTTTTTAGTACTTTTGAGGTGGAGTTGAAACACTAAATTCGATAAAAAAGGCTGAAGCAAGAAAACATTTGATATATGTAAAAAATACCATTTGATCACATAATTTACTTTACCTCCGGCAGTTCATTGTTTTTTTTTTCTGTTTGTGTTTTTTTCTCTTGTACCTGTTTCTGATCCTCTGGTTGTATTTGTAAATTCTTCATACGTTTAATACATTTGTTTAAATTTTTTTTGCATTTTTGTTTTTCATAGGAAACTTAAGATACGTCACTTCCCAAGGCTTTTGTACTTTATTCCGTACAGCAAGACCAGACAGAACGGGATTGGGGTGGAAATGTATTTTTAGAGAACAAGCACAACAAAACCAATGATCAACGATAGTTTTTTTTTTTTACCCTATCGGCGTATTCCCAAACAAGAGTTAATCGAACCATGTTACATACAGTATACAGTATGTAAAGAGACATGACAGAACTATATTGTATGAGAAGCAAATGAGGCCCTACAGTCAAGTAATTAGCATACAACCAGCTAGAAATGAGAAATATCACAGGCCAAAGAAACTTTGTGTAGTTAAATAAACCACCATGATAAGGTGGCTGACAAGAGAGGGAAAATTACTTTAGGCCAATGGGACATTTTTAACGGATTCTGTATTCCCATGTGAATTTTTAACTAGGTGATGATTTCAGTTTCAGAGAAGTATGGGGACAGCCACATATACCTTGTGTACATTAAGCCAACAGAGTGGATCGGTAGAGCTGTAAAGACCAGTAGCAAAACATGAAGAGTAGCTACAAATGGTGTTATTCACAGGAACAAGGTACAATTAGAAGAGCAGTGAGATATAAAACCCCACCCCCCTTTAATCACAAAGTCACAAAGTCACAAACTGTGTGGGACAGCACAGATGCTATCAGGTGCCCTGGCCTTCAGGAATGTGGCATCTAGTCAGACAACTCCAACATTTCACACCTCTCAGAAGCCCGAGAAACAGAGGGCCTGTCTCCCAATAATGCTCAATATGTTTACAGTTTATGTAAATATTTTCTGATATGTCATTTGTTGTTTAATGTCTGTAATATGTCTGTAGATTTTATTTTATTTTTATTTTGTTTCACAGTAATTGTATTATGTGCTTTGGCAACACTGATTGTACCCATCGGTCATGCTAATAAAGCACCTTGAAGTGAACTGAATTGAATCGAATAGTGGTGGAGCCCTGATATGTCTTCTTTGGGCCACGTGAAAGCTAGTTTGTGTGTCAGAAAGGGGAAGGCCAGTGAAAACCTGAAGCTGGTGGCCTGTGGAACCATTTATCTTCTGCAAAGTACATCAGCTTTCTCTAGGCTGCTGCTGCCTTGGTTCTAATACCCATACAATGCAGAGATGGAGAAGAATAAGCCAGGCAGATCACTGGATCTGATAGCATTTGACCATGTCAGTGAGCCTCTATTGATTTACAGTATCTGGGAAAAAAATATTTTAAATCTTGTGGTTGGCCAGCAATAAATTTAAATTCTTCTGCCTTGAAATATTTTTTTTCACATTAGCAGTTAAGGTGTATATAATGTAAGTATATAATGTGTAATTTATACAATCTTAATTACCAGAGTAAAGATTCCAAATAGAACTAACACTAGAGTTACGACTTAACCTTGGATAGGTGCTTTGGCTGTGTCTACTTCTAGGGTTTTAGGTAGGGTTAAAGCTGTGGTAAGGGTTTAGCTTATGGTCATGACTGAGGTTCCCCAGAAAGCTAAAACTAGACTAAGGGTTAAGGAAAAAGATAGATTTGGCATTAGGTTTTCAGAAAGAATCACTTAATTTCCTTGAGAAAATTGCCCAGTTGTAATTTCTGGGGCTCTGAGGGTGAGTGTTAGCTCTGAGCAGGTTGACTCTACAGTGGGCTCTACAGTACTCCTTCTCCCCTGCATACCAGCTTCTGGGTTAGCTCAGAGATTCACTGTTGCCTCATCTAGACTCAGCTTGGTTCATATCAGGGCTTTCATTGTGGGTTTGTGGGATTTTTTGGGGCTATAGTTAGAGTTAGGTTTAAATGTAGAGTTAGGCCTTGGACTAGCACTAATATTGGGACTTAATTGTCCCAAAAATCACCACTGACCACTATTTTGTTCAACTACAATGCCGTGTCTACACACAAGATGGCGCTCGAACTCTGAATTTATCTTATTGAAAAGGGAGCATAGAAGCAGTAAAGGAACTGGGCCTATCTTTAATGTTTAATTCTTTTTTTTTATAATGTGTGCGTTTAACGTATGGTATTTGAGTTTTATATGATGTGTGATCTGAGTAAAGTAACCTAACAGTTTTATACACTGTTTGAAGACATTTTCAGTATATTTGGAATCCATTATAATTCCAAATATCCAATAATATTTGGGCGATAATTGTAATCCAACAGAATCATTACAATTGAATTTATTATGAGTCATAGTTTGGAATGATCGGTCAGGAGACCACCTGTTTCTAAAAATTGAGAACAACATGATGAATTCAGCAAGTGATCCATTTAGCTAAGAGATCACAGGACTGAAGGGAACTCATAGTTTGTGTCAAATAAATTAGAGATTCCGCAATATATAAAAACACCTTTTTAATTAATCTCAGAGTTTCAACTCTTTAGATATTGGTAGTTTAATGCTGACATATAAAATTTGCTGAATTTGGGCCTCCACAGGTTCAGGGTACTAGAGCCCTGCTATATGTGAACCAGGTACCCCAGAGGTGCACAAGTTTTGAAAGACCAAAAAGCTTCTGGATTTGTTTCTGCCTAAACTCTTAATGGCCTCGATGAACTCATTATTTCCCTCATCGGACAATGTGAAGCCGTTCCTTGTTCTTAAGAAACTGGAGACGGAGACCTGTAAAATCTGTTGAATTTTGAGGACAGGAGATGGCCATCCCTGAAATATACAGTAATTTCTGTGGGTTCAGCGACTAAGTTAACATTTTCCCAGTCTTTGAATTTTTAAATGAGAAAGTATTCATGTAATAGACTGAACAGTAACGATGCATTACGATTTTGAAATTACAATTTTATCAATTTCACTAGACAACATTTTTATATCATGCTCAACATATTTGTAAACGTAATATTTTTTTGGAAAACAAAAACGTATTTCTTTTTCTCCCTCTACCATACAGTGCACATCCATGGACACATTGAAACAACAAATACACATATTTCTTAGCTTTTAGTCTAGAAATTCATGTCTAGATCATCTTCCCCGAACCGCCTGTGCAGTTTCTCTCCCCCCACTGCCTCAGCGCGGACCTCCTGACTCGCCGTCAGCGCCACGGTACAGCGCATCGCCCTGAACTGTGTTTACCATGTCAGGGATTAATTAACTGAAACTGAACCTAGAGTCGGCAAGACAGGAAAAAACAACAGCGTGACGATTACGTCCAACCCGATTAGTAACCCAGAGGTGGACAGGGCACGGATCTGAAAGAAACGGTGGGCGGAGAGGCACATTGTTGCTCCGCCATTCCCAAGCGAATTCGTAGGTATGAAGACGCGTGGCCAGATGGTAAAGAAGTGTCCACAATCCTCAGCTTCCTGTCGCAGACTTTGTATAAAACAAAAACGATGTTTTGACTTGAATGCCTGCTGCTTCGACACAGATCCGCCTATGCTGTTCAGTCGGGGATCGCTCTTCTGTAACGCGTAATTATTCTTCTCCCAAGTTCTCAGTGGTGCGCAAGTTCTGTCCTGGGTGGCCAGAAGGTTTCTGAATTTCCTATTCATCCTCACATTTTCTATCTACTTCATCCAATATAGGATCGTGGGAGAGCCGGAGCATATCCCCTGTAAGCAACAGGCTCGAGTCAGGATAGACCCTGGATGGGATGCCAGTCCAACACGAGGCACACACAGCCACACATTAACACCACTAGGGTCAGTCTTCCTACAAGCAAATGAACCTACCAGCATGCCTGGTGGAGCGGTGGCTCTGTGCCTGCAGCTGGAAGGTTGCTGGTTCAAATCCCACAGCCGCCAGAGGAATCCTACTCTGCTGGGCTCCTGAGCAAGGCCCTTCACTCCAACTGCTCCAGGGGTGCTGTACAATGGCTGACCCTGCACTCTGACCCCAAGCTTCTCTCCCTGTCTGTGTGTCTCATGGAGAGCAAGCTGGGGTATGCAAAAAGATCATTCCTAATGATCTTTTAAGGGTTAATAAAGTGATGTTATTGATAAAAAAATGCCTTTAGTCTGGTGGAAACCCACATGAACAAAGTGAGAACATACAAACTCCACGCAGACAGCACCCCAGAAACTGAACCCTGGACCTCAGCTCTGCGAGGTAGCAATGCTGACTACTGCACCACCATGCCATCCAGTTTCTGGATTTCTTCTAGTTGGAGAACTAGAGTCCAGCAGATCTTGCTGGACACCCGTCTATCATCAATCTGTAGACCTGGAACACGAGTTCCACGTTTTGTTTCATTTGCAGTAAGTAAATCAGTTCAGTTAAGTCGGGAATAGTTATTTGCAATATTTGAGCTATTGCTATTTATTTTTTCCAAGGAACATCTTAATGGAACAATTTGACTGCTGAAGTGGTCAATGAGCGTGCACCGAGTCTCTTCAGGGGTTAAGAGTGACCTATACAGACCTCTAGACTGTAGCTCGACAGAAGCAGGATTGACCAGGCCTGTCCTGACATGGCCTTGAGGAATAATCCGGCTGATCAGGGGGTGAACGGAACTTCGAGGAGTATTCTGCAGGTCTTCTGAAATATATATTAACTTCTCGTCTTAAAATATGACCCGAAACCACAATCTATCGTGGACCATTACTGTGTGAAATCAATAGACATTTATTAGCTCCTTAAACTACTTTTTTTTAAGATGCTGAAATTCTTCTTGTTTTATTGCTAATGAGGGCTACAAGTCAATTAGGCACCGTTGTAATACGAAAGGGCGTTTGAATTGCCTTTTTAAAAGGGGGTAAATGGATCACATTATTCGCGCTTGTGCTGCTCCTTAAAATGCTTTTCGTTAAACTTGTCAAATACTGTACACTGCCCTCATTCTTCTTGAATTATTGTTCAAAAGTATGTTTTTTTTGCGCAAGTATCGTGGTGCTTTGCTACGTAAGACAGCTTATAAGTACTCGGCCGCTTTGAGTATATTTAACATTTCTATCCTTAGCTCAAACCGTACTCCTGACCACTACCCCTGTCCCTTAATCTGCCTGTACTCTAAAAATATTTTATATTGGTTGGTAAAACATATCCAGCGTAAATGAAGCACAAATCAGGATTTAAGAATACTGTTTGTTCATTATTTTAAAAAAAACCCTGAAAAGGATCACTTTGAAGCGAAAGTTCTCCACTACTTTCAGGATTTAACGTTAATAGCTATACTCAAACTAGAAAAGTGTGGCTCTGTGGTTAAGGATCTGCGCCTGTAGCTGTAAAGTTGCCGGTTCAAATCCCACAGCTAGCAGAGAAATCCTACTCTGTTGGGCCCTTGAGCAAGGCCCTGAACCCCAACTGCTCCAGGGGTGCTGTACAAGCTCTGACCCCAAGCTTCTCTCCCTGTTAGTGTCGCATGGAGAGCAAGCTGGGGTATGCGAAAAGACAGATTCCTAATGCAAGAAATTGTAAAGGGTTAGTAAAGTAATGTTAAAACCCATATTCATAGCAGGATTAGCCTAACTACCGTGCAAATACAACATATAGGCACTTTATATTTCATGCGTAAATGAACCAACGTTCAGAATGTAGGGGAGATGCCTCTCATTAGCCCGTCAGAAACTTTGCTTTTCCGCTTCTGTGGGGCTCGACTGGGGACAAAGCAGGAATGTATCCCAATTGTTCTGCAGGACGCTTTCTGGATCTGACTGCGTGCGAGTCGCGTGGCCAGATGTCTAGCTGTTCATTGTGCTATCCGCCTCCCTCAGTTGGCATGCTTTTCAATCCCTGTTAAGTCCTTTTTAGTGCTGCAAATCAACCTCTTCTCCTTGGACTTAATACATCACCAGAGGGTGCTCTCGAAAAAAAAAAATGAGTTGTCTTTTCTCTTTTACGAATCGTGATTTACAGGTATTTTGGAAAGCCGCGACGGTTTCTCCAACAAAAGCGAAGCACGTGACGTCCGCCACCTGCCTGCCGTCCAGTGCTCTCTGTGTCGCCAAACCCGCCATTTGTGTCTCGCTGCTCCGTGTAATTTGGACCGTTCCAAAAAAAATAAATACAGCACGTGCCTTCTTGCCTACTTAACAAGCACGTGTCATTCGGGAATTTAGGATGCCGATTTCTTTACAGATCAGCTTTTTAACTTTTTAAAACCATATATATATCTATCGGGGCATAATTATTTGTGAAACTGTCGTTAATTCCATCATATCAGCGGTCATTCTCGTCAAAAACATAATTTTGTATATTCTTATACAGTCAATTCAAGCATAGTTGGCTTGATTTCTTTTGACGGTGTTAGTATGTCGAAGCATACACTGTCGCATGTTGTAATATCGCGGGTTCCTGCTTAGGTCTGTGATCTGTAGCAAAACTTTAGGTCAGTAAAATAGGTGCATTTTACTACTCACAACTAACTGCTAAATCACACAGCAATCGAAGCGGCTCCATTAAAGCCCACCGCAAAACGTCGGTGGGGGTGCTCGTGCGGCATTCACAAGGTGCATGTTGTTAGAATAGGAAGAGAACAAAACAGTAATTAACTCGTCTGTAAAACAATTAGCTCCCCTAATGGACCGCGTTTTCAAGGAGTAAAGTGGGCGTCGTATTCGCTGTTTTGGGTATCGTGTAATTAAGGCATTTCAGGTCCCATAAGAACAAGCTGGGCAAATATCAGAAACAGGAAAATGCGGCGCCTTCAACGACATATGTTTCGAGTATACTCTGGTTCAGACAGGGCTGGCTCTACAGTGTATTTTCCTGTAGCAAAGCTGTTGCAAATCTTTGAAGCGTGAGAAGGAAGGGTGGGGTGTACGGGTTTTTTTTTTCGGGGGGTGAAATGTGAAATTCTGCGTTACTTTATCCTATAAAGAACAATCGAGCCGTCTAATTGCAGAGGAATGCGGCGTGCTTCCTGAATAGAGCCTCTGCCACATGGGCTAGCATTGTAATGGCCGCAGCACCTGTCGCTGCCCAGAGCACGGATTGCGGTTACCTGCACCTGCCTCTCACGACTCGCGAAACCCCCTTCCGTCCTAGCGGGTGTGGAGAGCTCCAAGAGAGCCTCTGAGCTTGCTGTCCACTGCTCCGCGGGGTCATTCAATTCTTCACGGTTATTAGATTTGAGTGAATATAGGCCATTGTTCCGCGGAGTTTCCCACGTTCCAGGATTCGCCTGGCAGTCGCGTGTCTTAAGTCAAACAGAGCTGTTGCCATGAATTCCAAAAGAAACTATTTTTTAAGAAGGACATCTGCCGACAGCTCATATACCGACATCTGCCGTGCTTTCTCCCCAACCTGCTTCTTTGTGGTGATCCCAGCCACGTTTCACGTTTTCGCAGCACAAATAAAAAGCAGAATGTTTACTAAAAATATCTTCTTTTTTTCGTAAAAAGACCCAATTTAAGAATCCATTATTATTATTATTATTATTATTATTATTATTATTATTATTATTATTATTATTATTTTCTAAGCTAATACCGTTGTACCGGGGTTTTAATCCTCTGTAGTCTATTTTTGTAATTATTCAAAGTCATCTTTAGTAATGAGGTGTGGTATCCGAATTTGTATCGTTTTCTGTTTCCGTTTTTGGCAAATTAAATATTATCACGTAAACCTGCATATTGCTGCAAATTTTAAATATTGTTAAAATAAAAACATAAACCTGTACCCAAAAATGGTATCTTTCAAATTCGACTAAAGGAAAACAATTTAAGTATACTACTGATGTATCACCTATACACAGAGTTTAAACAGTTGTACAAAGGAATCCGGACAGCGTAGTTACATTAGGTTCGCAAAACAAAATGTAAACCGACGATAACCTTTCATTCTGTCCTAATCTAAACATTTTAATTGTCAGGACAATGCATCTTAAAAAAATGTTCTTTTAAGCGAGGATGGCCGGCGTTTCAAGAACTCGCTGAACTCATTTTTGTTTATCACACGTGGGATACGCGCACCTGGAACGAGATGTTATTGGGGACTAAATGAGGTCATGTCTGTTCGGGGCTTTTTGACGAGAAACGAGGTTTATGACACCTCTTACGTCACAAAAAGCAAGTGCATTTTTTAGGCTGTCCCTGTCTTTGATGCTCGCATTAGTTCATACCCTTCAGTGTGACGAGCACCTCTTTTGAGTTCTCCGTTAGACTCATTTGAGAATTTAGCCAAATAAGCACAGCAGCCCTCGGAGCCACTGAACTTATTGACCCATCATCTGCCACTGTAAAAAAAAAAAAGCAACCCTACCCTCATTTTCCATGGCCTACAAATGGGCAACATAGGGTGTTAAATGATGGACATGAGGGGATATTAAGTACCACTACAAGGGTTAGGTTTTGCCTTTTTCAGGTATTGTCGTCTCAGTTCATTCGAATACAAAACCCTTAATGTCCCAGGTGTAACAGAAGTAATAGCAGACTCTTGTTTCTCCCTGGGAACGTCACCCTTCGCATCCGAGCCTCCATGTGACCTGCTTTAAGGGAGAAGAGAGTTTCGCTGGGGTGCAGGTTTCTAGGCTGGACATCTGTCGCTTCTTTTGGGCGGGCAAGTTCGCTATTGAAAAGAAGCAGTGACCTGTCGGGCTTGATTGATGGGAGGGAGCCTCTGGGATCGCCCCCTTGTGTGGGAAAATAACGCAGCCAAGGAGCGCTCTCTTTCACATGCTAATAGATCTGTATAAATAGAGGGACTCCGGAGCGCGGAGGCCTCAAAGATACTCCAGTTTTCAAAACAGAAAGATCGCACGCCCGAAGGACATGGCTGCCACCACGATGGCACACAACGTGGAAAAGCTTTCCAGTGCTAAAGCAGAGAGGAAGGTAGGGCTGAGGGAAATCAGGAAAGAATTCAGTCGGCAGCATAGGATTCTGCGTTTAATATGAGCATCTTGGGGATTTATTTTAATTATATACCCGTGTTTGTTTTTCTGTTCTAGCTGAGAAAGCCTTTGATTGAGAGAAAAAGACGCGAAAGAATCAACAATTGCTTGGATCAACTGAAAGAAACTGTTGTTGGCGCCTTTCGGCTGGATGTAAGTTTTTACGATCTTGGTATGTTAATTTAAAAAAAAACAACAACCGTACAGCATTGGTACGGAGATACTTAATATATATAAATTCTGTTTTGCAGCAATCAAAGCTGGAAAAGGCCGACATTCTTGAAATGACAGTAAAACACCTTCAAAACATACAAAGTAATAAATTCTCCGGTAAGTGGGGTTCAGACTGTACTGTGGGTTAGTGCGTTCTGCTCATCCTTTCTGGTATAAATGCAGTAAATGTGAGGCACTACGGATGAGATTTTGTTTTTGTGGGGAAAGGGGAACAAGCTGCCAGTGTGAGATTCCAGCCAGTGTGAGAGTGTGGGTTCGTTTCCGACCGCTAGAGGGCAGTGCTCGCCGCTGGACGAGGCTGCCCTGCTCTGGCGCTCCAAAATCCCAGTTGGATTTTATGGCTTTTATGGAACCATTCAGTCTACGATATTTACGCCCAATCAAACCACAAACAGTTCCGTTCTATACGGAAACTATCGAAAGGTCTAAAAAATGCGAATTCACTCAATCTGTCTTTGCCAGTCCACATCTGTCTGGGATAAACGTTCTTTTTAGTCCTGTGTAAGACTTTATAGTATGTACGTCGCTGACTAACATCATTGTGAGTTTATATTTTTAAAATACTGGAGCGACAAACAAGAGCTTCACTGCACAGGCGGGAATCTAGGCAGAACGGTCTCTTCTGAACGCCACCATGTTTCTTTAACCACAAGGGGTCGCCTCCAAACAAGTTTTAATGAATTTGTTGTGTTTTTACAGCCGATTCTTCAATGGGACTGGAAGCTCAGCAGAAGTACAGCACTGGATACATTCAGTGCATGCACGAAGTTCACAACCTGCTGCTAACTTGCGAGTGGATGGACAAGACACTGGGGTCTCGCCTGCTTAATCACCTGCTTAAGTCGTTGCCGCGTTCCACCGCGGAGGTCCAGTCAGCTCCAAGACCGCTTAGCCCATCGTCTCCCTCGCCCGCACCGCTGAGCGAGGGCCACCGCGCTGCGCCGGTCCCGGGACACACGCAGAAAGAGAGCCGGGAGCTCTCCGCCTGCTCCCAGCAGAGAGCGCGCAGCCCGCAGGAGAACCGTCGCTTGCGCAATCACTACATGGCTTCACTAGACATGTGGAGGCCGTGGTAAAACACTGGAATCTCGAACGCTTGTTGATCTACACGTAGACATTTGTTATATGTATCTTATAGATATGCTTCTCAAAATCACGTGTGGGGCTGTACTGTTCCAGTAGGTGTACTAAAGACCTGGTTACTTCCAGCTGAAGTAAACTCTCACGTAGCCTGCATTGTAGAAGGCTGTTATTTTATTTATTCTATTAACTTTTAAATTATTAATTAACGATAACACCTGGCATTTAGATTTGTGTACAATTAATATAGTGTGAATGTTTCCTCTTCCTTCATACTTGTAATTTAAACCTTAACACGATATTAATAAACTCATTTCTTTTCAATGAAGTTCTTTTAATTCATAATTGAATTGCCTACAATAAAGATCATTCACCAAATATACATGCATACATATTGCTGTTTACAGGGATGAAGATTAAACCTTCTTTTAGCTATATGGTACTAATGATTAACGCACACACTGGGCCTGCTTAAATAAAACTGTAAGACTTTTATTTCACATGAATAAATGTTTGTTTACAAAGTAACATTACGATATGTATTCACATTCTTAATTGTAGCTCATTTTTAGGGATTTTTGGAGTTTATCCAGACTAGACCTACACTGATTTACTGCTTGTGATGTTTTGAGAGACGGAGTTGTTTTTAATCTTATTACGATCTTCATAAAAACGTGGTCTCCTCACATTCAAAACTACAACATTTGGCGTCCACATACCCTTGAAAGAAGTTTTATTATTCATGACTTCCTACAACAAACATCACACGGTGTCATTAACCTACTTCAGAAAGGTGCAAGCCCGTTTTTTTGCAAATCGTCTTTGATGTTTGCTTGTTGCCACCTCATTTTAGCGCCAAGAGCCCATTTTCCTTTAAGCTGATTATCTCGCAGTGGGAGGTGATATGTGCCACACCAAAGTGCCACGCATAATGAGATCTGGTATCCCCGTAAAGCACCCCAATAAAGGTTGGCTTTCAGGCCAATGCTTCGAAATGATATTTTAATAAACAGACAAAATAGTTATAACTAATAAAATGCCTAAACACGAAAGACCAAAGCCGTTAATAATTCAATGCTGAAAAGGTAACAAAAAACAATGAAATATAACAAAGAAGAAACTGAAATCATTACCTTGCCACACCTTAAGCACGTATCTAGTCTGGGCGTCTTTCAGTTTACCTGTAACCGTCTGATCTAATCGGTTTTCATATAGAACCGTATATTCATAGGTACAATGGTTCATTATTGAAGATGTGCAGAAAATTGGCTGTTAGTTAATGTTAATTAATAATGTTAATGCATAATGCATGTATGTGATGCATTTTGCTTACGTTAAATTGTGCATTGAATAAACGAATGCTGCTTTAATATGAATTTATAGTGTTTATATTGCGGTATGGTTGTAAATTTTGCACACTACAATTTTCATACATTTTTCTTAATCAAGGTCTACTGATGTGCCTAAGTTCCTATTCATGGTTTCTTTAGTGGCAAATGTTGAGCTTCATATACCGGTAAAACAAATAAAAAAGAACGGAATAAAGTTGTTCTCACGGAATTCAACGCGATGTCATAACCTTTCTTACTTTTGTTTAGTAGTGGCAAAATGTGTTCACACAAAACACCCCTTTTTGTTTGCCATGAATGCATTGGAACAGGCATTACGAGCTCCTAAGATCACGTACAGCGAATGATCTTCTAAAAATCGAACACGGCGGATATACAATGGTGCCATGGTTCATACTAGGAATCAAGTACTGAACAAACATCAAACTGAGCTGTAAACACAGCTACATCGTTATGATAATAATTTCACTTTTCAGATACACACAGGTTGTGCACCAGATCTAGGAAAGAATACTCACGTGAAAAAGAACGTGAAAATACTAGACTGACATAACACCTCAAGTATTCAATAAAAGTAATTCTGAAAGTGTCACACAACTACAGACCTCTCACTATGATGTTTTGAGAATGGTTAGACTAAACAACTGAAGTATGAAAGGAGACTGTTTACTTTTGAGATTTTTTCAGAGAAATAATACAGTTTTCTGGCTGAAGGTGTTGTGTAAGTTTTTATATTTTACACATGAGTTTAAGTAACCCTCTGGTCAGATGTTGCCTTGCTTACTGTTCAAATAAAGAGAATCAGACATACTGAATATGAACAAATGCTTACTCTTCTTCAGTTAAAGACCACTTCAATTTACCAACATCAACGAAGTCAGACAAAGTGTTGCATTACCTGTCACACCGCACAGTTTCTTGGTGGTGTCGTCAGACATTTTAGCGAAAAAACTGCAGTCAAAAATAGAAAAGAAAGTTTTAAATTCTCGATCAAAACTACACGATAGTGAAAGCGTTGACTCAGAGGTCAGCTGGAGCACTCTACTGCTTAATGATGATTGCAGGGTTTCTTTTACTGCAATACAACTTAGCAAATCAACTATATACTTCATGCAATGATACCCCTGCACAACGTAGGCATAGCAATAATCAGTTTGTTCGCACAACACTAACTGCATTCTGAAACAGTCAACCTACAGAAGGCCACAGCGATTCTCTGAGGGTAGCATTTTGTACCTGCTAATCTGCATTGTGCTTTTTCAAAGTATTAAAACAGCATACATTAGTTTATAGATTTAACAATATTACTAATGTCAAATAAAAATAGTAACGTTGTAATCTTCTGCACAGTTAAAAGGGCGGTACATCCTAGGTGTTGCTTCAAATAATAATAACCCCATCCCATTAAATATCGTGAACAGCATTGAAGGGGATTACAGTACTTTCTCCGATATGGATATTTCAATCAACCTGCAACAGCGCCACTGTCGCAGTATGACTTTCTAGTGTGTCGCGCCCTCACGTCCTTCAGAATGTCCTACTGTGCGTTAATACGAAGAACAGAATTGGAGAAACAGATGAAAAGTTGCTTCGTTTTTTATGTTGAGAGTGTCAGATATGAGCCTGTACTTGGACAATAAGTAAAAACATTTGATAGGAAATGAGAGGGTAGAGACCATCTCATTGGTTTGCACGCGAGCTGCAAAGGAAGAGGTAGAGTATTTTTCTACTATGGAAGGTAAAAAAGTGAAAATAGGAGAAAACAAACATAAAAGCCTCTACATGTGTTCCAACGATAATGCTAAACAGCTTAAAATGCTGTTTAGAATCTCCTGTTATAAACGAAACACCCCAGTGTGTTCCAAACGTCACATTTGCATTGAACAAAAGGTGTACACTGTGGCTTTGAAATACGTCAGGTGTATTGATTGTATCTCGCGGACTACACTCTGGCCATCGGGCCTTGCTAGATCCGCTTGACTTCCTGACTTAGGCCACCAAGTAAAATACAAACTTCCGGACAATAGGCTTCGTAATATTCTGTATCTTTCCTGGATCTGTAAACACGTGTAACACAATTCACGACCGGTATAGTCTTTCTTCTGTTTAGTTTCATGCGGGCTACACCTTGTGGTTCTTTTACAATTGCACTAAGGATCTATGTGATGCATATGAGTGAAGCTTTAGCACTAGTAGGTTACTGTCAGCTGTTACTGGCATAGCTTTAAGCAGAGAAGCCAGGATATTTCAGATTTCTTCTTTCCGTTTATCTTAGAAATCTGTACATTTTTACGTCGTTCCTCTCCTAATAAACGTGATTTTCATTACTTATGTACCTACCAGGAAGACGGTAAATGATTGAGTGGAAGGCACACAAACTTACAATGACCCTTTTCTCTCAATAGTGAGTTTGTATCAGTTATATCTATGTAGCTGCTGGTTGTCTTATGAGTTTTCTTTTACTTTGTAAAAAAAAACACGTCAAAACATTTTATAGCCTTGAATATATTATAGGGAAACAGATGGCGAATCCAACTTTTAACACACACGACATAAATTGATAAGCTCCTGGTGTACATGCATACTGCTATCATTCAGCAAGCCATGAATAGCACTAAAATGGTGGTGAAGGAGAGGGAGGGTTAGGTACTTCTGCGAGAAGTGAACAAAGGCAGTCACAGACAGCTGCTAGATCTGCAGACTAGACTGTTAGGAATAGTTGAAGCAAAGCATGACAGGGCGAGGTGCCAAAACCTCCCACTTCAAAGCCCAGAAATATTGCCTTCTCTTCGGTAGTGTAGCTGTTTTATTGCTCCCCTATTGCCAGCCTGCTGAATTAGAGGGGAAATTTAGTGCGTAGAATTTGTGCTTTTCTGTTGATTTACCTGTGGAAATTGCTAAGTGCCTCTCTGAACTATTTTTAGAGCCAGGCGCAAGTTCCCCTTTCAATTGTACAGCGGCATCTGCGTAACAATACAATCCCTGCACGTTACACGTGCGATTAAATGAGAAACACACACCTCTAGTGCCTATGAACAATATTCCAACTGCTTTTACCGAACTGCTCATTATAGATCGTCAGCATCATTATACATCGCACCTCCCAAAAGGGCAGTTTAAATAAGGTCTCTTTGTATATGTGTTTTGTGAGCTTTTCTCCGAGATTCGTACTGATATGAATGTGTTTCACTCCAATACTCCAGTACGAGGTTGTTTTGTGTGTGTGTGAGTCCCCTGCAGACTTTCTGAGCTCCAAGTTTGTGCAGAAGGAGAATGAGCTCTAGCCTTTGGATCATATGCGCTTGCAAACCACCGAGAGAACCGAACAACGGCGAACAAATGAAGCGCGAGCTAACACCTGTCGTTTTCTTTGGGGACGGGTCCTTAATTCTCTGACTTGATTCATTTAGTCCAAAGGGGCTGCAGCTGCCAACTGTCGGCATCGTGTTACATTCACAAGGCCGTACAGAATAGGTCTCAGAGTAACAGATCCCGAATAGGAGGTACAGGAAAGAAGCAGGGCAAAAAAAAAATTAAATGAAATTCGCATTAGCTGCGTTCTCATGCCCTTACAAATAATGTCCCTGCAGCTCCAATTGTATTTTTTCTTAAAGATATGATCATTTAATTGTATAAAAATCACAATGTATTTGGAATGTATGTGCCACAGAGTTGCATGATACAATATTGTCATTTTAATGTAAAAGTGCTCCATATATACGGGAACCAACTAAATGAACCATTGAAACGTCTCCCTATAAGAAACATGCTGTCTTGTCATAAAGTAATATTACCCAACACTACTTCCGCCCCGGAACAGTTTTTTTTTTGGTCAAAGAACATAAGTGTTCTTTCACAGCTTTTCCCATACTTTTCCCTGTGTTTCATCTTCTATATTCGGATTGTCTAGATGGATACGATGTGAATAATTCCGATTTGTTTGAGGACACAATGAATACAGATACACTCTACAGTAAAGTTTTTTTTAAAAAAACAGACTGCATGAATATCTAACAGTGCATTGTTTCATTGCCCTGGAGCGTCCGTGGTTTATAATTTTCCTCCCAGGCTCATGAATGTTTGGGGGGGGAGAAAATCGCCTCTGCCGGCACAATAAACCACAAAAATAATTTCCTTGCCCATTCACATGTCCGCGCAAGCGAGTCCAGAGAGTCTGTGCGCGGAGACAAAGGGCTGCTTCGCGATTGGCTGAAACGGGGGTCGCTCCGGCGTCTCCGAGTTCGAGTAGCCAAGCCTCTCATTCATATGTAAATTAGACCCTATAAATACCTACCACAGCCATCCAGTGCCAACGGCAGAACTCGTTAAGGTTACACAATAAACCCGGGCTTGTTTGCTCATACTGTATAGATTTGCGTCTGCGTCCGCCTTCCAGCTGCCACTTTGAAGGATAGTAACGCAACTGTGGATTACACACTGTTTTCTCTTGTTCTTGGGTTGAAACCAACATGGCCCCCTCATCTCGACCCAGTAAAAATGGATCTAGCAGGGATGAGGAGGAATACTATGGGATCAAAGGGGACAGAAAGGTAATTATCTGCTCGTTTCACGTACACGTTTCTGTAAATGCTGTCATTTGCACTCAGGGGCTGTGATTGAATCCTATTTTTAAACCTCCACTATAGGCAAGGAAACCTTTGGTTGAGAAAAAGAGAAGAGCCCGTATCAATGAGAGTTTACATGAACTCAGGGGGCTCCTGGCAGATTCGGATGTAAGTTTTATAGTCTTTTACATTGTTTTTTTTTAATTATTATTTATCAATATACCTGGAATACAAATACTTTTATTGCGTTTGTAAGTTTTTTTAAAAATGAAACGTAATGGCATCCTGCTTTTGCTTTTATAGTTCCAGACAAAAATGGAGAATGCCGAAGTGTTAGAAATGACCGTGAAGCGAGTTGAAAACATTTTGCGGAACAGAGCAATAGGTAAGAAATGCTTTAACGCGGTCTGAGTGCCATTGATCAGCCTGCATTCTCGAAACAGCGCACGGAGCCATAACGCGTAATTCCCCTTCCCAAGATGTGTGCATACCTAATCTTTGTTTTCCCCTCTGTATTTGCAGAAGCAGATACTCTAAACCGAGAGGCCAGTGAGAGGTTCGCTGCAGGGTACATCCAGTGTATGCACGAGGTGCACATGTTTGTGTCGAATTGCCCAGGGATTGACGCCACGGTGGCTGCGGAGTTATTAAATCACCTTTTGGAATCTATGCCTTTGAATGAAGACCATTTCCAGGATATGCTTGTGGATTTAATGTCGGACTGCACCAGCAACAACAGCACTTGGCCTGCTAGTGAGGGGATGTGCCCCTCTCTGGTGTCCCCCGGAGGTACGAGCTTGTCCGGCGCCCCCTCCTTGCTCTCTCCGGCCCCCTCCACAACATCAGGCGAGGACATCTGTTCTGATCTGGACGAGACTGACAATGAACAGAATCAAATTTCGCCAGAAACCCTGGAAAACTCGGGGATCCAGAATATGCCCACTACTACCTATTCAAAATCGATGTGGAGACCTTGGTAGACGTCTCGTCCGACCCTGCCTTTTTTTCTCAATGAAAATCACGTTTTATTTTAAAACCTACCTACTGATATGGCTTGTGTGTATTTTGAGGTCCGTTAAAAATAGCCCGTATAATTGTGGAAAAAAAGGGTCCACGGGTGTTGTTTCAGTAATGTATGGCACTGTTCCTCTGACTTCTACTGATTTCCAGTCGTCTTATTAGAGCTCTCCTCTTAGAGGCGAGACTATGTGTTTGTAAATATCTGTTCGTTAAGTGTGGACATCGCAGAAAAGCTCTTGTAAAGCACAACCTATCTGGTAATGCGCTAAGTGTTTCAACTAACTACAGATGTCCACTTAGAAATAAAAAAATAGTGTTTTATAAAAATGAATATTACCAAGATAATTGTGTTTGTATAGAATATTGGGTTTTAGTTGTACATTTTCCCCATATTCCTTAAAGGAATATGTATTAGTTTTTTTAATCAGTTAGGCGTGTACTTTTACCTTCAATGAAGGAAGGATAAATTAAATGCTAGATAATAAATGTCAAAATATTGGCAGCAGGGTTCCATTAGGGGAGGAAAGTACATGTGCGCGCACGTGAAATGACTGTTAGCACATTAGTGTTTTTATGTCCAATATGTATTTTTTTTTCGTAATCTGGATTTTTGTTATCACTGTAATTAGATGGATCTGTTTTTGGATGTGCTTTACTGTTAAACCAGCGTGAATGTATTGCTCAGCTGTTTCCTGAGAACAGTCTTGTCAAGCTCGGCGACTTTGTAATCGTTCATCGTGCCTTACGTGTATCGCCTTCCACCCATGCTATGTGACTTTAGAATGTATTGCTGTCTACCTTGTGTTCAAGCGATTAAAGATAATGTTATTTCCCTCCCAAAGTAATGTGTCCTTTTTGGAACAAATCAATGTTTGTCGACCACGTACTCCAATGCCGAGAAGGATAATATTTGCATTATCAAATGACACATTAAAGTGCATTAACAATTTTATCAAATCCATTTTCAATTCATTAAATCACAGGTTTTAAGTAAAGGCTACAATGAAATTGACTGGAATACCTAAACATGACTATAGGTCATACAGGCTTTCAATACACCTTATAAGGCATGTGATTAACATACCCAATATGAAATAAATTTAAAGGGTTAAATAGAGTAATAAGTGGAGTATCGCAACAGAACATGTTCATTAACCTACAGTCAACTGATGTTTCACTGCAAATCATCTGGGTGCAGGAAGACCACATGTTTAGAAGTCTTTCAGAGTTGGCTTCGCCCGAGTGACCGGTTTTTAAATTCCCTTTTGTTTCTGCAGTGTCAGTGTCAAATATGACGCTTCGTCTTCAAAGCAAGGGGGTCGCCGCTCGCCACCCTGTGAAGCTTTTTTGATTTCTGCCGAATGTTTGATGTGCAGACTGGGTGTTAGTGGCAAAACTTTCGAACTTTTTTAAATAATATAATCCCGACATTTTTTTCAATCAACTCTATATTTCGAAAGTAATGTATATGCAATTAGTAAATGAAAATAAAGAAAGCTGAAAAGACAATAATCTTTCCTGTTATTCAATAATGTAATTCTGTCACACAACAGTTGCTTGCTACAGTAGCCAAAACACATATACTTACAGTAGAGGAACAAACGTCTGATTTATTAAATATGATAAACGTTTGCTTAAACATTTTATTGTCTAAAATAAAATAAGCTTTACTGTAGGTTTTGGTTCAGCCCCTTTCTATATGCGTTTTTACGTACTTATATGTACTACATTGATAATCTCCGCGTCATGGCGACATATTAAAACTAGGTTATTTCTGATTTTAGAGCTTTATGGATATCACTACCTTCTAATCCTGCTAGTTGAGTATACTCAATTTTAACGTGACAATTTAAGAAAGTTTATGTCCTCAACGTATTCTTATAAACAAAGGTGTTTATCTTTGCTATATGAGGTGCAAGGGATCTTTTCCTTAGTGTGGGTCACTATTCACTGCTCTCCGTAGTTCTCTGCATAAGAACTTGCCCACTTCTGTTCGACAGGAATGAAAAGGCATGTAAATGAAGAGTTAAGTGTATACCTAATCGCAATAGGTGCATTAAATACTAGTTGTAAATAAATATTTTTTATACTTACATAATATAAAAGTTATTTTTATTTGTTGAAAGGCCAGTTACAATGTCAAAACACAGAGCTAGGCTGTGAAAGATTTTTAGAACTACTGTAAAGAATTGAGACCTTTCAAATACTAACATGTCAGTGCTTATAAATATATAACGATGGGAAGGATTTTCTCGTTTTCCTCCCATCATCTCATTATTGAATGCAGTTAATATACTGTGCAGATCACATACACATATTCGGGTCTTTTGTAAAGTGGCTTGCTGAGTTTTCCAAGCTACTTGTGTTCTACAAAGAATTTGCCTCAGGAATTCTCCCGTCTGCTCTATTATTCCAACCCACACATATTTTTAAGCATAACATGTGCTTTATCTGCTAAGAAATAAAACGGCCTTGTTTCATACAACAGTATTGAATAGTAGTAAAACTATGACTTAAAAGGGATATCTTTCAGAAGCGAGGAGACTACCTCGCTGGCGCGTCGTGGACTTCTCACGGAGAAGATGAAAGAGCTCTGTTGCACAGGAGGCTGCGTCTCCAGCCTTGTAAACACGGTCACCTTTGATGGCACTGTGAAAAGGACGTGTCGATGACAACACCACCAGGTACGGAAACAATTGCTTTAGTCAACAGGAAAATGCTAAATCCTGTCCCCAAACAAAATGCCAGGCAGTACTACAAAGAGCCCTCTTTTTTTCACTCGTTCTCCCTATTCCGTCGATTATTACAAAATCTTAAAAGGTGGCGCCCATAAACTTTACGCAACGTAACAGCTTTTACTATAAGATACCTCCAGCCGAATTTTTCCAAAATGTAAATTACAATGTAGCGTATCATTTAGTAATTAACAACATATTGAAGAAGAGACCTTTACGATTCGTCAGGATTTTAATATTTCAGTTTTATATTGTGTCGAGATCTGTTCCGAATAAAATAGAATAGAAACTCAGATTACGAGTTCAGATTCTGACATGCAGAACGAAAATGATCTATATATAAACATATCATGATATATAAAGGTATATATTCTATTCACTGTCTATTTTCAGTTTGTAATCGAGGTTTGGTTAACAAGAGCGGATTAAAGGAGACTGTGGAATGGCCCTCCCTGCGGGGGATCCTGTCAGTTTTCACAGCTCTCACTCAAATTGGGAAATGTGCAAATTCAGAGGCATGTCAAGTGATATGCAGTCTTGATCAAAGCTGGAAAGGCTCCTCTTGACAGTCTGTTTATCCACCAGCATGGCATTCCTGCAAAGCACAAAATTCAGGCCTTGTTAGTATCCGAAACGGTAAATCGAAAATGAAGATTTCCTCGTTTTGTACAAATCAGCCTGTCTTTTTATACCACTAAATAGCACGCTTTGAGTAAGGTACAACCCCCCAATAAATTTATTTGATCTAGTTTCAGTTTTCATTTTGATAGTTCAACATCCATAATTGCAAATCCCAAAATAATAAATAGGTCAATCCATTCATCCTTCTGGGTCTTATGTCACTAGTTTTAAATTTGTGATGCTGTCATTGATGTATTTGGATGGTTGGTTGATCATCTTCGTAAGAATGTAATTTGAGAAATGTGCATTTTAAAATCTACTGCATTACATTATTGTGTATATTTGAAGAAGAACCTATGTTGGCGCAGTATCCGGCATTGCTGTCTTAAAGCACTGGGGGCCTGGGTTCAATCCCAGGGGCACTGTCTTTGTGAAGCTTGTATGTTCTCTCTGTGTTTGCATGGGTTTCCTCTGGGTGGTCTAAAGACATACCAGCAGGTTAATTGGCTTCTGGGGAAATTTGGCCATAGTTGGTGTATTTGTGTCTGTGTGTGCCCCTGCCCTGTGATGGACTAACGCCAGTCCTGGGTAATCCCTGCCTTGTGCCCATTGCTTGCTGTGATAGGCTCTGTAGCCTGTATTGGATAAAGTGATTAGGAAATGGCCTTTATTATTCAAATATCCATCCATCCATTTCAGAGGCAGCAGTGTGAAATACCACATTGGACTCTAGAATATGGGTCCTTAGTCCTGGCCCCAGAGGAACACCATATTTTTTGGTTTTTGCACCAGCCTCGTTTTTAATCACAGGATAAGTTTTTGCAGTTTTCTATGTAGGGCAGTTTTATAAATTTGTTCTGATGGGATTTATATTTGGTATCAAATCATTTCTGAGTTTGAGAACTGCCCTCATTCAGGTGTGCGTAATTGATCAAGTAGGAAGGGCTCTCAAGTTAACAGCCATGCTGTGGAGAGGCTGTGTAACATCCTGTGTGTTGAAGCTGTAGGAAACAGTACCCTTGAAGTCGGGTGTTTTTGACACACAGGACAGACTGAAAAAACAAGTTAAATAAACTCAGAACAAGCAAGCCAGTCAATTAAGTGTCAAATCAATGTGCACAGGAGCTGTAGAGCTCAGCAGGATAGAAAACCAGCAGACACTGTGTTTCTCCTGGACCAGGGTGGGGAACCAGTGCCCTAGACTGACTGGAGTTACTGGAAGCTTGTGAGTTTAATCTCTTTTTGGGTCATTGCAAGGTAGTTCACTCAATTTGCTTCAGTAAAAAATCCAGCTGGAGCAACACATGCAAACACTATACAAGTTTCTGGGATTAAAACTGTCAAACAAATTAACTGATAATACTGATGAGTATCTGGATATATCCGTTCAATAATTTGTCTCATCCTCTTTTCAAAGTGCCATGCAAGGCTTGGTTATAGATGTCTGAGACCTCTAGTGATTTTAGAATTCAAAACTAATTCACAGTGGTCTAGATGGCTATGGTTTAATGCAGTGTGAATTTAAAGGGTAATTTCTCTCCTTCATCATTTGGATTATGAAGATCATGATAATGAAGGTAATTTTAAGCATATGCATTTCAAATCAGCAAACTGTTATTCACGGTAAATGGCAACAACTAGATTGTGAAGTAGATTCTGAAAGAAACTTGGCTGTGTTTCCTGTGAAGATTTGCTCTATAAATTCAATGCAGAGAAGAAAATTAAATTCGGTCAGTCGAGACCCCTGAGAGAACATGAACATGGCACATGATTGTGTTGTGGTTGTTAGAAGAAAACTAAAAGAAAAGTCTTTAGTTTTTTACTATGGAATGCTGACTAATTTAAGAGGAGTCTCCCATTTTTCTGGAGGTTTTGGTAACAGTGAAACTATACATGCATGATTCTTTAGATCTGAAATGGAAGACCCTAGTCTTTTGGCTCTTGGGTGAGGGGGGTACTCACTCAGACTAGATGGACATTTCATTAAGGAAGGGAAGACTGCTTTACTTAAGGAAGCTTTGGACTTGACAGAGGACTATCACAATGACAGGGCTGTACCTCAGACCACCCCAGAACTCACTGGTTTGATTATGTCCCCTTTGCCCAGTCCAGACCCTCAAGAGCCAAGTAGGAGAGACTGACAGACCCACGACTGTCCTCAGTAGAAACTAAAGAGATGTGCGGGTCCACACTGAAGACTCTGTATTTTCTATTGTTACTGTCTCTACCTGGAGAGAGTTACTGGCAGTGAAGCACTCACCACCTTACCAGTGCCTGGAGGTCACTGTATTAACCACCATTACTGAAAAATCAAGGAATCTACAGCAGTAGATATTGCACACTATCACTGTGGATTCATTTATTTTGTAAATGGATGCCCTTTCGGTGATTAAAGACAAAAATAAAACTGCATTTCATTGAAGCATTTCATTGCTTTATGTACTGTGCAGGGTTAGAATCTCTGTTTTACTAAAGTATCTAAATGTGCAGTTCAAGGAGGTACTTTTTATATATGGTCATTTATTTTAAAGCACACACATCTAGAAACCAGATCTCTCTTCTTTTATCATTGCGCAGACTAAATCTGCAGTAATAATAAGTCTAAAATATAAATTTGCTTACTTTTTAAGCAAAATGAATGCAGAAAGTAGCATGTAAGATGAAAGAGGATGTACATTTACATACAGTTCCAGATGGATTGGACACTTTTTAACAACCACAGCATTTCTCTTCAGAAAATGTTGATGATGAGTCTTGTGTTATTTTTTGAATGGTTATTTGTTTTCCAATTTTTCTATTTTATAGAGCTTTTTCCCTTTTGTTTTGTGAAGTATTTGTGCTTTATCTTTGGTAATTCTGTTAATGTATTTATGGATACTAGTTTGTATTGAAGAGAATAATAGCTCACAGCAAATTTGAAATCTAAATCTATCAGTTTTTCTGTCAGCCTGCCTGCCTGTCTGTGTAGCCATATGCTCTTTCATCTGCTTCATCCTCTTTTCAAAAGGCCCTCCAAGTCTTGTTGCTGTAAATATATGGGGGTTGTCTGAGACCCCTGGGGATTTTAACGCTCAAAAGCAAATCCCTGTTCTTAACTGACACTTCTGAACAGGGTAAACTCTAGACCAGGGCTGTCCAGTCCCGTTCCTGGAGGACCTGAGTGTGTGTGTGTTTTCTTTCCAGCTCTGTGTTTAACAAGCTAAACCAACTGGTTACTGTCTTAACTGGACTAATGATGGAATTGCTTTTCAAGTCCCTATGCCCAAGACTGGGGCCCAGGCTATGTTTGAACGAGGAACAAGTAAATGTTTATTCCATGCTGCAAAGAGAAGAAAAGAAACAGAGTGAAGAAAAAGGAAGAAGGCTCCACAGCCAAAACGTGGTGTTTCTTTTCTTCTCTTGATGTAGCTCCCCACTTGAATTACTCTGTTTGAGTAACCTCATTTCATTGGAAAGGTGTGCATAATGTGAATTGTACTAATTTATTCCACCTTGGCTTATTAACAAACACCCATTCATCCATTTTCTAGCTGCTCTTTCTAATTGGGGGTCACAGGGGAGCCGGAGCCTGTCCTGTTAACCAGCAGGCACAAGGAGGGACACACCCTGGACGGGACACCAGTCCACTGCAGGGCAGACTCAGACACAAACACAGACACACACACACACTCACACCAGGGGCAAATTTCCCAGAAACCAATTAACCTCCCGGGATATCTTTGGACTGTGGGAAGGAGCCAGAGTACCTGGAGGAAACCCACAGCAAATACAGGGAGAGCACAAACTCCATGCAGATAGAATTGATCAGTGCTCTAATCAGCTTTACTAAACATGATCATGATCATTTTAATGTTACCCTCAGTTTTTGATACAGACCTATTAGCTATACGTTTCAGCTGTTTAATTTTAGAAATCAAAATGATTACTCCAAATCATTGTGCCCATTTTAAAACGAGTTAAGCAAAAAAGCGTTACTCATTGGGAGTTGCATGTAAAGAATAACATTGAATGCGTGTGCTTTCCCCCACAAAGACTAGTCACCTTTTAACACACTTACATGACCCTAAAACTACGTGCCTTTATTTATGTGAAAGATGATACGTAGGGTCTTCGGCCATGATAACTGGTGGCGCCTAAGTGCGGATCTGAATCACAATTCCCTTTAAGATCTTTAACAAAAATGCAAAACTACAGAACTAGGTGACAGCAAGCGCATCAAAGGCGTAACCATAAACACGGTTCTTTTCTCAATCCTTGCAAAACAGAAAAACACAACAACAACAACAACAACGGCTGTCTTTGTTTTAAGGAAACGTGCAAAGAACCACGTCCTAATAGTATACAGTATATTTAAAATATACGGTAGATAAAAAGTACGTGTGAGTAAAATTTCTATAAGAGAAAGTGCAAGTTGAAATGGTGCAGATAAAACCACAATGGAATAAAATCACGTTCTTCAGAATAACCTCCTATCTGGGAGGAGGAGACTGCGTTTACGCCGTGAGTATGAAAGCAACATTTTAATCCAACAAAGGTTTCAAAGAGGAAACGGTAAAAAAATAACACAAATACCCGACCAGCCAATGCATTCTATGGGACTATTTAGTGCTTCAAGTTAATAGTTGATGTATACGGTTATAAATAGTTATAAATAATAGTTATAAAGAAATGATTCGAGTCGGTGGTGTACTTTCATGCTAACCTATATCATAGTCATTTAAAAAAAAACGAATTGAACTGTCTTTAAGAGCCTTATACTTATTTGTTTTTGTTAGACAGATACTTTATTGTCCACTACTGTGGAAATTGTCTTCGGCCTCTCCCATAAAATAACAAAAACACACAAGCAAAACAGAAAAGTCACACTAAGTACATGAAATCACAACAACAATATGTAATACATACATAAATAAATAGGTAGAGGGGGGGATTGCTTTTACAATAATTCATTGAGCGGTTTTATTGCTGAGGGGACAAAGGGCTTCTTATAAATGTTTTTATCTGAACTCGGTACCCTATACCGTCTTCGTGGTGGGAGTATTATGAATTGAGAATGGAGTGGGTGTGTGATGTTCCTTGCCATTCTGAGACCTGTATTATGATATACATCGCTGACCTGGGGCTGTTGGAGATGTTCCCCCATGATTGTTCCTGCAATTTTCACAATCCTGGACAGTTAGGTTTTGCTTTTCAACCCCAGGTGTCCATCCCGAGCTGTCATATTAAAGGCCAAGATGCTCTCAACGCGCATTTTATTTAAATAAGAACAAACATTTCACCCTTTATGGACACAACCATGGTAAATACGTATAGGTCTTAAGAAGGTACCGTTCTGCCCATGTAACGGTTTTCCAGCAGGTGATCTATCCTGGAATTTCAATCCAGCAGTCGGTGAGAAAAACATGTTTCAATAAAACATGATATTCTTTGTGTCAGGGCACGTTTTAGGTATTTTTTTTTATTCGGTGTAAATGATAATACGGCTCAGAATAGTAAAGTGGTTTAGGCTGAAGACAGCTAAAAGAGAGCTGAAGACGCATTAAAAAATCGAGCTGATCCCTTTCTTACCTGGGTGACATTAAACCTGGCGCTATAACAGCATTGCCTCACCAATGGCCACAGTCATTTAATCAGTGCCCCGTTTTCTAAAATAAAAACTACGTGGAAATGTGAGGACATGGCATACACTCAATTTGTTCGCAAACATTCCAAGAATAAACATTTAAACATTTCAGAGCTTTTTAAAACTTTTAAACCCATCTTAAATTCCGTGGATATACTGCCCGGCAGGGCAACGTACTAAAACTCACACGTATTCAGGTTTCCCTTTTGTAGTGCTAATTGCACCTCTGGGCAGTTTCGCACCTTTCTTTTGCGCTGGACACAGGCCGGAATTGAGCGAAAAAACCTGGAAGAGATGCAGAATTCAAGGCACTTCGTTATTTTGTAAGGGGGAGACCTAATTAATTATAAAAACACGCCGTTCACCCCAAAGACAAAAAAAAATCAAATTCAAAAAGATTCTGAAGCCACCTCGTGGTTATTAGAGGTAAACGTATTAAACTGACCCCCCTCTCCCCGGCGTATTTTTGTACATTGCTAAGGGTTTATCTAATAGTGGGAAAATTAAATTTGAAATTCGAAATCTAGTTAAAGTCAAAGGTTACGTCTTACACATAATTTAGTTAGGGTTTTTAACATCCCTGTTCTTTTTTATGTTCTGTCAGTCGTTTTTTTTTTAAAAAAAAACGTTTTTTATCGACGAAGGTCGTTCGCTAATAACTCATTAAAGCGACCAGCCATTATCAGTAAACGATCACTTGTGAATGAAATCATCATCAAAAGTGGGTCATTTTACATTCTTTCTAATGAAGACGACGATACCCGCTTTGTGTGAAAAACAAAGACTGTACGAGTGCTTCAATTCATGAAAAAGTACACAAAAGACAATTAATGGGACTCATTTGACTAATAAGTCTACAGAATATTTCCGGGCTCCGTCTTCATCACATTTCTAAAATAATCTCTTGCTGTTTTGCCATGATCTGCTGTATATCTGTTTCACGCAGTTGTGACTGAAGGCACGATGTTATGATCATTATGATAGAATACAGACATGATGGAAACTGCTTTAAAAAGACAACTAAAGAGACATATTTGCCATATTTGTCATCTAAAGCTGACGTTTAATAATTTATCACGTGATGAGTTACCTGTATATCTTTAGAAATGTTTCATATGTTGCATAATGACATAAAGTGGTATCTGAATAGTTACTGCCGACTTTAAACAAAGTGCGTTTTATTCTAGCTAATTATTAATTTAAAAATATTGAATTACTAGAAAAATATTTGTCCCGAAAAAAGCCATACGAGTGGCAGCTTGGATGTGGCTTGCGTGTTAGATACTGTTCACGAAATTGGTGACAGGTCCCGCTTTGCAATGCGGGCATTTCTTGTTTGTTGCTGGAACAACACCGCCATCTATTGGCGGAACAGTGTGCTACAAGGCGCAAGGAAAACCTCAGGGCAGTGAGACAATTCACATCTGAAACTAGTAAACCACACCAGTTTCTAAGGGCAAGGAACAATTTAATTGAAATAATTAAAGGAGGAGGCTAGTTAAATTAAGTAATTTAGAGACAGTTGATAAATTAGACAGTACATTATTTGAACTAGCTTTCAGTCCTTAATGGATAGAGCTTCTCTATGCAGTTTAATAAAAATAATTTCCTTAATTTATATATAGCACTTTTTAAGAACACACCACTCAAAATACTTTACAATTAATGGTGACTCCCCTCCTCCACCACCACCCTTGTGTATCCCCCACTTGGACGATGCAACAGCAGCCAGCATGCTCCAATACGCTCACCAATTATTAGATGGGGATTATTAGGAGGCCATGATTTTGAAAATAAAAAACAGGGAAATTTGGCCAGGACACGGGGAAAACACCCCTTCTCTTTTTGAGAAACACCCTGGGATTTTTAATGTTCAAGGACTGTCAGGACCTCTGTTTTTACATCTCACATCTCATCAGATAAACGGTGCCCTTCTACAAAACTTAATGGATTACGGATCTCCTGAGCTACTTTCAGCAACACTCTAAAAAGGGATGGCACTTTGGTGCTGTGGTTTGCATTCCTGCCTTGCAGTGCTGGGGTCCTGAGTTAAATTTCTGGTGTGCTATCTGCATGGAGTTTGCATGTTCTCCTCATGTTCACACAGGTTCACTCTGGGTGTTTCCTCCCACAGTCCAAGGATATGGGATATATTCTGGCACCCTAGTGACCATGTGTTGTATAAAGCTATTAAAAAAATGAACTGATGAACCAAGAGGGTAATAGTCCAGGGCTATGTGACCTCAGTGTCTGCAGATTGTTCTGAGTTATTTCATAATTTAATCCCATTTTTAATTCATATTTTACTACATAAATAATTTGAAATTGGTTTGATCTTTTAATAGATTTTTATTAAACTAATCTTTTAAATAAATTAATAATCAATAAATAAGTAATTAAATTATCTATAATTAGTCATAAAGAACTTGAAAGTAGGGCAGAAAGCTAAACATGTTCAGTCACATCAGATGCTCGGTTAAGAGCATAAGACCCAGTACTGTCGAACTGGTTTAAGAGTGGAGCCTCGGCTCACAGCGTTTGCTATGTGATATTTTCAATAAAATGGCTGAAACCATCACAAGTGTCCTAATTTGTAACTCATATGAACCCAACATTATGCAAAATCATCCCAGAGGGTCCGAAATCCTACAGATTGTCTAAGGACTCTACTGTGAAAACAAACAACTGTTGTGTGGCCATTTTTGATGTTTTAGAGTTTTTGTGAGGAAAACCTATACTTCTGAAACTACTTGCAAGTGCAACTGATTTGTAAAGGTGTGTTTCCATTTCCATTTTACTTTTAATGGAAGGAAAAACAAAGATGGTGTTGAAGAAAAAGTTATTTTGCAGGTGTTTTCTAACAAGTGAAGCAGTAGTTTCAGCCCAAGTAGGATTAGCAGCTGCTACTGTTGGAAGACATTGGAACACCTACAAATCATAGAAGGCTGAATTGTTTTCTACAAATTATTCCAATGTAATCTCTCAAAGAGGTGCAGAGTGTTATTTTTGGATTTTTCTTATCCTATGACTTCCTTTTTGTTCTGTGACCTGGTACTGATCAATTCAATAGAACCAAATAACCTTTATATGTACTCCGTTCTTTGAACTTTAAATATTGGTGATGCATTTCCCTACCTATTTGCTTACTATATCCTATTTTCTCTTCTGTATTTCGGAAGACCCCAGTCAAATCAATGTACCAGTAGCATAAATCATAACTCATACACATAGTCTTAAGTGAAATGTTTATTACAGTACTGTGTGAACAGTCTGTCTCACAACACAAGACAAGTCTTTTTTTCCCATTTTCTACAAAAGTAAGACAGTAATAAAACATACCACTCATTGGTACAGGGGCAAACAGATAAGACAGTAAAAATAGAAAACAGAAGTTTGACTGGAAATTTACATTGACATCAAGAAATAGTTTTAGAGTGCTGACATTGTCCACAATCATTAAAAGTCTATTTTTGTATGTGCAGTAAAGTCCATGAAGGCTACCACTACAGTAACTGAAATGGCTGTTAATTTTCTGCTATGCCATTCTGATTTAGAAGATCCTTCTAGTCAACCTTGTTGGATAGTTATTTTCTTTTCAAAGTAATAAACAGCTGTCGTGCTCTCTGGGTCCAACCAACATACTAATGAGGGCAACATGTTTTCAATAGTTTGCTAATTTTTGTTAATTAAAACTTTTCAGTTTCAGAGGAGATTCACATATTGAACAACTTGCCTTAAAGTTCAGAAGGTTCTCTCAAACCCTCTTCAAGCTCAGTGACTGGTCTTTGGGTAAATGGCTACTTGTGCTAACTGTTGTATAATGCATCTTAGATCTGTAAAACCTGTGAAAATAATCACTAGTTGAATTTCGGTGACCTAGGCTCAGTGACAGCCAATCCTTACACACAATTAAATACAGAATATCCCCTCATTTGGCCTGAAGCTACAAAAATAAAATAAAAATATTTCTTCTTAGAGCATTCTTTTGGTCTAACTACTCAGTGTCAAAATAAAATATGTACATAACTCTTTTTTGTCATACGTCAAGTATGACACCAATTTTGTGTGCAGTTATAAAAAAATAGGTGATCCCAATCAGAATCATTTTACATCTTGAAAACATAACTCCATTTCCTATGATATTCAGTGTATTGAGATTATCTTACATTTTAAAAAAAGCTCTTGCCCTCATCAGCTAAAAAGATTCATTTTCCTTCCAGTATAAAAACACTAGAACTTTTGCCACAACCAAACTAACAAATCCAAGTGCAATCTTTTCAAATGGTCACTTAGGATAGCTCACTCGACACTAGGACGCCTCAGCTCCCGAAGGAACATCTTCTGCATGTAGTTCTTAAAATGTGACCTATGTGACGTGAGTAACACAATTAAATATTTTTTTATTTAAATATAAAAAATATATAAAAAAAGATTAAAAAACACAGCTCAGATAAAATTCCAGTCCATTCAAACTGTGTTAATGAGCAAAACGGACTTTACAACAGAAACAAAAGTGGATCCAGGAGAGAGGAGGAGAAAAATGCCACAGATTAATAAGTGCTGATATGTTCGACAAAAATAAGTATGTCAGTGACAACACTGTTGCCATATAAATGTTTAAGCACAGTCTTTTTACAGAATTCCAATTCAGTACAGACAACTGAATTCAATACACAGTATCCATCAGGAATGTTTTCCAAAAAGCCCAAGCTTGTGTCAATGGAATGGCTGATGTTTTACACGGATGGTTTCTCCTCTTTTGCCAGGTAGCAGTCAGTCTTTGTAGAGCAGCTCTCTTCTGCTGGTATTTGCTCTTCGCTGCCTTTACTCAAGGCTTTTAAATGATTGTCCTCGCCAGGGTCAACCATGGCTTCAAGTTCAATGTCGGGCATGTCCACCTCAAATAAGGCTGATGCTCCATCTTCACAGCAAACACATTCCTTAAGTAATAACACAAAGAACATAGTGATTTGAAAAGGAACAACACCAGATCAATGGAGGTAAACACAAAGAAGGCTCTGTTTGAGGCACAACAATCACTACACAAATCATGGACCGCAGCAGTGTTGATAAAGGAGAGACAACGGGAAAGCACTTCAGAATGAGGTGGGAATAGATGCAGGTCAGGAAAGGGTTTGGATTCAATGGTTACAGTCAGCCATATCTCACAGCATTACATTTATTTATGTGCAATACTGCTGCTGCTCAAACCATTTAGATGTCTAACACAATAACAGATTGTCCAGAGGCCCCCGCTCTGTCCCTCATGTTAAAAGTCAAAATTCGATTTCAGGAATCTTACCGTGACATCGATAGCCTTAGGCAAGCCACCCTTCTTCATCCAGGGGTGAACTTCCAACAGCTCTTTTCTCTGCTCTTCCGTGAACCTGGGCTGCCTTTTCTGCATCTGCTTCAACTTCTCCCGGTCTTCTTTGAGAACGGTCTGCAAATCCCTGAAGATTACAGAACAGACCTGTAACACCAGTGTATCAGAGTGGTTCCAATATAAGCCAAGGCGTACTCCACTGGCTACTCATCTGTCAAGAACACTTATCAGTGTACCCAAGCCCAAGTTGCCTCATTTCCAAAACCATTGTTGTGCAATTTCTATGATTGAAAGGACCTTCTGTGCCTTTGGGTATAAGAGAATCCAAGAACATACAAACTGCCCCGACACATGAACCAAATTATATATCAGGCTGCTTCTGTGGTTGTAAAGCTGACATGCAGTAATGCAACACAAACAGGGAGAAGACGTACTGTAGTACTGGTGTTAACCTTGGCGCACTCACCTCGAGGGAATCTGATAGGTCATCATAACCTTCTCATCTGCATTGGCCATCATCAGCCAGATAGGTTCCTGCAGGACGTATTTTATGAGGTGGTCGCTTTCTTCCAGCTCCATGCCCCCTTCCCCCTTCTTCGTTTTGTGGTCGTTCTCCGAAGAGTCAATGCTTCCAAAGTACTTGCTGGTGTTACTCGTTTGGCTGCTCCCTTAATGGAAAGAACAGGACTGGCTCGAACTTGAATTGATCCACATTCAATTATCAGCTGATTAGGTGCAAGTTAAAGCTACGCTCAGAAGTACGTTGTGGTTCCCCCCCCCAACGACAGACATTGAATCCTAATTTAAATCATTATAGTCCCAGATATTTTAGTGCCTTAAATTAAGTAAATCAAGTATTCTTGTAAGACACTCAGACTCTTGTTTCACTATGTTTCAGAAATAAGGTTAATTAACAACAAACTGCATTTTATAAGTAATAACAATTACAATCCAACAATGGAAATCACAGAGAGATCTGCATATCACTGATGACATTAGAGAATTAATGTAACCGATCAATTACAGTCTGACTTTTCACAGATTCCGTGCGAATCAGTACAATTGTACTGAATGATACAAATAAAGATGATGTTCGCATTCATCTGTAGTAACTGTAATCACAGCAGCTCAGCAACATAAGAGAAACTAGACAAGAGATTCAACACAATGTCACTGTAATTAACGAGTCAGCCAACAACAGCTGTGCTGTAATTACAGCTTCCAAACTGCCTGATACAGGCTCACTTCTTGCACCAATAAGACGTTCTTAGCCCTTTCTGTCAAAGGGTGGCAGCTTTCAGAAGGCAGCGACAGGCTGCCTCTGCTCACCTGTGCCGCTGGCCGACGTGCTGCAGCCGTTGGATCCGGAGCCCAGTGACCCCGAGGTGGCGGACCCGCCGCAGCCTGAAGTTGCCGAGCCTGTCCCGGAGCGCGAGTCCTCCTGCAGCAGGATGTCCAGCAGGTCGCTGGAGGTGGAGTGGGCGTCGCTGTTCGGCCCATCCCCGGGCGACCCGACCTGCGAGACAAGAGCCCACCGCGCTGTCACCACCCAGCCGGCGCTGTACACGTCGCTGCATCGCGAGTTACACTGCATTGTCTCCTCTCCTTGTGTGCTTATTTATTTTCCTACTGTAACGCGCTTTGAGAAGCCACTTTAAAAGGCACTATATATTATTCGGAGCCGTGGTAGCTCAGACAGCAAGGGCATCTGGCTCCTGACTGGAAGGTCCCGGGTTCAATCCCAGGTAGGGTCAAGCGGCGTAGCTCGCTCTAATTCCTTCCAGACGGCTCCCAGGTCCACTCAGCCTGCTTTCTAAACGAGTACCGGGGGTAATGGGCCAGCCGGACCGTGATGCTGACCACATCACCTCCACCTCCAGTGTCGGATGGTCGAGAAAAACAGTGGCCCTTGCCCCCATTCCCCCATGGGCCTTTATGGCCTGAAAAGGGACCTATATATTATTTATTATATCAAAGTACAGGTAATGGCAATCAACACACAGTGAAAGAAAAAAAACATTCTACTAATGCACTACTACGTGCATTTCTACTAATGTCACTGAACTCTGCCTATGGCTACAAAGGGTAAAAAGTACAGAACACTTTTTTAATAACTCGTGTTGATTACAGATTGACTCAATATAAAGTAATTCCCATAAAAGGGAAGAAGAGGAGGCAAAAGGTATAATTCAGAAGCCAGGAGAGTGGTGTTAATTCTAATAAATGTTGCCTTTTTTCTTTTCCTTTTTACATGGAATAAATCTTTACCCGTTTCTTTGCTGCCTTTTAAAATGGTTTGTTAGGGGGCAAAGACCCTCTAATAACCATGAAATAACCACACTAATAGGAGATCACTTTATAGGAATGCAGATAGGATTAAATGATTCACAAAAATCGTTGATGCAATGCATCAGTGTCATTGATACCACTTAATTTCCTAGAATAAACCTTTTTAGGTACTCCAACTCCCAGCATGCAATTTCAACAAATTCAATGTATTTTTCAAAGACTCGATAACTGAAAATACTGAATTAAAAAATTAAATCATTTGGTATGAGATGTTTTTGTGTTCATGTACGATTAATTACAACGTCTGTGCTGCCTTTTGAGATCTCATACGTTTTATTGCATGTCAAATGTGTATGAAAACTGGAGTTAATCTTATTTTAAAATTTCTCTGCAGATTAGGAAAGATGTAATGTTTCTTTCAAACAACAAGAAGCAGAAGCCAAGTTTCTCATTTTCACAAAAAGAAAATGGTGTCTGCCTTGAGAAATTTGAGATTTAAAGAATGTTTTCAAGGCTACTCTGTCCAACTAGTTAGATAAGGTTCCTTGTGTGAGAAATTTCCAAAAAGAATAACAGCACTGAATAGTCCCAAGATTAAAAATAGAATAATGCTGGATGAAAACAAAAAAAAAAGTTGTGACTTGCACTGCAGAAATGTGAAATATATCAAACAAATTATTTATTTCTTTAAAAAGTTGTCTTTCAAAACCTTAAAAATATCTCTTAAATACACTGTAAAGTTTCGCAGTGCCCAAGTAGATATCAATTGTGTTTCAATTTAAGTGCTGATTAATTTGTTATGGGTAAAAAGAGCAATTTCCAAATACCACAAAAACCTCAAGAAATACCAGGATATACATGTTTTGGTACATCATCCCAAACATGTTAGTTTCCACTGTTGTTTTCACTTCACATAGATAACCAAATAAGAAACAATGAAAATGGAGACAAAAGTTTAGCAAGACCAATAACTAAAGGAATTCAATCCTATTAGTTTATTGCCCACGTTGTTGCGATATTGGCCTACCTCAGTGTTGCAACAACCTCTATACCACACTTTATTCCAAACGAGATTCTCTTCTGACTTTAACATCAATAAACTGAGTGTATCCTTGGAAATAAAGGCTCTTGAGGTAAGAGGTATATTGGCTGATGCTCCATACGAGTTTACTAGACCAGGAAGACTGAGGGACAGCTAAAAGGTGTAAGGACACATTGATTAACATGAGTTTTCTAAACAATTAACTACTTTAACATGGAATAACTATAACTTTATTTAGTCATCTAAATGAGCAACATGGATTCCATGATGCTTACAAAGATAAAAAACACCCACTCCTGCAGCTGTTAAGTGACTAAATCAAGCTGCAGATCAAGATAATCAACTGTTCTATTTTTTGCAAACTATCATTAGATATCACCCAATGTACCAAAGCTTAGGAAGCACAAGTCCTTCTTAAAAGGAAATGTAAAAAACAACAACAACCCTGTTTGCATTTTGTCATGCAAAAAAACAGAAGAACTCATGTTATACTGAAACACCTGCAGCTTCCGCGTGTTTAAAGGAAGCTGCTGGAGGCGGAGGTTTCAGAAACGCAAGCAAAGCGCGGGAAAGGCAGGCCGACGGTACGTACGGGCTGAGGCTCCTCGTCAGGCTGGGCCGTGCTGGACGCTGCCCCCTTGTCTCCGGCGTTGTCCGCTCTCTCCACCGAGCGGGGGGCCTCCTCCAGCTGCAGCAGGTTGAGCTGCAGGGGGGAGCTGCACCGCGACTGGAACAGCGGCGGGGAGGCGGGGTCCCGCGCCCCCGCCGACTGGGGGGTGGACGAGCGCGACGGGCCCTCCCGCGGCTCGGCGGCAGCGGGGGTCTTCGGAGCCTCCGGCGGGACGCCGTAATGGAACGGCTGCCCCGGGAACGGGGGCTGCACGGGGAAGGGGTTCTGGGGGGCGAACTGGGACGGGCCTGGAAAGGCCGAGTGGGCGGGGAACGACGTCTGTTCGGGGTAAAGGGGCTGGCAGGCGGAGCCGCTCATCTGCGGGAACACGTAGTTGGGCAGCACAAATGCCACCATGGGAGTGACCAGAGGGGTGGGGTAGGCAGGGGGCTGCACTGGGCAGCGGATGTCCTGGGTATTCTGGCCGTCCCCGAAGCCGGACATGGCCGGGTCAGCGCCCGGGGGCACGGCCCCCCCAGCGGGAAAGACCTGCATCGGGTAGGCAGGCATCACCGTCGGGAAGGGCATGGCAGGGAAGGTGGACTGAGACGTGTCCGAAGGGGACCAGGAGGTGTGGTTGAGGCCCACCAGAGGGGGCCTGTGGGGCTGTTTCCTGTGGGAGGCGGTGCTGTCTGACGACTCCTGCTGTTTGATCCGTTTGGACTTCGTCTTCTTATTCTTCCCACTTTTCTTAGCGGCGGCCTCAGCGCCGCGCCCACCTTGCCTGGCCACACGTGGACCAGGAACTCCTGAAGTCAGAAAAGTACAGAAAACACTCAAACTAAACACGTTGAACTGCTTGCAAAACGTATTTTCTTAAGCAGTTTTACGTATGTACAGTAATCCGTATAAGGGGATGTAAAAAATGCAGGAACTCAAATGTTTTACGACATCAACATTGCTTCTGTAGTAGTGTTTGTGCAGCTTGCAGTTCAAAAATTTTGCTCTGTTTTCAAATGTATTCAGTTCCTTCTTTGGAGGATTGACACAGACAGTTTTTGTGTAATAAAACGCCCTTCGGTGTGGAGATCTTTACACTCATTAGGGCAAATTAACAGAGAGCAGTGCTGTATAGTTATGCAGACCACGTTAAACTACCCAACTGTTTTCCAGGTCTGGGACAACCTTCCGGTTTCCTATCTAACAGTCTGATACATTTTACATTAACTTGAAAACCTGATATTAAAGGCACTATGGCAAAACTGCCTATGGGTGAAAAACTAAAAGTGTCCTTTAAACATCCCTCTAGTATTTAGCACAAACAAAAACAGTAAAATGGCCATTTGGATTGTCTGTTCTGCGGGAAAACGGCACGGGGCAGTGCGTTTTACCTTCTGAACGCTTGTTTTTCTCTTGCAGGTGGAAGCCGCAGGTGGACTCCACAGTGGCCGCCCCGCGCAGCTCCCTGAACCGGCTGAGAAAGGCCTGCTCTTCCTTCTGGGTGTGTGCTGCCAGGACCTGCTTCGTCAGGCCCAGCTTCTTGTAGGTCTCCTTCTCCTGGCTCAGTGGCGATACCGTACTGGCAGCCGGAGCTGGGGGCTGGCTCTCGGCAGCATCAGCGCCATTGGGACCGTCCTCAATTATTTCTGAGACAGTGAGATATGACATCCTGGATTTATTCCGAGCTCCACAAAATTCCATTGCTGTCTTTATATTCAGCATATCATCCTTAGATTTGGCAATTCAACTCTACTTGCTAATCAATTAATTCAACATAATCAAAGTTATGCTTTTAATTATTAACTGTTAAAAGTCTGGCAGATTTCTTTATTACATGTTTTCTTCTGTCTGATGCCGAGGAGCTTTATGTTATAGTACAATAAGCCTTCCACTAAAACAAAATAGCAGTTGAAGCAGTTGTAGGTCTGCTTTAACACACCGGATAAATAGATCAGCCTAAAGCTCATGTAAGCAAACTTTTAGAACAATAAGAAAAACATTTAGTTTACCAGCATGCTCCGAAGAGTAAAAAAACATACAGTATTCAAAACGTCACATGATCAATATTAGATCTGATTAGTCCCTCCCTGCATGTATATTTAAATTGGAACTATTTGGCAAACCATGTTCTTTTTTAAATAGTAGTTTATGTTCATAATCAAAACATAATTTATGTGTTAATAACCTACAGGTAGTGGACAAAAATAGGAAGAATCTGGGTAAATGAGGGTCGCCAAGTACTTCTCCACAGTTGTGGTTCATGTATTAAGCTAAAAACATTCCTGTATGCTTAGGTTCATGTATAGAACTGACCTTGTTCCCTGTAATTATGACTAGCATGGCTGCAAGGGGAGACTTTGAAAGAGGGGTAATTGCTGGGGAATGCTTGGTAGGAACTTCAGTGTCCAAGGCAGCTCAAACGCTGCCGTTTCAGAAGCAATGGTGTCTAATGCGATGTCAGTATGGAACCCCAAAGAAAACATAACATAACATTTTAACATCACTTTATTAGCCCCTATACAATTTCTTGCATTAGGAATTCGTCTTTTCGCATATCCTAGCTTGCTCTCCATGAGACACACAGGCAGGGAGAGAAGCTTGGGGTCAGAGCGCAGGGTTAGCCATTGTACAGCGCCCCTTGAGCAGTTGGGGTTAGGGGCCTTGCTCAGGGGCCCAACGGAGTAGGATTCCTCTGCCGGCTGCGAGATTTGAACCGGCAACCTTCCAGCCACAGGCACAGATCCTTAGCCACAGAGCCACCGCTCTGCCCCTTTTTTTAACACTTTTTTTTAAAAGACATCAGCAGCAAAGGGCAACAAAGCAATATCCATGGATTAATTTGAAGCGCAAGGCGAAACAGGCGAGCCACTGCAGATCAGTTAGCTGCAGATTTCAATCTGGGGTACAAGCAGCCAGTTTCGTCAGGAACAGCTCCACAGAGCGGGACACCAGCGCAAGCTTGGGAGCCCAGTAGTACACAGAGCACAGGCGACAAAATTCAGAGCCGTGTGATCCTTCTCTCCTTCACCATGTTCTCAATGTATGGGTGCACGTATCCCACCATCCTCAAGAGCGCTACAGCTCTGAGCGCTTGGCCCCAATGGTGACGCGTTCTGGGGGTGATCATCTTCACCCCATTTTGCAGCACCTCTTTCCTGCTGGGGGGGGTGCCTTCCGGGATAACAATGACTCCCAACCATGGAGCATGTGTGGTCCCCCAAAGATTCGATGGGCGTGACTTATGTTGTCCACATATCATGGCATTCTTAGCCACCAGAACCCAGTCGAGCATTTATGGGATATTTTGGTAAACAGCTTTATCTGGCTCCATCAAACTAGGCGAGAGCTGATTGACTTTCTGGTGGCAGAATGGTGCCGCGTCCCACCTGCAGAATACCACAGGCTCCTAGACTCTATGCCACATCGCATACAGCCATACTAGCTACACGTTGCCCCTGCTAAGGGACATTACACTGGTGTTTTTGTCCACTACTTGTAACTCTCTCTATAAGGATTATATTTCAAGTTGTACGGACTTGAAAGTGGCTAGCATCAGTTCAGCCAAACTGAAGTGGGAAATAATAACAAAATATCATATTGGGATGCTTCACTTTCATTCAGGGACCGGTAAGACAACCCAAGTAAGAAACAGCTGTAACACTAACAGCATACACTGAAGTCTCAAACAGCACTACTGTCCAGAAAGAAATTGACTGTACATCACTGAAGACTGAATGACGTTTCAAATGCAATAAATAAATTTGTATCTTAAAAACCAAAAAGGCTATGGTGAGGTCTGTACCAGATTCAGGTTGTGGTTTCTTGTCCCCAACGTGAACAATAGTGCTACTGTAGCTGCACTGGCTGGTAATGGACACAACACTCTCAGCCTTGCTCGGGAGAGCAAGTGGGGTCAGTGAAGCGCCAACAACCGCTGCCGTAGCCGTTTTCTTGGGCGCCTTCAGGGAAGGGAGACCAGCTTGAGCCTCTAACACTGGGGGGGCTGCTGAAGCAGAAAAATCATCCATGACTTCAAGTATCCAGGTAGAGAATGTATAGCACACTCTGAGAAGCACACGTCTCGTAACAATATGTAAATCGCCCTTCTTTAGAACCGCAACACTAAAATCTGTCATAGGACTAAAATATTTTTTGTACACTGCACTTAACTGAAAATATTTTCCATTGTGCGTGAAGCTTTTTTATCTTTGTCTCTGCATTTCTTTTAATTAAAATGCAAAATGGAAAATTAAACTGCATAATCTTTGTTTAACACTGGTTATGCTTTTCAAAGATCATAAAACCCTCCCCCCACACAAAAAAATAACCTTTCTGCTGCTAATCTGTACATACCCATGGGTGGGTAATTTTAGAAAAGATGCCAACACGTCTAACACATTCAAAACTATTTACAAAACTTTTAAAATAAGAAAACAATATTGTTTTCCTTATTATTTCTATCATATGCATAATTGGAGAGATCCAAAACTAAACTGGATTTTGAATTGACATCTGGCAGAGATTATTCTGTTTAAACTAAACAAATCAAACCAAAAACTGATCACTGCGCGTTTGGCTACAAATATTAAAAGAAAGTACCACCACCTCTAGGTACTAATTCTTTACTAATTTCACAGTTGATATACACCAGACAGGAAAAAAACAGTTAAACCTAAGTTCAGTAATGTAGCAAAAATTCAATTTCATCCTAAGACTTTGTCATTGATTAGGAATTATGGAAAAAAAGTACAAACCTTCTGAAACTTGCATGTTGTCATCCGCAACTTTCTGTTTATCATCATCGGAGTTGGATGATGTGGTGTTAGAAGAGGATTCACATTTCCTCTTAACTGTGATGGGGATGTTACAGCTCTCTAGATACCTTTAGGCAACAAAGCAAAGTAGAAAACCTTAATGTTTTTTGCTGTGCTGTGCCAAACACCAGAACCCACTTTAAGCCCCTGAAAATTTATTAAACTACAAACGAAAAAATAGTTAAAAAGTCTAAAGGAAGCAATTAAACAGCTATCATTCAGCACTATATTGGGAGATAATCCCATTTACTGGACTGCAGTGCTGTTTTCTTTTTTAATCGACCTGTTTTTAAGGTCTTCACAAAAACAGTTTCAAGCCAATGGGGAAATACATATATACAAGAATAATCCCACCTCTCCCCTATTTTATTTCTTTACTTTTCTCCCTTTCCCCAGTCACATTCTCACCCACCTCCTCCCTTTACCCAAGCAGTGCTTTCCTTGTAGTAACACCAGATTGTTAAAAACTGTGCAGTGCAAAAACACCAGACTAGGCCTCCTTCGATTCACGATGATTAGAAACTTTATGCAAGGAGGATGTCACTGCCAATACAGTTATTGTACACTAAAGCAATTAAAAACCAGTTGTACATAAACTAACAGACGTTCAATTACAACATTCTATGCAAGACGAGACTAAATTACGCTTTTGCTTCGGAAGGTTTGTTCAACACTTTATCATTGCTTTCTTTTACTTACCTGATAACACTGTCCAGGCAACTCATCTGCTGGTATGAATACACAGTCTGATCTTTGTAGCTTAGTTCTTCATGAGCTGATGTTTTATCATCAAGGTTCACATTTTCTTTCCCAGTGATCACAGGAGAATCTTTGGCTCTTGTGTTCACGCTCTTTGCAGATTCTGCTTTAAACCAAAAAGAGGTCAGTCGTGTCAAAAACAAAGCTACACAGCCAGAGATTTAGAAAATGTCTGCTGATGACATGCATGGAGCAAAAGGAAGGGACTCACCACCAGAGGCTCTCTTGCCCTCTGGTTTTGCTGTAGACGTGATGAACACTTGCTGCCCTTGATTCTTCAGCATCTGCACACCCTTACAAATCTCTTGGAACGTTCGCTGCGAGACAAAAAAAAGGATGAAGGAAGTAATGTAGCACAGGTACAACATGCTGATTGTGTTTGTGCAACACAGGCTTGCGCTTGAATCAGTTTTAAGCTGCAAAAAAAACATGTAGTGCACAAACACAATCAGGTGCACGGAAAAAACAACAACAATGAAAGACAGAGAGTAGTTTGTGTGACTTTCAACTGACACTGACAAAATACCTAAGTATATCTGTAGTACACAACCGCATAAGCCACTGAAGTACAATGCATGTCTTTTTTTTAAATAAATGTAACACAGAAGTGCCCAGTGCACCATGTGTTAAGTGCGGCGCACGGTGTATACTGTTTCTGAGCAGACTTACAGGCTTCAGCTTGCATGAGTCTTCATTGGCATTCCCGTTGCTTTCACTCGAAGACGCCACACTCATTATGTGCTCATGTGAACCATTGCTTCCTAAGCTTCCATAGCCACTGGAACCATTATTGTGGACAGGCTTAAAAAAAGACAGTAATTCATTAAAATTCTTCATTAAGAAAAACAAACTTGCGTCCATTTTATTTCCCCTAAAGCAAAACAGTGCTGAACGTGTTAATTTTTCCCGAAGTCAATTTTGAAGCTCCGTTTTACAATGCAAAGCGTTTCAGACGCACCTGGAGCAGAAGTCGGTGAATCTGTTCTGTAATCTCCTGAATGTCTGAATCAACGATTTTGCCCTCCGTAAATGCAGGGGCTGCAAACACATCCTCGTTGACAGGGCCTCTGTTTTAAAACAAAAAGAAATCAAGAAGACTCTCAAAGCTTTGAAACGAATGACGAACAATGTAATTCTTAAAGAGAAGCTTGACTTAATATGAATAGAGCTGGATTGTGTTACTGATATGGAAAGAGAGCTGCAGCATGAACAGGGAAAAGAAAGTCAGGGCGGTAGACGTACGTTCTGACTTTATGTCTCCCAATAACGAAGGACACCTTCCTGCTCCAGGGATTCACAAAGCTTGACCAGCTGGTGTCGAGTGTCACATATTCTCCATTTCGAGCACAAAACCGGATTGAAGAGTGATCAAAGGGCTGGCCAGCATATTGCAGGACTTTAATAGAGAAAAGAACGACAACAGTGAGATTCTCAGTTTGGATGCATCACAACTCTTTTTTTTTTCCAAAATCAAACCTGCAGCAGCCCCTGAACAATCAACAACTGGGGTTCACAAACTCTTATCTTAAGAACGAACTTACTTTTTCTGTGAATGGCTAACATCAGTGGACGATCATTGGGGTGCAGATGTAGCAGAACTGGTGTACCAATCAAATCTTGAGGCAGATACCCCAAGAGAGGAACAGCTCTGATAAAGATAAACAACAGTATTTTTTTTTAATTTTATATTGTCTTTTAACAAATCTGAAGGGTTTGCTTACATTTTTGTCATTGTGAACGAACAGGTGTCCAATAAGATAAGCAGATATATGCATACGAGTGGACTGTGAAAACTGCGAATCATGAAACAATTAAATTTAGTGAACGCAGAAATGGGACCTCAGGGAAGTTTCTCCTATGGGCAATAAACCAGAGGGCACTAAATCATATCGAATGCCAAACTTTGTGTCCATGATGGAGGCTTGCATGGAAGTAAATGGAACAAAACTGCAAGGACCCATTCAGCATCCAGTGCTGCCATTTATGCGAAACTGCATGGTCCTATATAGAAGTATACTAAACTTTACAGGTTCCAGTTTTCATTAACTTCCAGTTTCATTCATTTGTCAGTGAAAGATGACAAACAATTAAAAAAAACAATCCTCCCACCTCTCATCCACATCCTGAAACACACAGCTTGGGGTGTGAGTAGTGGTAAATATCCTTTTATCGGTTGGAATTCTGGGTGCTGTAATGCAAATAAAAAATACCAAGACATAAAACACAATAATCATACTACGTAGCCTTCCAAATGACAAATTATACTCTTTTTATCCAAGCAATTGAGTGTACGGCCATGAAGGACCACGCTCCTGGGAATTTCAAGAAAAACTGACTTCTGTCGTACCTTAAAGTTTAGAATTGACTAGCAAATTTCAAAGACAGATTCTTCACATTCTGTCCACAATGGAACTCTATTATATTCTCGATGTCTGTGCGTGCTGCTCTGGTAGTTTACCTTCATAGCCAGAGTGAACCCTTTCAGCGAGCAGCAGGCAGCAGAACTGGTCCTCTGTGTGTTCCGTGTCCTGGACTTTCATGAGGTATGGAGTCATGCGGAAAGGGTAGTAGTGTATGTCCCCGTCTCGCTCCCTGCCCCCGCTGTGAGACACGCAGCGCACAGTAAGACCACACAGCCGAACCACGCACACAGCACAAGGCAAGGATGCCAGAAATAAAGGCAGCAAGAAAATAAACATTTCCGGCAAATAAACGACCACTGATTATTTTATCTTGGGATTTTTAAATGGCTGTTCTGGTTTATTTTAATGCATGGGAGAAAATATGTCCTGTACACTGCTAGATTATTTTATTAATGAAAAATGACACTTAAAATCTTACCCGTCTTTCACTACGTTTTAGCTCATGTTTCACAATACACATAAGTGAAAAAAGCAGTAACTCAGAGCTCTTAAACACTTTTAATAAAGTAAAACAAGCTGGGCAAAGTCAAAAGTGATGGAACAGGACTTTCCCTTCACTACGGAAACACGATGTAATTACTTCATTTTCCATCAGGTGGCACAAACGAGCCACCGCTTTTTTACAATTAACACTAAAAGAGGCTAAAAGAATGGGATTCTGTAAAGCACAAAGTACTCAGATTTGTACAACTGACAGGAAGCAGTGATTTTAAAGAACTGTAAAGTAAACGAATCAGAAAGTCTTAGAAAACAAAAGTGATTTAAAGTGCACGATTAAGATTCAAACAATGCAATGATAAAAGAAAAAAATGGTTTTGGTTTAAGATTAACGCACCTTATGCGGCAGAAAAAAGACTTTTCTTGTACACAGTCTGAAGGAGAGGATTCTGAAAAAATAAAAACAGAATAATGAAAATGCATGCATTTATTTTTCAATCTGCATCCACAAATCTATCTTTTAGAAGCAAAAGGCAATATTATTACACAAATTAAATTTGCGTAGAAAACTCAGATAGCAGCAGTATTGAAACAACGGAACAAGTAAAGGTTTATTCCATGCTGAAACGAGCAGAAAAGAAACCCCCCCCACACCTGAAGAAGGCTGCATAGCCGAAATGTCATGTTTCTTTTCTTCTCTTCAGCATGGAACAAACCTATTACTTGTTCCTTTGCAGCCTACGCATGCTGATGCAGCTCCCTACCTGTGTTTAAACAAGGGACCAGTTCAGGAACACACGGATGCTTCCTCACTGTGAACAGAGCCCTAATTCTACATGGTTTAAGAAGAGCTGCGACGTCTCTGAACATGTTACCTGCACCAGTGCACATACTCCATGAGGGCAGTCGGTAGGGAGTAGTGAAGCTGTAGAACACGCTCACATCCTGCGGGGTGAGGAACTCCACGAATTTGGTGTTTCTGAAGACGTCTCTTTTACAGTTCAGGATGGAGGCGGCCTGGTCAGAGATGTAAACAATCTTCCCCGTGATCAGAGAAACTGCCACTGCAAAGATGTCCTGTTTGAGAAAGAAAACAGAGGTTCCGTACTACAATGAAGTCAACTTCTTTTATTTCACTATGCACTATAGCACACACGACAGGAAACAAGGATCAACTCAGAAATGTGATCCAATCATTAATTTACTAGTTAGCTGCGCAACAGGCTTTTAGAACACTACACAGCATTACAACTGTCACAAATAACAGTTATCAATTTTATGTTAATAAGACCCCCTAATTGTAAATGATGCTACATTATTCACAGCATATGTATGAAAAAAACACTATTTGTGAAACGGGGAGTTCCACAGATATTTCCTTATAGTACAGCATGCTTACAGTGTTTTTCAATGTGTACTCCGAAGTAATGCTGTCTATCTCTTCAATTGTGTAAGAGGAAACATCAAGGCCTGACGGCTGGCTGTCATTTATCATAAGCAGTTGGTAGTACTCTTCATTGGCTGCCAACACAGACACAAAACTTGTTTTACTTGGAGAAAATGCACACGTTCCCATATATTAATCATGGATCCTTTGCTAATTTCGGAATTCTAAAAAAGCACAGGTATTCAAGCACTTGCACAATAGGTACTAATTGTTCTAACGAATTAGAACACAATTACATATATATTATTTCAACCCTTTACGCTAGCATCTAAGGCTAGCTCCCATTCAAACCCGGCAGCATGTTAAAATCCATGGTGCTGCACACTGCTGTGCCACATTCATATTACTGCACATCCAATCTTAAAGTTCAGTCAAATTGAGCATACATAGTTCAGCGCTACTTGCGGAAATATCATGAAAATGCATTGCAAGCCTTTTACCTTTGACCTGTTTGACACAACGCAGCGCGTACTTCAGGGTGCTCAGTGTGCTGGACTTTCCCTTGCTTCTATTCTCTGGAGGGAGGTGCACTTTGAGCTCTTTAAGCGTCTTGATCAACTCTTTCTGGGTCTTGGCTTTGGCAGACTGTTCGCTACTGCAAGGTACAATTCAGAGAAAGGCATGGTAACTAGAGCGAGGCTATTTGCGCTGTAATTCAGATTCCTCACGCGAAAGAAATGCAGAACCGTAAACAAAAGGAAATAAACAGAAAATGTACACTGGGGATTATGAAACGCAAACAAAATATGAAGACTGCATAAACCACTAGCAGACATAACCAAACTTCTAGACAATCTGCAACCTCACATGAACTCTTCCTTCATAACCTTCAGAAACACTCACCTGCAGCCACTTGTGGAGGGGTTGTCAGGCTCCGAACTGGCACTGAGGAGACTGAAGGCATTTGAACTGCTGGGCGGAGATGGACTCTGAGAGTTCGAACTACGAAGACAAAATGAGGACATTCTTATTAACTACACAAAGCATTGCATGTTGGCACAATGGCAGCTTAATACACCACAAAGCACATTTCAGTAGACAGAATTACAGAGCATTTCTCTTCGTAGATTTAAGAAACAACGATTGGCAGACATCTTCAAAGCACTTAAGAGTACCTGAAGGGCAGTTTTAAGGATATGTGGGTAGTGCTAGAGAAAAGTATCAAGACCTTTGTAAACATGTAGTTGAGCCTGACCTAAGATAACAAAAGCACTGAGGCACCTTAATGATGCCATCCATGAAGACTACACTATTTGCTAATAGACTCAAGAGATTATAATAATTTCTGTGTGTGTCCACTATGAACTGTAAATCCCCGCTTTTCTGGACCATAGCCCTGGTCATCCAGATTAAGTATTAAGAAATAGAAGTGCTATAAACAGCAACCATCTATTTGCAGTACACTACTTAGCAGTTAGCAGAGCTATTTAGCCATGCAAGCAGCTTATTTTAGAAAGCAACTTCACAAATAATCCATAACAAGAACAAAACATCTAAAAATAACTACCTTTGCTTTTCTTAAATACACTGTAAGCTAATATTATAGTGTTTATCTGAGGATATTAATGATAGAACAACTGTAGAAGATTTGCAAGTGGGTAAAAGTCTGAACAGGCTCAGAATGACACAGTTCCATACATATTGTCTAGGGTATGTATTGTTCATCAGAGCTTTGTGGGCCCCTGAGGTTTCTCAAAGACCACCCAAAGGGTCCCTAGAAACAGATAGTGGGCAAAATCACACAGCTAAGACAGCATTTACAGGGGACCTGACATTTCCAAATACAGTACATATACAGGGACTCCTTGAAAAGGTTTAGCCAGCCTATGATCAGAAATTCTTCAGGACATGAAAACATTCTGAAGGGAAGTGAAAACCTGTGCACATTATTACAGTCTCCTACTTCTCTCCAGAATTAAAATTCAACTGATTATTTTTGCACAGCTAGAAGGACAAGCACACGCCTGTTCAGCCCCTGTGTTTTAGATTTTGAAAAGTAACTTGGAGAGCAATACTGGTCTTACTACATACAAACTGACGTCTTAATACACCCATACCACACACTAAAGGCTTTCGCTGAAGGATGGGACGCGTGACGTCAACATGTGAAGAACATCAATGGGTGTGTGCTCAGCTGGTGTTTCGCCAAGTATGTTCTACGGGCAACAAATCCAAATATTGTTTCACCGCTGCACATCAGAACATGTAGTAGGAAGGGCCAACAATTAATTTAGTGCAACTGCAGCATGGGCGTCCTATGATTACTCATATACACAAAGCAGTCTGTTTCTATGGGAACGGACTGTGGTTCACAATAGGAAAATTATTTTCCAATTTTTTTTGCAGGAAGTGTTGACAGAAGACAGGAATATGATTATACCCAGCCACACAGGCCTACTGCTCATGATTCTGAAAGGGTCTTCTCTTTTTGTTGAGCTCTGGCTCCTTCACTGTACAAACTGTAGATTTTAGATTATAAAGATGTAAATTTTATATCAATTCGTCTAGTATCTAGACAGTCTCGCCTTAATGACAAAGCTAATACTGCAAAAATACTTCACACACCTTAAAAAAAGGCAAAAACACTGAAAATAAACTATATAAGAAAAAATATGATATATAAACTATATAAGCACAAGAATTTAAATTTTTAAAAAGGATGTCCAGAATTAGATTTTCACAATTTAATTACCAATGTTTGGCCTCCTAACAAAACAGCAAAATGGGAGCATTTTCAATGTTTCATAGAAAGCACACAAAATTGGATATTTACAGTAAAAAAAAATGAATGCCTTTTTTGTTAAGCAAGAGGCTCAAGAAATAACTGAAAGATTGAGGCCTTCCTACAAACCAAATCAAAATTCACACAAAACAATAGGCCTGTTAAGAAGATTTTGCTCATTTACGTCTCAGAAATTGGATCATACTGGTAGTGACACTGCAGAGTGAGAAGGAAGCCCAGCGTTAGCTGAACTTCACCGCAAGTGGCGTCGTCCTGTTTCACACACTCCGCGCCACTTGTGAAGAGTGCAGCCAGCCCCGCTTTAGCGCCGGCGCGAGACGGGAGTCAGAGCGGGCACCTCTTGTGGCTCTCCGACGACTCCAGGAGGGCGGAGTCCTTCCCGTGGCCGTGGGAGCTCCCCGGCGACTCGTGGCCGTGGGAGTCGTTGGCGCTGGAGCCGCTGCTCTTCATCTCCACGTCCTCGTGCAGGGCGTGCGGGTCCCGCCGGGGGGAGGCCCGCTGGTCCCGGCTGCTGTCGCTGCCGTCGGAGTGGAGGGCCAGCTCCGCGTCCCGCCGGCCCGCGTCCGCAAAGCCGCTCATCCTGTGTCGCGGCGGGGCGGGCGAGCGGCCCGGCGCGTCGTCTCCGTAGGAGAAGCGCGGGCTGGCGGTCTGCTCCTCTAAGGTGGAGTACAGGTACCTCCCGGTACCCTGATCTTCAGACATCGGGTTCTGCAAAGGGCGGATTCCGCACGAAATTAAATCATCCCATCTCCCTTCTTGCGGTGTGCCGGCGAGAAACTCAGAAGGCTGTTGGTAAGCAGGAAATCGAGTCCTGGGCAAAAAAGAAACAATACATTATAAATCAGTCAGAAAGACTAATACACTGGTTGCATATGTTTAAGACTTTCATCCCAAAGGATCCCAAAGCACTTTACATTGAGGAAGCAACCCACTTTATACTCCAGAGAAGGGCAGTAGCCCCCTTATATGCTTTATTAAAGGTATTACCTTTACCAACCTCAGGAAAGCATTCCTCTGCTGTATTGTGATGAACAAAAAAATCGAAATGAGGCTGAATAAAACTGCAACATATCCTAACTTTATACGAACATTCATCTGAGGGAAATGGATGCGAGTCTAAATTGCCATTTTAAGAATAAAATACAGACTGTGCTGTCTAGGTTTGAAGTTCTCGGTCAACTGCAGCGCAGAGCACCTTGCGTTAAAATCATAGCCAACAGGTCGCAAAAAAGGCTCAACCAGAAAACCAATGATTGGCAAGAAAAATAAACACTTCTGGTAAATATATGGTTTCACAATTTGTTGACAATTATAAAGACCACCTTCAGTTAAAGCCAAAAGCCAGCACAAGCCAGCAATGCTTTATCTTCAAAGAAAGATCAGTGAACGGTTTATTCTACCTGTCTCTCTGTGCCCTTTACCGGAGCCGCTAGGTTCAAAGACTAGACAGAATAATTTTAACTTGCTTTCTTTTGTATCTGTGTACTTATTTTCAAATTAATCTGTCTGAAACAAAAAGGTCACAGTAGTATGGAGAACTGAAGGCCTTGTACTCCACAAGGGGATTCCAGGCTTGTTGATGAGGAGTATAAAGAAAAGCCAGTAAAACTACATAGGAAAATAAATATATCCCAACATAAAGTAAAGCTCACAGAAGCCACTTGAAACATACTGTACAGTAGCAATTGGACAGTTATTTAAATTTGGGTTAGTAATATGTGCTACTGTACAACATATTAAGAGTGATTAGCAGCTGTTTACTTCAGCACTAAATACGATGGCAAGATTACTGTATCTACAAATAGAAACAGGCTTCGTTGCAATTTGAAAACAAGCTTACAGTAGGTCACAGGTTTACAGAAGTACTCCAGCCAGTTAGATGGGAATAAAGTTGGGGAAAATCCTCAAGTTGAGGCTATGTTTAACGTGAACTAAAAAAAGCATTAACTAAAAATACCCAAGTATTTTTAGAGACACATTGAAAACTGCAAGGAGACAAGACTTAATACTTGGGAACATTACGTCCTGCACAAATATCCATGTGGCTGCACACCAAGACTGTAGAGGTAAAATGCAAACAGCACACAGGCCAGCGAAATTGAATTCACTTCAGTTTACTCAACTTGATAACCGCTGCTTCATTGTTCTGCAAACTCAATCTCTGGTACAAAGTCAAAAGTGGCATATGGAAAAAGTTCAAGAGGCATTCTGAGGTCACACACAGAAAGGCTATACTGAGCATCAAACCATGGAGCTCATTCGTGGAGATCTGCTGCAAACCTGACACGTCACAGTCAGTCGTCACTAGCTTGTTGAAAATGACTCAGCTGCTTAACCATGTGGTTGTCTGCCGTGGGCGAAGGTGTAATTGAATAGCCTTCTGCAAAACTCCTTTTTGTTTCAAAGCCCTAATAACCAATATATGCACACTTCTAGCCCACTGTACACTAAATTGCACATACCAAATCCCCTCCCCAGAAAAGATGAGACAATGGCAGAAATAATTCAAATTATATAAATCTATATAATAATTGTGTAGTTTGTTCGATTCACAGTACCTACACTGTTTCAATATACCATCTCTCCTACCACAGGTGAAACTACTGGCTTTATTCACATCTTCACCTTCTAATGAGTAAACAGCCTCACCAAAAGGGCAACATAGCACTGTGCGAGGAACATATATACACTAATACTGAACGCACATCTGTACTCAATTAGTGAGATGACACATACCTTCTATTAAAAATATGAATAAAGTGACCTGCGCAGATTGAATTCGGGCGATATTCAAGAGAAGCCATTTCATTAAGTGAAGACTCCACTCCATGCCAAGTTTTGACTATGAGCAGCAGCACTGCTTTGTAAGATCAGAAGTTTCCTGTGGCAATGGAAAGACATGACTTAAAGTTCCTCTAACATCATTATGACAGTCAGCTGTTTGAATGTTCCCAGTTTAATCCAATCAGAGCCAGCGAGTTTCCTGTGCAAGCTGCAGCACAACATCCCTTTTTGCACGTATTACATTTGTTAGGGTTTTTTTGCTATCACATCCTTAGTACTGAATAAAACCAATTTACATCTAACAAATTTAACAGACATCAATATTTTCTCATTTCAAAAATAATTCTGAATTATTCAAACATTTTAAAAAAAATCTATATATTTGTACTACAGTTACTTTAAAATGTGACCTGGGAGACAACATATACATCATATTTCACGGTTTAATCTTTTACGCAGCCATAAGAACAGTAAGACATTTATCTGTGGGAATAGTCTTTTCGTATGAGACCTACGAAAACAATCATCTGTATCACCACTTTCTGGAAACACCACCTTCACCAAAGGCATTTTTCTCACTATGATTTTGTGCCCAAAATGGGAAGCAATGATTCAGAATAGGACTTCTCATCTCTCACATTACATGTACAAAAAAAGCTAATTGCTGACTTTAGCTGCGATACGTGTGAATGACGTCCTAATGTTACTGCAACAAGCTGCAGTGTCTACAAACACCTCCCAAGGAACTGAGAAAATGTTTCTATTTCCAGAGAATTTTCATCACAAAAAAAAAAACCATCCAAAAAAGTTCAGATTTGTCTTGGCCTGACATTGGTCTGGTTTTTGTATTAAATGGAATTAAATTCTGAGAAATTAAAAATCTTTGCCTCTTACTCCTGCTACCATCAGGCTATACACCAAAGAACTAAATACCTTCCGAATGAAAACAAAATACTCTTAATTCAGCTAAAGCTCCCATAGTATCACAATAAAAATCTATTTATTATTAAATCAATAAATTTTAAATCAATCAGGTTAGAAAAAACAAAGGTTCCCTAACTTAATCTTTCTAGGGATGTAGTACAGAAGGTTTTCTTGGTCTCTTAAGTGGATTAATATTGGGGGACCCTACATTTTTTCAGTGGGTTTCCTCTGGTTGGACAGTTTAACTGGCATATCTAAACTGCCCCTGCATGCCCTGTTAATAATCAGAAGCTACCAGGACAGACTGCAGATTACTAGTCTCCTAAGAATGTGCCACTTTCTAATAATGGATTAATGAAAAAGACCCCAGAAAAAAACAGTAACCTGGTCTGAAGAAAGCTTGCCAAAATGCTGAATGTCTTGAAAATCAGCACATTGCTGAGTAAGACGCTTATTATCTTTCCTATAAATACTGGAAAAACAAATTATAAATGAGGACACACTGATTTAACATGATTTTACTGTAAGTCATTATTTTTGAGGAACAGGTTATTTGATGCTCTCTCGACTGTACCTATATTGTAGTTAGTACTTTTGTAATGTCTCCTGGAAATGTTTTAATGTATCCTGTAAAGGTAAAGTATACTATTTTTGAGGTGTACTTTTAATTTGATTAAACTCAGGCTTCTTATCCCCCCCCACCAAGAGTTTCATAACACAGTATTGTATTCAAGACATTTATATAATTCAAAAGTACAAAACTAAACTGAAGGCTCCATTTATATAATATGTTACATAATTTCAGTGGATACAGATAAGAACCCAACTTGCTTTTAGCACGAATGCGTAGCTACATACACAAAATAAGAAAATAAATATCATATTCATTTTCGCAATGCTGTCTGTACAAGGCACCAATGATGGGTAGGCTATTTATACTCATATAACTTGAACCTTCCTCTGAGATCTGGCCCAAGGCTCCAAACCAACAATTACTTTCGACGTTTACTTGTAGAGAAATGCACAGCACCTCCTCTGGATTCTGGAAAACCACCTGAAACGAGTTTCCATGCATTCGCCAGGCTAGGCCACTTTACCGGAAGTGAAAATATAAATGAATAGACTGTACAAGAGAAATTGCTTTTGCCTCTCCCCCGCTATTTGTAATATGATTCGAGAGTGGGTGGTGCACATCTGTACATCACGATGAAAATAATCATTACAATAACCCCTGGCAGGCCTGTGTGTGCGTCATCACTGCCAATGGCGCACTGAGCTTGCTCCTTCACTTCACTGTCAAACACAAGTGCCCAACAGGCTTCCTGCATGACTGGGTGTCCCCTCATGACAACCCACTTGTGACCCCTTCAGAAAAGGTGCACAATTTTAAAACAAAAACCCGCTTTTTTATTCAGATTCTGGCTCATTTTCCATTTTGAGTAGGTTTTCTAGCCCATCCTCCGTAGTTCCCAATTGTAGGACTCAACAATTTCTGTACATAAGTGTCTGTGGTACATTTATAATAATAACAATAATAACAATAATAGCTTACACTTATATATCACTTTTCTGGACACTCCACTCAAAATGCTTTACAGGTAATGGGGACTCCCCTCCACCACCACCAATGTGCAGCCCCACCTGCATGATTAAGGTACTATAATAGGCTTAAACTTCTTAGATCTTCAGTCAGTCTCTGTTGCCATCTCCTAAATTTACTCCAAGAGCCAAAGAAGAAAACTGATGGCCCCATCCTTACACAAAACGTGCCATAGTCTTAAGCTCTGAATGTGTCTCAAAGATGATCTGTAACGGCGCACTCCTACTGACGGTCACTTTCCCCGCAACCATTTTCCAGTCTATTTCAACACACAACCCAGATGATACATCTATTTATGGCACACGCTCTTTGTAAACCAATCAATATTACTCTTTCCATACAAAACAATAAAAAGTTCTGCTTGAAACAGAATGCAATTTAAATTTTTGCTCTATCACAAGGACAACCAAACACTTTCTTCTGCATTAAAATTCCTTTAAGGTTCTTGGATTTACCTACTTCCCTCTAAGCAAGTCAATTTCCTTCACAAATCAAAAAAAAAAAACACTGGTCCAGTTTCATAGCAATCTCACCTCACCAATGTCCAAACTCTTCAATGAACTAAGTTTAAACTAGCTTGTCTCATACCTTTACTAATTATTGTAGGTTAATAGCAAGAAACAAAAGATACAAACCAAGCATTGTGACTAAAATATGCCATCCTCAAAGAATACATTCAAATTTACAAGTACTGCAATACATTTTTTCTTTGCCATTCCTTCACACAATACCATGATGGGACTCCCAACAGGTGGTTCACACGTTTAATTTTGCTGTTTGTTTTCTTCTGTATGCTTGATGTGTTTACAGTGTGTCAGTGGAAAAGTATAATATCTAAGGTCAGCAAAGTCCAATAATTTTACATTCTAGAACAGGCTAATATGATCTGCATGCAAACCCCTGTTTTTTTAATTCCATTTGTGACTCCAAAAGATCATCTTATGAATTGAGTGAAGATTCTGCTCTTCGTCAGTTTTTCCAGTCAAACCAAACAGTTAGACTCATGAAATGAGCCTTTTCCTATCAAGCTGCCCTTCAGTAACACTTACATCTTCAGCTTTCCCCCCACCAGCAGATACAGGCAGCAGATAAGCTTCAATATGAAGTTCAATACAATCTAAAAACTGAATGCAACATCTATAATAAGTACTTTCCGCATGGTATTGTATTCAAATAATTGAAGATAGTTTAGCCTTGGCTTTTCAATACAAAAAAAAAACTTTCCTTCAAGTAGCAGCAGATCAGGACAGAGTGTGAAGCAGCATTTAAGTCCCTTAAATCTCAACTTGAAGGCTGTGGGTTCAAATCTTGGGTCTACCCCTTGAGCAAGGAGCTTGTCTTAAATTGCTTCAGTAAAATGCTCTGCTATATGAATGTGGACAGATTTGGTCTCATCCATTTAAGCTAATTATAATAATTCCACTTTCCCTTTAAACTAATAAAAATGTAATGAAGTTTGATTAAACCGAGAACTGCATTTGATCTTGTGCTACTACAACATGTGGAGGACTTCAACTTGTCTTATATTATATGAATTATTTATAAAAGCATGATTGAAAATTAAGGGCAGATATAAAACCCCTCTCATTTGATATGCAAATTAAAAGCCACCCAAGTATACAATCCACAGTATACTAAAACTGGACATTCATCAACAAACGACCTACACGAAACATGTTCATATCATTTTTATTTCTGATATTAATCACATTTCTACCTGGATATACAACCTTAAATGAATATGAAGATTCAACTTGTTTTGCAATCACAATAAATTATACATGTTTAAAAGGAGAAAATACAAACGTACCCTTTTCACTTTACCAAGATCGGGTAAACTGTAATGAACTTTGTAAAACTAGCTAGATAGAACCAGCTGTACTCAATATGCTTCAGCAGTTCTCCTTTATCATGCAATTAGGGTTCAAAGATTTATTTGCCTGGCACAGAGGCTGTTCAGAAAATTATAGATAAGGAGGGTTTTAAAACCTGATAGAAAATGAAGATTGATTTCAAGGTTGGGAAATCATTTCATTTCGAGTTTCATTATTCCCAGATAATAAACTTAAACCTTTTTTGTAATTCTGACAATTGATCATCTAAATCCATAGATGTACAGTAGTATCCACAGGTAGCCCACACACCCACAAAAATGTTACATCAATAAAGAAATATGGAAATATGCTGTAACACAACCAAACCATCTCAAAAACAATGAACATAATGTTTAAAATTCCTTACAACTCAGATATCCATGCAACAGGTCTGACTGGCAACTCAGCATACTGTATACAATATAGAGGCACAGCTCAGTAAAGCCAGCTTAAGGTATTTAGGGCATATAATGTAGGAGAAACTATCATGCTGTATGTCTAATAACCTGTTTTCAGTGGGACAATGGGCTGTAGGGATATCGCATGAAGCAGACCAATGCAGCTAACCCTTAACAATCTCTTAAAACCGGCATATTCAATAAACGGACTAATAAATATTAAGGAGTGTATATTTGTGTCATCTAACATGTCGAGACAAACAAGGGTGAAAACGGAACGAAAGCAGAATATATCGCAAACAAAAAACTGCGAAATCTCTGTCAGTTGATTTGGAATGGTTGCACATTCAGGATTACACAGCTTTGTTGAATTACACCCACGCATAAGGCATTAGTTCGCTTTCCATTTGAAAATTAGGAAGAAAAAAAAAAGATTTTCTCCCTATCACGCGTCTAGTCAGCAACTGGCTACACTAGCCTACATCCTCCTGTCGCAACTGACCCAGATAGCGCCACCAAAAACTTGCTCTTAAATACCCCAACCCTTACAGAGAGCACACTGCACAGGTATACCCCAGACGAGTCATTTCACACACCAAACTATATATTACTGTATCAGTCGAATGAGCGAATTAACTTGTTAACAGGGGTATTCGTTCTAATCGGAAATGCAATAATGGTAGAAACGATGTCGTCATTTTAAGTGCAAGAATAACACTATATTACAATCAAAATACTTTTTATTTACAGCCTATGAGCCTCCATGGGTCACGAAAATATATCACTTCAAACGAATACAAGTATACTGGTCGCCACACTGGAGTGGACCTAATATCCTGGCTATGATAGTAAACCGGCTTGATATGATACCGAGTGAAGCTCTGAAAGCATCTTTTTCCAGCTCCATGTTAGTTTTCCCCCTTTCAATCTTTAATATATATGACCCATCATTAAGAAATAAGATGTGATAATAAATACTTGCCTTCTTCACTTAAAAACGACAAGCTCACGACCGGCAGGGTCTGCACTGACTGTAGCAAAGTTGCACGGCTGGTAACTGGATCAGCGAGGTCAAACCCGAGAGACAGGACTGCAGATAAACTCTCTGAGCGCCTGCAGCTCTGTCAGCCTCCGCGATGAGGCAACTTACTCGCGTCCCCCAGCTCTTTCCGTGCAGGAAAATGAACCAACACGACTATGTACAGTAGGCAGGGCAGGTGCTGTCAAGCAAGTGCTACTCCAGTGACCCACCGCAATCCCAGAGGAGGAAAAAAACGTTGACCCACCGGTGGTACGCTTACATAACAGACCCCCTATTTAAAATAAAAAAAATTAAGTCGCTAAATAAATCAGCGCGGCGAACAATTCTCATCTGAGAGAATGCAATACATGCAATAACAGACTGGGAAGAGCAGGCAAACTTTAGAGCACCGAATCACTCTTCATTTCATTCAAGCTAACAGAATCTCCAATCCAAAAGCGTGTCACCCATTCCCTAGTGTTACACAACCAGCTAGCGGGCGGTCTAGCACAGTAACACGGATAACTCTTCAGCCGCAAGAGCACATAAGCAAAGACAAACCTTGCGCGTAAAAAAAACGGGGCTCAGCTCGTTGCTCTCGTTGCTCTCCTGTGTTTGGTTTTACGGCAGGTAGCCTCCCGTTTGTGTCCTCAGGAACATTTGCTGCGCTCCAGTTTCTGAGTCTCGCTCGGCTCCACAGCTGCCCCGAAAACCTGGAGTGGCAAACGTGACCTCAATACGGGCTCCGCCCCGGCTCGGCGCCCATTGGCTCCCAGCCCCGGGTTTCCATGGCAAATAGTAGGCGATGAAGTCAGAGGACGCCAATTGGCTCGACGCGCCGCCAATCTATTTATGTAAGGCTGTCATAAGACTCACATGGAAAACCATGTTTGCAGGCAATGTGGGCGATTTCGTAGTAGTGTAAGCCCTGTGCTAACTGAATGAACGCTGCTGCTGGAAGGAGAGGGTTTGGTATTGGATGGTGAAATTTCGTTGATTGTTATCTAAACTATTATACAACTATTTTTTTGTGTGTGTGTTTCGCTGGCATTCCCTTTACTAAACACGTAATAGTCTGGGGGTGAACCTTTCTAAACTGCCCTGTGGTGCAGTTTTTTCCAAGAGGGCACGCATGCAGAATTATGTAAGTGATTACGGCATTTGTCAACTTGCACGTCTGGATGATGTTGCGTAGAGACATTTGTCGGCTGGCACTTACCTTTTTAATGTTATGAAATAGCGTGGTGGAGACACTATGAAATTCATGCATACAGCAGTACAACAGACTTCTGATCAATCAGTGTTTATTTATCAGATGCACAACAACCAATAACCATTTTCTTTCCTTACCAGATAAATGAATTTGTTTGAATAAAGTTTAAGCATGTATAAAAAGAAGGTCTACACAATGCAGTTCCTTCACAAATCGTTGATAATTGTATAATAATTCTATGGATTACTCGTGCAGATACTCCGTTTGTTTTGTTTGTTTTTTGGTTCTGGGATTGTGTGGTTGTTGCAGATACCGCACCTATGGTATGTGTCCATGCGATTTTGGGGTTTGTTTTGTTGTCAGTCCTGGTGACTGTTGTGTAACGCCAGCGACACCTGCTCCGTGGTCTCATGCTGTCCGTGTGGACGCGGTTTCTTCACGAAACCCGGTTCGGGTTCTGAGGTAACAGGAAGGAACGCGTGCACGTGCTGAAATTCAGTGTGTTCCACTGATATAATTCTGCATCGGGGCTTAAATGGCGAAACCATCCCACATTTTTGCTAAATATCTTCTGGGGATGAGGCATTGTCCTGTACTGTATATAAAATATACATTTACATTATTAGATAGAGGTTGTTGCGTCGAGGGACGAAAACCGTTACTATAAGACTTCTATTAATCCCACGTTAAATAGCTTTTTATGATGAAACAGGGCTACTGCCGTATATCATTTTTGGACCAGATCAGTCATGAGTGAAAGCGCTACGCTGTGTTGACAGGGATGCTGTTTTAATTGAATCATTACACAATCACAAAGATCTATGTTTTCCCATTACATAAGGCGACACTGCGGGCCACATTGTGATATGGAGCTACATTTTTATTAAAACACCTGCAAATCAGACGGTATTTTTGAGGCACGGCTTATCTCAGCACTTTTCACGTGGATTGTGCTAGTCTTTCTCTTTTATACGATTCGCTATTCGATAAAAGCGTTAGAACCGCCAAAGCGGCAGAATAAAATGTATTAAGTTCTAAGCAGAAAACAGAAAAGTCGTTTACTACATTTAGAATATTGTCATTTAACTACTGCTAAGAGGAAAACGTCCTCCTATGTGCTTTAGTCTAGAAAGTAGTACAGCAGAGTTAGTAGAGCAGTAGTACCCCTTTTGGGTGGGGCATGTGTAATTTTTATAACATTTTATAAGTGCTTTAGTGTCATGGGGGAGCCAGAACCTATTCTGGCAAAGCCATGGACACAAAGCAGGATACACTCTGGATGGGGAACCAGTCCAATTGCAGGGCACAGGAAGTTACCATATGACTCTGGACTGTGGAAGAAAACCAGGGCACCCAGATGAAACCCACACATACATGGGGAGAACATACAAACTCCATCCACACAGCATCCCAGGACCTGAACCCAGGGCCCCAGCGCTACAAGGCAGGAACGCTAACAGCTGAGCCACCATACTGCCCCATAATGTTATATATCCCTTAAAATTCAGATTCTACACTTCAGTGTACAGTTCTTACATTTCAGTGAAAGTATCCTTCTGTAATGTGCGGTAACATCTTTTATGTATTTTTAAATGATTGTCTTTTGAGGCCCAGTGTGTGGGACAGGAGTGGGTCATGTTCATGTGTTTATTACCACAATGGCAAAAACATTTTTGTTACAGGCTTGCACTCAAGGAGCACCAACATTTCAATTCAAAATACTTTATTCATCCTCACAGGAGCAATTTAAGTGCAAAGTTTTTTAATGCCCTAGTTGTACTGACTATTTTTCTCTACTATAATTATTGTAAAAACTGCAGTTATATAGTGTGGGCCAGTTATGAAAAATAACATCCCTAAAATTTTAAAACAATGTGACAGTTGTTAGATTTGACTTCTTTTTACACTGTGGATGTCCAGACAGTGTCAAAGAAGGATGTAGTGAACATGGGTCTGAGAATCCATCTAGGTTGCAAGCATGTTACACTCACTACTGAAATGTCAGTCCCTCTCACAAGCCTCTTGCTGGATACCTAGGTAACGTGTGGGCGGTTATAATCCACCACCAAATCAGGTATAGAAGTGAGAAATTACTTCACCGATTGAATTGAGAAGACTGGACTTTGGCCAGGGCACCGAGAGAACAACTCTTTCTGACAGTGCTGTCAGGTCTTGACTGGGCAAGCAATCAGGATCACAGGTTAGAGGCACATCCGAAGGAAGGAACCTCTTGCAGTCCAACGGTCCTTGTTTCCATATTTGAGGAACAGATTGGAATTCCCAGCGTAAGGGTAAGAGTGACCCCTAATGGTCCACCCAATAAATATACTTGTGCATCAGCTTGAAATTCCTATGCTGTGAACATTTCACAAGCTCCCTGTCAGAGGACTTTAACCTGCTAATTTATAAGGCACTGAACAGTCTAGCTCCAGATTATCCTAAGGAGATAGTTTATACATGGGTTCATACTTCATGCATGAATGTAGTCCAATTCCCATTCTTAGTCACTACCAAAGCCCAATTTCCTCATAATCAGGCAACAGATCTTTTTGTGTATAACACCATATCCACAACTATTTGTTTTCCTCAAGCCCAGTTACTATTGATTTTGTTTTTTTAGCATCAGGTTTTGAGTGTTTGAGTTTTACTGTGCTCTCTTTCTCAGTTGTTTACTTCTGTTACATGTATTTTATTTTTGCGTTATATTACAGTACATTTGTTTTGTGATATTTGCTTGCACATCAAATTGTATTCAAATTGAAACAACTGCATTCGCTTTAACATGTGGGCACAGTACCAATAAACTCTATAAATGTTTAAATCTACCATGCAACAAGATATAAAGTATGCACTGTAAGAATTGTCACTGTTGCAACAATCAAAATAAAAGTTTTTATCAAAGAAAATTGAACCGTGCATTTTCCAGGAGGAAAATTAAGGAATTGGGAGCGACCTTAAGATGACTTCCAGAATTGGCACATACACTGTATCATTGGTTAACACAAGGAAATGCTGGAGAGACAAATGACGTAAAACTTCCATTTGCTAAAAAAAAATCTTGGCAAGTATTCCACTAGAAAGGAATGTCTCTGGGTACTTGGGCTTACACATAAAAAATGTTTTAAAGTAACAGCAGGATGTCTGGTGGAAAAGTCTTACTCTGACTAAGAATTAAATTATTTTAGTGATACAGCCTGAGACAGTTAATCCTTTAAAACATAATTCATCATAAAGGAGGTTTTGTTCCATGAAACCTTACAGTACAGTAGGTATATTCTTAATACCTGATATACCTGAATTAACATTATAAGCCCAACTTCACCACAGATTGGAAAAGTAAACTAAAACAGCTGTACATTTTGGAAAGTTTCATTCATGCCCTTTTCCGAATTTATGCCTCAGTAGGTTTCAGTCGTATGGAAACATTCGTAAGAATCACTGGAGAATTACCTTGGAAAAATTCAAAGTGAAATCCTTTTGAACCTTTGATGAAGTTGTAAGTGATCTATGCAGGTGCTATTTGGATTACTTCTTTGATATGGACACAGTGGTTAATTCTTACAAAAGATAAATATAGTGAATGTCATTTCCATACGAGCTATGGCAGAAATACCAGTGTACAGTCCAAACATTAATTGCACCATTGAAATTTCAACAGCTGAACAATTTAAATAAACTTTTAAGTATTTTGACATTACACTTTACAAGTTACATTACTAAGACGACATGTGAATATACAGTAAATAAAAAGAGTACTGAAGAAGCATTTTTATAGCACGGAAAAAAATCCATATTCACAAAACTGTTTTTATTACTATCTTCTAAGGTTACATGAATATCTAATAAAGAGCTGAATGTTGTTTGTGTTAAAGAGAGTTGGAACACATAATTGCTAGCTAAAGGAAGCTTTTTAAAATGTCTTGCTAATATTATTTTATTGTAAGTGTTTTTATCACAAGCACCAAATTTGCTTGGACCAGAAATTTAAGAAAAATGCCAGGAACTAGAGATATGTTAGCTCAGGATATAGAGGTTGTGTTGTGAGGATTGTAGATAGAGCTGAGGAGGTACAGTGAACTGTTTAAAAGATGCCTTCCCTAATTTCTACCATGAAATGAATCACTGCTCACTTTTTTCAACACCATCTCTGACTGGTTGGGGAGAAGTGATCTTATCCAAGCCTGTGTGACATCTCTACCTTTTTCAGCAAATACTCCTTCCAGACAGTAAAGATTAGAGGTTGTCTAAATCATCTTGGAGAACACTCAATGATTTCCTGTCTAGTGGCCAATACGTCTTCAGATGTTTTCCCTTTGGCATCTGGCAGAGGGAATGGCTGATGCTTGAGGTTTATTGTCAGTACGGTGTTCAACATGGGGAAGTAGAATTGAGGAATGGCTCCATTTATGAATGAACTAGTGAACATCCCCCTGAAGTCAGTCTGGACTGCTGTTGTTACGTTTCAGTGCCATAGGATTCCAGTATCACATCCCCCTGACTAAGCATGACTTTGCCTAATCTCAACCTCGCAAAAAAGATCAGCATCTTCCTCCACCACCAAAAGCCAAGCTCTCGGTTGGATCCACACTATCATTATGGACCAGAGAAGAATTACTGCTTACTTAAAACAAGGATCTAAAATTAATGAAATGGAGCTTGATTAAACAATAAAAATAGTAGACTTACTGCAAATGGGTATAAATGACAAGTATTTCAGACTTCTTCATTAAACTACCAAGGTATTATTTTATAGATTGTTATAGACCCAATGTTAAAAGGAAGGTAAAGTGGCTTGTAACTACAGGTAGCTAATGAATGTAACTAATGAATATAAATTAATGAAGTAAAGCCTTCCTTTGTTCATGTGAAGGTTCCTTTGTGCACAGATGCAAAGGCTTAGTTTGTAAAATGAGGATTAGAATGAACATTGTTAAATGTGCCGTTCGAAGACAACAGCTTTTATTTACCGATCTTCATATTTGTTGCCATCCTAATGCTGCACCCCTGCCACCTTTTGCTACTCAGAAATAAACAGCTGTTTCTTGTTTAGTTCATCTAGCTGCCCTTAAATTGTGGCGTTTAGATTTATTAAACAAAGGACAAAGAAGGCAACTGATTGAAGAACAAGAGGAAAATCATCTTAACAGATTTATTTATCTTAGCATTGAGGATTGTGGGTAGCAGAGGGAAAACATTTAGTAATTTCAGATTCAGATCAGTAACTGCAGATATACAGATGGAATTTAAAATCCAAAATGAATATTTCTGCAGTTTTAGGAAAAATATTAATATGAGTCAATCAAGAAAAAAAAATGTTAAGAAATACATTTATACCTTTTATAGTTCTAGTAAACACAATTGGCAGAATGAAGCAAGTTAACTCTGTTCTGTTGCAGAAGCTGTAATGGCAATTGAAGAAGACATTATCCATTTGGCATTAATGTAACAGCACACACTTTTGTACATATAAAGAACTGATCACAGTTCTTGAACACACTGAAAAGGCAAACAAATTGGCAATAAAAGCATAACAATCAGATTAATCCCCAATCACAATTCACCATTTCTGTCATGTTTTGCAATCGGTCTTTTTTCTTCATTAGCCTGTGGCTCATAAACTAAAAGCAATTATTCAGACAGTATCATATTTCCTAATTTCTTGTGATGTATTAAATTGAATAACTCAAAGAAAGATTTCCTTAAAATAATGAGAAAATAAGGAATTACTTCAATTTAACAAGAAAAATTAAGTGTTTCAAAGATGACTTTTGGAATGAGTAAACTGATATCAAAGCAGAGAAAAGGGACCAATATTACAGCACATTATGAATGACTATTTTCTTCCAAATAAAACATATTACATTAAAATGTGATAGATTTGACTGTTTAGAAAGCATTGGCAGTGTTCAGCTGCAACAGTTGTCAAACACAGAACTCCATATTGGTAAACAAAATAATTCTAACATACATTCTAACTATAAGAAAGAATTGTTAAAAGCAAAGCTCTGGTACATACCCAGCAAATATAGTAAAGGAGACTAAAAGATAATGTACTGTAGATGCATATAATTGTTTTTTGTAACCTTTCTTTTGGTTCAAAATAAACTGCAGTAAAAAAGAAATACAGATTACAGAAAGTCTCTGCTATACAAATGAAAGAATAAGTAATGGTCACAAAGGACTTCAGAGGGCCAGAACAGAAAAGAATGAGCCATTTGTTCTGGATATGAATGTATAGGCATTCACTTCAAAACTGTTTCTGCTTTCATTGGTTGTTTAATATTTCACACTGTTTATCTGTTGATTCTTGCAGTAGATTGATGAAAAGAACAGATGTTTCCTCATTTTTGACCAGTGTAAATCTTAGAATCACAGTGGGCTGCCAAGAATATTTACTTTTTTGCTGAGAATAAAGGTTAAGATTAAGGTAACCCTGCATGTTAAAAAGATTGTTTAAAAGAATGGTTAAAAAAGGATGGTGGTTTTTCCAGTATGATAATTCGACGGAGTTAAGGCTCTTGAAATCGCTACATTTCTTTTTCTGCAATCATGTGGATTTTCTATTCTTAATACCACCTTAAGCCACCTTACTCTGCTCCCTTTCACACAGTACTCAGAAATATTTTAAAGAAGCAACAAAATCTGAAATGTTAACCATCTCATGGAAACATATGATAGTGTATGGTTTATGCATTCCACACATTGCCTGCTGTCAGTCATTCATTTCACTCATACAATGATATCTCATTTTTGTCGCCAGAGAAGATACTTTTAGAGAGTTGAAAATAAGTCCTGTTTGTTTATCTGCCCGCATGTACAACACAGTTATCGCAGCTGTATGACGTCAGTCATCTCCCCTGGTTCCCAGGTTACCATTGAAAAGCACTTCCAAGAATACATCAATAAACATTCTTCAGAATGTCATTACATGAATCAGGAATGAGAAATGATGTCCATTCACGTTAATATCATTAGCTGTCACAAAGAAACTCAATTTTCTTTAAAAAAAGCCAAATGATTACTACCCAGTCCTGAAACTGAATGCAATACAGGGAAAGTATAAAGTGGTATATTTAGAACAAGTGACTTAATTTAGAAGATGTCTGACAACAAACGCACTGATGAATATCACTGTATAGCTCACTAATAAAAACTCACTTGAATTCCTAATGAGCTTTCATAAATGGATATGATTTACCAGTCTGTGTAATTCATAACATTCTTGTTTTTTCTTTATACTTTTGGTTTTGGGCCATTTTAACCTTTAACATTCTGTGCTCATTCAAAAGTTTCACTGCATGCAGTAAACGGTGCTTTGTACTGTCAAGAGAGAAAGGGTACATGGTTAGGATGTGGCCATTTTCAGCTGCCATGCCTTCTTTCAAGTGCACACTTCCTGGCTTGTGAAGGGCTCAGGCTCCTGACAGAATCTTAGTCATTTGTTTACTTCAAAATAGAGTAATGATCTGGACTAATACAAATTGTAATCATTGTGACTCCAGAGACTGCTGAGATGGGTAAGACTGTTGTAGACAGTGGACCTCTGTTAACTTTGTGTTCTATGTGCATGTGATGGACAATAGGACCCTAGACCCCAGGAGCTGGGACTCCATTATGCAGTGCAATCTTTCATCACAGCCTACAGAGGTTATAAAACTGGGACTGCAACTTGAAATGAAAATGTTTGGTAGTAGCAGCTGTATGAGTTATGAATCTGTGTGGAAAATGTTGTCACTGTATGTCTTTTGGCTGCTATTTGAACTGAAGCGTACATCTTATCTATAGTGTACCTGTTTGCAAGGGTCTTTATCCTCAGAATGCATTTTGAAGCCGATCTATGTTAGTATAGAAGTCCATATGTTGTGCAGTGATGGATGATCACATTATATTAAAGTTTCTCAACACTGCACAACAAAAACATAAACAAGCAATTACCTTACTAATCATAGCCTAATACAATGATAACAATACCTGCACAAAGTCCTCCTACTATCATCTATGAGAAGGAGTGAAAATAACAAAATGGTATAAAGAGAGATGAACAGTGACTGAAACGACAAAAAATGTAAAACTACAAAAGCTTTTAACATTCTTTTAAACATTCTACATTATATCTGTTTTCCAAGATAACATTTATTGCAAAAAAACAACCAAATAAGGTACGCTTTTACCATTTTATTGTTAATACAGTGAATCCCCCTTATAACGGAAGGGACAATCTTAAATGACTTGTATTAAAGTGCTAGAAATATTGGCAGTGCCCGTTATTCTCAGCTTCCTAGTATTGCTCACGATATGCTTCAAACTGTTTAAACATGACCTCCTGGATGAGCACCTTTGATAAATTAGGTGGGCGAGGGCTGAGCATGCTCTTCTGCCTACAGGCTCTGCTCTTTATATCACGGCACCTTGCAGAGTAATACACTGTAGTCAGTGCAGTCACTTTCACAGGAGGGCTCCTTCCACACCATGAGTAACGGGAAGATCCCAGGATGAGCCTTAACGGGGGTATTTCAATGTTTTTCCTGTGCTAGAAAAAAAATTGCTTCCCTATTCTAATACCGTGGCACAAACATTAAAAAGTCTTGCTTAAAAATAAGCACACCAGTCATAACTTCTAACCTGGTAACCAGCACCAGGATATAATCTGGAGCAACATCTGAAAAATTGCAATAATGTGCATTATTTTTTTCAGTGGCTTTTCCACCTGTATTTTCCTTCCAGTGTTGCGGTGCTGGTTTCACATTAGGATGAGTTCATCAAGTTCAGACAGCTTGGAGTCGATCATCCGCTCCTTGTCCATCTGCATTGCTTCCACAACCTGCAAACACAACAAAGCAATGATTTGCCTGAAGGAACTGCAGTGAAATCACTTTCTGGTCTGTACAGAAACAAATCTCTTCTGACCTGGCTTGTTCACAATCAGACGTTCCTAAGATGGTCTAAATCCTCCTTAAAATTCAAAACCGCTCAAAGCAGCTGAAATGTAAAAAATTCAGTGGCTTTTTAAAGTACTCGATGTACAGACAAAACCCAAGGAAACCGCAGGAAGATGACCTCAGAAAACAGCTGAAGCAAGCATCAGAATTTAGCCAAAACCTGGGGTATACGACTTGTTTCCATTAAAAACACTTCAGTACCTCCGCAAAACCTTACTGCTTATTAAATTACCATGATATGCAAAGCATATACTCTAAGAAACTAGTTCTTTTGTAAATGGGTTAAATATGCAGCCTTGGAATGGGATCTTTTCAGCCAAGCCAGCATTTTGCTTAACGTTCAGGGTGTATCATTTTACAAACGATCTACATTACTCTGACCTAAGGCTTCTTAAAAATAGCAAATATGAAGGCAAGAAAAATGTGCAATGTATTGTGCTGAATTTTTTACTGGAGCAATTTGAACAAAGGTTTTCACCAGGAGCTCCAGTCTTCTTCCACAGACCAAAGACGCAGTGCTCAGGTTAACTGACCATTTGTGAATGTGCCCCAGTGTTGGGCTGGCATTCCAACGAGGCTGTAGTCCTGCCTTGGGCCTTGTGCCAGATAGGTTGGGCTCCAGCTCACCGCGAACTGCTAAGGACAGGGGAGATTGAATATAGGTGAATGGATAGCATTTAAGGGTTGACTTGATCCCACATGCAAAGGGGAGTCATTTTGGAAGAGATGTCTGAACTAAGTTAAGAATGTGGCAGACCAGCAAAGCACAAATTAGGTCAGTTGCTTCTATGCTGTGATCTGTTCAGACAGGGTTAAAGCAGGGATATGTCCTGCTCTGAGACTCTGATGCAGTTGTATTTTTGGGACTGTGCCGTATGGAGGATGGCCTCTCTCTTGCTTTCATTATCTGCAGCTGTAAAGCCATTCTGTAACTGCGGAGGGTGAGACTGAAAAAGTCTACAGAGTGGAGCAGACAGTTTTAATTTAAGTGAATGCAGCTTTCAGAGAGCCCAAGGCAACCCAGCATAAGATCCTTCAGTGAGTGGAGGGCTGTGTCAGAGATCAATGTTATTCCCCCAGTGAGTCATCACAAGACAGTGGGATGTATATCGTGATGGTCTGCAGGGTAGGATGCTGCTGTCTCGAGTTCTAACCTTTGCTTCTGAGAGAGGAATTCCTAGCTCCTTTGCTGACAAGTCATGCTTCTGAAAAGGGCTGCAAAAAGGCACGAAACTGCATAAACTGCTCTGAAATGAATTTGAACAATGTTAGTTAAAAAACAATCACAGTCACCGAGTGTGAGCTCACATGCTTCAACCTCCATCTTGGCTGGGAGCCACAAGAAATCCTGTCATTCCTGTTTCTAGGAACGTATTTCCACTAAAATATTCCTGAATTTTAAAAGCTCTTTTTAGTTTCAGACAAACATTACAACAAAATGACCAATATCCAGCCCCCTCAAAAAAAAACACAGAAATCTTTTTTGGGAGCCATATTCGTTCTATTGCAAAATTAGGAATGGCAATCTTTTAAGGAAATACTGCTATTGAATGGAATGCAGCTGTCCTCAGGGATAATATGGATTTCCTTTGGTGCGGTCTGTCTTTCCACATACTTTCCAATAATAACCCAAACCAAGGAATGAAACTTGTGGAATAAGAGCATATAATTTATCGAGATAAAAATAACTAAAGGACAAATAAATCCTCCTTCTTAAGAAACTCTGCAAATTCAGAGTGACTTGTGCATTATAAACATTTCAGAATTTCTGACACTTCATGAATATTTAAGGAGATTTAATATAACAGATGTTATTAAGACACGTTGGGAAGCGTGTTGACCTCAGAATACCGCTTCTCAGCTCCTTCTATTTGCCTGAGCAACAGGTGACAGTCAAGAATACACTTTCATACAAATTCAAGAACTTCCAAAGCTGCTCTCGCTGGTTATTAAAACGATCTCAGATTAAGGCTCCTTAAAAAGCATCAGGAAAATGAGTTTAGCAGCTGGAGAATTTTCCACAAGTGTCTAGTTTCAAGGTTAATCAGACAACACTCAATTTAGCAAATGGCAGCAGGCTAAGCAAGGCATAGCATGGTAATCTACCTTGAGGGCTCTGACCGTCCGCCTGCTCCAGATGTTTTAGGTGCAGCTGCTGTGAGGTGGTCTCCAGAGGATGCTGGTAGTCTGAAGCCTCAGCAACACTACAGAAAGGGGCCCTTTTTCCACTGGTGCACCTGAACCGAGGTGAGCCTGTGCAGTGTGGCTCAGATACCCAGGCTGTGGCTCATAATGTCACATGTAGTGTATATGGAGAGTCACTGCATAAAAGGTGTCTTGGATAGAGCAAACAATTAAATATATTAAATTTATTCCATACCTTTTCGTTTCAGCTCTCCTTGAATAACATAATTTGCCCAAATCTGCCCAAATTGTAACAAGATCCTGCAGTTCGGCAGGCAAGAGTTGATCTTTTCTTCCTCCTGGTCCATGGCCATGCACCACTTTCTTTGTCTTGTCAGCTGACTGAATCCATGCGAAATCCCTGGCCTGCATACTACTGAGGCAGTACCAGCTGGCCTACAAAGTGGGAATTTTACAAGCTGGGTAAAATTCTAGTTCCCGAAAAACAGCCAGTAGATAACCCGCCCACACCCACTGCTCCAACGACACAACTACACAGTCCAGAGCCCTCGTGACGGAGGCACACCAGTGGGAAAGTGGCAGGCGAGAGAGAGTGTCTTCTCTCTCTTAATTAGTCATGCAGGTGCATGTGGGAAGACATGAAGCAGACTAGCTCAGCAGCTCAACTCAAGAGATTGCTTGTTGAGTCATCTATTTTATTATAGAAAGTTATTAAAGTGTAAAAGGTTTCAACCGGGAGCTATCAGCCACAGCCTAATAAACAGAGTGAGGAAGCCGAACTCAATTAAAATGACCTTTTTTTTCATTATATACACCTGGGTAAGAGAGTAGCTGCCTCTGTTTAGACAGTGTGGGTAGAGCCCAGATTTATTTTGCTCCAATGTGACATGGTTTGTATCTATTATTTAACATTCAAAACACGGGCACTGTTCTGTAGTATAGTGCAAAAAAACTTAAATGTGTGAAGCTCACTAATTCTACCATTTCACTCGATCTTCCACACCAAGAACAACCGTTGAAGCCATTCTGTGCAGTCTTGTCCTGTACAGTATTTTACACAAAGCCATTGACAAAACCTTGCAAACCCTTTAAGAAAATCTCCCATTTGCGGTAATTGGGGTTCAATTACAATACACCAACCACATGGTTAATAGAGAGGCCTGGACTAACAAGCTTCATTAACACTTGCAATGAACATGTCAGCTTAAGTTAGCCTCCAGCTATATTATAAACATTCTCAGAAGATACTGCATAAGATACTAAAAAAATGGAATTGGGTTGACGGTGCAGAAACAGGAGATTCATGGACGCGAAAGAAACTCAAATGGACAGTATGTTAGTGAGTTCTTCCTTTGAGAAGGAAAATCTCAAATATGTCTGAGAAGTAAAAGAAAGAAGAACACCACTGAAAAAGACAATTACTGGGACAGGAAGAAAGAGCTAAATGTTTAAAGAAATCAAACTCAACGGGGGTTATTCTGACTAAACATTTTTCTCAGGAATGGAATGGGTTTTAGCCAAGCCAGCCCAGCTCACAGCTCCACCTGGTGGTAGAACACGATTTAACAGGGAGAACAGATTCCCACCAAGACTATCGTACATTGCTACATGTCCCTCTCCACTCTTCGCATCCCCCGAGCCCGTCCTGAATTCGGGTCCATCTCCTGATACCACAGAGTCTGAAAGAGGTTGCAAATATGGTAACACAGGTAATTAAATAAAAGGATAACTTCGTTGCGATGCAGCCTGGGTTTTGTCTTGTAGGAACAAACACTTAAGATGGGCAATACAGAGCTTGAAGAAACTACTTATGCAAAAAGAAAAAATGTCTCTGCTGCCATTTTCTTCTTCCTGAGCTGGGCAATGTGCAGCAGCAATTTAAAAGATGAACAGCATGTTAGGATATATAGCACAGCAGGTGTGAGCCTGGCCTAGAGGACAAACCTCCTGGGAAAGCAAAGTTGCTGCTGGAAGAGGTGTTAGTAGGGCCAGTAGGGGGTGTGCACCCTGTGGTCTGTGTGATTCTTAATGCACAAAAAGGACCATTCTTCAGATGAGACGTCAAACTGAGGTCCTGAACTCTGTGGTCATTAAAAATCCCAGGGTGCCTCTCAATAAGATGTCTCCTCCCCATCTATGAATTGGCTTCGTTATTCTGTTCTACTGTTCACTGAGAGCTGGTGTGTGGGGAGCGTCTGGCGCACTATGGCTGCCGTCACATCATCCAGGTGGGGACTACACGTTGGTGGTGGTGTAGGGGATCCCCATTACCTGTAAAGCACTCTGAGTGGAGTGTTCAGAAATGCCCCATAAAGGTGAATTATTATTATTATAATTATTATTATTATTTTAAGATATGGTTAGGAAATTCCACATTCTTGTTTACTTTTGTGTGTGAAAAAGGATTTAGCATTACTACATTGTTGCCTGAGCTCATCTCTAAAATCTCGGAAGCTAAGCAAAACTGAGTCTGGTCAATATGGAGATAAGAAACTTCAATTCAATTCATTTTTATATAGTGCCTTTCAAACCAAGGTTGCCCCAAGGCGCTTAACAAAGCAAGTGACCATACATGTTGTGAACACAGAACAGAAAAGACCAGGAGACAAGGGAGGAGAGGACAGAAGAAGCCCTTGTTGCCGCTGTGGGTGGTGTTGTTGGATCAGTAGGTGACGCTCTTCCTACTCATCTAGAAATTCCAAGACATTGCCCCAGTGTGGTGACCAGAGATGCAGTAGTGCCATTTTTCTGGTAAGAAGCTAAACTAAAGGCCTGACTTCATGGCCACAAAAGTTTGAAAATGTAAGGGAGACAACCCTGGCATTCTGATTAAATTGCACTCCAGGGATATATGACGTGGTCTTGATTCAACTGGTGATGCTATTTCTCTCACCTCTCAGACTGAGCTGTTGTACACTGCTGTGGTTCTGTGAATCCTTTGGGGGCGAAAGGTACATTTTAAATGCAAGCCATTACTGTGATTCTGATTTCTTATATTTTTTTTATTATAAAAATAACTTGTTAAGTTAAGCACTGCTTAGTTTTCAGCAAGAAATCAGTCTGATTTTGAGCGCCCTCTGCGGGTCTTGTTTGGTAGCACACCAACAAAGATTGATGTCACTGCCGTCCTTCAACAGCGGGTAAACTAGATCCTAACTTCCTTCGTAAGCTTTCTGTAGGTTTAACCCAGTACGCCGGTTGTACACTGACAGTGCGAGCTCGTTGTCCCTATTTATCAATATTGACTAAATTTACACTGTTTTCCTGTTGTAAAGGACAAAACCCCAATTTTCATGCCAGCAACAAACCATTTACCCTAATATCCAATTGTTCTGCAATGACACGTGTAACTTGATTATTAAGAAATACTGAGAGAAAAATACAGCAATGAGAGGGCCTTTGTATTTTTGTGCTATGAGGGAGCATATTGCATTAAATTGTAATAATTGACTCCTCAAAGTTGACTATTACTACTATACAAACCTGGTTAAAATAAGATTCTCTGTGTGACTAATTTAAGATAAGATCCCTTTATTGGCCATATACAATTTATTGTATTAGAAATGTGTCTTTTCGCATACCCCAGCTTGCTCTCCATGAGACACTCAGAGAGGGAGAGAAGCTTGGGTTCAGAGCACAGGGTCAACTACTTATACAGCACCCCTGGAGCAATTGGGGTTAAGGGCCTTGCTCAGGGGCCCAACAGAGTAGGATTCCTCTGCCGGCCACACGATACGAACGGACAACCTTCCAGCCACAGGCACAGATCCTTAGCCACAGAGCCACTGCACCGCCCACTTACATCTATACAACACTGTGTGGATAATAGGGCCTATAGCTATTGTATATCAAAGCTATGGAATACCGTACCAAAAGAAGCAATTCTAGCCTTAAAACATTTAAGGCCTTTTTCTCAGTATAGTGTTATCATTAGGACCCACACAGAGTGCAGGGTGGGCGCCCCCTACTGGACTCACTAACACCTCCTCCAGCAGCAACCTCAGCTTTCCCAAGGGGTCTCCCAGCCGGGCTCACACCTGCTCAGTTTCAGTGGGTTGCCAGGTGCCAGTTGCAAGGTGATGATACTATGGGTTATAATGGAAAAAAGAAAAGGAAAAAACATGTTCACTGTTATAGAATTTCCTTTTAACAAAAGGAACCCAGTGTTTCTTTAGCAGAGTATTAAAAAAAAAACAGTGGTGACAGAGGTAACAGCTTCAACAACAATGGTTGAAGTCTGCATTTTAAAATCATTCAGGGAAGATTATTTTGACTGATCTAGAAGTGCATATATGGGCAACAGGCATTCCATAGATTCAAGAGATAATTACCTGCTTATTCTAGATTTAATGTTTGAAGGAAAGATACAATTCTTATAGGAAAATCTGTGAAAGATATTCTTCTGCACTCTTGGGCAAGTTCACTTGGAACAACATGGACAGGATCAAAGCAGTAGTTCTTCTCAAAGCAGGGTGTGAATTGGAGCCACCATCACTATCTAATGAAATACATTGAAGGATCACACCTATGAACAGCAACCTTCAAGGCTGCAAAGCAAAAAGAAAATGCCAATTAACATTTAAAGTAAACAGCATGCGGAAATTTGTGTCAGGATGCGTCACCAAGTAATGTCCCTAAAAAACGATTTCTGCCTTTAATTGCTCCTGTGACATATACCTTTTTGAACCCTGTCAACATTTTAAATGGCTCCAGCTCTCCTTATTCATGTAGATCAGAGATTAACAATAGCAATCCTTTGCTTCCAGTGAGAGAAGTTAGGATAACTTAAAGAGGAAACACAACAATTTATCTTTTAATAGGTATTGACGTCAAACGCCTACTTTGCCCACAATCTGGCAAATGCACACTGTTCTTAATAATGCAGCCTCTGCTGGGTGTATTACACAATTCAGCTCAGCTGCTGAGAGATTTCCAGGACCTTCTCTGATTGCTTGTCAAAATGATCATTAACACCTTTCTGTTATGTTGCAAGACTTCAATAATTGTCTGCTTTTGTTGTTGCCCCTGACTTTCTATGATGCACTTAGCAGAAAATCGTTCTCAGAAGGAACAAAGCATTGCAGTTATTTATAACATAACAACCAACAATTATATTTTGCTACCTATACCTACATACTTAAATCTATTGGAAAAAACAGAGGAAAAAACTTTGATTAAAAGCAATTTTTAATTTTACACTTTAAAAATATGGAACAAAATCACACAATTAAAACAAACACATTCCACAACCTTGAAGAAAAACTTTAGCTGCTGCCTGGCAACCAGTCTGCATGTGATGACTCATCTCCTCCTGACTTCATATTAACTACAGAGTTAATGCACCAGGAAAGTGTAAAAATAGATTCAAGAGAGGTATCCAGGTTCATTTTATATTACTTGATACTACTTCTGGGTGGCATAGTGGTGCAGTGGTTAGTGTTTCTGACTTGCACTGCTGGAGCAGTGGGGTGTATTCCAGACCAGGCCAGCCATGTGTGTGGAGATGTATGTTTTCCTCATGTTCTGCGATGGACTGGCCTCCTGTCCGGGGGCGTAGACTGTCTTGCATCTGTTGCTCTCTGGAATAAGCTCTGGCTCCCCCACAGCCCCGAACTGGATAAAGTGGCTAGAAAATTGATGAATAAATGAGCCATGTATCTCAAATACATCTTATAACATTTTAGGACTTTGAAATGGGTCAAAAAAGATAAAGAATGACAGTATGCACACTTTATATTTCTGTTTATTATTATAATATTATTTCTGCTATTACAGAACCATTTTTAGTAAATACAATGTATCTCCCCATATCAGCTAAAACATATCAGCAGAGAGTTAAAAATAATCCACAAACATCCTATAAAACACACTCAGACTTAATCCTCCCACTATCCTTCATATTACCTTCCTTCTTTACACAGTCTGTTGCTAGGATAATATCACAGATAAAAAAAAACACTTGTGAGGAATGAATCACATACCAAATTAACAATTATTTTGAGTTCATTCCTGGTGTTCAGTTACACTGATGTGTGTAACTTTGTAGTGAGAAACTGCCTAATATATTACCTATGCCAAAGGAATGAGTCACTTATTTATGTCAATTTGTAAACTGGACTGGTATATAGCATTGTCTTATTAAGACAATGAACCAAAATGTACCTAAGCTTTTAATTAGAAAAAATGAGATCAAGCTCTCAGTTCCAATCATAACCTGACCAGAGATATACAGTACATCATAAACACAACATTGAAATGGTCAATGAAAAAAGAAATAAGTACTTTGTTCATCTGTCCATCATGTAATTATAATTTCTTATCTGTTACCTGCACATAATGCAACCAAATCAGGATCATTACTATAAATTAAGAGCAGCAGTGGTACCTAATAGAGATCCCTGTGGTACTCCTCCATGTTACCTCAGTCTGCATCCATCCCTTATCTGTACTGTTTTCCTTCTATGGCAGTTCTCAGTTGAAGGAGATTCATTTATTTGAAAGAATTCTGAATCCCTGTAGTTTTGTTCATCTCCTTGAGCTCCATGTAGATCATTCCAAATTATATATTTTGTGCACTGGATACTTCATACTTCAGTAGCAGTTTCTCCCATCTAATCTGTGTCTTCTGAGCATGGAAGACATTATTTCAACAATTAGTTTAAATAGGGTGACCTCAGAAATTTCATAACGGATGCATTAACTAGTCTGGTAGACTAGCAACAAATAATCCCACCTTCTTAGCTCACATATTCAAACCCACGACCTTGGAGTGCTGACCACAAGAGACAAGCTCTTTATTGTTTCATCCTCAAGCATAAAAAGGACTAGAAGGATTTTTTTTTCCCAGTTTACACAACACACAGTCCAAACCAACCACAAACAAAAACCTAGTTATGGATTTGGAGCTCTAACCAGATGCTTCAGCCCCCTAGCTGTTAATTGGCTTAACAAACAAATTATACCAAAACCTACCTGCAGTGAGTTTTTGCTGTACTAATAATGGTCTTATAAAAACCTGGTCTACGGTAAGTTTATCAAAGGTAAACTGTTTTTTCAAAATACAGATAGCACAGCAGATAAAGTGCTGGAGCAACCAAAAAATGTCCTGAGTGTTAGGGTTCGGCTTATGCTTTAGGAAATATGAACAATATTAAATTACAGATTTGTCTGCTCATTATTCACACATAAAGAAACAAAATAACTTAATTGTAATTAATAACTCAAGGCTGCAGTGGATTAAAAGGCAAAAGGAGCAGTCAGTGGGATGGAGGAAGTCAAGAAGAGTCTTGCATGATGTCTCCAAGACAGAGAACACTGGAAATGTGTCCAACGAGGAATAGCATGATTGAAACTAAACTCCAGCTACATCTCATTATTGCAGTGCTAAAATCTTAAATAAACATTCCTGTAAAGAACGGAGGCCAGAGTGCTTGCTAATGACTTTGTGTGGGCTTCTGACTGATGCCGTTTAAGCTCAAATTCCCTGTTTCTCCTCCACACAAGTCAGGAGTGCAATCGCCCCCCTCAAAAGCCTGTCTGTGTGATGCTTACCACCCACTAGGAAATGTCACTTTTGGAGAAAGGATTTGGATGATTTTAGAGTTGCTCATATGTAATAATGACCGCAGCGTCGTAATCATCATCATAAAAATGCAAGGAGATTCAAAAGAGCAAGCAGCAAATTAAATTATGGATTTTGAATTTGAAAAAAAAAGAGCATAATAAAAAACCCGGGTGTGAAAAATATTGTACAGTAAAAAGCTAATTTACAATTTTGGTAAATTGTGTTTATGTTAAACAGATTGGTTTTAAACAAAGCAGTATTTTGTCAATAATAGTTAAATGATCTTCTAAGACAAGCTATAAGGCATTTGATAAAATAATGGATCTACATGGATCATGTGTGGCACTGTGGCACATATTACTGTCTTGCTTTGCTGGGACTTGCTCTTCAATTCCTAACCCAGGGTGCTATCTGCATGAAGTTTGTAAGTTCTCTCTGTGGTTGTATGGGTTTCTTAGAGGTGCTCCAGTTTCCTCCCACTGTCCCAAAACAAACTGAAAGGTTATTTAGCTTCTGGGGATATTGACGTACGCGCATGTGCGTGTGTGTGTTCCAGGCTGCATCGTGCCTTGCACCCGTTGTTTGCCAGGATAGGCATCGTCTACCCAATACCCCTGATTTGGAAGATGTGGTTGGAAAATAGATGGACGGATATATGCATCATGACTGTACCCTGAAAGAACCAGGTGCTTCCATCTCCTATGCCATGAATAGGAATCATCAAACAAGTCACTGGAATGCATCCTTTTTACTGCCCCTGCAATGAAGCTAACATTAAGAGACTGGAGCCTGTAAAATATTCAGTAACTAAACATGAATCATGCATTCAGATTCTTCCTTGAATTAGATGAATGGCTATAAGAACATGAGCATAATGGGAAGAAAGGTAGAAGTAAACTATTACTGATTTTAATATGGAATTTCATTTTGTAGCAGCATTACAGGTGCAATACTGTACACTGGTTATGTTGCTGAAAGAAGTTCTTTGATTCTTTTTGACATACTGCAGTATAAAACCACAAGCCACAAGCCAGATGCATATCAATTTAAACACTGACGCCCACAAAACTCCTTTCATTTTCATACCACCGAATGTACTAAGAAGAAAAAAAATCTCTACGGCCAGAAGCCATAAGAACTTGAAGGAAGGTTGGTATTTAGTGTTTAAATTCACATTAGTAATTGCTCAAATCCTACAAGTTATGCAGCATTTCGATATCAGAACTGATTGCAGCACTGTTCCAAATGACTCTATACACAAGACTGCGCATATAGAATGTGTGTTGTTTAGCAACATACTCAGCTCCAAACCAAAAATCATTTTATTCTATAAGTCCTCACTGTATTTGCCCTATTGAATTATATATTATCCCCTTTATCTTCTTAAGAAGTGACTAATTCTCTCTTAATGCAAGACAGAAGTAAATTTTAAATGGCTGATGTGCATCATCCCTTGCCTAATTATTTATTGAAAAACTATTTCCGAAGGCTTTAAATACCCAGCCAAAAGCACTGCATTCAATGAATGTAAAACAAGTTTAAAAACATTTGTTTGCTTTCTTATTTTCACTCATTACCCTTCAGGTCGACACAATGACGCAGGTCCTCTCCTTGCAGGCCCATTAAAAAGTACTTAGCTGAACACAATCCAAGTAAATTTGTGAGCTGCCTTGCCTGGATGATGTTCTAATTGCCTGTTTCAGCTGAAGATGCTTTACAGAACTGGAATTAAAGGTTTGTTCTTATTATTAGATATCTTCTTCATTCTTAATGCTTGAGTGCTGTATCCACTTTCATTATTTATGATAAAGATCAAACTGTTGTAGCATTAATGGCTGCTTACAAGAAATCCTCAGAGATAATTATGTAGGAATACTAGTAGAGGAGTAAATCAAAAGATAAATATAGAATAGTGCATGTTGCTTCACTGTGTGGGAGAACTTTAGAAATTGGTGCAAAAGTTGCTTATTTCCGTACAAACAAGTTGAATATTTTCACATGCTTGCATGAAAAAGTCCGGGTGTGACTGTTAAACACGAAGTAATCATATCAGTGAAATTCAATTGACCATTTAAGGAAAACTACAAGTATTGTACTGTTTTCAATACTTGCACACAAAAAAAACACAAATTACGGTTCTACCAATTTCTAAAAACTAGAAACCATAGCTGGGTGCATCCACTTAAACTCATCATCTGACAGCTCTCTTGTTCATATTTAGCTCTTACACAAATAAAGGGTAAAAATGCAACAAGTGGTGCTAGCTTAGTCCATAAAACCTCATCAACACATATGCAGACTGGAGGTGTAATTTTGGTGCTGAATAAATTTGCATATTTCAAAATCAAATAGCTGTCTCATTAATCATTTTCAAACCCCACAGGAAGCAACAGCGGAGTGATGAATCACCCTTCTTCTCTCGTACATTATTCCAAGGCAGGGATAAAAGGATACATCCAATTTAGCAAATGTAATCTCACATTGTCTCTTGAGTGCTGCTAAAAATGAACAAATCTGTAATTTGCACAAAATGAAAATGAATACAACAATAAGGAGTTATGAAGAAATTAGAACACAAATTAGAAAAGTTTAAATGACATCAAGGACTATATTTATAAAGCATTGTTCATTTAAAAAAAACAAACCTGAGCTTATTGCACAATGGATCCTTAGCCAAACAGACACACCATCATAATTTGAACACAGCAGCTGTAGTGCCTCAGCAAACTGTACAACAGCTAGATCAGGGGTTGAACTATGAAAAGGAATTGGCCAGACCACACTGTGTTCTAAACCATGGTGTGAACAATTTAGGGAAGTGAGATTTAATTAATCTGTAATGGATTTGGGCACAACACCCTTATGTAACATCCCAAGAATGTCAGACATAACTCTGCAATGGTCTCACAATCATGTCACACCACAATGCTTACTTTATGGAAGTAACAGTCTACCTTCAATTATTTTAGACCTTGGAATCAGTCAAATACAAAAAACATAAAACTTCCAATAACACAATTGAACATCCTCCAATCCTTATGTTTCTAAACATACTTAGTTATATTGTTAGACATTGAAGCAGCAGTGAGAACCACATCTGAGATAACATGTCAAACATATTAAACTAATGATGGCAAGTCATTTGCCAATGCAGAACAACTAACACAGGACCTGGGACATCAGTTCTGCCCTAACATGGTACCCAATCTCAGACCTTAAACCACATTAAGAATGACCGGGTGGCCCTGTGAGCAGAAGCCAACAGACCTGCGACTTGTCTCACTAACCCAGATGAGTTTCAAAGTTTAGTTTTAAACCCCTGTGCTCTGGGGAATATGTACCTGAAATACTGCAGATCCTACCCAGGTGTGGGTATAGCTGCATTTCACTCACCAAATGGCCAGTTCGATTTCTACAATCTACAGTATGTTTTAGATCTGTGAAGTTGGGCGGTTTCTGCTTGTACTGTTTGTGCATTAAGTACTGTCCTTACGTAACATAACCTGTTACCTTTTTGTTGTTTTGCAAATTGCCTGTTGTTTTTTTGAACATCATCTGTTGTTGTTTTTTGCACACTGCCTGTTCTCTGTCTTTCTTTTGCTACACAATTGTATTGTTGTTTTTTTTCTCTTTGTACTACTTATCTCCGAGAGTTAGTTAAATAGCATTTCGTTATACCATATACCATGTATGAGTGTAATGACAATAAATTTGAAACTTGTAAGATTTGAAATGTATGCCTACAATGGTATACAATAATATTGAACCAAAAGCTTTTATTAATTAAAGCCACCTTTAAAAAATGGTAGGGTCCATATCTTTGCTAATCAAAAACACCTCAATTCTTTAATTCTGAATGTCACAAAAAATAAAAACAGACGAGCATTAATACTTACTAAATTTAATTACTGGTTTGCTTAAGATTGCACCAGTCAGTAGACATACTCCTCACTTTATTGCCTGCACATACTATGCCATCCCTCTTTATCACAAGATCATTTTCTGCTCAGAGGTTTTTGGTAAGATGTTTTTTTAAAAGGCGTTATAATCAAGAGTCACCATAATCAAAGTCTGTAAAGGTTGGACTCCTGAAATTGCTTTACTGAACCGATTTCTTTTTAAAATATTTTTAGCCATTTATTCAAATGCTTTACCAACTTCAAAAAGCTTTTCTTCAGGACTATTACTATCTTACATTCTGAAATTCATGCAATTCACCCAAAAAAGGCAGTTAGTGTTTTAAGTCAGGGTTATGCAGATTCTTGAGTGTGCCCTGATTCTTGAGTGACGGGATCATACTGGACACAATGAGCACCCGATGATGACCTGGAAAATGCAGGTTATTAGACTTATCTCCTTAATTGTTTAAATGTTAGTGATGTCTGAGATTAAATGAAATAAAGCACTGCCCATATCAAATTCAGCTTCTCTACTTCAACTCTGCAACGCGAGCAATTTGGATGTACTTGCGCAGACGCTGCTAAAAAGCACAAAGCTTCATGACAAGCACGTGCGAAGAAAGAGGTCTTTTAAAATGTTCATAGAAACCGTTAAGCCTTTGTCTTCTGGGTACTATTACACTGAAGGATAGCTATGCAAAGTTGTGTTTTCTATGATGAAATGTTAAAATCAAGGGTTTCTAGTTCCTACTCAAACAATCCAAAGTCATGAACTCATTTGACTGATGCATCTGGCAAACCCATATAAACGTGCCATAAATAATTTGAAATTTACACAGAAGAAATGTATTTGATACCCTCTTTGCTTCTTTGGGTACTAATGTTTTCTACATATCTGCCTTTGACATGCCCATATTCTTCTCAAATACACACAGTGGTAATATCGCTTAAAACCAGGCTTTATTTTCACTTTAACAAGATACACTGAATCATAGAAACCCTTACAGAAATCCAAAACAATAGTTTTAAACGTTTAATACTTTTAGTGTTTCATCTCTTATCTTCAGTCTTACAGTGAATACCAATAGCAGCTTAGAATGGACTTCCAGTTCCTTTGGGATTTTGGGATATTTGTTAACATACCATATTTAAGCAAATTATGCTTTTTTCCTTCACACTGTTCACAACCTACCTTGATTACCAATTTTAAACCCCTGAATTCTATATAAATTACTTGCACACTTAAAGCCTGCATACAATGGCTTTACTGCCTCATGACATGGGAGAGAACAAGATAAATACTATTCATAAACTTAATTTCTAAAAAGAAAAAAGATACAAATGTATGTCCTTAAATTAGCATTGAGCAACCCAGAGGCTGTTAGTCTGGAGGAATTACTCTAGTCTGCTTACAATTTAGGCAGAAGGCAAAAGTTCATTTGCTCACATGGCAGACAGATGAGAACCACTACACCACAAAATCTTACAGGAACAGCTGGCATGCTCCGACAATTCGAGAGCAACTTCCTGTTGAAGAAAGCAACCTAAAGTCAGGCAATTAATTTTCTTACAAACTAAAACGGACCTATCTGATCAAACTTGTGGAAGGTGACAATTAAACAGGTGACCAACATTTTGTATACAACAAAGATCAGAAGCAATTTTTTTTAACTTGTATTCTTAGTTACTGTACATAACAGATTTGCTTATCTGAACCAGTTTAGCTCTTGTCCCAGGCATTGGTGACATAATTTTGAACCCTTAGTTGGGATAATTTGGGCAGATTTTTGAATAATTAGCGATAATCTCAAGAACAGGCTGTTGGTTCAGCCAGCCAGTTTCAGATCCCCATCAGTTTTAGTACATGAACAGGGAATCAGACATTCCAGTTCAGATCTATTAAAGTGCAGAATATTTCCACTGTTAAAATGAAGGTAGCATCACACAGACTTCACCGACATTGTTTTGGTATCATGTTCTAAAATGTACAGGAGTACCAAAAACAGCCACCTCTATTCTCCATGCTTGTTTGTTCACTGTTCATTTGAAGGATGTGGTCCATTCTTTCAGCAACCCCTAATAAACTTGTCATTTACATCTCCTTTCGCAGAAAACCTCCAGATATCTTCAAACTCGAAATTCAAACAGAGCTCTTCAAATGCATAACTTTTGCAGATAGAATTTTCCAGAAGGTAGCTGTAAAGTTGTTGATTAATTGCTATATACAGAAGAGAGGTACCATTTCAATTTGAATAGCTAAAAACACAGAGAGTAAAGACGTATGCGAAAAAGCATGTAACGGGAATTATGGAAATTTTATCCATATGCTTGTACCATACAAAAAGGAAGTTATTTGATAGTCCTACAGTTTAGCAGAAATGTGCCTGCAGCATTCACAAAATGTGCTCAACAGAGGGGCAAATTACAACAAGGCTTGTGACATTAACATCAGCAGGTAAGCATTTCTTTAACTTCTTTTGAATTCAAGGGAAGCTGTAGTCTTTTCATAGTTTACACTTTTTGGAATACATAGTACGTGATTCATTAAGTTTGCAGCAGTACATTAAAACGAGGGCTGTTAAATCTTACATTTGAAATTTATAATGGACATACTGCAGTTTCCCCTTTTCTAAAAATAAAGGTTTGATGAAAAATGGAAGTGTCTGAGTGCTTCAAGACCACAGAAGCTCCTTTTACAAAAAACTGGAATAATGAGAGGTTAAATGTAAAATAACTTTAATAAAACTCCCTTTGGAGAAAAAACAACTACCAACAAAACAAAAGCATGTACATCTTCCAAATATTCAGTGTCTAGAAGAACTCAAGGCTACTGGTGTGAGAACAGCATTACAAATAAAGTGAAACAAAAAATTACACAGCAGGCTTGCAGAACTTTCTGGTTATATTGCACAAATCAACCGCTGATGGTGGAAGAGCACCTAAAAAAAAAAAAGCTTTTAAATACATTAGTACTGAAAAGTACTAAATGCTCTTTTACTTCACAGATCACATCAATAAAAAAAATACATATTTTAAACAAGTTTAATTTTTCCATGCATTGACACTTTAAAAGGTACATTCCCTATAAAGCTCAAAACATAATTGTAAATTAAAAAGTCATAATTGGCATAAAAACTGGTCCACTGCATTTTGGTCCTGTGGCGTGGATTTCTTTTGACTTTACCATCATTTTCTTTCTTGTTAGATTTAAGGTTTTAAACTTTGTTTCCCATTTTATTGAAATGATTACATTGGAGTGTGTAAGAAGGGTGTCCAAAGCAAGACCTTATACCCTGTTAAATTTATAAAAATAAAGGCAACTATGCAACCTGTTGTGTACTGAAATGTTACTTTTGTGTTTTTTGGCACATAACGAAAAAAACAAACCAGCTTCAGTTTCGTTAGCTTCATGAAGTCAGGGTGTCTTATGCCGAGAACGTTAAAAACATTTTAAAATGATATTTTAAAAATGAGATTTTTTTTGTCCGTTTTCTGAATGATGTTTGCAAGTAAATTCAGGCATGTCAGTGACAGTACAAACACCTGCATTGAAACCTGTTAATAAGACAAGGCAGTTATATAAATTTCAATAAAAAGTGCTTTGTACCTGCAGCCAGTTTCTTCAGTGGAAGAAATTTAAGAATCACATCTTCATTTTAGCACATCACATCAAAGTTTCACTCATCTCTGGTATAAAAACATGAACCAGACTCCCAAACTAAGTTTCTAAAAATTCCAGTGTAGAGTAGTCCAATGATATTATCTAACATCATTTAGACTGGAAGTTCAAAGCTTTGCTAGCAATGCTTAGGAAGTAGTCTAGCACATAAATTTAAAATATCTTCTCTTCACACATTTGAGGCACATTTTTCAAATCTTTGAAAGAGGAATTACAATTGTGACGAAATACGTCTGGCTTAATTGTTGTTTTTTCCCCCCCAGCAACACTATAGGTTTCACTAAAAGGAAACGTTTTTTTTTTCCATTCTGTTGAGTCTAACCTATTTTGTAGTCTTTTGCCCTTACATTTGTATATCAAAGCAGTCACTTTGCAATAACTCAGATGCATAACATGTACATAATCTAAAATCTCTTGGCTGAAACTCATCACAATTGGAGTTACCTATATTGCATTCTAAGCAGTATTTAATTAAACTGTGTTTAATGTGATCATGTCTCACCATGTCTGTTGAAGTAAAGCTGTTGAACATATATATTATCATTACAGTCACATAGAAATGTGTACTAACGCCATTTTTATAGCTGTTTCACACAAACCTCGTCAATAAAATATACAGGAACATAAAGAAACCAGTAGCCCCCAGCGTGCAAAATCAGCAACTGTCGATTACCCACTATATACAGATATGAAAACAAAACAAAAAAAATCTTGGTCTAGTTTTGAAGAAGCAGTGAAGCTGACAGTGCAACAATCGGGTTATTCACATCACCCCTGTGCCAATATATGGTCCAGACTTCAACTGTTCCCTTCTTTAAAAACAGATTCCCACAGTCAGTTCGGGCACTGGTGCAACTGCTAAGATCTGTTGTCTTTTGCCACATTGTGTGCCATCCAGTTCACTTTTGTAGTCCAACTTTCACGCAAAGCCTCATCAAATTTCTGTCTGAATTGTTTTAGTGCGTCCTCATCAGTTTTCCCCAGCGCAAGGGAGTCCTAGAAAAAAAAAAACATTTTAAGAAAATCCATTAAGCTACATCCTCAATTTCCCTTCGGGATTAATAAAGTCTTATCTATTATCTATCTATAGGGTCTTGAGATTTTTGTTGCCACTTAGTTTAACACACACAAGACACCACTGTTTGAAGAGCCAGATTAAACTCTTGAATTGTGAAAAGATAAGGGACAAGAGGTCGGAATTTCATAACATTTAAAAACAGGTCAGTAAGCATTTATTTTCACTTCACAGAATGAAATAATTTGTTGGGAAAATTATGTAAGACTTTGATTTTACCCTATTATATGAATTTCTATTGAAAACAGACCAATGTTCTGTATATTTTATGGATATAAAACCTACGTGAGCTATAGTAGATTTCAATCTTTGGCTCTTCCAGGGCATTTCTTACCTTAAGGTACTGAATGTCTTTAACTGATGTGAGCTCTGGAAGGCCTGCTGTGAGCATCAGTGCAAAGAGAGTAATAAATAAGTTTCCATTTTTCCGAAGGATCAAGTAGGCATCTTCACAGCACTGTCGAAACCTGGCAATGAACACCGGAATACAGAAAACATTAAAGTTGGCAGAGCTTTATCCTGCATCAAAAAGCCTCACATTTACCAACTTCCAAGGCTAAAGTGTTTTACTAGATGGTATTATTGCTTTTTTTAAAGGAAACTGAAGCATCAGGTTTGAATGTCAGTTTTCATTTAAACTGCCACGGACATGATCCATTACCCTAGTCATATATATAGCTGTACGCTCTGCTATAATTCAAAGTAAAACAGTAGATGCTGGCAAAGCAAATTGGAAGTCTGTAAATTGTTTGGAATCAGGCTAAGTTACAAAGCAATAGATTCAAAATGCAATTCTATACTGTATATTCTTTGGGAGGTGCTGAAGGCTTCCTACCTGCCGAACTTCTCAGTGTTGCCCGTTTTTCCTTGCTGGATGACATGGATGAAATCATAAGTGAGAATGAAAGGCACCCGCTCCCTTTTGATCCCAAACTTGGATTTGAAGTTGCCCAGAATATGTCCGAAGTCTATGTGAAAGAGCTGAAACATGCAGACGCACAAAAAAAAAAAGCTTAACGTCCATCGATCCTTCCCTTTTCTCATCACTTCTTCCAATTCAGGGCCATGGGGGAACCGGGGCCTATCCCAGCAAGCAACGGATGCAAGGCAGGATACACCCTGGACAGGACACCAGTCCATCACGGAGCACACACACAACTAGAACCAGTCTTCCCAGAACCCAATTAACCTACCAGTATGTTTTTGGACTATGGGAGGAAACCAGAGCACCTGGAGGAAACCCATATAAACACAGGGAGAACAGACTCTATGCAGACAGCACCCCAGGTCTGGGATTGAACCCTGAAACCCAGTGATGCAAGGCAGCAGTCCTAACCACTGCACCACTGTGCCACCCAAGGCTTATTGTTTTAAAACAAGGCATTACATATATACAAGAGCACATGGGACATTTCTCATTTCAATATTCAATATGTAGGTTCAGCATACACCCTTACCTGCCCTGTGCTCCGAACCATGATATTGTCACTGTGTCTGTCACCAATTCCGAGCACATAGGTAGCTACACAGTAGCCAGCACAAGACAATGTGAACTCTTCAATTGCTCGATCCAGCGCATCTCTGGAGAGAAACACAAGGAAAGCAAGGTTATCCCACAAAAAAGACTTTTCTTGGTTTGTAATTATTATCCTATCCATTTTTAGAACGCGGGACTGTAGCAACAACTCCTGTACCAACTAAACCTGTTGCTGATTTCCTGCTGGAGGAGCTAAAAGTTAACAGGTATAGTTTTACTAAGGACATAATATTTACCCAGAATTCTTCTCTTTCAGCCAGTTGAGGAGGGCATCTTTGTTAAAAGCTGCAGTGGCAGCTACATTACTGCTGGTCAGCTGAATATTGGCAATTGTTTCGGAAGCAGAAACAACTTCTATCAGACCAGTTCGGTCTCCTGTCGCTAGACAACCGTAAGGCACTATTCTGAAAAAAAAAAGTGAATATGATGTAGTTACTCCAAAAACACAAATGTCCAGGTTGTAAAGAATCAGAAGAATACATTGTCTGGTCTTAAGAGATTACAGTAAAATAAGCATGAATACTTAAATCTCCATGTTCTGTACATTGTGGTGTAATTTCATTTTAGGGCAGGTTTAAGTCAGTTCTCACTCTGTCCAGTAGATGGCACAATGCATCTCTCATAAAAAGGTTCAGCTCTTTGTTCATAGTTACAGCTTTTGACTTAAGTTTAGAAAATGACTATTTAACATTCATATGACACTAAAACAGACAAGACATCAAAAGGGGTAAGTTAAAAGCAGCTCAACTGGAGTCATCGCTTACATTGAACGGGCCACAAACTGGACTTCGTAGACAAGGGAGACTAATTTCAAGTATGTGTAGAGAGCAGTCCCTTCAATATTTTGTGCAAGAAATTGTAGGTTTTCTTGTCAGAAGAAAAGAAACAGGAGTGCTTTATGTAAACCGGTTATCGCATCAGAGTTGGTGAAACTTCAGCAATATACTGAATGGTTTGAAAATCCTTTAAAAACTTTTATTTAGAAAAATATATAAAAATAATATTAGATTAATAATTTATTAATATAAGATCCACATTGTAAATATTGCCTGGTAAAAAAAAAATCAACTTCTGGAGAACCTTCCTATTCAAAAACTGCACTTGAGGGATATTTTGTCACAGCAAGCAACACAACAGTACGACAAAAGCTAAGAGGTAGCTAGCTAGTACAGAAGAACCCAGGCATTTAAAAATCATTAGATCTTTTCTAAACCCCAAAAAAAAAACAACTTCCTTCAATAAAACCGTCTAACTGGATGTTCTGGCAGAAGGTCTTCAGCTAGCAATGAAAGCTGGTCTTCATTTGAAAAAAGAGTTGTCTCCCAGAACATGCAGTTCTGGCACCCAGACACTGTCATATAACATTATGTCTAGCAGAGGTCTGGCAGATTTAGAGACTGAGGTTGCATATATAAATTTGCCAAATGTACTAAGAGTCATCAGCCACATATGGAGTGCTGGATGAAGATCATTAAGAGGGCTTTCAGTTCGAGAGACATGTGGAATCACTGCCTGTCTTATCACAACATGACAAAGCTGTGCCAAGTGCCGAAGGGTCAGGGGTCAGGCTGGCCCTCTTCCATGGCATTTCAGGCCTGCTCCTTCTATGGGCTCCCCTCCAACTGCTTCCCTTTCAAAAGCAGGAGAGGATGAAAGCTCCCTGCTCCCCAGAGGCTCAAACACTCCGAGCCGGAGGAAAAAACATCCTTGTCAGAGAGGCATTCTGACAAGTCAACTCGAGGACACGTCCTGTGGGTCTATTCTATCTCATCCTGGGGTTTCTGAACTCGGGCCCCCTCTTCACCGACAAAGCTGCGCGTATGGAGGACAGCTACTGACAGATCTATAAGCAATTCTTGGCAATCCAATGTCTTCTTCCTTCCGTTGCAGCGAGTTTTAAACACGCTTCGGGAGAAGTCCAGCTGGCTTTCAGAAACTGCTGCGCCGAGATAAAGCACAATGAAACAATCGGGGGGCAGAAAAGATTTGAGTTTTCCCTCGTGTTCTCTGCACGTTCTCAAAGGTCTGAAGCATGGTGAGGTACCGCCACATGTGACGGACTCGGATATTAACCTGGCGACATGCTGCACAAAATCCAAATCAGCAAATGCAAATGAAAGGCTATTATTACAATTTTACAGGTCATAGCAAAATGCCTTTCTGGATTTTCAGAAGGCACTGCAAAATTCACTCGAGGAACAAAAAGGTCGCTGCTGATCCCTAAGGAGCTTGAAACAACAAAAAGGGAATCTTCTGTATGAGTTTTGAAATTCTTACCTCAGGTCTAAATTAGCCTCTTTCCAAAGCATGTCCATCAGACGCAGGATCTGCAGGGTAAGCATGTCTTGGCGGAGGTCTAAAAGATTCACAATAAAGACCAATGGACAACTCTGGTTTGGGATCCCTTGAACTGAAGGCAACTAAATGCCTCAAAAGTCCAAGAGCTGGTGGCAAAAGCTACATTCTATTTGAAGCAAAATGTGCCTGATGACCTAACACACATGCAGCTGATACTATTCAATTTCTCAAGTGCTACAATTATTTAAAACAGGCGTTGAAAGCTCTTAATATTTTCAAAGATGATTAAGCATGGGTAAAATAGACAAAGAAACCTACACTTTTAAATCAAAGAGTATTTGCAGAGTGCACTAGCTCCTAAGACATTAAATTGAAAGCTCTGTTAGATTAACACAAACCTAACAGGGAAGACATCTTAATGTCATCGTACACATAGCAGAGTTGTTATCTGAGCAAAATCCGATCTACTTACCATCGCCATTTTTAAAGATGATTCCTAATGTATCCCCTGCTAGCAGTTTGTTATTGTACACTACCCACAGTGGTTTCATTTTAGAGTCCATGTACCTGCATCTCTCCACACTGCATGGAATAGAAAGCAGAAAGAGAGAGAAAATCATTGCCAAACTACTGTAAAAATCACTTCCAGATGAAAAAAAAAAATCTAAGCGTAAGAAAACCGTTACAGAAAAACTTTAACAATTCAATCAAAAAAGAGCTCGAGACACATTGAAGCTCCAGTGTGACTGCTTGTTTTGGAAGCCAGCCAGCAATATCAAGATCACTAGTCACAGATAGCTTGAATGACACCACTGTACTTGCATTATCTGCCTTTATTAGATTAGTTTTCATTCATTGGTTCTGGAACCCTGGCAGCAATGTTAGGCCACATATGGCTTGCTTGCATGTCTAGATGTGCTATGAAAAATTAGTTTCAGAATTTTTGAAAGCAACCCAAATCAAAGCTTTGGTTAACATCCTAATATCAACCGTAAAACAGCACTAAGCAGAAAATGTTAAATTCTATCAAAAAATAAGGACGAATTTCAAGACGGTTTCACATATTTAAGATACCAAAAGGATTTTTCAATGACCATCTCATAAAACCCACCTAACTGACACTCGTTTTAAATCAAAAAAGCCAAAAGCTTATTTAAGCCGAAAGAAGTCAATTTAATAAAATGATCACTAAGAAATCAAGGTTTTCCCAAAAATCTTCAATATGGCAAGACAGTTGGAGCACTGTAAATAAATCTGTTACAGAACTGAAAATGTGCAGAATACATGGTTTAAAAAACCACCAAATAGCAGTTCACTTTCATACATCTGAAATTTAGGACAACCTAAAATTGCTATGGTTTATAGAACGTCTGAATGACTTTTAAAAAAAATCATTAAAATGAAAAAACATGCCAGTAATGAAGAAAAAATGTCAACAATATCGTCAAAAACTACGTCCTGATGACAGACAAACTGGGAACAGATGTTTCTGCGCAGTCTGGAAACTCAAAAGGATGGTTTTGTCACTTTAGCCAGAATGGTGGGCGCACCTGGGCTGGAATCAGATTAGAAAAACATGGAGCCTTTTAAATCACACCACAAAGTAGATGAACTGATAGGAGACTTTTTCAGTTCAGCCAGGGATACGTTTGAATTTCTTTCAAATCGGAAAAAGTACATCATGTTCTGCAGTTCTTCCATCTCCTAACCCTCAAGACATTACAGGGATAAGATGCTAATGATGTTTGAAGTTGGTTTCTGACTGGCAACAGTATGCTTAAATATTACATTTACAGGAGTGGTAAAGTTTAGACACTTATTTAAAGGACTCCACATGTGCGATGGAAAGAATGATGTAACTATGGGTCCGAAGTGGAAAGAAATCTTTAAAAACAACTTTTTTGCTGGATGCCCAAAATGCATGAAAAGGACTGTAAATAAGTTAGGAAAAAAAACTAAGAATGGACAAAGGTGGCCCAATATGTCAACACGTTATTAATGAAGCACTTTACTACAGTTCTCTCTTCAAGGATATTTCAAATCACTTTTCACTTTTCCATACAAGCATCTTTACAAAAAAACATATGGTCTTGGTATTATAAGGGTATCACTAACTGTTCAAACAACTGTCTCAATATGTATTGGTACCTTAAATTCAACGTCTGCAAATTCATAATTCTGCTTTTGCAGACATACTCACTGGATTCCCGAGAGGAGGATGCTGGGATTGAGAGGCGACTGGAGATCAGAGAGTGTCTCTGCAAACCCAGTCTGTCTCAAACAGGTCATCATCGCTTCTTTGGTCAGCATTGCCTCTTTAGTTTTGTTCCTGGCGTTTTTTAAAGTGCCCAGCTTGATTAATTCATTTACAGCTTTCAACTTGCATAGTGCCTCGACCTAAAAAAACAGCAAGCCAGGAGAAATAAGTGTACAGAAATACATGCTTGTCTGAAACTGGGAATATTCATAACAGAGCTACAGTCATCTAAAATTGAGCAGAACAGCTAGATTACAAAATCTAAAATACTGCACTGCCATTTCAGCCAGAAGGAAAATTACTGCACAGGCTATAGGTTTATCGAGTTTTGAAGAGTTCAAATAACTTTTTGATTCTGAAAAGATTACAGTAATCATAAGAGAAAATAAGAAGACAACATATTTAGGGTTAGTTGTATTTGAAATTGGTCCGATCCTAAGAAAAATATGAACATGATGAGAGACACCAGGCTGTGTGCCGAAGTCATTTCAGCACGTCCATGTGCCTTTTCTCATCGGATAAAGAAAGGAAAGATGGTAGGACTAAGCACCTCACTGTTACCCAACTTATAAACGATGCAATAGGATCTATAAGAAGTAATAAGTGTATATTTTCCTTCTTGCATGACAACGTTGCCAGCAGAATTACTCCATGTAAAGCAACCTAAATGCCAAACATTTCACAATAAATTACTAAGGACAAAAAAGAGCTTGTGTTAATTTACTTTAGAAAAACATCATGGTGATAGACTATGTATTGCACTTTCAGAAAACATTTGCCGCAATAATGAGCACATGAAAAAGTGCAACGGGACAGAATAACAGCAGAGGAGACATAACAGTACACCTTCCCTGACAATCACAATGATGTAAATATTTATTTTAAACTGGTCAGGGATTCAGACAGTTGGCCTGTTTTCTCCCGTAAGAGGTTTTACACTTGTCTTAAAGCAAAAGACTTTAATGGCTTTAACCCAGCAGTGAAGTGAAAAGGCACGTTGTCTGCATGATAAAAGAGAAACCAAATTCACTACATGACCAAAGGCCATTGAGAGGTTTCGCATTGGAACAAGTAGTCAAGAACAGAAAGGGCTCTTCTGAAATACTGTCAGTTTTCTATTCTAGGAAATAGCCGCCTAATCTAGTAGGTGTTAGGCCTAAAGCTGAAAGTCGGTGGAGGCATTCTGGAGTGGGGCTCCACAGGATGAAGTGGAAGCTGTAAGCTGTGCGATTGTGAAATGGTGGCCAAGAAGTGTTACTGGGTCAAACAGCTGTCAAAACCCAGCACTCAGAGACCTCTCCCTATTCTCAGAGCTTGTGCAATCACCAGCGATAAGGAAATTTCACTGGAACCCAAGCCCTGCAAACAGGAACTTTTTGAACTGTTCTCTCTTTCGAATTTCTTCCGTGCGTGTACAGTTGGGAATTCATTCCAGTGGTGCTGAAGTCTGGTTTCCTGATCAGTCAAGGTACCTTACTTGACTCCCTTGCCTGAGTGAGGGTTTGAAAATTATAAAGGCTACAGTGAAAACTACATTTATTACATCACTACCTTACAATTCTCCCCACCCCAAACAAGACCAAAATAAAATGTGCTGAATTTCACCTTCATCTGGAGTGTTGAGGTTTTAAATGCAATTTAAAACTGAATTCTACATGAGATGAGAACCGAACAAAGCTTTAAATAAAAACAGAATTCTGTGGGGACTGTATTTATGGCATGGTTTCTGTTAAAAAAAAAAAAAAGTTGCTTGTAAAAAGAGAAGCTAAATGGTGCATAGAGGTTTATGTGCTTATTCATATAAGATCTTAAAAACTGAAGACTGAAACAGCAGAATGCCTGAACCTACCTGTTTCTTAAGAACCTCAATATGAGGAATGCTGCCCCGACAATAGGCTTCCAGTATCAATGAAAACTGAACAGACACTGCAGGCATATGGATTTCAGACCTGCCAGGTACCAAACAAAAGCAACCATTAACACAGTTAAAACAAACAGCTCCTGGGAACATTGCAGGCCTTGTGTATGTCTTTCTTAATATGCGTTTGCCGTTACAGGAAAGGGGCCAACTTAGATCCCTTGCCGTGTGCATTGTGGGCTCAATTAAAATGGATCCAGTCAGGAGATCAAAACCTAAAGTCTTCCCAGGAAATTGTAAACAAACACCAGAGGTCTGGAGTCACTATTGGAAGGATTTATTATTTGTGTTTTTAAGCCACAAACTGGTGTTGTTTTACACACACAAGGCCTGAAGTGTGCTTGACAGACACAATAACCAACAGCAGTGTTCCGAATGACTTGCCTTAAATGCCAAAACAGGAAGTGGCCTATCTTCCTATTGGCCTGTGCTCTTTCCAAGAGGAACCTAGAGAGGGCGCAGTCATAATAAGGCTCATAACGTAGGACCTGCACAAGCTGCAGGAGATACTGCGACAGCTCCTCGTCACTGCAGGGGAGAGGGCAAAACTTAGAAGACCAGCACAACAACCTGCAAAGCAGATACTTTCAAAGATAAGAAACAGAAAGTCTATGCTTTTCTCAAGCCTACAGAAAAAAAAATCACAGTTTGAGACTGGAATCTCCTTTAAACTCAGAGAGACCATATACACTTTCAGGAGAATAATCCAGAGTCAGTTTTTATGCTTTAAAAAATAGCTCTTAGAAGCATTGATGGACAAAGCACAGAAAATACACATTCTACTATTTTCCTTAACTACTCTGCCCAAATATTGATGAAAAAACATATGTGTGTGGGGGGGGGCAGGTTTAGTGAAACAGCCTGTGAGAGTTTACTTTAGAACAATTGAGCATATTAAGTGTATAAAGTCTAAAACAAATGCGAAGATCTTCAAAAATACTGGTTAATGAGGCAAGTAGAAAAATCTGACGTTTCACAGGAAGAGGTTAATTACACATTAAGAGGTTTGAATTACTTCAGAAATTCCTTTATCTACTATTATAGGCTCTCACTGACCATAGTATCATTTGGAACAAATTAGAATTGGAACAAATTCTTTTCTAGGAAGGGACAGTTACACGATAGGTATAGGGGACGAGCTTGAAGTGGGTTGGGGGGGGTCAAATGTGGCTTCTCTTAGTTTTTGGACCCAGTTGCTGCTGCTACATTAATCCCAATACGTGTTCTCTTTGTATTGGAGAATTTCTTCAGAATATTAGCATTCTTGGAGCACCCAGGAGAATGTTTGACTGCCATTCTGGTCATGGAACCTCTATGTTTGTGACGGGCAGCATGAAGTAGCAGAATGTTTGGACTGGGCCCTCTGGTGTGGGTTAAGTAGCATGTCAAACATTAGACCGATCAACTTTGTCCTCTCCAGAATAAAAAAGAAGACAAAAACTTGGAACAGTGTTTAGGGTTTTGTTCGTGTAAAAACCTTGTTGTGAGGATTTAGTCAACTGTAACAAAAATGGCATGTTTTTGAGCATTTTAAAGCCTGGTGAAATTTTCGGAGGTTCTGAAGAAAGAACGTTGGGTAGATAATTTAAAACTTTTCTACGCTTTTAGGCAAGTATTTATGACCTTGAGGAAAACAAAAGCAAATTAGCAAAAGGAAGATGAAACTGAGAAACAGCACAGATTTCACCGAGATAAAAAGCTGAAGGGAAAGTACATTTATGGCTACCAAGACTGAACAGCATTTACCTCATGTCTCTAAGGCAGTTCACTGCATATTCACGCACATACTGGTCTGGGTAGTTGAAATCTAATAACTCCAGTGCATCCCTGGGACTCAGCTTGGGCCAGATCTGCAGCAAGGCTTGAAGCTGTAAATGACAAGCCAAAGAAAACAAACATCAGGATTATTGATGGTATATGCATTCAATTTAACATTTTAGAAGCAACCCCTTCATGATTTACGGTGTGTGTTCTGATGAATTCTCAACCAGGGGTTCAAGTAGCCCAATACTGCTTCAGATGGGATCAACTTAAACACTCTCAACAGATTTTAAACTGCCAAAACACAGAAACCCTACTGTATTGTAACTTTAACTGGATTAGGCAATTCTGCATACAGTACCTACTACACAAAGACTACATTTTTGAAGATTTACTCAAGATCATTCAAAGCTTTAAGCAAGCTCTGCCGCTAGGAGGACCACATCTTTAAAAGTGCCTCAACAAAGGCAGAAAAAGCATAGGCAGACATAGGCTGAAGTCTTCAAGCATGAAACAGATTACAATATTACATTTTACGACATGGAAAAATGCAAGTTTCAAATGAGGTTGTATTGTGTCATTTGCTATATTAGTAGATTCGAAAAAAACAAGCTCAATGTTCCATCAACTTCACGACAATGAATGTACCTTTAGTCTTAGTCCAATAACAGTATTAAAAACAACTATTTAAAAGGTCTTTAATAAGTTACATATGTTTGTTACTGTCTAAACTGGATATGTGACTCCGGGTCCAGACTATTTTTTCATTTTATAATGTTTCCTCAAAAGAGGCAGGCGCAATTAATTCACGAGCCTATTGTTGCAGCAATGGTAAACTATTAATAAGAATTGCATGTCTCCCCAGGTGGGTGCAGTCAATGAAAAAAGACCTCAAAAAATAAAATTTAACATAACACATTGTTTTACTAGTGGACTTTTCAACAATTGCTCAAAGTTGGATAATAGCCAGAATAGTGTCTGCCTATGATTCATTTCCTTTCTGAAATGTGAGCTGATGTTTAGCTTTTATTTTAACAAGGACCAGTTTACTTCATCCCCAATTCACACAGATAACACTAAAGGTTGGCAATTAAAATCAGGGAAAGCATAACTGACAAACAAGTCACAGGTGCTACATAGCAAAATCCTAAGTGGTCACAGCCCTGTTTACCACTGACTCAGTCCAGGACAGATGTTCACAAAAGCACAGCAGCTGGCATCACAGATACTACCCTGTTATGTCAGTACCACATTTGACATAAAATACACTAAATACATATTGCTGACAAGTTCTAAGAATTTCAAATTTAAGTTAGAAGTCTCTCATTTCCATTATATAAAGTTATATATAATTTATATTAATTATTAATTTAAATAGTATATTTTATTTCCATATAATATCAGAAGTCTTCCCAGAAGCATGTAGAACACTTATTTCCTCTATTGGTTTCACAAACTGACTTTCAGTTATTAAACGTTAACATTTTTAGTTCATACTTCTTAGCCGGCAGGGGGTGCTCACCCTGCGGTCCATGTGGGTCCTAATGCCCCAGTATAGTGACGGGGACACTATACTGTAAACAACCACTGTCCTTCGGATTAGACGTAAAACCGAGATCCTAAATCCCTGTGGTCATTAAAAATCCCATTGCATTTCTCAAAAAACGTAGGGGTGTAACCCCAGCGTCCTGGCCAAAATTCCCATTGGCCTATACCAACAATGCCCTCCTAATAATCCCCATCTATGAATTGGCATCATTACTCTGCTCTCCTCCCCAATTATATTGTAAAGCGCCTTGGTGAAACCTTGTTGTGAAAGGTGCTATATAAAAATAAATTGAATTGAACTAAGAGCTGATGTGTGGTGAGCGTTCTGGCACACTATGGCTGCCGTCACATCATCCAGGTGGGGCTGCACATTGGTGGTGGTGGAGGGGATCCCCATTACCTGTAAAGTGCTTTGAGTGGAGTGTCCAGAAAAGTGCTACATAAATGTAAGCAATTATTATTATTACATTATTATATTTGCAAAAATGCATGAAAAACTGCTGCTGAAAATCCACCAGTGAAATGCAACATGTCCTGGTGAGGATCTAACTTGGTAGAATATAGTGGATACATCAGACCGTGGGTTCATAATCTTTTAACAAAATACTGTTACCAAAACCTGCCTCTAATAAGTGTTAAAATACACCTTTTTTATGTGCCCAAGTAATTTTTTACAAGGACCTCTAAAGGAATTAGCAAAAACATGCAATGCAATTGTCTAATTTTGAACCCATTTTTTATATACATCTTCCCACTCATATCAATATATGGGTCAACTGTTAAAAACCCCAGACCATTTAATGACTGTATACTCAAAATCAGTAAACTAGAGAATTTTTCATAACCATTTTTGTATGCTTCTGTAAATCATTTCACTGGTGCAACTTTGCTCTTAGAATAAATCAGGTTTTCCTCAGATGGCATATCATGGCTCTCATAGTTCTCTTTCCATACTTTGTTGAATTTAAAAAATGGCTTACTCCCATTTTTATCACTTCAGTTCAAGTTGCTAAACAGCAGAGAGGACTACAGTACCTAAATACCTCCAACTTAATTGATTGAGACCAAAAGCTGCTTTACATTTCTGGTTCGGGTTGGGTGAGCGTTGCTGTTTTTCTTCCTAAATTACCCAGGAGTTTAAGACTGGTAAGTTTTTCTCAGATGACAGACAGCGACTTTTTCCTTAAAAAAATGCAAAAGGGCCAAGTGCTCTTTGGAATGACCTGCACTACACACTCAAACCATGGAGCCAGTCACGGAAGTTCCAAAAGAAAAGAGGTACCAGGAGGTTTATTTATGTTTCTTGTTCCTTGTGAACGGAAGCTTGGATCAGCGTGAGTCACAGGCAGGGTGGGTACCTGGCAACAGTGGCAGTAAGGTCGAAGGTCGCCCTAGGAACTGTTTTGACAGCAGTTTGTGATGTCCACAATCGGGCAAACCCAAATCCCTCTCTCAGCTCGTGACTCACGGCCAGCGTCAAAAAGCAAAACTCTTTTCACAACAAGCCTGAGGTTGCAACAATTTTCGCGCTCGACCTGCATAGTGAACGTCTAAAAATGTTATATTCTATTCTCGGACCAGTTAATTTAATTACATGTGGGATACATCTGAGAAATAGATTTTTTTGCATGTGCCCAGCAATATAGCATTGACACCTTGGGTCTTATTTCTGAAGCACTACAAAGCTTATTCTGAACTGACAGAGAAAAAAAAATATTTTTCCACACTGGAACATTGAAAAAGGATCTTAATAATACAGTTAAACGTTCTAAAATAAGGCAGAGTGAGGCTGTAGGTTTAGAGGTGCAGATGAAAAAAAATTCAAACAAAAAACAGCACGAGACTCAATTATACAGGTCAATGTTAACGGTCTGCATATCACGATGTTGCTTTACCTGTGCCATATCCTCATGCTTGTTCCATTTCACGGAAAGCAGCAGTTTAGGCAGTGACTGGGGGAAATTCTCTCGACAGTCGTAACGCAGAGTCCAGATGAGATCCTTCTCGTTCTCGCAAAGCTGAGACAAGGGATCTCGCTCCATTATTTCTTTCAATTCGATGTGGAACTTCTTGCTTCCTCGACTCTGTGAATAGAGTTTCAGAATTAAAACACCAGAGGGCAGCAGGGCACCACAACAGGCAAATTAAAATACAGAGGCATACTCAGACTTAACTGTCATCAGAATTTGATGTTCAAATTCAATTCCTTCTGATTTCTTACAAATGCGCAAAGTTCAAAACATACCCTACACTAATTCAATTTAAATCACCTTTTTCCCCAGCATAAAAATGAAGCTGCAATAACAGCAAAACGAAATTATCATGATTTGAATGAATAAACTTACAACCATAGGCATGCAGTCACTACCCCGTGCAATTTCAGCTGCCTTTTCCAGGATCTATGGAAAAAAAGAACGATGAAAAATTGCAGAGAAATAGATACAGACAAGGAGCAGTTTCACCAAGGATAAAGCAATGTTGTACGTAATACTTTATAAAGTCACAAAAGTATATTCATGTGAGACCTTCACATCCTTGAAGATTACTGGCTGATGTTCAGGTAGCTGCAATGCACAATTTTTTTTTAAAGACAAACGGAAGATTTGTCTGAAAAAGATTAACTTATTTCTATGTGCAGCATATTTATTAAATTATGAACGTGCATACCATTAAAGGACCATAAGCTTAAGGTCAGGTACAGGTCATTATGACTTTAAAAAGACGACTACCTACTGCCATACTTCAATAGTTAATTATTACAAGCATTTACAATTGCCTCATTCAGAATGCACTGCTTCTGTGTGCACTGAGGAAAATGCAATTTTGCTTTTCTCCAGCAGATGGCCTGCAAGCCCAATTTCTAAACTGCATTTTTCTTAAATTGGTCAAACTTAAGATATTCCTTAAAAAAAAAAAACTTAAGATATTCCCTTTTAAAGGCTCTAATTTTAGGATTGATTTCACTAGCTGAAGTGGAGAATTCCTGTATCATGTTTTCTTAGGTTATGAACATCAACATCCTTCTATAAACTGGATCTTGAAATCGTTGGGTACTTTCCACAAGGTAAATCCCATTAAAGAGTAATTTTGGAATTAAACCAACTTTGCAGTCTGTTATTATGTGAAATCATAAAACATTTTATGTAACATTAATTTCCAGTCTATGTTTTATCTGGAATACCATGAAAACAAATTGATATTATGTTACAATAACAGATGTGTTATAAACCAAATGCCCTTAATTATTCTCTCTGAATATTTCTATTTTAGTGTAACAGGAAAACTTTAAGGGCACCACAAACGACAGTACCTTTTAGCCATTACCCTAAATAGGGATGAAAACAAGCTTTTTGAAAACAAAGACTATTCAGGTCTTTGAAAACATTTTTGCATGTGCCAACCAGGCAAGCAAAGACGCCTAAGCACACAGCCCTGTTAATTAAGTCTGACCAAGGACAACGTGACTCGTTTTAAAAAGACTATGTAGTGTACACCATACCTTGTCGAAGGGGGGATAGATAACTGCGGACTTGGTACACTCATGGAAATGAATGTGCAAAGCAGTAGCATTTTCAGTGTATGGGTTGGTTTGCACAGTCCCAATGGGGTTCAGCATTTCTTCAAGTTCATCTGAAAGAAAATGGTTTAAAACCTTCACATGGAAGACAAAAAAGCGGTTCTTCAGTCTTGCAATGTGACTTATACAACTGAAGTGGGATCAGCAATGGTTATCCGTTATGGTTTGAAGACGTCCGATGGTAGATGTCATTTCTAGGTTTTTGAAAAGCAGCAAGTGTGCATTTGGGTGATACAAATAAAAACAGAAACTAATGCTTTTATGATGTGCATGCAAGACTGCAAGAAAAAAAACGTATGAAATGGCAAACCAACCCAAAATGGTTATCTTACATACAGCTAAAAAAAAAAGATTTTAATAATCCCTTGTTTTAAAATGTACATACAGATCCTTCAGTACATCACCTTAAGGCCTCTATGACGCACACAGAACTTGGTTTAAATGCACAGATAAGTGTACTCGGCTATTCGACTCTACATTGCCCCTATGTGGAAACTCACCAGGAAAAGATGACCAGCCATGGAGTATTAGTTCACCTGTCTTCAGCTGCCCGCGGTAGTCAAACACCATGGTATTCACCCAAGCAATTGGATAGTGCTGCAAAAACCATAAAAATCTGTCCAACAACTGCTTAAAGTCTGCCCTGCATAAAACCAGCTCTGTCCGTCACCTTGTTTAAAGTTGAAGTAATTGCTACATAGGCTGTCATTTACTTCTCCATAGAAGCACAGATCTTTAAAGTCATGCTTAGGACATTTATTTTTAGACAAATGAAAGGATTCAACAGCAGCAGAATGCACGACCTGACATCCTAACAAATTTGAATGTGGGCGTTCATCATGTGGGTGGTTGGATATTTGAGACACTGTTAAACATGATTAAAAATGCAAGCTTTCATGCCTCTTGCTCTCGTCCAAAAAGCTTCCTTGCTTCTTTATTTCTGACTATTTTTGTTATAGGTTGGGGAAATACACGTTGTGTCAATATTTATGCTAACTCTAGAAAGCTGAAAAGTCAAATATAGGACATCATCCAAAAAACTAGGCTGCAGAGGTATTCCATGTGGGACATGAACATTAGTTACAGCAGCACAGCCAGTGTAGAAATGATGGACACTTTGGAGCTAGATTGTGAATTCTATTACAAGTGTCAGGCAAAAGAAAGGATTTGTATCAATATCAACTCTTAGGATCATTACTACAATATGAAAATCTACTTCTGAAAACCCTCAGATCCTTACTGAAAAGTGTCAAGTGTTTGAAACAGAATGCCTTATGTGCACAATATCCCTTTACACCCCACCATTTCTAAAAATAACTTTTATGAAACTTTGTTGAAGTAGGAAGTGAAATTGTCGACGTACCACTTTCCCCGCTTTCCTTATGGTCTGGTACTTGGTAGCATGTATGTTCTTGGTCGACTTCTGCTTCTTCACTTTGTCCATCACAGCGTAGACCGCAAAACACAGCCGGGTCATTCTCGGCATGTCGCACACATTGATGTCGAACTCCAGCGTTTTGTTCCAGACGTGCTCGTTTTTCCCGCAGGTTTCTGAGCTCACCGCTGGCTTGCAAAGGAGTTCCGTGCCATGAAACAGCCCTGCCCTGACCTGCACCTGGGGTGGAAGGACACACTCACTACTGTACCATGTGAGGGACTGGACAGCGCAAACACCAATTACTGTCAAGACCGAAGAGAAAAGAGACAACGTTTCAGCTGTGGAGCCTTCTTCCACACCTGAAGAAGGCTCCACAGCCGAAATGTTGTGTTTCTTTTCTTCTCTTTTCAGCATGGAATCAAGTTGTTCCTTTGCATTCTACGCATGCAGACGCATCTTCCTATTTGAACTTGCTGTCAAGACACTGACCAAGAAATTCCAAAAATCCTTTTTCTCCGTAGTGTGGCTTATATCCCATATGTAAAGCCAAACCACTTAGCTTTTTCCACATTTTGTATCCACGCATCAGGCAATTTAGTTTAGCAATATTCACAGTCTTTGGCTTCCCAGCCCCTCAATTTGCACTTTGAGCAATTTATATCCTAACTGAACCGTTTTCCACACAGCTTGCAATAAGGATAGTTTGCTCAACAAACTACAAATACCCATTAAAACAATGAATTGATTAAAGAGCCCATTAACAATTTTAATTGTTTAATTTTAATTGGCCACAGAGCGGTGGCTCTGTGGCCAAGGATCTGTGTCTGTGGCTGGAAGGTCACTGGTTCAAATCCCACAGCGGCAGAGGAATCCTACTCCGGTTGGCCCCTGAGCAAGGCCCTTAACCCCAACTGCTCCAGGGGTGCTGTACAATGGCTGACCCTGCGCTCTGACCCCAAGCTTCTCTCCCTGTCTGTGTGTCTCATGGAGAGCAAGCTGGGGTATGCGAAAAGACGAATTCCTAATGCAAGAAATTGTATAGGGGCTAATAAAGTGATGTTATGTTGTTATAAAACTTTGCAACTTTTAACACGTTACATTTTTTACAGTTCTGCAATGCAAATATAGAACACATTGAAAATCATGCCATCTAAACTAACAATTACGCTTAAGGTTGTAGATGCGTTATATAAGAAATGGGAAACTATGCCCTTTCTTGACAAGGACTGAAGAATATGCCTCAGTTCCAACTGAGTATATTGCTGAAATTGCGCAATCTTGTGAAGTTATGGAATAACATCCAGAGGCTTGTAAGTAGAGACTACTTCACTATGGCAGGAGGAAAGACGCGATCCTAACCAAGCTGCAAATTTGTGGTGTCAGTTTTTAACAGATCTGTCCTAGAACTTCTTGAGTCCTGGAAAAACAAATCTTACCTTGACCGTTTCTTCTGCATTGACCTTGCTTCCCTTGATAAGAGTAATCCTAAAGGGCTCTGCAACATCCCAAACGCAGGTTGATATTTGCTAAAAGGGAGGACAATGCCATTAACGCCAACTAAAACAGAATTTAATAACAGAAAAGATTAACAAAAGAATATTAAGGGAGTAAACAGGGCAATTATGAATGTGACCTGGACCTTATGGGTTTACACAGTGGGAAACAAAACCTGTGGATTTACCATCCTGATAGCTTTCAGAATGCTTCACAAGGTGATCATTACCTTTCACATTTCATGTTATTTAAACCTCTTTAAAAAAGGTTCTGTATTTATTCATCAGTACATTTAACAAAACACTATTATTCGTCAATTTGTTATTTCTTTAGTTGAAAATAAACACTGGCAAGGCCACTGCTTTAAAGCGCGTCACAGATTTCAAATCACAAGACAGCCAAACCATGTCTAACAAGCCCCCCCACGGGGCTAAGAGAAGACGTGGGCTCCAGTTGCAATTTGTAGCGGTCCAATCCCTAGGCTAGACACATGTTAGCAAATCCTGCACACCACAGTGCACATGCCAATGTGGAGTTTGCAAATAAATTTTGTTCTTGTGAATACAACAGTTCAAATGACCTTCTACAGAAACCATTTGAAGTGGTCCGTTTCAAAGGGCACATAAGGCTTTAATGCAATGGCCTGCTGATTTTTGGGTCACAAAGATAGTTTATTCTGAAACCATCATAATGGTCAAATAGTTATAATGCATGCAATGCAAGTGTTCATCATGGGAGGATTTGATTTTGATGCCTACAACTGAGACCGTAATAGGTTACTGTATGTCTACCATTAGAGTTTAAGTTTACAAGAGCACCTGCAAGGTGAAATTCCTGTATTAAATCTACTTTGCAATAATGACAGGAAAATGGAGAATCGTCAGGGAAATATTATCATTATATAAAAGTCCAGAACATAGGTTTACAACGTCAGGAAGCAAAAAAGGAAGAGTACGATAAAATGGAATAGGATTAACATGGCAATGATGCCAAGTTTTTGGAAAGATTCACCCTGAAGCACAGAACAGATTCACCCTAAGTCTAAATAAAAGCTGGAAAGCAGCAACCGATACAGTTTAAACACACCAAGAAAAATATGAAAAAGGAGAAATGCGATTTTAACACGTGGTTTCTAGTTAAACAAATGGAAAAACAATAAATACAAGTTTGAACGCTGATGAAATATTTTAGAAAAGCCACAATAAATCAAAAGAAATACTGTCATGCAGGTTCAAGTTGACTTTTTCAGTATCACAACACTCAAAAGAACAGTGTGCAAGAGGGTGCAGAACTGGCAATGAAAGGTAAGTGGCTAATGCATTTTACTCCGGTGTATACTGAAGAAACAGCTAGGATGCCAAAAGCAAAGCAAATTCTATACTTAATAGTATCAGGATAGAAGGATCTGGATCACTGCTCTTCAGAACTTAGATCTATGATCTACTGTAGTTTCTTGTATGCTCAGAATAGTGTATCAACATGTGTTAATAACCCTGTCTTATGAACAGTCCATTGGAATTAAGCTATAAATATATAATATAATTGTAATACCATTAGAATATGATGCACAATTGCGGTTACTTTCAAGAGGCAAGATAAGGTTTTTGGAAAACTTTAGATAGGACCATCTAACTTGTTACAACAAACAAGTTTGATGGTCCAAATGGCAAACGTTTTCAAGAGAAGACCAGTACACTTCTCAGAGGTGAAGAAACACTGGCCGATGTATGAAGACCATGAGACCATGATGAACATAAGAATGTACTAGGTTCAGGCACTTTGACACGAAAAAAAGAGTTCAAGAAATTTAATGAATATCCAAGAATACAGTCCCTACAGCTTTAAGTATAATTATTTTTTTATTAAAAGGCATAAAAAAATAAGAGTGACAGATTAACACTGTACCACATTCTGAAACATAACCTTTCAATGGCTTTTAAAAACTCACCGAAACGCCTCTTTTTTTGGGAGGTAATGGAAATGGAGGATTGGAGGACTTCCGATTCACAACTGTCCCAACCGCAGAGATTTCTTTTTCAAACATCTCCTTGACCGTGGAGCATTCGACGAGAGTCAGGTGGGGGCTCTCATTACACATCATGCAGGTCTTTACGTACTAAAGAACAGAATAACATGGAATTAGTACATTCCAATTGATACTGGAAGGAAAATAAATGATGCTGCACTTAATCTAAAAGGGCCAGTGCACTATAAGGAAAGGATATCTTGAGAGAGTAGGCACTGGATCAACATGGAATGCCTCAAGAATACTGGAGCAATAATACTAAAGTTGTGTTTAATCAGTCATCATATATATATATAAGGATATATATCAGCTATGTCAAATTTAGCAGAACATTTTTACCGCAAAAAGCTCTAGCACATGTTCTCAAACCATGAATTGGTCAGAATCGGAAAAATGTCAAAAGTGCATGACACTTTTAAGCCAAGAATTTGCTTCAGGCTCTGTAATCAGTTAAGTCTTTGTTACCCCAATACTGCTGTAGACTTGGATTTCATGGCACTGACGCTACCAGAAAAAGAAAGAACTCTGCAGATGACTTAAAAGTTGACGACAATAAGGCCTTTTCCATTTGACAGGTCAATGGCTTCTTCTCAGAACAGCCCGACTTCATATAAGCCTTAAATTAGCAGAAAACCACTGCCCAGTAATGAATTGCATCAGCTGATGAAGATCATGCATTTTTACAACATAAACCATAGGTTAATGAGACATTCGGACTTTTCAAGGTACACTAATTTAATGCATAACCAGAGGGCAAACAAAACCAAAATGCCAGAGCATTTCCTAGTAAAAAATGTGAAAAAGAATGAGATCATAAAAACAGTTCACATTCTCGAAATCACGAGCTCTGTTCTTTCCTTGAATTCAACATATCGGTATACAAGTGCCATTCTACACTTAGCATGATCTTGGCACACCTGCATACAACATCTGCAGATGTCACATAACACAGGACACAAATTTGTGCTCTGCATTTTAATTTAATATATTTTAATGCCAGAAAAAGAGTGAAAAAAAGCTAAGCGCGTAGACGCTTATAGGTCTCAAGGAGCTAGAAAAGAGTAAAATGTTCGAAGCACGAAAATTAAAAGTACTTAAAAGAAACCATGATATCCTTATTTCACCATTTATGAGACCGGTATAAGGAAAAGAAACAGAAGAGATTATCCCTGGGTTTGATTTATAAGGGCTATGTTGAAAAAATGAGTTACACAATGATTGAAAAAAATGCTTTCCGATTTTAACAATCCGAAGTGAAACAGAATCAGCGAAGATTTAAATTTACAGAAAAATGCGGTCAGCAGCTCTGAAGCCATCAGAACAAATACTGTAAAACAATGGGTAAGGCCAAGAAAGGTAGAGAAGTCTGGTTTGGAGCATTTTCTAAATGCACACTTTCCTTTAATACACAATTAAGGCTTTGTAACTTATCTCTGCGCCTTTAATACATTTTCATTGATGTCTATTTTGCACAAACATCATGGAATGCTGCATTTGTGATTTTCAGACAGCCTATGAGTCTACAGCTATTTTAAGATGAAGCAATACTTGTCAGCTGATCTTTCAATCACTCAAGAAGTGCCAAAAATAACTAAACCACAAAGACAAAACTACATACAGTGGAGGAATGGAAAGCAACTACAGAGATGAGCAATCAAAACCATCAGTCAGTGTACCAAGTACAAGAAAGGTGAAAAGTTCAAGTCCTGATTAGATTACTGATTAAATACAAATTACCCTGTTTCCTAATCAATGGATTCTACAATTTTAATTAACAAGCCCAATTACGTCAAAATAATTTTAAAGGGGCACAACAGTATGTGATTGAAATTAAACATCTATTTGCAAAACAGGCCTGTTAAATTTCGTAGTTATATGCCATTTTCCACATAGGAGTGGCTTTGTAACAAACGGTTAAAAGATTTACTGGAATAAGAGTGACATGGTTAATTTCAGTATTTGATTGGATTCCTATTTGAAGAATTAAGATGAAGTAAACCTTTTAATATTATGATAATCCACGCCCATGGAGATTAGGAATTGTTCATTCAACTTAATGGCTGTCGTAGTTATAAACTAAATGAAAATACTTTAAGATTCCCCACTTCATGGGGAAACCATAGTGGAATAAGAAAAGAAAAGACATGTTTCACGTGGAAAATCTTTCCTTTCTGGAGCTCACAATAAAAACAAAGAATAAAACGAATATGTACCTGAAAATGTTGCATGGAAACAGTGAAATTTTGACTCTTTCAATGGTCTATGTGAAAGAAAAACCTTCCCTTCTAACAGTGCACACTGGTGGAAAGGACAAAGGACCTTACCAACACAGCATTACACAAGTCATCCAACATGTTGCGGAAATTTGTTTTCCAGTCATGCAAGCCCAGCAGTAAAACACCTTACACACCTTGTAATGGATTAGTGGGTGTTCTCCGAAGAGAAACTCCAGCCTTGTGCTGACCCGCAGGACATATTCGCTCGAGTTCACCTCTTCTTCCGATCGGTGCGTGGTCAGCCACTTTTTCACAGCCTGCTCCGTCAGATCGTTGGGCGTCATGTAAGGAGATATGGCAAGGCTAGCTGTGTCCTGGTAAGAAGAAAGAAAAGAACACAACTTTCTTTTAATAATTTCTTAAAAGTCCCTCCTAGATCATAAAAAAATCCTTTCAGAAACCTTGCTCGTTTCTGTAAATGTGCGCGTACACTTTCTTACAGTAAGGATCAGCAAAAAGTACAATTCTACTCGCAGTACCAAAGCTCGCCTGTGAAGAAAGAGTTTGACAGAGAAAAAGACATTTGAATTCCGACCACCTATGCTAAAACATCTTTAACGTAAATGATTAGTATGGAGTTTGCAATTAAGTTTATTTACGTCAAGAACGTTTTACGAAAAAGCAGGTTACCAGCTTTGCCGATTGAAGGTTGAGGAAAAAACAAAAAATATCAAATGGACATAGACTCAACTCTGTTAAATAAATGAAAATGCAAAGTGCAGGGTATGCAAAGGTTGATATCGCACACGACTAGACTTAAAAGGTCTGGAGACACGCTGAATATGTCTCCCACATTTTGCTTCCCTGGTGGAGAGCACCGATTCCTTTATTACAGTGAATCTCAAGAAAAATATTCAATACATTTTTACTGGGTTTTAATCTTCAATTTAGCTTCGAGCAGATGTGTAATGGGTTCTTCTGGCTGTCTAAGGTCCTAGGACACCCAATGATGTCGATTTTGTGCATTACGTAGGGATAGAATATGAAATATGGACAGAGAAGAAACTGAAATGCTTGTATTAGGTATCGACTACCTCCACAGCTCCGTTTTCCTGGCTGAAGACGATTTAGACTGTAAACACAATTTTAAAAGGGATCAGCTGCAGATGCAAAAAGCTAACTGCTAGAGTGGAAGCCACTAGCATCACACAAGCTGCCTTTAGCTAGGGGGCCTGCAGAACCAAAAGCAAAGCCAGACTCGAACATCACCCAGGCATCTGCATGTACATTAGCAACACAGGCATCTGCATGTACATTACCGTGACTGACATGAGAGAGCGAACTGTGCATCCTTTAAGTTCATAGAGAGATTTATGAACCATCATAAAAAATTCTGAGTCCAATCATGCCTTGCGTCAGCTATTAGTTCTGGAAAAACACATCTATAAATACAGTCAGCTCAGACAGAGCTGCATAAAACATGACATCTTCCCATCAGTCTCCTGCATGAAGTTCCTCCTCAAGTCTCATGTCTCTTCAAATCAATGTCCTTGTAAAGCACATTTATTGCTTTGGTTTAATCTCATTTTCAGTTAAAATTCACTGACTTCTTGAAGTATATCCTGTCATATCAGTTTAAGGCAACCACCAAGCACTATGAGTAAGAGAATTAGTAAAGTGCAAGTCATTTTTCTGGTTCAGATCCATCTTATGCGATTTTCACAGGCCATGCTTAGGGTAGGAATAATAACATGTTTAAATTTCTCTTGAGAACATTAATTTCTGTGGTGAACTACAGATTGTTCTCTGTCAACAGCAAATAATCTATAGCGGAAAATGTTCCGCATTAACTGCACTCCCGATAGAAAATGGTCTGAAATTTAAGAACTGTTGGATTTAATTGTCGTCTTTCAAACGGTATATTTAAGTATTTAAGTATATTTAACTGTTTTAAATGTTTTTTTAAATGTTTGCACACAAAGACAATGTAAAGTGAAACAAAAACAATCTACTAAGACACGCAGTAGCGTGCCATCGCAGACATCCTGAACCAAGCTACAGAATTAGCAAGGATTTAGTTTGCATTTACAATGCAGGTGACCTGCACTTCTGAAATACTGCTTTCTGTTGATGAGGAAATGTGGCCCAAGCCTCAACAGACTACAGCTGTAAGCTAAAATAGACCAGATCTCTTTATGGTATTAAATATAGAGCCTGACTCAGAGATGTATGGACAGCTATACTAGTATGGTTAACCAGAAACCTAAAACTTAATTTACAAATTATTTCACCAAACCAATTCAACTCTGTCCAAGCATGTGTGGGGCCGACTACATTCAGTGCATTTTACTACCAATTATAATTAAGTTCTTGATATTTATAAACAGCTGTGGAATAGTATAAGCAATTCTTTGTGCTACATAGTGCTGGATGGGAAATTATTTTCTTCTAAACTGTTTATTCCTTTTAACTGCACATATTGCTAGAGTTATGTTCTAAAACTGTTTTTTTTTTTCTTACTCATGGGAACCAGTGACACCCTGTTCAGCTGAACTTAGGGTAGACTATCACCACTGGTCCTTTTCAGTCAGTGCTGGTCATGCTGAAGGTTGTAACAGGAAAATTTATGAACCTGTGAGACAACATTCTCTGGGAACAGACTGAGAAGCAGATGTTTATTAGTGTATAAATAGAAGAACCCTCTCTGAACTCATGACTCCTGCATGGACGAAAGACCCTTGTCACTTTACTTTCCAGGGAAGGTAAAACTCTTCTGTAGCGCCGCACTCGCCTAATTAAGGTTGTGAATGCAGCTCACAAACAACATGTTTTTGTTTCTCCGAGGTTCAGTTTACAAATATAAAAAAATACATGAACGTTAAATTCGGTCAACTGCTGAACCACACCACTCCGTCCTGCTATTGAGTGGTCTAATGGAATGAACTGAAGCATTGTCCTTTTATATACTTTCACCTGGAAGACCTATACAAGATCCTGGACTGGGAGCTAGCTGGAAAGTGCCTATTCTCGTGGAATTAAGAGTGATTTTCAGGGAAATATATTGTCCCTAAACAAACAGATTTCTCAGTTACATAATTGTCAGTGCATAAGAATTAATTTCTATGTAAGTGACATTTGGTATAAAGTTAAGAGTGGTCTACTGCTACACATGTAGGTTTAGAACTGTGGCTCCAAGATACTGGTCAATCAAGTCCAACTTAAGACAAAGGAAGTGAAATGGAGCTGAATGAACCAGATAAAACAGTGACACACTACATCTTCAGAAATTTGACTTTGTTCAAGGGACAAAGCACAAATTCTGACAAATGTAGTGCCAGTTTCATTACTGCCTCACTCACTTCGCTACAAACAGGAAGTAACCATAGAAAAATCAAATTCCAACACACACATTTCAAACACACCAACTTGCATCAGAACAATTCAGATATAGCCAGGCAAAGGCAGAGTGGATATATATTACAAACAAAAAGACTAAAAACTTCCCAACCCAGGCAAAACAATGCAATTATTGGAGAAGCAGACTTTCACTATCTTTCACTATCTTTCAGTTGATGCGATTAAAAAACAGGTTCCTCAAATCACATAGCCTACTATTAATTGCTGTTAAGTTTAAAGGCAACATAAATTGTTCTAGATCTAAAAGAGGGACTACAAAGCAATGGAGTTTGACAAGTGTGCTACTGATGATCCTTCCATAAAACTCTTCTTGGTTACCTTTATTAAACCATTTTATAATGCATCATTCGTAAGAAGGCTTAAAGTGCTATACAACAAAGCTATAAAACTGAAAAGAAATTAATTAGAAACATAACATTTATAAGAATACCAGTTACACCAGCAGGTTCTCAAGTGATCTGTGCAGATGGACTCAACATTCACAGTTTCACAGGGAAATATTCCTCATCCTAGGTTCATAGCAAGAGAATGACCCACCCTCACCACCCACAGTTTATATGATCTTGTTGAGGGGCCAAAAGGCAAACGTCAGAGGATGAGAGTGCATGGCTAGTGGTGTAGTTCATGAGGGCAGAAAGAGAGAAGGGAGAGACTATTCAGGGGTTTAAAAGTCAAGAGCATGACCTTGAAAACTATATGAAAAATCAACAGTTAACCAGTGCAGAGATTTCACATTTGACCATATGGGACCTAGTTGTAACTACAGCTGCCGAGTTGGGAATATCTATATTAAATTTCACTGCACATTTTTTTAAATGTATAATTTAACACAGGCTTTGCTCAAGTCCCTGCCAAGTGAAGTTGATATGTATTGCCTGCGTTGCATAGCATGCCTCTTCAGAAAGGAAAATTGTTTCAGGGCTGATCATCAGATACATTGAAATTACATTCTGCGCAACACAGTATAGCACACCTCTGGCACAGTCACATCCTGTCTAGACAGGCCGAGCGCTTTCCCATGAGATACCTGTGAAGACACTACAGATCTTTAAGCATCTTAAGATAAGTGTATCTTAATCGGTTATATTTTAACAGACCATGCACTGAAAAAGGCTTGATGGTAAAACATCTGCCATCAGAGCATTCAGTTATAACCTATTTACACTGAACGTCCCTCTTCAGAACCAACATCTAAACCTTCTATTCTCATTCACTAACAAAAACAGCACGTAAAAGAGTGAATTAAAATGGTAAAAGCCCGCATCAGTTAAAATAATGGGTCACAATAAAGGCGAAAAACAAGTTAAAAAATGTCTTCTAGTAATGAAGGTTTATCATACTTTCTTAGAGAGCTTATCACTCTCCGTCTAAGGCACAGCAACTGCTGCATCGTTTAGGTAAAAAAAAAGTTCAAAAACAAGTCTGCGCAAGAATCATGGCTGATAGCCACATCTCCCACATTCTTCATCAGCGTGAAGTGCGAGCTTGGTTGCCGCAAGGCAGATTTTGACCTTTCTAAAGCAAAGCTCGCTTTGTAAACTCTCAGGCTTAACCTTTCTGCTTTTAGACTTAACTTAGTCACCAGTTCCAGGTGGGTCTTTTGACAATCAATTTCATAAACTGAATTGCTAGGATTATTTTCGAAGGTACAATACAGAAGGTAAGTTAACATGGGGAAAAATCAGAATGGCATGTTAAAACAAGCGATTTTAATTACCAATACTGGATTTAATTGAGAAGCCTTTAAATGGGGAAAAAAACACAAGGACAGCCTTTCCAGTGGATTTTCTGGAAAGGATGGATATAATTTAGGTTTGTACAAGTCACCACTTACTTCCCATTCCACTGAAATCCAAATAAACAATTACTCAAATACACACCAGCAGTCAAATGTCACATAAATAAATCTTAAATATCTAACTGTCGTATTGGGGAGTTTTTATTTTTAATTGATTCTACTTAAGATCCAAACATGTTTAGAAAAGGATATTTACATATATATAAGAATATACAAATACGAAAGCTAAGACTGTTGCTATTAATTACCACATTCAGACTGTTACCTAATATTTCTTAATAGTTTGAAAACTCATAGTTTAAAAAAAAAGTACATCAAGGATATTGCTTCAGGTATCTTTTAAAGCAATAACGGACTTGTGTCGGGACTGCTTCAGGAGATAGGAATATCTGTCCGACAGGCACCAAACTCGTAAGAAATGTGAGAGGATGTAAAGCCGAAAAATAGTTTTACACAGAGAGAGCCAACTTTTAGAAGAAACTGGGTTTCATAAGGTACAGGTGGAAGATCTGTTTAGTCAGCACACGCAGCAGAAACACTTCTGAAGCCGATTTCATTAACATCCTTCACACGTCTCCTGTAACTCCAGCAACCTTGAGGGGTTTATCACAGTCTGCCCAGCTGGAGGCCTAGGCCGGTCCTCACCTGGGAGTGGCTGAAATGCATGGTGACATTCAGCTTGTCCTGGATGCCATCAGGGACGGTAGAGTCCAGCACAGGGGAAAAGTAGCACTGCAGCCACTCCATCCATGTCATCATCTGGAGCTTCTGCATCTTGTCTTCACTGATCCGGAACATTTTGGTCCTGAAGTCTTTCACCTCGGGGTCCTGCAGAGCGTCCAGCTCATGGAGACCTGGGGCAAGGAACAAGACAACATACCTGTAGAGCAGTGGAGAGGATTGTCAGCTCACACCTTTGTGCAGTTAAACCCCATTAACTGGGGGGGGGGGGGTTAGTGCGGTGGCTCTGTTGCTGGTTCGTATCCCACGGGAGCAGAGGAATCCTACTCCGTTGGGCCCCTGAGCAAGGCCCTTAACCCCAACTGCTCCAGGGGGGCCGTATAAATGGCTGAACCTGTGCTCTGACCCCCAGCTCCTCTCCCTGTCTGTGTGTCTCATGGAGAGCAGGTTGGGGTATACGAAAAGGCAAATTCCTAATACAAGAAATTGTATGTGGCCAATAAAGTGATCTATTAAAGGCAGTTCTGCTCCAGAAGAACAGCTCCGTCATATCTGTGACTTAACCAATCTAGATAGGCTGCATTGGAAAATTACTTTGGTGGCTCTCGTGCAAAGAACAGGTGTTACAGCACACAGGACTGTACCTAGTCACTTACAGGCCATTAACAAAACACTTCTCACTGTTACTCAAGACAGTTGTAAGATCATTTACTGAACAACTGCCAATCAATCAGAACTAAAGACCAACTCTTATGTTGTGTTTTCACTTATGTGTAAGGTTATATTAACGATCAGTAGAACTAAAGGATAATCAGGATGTCTGTCGGATTCTATGGGAGAATCAGCATGGATATAGTGGATAAAATGCATATGATATGCCAATTTTTACATGTCCAGAATGCTTTTCATAACATTCCATATAAAAATAGATATATACTGGAGTCAGCAGGCATTGAAGGTACAGACATTCAGAGTGTCTGCAATTAAATTAAAATTGCAAAAGCAGAAATGAGGGGTTAATGCTCAAAGTAGGGTAATTACTGCAGCACATGGATCTGTATTTGGATGACTGCACCTCCAAAATGATATGAATGATAGTTTTAAGTGTAGTTAAGAAATCAAGATGAGAGGAAAATAAGAGAAATTGCAGACATCGTGGAAGCAGAAAAGGAAACCTTTTTACTGGAAAGGGTTTTTTTTTTTTATGAAGTGGCTCGATAACCCTCTCCAATCAGCAAAATGCTAGTAACCAAATGACTGAGGCAGACCAAATAATCTCTTTTTATTTATATTCTCATATATTTACACTGTTATTTTGTCTTCTTCATACAGTAGCACAGCTCTCCCCGCCTCTCCCACTCAAGTTATGAAGCGCATCCTTCTGAATTTTTAAAAACCTGTTGATAAATTTGGTCTCTGGTGAAGAATTATGCAAGGGGAATGCAATTCAATGACTGGCAGAGTTTATCTGGACTATCGAGAAATATGCTGGAACTGAAGCAAGCTTTTGCCAGATATCTCACTTTCTTCTCCCTTTCATAGTTAATGATAAACTCAGAATGCAGGAAGATGGGGTTTGTTGCCAGAAAAATAAGCACAATACAATATAGCTACTGTTGAAAAAAATAATTGACTACTGTATCCTGGAGCTCTTACAATCATAAACCTCAGTTACGGTTTTAGTAATAGATTGAGTTTTACATAAAAGTATTATATCGCAAGAGGATTCCATTAGTAGATGGAAACAAATTTCAGAATACATCCAACATCTTTGCCCTAAAATAAGTTAGAGCATCACCCTCAGCATTTTTCTACACAAATATAAAAAATATATTTAAAAAATAAGGGTATTTATCATCTGTCACCTAACTGCTCCTATGGGGCTGAATGTATTCTTTCTAAATCAGTTTTTCCTATTTAAATATATTGGTTGAGTCAGGTTAGCTCACCACTGTAATCCTGTACCACACAGAGAGAATGAGGACTTGTGAACATGCTCCTCCAACACATCAAGCTGTCAGGGCCATTTGTCATTTGACGCGCACTGAGTGCCTTAAGAGGAGATCAGAGATGTCCCTGGCAGGCCTTAGGAGTTACCATTTCATGACAAGCCAGGGAAGTCCTGCCTGATTCTAGTCTTTCTAATCTTAGCAGCCACCTGTAACCTCTCCTGGGGAATTCTAGTCACAGTTGTTAATGATAGTACAGGCTGCAATCAGCTATGCTCAGACTATAGGCACCCAGGGTCTTTACTTGAGACATTTGAGGCCATAATACAACAGAATACAGTAGCAAAAACTGAATTGGCTTGTTTCAGTACATTTTTTACCTTTGCCTATAAGAACGCCTATTTTGGAGTCCAGTAACTTCTCTGCTCGGCCGCAGTTCCTGGTGACCAGTTTGAGGACGGGGAGGAAGGGCCTGACGTCACAAAGCCGCCGCGTCTCGTCCTCCAGCTCCTCGTGCACAGCGCTTTGGTTCACACACTCGAACATGTACGACTCCATCTCCCCCAGGAAAGAAAACAGTGGGTAGCTCTGGGCCTGTTTCCATAGTAACTGCAGAGGGGACAAGGTGTGGATAAGTTCAAGGCCCAGAGTACTACACACACAAAATACCTGTAATTCCTTAACAAGTGGCCTGAGCATAGAATGCAAGTGAACCCCCCCCCATCATATGCTATATACTGAATATTAAAAGTAAGAGTTTTATATAAAGTAACTTTTAAATACCAGCATACAGCAATACACTGGAAAGGTATACATCATTTCCAGTTGCATGAAAGTAAGAAAAGGTGCTGTGTAGTCCTATCATGCTTTTCCTCTACACACCCCTTTAAAAATGTAATGCATTGATACAGACCAGAGTAGTCTTCATAAGCTTAGACAGTCTAAATTAAATGTTTGTATGAAAAATGACTTCAGCCACATAACAGCCAAAATACAGAACAGATTGCATGCATGCCACAAAGGAATAATCTCAAATGTGTTATAAAGAGGAAGTAAAACCACTGAGGGTATGAACAACATGGTATGAAAACTGAGAAAGAATGCAGACAAAACTGAATTAACAATTAAACACCATTAAATATAAAAGGAGAAATCTTCAGGCATCATTAAGGCAGGTTAAAAAGTCTCATTCCCACACAATTGCAGGATTTCTTTCCTCTGTTTGTGGATACTGTTAACTCCAATACATTTTTCACACCCTAATACACAACATCAAACAGAGCAAAAATTCAACCTGAATGCATAAAAATAAATCCATTTCATATTATGACACTTTTATGTGCCCAACTACAGCTTTCATTTCAATAAAACACACCAATGATTAAAAAAAGAGGACAATTACTTAATTCGATGGTAAAAAAAACAATTAATAGCTTTTTTCTTAGTTTTATGTTCAATTTCCAGACACTTCCTTAGCTGCCTAATTCCATCAGCTCTCCCAGCATTCATCAAGATGAAAAATATCTAACAAACTAGGTGTTGGTTTTCACAAAAATCCCCTACAGTCTCCCATACATTATATTATGCTTAGCATTAAGGAACTTCACAGGGCTGGATGTGATATTTTCCATTGTATCCGATCTTGATAATCCTGCTATGAAACCCTGATTTTGTTCTGAAAGAATCTGTAAAAATGTCATTTATAAACAGTAATGGAAATGTTGCTGTGTACTTGCTACTCTAATCTGGAAATATCAGTGCCATTGTATATAATGGATCGTTGTGACAAGACTGTATAATCATGTTTTATTCCTGAAAAGCAAATCACTGGGCCCATTTTCACCTTCTGCATTTCCTCTGTTCATATTCCAAATGGAAAGATGTTTTGCCTGTATGGCTGCACACTTTTATTCCCCCCCAACAGATCTAATGGCTACTTCCTGATGTAGTGGTTTGTGGTAGGTAGCTTCAGTGTTTTTGAAGAGGGGTGTGTTTTGAAAAAACAAATGCCAGAGGTATGACAGCATAGAATGTTTTCTTTCAAGCTGCAAAGAACATACTAAGAAAAGGGAGTCTGTAAAAGTAATGACTTATGATTCAGGAGGAAATCAGAACTGGGAGGCATATTGCGGACAGCTACAGTAAGAACTGAATCAGACGCACTGTCTTCAAACAGTTAGTTTATAGATTTTTTTTTTTTTAAGCAAGGGCTGGACTTGAAAAGCATTTTCATTCCTCGGCTAATAGTTTGAAAATAGCACCTTTTCTGTTCAATATAAAAACCCCAGAAGCTTTTGATCTTTTCATTCCAAGTAATCACTACAGTTTTAAATGGTGCCTCTGTGAAAGTGAATCATCAGTTGTCAGACGAAATGGGACATTTCAATTATTAAAGCGACGGTTACACTTCTATTGCTAGAAATGTCATGGGAATTGCATGATGGATCCAAGTGGCAAGAAAACAAGTTTGGAATTGAGACTGTTTGGAATTGGGACGAATCAATTTTAGCACCACATCTTTTTGACACATTTACTGTACACTTCCAGTGTAGAAGAGAAAGCTAGAGAACATTTGCCACTAGCAAATCACACCAATTAATGGCTCCTTGTTACAAACAAAAGCAGTCATTTCTTCTCCAGTTGTTGTTACAAACCTAGCTATGTAGATCTTTTTCAAGGAATGTATTGCTTATGCTTAGAAATATTTCTATACCACTACTGCGTACAAAACACCCTTCAGATGTTTTTTCCAGAAAATGTTGGTTTAAACGGCTTTCAGGGTACGAAGACTCCAGTGGTCAATTCCAGGCCTTTTCCACTCACCAGTTTGATGTGCTGGATGGTAGCTTCTCGAGGAACATCCATCTGGATGTAGATTCCTGTGGGGAGAAGGAAGTCCACGGCGACACAAACATCGTTTGTCAGCTGGGAGTCCACGGCCCATATATCCAGTGTATCCATCACTGCAGGAGGCATTGTGGGAAACAGACTCCAGGACAACCATAGGGATCTGGAAGGAGAAAAAAAAGGATTAAACGTGTATAAATCAGACTGTCCAACCCAAGATGGCTTCCTCCTTTATGATTTAACCGATATGTTCCCTTCCCATTGTACATCCTTCATTTTCACTGTCACTATATCAAGAGAATTCTGAGTCATTCGTTAGCAGAGGAACAGATCCAACTCCTCTTTTCAGACTACACATGCTGGCCATCCCAGACATCTGTCTGCCTTCCTTGGCATTAAAAAGATCCACCACATCACTGAACGGCAATAGAAACTGAAAAACAAGGAGAATACCAAAGCACTGAACACGTAAACCTGAGATTCCATTGATATTTTACTTCAGGTACCTTTCAGAAAATACAAGAGTTCCGCTTCTCTGACTTTGAATTAATTTTGTCCTTCTTCAGAAATATGCTGCCAAGATCCTTACCGTTTTCTGTTACAAACAATACCCAGAAAAGACTTAACCTTTCGTCGGTAAAAGATTAAAATAAACCTTACTAACATGTAAGACGACTCCAAAAACGATGTAAGTTTCCAAATGCATTAAACAAATCAATACACAAGATTGACTGATGGCTTGGTTAATCCCCATCAACAGACACAGCAAAAATATGTATAACATGGACAAGCAAACAGTTTCCATGTTAAAACACACAACAGCCTTCAACTTCAACTCACTTTCCAAAAAACATTGTGGCTTACAAATGAGGGAACCAGTACATTTTTTTTAAATGATGTCAGAGGTATGCTGCTGTTGTTGTTTTCAAATTCTAACTTGCGCTTAGGAAGACTCAAAACGTTCATACTCTACATGGGGATATTTAAACAAACCAGAACCTTTTGGACCAATATCAGTCAGTTGCGTAGATCAGGTGAGTCAAGGCTGAATATAAAATGAAATTAAATATAAATACGAAGTGCCTTAGAATATGCAGAGTTCCTTCAACTCCAGAGAACCAGCTATGCACTAGAGAGTGGTTTCCTCTTCATCTTATCAGCTGGGATTCTTCCGTAGTTGCATAAGAATTTATGGAATCATGTCAAGCTGGTGCGTTAAATTGAATTTTAATCCATGTTTGTGTACAAAACAGCTTACAATTCCATCCCTGTATCAAGGGTAGAGTGGATCCGCTGCTTCACCATCATCATCAGTGAACCAGGTCTGGCACATTGATTTAAAACAGAAAATCAAACAAAATCCTGTTTTTTTTTTAAAGAGAAGCTTTTTGAAAGTTTACTTTATTGGATGAAAAGTATTCTGACCAAACTTTTCTAGCCACTCTGGCCAGCCACATAATTCCTTTGGCATTTCTAATATAATTTGCAAAAGATTCCACTTTGTGAGTGTCATATGCCTGGACTGAAACAGAATATGCCCCGTTAACCGATTATCTACATCCACACAAGCGCCATCCAGAACTATCCCAATTACCTAAAACACAAAAGTCGAGACAGTACTGTAATGGAAAAAGAACCTGGTTTAGAAGCTGCATTATATCGCATTAAACAGAAAACAAAAGAAATCTTCAACAGATCTTCTCTAAACAGAAGCTACGTGATGATTCCAGCTGTGCTTTGTACATCTGGCCACTACCTTTGGCCCTCTGAAAAGCACTGGGCTCCCTGTGAACACCTGGACTTTTTCTGACCATTCACACACCTCCAGAACCCACATCTTATCAACACTACACCGGTACTGGCTGCTGCAATGATCAGACCACAAGCACTTTCCGATTATTTTATTCCTGTGCTGCTGCATTATTTCTATTCAAGAATTCTGCTCCATAAACTTTTACATGATTTTCATGAACTGAGCAGGCTTTTACTATGTCCAGATGAAGTCGGTATTGCACTTTTGCCAGTCTCATAATGCTTTTGTATATATAGAGAGATTGTATGTACAAAATGAATAAACTTTAGGTTCACAGGAAACTGTTCTGGTATTCAGTGCGATTCCTGCACTCTCCCTTAGCACCTATTGCAACAGGTTTTGACTGCTATTTGATCTCAGCAGCAGCACTGCATTGGATAACATCTGTGAGACTTTGTTTTAGTGAAATGCCTTGCACTCAACCCAACACCCCACAGGTATTGCCAGAACTAAGTTACTCAATTATTTGCAAAGTCTGAAAACAGCACAGGGTTCATACACAAACGATGAAACTACAACCTAGAATTTAATAGGGCCAAAATTAAAATCTACCAGAACATGAAGGATATTGAAAAATCATGTGTCATTGCATTATGCAAGTGCCTTGTACTGTATTTTTTACACTTCCAAAGGCACTGTAGAAAACCGACATGTAAAAGCTCATCTGCCCTATATATGCACACACATTTACAGTATGTACACGCTAATAAACTGCAAAGGATGGAGCAGTTACACAAACAAATGGACTGTTTGTAAGGACTTTTAAGTGCCAAGCCAGACAGGTAAAGAACGGGCACGAAGGGGGTTATCAATCAATGAAGAGGTTTTAAACTAAACTGACTTTAAGGCAAGCCAGCCTGCCGAGTGGACTATAACTCCAACCTGTCCCAATGCTATTCGGAGACCATATTATAAGAAACCAACTGCACTGGCAGTTAGAGCACGAAGAAACCACCGAGAGTACTACAGATACCATACCAGAAATGAAAAAGGTGAGCAAACCACCATTCAGGAACCTTTGATTCCTTGAAAGAGCAGCTGAAAAGATGGTTTTGGGCTTTGCTAATTTTTCCACGACAACTGAACACAGTATTCGCTCTTTCCAAGAGAAGAGAAAGCATCCATATTCACATTCGTCAAGGTCCCATAAAGCTCTAAATGTGGAAGTGTTTTGCTCAAAAGATGGCACTTTACACATACTTGAAGCTTTTCTAGAAACAAAGATGTGGTTTAAAATGAGAAGGCTGAGGGAAGTGTTGATTTTCACATGAGCGGGTGGGGATGGGGGGGGGGGGGTTGTTCTTGTACGAATTGCATCAGGATTGTTTGATTATGAAGGGGAGGTGATATTTTCTGCTCACACTCCTGTAAAAAAAAAAATATGCCCGTTGTTGATATTTCAAACCATGATCAAAATTAAAACAAAGACACCACAAAAAGCTCATTTTTACACTTATCACAGAGATAGGGAGGGACATACAGACAGCACATCAAAAGCTATTACAGCTCTTTAACTGAAAACATTACATAAACAGAAGATATGAGATGCCAAGAAGAAGCTGATTTAAGAAACCAACATTTTCCACTTATAAATGTTTTTTTTCTTTTTGTTAAGATACATAAAAAAAGAAGTCTTAACATTTGTAAAGATTAAAACAGGAATAAGCCTACTCTGAAAGTGCGATGTTGTCTAAAAATAAAGCTAAAAACGGGTTTTGGAACTCGAATCTTGTATCCGTGTACTACTGTAGCTTAGGATTTTTGCAGGGTAGTCGGTGCTCTTCACACTCATGCATAGGAAAGGAGAGCTGAACCAATATGAAATGCCAATGGGAAAAAAAAGCTTCCAATTCTTTCCTGTGTGAGTAATGAAAAAAATCATTGAATTTCCATTCTAAAAATAGCCCGACTCACTTGTGACTTTAAAAGCAGGAGAATGACGGATAACCTGAATCAGCATTCCTAAATTGAATATGGCTCAGTGACTATAAACAGGGATTGTTTCAGGCATTCTGATTAAGGCTGAAGTTTCTTTTGCCAGCAGACACACACAGTATTGTGAGGCCGCTTAGGTTTAAGCCTAACGATAACATCAGTACAGCATGTGTAAGGGGGGAGGGGAGGGGGGGTTGGTCAGCTCACTGGTGCTCAGATGTTTAGGCGTAAACAGTGTTGAGTCACACGGGTCACCGGCTGTGGGCGTTTCTGCACAACAAGAAGCTGGGTACTGCAAGACTTCCTCTTCCGTTCTCCTAATTTGTTTCCCCACTAAGCACTCCTGCTCAGAAGTCATTTTAATGTACACAGCAAAGCTGGGAACGAATCCCATCCCCTTGCCTGGTGTCCAGAAATACAGGGACCAGTTCAAACCAATCACAAAGTGGCTCTCTTGCCGACTGGGAAATTATACGGAACGATGAAAGGAAAGTTTCCCTTAAAGGAAACTCAAATGTGACTCAATGCAAGTATGTGTGCTCTGAGCTGGCAGAGCAGTTTTCTATCTGAAATTTCAGAGCACTGGAATTTGTGGTAAAGACATATTTACCTTAATTCACAGAAACAGGTAGGTCCCTATTCACATGCTATATAATCTGCATGGAAATGAACTATTTAATACTCACTTTAATACACTGCATTTGGATTAGCTAATTATTTTGCCATTTCAGCACACTTGTTGGTAAATTAGAAGCTATACCACATTCTAAGATTATGCATTAAAACCTGTGCTTGGGTTAAATTCAGTAATGCAGTAATGTCTACTCTGGGTTCTTGCGGTAAATAAAATGGACCTAGTGTAGAACTACACTTAAAATACACTAGTGTAGAACAGTGGCCCAACCACACTTGGGCGCACAATGGACTTTGACAGAGACCCAAAGCACACTTTAAAAGGTCAGCTAACTCCAACCAATTCTCTGAAGTTCAATAGCCAAAACAAAAACTAGCTGCACTGGGAATTAAATATTTAAAAAATCCATGTACAGTAATATTCTAAAACACTGCGGGATTCATAAAGCTGTTTAAAGGTTTTTCCTGATCCCAGACTATTTATTGCAAAGTCACTTTTTCTTTCATGAGATAGCCTGATAGACTATTAGAGAATGGGCAGGATGTTGGAATTTCAGGATGGTATATTGAGCAATTAGTGTGGGCAGCCAGTGGCAGTGTTATTTTCCTCTGCTGAAACCGGAGTAAGAGGGAAAGAATGTCCCTGAGGGAGACAGGGCAATATTTTAACTTAAAGGGAGAAGTACATCTATTTCCCTATGGGATTAATAAAGTATTATCTATCTATACCCATAAAAACTCAAGCATTTAGAATGATTACGGGAAACGCGTCTTCTGAGACACCCAACCTTAACCCCTTGGTTAATTAACAAACCACCAAAAAACGCATGTCCTCCTTGTACAGCACACACTGGTGTGAAAGTCGTTAGTGGTTTTAATTTCTAAGGTACCCCAAATCAGGGCTTCTCGCATTATAATTCATTAACAATGTCTGTGCTGGTTTTAACAAAGCCAATATCAAGGAAATGTGTCAGATAATGCTTTGAAGTGAAAATAGCATATTCCGAGACAACCTGATAGAGGTGAAGCCCATCTAATTTAAATGCAGATCAGGTCTTTTTCTAGGAAAAATGTAAATCTCTCGACATGGGAACGAGATGGTACAGAAAATACTGCTATTTGACTTTCAAACGCAGTTAGAACATCCTAGAAAGACACTTTTTCCCCCCTCTGTTTTGCAAATTAATTTACCTGAATGCAGACAAATAGAACACTGATCTGGGCTATGTACACTTTTGTGTGCATGGTGTACATGCAATTTGCAACAAGTTACACTGAACATATTTAGCAAAGGAGTTGAAAAATAGTGTAAAAATATGGAAGAGATGCCAGATTAAGAGACTATTTGAATGTGATTCTTATTTTAAGGTCACACAAGGTTGCCTTTACAGAATTACTGGTCTGAAAGGCTGAGATTGAATGGAACACAGTGACAACCTGTGTGAATGTGGTAGTGGAGGGCTGTGCATTACACATCAGGCTGCTCAGCTATCAGTACGGCAACCAGCTTGGTCTCCTCTTCCTTGCTGGCGCTGCCACTGTCAAAGACCAGAGACACGCCAACTAAATTTGCTTTGTTGCATGTCCTTCTTTTATAATTTTTTATTTCCTTGGAGGGAAGCCAATGTTTCTAAAAATAATAGCCTTTGAAAGATAAGCCTTTGTTCAGTAAAAAAACCACCCTCTGGGAGCAACAGCATCGAAGTAGAGCTAAAAATTTGTCACGCCCGAAAAAAAAGGAGAACTGTCCTCTCATAAAAGACACCATAAAAACAGACATGGCGTTTATCCTAAGGGGACAATAAAATCATTACAATCATACAGATACACACCACTTCAGTGAGGGCCCTATACAAAGGCCATATCTAAAAATATAACTGCTTTTGGGCAAAATAAGGATAGCATTTAGTGTATTCACAGGCAAATGAATCTGAAGTTGTAAACAGTTATTCCTAGTGTCAGAGACCAGTCAGTGGACTGGCAAACTAAAACAGAAAATCATTTGTAAGAGGGCCCATTTCTTCATTACAAAGTATTAATCATATGATCAGCACGGTTTCACTAGATTGTCCATTCCTACTCAGCATCTGCTATTAAAAACAGATTTTCTAAATAGCTTGATCTCTCAAAGCATTTCCCTGCTTTTAAGTCCTACTAATCCACAACAAGAGTAAAATCATCGGATGTCAGCATGGCTCAAATACCTTTACAAAGGAAATGCAGTTGAGTAATTTGACACGCGATCCGTTCCACACTCAAAAAATGATGTTTTTATCCAAGATAGTGCCACTGTGTCGATTGCTGTAGGGGACATGTTGTTCTCTAGAGATGTGATATTGTTTGTATCCTGAAATAAAACACAGCAAAGACTATGTAAACATTTCATTACAAGCCACACATCTGTTCACTAGCTTAGCTAGGTGGCTATATGGCACATTTAACAGCCTCCCTTACTGATAAAGACCTTGTTGTATCAACACTTTAAGTCTCTGTTAATATTTTAAAAAGTTAGGCCTATATAAACGCATTGTATATAGACCCCGACTTCATAAATGTCTCCATCGTGCAGATCATTCACTTTTCATGTGCTTTTAACCACAAGACAACCTGGATGTTTGGTTAGACCTAAATACAGCCACCTTTAAAGGTGGAAAACTATCAGTTCTGGTCATATTAACAATAGGGCTTCTTATGTTACCCATACACATATACTTTAAAATACTTTGTAAACTTCTATTTGTGAACATAGCACTACAGAAAAAATAGTTGCATTTACTTGTGTATTTAATGCCTAAAATATACTTTAAGCTTTAAGAAATTAAGTGGATATGCCCTTTTCAGCCTATGTTGAAAATGGGGGAAAAAATACTTTTACAAGCCTTCAAGTGTCACATTTTTGGTGTTGGTGGAGTTTTAAATTAAGAAAATGTTACATTCTTAAGACAAAGAGGACCTGAGCGTAGACATCGATCGATTTTAAATTATTTTACAACGACAAATAAACAGAAACAACAGTATTTTTAAGGTCCCATAACTTAAGTCTTTAATTAAAGGAGGAAATGAGTTACAGTACATTATTCAGTTCTTGAGAGAACAATCTAGTTTTGGCACTGACATTCATGAAAGAAAATCCATACTGGGGTTTAAGAGACCACAGCAGGGCTCACGACACGCCATCGGGAGACATCACTGAGGCAGAAAGCAGAGTGACCACTGCTGGAGCAGGCACTTGTCATGACCACGAGATCACAGTGAGAGTGAGTCACCGAGGGCGGGACCTCTGCCAGAACACAAACATTGGGCTGAGTGACTGATTCACCACTTTTCAGAGCATCTGAAAGGAGGCCAAAGCAGCCATCTGGATGTCAAAGATTAAAACAACCCAGGAATTTCAAACGGCTCCTATCCTATAATAGGCAATGGTATTCAGGCTTCTAATATACTGTAGGATTCCTCAGTGCAGTGTTATATTGAGAAAAATCATAAAGAAAGATTACAAATGGCAGCAGACATTTGGCTCATTCAGTAGTTGGTAGCTGACTGATCAGCAGATCGCATCCAGCTGTTTCTTGAAAGAAGACAGGGTATCAGCTTCAACAAAACGGCCAAGTAGCTTGTTCCAAATTCCCAAAAGCCCCTGCATACAAGTTGGGAGGTCAAAACACAGAACACACAAAAAATAACAGATTAAAACATCTGGAATTATACTTTGTGAAAGCTTATAGCCTAAAAGAACTAGGAAAAGGAAAGCTAATGCCCGCTCTGTGGGACAACAGGCAGTTATGGGAAATCTGGAGAACCAAAGGAGCAAAACAATTTAGATCCTTTTCCTCTAATATGATGAGCGCAAGGAAAAAGTTGTATCTAAGCAACTCAGTATGATGTTGTAGGGTTATTAAGATAAGTATTAACTGCAGCTTGCAAGATAGTACATAATATTTATAAATTATTTACTGATTCAACTTTGTAATGGCGTCTCAATCCAGTTTAACATCAGCTTTGTAATAATGTAAAAGGCTTTGAACAAGCCGACCTGCAAATCATGGGACAATTACTCAAGAGCTTTAATCTGCAAGAACTGGATGCCAGTGTCCAGTTAGCAAAATGACAGCAGCATTACCTACAGAAAGTATACAGACCTGCACCTTATCATATCATTGAGAGGTGCTTCTTAAAGACCACTTTTTCTCTTGTTCGAGAAGCTTTTCTGTACAGGGTAGGTACTCATTTCAAGTCATGCTCATATAGCATCCGATATCAGTACATTATGTACAGTTTTCCCCATGAGTTCTGGTCAAACAATTCCCAGACCTTTTTTTTATGGCTACTATGCTAAGCTTTGCAGTGTATTTAGGCTCCTTTAACATACTCTGTGCACCACAGAGAATGTGTAATGACTACAAGGGTTTCTGCGAACAGTAGCTTACTATCCACATTGCACAAACAACTCATCCCCCCTACAAGAGAACAGAAACCATAAGAAGTTTTAACTTCTCAATATTGTTTAATCCTATCCCCCACTTTACTGAACTGAAAAAAGGGAACACGTTAGGCTGGACAGAATGTGGAAGTACCCAGTAAAAATCACTATAACAAGGATTCCAAGAACAGAAAGATTACCAACTGATCCATTTTTGTCATAAAAGACCAGGCTAACATGTAATGGTATCTTATGCTTGCTAACTCTGACCAAAAACCTTTGAACTTCTGAACATACAGCAATTTAGCACAATATTGTTTTATATTAACACGCACCTTAATGGGAACAAAAGAAGGTTTCAGTCTCGTCAGGGATACAGACCTAAGGCATTTAAGTACAATACCTTTACAATATTAAAACTTCAAGAGCAATTTCAAGTTTAGAATTTTTCCCTCCACATTCTCCCTGCATAAACGTCACTCTGACAGAATGCTAAACAGCGCGTGCACACAGAAAAACAAAGACGTGTACAACTAGCAGAAACTTACAACTGCCTGAGCCCTAAAATGGAGATGGAGTGTGCTAAACGCAGTAAACAATACCACATTGTGTGCCGCAGACGAGTTAAAGACGCGTCCACAATAGCCTTCTGTCAAACCACAGCTTATCACGCTGTCAAACAGCAGCAATTCCAGTTACAGTACAAAAATACCTTTGTCTGACTGCTTTTCAACTGTGTCAACAGCATGGGTGAAAACTCAACAGTATATCAAACATGACCAACTATTTTTGGTCTCGGAGGCACAACTCAGAGAAAAACAAAGAAATTACTTTGTCAGGCATGCTTTTTAAAAATAAGCTAGCCAATACTTAGACTGTCCTTTGACTCTGTAAGTGCTTTATGGCTTGACAAATCTCCAACAAGCCACTCTTAGGCAGCCTATTTAATGTTCAACTTAGAGTACAAAGTGCTCTCAGTAACAGAACTATTAAATAAATAATAGAAAAGTCCCCATAGATTAACACTCTTAATGACTTAACATTTAACCTCCACCCAATCAAGATATTTTAAAGTGGGGCCCCATTACATGTCTTTGGAGTTGCAGTTTCTTAAAGTGGAGCTCGAGTGGATTGTGTCCCTCCAGCACAACCCAAAGTCACAATCATGACCAAAATGATTCCGAATGAATGCGCACTTGTAGATATCTGGCTCTGGCCTGGGGTCATTGACCTGGTCTCCTAACCTGGCTTTAGAGTCTCAGAACGGACACCTGCTGTTGTACGCGACACCACAGAAATAGCTGAAAGGCAGGACAATATCTTTAAGAATAGCCAGTGGGCCATTAGTAGAAAGTGGACTCTTAAACCCCCTTTCATTGGAATAACATGGCTGGACTCAGCCTATAAACACCTCTGTAAAACTGTTGCAATTCGGGGCACTGTGGGAAATACACCTCATGTGCGTCTCCTTCAGCGTTTTCCGGAAGTGGACAATTTTTTTTTTTAAATTAAACTCATCTCAAACCTTCACTGGATTGCACCGTTACTCCTTGCATCCCTACACACTGCTGCAACAAGACAAGCTTCTGTACTGTCCAGACTGTGGTCCGGCCTTGTACCATGACAGGTACTTGTATCTGCATCAGGCTCTGGCCTTACCGGTACTAAGCAGAAGATTGTCAACTAATGGAGAGATGAACACACGAATTTAATAATTAATTTTAGCTTGGCTAAAAACTCCTGCTTCAATTTCTACTATCCTAATAACGTATCTAACACAGAATTTCAAAATAGTTTTCTCAAATCAAGACAAACGAAAACTCAAGAAGCAAAGAAGGCTTGACAACTGCATTTTTTATTTGCCTTTTCAGTGTGGAACTTATCTCTACTAGTTCCATTGCAGCTCACATGGCGACACAGCTGCCTGTTCAAACTCAACATGAATAATTACACCAGTAAGTGGTTAATGATGAAAAAACCCCAATAAAAATAGGAATTCAACAAACACAATGGAGAGTTCATTGGTAAAGGCAGATCTGAATTTAAAGTGTAAAACATAAAATGTCCTAAAATGGACTCATGTCTTTTAAAACTTTATACTGGACTTTTTTTTCCCATTTTCTTCCAAAAGCAACACAAAAATGGGAAAAAACTGCAAAAACTACAATATCACAGGGATAATAGAGGTGTGGAAGACTACGGTTTGATGATTTTAGACACTGATTCAGAAACTCTTCACACTCTTTCCATAACAGAAAAGCACTGAATCCAAACGAGTGAAATTAGTCCTATATGAAAAGGCTGTAGTCAAATGAACTAGATCATTCATTTCCTTCTTCATTTACATGTTACACAAACAAAGGCAGGAATCGCCACACACATGAAATGTGTATGTAAAAAAGGGTTGTTTCTCCATTCCTCCGAACTTGAACTCCTAGGAAAATTAAAAAAGGCACATTACCAGAAAATGCACTTCCTTATGTCGCAAGAAACCGAAGTATTTTTTTCAAATCACCAGAAAAAATACCAATGCATTAACTAATACGAGAGCAAAATAACCTAATCAAATATTGTAGGATGGACATATCCCAAATTATTTCTTGTAAACTGATCTATAAGCTATTTTCCGCACATTTTCAGTGTTAATTGTCAGTTATATCACAGTATATGTAAAAATAAAATGCAAGAATTTTTAAAATCTTAAGAGTTAATGGAGGAGCTAGAAAGTATTGAATGACCCAAGACCATTATCAAAAATAAAACAAAATAAACACGATTGCACTCCACTGAAAACTCCATCATCCATCGAGTAAATGATGCAAACGAAACATGAGATTCACACTTACCAGCATTCAGTTTACATTCAGAGATCATTTCAGAGAAAAACATTGCAAACATTCTTTACATACACATTCTCACAACAGATTATGTCCAAGAAAGGTCTGAAAACCCCACGATTATATACAAAAGGACCATTAAATGTGTTAAATTAAATTTACTGCAGAACCTAGTAGGAAAACAACTACCATTATAAAACAATTTGAACTAACATTTCAGTGTATAAGAACTAGAAATGCCTAATTGACAAATCCAGCACTGTCAATGCAAAACGTGAAAAACAAAGTTATCCAGATACCAAGCTGCTTACTACAGTGCATGTACAATGTAGGACACCACAGCTATATTTATACACAAACCTTCTTTCAGCAACATACCAAATTACATTCTCAGACTGCTTTACATTTTTTAGTAACATCTATTGTCTTTTACTTAAACAGACATTACAAAAGCTAAAACTGCACCAGAAAGCGGACTGAAAAGCAACAAGATTAAAAGTAGAATAGTAGGAACTCCAAGGTTGTCCTGAATCAAAGTCTCCTATAAAGGGATGGAATTAATTTAGGAGTAAAGATCCAAGACCTGACCAGGAGAACCAGCCCCCAAAGCCCACAGGAAGACAGGTGAATTTGATAGCGATGTTACTTTGTAGTGCAATTATTCCGACAAAGGAATGATTGTAAAACTAGATGCGATTTCTTTTTAAGTTAAGTAGTGAACCAATGTCCTAATATAGTTCCCTCCTCCATGATCAATGAAATATCAAACGAAATTCTAATAGCAGGTAATGCTATTGCCTTAGTTCAAAAGGCCTGGAGGGTGCAATCCTACTCAGAAAAGATAGTTATTCTAACTGACTATCAGTGGCACATCTGTAGGTGCCGACTGGATTAAATGAACAACCAAAGTCTCATCCGCTATAAATATCTAAAAACAGTTCCTGGATATTTGTGCACATGCATTTAACTACAAAATCTCTCTTATAGATTCCTTCAGTGCTCACACTGCACCCCACCAAGAGCATAACAGAAAATCACACCAGGAGCTAGTGCTGGAGTCAACAGGTGTCATTTTCAAGACTAATGCACTAATCATCCACAGAATCATGGGCTTTCGCGGTGTCATTTATTCAAGAAGACAAGGCAACAGCCCAAACCCAGGACATAATGTAAAATAAAACGTTGCTTTTAGTGTGTGTTAATTTTGCAAGCCATGCATTAAAAGAAAGGCGTGTGCTGAAAAACTTTGGTGCCATAACCTAAACCAGGCTGGTTTCCTTATACACATCTTGGTTGGGATGCACTTGCTTAACTTTGTGCTTGGCATAAAAGAAGCAAGAGAAACGCCACATGCCGGTCTTAAAATACTGGAACAAATTATTTATACATTCCACTTTTAGCACAACATAATTCTAGGTCTTCCAAGCGTAGAGGAGTGACTTGCAAAGTCAAACTAACCTCTCAGGTCACAAGAATTAGCCCCGTTTCTTGGAAAACACAGTTTCAAGGAACTGGCTTGACTGTACACTCCAAACCAGCATTTGCCTTGAGCATAATTACAAACATTTAGCTCTTTTAAAGAAGCAAACCAGGTGAAAAGGGTTTAGATTGACTACAGTAAAATGGTAAAACAATCCACTTTTGTTTTTTTCCTTACTGTACATTATTTTTGGAAAAATGCGGCTTTTCATAGCAAACTGCTATATAAACAACAGATGAGGAAAAACCATGATCAAGTGATTAAAATAAACCTACGTACTCCACCAAAAGAAACCTTCAACTTCAAGCAGCAATCATACTGTATGTAAAAAGAATCTCAGACCTGTAGTTCAGAAATCAAAAAGGACAAAGGACCAAGGAGCAGCTGTAGTACTGAAAAACAGCACCACATTATAATCTTAGACATCAATCCATTGCAATCATGTTCTTAAAAAGCACCTTTCATGTGAATGTGACAGCACAAAGCATTTAACAGTTACCAGTAACTGTAGGCCAGATTAATGCCCAAAAGCCAGACCAGAAGGTCTTGGTTGAAATTGTGACACTGGATCTGTTTTCTTGATCTTGCAGCGCAGTATATTCTGTAAGCAGCAGGAAGCAAGTGCAAAGACCAACACTGAACTGAAGTGTTGGAAAGTTGGGGAATAATCTGAACTGTGGCTGAAGCCCTCTAAAAAAAGCTTATGTGACCAAGCAAGCCTCTACTCCAGAGGTTTCCTTGAACTCCAGACCATTAGGGAAGGGAAATCCAGATTACTTTACTGTAAACCCTTCTGTACATGCACCCAATTGAGAGAAGCAGAAGCCAATCAAGTATAACAACTCAGGAGTTTCTCCTAATTAGTGTTTTTTGGGTAAAAAAAAAATCCAACAAAAAAAAGCTTCCTTACAAATTGGGGGGGGGGGGGGGTACTCATCCTGTTTTTATTGTGCTTTTCTTCAGTTACAACTTTCAAAAGCACAAATTGTATTCGTGTATTCATGCACATAACTCAAAATACTTAGAAAAGAGGATGCAATTCAAGAAATCCAAGCTTACCTGCAATCTCCCAAAAAAACTATTCAGCAGGTCGTAATATGACTAAAAACGCAAATTTACAAACATGTGGCTACTTTTAATAAAGAAAACTAAGCTGACTTCTCAACAGGGAATAGAAAATGCATTCAGATATGATCTGACAACCATCTGAAATGTTTACCACCTTTGCTTTATAACCACCGTACGTGCTTAAGGCTCCTATGTCAAAGTGAAATACACTAATTCATGCAGCAGAACATTTACTTCAGGGCTCAAATTTCCAGAAAGGGAAAACACTTCTGGAGTCTGGCCTCCTCAGACCAGCCACTCCTAGTTAGCATTCAGCGAAAGAGGGCCTGTGCACCAGTGTCTTGTCCATAACAGGCAACCCTGAGCAAGCAGAAGCATGCTCAGACAGACTCTACAAATTCCACTGCTGATTATTCTGGGGCTCTTTGGTACGAGCTAAAACTTCATCTCAAACAACACATTATAAATATAATTCTAAAAACATTTATAAAAGACTAATACTCCAGCTATCCATCTGCTTAAATTGGGGTAAACACTGTAGAAAACTGGAGAAAATTCTGAAAGCAGAGGGGCACAATGTGGTTACGAAACCCCAAGGCGTACAATCACAGCGTAAGCTTATACTGAGGATTACATGGGAAAAAAAAAAATTAAACGAGGAGTGCACATAGCATTTAAAAATATCATACTGGACCTTCACCTATACATAAACAGCAAAAGATACAAAAGCAGACTCATGTTCGCAATCCCCATGTCAAACATGGCTTCAAGTAATTGTTTGAGTCCATTTCCTGAAAAAACAACAACATTTAAACGTCCAAATTATTTTTTCTCTTCATAAAACAGATTAGCATTTTTAAGACTATTGGCAAATACAGGCGGTCAAAAGCACTGTTAAAGCAATACATCCATCTTTCAGCCAATACACCAAGCTTTTATTTCAACAAATGCATGATTTTTTTTTTTTTTAAGTACAAGAAATCTACTCAGGCTAATAACTTCTTACAGCACTTTCTGTATAACACATTTTATACAGCCATTTTAAACTACAATTGGTTTGATGCCCCAAACAAATTGTAACTAAAATTATATCAATTTTTGTCAGTTTAAAAAATGCCAGAAAGCATTTTGAAAGGGGGGGGATTTTGAAGGATCTTTCAGTTCTGAGATCTATAGATCATATTGCACCATGTCAGCAGTTCCTCAAGAGTCAAACCATAATTTCCTCTTTTTCGAAACAAGAACAAACAGCATTTGGTGTACTGGAAGCATCAAGACAAGACCCTGCATAGATCCCACTCAGCCACTAACGACACTAATTAGGAAGAATTGAGAATTATGAGCTGATTACCAAGAAAAAAAAAGTGCTGCCCCCCCCACCACATCGAGTGCTCCAATGCAATTCAAAATCTTGCACAAGAAGACCTCAGACTGTTTACACGGTGAAAAGCAGCATTACAAAGGAAATGCAATCCTAAACCTGCATTCATTTCATTAAGTAACTTTTAGAAAACAAGTTAGAACCACAAACAGAAAAGGCGGCTTTATACAAGATCAAGTCAACAAGAAGTGCCGCCAGTACATACCTGGAAGCTAGCATCAGAAACTCATTCCCCTTTTTCAGCAGTCTGTTACTTTAGGGGTGGAAAAAACATGCAGTTGGTAGAATACTCAGTTAATATTTAGAGGGTTTTGCTGACCACACAAGCATTTATACTTAACGAGGGGGGGCAGCATTTACTGCAAAACCAGTTGTTTCAAGAACTTCGTTATGCAGGCTTGTAGTCACAAAATCAAAATCTTCAATAAAATCCAGGGACCTGACAGATCCTTAAAGGGGAAACTATAGACAAGCAGAATCATTCTAATAATGTATTTTCTTTACTCCTGGACAACAACCTTTCAACTAATCCAGTAATCAATGTCCTGACTAATGTCAATAAGCAGTCACCCATTAAAGGAGTTTAAAGAACAGACATTATGCTCTGAAAATGGGTATTGTCCATATTGTCAAAGCAACACCAGCTGCACTCATGTCACATTGTTAAAACTGTTGTGATGTAAGGAAATACAAGACATTAGCCACCTGCCAACAGGAAAAAAAACATGGTATCCTGTCAAACAGAAAATCTAAATTGCAGACCCAGTATTGCTACAGCTGTATATGATGCACAAGTGAATTTTTACCTTAACAATAAACTGGACTTACTTGACATTGTGTTAGTCCTCACACTCTTCAAATAAGAGGAAGAGCAGGCGAACACTTCTTTACCATATTACATAAAGTAGATTCCACTTTGAACGCAATGTGACCTAAATGTCAACTCGATGGATGACGCAATATCTTGCTGATCTGCTGTGTAGAACTACTAACATATAATGGCTGCTGCATGTCGCCCACTTCACTGGTGGATGAAGCGGGTCCCCTCCTATAGGTAAAGTGCTTCAGCACGGAAAGTGCTACATAAATGGAATTATGAATCGTTATATTTCTAAGTATTATGTACCTATTACCAGTCTGCTTTAATGACTCATGTTTCAAATCAGAAAAAAAAAGATTTAGTCACTAAATCCTACACGTACTTTGCAACCCTTTGTACAGTACATGAGTATGCAGCACTGAACTAGTGTCATTAAGTATTATTCAGAATTCTTACATAATATCAAAGGATTCATTTGTGTGGAAAAGCAGTAGTAGGAGTCCAACACAAAGTCTTAACAGATGCTTTGCTTGATTAATCATCGTCTGAGCTAAGCACCTATCGGGATCCTACTGAAACAGTCATGTCTTTCTGCTGGCACGAGAATCTTTGAGAAAAATAAGGGTGGAGGAAAAGAAAAAAAGATTCTTTACATTAAAGCAAAAGAAAATACATATTTGGAGTAAGACAAAGGCCATCAGCTAGCTCATTTAGCAGGACAGGATATCCCATAATTGTTCTGAAATAGGCACAGAAACCAGTACGTTAAACTTCATGCTGTACTTCATGTGAGAATTTCAATGGCACTATTGTGTTCTCTGGTATACAATTCCCCACAGGTGTAATTTCTTTCTGAAAAAGTGCTTTTATTTCTAGAGGAAAAGAGAGGAAGTTCCAACCAAAGCTGCAGAATCATACTGGCGTACACAACTTATAATAAAAAGGTTTGACTTAGGGACTAGATAAAAAAAACACAGTTCTTCTATACTGGTACCCATACACAGGTCACCTACCTATTTTAAATTTGAAACTAATAACTGAAGATATGCCAAACATAATCCTCATTTAACATTAGTGGTAACACTCAGTAATAAGCTAGTTGTTAAAGACTGTCCATGATGTAAAACCTATGGATCTGTACAAATAAATCAATACAATATACAACCATGTTTATAAAACAATTTAGAATGAACAGGTGGCATTTACAAACTATCCTCAATTAGCATCTCAGACATGTCTGGAGTGGTTGACTACTTACAAACCACCAATCCACAAGTCAACATACAATCTGCAGTTTTTTTACATTGAATTAGTGTGCAGAAAGCCAGTGTGAATGGCACTGCAGGGAAACTGGAGTTTGCAGTTTCCAAGATACTGGGATGAAATAAGGATCAAACCAGACTAGAATTAGATTGCTGACTCGATGGGTCATAAGAGCTGCTTTTTTCCCCACTGCCTCGCCAGAGACTTTTTAGAACATCGGATCACATTGTTGAGAGGCCCGTCTTAACCCACATAGCTTGACAAGTGAAAATGGATTCCCCCAAGAAACTGCAAATGTTGCATATGCAAATGCACCACAACTAGACGGATGCTTTATTTACAACTGCAAAACCACAGGATAACAGCAATTAACAAAACCTTCAGCTTAGCTTGATCTTAGCAAGCAGTCTAGCATCTTAGCTCTCTGAAGGCAAACGTGCAGCGCGTCCACACACACTCCATGCACTGCCTTCTCTAAAAAAACACACCCCACCACCAAATGGAAATGGTGATGTGAACTTCAAGAGGATTCCCAAGGTGATGATTCCCTTAAAACTGAGGAACATTTCAATTGAATCACAGAAGCCTACTGTGTGGACAGCAGCTCCACAGAAGACCCAACTGACGAGCCAAAGGCATCAGTCCGGGTGAACACCTGACTCGCCTTCATTCTGAGTGGTCAGCTGCCTCTCCAAAAACAAAGTGAGAGATACTTGCTCTCTCTCCTCTCTTGCAGTGATAACTTGACGAAGGCAGCTCAGTAACCTGATCTCACGATGTTGGACAGCAATAATATTTCTACCAGGGCTAAGCAATCCTGCCCCTGCAGGCTTTCTGGGTCTCTTCAACACACAAGCACCTGAAGAGCTGGGAGAGGCAGATAAATTGGCCCCCTTGAGCCTTTAATGAGCTGATTTAAACTAAGAGCTGGGTAAGAATGTGAACCTGCAGACATACTAGCCTTCCAGGCCCATGCTTACCCACCCCTGCCTTTAAAGGGCATTTTGTTCTGACTGAGCATCTTATTCCACTTCAGAGTGTGAGCAGAGCCCGCTTTACAAGACCAAGGCCGGACATTAATTCCATATTGTATTCTGCAGGGCATAAACACAAACACAGAATGCCACAGGAATAATCCAACTAGCGACAGCTAGATCTTCTGTTTACATCATTTCACCTCATTAAAGTGAAGACTGACCAGAATGAACTTAAAAGTAAGGCCATGCAAGGATATGTGGGGGGGTTAAAAATATTCCAGGCGGGTTTTAGTACACATTGTTTAGCACTATATTTTGCAGAGCACCGTGAGTGCTACAATATTCTTTTTCGGCAAAAAGCCACTCATTTTTCAAGAAATTAACTTTCCGCCCACCTTTTAAGACACTTGTACATGATCAGTAACAGCACTGTCAACTGAATTTCTAGTAGTTCATTTAAAGAATCGAAAATATTCTAAACTTTTTTTTTCCAGATCATTGAAAACTTACCAAAGAAAACGATAGTGCTAGAGTTTAAAAGAACGGCTATACCAATCTCAATATCACTGAGAAATTGCTTAGCAGCACTGTGATGCAGAAGGGAAAACACTTCTGCTGCTCTACCTCTGCATTTATACAGCAGTCCCCCTCCCCCCTTCCTTCATTCTATAATGCAGGACACATCTCTTACCTGATGTCACCTTGAGACACTTATTTCCTGTAGCACTCCTTCATATTCAGAAGATCAAGGGCAGCAGGCTTGCATAGCATCTGAAAAACACGCCAATTCAAATCAGAAATTAATTTCTAGATGGTGCAAACCCACATTCACAACTGTATATCACATCTGAATGTGTGGTTTGTGGATTCCAAGCACACTGCTCTTCTTTGAATAGCAGTATGAGCTTAATATATATATACACACACACGTGTGAAAAAAAGGCTTAAACGATAATGAACCAATTTTAAAGACACGGTTATTTCACCTGTGCTGTACTGAAGGCAGGCCTGGAAGCTTGTAGTGCAGTTCTAGTATATGCATTCAATGCACTCAGTAGCCAAGCAACTGTACAAAGCTCAAGAGCACATGCTATAGTGCTACTGCAAATACAGCAATTCATCTGCTCTCGGGAGCACTAGATTTCCTAAGTGGTGATGTCATTCCAAACATCATATAATGAATAAGCAGGACTTTTTCTCACAAACACCAAAACATCTGCTCACACTATGACATGAACAGCTATTAACCTGTACACATGTGGCTGTCCTCAAAAACAGCTGTTTGCACCGAGCAGCAAAACAATAGACTCCCAAAAAGCACTAAAGCTGCTGATTACGCATGGAGCGAGAAAAAAAAAAACATCAACATAATTATACATAGTGCTTAAAACAGGGTAAACACCATCATCGGTAGTTTTACAATTAAGGGAATTATTCAGATTTCTTGACAAGGGCCGACACTTACAAGCAAAGATACGTGCTGATTCATATTTTAAAACCAGACAGGTAACAACAATTTGCAAGTCAACAGCCCAAGGCATGAATGTTTCTCCTGTAAGAAATAACAACATTTAAACATTAACAGTGTAACTGTGCACAAGACCCACACAAGTGGAGTTCAGTATACTCCAGCTGGAAACAGCAGTCATAGATGTTGTGTACTCCTCCACATCGCACCACTAACCTTTAGCATTCAGTTTCCTCCAGTTCCCAAATTTTTGGGCTTACACAAACATTGAAGAAATTAATGGGTAATTAGAAATCAGTGCTAAACATACTTCAGAGTGATGTATCTACTGTTACTGCCCATTCAAGACTTATCTTTTTGTCTTGTAATTCTCCCCCCCAATATGTATTTTTCAGAATAGCTGGGTCAGTCACAGATTTAATAAAACTTAACCAGTCACACTGTAAATAAACGAATGACAAACGTCTCCGAAATTTGAAGTGGCAAGCAGGTCTTCTTTCTCAATTCCTTAGCTGGGCTTATTTATATATTGTGTATTAGTGAGGAAATTATTCTAAACTTTCTCCCCCTGCAACAGCTTAGAAGTTCTGCTGACAGACTGGAGGAAATTGAATGCTAGAACACAGCCATCCACTGCATATCTAAAGGGGTTAAAACAATCGTCTATGCTGGGAATATTAACAGGTTTATTTCTTCTTCCTGTAAAAGGATTAGTTAAAACTGCACTACCATCATGTTCTTTAAAAACTACAAATGTACTTTTTTTATGCACCTCAAGCTTCATGTTATCTGTGCAATTTTGCTTCACTTCACTAGTGAGTGTTCTACTTGCTGAGTTCTAAATTTGATGTGCATCTGGTTTTAAACATAAAGACACAAATATTGCTCACTTGTTTCACTAGGCAGACCGCAATGCTATTTAAACATCCCTAGGAGATGACTGCTTTAATTTAACATTTTAGAGAAAACAAAATATTCCCATGCACAAGGCGAGACAGAATATCATCAAAATAGGAAGGCTTCCACAAGCAAGAGTTGTGATCTTGTAAAGAGGGGAAGGCATGACCTAGAAAAGTAACAGTCACCAAAAAAAAATGCTGCAAACAGCAAATGACCTCAAATTACACAAACACAGCAGAAGATCAAATTGTGTATTTGTAGTAGCAACTTCAAACTCTAAATGAAAAAAAAGGTGACATTGTACAAACTTCAGTTTTGAACATTTAAAACATTCCCACGTTGGTTCAGTATATTTCTTAGAAAATGGACTGAGCAGATCAACACAATGAACTGTGAAACTAAGAGCTGTGACAGATATAAAATAATGAGAGTGCAATAATGTTCTTGGTGCTCGGATGTAAGGATTTCGAAACAAGTGTAAAAGTTAATGTATATGAACCAGTCAGGAGAGAAAATACAATTATTTTCCTTCATATACAAAAAAACAGGTCTAAAAACTAATTCACACTGTGCTTTAATTACTTCCGTCTTGATATACATCCTTAATATTCAGTAAATTCTTAGGAATTCAACAAAGTAACACTACAATAATCTTTTTTCCCCCAATAATCATGTTCATGCATTTTAACATTCAGTCACAAAAGAAATACCTGTAATACTGGCTAAATAAAAAATAAAATACATTTGTAAGTTTTCAAAAGGAGAAAGCATGTGCAAGATTTGTTACACTATTTAGTTAACAGATCTCCAGAGTTCCTTGTTCCATTTCTAGTATTTGAAACAATTAGACCTGTTCTTTGGTTCCTACGTAAAATCCATAAGGGGTACCAATACTCTAGAGTAGTTTCACAATCTGTGAACCAAGCTTCACCATGTGCAGTTTCTGGCACAGCCAGGGAGTACATCTGACAACACATCAAATGGACAGCTGCTATTTTTCAGAGGAAAAGGCACTTTGTTGTGGTAAGACAGTTAATCTAAAATTAAACCTGGTATTAAAAACTAAGATTTACAACTAAGCCCACGTAAATAATTCTCAATGCATTATAAAATGCTTGTCGCTTCCTGAACTGAACAAAAAACTCCAGCAGGAGGATTAAACCAAAAGGACCATTCATGCTTCTCATGAGATTGTGGGGTAGTCAGGCAAGGAAATATTTTCTCTAATGACGTCAATAACATCTACAGTTCTGTGGCTCCACTGATTACATGAGAGGCCAAAACACACAACCTAATGTGATGACATGGACTCCAGTAAGTGAGTTTCACCAACAAGGCAGCAAATTAACAGCATACATATAACAATATGTACATTTAGGAATACTAAATGTAATACAAATGAGTAAATGTGTGATTTTGTGTCTAAAGGAGCTTTATTCCATTGTGGGCTTTCTCCAAACTACTAGGAAGGTTGAATTATAAAAGTCAAAGGAACAATGAGGCATATTCATCTTTGGTTCCTGCTAAGCTTAAAAAGGAGACTCCATGCCCTCATGTTTATGAAAGTCTTAATTTTCCTTCCAGAAGAAGCTTTGAAGACAAAACCAGTCAACGAAGGAATAAATCATGACAACGAACTAGTATTTATTTCGGATGAGCTTCAAATTCCAGTCGGAAAAAAATTTGGAAACCCTTCATGCTTTTGTATAGTTACATATTAAATCTATATTTCTCACCTTCCATTTAATGTTGTGTTCAGCAGGCTGAAACAGCAGTATTCAGTGACCATAACACTATTTACAGCCAAGGAGCCGTCATTAAGCTTACCTTTTTAATTGAACAAGTAATGAACAGAGCATTTTTAAAACAAAAGCATACAAAAACGTGTTCTTTGGGTATGTGGATTTAGAAGCTGCGAGACTGTAGTATTTTTCCCCAATAATAAACAAACCATAACACCGGGTATTACAAATCACACTACTATAATATTCACAACAGAAGCCTTCTATACTGTGCAGAGGACAAACCAATTTTACAACTCTTTATTTCCTTTGAGGGATATACGCAACTTTACACAGACATCTGTCGGAGCTCTGCAGTTTCCTATTGGAAACAGTACCAATAATTAAGTACAATTCACAACGCCTATGAACAAATAGGGAGCTTGAGAAAAAACAAATCTCCAGCTCTACTTTACAAAACCAAGCATCTGCCTGCCTTCTCTGTGTAAGCCCTTTAGACAAGGTATTTTGTTTAGAAAGCCACTCACCTCCCCCGAGGGCTGCTGGGTGCAGTTAACTGATGAACTCTTGCTGTGGAATGCCAGGCATTCAGCATATGTTCTCCAGCGCACTAGCAGTTATTCCTCAGTTATCAATGCAGAACACTAGCTCCCCACTTCATCACACGCGCAACTTTCAAACATCTTTCGGATTAGCAAGATTATTTTATTTCTGCCAAGTGATCCTTCGATCTCTAGTTAAAAGGAAAAAATCATAAAGGCCTATAATACAGGAAGGTGAAGGCAGTGACAAAAAACAAAACTTTTGCAGAAACTACCACTCTGTCTCACTGAAGGTTACAAGAGCTTAATTGCAGCTGGGCCTACTCATTTCCCCAACTTTTCTATTCCGAAAACTGGGCCTGCATTTCATTCTGAGGGTCAAAGTAATGGCAAGGAGACTCTTCATCAGAAAGAAAAACCAAATCCTATTCCATAGAGCACAACCTAATAGAAGGATCTTAAGGCAGCAGACAATCAATAATATCTAATCATTTAGGTAAATGTGGGTCACCAAGTATATCAAAGCCAAGGCTTTTAATATAGGTGTGCCTCATGCGTAAAGCTGCAACAGGAGGCATCAGTGACTTTGAAGGAGGGGGTGGGTGATTGCTGGGGCATGCTGGGCAAGATCTTCAATGCCCCAAGACAGCTCAACTTGCTGATGTTTCACAAACAATGGTGTCTAAGGTGATGTCAGTACGGAACTACAAAGGAAAGACATCAGCAGCACAGGGTAACAGTAGGCAGAAGCACACACTCTGGAACAGTGATACCCGTGGATTAATTTGAAGTGCAAGACAAAACAGGCAAACAACTGCAGATCAATTAACTGCACATTTAAAACCTGGGGCACAAGCAACCAGTTCTGCCATGAAAAGTCCCCAAGAACTGCAGGGTTGGGTTACAGTGCAAAAACAGCTCATCACACCTGGCAATGTACATTTCAAGTCCATGGTAATCAGCTACTGGAGAAATGTTATACTGTCAAATGAATTATCCTTTGTCATGTTCTAGATAAACATTCGAGCGCCTAAATAAATCCTCAAAACTTTCAAAAATATCTTCAAGTGTTTCATTTCCACAAACGTCAGTATATTGAATTTTATGCAATCTAATTTCAGTTTGATCCTTAAGAATAATCAACAATGGCAACCAAACAAGGAGAAACTAAGTGGAAACTAACTAATCTAATTCTGCTCTCCTTACTGTCCCCCAAGCCCATCTACATTGTATGGGTGACAGGGCCTTCTCCTGTTATGCCCCCAAGCTCTGGAACTCTCTCCCCAAGGATATCAGAGAGTCACCTTCTCAAAACTCCTTCAAATCTAGACTCAAAACCCTCTTCTACAGAAAAGCCTTTACTTAACTGGTTCCATTCTTCACCCCTCTGCTTTCTTAGTACCATCATCCACGGTCTCCTCTATATATTGTAATTGTGTATTCTTATTTATTGTTGTCATCCTGTAAAGCGCTTTGAGAAGCCACCTTTAAAAGGCGCTATATAAAATAAAGGTTTTTTATTATTATTACTATAACTAAGGGGGGAGTCTTTTTAAACCATGAAAAGGGTTATGGGAGTCTAGAACAAACTACCCAGCCATATTCCTGAGGCTGATACCCTGGATTCTTTCATGAAACAGCTAGATTAGATCTGCAGACCACATAACTACTTGCATCCAGATATGTTAGATAGGCCAAAACCCTTCCTCTGATTTGTCATGGTGAAAATGACAGCATTCCTTATAGCATAAGGTTCAGTCAGAACTGTAACAAAACCACTATAAGGCTGAAGGGTTTATGACGTGTAATGAAAGCATCCGATGTACAATGAGTCATTTGGAGTTTGTGGGTAAAACAGGCTCAAAGATATATAGGTTAGAATATAAAGCTACAGGTATAAGACTTGTTTTAAAGCCTTTATGCCTGTATTTTCCTGAACTAATAGTATTAACCCATTTGGGCCACTGCTTTCAAGCCTTTGATTTACTTGTTTGGTGAACTGTTCCATTTCCCAAGCAGGATTTGTTGACCATTCCTATTTATTCCATTTCAGTCGGTTTCTTGTGAATGTTCTCATTCAAACTTTTGCTTTTCTGAAATTGCAAACCTCTGTACAACTGTAAACCCGAATCTGCATTCTCTTGGATCCAAGTACACTTCAAAAGCATAACACGTTATATTCACCAATCCCTCACATTTCTGACATTTGTTTCCCTCACTTTGCGTAGATTAGTCTACATCTAGAAAGATATCCCCTCAAGCAGGTACTCCCACAAACCGAGTAAGAAGTCACGAGCCATGTTTGCAATTCAGCATTAATGTTGCCGATAATTTTTCTCATGAAGATTGGGGAAAAACTAATGTTGCCCATGATAATATTTTACATGTAAGTCATTTCTAAATATGGTTGTCTGTAACATACATGTCATGGATAACACCACATAGTTTGGTTGTTTTACCACCCTTTAAATTATAGTTAGCATTCACTGTCTCCACAAGATCCCTATTTAACAATTTCATTCCCTATATTCCTAGGTTGTATTTCATTAAACAATTAAAGATGCAGCTCGGATTGTGCACTTCATATATCTCTGTTGTGTTGAAAAGGATAGTTGACAAACATCTCATTCGAGTAGGTAGTTGTCAGCATGCGTAGGCTGCAAAGAAGCAAGTAAAGGCTTATTCCACACTGAATAAACCAGGGAATTCTTTTCAGCGTGGAACATGTCATTCTAAGAGCAAAACCAATGAGCAGGCATATGCAAATATCAGTAAACTACAGGACTGGAATGCAACTTAAAGAGTCTCTACAATTAATGACCACCTTTAACTGGTCATTTAACATTAACTCTAATTAAGGCATTGACAAAGCAAAATAATGTAAACTGAAGGACATCTTGCCTTTTTCACTCAGTTTGAATCCAAATTTAAGGGGCTTTCACGAGAAAAAAAACACACCAAAAATGAAAAACTGGATATTATACACTTTCTTTTTATGTCTGTGCACTTTAGACCCTTTACCTAAATGAATCCACTTCCAGTGGCTGAGCAGTCTTGATGTGAAACTCACAATGACAGTTATCAGGGTTGTTTCATCAGGCCTTCCAATTAAATCAATAATGATCAAGAAATGTCCACTTGTGCACAACAGGCTCACCACAAAAATACAAACACAAATTCCTTTCCTCTGTCTCCCCTTCCATCTCTTACAAATTGCAGAAACAAAGGGTCGTAAATGCAGCACAGATCAGACAAGCCAAAATCAGAAGACCCTGTATCAAGTAAATACACAAAAGGTATGTAGTCGGATAAGTAACCAGTAAAACTGTTCCCTATCCATTTTATAATTAAGATTTCTATTACCTGTTATATCCAAAGGTTTTCCCAATATTAGAAAAAAAAACACCCATCACCCAGTACATTGTTATGAAAGTCAATGGCAACATTTAATCTACTTAAAAGTGAAAAATGATTTGACAAATTACTTTGTAAAAGGCACCGAATAGAATGGAAAGGTAAAAGACTGGTACAAAGTATTCAGATTTAAATCATTGTTGCCTGTGGATGGGATGAGGATATGAATTCTTTATAAATTTCAGATACTTTGAAAAAAACTTTGGTTGAGTTCTGCATACAGACACTGCCTATTAGAGCCATTTAAACTAAAATTTGGAACCCCAGAGACTTCTGTTTCAAAAGACAAGGAAGGAAGTTCCTAAGTTAATTAAAAAAAAATATTTGGAGGTTCTCTTTGTGTTAATCAGCCTTCAGTGCTTAGCACTGGTAATTGGCTGGGTCACATCAAAAGTAAATTTTTACGTGAAAAATGCAAAAAAACTACCAAATACCCACAGAAGTCCATAAATAATTCTCTCTAGGGCACTAGATGATCATGGTACAATGGCATAAACACTGAGCTCAGTGTTTTTGTACTGACCTAATGTTTTCTTCAAGAGAAGGCCTTTTTTGCTCTATTTCAGCCACCACAAGGAACTACGCAAATGCGAAGTCCATAAACAACTCAATTAGCAGAGACGGAAAGAGGAAGCTGAAAAGGTGCAGAGCTTAATCAGTAACCAGCTGTCCAGATACAGCCCTGAGCACTGCTAGTTCTCTCCTGTCTGCCACCAGCAGGGTATCACTATTTATAGAGCGAAGGGAATTGTTCCAGTGACCTTTTCTGTTCAAACCATTCTTTTTTCAGCACAATGAAATCTACAGGGACTACCGTGTTAATAAGTTACCTTTTCAGGGAAGACAGAACAAAGGTTTTCACAGTACACTCTGTTACCAAGATCAAATTCCACTTTGATTGATCCTCTCGCCAAGAATGTGGGATTGAATCAAAGCCTCATCAAGATGGACGCCTCGCTTGATTATGACTGGACAGTCGATGAGAAAACATCCTTGCTAGTCTGAATTGGAGTTGAAAATCTAAGCAACGGTTCTTCTGACAACATTAAAGAAACCACAACAAAATCAGAAGAGCTGACTTGAGAGAAAATGAATTAAAATTCCAGCCAATATTAAAATGTTGGTTTTAAAATACGTTGTGGTCTCCACCTACATCTTACTGGAAACTAAGATTTTTAAATTTGCCACCTCTCTTTTTGCTCCAGGTTTGGGTTCCATCCAACAATATTTTACAGAAAAATCATGGGATCAAGATAAAAATACATTCCCTTTTATCTAGCCAACCTTTAAGACTAGGCTGAATCCCGATGTAGGTCCACAAGCCTTGGGAAACAGTTGTGGAATAGCAAGTAGCATTTCTAACATTTCTTACAATACCTCAGCCCGAGTTCGAAAAAAGGAATCCTTCGGGCAGTTACAGCACAGACAACCTTTTTTCGCAAGCGAGGTTTAGTTTGATAATATATGACCCAATCAGCCAATTTCACAAAATTCAATATTTTTTTGTAGTCACAATTCTGACCCAGTTACTGCTTACTATTCTTAAGTGTTCGTACGATGTCAGTCAAAGCAATCTCACTTCCTCAAAATAAATTGTGAGTCACTTCCTTTTCATGTCATGTTTCATTTACATGTGCCGTATAACTGGATTTTTAGGCACTTGCATTGCCTGGGAAGATTTTGAAAACCTAAATGATACTTAAAACCTCTTCACTTTCTTTTTAATTTTTTTTATTTTAGAGAACAAAAAAAAACATATTACATATAAATCACCATTATTCAGCCTTACTTTTACAATACACTTTCAACTATACATCACAAGCAAAAATGGTCTATTCCTGTTTGTTCCCCTAGTAGTTTACAATTATATAACTTTTAAACAAAACTATATACATTCAAAATGAGGAAGATGTGTACATTTCTGAATATGAAAAGGGAGAAGACTATATAAGTGTTTCTTCAGCTCTGTTAAAGATAGATTAAGATTTGAAGCATGCCCCATGTAATCTACTGAAATGAACAGCATCTTGTCACTAGTAATCAGACTGCCAGGAACCTGACTGCTGCATCCAAAACATAACTCAGTTAAGAAGCAACAAAACATAAAACATACAATCTCCTGAATTAAATACCAATATATTTGCCTGGCGTCTTTATCCAAAGTGACTGACATTTACACCTATTTATACGGCTGAATATCATACTGGAGATATTTGGGTGAAGTACCTTGCTCAAGGGTACAACAGCAGTTTTTTTTTTTATCTAGGATTTGAACCCGCAACCATAACCAGAACCTTAACTTTTGCTAGGAGGATAAATTATGTGCAAGTCACACCTGAAGAAGGCTCCACGGACGAAACGTTGCGTTTTCTTTCTTCTCTTTAGAGCATAGAATAAACCTATTACTTGTTCCTTTGCAGCCTACACATGCTGAAGCAGCTACCAACTGGATCAATTATGTGCAAGAAGAGAATCTATTAAAGATAACATAAATGATCCATGCAGTATATTTTACATACACACAGAAGGCACAGGAAGTTTTATATAAATTCGAGTGCAAAAAGCCCCATGATTACTTGTAAAATCACATCTGCAGCTTAACAATTATGAAAAGTATCCTTTACCTTGTTAAAGACTTCACAATGATACTAGATGTGAAGAGCCATCTTTTTGCTGAAGCACATCAAAGCTGGATGTCCGAGGTGGTTGAGGAGGCAAAAAAATATAGACCAACTGAAGCAATTAAACTCATTAAGAGTTAAACCATAAATTAATCATCTTCAGCAGTGCCTTTGGTCTCCTTTTTAACTTCAAAAGGTCACAAGAAAAGCAACAAAAACACTTTAAAAGTACTATTTACTGAAGTCAAACCTTCAAACTGAGAACAAAACATCGGAAACTTAAGAAAATACCCAGAATGTGTACTACTCAATGTGGTTTACCTCTATGAGGAGGCCCCTTTCACAAAATAAGATTCTGAGCAGCAAGTTTTTTTTACGTGGCAAAGAAAACTTTAGTACCTTCAGGCTCCAACCGTGTGTACCGCCTCCTATTCAAATTCAATTACAAGTCTTATCTCGTTGGGGGAATCTCATTTGGCTGGTTCCTTAGAAGTTCAACTCTTTCCCTCGGGATGCCTACAGTAAGAGACCCTCTTCAGTTCATTGTTGTCATGCAAATGCTCACTGAGGCTACACACAAAGCATCACACCTCCTTTCTAGAACAGCTTGTCGATGGGCGATTCAGAAGTTGTATGTATGTGTAAATGGACACTTCTGCCCTTTTGTTGAGAGGATATTTCACAAATTGGAAGTATTCGTTGAAATACAATAGTCGTGAAAATGCAGAGTGTAGGCATGCCAAAGGAGAAGTAAACCAAAAGCTCATTCTTCTTTCCTGATTTTGCACTTAGTAGCGCTTGGCCTCCTTCATGTAGAAATATTTAGCTCAATACAGCTGCAGTCCAATAAAACCTTATAATGCACTTTTTGATTCTCATCATATTTTAATATAGGTAAAAGGATTCTGGAAATCTCCCTAAATGTGATAAGTTTAGTATGGCTATTAGAAGAGCAATATAGAAAGTGTATTTCACTGAAAGGAAGTGAAACACTTTACCTAGATACCACTTTGATAAGCATCTAAACCCCCAATTTAACATCACAGAAAGCATAAAAGAACAGTATACATCATTCATGACAATGATTCAGGAGCCAAACTGCAAAAATCCAATGTAAGGCATTATTTGAACACCTAAATAAGAGGAAGCTATTGGGACCATCCCACTTGTTTGCCAACGGCTTACTCCCCCAAGATTTCAGAATTTTGAACAATTTCACCATTACAGACAAGTAACTGTGTGGTTCACCTAGTCTGTAGAAGAACGACATTCCCTTCAGGACAAGAAATCCTACATACAACTTCTAGATCAGCAAAATCTTCCTTGAAAGTAGAATTAGAATTAAAAACACACCACGCCAAATCACGTCTGATGAATTCACTGCAGAATTTTAAGTTACCTCAATTTACATTCTACACCCTTAATGTATCCAAGCATTTTGCTGGCAAGGGACTCCACAGAAAGGGAAAGGATATGAATGTAGACTAGTACACAAAGTGTTATACGTTTGGTCAAAATCCTTTCATTTGGGATCGTACCCGTCTCAACGCCCTTCTTCCAGTTTAATATCGCACAGAACTCTTCTGAAACTTACTCTTGCATGCAAAACCCTGTACTTAACCACTTCGCTGCCCTCTGAGCAATGACTTCAGCTGTCAAAGCAAATTCCAGGTTAAGCAATAACAAATCTAAGGCTGAACTGTTTTCTTAGGAGAGGCTAATTTTCTCAGTCAATGGGCGGCACTTGACAAAGCAGACTGAAGTGCCACCAAGTTACAGCCACAGCCACCTCGTGAGGGAACACACTCTCAACTTCCTGTGCGTCTCACAGACCTGAAGGAATTCAAAAGGCATCCCCCCAAACCCCCAAGAATCAACTCAAGAAACAGCAGGAGGTTTTACAGCACTGCCTATCTCTTCTCACTATGCTGCCTGCCTTGTTTACAGTGAATACAAAGACAAATCTGCATGCAGCTAGAGATAAGAATTTCAGCACCCTTCCTAGAATAAACCGATTTCTGTCCTTTTTTATTTCTAAAGCGCTTGCCCCTTTCACAATATGTTAGAAAGCATACTTGAACAAATTTCTAACATTCAGTTTGGTAACAGATATCATAATATTCTGTAAGAAATGCACTGCTAAAAGCATCTCCTTTCACTTGCTTTGCACGGCAGGGACAGATGTATTGCCATTACAGGGGGGTACTCATTTCCTGCGCATGTTGCAAAACAGCGCTTGAGACCTTATCTCAGCGTTGTGATGCACAAGCCTAAACTGAAAGACAAGCAGGCGCACGATTATGAAGACTGCATGCTGCACTCTTTCTTAAAAGCAAAATGTCTTTTTAGTCCACATTTGCCCTCGTCAAGGCAGCAGTTTTGAGACATCACTCAAACAATAAAAAGTACAGGGAAATCATTTAACTTCAAGGCTGACAAAATAGCAATGTTTTATTTCTTTAATCAAGAATGAAAGTACTGCATGAGAAAGAGATTGATACACTACTCTGCAGTTCCCTTTTGCAGAAAATAAAACCATGACAGTGTACAACCCAAAGAGTAAAATATGTTTGGATAATCTATTTCTAAAGATTAAACTATGCCTCCAACAAATATTTCAACCAACACTAAACTTTAGATCTACTCAAGTGTACTCATACAGCAGAACTAAAAAATTGTCAAAATAGAGCTAGTGCCCTCCAAAAAAAACTACTCTTAAAAATTAAGACAGCACCTCCAGTTTTCCACTCAAGCAAATGAAGTAAAACCCCAATTCAGGGGTGGCGTTTAAACTGGATGAACCCAAAAATATCACATTGTCATTGTTGTCAGATTCGCAAGCGACACAATCCAAGTATACTTTTTTGTTTTGACTCAGTTACAGTGGTTACCTTGTCTAGGTTAAGCAAAAGACATTGTAGATGTTAAACTGTGTTGTTCTACAATTAGACCACGCCTACCTAGGTTCTGGGTGACCACTGGGGTGAGCAACAGCTTACAAAAATAAACGCGGTCAAAAACAATAGACAAATACTTCTGGTAAAGGTGTCAACACCTAATAATCTGACAAAATTCTTACGTTGCCTCAGGATTTTGTGAAATGTATTTAGAAACATTCTCTTCCTCCTTTAGGTTTCTGGTTACTGATGCCTCTCAGCATCACATTACAAAAAAAAAGAAGGATCAAATCCAAAAATAACCATTCCTTACTAAGATGAAGGTCATACAATTTTCATAAAATATAAAAATATCTGATTTAGTGGAAAAAAAATGCTAATTTGAATCCTTCCATTCAGAATCTTTAATACCCTATGAACAGTCATTAAACCTGGTACGGTTGCATTTAAAGGCCAACAGAAACTAAAAATGATCCCAGAACAAGGCAAAATGAACTGTGGGAACAGAGGGTTACTGACTCCAAATGCATTAATATAGCTGACTGCAGATAGCATCATAAGAGCTCAGTCTTAATTCATCGATGAAAATGAAAGCCCTGACAATACAGATCACAGAGGAAAGCTTCTTCAGCTGTGGTAGACTGACATGGTAGCACTGAATCAGGCTGAAGAGTAATTGCTCCAAAAAGTAGGTATAAAGAGGAAAAACTATCCGTTTCTATTTCTTACAGTGTTAGACTAACACCTCTAACTATGATATGGAAAGGTGTTTTTTAAAGATAGAGAAAAAAGCTCCACACAAATGGTTTTCCAACTCATTTGCTGACACTGCGCTTGTTTAACAGTGCTTTCTGAAAGGCATCAAATATAGGAAAGTGACATTCTCTACATACTAGCATTGAATATAGGACCTTAGATATTTTTAGATTGCCTAAGCAGCACCTCCCTACCCATCTTTTCAGATTCAGTTACTTTTAGGTCATGCAGACGGAGTCTGTGACCTAAAAGTAAAGCCATTCATGTTCAGCTGCTACTTAAGATTGTCACTTAGCGACTCACTGTAACAGAGACCTTAAATTTAAATATCGGCACTTGGGGCAGCACGGTGGCACAGTGGTTAGTAGTCTTACTGTTACTTTAAACATGCTAATAATGAACTGCTCGTGTGAAGATCACTCCATACAGAAACCACCATTTTTTGTCCAACAAATGTTCTCTCAACAGCATAGCAAGAATCAATACACTGTTTTTTTTTACCAAATTCAATTCTCCTGTGGAACCTTCTTGTTTACTTTAGGATTCTGCTCTTGGAGCTGGTCAGGCAGGGGTGAGTCTTATATTTGTGTGGTGCCTCGAAGAGAAAGACCACTCAAATAAGATTCTGCGCCTCTCCCCTTCACATTAAAAGCCACAGAGTTGTCCTGTTCCTGCATTTTTCAGCCAAAATGCCAACCCATCAAAAATTCAAAAGTAGGTTTTAACATCAGCTTCAAAAATTAAATGGGTGAAACCCACTACACATTTACACAATGTCTTCTGACTAATGACATCATTCGGGCTATTTCTGCATTCCAGTTGTCTGCTTTTCAGCAGAATGTTCCAATGACTTAAAGTCACATGCTTTTAGTCAATGGCCACAACAGTAATTGAGAAAACGGCTTTTAGACCTTTTTCTTGCACTTGCATGTGGGAGTACACTAGATTCACAACCTTGTTTACCTTCATATTGCAAGAAAAAAAACAGGGATAGAAGGATACAGATGCACAAAGGAACGACTGGGCTAAATTAGCCAAACTACCAAAACATACCTGTAGTGGGAGGAGTGCAGTTTTGAAGAGTTCAACAGCAGATGTTCAAAAAGGTCATTTCCAGAACCATAATTAAGGCTATGAAAGAAAGATTTTTGATTCATCATAACTGGGCCCTGATATGCATTGCCTGTATTTTACAGGTATTTTGTTTTATAACGTCAAGGAGACTAATTCTTTAATTAGCACCCAATGAGCATAAGTGATATAGTGCCCAATTTGAATGACTAAAAGAAAATCCGTTGTGAACAAAGGGCAGATCTAAGAAAAAAAACCACTATTCTGATGGAAAAGATGCAGCTTTACAACATGTGAAATGGGGGATGAGCAATGAACTTGTTAATGAACCAACAAGCAACCATATTTCTGTTGTTAGCAGCAGATTTCCTACATGAAAGCAAAAGCAATAGATCTCAGCAATGACTACAAACTCTCTCTTTTTATTCAGAAAGAGCTGGCATGAGGGTGAAAAATAAGTTCAAAAGAAAGAACTACTAGGTCACGAACGATGTACACGATAGATAAGCAAACGAAAGAGCAACAAAGAGAGACTGTGCACTATAACTACTTGTTTAAACATGCAGGGGAAAATTTGACTGGGAAAATAAAAAGTGAAATTCCACAGATTAGACTGTGTGCAAGGCGCAATGATTACACTACAAGAAAACAACAAGAACTTCGAGCAGACGCACATAAAGAGTACATTAGGATCCTGATTCCAGGTGGTCACAGAACTGATGGCTGAGTAGTGCCTGCACAGCTCAATAGTCACATTGTTTTGTGTTTATGGGAAAAATAAACACTGCAGAAAACAGCAGAGAGCTGGCAATGCAATATTCTAACACAATGAAACTCCTAATCAAAATTGGATACCAGGTACTTGGGGGTTGCAACACCAGAGTTCCCAAAGTTATTTGTAGAGCATTTTCCATGCTATTTATTTTCGATATCACATACTGTAGCTGTAGGGATACAGTCCACTTTTACTGATCTCCCTACCTTGCAATAACAAGGTCACTACACCATTAAACCTCTAAAAATTAACTAATCACCATAAAACATAGTGGATAATCACAGGCTGCTAGACTACATTCCACATCATTTCTATTTATTACTAATTCCATTTAATTGCTGTTAGTGTAAATACTCCTTGGAGCTAATGTAGACAAAAAAATTGCTTAACCTTAATATTTTGATGTCTATTATATAACATCTGTGTTATAAATATACACCACTGTTTGGGTAATATCAATAGATACTGTCCTACTTACTCAGCAGTCCATAATGCTGTATACTAAGAAAAAACGATGGATTTTCTACTGTTTATGTTGGCTTAAGTGAGCCGACAGAACGACAAAGGCAAAACATCTGACAACACCGGAACCATATTCAATAATAAAGGATAACAAAACACTGTGCCCGAGACAATATCGTATCTTCTGCAACAGGTATTTGATTTTTCTAACAAGGTTTAAGATGAAGTGTTCTTAATTGAGTTTACTAAACGTTTGCCTTTTAGACTTTTCTAACTTCTCATTTAAGAACTCCAATAGCTTAGCCGGATATAAAAAAAGTAATGCTTTAAATCCAAATTAAATCCTTTGTCATCTGAGTATCCAACTTTCTTCCACAGAAATCCTAGAATTACTTCGTAAAAGCAGAGTCAAACGTGCATTATACATTATACAAGCAGTAAAGACTCATACCACAGTAAGGACTCATTCCCAAGCATATTGTTGTCCAAGGAAGCGTCTATCTCGCAATTAGCTCGATTACTTTGTCATCTCGTGTTTCCAACGTGTCTTAACAAGAGTATTGGGTGGATAAAATAAAACCACGTTAACCTTTAAAACACTAAACAGGTCAACTATAATCTTGCTGGTAGCGCGTTTACGCATCGAAATAGTTAACTTTCCAGGTCTGACATCTACACTATATGACAAACAGAAAACACTCAGGCGGAATGTAGGTCCACTAAATAAAACTACACTTCTGGTTCTGTTAAACTTTCTTAAAAACATTAGAAATGCGTGAACTGCGTTTAAAGGAAAAGGAGCACCAACACGAAAGCTATCGTTAAAATTCCTACCTTAAAGTCGTGTTCTCCAGACTCAATGTTTGAGATGTTCGCTGTGTTAATAAGGAAATTAAAACGCGCTCACGTCCTGCCAACAGTTTGCAAAGTCATTAAACGTGCAAAGGCGCAAAATGATAAATCCGGCTTCTTTTGGAGGCTTTGTTACAAACCGGACACAGTTCAAAGCAGGTGGGAAACATAAGTAACCTCCTCGATCATTCTCGTTGTTGTCGGATAACCTGCCTCTCTCAGCCACAGCTCTCCGGCGCTGCCGGTCGCTTCCCAGATTCACACTCCCTAACTTCAGGATATTATTATGCTGTGATTTCACCCGGAAACACAAAGTTCTCAACACCCTCCCACAGCAATTGTCAGCCTCCGAAAAAATGCTAAAGACCTTCTTTTTACTGAAGTTTGTCCGTCGCTGAGTACATCGGAAAAAGAGGTATTTTTGTTTTTCTGATGTGGCGGGTCGTATATTCGACCCAGCTTGTCAAGTGTTTCATCAAGGCATGCGCTTGACCCTCCTGTTGAAATCCTCAGAATCCACAATAGTTTAGCTCAATTAACTCGATAGGATATTCATCCGGTTTGTGACAATTAGACTGTATATCCTGCCCCACGGCATAAGCATTTCTTGAGCAAATCATTAAGCGTTGCATAATTCATATGACAGTGCATTAGCCAGACGGTTCCGAAGATGAACTGTCTGTTTTTGAAGGAGGTGCGTGAATACGTAATTGTTGATCAGCTCAACCTTATACAGTCATGATAACTAATGATAGTTTTGCTGTTCTGGTAAAATCTTGGGACAGTTAACATATATGCGTGGGTGTCAGCTAGTTTTGCATCATCTTAAACTGAATAACTCTCAGACACAGAAAGAACGTATTAGAAAAGCTCAGCTGTTTTTAAACCTGTTATCAAAAACATTTCACCGAACTGAGATGTTGCTGACGTAGTTATGGAAAAGAGAACATTGTGTTTGGAATATTTTGCTTTAATCTGAACAAAAACAATAAACAACATGTAGTGACTCAGTAATATTAGAAACAATACAATGTCTTAATATAAAACAATACTATGCCAATTTAGCAATACATTATTAAAAACCTAAAGTTTTTACATATTAATTTATTATTACCCCTTTTCATGAAATGCAGCTGTTCACTTTCAGAAAGAACAGTATGGCGAGGCATTCTTCGGTGTATACTATGTACTTGGTCTAGCACACTTAAGCTAGCAATGATATCAACACACAACTCAGCAGAAATGAGGCTGGCCAGTACCTAGTGGAGAGACCTCCTGGAAAGGTAAGGTTGCTGTTGGAAGAGGTGTTAGTGGGGCCAGTAGGGGGCGCCTACCCTGGAGTCTGCATGGGTCCCAACGCCCCAGTAGAGTGACAGGGACACTGTGCAGTAAAAAGGGTATCACCCTTCACAAAAGATGTTAAACTGAGGTCCTGACTCTCCTGGGTCATTAAGAATCCCGGCGTGTTTCTTGAAAACAGTTGGTGGTGTTATCGTTGTCCTGGCCAAATGTCCCCCTGGCCCTTACCAATCACGGCCTCCTAATGCTCCCGAACTATAAATTGGCTTCATCACTCTGTTCTCCTCCCCACTGAGAGCAGGTATGGGGGGAGTGTACTGGTGCACTGTGGCTGCTGTCACATCATCCAGGTGGGGACTACACATTGACAGTGGAAGGGAGTCCCTGTTATCTGTAAAGCACTTTGAGAGGAGTGTCCAGAAAAGTGCTATAACAGTGTAAGGAATTATGATAATAATTTATTCTTACAGTTCTATAACCCAAAAAATTATTATTATTATTATTATTTCCAGAAACTACGGATAAAAAATGCTCAGGTTAGTATAGCAATCTCGGAATCTTAGAAACGACTCTCAAAGCAATGAAAGATAAGTCTGAACTTTCCCAAGCAGTTCTTTCAGAATGGGAAAGACGCCACAGTTTACATCTTTTAAAATTGTGTTCTTCAGGGACCTCTAGTGGCACAATATGAACATCCCCCAGTATGGATGATTCCTGGGTCTCAGATAAATGCAAAGATGCCCCTCAGATAAACCTGAAATAATAAAACATAATAATGAGAATTATAGCATGTTTCTTTGAGTTTAGAGGGGAAGGGGAGATGATTAGGGTTCCCAGCTTATAATACATGAAAAAGGTGCCCCAAGGCAGATACAAATTAAGACTTTCTTGGCTAACCTATTTTTTTTAAATGTCTTTTGTACGTAAATTGGATTTCTGGTTGGCTTTTCTATTACTTAATTGACATGATTAATTATTTTGATAAATTTCAATAAATAGCAACAGAAGTACCAATAATAATCTTTAGTATCTTTATTTAGCATGTCTCATTACAGGAATCACAAGAATGTACACATAAAAGCCTGACAGCAGTAACAGCATGAAGCTACACGCAATTGCAATGTTTTAGCTGTTAGACTTTTACTGTAAACCATCAGATCTATAGAACATGTTAAAATGTGCCATTTAACAGGCGAGGACAGCTGAGGTGGATTAAAACGACCCTGTGGTCTTTCAATGTTGGGGAAAGAGGGCTCTGTTTCAAATGTCTGCATCCCAGCACAGCAAATAAAAGACTCTGGTCTTAACCTCAAAGAACGCCAGGCATGCATACAAGACCCAAGCTGGCTGTTTTTTCTCTCCGTCTGCGATACAACACTAAACTCCCGTTCCATTGGATTACCTACAAAACGGAATGAAAAAAAAAGATAAACTTTCTGACTAAAAGATCATCTCCTGCTACTGCGTGGTGTGGTACCCCTCCCGCAGGTCCTACGAATGAAGGGAAACTGATGGTGTCAGACAATATTTTTTCACCCATTCCTCTTTACAGACTCCGAAAACTGAATGTTCTTGGAGCTCCCCCTGGCTGTACGAACACTTTCACAAGACGGCAGTGAAGATGTAATGGTTAGGAGGGAAGAGGTCGTTTAACAATACAAAAAAAAAACTGTGTGGCAGTCTCGCCTTGGTTTATTCTGACTGGCAAAAGATGAGCTGGTGTGTGCAGGGAACTAGCAACTAAAAGAAACTTCGTAAATAATTCGTTGATGAAAACACAAGCTGACGTCGAATAGCTCCCCTTTACCTTTTCTGTATTTAAGATACTCAATGACCGTGTGTTAACAATTGTGGAAAATGTGTTAGAGGTATTAATATTTTCTCTTATGAATGTTTTAATGATTTTTTAATAAAATGATCTTCGCACGAAAGACCAAGACTGGTAATTGGAAGTGTTCTCAGAGCCGGTTGTCTAGTTATATCCGATTTCAATTGAAGATCCTGCAGGTGTCGGTTCTCAGCTTGTAGAACAAATTCCTTGCCGTATTGTGAATCAAGGTAGTGTGCAGTTAAAAAGGCGTTGTTAACAGTTGTTGTAAGCCCCAAGATAGTATCTGTGATGCAGTACAACGGCAACTCTCAATCGTTTAAATCAAATCAAAGGACTAAATGCGGTGAACAGAAAAGAGGCAGAGATCTCGCCATTCTTGGCTGTAAATATTATTTCCCAATCGTATTATTCTAGCTACAAATATTATCCGTGATGACATATTTTCTTCTGAGCTGAAAATACAAAAAGAAGTATTCTTGTTACTATCCAAGCCTCCTTTAGATAATGTAGTTCAGGTAATGATAACGACCCACTATTGAATTATGAGTAAATAATGTCATGTTCATACATGACAGACATGAACACTAGTCCTTCCTAAAGCCAGCATCTTCCTGAAACACTTTGCTGTACTAGAACTATCCACAACTATATCTCGAGTAGAAACATCAATACGGTTACTATGCCGTCGTTTCAGAAAGACCAGGAGATTTGTTCTTTAAGTCTTGAAAAAAAAATCACATACTGTACAAGTCTATCCTATTTCTACAACATTCACAATTAAAGCAAAGTACCAAGCAATGACACCGTTTGGAAAATTGCTTCAGATTGAAGAAAGGCTTAATTGAGAACATAAGACGTAAAGTAAAATGAACGTGCAAAGGTTGATTCCACGCTGAGAAGCAGAAGAAAGACAACATTTTGTCTGTCGAACCTTCTTCAGGTATTCATATTTTGCAGCCAGCTCACGCCGACACAGCCCCCAGTTCAAACTTTTTGAAGCAATTAAATAATTTCCACTTAGATTAATCACTGAGTCCAGCTCCTCCAATTACACAATAATTAACAATTTATTGCCGGTAAAAGTACTTTAACATATGAGCTGCCAGTTGACAAGTCAATGCAGACAGACACAAACACACGAGCAAATCATCAATTTATAATGGTTTTAGTTTTAAACGTTAAGTGCTTTTAATATTCCAAATAAGAACTTGTGATTTTCTGGACATTTTGTTAGCCAAATGGAAAATGAAAAGTTTAAAGTATCACTTTACCGAAGTATTTGTCCCTTAAATGTGACCTTAAGGTTTTGTGCGGCTGCATAATATATTTTTCTCAGAAGCAAATGGTCAGAATAATTCTACCCATACAGTCACTTTAACCCATATAAATTTTTATTGCCTTTAATTTGCTAAACATATGATCAGCTTTAAGAGCGAAAAACAAAACAGGGTAACATCCAGCATGGTTCTATTACGGAGTTATTTTGTTTTTATTTGATTAAATATACCCTAATTCAATCCAAACTAGAATTTGGGTTAATCGTATAATATGAGTTTACCCTGTAATAAAAAACAGATTGGACATGAAAGGGAACATCATATAAATGCATATAATTACATATAGCAAAATATATAATTTGTTTAATTGTGAATTCCAGCCAAGAAAGAAAGATATAATTGCTTGAAAGGAATACTTTCCAATGAAATTATACTGAAACCCTAAGATCAAGCACAATGCACACTTAAAATGAAAGCATAATACGGAGGTCAAATTGAAGGCGAGTGCTGAGCCACATCTGTGCAGTATTATTCAAAGTCCTATGTTAGAACTTTAATCTGTTTCCTTTAATGGCATACTGTAAATATTAAACGATGGATGAGTAAACCTATAACCAAGTGAAATAATAGACATTAATTGCTTTTTTGAAATGCTCGCCTCTATTCTTAAAATTATTAGACAGCTATATTGTTTTGAAACTTATCATGAAAACGAAAAGTTAAATAAGGATAGAAAATATAATTTGAAATAAAAACAACAACAAATGGGACGTTGACAATAAGATACTCCTTAAGCATGTAGATTTAAATATCTTTTTCCGGCGTCGGATTAATTTCAAATGATGTTCTCTTTTAACTGTTCTGTTGTGCATTGTAAGGATAGTAAGCTAAGGTAAAAGTTGAACTGAATACACAGCGGCGTTCTCATCTTAGCGAGTAACACTCACAATAAAGGAACAGTGGTTCTACACTTAATCCGCATACCAGAACCCCTATGGAGAGGAAGCTTGTAAAAACATCATACACAAAAAAGTTAACTATAGAATTCAATAAAATTTTCTGTGCAAAGAAAACAAACATCTGACGAAATGTCAGTATCGAATGTTACGACCCATGTATACTATTTAAAATTTTGCTAAGCAAAAAACAACAACAAACAAATACTTTGTAATGTGATTAGCTTGGTTTCAGGTCTATTCTATGTGAAGCAATGTAATCATCACATACTGTACCTGAAAGTACAAAAACTCCAATGTGTACCCCCCTCTAGCGGCAAGTTCGTGTTTGACTGGATAAAAACGCCTTCATGGTCTATTTTGGGGGAACTTTGGATACAAAAATAACAAAAACCTACTGAAACCAAGTTCACGGGATGATCTTGCGGATGCTCTGACCCTCGGCTTTTCAGATGTCCAAGCCCTAAAACCTCCTCAGTGTAAAATAAAGTTGAGCTTGAATTGGTTTTGGAAGCTAGAAAACAGCAAAACATCAGTGCGAGTTGACGCGGCACGTTATGAACCGCACGCTAAGAGAAACCGCTGTAGAGAAGTGCTTGGTAATATCACACAGTGCACATTCCGCTGAACAATTGAATCCGTTCTTAATCTGGTTTTATGGGCTCGCTATAATTATTTTAGCTATTGGCATGGCCCATGGTCCCCATGAGATCCCCATTTATACAAATATTTTTTATTTGGGGGGGATTTCTATAATACACAATAATACAGGTGGGTAGCTGCGTCAGCATGCGTAGTCTGCAAAAGAACAAGTAATAGGTTTATTCCATGCTGAAAAAAGAAGGAAGAAAACCTAACGTTTTGGCTGTGGAGCCTTCTTTGTAAGCCGTAGAAGGCTCCACATCCGAAACGTTGGGTTTTTATTCTTCTTTTTTCAGCATGGAATAAACCTATTACTTGTTCCCATTCACAGTAATGTACTGTAAGTGATTGTCTTACAATCTGAAACTTGTCTTAAAATCACTAACAGTAGCAAATAGAACACTGATTGTGGACAGGGTGGTGCCGTGACTGCTGTCTCAGAACCTTTGATTCATGGAGCTTGTTTCCGGGCTAAGTCGCAATCTGTGTGGAGTTCGCAAGTTCCTGCGAAAAACATGATCTGGTTTTATCACACCCCCCAGAAACGTACTGGTTTAGGTTGTTTGGTGTCTCTAAATTGCGCTTGTGCGTGTGAGCCCTGCTTTGCGCCCTTTGCTTCTGTGACAGACATCGGATTGAGGTGACGTTTAAAGGGATAAGCAGCTATCTATCGATCGAGGCATGGAATTTATTATTAGTATGATCTAGATCTGCTGCTTATTGTAGTACATATATATTGGTTATGTTGTTGAATTGTATATATCTGAAATACTGTTGTAATCAGTTTATATTAGACTTTGGCCAAACAAAAATTACTCGCCTTTGCTCTTTGTGTTACAATTGTAATTGTGGTTAAATTAAGACCCCCTTTTCAATACTGACAACAAAATTAAAAAAAATATGTCAGGGAATGGTGGCTTTTGTGTCATGTCATTTCGACTTTGACATCTACAGTTGTTAGAATTAATGACTGTGTTTTAAATCTCTTTTTGCGATTGTATGAAAGACTGTGATATGTGCTCTGTAGTTTTAACGGGCAGTATGGTTAACAGTTTTGGTTGAAGTTCTATTTTTTTTCGCTGTGATGCGGTTAGCCAGTTAATAAACACTCAGTGTTTATTTCCAATTACAATGTGTAAAAAAAAAAATACAGCAATATTTTGGCTGACGACCGGACAGTTTAACGAAATCTATTGTTTCTTAAGGGCATATGATAAATAAAATAAACGCACAGAAGAACTTTTACATAAAACATCACGTACTTTTCTGTGGAGAATACAGACACGTCTAAGAACCGGGATTTTGGAGGTAAAAAAATAATAAAAGCTTCTCATGTTTATACAGTAGCATAAATAAGACAAAGAAATGCCACCAAATTACCTTTTTTTATTTTTAAGAATAAAAAATACGCACACGGATCTTAACAATAGCCGGATTTCTGTGAATCAAATCTCAGCATATTTTCCTGCTTCCATCTGATGTATAATAAACACTGGTGACCCCACTCTCCATTTCAATAGGTTTGGGGTGATGTGTACACCGTACAACTGGAAACGGTTGTGCTTAAATCTAAAACATTCTCAAGAACGTCAGGAATTCAATTGTGTGAAATCATTGGGAAACTCGCAACCCCAACATGACTCTAATGAGCTGGGCTCATTCTGATGCAGGGATTTGTATGCATTAAGTTAAGACGTAAAGCATTTCATATATATGCTTTTAAAAATAAAATCATATAGTGTCTGTCTTAGAATGTAAAGGCTCATGCAATTGTTAACATTTAAGCCCCCGGAATTGATGTCCAAGGATTTTGTAAGGCTCTAATATTTGTTTTGCATTACTGTATAAATAAATAACTCAATGACAAGAACTCAAAGTTGATTTTTGTAGGTTTAAATTGTATTGAATACCCGCAACAAAGAACACCAGTTGGCGAAAGAGAATGCATGGGAGAGAGGAAGAGATAAGGTCAATACAGCAAGGTAGGTGAAAGTTCAGCAGAACGGCAGTGGAGAAAAATAAAGGGTTTATTATTTTGTCGAAAAAAGACATGCATGCTTAAGAGACGTACTTTTATTAGACGTCGTCTTTAAAATTAATTGTAATTTCAGTCGGAAAAATACTATGCTCACTTAATCTTCATACAATTTGCCGAATTACCTGCTATCAGCTTAAATCTATCCTGCACATTCTGTGTTAGAACGTATTTTTTCTTCTAAATCAACCAATTTAAAAGGTGCACACTACTGAATGCCGACCAAAAAGAATTGGGGGACACTGAATTTTGAGTTGTGTACATGTACATATACATATATACTAATTTTCATACAGTACTCAAAGGTCAGCCATGTTTTTTAAGATAAGCCATGAATAATGATGAATGCAACCTGTATTAAACCTTACTGTTTTACATTTTTCCACTTTCACCTACTGGGAAAATATGAACTAATTACAGGGAGCTGAATAAGTTAATTATTAAAACAGAAATTCAGAAGCAGGAGAATAGACATGTAATTCCACATACTTTCTCAAGTATGTTTGTTTGGTGTTACAGTAACTTGGGAGAATCATATGAGTCAGTAGAACTGCTGGTCCCTTCTCACATCTTAACAGAATAAAGAATGCCAGTAAAAAAATCACACAATATTTTAAATGTTTTCTGATTTATGAACCAACTTAATGCAAAAAAGATCAACTAATAAAAACCTCTTAGCATGTGTTAGAATACAACCCAAATTCCATCAAATATCAATTCTTAGCAGGAAGCATACATATCAAAGAACTCAATAATTTCCTGTTAGTGTGACAGTTTTTTTAAACTGCCTCTGATTCACTACCATATAAATTATTCTTAATAACTTACCACAGTAATACATTTAATGAAGGAAAGAAATGTTCCATCAGTGTAAATAATGTTTTCACTTCACAGTCTACAAACTCTTAATGAAGAACAAAGATCCAATGGACTTGGACTTAATTAGAGATAAATGTAGTACATAAAATGCAAACAGTGGAATTTTCATACTCCTTAATCAAGATGTGTCCTGATATCTTACCTTACCAGCATTTTGTTTCTTTCATGGCCACACCATCCAATGCTAGGAATTCTTGGCTGTGTGCTTTCTTATCTCTGCAGCACTTGAAGAGATCCTGTATGCAGGACTATTGTTCACACAGTTCTTCACTGATTGTCAACTGCCCTGTCTAGTCACACACCTGCTCCAATTGTCACACTACAAAGAACAAAAAGAAATCTAAACGTCCTGCCAACAAAACAGAAACTCTGGTGTTTAAAACAAAGTTGGAAATTGTTTAGATTTTACCTATGTAAGTTTTTAACAGTGTAATTTATTAGGGCTTTACTGACAGTTTTGTTTTGCTTTAATGCTTTTAGTTGATATCTTTCTGGGTACAATTATCAGTACTTTGTATTCCTAGAATATTCTAACATTTGCCAATTTCTTATAAATATGTTAATGTACCAAAACAGGACATTCTTTCCACCAAGTGATTTTAGATGAGGTTACCACACCATGTGAAGGGCTTTTTGTTTTTTCTTCTGAGGTTTGTGGTAACATTACAGTATGCCTAAAAATGTAGTGCAGTTCACATAATTCAGTGTACAATCCCATAGGAATAACAAATGGGAAAGATACAATCATTATGCAGCATGACACTCTAAATGTTCCCAGTCTTAATTAATGTATTGGTGTTAATAAGTTGCTCCTGATTTTTTTTTTATTCCTGATGTTTTTCAAAAGCAGCGGAAATAACGACAACATTGCGATATACTGTAGTCATGCTCATCTCTAAAAGACCTCCACATAATCAAAATCAACCCATTCCACGGGTGTTCGGATGCAATATGGTAATAGTTTCAGCCTTGTCTTATGCATGCCCTTCACGGCTCAGGCATCATATAAAAATACTAGAATTAAAGTATATTTTATGCTTCGTAAATCAAGAGATAGCAATGCATTATTTTTATTTGGCACATCACATTTTTAAAATTAAATTAGGTAATACGCCTTAATCGTCCGAGGAATTTTTGCACCTCCTAATGAGGTATCATTATGTCAACTAAAAGAGGGATGACACAAATTATTTTCATTTTTCCCAAAGCAAATGTTCAATCTCTAGCCAATAAAAGATTGGATTTAGACAAGCAAAAAATAACTTGTATGTTTTATGTCACAATGAGAAAAAAAGTGATTTTTTTCTTAAAATGGCGACCAGCTGAAAGAATAAGATGAGATATTCTGCCTCTATTTCAAAGAATTAGTTAGGTTTTGCATTTTTCCATAGGATGTAGGGAGGGTATAATTTAATGTAATCTATTCCCGACGCATTCATGCCACGTAATCTACAATGACAGGGCATTATGATACTGACTGCTTTGGCGATGACATTTCTCTTTAGACACCGGGCTTAAAAGCGTAGCTTACAGTACTTCAAGTCACAGGTGAGATGAGTTTACGGGTCTCGACTTTGCTTCTTGTCCACTTCTTTGACCCAGCGTAGGATTTCGATCCGGTTTCCGCCTGGCGGACACAGGCTGCTCACGAGACTGGCCACCTGTTGACTGCCGAAGTCCGTGGAGAAATCTGAACTTCATGTGGCTGTGATGCATGTAAATTGAGGGCATGCTTCTACTCCCATTTTCCACGGCTATGTGTACCTATATTAAAAAAAAACTGTGCCAGTGTCTTATTGCTTATAATGCTAAAAATAACACATTTATTGCATATAATTCCCCATACTCCTATCTTTCTGTTGTTCTGTTCAACCCGCTAAGAATGACAAAATTCTTATGTAATTTTAGTATCTAAGACAGAGGTCTGGGTCAATAAATTATGTTACGAATAGACGAAAGAATCATCGTCTCTAATCAAACTTTGATGTGGTTGTTTAGGACATAAGCAATACAAATTTAATTATTTTCTTAACACAATTGATATTTCATTCATCAGTAAGGCTGTTTTCTAAACAACACCATACTATCTTACGAATCTATAATTATTGATCGAGGTCAATTTACCTTAAGCACTAAACGAATCGTGACACTTTTAATCAACTATAATCTTCCAGAAATAAAACTATAAATTCTCATTTAAGAATGAAATACAAAATAAAATATAAATTTAAAGCTATGAAAACAATATTGTCAATTTTGGTATAACTAGCCTATGCTGCCGCCAACTGAAGTTATTCTTAAAATATCACAGTATTCGAAATAGAGAAAAATCGTCATTAGGCTACATAACGTACGAAACACAAACTGGTCTGACATATCTAAAATATAGCCTGTAATGAACTAATGGAGTGTGATAAAATAATTACCTGTCCTGTATTGGACTCAATGGAGTACAGTCTTTCTCACAGTCGATGTATCTATATTAATGATAGTATATCAGTGTTCATACATTTTACGTGTTTACGTCATTGTATTGTAATGTGTCAATAGGTGAAAAAAAGGGATTGGGGTGTACGTTATTTACTGTTTCGTTTAGAAATTCAGATAACGTCGTTTTGCAAAATAATATCCTCCAGCCACCATTTATAGTACGTTATTGCTTATTTCCTAACTTGGAAACTAGGGCATAGGTTACCTCCTGTAGGTATAGCGTTGTACATAAAACAATACGTATATATTTGGGTGTGCGATTTATATGGAGTGGACGTAAATTACTTCATGCTGCAACACTGTAGCTACTGCAAGGCAAATAGGCATTTAATACGAGAAACATTTGCTGACGAGATAGATTATTATTTTTCGGAATGCAACACAGATTCCTAGCGTGTTAATTAAAGTCTGGGAAATAGATACTGTGGTAAAGCTTCTCGGGGAAAAGCGCACGAATGTACGCTGATGATTCACGGCCGATGATTGGTTGACTCTTGATTTATTTAGGGTGCCAACACAGGCTTTCAATCTATGTACTGCCCACTTTCTACAGATGACCACTGGCTTAAGGAGAATTCCTTTCCCCCAGAACCTGATGCAGCGGCCCAAACTCTCTGGGCCCAAAACAAGAAAAACGTGACATCGTCACTTCCATCGCTCGCTCCAGAATAAAGATCAACCTTTTCGTTTTCCAAACCATTTAGAGATAAGTTGATCATGCTAATTTTCTGCATGTCGTTGTTTATTTCCGCTAGTTTGTTTGATTATTGGTTTCTTCGTTTTTAAGCGATGGGAATAAACACTTAAAGCGGTTTGGAAACGAGCAGTAACAAAAATATATGTATTTATCGTTTAAAGAATTCACCACTGAAGCATTAAGAGCAGTAATTAATTTCTAAAGTGATAACGAGGCAAAAAAGAAAAGAAAATTGTTTTAGAAAGCAGGCTGAGGTAATACTGCGTCATCTTTTTGCATAACCTGTTAGAAATTTTTTATTTTATATAAATCCAAGATTAACGGATTAGGGGGACCGCTGTGTGATTCTGGTCAAAATAGTCACTGATAAAGACAGAATATATGCTCCTCCGTATTAGTTCTACTCTGAAATAGGTTTTATTTTAAAAGTATTTGTTCATTTTCTTTTCTAAAAAAAACTCAATTGTAATATAATTTGTGGTATTGTAGACCATGATTTATACGTTCTCAAATTACGTTGTCGCTGTGTAGGACAGCTATACATCTCAACGTCATTGCACTGATTACACGCGTCATTTATTTCTCGATATTCGAGTTTAGCTTGTTGTTGTAAGCATCTATCGCAAAAAGTAACGTGAAAACAAATGTCCTAACACACGAGTGCTTTTGTTCAGTGTTTGTAATTGGGCTTTTGAAATACCCTTATCCCTTTTCGTGATTATTTACAAAACATCCATTTTAGGAAGCGGCGAATGCGCGATTCTATTTGCCGTCTAATCTGCTCTGTATGAAGATGTTAGAAGGATACCCCGAAATAACGGTGAAAGGTCATAGTTAATAAACCGAGTGTTATTTGAAGAGGGAGACGCTGAAGGAATGTAAAACGTGAACTGGAAATTATGTGTTCTTCTAAAACAGTTTCCTCCTGTTCTTCAATATTTTTTCTTTTTTTTTCTGAAAGGAAGTGGTTTGCTCGAAACGAGAGTGAACTGTTCAGCATATGGAAAAGCCAGAGAGCGGTTTTTGGTTTTGCACGCCGGTCATTTGTCAAATCACATACAACGGGGTCATTACAGGCAATAGCCGGGGAACGAAATAATTCAAATAGTTTATAACGATGATTAAATTATAATCCTGTATATATATATAATATTATATTATTATGCATAGAAGTTTGAACCTTGTTTGTCTGATTGTTTTGAAATAATAGAAAGCTACAAACCCAACACCGTATTTGTGTGACTGCGCAGTTATCTAAAGAAAAGACTAAAATTGCAGAGAAAGAAAAAAAAACACTTTCCTACAAAACAGTATGAAGACCTTTGTTGTAGAACAGCAAATACTTATCTGTTTAAAACAATATGACAAACAGGAACTCGTGGAAACCTAGGGGTCTGCTAATTGGCAGATGGGCTTTATACTGACGAACAGTAGGCTATTAATCTACAACTGAGTTGTAACACAGTTTTGCGTTTCCAAGAAACATGAATACAATACCATCTGTGGTACACGGCTGTGTACTGGTAAAGTTCAAGCTTATGAATTTCACATTTTTTTCAGTAAATATGGTTAAGGGAAGGAGTCGATCCCTTTCTTATTAACATCATCGTATAACGTAGGGTAATGGCCGTTTTATTCTGCAAGAGTTCTTTATCATTTGAGCATCCGTAAAGATCAAGATCTTTTAATATCATATAATCGAAAGCTAGGGATAGGATACAGTATTTATCATTTTAGTTAAACGCAGCATTTTACTCAAAACTGGAGTACATTTTCTTTACTAAGATGCTTGAAATGGCCCAGAAGAAACAGTTTTCCTAACAAAGTAAAAAGCGTAGTAATATTCGCAGTTTACAACTTTTTCTTCGCCATTTGCAAACATACATTTTAAATGTCGACAATAATTCACTAAACATCTCTAGCTGAACGGCCATGTGTTGGTTCGTTTTAATTCTTAGCTGAAAAAAACTTAAAACAATCCTTATGTAAACTCTATATTAAAATGTCTAGAACGAATATAACACGAAGACATCAAAGAACAAATAAAAACCATAACAGAATAACACTTCTATCCATAACAATGGAATGACACCACAGTTCTATTGCATTGGCCAACTAAATCGAAAACGTAACAACAATGAAAGGACTAAATAAAGAAAGAGCAAATGTTGAACTCCTCCTGCAGAAGTGCGCCGAGTTGAATACACTGTACCTGCTTTTTAAAAAAGTGAAATCAGATGGCCGTATCGTAACCTTCGATTGTAACCGGAGCGGCTGAAGAGCGCTGGGAATCATCTGAGTTCAGAAAGCTAGAAATCTATTTAAATTCAGGTTATTGTCTTCGTTCTATCTGAACAAAGGAAAACGATATAACAATATGCTGTCACTATAATCTTCAGTTCTAATGATTACAAACCTGCATGATTCCTCAGAGACATAGCATTCATAATGTGATTCAACACGCACTCCAAAACCTTCACCAGATGCATTCAAAAGAATATTGTGATGATTTTTTGTTTTGTTTTTGGAAGCCAGAACTACAGATTAGTTTCCTCAAATACCACTAAAGCTCTCTTCACTATTTTCTTTAAATTGGCTTTTACTGATACAACCATCACCACCACTATTATTATTATTATTATTATTATTATTATTATTATTATTATTATTATTATTATTATTATTATTATTATTATTGCTAGTAGCCTGAAGGGGGTGGAGAAAGAAGAGCAAGAGGCCTATAGCTGTAGTAAATAAATAACTAGACCTGTATTTGCACTGTACAGATAAGAAACAATTACACTCATGTCCACGTGATTTTTCCTCTAAATCGTGTTGCGCCTATCTCTCGATTGGTTTTATAAAAAAGTTGTAATCAATTAATTCTGGTTTTGGAGTACTGTTACAATATGACAAGTGTACGGATATACAGTAGGCAACGCGTATGACTGCTTGGGGCCTAAAATTACAAACACTTGTCGCTATAAGTGACAGTGTACTGTACTCGTGCGCCGTTTTCGGATGAGCTTCCCTTTAATTACATAATCGAAACAAAAGAGTTAAGAAATGAAGGTCTATTGTAAACGTATCACTCATCATCCTGTTTCTCTTTCTAAGTGTTTAAGCCCCTCGAGACTCTCAGATGCAGCTACCAGAGCACGGCAGACGTAATGCATGGAATTCAACAAACACATTTGTTGATAATTTAGACAACTGCAAAATAATTAATGTTGGAAAACAAATTATTTCTTATTATCAGCCTTTCCTTATTAATGCGATTACCGAAACCCTGATTTAATCATTTGTAATGAGGCATTTGCTAAAACAACAACATGATACACCTTACTGAAAAAACGAAACTCTAAAGATTTATAAATGCTGAAATATTGTTCAAAATGTACTGATGTCTTTATAGGCAGTATCAGTTCTGGCTTAGCTACCCCAAAATATCAGGAAAGTGTTTTATGTACCCAGATCACCAAAAACCTTTGATGTTCTATTGACCTTGTGTCTACGTTAAAGCAACAGGTATCTGAACGAACACTTTTTCATTTAATGTGAAAACGGATTCTTGCATAACTGATAAAAAAAGCAATATGAGCTTAGTACGACCATTGCTTTTCATTTGTAATAAATTATTTAAAGTACAGAACAAAAGTTGAGAAAGATCCTGAAATACATACTATCCAGTCTTTGGAGAGAAAAGATAATTATATAAGGTTAGTATTTTGAATTTATTGAGTTGTCTATGACAAATTCAGGTTTCACAGGAATTAGATTATATTTGCAGTGGTAAATAAGCAGTGATATGTCATTAGTAAACTAATAATTAGATCTATAATATAACAAATTGGGATCTTTTTGTACGCAGGTCCGTGTTTTCTACTTCACTGAAAGACGGTATCCTCGAAACATACTAAATATTACCCAATGAGTATCGGACTGAAACTAATAAACAATCCAACATTTTGTTTCTTATTATATGGGATTTGTATTATCCTTTAAAATGATCCTTCATCTCCTTAGGAAATTCAAACCTTCATTTATAGCAAAGACTTGATTTCTTCTGGTTAAAATTCTGTTTTCAGAACTGTAGAGCGTCATGAATCATCTTTGCCAAGTTTTATTTGCATACCTATTCCCATAAATATATATATAAATAAATCCATTATCATAACAATGTTCTATTTACTTTTGGCCTTTGGAATAGCTATGACAGCATTCTGAATGTAATGAGAAGTCTAGGGAAAATTCGGTGAAAGTAGGCACTAAGATATTTGAAGTGTTAAACAAGTATTGCTGTGTCGAACAGAAAAAAAAAACGTGCCCGGAATAAGAAATAATACAAAAAACAGCTAAGTATACTAGTCTCCTAACAGTCATTATATTAATGCTAACGCGAGGGATTATCTTTCTTTAACATATATACAATATAGAAGGCTTAGAAATAAAAAATAGATATTTGAATAACCATCCTCTGTAAACACGAGTAGTTGCATTGGAAGCTATCAATATATAATTACAAAATATTAATATGGTAGCGAATTAAGGACCTATGAGACCGCTACTGTCCTGCATCAAAATCTTTAGCCGTACAATTTTAAGATAAATATATATAAAAATTAAGATGCTCAATGATAATTCCCTTTCACAAATTAACAGAAAAAGGGTGTTCACTATTGAAAAGTAAAAATCCTATTTTTGTTCAAGAGAATTTGTTTTTTCAGATTTCAATGGTCTAAACCTATGTGGTGTTTTGCTGTCTAAAAATATATTTCTGGGTGCCCCATGTTTCGTTTTCACAACAAAAAGTAAAACAAGGAAATAGATGCGGGGCAATTCGGTTAAGTTTTTAAGTCCATTGCACGGAAGTTTAAACAAAAACATTTAACAACTATGAAAAATTATTGGGTCAATCAATAGGGTTCTAACGCTTATTTCACGTTACCCTCGCATTCACTTGTTAATTAAAGGCCTATGCCTTATTTTTACATAATATTAACACCTCAAATGAAGAAACTGAGAAACGAACGAAGAGGAAAATTTTGAATAAAATACAGGTTTATTAAGTAATTCACAAAACTAAAAAAGTGCTAGTTTAACATGGTCCCAACATGAATGAGACAAAGTTTTAAGTTTACAAAATAAGAAAGAGTTCAAAACTGGCCCTGAATGATGCATAATAGTTAGGATTGCAAATTGTTAAACGCTTTCTAAATCAGATAATATCTCTTTGGTCTAACAATGTACACATTAACCCATAACTTTCTGTATGTCTTGTAGTTCACCATACGTTCTGTTATTCGGAATAAACATAACTTGCTAACCTGGCGAACACTTCTGCATGTAACACATTTATGACGTGGAAACGCCACACGGGCGTACAACTGTGTCATTTCAATTCTTAATGTTTGTTGTTTTACAAGAGCACATAGTTCAACTTCTTACAGCACAGTAAACGTACAGAATCTGAATCCGACGTTCTTACACACATTATATTTAAATAGTATTTGTAATCTCAATTCCCTTTTAAGGGAAGTGGTCGCATTGTACAGATGTACCATACAAAAAACACATTAATCTTCTTTTCCCCCAAGTCTACCACTGGGGAAAAAAATGACCCCCAGAAGCTTTCTCTCTGTCAGCTTTAAGGACATAATGTCTCATCACTTACACAATACGTTCAATCATAGATGACACAGGGTTCCCTCAAGAAACTTTGGCACGGAACAGATTGTGACAGAATCCATGATCATTTCAAAATACTTTCGCTTGCATTTAATAGTGGGTAAAAAGTCCTGTTTCCATGCGGACCGTCGGCTCAAATGTCTATTCTTGTATGCAATGCGGAGTGTTTGCTCTCGTGATCCCAATACGAACAGTGCATCATAGAAAGCTCTGCAGGCTGACGGGAGCAGGCGAACTGAAGGCCGGCTCCGTTTGCCGAAGAAGCCGGGGGAGGCGCTGGAGTCGGCGGACTCAGCTGTTGCGGGTGGTGAGCGTGCGGATGGTGATGATGGCTCATCCCGTTGTACGAATTTACCATGCTGGGTAAAGCCATGCTTTGGACCCGGGAGTAAGGATTATAAGAGGACGGCGCCGATAGTCCTTTCACATTGACAGGGCTCACGTTGCCACTGGCCATCTGGCACGAACTGTAAGGCATGGGAGTGGGAGGCTGCCCAAGCGACCATGAGTTGTTCATAAAACTGGACTGCAAGTACTTCGGTGGGGAGAGATAACCATATCCATCTCCGAACAGTGATTTTCCAGGTTGAAAATGTGTCGGAGGGGGTCTGAAAGGCCTCTTCATCCTCCTTCTCCTCCTGTAGTTACCCTTTTCGAACATGTCTTCACAAGCGGGGTCCAGAGTCCAGTAATTCCCTTTCCTCTCGCCCCCTCCCTCCCTGGGCACTTTTATGAAGCACTCGTTGAGGCTCAGGTTGTGGCGAATACTGTTCTGCCAGCCCTTCTTGTTCTTTTCGTAGAAAGGGAACTTGCTGATGATGTACTGGTAGATGCCGGATAAAGTGAGCCTCTTCTCTGAGCTTTCTCGGATAGCCATGGCAATAAGAGCCACGTACGAATAAGGGGGTTTCTGAGACGGGTCTGCCTTCTCCGAACTCTTATCCTGGATCGGTTCGTCTTTGGGTCGTTCCTTCTCCTTGGCCGTGTTGGTGTCATGAACCATCAAAGCCATTGCGTCATCTTCTTGGTTTTGATAAGTGGCCATCATTACGCACAGAAAAACAAAAACAAACCAAGAGTAATTGGAATAATAATAATAACAACAACAAGAATAACAATACAAATAGTATTCTCCAGCCACAAGTTCTTTTTCAACGCCGTACCAGAATCTTGCGTTAAGTGCAGGGCCCGAGGAATTGATTTAGTACCACAATTACTGTTCTAGTGAAGCAATAACTCCTTTCCCTGAAGCTCAGCTTCTTATGAGATTGCTCCTATTACAGGCACAGCCCAGGTTGTGATTAGGTTCCTCTTTAAGTCCAGCCTTTTCTTCCTTCCAGAAGCAGAATGGCACCTCGTCTGGGGTTTCTCATATATCCTGCGATGATGTACTTCTCTCTGATTTGTGTGCTGAATGTGTTCCGCCTCCGTCTCTCTCTAGGTCCCCCCCCTACAAGAGCAACAGAGTTTCCTCATCGCGTCTGTTTGAAATTAGAAATCCATTTTCATAATCGCGCCGTAAAACACAAACTGGGAGTCCTTGACACAAACCGTTCAGTTAATCGTCTTTAGACGCCTATTCCGAGGGCTTCTTAAAATAGCAGTTTAGGACAATGGAACAGGTCCCGCTTAAAGTGAACCAGCAACCATAATTACAGAGTAATACATCCAAAGATAACAGAATAAAATACATTATCAGAAATGTCTATTGGTCTACATGCTCCCCTCTTTTCGCGAGGTTGGGAATACTTTCGCATTGTTTTTTCACAGTTAGGTATGGATTTTGAATAAGGTTGCAATTCAAATAATTTTGAATAATGGTTGTAAATGAAAAAGACCTTATTGTTATTGATTTGCATGCAGTACGGGAGGAGACGGCTTATTTAGATGAAAATGTGACCCTTCTTTTTTCCAAGCTCAGCAAAATACGTGACTTCCTGTAAAACAAAACACGCTTTTCACTGCCACGACTGTAATCATCATTACATTTCTTATTCCTGTTGTTTGCACCCCTCTTTGAGACAGAGTGTTTGTTTCATGTTAAAACCAGTATTTTACTTCTTTCTGAACGTGTCGGGATCGTAGGCTAGGTTATAAGCGCGGTTAGAGCGAGACATTTCCCGCGACTCGAATCTCTTTTTTTTTTAGAGACAAATTATTTGCCGCAGATCTGACATGGTATGTATTTCTCTGGCCACCCATGCTGGCCCTGCCGGCCTTTGCTGGAAGACATTTCCGTACCCAGAGACCGTGCAGGTGTAACAGCATTGTTCCGTGTGTCATCGCCTCCTCCGCACTCCACATCCATCATGTCTGAGCACAGCCAAGGAAAGCGCGCGGTGCTGCCACAAGGAAATAACTGAGTCCCGCGAACAGCTCGGGGAAGATCTGATTGCTTCAGGTAGTCCGAGACCAGTAAGTTGAAATGCCGGGAAATAAAACTGGATAGAAAGAATCTGGATATTCTCTCTGTCGTTGTTTATTCCTCTTCAGACCGCGGTTTTTAGGTGTAGATTGTGTTCTTCGGCAATTTCGAGAGGAGCAAAAAACGAGGTACCATTAAGTGTTGGAACATATTTCTGGATTGTAATTTAGAACCGGAACACCGATGAATGCTAACGTAGATGTCAAATTTCTGTTGTTTAACGCAAGATCTCATAAACGTTAACACGAGAGAGAAATGACGTAGGTAGACATCCAATTGCCTCATTAATGTCGGAACATTTTTATTCTTCGAATAAAATCTAAAAAATGCAAGCCTTTTTAAAAACGGTTTTGTATTTAAATGACATATTTTTTGCTTGCTCCGTTAAACATAATGTGATTCACAAACGTTTAAATAAAAGGTTCGTGACCACTGCTACGTGTTCTACATTCTCTGACAATATTGGCCTTAAACAAAAGGGAGGGTGGAAGGTCAAAGAGAATTTAAAAGGAAAAAAAATATTATATTTTACTAAAAAAATCGAGGAATCGGTGGAAATGGGAATCATCCAGTGCATGAAAAATATTTGAAAATAAAATCTTGTTCTTATTTTTATCGGATAAACCTTTCCTGCTTGTTTATCTCGTGGAGAAGCTAAACTAAAGATTTCGGTGAAACTTGGAAGGCTACATTCCTGTCCAAATACACAGCGCTCTGACAGAACATGGTAATTGGGAACGTGCTTGTCTTTACTTTTTGCCAGGCTTCTTCGTTCCTTGTAAAGTGGAGGTTTCAGAGAAGTTTGTTTTGTGTTTTTACCTATGTGTGCTCATGCGCTCAAACGTGTCCTTCAGTTTAGAAGACAAAAAGATGGAACTACACAATTCAGGAAATAAAAACAACTTAAAAATGAACGATGATCCCCACCCCCCAAAAGCTGACTACAAAACCGGCATGTTAATATAAGCTAGTTAAGTCACTTATCTTTGCATGCTAACAACATACATTATTCAGATTAGCCACGCTTACTTTATACTGCAGCAGGCGTGTGAAGACTGGAAACGGAAATTAAAACACACGAACAATGACATTACACGAGGAAACATTATCTTAGACAAGAATGAATACTTAACAGAAAAATGATAACAAAACAAAGCTTTCAGCGCAATGGATAACTTGGGCCAGCCGAGTGTGAAATGGTTTTTAAAATATCTCGTACCACAGGTACACATCTCCATATATATCCACATAAACGCACACTAACTGTTGTAATAAATTCTACTACTTTGTTTTAAATGTATTAAGCCGAATGCAAATAATTTAATACTCCGCACAATATGTTTAGTTAAATAACTTTTTAGTTAATAATCTAGATTTTCTCAGATTCACGTAATTTTACGTTACGCCCGAGTGTTCATACGTAAACATTTTTGCTACAATTTAAGCGGGGACCAAGGAAATAGATACAAAAATCAGTCGTATTTTCCGTCACAGTATGCAGTTACCCATGATAACAGACTTCACAGCTAATGCATTCCTAAAGCAAATCTATTTAGTTTTTAAAATGCAATTACGTTTTAGATATATGTATATTTCAGTAAATGTGATGTTCTTTAAATGTCCTTTGAAAATGACCTCAAAAGGAAGAATAACACTTCCATTATCGTTTTATATATTGATATATATGAATATTAAATCAAGATATGACTCACACTGAAAGCTATTCTTTCAATGGAAGGCAGAAATTGCAAAGAAAGCATCTGTTACCTTTTAAACATGAACGTCCTGCGCCCTGCAGACCGGCTCACCTGGCCGGTCAGCTGCACGGGATTGAGAGGACGCGAATCACAACCATGTAAATAAACATGTTAAGAAACTGTAAACACACGGAGCGCAAGTGTGAAACCCCAGCTAGTGCTGTCGTTGCAAGACAAAGGAATGTTAATTGCTCTCTGTTTGTTTTTCTAATAGCATCAGTAAACATCTCGAAGATGGGCAAAGATTAGCCATTGATGTGTTAAAGTGACCAGAAATACACACAAGTCAGTGTAAAGAATAAATTCTCGCATAGGCCCAACTTTATTTTTCCAGGCTAGAAATTAAATGCACTCCTATTTATAATTTTAAGACATCTGTGTATGCATCCAAATACTGTACTTAATTTTGTATAACAGAGACAACCAGATATGGAAGAACATCCATTTAGAAGATACAGGTAATGCTTAAAATGTTATTAATGTTTTTTACTTAAAAAAGTACTGAAGTGATATGCTTTCTTTTAGAGCAGTTAGGGGATTTATCTTGTAGTGTTATGACAAATTTTAATGAAGCACTCAACGTCTTGTATAACAGTAGCCAAACCGGTACCACGAGAACCCCAAACATTTATCAGCAACGTCTTAAAAAATAAAACGAATCGTACCTGAAACAGAATTTGTCTATCCGCACGATAATTCCTCTTCCCTGCTAAAGAAATAACCGAATGTGTTTTGAAATGTTAAAACTAAGTACTCTTACGTCATAGTGAAATACAACACATTCAGACACAGCGACCTTCTAATTATTCTTTATAGCACCACGGGGAAATAGCTGATTTTAACATTTTCTTGATAAGTTATGGTAAGGTGCCTCACAGTGAAAGCGCCAGGACTAAGCTGCTGAAATGTCCGTAGGTACCACTATCAAAAGTGACCTTGATTTATTTCTACAGAAACCCTTGAGGTCCCGCGGCTGATGTCAATGATATTAAAGGAATGATTCTTCGCGTAACGGTGTTGTTTCAAACTCTGCTAGTTTATGCAATATATCATATATTATATGTTTTTAGGGTAATACAATTTCCTTAAAATAATATTGACTAATATGAATGATATTCATTCGATCCTGACTAAAACAGTGAAAACAACACAACACGTTCATTCATCTGTAACTTTCGTTAGGGTAGAAGTAAAAGTCGGCGGAATAACCAATCTTGTCCAGACCAAACGAAAACGTCAGCAATCGAAGCAATCTTTTTCATGAATTATACCCCGTTAATTGCACGGATTAAACTACAGTAACGAAGGGTCTTTGCACCTCGTATTTCCTCAGATATAACATTTTCAGTTGTGTTAAAAATATTTTCTAAGGGTATAGAATGTTGACAAGAACCAAATCTGCTCGAGACATTAAAAGCTTGACATTATACCCAACTAATGAACTACTACTGCTGCTGCTGCTACTATCCTTGTTATCGTTGTCCTGTCTACAACACGTACTGTATCTGTTTAAATAATCTAATCACTATTGGCACTTGAACATGAGGGCATTCAGAACAGAGTTAAAACATTTAAATTCCTCTTCTATAAACTTCCTGTACCCTGTATAAAACGTGGATGTTTGTTCTTCCACTACTGACGAAAACACACAAGGGGATGGAGTACAAACGAATCTAAGCTCAGAAATCCATTTTAATTTGAAATTAAGCGATAGCAAACTCGCAAAAATGCTACCACTACAATTAATTGAGAAGAAAGGTAGAAAACCAGGAGCTTAGTTCTCCTGCCCGATTTATGTACAGTTGGTCTTAAAAGAAGTTAATCTTCCCGATGCTTTTTAGTGAACTTTAGGAATTTTAGATACAAAATACACATTGACGACAACGGAATCGAAGGCCTTATTGAATACTGTTGTTTAAATTAATTAATACATAAAACGTATTTAGGAACGGATTATATTTATACCTACACAAGTCAAAGCTCTGTAAGAGAAGGCCAGTTGTGGTGTGGTTTTAATATAAAGGTATAGCCTTTTCACTACATCACCTAAGGAGTGAGTACGACACACAGCTGTCGCATTCCGACGTTTAGAGGATTACAATTATATTTTAACCAGCTGTACTTCTGTTTGAGACGTTATAGTTTCTCCTAAAAGTCAGAATAAAAAAGGTGTGGTGGCCATATGATTTTGTCGCATGCCTAAGCGAATGTGCCTTAATTTTGCGTTTTGTTATAAAGGGTTGAAGTTAACATGAATTCCCCCCCAAATACCGTCGTGCGGTAATGGGGACCTGCTTACTGCCTCACTAATTCGTATTGACCGAAAAATAACATTTATTAATCATTTATTCAGTTTAATTGACAGGAAAACTATAATTTTCCTTCCACGTATCCATGCAATCACTCCATTGTGCACCCACTTAAAAATGCTCAGATTGTGAAACTATGTTTTTCAACCCTTTAACACGCTTCTTAAGCTCCTTAAACACTCCTAAGGCGTCAAGTTTGGAAGGCTGAAAGCGCCCCCGTGCTGTTTATGTTTGTGGTTGGTAGGAATGAAGGCTTTAAACAATTAGACAACTATTGTCACTTATGTGATCTATAGTTATGGCATAGCAGCGCCTCGAAATTCTTTTTATGATACTACAAGAAAAACAAAACTACATGTCAATCAATCTTCTGACGCATTAGAAGAAATGCATGTGTGTATTTGTATGAATATCCTGGTCATGCTATATGGTTAACACCCTTCTTATGTAAATGCTTACATTATGCACTGGTCATTGTGACAAGGAAATCAGGAAATCAGTTAAAAATCAAGGTTAAGGTTTGGACTGTGAGTTTGGATTGTGGGAGGCTTGTCTCTGTGTTTAGGTAAAATCTCTGGAAGTGCAAAAAACAGTTTGGAATTGATCTCGCTGAATTGTGGAATCATTTGTATTTCACCAGCTTGCCAGCTAGGCTGTCAAAATAGCTCTCTTTCAGAATCAGCGAAAAAAATGGATATACCCACATCCCCCATGTAATGATTCAAAAGCATCTCTTGTTCCCCCAGAACAGAGAACACTGTAAAAATAAACATGATTCCCCCCTTAGTGTTCTGAACAGATAAAGCTGTGTGAATACATAAGGATCCCAAATAGATAAGCCCCATTCTAAGGAAGCTGTGGACACACACCTCAACTGAAGGGGGGCTTCCTCACTTTGTACACCCTGCTTTCCCTGTGACACGGATCATTGTCTAAAATTAAAAAGGACCAAAAGCCCCATTGCATTTAGTGACCCCTCCGGAAGCTGCAGAGTATTTTTGTACAGGGCATGCAGAATGTTTATCTTTCTTATCACAGAAAGGAAACCTATGGGAAGCTGTATGCTGTTCTTTCAACTGCTCCCTTGTCACATAATTATAATACATTACATGAAACAGACCAGGTTTGGACAGAAAACCTGGTCTAATTAGATGACAATAGACCCTTATAAAAAGTATTGGTTTTCCTCTCTGAAGTTTATCAGCGTAATGTGTATTCCTTGGTGTAAAACAATATATGCTGGAACTATTTTGATTAAGAAAACACAATGTGTTTCGGTTGCCCTTTGGTATAAGGTGAATAATTGGAGCATCCTGTCAAAACGATTTCTTTGAGGTTTGAATTGAAGCCAACTCGGAATGCTTCACAGAAGCTGCACTGAATATAAAATCATATAATTGAACTTCTTCGGTTTGTTATGCTACAGCGACTTACTTAGATCAATCCTACTTTTGGTCTATAAAGGCTAATGGCATGAAATTTTGTCAGAATAACAAATGAGCTTGTGAGAAGTTGCCCCCTTTCTTCCTCTCCAGAAGATTAGATTTCTAACAAAATCAAAACACGCCAATTTGTTGAATGTAATTATTTTAGTACTTACCCAACCAAATAAATATCTCTGTCAGCAGACAATCCATAGAAAGCTCCAAGACAAAAAATGTCTGAAAGAGAGATATCTGGTTGCATATTGACATTCACACAATGAAATACACAGAATATGCAACTATAACTATACATACTATACATATTATCAATATTTGCTCTCTAAATGTAAAGACACATATGTTAATAACATGAGAAGTTTTTAAAATAACGTATGGCAAAATATTATTTAATTTTCCTCAGATGCACACAGGATTGTTTTATAAATTCAATGTTTGCATCTCCAGAGGGAAACTGCCTACAAATTGTCAAGCTGAGTTCCTAATACTGTACAGCACAGTAAGGGTAAGGTTCAGTAAATACTAGTGGAAAATAATATTTAGGCAAAGGATAAGTCCTGGCTCATTTGCAAAAAAGCATGTGAATGGTAAAATTAACTTTCAAAGAAGTAAAGGATTTGAATAAGTCTGCAAAACATATCTCATGTCCCATGACCCACATTATTGTGCAGGTGAACACTGTCTCCTCCCATATCCCCTGTCCAGAATGGAGATGAGAAGATGCTAAATTGCTGGCAATTATTCAAAACTTGGATCTCGCTTCCTCCAACCATGTGGGAAGGCCAATTGAGAGAGATTCAATGGCAGTGTTGTGATGTGACCACAGTCCACCAGGGACTGGGGTTAGACCAAACTCATTTCATTTGGGAGCACAGCCAGCTTCTGGCTCAGGTTTCTGGAAATGAAAGACAGGGCTTTCTCTCTGCCACCCAGTCTTCCACAGAATCCCTTTTAGTGAGGGAGACTTTCCACTGTGTGGAACATGCCTCAAGGAACAGCAGAACAGGCAGGGAGAGACTGAAAAAATCAGTCTGTAGAGGCTATGCCTGTGAACACAAGTGCTGGATCCCATTTCTCTGAAATGTTTTTTTTTCTCCCTGCCTTTTCAAAATTGGCAATGCTGTTATACAGTACTTTACATAGATTTTTCTGAAAAGTCATACCTATATATTTATATGAACAGTATGAGTATTCAAATTAAGAACAGCTTCACATTATCCTCAATGCTCCAGTCTTTTGTCGAAAAGCATGGTATACAAGTATGTTAATACACGAGACTTACGCAGCTGGCTTTGATGGTTTGGAATCCATTATTAACAAGTTCAAACTAATTCCTGTATTTGAGCTTAATGGCAAAAGATAATGCTTGAGTTTAAGTCACATCTGAAACGGATACATATTCACAGAAAACCAGGAAGGAAAAAAATAATTTTCTTGTTAAAAGAAATAACTGTTTACCTGGCATGAGATGAAATAGTATTTGTGTTGCAGTATTTTTATCCACACGTGCAGATTCTTTACAAATAAAGATATTAATAGTTTTTTAATAGTATTCTTAAAGCATTGGGTATCATTATAAACAATAAAACACATGAAGGTTAATGGTTTGTTTATTATGGGATGCATTAAAATTATCTTTAAAAAATATAAACTGATTTCTTATATATAAACCAGAGGTTTATTGATAATTTTTTAATTTAAAAATAAGGACTGATCAGAGTACCCACTCATACTGTTTTCAAAAGCAATACAGTTCAATGAATGTTGACAGATTGGTGTCTTACTCTGGCTTTGAAAAAGTCCATTGTGTTGACTTTGTGTTTGTCTTTGAAAATGTTGGATATTCTGAATAAGAGTCAGGTGTTAGGAGGCAGGTGCATATGTGTTCTTGTCTGTTCAAGACTAAAACAAATCAGTTCTTATAGCCCGTCAGTGCAGAACAATACCTATTATAGTACAACATCTAGTGGCTGTAATGTGAAAATAAATATTTTATGAGGAACTCTATCAAAAAGCCTTGTCTAAGTAAATGTCTAAGTATACAGTACCATATACTTGTAATATGCTCTGTATCTATAACTGCTGTTGCTATCAAAGTAGGCTAACAACTCAGTTAAGCAAGACCTGCTGGTTAAAATTTATATTCTCTAGATTGTTGCTACCGTTTTCTGAAAAGCGGAGAAAGGTAAATGGTGTTGTGCTTAAGGTTTCATATTGAAGACAAAGACACGTTTTACGATACATGGACTACATTTGTTCAATGCTAATGGTGCTGAATAACCTTGTAGCATTCATGTAAATTAAATTCAAACTTGTGATTAAATCTTCCTACAAGGATAATGACTTTATCTTTATAATAAAATACTCAAATACTTGTGAACTCTGAATTGTACTATGAACACTCCATCATCTGATAGAGTAAACTGTGAAAACTTTTCATTTACTGTGAAATTTGTTCAATTAGTATTTCTTGTCAAGAAAAAAATAACAAGAAAATTATTTTTGATCTTGGATGTTTTATAGAGCAGGCGTTCTAGTTACATACTGTACATCCGGACTTATCACAATTTTAAAGAATAATATGTTCCATAGGAGTAACCTACTCTGTCCTAATTAACAGGAATGGCCCTCCATGGGATCTATACCTATACCTATTACTAAAGAATGTAAAGTAGTAGCATACCAGACCCTTTCCTAAGTGTGTTAGGAAAGAAGACTGGTGTAAGTAAACCTCAGAAGAGCTTTTGGTGCAGGCTTGGGTAATGGGATTGGGTAATATAGCAATTCAGACAGCCTCAAAGATGAAGGGGCAGTTGTTGGTGTATAAAAATCACCCACAGGAAGCACAGTTCAGGCTGAGAGAAGCTACTGGCCCAAATGACAGATGGCAGACTTCATGTACTCTGAAATGTTCCCATGTCTCCACTGACATCTGTGAACATCTGGCACGATCAATATGGTGACTTGCTGCAGCTGTAATGGATGCTGGAGATGGACCAGCCTATTAATAGGGGCATTTTATAATTATTTGTAGGGCCGCTGTTAGGGGCACACCAGGACATCATTAATTAACAATTACCATTCCACGCCTGACCTGCTATTTAAACCCGTCTCAGTCCACAGCTCTGCGCTCGGTACTGTGCAGTCTCCTCTGTCTCCTGAGCTCGCCTGCTATAGTACCAGTGATCCGCCTAGAAGCGAAATCTCTTAGTGGCTGCTTTGGAGACCGACTCTGCCTAGCCCTTTTGGAATCGTTTGTCTTGTCCATTTTCCTGACCGACCTGCACAGGGTTCTCCTTTTAGTCTCGTAACAGCCGTGTGTGATTACAAGTCTTATTACTGGGAGATGCAACTGAGTGTGTATTATTATTAATCAGATCCAGAGTGGACTGAAAAGGATATGTTCCTTTCGGTTTGTTCACCAGTACTTTCAGAACTCCTCAATCTCTGCAGATGCTCCTTTTTAATATAAACAGAAAGCAAAGCAACAGCAGGGAGAAAAGCCATTCCTTACTTCCAATTTGTTTTAAAAGAAAGTTGTTACACGTTTTACCAAACACTTTCTAGTAGAAAATACACAAAGTCAATATATGTGTGACAGCTTCTAGGAAATAACTTAATGAAATAATTTTGTGTTCTTTAAATTAAAATTGACATTACTTTAGGTATTTGACAATGTCTTTGTTAATAGCCTTTTTTAAGAGTAAAATATTTCCTAATGTTATTTCCTGCTGAATTCTACATTGTTGCCAGTCAAGCCTAAGTTTTGCGATGTAGGCCAGATACTACAGATTTTTCATTTGATACTATTAAAGAATGCAGTCTTCAGCTTTTGGAGTTCAGCCCAAATATTTATCAACTTCACTCTGAGCTCCTTGGCATGCTGAAAACCATGAGCCTCAATGATGTTTTCAAAGTTAGACTCTTGTTTTTTTCACACACCTGTCTTGAAAGAAAAGTTTTTTGATTGGAATATAAAAGACCCATCTCCCAAAGCATTTTGCTTTTAATATTCAGTACTGATAGACTTATCAGTAGTGAAATAATACTAATTCTTCCAAGCTTTCCTAGACCCTAGAATCACCATTATCTTTTGTGCTGTATCTCTCACATGTACTGTATGATGACATAGTGCTTTATGAATGCTTTTGCACCTGCACTGCGTGGTAAAGCATCTGTTTGACCTCTTGTTAACAGCTACTTTCCTTCAGCCAGCAGTCTTATTTACTCAGGGATTCCTGCATGAAGGCAGCTTCTTCTATAACTGAAAAGGGTGAACTGAGACTACAGGCTCTTCGTAAAAAGGTTTAGGGAACTGCAACAGAAGTATCAGAGAGCTTAGTATGGTCATTAACTCTTCAGTACATCTTGGGGATTCAGAAACTGTACTGAATGTAGCAATCATTTAAAGAAGAAGGTAAAGTTTGATGGATATATCAATCTAATGATATATTCTTGGAATCTTAAAAAAAAGTCCTTATTAATTTCCAGAATTTAAGAATAAATATCATATAACAAGCTGTCCGATATGTCATGAGATTTCTGCTTCAAACCGGCACAATTAGATGAACTTCTCTGGATGAGGGTCTATGCAGGAGACAGAAAGTTAGGGGATAGTGTTCTAAAATTATAAAAGATCTGAAGGAACTACTTGACACAAGTGTATTACAGTGTGCTTCTTGCTCCAGCTAATGTGTATCTAATTTGTCAAAGACCACTTTAATTATCAAAGTATATTTGTGCATGAGTGTTTTTAGCCCCAGGAAACAAAAAGAGAAAATGAAAAAAAAAAAGATGATAATACCTAAGAGTTCTTTGACGCAATGAGAACATCAGAGAGACAGCTGTTTATTTAACTTGGATGTTTAATCCTATGGGGTCAGAGAGTGCTGCTTTTCAAGCACGTGATTTAGTGTAACAGCTTTCAAGTGTAACACATTGGTGGAATAATATGAAAGCAACAAAACAGCTATCATGGCACTGAAGGAAACACTTATTCACAAGTTAAGTATAAAGTACAGACCTGGATGAATTTAAGGTAATGGAGTAGTTTTCATGGGTTCTTTCCAGAATTAAATTTAAGAAGTGTTAAATATAGACAGATTGATTCACAGAATTATATATGTGCATTCATCATTTAAACATGCTGTTCCAGCCCCGATGCTGGTGAAAGACGGGGTGATGACAGTACAGCACAGAAGCCAGCTGTCTGTCAGCAAGCAAGGTACAAGAGGAGCAGGTGCAGACCACAGCTCCACAGCCAGCCAGCCTCCTGCCTGACAGCCAGTCACAGGACCACCCGCTCGGGGCGATGGGGAGCTTTACCCACTGTGTCCAATCCACTCGGAGACGTCTCCTGCGCCTGCACATTTTTTTCTAATGCTGGATAATGGTGTCTCGTAATTTGGAACTCTGGTGCCATTTTGATGTGAAACAGCCGGTGTTTACAAAAAGATGCTTTACAGCATGTTTAAAAGGACTTTTGCACTAGCTGATACGATCATGATACTGACAGTGTACTGCGTCTGTGACTTAAAAATCGAAGGCTAATGTCAGGGATTGTTGGAATATTGCAGTTCTGGCACACAGCAAATCAAATTTCATGTGCAGACATGGGTTACAGATGATGAGGATTTTCTTAAATGGCATAATGTGTTTATTTGTATTATATTTCTTAGGCAAGAAAAAAAAGAAAATTGTACAGAAAAATTAAACATTTATGAGACATTATAATGTCTCCATGTCGGTGTTATACACTTTACTGTTATGTTCACACTAGTAAGACACTGCCTTTAAAAACAAAGCAAACTTTAGGAAACAAAATTAGCAAACTAATTTCAATCATGTTACTTTTCAAGCAAACTGAGAAGACTACTGATCAATGCATTGATCAATGTATTCTTATATTTCATTTGCTAGACTATAATATATTTTGGAATTGAATCTATTAAACAATACAACACTGTATTCAAAAGTGAAAAAGGATTTATTTTAAACATAAATTGAGAATACCTAGCTTTCATCCCGATTCTGAACAAGCTCCATTTACACTTAAATGCTGTATGTATCTTCACAATTATTTAACTCAAAGACATATAGTGATTATATTAATATTAATAACAACAATAAGAAGAAGAACATTCCTAGAACTTATATATGGCTTTTCTGGACACTCCAGTCAATGAGCTTTACAGGTCATGGGGACTCCCCTCCACCATCACCAATGTGTAGCCACACCTGGATGATGCGATGGCAGCTACAGTGCGCCAGTACTCTCATTAGCTAATGTGTGGTGTGAATGATGAGGAGATGTGGATGATGATGTGGAGAAAGGAAAAATGATCGAAGAGAAAAAAAATATATTCTGGACCATTCTTTAACAGGAAAATAACAAATTACAGTATCATCTTCTTCTTACGGTTTCAGAAATAGGAATTTAAATGTTGGTGTATATTTGTAGATCAAATTAACTAATAAAAAGCTTTAATTGAAATATTTTAAAACAATTATAACAACTGCAAAGCCACCCTGTCAGAAAGTGTGCTGGCTGGCTTCTTATTGAAAAAATGTTGATGGTTTTATATTACTAAGGCCTCTGGGTCCAGCTGTTTTATTCTTGGGTTTAGGCAGAAACCCAATTATTATCACCTAATTACTGTCGTACAGGGTAGAGGACTCTCAGCGGAGTGGAAAACTCTGAACAATGCACTCGTGATTCATCTAGTGTAATGGGATTGACTCATCCTGCTTTTAGAGTTGATGAAACACAAAATTTGCAATAATTCCTAATTGCTCTGGCAGCTTTTAAAGTCAGGAAAAACTCAAAATTAATGCAGGAACATGGTAAAAACATCTGTAAAAGAAGACACTTTAGTAATCATTAGAAGTTTTTTTTATACCATTGTCTTCTTGTACAAAAACTGTAGAATAGAAACACTGTATTTATTACTTTTGGCAAAGCGAGGCTGCAGCATTAAAATCTCAAATATTTCTCTGTGCTAGTACAGCTGTATATATTATTGTAGGCTCCTATATAACACTATATTATTTTCACTTTCACTATAAATTTAATACTATTTCCTCTATATGTGATGTAGCTTTTTAAACTGATAAACTGATATTTCCTTCTACATGAGCATCTCCATATGAAGGACAGCATATTACATCTTGCCTTTGTAGCTATGTCTGCTGCAATACTCATGGATGTGTGGGGCACGTATTTGTAATACTGGTGCTGGTTTTCTTTTTTGGTTCCTGCCTCATCCTGCGGCAGCAATGTGGGGTGGGCCTTGTTTGCTCTGCTAAAGGAGGAATTTGAACCAGGCTTCTTCTCTGCAAGACGCCTGCCTGTTCCAGGGCTCCAGCAGCACAGCACTGAGCAAACGCTTCCTGTGGTCTCCTGAACCCCCAGGGGAAGGGATTAGGATTAGGGCTCTACACCAGCTCAGCTAATGTCCTGTTTATCTTTTCGATATAGCAGTCTTCCTGGACTGAAAAAAACACTCACACAGAGCTTCAGACATTCGGTTTTCACAAGGCTCAATTTATATGGATGTGAAACTAAATATAGAAAATGTTCTCTAAACAGTATGTGAACATACTGTATGTACCTACAAAATAGAGTCTATACAGAGTGAAACAGACAGAAAGATACTGTACATGAAATACATTCTTTGTATGTATTTCTTATACAGTATCTTTCTGTCTCATGACAACTTTTTGCATGCTCCAATGTAAAATTCTTCAATCCAAGGTAATATTATCATGACTTGGGCAATGCATGAGTGCATAATTTCCCACAAGACACAGTATGGTGTAGCAACTGCTTAAACATACTATAGTACTGCAACAACCTTTGTTTTAGAATCAAACCTAAACGCATAATTTAAATGATAGAAATGTTGGAAACTGAAGATGGTTGTTCATATTTTCCTCCTCTTCCTTTCATACTCAAATACCTCACACTATTTAAAATTAAAATAATTTTCAAACATATTTTTAGATGATTTAAGAATAAGAGTGTTGATTATGAGAGAGGAATATTTCTGTTGCTGATGTGGGCTCTATACTTGGCTGGGCACCCCTTGTCAACACTAAATCTTCCAATGGGTTTATCGCAAACTAGGAAGTGTCTGTGCTCATGAGGTTGATGTTTCGCATGCCTATGAAAAACTCTAAATGATAGATGTTCAGCTCACCACCGTAATTGCATGTGGTAGCGAAGGCAGAATTATTTAGAAATTCTCCTACAAATTTCCTTGAAGGAACTGTTAGACCCACAAAGGAGGCCTTTTTTGAGCTGTCCTTTAAAGTATCTGACCCTGTTCCTTTGCTGTGTAGTTCATCAGAGATCCGAAGGGGAAAGGGTTGTTAGCAGGACTGATGTTACCCTGACAATGGCACCAGCAGGTCACTGCTCCACAGGAGAGCTGCACTGGACTTACCCCCAGAGCCCTGCCACCAAAGAGTTCTGAAGATTGGAAAGGAAAGACCATAGAAAACCATGAATTAAAAGTCCCGGACAAGGCAAAAGCCAATGTGTTCTTAATCAGGGAAAATAAAAACAATGGTTATTAAAATGCCAAGTAATAGCACATTTCAGAATTGCACAAAGACTGCCTGTGCTGGCTGCTTCAGAACCCAACACTTATCAAGTTAAGATTCTACAACCCAGAAAGGCCCATAAGGGCTTGGAAAACACAACAAACAAGCTTGCAGGGACTGTTGTAACAGACAATATGCTTAATGTTTCAATCCAGCAAACGATCAAGTCATTCAAACATTTATTTAGATAAAAAATAAATCAGATGTTGATGTTGGTGTTTCATTTTGATAGAACTCTCTCTCTTTCTCTCTCAAGCAACCTAAACAAATGGAAGGATTAAGAAGATCAACAGAGCAGTAATTAGAGGCAGGTGAAGAGACAGTGTATGTTGACTATGGAAACATTTCAGAGTACTGCAGGCTTTCAGATTCTAACTGGTATTTTCACTCAGCCTCTAATATTTCCTTTGAAGAAAGAATCCAATTTGTGCAGTTTATTTAGCAATTAATTTATAATGAACCACAGATACTAAAGCTCATATATGGAAGTAACGTGGTGTGTTTTTTAAAAATAAATTATTCAAAAGATATCAAAAGACCTTGGCAAAAGCAAACAGAAAACTGAATACATTATGTTAGAATAAATGAAAGAATACAGTTAAACGTACACATGTAAGAATGCAAGGTTTCAAATTGGATTTTGAGAAGCAATTGTTTGGGCTCTATTACTTGATATTCAGAATAATAAAAACTAGTTCAACCTGTAATTCATGGTGGGCTACTTTATCTTTTCTAGATTATTATTAGCTTTCCTGATAATATCCAAAGACTCTATTCTGTTCAGGAAAATGAGAGGTTCATCAAAATAGGTCCTTGAAGAAGGCCATGCATTTAACATAGAAACATAAATATTAATTCCAAATGCCTTACATAAAAAAGGGTGTGTGTAATATGCTATTCTTCATATAGAGATGCTCATATAGTATTAAACATTAGTTAAATTATCACATATTGAAATACACAGTATTACATTTATAGTGAAAGTGAGTAGTGTAGTGTACATGTAGTATACATGTATGTAGGCTAAAGTTAAACAGAACCCATATGCTTTAAAAACAGTATTTACATCTTAATGAATACCTTGCACTTCATATTAAGAAATGTATTATTAAGCCATGTATTAAAACTATAAATTCAACACTCTCAACAAAGATCAGCCCCCAGTAATATATAGTTTAAAATGGTACACATTAGAAGATTATTTTTTGTTCACACTGCCATCTTGTGGTAAGAAAAATATTTTAATAGAACCATTTGTTTTGTCTTGCATTCTTTTTAATTATTTGGTATGTTAAATTGAAATTAAAATCAGAGTAATTTTTAATCTTGTAGTGGATATGAATGAAATTTAAAAATAAAAAAACAAGATAGGAAGGTTTTAGTAAATGTCATTGCTACTAGTTTTGTAGATAGCATGCATCCAATATAAATCTGCACCTCTGTGACAAATTAAATTAATTTAGAGTTCCATATTACCTTGAAAAAATAATGAAAGCTTTCTTTTTGTCTTCTATAGTATTTAAGAAACTGTGAAATATTACAGTAACATTTATATGCTGGACTAAAATGTTAATCCATTCAGAAAAACAATACATTACATATTTACAGTATATTTCCATTTTTTACAGATAGCAGTTTTCATTGCCAGTCAATTTCATTTGGCCCTTCCTTTCATCTCACAGTAGCCTTTAATCCCAGTGCGAAAACACAACTACAAAATCTGCTGAACCAATATTCTAAATTGAGCAGTGTTGCAAGAAACAAAACAGGCCACAAAGCAAAGAGTATCTTAAATTTAAAACAGAAAGATCCTCACCCTTGTTAAATGTCAGGCTTTTAGGGAGAAGAAAGCTTGTTCACTGACCACAGATCCTTTTAAAGAAGGAATTTAGTTATATGAATCATCTCAGAAAATTTCCGATACCAGCAGCAATTATCTCTCACTCCCAGATACCTCCATGTCGCCCAGTCAGTGATTAAAACAAAAAGATCAGATAGGCAGAGCCTCCCACTTGTATTCAAGATCATTTTTACATTGGTAAAACTAACTAACATACAGCACACAACGTTGGAGACATTTTTGTCTTTGGTCTATAGTAACTAAAATGGAGAGGAAGGACATGTCTCTGTAACAGGTGTGTATTGCAGAAATCCTCAATTGGCCTTAGGCACTGAAAGCAGCTATCTCACCGTTTCCTAATCAATGAGTCTGTCATGCCCAGTTTGAACGAAGGCGACAGACTTGGATGAAACAGAAGTTGAGAGCAAAAATGAACCCTGATGGTGGCTAAACTCCTAGATACCTAGAACAAAGCACACCTTGCAGAAGAGACCACTGTACTCCTCAGTATTTATCAGAAGACATGCACCTCAGCTCGGAGGAGAATGAGAGGCCCCCATTGCACTGCTGATGATTTATCAAGCCTTTTCCACACATATTAAATACCAGCTTTCTCCTTCCTCTGTCATCCATATCCTTCTGGAGACAACAAAAAGACAGTACACCACCATGGGCAGGATCACAAGTGGCCCCTTTCTTATTTCTTCTTTTTAAATATATTTTAAAGGCCTGTTTTGTATAACCAGCTCCATAGAGAACACTACAAGAAACGGCGAAGTGCATAAGATCACAAATAATAGAAAGCCATTTCACTATACTTTCCTGTTGTTACCTTCTTGAAGATAAAAAGACATTTAACGAAGTGGTGTTTTTATAGTTTTATTGTTTCTCCTTCAATTCTTTAAGCAGGGGTAGATGGTGCATTCCATAGTACTCCTGTAATCCTTTGGACTCCAAACAGGTGATTCATTTTATCAAACAATCTTGTTTTAAGATTTCTCACTTTTGTTAGTTTGAAATGAAAGGACAAGCATTGATTTTAAAAGTAGTGCATTTATCTGGAATATGTCTGGAAGAAAAAAATGTTATCCAATTATATGGTCAAAATTGAAAACAACAGAAAATGTTTTTACATTAATTTACTTTATATACACATAAACAAGGCATTGTGACTATCAATGAGTTTTCTTTACCAAAAACAGGAAAAATAATTACTGTACATCCCAAGCATCATTACCTCTTCCACTCCATTTTGTACCACCAGTTTTCTTAAGATATTCAAATATACTTTTGTGAAATATAGGAAATATATGAGGTTTTCTGTCTTCAGTTTACTATAACAGTTTATATATCCAATTGTACTACTTTTTTCTACACAGAGTTTGGGGCGGATGATATCTATATCATCTATATCTTGCTTGCAGTGAAAGCAAAATATATTACCAACCAAGATATGGTATGTAAATTCTGCCTGGAGCTCTTTATTACTGATATCTTATCAATTATGTAACTGTCACACACAGTTGTGTTTAATCCCAGCTATAGCTTTTTATTTAATATTACTATCTTAAGTTTATATCAGCATTCTTATATTATGTGTTTGCAAAGGAGTGTGAATAAACAGTAATTCAAAACATTCTGGCTTTCCAAAAAAGTACTTTGATTGTATGTTAAATTATATATTGTAAAACATGTCTGATGACAGTTCAAAACTGTTTACCATTACCTTTCTGTTTCTGCATCTAGAAAGGTTATAAAATATAATGAAGTTCATTTTTCTGATTTATATTTTGATATTGACAAATATTTCTAACTTAGTACCTTTACCAAAAAGAAATAAGTGAGCATAAAAGGGTTTCCTGTTCTAAGTTATTGAAACAATACAAAATTTCATTGTGATCAGTTTTAAATGGAATGAAATATGTTCCTGTGAGGTAAAGCATTTGCAAAATTATACCATACAGTATATTTCTGAAGTGTACAATCACTGTAAAACAATATTTGTCATTTGTCAAATTTACAATTTGAATTATTTCCAAGGATACAGAAAAAAAGGCTACTAGACATAATATTACTAATAATTCAACACTAATAATAATACAGGGAGCAGATAATCCTAAGAATTACCAGAACATGTAAAAGCACGATTTACCTTATTGTTAATTGTGTTGACACATTTGTGGATGTCACACTTATATTTTATTTTTGAAAGATTAGGAGTGTGAACTATGGCCTCCTGGCAAAATACCTGGGTTGGTACAATCTAGCTTTTCTAATGTTCCTGCTTAATTCAATTGGTGACATATTTTTTTTTCAATTCTCTAATTGTGTTGCGAGATTGCTGGTCTGTACTGGATGTCACACAGGTGAGTGGGGGCAATTCAGTGGAGGATCAAATTGGCTCTTCCTCTAGTTAAAGCACTTTGATATCTCAAGACCTTTCAGGACGTAAATCACAATATAAATGCTATATTTTTATTAGCTTTTGGAAGCCGGTGGTTTGACATACACATATATTAGACTAAATGCCTGCTTATTTTTTTCTTATTTTGGCACACAGGAGCAACACATGAGGATTCCTGAAGTATGCATGGAACAGTATTCTTTAGCAACTTCAAGGTTAAAAGGGTGGATCACTTTCAGTGGCTGTTCAGTGCTGAAGATCTGTTTTGTGGGAATATTATTTTAAAACAAATTTCCATATCACCTAATAGGGAAACTGCTACATCCACTGTGTGAGGTGTTTGCTTCAATACAAGCCACTTTTTGTTTTGTTTGCATTTTCTCTAGTCAATGATAAGTTAAAACATTCACATCATTCTTTAGTTCAGATATGCATCATCTACATATAAAACAGATATCTCGATAGAACACCCAACTATGACAAATACTTGACTTGGACAATTTTGCTCGATCATGGATATTTGTTTTCCAAAAGCAAGCACTTCACTGACTTCACTGTTAATCTTGCAGGACAAATAACCTCAAACACATTTAAGTCATAAGAGATACAGAAGAAAGTTTCCTTTCTTGAAATCTCAGTGTAAATACTTAAGTTTAAGTTTAATATTTAGGTTTTAAGTCTATGTTTTAGGATGTTGGCATTTGTGAGGAATCAATAAATTATCAGTATTTAAACTGTACATTTAGAGGTTACTTCAACCATGAAAATTTAGAATGTATCCCTTTCTTAAAGGTTTTCGGGGAAGACTTAAAAACACTGGCGTTTGGAAAAAAGAGAGAAAGAAAGCCTACATGCGAAATAAGTAAACCTTATGAGTACTCTACTGTTGCTATAATCAGCTTAATCATAATTAATGAATGAATGCTTTTGGTTTGCCACAGAGCAATTAAGATTATATTTAGGCAAGATTTTCTATAAACAGAAAGTGGAAGTCCCTTTTAACCACAGAGTATTCCTGAATGAAATAAAAGTGCATCAATCTGCAAGTGCTGTTGTCAGGAAGCATCTCTCAGCCGTGCAGTGAGAAGACAGAGGGCTGGTTGCACGAAAGAGCTCTTAATTAAAATACGAGAACTTCTGCTCTGGCTTCCTGAAGAAAACTTCCCACAGCCAGTGCTCGGGGCGAACTCACGAAAGCATATCAACGCCTCTTAATTCTGTGTTTCTGGTCCAAACGCCAATAACTCAAAAATGTTTGTTTTTTTTCTACCTGTCTTGTTGTCGTAATTGTGGATCAAGCACAGAAGCTATAATCCAGACACTGTACACACAACAGACCTGCGGTTATGCGTCTTTGAATAGTGGTGTGTGAAGTATATCTACAGTACTTCAAAGAGAAAAAGAGTCATTATAATACTTTCACACAAGTATTCAACAGTCAAACAAAACTACTATGCATATTGTGCTATAAGAAAGGTAATTCTATATATGCTCCAGAGAATGTCATGCTAATAATCTATGGATAAACTCATCAAGAAAACATCTTTGCTTGTTAGCTACCATGTAAGCTTTTTATTAGTGTAATGAAAAATGCTCTAAGCTACAGGTGTAGACACAATATTGAAAATGTTCTCAAATTGAAAACAATACATGGCTATCCTTGTCTTTGTACACATCTTAAGCAATGTATAGGAATTACTGTCATAGTTCACAATTAGCACACCTGGACCATACTTATGGAAATTTGACAACAGGATTAATTGCAATGTTCAAAATCTTTATAAACCTTATTAGTGTTCTTTCACAATATACTGTATACTGTTCTCACCATTAAATGGTTACTTTTAACCAAGGCAGACTTCATCTGTATAGTATAATGTGAAATGCAGATGTTGAGAAGGTCTCAATCCAATATTTCTTAGTGTCGTTATACTTCATACTGAATTCGTTTATCCCATGATTAGCCCTGGCACTTTGAATTCAGCACTGAGCTTTCCATTGTCCTAGACCCATGAACAGAGCTTGTGGCGATAAAATTACACAACAGCTGTACCCCAACAAAATGAAAGGCATTTTCAAAGAGAAGTGGTTCAAGCTAGAAGTTTGCTGTGCTTTCATAAGCAGGATGTGGTCACACTTTGGAAACATTAATATAAATGAAAAATAAATTAAAATCTTTGAAAATTATTTTGTAAATCAAATTTATTACAATGCATTAGTCTGAAGATGAGAGTAAATTTTATCCATCTGTGTCGGAAATGCTGTTCCATATATACATTTGAACAGAATTTAGGGTTTTCTGCCGTTTCGAAATTTTACAAATATTTCAGCCGGGACTTTTATTTTCCTTGACATGATGCTGAACACATGGATTAACACATTGCTCATGAATAAGATTCCTTATTTCATAATGAATAACAAATTTCACAATAATCATTATTTTTTTTGGCTTAAAAAACTGCATTAGTTGTTTGAGTCTTATAAAAACCTACTAATACATGAGATGAGTGAGGTCTATTCTGTATGAACAAGGGGATACAAGCCATATGAAACTAAAATGTATGTTTTGACACAAAGCATCTTAGAAAAAATAGGTTCAGGCTTGTGTAGTCATTATATTTAAATTAAAATATGATCTGTAGAAAATATGACAATATGCAGACTTACCCTATCATTGTTATTCATTTTTGATTTGATACATTAATGACTATTTATAACTGGGTATATTTTACCAGTACATTAAGATCACTTACCTTGTAGTAACTGGCAACTACTTATGATTAATAACATTATAATAAAAGGTGCATATTATATAGTTGTATGATATTAATGTTTTGTAAATATGTAATTTACCATTAATACCTCCTTTATCACATATTTATAAGGTGTGACATATGAGTCCTAAAGTATTAGAAGTATATGTAGTATACAGTATATTATATATTATATATGTATGAAAGACTGAAACAGTTTGCTTCTCAATGATCTGTTCCCGTCGCTGGCTTTGTGTGATTTTAGCTTTGCATAGCTGATCTCAGAACCCCATGTTCCTAACGTGGTTTTCATATTCAAGGATACAGCCTTGGCATTTTATCTTCTAACAAAAGAGTGTAAACTATCGTCTGACGAGGCCTCCAGATTTCACCCCAGTCCAACGTTCGGAAAAAGAATTCCATATGCAGAATAAAAGGTGAATTCCTCCCTGCGTGCATTCCAACATCAATAGACTACTGGTCAGGACACAAAGGCCAGAGAAAGCAAAAGCATATTCTAATAATCATGCCCAAAGCATGGCTTCAGGAAGTAGGCAAAAAATAATGTTAAATAAGGCAAAAGGGCTGTGCCAAGAAATGTCTCCATGTATCAAAGCTGAAACAAAACTTCTAAAAAAGAAAGTTTTTTTCTCTAAATTTTATTATGTGGAAAGACTTTTTAGTGTAATGATAGATTCACATTGCTGTAAATGTGTGACAGTCATAAACATTGTCTGCTGGGTGTTTTACTGAGGAAAGAAAAAAACATTAGGCCAGTGTTAATGGGGAGAGACCTTAGTGCAAATCATGTCAAATTACTTGTGTAAGAGCCAATGGACTGGTGTGCTGTCTGAAGCAGAATTAGTTCCACTGTTTACTTAGTGTAACTTACGTTTGGCCTCTAACAAAGACACAAACTATTCATGAACCCAAGCCTAAATGTGCCAATAGGGCAAAGAACGCTTCAGCAATATTAACAAAACACCCTCAGCTAATAATTGGACCCTTATTCTTTTTTCGATATAAAAACATGATAAAATCCTTCAACTTTCAGAAGTGCCACAGTCGGTCTGCCAATTACAATACATGTAACTTTACTTTCCGAATCAGCAATAATAATTATGTCGAATACAAAATTGCCACTGAAGAAGAAATACCCGGTGAAAACTATTGGTACTCTCAGTGTATTAGATATCTCTACAAAACATATTTACCATGTTAGCTTGTACGTTTAATCTTTCATGTCCTCCTTTTATTGCCCCTTGAGTCCTTGTGGGAACAAGGCTCCCATAATCCTGATATCAGATGTTGACACACAAATACACTTACAACAAAAATATTTTCATTCTTCAACACTGACACTGACTGTCTAACTCTGATCTTATTTTCGCCCCTTTATGTAAACAGCTTCTGTGCAAATTTCTAGATTTAAGAATTTTATGCTAACAGGTGCAGAAAAGATTAACCACTTTGGTGCAAGTCTCCTATTGCTTTACATCAGTAATAAAAGCCAAAAAGACAATAAGACTACACTAAAAGTGAAAGTAGAAGTACTAGAGTTAGTTAATGGACTTTCCTGCTTTGTAAAGTGGAAAGAACTTGTCCAGGCCTACAGTACGTCTGGTTAGTCATTCAGTTTTGATACAGCAGCACACCGATATAATGTGACCTGCAAAGTGGGCAGAATTTCAACAGAAGTGAACTTGTTTTACAAATTCATTCACAAAACCCTTCGGTCTCTGAAAAGAACGAAACTGACAGGCAATGTCTTCATTCCCATAAGTTAGAGTAAAAATAATCAGGGAGGAGGGAAGACATAAACATCATCGAGGAAGGCCTGACATATTTGTGTCTTTAGTATCGGTTGATTATTTTTGCATTACACAGGAAGAACCTTCAGGTTTGCACAAATACCGCGAATAATAAAACAAGTACACATGGTGACAGATGTAATTGAATGTTTTCAGTGTTTGATATTGATGAATTAAAGAACAGGGCCGGGGATCACAGAGCAAAGTACGGAAGCAATGAACTGTTTCTTTTCTCAGTTCCAAGGCCCTCTGGAAAAATATACATTCCTGCGCTGGTGTATGAAAGACTGAATTTCACAGTAATATGGTAAATCAGCTCCTACACAGTAAGGTCAAACGAGCTGCGATTACTGATGTATTTTTCCTCCCGTACTGCTGAATGTACTAGCAAATGTTGTTTCAGTAAATGGCTTGCAGGATTTTTCCTTCTCGCAGATCTTTCCTTTAGCACTAAGTGTCCCCCTAGAAATTTTGCTTCTTGCCATTTCCTTAAGCAGCACCTTCCGCGGGCACTTTGAGATTTCTTCTGTTCGGATTTGGCAGCTGGAGCCTTGCCAGTTTTTCTAACAAGCACCCATTAGGAAATGTACAAATTTCTTGTGCATTAATTTAATTTCCTATCCTGTCCTTTGAAATGGGCATTTCATCTCTGAGGGCTCGCATGAAGAAGGCAGGGTGGCTGAGCTCCACAGCCGCAATAACAGGAAGGGGAGGTGAGGCAGATGCTTAACTGGCCCTTTTACACTCTGTCAGTGTTGCCAGTGTGGCACCGATAAGCTTCTTCTACTATTGATACCCTGTCTACCCCTTTCCTCTCTTTCATTTGACGTATTTTTCTAAATGGGATCATGTCAAAAGAGATTCCTGCCCACCGCCCACACATAATGACCTTTTTACACGATTCCGCCAGGAAGACTCTATTTAGCACAATCCCCTCTCATTACCAGTGAAAACTGTTCCATGTATTGTTCATCAGCCCTGAGAGCACACTTGAAAGAGAACTGAAAGGGTACAAACTGCACAGCAGCAGGGACACAACCCTTAAATCAAAGAAAGCAGGTCCGTTAATTACAAAGGAATGGGTTTCTTTGCACATCTTCAGTTTGCAGTTCCGGAAAGATTGTCCAGTCTTCACACTGTCACAATATGGATCTGAAAACAACTTGGGACTTTTCAGTCAAATGTCGTCACTTCATATTGATAGTTATAAAAATTAATCATATTTATTTTTAGTATGAATGCAAATCTTCTTTGATTTTGCCTCGTTAACATTAAAAGATTTCTATTGCATAAAATATTTGCAAATCCATATTAAGATTTTAGCTTAGCAGATGCCTATATCTAGGGCGATATACAAAACATACAATAGTACATTAGGAAAATACAAAAAGTAAACAACTGAAATACTGTAAAAAACAACAAAAAAAGTACAATTATAAATGACAAGAAAAACAAAAAAGCAGGGCCAGCACATATCAGAAATCTAAAAAAAATGTAAAAAAAAATGAAAAAGATCTCAAGTGAGCAGCAAACAATATTATTGAAGGTTAGGAATCATTGACCAGTAAAGAAGGAATGACACTGAGCAGAGCTGACATCAGTAGGAAGAGTCAGAGAAAAAAAAAATCAGTAAACAAATTATCAAAGCCATTTTCAAGGTAGCGAAAGTAGTTTCTATAAAAAAAAATCATTTTATGATCATGTCCAAAATAAGTTTGTTTGAAAACATTAAAATGCCCTTTTCAGAATCCCAAAATAGTTCTTTCAGAAAAGAAAAAAATGGATTCACAGAGACCAATGGGTATATTGTGATTTGAAAGAAAAAAGTGAATCACTAAGTCTGGCTTTCTTTTGTGTGACAGAGCCATGTGAGCTACTGTACATGGATCCACTGAAGGAAATGACAATAAAAAAGCTGGACATTTGTGTACTTCATTCTTAACAGCTGGGATGTGTCTTCTGGTTCAATATGCCATTTTGGCACTATCCAAGGTTTTGATATTGAGCTTCACTTAATTTAAAATATTCTAAATACTTATTTCATTCACGTATTGGACCTTGGTTCACATTTTTTTTTCAAAAGAGACAGCCCTTTTCAATTTGCTGATAGTCTTTTCCTGATATGCGGTTCTCAGAAAATGTTTATGTAGGCGTGAGTTTTTGTCCTTGGGTGTGCTACCAGACAAAACATACACCATAGAATTTTCAGCCTCGCATTTACTGTATGTATACATGCATTCTTCAGGGAATGCACAATCACATGAGTAAATCAGAAAGCTTAAAGGGTAATAGACTAATATGTAGATTGATTGATTAATTAATTAATGGTTAATTTACCACCTGAAATACAGAACAAGTTTGAAATTTTCTATTTCATAAAAAATACTGTCATGTCATTTTTGATATGGGTTACCTAATGCAGTTTGTATGATACAATAGCTTCCTTTAAAAAATAATGAGCAAGTACAAATATTTTAACAAAGTTAAATGATCTCCAAAGAGCTTTTTTAACTACACTATATTTGCATCTGATAAGACAGAAATTAAGATAAGGGGTAGAGAAATGTACATGTTGAAGCATATGGGTATACAAACACCCACAGTGACTCCGTAGTGATACAAGTTGGCTGGCTTTGGTTATTACGAGAAACAGGCTAAATGTAAGTTTTGCTGGTCTCAGTTTAGACTGGACATTCTGCAGTACAGACTTCACCTCCTCTGTAAAGATGGCTTCTTTAAGACAATGAAAAAGCAGTTTAGAAGTTGTGACATTAATTCAGATCCTTTCGCCAATTTTTCTGATGTCTAAATAAGATTAATAATGTTTTGACATCATCAAGATGTTTATTATTACCAGTTATCATTCACATCACATCATTCACAGAGTTTTTAATTTAACCATTATAGAGTAAGATATAGTTCATGTTTGATTCGCGCTAAGCATCTCCATCTTCTGCACACCCCTCTAAAATTGATTTTTTTCATTTCTTAACTGGGCAAAAGAAAAAAAGTCAATGCTTCCTGTGGTGCCAGTGACCATCAGTTTATTATTCTTCATCCTTACCTGAAACGGATATCTTAAACATCAAAACAATGCTGTGTTCTTCTCTGCTTACATGCCAGAGACAATACCTCTAACCACCTGTAGGTCACAGGTTCAAAGGTGAGCAAGTCAATCCAGTCATCTCTTTAAACCTCAGCTGGGAATCTGTAATGCTTAAGGATCTTTGGATAGGCTTCTACAAGTCACTGACTTTCCACGGCACAGGTGCAAACCTCTATTGTAACCAAAAGATACTAAGGACTTAAGGTTTTTTTCCTCCATTGCTACATGCCTTTGATGTTAAATTCTTTAACATCCATTGAGTCTTCCTGCTTTAAAAAAAAATCACATGCATGCAATTGTCTGTACCCTCACACTTTTTGTTTGGGTGTCAAATTTATTTTTGTAGAAACGCTGCTAAAAAGAAATACATTTTCACTTTCATCAGTCAACGTGTTTTGTTTTTAGCCTTTCTTTGAGGAAGTTAATCTTTAAAATAAGGGACTGGTTTGTCTGAATACAATTGGTTAAGAGAATAAGATGTGTCACCAGTATGTGTTTTCCTCATTTTGTTTTAATTAAGTATGAAATCTGATCATGAGTCATACAGTACATAACAAGGTAGGATACTGTCAGTTTTAAAACTGGTAACAAAAAGAAGCAATGTGAAGGGGAACCACATCTGTTGCTTGGTAGTGCTCTCTGTGATGCATTAAAATAACTTCAATATTGTAGAATTTACCATATCTAATTCTAGAAGTATGACTTGTCAGTGACAAAGTTCAGCTGGTGTTTCAAGGAAAGAGGGAGTTCAATCTGTAATGCAAAATAACAAGAGCCATATTGGTAGCTAATTCACACACAATCCCAAATCAAATCAGAAGACGATCGCCTGTCAAACTAACATTGCATTCGAGGGACACAAGAAGATGTTTTTATATATTCCATACTTAATACTAGCCATTTTTTTTATTTGATCTAATTTATTTCCTTTAAGAAGATGGGATCTTAAAGGATCTCAGAAAGAGAGAGAGAGAGAGGGGTGGAAAATTTGATCTTGAAACCATCCACAGCGGAAGACCTTTGAAAAGTGTCAAGCTAAGTGTTTCACATTACGACACCCTCTTATTTAGATGCAAGAAACTTGATGTTTTCTGCTTCATAGATCTGCTGAAGGTCTTTGCACCTGGCAGTGTCAGCTGGCCTGACACTTCTCACCGTCTGAAGAGCCTCCTCTGGAGTTTCTTGCAGTGACGCGCCTGAGCTTGACCCCATTCTCGAGGCTCACGCTCAGTCACGTCAACACCTGAAGCTCTGCTCCCACATTCCCCCTCCTGGCTTGACATGCCATCAAGCTCTGCTGCCATCTAAACAGTCCTCCTGTTCACAGGTTTGGGACACAGCGGGGTAAAGATATCACTAACCAGTTATCTAGGATTTGAGGTTCAGAACATAAAGCACATTGTGTGTTTTCAGCTGACTGATTCATGGCACCAAATTCCAACATGTCTTTAATAAAAAAACAGATTTATTCCTAAGATATTTAGCAAAAAAGGCTATCCACCCCAGTGCCCACATTTTCATGCTTGTGATTTTTATCTTTTTTTTAGCTAGTATCAGGTTGGGCCTCGTCACGTCCTGTCCAGTGCTATAAACAGGATATCTCATTTAAAACAGGAGGGCTTTAAGGAAGGAGCTTTTCCCTGTGTGTTCCCAGGCTGGAGTGATCTTTCTGTAGTGGATGCATAAAGACCTGAGTCACAAGGAGTCTCATATAGACCTCCATGTTGTCAATGGATGTAAACTGTACAACAGTAAGAGAAACAAACTTTTCTAATGAAAACACGATGCCAAAACATTATGAATGAAAAAGAATCCTAAATGCAAGATGAAAAAGAAACAAGTTATCTATCTTTTTTTTAATGTAGCAAAGCAGAGTGACAGCATGTCTAAAACAATAATTGATAGGCATAAAGACCACTGTAAACTTCTTTAATTGACTGGAAGAATTGCTGGAAAAAATAAAAACACACAGTAGAAAAATAAAAATATCATGATTACTCCTTCCACCAAATGTCTGTGATGGGCAAAGGATTTATACTTTTTACCCTAAAGGCTTGAATCTGGGATAAGCTTAAGCCAAATTAAAAGTAAGAACAGATTAGTTAAATAAATCACTGAGCTGTTTTCGATCATGCAGCCTCCTCTTGGACTGAGCAACTGCATTACATTTTGCTCTCAATGCAGCTGGTGTTTGCTATCACACATACTGCTTCTTATTTTTTGCCTACTGTTCCTGTTCCAAACAGTTAGGTCTTGCTTGTTACCCTTGATTTCAGGAACAGGGTCAAATTGACCTACAAAGAAAAATACTGACTTTCATTTCACCCAGAGCTGTATCACTAAATCAAAGAAAAGAGGATAGTGCATTTTCAAAGTGAAACCAAAAACGGCCTTACCGAGTATACTGTATATATTGTGCATTGCTCAACAGCAGAGTGTAATAATGGCTTTAGCTCTAGAGTGGAATCGCATGTGTTCAGATCCAGGCTGGGCTGCTGCTGCTATTGTACTGTAACTTTGAAGAACAATATGCACTGTTGTATAAACAGCTCTCCAGGTTGTTGCTCTAAATGAGAGGTTATCAATTGAAAAAAATGGATACAATGAAAATCAGGTTTTTATTTGGATAACATGACTATTTTACTACTGCTTTACAATGAAAGCACAATACGTTTGAAGTACATGTATTAACCAATGCCAATGTTTTCTGAATGCAGAGGCCACTATGCAGGAGTTTGACACCCCAGGTGTGTAATTAATCTTTCTTAGTTAAGATACCACAGGTTTAAAATAGCCAGTGTGACAGAATGAAAACCAGCTCTACTGCTGTGCTTCTCACCTGGATCAAAAGCTTATAAATCCAAGAACACAAAGCTACAAAACCTGGCAAACAGAGGTGTAATGCTCTTCAGTCTGATACAGAGGAAGAATCTTTGTTTAATCTCTCACAATTGGTAAATCGCTCAAAGTTCTTTCTGAAAATGAGCGACAAGGATATCCCTTACAGTGAATAACCATTTGTGAATGCACATTTTCTTTCCTTATAAAGTTCCACTCTACTTACTACGCTAAACAATATGTGTATTGGTATTCCTCAATGACCAGTGTTTTGTTACAGTTGTATCCCCCTTGATGCAATGTATCAATGTGTATGCATTCTGGTGTTAGCTAGAAATGCAAGTGTATGTTCAGTATGCGTTGCAGAAATATGTACATGAAAACATGATTTTTTATATTTATAAATACAGTTTTGTAATATCCATCCATCAGTTTGCTAACCACTTTATCCAATGCAGGGGTGTGAGGGAGCTGAAGCCTATAACAGAAAACAATGGGCAAGGCAGGATACAGCCCGGATGGGATGCCAGCCATATATTGGCACAGACACTCAGAGTCACTCTCATACCAGGGCCAATCTGCCCAGAAGCCAATCGACCCACGAGTTTGTTTTTGGACTGTGGGAGAAAACTGGAACACCTGGAGGAAACCCACATAAACATGGGGAGAACATACAAACGCCATGCAGAAAGCACCCCAGGAATTTAACCCAGGACCCCAACTGGGTTAACCACTGCAAAACCATGATGTGCTTATAATAAAATAATATGATGTTCAAAATTATTCATACTGCAGCAATCAATATTTGCTTATCCCCTTTTGGCTATGATAACAGAGATGGTGCTTCCTGGTGTGCTTATAATCGGTTCAGGCTCTCCTCAGTAGGGATTTATGACCAGATTATGCAGGCTGGCCTTGTAAGCCTTTTCTGTAACGAACAGTTCTTTCTGGACCCTATGCGGACGACACAGTCCGACGGAGTGGGGAAACACTGGGGAAACGTCATGCAGGAAAACGGGGCTGAAGACAGGGGGGCGTGTCCAAGGTGCGCTGGTGCACGGGGGAGGTGTGGCCGAGGCGAACAATCCGAGAGAGTAGTCCTTAGGGAAAATCCAAAATGCAAGGGTAAGTCCAAAACCAGGAGATCCATCAGAGGAAGGAATTAAAAACCACGAAGGCCGGGTCGGAACCGGCGGACGGGGAACAGGAACGGGAACGGGAACGGAGGTTAAAACCTGAACGGGACCAGGCGCTTCCTGGTCCCGGACTCGCACGATATGGAAATCAGATGCCGAGCCCGGATGAGCGTCAGCGCCTGGCTTTTAAGGTGGGCTATGTAAAAGGGATCAGGTGCACAGAATGAAGTCTTAAGTGAAAGGGCTGGAGCACCCTTAAGGAGGGGGGACTATAATCGTGACATTTTCTCTATAGTCCATACCACATGTGTCCTATTGGATTGAAGTCTGAAAATTGTAAGGATTTATCGGGAACACTGATTTTATGCTTCATTTGACAGTAGATTTAGAGGAATGTTTTGGGTTCTTATCCTGTTGCATTCAAAATAAAACCCGAGCTTCTTAGCAGAAGGAAAAAAGTTTGTGAAATCTGGGTATACTATGCAACCCTGTATTAGATAAAGCAGTTAGTAAATGTATGTGTGAATGGATATCATGATATACTTCAGGATCCCATCCATCCTTCAATTTCAGCAACACACAAGGACCAAATAATACAAGACCGTCCTAAGGAAGAACAGATCCATTTCTGTTCTCCACAGAATCAATGATATTCTTTTTCAGAGTGTACAGTACTTCACTTTTCAGTGCTAATTAAACTACTGGTGGGACTATCGCAAAACTCAATTTGTGTTTCATCCAATGACACCATGAGGTCCCATTTGATTTGTGAGTCAATTAGGCACTTTCTTGAGAGCACATCTGAGTAAATCACTTTATTTCCTGTTGCTGGTGGGGTTGCAGCCATCCCATTAATCTCCAATCTCTTGCCGACAGACACCACCATCAAAACTGGAATGTCCTATGATTTTTTTCATGGCCTTCACTAGAGTTGTTGAAGTCAGTAATCTTTTACAGTACATCTTTGGACATGCCTGAAAACACTTAGAAGTGTTTTTCCAATTATGGAAGTGTTGTGGCTCTTTGTTCAACCAGTAGCGCTCAAATTAAATACTCAATGGTAATCAAAGTGTGCATAAACATCTATAAACTTCATGTTAAAATCAATTAGATTTGCATATTACATATAATATATGAAATATATTGAGTTTAATCTTTAATTGTCAATTTATATTAAATATATATAAACAAATTTAATTACAAAAATGTGCAATTATTCTGAATTGATGTTTTTTTATTACATCCAGTATTGTTTGTCTTATAACTTTTCATGTTCTGATTGATTTATGCAGCAAATACTGAATGTACACTTGCATTTTCCTCTTACTAATACTAATTTCCAGTTGCATTATAATAAATCATTTAAATAATAAATCATTTTGATTTAATGAATAATGAATGGTAATGAATAGTTTTGGAACCAACTGCACTAAACCAATACAGTGTGGGTAGAAGAGAAAGACACAATTGGAAACAAAAAGATTGTCTTCAAATCCAATGATTATAATGTCCAGGTTAACTATGCCAAATCTGTTTCACTCTTATTCAGCTCTGTTACAACTCTTTTGTCACATATTTCTGAATGTAAAGCACATCCGATTTCTGAAGATTAATGTTATAGTCCTCCTGTTATTCTTTGATGACTGATGACAGATTTGGACTTAATAGTTTAAGGTGTACAGTAACTTTAAGAAATGACTCACATGCTACCTGGTCACCAGTTATACTGTATGATATGAACATTCAGGTTAGAAGCACAGCAATATCACAAGCAGAGGAACAAGCAGAGGTTAATTATTAGAGCCCTCCTTAGGCATATACAGCCAAACCTTTTTCTTTTTTTTTTACAGCATGGAATATACCTCTAGTTATTAACATACTGACACAGGTCCAAACTACAATCTTAAGTAAATTTACAACATCTCAATAATACACGTTACACATGTAAAAAGTTTGAATAGTTTTAGTGCATATTTAGCATATTTAAAACAAGGGACATCATCACAGCGGCATCATTGTCGCACCTGGATCCTTAAGTGGTTGTGTAGTCCAGTACCCTACAACACATGCAGAAAAATTACAACTCATACTTTCGATTTCTAACTGAAGGGCAGAAGCAGTTATCTTCTGTTTATATATCTTGGCTGCACCTTCCTCAGAATTATAACTGTATCAAGGAAAAGTCTGGGTTGACTTCTAAGGGCACTCACTGAAGCCTGACATAATAAAACTGTAGTGTCATGCCATAACCATTAGGATGAGATAAGCCTGCATGTCGATGCAAGACAGCAATTTAATTTAAAATATCTACTGCCCAAATATTTAATTCTGGTTTGAATTAAATATTTAGAAATGAAAAAAAAACAGTCTTTAATGCTGGTGCTTTAAAAAAAAAATAATTCACTAAATCATAAATTCCATTTTTCTATCCTCAATCTTCTTGTGCCCACCCCAGCTACTCAGAGTGTCCATTAAGAGCAAATATCCAGGTGTTGCTGAGCTGAAGCAGAGCGTCAGTCTCGGAATGAGAGGAATTCTCTCGCCCAGCTCCGCACAGCTGCCACTGCCTTTTGTTTCTAGAGATCCCCATTCTCCCTCCGCTGCGGTCAGCTCCCATTTCTGAAGCAATGACAGACAACTCCCAAAACCTGACCACCTGGCCTGTATCAACTGGCAGAGCCACAAAGGATCTCCGGGGCCTGGACCAGATGGAACGCACAATTCAACAGTCCCGGATAGGGTGAGGGGAGCCACTATTAAATGCTACATTCGCTGCAGTTTGTCGGAGAGGCTTCTATATTATTTCCTGACAGGTCAGCGCAAGAGAGGAAGGAGTTAACATCCACACTCCTTCACTCAGTGTCAATTACTGCAGTACCCCCTTATCCTTTTACAGACGGTATCGGGAAATGAGAACAGTGGCACTTTCTTTCCAACTCACTTTCCTTCAAAGAAGCAACCAACTTACGCGTTTTAGATACTAAAAACAAAGTCTCATATTCGGGTTCCTAACATGCATCACGTGTTGCTCTGGTGCAAACGTTTCAAAGCTGTCTTTTATTTTCACCTCCTCTCAGAAGACACTTCCTGAGAGTCTTAATTTTGCACAAAAAATAAGGAAAAGTGCACATTAAATACAAAAGTGTGTGCAAATGTTTATAGAAAGTGCAGATCGTGGTGCATGCACATTTGGTTTTGTCCTTTTGAAACAAACACCCCACTGACACTTTGTATTGGCAAAAAAATCAGAGCAGTACAGGTGCACCTGCTCCTACAGAATCTACAAAGTTGGGAGCAGTATTTCATGCCTGAACACCAAAAAAGCATTTCATTAAAGATTTCAAAGGTGCATTCTTTATAAGCCACAAAAATGGAAATCTATTTAGTGAGATTGAACTAAGTCTTTCTTTGTCAGCTAGTTTTATAATAAAAAAGTGAAACTGCATAATTTTTCACAGCTGTTGTATGTCTTAGTTTCACTTAGGGCTTTTGCCTATTAGTTAGCCAAGGTGGAATTCACTGCAAAAAAAAAATGAAAAGAGAAGGCCTCTCTAACAAGACACATAGTGGTGCTCTTAAATCCCAGGAGTCACTAGACCTACATCAAACAATAGACAAACAGCTCGGCGCAGACCTGGATTTTGTTATTTCGGCAAAAAAGATTGAAACAATGCTTGCAGCAGCATTCTTACTTTGGTGCTAAATATGATTTGGTTTAAAATGAAAAGATGGAATTACATTAATTAAATATCACTAACAATCCAGACTAATTAGTATTTGGACATAAAAATGACACTCCATCACCAAAACAGATGTGGAGCATTAGGAGGTACATTGTAATTTTCATCTAACTCAGATTCATTATTAATCTTTGCTCTGTTGCTGACTGATTGAATGCCCTGGGGTTACAAAGTCTGTCATTTGAAGATTACCCTGGGCAGTGAATGAAAGTGATTTTAAAATAGCTTTGATTTACTCTACAAATGTCTACATTTAATGCCAGTTTGAACTTACAGTAGGTACAGTCTGTGCAATGAAGTCGTCATAATTCAGAAGCTAAACCTATTGAAATCACGTTGACTTTAGACTACTACATTATAAAATTAAAAATTTTATTTAAGCAAAATCTCCAGTAATCCATTTTTACAATGGAAAATATCTGGTAAAGATATCAAATATAAAAATATAATACATTTGTTTTTTTAATTGAAGAATTATTTTTAATTAATCATCTCCATGTTTTTGAAAAAATACTAAAAGAATTTTAATGTCAAATCAAAAATCTGATTATTTTTTAGTATTTTAACACTTAAATACTAAACTAAGTTTTATAAAAATGCAACGGAGAGAAAGGTAATACAAAACAGAGAAAACATTCAAACATAAAGCACACATTCACTGCATGATAAATATACTGCGTTTATGTTTTAGATCACATTCTATTCTTGCCATTGATATTGTTATAAGAACTTGAGACAAAGACCTGTAACTGTTGCCCAAGTGTGATGTAGTGCTGAAGAAGTTAATGCTACATTCAGGGAGGTCAGGGTTAAATTGCCACTCTTCTGAACTAATTTAACGTCTGCAAATGATACTTGCCCATACTTCCATTTCTGATGGTTTCAGATCTCTCCAGATATAAGTAGACTCCCCCCCCCAAAAAAAAGCAGTTCTTATATGTACTGTTACATCTACTTTGATAATAACAACGGTGCTTTTTTCTTGAAGATTTGCAGTTTCGTGTTTGGAATGAATTATTTTTCTCTGAGATTCCAAAGGATTGGACTGGATATGCAGGGAAGTGTTAGACTGTACGTCAAATGAACACATAATCAAATTAAAACCTAGCCCTACAAATACAGTCTGTGCAATTCCAGATTTCTAGCAGCTGAAGCTAGAAGCTGACATTATAGCTGATTCAAGTTCTGAGAATCAGTTTGAGAGAAGTAATACTCTTTACAGGAATTCCTCCATCCTTCCCATACATGAATTACTGGTATGTAAAATGATAGAACACATGCTAAAACTTGTGTTAAAGTATAACATTATGATATTGAATAATGAAATATTGGTTATGAATTTACATTAAACTATTATTCAACTAATATATACGCAATTTCCTAATTGAGAAGAAATGGGAGTGAGTCATTTGCAACTGTGAAAGTGCATTTAAAATTGAGAACAAGAGGCAGTCCTTCACCTAAAGGGATGTGGGAGTTTGGAACAGGTTACACTGTCACGATGTTGAGAGCACTACTCTGGCTTCTTTCAGGAAACGTCTGGATGAGATCCTTAGCTCAATTAACAACTTAACTACTAGCTACTAAATATGGTAGATGGGCTCAATGGTCTTCTCTTGTTGAATCTTTTCATGTTCTTATTTTATAATTTTAGGCATTAAATACAATCATAACAAATAGGAACAACACATTCTACAGCACAGCGACAATCTTTCAATTAGAGAAAATTAAATTAAAATGAAAGAATATGCTTTGAAACAAGGCAGAGTTAAGCCTCCAGTTTTCTTAAGTAAGGCTGTACCTTCTTAAGATGAGGCCTGTGACTCATCTCCAGCTCTCAGTAAGGGGACCCTGGCCGAGGACTATACGAGTACAACAAGTTCCTGCAAAGGCAAATCTTTCATTCATTTCATTTTTTCCAACCTCTATTGATTTGGAAGGCAGATAAAAAATCTGCAGTAAAAGCTGCCTTTTTAAAAAAGCAATGTAAATAATTCAATATTAAAATAGCCTCCTTGTAGTTTGTTTCAGAATTCCCAGGAGAATGTGTTTAATTTCACTACTGACAAGAGTGTCAAAACTAGAAAAGTACTTAAGTACTAAAAGGACTCACGCAACTAAGCAAGTAATTTGATTTACTAAATAAAGTAACAGCTTTTTTTTTTGCATGTAATACTTTGAAGAGGTTTTCTAATGCTTCAGGTCCTTGTCCCTCTAAAAATCCAGCACATTGCTTTTTTCTTCAGATCACATCCATATGTTTCTTTTTTGCTTTGCAGTAAATGACATCTGGGTTTATGAACAAGCTTATGACAAGCCTTGACTTTGGGCTGACTTGTGCCTGTGGCACTCAAGCTAAATTCTCAATGTGAAGCTTTAACCTTTTGTGTGAGTATGACAACATCAAACTACTACCTCATCATGTCCATATGTACTTCAAAGCTAACAGGTGGGATTAAGATGATTTGTGGACCACAAATCTAAAAAAGAGACAACTGTGAGTATAAACAACCTAAATGATTTTTTTATGCTGTGGTTATATTTAATATGTAATTCCCTGAGCACTTCATTATATCACACTAACCTAAGAAGCAATCACATTCAGAAATGTTATACCAGTTCTGGGATGATTCCATCTTGATTTCTATTATGATATACTGTGTGGTCAATTTCAGTCAATATATACTGGTATAGATTTTGACTGAAAAAAAAAACAGAAGAAACTTTTGAGATGGTATAAGATAAACACTTGAAAACCTACATGCTGGACTATTAAATTATTTTGACAGTACAATAACAAAGCAGGTGACAACTCAAGCTAGAGAAAATCAGCCTTGAAAACCGGTCCCTCATCACATTATGAGAGCACATATCTCAGAAGTGCCCTCTGACTAAAGATTGGTGTTCATTATGAGCAGGTAATTTAGATGCATTTTAATATTGTAACCAATAAACCAGTTTGACACGTTACTAAGCAAAGGATGCTTGATTCAATCATTTGATTTCTATGGCAGCTTCTTAAACTCCACACCACTCATTCTTTCCAATGTAATCTCTAAAGTCTCTAAACTACCTGCTTATAGAGAACAGAGAACACGAGTCTCTGGTCAGAGTGCATTGATATTGTACTGCTTTGAGACAGGAAAAATGTACCTAATTCTCCATAATCATCTTTCTTCTGAATTGAAAAAAAAAACAAACTTAGGTTATCTCTTTCTCACTTGAGAGAGCAAGCAGAGATCAACACAAATAATAATAATTAACGTTCTTCATCTTGAACAGTGGCATTTTCATATGATCTCCATCACCATCAACTTGACTCACAACCCACATAAGATGTAGGCCCCTAACAGCCGTGAGGCCTGTTGTATAACAGGTAAAGTGCTATGAAATGTAAATAGAGAACTTGGAGTGGTCCTCTGTTGTTGATAATTGATTGTCTTTAATGATTCAAAAAGATAAATCACTTCAATATTTCAATAAAACAATCGACAAAATGTGTAGCCTGTTTAGCAGAAAACAAAACTTGCTCAAAACTCCCTAATACCAGACTCCAACAGCAAGATAAAAAGAGACTTCTAATCAGTGGGAAGAGTTAATATCTTGCTATCTGTCCGTATGAACTCTTTGTCCAACGCCTCACCAAGAAGTCGCTATGCTATTAGAAACAGACGGTTTGTACCTGAACTATGAGCTACATGTCTCAGATGGAGAGCACACAGCACTAATAGCTTGCACACTCAGGGATGCTGTAATTGAGCTGGAACTTCCTGCTGACCCTTTCCAGGCATCAAGTCTCGTTTAGTAATTAATGTTGGACCACACTAGTGATCACAGTTGACACTGCAGTTCAAAAGTATTCCAGCTTGTAAGTCACTTAGCTTTTCTGCATAACAGGCTACACCACCACAGAGAATGAAAAGAATCATAAAAAAAATGATCGGACTTGCCACATATAAAAAAAAACAACAACACAAGCTTCCTGCACTATGCACGTTACCTTCGCATTTCCATTCCCATGTTAGTGACAGTTTCTCCCCCCCTTTGGGATGTAACGCAAGTTCACGTTTATTGGTAATAAAAATGCAAGTAGACAGATCTTGCTTTGAATGAGATCTCCTTTCTGTGCCTGCTGAAGTCAAATAAACACTGTAGTGAACTGATACATGTACTCAACATCTGCACACATTAGCGCAAAAAGACTGCAGTGTAGAAGAGGGTTATATTGATATTTCACAGTATTTATGCTTTGGAAATGTATAAAAATGACCGATACTGGTCTATAAAAAGGCACAAAGAGTACATCATTCAGACTTTCTAGAAAACACAAAAAATGTTTAATTATATAACACATCATTTATACGAAAAAGGTGGATTAAGATATACAGTTCATCTTTCCTCTTGGAATAGACTCTAAGAGTCTAGTGATATGCAATATAAACCCTTTAATAACACTGTCATGGATGGTACAGACAGTATATTGACTCACCTCACCACAAAAGGCTACTACTTTAAAAAGCAGTTAATTTCTCTTAGGATTAACAAATAATGACCATCTATAAATGCACAAAGTACTGAATGTGATTACAAAGCTTGAAAATTGTTCTGAAAAAAATTATTATTATTTAGTGTTATTATATCGCACTGTACTGTGCCTTGCAGAAGTACAGTATTCATACCCCTTGTGTCCCATTTTGTGAAATTATTTTAAGCTTAATATTTTATTCAAAATGTGAATTCTCAAACTGAAGCCTTCTGAGGGTAAAATTCTTTACAGTAAATGGCAGCAAAAACTAAAGAGGAAAAAGAAGAGAAAAATATGTTGACTGCATAAGTATTCAGACCCATGAACTCAATATTTCTTGGAAGTACGTTTGGCAGCAGTTACAGCCAAGAGTCTTCCTGGGTAAGCCTTCACCAATCTGCACCCCTGCTTGATGCAATTTTTGCCGATTCTTCTTGGCAGATTTCCTCGGGCTCTCTCAAGTTTCTTGGCGTTTGCTTACAGACAGCAGTTTTCAAGTCTTTCCACAAATGATCAATTTCAAGACTCAAGGCAGGACTTTCAGCCAGCCACTTAAAAACATCCACTTTCTTATTCGTAAGCCACTCCAGTGCAACATTGGCTTTATGTTATGGGTCTCTGTCCTGCTAAAAAGTGAATTTTTGACCCAGGCTAAAGCAGGCTTTCCTGTAAAAGTTACAAGTACTTTGCTCTATCTACTTTCCAACAAGCTTTCAAGTCCCTGCTGATGAGAAGAATTATAACATAATGTTGCTACCACAATGCTTGACAGTAGGGAAGGTGTTGAATGAGTGTTGCACTATATTGGGTGTGCATCAGATGTAATGTTTTGTATGTAGATCAGAAAGTTCCAATTTTGTCTCAGCTAACCACAAAACCTTTTGCCACATTCACAGGATCATTTAGTTGTTTGGCTGCAGACTTCAGATGGGAACTGAAATGCTTTTACAGTTCCATTCAAATGCCCTTAGTGGAGTGACTGGGATAATGTTGACCCATGAACATTTTCTCCCAGGCTACGTTCAGCCTTTGACCTCATGGTGACATCCCTAACCAGTTTTCTCCTTGCGCAAAAGCTCAGTTTGGAGGGAAAGCCTAAACTAGGCAGTGTTGCCTAGTATCAACCTTTCAATTGATCATCAGCACCATGCTCAACCAAATATAAACTGCCACTTAATAGTGTAATGACCTCAAGCTTTAAAACAACAAAATTTGAAAATCATACTTCTGCAAGGTACTACACATACAGTAGAACAAAACAGTAGTTAACAATCAACTGTTGTCCTTAAAAGGTGTAATAACATAAATATATTTTATAAGGAAAGAAAAGCACTATTTAAAAATTGACAATGAAATCAAATTTACTGTAACAAAAACAAACATTTGTTGGGCTAACTGGTCTACCCTTTGGTGATGCAGTCAGACTTGTACTTTCACAGTGGTGTGTCACTGAGTGATCACAGGGCAGATAGCATTACCAGAACCTGGAGGTACTGTCTGAATAAGAGAGATGGTTGTCTACTGATAGTAGCTAAGTGAGGGCAAAGAAAACAGATTTTGTTACCTAGCCTCACAAGAGGAAATTTGAATATAGCTGCCAATATAGATTCCATTTCACAGTCTGTTGTGTTTCATTTTCAAAAGTTGTGAATCCATTTTTGTTTGCTTGATTTAAAAAAAGATTTATATCTCAGATTGTTTCAATTTACATAAACTGGTGGCATATTCTAGCTTTAACCGATGAGAACAATGTTGGGGTGCTTGTGTGTGAAGGAAGAGAATAAATCAGCCAGGACAATATATTAAATTACTCTTGTGATCATTATAACAACAAAAAAAGGATGCATATAGTGTTTTGTTGTTTTTGTGTAGGGGGAGTACAAGATATTCCGGTGTATTTTTTAATAACACCTTCATGGGAATTTCTCACCACCAGAAAAGGCTGCTTGTCTGTTTTGTCCTTTAATGTCTGCCTCTGGAGATAGCAATCTTCGCAAAGCAAATGCGTGACAGAACAAGGACTGCAGCTGCAAACACATCTATATTTGAAAATCTGTTGCTCTGGTATTTTTATGATATGGACCAATGATCTCTGAGACCCGGCATTAGACAGCCCACTGAGGACAGCACTCAATAAAGATGAAACTTGATTACTGAGGTAAGTAAAGAACAAGAAACCATGCAATCTCCTCACAGCACAGCACATCTACCATTGTCTTGACTCACGTTTTCCACACAAGTGCGATTCCAAATCCAACATATTCTAGTGATAACCCACTGAAAAGTTCTTGAGATCTCAGGTCAGCTAGTTGCCAAACACTGGCTTCTTTTGAAATCTTTATTTCAAGTATAGACAGCTTGCACCAGAAAGTATGAAGTGAACATATTTTTCTGATCAAATTGTATCATGATTCACCTGAAAAAGCATAGTCTGGTGCATGTAAAAAAAAAAAGTTATTTCCAGAGATAAAAGCTTTGGGTTCTAGAAAATATGTCTGACAGCTTTTGGAAAAACAGGAAGCAGTGAGAGATGTGATACAGATGATAAGAGTGTGAAGGAGAAGCAATGGAGTTATGGTTCAGTGGGAGGACATTTTCAGGTATGCTGGTATTCGTGAGAGCACCCTGGTTGCTACAGTGGATCTACAGAAGTGGCTGGTTGGGTGTGGTGTGTCATGCAGCTATCTCTTTTAACAAATGCAAATCAGAAATGAACCAGTCATGGGTATAAAAGACCGTGTGACAATGAAAAACCCGTCTCATTTTAAGGAATTTTTTAATGCCCCACACGAACACACAACTGCCCTACTTTGTTCTGGATTAAGCCGCTAAAATGCACTCCTTTGGCTACTTTTAATCTCTTAAGGAAAATGTAGCGGGGTAATACTATAGCCTTTTTGTGCATTGTCATATTACTGTGTCAGAAGGAGAAAATTATGTATCTAAAATTTAAAGCATAAAAAGAACAAGTACCCAAGTTGGTATAGATAGATAGATACTTTATTGATCCCGTGAGGGAAATTGCAGTGCAACAGCAGCTTAACACACACAACACAGCCACAGTGTAACGAATTATATACTAATAGTACAATACATACAATACAATACAAGAGTTACTCACAGTCCGGACACACAAGAGGAAACTAAAACAGAACAGTACACAGAAAATCGTATCACATGTATGAATATAAATATAGATGTAACCATAGATATAAATATAAATATAAATATAAATGTATTGCACAGGTCCCTGGCATATATTGCACAAAAGTGGTTGTAAATGGGAAAAAGAAAAAGAAAAAGAAAGAGAACAGATGTAGCAGTAGATGTGTATAGATGTGTATAGATAAACATTATGCCAAAAAATATTGTTCCTTACAGGGATATTTGTTGTCATTTCACCACCAAAACTGATAGACACTTAATCATTCCACCTGACTGAGAGGAGATTATATGTTTCATTAGGCTTTTGTAAAAATATATATTTTAGATTTGTCCTACACTTGGATTACATTGTAATTTCTTATTTGAATGATTTACGCAAACACATTTTAATTTCTAACTGCTATATACTAAAGTTAGTGTGAATGATACTATGTGTGTTGATTTCCAATATTATAAATAATATTGGTAAAGCGAGGTTTAGAGGTTTATTTAGAAATATATATATAAATTACACAAATACATTACATCCAAATAATGAACATAGTAGTCAAAGTGCTCTTAGTTAGATACTGCCACACTTTCTGAGAGAGGCATTAGTTGCACTAAGTTTGTTTTGAGTGCTAAGTCAGTTAGGTCAAATGAACAGGTGTGAACAATGACAAAGAGGAATGTAGAACTTGTGTGCTCAGATACATGGAGTGTGAATTGACAGTCACATTTCAGCTGTCAGCTTAATTGGCTCAGCACTCAATACATACCACAGGGGTGGAGGAAAATATTCAGAACTCAGGGCAGTACTCACAGTGTACGGTTAACGTAAACCCAAAAGCCAGTGTCACAAGCCAGATTTCAAACATGTGTTCACGGTAAGATATAGATTTTCAAAATTAAACAACAGAGCTTTTGAAATTTAACATTCAGCTAAAGATGCAAATGTTAACAAACTTTAATAATAGCAGAATAATTTTTAGGGAAAACCTTTCCAAAACCTTATTTGGAACAGCAAAAATGAATAGCAGTCAATCAGTTGCAAGTCTTTTATACCCATTATTGGTAAAAAAAGATTAAAATTAAAATTGTCCTGCATTTAAGGAAATATTTAAAATGCTTATTAAATATAACTACAGCAGTAGTGCTTAACCTGGGGAGCACACACCCCAGAAAGTGCTCCTTACGGGAGTGTGAAACAGACCAGATTTTTTTCGAAGGTACTTCACTTAAAACACAAATTAAGCACAGGCACGGCTGTAAGTACAACTACTTGTAATTCAAGGAAAAGGCAAAAAATGTAATTTTTAATGTATACTTAATTTTACTACAAAAGTAAAATAAATATATAATTCCTTCTATTTCATTCCATAGTTATGTGTATCTTAGTTTTAAAGAACTTGACCTACTTCAACAATTTTTGAAACGGATGCAAGAACAGATTTTGAGAACTGGCTTGGATTAAGAGTTCAGAACCACTAGTCTACAGTTTAGGAAATTTTGAAAAAGTAACTTCTATATGAACTGTAAAATATATACAAAAATAAAGTTAAAAGCATCATGGAAGCAAATGTTCTTCTTTACATTTTAGTCAAATATTTCTCTGTTCAAAAGTATTTGAATGTATTCAAGTTGATGCTAGGTTTTGTTATTTTGTTATAATAACGGTTATGAAACCACACTCTTTGACTGTACGCCTGTCTATATGTTTTTGAATAGAAGAAGAGTTTACTTTCCCTGTCAGCATATACCATTTAAATCTTAAAAGCAGCCACAGGCTCGTATAAAGTCAAAGGGCTCAGGGGCCCATATGTATTAACACACTTTCACCAATTATTGATAGACTGACAGCCAGATAGCCATCTCATAAACTTCAGAATAAGAATAAACTATGAGCAGTACAGTAGAACATGGATATCAAAGATAAATGAGAGGGAAAATGTAAATATTTATAAGAGTTAGCGCTTGTGTTTATGTTAAGTGTTGCAATTGTTTGTTTAAAGCCTTTTGTTGAATGTGTAAACTTGGCTACCAGATAAAGACTGCAGGGTTAGTGTTTAATGTTAGCACCGCAAGCAAGCATGTTACTTATTTGTAGCATTTAAAAGGAGCAAAAAAAAACAGTTATTTCTCATCTTTCTCTTTATCTGGAATGTCTACTGTACCATTCAACAACAAATACTTCAGAAAAACAAAACACACTGTATAAAACAGTAATAAGCGGAGTGTGAGTCCCAGTCTGCTCTGATGCTGAGAAGGCTACCTGCCTCTCCTTGGCAGGGAAGGTTCACATCACCACTAAAGCTGCACGTCCAAGCTGAAGAACCTAGACAATAAACGCAGCAAGCGAACCCCTCTGGCAACACAGTCAAAAGGCCTTGTTTCGGACTTTGTTTGCAGGCTTCACCAATGATAAAACCTCAAAAGGGGTGCCATGGCAGGGAAGGATTTAACAATCGAAACCTGAAAGAAAACCAAAAACGGTAAAACAGTCAGTGAATTTCTTGCTATTTATTCATTTTTTGTAGAACTAGACCCACAGGCCCTTATCTTCACAAATATTTTTAACCATGACAAAAGTTTTACCCATCCATCTTATTTTCTAACCTCTTTATCCAGTTCAGTGTGGTGGGGGAGCCGGAGCCTATCCTGGCAAGCAGCAGGCCCAGAGCAGGGTACACCATGGAGGGACGCCAGTCCATTGCAGGGCACGCACAAACACAGACACGCACGCACATACACATGCACTCAAACCGGGGCCAGTTTTCCCAGAAGCCAATTAACCTGATTGTATGTCTTTGGACTGTGGGAGGTAACCAGACCACCTAGAGGATACCCATGCTAACACAGAGAGAACATACAAATAAATACAAAAATCCCAGCGAACAGCAAACAAGCCTAATCAGTGAGGCGAATCAGCTGCAAATAAATTCAGGATTCTTTTTCAGTTTTAGTTTTCAAATTAAGATGAGAGGTATTGAGTTTTATTGTTCTTTTCAGGGAATCTACTGTATATTTAAGCAAGACATTCCTTTTTATACCTGTGAGCCCTGACTGTTGATATGCAGTACATATTCTAATGTTCTTACTCATAAGTAAAGCTCTGACCAACTATGGGAAAAGAGGTCACAGTGAATACATACAGAACATGAACACATGATACCTCTCCACTCATCAACCCTCAAAGCGAAAGGATGCTTAATTGAGCTTCATGAATAATAAGGAAATAGAAAAACTAAAAAAAAACAGGAAGCAAAGTGTGATGGAGGGTGGGGGAGATGCATTTACAGTGAGACATATTCAGTTTATATGACAGCTGTTATTTCAACTCTGCTCGGTATTTCAACTGCATGAACTTCTTTCAGCACACCAGGTTTACTCTCAGCTAATTGCATTACTGTATCACAATTACAGCGTTTTCTCCTACAGATCCCCTAAGTGCTGTATCTCCAGGGATAAAAAAATAACAGGTCCTGCTGGCGAAAAAGTACAGTATTCAGATACTTAAATACCAAAAAAAAACAAAGGGATACTTCAATGTGTTGGTTCATGGGGTCAGAAGTCTTTTTGTGAACCAACAGTTAAATTTGCTAAAATTTCAGCATATTGAAGTGACATTACTATCATTTGTTACCACTAGAAATCATGAGGTAGGAAAGTCAACACCATTTTCTCAGATGTATTAATAGGAAGCAAAACAGTGCAGCTTAAATTTAAACATTGCTTCATATTTAATACATTACATGACCAATTTCTAATGGATTTTTAAGTCATAAGGCAGTGTCTACTGTCTCTCCTTTTTAACTACAAGGAATGTTTTTAGAATGCAGATAGACAAAAATGATCTGTGTGAAACCACACAGATAGACAACCTTTGAGTTCTTATGGTCAAGCACTGGTAGCAAGAATTATTTCTACTTTTTTATTTGTTTAAGTATGACACTAATATATTTTGAATGTGAATTAGGTTTGTTCCCTCGAGAATCTAAATTGTCAAAACACGCCACAGCTGTACAAACTAGTAATACTGTTTAAACTTTTTAATGCTAAATAGCATTTATTTTCCTGATTTCAAATTAAAAAAATATCCCCTGGACCTTGTACATTTTTTGGATATTTAACATTCAAATAAAAGACTCTCAAATCACAAGTGAAGAGAAAGCTGATTCAGCTGTAGATTATTGTCCTAAAAGAACCTTTTTAACTGTAAAATTGACCTTTGCCAAAGGAAAAGAAAACATGTTGGTACATCTGCACACATTTAACTCAGCTTTTGCAAAGTTTACATAAAATTGAATAATCATTTATAAATTATATTTCCTGCGTATATTTACTTTTTATTATTTTTTACAATACAAAGAAATGATGGTGTGAACATAAATATACACTGGAACAAAAGGGCCTAAAATGTTTTAATTTTTTTCAGTGATAACCTGAATAAAGCAGAATTCAAAGTAAAAGCAATTTAAATGTTAAATGGTTAAATAAAACATTTATTATTAACAGAGGCAGATACATGTGGAGTATTGGAAGACTCTGTCAGAATTCAGTAATCTCACCAAGAAATTTTACTACTGTGCACTAAGTTAAATATTCTTCAAAATGTAATCATTTATAAGCATAATTCTGTGAATAAAATGTAAAAAACCCAAACAATGTGGTGAATAAACAGTTTCCAGGGAATGTTGTCAACACTTTTGCCAGTAAAGCTGTGTGCCTTATTTTCCTTTCCCAAAGCATTTTAAGAAATCTGTGTATTTCTCTGAGTGGGTTATAGAGTAGTTTTTGATCACTGTCAGGTTTTATTTTTATTAATAAGTTTTTCTTGCAAAATGGAGACCACCCACTTCCAAGTGGTTGGGTGTTTCATTCATCATTTAATTCACACCCCAGGGCAGTTTCTTGGGATGACAGCCAACTGTCGTGTTTTAGTTAGATGAACTTAACACTGCCAGTGGGTTTTAGCTGACATGAGAAGGGCCAACAGAAATAAGCAGTATCTAAATTTCTGCTGCAGCACAGTATGCCACATATTTCATTGACTTAAATTTTCATCACCCAAATTTATTACTAAATCTTGGATTAAGAGGACGATGTTCTTAGATTTTACCTAAAGTCACCACTGTCACCTTTTTGTTAAGTAGAACAAAGATTAATTTTCTGAGTTAAATCTTGTGTAATAATAAGGAATAAAACAGCTTCCATTTATTTGAAAAGATATAAGAGCACACAGTTATTTTAAAACCTTTCTTGTTTTGTCCTACATTACACAAGTAAGTGCACTGATTTACTATGTTGTTGAGATTTAAAAGGCATCATAATAACATTATACACTTCATTTATTCTTTTGTAATTGTATATCCAGGTCTTTAATCCAGGTCTCCTCAAAGAGTTGTCAGAGTTGGAAAACAGTTGAGCCCTGCTGTTATTTGTTCAGTATGTAGTACAAATTTTTCTGTGTAGAGAAGTAGGGATTATTGCCTCGAACTATGCCCAACCTCTTTAACTTATGGAGTTCGTTACTGTGCCATGAAGTTCAAACCTGCCAGATTTAATATTTCTGCACTGAACTTTCAGTAGAGAAATTGCTTCAAGCAATCATACTGAAAGCCAGCACCTCACCCCTTGTTTAAAGTTATGATCCTTATCGTAATTAATTCAATAAAGAAGTAATGTGCTGCAAACCAAGGCATTCACAAAACCATCAGATCTTGATGGGTATAAACTTTCAGTCAGAGACAATCTCAGTGTGTGCAGTGTCTTTAGCTGAACGTAATCAAGAACAGACAGGAGAGGAAAGTGATAGGTTTGTCTGAACTGGTGCAAATAAGAAGGCTTAATCAAATTTGCTTTAAACTTTAAAAGGTATGTGCAGATTCGTGTTAATAACCTAATGACAATGAAAATGCGAATGTTTAGCCAATGTAAACAAGAAAAAAGTCAGTTTCAATCTTGAAAGCCAAAGTTACGAATAATACTGGTCAATTTAATTTCAAAATGCCTACCATTACATGCATATGCAGTGAATTCAACATGTACTTTAGAAGTACAAACACTTACTTAAACAACTAACAGTTTTCAAAAAGGGTATGATTCTTTTCTGTATTTTGGCATTCAGCCCAAAACAAATATGCACTGCTGCCATATAAAAAATTATTGAGCAACCAAACGTAACAGATAGCTCAAGATTTTTTTTAATATATCATATTTCCAATTTAGAGAGAGCAGAAAAGAATTATGGGATTATTATTAAACTGCAGTTTTCACATGAGTATATTAATGTGTATATCGATATTTTGAACGTACAAATTATGTTCACTATTATTCATCCTTCGGAAGCTTTTGGCTAAGGTGTGAGCTGTATATCAGAAATCCTTCATTTAAAAAGCAACAGATCACTAAAAAGAACAAACTCTGACAAACATATATTTGTGTTGCAATGAAGGATGTCTAATAAATGCATGGCCTCATTTCATTTGTTAAGTGTTTTTCTTGTTTATGTAGTAACCTTTTGTGAACAAAAAAAACAAGGGTTTGAAGTGTTTGGAGTGTTGTGTCAGAAATGCCAAACTGCAGGTCTAAAAACCTTTAATAGTTTTCTCTCCTTAACATTACCAATTCCCAACAAAGCCACTTGGGCAAAACAAATGGTAATCCAATAGCTCATGGTGAGTTACATCATCCGTCATTTTTGGTATTTAGACATTTCCTCATTTAGAGTGTTTACAGACATGGTATCCTAGCAACACTGTAGGTGAATCAAAGTTTAGGTGAGCTTTTCAGTATGTGAAAGTATCTGAAAAAAAAATGCAATTTTCACCTCAACGGCATGGTTCTGTTGTGGATTTATATGTACAGTGCATGCATATCTGCTACTTTCATTTGTGCAATTCCGAAATAGACATGTAACAACACAACCTCCAAGGCTATCCCTTAAGAGACAATGGGACATTTTACAAAGCAAACAAAACAGATAATAGACCATGAAAACTATTTCAAGGTGAAAGTATACAATGCCTTAATGCAGTGACATTCTTTAACTCCCAAGGCCACCTGTAAAAAAATACAGACATTATATACAGTATAATTTTATTCACAGCAGAAAACAAGCTAAACCATTCAAATATTTAAGTACAGTACAATCGTATTATACTGCACATCACAACTGCCAATATGAGATCTGGCTAAGCAAAACAAATGAATGCCCTGATAGTAAATCAGACAGGCCACTCCTGAAACTTAGAAAAGATCAGCTAACAATCCTTGCTTGTAAGTATGCTTAAATATACACGTTTAATAATCCCCTATAACCTGGCTTCACAAACAACTGCTCTCCCTTGCAAGGAAGTCAGACAAGTCCAAGGAACAAAAGGCAAGGAGATGGAGATCATTTCAGAGGGCAGGAAATATAACAATTGATCCTGCAACAGTCATTAGGGTTGGCCTGAGGGATGACAGGGAGAAAGCTGGAAACACAAGGATGGCGGTCTCAGATGAAAGCTCAGTGTAACCTCGGCTGTCAGAATGAAATAACTAGTCGAAGCAGCACCTCAAGCTGTTGTGGAAGGCAGCTCATTGATGCACAGATATTCCTCAGTTGCATTTTAAAGGCTTACTGAGCTAGTGCACTGCATTCAAAAAATGCCATGGCACTATTTTAAAGGGGCAACAAATAAAAGGAATTAAAAGATTATCTCCTTTTTATAGGCCTAATTTGTCCAGAATCTGAGTAATATAGTAAAACAAAATTAGCTATAATAACTAAAATGATCTCAATGAACTTTATAGTTCATTTAGGAAGGGATAGGCTTAACTATTGATGATGTGCTGCACCCACATTAATTCAATTGATACAATAACAGTGAATGCAGCAATTAATTTAATCGCCTGGAAAGAAGCATAATTCACTTCCAAGCCACATTACAAAGCTCATATAAAGTCATGAGGAATGACTTTAAAAGCCTCAGAACTGTCTAAGGAAATTAACAGGAAAAAATGATCCATGACATTAACGAGTGCTAAAAAACTCGTCACCCAGATAACTTTCTGAGAACAGAACAGAATGAAGTAACCTCCGTAATGAATATCAGATAAGAGTTTTGGGGGGTTTTAATCAAAGCAGGCGTCATTTATCTTTCTGAACCGTCACTACAAAAGATACAGGAGACTCATTTGACGAGTTTTGCAACGACTCTCTGAATGATGCGGTCACTACACATTTGAATACACATTTCCAAAAAGAATACAATTCCATTTGTGGAAATTAAAAATGTAAAGCATGTTTAAAATAATAGAGAGGCTCCAATAACCCCTGATCAGCAAAGTTACAGCAGGGAATGCTTTTTAAGGTTCCTAAGCCAGGATATTTGACCAACATTTGCACCCGCTCCCCCCCACGAATCCCCCTCGGATTGATTAAATTGGCTCAAGATGACACTAATAATTGGCTCAAGATGCAGAACGAGCAGACCCAATGATCCATATCTAACTCCTTTGTTGGTTGTGTCCCTTCCAGTTCTGTGTTAGATTTTGGATGGTTTACCTTGGCTCTGTCACAAGCATTTTAACACAATCCCCCCAGAAACATCAAATTGGTGACATCATGAGATCGAAGGAAAGGTTACATTTTTCACAGATGTCTGGACAATTATCAGCCTTTTCTGTACAATATTTATTTTATAATTGGTGTGTTTTTAAGTAACTTTTGTCAGGTCCGAATTGTATTAATGTGCACTAAAAGAAAAGATGTAGATGAAAAATACCATAACAATGCCTATTACATCTGCTGGTGTAATAGGTCATAAATGCTTTTAAAAATAATATTGGAAATTTCACAGTATTTACAAGAAAAAGTTCCTGTATTAAGTTTATGCAGACCCTGCCGGATTTATGAAAATTGTAACAAGCAGTTTTAATACAATAGAAAAATAACTGTATTGCCTAAATCTGATGACATATAGAAGAAATATCTGTGCGGATACTGTAAATCACATGATGTTATTTTTCTTTTTTGCACCTAATAGATGTTTGTCATTTTAATTTTGAATAATTAAGCTTCAGTTACAGTATGGTTTCTTATTTAGAGTAATGCATATAATCTTTTGCAATGGTATACAAATGTGAAGAACAAATTGAGTTTCACAACATGAATTTCCTAAGATAAAAGGTAACAAATTACACCTTTCCAAGCTATTAAAAACATACCTGAAACATCATAAGTTTTCTTCACTTCATATGACACAAGTTTCAAGAAACAGAAATGTGTTCGCTGATGGCTTGTTTATTTTTTTTATTCTTGACTACTACACTCTTCTACTTTTACACAAACAAGATGTACAATGTCTATCCATTTTATGCTTAGTTTAACAGAGTAAACCTTGTTGACCTTAATCAAATCCACTCATGTTGATGCTCACTTGAAGACAAAGCACCTCACAATGATTCAAAATGGTGATAAGGAAAGCAAAGTCCATGTATTTTTTTGCTACTGTAAATGAATGGTACGCAAAGGATGAATTCTTAACTATTAAATCACGTAATGGCCTCTTATCGGCAACATTATCAGCAACAGTTCCTAAGCTAGGCCTGTTTTCATAGCTCATGCATTTAATTATACATGCATTATCTAATACCCTGTGTCAGTGCTGCATGATCTCTTTACTCTGGAAAGACACAGAAAACATACGCTGTCATATCCGATTGTACTAGCAGCGTGGATCTGATCTCTTTGTCACTAAGGTTACTAATCAAATTTCCATTTAGTGCGTTCATGCAGGATTTCCTGATCAAACACTCTAGCTCGGCCCTGCTGTACCCCCATTAGCTAACATGTTTTATATGTGATGGGGTCACCAAAAGTGTAATTCCCTGAAAGAAACCTTATACCAGCCCTTTGAGCAGTGAGAGGTAAAACACAGAAAGCCCTGGGTCTTGGTCGGCATTATGTGCAGTTTTTAGACATAAAAGACTAATTCATGAGACTTAAAAGATGCAAGAAAAAAAATAGAAGATTAGTTGAATAACAATACTGCTCTCATTTGCACACTGTACGTGGCACTAAAATATAAATGAATGAGACACTGCAGTTAATGTGGATGAACACCTGCCAACTACTTTGTATTCCATACAGAGTTCAGAATATCCCACCAAAGCCCTGATTGGGGTTTCGTTTAAGTATTTACCCACGGGGAAACGTCTAAAACACAGTCTTTGGCATCCAAAAACATTACATACCTTAGGTATGTTAAATCAAATTTAATACCGGCACAGGCAGAATTTTCTACTCCTTGGACCTATTGTTTTAATTTAGAAAATCCTACAATTCGGATAACACACATGTTCAATATCTCAGTAAAAAAACAAACGAAAGATTATGTAGCAGAGCGAACCCCCAAACACCAATTTTTAACCTATTACATGTTATTATACATATAGAATTTGTTATGGAATTTTTCTTTTTCGGGATTTATGGAACAAATCAATTAACTGGAAGGAAAGCACAAGTTCATGAAAAATATATAAGAGGAGAGATTTTTCTATGACCCTCATGGCTATATAACTTGGTACATCCAAATTTAAACACGCACTTAACTAAACCTTACCACATTCTTGTTCTAAAGAACAAAATCTGAACAAGTGATCTCTCAGAAGATAAAATCATGCATTAAATTCAGCAAGTTGTCTATTGCATTTTGAAATCTAATCTGAACTTCAATTAAATTGTCTTGTTTGTCTTAAAAGGGAACGTCCTGCTGCTCTATCGTATAGCAGTGGTAGTTGGCAATCCCTATGAATAAGACAATTGACTTTTCAACAGCCTCAAAGAGTATGTTACTATTTAATATTTAACATATTAAATAAAACTAAGCAGTAGATCCAAACAATTGTAATATTCTTAGAAATAATTTATATAAATATCCATTCAATTTGTGGCCATGGAAAGACAAGAAATGCTCTGTTACTTTTTATATACAAGATGATTTCAAACCAAAACATGACTTAAAGACACTCAAATTCCTGTAAAATGGTCAGAATAAACAATCTTGAAACAACGATGGCTTTTTGGAAAAAAAAACATTTCTTTGGCATAGTCTGAAAACTAAAAGAATAAGTAGGAATCATGTAGAGTACCTTCATCCACAGTACAAAGTTCACAATAAAAACAAACTAGGATTAATCACATTTGTTTTATTCCATGGCATCTAATGAATCATGTGCTATTGCCTCAAAATCTCTGCTTTTATTACTTTCTACTTCTGAATAATGAGATTGCCATCTGATCAGACCATGTGCTAACTTGGCATTTAAATGTACTTAAATGTACTGCCATTTATAATTACATTCCACTGTTAAATCAGAAAATAATTCTTTAACACAACATACACTTCCTTTGAAAACTTAATTTTAAGTTCAATAGAAAAGACACCACCAGCTATCTGTCCTCCAATCACACTGTAAATTCACTTTGTCAATTGGTAAATAATTCCAACCATGAAATACTTCTTGGATTGTTGAAATTGTACCTCTCCTTTCTCGTGTTTCTTGTTTTCCACATTCTTTGTTTGCAGTTCTATGTTCAGCTTTACAAGAGAATTCCAACACCTTGTTTCACTACTCACTTCAGATGTTGGTGGTAGGCGTGGGATGTGTGTGTGTGAGGAGGTTGTGTCACTTCATGTTCAACAGGTCAGGTTAGGCCCTTCTTAACCCGAACACAAATTAATTAAAAATATGATCCATCTTTTACCTCATTTTAGGGAATTGTTCCACATTCCTGAACATTCCTGATCATACTAGTGATTAAATGTTAAAATATTTTAACGTTTATAAAGATGCGAAACAAAGCATCACAGGGAGTTAAGCATTATGAACTGAAATGCAAACAAGCTACACCACCTTCATTCAAGGCATGTTTGTCCAGTTTATGCTCATACACAAACCTTTTCATTTGAACTTCAGATCTGCCATGCACACACTTGGAAGGAACCCCAGCCTTTACAGGCACTTAACAGGCTTCATGGCATCCCTCACTATCCATAAATGTCACATTAAATTAAAAGAACATAACTACACATTCTCTACCATCAAACATCAGACACTCTTAATCATGTCACCTTTAACGCCAGTAAAACCAAAGCCTTTTTAAGAACTGTTGACAGAATAACAATGAACATCCTTCCATTGTTTCCAGAAACGCAAACACTCACTCACTCATGCAGTCTCTTGAATGCCCACTGCAGCTGCTTCTGGCATCTTCTCCTCTGGATCTGGAAGGCACTGGGACTCATGACCTCCTCTTATGGTTATTTGTATTAGTATACAAAAATGCCTTTTTGGCAATCACTGGTAACATATACACCTGTGTGTTTAAAAAACCTGTCTCATTATTTAAGAAATACAGGTATCTCAAGAAGGCAAATTAATAAACAATACTACAGACCTTTTGCTATTACATACATAGATGATCTAACTGATTTAAAAGCAAAATGTGTTTTTAGATATGTTACTGTGAGCTTTTGTATGTTGTGTTATGTACATTTTGACCTTTTGATGGTTTTCTCCTTTTTCTAACATTTATTTTGATATGTTCTTTTGTACTGAACTGATCAATGCAATGGCTGTCATGAAAAGAGGTATATAAATAAAAAATCTGTGACTAACTGGCTGCTGCAGGAAATGCACATACTATGAAAGACCTGTGGGTGCAAGTTCACTGCTCAAGATACTTTTGTGATTCCCTATTCCCCATTTTGCATAAATTAGCAAACTTTCATACTTGTTTCTCCCTTTAAAACGATATTTCAATTGAACGGCTAATTAAATAATAGACTGTTACCCGAGAGTCTGCAATGTCAAGCTAGACAATCAGGTCATGTTTCACGGTTCATGTAATCTGTTCTTACTAAATGCAAATTGTAACCAATCTTTACAAGGTCAGCATAACAAAAACACGAGGGGAGCCTGGAAGTCTCAGTCTCAGACCAGACTGCAAGAGTGAGGCTTCAGGCGAGCCAGGATCCAGCAAAAGAAAAGTAGCTGTCCAAGGCAGAGAAACCTAAAAGCATAAAACTAAAGATGAGTTCTTAACAGTCCTGGTGCTTCCTGATTCCAAACGTTTCTGTTTAATAACCTTTTATATGCAAATGTCTCAAAGATGCAGCAAGGACATAAGCTTATGTTTAACTACTGTATTAATTAAATGTATTAATTAATTAAATGCTTCAGCCACAACACCACAATGTTACAATGTGTAGTGACATATTGTCATGTAGTGATAAAAAGATCAGTATCTCAAAATAACAATCATTAATTTTCACAACATATTCTGACATGACATAATCACAATTTTAAGATGTTTTTGACATTCTTGATCTAGTATTGATTTTAATGAACCAGAAACCGTGTGATCAGCCTAAAGCACAAATCTTCCTAAAAGCAGTTTATGACCTTGTTCTTATATACATAACTGACATATCATAAGCAATTTGTCACATCTCCACCTAGTGAGCTGTGTAGTGGGGATGCTAACACAGAATTGCTGGCAAGTCTCACCCAGGTAGGTGCTACATTTCAGTGGAAATGTGTCCCCTACTATATGTAAAGCATTTTGGGAATACATTGGGATGAAAAATGCTATATAAATGCAAATTGTTATTCTATTTATCTACCACAGACTTGTTTCTTTTTGAAAGCTAAATGTAAAACAAAAGCTCTCTGGCGACTCTTGTCACACATCCCCATTTTCATGACAATTAAAATAGTTTTGTCTGGACTTCTAAAGGTGCCTCAAAAATGAGCAAAGCTCTTATCCTTAAAATAAACATTCCAGAGACAGTTATTAATGACTTGCAGATTCTGTTGCTAATTCAAGTCCTTAAGTTAATTGCCTTATCTGTATCCTATTTACTGCAGCACAACATCTTACTTAGAAGCCCCAGGTAGCTCCCTAAAGAAGAACTTTGGAATAAATTAAGCTCCACCCCATCTCCAGTTCCACACACACTGCTCTAGATATAACACTTTTCTGCAGCTGTTATGTAGTTTTCTTAGATTTGTTTGGGGACAAACCATATTAAATTCTGAACTGGAACACTGTCTCCGTGCTTGTATTTCATATGGGTTGGTTTCAGAAAGGTCTAGAAGTGTGTATAGAGCACATGAGTAGAGTTTCCAAACAAAGCCGTATTCATTTTTAATAAAATTGTAGAACTATTTTCTACTTTCTCTCCAATATCCTGCCACACCACATGTGTCTTTAAGTGATGAATGGGAACACAAAATCATGATTGCATGACTGGATGTGTGAAAAGGTATATTTACAATATATTCAAATAGATTAACAGCAACATGAATGTGGACTGCTGTAATTCTTCCAGTATAGTCAACTTTAAAGAGCAAGGAAATAAGAAAACATTATATATGCACTTTGCCAGCTTTAGTTTATCTCAGTTTTCTTTTTGCCAATAGCCTACCGGTTTCTATTTTGAAAACTAGAAAAAAAAAGTTAAGTGTTGCCATTTTGGTTGTACTTTTTCAGCTTTAGCTGCCTTAAGAAGTTATTGTTTATTAATGACATAAAGGAGGCAATGCATATATTAAGATGTGTCCCATTTGACAGAAATAGAGCTATCCATTCAAAATGGTAATTTGAGAACAAAGGAGACATTTTAGAGGAAAGCAGCGACAAGCTAAGTAAATGCAGCTGATGTTGCATCATACTTCAAACATTCTTCAAATTAACAGTATGTCAAGGGGCAGCTTACAGAGAGAATGCTTCTTTTAGATAAAGAACAAAACCTGGCATCTTTTCAGATCCTTCTACAATCTGGAAAAAAAAATCCTTCAACTGAAGTGGAAAAATGGGACATAAAAAAAATTTGACTATTCAAATATCCCAGTTTCTAAATGCTGCTATTTGAAAAAATGAGATTTCACCTCTCATGTATCTTGTACTGTATGTGATCGATACAGAAGAAGAGTGTAAAGCAACAGTAGTCTAATAACACTCGCATCACTAAGACAGTAACTGTTTACACATTAGAGCAATCTGCTCAGGCGGGCAGACAGAAAGGAGGAGAGAAAAGCAGAACTTTAAAGGTGAAGGGTTTCAGAGAAATGAACAGAATCCAGATAAAAACATTCCAGATATTTTATTAAAAATAGAAAATGAATTCCCAAAGTTATTCAGAAATGTTATAATAAAATAATTTTCTTCCACAGTTTACATTGTTTAGAATTGAATTGTTTTTTGCATATTGATTTAATGTGGTAATAATCGTATCACATAATTTGAACAGTCTGCTTTATTAGCTTCTTAGTTTTCTTTTGACCTGAGGATGCCCGGGGTTGGCAGAGTTCTCTACTTTTCTACAAAACAAAGGTTTGGTGTTATCAGACAACAATTAAGAGCAAAAATGTATCCATGTTTAAAATTAAATAGACTGTGCCATGAAGCATTCTTTTGATTATGGCAAAAACACAATCAAAGATTTTAGGAAAAAAATAGTTATTTTTGTCAAGAAACAGTGTTAACATCAGATGATTATCTGTGGGATGATCCAAACAAAAGTATCTTTAATAAACAGTGCCAAAAAAAGGAAATATCTTATGGTTACATAATCAATATTACATATTCAGATACATATATGCTTATTCTTATTTCATGCTATGATCATGATGGACCATTTAAAAACTGTAACCTTATTTTAGAACATGCCTTACTTTAAAAGGTGAATACAGAAATTAATTTAGGGATAGAGAAATAAAATTAAATTTCATGTTCATTAAGAGCATCAAATGTGAATGCAACACCATAATAAGAAAGCAGATTTATTTTAAGGTTCTGTTTCCAGTATTCAAAATGAGATTTTCTCATAATCCACTTCAGTGGAATAGCACTCCAGATGTTCATCTTGCAGCTGTTGAAATGTTATTCCTCACCATGAGGCCACTATAGAAGTTATGGCAGCCGTGTTACATTCACATGACCATAACTGCACAGCTTTACTACTGTCATTCAATTACATGCTGCAGAAATCAAATGACACAAATATTAATTCTCCAAAAAGATAATAAATCACGAAATGTTTCACCAACATAAATATGTATCCCAAGATGTACTCTGCTTTTTAGTAATTTATCATTTATAAATTATAATATTTGTGGGACTAAAATACATTCTACAAAATGAACTGCTTTACTGATGTTAATTTACCTCAGAGATTCAGATAATTGACTTGCTTAAGTAAAAATCTGAAGGCTGTAAGCAATTAGTCCTGATTGATCTCTTTAAACATTTTCCCATTTTTTTTACATAATTAAAAAAAATAAACCTCGGTACAGCAGAGCTGTCGAATCCCTCCAGAGCATAATTCTGATGGACACTTAGGATGGATCGGCTTACTCAACCAACCGTTTCACTTACATTTCATCAGAATGGAAATAAGAATGTGCATAAAATTATGTATTACCCAGCAATTACCCAGCTTTAAAACGCAAAGCCCTATTTTTCACTCATTAAACAAACCTAAAATGTTTGAAATGTTTGCTTATAAATTATCTGTTGTAGCCCTCAAAATGTATGTGATATTAACTCAACGTTTTATTCCACATGTTGGTATTTTAACTGCAATGTTTTAATGTTTGGACTACACGTTGCAAAGAAAAATACCAATTGCTGGATATTTGGAAAAGCCATATCCTGCCAAGGGGACTTGAAAGCCCCCTCTAGTGCACAAATGCTAACACTAAGGTGAAGGCTTGATGTTTTAAGCTTTATTGATTAAAGCTGTGTTGTTAAATGCAATCAATCAATTAATCTATCAAGCAAAACTTAAATCAATGAATCAATGTTGGATTTTGACCAGACCAAAGCAGCGTCTTTCCAGTGTTAGTCAAGAGACATTTTCTCTTTGTCTTTTCAGGATCTTCTGAAGCAGCACAGTAGAAAATGGTAGCTCACTGAAGGTGATACTCAGTACCAGAGTTTCTGGAGTTTCTGGAGGTTTCTGGAGGTGTCAAGAACCAGATAATTAGCTATTTCTCTTTCTTCTCAGAAGCAGTTAGAAATGAAGTTATAAAAGGCTGTATAAAGTGTAGATATATTTTACCTTTGCTAGATCAGCACACTTGGTTGAAATTAAGACAGATAGAGAATTCTTAGTTAACTTCTTGCATAGCAGAACTGAAGCTCGTGTTAATAAACGTTAATAAAGGAGGTATTCTACAAATCTGTTAACAGAAGCAAAGATTGTGGAAGGTGGTTTGAGTCGAAATATAAATCTACGAAATGGATTGATGGTCTTAGCAGAGCAATAAACATTAGATTGTATCAGGTCACAACATGAGGGTTTCCCTAAGATGCTTGTTTCATTGTTAGCTCGTCCGAACTAATGGTATGGTTATAATCAGGCAGAAAGAACAGAAACAAAAGTTGTTTTTTGTATCATCAAAGACATTTAGATACACTACCACTGAAGAGAAGAGGTGAAAGTCAGGTTAAAGTTTTCCAATTAAAGTATACTGTAGGCAATTTAGTTTTGGCTGCAGAGATAAGCAGCAGATTTCTGCAATAAAGAACTTGTTAAGACTTCACATGTGCACTATTTGTCTCACCACCATTATAACAAACAGGCTGCCAGAGACCATCGAAGCTGTTAAAAAAAAATGCAGATGTGAGAATAAAACAAGGAACAACTGCAACCAATACAGAATATTGAATACTTTTTTTTCCAGGGAAGTTTTCAATTTCCTGATGGCATGGGTATACTGTATACAGGTCATGTGCCAAAACGCTTTGAGTGGCATCACAGACATCGTGTGCATGCTGCTTCAGCCACCACAGCTTATTAAATGCAGTTCTGTCGGCTGATTCCACTTTGAACTCTCTTGGAAGTCACTAGGGAAAGGGAAAACAAATCATGGCAGGAGCACCAAGATGAACATTACCTCAGCTGCTTCTTCCCTCTGCAGAGGAATGGATGAGATAACTCCCTTCAGGAGATGGCTTTATCACAAGCAATGTAAATCAATTCACTCGTTCCAAACACTTGGCATTCCTCAAGTGTCTCAAACAATTGAATTATTTGATCCTAGGGGACGACTAAAATGAAGCTCTGCATTGTATAGACTGCATACTTGTCTTTACAGAACTTCTGTACTGATTATCTACTGAAAGAAAACAACAAAGGGACGTAAAATTGGAAGGATACTTGATGTGAAATAAGTTACAATGAAAGGAGATGGGCATGTTAAAACAGTAATAGCCAACACTCCTGGGCAAACTTGCTAATTCATTAAAGTTTCAAATACAGTAGATATTCCAAAAGACGTTCAACATCTGTGTTGTGCCTTTAAAAGCTCTGTTTTAGTAGATTAAAAAAAAACTGTGCTAATCGAAAAGATGGAAAGTAGCTTATTCTGCACATAGCTTAGAAAATACCGAGATATTGTTCTTGCAGATTCACATGGGACCGTGGTGCAAAATTGATCAAGACCATCTGACCTGCCCCAGCTGCCTACTTGTTATCTTAGCAGGAAGAGGCCATGCTGTGCAATCAGGAGAAATGTACCGCATTGCAGGATAAACGGGGTGGCGGGATGGCTTGTTTTGGTACAGGTCATCCTATAAGGCGACGTTTATCAATAGTGATAGTGCATTTTTTTTTCTCACCACAAAATTCCTGTAACAGAAATGACTGCATTGTTTTCTGGTGCAAATGGGTAGGTCTAAACAGACCGTCTTCTGCTACAAGATGTGCAGCGAACATCGCGTTCTTTCTTATCTGTCAAAAACGTACGAGCTTCTCCCCCAAAAAACCCGCATGGTTTCACTGCCCTGGAGCAAAGACAAAAAAATGTAATAAGCATATCTTAAAATTTAAAAGGAGTTTCCACTCCACCCGAAAGTGTCTGTAAAACTGTGTTTTACTCCACTAATGCCATTTTAATTTTAATTGCATTTTAATTGCATTTGTATCATTTTCACGGTGTCATATTATTACATGCATACATAATGGAAATTCCTATTCAAAACTTACTTTTCATCCCAAAACCTTGTCAGTGCCCTTTAATGAATACAATTAACTAATATATACCATTCCTCAAATAAGTAAGCTGTCTCAAATGTTTGAACTTAATGTCCAATAGAGAATTTAAGAGTATTTCTGGAGAACGTGTTAAATTTACTAATGTATTTAATTCTCTGCCTTTAAATATATTATATTGCCAACAAGAAGACATCTGTATATTTACAGAAAGCTAATCTTCTGCACAGAGGGCAAAATTAATACACATTTGACATTTGTCCAGCATCATATTAAAAACCACAACCTTAAAACATGTTTAAAGAGAAACAGTGTAACTGAATCTCCAATTTGCAGTCATTTCAGGCGTCATAAAATGGGAACTAAATGAATACGTGCAGAACAGTGATAAAGGAAGCAGAACTGGGAAGCACTGGTCTATCCTCTCACACCTTGTGTTTTTTTAGAATCCAGTTTGAGTTGTTTAATAAAAAATGTTTCTGAGGAGCAAATTTAGAGTACGATGATCCCATCAGCTAGTATTACAACTTGGGCTATGATTGAATAGAGCACAATCAATGTTCTAAGTGAAGGATTCCTTGAACATTAAATGTTGTGAACTACTTATTTTTGCCATTACTAAATTATTGAGGAAAATTTAGAGTGAAGTCTTTGGATCTTTCTGGTCTTTCTCTACCTCATTCTGTTTTTTAAAATGTACAGTCATAAAAATCACAGTCAGGACAGCTCAGAAAATTACTGAGTCTATTATTGTTCAGTCTGTAGGTGTTTCAGCACATCTTAGTCAGTCACAATTATGTCAGTCACCAGGCAACATTTTTTTGTTGTTCAATTTAAAGTCCAGCAGGTTTTCAATCCAAAAGTTGTCTTTAGGATCTATCTACAAGCTAACGCACAAAAACACAAACATTCTTATTAAGTTGTTGGTTTTCTGATTTTATTTTTTTAAACATTTAAAATTTCATACATATCAGTTTGTTAAAATTGGCTCTTAAAGATGATCAAGGTTGGGAAGCACATGCTGATATTAATACAAAATAAATGTTTCCATTAAAAAATTGGTAATTGGTAAAAGGGGTAATTAATATATTGTTCAAAATAATGACTATTCTTTCAAATATATAATGTATTTACTCCACAAAAAAAAACAAGGATTTGGTCATATACGGGACTTATGATATATTATTTAATACGAATGAATAATGACACCTGTATGTATTAAATGTCATTACGGTTAGTGCAGTGTCTACTTCTGTGGAAATATTTCTTTTGAGCTCTTCTCATGAAAGAATCACAACCTCAAAAACCATTACATCAGTTAATTTAGTCAGTATTTTATCTAGTAGAAACAATTCTCATCATTTTTATATCTCCCTTCTGGCATGCTTGAATGATAGCAATTAATTACCTTTACTGATTATGTTTCACAGCTGTGAGAGTAATACAACAAAACAAGGCATATCACTAAAATTAGCAGGACTTTCAATCAACAAACCAATTTGCTGGCACAAACAGGGGTGGGCATCAGAAGTTATCAGCAGCAGTGCCTTCGGGATTTCCTGTGAGAAATGTTCCTGTGGGATACTATAACAGGAGTCCATTTTAATTACTACCACTGACAATATATTTCAGATTTCAAAGATCTGAACAAACACAGACTCATTCACTTTACAGTATCCTTTAAACAATTTTTCACAATCTCCATCAAAAACAGGTCTGAAATATGTGGTATATATGCTAACTTTTATGATAGATTACATAATACTGTTATAAAGGTTTTTACCTGCCCATGGTCATTTGAAGTTTTTAAGACATCTCTGCAACCAAACAACAAATACTGTAACACATTCTCAATAATAATAATAATAATAATAATAATAATAATAATAATAATAATAATAATAATAATAATAATAATAATAATAATAATAATAAATAATAATAATAATAATAATTGCTTACACTTATATTGCGCTTTTCTGGACACTCCACTCAAAGCGCTTCACAGTAATGGGACTCCCCTGCACCACCACCAATTTCTATGTTATCATAAATAAAGTCATAGTGAAACAAACAATTTTAGTCATGTGAACCAGTAAATATTTTGTTACGAATCAAACTACAGTTGAAGGGAGAGAAAACGATTGTATAGACCTGAGTAGTGCTAATGCTCCTTTAATTTCTTTAATAACTTCACAGTTGCATATGGGATTTTCCTTTAAAACAGCTCATTGGGAAAAAAAAAACTGTTCAGATACAACAGATTTACACCCAGAAATACAGAAGTGTCCACCCTGAAGAACAACAAAAGAAAGAGAATGTTGCTTATTTGACCCAACAAGAGGCCCATTTTGTTAGATCTTGATATCCAAACTAATTATAACAACAGGAGAAAATAACAAGGTGCATGAACTGCAAGTTTCCACTCCTTTTGTATGTAACAGAATCCTAAGTTAGTTGAAAACAAATGGAGAAACTGAAACTGGTGGTGATTGGAGGTGATTTTCTTTTCTTTTCGGGGGGGGGAGCTCTATGAGCATGAACAGATGTGACTGTGCCAAAAAGGTAACATTGCCAAAAGCGTGCTTCTCGTGTTGCAAAGGAAAAAAAGCAAATCCAGGCAGTGATCACCTTGACCCCTGCAGAGCACCTAACTCTCTCCTTTACTAGGCTGCCAATGATTCCCTCTTCTTCCCTTTTAATCTCGGAGATTACCGAGAAAGTGGGAGACAAGGCTTCAGCTTTCATGAAAGACTTGAAACAGGCAGGACTTGAGCTGGGTAGTATAGGAAGAGATAGGAAGATGTCACTGTGCCCTGTAATTTAACTTTCTCGGATGCCTCCAAAAATATTCCCAGTCCTTGAGCTGAATGATAATTGCCTTCTGGCACGCAAAATACCAGAACGCACCTTTAGTTCATTGTTCATTAAAATGATCTCCTGTTGAGGTAGAACTGAATTACAATGACAACAGAACATGGACATTTATGAATGGTTACAAATAACTGCTCCCACTAAAAAAGTCCGATGTTGCAGCATGAACAAGATGGTCCTTACTATCAGAGCCACATCACAAAACATGTCAAGGGAAAGTAGTTGAATGAATTATCTTTGAGAAATAAGGAATTAGATACAAAGCCCTGTGACCATACATATTTCATTCAGGGTCAGTATAATCTTGAGTGAATGAATGCGAATTTAACTGGGTATTAAAGTATACAACATTTTTCTTCAAGCTATCATCAACGTTACGGATTTGAAAAATAAATAAACAGGCCTCTAACTGGAACTGGAAAAGAACCCTATATCTTTCACCTCTTTTAAATCTGGGCTGCGTCTTTAATGCTGCCCCACAAAGATCACAGCACTGCGTGGTGAAAAGTGTCGTTTTGTTGTGTGAGACCTAATGCATGTATGAAAGGAACATTCCCAACCGATTTCAGTAAAGAAACAAATGGAATTAAAAGTATAAAGTGTGGAATTTTAAGAGTCTCTGTTGTATCAATTAGGTAAAAACTGGGAAGACAACAGTGACTGTATTAATGATGTGCAGACAGAAAAGTAATAGCGGGTTCAGCTCCAGATGCACACAGCTGTTAAAAGTTGAAATTCTTAATCCTGGCATAGCTGCTAAGTAGCAAGCAGGCTGCACTTTGAAAGAGACCATTCCAAAATCATGGAATTTGAACTACTACTTTGAACTGTTTTTGGCACATTTTAAGACAGATCTTGCATTGAGAAAAACAAAGACACCTACGTGTGGAGGCGGTGGGGGTGGTGGGAGGAATAGGAGATTTCGGTGTGGACAACAGAAAAAAGAGCCTTGATGCTTTGTTCAATAAATTGCAATGAGTTATGTATTTTTTGCACAGTGTATCCACATTTAAAGCCTTATGGAAAAGCATTTCTGTTGCAAAAAAAAAACACCTTAAGCCATCTACTATTGCTATATTAAACTACATAGCCTCTGATAGCTTCATGACACCTTGCTCTGAATGGATCTTTGTGATCCATTGCCTGCTAAAAGTTAGTTGTATCATCATCATCTTTGAGGATAGGATAACAATAGAGCAAAACATGCTTGGAAGCATAATAGTCTGTATAATTAATCATTTAATTGCAATTGCAATCACAATAATAAGGAATTAGTGTTTTTTTATAAACTGATAAATCAGTGGCAGGAAGGACTTTCAAATGTTCAGGAGGAATTGTATAACACATCAGAACCTTACGTATTGCCTTCTACTGGAAATACAGTTTTTGTCCAGCTAAATGAATACCAGGCATATACTGGATTCTAAATGTCTGCAGTGTCCTGGGCAGTAAAACTCATCTGGCCAAAGATTTTGTGGAAATGGATGACAGTACAATCTAAACCCAAGTTTTTCCTGCTTTCACCAAAAGTATTTAATCAGTGCCATGTTGTATAGAACAGCTGTCCAAAGCTTTATGCGCTACATGCCATCTCTGACAATTATAACAGAAGATATGCAGATTATGATGATATCTGAAAAACCTCAGTTGAAATGCTACAGAGGTTGGATTTTCTTATGGGCATCAAATTACTAATAATTGCTTTGCTTCCATACAAAACTCATCATAAAGGATCTCAAAATAATTCCAGTACAGGTGGGGGCCCACTTCATTTACCCCTGAGTGACGCTCAGCAGCCCCACTGCACAGCAGTTCAGGTGGACAAAGGACAAGGTAGTTCAACAACAGAATGAAACAGGAACTTTAGAGAGGCCAGGTTGTGCTGGCCCAAAGTACGATTTACCCAGGACATTGGAGTTTACCACCTTATGAACACTGCTGTGGAATCTTTAGTGAACAAGCAGACTGAACTCTGGGTTAATGTCTCTGGGGCACTGGTATTGCATTTCTGGACCATATTGAGGAGTGCCACCTACTGGTCTACTAACACTACTTACATAGGCAACCTGGAGTTCCTCCTAAGTGTTTTCCTATTTAGCTTCTGAGAACATGATCAGACTTCAAGGCATTGACATTCTTGCCAAAAACACCACAGACACCTCCTTCTCCCCATCGGTCCAGGGCTTATACTCACTGAATGATCTCCTTCTCTAGGGCTTCCTGCCTGCTGGAAATACTCTGATAATGACAAGGTGTAATCTTACATTCTCCTACATGCAATTCAGCAGCTAAAAGTCTCACAATTCTTTCTTTTGCGTAGGTTCAGTCTTGGGTTTTCTGTGAGTTTCTTTCAAAACCGCGAAACTAAAATGTCAAAAAGGTTTTTCCACTTGGCCTGCTCCTGTTCTGATCTATATAATGCAAATGGGAGAATATTCTATCAACATATTGATGCACTTGCCTGTATATGCCTATTTTGCACATGGTTGCACATGATTGAGAATACCATCATGTTCCAAAATGTTGCTTCTTATCAACACATACATAAATAACGCTTCAAGAAAACAAGTAACTAGGGAGGTGTACTGTACACAGTCTGTATGAAACATTAAGGTGGCCCCCAGTGTAACTGTTATTGTGGGTCTACATGCAGTTGCAGTTACCCCTGATGTCAGCTCTGGGTGTATAATTACAGCTATTAAATAATATTGCTGGAAGATAAGGCCCTAGGCCCTTTCTTCTAGTGAACTAAAAATTGTACACAGATTTTACCACATCACAGTTTTCTCACAGCACAATATTAGGACACGTCTCCACACACGCCACAGAATTATCAATTAGTGTTTAATAGCTAGTATTTTGCATTCGTTTTAAAAGTAATGATATTCCCTTTAATCAAAAATACCACAAAACGCACAGATAAAGTAACATTTTATTTATTAATATGTTAAGATTTTTAACTCATGAGCATCTTGAGGGACATGATCTGACAATGCTGGAATGTTCTGCCTGTTTTTATCTGAGGTCACGCTCACTGGAAATAAAGTCTGCGTTAATAGGTCTTTGGTTCCTGTACGTACTACCAGTTTATAGAAGCTCTTGCCGCTGACAGCCAGTGTGCCGACTCTCTTATGATTAACAATGTTAATTTAAAAATGTCTAGGCTGTAGCAGCTGAAGTGCTCAAAAACAGAGACTCCCAAGATTCCTATTTTAGGAGAAAAGCACAACTGCTATGGATTAAAAGGTATTATCGGCAAAATAGAGGTGGTACAATGCTGCTCTGAAGCCAGAGAAGATGCCAGAATAATGTAATTGTACTTTTTTTCCTAAATAGTGAATATGACGTTACTCGGTGGTTACTGAGAAACACTGCCTTCGAATGTGATAACCACCTGCTATACTGATCTCTTCTTAATCCTACTCTATTGAATACAAGATTCCAGGCAGAGTAAGGTCCACACGTTGCCAGGTGATCAGCGAATTTAAGAACCTCAGATTAATTTTCCTTCAAAGATCCGTCAGTTCCCTGCAGAAAGTCAATGTGAATTTTTAAAATTTTTAAAAGAGGGCTAAACGTGGTGTTGTTGATATTTTGGGGGGTAAAGGCAGACAAAAATAGACCCACTGCCTAGTTAAATGACAGAGGATAAAGAGTGGTAACAGGCAGTTTGAATATCTTCGATTCATGTAACATTTATGCACAATTTCAGTCATATACTCTGTTTTATTAATGTGTCATGTTTATTTGAGTGAGCAAATAATCAAGACACTCTAGAACTGTTCTAGCTAAAGCTAAAGACACCAAATGAAAGGTTTCAGTAAAGAAATACAAACATATTAACTCCAAAGTAGTAGTTGTTAACATACAGCTTTATGCAAGAAAGATTTGTTTACTCACAACACTGAACAATTAGAAATGGTTTGAAAGCTCTACTCACTTTACTAAATTGTCAGCTTTTCACTTGATTCCAGTGACGTTTTTAGTTTTTAAAGGGCAAACCCCACAGGTTGTTGGCCTTTTATCAAGGCAACTGCCTTTGTCTTTCCCTAAAAAAATGTGAACCTGTAAAAGAAGAAGCTTGCAACTGAGCATTTTCGCTCTCTCCTACTGACATTTACTTCTTATTCTTTTTCCTTATGCTCACATACATACAGCATTTGATAAGATGGTGTTTGTAATAAAATATTCTTTCAGAAGTTCATTAAAATAAATTATCTTTAATTGCTTAGCTATTGCAGAAGGGCATTAATATAAAATCCGGTCCTTCTGTGATTTGTTGACAGTGTGCTTTTGCTTCATTTAACACAGTAATGAAATAGATTCAGCTTTAGAAATCTACAGTGTTCGTAACTAAATCTTTTTGTAGAGAGGTATTAAAATATATAATTGCGAGAATGACGGATTTATAATGAATCCTGTAAAGAGATTCGGGACATTTGCATTACGACACCGACTCAGCCACCAGCAATCCGTTAGGTTTTCAGTTCACAAATACTTGACAGGAAAAACTTCTAAATGAGCAAGTAAATCCTGACAGAATAGGTCGTTCAGACAGATTTCAGTCACGGGTAAGCTCACTGAGACAGCTACGCCATCTAGTGGCTAACCTGTACAGGAGGTGACAGCAACCTTTTTTTTACAATAATAACATACTGTAAATTTACATTTTCAGAAGTTTAGTGCTATTGACTCCTACTATACAGTTGTAATATCCGACCACTTAAGAATATCAGATATAGTACTCTATAGAGTCCTACAAAATAATTAACACAATTACGAACACTTAACACTCCTTAGAAAAAAATCAGAATTTGTAAACCTTAAACCAAGAAGAAAATTGGCATTTCAACATATTCGACAACATACGAAGAAACATAAGACAGATATCCAAATCTATTTTTAAGAGACATGAAACAGACACTTGCGTAGCGAGAATTATTCTCAATTTAAAGTCTGAAATATCTATGAAATTGAAATAACTACGGTATCTCAGGCGAAGTTTATTGTCATGCTTTTCAAGGAATTTAAAAGATAATAAACAATTCATCTGATAATACTATGAGCTACACGTACGTGACTTCATATCAGAATCGTTATTTTCACCGTTGTATAAAAGTATAGTTAAGTGCATTTGAAATAAAAAAAACTCACCACTTCTGTCTTTCAGAACTTCGAAGCCAGCCTGAGGGATTTACATTTATAACTCATTTTCCCAAAATGCAGTTCATGCTTGCTAAAGGTCAAAGTTGAGGGGTCAGCTGGGAGGCAAACATGGCAGCGTTCAGCGCGACAAGGTGTTTGTTCGGTTATTCAGCTCAGCTCCGAAATGCTGCACGGACGCCCCACACTTTGCTCAGATGTGCAAGAAAGATGCTGTGCAGTGAGTCGTCAGCTGGTAACAGTGAGTTTATCTTTATGGTTTTCCCCGATGCATTTGCCGTATTGACCTTGCTCTCTAAGTGGTGTCGATGTTGGTGTTGCTAATAGTAGCACCTTATTTATTTCTTAATTCATTATATTTTTAAACAATTCTTAACGTTCTATCTCATTTTTTTGCAGTCATATTTTTCTTTTATTCACTGTTGAAGCTTTTATGTTCTCCCAAAGAAACCCGTACTCAAAAGTAGCTTTCTGCGTACGAAATTTACTATATTTCAAAATATGTCGATGATGTTTTCAGTGATTTCTCTGTTTAGGTTCACCAGATGTCAGGAAACCCGAGTTCTCAGATGAAGTTATTCAGGATATTTTGACTAAAATCACCGGGATGGATCTGCACAAAATATTTCGACCCATTAAACAGGAACTAAAGCCACCAATATATAAACTCATGACAGATAAACAACTTGAAGAGGTAAAGTTCCTTAAATGCTAAATTATATTTTACTTATTATCAGTGATTGTATTATAAGCATGTCGGAAATGATTAGATAATTTGTATTTAACTGTACACGTTAGGTTTTTATTCCTATTTTGAATATAGAAGGCACCACTATGACCAGTTCCATACTTATTCTTATTTCAAATGATTTAACTGACTGCGTGGCTGCCCTTTAAAATGCTGTAGTGACAGGAATCCAAAAAATGTTGCTTTAGATAAAGTACACATCAATTAAGCCTTTTCCTGAGAATGTTTCAGTATGAAGGGTGGAGACATTATGTCTCAAATATTCCCAGAGGCAAGTTTAAATTTTAACAGGACTGAGTGTCAAATTAAAATCATAACATACGGCTAATAAGATCCTAACTTGACTCACTCTCTCGCTTACATTAATCTACTAACATTTCAAATGTTTTATAGGCTACACAACAAGCTGTAGAAGTAGCCAAAAAGAATTTGAAAATGCCCCCTGTGCTGCCAGAAAGAAAGCCAATTAACAGTGTTTTGGCAGAAGACAAGGTTTTGGAGGGACTGGAAACTGCCAAATATGTGTTTACTGATATCACTTACAACATTCCACACAGAGTGAGTATCTTCATCAAGAAAATGACCCTGCAACTTACAACTGGCAAACCACTGAAGGTCTTCATGCATGAGCCTGGCCAGTACCTGGATGGGAGACCTCCTGGGAAAGCTAAGGTTGCTGCTGGAAGAGGTTTTAGTGGGGGCAGTAGGGGGCGCTCACCCTGCGGTCTGTGTGAGTCCTAATGCCCCAGTATGGTGACAGGGACACTTTACTGTAAAAAGGTGCCGTTCTTCAGATGAGACATAAAACAGAGGTCTTGGCTCTTTGTGGTCATTAAAAATCCCAGGGCACTTCTTGAAAGGAGTAGGGGTGTTACCCTGGTGTCCTGGCCAGATTTTCACCAGGCCTTTACCAGTCATGGCCTCCTAATAATCCCCATCTATGAATTGGCCTCATAACTCTTTTCTCCTCCTCACTGATAGCTGATGTATGGTGATCTTACTGTTGCACTCCCCATTACCTGTAAAGCGCTTTGAGTGGAGTGTCCAGAAAAGTGCTAATGTATATAAGTGTAAGGAACTATTATTATTAAGAGAAAAATGTTACTGTGATTTTGGTGTAGAGATCAACAGTTTCATCTTGACCAGAATGTAAACGTGTAAGAATCCCTTGTGAAGTAATAACTGCATTCAAAACCTCCCGAATCATACTTTAAAATGCAGCTGCATTAAACTGAGTAAACAACTCAGGAGTTGGGTAGCTGAGCTCAGCTCAGTTAGCTGTCAGGATCTGCTTTTAATAAAAGGTTGGTGTGGTTTTTGTTTTTCCTACAGGAACGCTTTATAGTTATCAGAGAGCCAGATGGTACTTTACGCAAAGCTTCTTGGGAAGAACGGGATCGGATGCTGCAAATATACTTTCCTAAGGAGGGCAGGAGAATAACTCCACCACCGGTCTTTAAAGAAGAAAATCTCAAGGTGAAATGAAACAAAACTTGGCTATAGTACTGTGGCTTGGCCCGCACTCTCTCTGTATATAAACTGGGGTAATTATAAGCTTGCCTTGTCATGTATCTAAAGTCAAAAGGATATGTACCACTAAAGCCTTAGTTAAACCTGGACTGCATCTGGTGTTCACTAAAATAATTCAAATGTAAAAAATAGATTCCGTAAGAGTAAGGAACCTACTATTAGAGACTGCAGGTCTGCAAGCATTGGCTACCTTAGTCCCTGCTTCAACTGTTATGTGTGTTTCACTGTCCAGGTTGTGTTTCTCCAAGATCGCCACCAGGATATACTGGACCTCTGTCTTGTCCAGTTTGAGCCAGATTCCTCCGAGTACAGAAGGGTAAGTACAACTACATTCTTTTATTTGGAAAATTATGAGCGTAGTTGGGGACATTGCAATACAACTTTTCTCTTTATAATTTGAAGAATGTTTTTTTTTTCAGCTGAGCAGAATGCATGTTGTTCATGACAAACAGGGCCCTTGTGATGTGATTTTTATCCTGATTAGACATGGGCAATTCAGTCACACTGTCAGTAAACATCAGAAAGCTAATTAAATATATTTTTCTAAAAACAGGTTCACCAGCTAACCTACGATGACATTGAAAAACAAGGAAAATATGACCTCCTGCGTTCGACAAGACACTTTGGCGGAATGGTTTGGTATTTGGTCAATGCAAAACGAGTGGATGGCCTACTGATTGATATGATCCAGAGAGACCTGTAAGTCACCTTTTGGGGGAGATTGCTGGTGTTCTCAGCTAAATACTAAGATCTAACTTAGATCGAGATGAGAATGTTGAATGTAAATATTTTTTTTCAACAGGATCCAAGATGCTGCAAGTCTTGTTCATTTGTATCATATAGTGCATCCACATTGTCAGTCTGCTGCTGAGGCCACAGAAAAGCAAGTGGATGGGATTGGCCTGGTTAAGGTAAGCACTTCACATTCTTGTAGTGTAATTAATGCACATGATGGTAAAATCTAGGGATTTCTGTAACTCAAAGGCAAGCATATACAAATATGCTTGTGAAATGCTGTGCTTTGGTTCTCTTTTCAGTTTGTAAGTTCTAAACATTAAGAATTAGGGAAAACAGGGGAAATACATGTTCTCTTTGGAAAGAAAAATGTGTAGGAAAGATAATGTACCGACTACATTTGTGAAAAGAAAGGGTTAAAGATATGCCGTCTCCTGTTCTCAGTTATGGCTCGGATAGCTAATGTTTCTGTTTTGCCACAGATGTCAACTAAAGGCCACTTCAGAACCAATTTTCAACAAGTTTGACCTCAAAGAGAAGAGGCCACCTGGAGAACTATGCATCTCCAGAGTGAATCATTACACAATGACAGGCTGCTTCCCTTAATCTGGGTGAAGCACATGAATTGACAAACTCGGTGCATCAGTTTAGTCATGGATGATATTGAGGTCATATTGTACTTTTGCATAATTCGTTTAACACATTGATTGCCATCTGAGTTCTTAATATATGGTTTAGCAAAGCGGGACTTTTCTGCATGCCAATTTTAACTAACCTAGAATGTAAAGACTGCAGAACACTTTTATGAACTTTAAATTTTAAACCCAACAACCTTCATTATTTTCATTTATATTGAACACCTTGTTTGCATTATTGTATTCTAGAGCTCAATATTAAGAAATCTAAAAATACAATTCATCACAAGCTGATGGAGCACATTAAAAATCTCTAAAGACCAGTGACTTGTTGACCTTTACAACAACTTTAACCATTTTTCTATCCGTAAGAATCCATTATATGCATGCATTGCTGAAGTGTTTTAGTACAGATGTAGTAAATTACAAGATGGAAGTTTTAATCTATACCACATTTAAGGATGCAAATTCACTTTTAATTCCTAAAGAACTGTAAACATTTTACTAAAGATTTAAACTCCTAAAAATGATTTTTGCTCCTGGGTCACTGTGCACATTTTAACTCCATGCCTCAGAAATGATCCCATCTTCTTGAATGAGCACTTTAGATTGGGGGGTTGAGAATTAAAAAGGGGTAGAGCATTTGGAGCAGGACAGCCTGTGGGGAGACTGCATTCTTGAAAGAGGTATCTTTAAATTTCTTAATAGTGAAAACATGTGAGTTCCAGAAAGCAGTAAAGCAAAAAAAAAAAAAGACCCAGGACATCCATGGATCCAAGGAAATGGTCTGACCTAGTGTAGTGTTTTATGATCTATGCCTTAGTAGTCTATGTGCAATATTAGATGATTGTTTTTTTTTCCCCACTGTGTGTGGCTAAAATCTGAAATATTTTCTTTTCAAGATCTTTGCCAAGACAGAATCCCAGAAGTCTGGATACATTGAACTTGCTCTACAAGCCTATCAGGAGACAACTCTTGAAAGCTCTGCTTAATCTGGCCTGACTTCAGCTCTTCCTAATATGAAAAAGACTGCTGCTTTAACAGATTTCCATTACATATTCTTTGTTATGATAAATTACTTTTGAGTCAGAAGGTTGTTAATAAATAAAGATTTTTTTTCTGGTTTAACAGATCCCCTTTAGATATGCAGCAAGTATTACCAGTATCTTTTAGTGCACATACAGGCTACCAGTCTAAAATCTGTTAAGAGGTTGTGTCTCTAAGGTTATCGTTTAATTTTTGATTAAATAAAGGATAACATTAAGATTACATTTTTGTACATACTGTACTGTACATTCATATCCAGGAATGATCTTACATGAAGGAAAAGGCAAGTCTTAAGAACGTGATTTATTGGGCATTTTAGTAGGCATACATGTATCAGCATATCAGATAGCGATTCCCATATTTTAAAGATACAAAATTCAGAAACACCAGACATTTTTGTTGCTACACCACCTCATTAAAACTCAATAGTGGTGGTGCTACAATCTACTTATTACTTTTTTCACGGGTAAAGTAAAAATATAAAGGGTTTGGTCTCTTAAATAGTAGTGCTATCTCAAGGATTAATCATCCAAGAAATCATCATCCAGGTTTACGTCTGTGGTGTCAATATCATCGAGGTCCAGATTATCCAAATCATCCTCAAGCTCCTGCAAAGTCTAAGAGAACAAAATGATAACCCTTTGTAAAGTACAGAAATTAAGATTTACTTCTAACAATCAAAATGCCTATATACAATATACATAATTTTAAGATACCTGAGCTATGATAAGGAATACTTAAAAGATACTTAAATACAGCCAAGACACCAGTTTAACCTTTAATCCAAACATGATTTTATCCAACAATTACAAAACCACAGTGACAGAAATATACACAGCATGAGAACATTTTCAAGGTTTGAAAATCAATATGCAGGACTCTCCTGAAATTCCATTTACCTTGTGCTTGTGATCCTGCTGTTACAAATACAAAAATTAAAACAGGCCAAACATGTTGGCAAGTGAAAATCAAAACAGCTGTAAAAAATATTTTTTTATACTAATAAGAGTTAAGTTGATAAAAAGCAAAGTTATTGTTTCCTATACCAGAGTTATTTTCTTATCAGCTGTTTCTATATAAACAATGCTTCAAACAAAAAGGCTGCTCTAAGGCAGACCGTTGAGGAATTGGTGAAACCTTACTAAAGCTAAAACTTTATCCCCTCTTGTTAAGGATTTTTAAAATAAGTGCAAAGTCAACTGTAACACAAACTGGGTACCTTTACAAACACCTTACCTTTTCTTTGTCTGCTTTTGTTGGCAAGGGGTCAGGAGCTGAGGCCTGAGGTGATGAAGGTCCAGGTGCAAGCTCTGTTTCTGGTATTTCCTCTTGAAGAACAGACTCCTTCACATAGACCAATCACATTCAGCATTTTTTAAGATACAAATTTCATTACCATCAAGGTTGTAAACAAATCCTTAACAAGAGCTTTGCAATATGTTTAACCACATTTCCAAATGTAATAAAATTATATACATGCATTGCTGAAGTGTTTAAGTACAGATTCTATAAATCTATTACATATTCTAGAAATCCCAGTTAACTCTTAATCCATTAGGTTTAAAGAATTAAACTCCTAAAGACCTACAAAGAATGGTTTAAATTGAAGTGTGGAAGTTGGGCCCATCTACAGTAGCTGTTTAGGTAGTAGCTCATTGATTCAAGGATCTCTTCATGCTGTTTGTTGAAGGACACCAGGGTATCTACTTCAACAACACGACTGGGCAGCTTGTTCCACACTCGCACAACCTTTTGGATAAAAAAAGCACTTTCTGCTCTTAGTTTTAAATGCCCTTCTCTGTTCTCTGATTCGGGTTTCATCCTTCACTGAAAACAGATAGTATTTCTTTAGCATACTTTGATTCTATCACAGTCAAAGTGACAAAGACAGGCTGTGATTTCCATCCAATTCTAAACTATCGATCCTTTTTTTTTTACCTAATGAAGTTTCCAATCGCTAATGCCAACTCTTACCTGTAAAACTGCTGTTCCCTTGGGTTGATAACCCTTGGCTTCTTCTAACACATTTCTTTCTTCATTCAGCTAGAATAGCACAAAAAAAATTAGGACTCAGCTTGGAACATTTCTTTTTTAAAAAAAATAGGGCAATAAGAAAGATTTACAGTGACAAGTGGGTATTCTGCAGCCGGTCTCATTCGGCCAAGGCTGGTCTCTTTAAGGTACTGCTCTGCCAAAAAGGCCTCTTTCAGTCCTGGAAAGAGGTTCTCATATTCTGTTGGATCTGCCAAGGACTCTGCAGCTTTCTGGTTCACTTTGGAAAGGCTCTCCCGCCATAATTTCACCACCCTGGAAATAAATAAATACAATTGTAATAAAGACTTACTCCATTACCAGCAATTCATCTATTTTTTTTATTTATCGGCAAACACAGGTTATGTCACACACCTGGACACCTGGCTTGGGAGGTAAGTACGAGCCAGGAAAGCGGCTTCGGGAAGGCGTCCCGTCCGGATTAGGAGCTCCAGACAATGATCAAGTCTTAAGAGGAAAAAATAGTTATAACCATGCGATATCATCCAATAAAGCTGATCCACTGACATTAAGATGTGCTTCAATTAATGATACAATACACTATATTAATCTCCAAGGGGCAAAGTCAGTTACTTACACAGCTCACAGACATACAGTAGAGAAAAACACTGCACAGACACGAGATGTTATTTCAGAACAGACATAACTTATTATGTTGGCACAACTGATCACACCATGCAGTTCACAAGGGACAGTACAAGAAGAAAGAAAACCAAGTCTTAGAATGCCTTGGAACTATTCAGTATATAGATGGCTACAGACAAAGGATCTCTTAAAACTATTTGTGGTGCATAAGGGAGCTAAAAACTACACTAAATAGGCTTAACCGCAATATCTAATAAGTACCTAAATCATTAAAGGGATACTCAATTTATAGAATCAAGAACATTGTGTAGTGACTAATAAGTCCAGAAAGCCTATTTTGTTCTAAAATAAATAGCATCAAAACCAGAGACTAATTTCCAGTACACATTCTCCTGCTAATGGGCAGTTTCAGGGATGTAGATTCAGGTATTATACTCACTTTCCCTGTAGGAAGTACGTCATGAAGGCAACGTTGTTTTTGCCATCCTTCTCAGCCCCCTCGGCAAGTTTATTGACCATGGTAGCATTGCCAGAGGCAGTGGCCAACAGTAAGAGGCCACCATAATCCTGGGCATGGTGAAGGCACTCCTGGGCAAGTCCAAATTGGCACTTGCTGATGGCGAGCTCTGCGAGCTGCTTCCACTTCTGCTCCGACTTAAGACAAGTTGGACAGCATTTTAGATGGTGTTTACAAATTTGAGTTTGTAAAAAAATACAATTGCAACTTAATGCATAAGATAAAAAAAGTCTAAAAATATATCATTTTAAATGTCAAAATATATTCCTAATAGTTGTAGTTAACTACAATTATAATTTGGAAATTATATTGTAAACAGAAAGTAGATTATATCAAAAATATGCTAAATTAGTTGATCGCTCTACAATTAAAAGGTCTGTACAAACATACGCTTAGATTATCACAGGATTTAACAATCATTTTTAGTGTTTCACCTCTGCTTCTACTGCTAGCTGATATGCAATCTTCAGCTCTCCGAGCTGCAATGCCAGTTCAAATCGATGCTCAGGATCAGATGAGACAGCCAGGGCTTGTTGTTTGAACCCCTGTGAAGCAAATATATGATTTTAAAGCCTATTAGGAAACAGGGTTAGGATGTTCTATTTTCAGAACAGTGCTGGGAAGGAGACAGACTTAATACTTTATATTTTAATTAAAAGGATTACAATTCCAAAGCGATAATAACATCCCTTCATATGTTTAAGGTACACATACGTATAAAACATACATAATACTTATGACATTTATGGCATCAACACCTCACCTGTTTTTCTAAGAAATGTGCCACTCTGGTTCTCTGTTCTTTTGGAATTGTGGGCAGAACCTTATCTGCCATGCCAAAGTCCCTCCTCATGACTGCAGTCTGATACTCCAGCACAGAAACAAGTAGGGAATAGCTGACAATGTTCAGCTCCTTATCGCCAAGGTATAACCGGTTATCCTTGGGGATGTATCCCAAGAGATACATTGTTCTACAACGGAATTATAGTCAGTTAGTGTTTGTCTATGTTTCAACATCATTTCCTGAACAATAAAAACTGACTAGGGTGGGCATTTGTGCTAAACAGTTATAGTAAAAAAAATCCTAAAAATTATAACTGATCCCAAGATCATAAGAAAGGTTAAGAACAGAACATAAAACATACAATAGGTATGCTGAAAAGACAAGAGAGAAAACACGTTTCGGCTGTGAAGCCTTCTTCAGGTGATCCATGAAATCCATCAATGAGTTTACTGAAGGATGCAAGTCACCTACAACAATGAGTCTAGGGCATTTGCTGCAGATACACTTGTGTCCTGTTTTCTATAGCTAATGATTTTAAGGTTAATTTCTACTTGTGTCTCTGGGTCCCTAAATTATTGATTATCACATAGAAGGTCCCCTAATACCCTTCCACATTCGAAATAACCAAATCAAGTCAACAAAGACACTTCTGTAAGGCTAGGAAGAATGAGTTCCTTTAATCTACTGAGTCTTACATTCTCTTCAGACCAGAAATATGTCTGGTTACTCTTCTTTGTACTGCCTTTTCGAGTAGCAATACATTGTTTGTAGTGGGAGAACCAAATCAGAATGCAATATTCTGCAATTATAAAGTCTAACTACTGTAATAAATATAAGCATCACTTTGTTTCATTTGAATTTTACACTTAATTATATACCCAAGCATTCTGTCAGCTTTCATAAATAAAATGCTTAGAATAAGGATAACACCTGTAGTCTCCCACTATTAAAATTAAAGCTTTTAAGAGGTAACTTTCATTCTTTAATATTTTTTAGGTTTGCACATCTACATCCTATTAATACACATAATCTTTAGACCATGCAAACCTTTTGTTTTCCCCCCCGATAAAAGTTACACAGAAACACAGATGATACAACCATTAATCAAATATTTGAAGAAAAAAAACAAGATATTCTGTGAAAATGGGTTTTACTGAAAATAAATCTTCAGAGTCAAAATAAAGCAGCAGACCATGTAAGTCAAGTAAATATTAAGTGAATTCCTACCTGTCCAAGTGAGCAATAGTAACAATTTCTCCACCAACAAAGTAATTTAGTCTGTTTACTGAGCTGGTATAAATGAAGCAGTCACCAACCCATAACCCTGTCTTTACAATTTCTTGTATTTCTCCTAGCACCTGTGGAAAAGAACATTAGTCCAGAGAGAAATAAAAAGGTTTTAATCAAATGTTAACTCCAATCAATGTTAATAGTGCAACTTTTGTCACTGCAACACAATATTGTTGATTTTACAATTACCAGAATACTTTCTGAATCATGGGTATAACCTTTACAAAGCAATTTAAATATTTATTTTCAAAGACGTAAATGTTAAAATCCATAAAAAAACAAATTTATAATATTCTACCTCAAAGGCATCCTCAATGCCGTCCTCTGTGACTCCCTCATTGGATTCCTGTGCAGCTGCCACCTTATCTGACAGGTACTTCAGAATGAAAAATGACTCCTCTGTAGCAATGCAGACCAATTCACCGGAGTCTGACCAGAAAATCTATACAGGAAAAAAAAAACATGTACAATATAAAGCAAGGTGCATAACCCTGATCTAAAGTGACCTTCTTGTAGAATACATAATTGACAATTGTAGAACAGAAGACAAAGGCATGTGAGGATTTCCCAGAAACACTCTGCTTTCTCTTGCTACTATTTTCTAGCCTTCTACTTCACCTGAAAATCTACCACTTTCAAAATGAAACTCAATGCCAAAGGATTAAACAAAAATCAACAAAGTTGCTGTTTAAAACCTCCGACTTACGTGTTTGGGCTGAATTTCAATTCGACGGACCAGCTCTGTGTTGTCCCAGTCATAAAATGCCAAACCATTAACAGACCTTACTCCCAGCAGAAATCCACCATAGATACCTATAGGGAATGTCAGGTAAAGGATTATCAATAAACTACATATATTGTACTTAAATTATATCAAGGTTCTCACAATTTAAGAATTTCCTTACCTTCAGCACCAAAGTCAGGTTTGAAAGACTTCTTATCTTTGAAATTTTTGAAGATCTTCACAATGCTGTTGCTTTCTCTGATTGCATACCTGTGACAGTACCAAGGATCAGTGACACTGCAGCACACTCAATTTATTAAATGTGATCCAAATGGAAAGAGTAAAACGGACATTCATCTCATTAACTTACTCTGAAGAATCATGTGCCCAAACAAACTCCTGTGCAGAACCAAAACTCTTGTTTCTTAATGCCATGGCTGTATAGATGATGTATTCACCATCTCCACAGACGACCACAAATCTAAATTTTAGATAAGGACAAAGAATAAGATGGAACCCATTGCATCATATATATTACAATACAGTGAAATCAAAGTGGTTGATAAAACATTCACAAAATCAGTTCACTTCCCCCCCCCATTTGTTTCCCAAAAAACAAGTCAGAATTTTATTTGGAAACCGAAATAATTTAGCATTTGTAACAATCATATTACCTGCCATTTGGGTTGTGCTGAATTGTCTGTGGATAAATCTCACAACTTCCCATATCTTTCACAGCCAATGGCAGACGTTCTCCATCCTTAATTTCAGCATCACCCATGGCTTTAAGGTTGGCTTGCTGGATCTCAGAATGCTTGGCCCAAATGATCTTTCCATTTGTGTCCATGGACATAGCAGGCTCTTCCCGACCGAGCTGAAAGAGAACCGAGGTGAGGAAATGGCCATTTTGTAAAGATCTATATTCAAACACGGTACGGTGGTTTCAACACCACGTTGTGGAACTCCATGCCCGATTTGAAATTGTGTACCTTGATGATAATGCTGCCTTCATCGTAGCCTAGAGCCACATTGTTGGACCCCCGGAGACTGGCCACACACCATACTCTCTCCATGCCATAGTTCAGTGTGCTCTCCAGACGATACGTGCTTGAGTGCCAGATGCGAACTGTGCCTGTAAGGACAGAAGATCAAATTTAACACACATTACTGTTACTAAAACCTGGAAACTGGAACTTGCTATAAGAAAACTACGCAGGCTGGAAGCTAACAAATTAAGAGTGAGTATTACAAAGGAGCCCAAAAATGTCTGTGGTTTAAATGTGTTTTTTCCTTCAACAGGTAAGTTTTCTAGGGTTGTTTTTCCTGATATAATAAAATAATATTCTGTGAATGCAATGCAGGGTATTGTTATTAAGGTAAATAAATCCCAAGATAGAATAAGTCAAAAACCGTTCGAGCATGACTGATTTTTAACCATAGAAAGTAACAATTCCATACTTAAACAGCAATTATAAGTATTATCGTGTACTCAAAACAATAAGAAAAGGATTTCTGAGAGTACTGTAAATTCAATAAGCATTACAAATGATATCTTGGGAACTGTATGAACAAAGTTCAAAATGTAGCAAAACACATTAGTAAGTTTACTCACCATCCTCTGAGCCTGTAATGATAATGGGAAGCTCAGGATGAAAACTAACACATGACACATTCTGTGCGTGTCCTTCCAAAGTTTGCACGCAGGTTTTATTCTACAACAGGGAAACAATTTTCAGTATACAGTGCACAGAAATAAAAACAACCTAAAACTATGGTCTCGTGATTTGTCACATATAATCTACTTTTAGTTATAATTTTAATAATACACTATTGTATGTCAACCCTGTATTCTTTAACTGAAATAAATTACATCAGAAAGCCAAGAAGAAAATAATGGAAAAGTTATAATTATAGGTATAATTACAGGTATTTGCTGTTTTTTGTTCCATATACAACAATACATAAATACTAATTGTAGCTATACTTTGCCTTTCCATAAGTACTGAATGGAACCACTAGATCTTCTAAACCAATTCTTAGGACATTTTACTGGAATGTATACCTGGTAGTCCCAGATCTTCACCAAGCGATCATCAGCTCCAGAGATGAGGTACGGTTTGTCTCCTCCACTGTAATAATCAATGCAGTTCACTCCTTTCTCGTGGCCCTCAAGGGTAAAGTTTGGAGAAGAGGACCCAAGCTGCCACACCTGATAAAACAATAAAATGCTGGCTCATTTTCTAAAGAATCATGGATTTGGACATTGTATCAGTCAATTCTGTACTAGAACAGCATTAATCTTAACATACTTTGATGTACATGACTAAAAAGATATGTAGCCTCTGTGAGATGTTACCTTAATAGTTCTGTCCAAAGAGGCACTGGCAAACTGGTTGTTGTCTTTTGGATTGATGACGATCTGCATGACATAGTGGGTGTGGCCCTCAAACACCTGGCTGCAGGACCACTTCTTCTCCCAGTCCCAAAGCTTGATGAGCATGTCATCTGGAGCACCACAAACGTGCCGTCATGAGATCGGACACTATTCTTTCACATCTCCTCTGAATTTCAATACACCACACAACACACTAAAGGATAATTCACTAGGAATAACAACACCCAACAGCCAAGAATTAAGTGCACTGAAAGGTTTACTGAGTGTTTTAGTCTTTGTAAACTTTGATTAACACGCTTGGTTGAGCCTGGACGAGGTGGCTGGCACCCCTGGAGGAGGTGACCAAGGGGCAGCTGCAGAGGATGAGAAGGAGTGGAGGGGGATGTAAAAAACATACCCAGGTGGAGATGGGGATTACATATAGTTTTTATAATTTGGATGTTAGGAATTGTTCATTCCTGACAGCTGAGAGTGACTGAACTTGGCTGTTGGCTGTTCCAAACTTATATTTATAAACTCCCTTTCAACCACCCCTTTTTTCCCCACCATTCTTTCAACTATACACGAAAAGGAAAGGAAACACCACAATACCACATAATTCAAGAACTTATCATGCATGTTGTATTACAAAGACTATTCTCTTGTGAGTTGCCATAGAACACATTTAAAAAGTATTTCATACAGACAACTGCAGTATACATGACAGATAACATCCATGCATCACTTCAGATCTTACCACTGCTGGTGAGAATGTAGGGCTGAGTGGGATGCACTGCTATACAGCGGATGTAATCCGAGTGTGCTTCAAACATGTGAACCCTTTCCAGAGTGTTGTAGTTGAATACACGGATTTGCATGTCATCCTTTATAGAACAAAAAAGAAAGGAAACTTACACATACTTGTCTCAATGTCGATTATCTTAAATCTCCAGCTGAATTTTGTATTGTAAAATTTAAAACCTAAAATTGAGTTTAAGAAACAAAACCATGACATATTATGTTGTGTACCAAATTAATTTATACTATGTAGAGTTTAAAAATGTAAAATCATTTTGCTTCAATGTTACTAACATCATAATGTCTTCTGAAACCATGAGACTCCCATTTTGCTCCACTTACTCCAATTTGGTTTAAAACCAAATAATGCAATACTTATAAATCGAGCTAACAGTTTTAATTCTGTCTTATTATTCAATATTTTCCCCACTATTAAATAAAGGAAAAACACATACTGCTCCTGTGATGACCCAGTTCTTCCTAGCAACAAATTTCGAGGCTCTTACTGGCAAATCACACACTTCAAATGTCTTCACAAGGGTCTGGGGATAAAAAAAAACGTTATTTGGATTACTACAAATAAATTAGCATACTGCTATTTCCCTTGCAACAGCACATGAAGCAACAGTTATTAACAGGTTATGTTTTTGGAGTTTTGCTTGTTTTAACGGCTTTACTAAAATGCACTACACACCAAAATACAGCTATTTATTTGCCAGAGTACAGATAATGCAGACCCCACTTATCTGTTCACTCACAGTACTGCAGCCACATCTTCAGCCAGTAGCCTACCTGGGTCTCATGATTCCACACACAGACACTACCATTATACAGACTGGCCAGCATCCACGGCTCAGTGGGGTGAAGATCGACACTCTTCACTCGGTCCGAGCGAGCGGTCAGCTTCCGCTTAATGTCTAGTCTCAGAGGCTGGAAAACGAAGGTCAGTGCAAACATGAGTTTTTTTAACCTCAAAGGCGCTTCAAACATTAAAAAGTGATGTGCAAAACATATAAACGCCACTTGTGCTGACAGTACGCCTTCAAAGATGAACATTTAAAAGTCAGAGACTTGTATTTTGCTTTAAGGAAAAAAGGCCGATTTAACAAGAGTCAACAGTTGGGTTTTCAGTCTACAACGTCTGCCGCCGTCAAAAATTAAAGCAGCAGCTTAGCGCTGAATCTCTCTACAAGAAGCAGTGATAGAGTGGGTAAGATGCTGTCCAATGTTAAATACAACCTAAGAATTAGGGTTAGTCTACAAAACTCTCCAGGTTTTCAGTGTTTTTGAGCCAGAGGTGAAATTCTAACGTTGGATCTTGGTTTGACACACCACACACCCTCATCTTCCCTTTAATTTTCAAGACAACACGGTGTTCTCACGGCTGACATCACAAGTCACATTCGTATTTTGCAATGACGACCAGCAGGGCTAACTCAATTAATCGCCACAAACACAAACGGATTCAATAAATAACCAAACAGTCCCGTTCTGCATTTCTAATTCCTTCCTGCTCGCTAACCCCTGTCGTGGCAGCCTGTGTGTGCAAGGTTTCTGCCTGTGCTGCTGGGTCAATACAGTGCTGCAAACGTCGGACCCCCGTTTTTTTCACTGAAGAAAAAATACTTTGTAAGTGTACAGCAATTAGAATAATTAATAAAACCCTCAACGTCACCATATTTCAGTTGTGTTGATGTTATTGTGCGCTGGGCCTTCATCTCAAATACATTTCGTACATCAAGGCTTCAGAATTAACTGCAAGCCCTAGACTACAATGCTAGCAGAGGAACCTATTTAAAACGTAACTCCAAATAAAAAAAAGGTGTTCTATGTCTGCTTTTTATCACTTACCATGATTGCACGGAGCCGGAAAACTGATATAAGCGATTACCGGATCCCCTCTCCTAGGTATCGGCCAGCAGGAGCTGCGCTGGACTTACTGACGTGGAGTTTCCTGCCATGAATCACGCGAGAGGTCCCGGAGGCATCACCGCGAGATCTTGTGCAGCTGGTCCAACCCTGGACATTTTCACCGTATTATGGCGATTAGGAGGGGCGTTTTTATTTAGCGTCTCATGCTACAACGTGCTACAACACAGTGTTTTCTATGCATTATATTGTTTAAATAGTAAGGCTGTAAGTACATCAAAATGTGAGCATCATTGTTAAAAATGCCTTTTGGTTCGATCATAGTATGCACAAGGGCTGGCAGAAATGAGTTTCAACCACACCGTCCTCCAGCGAGTTCCAGACTCTAGTTGAAAATCATGTTTGCCTTCTAGGAACTGGGTTTTAAGTCCTCCCAATAGATGGCTGCCTGCTTCGCTTCACACACCCATCTTCGAGGTGGGGAACACGGATGAATTATACTGTTGTTATTTTTTTAAGAACACAAGAATGATTAATTCTTAAGATTAAGACTGTACAACGCATCCACCTTGCGTCTGGGCAGAGGCAACATTGACAGTGACCTGTTTCTGGCCTGAACACATCTACACATCTACTGCTACATCTGTTCTTTTTCTTTTCCCGTTTACAACCGTTTTTTGTGCAATATATGCCAGGGACCCGTGCAATACATTTATATTTATATTTATATCTTTATTTACATCTATATATTAATATGTGCAATACGATTTTTCTGCGTACTGCTCTGTTCTAGTTTGTTCTTTGTGTGTCCGGACTGTGAGTAACTCTTTTAGCGCACCCCTCACTGTCCTGATTGTATTGTATGTATTGTATTATTATTATTATTATTATTATTATTATTATTATTATTTTTATTTTTATTATTGTATCATTCGTTACACTGTGGCGGTGTCTGTGTTAGGCTGCTGTTGCACCACTGCAATTTCCCTCACGGGATCAATAAAGTATCTAATAACGAGGGTCCATTCGCTCCATCCTAGCTCATTCGGAAGTCCATAATGTATTTACTGATTCAAGGACGTCATCCTGGTTTCTACAATGAAAGCACGGTCTTGGTCCACTCTCCCACACCCCTTTTGATAAAGAAGAAAAACAGTGCCTCCTGTTCTGTGTTTGAAATGCCCTTTCACATACTTTCCCATCGTGCCCTCTGCTCCGTGTAATTGTTCATCCTGAAGACGTCTGGTGCGTTGGCTTTGTGCACAGTATATTGAAGTGCCGCCCTGCTGTGCTTCCTTCCCGTGTCAGTGGGTAGGTAGGGGGTGGCACTTTTCCCATGGTCCAAATGTCTGTTTTCCATTAACGCAGAAATGAACTTTGCTATGCAATCTCTGGATTTATTAGAGGTGCAGCAATAAAACTAGAGCATTCGTGTGTTCACATGCTTTATTTGAAGCCATACATTTGACGTTTAGGATAGTGTCTATTGAGAGCAGAAATGGTGGTGTAACAGTTAAGACTGCTGTCTCATAGCTCTTGAGTCTTCTCCCTATCTCCCAAAGACATGTAATGTATAATAATGTAATAATGTTTCTTTATTAGCCCTATACAATTTCTTGCATTAGGAATTTGTCTTTTCGCATACTCCAGCTTTTCTCCATGGAGACACAGACACACAGACAGGGAGAGAAGCTTGGGGTCAGAGCGCAGGGTCTGCCATTGTACAGCACCCCTGGAGCAGTTAGGGTTAAGGGCCTTGCTCAGGGGGCCAACGGAGTATGATTCCTCTGCCAGCCGCGGGATTTGAACCAGCAACCTTCCAGTCACAGGTGCAGATCCTTAGCCACAGAGATGCTGGCTAGGGTGGACGGACTATTCTAAATTGCCCATTTCCTTTCAATGTCCTAATGTCCCATGCAGGGTGACAGCAGCCTTTGTGCTCTCTGTCTTGCATTGGACCTCCAAGGTTAGTCTCTGTGTTGCTGAGACCCTCACCTGCACAGGCAGATTTCTCATAGAACATGGATGTGTATTAAAGTCCCCAATTCTCCACTTCCAATACTCCTTTAATAATAATAATTATATTAGTTAATAATTGCTTACACTTATATAATGCTTTTCTGGACACTCCACTCAAAGTGCTTTATAGGTAATGGGGACTCCCCTCCACCACCACCAATGTGCATCCCCACCTGGATGATGCAACAGCAGCCATTGTGCACCAGATCGCTCACCACAGATCAGCTATCAGTGGAGAGGAGAGCAGAGTAATGAAGCCAATACATAGAGGGATTAGTGGGAGGCCATGATTGGTAAGGGCCAATGGGAAATTTAGCCAAGATGCCAGGGTTACACCCCTACTCTTTTCAAGAAACGCCCTGGGATTTTTAATGACTACAGAGAGTCAGGACCTTGGTTTTACACGGCACCTGTTTACAGTATGGTGTCCCCGTCACTATACTGGAGCATCAGGACCCACATGGACCGCAGGGTGAGTGCCCCCTGCTGGCCCCACTAACACCTCTTCCAGCAGCAGCCTTAATTTTCCCAGGAGGTCTCCCATCCAGGTACTGACCAGGCTCACACCTGCTAAGCTTCAGTGGGCTACCGGTTTTGAGTTGCAGAGTGATATGGCTTCTGGCACTAGCCACCAACTATCCACCTTTAACACTATCCACCAAGAAACCCATTCCAAGCCTACATGTGACTCAGCTTGAAAACAAAAGAGGAGAAAAAGATTTGTGCTGAAGAAAATTCTGAGAAGGGTCAATACGAAGAGTTTTCCGAGAAGACTGGTCTCCAGGTTTTGCGTTTTTTAAATTCAAGTCTACTGAAAATAATTGTGTGTACACTGTTGTTTAAAAAAATGCCAATAATGGAAAATGTGGAGACTGCACATCATGCAAGTTTTCAGAGTGCAGCACTTGAAAATCAGAGTAATCAGTTTCTTTTATTTTCTTAATGGTGCAATTTATTCCAGGGGTTGGCTTTTTTTCTTTCCTACTCCCCATACAGGCTATTTTGTTACAGTATTTGTGTATTGTGTGGCTTTCTTTCATTGCTTTACTAGATTCCCAAAGCATGCTGACAAATGCAATGTAGGACTCTGCTGCTTAATCCAGAATTAAGGAATATATATTGTCATAAGTGCATGGCCAGAAATAATATGGAAGCAGTCCAATATTCCACATATTCAGCTTAAAGCTGTTAAGCTTTGCTTTGTAGCTAGAGAGCCTGTTTGGATTTCTCCTCTCATTTATCAATGTATTCCAGTATTCTGAGGAGCTCTCAGAAAGTTACAAACGTTCAATAAGGCATTCATATAATATCGGAGAAAATCACTGAAATTAGAAGTGAGCATACAATTCCAGAATCAGACCTTCCTTTGACCGCATCCCTGAATTGTTGTTTTTCTCACTTATTATGTTCTCCCCTCAATTAAAAAAACAAAACAATGACTTTAGAACCATTTTTGCAATACTGTCAAAAACCGGTTTTAATATGCTTAAAATGATAATAATGAACAGGAATTCCAGCTTTATTGTTATTGTTTCTTCTTAAACACCTGATGGCAGACTTTGTCTTCACATGTCAGTTCCTGGAGAGATATACAAGAAAGATAGGAATTCATTTATATACAAAGTAAGAAAATATTCTGAATGATGTACTGCAAATCATTAACTAGAACATCAATGGCAAAATGTAAAAAAAAAAAGTCCTTTCATGGTCAAAAACTAAGTTGTGCCTGGCATGTGAGGTGAACAGTTTCCAGAAGATAAAGCAGAGTGTTAAATTCGACTATACAGTGCCTCATCTCCTTATCTACCCCAAGAAACATAACTTTACTTGTATATAAGCTTCTAAAAATGTGCATTTTGTAGCTACTGTATCTCCTGGTGAAAGCCAGATGAGTTGTCTTTGAAACAGCTGCTGTAAATAAATCGGAACATGTTACCTATTCCTGTTGTCCTAAGAGTCATCCTTTTAGCAGTACAGAGTCACTATTGATTTACTGTAATATTGTAGGCCTAAGTGAAGAAAGTGTTTATATGACGGTTAAGTGAAAAGAGGAGGACTCACCAAGTGCAGTTTGTCTCCTTCAATCCAGTGTTTCCAGCCTCTGTTGGCTTTTTCTCCCTTCTGGACACAAACCAGTTTATCACCATCCCATGTCACCACAGTCTGGGATGTAAAAAGACAACAAGAAAATGACAGCATTTTGTAGGCATTTGGACAGTGTGACCAGTCTGTGTACGAACAGGATTAGGCATTATGTCTCAGAAAATTCATTCTCCTTACATAAAAAAGTATTTTGCTTCCACGTTTGTTTTATAGTTTTCTTGGTTAGCTATGTATTCTTTGAGTGGATAGTGCAATTTGTGATCTGAAGACTTCATTATTCCTTGATATAAAAGATTAAGAAAGATTTAAAAAGACAAAGGTTCAAGAGAAGAAGCTCAATAACAAGCTCTTTAGCTAAAATGTTCCGAAATAACCTCTACTCATTCTCATATATTTTTTCTATTGGTCAAATATTACTTCCTTTCAGAAAAGGTCCTCTTGCTGAGGAAATGAGAATACCTGTAAAAAAAAAATATCCCAGATTTAATCATGCTTGCACAAATAAAGCCACCCATATTATGAATATTAAACATAATTTTGTATTTCTTTTTGGTGAATAACCCTCAGGAACCCTTAACGTGTTAACATTACCAAAAAATAAATAGCATCATAACTAAAAATAACTTAGAAGCTTCAGGCGGTTTCTTAACGGTGAAGAGGTTTGTACCTTGACCACTCTGTTATCCAGGCCCTTAGTGTGTTCCTCAAACTCCTCTCCTATGGTGTAGTTCACATCATAATTCCGAAATGTGCTCAGGGTTTTCGTCTCAAATTTGTCCCCATTCTGAACAAACACTTTTGTCTGTTTCAGGTGCAAGGCAATTTTGCGGGTAGCAAAATCTATATCTGTTTTTATTTAAAAAAACAACAACAAATAAACAATTTATTCCAGAAATTGATGCATTGGATTGGCATTTGTATCAGAACATTTTAATTTAATTTCACTTATTGCTGTTTGTCATGAAATTTCCATATCTGTATTGTGATAAATTCCTGTCACCTTGTGCAATTTAAAATGGTAAAAGTCATTTGGGCTTTCCAGGAAAATATCAAATGAAATAAATGAGTTTAAATAGTGATTCACAAACCATTCAAGTCAATGCTGTTCAGCAGCTAATTCAAAAGTTGCAACAGAATGACACGCAAAGTTTCTCTAAGGGATAAAAATTTGGAATAAAATCGATATGTATTTCACACATTAAGTAGCAGACGTTATTTAAATACTCATGGTTAAGCTGTGCTGGCAGGTTCTCAATAAGTAAATGAAGCAGGACTGATCCGCTGTGCTCTTGTCCATGCAGAGTGGCAGAAATACTTACCAAGCGCTTTCATATACTCTTCAAAGTTTTCATTGCTTTCCATCTCCCATCTTCCATTGTAATCTGCTGGCATTTTTGTAATCTGCTGGGAAGTAAACTGGTTTGAGCACAAACTGCAAACTTTGACTTGCAAACACACAGAAAATGTACAATAGATCTAGACCTTTTTATACGATTTCCCCACTAGCATGGCCTCAGTGCAGAGTTCATTAGATAAAAATGTTTATTACTCTGAGGATTGGGTAACTGGAACAGCTTTCAGACTTTTAACTTCTGTTGCAAGGGATATTAAAGCAGCATTATATATACTTAAGTGCAATGAGCAATTAAGGCAATTTTGAATTTATGATTATACATTGACAAATCTTCTTTCCATAAGAGCCCCAATGTTGTGCAATGATGTATAAGTGGTTTACAGAGGAATAATTGTTTTCATAATATTATGTGATCTTTGGAAATGGACAGCCTACTGCCTCTGTTTTGAAATGCTCATCAAGTTTCGATGCTTCAGTTGCTGTATTCTGTAATTCTGTACTCTCATTTCTGCTTCAATCTGAGAATAGGGATATTCTTAAAAATATATTGCACTATTGGGAAGCATTAAAAATCAAATTTTGAAATATGCTTTCAGTAATATATAGTTCTTCATTCTTGAAATTTGTAAGTCAGACTTGCATACCTCTTTATTAGATGCAAAACTTGAGATTTCTTCCATAAATAAATGTTCTGTACATGTGATGCTATTTACAGTATGCACCACACTCTGTAATAGTCGACATTACCACAAGAAGTCATAGTGGGTCTTAATTTACACTGAATTTGTGTGTCATACTCAAGGAGGTAAACAGTCTGGGGATTAGATTGGGGATTAGAACAAAGCTAATTTTCTCAGAAACCAACCTGAAAAATGAACTTGAGAAGTTGCATTATATTCATATGACTTATACAGTATGTACAGCATGTACTTCCTCTGAAAATATCCATATTATCTTTCTTTACTTCTCACTTGCTATCATGCTGTCTGTGTGATTATAGGTAGCTTTGATTTCTTCTTAGATTGTATTTTATTGTGCTAAATGAGGAGTCAAGCAAAAATAATTTATCAGAGTGCTGTTCAATGTTAATTGTAAAGAAGGCAATTGGAATCAGACCTCACATTTTTCTCTGATTGGAAAGGATATATCCTGTGAATAAACTATTATTTTGCAACACTAAAAAGATCCCCTATGTTTCTGCCTCTGTTTGAGAAATCCTTTTCAGAAGTGAAACAACCTTGAAAATGTTGCAAATGGAATTGTGACAAGAGACAAAGCATATATAATCTGACAACAAACAAGAAAAGAAATACAAAGACACTGAAGCCTTAAAGTTCTCCTCTGACACATTCCAACATAAAAAATCTGCAATACTGTGCACACATGTGGCTGTTTCGTGGTGCAAATCCATTATCTGTGCAGACAAGTTCAAAGTTTACCCTAACTTTGATATAACTGATGTACAAAGGTGTTCCACAAACTATTTAGGCAGGTTAATATTCTCACAATTTTTATAAAATTATTTTTTTGTTCAATAAAACAGATAATTTGTTCAGTAAGTGATTAAAACACCTTGAGGTCCTGGAGGGCTTCTGGTCACATGTACTGTATTTGAAGTTAATTGGTTCTGACTCTAAGCTCTGAGCAGAGATAGTCCCTACAAAATAATATATAACAAGTTATTATTTGATTTTTATGGCTGCTACACAAACGTTTTTTGGGTGGGTGATGTAGCCTAATGGACCAGACAAAAAAGCCTTTTAGTGAAATCAATGTAAACAATGTAATACCTAGTGAAATAATCCAATTAGGACTTCCCTTAGTGAGAAATGCCTTTTGCAAAAGAAAGTCATATTTTAAATAACTCAATATTTAAATAACTAAATAAATATTTTAAGAAAGCGTATTTTAAATGATATCATTCTTTTAGAAATTGCCTACTTGTAGAATAGAGAGATGGGTCTATTCTTTTTCAGGTATAAAGCTATACCTGGTCTTCATACAGACAGTTCTAAGAAAACGTAGTTGACATTGTTTACCAAAGTTTTTTGTTTGGGTTTTTTTAACAGCGAATTGAGTTTTCACAACGGAGACGCAAGCCACTATATGTGGACATAAGACCACCAAGAGAAATTTGTCCTAATATGACCTACTTTTTCCCAGTAGAATATTAACTAGACTTTCCATATCCATCTGGTGAAATGCAGGTTTTAACTGAAAACAAGAAACATGAATAGAGAAATGCAATTTTTCCCAGCAGACTTATACTGGTCAAATATAACGTTGCTAGCACAGAAAAGCATACCTTGACCAGCTACAAAATTTCAAAGACTGCGTAAAAAAATAAGAATTGCTTTATAATCTTTTCATAAAGTGCCAGAGAGGCAGTTTTCTCTTTCAGATAACACTTCTATCAGGTGGAGTGAAGGTCAGTCTTGCGTGGAGAAGTGATTAAACTGATAACAATTAACATATAAAGCTATAAAATACCATGGCTTTGACATTGTGCTTTATTATACTGCTGTATTTTACAATGTGTTTAGATACATTTTATAGTTTTTTAAAGCTTAAATTTGCAAACAAAAATGATGTTTGGCCCTCCTTATTGCAATACATCCTATGTTGTAGTATTATTTATCAGTCTGGTCTGGAAGCCTTGAGAAAGTACAGCAAGAAATATCAAGAACATTCAAGTAAGGTAGATAATAAAAAAAATGAAATGTCACTGTAAACTTAAATAATCTGAGCAATAGAGCAAATCTGTCTCATAATACAACACAATTTCTAAACCAGGGGCTTACACAGGGAAGATGCCGTATTCTTAGTTTTCTAGGATGTAAACTTGAACTTGCACACTAAAAGAAGAACATACATTTTCACACTACACTCTTTGCACTCTTTTACAAAAATTGAACAAAATGACCAAAATGAACATTCTTGCTTGTTCCATTTTATTTGCATTTTGGCACAAATGTGTATCAAAGTTAGGAGTGTCAGGTTTAACCTTAGACCTTTTCAAATGGTACTACATGAAAAATGAAGAATACCATGTAGACAGATAACACACCACGATTTAGTTTTGGAAAAATCACTGAGTAGTGGTCCTTACACAGTAATATTGCTGGTAAAACCCAATGAGTAGAAACAAATAAAAAGCACAGCCTATTACAGTGGGTCCCACTACACTCTTAAAGAGTACTGAAGCCATGTCTGTTTGCTTTGAGAGACACGATTTGAAGGCTTGGATTTCCCTGGGATGGCAGTATGTACTGGGCTTTAAATTTCTCTTCATCCAGCCTCATTCTGTCTTCTCCAATCTCAGGCTGATTTATTACTTGACTTTTTTGAAGACTTGCTTGCATTTCACACCACATACTCTTAATTCCTAAAGAAAACAAATAAAACAAAATTAATTTGTTTCTTTCAGTCCACACTGATATTGGCAACTCTGGAAAAGTTACCATCACACTGGAAGGAGTATCTGCCACAGTTTTTCCTATGTCGTCATACTTTGATGTTGAAGTGCACTATATAATATGTCCACAGGAGGGCCCAATGTTTAAATGGACTGATATTGTAAACTGACTGCAGGTGACTTTGAGTGAATACAGTAGCTGACTATTCATTATCTGTGTTAGTATTAATCAACATCAATGTTGGTATTAATCGATTTTCAGTTACTCTAAAATATTTAAGTTAATATTTAGTTATTGTTAGTATTTATCTATTTTTAATGGACAATAGAAACTATATTGTATATTTTGTGTTTAAAATAAACCACATGTAATCTCAATATATCCTTTGCAGTGAAGTTATGATGTCAAAATACACACCTATCTAAAAAGGAAGGCTCCATTTAAGAAAGACTTCTCCATTACAACATGTATTTTAATGTATTGTCCAATCACCTCTTGAAGAATAATTTCTGTCTGTGCTTTACCAATCATCGGTCTTTTAATCCATACAGACTACATGCCTCTTTTCACAATAAATGTGAGACATAAAGATGTGTGGAAAAGGTACAAAACACAGTTTTAACTGACGAGCATTTCTGACCACCAATTTAAATGCAAATGATTAATATAGTCTGTTGCAAGTGATTTATACTTCATTAATTATGGATCACACACACACACTTTATATGTCATATTTATCTCTGTTGTTCTTAATGTTTATAACTGCTTAACTGTCATATGTTATCAATCATATTTCTATAAACTGCTGATAAAATACAAAAATGAAAATAACTCCTTAGCAATTCATTATTAAGAGTCAGCAGCTGCATCCCAGCTCTGGCAGCTCTGGAGTAGTGATACATAACCAGTTCTAGTGAGTGTTTTCTACACCCAATATTAAATGCCGAACTAATGTAGTGGAAATCTCTGGTAAAGCACAAAAAACAGAGAATCTAAACAGAAAAAAGAGCCAGCAATGTTTAGATATAAACCTTCTATGATCCTAAATCTGAAAGCAGGATTTGTTTGGATAAACCTAAAGGAACATATCTTAAACATGTCGGGATGTAATATTCTTGTGAAAGTGAAAAATAATAATACAAATGTTTTGATAAAAAATTAACTTCAAGCTGCCTTGGCACCCTCAGAGAGACAGTACAGAGTATTCCACAAACTGTAAAAATGAACATTTAGGGGTTTCAAAAGAAGATAAAACAAACACGCCATAAATTCTCTAAATACAGCATAGGTACATATTTAAACAAACATTAACGAGCCTATAAATTAGTATTTGTTGTTGTCCATCACAAATTAAGACAATTTAAATAATAACAGTTCTGTGTTCGTTTGTTTATACACATGGGTACTGTATACTGTATATTTTAAAGAAACAAAGCATTGCAAAAGTGAGCAAAAGGTGAAGGCCTCATTATTTATACTGCACTAAATGTGAACACGTTTGTCTTTTAATTTAAAGTGTACTATTTGCAGCCAACTATTTTTATACAGACATACAACTCAGATACTCTTATTACAGACAATCCTTGGGGATTCAATAAATACTATTATGAGAGAAACACCTTAGCACTTAGAGATACACTTGTCCATTTTGATTAAAGAACCAGACAGAAAGCACAGGAGGGTCTTCAAATGGGTGACAAGATATTTTGTTGATCGTGATCAAACGGTCAGCATCAGAAGAAAATTAAACTGACTGGAAATCAAAGTGAAAGCTGTAGGTCTGTGCAGCCTTGTGGCGGTGATGCAGCAAAGTATTGAGAGAAGACAAGAAGGTTTACCAAGTGCAGTTCATCTCCTTCTACCCAATGGGTCCAGCCTCTTCCCTCTTTTTCTCCATTTTGAACACAGACAAGTTTATCTTCATCCCAGGTGATGGTGGTCTGTTAAAAAAAGAAACATTTAAAACCTTTGAGGTTCCTCATGTGTAGGATCTGTACATGCAAGTAAGATTATAAGAATGCAGTCTGCAGTAGGTTATTGAAGCAGAAAACACTATATATTGTACAAATGACAGAATAAACAAGACTTCTTAAAACAAGTATGAACTTATTAGTGCTTTCATGCTGTCTCCACTGCCACCCTCCATGGTTATTATATAGCACGTTTAATAAAAATAAGAACAATTACTTGTTATTATAGTTTAATCCTATGTTACAGCTTTCCAAATCCTGCTTTCAATGAATATCTTTCACTGGTACACCATATGAAAGGAAAGCTAACTTGGGGGCATCAAACAAAAGAAAAGAGTTAAATATTGCTTTCTGTTATTTTATGTGAACATTATTCATAAAAGAAACAAATCACATCTAGACGACAGGAAAACTGAGAGATAAGAGCATATTCCAAACATCATGAGTTCATTAAGACATATAAAACACTCTTAATTGTGAACTATTATTTTTCTTACATTAGCCCAAAAGGATATGAAATTGAATCAAGTCTGATGACACTGGCAGAGTTCTCCCTTCCCCAGCTGATGAGCTCAATCATTATACATTTCAGACAGACAGTTTTTCATGATCTGATTGAAATTGATTTTTCTGCCTCTATGATGGTGTTCAGGGTCACATTACTACACTTTTAAATAAGGCAAATAAAAATTGTTTTGTAGAGCATTTCCATCATCATGTAACTGATTCTTTAACCTACCACAACTATACTGTCTCTTTGAAACAGTGTGAAAGTCGCCAGCTGCTTAATGAAATCTGCCAGATTTCCACCTTCCATTGAAGTCATATTTCTAAAGTTACAGCTAGAGGGCAGTAGTGTCTCTACGCATGCACGGCTAACTCCAGTCCCTAACGCTACACATTTTTTTGTTGTTGATAATTTCCTTGCATTTGTTGTAGCAAAAATATTAAATGAGTAGTGAAAATGTCTGATAATTAAGAGCCTATAGCTTTACCATCATAGGTTCATGCTGATCTTTAAAGCTGACCTTTCTCTGATCTCATTGCTCTGTTGAGCAACTTAGCTGAAAGAAATGGAAGCACTCCATGAGAACTGGAACTGTGGTGTAGCACTGGCACTAAAAATGAGGCTTCACATGTTAATGAACACCTTGTTAAGGGCAACTGCTTTATCACTCAGACTTGAAAGTCCTAGAGCACTCAGAGTATTTGTTCTGTTCATGTTTCTTCCCTAATTGAAGGATTATGCACTTAAACAGATTAAAATGACATGCTGCAATGTACTGATTTATTAGAATCTTTGCTTGATGTGGAATCTTAGTCAATTCCCTTTGCAATGCAATTGATTAATTATAGCAACAGTAAATTCACACACCTTCCTGAAATACTAATTTTATTTTTCAAGTGTTTAACAATGAAAGTACATTAATGTTTTATATCTGAAATTTCCAGTCAAATGGTTTCATAATGTCCAGGCTTTTTTTCTTACTGAATTTGTATGTGTGTGATATATTTACTCTTCCTCAATTGGTCTGAATTAAATACGCATATACAGTACTAGTACTTCAGGTGAGGTCTATGATTTGCTTTCAGTATATGCCAATAGGATATAGAGAAAGAAAGAGAAGTGAATTCTCTAATACTATCAACAAAATAGTGCAACAAATAGATGAATACTGGCACAATAAGAAGATAGATAAGTAAAGCTCTAAGGCTTGGAACTGAAATTACTTTCCACCCACCAATTGCAATTTCTGAACCCACTATTGTCATTTTTCCAGCTAACAAATACAAGTAAAAATATTAATGAAGAGATATGTTTGGAATCTGAGATTGAGATTCATTTCTTATCTTCAATTTGACATTTTAATTATCCTTCACTTCTACTTGACTACTGCTAGAATGGTCAAACTCATAAGAAATCTGAACTCAAAGGAAGGTTCATATCAAGCAACTGAGAACTCTGCTTACACAAAGACCAGAAGTCCTTCTAGTCCTTCATACTCCATACTGACCTGATAAGATGTAACTAGAACTGTGACCGCAAGAGTACACTGTCCTTCTACTTGTTGAGCAAGCTTTAAAAAGACAGCAGCCATATCACCCTGCAACTCACAACTGGCAGCCCCCTGAAGCAGGTGTGAGCCTGGTCAGTACCTGGATGGGAGACCTCCTGGGAAAAACTAAGGTTGCTGCTGGAAGAGTGGACCAGTAGGGGGTGCTCACCCTGTGGTCTATGTGGGTCCTAATGCCCCAGTATAGTGATGGGGACACTATACTGGAAATAAAAAAAAAAACCTGTCGTCCTTTGGATGAGATGTAAAACCAAAGCTCTGACTCTCTGTGGTCATGAAAAATCCCAGGGTGAAAAGAGTAGGGGTGTAATCCTGGTGTCCTGGCCAAAGTCCCCATTGGCCCTTACAAATCACAGCCTCCTAATAATCCCCATCTATGAATTGGCTGCATTACTCTGTTCTCATCCCCACTATTAGCTGATGTGTGGTAAGTGTTATGGGTCACTATGGCTGCTGTCTCATCATCCAGGTGGATACTGCAACAAATAGATGTGAGTCCCCATTACCTGTAAAATGCTTTGAGTGGACTATAGAAGTGTAAGCATAATTATTATTAAATTATTTAAATGTCCTACTATGTTCTCTGTTCCTTAAGTTGGAATGTTGGAAAGACTCATATTATACCATTAAAATTCCACAGGAAAATTACATTATGAAAATCAAACCCACGCATGTTAAATATCAAATGTTAAATCTCAAAACTCACAGGACTACATCTGGCAAGTACAGTAAGTGTACTTTATTAACATCAAGATCTGAACAATTTAATTCAGTCTAGGTTTGTGTACAAACAAGCTTTCAAATAATACTGCTACTTATTCAATTTGATTCTTAATGACCCATGGCTAACCAGTTCTAATCTCTTCTTTGTAGACTGCAGCAAAACAGAGGCCTTTGTGAAAGAAACAATGCTAATTCTTACCATGCATTTTCGATCATCCACTCCACTCAAATCCTCTTCAAACTGTTTCCCTACTTCAAAATCCATTATGTAGTTTTTAAAGGTGCTCAATGTTTTAATGATTATGTGATCCCCGTTCTGAATTATGTCTTTATCTGGTTTCAGCAAAGTGGCGATTTTCCTTATTGCAATATTCACATCTGCAGGGATTGACAAAGATGTAAAACACATTATTTGCCTAGTTCTGATCCAACAGAATGTCTACTAGCAAAATATTTTGGTGAACCTTTCATGTTAAAATTAATGCTACCGCCCATTAACAATAAACATACAAAGATTAAAATGCTAGAAGTATTTTCTCTCTGTTCAAATTGTTCCCCTTGCCTACCTATGGTTACGAAGCAATTTTACAAAATAATTTACATTCAACACCAATTTCTTCAAAGAACTCTAATAGCTCCTAAAAGCTTTGTTTAATTGTAACAGGTTATGGTACATCTGAATATAAAAATCAAAACTAAAATAGTACATTTTTGCTAGTAGCTAACTGCAAGGAAATGCTTTACTGGTAGAGGACTCAACAGGTTTTGAAAGGTGCAAAATGTTAGGTGTCTTTAACGGATCGAGCCCTTCCTATTGGACAGCTTCTCACTTTAGTGATCAATATATTGAGAAGATAATTTATAGAAGAGGTCCTTATCCCTATTCCAGGGGGAATCCAGTCTCTTCTTGTTTTCATTGCAACTAAGCTAGTAATCACTGATGCTAATTGATGGCTCTAATTGATCTACTGCCTTACTTGCTGCTGTTTTATTTTGTTGACCTGTTTCTGCACTCTGTCGTTGGTAGGTCCTTGCTCTACTTCAAGTGTATTGTTCCAACTCCTTCTGCACACAGACCCTTTATGCAATCTCTGCCTCAACTTATTTATTAAGTTTTCTCCCTTATTTCTGTCAAAACAGCTGTTGACAGGACATCGATTTATCATGAACAGAAACAGGTGTGATTGAGAATGTATCAAACCCTCTCACAATGCGACTGTATGCTTTTCTTTCTGCCAATATGTGTAACTTGTTACACTCCAGCTAACTCACAGAAACAAGGGAAGAACTGCAAGTCAGAAATTGGTACAGGATTGAGACCATTTACTAATCCCATTTAGCATTTTAAGACCTGAATGCAAATTTCAAAACATGCCCCAATTTGACAATTGAAATCAATTAGCCTGTGATTAAGAACTCTGCTGGAACAAAAACCAGAAGACACGCTGGTCCCACTGGTTCAGGTTTGGAATACACTAATTTATAGAACATAGCAATCAAATATACATTACTGATTCATGAATATATGCTTCATTGCCACCTGGCAAAAGGGTAAAGCCTGACATTCACATGGATATTATTCTTTAATTGTTCTGAGCTGGGAGCTCAGGTCTCAGAGCGTTCTTCTGAGACAACTAATTAAAACGTGAGTGAACTGTCTACCAGCGCAGACGGAGAGATTGATATTCTAATATCCTACACAGCAAGTGTCATAAATAAACATCTGGAAATAATTGTTCACTTTGTCTGCTCGATTTGAGTTTTTCTTCAACCCAGAAAGCTACCATTTGATATCTTGAGCATTTTCAATGTTTTTAGATAAAATACAGATTTTTCCTACGGTATTTCTCCAGATGGATTTATTTTATGTTTAGGAGTATTGCTCAGACTATTTCCATTGAGAGGAAAACCTAGGGTACAAATAACGTGACTTTGACATTTTTGTTATTTTACTCAAATTTAGTCCATAATTGACACTCTTGTTAAATCGAGCGTTTAATGAATGAGTCTTTCAGTCGGTCAGATAGGTCTAGTTCATATTTTAGTCAACACAAACATCATAATAATGCAGTAGTTCAGCAGTAGTGCACGCAACCTTGTAGACATGCCAGATTAGTTTAGAAGGTAAATCATCGAAAACACAAATTAAGCACAGGCAAGTAAACAGAAGTATTATTTGAAGTAGTTTCATCGAACCTCGGTATTTTAAGGTAAGCCTAAAAGAAGAGTCGAATGCTCCATGTATTCTTAATTTTACTACGAAAATAAAATTAATGTATAATTCGCTTACTGTTCTATATCTTAGGTTTAAAGAATTGACCTACTTCAATGATTTTCGATCAGGGGTGCGAGAACAGATTTTGAGAAACTAAGGTTAAGAACCACTGCAGCAGTGTTTTAGGTGTAAAACTACTGGCGACCACAGTGCAACTGTAACAACCACTGTTATTTTTAAAAGAAGAAAATCACTACAAGTTGTAAAGCCTCCCTGTGTGTACGTTTAATTGCTGAACACAGTTCTTCATTCAATATTAATATCTATCCTTAGTAAGAAAGTGCGATAAATTCAGGTCTTGAATTACGACATTTTTTCTCTGCGTTATTCATGATGCACCGACATTTCAGGGTACTCTTTATCCAGGCTACAACAATTCCTCACCCAGTGCTTTCAGGTATTCTTCGAAGTTGTCATTGCTGACCATTTTCCAATATCCATTGAAATCGGTGGGCATTTCGCACGGACTTTAAGAGCAGCGATCCGATTCCCTTCCTGCAGGTTCACCTGTGCGTGCTTGGATCTATATCTGCTAGTCTCGCTTCACCAAGAGCATTTATCTGCACAGGTTTTTAATCGGATTACTGTATTGCTTTGAGTGGTGCAACACTCCCCCCCGATTCCCTTCAGAGACGCGCAACTTGTTGATCGTTGTTACCAGTGTTCATTGGCGCATCGTTTAAGAATGATTTACAACTTCACCTCTTTCAAAGCCTTTTCAACTCCTGGAATCGTATATTCGTAGTATTTTCAATTTATTTAATTCTAGATTGGGAGTCTTTCAGTTATACATTTCATACATTTATTTTGGCATTTTGGTCATCTATAAAACGCCATAAAGCACAATATACTGTAACATTGTGATATTTGTGAATCCCTAAAGTTATGACAGATCCGTGTTTTATTTAAATTCAGCTGATTGTATGGTGTATTGTATTGTATCTCAACCTTCAGTTCCAGACTGAAAATTAATACATAGTGCGCATTTTTACAATATAAAGTTTTAAATTAGGCAGCCGTTTTGAAATTCTTTTGCAGATGCTGTAGATCGGTAGGCTAACATAGAACTACAACAGCAAAAGAGGTTAATTTAATTTCTAAATGTGTCACTTTTCTGTTATTTCTTTATACATAGAGACCTTAACACTCCCTCCTCTATATCTCTGAATTGGGCACTGATTACACTGCTGTATACATGTATGTTTTTTTTCTTTTGGGAAAATTTGCTATGGCAACCAGTTAAGCGGGCAGTGTGGCAACTTTCTGCTGCACACGAACGCAAAAATAATTCAAACCCAATACAAAGTGGTGTTTCAAAGGTTGCATCAGCTGTTACAGGAGGTTTTTTTTTATAAAAAACGAAACTGTTTCAGCTCTGCGTCTTGGTTCGTCCCCTTTTTACTAAACTGATTCTGTTCTCCGTGGGATTTCTTTCAGTTGGCTGATAGCGATTTGAAAACAAGTGTAGGTACTGCTATCCATGTAGAAGATAATGTGATTTTAAGAACAAAGAAACACAGTAGAAGACCAGATGATCTGTCTAGAATGGGAAATATTGCCATTCCCGAGAAACATGCTACTGTACATCCACAAAAAATAGCAATTTATATTAAAGGAAAGCTCACAAAAATCTGAAAAATTTAAATATAACACCATTCATAAATTATCGCAATGTTAGTTGTTAGTTAGCAAACCACACCATTAACCTTTATCTACAGAGGCAAGTTGCCTACCTCTGCTAATAAGGTAGGAAGCTGACTAGTTGGCGAGGTACATAGCAACAGTTACAACTGAGAGAAGGCCATTTTGCCCATCTAACCATTTGGAAGTTAGTAATTGATCCAAAGATCTCATCCAGCTGTTTCTTGAAGGAAGCCAGGATATTGGCTTCAAATACATGACTAGGTAATTTGTTTCATACTCTAACAACCCTTTAGGTACAGAGGCACCTCCTGTTCATGTAGTTTCCACTGGCACCTTTTGGTTTGTGTTGCCCTATTGAAATTCACCAGGGTGATTTTGTCAGTGTCCTTAAGGATTCTGAATACTTAGATCAAGTCCTCTTGCAGTCTTCCCTGTTCAAGAATAAAAAGGTTCAGTTCATTCAGCCTGTCAGCTAAGGATATTCTCTTAATCCAAGGAATGTAACTGATTGCTCTTCTCTTTATTGAATTCAGAACAGCAATATCTTTTCTCTAAAGTGGTGCCTAAAATTATGCACAGTATCCTCAATCCGGCTTTACTAGAGCATTATACAATTTTAACATAACATCTCTTGATTAACACACTCCTAACTATATATTTTAAGTTTTTATTGCTTCTCCACACTTTTTAGATGTAAATAATGTATTAACATACACAACTATAGTACGTGAAACCTCATCTCTTTTCCACATTTTGTATATAGTTTAGGTTTTTGCTACCTGCATACAGTACATAACCCTACACTTTTGTAAAACAAATGTCATCTGCAGATGTTTGCCCAATCTTGAATAATATCTTAATGCTTTTGAATTAGCTTTTTATACTGTTTGTGGCAGTCCTCCTCATTTTGGTATCACTTATAAATCAGAATAGTTTACTATACCAGAATCTAAGTTGCAGATATAAATTACAAAGAGCAGTGGTCCTATTACAAATCCTTGTTGTACTCCACTAATTACCCCTATCTGAGCATTCGTCCCTAACCTGTAATCTTTTTTATTCTTATTGGATTCTGTTTCTTTTAAACCAATTTTGAGTCCAGACACATTTCCCCAAATGGATTTTTCACCTGTAATTTGAAAATTATTATTTTATACAGAACATTATGAAAAAGCCTTCTGAAAATTTTAAATAACTTTATTGTAAATATCAAATGAAAGTTTGTGAACCCCCTTGTTTGGTTTGCATTCATGTATTGTATAACTCAGACCTAAAATGAAATTAAATCTTCCAATTAAAAATTGAAGGTCAAGTTCAATACTTAATAATTAAGTCTTAAGAAAAGATGAAGATAACCTGATTAAAAATGTTACCAAAGACACAAAAGACATAAGATAGATTTGGACTATTTAATGAAATGATCCAACAGTAAATATCCTCATGTGAACAAGTATTGTACTCATTAAATTATTCCTGTGTTATGACAAGTAAATTCATTATGCTGATTATTATTTCATCATCATGTCATCAACAGGGAATCTACTGCCAAGTTGCAAATGTTGTCTTGGGGAATTCTGTCCCATTCCTCAGACAAAACATGAAGAAGCATGTGCTTTTCACTGGTGTCTGAACTGCAAATACTACACATCATCACCATCTCTTCACCCAAATGCTCAGTGTGACCCAGTGCATAGTGGATTTCCACACAAGAAAGACATTTTGACATGAGGATGTGTGTGTTGTCCTGCTGTAATGTTCCTACATCAGGATGAGCCCAAGGGAAAGAAGAGCAGCAATAGAGCGATTGAAGACTTAATCAATGGAGTGCCGTGCAGTCAGGTTACTTCAATCAATACCAGTGGAGATCCATAGCAACTAGACGCTCCTGCTCAAATCACAGCACTTGGTTCTCCCCATCGATCTTGATGATATGTCACGACTCGTGGTCTCCACAGTGGCCGATCATTGACGGGCTGTGTTTGGGTCTAATGTCTGGCAGATTAAAAATTACTGGATGTGAATTTCCCAAATGGCAACAGAGAATGCATGGATTTAGCCTGACCTGCAGCATACAGATGCTTGACACTCAACAAGTTAAATTACCTGATCACCTGTGCCAAATCAACTCTCTCACTAATGAGGTGATTAGTACACATGCAAGTCAAAGTGTTTCGAGTGTATCACAGTCATCAATGATCAATTAATGAAAATGACACCAAAACATTTAATCAATACTCCAAATCCATATATTTTATTTTTTTTATAAACACAGATGCATAAAGTGATAATTTAACAAATTTATAATTTCTTTAGGGTTTGTAATCTATTAATTTTTTTTTTTACTGAATCTCACTTTTCTTAGAAAAACAATATTAAGCTGTAACCCCTCTTGCACTTTGATCCATGTAAGAGCCATTCATAAAAACCCCAGCATTAATCAATTCTTCTGCACTTGCACACACTGCGAGTCATCGCAGTACTAAAATCTTTCAAAATAAATTCATGCATAGACATTTATTTAATCAACGATCTGGAGATTCTACATCTCCAGAAGATACTTTAAAAACAAAACAAAAAGTACTTCAAAAACAAAGAGTACTTCAGCAGATGCAAACATATTCTTTGAAATGATTACTCCAAAAGGCACTATATTTTTAGTTATATACTGTAGTAACTATAGTTTCTGGACTAATGTTTTTCAATTTTCAGTTATAAAATAATTTAAATTTTTACTTTTAAATTTAAATTTACATTTGTAAAGTATTTTTATCAGCACGACTGTCAAAATGACACATAGGACAACAGTAAAAATTATATAAAACTATGCTACATAAACATTACAGTAAGTCCCATCCTACCCTTATTCAAAATATAATTATGATATAAATATCATTCAGTACAAATCCAAAACCCAATGTTTAATGGTTTCCTCCATTTTTAGGAGCCACCAGTGCAGGACATTTATGACAATGTACAAAAAGATCAGACTGTAGTAGATCCAGATGATGCTGTGTAACATAATCATTGTTTATATTCCTTTACAGAAATGAACACAAAACATCACAAAGGGAAGAGCAAATCCATTATCATCTGATGAGGTATTTACTCACTCAAGGTTTAAGATAGGAGCCCTGCTGTTTAAGAGGCTGCAGGATCAGCATATTTCTGCTCATTCTCCAACGTGTATAAATTGTGCTCTTTAATGTATTCGATCACAGAGTCTGGGAGAAGGTACTTAACACTTTGCCCTCGTTGGATGGCCCTACGAATCTCGGTGGAGCTGATCTCATTCTGGATCCACTCTCTGACCAGGAAGATGTTGTTCTTGTACCTGGTGAGGGTGTCCGATTCGTGGATGAATTGCCCGGAGTCACGTTCACCACGACTGACACACACCAAGCCAAACTTACTGACGATTTCTTCAAGGTGATCTTCTCTCCAGAGATGGGGGATCTTGAAGGTTTCCAGGAAATCGGCTCCACAAAGCAGCTTAAGCTCTGGTGTGTCTACTGTAAAATACACGAGATACGGTACCTGTGGTCTGCTGAAGGTAACAATCATCATCACATAAAAATATCTAAGACACTGGTATCATTTCTTTAGTATGTCAGCTATTAAATTCTTACATCCGCAAAGCAACTATGAATTACTTTGAGATTCCAGCATCTGCAATAATTCTTATTGCCGACTCCCTCTATAATTAATAAGACCCAGCGTATTAAATAATGCAAGCCATGTATGGTACTACATGAGATTACATACTTTCTGTTCCAGCCCTTGTTCAAAACCCACTTTACACCTGTAGAATTTTCAGATTTCTATTTTCATACATTTTCTCTTTTTCATGTTAAATAATTAACCGATCTTAATGTTTTTTATGAACGATTGCCCCTTCCAATCCCATTAGGTTGCTTTGGGGAACACTCAGTCACTGGAGTTATTTTCACATGAGTTCTGACAGCTTGTGGAGATAGATGCTGTTAGCACTTCTGCATAGTTCTCTAATGAAACTCAGCTCATCTAAACACAGTATGGCATCTGGCTCCCACTGCGCACAAGCAGAGAAAACTATGTGCTTATGGTAAGAAAAGCAGCTGGGTCTCTAAAGACTATTCTATCCTAAGACAAAATATCAAATTTCCATTGGCATACCTGTAAGTGTGCATTGAACAGATCACATGAAACCAAAGCACGTTCAAATGTATTACTGTAGGAAAAATCATGAAGAGACCAGGATTTTTTTTTGTAAATGTCCATTTCTAAGCAGTGTAACTACAGTTTATTTGAAAATTTGCAGCTTACAAGTTACGTCCCATTGATAGAGTGGAAGAAATTCATGAAGAATGGTCCAAGCAGTCTATAATTGTAAAATAACTATGTAATTAATGTAACAGCTTTTCTTGTTCATCTCTGGACTAGTGAAATGGAAATCTAATAAGTAAATTGATTCTTAAAATGTAGAGAGCTTTGCAAAAAATATATTGGTGCTTTTAGAAAATATATTTCAAGGATGTAATTGCTGTGCTACAGTACGTGGAGAATTTTAGAAAACAGTGCGTCAACAAAGTACACTGTTTAGGTTACTTTAGAAGACAATGTACCAAAACAATATATGCTGTCTGGGTCGTTAGAATTAGCCGAAAGTAACTGATAAGCTTTGAATAACAAATCTAGTGCTTCTTCTCTCGCTCTATGATGTAATCTGTTTTGTCTTAGGGAAAGGGGAAGTTTTAGAAGGGACAAAGCGCTGAGCTTTTTTACATTGCAACGTCTTATAAAAACCCTGTACTGCTTGTAACAAATTGAGTCTCTGGTTGCACTTTGCGAAGTGGCAGCAGGACTCCCAATTTTGCAATATTGAAATAAAGACCTTACTCAGGTGAGAACTCTCTCTTGTGGCTTCCTTGATAGTTATATTTCCATGACACTAGGAAGTAAGGAGGTTTACAATACAAATATCCAATTCAGTCAGGAGGAAAAATAAAAGTTCCCATGAAACAAAGACTTGATTTGTATTGTGCTGCTGTGGTTTTTCATAAGGTGTTGACTATCAATCCATTATCATTGATAAATTAGATGACAGCTACATGAAACAAAGACAGTAAAAGGAACAAAAGTTATGCACAGTTACTCACAGCCAAGAGGCAAATCATTCAGTCAAATGTAAAAGGGAAGGTTGAAATGATCAGACTGGGAAATACAGTATGTAAAGGTTAAAAAGATTATGTCTTTGTATGCCTCAATTAAAATTGACCAGGGAGTTTACAGGTAGTTCATTACCTTGTGATTTCTTTGTATGAGAATGGAGCTTACTCTCATCACACTTTCTTTTTTTGTTTTTTAGTGCTTTTCCCCCGCTTCAAATAACTACATGGTATGGAGTTGTGCTGTAATAAAACAACTGTTCCAAAAATATGAAAACGGATCAATTTTCTCCTGCATCACTATCTATGCCAGGTACTGTGTGATACATAAGATTTGTACGTGTCTTGGTTAAATCATTCTCTGTTTGTAATTGTTTTTTCCAAAAAGCTGCAGTAGCTCTGTGTCAAAGCTGCTCATTTTAGGATGAAAAGTTGGAGTATATTGTTACTATCCATTTCACATGTTATACAAAACCTGTTTTAAATGCATCACCTGCAGTTTAGAGGCCTTGCAGCGTATTCCTGAATATATGAGGTTAGATAAATACTTTTTCTGCAACTGGTTCCAGTTCGTGTTGGCCTTAAGTAAATACTGCCTTCTGTTTCTGGCTGGAGTACAATTTCTGGCATTATTAATTAGTGTGCGTTCTAAATCAAATTAGCTTCACATTCTAAAAATTCACATTAGCATTTCATAAAGGAATAATAAGAATTTTCCAGCGAAAACACAATTTCTAAACAATATGTATGTTTTGTAGCATGAAACAAAACTTTATTTTATTTTTTGTTTTATTACATTATTGTGCTTAAATTGTTTCACTATTAAGGAAGCTGGAAATGAATTCTGGGGGAGAAATTTTCTACTCTTCTCTAGGTACACAGAACTAAGGATAGAAACCACAGACCCTTACCTGTGGGGAATTTGTTGTTATGTTTCTTCACTTTGCTCATGTCATTCAAGCTGACCTGTGACTGATGCCAGTTAAGAAGCCTGTTATAATGTTGCCTGCAGAGCATGAAGAAGAAGAAGAAAAAATAAGGCTACTGTTTGATTAATCCCCTTAGAGATGAACAAGAAGATTTGTTCTAACTTTCAATTACGTGAACAAAAGTCGGCTTTAAAGTGCTACCAAGGAAGACAAGAGGCCACTTCATGGTTTAATCAGGTCTTTGCGAAATGCCGCTTAAAATGAAACTTTCACAAGGGGATTTGAATCAGGGACAAAAAGCCCTTTGTAATGTGTCACAAGTGTTTTGAACACACCTTCTCCAACTCCATTTCTCAAGCTCTTTTGCATGACCATGGCCCCACAGCAGTGAAGCCTACTTCATTTGGTGATAAAACTGAAAAGGGGGAAAAGGAAGCACTCTTTGACACACTGTACTTTGCATCTAACCAGTGACGAAAGCAAAGGTTGGGCTGAAGCCATCTACTCACAATGGCTGTAACCTCTGTCATGAAATTGCTCTTATTTTGCATCGTTATGCTGCTCAGCATATCATTCTTCACCTTCAGCTTCTCTCTAAACTATTGCTAGCTACACTTTGATATACACTATAATGCTACTCATTCAACAACACTTTAATAGCAGCATCCCCCTAAACTGATCATGTTGATGCATACAACACTGTAGGTACTAGGAGCCATGTAGAAATGTTTTATGACATATTTTACATTTAATACACAGAATATTATCCCAAAGCCCACCACAGAATAGGCATTATGAAGGCTTCAGTCATGGCATACCTGTGCTTGGCAGATATAGCTAAGTTGAATATTATTTTTCTTAAAAACTTGTAGCAGTCACTCTCTGTAGGTGTGAATAAAATGAGTGTGTCTATCAGGTACAATAAATAGTAAAAGCCACAGGGAAAACACAATGTTTAACACAACAAGCATAAGTAAATCCTTGTGCAAAATAAATTTAGCTCTTGCTGTAATTGTACTATGATCATCAAGAACTTTTATTACAATATTCACAGTAGAACTCTGTGCATACCTTTTTATCATAGATAAAATATAATATATTATATATATTATAAGATATCATATGTTATATATAATATATCATAGACATATTAGCTAAACTTCGTCATACCTATCATAATGGTTAAAAACGAGCAAGGTGAAACTCAATTGAAAGTCAGATTAAAAGAAACTCAAGAGTCAATATTTGAACATCGTAATGTAAAACACGAACTTCTTTCCTCAACTATGATGCAGTCTGTCAGCATAAGAATGCTCACTTCCAATAAGCAAAACAACATTTACTCTCGGCAAACTCTTTAAAAAAGGCAAAAATGTTCCCCACAGAACTTCACCAAATGACTGGCAATCACAGACACGGCCATTCAAGAGTTTTTTTAAAGTTCGTCATCTCTAAAAAGCCAACCACTCATTCCCTGCAGCACGCAGAGAAAACCATTTAAATTATTCCTATGAGATATCTATGAAAGATGGATATCTTGGAAATAGCAGACTACATTTGAGGGTTTTGTTAACTTTTACATTTTCATTCCCCACATGAACAAAGTTGTGGGAAAAATTACAAGACTGTGAAAGAAAAAAACACTTGACATGGAAAGCAGAGTATTCTGGGTTATAGGAGGTAACTGTTTTGTATTAACCTGCAGTAATGTGAAAAAAAAAACAACCCATAATGCTTATATTTGTCCAGTTTAACACAATTTGAATTTAGGATGGTGTACAAGAAGATTCCCCAAGTGCATCCAGAGGGCTCTTAAAAGACAAGTGGCAATTTAGCATAAACGGTTTTGTATTGTACAGCACAAGTGTTGTCTAATCCAGTAATTGCTGTAACTTCTGTTGTCTTGTTAGTAAAAGATAACAAGTGTAAAAAACTATGCCATTTTCCAAAAAGATTGGAGGTGTTTTTCAATACCTTGTAAATCTATAACCGGCCAGGACTTAGATGCCATTTGCTTCTTCTTTTTATCAACACTAAGTACAGAAGTCCTGGGCCTTGTAAACACACCCCTGAATAGATGACATGGAGTCAGGCCCAGAGGAGGATGTGGCTTTATCAGCCTTCCCTCCTAAAACACAGAGATGATTTGTTTCTATGAAACAAAAAAGAATAATGTCTCAAGACCCAGGGGCAGGATTACTGGGGTCTAGCAAAAAGGGCAGGAGAGAGCCAACAGATCTGATGTCTTTCGTTGCCCTCAGCTAACCAGAGGAAACAGCTGGCAAGGGTTTTAGTTCAGTTTTCTGTCTGGCTTTGCCTGATACCAAGCGCTTGCGGTACACAGGCCAAAATATTTTACGCAAAGCTACTTTTTTGCTATCAGGATTGTCAGAAACTCCCCCTGGAGCAAAACACCACTCTGTGACTGTTCTTCATGATCATTTGGTTATTAAGTCATTGGAAGAGCAACGCAACAAAAAAAAAAACAAGAATGATTTTTAATTACCTATAGTAGTATGAAAATAGTGTTAGTTTATGGGGATAGACATAAATCCAAGAACAACAGGCTCAACTTCTCCAGCTGAACAGTGATTATACACAAATTTTGGGATAGATACAGTTCTCCAGAAATGTCCAGAATTCACTGTCTTATATTAACATTATAATCTATAAATTATGTTTGTACAGAAAAAAAGCACTAACATACATAAAAGTAATCTTTCTTAACATTCAAGCATTAACAGGCTTAGGGATAATGTTAAAATGGTTCATTACCATTTTTGTTTAAAATAAAGAATCCATTAAAGAGGAAGATAATGTGTTTTTATGATGAGTCCTTACAATATAAATCAATATTTAAAGCAAAGTTTGCACAAGGGTGTCTGTAACCCCTGTCACTGCTAAGTCAAAGGCAATGTTAAATTATTAGGTGCTTGGTAAATAAAAGATGAAGAATCTGCAATCCATGGACAGTTCTCTTACACTAAAAGGATTGTTCAACAAAAAGCTGTACTCAATATGTACTTACTAATACATATTGTGTTGTCAGCTATTATAGGATGTCAAAACTACTGTATAACCTTCTTCCTCTGGAAAAACAATAACAGCATTGATTTTACTGTGTTTTTGTTGCTGTAGTGAAAGCTCCAGACAAATAAAACCTTTAAAGAATTAAAAAGATGTGAGCATTTTTGGCATAGCCTAACCTTAAATTTAATTTCACATGACGGCCTGTCTTTGAAGTTTTTAACATTTTTCAAAGAAATAGAATCGCTTTCCTCCTTCTTTCTCTAAACACCTGAAAAAAAAATTCAGCTCACAGTATTACATTTTCATTCTAATATTTTCTTGCAGCAGGTGCATCCAATTGCTGGTCATTAGATGCCAGTCATCCCACAGTTAGCTTGGACATAATAGTATTTTTAGCAAAAACCTCACAGTTCTTTCACCCTCCTTGCTCAGCCTACATTTCTGAAACTAAAGTGAGAACCAATGCACACAGATCAGCCATATTGTGGTTCTCCTCTGCAGGGAATCGAGCTAACTTCAGTGTGCAGTGCAGTTTTATTACCTCGCATGAGTCAAATATGGTCACAGCAGGGATGCACAGCATCTGCCCCTGGGGACTGGAAGTCCTCCAGGTTATCTGAATCACTAAACTGAGGTACATAATTAAAGCTGCAGAAACAATGAGACACCTCCACCGATCTGTAGGTTCTTGTAATTAAAAGGCTATCTGTGCAAGTAACATGCTGGACAAGGGTGCTGTAGGAATCATGCTGTGTGGTAGGCTAGGCATTTATTTATTTTTGTCCGGGGGGCCTCTTTTGCTCGTTTTTTCTTTATCTTTTTTTTTTACCTCAGTGTGGTGACTGTTGTGATCCACTGAGGCTGCTCGCTTTCCCAGGAGTCCGCTCGGATCCAGTCTGAAGTCCGCAGGGCCAGGTGCGTCATGGCGACGCGATGTGTGGCCGACACCAAGCCTTTCTTGCCATATTTGTCGCTGACGGGTGAAACAATGCCTCCGATAACTTCATAATGCCCTGGAAGAGCAGAAGAAGCCTCTTCTCCATGGACTGAAATTACATACAGTCTGTACAGCCTATCTATAAATATACCTTAATGAATTTCAGTGAACAACCTGTATATAATATATAACCAACCACACATTAGAACACATTAAAGTAGCCCTAAAACACTCTGCAGGTAAACAATTTAATTTATTAATAGAAAATCAGAAAAAAATAAACACATACTCTTAGTATTTCACATTAATACATGATTAGTAACAGAACTTTATTTGTAGTTTATACTCCACCAATTTCTGAAACCAGTGTTTAATTTTAAAAAATGTAGTGTGCCAAGGCAAAGGGAACAGGAAATATGGTCTTTCACCATCTGGATTAAAAAGAATGACAGGGTTCTCTCCTCTCCTGTAGACTATTAGACACTACTAGGTGGTGGTACAGGGATCTTTGACAATCACACGATGTTTTAATTCATTATAAGAAACAATACAAAACACCTTTTTTACAACATTCTGTGACTTATATATGAGGAAGATATAAAATGACATGCTGCAAAGATATAAATGACAAAAAAAGCTATCTTTAACAAATAGAAAAAATAAAGCCCTTACAAAAAAGAACATAAACAGTACTCAGTCTTAAAAATAAGCCTGTTTGCATTCAATCCCTACTTTGTGTTAGCTTATTATTTTATGATTTAGTGCCTTCATATGCTCAGAAATAGGCTTCTTGTTACATTGTCACTCTTTTACCAAACAGCAGTTTTCTAACCCAGTACTTAAGACCACACTGTTGATCACTGATGCATATACTGTAAGCCTTTCACAAAGGCCTCATGCTTATATGAATAAGCTCTTTCCGGCACACGTGCTGTGTAGCCACATAGATTCTGGACCAAGGCCTAAATTGTACTGAAGTGTAATTCCTTGCATTTTGCAATTTATCACCTTTAGTCTTGCTTTGACAATACATCATGCAATGAAATGACCATGGGTTTACAGTGCATGACCAATGTTTACTAAATGTAATTAATTATGTTCTCTCAGTGCACGCTTTATAGGACAAAATCCACACTGTAATATTATGGTGCTTTAATATATTTGTGTTCTAAATTTCTTAAACATGTCCACAAGCGTCAGTAGTAATATAATATTTTTTCATTACCTGTCATGCAAATTCCATCCAGACACCTACATTAACAGAAAATAGGGTGATGGGAGCTAATATACAGGCCTGCCTTCCATGCAAGTCTCTGCAGATTAAGAAGGAAATATTTTCTTTATAAACGAACACAAGGAAAGAATCGGCTTTGCCAATCTGTGAAAAATCACACTCGCGGATTAACCCTGCTCAGGGCAAAGCAGAAATCCACCATTTAATCTAGGAGTGTGTGAATCTAGAGCTTTATCAGCCTGAACAGAAATGTTTTGTATTCCAAACAGTAATAGGTACAGTACAGTATGTTCATTCTTAAAGCATTGAATCAAACTAAATGTAATTCTCCAGTATGTGCACTATGATACTATCTGGCAGTATGGGATAGGCATAGAGTAAAGGGGAATATTTTGAATATCTTCGAGAATATGGATAATTACAAACTTTATGACAACACCTGAGAATATCTAATTCTTATGGTAATATTTTTTATAATATATTGTTTACCAACAATGGCCTAAAACTTAATCTTCATACTATCTAACTTGCATTTGAGAATCTCTAGCAGGGTTGTTCCCTACAGTAGATGCAATCGATACCTGACTACAATTAAAAAAAGTTAGCATATCCTTTATACTTTATATGACATTGTATATTTTATAGTAATGTACCATTTATGTTAAGTGGACATTGTCTGTTTTTAAATTATGATCAAATAGCTGTCCTTTAAAACACTTTGTAACAATGAAATAGATAATCCTTTCAAAGGAAGACTGGAATAAAGGTTAAAAAAAGATTATGAATATGGCTTCTTATTCTGAAACAGACATAATCCTTCATCTTATTTTTCCTATCACCTGAGACCCCATTCTCTGCGAATCCTAACAGAGTGCCTTTTCATTTCAGTGTGATAAAATCGTAAAATGGAACAATGCTAAATTTATGTCTGCTCAGTTCCTTTGTGGTTCAGAGTCAATAGGGGAATCTTACATAAATTTAAAAAAACACACAGCCGACGAAAAGGCATAGCTTTCGAGGAGCAGAATGTAAATCACACTTTATTACTGATCAATATTACATCTTATAACCATGTATATTTCACTACATGGATTTCTATTTCCACAGAATATGGGATCTGTTCAGCAGCTAAAGATTAACAAATAACCTTGCCCAAAACTCTGCCTGTAGCATGAATGAATGACCTTCAGCTGGATGTAAATAGAATATTATATTTAGAGGCAATAGCTGTCAGTCACCTTTGTCCTGTTCGAAGGCTACAGCACTTTTTTCACATTTTGTTTCCATCTCCTTAATTGTTAGAAAAACAAGTCCAGGTCTGAAGGCAATTTAAAAGACACACACTAGAGAAAGACACTGTTTTCATTCCACTCTTAAAAAACAAAAATATTAAGTTTACATTTGGGTGGCATGGTGGTGTACTGGCTAGCTGTAGTACTTCACAGTGCTCGGGCCCTAAGTTCAATTCTAGACTGGGGTGCCGAATGCAGTATGTAGAGCTTGTTTACACTCCCAGTGTTTTTGTGGGTTTTCTCTGGATTCCTCTCATAGTCCAAAGACATACTGTGGGTTAAATTGCTTTTGAAAAAACTAGCGCTGGTGTGAGTGTGTGCCTGTGTATGCTCTGCGGTGGACTGGTGTCGTGTCCAGGGTGTACCCTGCCTTGAGCCTATGGCTTGCTGGGATAGGCTCCAGCACACCCCTGATTCTGAACAGGATGAAGTGGTTAAAAAATGGATGGATGGAAGTTTGCATATTAATCACCTGTAGAGATACTTATGAAATACAAATACATGTTATAAGCATACTGTTCCATGTGATGTTTTCTGTGACAATGCAGAATAATATTTTTATTAAATATGCCTGGGATATTACATTAATTAAGAATTTGTGACAGAAGGACATTAAAAAATTCTTTAGATTCCTTTAGCACAAAGGACCTTTGCATATATCCCACCTTAAAACATTAATTACTCAAACATAATAAAAGACATGAACAGGGCACTAAACACTTTAAAATAACACAAAAAGGTGTCACTTTGAGCCATATGGCCTTTGATTCCAATCATCATTCATTTGCACTGACCCTCCGATGACTTACTTCAATTTCCCTGTGATATAGCAATGTGAAAGGAAAATGCAAAATATATGCAGAGCCTTCATTACGAAACAAGAAATTTGTTGTATAATAGCACAAAGAAAGTAAAACGTGAAATGCAAAAATGATTTATAGGAAAAGATCTTTTATCTCAAAGTAGCAGATGTTGTATATTTAATAAGACAGTGGGAAGCAGATGGTATATTGAGAAGATGTGTTTGCAACCTTATTCACAATATAATGCATTCCCCAGAAAGGGTACTTGCTATTAGTTGCAAACAATGGTTGATTTTTCACTGCATTCATACAACAAAACTGTAGAATGATACAAAAGGTGTTTTTATTTTTCTTACCACGAGCACTCTGATTAAAATTTGGCCACTTTATAAAAGAAATACAGAAGACAGTAAACTGCTTTTGATTCTGAGTTTACATAATTCACTAAATCGAAGGCTCTAGCAGTGAAAAATTTTGATTGAAGTTCAGTTTTTACTGTGGTCTGCCTCAGATGCACAATAAAATGCATTTATGAATAGGACCAAACAGAATATGTTCCATTGTTTTTTAAAACAGAAAAGCTAGAAACACAGGATGGCATTTGGAGATTTCACAGGAGTTCTATATTACTTTTCAGTGATTTCTTCTCCGGAAACAAAAAAGAGAATCACAGACTGACTTTCTAGGACTCTAACTGGCAAAATATTGAAGGACTCTTAGGGCTGGGTTACAGCAGTACAGGGAGTGTAGAAATACCAGATGTGGTTTCCATGAATATTTATAAGATACGACCACAGTGAGATATGGTATTTGACCCCACAATCACATTATTCTGAATATGCATAAGGAATTATATTTTTATAGTTACTTACATTTTAAATGAAGCCACAGGTTTGTGGTGCAGTGCTATTTGCATTTGACCTTGTCTCCGCTTTCGTCATTTGAAAAGTCAAAACTACTAAACATCAGTACTTATGAAGGTATTAGATAGATAGATAATACTTTATTATTACAGTATCTTACAGGAACACTGCGGTACAGGAACATTAAGAACATAGCCTGAATTAAAAATGGGGGATAAAAGAAATGAAGTTCCACTGTAGCTGTAACCCACTGGCCCTAACGTGGCTGAAGCATAAGAGAACAAAATCTGAAGCATGGGATATTAATTCTGTTTCTACACAGACTCAGTCAGATAAAGTGGAAATGAACATTTTGACAGATCTTCTGCTTTCTCCCTCTGAAAATCCTATACCACTTCTCCATTTAATGGTAGTTAAATGCGTGGCCTATTGGGCACAGCCTCACAGGAGGCTGGGAAAAACGAAATACTGCAGAATCACACCAACCTGTTTGATGCATATGGTCTCTTGCTAGTTCGAACAGGCGCATGTGTTGGTTGGTAATGGGGTTGAAGGAGCCACAAGCCAGCAGCACAAGGGGAACCCGGCCTCGGTAAGCCATTGTCACACAGGGCCTGAGGTGTTCACTCCACATTCTAAAATAATCAAAGCAGAACACAAGAAAGCAAAGCAGAAATCTTCTTGCCTTATCTGCTGACATAGATCTGATGTCAAATTCCTACATTCCTTCCATGTAAAGAATTCCTACTGGATAGTGAAGTGGTTCTGTTAAAATCTTTTTTTTTATGATTTCATATGTGCAGTCTTTTAAATCTGCCCGTGAAGAAAGAGGCAGCAATAAAGATGGTGATTGCACTAGATAACATATATTGTACTGTAGGTGTCAGGAATTTACCCGCATGTTTTAATAATGTGTTTATTTTTTTTTATATAAGTTAAAAATTGTTAAAGTAGTGTGTAAATACTAACCCTAACCCTACCTGGGGTGTCAACTGAGCATTTCCGCTGTTTATATCTGAACATCTCTGGGTTTATGATTTTGACATGTTCCCCAAACCAAACAGAATGAATGGGAAACAAAGAAGACCACTGATAGAACCACTTGCATTTGAATGGCAATCAATAATGCTTGGTGTCAAGTTCTGATCCAACCGACTCAGTTTTGTAATACAATTGCTGTGGACTGGACCGCAACATCCAGGTTTTTTTAAAAAAAATTGCAGATAGGAGTTAAAAACCACTTGTCCTAAACCTGATTTGGGACCCAAAATTCATTCTTGAGCTTAAATAATAACTCACATCTGTGTTGTTTACACATCATGAACAAATGTCAGAGTTAAACTGACATTTTTAAAGGTTTTAGTTAGGTAACAGCGTAACCCCATTCCTGATATTAAATAATAGACTACATTCCTGATCAGTTCTGATCTGCTTCTAACATTTTTCCTAAGATAAAAAGCTGCAGAATTAAACTCTTAGGTAAAAAGCAAAACGTTCAATATCTGTCAATAGGTACTTCACCAAAACATGTTTTCAAGTGTGTCTCGACCATTTCCTATTTCAATATATTTCTCCAGTGTTTGCCTTTAAGAGTAAGCTTTAGTCATTTTGAGGCTGTAATTTTCTTTTTTCTGCTTCTGATTTCTGATAATCACTTGCACCATTAATGGCCAACAGCTCAGAGAGATACTACATGGCAAAGGTGACACTACCCAGTGATGGAAATCAATGTTTTGTTAAGGTTAAGAGCCTGTTAATCAACTCTTCTATCTAGTCATCATTACGCAGAGCTATAATTCAGCTCCATTAAGCACCTGAAAGTGGTAAATTGCTTGATCAAAGCGGAAATCTTGAGACAAAAATGATACGCCTGAGGAGTTCATTGCGCCATTGATTAAATGGGTAGCATTGGATCCATTACTGGTCACAATGGGCTTTAGTTTACTTAGCAGTTTAATATTACTGAAATCAAGCATGCATTATCATAAAGATGTCAGTACCCCTGCCACAGAAGACATTCACAATTCTGGAAACACATTGCACACTAAATACTATAGATCCACAATATATATTATATTAATATTTAAAAAAATAAAACTTGACTGTTGCAATTCATGCTTAATTAGTACTGATGCCATATATAGTACAGTATATAAAACCTTTTCTGGTTACATCATAGCACCTTTGGATTATAAACCACATTACTTTCTGACTCGTTAGAATGTTATATTACCTTCAGGCTACTATGTCAAGGTAGACCACAGAGGATCAATCTGTGGGCCAGCATGAAAATCTAAAAAGAGCAAGTAATAGGTTTATTCTATGCTGAAAAGAGAAGAAAAAAAACATAATGTTTTGGCTAATATGTCAATCAGTCAATAAATGAATTAATTAATAGTTGTACTCAGGAAAGAATGAGCCCTGATTATATGTAGACAACATATTTAAATACATTAGAATTAAAAAAAATAAACAGGTTTATTAGTCTACACTTTCTAATGCTAATGATACAACTTATAATGTTGGTAACAGGAGTGATAGAACATCCCAGTCTATGGAAACTGAAGATTTTCCATTCACTGGAACAGCATGTAGTTTCTGAAGGTTATTACACAGGGGTCAGTGAAGAAGATTAAGACCTAATACCAGATGGATTGGAAATCTGCAAACTATGCACTTGCTAATCTTGCTAATGTCTCAGTGATAGTCTAGGAGTTGTTGATGTTGAATTCTGCTGAGAAGGTGGCTCTGCTAAGCAGAGCCTCTTCTTAATATTAACACAACTCACTCAAACAGTAATGAGTGATGTAATTTCTTTTTTTTTCCCTTTTTTGACACAAATGGACACAAGTTTTCTTGCTAGAAACTGGTCCATTTAGTTCTCTTACTATGCTGTAAGTCATCCACCCATTTTGACCACGGGTACAACAGCGACTATGAGCTTTGTTATGAACTAAGTATTAATACAAGTTTGCCCTGAAACTTAAAGAAGTTTGGAAAACAGTTGTGTAGACATCACGTCAAGGACATTGCAACTCACAGAGGAAAGTCCAGAGCTTCAAACACAATTTCATATTTTCCTTCAGTTTTATAAGTTGCCAATGCATTAAATTATACTACCATTGGACAGGCAGGCAATCCAATTTCCCATTCATCAAAGTAAGGGCGCTAGGATAAACAATTTCTTGAGACACATTTCACAGATATTCAAGAGTTATGGATATCGAAGGGCCTTTCATTTTCTTCCATCTGAACAGACAGAAACACACTTCTGTCTTTTTGCCTTATTGAGCTTCTCAGTATTACTGAAGCCTGTTAGAGTCATAGGTCAACCACTTTCATACAAAAAAACCTGAGAGATATCGGAAAGACATTATTGCTACTATTACAGGTGTCAAATTGCTGAAGATTTTCTACAGCTGAATAGCAGTAAAAGGTTACCCTAGACTTCTAGGAGCAGTATAATAAACTCATGAAATATAAAACACTCTCATTGTTTGACTCCAGCAATGAATCTGCAGTAAGGTCTGATTTTTATAACTACCCTTTTAACAGAGGGCATGTTTCAAAATTTCTGGATAACCTTTAAAAGAACCATAACAGGTTTTTGGCCCTCTCATTATTAAGCATATTTAAGTCTTATCGTCAAAATTCATTCCAACTTCTCACTGAGGCAATATTCCTGAAGCCAATAAATACAAAAGAAATTGGACAATGAAAGACAGGCCTATCCTACTAATATTCACACTTGAGACTTCTACCACAGATGAGGACAGAAGTGAGAAACCAGTACTGTACTGTGAAATAACTTAGGTAAGTGAATTGTGAAAATGTAACACATTTTCAGATCAGACCTTGGCCCTCACTGTATCCTGGACCTGGAAATTCAAAGCAGTACAGAATATATGCTCCCTGACTAAGATCCAGTTAAAGCACAAAATTTAAGGCGCTTCAAAATAAAGAAGCTTCATGTTCTCATATTTCCTCAAACCTATGGAAGAGGAAGTAGAATGTAGCATACAACTATCTCCTCTAGAATCAAAGATCTTTGCTTTTTGTTGTTGTTTGTACATAGTTCATTTTTTCTCATATTTAATATGGAAAAAACAATAAGGATATTGTTAAAAAATATTTGCAGAAGAGATGAGACACTAGCTGCCCACTACAAGCAAACCATAATCCATCAGGCTAAGCAATGCAAGAGAAAGCAATGTTTTACATAGAACAAAAATTTGAAACTTAGAACTGAACTAATGAAAAAACTACAGAAAGTATGAAAGAAAGAAACTAAATAGTAAGAAGAGAATAGTGTTTCTAAGATAATGGTGTCATAGTCAACACTTTAAATGTATGATGGATTTTTGACATGGAAGATGAACACTATTTACAATCAGTGGAAGAGATCCAGAATATACAGAATTCAGAAGAGACCTTACTCAAAACCTTGATATATGTGAAAACTGCTGTTTGAAACATTTCATTTCAAGTAAATCTTTGTAAAAATATATATTTTTTTACATGTTATATTGATAATAATAATAGGCATTTATCTTTTCATAAGTATGATTCAGACAAATTGTGCTGCCTATTTAAGAAATTAATAACTACATTTTCCTTAATGTCTAAATTAAAAATTAAAATAAGGCTTTCAGAGAGGTGCTATAAGGGACATCAGTATCTTAAGTACTGTATCTTCTTATCTGTTATACAGTGAGAAAAAGGTGAGCAATTAATTATGATTGATTATTCAAGCTCTATCTGCCAACAAGAACAATCTTACAGCACTTCAAAAAAGATTCACATGAAAAGACCCCTGTTTCCTTTGGTATGTCACTTAAAATGCCATGCTAATTGGCTGCTTTGGACTTAAATCATGTTTTAAATACTTCTATATGAGAGAGCACAACGCTTCAGTAAACATCCTTCTTATATCATAAAACACTTGTGATGAAATAAAGGTAAATACAAAATTCACAATCAATATCTTAAGTATGGTACATTCTGCTGAGCCCTTTTGAGCCTTTTCCAGACGTACAGTAATTGAAAACAACCTACACCTATTTTGCCCTTCAATGGCTCAAATAAAAAATGAAAAACATTAACCAGATACTCAGCTTGACTTCAGATTTCAATGACAAAATGTATTTCTCACATCTCTGGATAAAGCTGAGAAAACATTGGGCACAGAAAAACATTTTTTTTAAATAGACATTCAAGTAGGGAACTGCATCAGCATGCATAGGCAGCAAAAGAACAGGTAAAGGCTCATTCTATGCTGATAGATAAAGAAAAGAGACACTATGTTTCAGCTGCGTAGGCTTCACAGCTGAAAAGCTGTTTCTTTTCTTTACCTTTCAGCATGGAATTAACCTAACCTTCTCAGATTTAAAGAGAGTAGCATCTAAGATATGATGCTCTTAGCAAGACCACAAGCATATGAGACTCATTTAGTCCATATTCTTTACTTTTTTAGACTAGAATTAACTTTGAGACATGGGTTTAAAAGATACATCCACAGACATCTGGAAATTTAAAACTGCAGTTGAGAAAAAACAAAAACAACAGCAATAATATGTGACAATTTGATTTTAACAGTGCCTGCATACAATTTGTACTTTTATAATGTATTTATTCTAAAGCATGTATTCTTACTTTCAAGAGATAATTTAAGATTTTTAAATCTTAAACATTCTTGGGAAATGTCCTCCAGCTCTTTGTATGTCATTATCCTAGACGAAGTTGTCGACCTTGATTACTTAATTGAAGCCTTAATTGAACTAACAAGTTGGGTGATGGGAATTTGTTTTATAAGATCCACCCCCAAAAATGTTTTAAAAGCTAAAAAAAAAACAACTCAGAGAGTTTACATTATTTGTATGCTTAAATAATCTAAGTTCAACTGTGTAACTGAGACTTTGGCAGGAAGAAAAACCACCTGGAGTGTCTGTCTACTTCCCTAGGTGATAAATCATAATGCAGAAAGACTATATTCTTTCAGTCTGCAACTGAGAATATTAAATACATATTCAAAAAATGAATGACATAAATTACAGGAGAACACATTAGAACAGTTTATGACTCATTTATGACTTTATAAAGTAGTCACCATGAATTAGACACTAACTATGCCATGCTGGGCATGAGAAAAATTAATCTCATTGCTATGCAAAGCAGCAAACACACAAGCTTAGCATATCATGACAGATCTGTGAACAAGGGACAAAGACACTGTTTTCTTCACATGTACAGCAAAAAGTGGCTCAGTCTTCTAAGGCTTAGGCTTTGTTTTTGTTACTGTCTTAATGAGTTAATTAAATTATCTGGAAAATAAATTCAACCACCCTCTATTTTAAGGTTTTAATCAGTTGCTAATTAAAAGTTATAGCACCTGTCAAACCTGCAGGACTCTGGCCTTTGAGGGCTATAATTGCTATTTCTGTTGCAGTAAAGTGAGATGTTCGGATGCTGGCAGGCTATACTTAAAAATTTCCAAGCTCACATTTTATAATTCACTACCAACAAATTATCTAACAAGTGTTTTTTTTTTCAGTCAGTATTGAAGATTAGCACAAAGATTAAAAGATTAGCACTTCTTTTCTTTAAAAAAAAACTGTTGTATCAGTTTTAATTTGCAAATAATGGACTCAAAACGTACATAAGAAATCATGACGCTTAAATAACTACATACTGTACAGTATGTCGCAACACAGTTTCAAAGGATTCAAGCCAAAACAGTAATAAACTAGTATTCGCAGCATTACATCGCAGAATAAAGAACGGTGCGTACAGTTACAAAAACTAGACAGAATTAATTCAAACTAAAAAGTTACAAAGTGTTAACGTGTCATACTTCACGTCAATTAATAAAAAACATTTTTTAGCTGTTTTATCGTGTTACTACTTCTACACAACTTCAGGTTGAGATAGTTGTATTATATTTTAAGTGCAAGAGATGCTCTTTTTATTTCATTAATATAGTTTTTGCACGGGCAAAATAAAAAAAAAAGACACCTCTTGTGAAAATCCAGCTTTTCCGGAAATGTTGCAGTAAATCACGTCACTAAACTGTAATGTAATTTGCAGTGACCAAACACAACGCATTTACAGTAATTACCTTTCTCTGGGCGGTTTATACAAAGTCTGTGTAACACCATTAACATTCCCCCGGACAACCGATCTACTATCTACAGAGCGACTTCACACACAACACAGTGAAGGAAACGCTGACCTCTGGTGGTTCATTATACAAGGAGGAGCGTGCGAGGAAGTCCGAAGCACTTGCACGAATAACTACAGCTATTTGAGTATGTAAGACGGAGATATAAATTACAGATATATATCATTAAAGATGTTCCAGGCCAACACTGTTTGAATAATTACGATATTATCGTCTGAATACTAGCCCATCTTTATGTATGATAAAACACCAAGGACATGACACACTTTATTATTCGTGTGTATTTGAAAGGTGTGTAATTTATCGTGTATAAATATTTGTGACAATCATGAATGCATTCACCCTCAGTATTTTAAATATAGTCAAGAGAATCAGAATTGAAACTGCCCTAAATTACCCTCTGACAGCAGGGATCTCCAATAATTTTTAAGCTGTGTAGATGTGTCATGACATAAATTTCGATGCTTCAGTGGTATGGTCCCATAAAAGGTTCCCTTCTATAACCACTGCCAAAGATGAATAAAAAGCAAGTCATGGCAGTGTTGGCTAGGCATGTCTTTAGATAGGTTAGTGCATTTATTCTTCTCTGTGCTCTTTAGCATGCTTTGCATTGATGAATAATTCATTCCCCAACATAAATATGCGATCTGCAAGAAAAAGACTTTGGTCACACTCTTGTTATGTTTTCTAATTATCCCTGAAGGAAGGTTTAGTGCTAGCCTTTGGAGACTTGTGCTATTATCCACATTAAGTTGTTTATAAATATCATTGTGCAGCTTGTGAAATTTGCCAGCTTAATACACATAATAAATGCATGCCAAAGAAAGGTCTAAAAATTGATTTTAAACTGTTACCATAATATTACCTAATGTGTCTTACAAGGTCCTAAACCTTTTAAAAAACAATTTATTTGGACTTCTTGCTCTGTTTTTCCCTTGTAGCCTTTTAAAAGGTAGCATTCATGCATCACAGTTCAGTGGAAGGTCAAATAAGACATTAGGTCATTACTGATAGAAGACTGTTGGATGAACGCTTCAATTGTAGAAAGAAGACGAGGTATTTTCTAAAGACTTGATTTCTGCATCTATTCCATTATTACATCTTATAATCTGAAGCATCAAAAAGCAGCAGGGTGCGTTGCGATGGATATGACAGTTGCTTGACCATTTTGAAACGTATAATGAAATTTCGTGTCAAAGCCTCCTTAATTCTGCCATTCACTTTTCTTACTCTACTGGCTGCAGATTGTTCATTGTGCATTAGAAGCCTTGTTTTGTAGGTGTGCTAAAGATATAAATCATTGGTGGGCTTTATTTTGGCATTTTCTTAATTGAGAGATATCAGGGGCTAAAAGATTACAATTAAAAAAATTGTAACTGATGACTAGGGGGAAGTTTATACTTTAATTTTATTTTTATCCTTATGAAAGTCCCGAGTTTGAAAGAATTAGCCTGCACATTTGTATGAAACCTATTAAGCCAGAGACACATTTGATTACAGAAAAGAGTAATATTTCAATGATTAGCTATTCATGTTCACACCTCATACTGGGCTTTATTATAAAGTAAGCACTTGTTTGTTGTGAAAGTTTAATTATTTTTTCATACTTCAGAACCAAATTCAGACCATTTTTTCCCTCACCACATAAAATCCCTACTGCAAAGCAGATGTGTATGTAGAAATACACAACAAATCAGCAGGGTTTTGATGTGGTTGAAGCAGGTTCATACCACTCCCCAAGTCTACACAAGCTTGAGCTAGACTTTATAAAAATGGAAGTGCTACTCCTGTTCATTTTCTGAGGCTTTGTAAGTAACTTATTTTTGTTCAGAGATTTAATATCCTTCTGAATCACTGAGTGTGGTACATTTACTTGATATAAAGCCTTAGTTTGAAAGGCATGCCGGCAGATATTTACATTTTGTTTTATTAAAAAAAACAGGAAGAAAAATGTTTTTTTTTAATCCTATTTATTGTTTCAATAATGACATTCTTAAATACAGCAGTCATGGGTTGCTCTATTTCTCCAGATGTACAAGCCACAGGGAGAGTCCCAGTATGCCATTTCATGTCTGCCTCTAGGACTACATATTGTGGTGAGACAAGGTTTCACACTGTGGAAAGTCAGTTTTACAAAGTGAGGTTGAGTGGAAACTCCATCCTACTTGGCCCCATCTTTAATTTACACACGTATTAATGTTTAATACAATGCTATCAGAAAAAACAGCTTACCAAGATGTTTCAGGAGAAGGCTATTTCTGTTAGTTAAAAGGACAATCTTCCTCTATGGGATGCTTTTGAAATTGACGGCTTTTACATTGACATACTTGGTTTTCTATAGCCTAGCCTTAAAAAAGACTAGTCTTAAGAAATCCTACATGATTATTATATTTTTGGAGTTGTTCATCCTTGTTTTGAGAGTTTTAAAATGTTCATTCTCTCAGTAGAGATGTAGTAAGTACTGTAGGATGTTGAACAGAAAGCAGATGGAAACCTGTTGAAATTATACATTGCCCATTCCTTACATGTCTGCCTCAATAAAAATGTGAAGTGTTAAGTCTTTTTACTTTCATACTTCAAGTAGTGAAAAATGAAATGTTGCATGTGAAAAAAGTACAGTATATCTAGGAAAAATACCAAATAGGTAAAGTTAATTACAGAACATGGTGTCTGTCTTGTCGCTTTGAAAGGAAGTGTTTTTTTTTCCAGATGTTAAATAGACACCTCTAACTTATTACGTTCTCTTTCATTACCATCATGTCTGCAGGATGAAAAGACATGAAATTTAAAACATTCTGATGGAGGACAAAAGATTTTTCGATATTATGCCAATATCACAATTGGAAGCTTTATCACAGAAAGAGCCACAACAGAAGCTCTTTATTCAACACCTTTATGGTTCAAGGGAAGGCCAGCTTTGTATTATTTTCTAAGATGTTAGGTGAATCAAAATCAGCAGTTAAAGCTGACAAATAAAGTGTATGCAAGGCACAAGGGGAAAAGTGTGATAAGTACAGCACATTTTAAAATTGATCACTTCTTTAAAGAAAAAAAAAACAGCCTTGCTCCATCATGTTTATCTGCAGATATCTTTTCATGTAGTGAAAACTGTTTTACCGTGTCCATGAACTACTGAGGTAGCATATTGTATGTAAGAATGCCTTTCCCAATCCAAGCCTATCAGCAATCACAATCAACCAAAGACTTATGTTAATTATACAGTCGGAGGAATACTAATAGGATTACTAAGTCATTTATCAGCCCACAGTACAAAGCAGCTGAAGGCCACAATAGAGTACAATGCACAGAGCTGCAGGTTTTGACATTTTTCTGTTATATGTATATCTTTGACATTGGTTTCCATCACACCATAGGATGCATAAAATATCCATATGGTGTTGTTTACAAGCTGAAAGAGATGCAAATGCATAATAACGTGCCTGTGGATTAGTTATGGCTTTTTGCCATCCAAAGGTTAATAAGAATCCATCTGCCTAAAAGCAACTGCAATATAAATAACACAGAAATAACAGTGTTACATACGTACTATACGTACTGTACGTTTATCATCATTATATGTAAATTGACCGTTCAAAACATCTTTTTGTAAGGGAAGGATACGGATCTGTAAATTAATATTAAATGGTGAAATCCCTTACATTTTTAAGTTGACTAGATACATTAATAATGTAATGTGTTTCTCAAAGACAACCAGCTTTACATAAGGGAAGCCTCCATTGTATAAAAATGGAGCATCATACTTTATATTTAAATATTTAATTTAATAATTATAAAGCATCTTACTTTATAATTAAAAATTAAACATTGTCTTCTATGTGATTTTGGAAAAGCAACTTGATTTTATTTTTCTGCTTCTGTGTAAGAAGATCTGGAGTGATTCCAAGACAGTCTGTTTGTCATGCCTAATTTCAGCCCATCCAATCACTTGTTCAAACTTTACTGTTTAGACCAGTAAATAGAGTGAGAAGCCTGTACAAGAAGTGTGATATTTTGATTGTTTTTTGTCCACTGGGACTGTCAATGCCATACAAATCACTTGTTAAAATACAGAGCGCTGTTTTGTGTTTGAACATAAATGCTCCAATCACCGAAGGTCTGAATTAATCAAATTTTTAAAATTATTCTTGCATGTGATTTTTACAATGTTTTTTACTTTGGTTACTTATCGTAAACATGTTCTTTTCTAAATTTCTAATTCTTGTTAACATATTTGAATGGTGTACATTTAGAAAATTATTAACCCTATATGATCACAATGCAGTAGGAAAAGGGAAAGTGGATACAAAATACCTTTCTATCACAATCAAATTCTAGAAGGAACACTTTGGCTTGCAGTAAATCTTGGTCTGCAAAAAATAGGCCTACATAGTGGTTTATTTTCTACCCTTTTTCCAGTGAGCATCTATTTTTATTTTCAGCTTCCTCATTTGACATCTTTAGTTTTTGTGTTCTTAAGTTGTTTCCTACTGAATGAAAAAACCTTGCATAAGATTTATTTTACTTTGACAGTCTTGTTGTGATGAAAAATTGTGTTATTAAATTACTTTCAGTTCCACAGCTGTAATCTTAGACTGCAATTTATATTATATTTCCAGATCATCTTTGACCTATTTCTTCTACAAACATTTTGTTTATATATATTATCAGACAGACAATATCCAGAGCTTTAGAAATCTAAAGGTTTTAGACCCTCTTTCTAACTTCAGCAAACTAATCCCTCTAATCCAAATTTCAACAAGTACATCAGAAATGAAATAAACCCATGAGGATTCGTAAGTAGATGACCCCTGTTTTTCTTTATTATTGCAGAGAAAGAGAAGGCAACATGCAGGTCACTTTTAATAAAGAGAGTCCTATATTTCTGACCAGCTTTATTTACAGAGCACATGCCACTTTTTTGCCTATGAAAAATTTGAAAACACTGTGCTTTAATCTCACCTTTAGTCATGTGGAGGTATGATTTAAAAACATAATAGAAAATGGAGGACATGCACAGCAGTTGTGAACTGTTTTATCCAGGTTTGATTATATAAATGAGATTGTGGGGTGTTTCCGTGTTTAATCCTAATGCTACACATTCCACATGGTTTCGTCAGTGTGGTGGGGCACTACTTCTGAAGTCATGTATTTTAATGTCGATTACTGGCTCTGTGAGTGCTTGACCAGCCAGATCCCTTTTCAACAAATGAGCCCCAGACTCTGGGAGCTGTGTAGAGACATTTTTTGTAGGGTAACAGAGATTCGTCTTGGAGACCCTAGAATTCAAAACTGTTTAAAGTGTACTTACCTAACATAAGTGTGATTAGATCATTAATTCCTTGCCCATGATCATGTCAGCTTCCAATAATGGCTCCCATGTCATCAAAAGACAAAGCAATATAATTATTTCTGGGGAAAGGGGAATTTTACTTTAACCTGCCATGTGTTTCACACCTTGATATGATATGATGTGACATTTTTGTAACTTTTATTAAAACTAAAAAAACAAATAAAAGGCAGAAAGAGGGGAGATACAATTGGAATAGAAAACAGTTTTATGCCTCCTATGTTATGTGCAGTCTAATCACATGTGACAGGTATGGCTATCTGCAGAATTGTGAAGGAGCTCCTTTTAGAAGCGACAGCTGCAGTGCCTGCGGGTGAGAGTCTCTTATCTTCAGTCAGGTGATTCCAGTTCAGTCTGGAGAGGTGAAAACTAAACTTCTGAAGAGAGGTTTTAAAAAGTCACAAAAATTGCCATTACATTCTCTGGAGCAGTCACCTGCAGTACTGTGATTTATATCTGACATTTTAGTTTACTTTACAACCAAACACCTAATGTTTTAGTTCCCTATGCATTAATTAATTAATTAATATGCCAGCAGCCATATCACCCTGCAACTCACAACTGGTAACTCACTGAAGCTCAGCAGGTGTGAGCCTGGTCAGTACCTGGATGGGAGACCTCCTGGGAAAAACTAAGGTTGCTGCTGGAAGAGGTGTTAGTGGGGCCAGCAGGGGGCGCTCACCCTGCGGTCGATGTGGGTCCTAATGCCCCAGTATAGTGACGGGGACACTATACTGTAAACAGGTGCCGTCCTTCGGATGAGACGTAAAACTGAGGTCCTGACTCTCTGTGGTCATTAAAAATCCCAGGGCGTTTCTCGAAAAGAGTAGGGGTGTAACCCCGGTGTCCTGGCCAAATTTCCCCTTGGCCCTCACCAATCATGGCCTCCTAATAATCCCCATCTATGAATTGGCTACAATACTCTGCTCTCCTCCCCACTGATAGCTGATGTGTAGTGAGCGTTCTGGCGCACTATGGCTGCCGTCGCATCATCCAGGTGGATGCTGCACATTGGTGGTGGTGGAGGGGAGTCCCCATTACCTGTAAAGCGCTTTGAGTGGAATGTCCAGAAAAGCATTTATTATTAATTAACTTTTCTTACACATTAACTAACAAGTTTGAAAATATACAATATACAGTACAGTATGTATTATATGTACAGTTTAAGGGAGTTCCTTTTTCCACAACATAATAACATCATAATTCCCATGGACTAGCAAAAATATATTTGTGTTAGAGTACATGAAATTAAAATAAACATAAAATGGCAACTATATGGACAGCAAACACGCAAACTATATGAACATACAAACCCAACACAGACGGTGCTCCAGTCCAGAAATACACCCAGGACTCAAGAGCTGTGGGGCAGCAGTGCAGACTTCCACAACCTATGCTGCTCCTAACAGCGTTAAATGGAAGCAAAAAAGATAGCCAAAATACAAAAGAAAAAGCTTATTACAAGCAATATTGCAGACCATGGTTAAAGTCTGATGTACCAAATGAATGTAAGGAAGGGATCAACAGTGGGGTTACAAAGCACTTGTGGATTCACCTGATTGAAAACAGAGAAAAACCTTATTCTAAAATCATACCAAGACATTGTAGATCTTGGCACAGTGGCAAGAATCACTCAAATATTGTATAATGAGTCTGCCTTGCAGGCTACTGTCTGAAGTCTCTGAACTGTTAATGAAAATGTCACCTCTCAGACATCCCTCTCTCTCTCCCCACTGACCTTCACTTGAATGTATAACAATGACTCCACCTGTATCAGACTGCTGTGTCTTTTCCCTTGAATAAGAAAGGTTATCAAAGGTGAAAGACAATGTATTGTATCTTTCTATTTGAACACACTTCTTGGTTCACAGTAGTGAAGGAAAAAAGCTGTGGCATTTTCAGTGACAACATGGTTTTTGACCTTAATGTTAAACTGCAAACATATCAGTCAGAGCGATGAGAATTTATTCTTTTTTAACATTAAGCCAGCAGGATTCATTGTTTATCCCTTACATGAAACCACACTTTCAATCTTACAAGTTCAGCTTTCAGCTCTGCTCATGGTAAGGTGCCCTTTCAGGGCATGACAAACCACATATTTGGTTGACTATATGAGCCATCACATTTAAAATAATAATTCACATTCCCATGACTCATACTGACGGTTTGCTCTTATAAAACACCATAATTCAGAAATGTAGTCTTGGTGAGGCACTATGAATACATAGTTGTGACAAGGATGTTATAGTAACTTTCTATCGAAAGCAGACACTCGTGACAATAAACTACTTATGGGTGAGTCAAGACATAACGAAAGGGACATAAACATAGTGGCTTTTGTTACTGATGGCAATGTGGAAAAGCACTGCCTATACAGGGCTTAAATAAAAGCTTGTATTTGAACAGTTTGCACTTGTCTCTGTAAGAACTTTCGGATCATGTCACTTTCTTTCTCCGGTCCTTTGTTTTCCTCTTTCAGGCACTGCTTTAAAGGCCTCAACCAAACCTTTCCCTTGTTGTAGTGTGCTGTCTGATTGTTCTGGGAGAGTACTGTTGGCGGGTCTAGGTTTAATCGGTAAACCCTGTTTGAAAAAACATTTGCTGTAGTTCAAATGAACAGCTCACGTTGAATCAAAGGTGGAGGAAAAACACCAGCTGCCCTGAAAAGTGAAATCCTACAAGCTCTCTAATTCTGTCCAGGGAGAGCTGTGCTGAATAGTCCCAGAAATAGCTCTCTTCAGAAGAGCTTGATCTCAGATAATAAAACTAATATGACCAGCAGGGGACAGAAACATCAAAATCCATCAGGAGGTGTGATGATTATTTCAGTTTATGAGCATCAGTTTTCAATTTTAATTCCAAAAAATGTTCTGCTTCAGCAGGAACTTAAAAAGAAACATTTCAGAAACCACCCAGATTTTTTCAGTTATTAATCTCACGTTCTTTTTCTGATCAGAGGAATAACTGGCTATTCCTGCATAGACAGTGTTTGAAAAAAAAAGTCTCACAACTGAGTGAGAAAGTGTATCAGTGATGCTCACGAGTGCTTCACAAATTAGCACAAACATGACTCCCACTGTTGATACCACTGCTAATACTAGTGCTAGCTTCCATTTTGCTAATGCTTTGAAAAACAGTTTATATAATCTAATCATCAGCTGCAACAGTTTATTTCCTCTGCAATTATTATATGCTATTAGGAAAATAAAGAATTTTCAGCAAATACAATACCACAGAAATATTTAAATTACCTAAATAAGGTTACTTTAAGGTCACATTACATCAACAACGTCTTCAAACTTGTTGTGGAACCTTTTAACTTGAATTTACTCCTAGAATGCCTGTACAACTAAGAAAACGAATGCAAAGTGAAGTTTAAAGGTATTAAAAGCTCAGTCCATTTTAAATGCCATGAATGTAGATAAAGTTAATATTCCTTGTGTGCTGATCATCTTCTCATTGTATTTCCGTTAGTAGGAATGCAGTTGTGAGCCTCATTCACACTTACTATAGCCTCTGCTGTGTTTTTGTGAAATATGGTAACTGTTCCAACAGCCACAGTAATTTTATCAGTAATGGATAATGGTAATAACATGAACATGCAAACTAAGATGATTATCAAATAACCATGCTGCTACTTATTGCAATAAGGTAGATATACAGCATTTAACAATGGGGGATCTATTGTTTGGACAATCTATATCTAATTCTCTGTTTTATTTGTGTAATTTGTGTAATATGAAATGATTAAATAAGAGTGTATTGGCTAAACAAATTTGTGGATTTATTTAACACTTCAAAAGTTTAAGGTGAAGTTTAAAGGCGTTCTATGTGTTACATATTTGTCATAAAGGTTGGCATAGTACAGTATAGTGGATAAGCCTCTGGTCTCGTAACTGACAGGTTTCACATCCCCACTGTAGGCACTGCTGCTGTTGTTGAGTGAGGTACAATACTTTACTCTACTCCATTTCCCACAGCTGTGTAAATGGGGATCAGATTTATAGGGGGGAATTCCTGTGATGGACTGGTGTCCTATCCAGTGGGCAAGACATGTGCTCTTTGGTTTGCTTAGCTCTACAGATCCCTGGATGTGCTCTGGCAAGAATAGTACTTTTACCCCCCATTATATTCAATGGAATTCCATAATAACTTCATAATAACTGTATTTTGGCCAGTATTACTACTATTATGTGGCAAGTAGTATTTTTTCCAACCTTGTGTAAAAGGGGAAAATACCTTTGTGTTCAACACAATTGTTTCCTCAGCAATTATTTTTTGGGGGATCAGTGTCACATTGTAAAGGTTACTGCCAGAGGCATATTTTGGACTTATAGTAACTCTGAGCATACAGTAGATGTTACCTCAGTGGCTAGTTTAAAATCTCATCATGCTTATTAAAAGATTGTTTGAAACATTTTGTTTTCTGCAAGAATGGCACTTAAGGGTATTATTTGGTTTTGTCTGCAGCACAGTAGCACGATTACACAGCAGCAGAGAAGATGGGGGATGTTGTTGCTACCAGCGATATTACTCTGCCTTTCAAGCAGGCTATAGAAAACTTAACAATGGCAAGGAGGATAAAAAATGACTGATGGTATTAAAGAAGATTCATTGCTAAATGCATTTCTTTTATATCTTGTAACCCGTTTTGAAAGGGGTACTTTAAACTGTTTTCAATCAAGCTTTAATTCTTATGATGTGATTATTTTCATTTCCAATTAGTTTTTGGATTCCTTATATGAAGGAATAGCTGGCCAGTTTGGTGGTTAGTAGGTAATTTATCCAAGGATCTCTTAAAGCCATATTGTGAAAGAAGCCAGGGTATTGGCTTTAAAAATGTGGCTGTGTAGCTCGTTTCATCCTCTCACAGCCCACTCTATAGATAAGTTATTCCTGTTTTGAGTTTTAAATGCACTTCCACATGGTTCCTATCTGTGTCCTCTGCTTTGTGATCCACTGGTTATTCTGAAGTAGTCCAATGGATTGACTTTGTCAACACCTTTGAAGATTTTAAAGTTTCAATCGGGTGCCTTCATAGTCTTGTCTGATCAAAAACGATACATTTTCAGTTTCTTCAGCCTGTCAGTGCAGGATATTACCTTAAGCCCTGGAATGTATTAGTTGCTATTCTTTGGACTCATTCCAGAGCACCATTATCTTTTCCATAACACGGTGAACAAATGTTGACACAATATTCTGAGGCCTCAAAATTATGCAATTTTGACATAACATTCCTTGATGTAAATTTCATTATCTTAACTATATATAAGTTCTGCCTGTTTTGTTTGTTGAAAAAAAAGATTATTATTTGTCATGCAACATGTCTTATGTATCCCACAAAACAAACCATAAAAGAATGAAAAAGGAAGTGCGGAAAACAGGACAACACAAGGACGTGCTGCAACATACAGATCTAGTATAACAAATTAATTTCTTTCTTCACATTTGGCTTTTCAAAATCCATTAAAAAAACTAAATTCAGAAATCGAATAACAGCAACAAAATTAAACTGTAACAAAATAAATAAATTTCCTACAAAGCTAGGTTATGGTTAGGATAGATTAGGATTCATAATGACCTAAAAAGATCATTAATATACAGTACAGTATAAGTTGTCTAATGGGTATATCAGTCGTTTTAAGGTTATGTCATACATTTTTCCTTTACCATACATGTACTATAAATAAAACATTTATACAGTAATATTTTAATGCATTTAATATATAGAAGGATCCCACCTATATCATTCACATTCGCCTTATCTGTTTCTAAATGGTTTCCAAATTAAAGAAACCTTGTACTGTAGTTCATTGGAATCCTGAGAAAGGGGTTGTTAAGTGACTGTTCTGTGAGCACTAGGGGTGTAAATAAAATCATTCTTTAAGCAGTTCAGCACTTCACTAATTTAATGATAATTAGCATTAGGAGTCAGTCAGCTGTGGCACATTTTGTAAAGATACCATCTTTTAGAACAGCCAAAGCACATAACTCTGTGGTACTCACAAAAAGCCATAAGATACCAAGATTTGCAGTCTGAGCATGTGAGACTAATTGCTCTCAATATACAAATGTATTTCTTAACAGCTCTGGTAGAACTGCCTGCAATATGTGAAGTTATACCACTCACTGCCTGGCAGTGATAAAACGTAATCAGTTCATGAAGGCAGACATTTCACTAAGCGTTAATTGAGAGTGAGCTTTTGTCCTGTCATCGTTAAAGGTTCATTTGTTGTGCGTTGTAATCTGGAACAAATTAATAGACTACGAATAGACTATAAGAGAGTAATTAAAAGCTAGTTGGTTACATGACTTTTGCATAAACAAACAAACCCCAAACCAGTTGCAAAACAGGAAAAATTCACAGTAAAAATAAGACGAAAAGCTAAGAGAGAGTTTGATTATAGACAGTGTTAAAACCATGTTGAACAGTCAGAACTGTTTATAGTATTTAACTCAACAAGAATTCTTTACATAGGACAGGCAAGAGGAGACTGAGCTTAGGTAAAATGCTGATTAGGTGTGCGTATCAGCTGCCTGCCATTACTTTCTACACTCACACAAATGGGGGCAGGTCTGTGTTAATGATGTTGGAGGAGTTTCTAGCTTAAAGCAATGTAAGTGCAGAATCAGCTGTGAGCTTTCTAAGGTACTGAACCACAGCAAATTGAAATAAAATGCTCAAAATAGAAGGGATATTTGTTCCAAAACACATTGCTCTTTATTGATATTACAGATAAAACAGATATTAACTGACATGGACAACAACAACAAAGAAACGGATCCTAATAAAAAAGGTCTACTTGCAACATTTTTAGATCATTTTTAGGTAAAAATACAGTACCAACAGTCCAGTAACCCTGTGAATAGCTGAATTTCACTGTTTTTGTGAGGTATGTTTATAGTTTATATATAATGATTTAAGAATTTCATTTTAAATAACGTTAATTGAAAATTAAATTCTTATACAGCCTCATTTTATTACAAAAGCAATTCCTCATGTCCAACCCAGTGTCTCATTTGCATGCAAAAGCCACTTCTAAAAGGATAAGTAAATCCAACTTTATCACTGTCTTTTCTTGTGTTTACTTATAGAGTCTCAAATACATGCATATATAATAAAACAAAATTTTAATATTTACACTAAATGTACACGAAATACATACAATAATGTGTCCAAGCAACCATAATCCTTGTTCCACAAGGAAAAATGTGACAAAATGGAACCATAGGGTCACAACTAGCTAACTAATGTCTAGGTTCCAGGAAATATACATGCAATGTAATATCATACTATGTAAGTAATGGAAGACACATTAATTGCAATTTTTTGGGGCTGGCAAAGTTACAGCTTGCAGGGTTTGTTTAAAACAAAACTGATTACAATCTCTTTTTTAGTGGTATAAGCCCACCATTTGCTTCACTTTGCTGAAATTCCCAGGATGGAAACTATTTTTTTTTAAAGTGATTATCCTGCTTGTAGGAAGGTTGCTGCTAGTTACAGTATTGCTCAGATTGCAATAAAATTCTATTCAAGTGATGCTTGAATTATCTTTGTAAATCTATGTATTTTATCTTTTTAACTTTAAAAATCAAATTGCACTTATTTATTAGCAAGTCATTTTTATTATTGTGTGGGAAATATAAGGAAATGAATGTAGGTAGAAAGAAATCTAAAATATTTAAGTAAAATGTTGACAATGCAGTGGGAAAAGTAAATTAAATCTCAAACAGAAACACAGCACATCCTCTGCCCCACCTGTCCACTCTTTTTCTCCTGGACCTAGCGATTGGATTCCCCAGCCTGTCTCAAAGCCACAGCATTCCTCAGATTTAAGACATATTTATGTTTTTTCGTTCTTCTTCTCTTACAAAAAACACATTTTCCTAGTTATTTAACTAACCAACCAGTCAAAAGATCAAAAAATGATCTTATGAACAAGTACCTAAGGAAGGACTTAAGAGAGGAGGGCATTCAGTCTCTCTAGGTTGGTAGGCAGGTAATTAGTAGCTAGGTGATTTGAGAATTTTGTGTTTTTTAAAATGTACAGTACATTGACTTTGACAATTTTGACTACTGGAATCAGGTCCCCTTGTACTTGTCTATGCTCGAGATTGAAAACATTGAGTTCCTTTTAGTCTAGGACTTTCCTTTAAACGTGAGAGTGTATTTGATTTCTCTTCTTTGGACTTATTCTAATTCTAGAGTAGCAATATCTTTTGAGTATTACTCACTTTTGAAAATGGATTATCAATACTATTTGTATTCAACGTATTGTAGCACTCATGGGTTCACATGGGTACACACCCTCACTGCTGCCGGTCAGGTTGGCCCCCCCACCAATGGGGACTCAAACCCAGGCCTCCGGCCTCACTTAACACAGACCCAGCCAGTTGAGCTAAGGGGAAATCTCCTGTCAGCCCAACGGCTGTGGTCCTTGCTATTCACAGGGAAGGGCGGTGACGTCACCGCGCTGATAAACGCTGATAAACCGGCTCGAACAACTTGCAAAGGTGGCCGTATGTGTTACAGTATATTCAAATACCGTAGTAACCAAAACTGCACATAATATTCTAAAAAAAGGTCTTCCTTGAGCATTGCATGATTTTAACATAGATCTAATCTTGAAATTGAATTTTGATGAAGATTCCTGTGGTACTAATTGCACCTGTGGGACTAATTGCTCCGTGATGGGGTCTGGGAGCAGGAGATTCAACAGGACAACCGGATGAACTTGGCGAACTTGAGACTCCGAAGGTAAAGGGCCCAGAAGTGACGGAATGGAGTCATGTATCCTGTTACGCCGATGAGGGGGTCAGTGTGATCACCACTCTCGGAGGAGAGTGCGTGTAAGATAAAGAAAAGGAACCTAAAAGAGAGTATAAAGCAGTGTGACGGGAGAATGAGAGCCTGTCCAAGCCCAATGCGGTGTCAACTACCCCCATGGCACCACAATCTCTAGACATCAGATTTTGACATGTTCCTCAAACCAAAAAGTATGAGTGGGACACAATCAAGAACATTGATCCAAGCTTTTGCAAGTAAATGTGATTCGATAATGCTTAGTTACAAATTTTGATCCGACAGACTTAATTTCGGATACAATTACAACGTGGTGCACTGCCCATCCAGGCCCAAAAGAGTTTATGAAAAAACATTTTTCAGATAGGATAATAAAATCACTCATCCTAAACCTGACCTGGGCCCCCCAAAACCAGTAAAAAGCTTACAATTCCCTAAGTGGTGCATGAATGTTAACCCTAATCCTAGCTAGGGGTGTCAACTGAGCATTTCCACGATCTACAATCAAACCTATCTGGGCATTGGATTTTGACATGATCCTCAAACAAAAAAGTAGGAGTGGGACACAATCAAGACCATTGTTCAGAGCTCTTCCAAGTAAATGAGATTCAATAATGGTTGGTAACAACTTTGATCCAACCAACTCAGTTTTGGGATACAATTGCTGTTTGCTGGACCGCAACATCGAGGCCCCTGGGAGTTTCTGGAAAAAAAAATTCAGATAGGAGGTAAAAACCATTCATCCTAAACCTGACTTGGGACCCAAAATGCTGCCCATACCTTAAAAATTGCCTAAGTGTGTGAATGCTAACCCTAGCCCTACCTGGGGTGTCAAATGACCATTATCGCTAACTATATCTGAATGTCTTTGGGCATAGGATTTGAAATTTTCCCCAAACCAAAAAGAATCAACGGGAAACAATCAAGATCACATATAGAAGAACTTCCATTTGAATGACATTCAATAATGCTTGGTAACAACTTTTGATCCAACAGATATAGTTTTGGGCTACAATTGCTGTGCGGTGTACCTCGACATCCAGGCCCCTGGGAGCTTCTGAAAAAAAAAATTCAGAAAGGAGGTAAAAACCACTGATACTAAACATGAGATGGGACCCAAATTCCAGCCCTGAGCTTAAAAACTGTCTAAGGAGTGTGTGAATGCTAACCCTAACCCTACCTGGGGTGTCAAATGAGCATTTTCACTAACTATAGCTGAACTTCTGTGGACGTACTGTAGGATTTTGACATGTTCTCCAAACCAAAAAGAATGAATGGGAAAGAAGCAGACAACTGATAGAAGCACTTTCATATGAATGACATTCAATAATGCTTGGTAACAACTTTTGATCCAACTGTCTCAGTTTTGGGATACAATTGATGAGCGGTGGACCGCTACATCCAGGCCCCTGGGAGCTTCTGAAAAAAAAAATTCAGATAGGAGATAAAAAACATTCATCCCAAACGCTGGGCGTTGTTGTACTAATTAGCCCGAACTGCAGGGGACTGTGCATCAGAACATTTCAATTCACCTGATTAGTAGGTTAATATGTAGGCCACGTTAATATACAATTATTACAATTAATTACAATTATTACTTTGTCTGTTTCTTGTTTATATTTAAATGAAATTTCCTGACAAATTAATGTTCGTTTTTAACTTAAGAACTGCATTTAGGCTACTATTTACCGGATGAGATACTCAATTGCTATTAGTCACGAAACAAATGAGAAGCGCAGCTGCGCGTTTGAACGGAATTCAACTGTACTATTGCGGCTTTAATTTCCTTTAACAAGACACTCCAGACAAACAAGCGAACATATTGCTATTGCTAACTCGTTACAAAAGACATCAACTAATGACCAGTAAAGTTAACAGTTTTATTTTTAACAGAACTGGAAATTAAACTTAACAAAATTACTTGAGTAAAAATGGAAACATTTATTGTTCCTCTGACCTTCTAAGCATTTTTATTTTTTTAAGGTAATACATTTATTTTCCATGGCGTGCCTTTTTTGCTTACTTTTGAGAACATTTTCTCTTGAAATAACGTTTTCTCTCTCTCCTCCTGTGTCAATAGGAGCTTACGGTACATTTCAAATTAAGTTCTATTGTGGTCAGCTCCAACATCTTCCTTTCAAAGTGGGGAAGAGCTCACTGGCGTGTTGCTCTGCTAAATCGTGTTGGCTATCATCTCCCTCTGCCTGGTTATTGGGATCTTCTGCACCACTCTCCTCCACATCAGCACTCTCCACTCCACTACACCAGCTTACATGAGTGTCCAGGCCAGAGGGACCTTCGCTGTCCGAGTCAGTCTCGTCTTGTGGCTGCAGAGAATGTCCTTTCTGTTCGGATGTTATATCTGAAATGTGTTCTTCGTTTGAGACCATCGATGATGTTGCAATATGTACAGAGAAGTACGTACAGAGACAGTGTTCCAAAGAACTATCATAAATAATCATGTTTAAGTTGACGAGCTTTTTTCTTTAACGTACGCTTGCATTTGCCTACAGATATTATTCGCTGTACCATCCATTTCCTCATCATCCCTGCTTTCCTCTGATTTAGGAGTTGTCTTCGCTAGGCTAGAAGAGAGCTAATAGGTCCTAAGTTTGGTAGGCCTCTTGGTTTGTAGTTTTTAGAGGAAGGGTTTATGATTTTTTGTGTGTATTTGTTCCATTTTTTTTTACTATATATAATTGTTTGTTAGTTTGTGGGGAGCACTGTCCTAATAAATCATCACTTTTGTACCTAAGTACTGTTGCGGCTGAGCTATAATTCTGTTTTAAAAGAACTCCCTTGGGCACCCCTCCTGCCCTCCCTGTGACCTGAAGGTGCTGATAGTTTCGACTGGAGCCCCGTGAAAGATGATGGGTGTGTGACGTCCACCGTGCTTCCTGAAGTCCACTATCATCTCTTGTTTTGCTGATGTTAAGTGTGAGGTTCTTGTAGCTCCACTTCACTAGCTCTGCTACCTTGATCCTGCAGGCGGTTTCATCATTGTTGCTGATAAGACCAATTACTGGGTTGTCATCAGCAAACTTGATAATGTGGTTGCTGTTAAATCTTGCCACACAGTCATGTGTAAATAGAGAATACAGCCTTGGGCTCAGGCAGCAGCCCTGGGGGACCCCTGTGTTTAGGAAGAGAGGGGATGAGATTTTATTTTCTATCCTCATCAACTGGGGTCTGACTGTCAGGAAATCCAGGACCCAGTTGCAGATGGAATTGCTGAGGCCCAGACCCCTGAGCTTGACCACCAGCCTGCCTGGCACAATTGTGTTGAAGGCTGAGCTGAAGTCAATAAATAACATCCTGGCATACTGTACAGGAGGTGTTCCTCATGTCCAGGTGCTCAAGAGTGGTGTGAATGGCCAGTGAGACAGCATTGTGTCATACATCTACTGTATGTACCCATCAAATGCCACAATTGAGAGTGTTTTCCCAGTAGAACAGGTTATCTTAAAACTTTTTATCTGACTCAGGTTTGGAATACCATTGCTGAGCGCCGCAATGTAAGACATAGCCAGCCAAGAGTCTTCGAAAAACAAGTTGCATATAGGAAGAAATTATCACTCATCCTAAAGTTGCTTTGTGACCAAAGTTCAACATTGAGCCTAAAAAATGTCTAAGTAGTGTGGGATTTCTAACCCTAACCCTCGCTGGGATATAAACTGAACAATTCTGCTATCTGTCCCTGAAGCCCTCCATTCATCAGATTTGAAAATGACCATGAAACCAAAAACTATGAACCTTAAACAATCAAATACATTGGTAATTTATCATCTTGGATAATGTCTCTTCTCTCAGCAAATTATTATAATTTGAAATCACTCTTAATATGGTCTTCACATGAATATACTTAATAGGACAGTCTAGGGTTAGGGTTACAAGAACCATTTTGATTCCAGTTACACTTCCTGTTCCACTTGACATGACATAATTGAGAGATTTTTTCCCAGTTGGATGTGCTTCCTAACACTTAATTTTGTACTGCACATTTCTAGTATACATTTCTTGAAATGTGCAGTACAGTGTAAGCAGCCATATACAGTACAATTTCATTAACAAAGAGTTCCTCAGCTTAACTGTATGAGATATTCTTACTGCTCTTATCATGGCCTCCACTCTGCTGTTTGTTACAGTATGTCTTTTACATGAAGGTCTATAATGAGGCTCTCAAGACACGTTCCTGTTATCCACAATATATTTCTTTAATAATTTTGTATGAATAATACTCGACTCAAACTATTTATTTCACTCAATCAGTTTTTGTCAACTAAGGATTCAAAATGAATTTAGCACATCTCTCACATACATTGGCACTAAGACATTGAAAACCATTTGGTTTTCGTATACAAATATTTATGTCCATAATTAACTTCCCCATATGACTTGTAAAATATTCCCTCTTATAGTGTGTGAGCTAGGTATTACCCATGATAACAGCAGGCTCCCTAGCAACATACAGCTAATGAGCAAATGCACATTGTTTAAACATGGAAACTTTCAAGAACGCCAGAGAGATATGTGCCTCCGTCCAGAGCAAAAACGAAAGCTTTGAACCATATGGGTCTGCTTAGAAGCTTTTCATCCCTTGAGCGACAATATTTCTTAATTAATGACATTTGATTTGTTTGGATACATAAAACATACGGCAAGTGTTCACTATTTTTTCAACACAAACAGAAAATGAGAGCGTTGACTCAGAAAACCAACTTGGGTCATTTATAAACTTCATCAGATAAAATAGCTAAAAATAATAATCATAATTCAACTTGTTAACATTTTATCAACCTATCATTCTCTTGAAACTGGATGGACATCACAAATAAAGGATATAGAGCTGCATCCTTCAAGTATGTATTTAAAAGCTTTATGTCACCTCTTAAAACATTTTTAAAAAATTAAACCAAAGTCTTTCACAATCCTAGTGAAACATAAATTACAATGATTCAAAGCAGTGTTTTTTGTGATTGAAGATAAGAAATATTTTTTCTAAACTCACTTTTTTATTTTCAGCATGAAAGGTTCAAAGGATATAGTGAGTAAGAAGTGTTCAAATGTTATACAGTAGTACTACTATTGTTGACTATTTAAAATTGAATCATATGTGAACTACAGTATGAGCTAAAACAGCCATAAGACTATGGCCAGCAGTAAAAGTATAATAAAGGACAACAGATAAACTTTTCTACTTTTTCTTTCAGAAAATTTAATTTTTTGTATTTCAGATCATTTTCTTTGTAATTTAAATGAACAATTAAAAACTCATTTCAACTCACTCACATTGGTCACAAGGAAACCAAGGTTGAATTCATCTGTTTTTCACACAATGTTTTGATAACGTTGGTATACAATTAGTTTGTAAAAGTGTGAGTTCCAACTTTGTTAATATATTCAAAATATTTTGTAAATATAATTGTATTAAATAATGTTATAAATTATTAACTGTAATTATTAACACAATCTCAGAGATATGAGGGTTCGTTTCAGCATTATGTTTGTTGAGGTTTCTTTCAAAGAATAAAACATTCCTCTTATAGTTTTGTTTGCTTCTATATTAGGGCTTTCTAGTTAAATGAGAGGAATAAATCAAGTCCTTTGGTTGGCTTACAGGGCCATTATTGTTAAGGATCACCAGTTCTATTTATACCAAAGGTCTAATTTATTTATAATGGTTTATAAATGAACAATTTCTGAAAAAAACCATTATATACTAATGTTAGCGTTATCCCTTCATATCCACAGGAACAACCTCATTTACTATTCTTAACATGTGGAAGTAGCCAAGGAAAATATGAAATATTTAGAGGTTATCCTCCATCCTTCCCCACACAGTAAATGGCTCTGTGTGAATCCTTGGAAATTTACAAATTCTTACGTCTCTGGCTAAAAATCAAATAGATTCATATATGCAGAATGAAATGTTTTTTTTTTGTCAGTTTCAATCTCAAACATGAATATAAGTGGTTTCACTTGAGGCATTTTGTGGTCTTTTCCAGCTGCTGTAAAAATATTATGGGCAATACCACCAGAAATCACCAGAGAATAAACACTGTGCAAGGCTATATGTCAATTTGGCTGTGCTTTGAGATATTCTGATTTTAATTATTTTAAAAGATGATCGGAAATATATCTCCCACTAACCTCAGGCTGCATATTTTTTTTAATGACTATTGCCTAGCAGTAGTGTCCTTGTTAATGATATCGAATATAGCCTCCTTTCTAATACCATGCTCTTAGAGGTCATTTTTCAGTGTTATGTTTTATCTTACATAGAAGCTTTAAAAGACAGTATAGAGGATTGATCTCTAATGTTTCCATATTTATTAATTTTGCAGATAGGATTTTAGCAAAATACATTTTTGACGGTCAAAAAAGTAAGCTTAATACTTAACCTTGAAAAGTTTGACCACAAATGTTTATATCTTCAGGTCCCTTGTAAACAGAGCACAAAACACTTCGTTTGACTTTTTTGTGTTACAGACCCTAAGGAAACTAAACCCTTACTCATAAAATAAAGGCTTACAATCACCTACCACACTCATTGTAACCTATATTTTATAAAAACTCCTCTGTGTCACTGAAGACGAATTACCTCCTACACTTGCTCTGAGCAGACCTGATTCAATTAACTAAATTGGGACAGGAATATCCTGCTTGAACTAGTTCACTAAGCTTCAGTTGATCCCTCCAAATCTTCATCAAATTGTAACTGAGTCAGCTGGGTTAAAGTTACAAATTTTTCTAAATCTGAAGTAGTTCTCCTTGCAGAAAACATCCAGGTTTTCCATACTTAGGAAAACACACCAGATTTCTTAAAAGCCTATACAAATTGCACTCCTTTTTTGTTGGAGAGTCAGAATAAGTAGCTAGTTCAGTTTACATTACATTACACAGACTGCTAGGGGATAACTTTACAACCTTTTATTTAGCTGCTGATGACAAGTATGCCCATGGACATATCTCAGTTGAACAACACATTCCTTGTCTGCGGACACCATGAAGCTCAGAAAGCACATGTTATCAGGGGATGGAGAAACTCAATCCTCTTGTCTTTACACATGAGCCCTTTACAGGCTGTTCGATGTGTCTGTCTGCAGATCAACAACACTTCAGGTCTCTCTTCTCAGTTCTATTCTGGAGATATCCTTGTTTTATCAATCCTAGAATCATTGCTCTCTTTCCTGTCTTAGAAGCAGCTTCGTGAGATCTAAATATGCAGGAAGCCAAGTGCAATGAAGTGCAGTCAGATGATTTTGTCCACTTACTGAGCCAGCGGTCAGACCTTGCAGACCTCTTATCTTCTACTATCCCATAATTCTATTGGAGTCCTTTCATTTTGTCATGTGTTTTATGCTATTTGACCTTCCGAGCTGTCAAACACACTAACACTGCACTGCGGACCAGTAACAAAATTGCATGAATATGGTATTGGTGTCACAATATTCTACAACCTGCACTCCTTCCCATGCAAAACACAGTCAGGTTGTCTGAAATGGAATGTTGTACACAGAATTGCAATTTAGCATATACAGTAAGAAAGCACAGCGAATGTAATAACATTACACATGTAAAGCAGTAAATTAAATCCCCCATCCTAGACAATTCTTCAGCCCTTTTCACTCTCTTTCTGAACTGATGGAGTGTTTCACCTATTAAAAGTCAGTTAATTAGACACATCAGTTGGTACAATATTCCTGCTAAGCAATTCTTTTTTTTTCATAGATGCTTAACAGTGTGAGTTAGAAACTATACAAAGTGAAGAAAACAATAATGGAAAAAGTTTTTTTGGAGGGCCAAATATCCTAGGACACTGCAATAATACAACATGAGCAGATAAGGGTGATTCTAAAAGTGAGAGAGAAGTTTTTATTCTTTCACACACATTACTTTGTCTAGATTGGGGTGGCTTATTGTGATATCTGGGTGAACAAAGGTGGGATTCTCCAACTTTCACTTCCCTTTCCCTTATAAGCAGATAAGACAAGGACTTGCATCACTAAATTCTTAGACAAGGAAAAGATATGATAATCCAAAGTTTTTTTTATGAATAAGTCATAACAACTGAAAGACATTAAAAAGATGTGGGAGGATATAAGATAAAAACCAGTGTTAATGAAATATAATGACTGAAGTGCTGTGTGAGAATAAGGTTTTAGTTTGATTGCTAAATACCTCATTCATTGACTGCCCTCAAGAAGAAATGAAAGATGTAAGAATAAAAGACTGGAATCATCTACAGTACATACAGTTCTACCGCATAGATGTGACAGACATGTTCTGCAGCTGTTTTGTTCTTTTGGACAGTAAGTGCTGTCTCTCTATTTTATTGTAATGTCTTTTCATTAATATAATATAACTCATTTCTCGCCTTCACTTTTTGTTAAATTACTAAGGAACACGATTTTAAGAGTTTTTTATCACCACTTTAGATTAATAATAAAATACAAAAACATGAATCGTATTGTTTTATCAGTAGCAGAATAGTAAATACAGTAGAGTGCTTTTTGTCACTTTGAATATTCAGTACAGACAAACCAGTGAATAAAGAGCCATATCACCCTGCAACTCACAACTGGCAACCCACTGAAGCTAAGCAGGTGTGAGCCTGGTCAGTACCTGGATGGGAGACCTCCTGGGAAAAACTAAGGTTGCTGCTGGAAGAGGTGTTAGTGGGGCCAGCAGGGGGTGCTCACCCTGTGGTCCATGTGGGTCCTAATGCCCCAGTATAGTGATGGGGACACTATACTGTAAACAGGTGCCGTCCTTCGGATGAGACGTAAAACCGAGGTCCTGACTCTCTGTGGTCATTAAAAATCCCAGGGCGCTTCTCGAAAAGAGTAGGGGTGTAACCCCGGTGTCCTGGCCAAATTTCCAATTGGCCCTTACCAATCATGGCCTCCTAACAATCCCCCTCTATGAATTGGCTTCATTACTCTGCTCTCCTCCCCACTGATAGCTGATGTGTGGTGAGCGTTCTGGCGCACTATGGCTGCCGTCGCATCATCCAGGTGGATGCTGCACATTGGTGGTGGTGGAGGGGAGTCCCCATTACCTGTAAAGCGCTTTGAGTGGAGTGTCCAGAAAAGCGCTATATAAGTGTAAGCAATTATTATTATTATTATTATTAAAGAATATCTTACCCAATTCTTGAAACCACAATAATTCAGCACACTTCCCTTTTAAGAAGTTCGAAAGGAGCTAATTTTCTAGAATCTAGTTTTGCATCTGTCTGTTCTCGTAAAACTAAAGTTTTTTTTCAAATTTGCGAAACATGATTTTTTTTTCATTTCGGCTTATCATAGAGTATATACCATGTTACAGTGCCTAATCGACATACAGTGTAGTTACCATATGTAGTATAAAAAATGCTCTATATACTCTAAATTGAGGTATAGTCCGATCAAAAATTACACACTGTTAACAATCACCCACGACCGTCATTGTTGGCTCATTTTAGAAATTGTAGCACGTTACTTATTTAACACTTAAAAACAAAAGTTAGAAAGAGCTGATGAAACAAAGCGCGTTTATCTACTACAATCACTGATACAGTCAACTGTACCTCTATAGTACAGTACCTTTATATCTATAGTAAAAACATCAACTGTAATCGCGGATGTTTCCTTTGATCGATCAGTTCCACTGATGCAGAGGGACCAAAAGGTTGAACCAGACATGAACGAATTCCACTCGCAGCTGTTAATATTAATATACATTTATAACCTCCTTCTATACAGATGCACGACCTATTTAAAAAAAACATTATCTCGACCACATCTGGTGTACTTGTGAAAAAATGTCTCTTGGGATTCATCAGTAAAAAACGTATTCCCGTTTAAACAAATCTCATGCAAGGATATGGTACTCTCATAGGTACGAGAGTTTATGGAGTTAATACCAATACACTAAGGCAATTACATTTCATAGGGGTAATCACAGATCCCATTATTATACAATGTTTACAATCATATTTTGGTAATTACTGTGATAAATCAAGGTAATGTAGAGCAAAACTAAGTGTATTTTTACGGAGTAAACGGCAGTTCACAGGGCTGTATGTGATACCAGTGGGCCCCTCTGTTTTATTTCCAGATTATGGAAACAGCTCCAGAAACTGAAAACGAGCCGACATCACTGAGAACCAATTCAGAAATGCCAAATGAAGTTTAAAAATACTGTACATGCTGCAGGAAGGCTCAGAGATGCCCCAGTGAATCTGACACCTCAGCCTATTTCTGACACCGACGCACAAGTGCTCAGCGAGTGCTCGGTGCAATTTTAAACATAATATTGGGAACTACTGTAACTTTTCCACTCGGGAAGAACTGAAATTCCAAAGTAAACTAGATAAGAATCACCCTGCATGCGGACGGACACAAACAGCCCAGTTAGAGCTCACTATTCGTCTCCAGTGGGTGAGCTGCTCATAACAAATTAACCTTTTTCAAGTGAACCCATCAATGTCAGTTTAAATATGTTGAAAAAAGCGGCTCTTCTTATGAATATTAATGCATCTCCTCCCAGTGACGTAACGGTCTAGTCCCGGGGTGCGCTAGTCTGTGCTCCTGTCCTTTCAGATTGACTAGTAGTGAACAGCACTGAGCGATCTTACTGTGTAGCTGCTGGGTATCTTTAGAACAAGCGCGTCTGTTTTTTTTCTCTCTCTCGCATTGCTTTCGTCTTTGATTTGAAGAAAGACTACGCGCGGCGCCTGAGAGGTCAGCGTGCCCTGTGTCTCATCATGAAGAATCTAAGAACATCCTTGGTGTTTATTTTGGTAACGCTGGGGCTCTGTAGCGTCCTTGCAGGGAAAGGTGGGTAGAGAAGCGCTTTATTACAGATTGCCTTGAAACCAGCGATCCGACAGCGCGCAGTAGCTGGGGCTTGTGAAGAGCAGAGGGAGTCTTTATTGTTACGGATGCACCGTTATGAGCATGAGAGCGGAACGTACAACTGTGAAATTCAGTGAACATCTTTGCTAGAAGGATTTGCAGATGCATAATAGGTGATTGTCCTGTTGGACTCATCTGAGTGGAATGTTTCTGTTACCAGTTGGTCCGCAGTGATAAATGCACATTATCACTGCAAGCTGTGAAAGTTTTAAGTTGTTACCTTGTTATTTCGGATCTTTATTTGTTGCACAAGTTGTAACAATCACCGATTGTTATTATTTTCTTTGGTTAAATGTTTCGGTTGAATTTTTAAATATTTTGCTCGTGTGTAATAAAACAGGATATGATCTTAAGAGTCGGCACTACCTCTTTGCAGGTGTTGGGAATAAATATTTTAGCTTCCTCCGGGAAGCTCTCGGGAAGGTTAGGCTTTGTTGTTAAAACGGGTGATGTTTATTTATTACTGGTAATGTATCTTTCATCCTGAACATGCACACCGAACGTCTCTTCACCTGACGTAAAATATCGAAATAACTGAAAAGACACCTTACCTGTCTGCAAAATGTGGAAGTAGATTACCCTGGCAAAAAAACAGTTATTGGGCATCGCCTAGTTCGGTATGCGAGCTATAGTATACCTTTTGGCATGTGTCTGGTATCGAACATCTGAAAATTTATTTTAGGAACATCGAGATTGTGCATTCAGTCTTGAAGGAAATCGTAGGAACAGACGAACTCATCCGAACTCCAAAGTGCAACATACGCATTTTTAAAATAGGATTAAAATCGTGAACTGCGTAATGGAACGAACGTTTTAATCTCTGCACATCTTTCTCGACGTTAACTTTCGCGAAGTATGAAGTAGGTCTTTTTTATATTCTGTAGATCTGTCTCTCTATCTTAGATCACAAAACGCAGGGCAGAAGGCTTTGTGGCTTTTGCTTTAAAGTAAACAAATTACCAAGGAGGCAAAGGAAAGCGAACAACTAAGGTTCTAATTAAGTCCCTTGGGATGCTATACGGCTTTAAAAATATACAGTAAATTGAAACAACTTTATTTTTATAGCATACTGTATCCTGGTTAAATGTTATACTGTTAATCCAATACCCATCTGCATAAAGAAATGAGAAAACTTGGGGAAATGAGAAGAAAAAAATAAATAAATAAACCTTTCCTCTTCATGATCAGATTTCGTTGCATGTTGCGGATTAAAATGGGAACACGCTGTTGGTACCTTACAGTTGCGTAAATTAACATTGCGAACACAAATTCGCTGATGGAAGATACAGTACAGTACCAGCTTGTTTCAGGTGTTGCAAATCTGCAGTGAGAGTTCATATGCAAGCACGTGATCAAGTTATTTACAGGGGCATGATTATACCGCCGCGTGCCTTGCAAATGTGATTTTAAATGTAAATTATTTTACATTTCACGGTTTGTGGACGTATGACTTTCTTTAATTGTAGCCCTTGGGATATTTTTGAAAATACAAAGGTAAGCGGCACTATCAGTAAATAACCTAAAAGACATCCGTGTTGCCTTCATTTTCTCCTCCATTTCTAACCTCTCTGCATTACCTGACAAACCCGATACAGAGCCTTTCTTCTGTTCCACAGATTTACTTCTGAGTTCTCTGACTGGGTGATAAGTGGAGAGCTGCCTTGAGCATGACATTTTGTGCCTCTGAAGATTTATACCCCTGAATTTTGATAGTTTATTTTTAACAACCTGTTAGTGTTTGAAAAGGAGTGCATTTTAAGTACTGGTACTTAAAAAATAACTCTTGTAGATGTCTCTTATCCTGATCCATTGAATCACACAGTTCTCTATGTTTAGCTAAATTGTGATAAAAAGTACAGACCTTAGGCCTCACAAATAAACATTCATATTGTTGAAAACAAATTGCTAAGATGATTAATTTAAGGATGTTTTATTCTAATTTTAGTCTCCGAGCAACAACTGAGCTCACTAATGAACAGATAGGCTGGGATGTTGCACCTGTGGCCCTAAAGAAACCTTTTCGTGCTTTAATTTTAATGGCCAAGTCTGGTGCTTACTCTCTGATGTCTGGGGATTGATTTTATTCACTTTTGCTCTTCAGTGTTTAAATACTTTTCAGGCAAAGTGCAATTTTTCTCAAACTTGCAACAGCTCAGGTAGGTGAGGAAAACTGGATAGTGCTACTTGTTCAGTGAATGCTCAACCCGATAAGCTGACAGGTTCACAAAGATTCACAAAGATTCACATATTCTGGGTGGGAAAAGGTACACCTATGAAAAAAAAACATTATTTTGGTTGCATTATAGGAGTTGTGAATAAAGCAAAAGATCCGCTGTGCTTGTATCATGTTAAAGTGACTGGAAATGTCGTTAAGATCCCTTAATTTAATGATGCTGCGCACAGAACAGATGGGAGTAAAGAAATCCAAGAGATTGAAACATTTTGTTAGCTTTATGTTGACTTCCTTTTCAAAGACTCTCCAGTGATTAGTGTCTGTAAGAGTGGACATGCAGCGTTAATTTTACTGCATGCATCATTAGTAGCAATGTGTGCTCGGAATAAGCTGCGCAAAAACTGACAAAGAGCTGCTATGGGTCATTTTGCCTGCGAGGTTTGCTTATAGTTTTCACAAGTCTGAGTGGCCTTTGCATGGAAGACCACATTCAACAACATATTGATTTTTGCTGAGCAGGAGATGCGAAAGTAAAAACACGACAGAGCTTTTCATAGTGTTTGAAACCGATTGTCAGTTGTATTGTAAAAGCTTTAACTGAGAATGGAGGAGAAAAGTGCTTGTAAAATTCCCAAAATCTTTAAAGCATGTGACAGCAGTGAAGTCACGATCCTTTACTGCTATAACATTTCTTTCACCTTATTAAAACCAAAATAAAAACGCAGAGTTGAATTTCAGTCAGGTCTGAACAGTGTTTCCTCATGAAAAAGCTATTCTCAATTAAAAAAAAAATGACAAACTGCTACTCTTTTTCCTTTTTGAAAAGAAATGGTATGTTTGGGAAACCTCTAATGTAATGCTGCCTTGATTGTGATAACGTATCTTTTCTTTTACATTGTGTAAGATGTGTACGCAGACAGTAACAAACTGCACAGCGCTGCCCTGTTCGATTTTTAATTTACTACTGCATCTCACAATTCACAAAGAATGGAGATGGAGGTGGAGGAGGATCACAAGCCACAAATGCAGAATGTGAGGTTTGCTTATGGCATACACCGCTTCCAGGAAATGTACTGTTGGGGTGAAAGTAACTTGGCTGTCGACATACTTTACCTCCTGAACTTAGGTTAGGAACTCAATTAGCCGAACCTTTCAACAGTGAAAAGTGTTGTGATGAGTTTCAAGGATTTTAAGTCATGTTTTGTTTTAAATCTTGGAACCAAATATTAAGCTTTTATCAACTATTAATCCCAAACAAATCCCTGCAATGCAGAACAATTGTTTTAAAAGAAAACATAAGTTATGCCGTCTTTTGGAAAATGTCATATTAATGGTGTCAAAACAGACCTGTAATAAGGTTGATTTCAATAATTAAACTATGACATAACCACAGCCCCCTGCTTTTTATTTTGTGAGTTTGGATTCTGCTTCAGAAGCAGTACAAAGGTAGCAGGTAGCTGGCATAATGTCCTTCAGGCTCCATGCTGTTTGGCAACCATTGGCAGTTTATTCATTGACATCTGTTTAGCCTGTAGTAAAAGATAGAAAAGGGTTTGCTGTGCTCTGTGAATCTCTGGCTACATTTTATGATGATCTCATGATCAGTTGTAGTCTTCACAGATGATTTTACATTTGTTTGTAATGATTTAGAGTTATGATTTTCTTCTAAATGAGAATAATTTACGTGACCAAGAAGGTTACAGTTTGCAGTTTTATTCCAAGGCAAATTCATGTTGTGAATTCACACAAATCCTAACCAAAATAAAACCAAGGCTCTGTTTAAAGTACAGCAGAGCTCATGGTTGGGAAACTGCAATGAGGTCATTAAAAGGGTCTCCAAAGCAATTGGAATTCCATTTTTTATCTTTGGGTCTGTATCCTGAAGCAATAAACAATCATAATTATTATATTCTTAGAGGCCATCTTTCAAAATATAAAGGAATGCAGTTTTGTCTTGGTGACAAAAGAAACAGAAACATTTGTGATTATTGGTGAACAGCTTCAATAAAAAGACAAATTCTTTGCTTTTCACGTTTGTGGACAAAAAGCATTTGAACTTTGTGTAGTCCAGTGGCAATATATTAGTGCGAAACCATCACATATACCTTTGAAAAAAGCTTCTCCATTGACTAATAAAGTAGTTAGATGGTGGAGTAATGCTTTCCGAGTCTGAAATCCTCTTCTCATGTCTTTACATCCACTGCAAAAGTTCAGTTTTTAAAAGGATATCAAATATTGGTCAAGGGTACTCTTGGGTCTTTATAAAAAGAGCTTGTTGTGGAGTGCCTTCAAGTTCTTTTATGTAAAACATTTTCAAGACAGCAAAAAGAGTTCATAGCTAGTGACCTGTGTGTTGATCATTCAGTTTTTCCACTGGAATGGAATAAGGTAGAGTTTTTAGCTGACAAGCCATTAGATTTTGAAATAAATGCGTTGGGGTTGAAACTGTGTTTTAGCTCAGCATAAAGGGTGATTGTTAAAAGCAGCACGAGGGTTGATATGCCTTTAGCGCCTTCCTGCTTTCAGCTTTTCAGTGAGATTATTTTTAACATTTCAGGATACATTCCTTCCATTAAGGTGAATGTTGAAGGTCTTAATTTGGTAAACTACTAGCTCTGCATATTAGTGATCATATTCAGCATTGCCACACTTAAGAGTTTCAAAACACATACTGTAGGATACAGTAGCTGCCGCTTATTACTATATTATTACTATAGATTATTATCTAGTTAGTTTCCAGCCAAAAATGGAGTGTCTTTAAACATTTTCAGTAAGAACAAACCACTTTCAAGCATACAGTATGTGTTTTATAAAGATCAGACATTTCAGAAGCCACATTACTGAAATACATACTGTATGCTTTAAGTTTTGATTCATTGTACAGTGCAGTTATATAAAATAAGCATTAAACAAATTAGGAACACTGAAGAAAACCACCCTTTACTCCACTCAGATTCAAAAGAAAAACAAATGAGGCATACTGTATCAGTGCTGCATTTTACAGCTAGTACTACTTCCAAGAAGAAAGAAACAAAGATATTGATTCACACTAGAGTGCTTATGGAAAATGCTGAGTAGTCCAGTTTTGTCTCACTTCTCACTGTAAATCCCTCTCAAATTTAAATCCCAGTTTTAAAGTCATGATGTGGAAAACACAAATACACACCAGAAGGGTTCTGTAGTGTGCGTCCAAGGAATGTTCCCAGTACACTGTGATTGTGCTGTAAACTTGGGTTTGGAAGGTGGCACTCCTGCAGATTTAATATGCCTTTTTAAATAAAGTAGTAGATGAAGAGCTGAAAAAAAATCTGTTTTATTGATCCAATTAAGCCAATAATGAGTTAAAATAGATAGTTAAAAGAATTGTTCCAAAATGAAAACCTGCATGCCTGGAGGACAATTGGGAACTCCTGCTATCAGCAAAAGAGACTGAACAAAGTTGGCGGTAAGCAGTATGACATACTGTATGCTAACATCTGAAATGTGGGCTGGTTCCTAATGAAGATGTTGTTGATAACCAAAAAGTGTCTTTGTAATTTGACTTCTGAAGAGCAGAACAGGAGAATGTTTGTATTTATTGTGCTGCAGGTTGAAAGGAAAGCTGGGGCTACAAAATATAAAAACTGGAATCAATGTTTTTGAAAAATGTATGATAGCGGTTTGTCCCTGTCTTGAATTTCGAGTTGAGATATGCAGATTTTTTCAGATTCACTCTCTTGCCAATTCAATTGAGAACTGCCGTTTCTTTGAATCAGCAGACCAGTTAGTCTTTTCAGGACACTTCCTAACCTGCTGCTGTATGATCAAACTTCTGTGCAATTTTGGTAAGATCATGGTTGGAAAACCTTGAGAAGGTTCCAATGAGTTACCAGATGCATTATGTTCTATCACTTACCAAATGCATTATGTTCTATCACTTGTTCTGTATATTGGGTACAGCAACCAACTTACCAGAAGTTTTTGGATACTTGTAAATAAATCACCCTCTGCATGATTGAAGTCCCCAAGTAACAGATTTATTGGGCTTTTTTTATTGAGAAATGCATCTTTGACATGTTTTATTACTCTTCTTTGTCTAAGGATTCCACAAGGCTACAGAAGATTTATGGTTTTGTATTATATAAAAGACTGAAAATACAGTAGCTTGTTTGATTTAGCAATGCATTTGTATACCTACATAGCTCAGTCATAAAACAACACTTAAAATATGATCATGCGGTATAATGTTTGACTCGTTCTCATCAGCAGATGGCAGGCACTCTGTGAAAAAATAAAGCCTAGTAAATTTAAACAGACAACAGTAAAACAAATCCGTATTGGAAAAAGCAAATGTGATTTGTATGAGAAGCTAAAAGAAAGGGATTAAATTAATTTATTTCAGGTTATTCACTGGTGATCCAGTGTCCAGGAGGAAAGTTCTGTAGCAGGATGTAAAATTGACAAATTGTAAAGTATGAATTATGAACTTTAGAGTTTGAAACAATAGGATATGGCCAGGTTTCAGGACACAGCATTTAATGTTGCTTGATAATGAGCCATCTGCTGTTGAAGAGCTAGTAATAAAATTAAAATCTTCCATGATTTCTTTTCATTTTTCAAGGATCAATTTCTATAAAAGATCATATAAACCCAATAAAATATTGTACACATTTGAGGCAATATGAATTTGACAGTTAATTGTATTTTTTCTCAGAAACAAAAGAACATTACTGACTAAGCACAATAAATCCTAATGGGACCCATTTGAAATACTGGATAAGCCAAACTGAAGCATTTGTAGTGTGCCATAGTTATCAGTGTTTTTGTTTTGGATCCTTCTCTTGACACATGTCTGCATTTTAAAATGTCTATATATTTAACCTTATGATTGGTTCCCCTTACCTATAACACTCACGATGAGTTTAACTTGGAGGAAAAAACGTGCAAGTTTTTCTGCCTGTTATTCAAGACTCTCAGTTATTCCAGACTACTCATATGTACTGAGAATGTCAAAAATGTCTACCGTATTGCATACAGTAAAATATGCAATATAAAAAATGTGCTGTGTAATAAACTGCTAAAAACCCAAATCACATTATTTTTCATTAAACGTAACAAAAAGCAAAGCAGTGTAAAACATCACATACAGTATAAGCCCAATCATCCCTTACTTCCTCTATAAGCAAAGTTTGGGCAATTTGCCCACACCATGATAAATGAATTAGGCAGTTAGCTCACAATTTGCTGGAGGGTAAATCCATTTTTTTAACAAAGCTACAGTATATTGCAAAGCCCATTACTCTGTGCAGACAAAACTAATTCACACAATTGGAATGTTTAGTGTTTCAAAGAGTTGTTACATAGTCTAATGTGTAGGTGTTTATGGACACAAACATTCTGAATAATTTCAGTTTAATTAAAAAGAAGTACTACGGAAATTGTTTAAAGAAGATTCTGTGAACAGCACCATTAAGTTTTCAAAGGGCAAGACATCTGCAGATTTATTGCTGAATAACTACATTTTGTGAACATTTTATGACAATATCTTAATTTAAGTAATATGTGTGCATATTACCTATCAGATGGTATGCTTTTTAAAAGAAAAGGGTTACGTATTAATAGTATAATATATATAAATAATTATATTAGTCAATAACTAAAATTAGGTCATTTCAAACCAATAGTCTTTATTTTACTTTTTGAAGGGAGTCATACTTTTGGGAGTCATACAAAATACTGTGAGAAATTCTGATCACATGCAAAGATAAAGATTCAGACACGTTGAAGCTAAACAACTTTAAAAATAATCCCAAAGAGACTTTATTGATTTTATTTCAAGACGTAAATAATCTGAAATAAAAAAAGTATGAGACGGCGGCTAGCCTGTCAGCAAGTGGTAGAACAAATTATTTCTGCTTCTTCACTTGGTGTGTCTGGAGGCAACGAAGGAGCTATTGCAATTGAAAAACAAAGTTGGTTCAACTGGCTTACTGATAGCTATGCAAAAAAAAAGGTAAAATACTTGATTTCCAGGTCTTTTGTCACATGCTGAGTTTTCTGATGCAAACGTTTGTCCTACATCATGTATCTTTCAGGGAAGGCAATAAGGTTAGAAATTTGAAAGTGTAGCTTGAAAATCTTTGCGAAACAGAAAGTGGAGATCAAACCTTTCAATAGGTAGATCGTTTTTATTGAGCGTTCTCATAGAAAAAGAACTTCCTTAGTGGCCCTGAAACACTGTGTATTGATGAATGACAAAAATGTGAATTAAGTTATAATTTAGCAATAAATAATGAAAGCCCATTTCTGTTTTGAAGAAAAAAGCAACATTTTCTTTAACGTGTTAAGCCATCAGCTACTGTATGTCCAGGAGCCAACATACAGTGTAATAGGTGTCTCTGGACCATAGACAGTATTATGTTTTTAGAGGCTAGGAATGTGATGGGTTTCAAAATGGGAAAGAAAAATTCAGGAAAGAAAAAAAAGGCCTTCTGGTGTAGGAAAAAAGCATAAGAGAAAAGCTAACAAAAAGTGATGTGTAGCATTTCCATGCATTGACAAGGAAGCTGTAATGATGGTGGGCAGATTAGGAAGGAAACTTGAGACATGTGCCTTCCCCCTGTAGTGTTCATGCTCATGTGGAGATCCCTCAGGGCTTGTCACAGCACCAGCTTCATGTGCTGAGTGCTGCAAGCTCCTGTGGGAGACCACAGACTGGTGCAGGGAAGGCAGTAGACATAATGGATTCAGTGCATATAAGACCATTTTCATTTATCAGTTTAAAAGCCAGAAGCTTTGTTTTGTCTCTTCCCTGTGCTGTCTAATCATTTTGCAAATATGCTCATTAACATTTAGTCTTGACAGACAATAAGTTGTGACAGTGGAATGTAGGAGACATTTCACATTACCAAATTGGCCATAAAATTAATATGGAATACTAATTTTGGTAGATAAGATAATTGTGTGCAGTTGTGAAATATTACTTGGAATATAATTGCAAACAGTTGATGGTTTAGCAATTAATAGCATATGGCAGTAACAACTATTGTGGATGGAGTCAGGAAAAAAGGTAAACAAGTGGATAGAAGCAACGTCATTGTCACGATTATAGTTCCCCCTCCTTAAGGGTGCTCCAGCCCTTTCACTTAAGACTTTATTTTGTGCACCAGATTCCTATTCCCAGCCCACCTTAAAAGCCAGGCGCTGAGGCTCATCCGGGCTCTGCATCTGATTTCCGTATCGTGCGAGTCCGGGACCTGGAAGCGCCTGGTCCCGTTAAGGTTTTAATGTCCGTTCCCGTTCCCGTTCCCGTTCCCGTTCCCGTTCCCTGGCCGCCGGTTCCGACCCGGCCTCTGGTTTTAATTCCGTGTTTTGATGGATCTCCTGGTTTTGGACTTGCCCATTTGTTTGGATACTCTCTAAGGATTACTCTTTTGGATTGTTCGCCTCGGCCACACCTCCCCCGTGCACCAGCGCACCTTGGACACGCCCCCCTGTCTTCAGCCCCGTATTCCTGCATGACGTTTCCCCACTTCTTCGGATTGTGTCGTCCGCATAGGGTCCGGAAAGAACTGTTCGTTAAAGTCATCATGTACTGTACATGTCCTCATGCAAATACAGTTTTTTTTCATAATTCTTTGGATACAGAAACTTCACATACTTTGTTGCATTGTGCAGATCACTTCCAATCGGACTTTGTACAGTGCTTATGGTTAAGCAAAGTGAATGTCTGTCCTTTGGCTTGGGATATTAACTTTCATGATATGTTTCATAGGCAAGAATTATCACCTATCCTGTGCTACACTTGATTAGGTTTAAATGTATTTGTTAAAATGTGTCTCGTTTCATCAAATCATTTCCATATTTCCAACATCGTTGCTTGAATGGAATTATCATTTCTCCTGCTAGGCAGTCGAGCAAAACTCATTTTACTGTGCATGGCTGATGAAAAGACCGCTCATGCTTGCACAATCCAGACATGGTGCCCTGTTACTGGATCTATTTATTTTTCTTAAAAAATGAAAATCCATAAGCTATTCTGAAAGTTAATCTTGAAGGCTGAATAAAGGAGCTTCAGATTGTTTCCTGTGGCGCGTATACCGGTTAACCTAAGCCTGTGTATTTTAATTGTGCAAAGCTTGTGAATTTGAAGGCTATGGAGATGCTGGCGCCTTTTGGATTTATAATACAATCTGTCCTTAGTCATGAGACCTGCACATAAAATTTCATTATTACATGTTACCAGTGATATAGGCATTGAAGACATATAGATGTTTTCCTCTGTACTAATCTATCAAGTGTGGGTGGACAAAAAATGTTGCAATGCAGTGCCTCCTGATTGATGTGCTTCAGTCCTGCCTTTGAGAAGCACACAAATCAAGGTCCATTAGTTTCTGGAGCAGCAAATTAATTAAGAACCCTCTCTTCTTGCTTTTTCCCTCTTCCTCTTCCTCCTTTATCTACTTGTTCTGCTGTTTTTTTTGCAACTTTCTTTTTTATTTTCTCCTCGTTTCATTTCACCTACTGTTTTTTCACCTGCTTTTCTTTTTTTCTCTTTCCTCCAGTCCTCCTACTTGTCCTTGCTTCTCTTCAATTATAAATCAATATGGTTTCTTGCATTGTTCAAAGATAACAATAGCCTCTTTAATAGTGTGAATTGACTGAAGGGTGCATTATATTTATATACTGTATACATTTATAAAGTACAGGTAGGTTTGGCTTTATACAGTGTAATAAAATATTGATTATATATAGTAAAAAATAAAAATATTGGCTTGCTGAGTAGAAATAGTATTGTTCCTTGAGATGACAATTCTGCACACAAGTTATAATTTGAACAAAAACACTTGATACTCAGTATTGGTGCTGTATTTGATTATAATGTAAAATGTAAGTATAAAGTATACAGTACTGTATATACATATTTTACTTGTACAGCAAGAAACAATCATGCCCCACTTGAATGATGAAGATCTGTATGTTATTATCAGCAAGATTGAAGAAGGGAAACAGTCCTTCAAGTGAAAGGCTACATCTTCTGATGCATTTGTTTTTAGTCTGCAAGTAGTTACAGCACAAGAAATTTCAGGAAGGAGTAAGTTCATATCAATGTAGCTTGCTGTGTGCATGATAATTGAATGTTCAGAGGCTGTTCAAGGATAACATGCTGACAGCTAAGAGATGATGAAGATGATTGTCATCTTCTGTGGACCAAAGAACATCAGAGGTTGCGATGGATAGAATAGTGGATTTTCTATTTGCAAATGAATTCTGTTTTTACCTTTACAAAGCTGACACAATATGTGGAAGCACATTGGTGAACATTGTGCTGTTGCTCTAGCTACCTTGTGGGGTAGTTGAAGATAGATTATGTAGAGGAGAGATATCTGTTAATACAAGTGTACAATTGTAGCAGATTTAGGGTAACCTTACTGCTCAATGATGCTGAGATGCATCCAATTTGGAGGTTTCAGTTTTTCAGCAGGACAATGTACTATAAGACCACACATTCCCAGAATTATAATGTGGTGACTTTAGGGCAGCCTACTATAAGTATTATTCACATATGAGTCAAATAGAACATATTTGGTACCAATATACCAATATAACTGTGACTGGCTAACCTTTTCCAGCTGGCTGCAGCTACACAAGTAGTGGGAAAACATCTAATCTGTGGGTTAATACTAACTTTACAATGTTTTAGTTTTGGCAATTGAAGTTCTTGTCTTTAGCTTGGCAAATGTCAGCGGTGCTTTTCAGATTTGAGAGATTCTCCTCAACCCTGACTGTGAACCATAGTATTCTGGAGTGGTCTTGTTTGGTCATACCCCAGCACTGGTTAGGCTTTGGCTTTCTGTTTGGTTGTAGTCAACTTTGGCCAATAAAAGCACCCCAGTTGTTGTTGCAGTGCATTAAGTGCTGCTCTGATCTGTCTGAATCAGTGCCAACAAACCCAGTTACTCCTTTACAGTATCTTACATTGCAAGTTTGTGCTTGTGAATATCAAATGCTTTTCCTTGTTAACAAGAAAAAATGAGGCACTATTCCCATCAGTGGACATTAACCTGGCATGTTACCTGCTGACACATTCAAATCTCTTCATCCAAGGAATTTATTTTTCTTTTAACTTGCACAAATTGTTTCTCAGCTGTTATTTCAGTAGATCTACTCACATTACGTTTCATGATACAATAGCTTTTGTATAACTGTCCCTTCTATTGCTTTGATGTGTGGAACCTTCTAAGACCATTCCTGTTCTTTTAGTTCTTTCATCTGTAAATCCCATAGTGAATGGCTCTTACCGACTGATGAAAACTAAGTTGCATCTTGACTCATATATTTTGACTGGGGCTGTTCTTTTTTCATGAGCATTTGATACTTTCATTGTCTCAACTCCTATCCACATTCATTCTTCTAAGATACTTATGGTGCCATTTCTTCAAGCGATTTTGTAAAAGCCTTTCTTTTCTGAGAGATGTCATGTTTACCATTTCATAGTGGAACACTGTTTTCGCTCTGTGCGGTTTGGTGCTGTGTTTTACTGCCAAATTATTTTTTTTTCTAGAGGTGGGGAAAACATGATAGCATACATAAAAAAGCTGTCATGAAGTCTATTTTATTGATATCTTAATTGTTCCTCAGTTTCCAGAACAGTATTTTCTTATTTTACAAATAAACACACCAATGCATCTGTGAAATGCTGTCTAATTTTGTTTTTAAATTTTTAATTTGCTGCTTGTTTTTCTTTTTTTCTGTTCCTCAAAAAAATGGATTTAGAAAGCTTAGTAACATTCTGTTTGGGTCGATTGGATGTTCTTTGCTACAGAGTAGTGTGACACTATACAGTACTTCAGACCCAAGTTAGAAATCAATATTAGAATATAACTGCTAGAACTGATCAATGTAGAGAACAGTGGTGAATGTAATCCAAGCACTTAATAACGAGAGTCTGAAAAGAAATAAAAATATTTCTTATAGGGCTTTTTTAATGAAATCACTTCCAGACCTGAATATTTAAGCCTTAATTCTTTTCATTCTTAATATGCTGGTTTATACACTGTTATGTTTGATTTGTCTTGTTTATTGTTTAATGTTGTATTAATGTTGGTTGTCTTTAAGCATGTTGTACCACAACAATTGTAATGGTCACCTGCAGTTATTAAACTTGGCAGTGAAGCAGAATCCTCAGTGCCAGTTTCAACACAATTTGTACCTTCAAACTAAAGATGTATTGTAAATTACACATTATGTATTTTTTTCTCTGGAAGTGTGTATGTGTTACCTGAGAAAGGAAAATGTAATTTTAAGCAAAAACAAGAGCTTTGCAAGGCATTATGAAATTCAAGAATTAATTATTGAAAGCAAAACTGTTATAGGTAAGGTTCATGGAATACTTTTTTTTTTCTAAGTGCCTTGGACAATTTCATGCCAAATCTATCTTTTCTCAAAAGGTTACCCTGAACAAAGACATTTAATAAAATGCTAGCAGGTATTGAGGCATTCGAACAAGATATGAGCAGAGGAGTTGCTGACTGAATAACAATAGTTTTCTTGCCAATTTCATTATTTTTAAATTTAAGGTCTTTTCCAAGTGTCTGAATATGTCACTGTTGAAGGTCTTTAGGAGTATAATTAATTTATTTTTTTCAAATGCCAGCTATAGGCTTGTATTCTTGTGCACACATTATTATTCTTAGGTGTTTTTATTAGTAAAATGTCAGTAAATACTTGGAAGCATTGGAAGCAGAACAGCTGCCTCTTTTTGGAATGTACTTCAAAAACAAGAATTCTTAGAACGAAAGCTGGGCTACTGAAATGACCAGTTATAGCTGTGCTTTTCTTTCTGTTCTTTTGTGACCTACGTGAGTGGTATTTTTATACAGTACTTGTAGTCTATTTCAGTCTGTTACAATAAAAATTAATAATGCCGCTGTGGAAACTCCAGAAAATCCTAAAATGGTAGGATCGCACTACATGGGTCAATGGATTCCCATACTCACCATACAGAAAAACCAAAGTTCTGAATAAAGGTTCTTCTCTCCCCAAGAACCTTGAATATGATATTAATAATGAAAATGGGGATTGAAATGAGCTAGCAATACCACTGCATAAAAAATGGTTCTCGAAGACTGGTGAGCCTGTTAGCCTCCCCATTAATATCTTTCAATTTGTCTGTTAGTTATTGCTTTCATATGGCTGATTTCCCTGATGAGCTGGACTGAGATAAAATTAAAGGTAGGTTGAAATTAAGTGCTACTAAATTGCTTGGGACTGTTAAATAGCTGTCTTTTGAATTGTCACATTTCTGTTTCAATCGTACAATTTAGTACATGCACCACTGTTTAATTCTCCAATTAAGACAACTTCCATTTTCCATTGCAATTTCCATTTGAAATATTTTTTTGATATTTTTTTTTTTGCAAATATCAAAACCAGGATCTGTACTCCAGGGAAGATATTGATGTTTTTCATGTTCAGATTGAAGAGCGTATGAAGTATCTGCAGTTGCTTTAGATAAAGGCTTTTTTCAACTTCTGAGAGGTTTCAATAAAAAAAGCACTGATAATGTTAGAGTTTTTATAAGTAAACTGTTCTGTCTTTTTGTGGAAAAAAAAAGAATTTTAAACAAATTGCATTTTATTGAAGCAAATAATTCCCTATGCCTGAATATTCTAGACGTGTTATTTCTGCTTGACATTTTAATGGACATTTCCCTCATGTGCTCCTATTTTATCCTTTATGTTGACATTATGTCACAATGTTTTAACAGTGGTATACTAATATTGATTGTGGGAAGAAGAGACATTTAAGGAAGATGGTGCCCCCAGAACATATCTTAAGGAGGTTTATAACTGTCAGACTAAAATGTCAAAAGGTAAAATTATACAGTGAGTATTTTTTCTGCTCAGAATGAAAGTAGTATTTTGTATTTTACTGAAGGATTTTTGAGAGAACTTAAATATAGTGATCAGGTAAGGGAGGCAGGGTTAGAAGAACCATTAACATTTAAGAACCAAGAACATTTAAGTTCTAATGACATTGTACTGTAGCTGTTATTGGTGATAATTGTTATTTTACGGTGAGTACTGTTTGATTTATTCACCTTTGTTGAATGATTTGGTTTGGTTTTGAAAGATTTTGGTGAGATTTGCATCCAGAAATTGGAAATGCAGCACATCTAATCTTTACATGTACTGTATATCTGATATTGAATCTTGCTTATTTCCCCATTACAAACTTCTGCATATGCCTCTTTGCCATGTGAATCATGTGGTAGAAAGAATGAAGGGAATTAGCTTTTACTGTACACAGTTCTCAATCCTTGAACACAACAGTCATTTATACACACATAGCTGTTCCTATGACATTTGCAACTGCTTAACTCCCAAGTTAAATTTGTTTGGACACTGTTCAGGTAGTATGATCAGTTTTATTACCTGAACAGTGGGGACTGTTGCCAGTTATATTGATCCCTTGCGCCATCGTTCCTCTATGAGAAATTGACATTTTGGTTTTAATCTATAAAACACAGATTACGGTGTCACAAAATTAGAGTTAATTTGTACTGTAGGTTCAGTACAAAGAAAATGGGAGAGTTCAAAATTGCAGTTCGAGATAATTCTGGGTGTCTACTTTGCATTTTAAAGAATGCTGCCTACAATGTTGCGAGCACAATTTAATTTAGGCTTTGCTGCTAGAGGTTATGGGCAGAATACTGTAACTGTAACCTCTTCTTTACATTGTATTGCTTAAAAAGTCCCTTTTTCCTCATACTGCATGCAGTACAATACAATTGCATCTTAAAGGTGCCGCAACCTTTAACGTGAAATTTTGGGTTAATTATTTTTCAGTGTTGCATGCAATATAGTAGAATTCAGCAGAAATGTGTGTTTTGGTCATTCTAATGTCATACTTCATCATAATTCAGAATTTAATTTTATAAGTAGAAATCCTTCTTCATTCTTGATTGGGATCGAGAGTAACACTTTATTTTAGTCATTGGATATAATCTATCATTACAAATAATGAGAAATTGATGCTACAGCTTTCTGTTAATCATTGAATGCCAAAAACTGACTTGCAATAAAACCTTTCTCAGATATATAAGGATAAACTCAGTTAAAAATACTTAAACGTGTTAACAGTGTGTTTCAGTTTTGCTAGGAAGATATACTATATGATAAAGATAAATGATATGCAATGACTCCATCTGTTTCTACACAGTTTACACATATTTGAATATATTGATATGTCATAAATTGAACTAACAAGGCCGTTGTCATTTTCAATAACAAACAACAGCTGTATAGCTGTAAGTGGCATTCGTTTTAATCCAGCCTTGACACATCGGTATGAAAGTGTGAGACAGCACTTTTATGGGTACATGCATTTTGTAATTTAGTTGTAAGCTTACAAATACATCCTAAGTGTTTTTCTTCCCTCTTCTGGAAGCATTAAGCAGATTGAAATGTTTGAAATGGCTTTAAAACGCAGGTTGGGGAATGATTTATTTTCAATATAAAAGCAGGTGGTTTATTTTCAGTGAACTGAAGAACAAGCGCAAGAGAGGCTGAACACATGAGAAGCAAACTTTCTCTTCCACCTGACCCCCCAGTTTAGAAGACATAAATTCTCTATTTTAACTATACTACTCGAAGAACCAGAGTTTTCAGAGTGCTGCTACAATTGGTCTGTTTATTCATCCTAAATAGCTAGTTAAGAGTCGTTGTAATTTAGTACATCATTAATGGAATTCTTGCTAATGAAAGTGATTCTCCTCTTTTGACTGTCACAGAAAAAGAACTTCCAAAACAGCCTTAAATGAAAGAAGAATGATGTAATTTAAAACTAGCTTAATACTAATTAACCAGTCGTTTCCAATGTACAGTTTGAGCACTTTAAATTATCCTGCTTAAACCATATATAATGAATATATAGTATTTTACCCAGATTATAATTCAGATGAAGGCTAAAAAACCTGAAAGGAATCAGAATCATGCTTAATCAAGAATCAAATGAATGCAATTTTAGCAACCCAGTTTTCTTGAACATTAGTACTTTTTCCTTGTAAAAGAAGCTTGATATTACTTATATGTACTTGTTTAAACCTTTAATTTTTCATTTTAAAACATATCTCACTGATACCTGATTTTTCTAGGTCAAACCTTTCAGCTTTAAAAAAACAAATTGTATGCATATTAAATCATATTCCATGAATTCCTCTCACAACTAGCTACACTGATATACTTACTGTATATTAGTTCCGAATATAGACGTTTTAAAGTCTGGAATTTTATATGCAGAGTCAGTTCATAGAGTTTATAGAGCTGTTACTGTGCTACAACGTGAAATATGAAGTTGCTCTAACTCTTCCCTCTACTGTTTCTGCAATGATGTATTTGCATCATAATTACTTGCATCTCATTGTGTTGCTGTGTTCAGGTGATTATGGATGATCTCTAATGAACAGATGTTCTGTGACTTGATTAAATGTGCAGTGGTGATTTTTTTTTTGAATCCCAACACAAAAAAATGCAGTGCTTGGATTCCTCTGAACCTACTGTTCTAGATGCAATGCTCATGAACAATTTATCATGATTAACTTATTGCAGTCAGGTAATGTCAGAAACAGCCTCTTCTATTTATGGTGAGTGCTGGAGTAGCCCTCCATATAAAACAGTTCTTGCTTTTAAGGGTGCATGTACAGTATTTATTTCAGGACAGAAAAAAAACTAAGGACATACTTTACCAAGCATTCTATTGGAGGAGCCCCTGGGGCAAGTAACACACTTAAACACATCGTGATACAAATGATAACACTAAAATGAGCAGTGATAACATCAAATGATTTTCTTGTTGGAATGTTTCCAAATATACAGTATTGTAATCTTGTATGGTTTGCATTTGTTTTAATCATTAACAATTAATACATTATTGGATTGTTCTAAAAGGTGAAATATTGTGTCAATTTTAAACCAGTCTGTTTCAGCGGTGGCTAAATGCTTGCATCAATTTTAAAAAATGTTTATTTTGCTTTAATTGTGAGGAATACCATGCCACGTGTGTAGCTGTGATATTTTTCTCTTTTTTGCAATGTGGTGAATATTGCTGATTATATATTGTTGTCTCTGTAGTCAAGTTATGCACTGAAACATCTACTATATTTTAAACAAGTCATATTGTTTTTTTATGACCTGAGCAAATGATCTGCTCTTTCTTCTGCAAATTTTATTCTAACAAAACGTTGAACTGCATTTGAGAATCCTGAAATGCATATTCTTATGATATTGGTGTGTGTGTGGCTTCCATTCATTACTGTTGAAAACTAGTGCACAAAGAAAAGAAACTGGGACTACACAGGAAAGCTGACAAGCAAAAAAAATCTGTTCTTGGTTCAGAATTCTTACCAGGGTTTCTAAAATAGCCTGAGATGTGAGTACAAAAGAGGTATGAACCTAAGGCACTAATGCAGGCATGGTACCTGGATGAAAGTTTTATGAGCCGTTCGCCTAATGACTCACCCAACCACTATCAAAGTCTGAATATTGCATACTGGACTACTCAAAAATACATTTTTTAGCAAGCAGCCAGGAGATAAGAAATAGTTATTTAGCAAAGATAATGATAACTCAGCACTCTGGAATGAACTTGTGACTTGATTTTTTACAGTAGCATTTTAGACTGGATGTGTGATGTTTGTCGTTGTCCTTAGGAACAGTGATCTGTTTGTGTTGTCAGCGACGCTGCTCATTACTGTTACCATGCTGATGAAAGTGGCAAAGTCGACAGAAAACGAAGGATTGCTCCCAGGAGAGGGTTTATGATCAGGTGCACGCTAATTAGCAGATGTGTTATAAATTGTCCTCAGTTCACTCTGTGGCAGCCCGTCAGTTCTCTATGGGATAGCCTTTTTTTTGTGTGTTTTGGGCAGGTGACATTTGAAATGGGTTGCATAATATTTTGATCTCGTTCTATGTGACAAAACATCTCCGCAGCTTCAGTAAGATGAACCTCCACAGTAAAATGGACTAATAGTGATCATCTTTGATAGTTTACAGGTAAAAGCAATTATCACGCACTCATTATTCAGTTCTATTCATATACAATAAATATCAAAAGCTGCCATAAGCATAGGAGCACTCAGAATTCAGCAAAACAATACTGGTTCCAAATGGAATGGTGTTTCGGAAAAGCCTTTTGAGTTATTGTGCCCATGAGTAATTTTGTTTGCACTGTGAGTGTGACAATGAAATAAAAATGAAAATTATGTCATTAGGATTGGCGTATACACAGGGATGCTAATGTAGGCTCAGATTAAAAAAATGTCTACCCGTCCAACATGTGTAAGTTCCATACAGTACATGTCATTAGACATTTGTGCGTGAGGAGCATTCTCATTTTCTACCCCTGCATTTCTCTTAATCCCCCCTTTAATTTGATAAATAAGACCATGTTATCTGAATTGAACTTGTGACCTTTGGCTCCAAATGTTTTAGTGGGAGATGTACTTGTGCTTGAGCATTTTTCTTCAGAACTGTTTTATCATTTTGAACTTAACTACCTCTAGGTAAGGCCCTCTAGGGCTTCTCTTCAGCAAAAGCTGTCATCATTCTGGTTTTTAGGGAAGGTCAAGGTTTGGATCCAGATCACATTGTAATCACATCATTAACATAAGCTTTCCTCTCAAAACCAGGAATCCTTTAAAAACTACTAATGTGGTGCCACTGGAGGCTTTATTGTTTCTGTTTATCTGATCAAAAGTGGTGGCAGAAGCAGTAGGGAGATATTCTTCTATCTTGTGAAAGATTCAGCTGTGTCCCTGGCCTGTAAAGACCATTTCTTCAGAGGTTTTGAAAGACTGCTTTGTTAAACCTGCACATTCAGAGCTTGGCCTCTGGTCTTGATGGTGTTTGTAAAAGTACTTGGTGTCAGCAGAACTAAATGTATTGCTCAATACTTCTCTCACATTCCAAAGACATGCTGGCTAGGCTAACTGGTGTCTCTAAATTCTTCCTCTTTGCTTGTCAATGCTCCCTGTGATGGACTGGCATCCCATCTGTGATGTGGTCCTTCCTTGTCCTCTGTGCTTCTTTGTCAGGCTCTGGATTGACCTATCCCTTGCTAAAAAATAAGATAATGGATAAGAGTTTTACACTGAATGTTATAACGGTATGAGTAAATAGTACATTCTTAAAAACTGGAACCTATTCCCCACGTTTGCATTTACTGGAGAAAGGTCAGTGAGAAGTTCCAGTATCTCCCAAGAGCTATCGCCTTTTTAAGAGTGTGTTTAAAGAAGGCAAAGCATGCTCCTTCATTTATTTATCATGTGAGGCCTCTTACAGAACTCCAAGGCAACTTCATAACTAGTACAAGCTTTGGACTTTTGTGTTGGGAGATCAGTCTGGTCACAACAGGCATGTCATTTTTGAGCCCTTCTCTGCACAGTGGGCACCTGAGAAAATGCCATAGCACATTAATCCATCAGGTGGGTTTGAAACCCAGACTGTAAAGAAACAGGGAGAAATAGAGTTTTTAAAAATATTGTCATGATATCTTTACTGGTATGAGCCTAGGGACTACTGTAGGTAAAATAAAAAATTGAATCCACCTGCCAATCTCAATATATAAAACTAGTACTCCTTAGTGTTTTTTTATAATTTCTTGTTTCAATCCTCAAGGACTGGATTTATAAAGTCACACGTTATTCTTTTGTATTTTTTTGTTTAAATTTAATTAAACTTAAAACAGAGCAAATGTCTCCTATCTTGCAAATGTAAAATGCCTTTCAACAAAAAGGAGAATAAAGGCTTGTTGCTGTCCATCATTCCATAGAATCGTTATGAGTATGCACACAAAAGCCTATTTAATATCTGAGTGCTGAAAGAACAGAGAGACTTGTTTTTGTGTGCTACAAAATGTCTTCTACATAAACAGTTGCTAAGTGGTACTAATATATGACTTTTGTTTTGGATGTTTTTAAACCAAATTTCTGATTTGTTTATGCAGGTAAACCATGGTAAAAATATTCTCTGGGTTTAACAGAACAGAATGGTAATACAAGTCTTAATTTTGTCTCATTAAGGGGCGGAATATAGTTTTAAAAAGAGGAAATTTGTTTCTTATAAACAACCTTTGTACTTTAAAACATTAGAGTACTTCTGAGACAATTAGAATAGTTCTAAAGAACTCTTCCTTTATACGATGTACTCCCATTTTTCAGCTCGACTTCTTGAAATACGAATGAGTGCCTGTGTCAAGTGGTTGAGTAAAGACACATCAAGCAAACCACCCTGCTTGTTAAACAAATACTTAGGCATCGCATCATGACTATCATGCTCTGACTGTTTTTCTGCAAGCCATTAAATATGTGTTGCTCCTTATCAAAGACAATTACCAGTTAGTGAAAATTCCCACTGATAGTGTCAGAGAGCTATTTTCATTGTGTCATGGGAAAATAAGTGCTTTCACTGAGCACAGAGCCTGCAAGACCTGGAAACTGGTTTCTTTTTCTCTCCGGCTGCCTTCCTGACATGATTGAGGGAAAAAAAAGTCTCTGGGGAAGCTTGATGATATAAAAACGAACTGACTTCTGAGACCTAGTGGATGGTACCTGGGGTGTACTATGAGTGCCTTTTAATATACAAAACACTGAAGTTCTGCTTACAAGTGCACTCATTTTTTAAGATTTGCATTTCTTTTTAAAAATATTGAGTCCTTGTGTCTTGTCTTGCCCGTGATTTGATTCTATGCATCTATGAGGGGGGATGATAGCACACAGATACGATAATTTTATTTAGAGGTGAGAGCAATTTGAATTCCTTGTTGTTGTTAAAAGGTACAGTAGTTTAACAAATGCCTTTTAATAGATTTCCCAAACAGCTCTTTTTTCTTTGGTAAAATGAGACAGCTGCTGTCCCCCGATGCTAAAAATATAGAAAGCACAAATATGTAAATTTCAGTCTTCCTTGACATATCTTATGAAGCTATTATTTAGAAATCAATTTAATTTGCAATGGAATTGCACCACACAATAAAATGTTCCCTAAATCTCAGCTAATGAGAGAGATACACTCTTTTTCTCTCTGTATAAGTATGCACATGTACTGTATATATTCAATCTTTATAATTAAAGTAGAAGATTCATAATATAAAATGAAACAACAATCGCTTTCATGTTTTTTTATTGGGCTATTTAAAAATGGTTTTCCATTAGGACTAATCTAATCTTAAAGCTTCTTTTTGTCTAGCAATGTGTGCAATGTTGCATACACTGTGAGAAAAAGCTTCATCATTTGTGGTTTTATTTGTCTTTAGGTTGCAGCTGCTTAGAAGCCAATGTATCACCTCACCTTTGAAGTTCAGGACTCAGCATTTTGAAGGCCATTAGTTACAACTTTATTGTACCCATTTACCAGGAAGTGGTAATGTGTACACCTGTGGCCAATTAGACTAATTGAACTGGTGCCTTAATTAATTTGTCTCTTACATGTGTTTGTTCGGAAGAAAAGTATAATTAATCAGCAGGATTTTATACCACTTAATTTAAACATCAGATGTATGATTGGAACCCTGGTGTCAGTGCTTTACAGCTCAGCCTGCTATTCCTTAGTGCATCAGTACACCTAGATCCCTGTAGTGGGAATGTCATTGACCTGTTATTTGGTTACACTGCTTTGTGGATGTGGAGAAACATATTTGGCAATTCAGGGCATCAAGGGCATATTAGAATTAAACAAAACAAAAATACAGAAATATAACAGTTCTTTGGGTCATTTTGCATTACAACCATGTAATGCTTTTGTCAAAGTCAGCACTGCTGCCAAATTAATAAAAACCTTGATTTGTTTCGTTCACACTTTTTTGCTGTTGGAAACTATTTTATCTGTTATAACTAAGGACTACACTGCTTCATATTTCAATGAACTTTTGAGATGCTATCGCATTAATTATCTGTAAAATTGTGGTTAATCTATTCCTTTAGCAGACTTAGTCATTTGATCGTTAATGAACTTCTGGCACACTGATGGGAGACCACCGACACTGAGATACATTAATGTGGTATACCATAATTATGTAAATAAGGTGAAGTTGCTCATAAGGAGAAAATAAGGCAAATCTGTGACTAAACTGCACAGCCATTCAAGAATCAAATCTTGCCTGCTATGGAATGGCAATTTCTATGGAGTATCAAAGGAAGAGAGTCACTGTATATACTGTATACAGGCCACAGTGAAGCAATTTAAGTACAGAATAACTTAAAAACTGAGAATTTAGAGTTTGCCCATTTAGTGCTGTATTTTTTCCGTTTACTTCTGTAGCCCATGTGTCAAGTATTGAGTAACTTTTGAAATAGCTTTCTAAGGCAGAGCTAAGTTCAATTCCCTTTGCTTAATTCCAATTCCTATTCCACCTCAATTCAGTTGGTCAATTCCCGTTCCAATTCTACAACTCTGATAGTTTTTACTTCTGAATCCACAACAGAATTGGAATTGACCAGTCAATTCTAATTGCATTTGGGTTTGACTCCAACCAAAATGTCTGACACAAGACCTTTAACCAGTCCAGTGCACTGTAGCACAAAATTAAGATTCCCATCTGTGCTATGTATTTGAATATGCACTCCCCACTTTCTGTGGGGTCAGAAAACCATCTAATCCAGACAGTATCTTGAAATGATCCTCTTGCCTGTTTCTGTAGGATGAAAACTATTTAATTACTTTTCAAGTTCTAGAGCCCATTTGCAATGTGGACTGCTTTATCCTTTATCACACACAAAAGCCTGGAAATTGTGGGATTAACATAAGAACTAGAACATGAAAACAGTACTGTCCTGTATATAAAGATTAATTGTAATGTTTTTGGTAAAAGAATGAATACATAGCTTTAGTGCTGTATAGATAAGAGCACAAATTGTAATATGTGTAATCACAGTGTATATTATTATTACTATTATTATTATTCTTATTAAAGAGAAACACAATCAAAAGTAGTAAATACAAAATTAAATACAATCAAAAATAAAGCAGACATGTAGGAACTGAGACATTAATGAATATTATTATGTAGCTGTTTAAATGATAGAACAATAATACTCTGGAGTATATGTAGCCTGGAGGATTACTATCACTTTGTTGCAGATTGCTGGTGTTGTTCCATGGTAAATGGTGGCTTAATAATGGAAGCAGTATGTGTTAGCAGCAGAGCTTACAAAGGACAGATTATACCCCAGGTGACATACCTAATTAAAATGAAAGCTATTTCTGAAGAGTAAGCAAAGACTTGGAGTTTATTAGGTTTTATTTACCTGTTTAAGTGACTTTTCATATACTGTAGATACTTGTCATAGCCTGCATTCACTTTTGTCATGAATAACTTGAAAACATCTGAAGTTTAGTTACTCTTAGGCTTCCAGGTTTATTGTTCTTGAAAATATTATAATTTTTCTTTCGCTCCACCACTAAAAAAGACAAAAATCAAATCTCTTTTTGAAGTGTATGACACCTGTCTGGCCACCCCTAAGTTTTCCCTTACTTCAAGTGAGGAAAAAATCTGTCACACCTCTGTCTGATCTTCTGCTGTCACATAATAGCTGTTCATATAAAACACACTGTACATTTTAATCAGATTTAAGCCATACCTTGTTGTGCTGTAAAGATCCCTGGTATTTGTATAATGCTTTGAATTAGTGGCTCTGTTCATAGAAAATCTGTTTGTTCTTAATATAACAATATGTTAGATAATAAGTAGAGTTTGTAGAAAAAAAATCAGGCCAGTAATAACTCTGATTGACTTGAGGTAGCCATCCATGGAAGAGAAGCATGCATTTTTAGTAATGTATGCAGATCTATTTTTAGGTGTGCCTCTGTGTTTTAACTCCATTTTTTTCTGAGATCACCTGTTTTTTTTTAGCTCTTGCAAGAGGCAAACACCTCTTTGAAATACACCTGTTTTTTTCTTGCCAGAAATAAATGAGTGTTTTTAACAAAGCTGCTGGCTTTTAGTTTCAACCCTTGGTTGACACTCTCTGGAAAATATAAGGTATTATTCATTCATTGATATACTGGTAGTTGGATAAACCATCATACTGCTAGTTTCTGTTTGTCTTTCATATGGTTCTGCTCAGCATGATAATCTAGTGTGTAAAAGGACAATGGATAACTTTTATAATATGGACATTGGAAAAAGCAGTTTCTGGAAAAATTGGAAAAGGCAGTGTGAAACATTGGCAATATTTTTTTAAGCTAACTAGGGGAAAATAGTTCAAAAATTTGAAGATCAGATATGTTTTTTGTGTGTAGGGTGCAGTCATCTTCAAAGCAATTCACACAGCACTGTTAAACCTACAGCATTCTTCTTCATGACCTTTGCAGTTTATGACTCACAAATATAATATCTGGTGAATTTGCATAAACAGTGTCTTTTCTATTTCCATTGAAAACTTCTAAGTGCTTCTGATTCGCATGGTGTGTCATTAGGCTAAGAAAATAGCTAAAGATAATGTCCAGAGCAGAACTACAGCAACTTCTTCTGCTTTCCATATCAGGTTGATGAGAAAACATTGATTCCATCCTGGACAGGACACCAGTCCATCACAGAGTTTAACAACCAGAAATATTGGTTCCCATTTATATAGCTGATTGGAATGTAGTTGCTGCGGTAATGTTCCTCACTCAAAGTACAACTGCACTGGAGTTTGAACCCACAACCTAAGAAATGTCAAGTGTCCAGACTCACTACACTATGTTGCCCTCTTTATTTGTTAAAAAGTAAAATTAAAAAGACAGACTTAAGCAATTACACATTTTAACGACTCTAAGTAAATCTACACTGTAAATTACAGTATAATGCTCTGATAGTATTCTTAAGTAAAAAAGAAGTGTCCATGATTTTGTTTTTTCAGTTTCAGTAATGATCATGAGCCTACCCCTATAACATATTGCAGTGCAGTCCGTTGTTAGAACAAGCAGTCTAATCTTTATGTTGACTATTATTCACATCAATAAAATAATTATCTGGCTGTAAGTAAGTGCAGTAGTGGAATGTACTGTATTTAAATATGAAGGAGAAACACAGACTTTAAAAGCCTAGGAGGTTAAAACTTTAAACTGATGACTAAAATGAAATGAATTTCTTCATGTGAATACAGTAGGTTGTACTCTAAAAATGCATTTTTTGAATATTGGTGAGCATTTTGGAAAGTACAGTAAAGCAGAGATAAGACTGTAGTTTGGCAGTTGCTTTTATTGACTTTTAAAGTTTTATTTTAATTTCCATTATTGCTTCATGCAAAATGTTAAATGCAGTATTAAACACATTACAATATAATTAACTGTTTAGTCTTCTGCTTTTTCACTGTATATTGCATGTTTATTAACAGAGTATGGTAATATTCATCCATAGTGCATTAGATGTTGTGTTTGCAATGCAATGTGAAGTGATTCCAGGAATTTGTCTTCTATGCCAAATGCTTCCTTACAACCTGAACATTAAAGCATTGCATTTGTGAAGAATCAGGCAATGGGAACCCAATCTTGGTCTAAGTGTAGTGGTGATGAATGATCAACATACAGTGGAGGAAGCCTCTATACGGTCCCTTCAAAAGATACTTGTTTGAAAATGTTTTGAGATGTAGAATATGTATAAGCACATTCTGGATTCCTCAATAAATCAACAAAATGATCACTTAATGACCATAGTGGATTGTATTGAAAAAAAATTGCTTTAAAGTTTCTGGAAAACTATGGGCACTGTGTATGAATTTGTATAAATTCACAAATCTTTTCCTTCCAGATTCAGTGAAGTCCAACAGATTTAGCGTTGTTCCACTTAATTGGAGCTCTCAATTAGCAGAGTTAAGATGAATACATTTTAAAGGACAGGGGTTCAAAGCATTTTTGGTTATTGGGGCTAATCACTGTTCAGTCAGGGGATACTAATGTGTCAGAAATCAGTTTTTTTGTTTCACGTTTCCTGCTTTATCTCAGCAACATCCAAGCAATTAGATTAGGCGATAGAAACCTCTGATCTGTCTTTGCAATTGCACAGCTTACAATGTCCAAATCTCCACTGAAGATACACTTACAGTTTGTCATCTTTAAAGATGCCAGAGTATTTAAGCTGTACTGTTCTGGGCTTGGACTTTTTGGGGATGGTTGGTTAAGCATAGGACTTTGCTGGAAATAACATGAGTGCACAATAATAGACTGACTGGTGTGTTGGTCCTCAAGCTCCAGAGCAAGTTATCAGTTTCAAGCTGAACAGAGTCTAAGAGGGGTAGATTAAGCTTAAGGTTTCTTGTTGTTAAGCTTAAGGTTTACAGCTGTTCAGGAAATGCCGTATAGAAACCTATGCCCTCAGGCCACGGACAGGAGTGACCTGTTGCTAGGCGGGTCTCAGGATATCTGAACGTCATTGCTGAGCGAGGAGCAGAGCAGAGCAGACACAGGAAAGAAATAGGCTCCACAACAAGACACACCAGAAAGACATGAATAATCACAGGGAACTAGGAACAGGAGAGAAGTAGAGCGCCCTCTAGGTGTACTGGGCGTGACACTTATGTAATATACAAAATTCTAGTAAATGACATTGGTTACTCAAAATACCCCTTTGTTGTGTTTTTAATACCTCTCAGTATGTTGTTATGCGGCTGATAAATACGCTGCGTTGCCAAACAGGACAACTAGCATAGCTCAGTGACCTATTGTTTTATGAACTGTTCTGAATAATATAGCATGTGGAAGAAGCCTGGATAAAGTTAAAACTTGTTGTGAGTGACTGCATTCTGTGATCCATCTCCAAAAGACTAATTACAGCTACAGTAAATTGCGAAATAATTCTGATAGTTTGCTCGACAATTAAAATCTTTATCCTGAATTCAATTAAGAAGCTGCTCAGAATATACTGTATGAATTGTCGGTTAATGGAAAAGAACACAAACCCTAATTATCTGAAACAAAACCAATAGATGCATCTGGGTAATTCCTTTGTAAGAATCATTGCCTGGTGATTCCATCATTTTGCTTTGCATCTGAAATTGGAAATAATGAACTTTCATAGCTTGGTGGGAGTGTGATAACAGGCAGCACTCCTGACAAAGGCAGGTGGAAAAAAAAACTGCCTTGCTGCTTTTCCACAAAGGATAGGTGTAAGAAAAAAGAAGGCAACAAAACCTCCATATCATATTACCTTTCCCAGAGGGATCTGGAATTTGTGGTTTCCGGAATTTCTGGGTGCTGCAGCATACTAACTGTGTCAGTTGAAACTGAAATATTGCCTTTCCCGGAACTATGTTTTTATGCTTTCATCCGCATGTCATTTTCACTTCCTTTAACATTTCTGTAGGACTCCTGATCACTTAACTGGTTTTGTATCCTATTACACACCATGTAAAACAGAAGTGTCTCTTCTTATGGATTCTTTATTTGTTATAGAGCCCTTCAACAACACACTACAGATCACTTTAAAGAAAAACAACATTCATTATCACATTCTTATAAGAACTTCTTTTCACTTTTTGTTTTAAGCAATTTCAGTTACTATACCAGTCAAAGCACATTTTATTTCTTAATTTATAGAATCCCATACACTTTAGGAATATTTCTAAATGTTTTATACTGTAGTTAAGTCTTGTGAAATTCATTTTACATCACGACTGAAGTTTAACTACACATTCAAAGCTCAAATTAGAATAAACAGTAAGAGCACTTTATCTTCAAACAAATATTGCAGTATTGTTTGAGTAAAATAACTCGTCTAATAATCTGATAGGAAAGAGAGCTTTCTACTTTAAATCAAAGGACAAATCAAAGTCAAAGGGCAGTTCTTAATACATTAATGTTCTCTAAGAGAAGGAAACAAAAACATATTTTTAATAGTGTCTTTTGTTTCTCTGAAAGTTGCTGTTTTCTTGCATTATGTGCTTTTGAATTTGTTTTTCATTTTAATACAACAGTTGACGTGTTGTCTGAAACAAGATATCTCAGCTAAATTGAAAACCCCCATGGCAGTTTAGCATTATACTACTCACATCATCATAAAAATGCAATATAACAGAACAAGCATTTATATTGCACCTTTCCTTTCTAATATCCTTAGAGACCGCCCTGCATATAACCAGAGCTCCAGATAACATCTTCTGTTTATAGCTGAATGAGAAAAACTTTACAAAAGCAACAACAGAATAATTTTGTGCAAAGTTTAGTGATGTGTGTTGAAGGAACGTGAGAGCACCCGTATGATCCCAATGAGCTAAATAACATCCCAATGTTTTTATTCCATTGTGTCTAATAAATGAGAAACTTGCTGAGCTTTGCAGTTTTTTCTTCATTAATGCTGCTTGTAGAGAAACATTTTGTACTAATGGAGGAAATGTGTTTCATTTGCATTATCGTTTTCCAGAAAAAGACAGTGTGGTCAGAAAGATGAAGTCATCTCCCACAATGCAAATTTATTACAATGGAGCTTACTTCCTTACCCCTTTATAATGTAAAACGTAGCAAATTGCTCCACATCTAAATATTTATTTTTCTTTCTGTGCTCTAAATAGAGTATTTAAAAACAATTCATTGCTTAATTCAAGTTAAACCGAGGACTCAGTAACAATGTAACTTGCTTAGATTCAGCATGCAACTGGTAATTTTCTATTATTATTCTTCATATGAATATATTCTTTGAAGAGCTACAGTAAGTTTACCATGTTCATAAAGAGATTTATCTTCATATTTCTGCAACATCAAAGTGGGATATTTTTATTTACAGTACTTGAAAGCTCACCCACATGTGCCCACAAAGTGCGTAATTTGTTAATTTGACACTTACCCTGAGAAACTCATTATCCTGTCAAAAATTCACAGATCTCTTTCTGAAGCATTAGCTAATTTTTTAACTGTCATAACTTTATGTAGCTCCATTCACTTTTCTGTCAGTTGTTCTGCTTAAAATTAAAAATAAATTATTTAGTCCATCCTTTGACAGTTGAATGAACTAATCTTTTTACTTGCTATTGTGACTAAATGCATGGTATGAAAAGAAGGAAAAATATTCAATGTGAAAAGTACAGCAGTGTCTCTCTCAGATGGCTTTCTTGCAGTTTCTTTTATGGTGTGATTTTAATCTTACAATCAGAGTTCTATCACTCAGATGTTTTCTTTTTGTACTGCATGCCTCTACTCTGATTTGATTCACTTGTTCCCGATATGGATCTTGCATTTTGTAAGTGTTTGGAATTTAAGAAATGCCAGCGTATTTTCCATCCAAAACATTACATGGATGATATAATATTCTGTTGAGACTGTTCTCCAAGGAAGTTTAAAATTTGCAATTAGGTGTTAGAATTTGGGCTTTTCTGTATAATTTTTAAAACTGATGCTGCAGAGCATGATTGAATGATGACATTGTAACATCCCCTTCTGTTAATTAAGTAAAAAAAAAAAAACATTTTGTAAATAATACCATAAGTCAATACCTGAACTAGCTGATTTTTCTCCTAACAAGAAGCTGTCTTTATTAAGAATGCAAGAAGGATATTACTATAATTACTGCAGATAAACAGCTTCCATATTTTTTATCCATCAAGCCCAACTTCTGGCTTGTTGCCAGACAGCACACATTATATGTGGTTAAAGAGAGACACTGCTGGTGAGCCAAGGATATCTCTCATCTACAGTGTGGTGGAACAGCAGACTGGAGACTGTTGCTGTGAGCAAGGTCGCAGTGGGAGGAGGACAGGTCTCTGTGGGGTGATACACGTGTTTGAAGTACCACTGTACCTTTCCTTGGCAACAAGAGATTTAACACAACACATCAGTCAATTCAGGTCTTTATTTATAACTGGTTCCTCCTTGTTGCACAAAGGAGTATTGGCTGTTGTCTTGTCTACGCAGATAATATAAAAAGATGAGTGGTGAGATTTTGGTGTGTATTGAAAAAAAAAACAGGCAGGAGTTGGAGGGGAACAGGAGCTCCATCTCTGCAAGTTCCTACCTCAGTATACTGGTCTCATGGTTGTTAAGACCATTGCTGTGGATGTGAAGGCAGGCGCTTGAATAGTATTAACTTCAAAACCGTCAAAGGAATGGGCTTCTTATGAATCAATAGGGAAATTGGAAATAGCAAGTGGATACTATAAGAAAGTGCATTTAAAAATGAGAAAAGGAGACTTCTGTATCCAAAGGGCTATGGGATATTGCAAGGCACTGCTCAGTCATGTTGTAGGAGCTGATACTCTGGCTTCCTTCAGGAAGAGGCCTGAAGAGATCTTTGGAATCTACTGAAGTAAAAAAAAGCTAGTGAGTTGAATAGCTTCTTCTCATTTGTTACAATTCTTATGTAACTTGTAAAACAGACAAGGATAAATGTCTCTCAGGATGGGAAACGTAGTGTACATCTTGATATTCTCAAGGACGACATAAAATTCTTTAAAGACGACATGGGTTTCACATGTAAGAATGTATGCTTTCCTTTGACAAAGGAATGTATGCTTTCCTTTGATGTCTCCACACATCCTCTCCAGTACTTTCCTCAACATCCTTGCCTGTGGTGAATACTTTAGGGGAAAAATGCAACTTGTAAGCATCTGCAATTTAAAATCTAATTCTGCTCGCCATGGAAGAATATTGCATTGGTACTAGATATAGGAAATGCAGTGTGCTAAAAAAATCTTATTCCAATATATGGTTCAAATAGGTTTTGAAAATGCATTAAGATGCCAAGTACTAGGTCAGCACAGTTCTGGAAAAAATGTCACAGTGTCTTCATCTTATCATATAGCCTCAAATAACTGTGGTTTGCACTGACGTCCAATGATTATTTGATTATTGTTGTAAGAAACATTTTATTTCCTCAGGAATTTGTATGAATTATGGTATTTGTTTTGGACGGGGTTCTCAGAATATAATTGATACATTCATAACATTCTGATGATATTAAAACAGCATTTTTGTAATAATAATGAAATGTAGGTGCAATCTCTTTGGAAAGTCTGTTAAAGCTTGTGACAGGTATTTGTTTTTGTATTATGGACCTGAGCATGTGTATTTATTTTATTATTTATTATCCCTATATCCCTTTCCCATATGGGTTGTCATACTTGCATCATTAATTTACAAAAAGCCATATAAAGTGGATTTTTGACCTGGTGTTTCAGCCACTTTCTTATCATATTCTTTAAATGACGGAAATTGCGGATCACCTTTTCAAATTTTGTAAGCCTAACCATGACCTGCCATACTTTGCTGTAGAGTGCATTAAAAAACTACTCTCTTGTATGATGACAAACATCAACCATGTGTAACTGAATAGACCTTAAGGGTTTAAATAAAGGAAACAACTATTTTCTTTCTTTTGTATCAGTGGTATTTTTAAAAAGTAATTAAAGTACATTCATATTACATGAGTCACTTAGTAAGTCCTGTCCAATGGAAAGCATAAAACCTCAAAATGTCCTCATTTTGGCACATATGTCATTTTTTCTTTATTACCCATAGGTGAGAAATGATTTCAATGAGAAAGTGATCAGATGCTGAAGAATTTTTTGTACTGATTATGTTAAATGGGTAAATCAAATCTCTGACAACTAGAATCTTTTATGCACAGGGCAATAATAGTGATCATCCTTTGATGCACAAGATCAGAAGCAGCCAGTGATTGCGAAGTACAGAATGGCTTGATGGCAGAGTATTCTTTCAGTCACTTGGAGCCTGTAGCTGTTAGATGTCTGTGTTTATTAGAACAAGGAGGACCTTGCTATTTCCCTCTTGGTTTGTTGATGTAAATGCTCTTGATTCTGAAGGTAGCAAAGCAAGCTCTCTTTGACAGCTCTCTTAGTAATTTTGTGTAAGGCAATTGCCTGCAGAGTATAATTGTTGTGGCGCTCAGGGACACATTATGTACTCTCTTTATTAACCGCCAAGGAAAGTGCTTAAGAGTGAACAATGCAGATGGCATAGGAAAGCTTGCTATACCTCTGTGTAGAAAGTTTCAAAGTCCCTGTTTTCTAGACATTGCCTGCAAGGCACAAAATGCATACATTAACATACCCTTCCAGCTAGGCTTACATTTTCCTCAACTTGAATTGACAGGATTAAGAATGGCAGCAATTTGGAAAAGTAAAGTGTGCACACTGTACCTCCATTCATTTGAGCATTATCTAACATCGGGAATAAGAAGTATTTGCACCACAAAGATCTCAGTCTCAGTTTTCCTTTAAGACTGGTCTAGTTTAGGATTTCTTAGCATTCAGCAGTTATTGTTTGTCCCTACATCAGGAACAGATGCAGCACCGTGTGCGTCAATGTCAGCATGAGTGCAGGCGGGCATGGTCTTTGTGGCAGGCTGAGGCTGTAAACATGCAACAGTTGGAGGGCAGGGGCTGATGGGGTGGGCTGATGGACTAGTGGTGTAGGGGAATCAAACCAAATCCAGGTGATTACCTCTCAAGAAAGTGTGAAGAATAGCCCACATGGCATACTGTAGATGTTGGACAGTGTAACACCTTGGAAAAGCTGCCACAATGCTTCTGTGAGGTAATGACCCGTGTTTTTGTAGGCAGTTGAAAATTACAAATAATCCAGTATTTAAGGCGTGATAGGTATGACATATAGGCAGAGTATGGTTCATATATAAATTAAACTCCTGCATAGAGCACAGCATGTTAAGAACTTGGTCCTCCTTTAGACAAAGGAAGGAGGAAGGAATGCTATTAACTCCAAGATCAGGATTGCCAGAATGCCATGCCAAACATACAGTATCTGCATTGCATGAGAGACAGACCAGTAGTTCAGCCACCTGAAACCCATATGAAAAGATGAAAAAAGCATATTTTCTCAAGAGAGGGGGAGAAGATTCAGTTCATCTCTGCAGTTATCTCATTGATTGGAGGCTGCTCGATTTTATAGTGGTAACATGAAAGGGAAAACTTTATATTCTACTTATAATCAGCCAGATGTTTTGGAAAAGGCATTTTCATGCTGTAAATTTACAGTTTATTCATGTGATGGTCATTAGTATGCCTAATGTTTATTAATCACATTTAATTGGTAACTTGTTTTGCTATAATTCTGAACATTATGACAGACTTTGAAATGAATTATGGAGCAAATCTGATGTTAGTATATTACCTGCTCTCCACCATGAATTTTTTATGAGATACTTGTAATATCAGTTTTTGGTGAAACGTGCTTTTCTTACTGGGTGATGCGGTGCTTCGATTTTTGTGTCTCTATTCATTTGTATTATGTTGATGATCGTGGTATTTAAGAAAGTAAAAAAAGGTGCACACCTTAATAGAAAAGAATGAAATTTCCTAAATATACAGTAGTGCCGATAAAATTGATGCAGTTTAAACTCTTGAGACTCAATGTAAACCTGACAGAGGCATTGCTTGTTCATAGATGAAAATGGGGTACTGTTACAATATATCAAATTAATAAATGAATATGTACATCATACCATTTAGTGTGATCCTTGCCCTTGTTTTCCCTTGCTGAAAGACATTATTTTAAACATCTGTGGTTTGAAATCTATGTGGGTTTTCCTCACAAAGTTATTAACATCTGAAAAATTTTGTCTCAAAGATAATAAAGTGACAATCTGTGAAAAAATAAATAAATCACCCTCAACAGAATGCAAGAGGTTTACATCTCTAGGTGGTTTCATTAAGGTTTAAGAAGTTTCAAAAAATACAAATTGAGTGAGTATCAAACTGAAACTGAAACACTGAAGGATGTTGTAACGGCTAGGGCACAACAAGTTACTGGCACAATTTTTAAGGTATGTTGCTGGTACCGAAGCTGTCTGGTTTAATCAGGAAAAAAATATTGGGCCACAACAAAAAGTCAGAAATCTTGAGATCTCACAGAAATTTCTAATGCCAGACTTCATGTGTACCCTTCAAAATCATAAACATGGATTTGTGCAATATTATGAAATTTTTGTAAGATGTTGGAAATAGCAGAAAGTTGAGGTGTCAGTGTTCCCAGAAAAAAATGGCAATTTCTGCAAGAAATTCCTTCCACATTTCGAAAAGGTCCAAAACAGTTTGTGTTCTCCCTGCAGCCAGAGATTCGGTTCATTTATACATATGTGTGAAATATTTCTTTCACAACCCATTTTTCATTGTGCAGTTTGAGGTAGTTTTGACCTTTTTCTGTCAAAAAAGATCTTGATTGCATCAAGATAAAGCATGCCAAAACCTTTCCACAGCTTTACAATATTTGACTTTACACTTAATTATGAAAAACATCAGCAGCACGGACTGCGAACTTTCCTGTGACAGGAATAAGCTAGACCTGCTATAAATAATGCAGTAAATAAATCAAATGAATAATTTTTTCTGTGCCAAAGAGCTTCCATTGAGTAACATCGTGTAGAGAATTACAGAACAGTCAAGCATAGTTTTTATTTAACTTAATTTGTTTTACCCAAATGAGTTCTTTTAACTGTGTATTGTATCTGAAGCAAAACTAAATTCTGGTAGAAATGGCCACCACTTCTGTGTGAGCATTGTCTGAGAACTGTATTAGGACAAGACTCAAAACCTGAAGTCAGTATGTTTTGTGCCAGGTTGTACTGTATCTGAAAACTTTCTGTGCATTTAATAATGTCTGACTGAATGTGTGAAAGTAAAACATATTCATGTTGTTCTACTGGGTTAAACTTACTTATGTTCTGGGTGATTTATGGACAAACCCTTTTACCCTTTAAATTGAAAGGCCTTCTGAAAGTAAAAAAAAACATTAAGCAGATTAAGGAAGTAGAGGCCCTGGATCATTTCTATGAATATTAAAAACAAGCAATCTGGTGCATTAATTAATTATTTATTCTCCAAAATGATAAATGCATCATAAAGGAAGATAATGTAATGAATAGTTGAAATATGGTTTGAGTTTCTGCTTGTGTTTTAAAACCAAAACCTGAAAGAATGCCAAATCTTCACTTGCAGGCCTGGCAGGTCCTCAGTTCCCTTTCCTACTCAATATTATTTAATTTTGGGGAAAAAGAGAAGAGGGTGTGCCAGGCTTGGATAAGACATTCATTTTTTCTTCCTCTAACAAAGAATATTACAATTCAACACAATTATAGTTGGCTGGGTGCCACGATATTTACTGCAGGTTGGGCAGACATAATAAGACATAAGAGGAATTGCAATTCTAACTTCACCCTCAGACCAACAAAACACATTGTTTTGCCTTCTGAGTATGCATCTGGGTATCCACAAAACAACTGTTGTTTGACAGTACTATTTCTAGGTTTTATGAAATGGACATAGATGGAAGGAAAATATATATATATATTTGATAATACAAAATTTGCTTTCTATCAATAAATGAATCTTCATAGTGGGATATATACTGTAATAACTGCACAATTACCTGCAGTGATGTTCTATAAATTGCACTTTCATTTTTGAATACAAAGGAGGCTGTAATGCAACTCACTGCGCTGTTAGAACCTGAACAGTTTTTCTGTCCTTGAGAACGCTTAATTAGGTCACAGCAGGTTACCTGGGCCCTGTGTTGAATTTGATAGCAAAAAACAGTTATTACTCCCTCGAAAATGTCATTGGTACTTCAAGGGCCAGTGAACTCCTTGATTCAGGTACTGTGCTTTTGCTGTATATAAACAAAGACAAGGAAGCACCTTTTACAGAAAAATGATGTGGAAGCCTGGAACCATTCTCGATCAGTTATCGCCACTCTTGTCTGACTCTTAAACTGTTGATGTCTCTTCTGTGGCTTTCTACTTGCTAAGAGCGTGGATAAATGTTTAACTGTAGAATGAGGTTCAGTGTGCTGCAGGGGGCCATTACCCCATAGCTGACTATCAGAATGAGAAATAGTGTGATGTGGGAAGCACATATCCCTTTGAAAGATTTATGAAGGCCACAGATGAAGCCCAGACAATCATACGCTGGAATATGTACTGTACTTAAGGAAAGGATGGCTCTGCCCATTTACTGTATACTGGTCTTGTGCCCACACAATTGTCTATGCTTGACTTCCTGCAAAGACATAAATTAATTCTTCATCCTCTTGTTCATTAAAGTTCTTCAGATAACATCTTATAAACTGTAAAACCAATCCATTTACAACTGCGAAGGGGCAGCACATTTTCACACAATGCATTGTTTAGGTCTGAAACAAACTAAAAGAGCCATGTTGTTGAAGCTGATACCCTGGCTTTTTAAAGATGTGATTGGTGGAGATTCACTGAGCTGCTCTCAAACTGATGAGCAACCAGTGCCTTCCTCTCATTCATTAACTGTCATGGTATAGATTTCATAATGGAGTTACATAACTGGAACTTTTTTATTGAAGTTGGTCTTCATCATCTAGGTAGGCAAAGTTGTTTTTTTCAATGGACTGATTTTATATTTAGATAAATGAAACATTTAAAATAAACTGTCCTGCTACATTGGTGACAGGTTTAAGAGTATTTTAATATTTTTCAGCAGTATCAATTAACAACTGTTAGCAAAACACTCCTCAGGTAAACACATGCTGTATCTGGAAGTTGTACAAGTTTTTCTGTACTTTATTTACAAATATAAATATGTAGTTATTCAAGGTTGTAATGAAATGCTAATGAAAGTGATGTATTGATGTTGATGTATTGATATTCATAAATTGATAAATACCACAGACCTGTACAGTATATGAACTAGACTTGACTATAACATCAACTTGTCAGTCTCAGCTTATAAAACTCTATGTCATGTTAAATGCTTATAAAATAAAAGTGCAAAATATAAGTAGTATTTTGTGAGACTGCAATGTCAAGTGGTTATGGATGAAATCTGATCATGTACTCCTATTCGGTCTATTGACAGCCATCAACCTACAATGATTATTGACCTTATTTTCTTGAGAAAACCATTCCAAGTTCAATTGCATTGCAGTGAACTAGGCACTTATATAAATGTGAAAACTTTGAACAGCTGTCCTGTTTTCCATATTGTGATCAGTATAGACATTTTTGATTGACAAAGCTTGGAAATGTATACTGAGGCATTAAGCATTCAACAAATGAGTTAGAAATCAATAATATGTTTTACATTGCAACGCCTCTTAGTATATGTTTTAATGACTAAACAAGTGAATATGGTCCTTGTAGTTATTGCTTGTTCGTTTGCTGTAGTTTGTTCAAAATTAATTTGCAGTCACTTCAATTCAGCTCAAGTTTTTAAAAGGATATTTGGGATTTGCTGTTATGGTACATTGCATTAACCAGCTTTATTTTCATCATGTCCATCAAAAAAAAATCATTTATTTTGATTCCTGGGCCTCTTCTTCAAAGCCTCTGAAGAGTCTGAGACCTTTTAATCTGGCATTTTCCATTGCATTCATTAAATTAATTGGGTGACTCTGTTATGTGCCATCAAATAGCAGTATAGAGAAAAATACAAGACTTTAAACAGTAACTTTGCACAGTTGTTTTTGACTTCCTGCAAACATTGATATTTATTCATATTTTACGCTTAAATATAAAAGATGAAATATTTTAAATTAATATTCCATCTTTTTGTCATGAAACTACTTTATAGCTTCTGGAGCCAATCATTCATTAAACTAGTACCCCTTCTTTATTGCTCCCTGCTACACTTAATTGACATTAATTTTTAATTGAACTGTCGAGTTGATTTGTGAAGCCCTCTGACAGTGCTGACCCGCATCTACTGTAGGAACAAAAGGTTGCCAAACGCTTACTAAACCAGCCTGTGTTTATCACAGTGAGATTCATTGTTGGAGTCTGAGTTATACTAAGTTTTGTTCATACATACAGTAACTAGTTTTTTATGGGAAGATTGCCTAGATAGTAATGCTCCCCATTTTGTTCTTGGTCAGTATGAACGTGACATTGTTGCAGGGTTTTCCATAGAATTATATAATAAGAAGTAAAAAGTTAAATTTTATAACACTGAGCTTCATCATTTTCCTGTGGAATTCTTTTTAAAATACTTTGGGGGCAAAGCTCATATTAGGAATTATTCTTTCATTTATTGAGTTTATAATTTAGCATTTTTATAATTATAATTTTAGCATTTTAGTTCTTGTAGACTCAAACTGTAAACATTGTTTGCCCATAAAATAAAATGTAATTGAACTTTTACTTTGATCATAACTATTGAACAGAATGTGTAATTAAATTGATTTAATTAGAACATGTCTGAGTAAAGACGGAATGAGCATCTTTCAATAATGTGTAATGATATTTTGTTATAGCTTAGTACATTCCAATATGTAATACAAAACACCGCAGCTCAGATCATTATACTCATCCTCTATTTAGAAACATTTCACAGAGATTTGTCTCCCTCAGGATAAAAGCTGAATGTCTTTCTTACAACTCAACAAGTTGATTCATTATTTTAAAGGGGAACTGCAGCATTGTTTTGATATTTTAGGTTTAGAAAAATCTTCATTGATGAGTACTGTTCAAACCACAATGACAGTAAATAGTAACGTGTAAAACCTCCACATCACAATATAGATGACATTTCCAGGTATGCGAAGCACCATATTCTGAGATTCAGAACAAAGCAAACAACCTTCCAGCGAGGTAAAGTGGCCCTATTACATTGTAAACAAGCAGACTTGTGAATACACCATTTTTTAATGCAATAGAAATATTACTCTCAATTTTGAGACAGTCTTGCCAAAAAATACAACTTATTAACCCCTCTTGTAGATCATGTTTGAACATTTCCACGGCAAAATCCTTGCTGCACAACCTGTATTTATTCGCTCATACATCACATTACATCAGTCACTACAGTGACTAGTGAGCAGGAACGGCCGCTCCACATTGCAATTCCCACAAACTCCCGCTTTCGCCTGTGCCAAGATCAGGGGCTTGCAACACCATGGCGACCTTCCAGCACTTTAACAAAGTTCATGATTTTGTGCTTGATTTGGAATTTGTAACATTTTGCAAAACCGTCACTTAATTTATTTTGTTTCAGATATTTAATAACCGGTCTGGGAAATTGAGGCTGCAGTTCCTTTTTAATAACTATTTCAGTCATTTTGTCATCTCCTTTTTATGTTTTATGAGAAATGTAGGCAAAGTCATTGTATTTTCTTCTGAAACTCACTTGTCAAGTGCTGACAGTGTTGGTCAGACTGTTTGGAACTTTTCTGCAATCTTTTGGAGCCCCCAAAACAATACTTCTATACGGTACAATCTTTTCAACTTTTTGATAATATGTGAAATGGATTCTAAAAAAGTATTAATGGAAGAGGTGGGGCTTAGAACATACAGTATATTTGTATATATTATGTTGTGTGGTCTTCGTGCAATTTTTTTTTATAAACTTCATTTCAGAATATTTTTTAAAAGTTGGTGAAAAGGAATTTGCTCTGAATTACATTTTTTCCCCTCTGCATCTTTTGTGTATTTTGCAGACGTTGGCAACAAATTGCTGCTGCTGAAACATGCGACTTACATTTTAGTGATAAAGAAATCTGGTAGTACAGAATATTGAAGAGATTAAACCGAAAGTCCTTATCTTCCCTGTGCTTTAAGTTACCTGTGAGGAATTTAAAAACAGGATATTTGCAAGGAAGTAAGATAAGCGCGTGCTATAAAATGGATTTGCAGCTATTTGTTTAAAATTGAAGACTTATTCAGAGCCAGAAGGATAGATGAGCAGAGAATGCTCTTACACTGCAGCCTTATTAAAGCAGATTTTGTATACCATTACATTGCTTTGCAGATGGGCAGGGAAGTGCATTTTTTTAAGAAGAGGCCCCTAAATGGCTTCAGGCAGTGATAAATGAAAGAGGAACACAATCTTTAAGATTGAGTCTTACAACATTAGACTTTATTAGAGATCAGAGAGGCATTCATCCTTATCTGCCAGGCAGTGGCTCTACAGCATTTCACTGTCTTCTGCCTTGTTCATTAAGAAAAAAAAAGCAGAGTGCCTTATTTGAATATTCAATACTTTTCAGGCTTAGCGGATGGGACGTGCTGTATACAGTAGTTCTGTATTTCCATATTGTAGTCTTTCGGTTTGTATTTTAAGGCAGTGCCTAGGAGAATCTAAGTTCTACAAAATACAAAAATCTGTGGAGCGGAAGTGTCCTAAAATTGTGTTACTCTACAGTATATTCATGTGCTCTGTAAGGTGTTTCCCATTGGACACCTGGATCTTCCTGGATCCCTTCCCAGAGTACTGAAATTCTTTTGACAGAGTTTTATAAAAGGTTTTGCTTTACTTCTTGAGCAATAGGTTTAAGGTTCTCTAACTATGTATAGGATATCGACTTCTGAACTGCTGAGTGTTACCACCAAATCAAAGGTGGAAAACAGACGTAATTTATTCTTGCGTGTTCTTTCACCTAAATTCTTTCACTATGTAATTCTTTCACTATATTTTTAGCTAGGGCTTTGGGGAGACATTTCCTCATATGTCAGGCATCATAATTATGTTATAATAAAGCTTTTTTTTATTTTTACCAAGGCAGATTTAAACAAACAGTTATTACTTTCATTTTAATTCTGTAGTCTCTTACTGCGCCGAATGTCACTGCTAGTCCCTGTGGTTTCTTATTAAATCTAGTCCATGTGGAAACACTCGCCCAGAATTGAAGAGGGAGAAAAAAATCTCATCAGCAGAGGAATATTATCTTTCATAGACCCTTTTCTCTATCGAAGGGTCTGATATAGAAGCATGCTGTGTAGTGATAGAAATGGACACAGTGACGATAGTTTCTATAGCAAAAGCTGACTGCAGCACAGTACACGGATTGCAGGTAAATATCATGCTGACATTACAAGTAATTTTCAAATTCTTCTGCACTCCTCCCACCTCACCTTGAACACATTCCAATTGGTTGGGCCATTCGCTTCACTGCATGTTTTGATGGTAGTGTTCATCACATTGTCCATTCTGTACCAATTGTAAGAGCAAAATAGCACTTGACACCAGTGTGTACAAACTGTCATTCTGTTTTCATTATATTTGAGATTCAGATTTCGCATCCGAGAAAACAAAAGGCCCTACACATTGAAGAAATTTAAATAACAGTAAGAGCTTGGCTCATCAGTGCCTTTATCTACCACATTCGTGATTTGACCGATTCGAAGTGGAGTGCGCTTTATGAAATCAACATTTTCCAAATAAGATTAATCAAGTTTGCTTCAGAAGAACTGCACCACAATAATGTGTTCCCTAATCAGCTATCAACAACAGCTCATTTAGCAGATATTCGCAAGGAATAGTAGAAAGAAAACCTCAAGTGTTGGGGAAGGCTTGTTGTGAACTCTGTGATGAATTTTCATTGAAAATAATTGATGCAATGAACTTTTTACTTTGTAGATTTTGAAGTGAAACCCTTAATGGATATATTTCATTAGCTATTTTGCTTGGCACGGATGTTTTCAGGAGAAACTGGTCGCTTATGAAGAATTCATTGATTTCTTGAAACAATACCAAAAACATGTTTAACGCCATTACAAATGTTCAATGATAGTAAATTTAACCAGGAATCAAAGAGCTGCTGCTTGTGTAATACACATTGTGTAACATCTGACAGACTTCTGTTGAATGATTTCTGCAAGAATAACAGTCCAAAGGATTGAGATACAGTTTATTACTAGATAACAGTGGTACATTCATTAGTACCTCCACTGATTTAAAGACCACACTTGTGAATCCTGGGTAATAAATTAGTAGATGGTTAAATCATTAGATCATAGTTTTTTCTGTTACTGTAATTCTGACAACAATAAGTTAATGTCTTTGCAAATAATGGCAATGCTCTTTTTTACTTTAGCATTAACTCTCTGGGGTAAAATTCTTTGTTTAAAGGGAAGAGTTAAATGTGTTTTTTCTTTTTCCTTCCTAGTTTAGATTTGCATTCTCACACATTACAGTTTCTGTGTATGAAGGGTTGTCAACATGCAGGCAAAGATAGGATTTAATAAAATATTCAACAAAGTGCTATACTGTAAATCTGCAGAATTGTTGAAGTTCGAATATGGATTATTTTGTCTTCCATTTCAAATCTACAATCACTTATTGCAGTAGAGTTCTGAGATGCTGGAATTCCCTCATCTGAAGAAGGACTGAGTTTGTCTGGATTAGATGGTAGCACAAGTGGATTGTTTTCATCGTGATATAGGCTGAAGACTTCAGCATCAATAATTGCCATAAACGCCTTACAGTTGCGCCTGTTTGAAAAAAAGATTTTCACAGTCAAAAACACTAGCTTAAAAGAGTCTTTTTTGTCGTTTTGGCTGTGATGGAGACATGAAGTTGCTGGTACACTCCTGAAGTGTCCGTGGAAAAAACACAAACACTCCTCGCAGATGGAAACTTTTGTTTTCTTTTAAAAAAAAGTTTAACGCAAACCTGCTAAGTTTCTGTCAAATTTCAAAAGTCTAGTTTTAAAAAAAGAAGTTCAGATTTTAAGACGAGGTAGACATACAATCAATAGCAGGAGCAAGAATTAGACACGGAGGGTGTCTGGCCTGTCTGTTCACAGGATGATATGTAAAGCACAGATGTGTCTGTTTCTTCACCTTCACACACTAATTGGGAACAGGCTGTCTATCTTTCACTTCTGATCAGCACAGACTAGTGAGAGTGGCTGGAAAGTACCTTGGTCCCCTTGCTTATTAAGTTTCAGTGTCTCCTTTGAGAAAAGTGTTCCGATACCTTCTGACTATGGAAGATTTTCTAATGAGAACATCAGCGTTCAACAGAGAACTTTCCTATAACATTGTGTCTCTGGATGTGAACTCTGTTCTTCAAAAAGAAAGGGGAAACTGCAGTTGAACCATATTCTACACCCTATCAAAACCAAAATGTCTGGAGAAAATCCTTTTTTTACTTTTATTTGGGATTGTTTTTTAGCAAAATTTTAAATGTACCAAAACAAAAAAATATATATAAAGCTATGTGATTTTTAAATCTGGATGTTTCATTTTTTGGTTGTTTTGTTTATTAAAAAAAATCAGAGAACAACTACAAAGATGAACTATCTTGATTTCGATAAAGAGATGAAGAGCAGGGAGTGCCTTTTTACTGGAACGAGTTGCTAAAACACATTGAAAAAAGAATATCGAGCTACAGAGCAGACAAACAAAATGGCCGAACTAGCAATAGTTATGGATTTAAAATCATAACTAACCAGATTTAATTGTATTCAAGAAAAATCTATAACCCTCTTTTATTAAAAAATAGAAGATTTTCAGTCACATTTTTATGATCAAATTGATTGCTCAAACAATGCACACAGATACAGATGAAATGATGAAAATAGTGATCTAACGGTCTCCTCGATTAATTCTGTGATTCTCCAATGATTCTGCAATTTTATGTCTCCAGACTTGCACTTATCCAATGTTTGCCTGCCTCACAGCTTTATCTAAAACTCACGGAAACTTACTAATTTGACACTTCTCTGAGGTGCAGATAAAGAAATTACCTGTTGGCAGTTTGTTCCATATTGAAAGGCAACGTATCTCCAGGAAGGCATTTTAATTTCCAATGTCTTTCTTAGAATTTTCAAAGACTGCCCTCCTATCTAGTCCTCCTGGCACTGTTGATTCTGAAATAGAAGCTCTGCTACTGTATATTGGATAGACTTGGAAGAGGAACGGCAGCATCTGGTCCCTAATTCCCAGTGCTAGGCACTGTCCTTTCCTCTCTTCTCATTTTCCCATCTGAGCCTAATAAGGCATGCACAGGTGAGAAGAACCTTTGAGTGTGCCATGCAGAAGCTGTATTTGCAAAGACAAAGGCAAAATCTGGCTTGTTAGCCCTCAGCTCAGTGATATTTGCTTTTCACCTATATTCACATATGTCAATATAGGTCTCCTCAGAATGAGCTATTCCATTTCTTTAGGTGTGAGTTTATTTTGGCATTTAACTTCCTCTGTCAGCGTGGGTGTTGACTCTGCCTTTATGCCTTTTTGTCTGATTATTTAACTTATTTGTAGTACAATTGCTGATCTCTTTTGGGGATGGGTTCTTTCATGCGGTGTACAGTTTATTTTGTACACTGAAATGGGCTATTAGCTCTTGGAGCTCACTTAAGTGGAATAAGATTTGTTAAACAAGTTTGGATACTGAAAAGAGGGCATAATCCCAAAACACACATAGCTTATAAAATGTTTTTAGACTTTTTAAATAATTTATAAACGTAGTGGCCAGTGATTTTAGTTTGGAAGACACTGTAACATTAAACAACTTTGCCCCATGAGAAGCAGGGATGACCAAACACTGCTGTTGCAGAGATTTGATAAATATACAGATTTAATTAAATATTTCTGGCAAAGTTTTCTTTGGCCACATTATTATCAGAAAGAGATTTTACCATTGGCCATTGCTTTTGTATCGCCTGTAGTAATTTATTTGTTCCCAGACTGGCTGGCAAATTAAACACTGTTAAGGCTGCAAAGACCATTTTAATTAAATGTGTACTGCCATCCACACAGGGCAATTTTCTTTGTTTTCCCATGAGTTAGATGGTTATACATTGCACCAGTCGTGACCTAGCTTTATTATCTAATTGGCTTTTGCAACTGATGTGTTTGAAGGTATAATTTGGATTTTTTTATATTTTCAAGGAAACTGAAAGTTTGAAATTTAAAACCTAAATTTCTCATGCAGGTTTGTCATTAAAAAGCCTGTTCATAATCTGTCTTTGTAGAATCTGAGTTTTGTTTTTCTTAGATTTTAAAGGATATTGAGGTTGAGTATGGAGCTTGATTTTACTTGATATTTTAATCAATTGGTATTTTGAAATATTGTTGAAAAATCTGTGTGTTGTGAGTGTTGTGAAGTCAAGACAATGTAGTACCTCTTTGAGTACTCTTTGACTGTGAAATCTTTGGACGCTCCTCGTATAGCCTTATGTTTATGAAAAGTTACATATCTGTTAAGGTCTCATAGATATTAGCACTTGAATGCATGAATCAAATATGTGAAAAACAAATAATAATGTGTACAATAAGTTTCAGATTCAGACGATTCAGAGATAGGTAGGAATCCTTGGGTCTTTGAGAACTGTACTTACTCTTGTCATTGTTTTCCCTAAGCTTAATAGTAAAGAGCAGTAAATGCTGGACAAATAGTAGGCGCTATACAAAATCAGCAAAAGAAATCTGTCCTTTTATTATATCGCTATGGAAACATGGAAAAAGTAATTGTTTTCAATAGCTTTTGTAATCCTATTGTGTTCTAACTGTTGCTTCAATCTGGTATCATCCTGCTATCTTTGATCACAGATATGATTCAGTAGACACAAATGACTAGACTAAAGTTCAGATATTCTTAAAGTGGATCCAGAATAAAAACTTTTTTCCTCCTTATCTCTCTCTTTTCTCTGTGTCTTGGTAATGCCAGCTTTGGGGTGTCTTGTAAAAATCTGAAAGGCTGTGACGTATAATAGTTGGTCATAAATGTCAAGTGTCCTTAGCTTAGCTCTATCTGTTTAGAATGTAAATGTGCTTAAATATTGCGAAATATTTAACGTGGTTGAATGCAACAGTGTCAAAATAGTTATTTTTTATTTAACTTTCAATTAAATTTCAATGGGCTTGTTGCATGTGGGGTACGCCATGGAGTAAGGTTTTAACTTGATAGACTTTGAAATAGCAGTGATGCACAAAAGAGGGGCCTTTTGATTGTTCTGTGTCTGTCCAGTTTCTCAGTTTGATGAGCTGTACTATGCATTACAAATGGACATGTTTTTCCCTTGCCCACCAGCTGACACATCATAAAACGCATTTGCTGAAATAACGCATGAGGCATCCACTTTGATAACTGCTGCGATATCTGTAAATAATAGCTCTTCAGGTTGTGCAGTTTTATCTATAACTGCATTGCAGAAGCAGAGTGCTTTTTCCCCTAAAAATAAAATATAGGATGATAAATAAGAGTCAGTCCTTTTGCCATTTCATTGCCTGCAGTTACTTCTCTGCACTGATTTTAAAAAGACAAAAAGACATCCTGCTTCATCACATGGTAAGTTTTAATTTGGTCATTCATTCAACTGCGCTCTGTGCCTCAGTTCTTTGGCTAACTCAGTTAGCACTGCGTTGTCCCAAATGAAATATATTTTACGTGTTATGAAAGGAAACAGATATTGAAGGAATGAAATTAGCGTAACATAACACAATCAAGAAAGTACTTTAAGAGAGGTGCTGTGGCATTTCTTCATTTAAAGGCTTTGCGTGTAATCTGGTGCCTTGGGTAGAACATGTGAATCTTTTACAATTGGGCTCAGGCAGGAATATTGCAACACTGACAGATGCTTCTGAAAATTTAAAAACTGCATTGACCCTAATTCTTTGTGCAAGAGACCAGCAAGTAATGGTGGTCAAAGAGGTCATCTACAGCCTTTGTTATGTTGAAAAACATTCAATTATCACTCCATTTTAAATGTGCATGCAGTACCAAAAGGTAAGCTCAACCCAGCTAAGACAGAGAAAATTGTTTACAATTTTAGAATTATCTCACTTATTCTCAGTAATTCTTTGATTCTAATCATTATTCCCAGATTTGTACAGCAACATACGGTAGTAACCACAATTTTTGTTCCTTGTATTGCAGAATCGAGGGTCTTTCTTATAAAAATGTAACAGGAGACATTCAACTGTTTAGCATTCATTGTCTGATTTAAAGAATTGAGTAATTGCTTATGAAGGAAGTTTTTGTGTAAACAGCTAATCTGTAAGTGCATGAGGTCCTTTAATGGAGTGAATTAATTAGAAACCAGGCTGCAATTAATTTTCTGTTTTTTCACAGAACCAAGTACCAGTAATGATATTTTTTGCATTGATTAACTTAAAGACAGAGGCCAAATTATTCTGTACCTATTTTGTTTCTGCCTGTTATGCATACTTATCACCACTGGAATTGTCAGTATATTTTCTGATGCTTTTAGAAAATTTTGAAAATATTAAAATAGTCTAAATGGAAACAAAGTTGGTTTGTTTGGAATTCTGGACTTTTTAAGCAATAATTTCTTTGTATGAAATTACAAAATCACCAAAAGAGGAAAGAAACAATTTTACAAAAAGCATGAGGAAGTTGTTTTAAGCTCAGCGTGGACCATGGGTTCATGTGTAAAATATTTGGCAATTTTCATCTCTTTTGTTTACATGTTTTTAGGTAAACAGAAGCATTCTTTGGATAGTCTGAAATCGAGTGTAATTGTTTATGTGATACAAATGATTGATATAATTGATATAATTTTCAAACTGCCACGCCAGTGTTTGCATGGACAGAAGAGCAAGAAACATAGCTTAAAACTTAAGAATTTAAAAAGTGAGCATCATGGTCTCTTTTGGTCTCTGAACATCTATGCACACCCCGAGAATGATCTGTAGCTTGTATAAGCTTGTTTAGTGCAACCTTCAATGGCTAAGCTTTCGGCAACAAAATAATCAATTTCGTTTTGATTGAATTTAAACTCATTTCCCCGCAAAAGAGAGGCTAGCTTATTACCAGAGTAATTCATTGAGCCCCATGTGATGTGTTGTAAGTTGAATTCATTAGTTTGACCACACGGAGAAAGGAAAGTCATTTGGATTTCATCCACTACACATTACAGAAAAGGACCAGAAAAAAAGTGGTAAACTTTTATCCACCCCATGCTCCGTTCTCTAAGGGTTCCAGAGCACCTTCAGCCAGATTATTTAAATATAATATACTGCTGCAAGAACTGAAAATTAAAAGTGACTGGATTGTGGGTGATTGCATTATCATAATTATAGGGTATCAGTAATGCCGTGTAATGAGCTTCTTTACGTAGGTAGGGGGTCTGATGAATGATTGCTGCTAAGAACCCCTAAGGCAGCTTGCAGAGTTGCTGATAGACCAGCACTAGAAGTGCACTCTGTGTTGGTCATAACCTATTAGTACAACCTATTGAGGTTAATAGGTATGTTTCTGCCAAGCCAGATCTCCAAGGTGCGTGGAAAAGGTAAATGGTTTGGAAAAAGAAAATCAATGCATTGAAACAGAAAAAGCAAAGGAGGACTGTTTGCCGGATCAATTTGGAACATACCCTCCTTTGTTATAGTTGGCAGTTACCTTCCTTCTGTTTTATTGTATCGCTAATGCAATAGATATTTATGGTCTGATTGTAAAGGTAATACTGTAAAATAGTGCTATACTGCAGCAATACGCCTAGTTTGTTACTTGAAACAAGATACGCATACTGTATGGCATCACATTCCCATATGTGTAGCACTACACAGAAAAAGGCAAAGAAACATCAATAGAAAAGAACAATTTGAAAAAGCAGGATGAATAGTTTTCCTTCTTGATATTGTATATAATCACTTGCCAACCTTTAATACCCGAAAGCCAGAAGAAATCAATTTTTAGTTTGTATGATTATTCTCCCAAATGTAATGTTTCTAAAGAGCTGCCATTTGTGAATGTTTCAAACCAAAAAGTGTTAAAGCTGATAACCCCAAGGGCTTGAAATCACCAATTGCAATGGCATTTGCTGCTAATGAACAATCTAATTTTTGCCTTTAATGTTCAAATAAATTCTGGAGTTTTTTTTAATTAAATAAGTCACTTTTCATTGTCCAAGAGCACCTCAGAATCTCTCATAATTTATCACTTGACTCAACTGACATTTCGAAAATGTTAATGTCTGCAATTAATACAGTAGTAGGGAAACATTTGTTCATGAAGGTGTCCATTTCCATTTGGCTTTTCTTCTTTTGTTGCCCTAATTGCAAAGGAATAAGGAATGTGATCAATTATGTTCCCAACATTTTTGTTTTAATTTGACTTCAGCAGGAAAAGGATTTACAGTATGGAATCACAAGTAACGGTATCATAATACGTGCAGTAATATCTTATTTTTATAAAAGCTATTCTTAAAACATTTAGTATGCAGCAGTAAATTATTTTGCTGTTTCTTTTTCTAATCTGTATCCCAGATTTATGATTGCAGTGAACCTAATACCAGGTGTTTAGTTGATTCTATGGCATTTATTAATTTAAGTGATGTTTTTACCATTAACAATACAGATGAACTGTGAAAATGTATTAAATATGTAAATGCAAGGAATTGTTGTTGTTGTTGTTGTTGTTGTTGTTGTTGTTTTATCACTGCAACTTCATCCGATGAGGGAGAAAGGGATGGAACAAGTGTGTTGGGCACTGAATGTGTATTAATTGTTTAGTGTTTAGTGCAAAATATCTGGATCTATTAAAATAATTGTTGTGCATACATCCCAACACAAAAGTTAAACTTTGTGTTCCTCATACATTTACAGTTGATTGAAATGTGGAAAGAATATTGCAGTGAGACTTCAACAAATATACTGTGGTGTGTATGATAATACAAACATTGGAAGTAACTTGCTTTAAATGTTATTTTTAAAATTAATTATTGAACAAATATGAAGTTCTACAACTACTTTCTGAACCAAAAAAGGCAGTGCACAGAAATGCAGTAGCCTTGATATCTGGATGAGGTCTACATTACAACTTACAAATTGTAAATTTAATATTGGTGAGCATCTTCTTTCTGATGAATCTGCTGTGAAAAATCTTCATTATTGTACATAAAGTATCATAAGGTCAGCTTTGATATTGTCAAATTTGATAAAGTGAAGGGAGATCACAACATGGAATTATAGCACAGTATTATAAAATATTGTATTAAAGCACATTAAGTAGAGCTTATTTGAGAACAAAAAAAGGAAATAATCCAATAGTATAGTGTATAGCTGTTTTTAAGATTGAAATTGTTCTAGTTTTTTTGGATGAACTAAAATGTTAAATATACTGTATTAGGTTTTTGCTGTGGGGTTCATTGATGGCAGTAAACAAGATACTCAGTAAACAAGCATGAATTTATAAAAGGTAGTGGGATCATTGGCAGAGTAGGATCACATACTGTAATAGATTTGTATGCATTTAGTAATTACATAATTGTGATTCTCATTCTTATTATTGGTATTATTAGTATTATTTTTATTATATTGTCAGTGCTCATTTCGGGTAATGCTCAAGGGAGATATCTAATCATTGTATTTGCTCGGCATTAGCAGTTTCTGCCCGCAAACATTATTGGTAGTTACATGACATCCCCTGCTTCACTGAGGATTTAATTGCAATCCTGCATAAAACCTGTTTCTTCTATCTCCTCAAAAAATACAATAAGAAAAATGCTAGAAAATTGTAATGCAATTATCAGATGAACTACAGATTAAGTAATGCATTTTACAGAAATGCATTCAATTTTGCTTTGTACAAGAGTCATTACAACAGACATCTGCAGCTCTTTAAGACCTTAACGTTACATCTTAGAGATTACGCTGTAGTTTTATGCTGTATCTTTAGTTATTTGTTAGATAAGGTTAAAAGCAAGAGGGACTTTGGTGACACAGTTTTGTTTAGTTATTTTTACAGTTGCACCTATCCCGTATATCCCGGGATATCCCGTATGCTCTTGTATCAGCATGACATCAAAATTCTTTCAGTCTGTAAAAACATTTCTGCTGTGTAGCTTGAGACTAATTAGTGCTTAATACCACTATCCCTAATGGCCGTGGAACACATGCAATATCTAATACTTCTTGCCTCATTACAAACCTGGACCAAACATGAAAATTAAATGATAGAAAGGAAGGAGTTTTCCCCCACACTACTGCCGTAGAGTTGGCTAATACATAAAAGCGTGTCCCTTGAGAACTGGTTTCCATTAGGCCTCCAAATGATCTAATAGCTGTCCAGGTGTGGTGGATGGGCCTCATAGCCATGATGGCTGGACGCAGTGATGAACAGTGTATTTTTAGAGCACTTATTCTAAAATTCTGCAGAAATGAAAGGGCTGAGTTCCAACTGTTACAGGTCTTTAAGAACCAGCAAAATCTCTTACTGGCTGACAGGACTAAAGCAGCAGAAACCACTTGAAGGCTTTCTGAAAGCTTCTAGCAAGAATGTGTTAGAAACCCCACTATCCTCACTCTACAAATGATACACGTAAAGGAAGCCCTTATCCATTTTATGATCCCTGCTTTGAAATTGTTTTGTTTTTTGAATAGTGTGCTGTTTGAAGTGATAATGATTTTTGAGTTGTTCGTTTTTTTCATCCCAAGTCCGGGGATCTGACCCTTTCTTGTGACATTAAAATGCTGGAGGAGATTTAGATCAGCGAGTTTAATTCTGTCCAGTGTCTCAATGTTACTTGTAATTATCGTTCCTTGTAGTTAACAACAAATTAATAACAAATGATTGTAATTTAATAACTTAATACATATATTGTGCAGCAGACTCTGAAATGCTGCCTTTGAAGTGTGTATTCAGTGATTCCTATACTGTATGGATCTATAAAGTAATAATAATAGAATGTGTCTTCTTGCCACAGTAGTCTCTGTGTCTGTTCTCGCAACCATTATCATGCTGTTTGGTGTGTATGTAGTCAGCATTTCCAATGTATTTTCTTGTCAAAATACACATATTCAAAAACCGAACATTTATTTTAAATTCACAACATAAGATAAGAGGACTGAAAAGGTTGCTCAAGTTAATGGGTCTAGTTTTATTGCAAAGAAACTGAAATCCTTTCAGAATTAGTTGGTACACTTGGAGACATTTAAAATGATTAGAATGTAAAATGCTTAAATAGAAATGATGTGGATGATGTAATCATACTGTCCTGAAGCCTGATTGAAAAGCTATACACCTTAACTGTGAATAGATCTTGACAGTTAGAAATGAGAATGTGCATGAGTATGTCTGTATCTTGTTCATTATGCTTGACTGCAGTAAATGAACCAAATTCTCCTTAATCTGAGCATCACATTAATTTAATTGTCTTATCTTATTTCAGTTGTTCAGGATCACATAAACAGAAATTGTAGTTGTAGTTTTATGACTGCTACTCCAGAAATTGGTGTCAGTCTTATTTCCCAGTTTTGTAGGAAATATTTTAAACATGATAATACTGCAGAAAACATGGCACTGGAAATGCAAGCAGTCAAATAGTTGTAAACTAACTTGAGAAGCAATATTCTGAAGCTTCAGTCACAGCAGTGGAGAGGAAGTGGGAGCAATTCTACAAGAAAGAGCTAGGCTAGTGCTGAGTTGGATCTGGAGACTACTACAAGGAAAGAGATGACAAAAGAAACTGCAGTAGGGAAAAACATTATACATACTGTAGTATAAAAATAGGTACTGTATCTATCTCATTGTCAGAAAGATGCTTATTTTCTGTTTCCCATGCTGAAGTGACAGGGACCAAGGCAGGACAATACCCTGAACATGACATCATTCCATCGTGGGGCAAAGAAATGATTTGCTTGTCAATATTACAAACATATTAACAAATGCCACAGTTGTCTTTATAGTGGACATCCATGCATCATGTTTTTAGGGGGAGAGCCAAAGCCTATCCCTGCATGCAACAGGCGCAAGGCAGGATACACCCTGAAAGGGACACCAGTTCATCACGGACACACAGACACACACTCACAGCAGGGGGAGTTTCCCCAGAAGCCTGTAAACCTCCCGGTATGTTTTTGGACTGGAGGAGGAAACAGGAGCACCTGGAGGAAACCCACGCAAACACGGGGAGAGCATTCAAGATTCACGCAGATAGCACTCCAGGTCCTGAATTGATTCCAGGGCCCCAGTGCTGTGAGGCAGCAATGCTAACCAGTGTGCCTAAAGCAGACATGTTTTGTAATATTCAGATTCTCTGTTCTGTCAGGACCTTGGAGAGTACCCAATAGACTGATGCTCAGCTATCAGCTTAGTGTACAGGACGCAAGCAGAACCTCCTTCAAAAACCTTCTAGAACAGTAAATACTTAAGTCACATATTGTAATTTAAAGTCTTTTGGTGTTTTGGATAAAGCTTCTCCAAAATGAAGGAGACTATTCTTTGGGCATTTTATTACTTTTTTAAGATACTAATAAACATTTTTAAATCCTGTAGTTTTGGTATCTAATTTTTTGTCAGGCAGAGCTACATTTGTAATTGTAGTTACAAATTATTTGTGAATTGAGAATGGAGCAAAATTCCTAAAATCCGCTTTAATCCACAAATATAATCTCTGTGCTCTGTTTTGGGTTTACAAGATATACCGTAAGGGCTGTATACATGTACAAAATACAGGATAGTTGGAACTTTGCCATGCAATGTTACAGTATATAATTCAAAATGGTTTTGGTGCTGTAGTTTCGGCTAATTAGGGTGAGGACCTTTTAAAAACATTTATAAGGCTATGAGACTAAACAATACCAAACGTTTACAGCAAGATAAACATGATGAATGATAATAGAAACATAGTTTAAAAGACATTTACTCTAAATCAGGATAGCCTGTGGATGGAAAAACTCATTCTGAGCACTTACCATATACCATAGAGACTATAGAGACCTGGCATCTCAGACTAATTTCCTGGAGGGCTTCTAGACTTCTGCCCTTCACGTTTCAAACATTTTTGTAGTTACATTATGTTAGCAGAATTTATCTTCTAACCCAGCTCTGAGGTGATTTATATGTAACTATACCTTAATTGAAGTGAATGCCTTATGCAATCAACAGTAAACCACTTTAAGAAAATCCTATGTATATGGTACAGTATATGTCTAATTAAAATAAATAGGTTAATTGTTTAATTGAGTAATCATATTAGAACAAAAACCAAAAGACCTTGCAGGAACTGAATTTGAAACCCTGCCATAAACAGTATTTGACTGACACTGACCTGATGCCTTTTATTTCAATGATATTTTTGTACCAAATTTTAATGCAAGTCCCTTTCCGTTATCATGAAGATGTGTTTTTATTACACAATAGGAAAACAGCCAGTAGCTAATTTGTACTTCATGAGCTCCTGACTCCAGTGCAGGATCCATTCTTCATACATCTGAAACTCTGCAGATACTGCATTGTCAGATGCTGTAAAGCCTGTTATCTGAGAAAATAGTCTGTGAGCATGAATTCTGTTAAAATTTAAAGACAGTCAAGATAAGGAATCTCTTCATTCCTGCTAGCTATAAAAATTGTTTTAATGGGGCTTTATTTACTGCCAGCAGTAATAGTCACCTTGCAGATGTGTTTAAATGGTAAGATCCTATATGACATTTGTTGTGAAGAACATGAGGTTATGGCTTACATTAAGGACACTCCTGTGATGTTTTTCCTTTGCTATGTTGATTTTGCTTTACAATACAACACCCAGATGTTGATCATACAGTACTTACATCTTAATGAAGAATTTAAACTAATGCAATTTTTCTACATCGAATTAAATCATGTACAAGTAAATTAATTTTGTAAAATGGACACATCAGCAAAATATTCTCAACATTCAACAGTTTTATTTACTAAGCATAAATTTAATTATATGCCACTTAAAATTTTGAACTATAGCTTGCTTTATTTCTGGCTAGAGCCAGACATTTCTGCATTTCTTGTTTCTTCTGATTCAGAAGATGGTGATGGTAACCAATTCTAAAATCGTATTGGAGAAATGATTGAGAAAGCTATGGGCCAGCAGTTCTGCAAATCAGAAGTAGACTGCAGAGCCTTCACTGTCTATCAGCTAAACCAATCATCCAATATTGATGATAGAAGGCACCTCAAATAAGCAATGATGAAAACAGGTTCAATGGTTGAATTTACAGTTTAAAAGGCTCCTGCGTCGAGACTTCTGTACTTTTTGAGATAAATTAAGAAACGTTTAACATCAGATAAATTGCCACCATTGGCAACTCAAATGTTATAAAAACATGAAAATTCAAAGTTATAGGCAGGTGACATTAATATAATAAATATTTAGACGTTTATGCAGCCATGGTATTGCAAACATTGAATATCTTTTGCATGGAGATGGGTAGTCACTGACTAATTGTGTAATGTTAGCGGAAACACATTTCAGAACCTGATAACAAGATTTAGAAATGAAAGGAGGCTCTTCCGACCATCTGGTTGCTACTGTAGTTGCTATTTGATCCAATGACTCCTTCCAACTATGTTATGTGCACATATTCATAGTTTCCACTTGTGTTCTCTCCTTTGTGTTATAGTGTTATTTCTGAAGAAGTCGATTGGGTTGAGGTTAATTTGTTTTTCAGACCGAATGAAAACGTATTTCTCACGTATTCTCATTCAAAGGATTATCCGTGTAAAAAGGTAAAGATTCTAGTTGTGGTTTGATTGGCTGCTCATCTAAATACAATGGGAGTTTGAGTCAAATATCCCGAAGGAATGGACTCTAATTAGGGTGGCATTACTATCGGCTATAAGATGCTTAATTAAGAGTGTAATGATTAAGACGAGGCACTGGCACAAATGTATTCCCATGCCACCAGACCTTTCCTGTCACTCCCTCTGAGAACACTTATCATGGACACTTTGATGTACTGTACGTCACAGAGCAGCGTGGTATCTAGGTAATTTCTAAATGTATCATGATACACCTAGGGGTTGAGGTGCTGTAGCAAGTGATCTTTTAATAGATGGTTTTAGGAAAAGCAAACAAAATGTAGTCACAAGGTACATACTGTAGCAAGTACTCTTTACAGTGCAGGAAAAATATTTTAAAAATCACAAAACACAAAACCTCCCTCTAGTGAATTTTCCCAACAGAGGATCTGCCCTCTGTCTCCAGATGGCAGGTGAGACCAAAGATAGAAGCTTCTGGTATTTAAATCACCTGGCCAATTGTTCTCTCCCAAATAGTCAAGTGACTGAGGATGATAAGTCGTCCTCACGCCATTATGGGGAAACTCGTTCAGAGAGGGATCTGCAACTTGTCAGAAGCAACTGCCCTCTTTTACTATGCGTATGTTGCTAGTACCAGAACCTACCGTCTTTCCAAATTTACATGGTAAAAACGTATATCCCATTAATTGCTTTGGGTGCTTAATATAGCAAAATATAATGACTATTGTAGGGCAGCATGGTGGTGCAGTTGCTACTGCTACCTTGCGGTGACAGGGTCCCGGGTACATTTCTGGACATGGGATGTGATCTGCCAGGAGCTCGTATGCTCTTCCTACTCTCACATGGATTTTTGTCCAGGTGCTCTTGTCTCCTCCTACAGTCCAAAAACATACTTGTAAACTGATTGGCTTCTGGGAAAATTGAACCTAGCGCAAGTGTGTGCATGTCTGTGTGTGTGTGCGTGTGCCCTGCGATGGACTGACACAAGGCATACCCTGCCTTGCGCCCATTGCTTGCTGGGATAGGCTAAACTCCCCAGTGACCGCGAGTGGGAGAAGAGATTAGAAATGGATGGATCGATAATGACTGTACTTGCCTTGCTTGTGATCTCCTACAAGCCATTATGATATTTAGTATCATCTTTGAAAAGACACGTAAACTTTAAGTACCTCAATTGTTTCAATGCTTTTCAGATTAATCACAGACCTTTATTAATAATGGATCTAACCATTTTGTACATAACCACCATCAGTGGCATATTTGCTTTTGAAGTTCTGCTCTGATTAGGTGGGCTAAGCACTCTAAGAACTAACCTATAATGATGGGGCTTTTCATTTTTCAGCATCGTATTTTGATGTGCTCAAATAATGATGGGTGTGCATCGCAATGACTCTATCTACATACAGTATGAATGTATCATAAAACTGAGCTTTCACTGCAGTGCTTTTCAAACTACAGTTGTGATTTAGTTCAGATGTAAGACTAGATAAATTCGTATGCAAAGTTCACTGTTATTTGTAGTTTTGTTTTGAAATTTTATTTCTCCAATACAGCTAGTTTAGAAGGTAAATCAACGAATTTAGTCCTTTTGCACTTTTTGACAGGCATTTATAAATTGCTTTCTGTGTGAAACTGAATGATTCATTGGTCTGGTAAAGTTGAATAGGAAACTTCCAGAAGCTTCATGCCCTCTAAAAACAACAGTGTAAAGAAATCTCCAAATGAGGTTTCCTATTGATCGTTGAGACCCTGACATTTTGAGGCTTAATCAATGACCCTTGAACTGAACAGCAGTGCTCGTAGTGTGGCCAATTCTATTTCCTATTAGGCTTTTAAGAATAATAGCCTGGGACTGGTCAAATTTGCTGCCCTTTCTATGCTGACAATATTTAAAGCTAGATCATGATTCCAGGAACTGTTTAAGTCCACGGGATCTATCTTTACCACTGGAAAAGATGAAACAGTAAATTTCACCTAAACCAAATTAAGACAACCAATTTGCAGTGATGATAATCTAAAATGTTAGAATAGGCTCTGAATAAGAAAAATTAAGGTTTTATCTCTTGAGTGCAGTGTCAAACCTAATCCCTGCCACAACTACCGGATTTCTCTAGATGTTATCTTTTGTTTAGCTTTGATGATGATAATAATGTCATGAAGAGCTGAGATTTCATCATTAAAGTGTTTTTATACATGACCTAGTACAGTAGATGATTATTTGAAGATGACATACTCCAAATGTGGATTTTAAAGATGTAAACTGTTAAGATTCCCAAGGCTTTGAAAGGTTCCATAATTGAAAATCTGTTAGTTACAGTTACCCCTCACCATGGTAGTCCAGATAACTGATGTTCTTATACAAGGCTGAAGATTCATGTAAGGTTTAAAGTTTCTTAACAAAGCAGTTGTTTTACGGATTGATACTTATGGTGTGACCGCAGAACAGCCAAAAAAATATTCTACTACTGAATAAATGCAGAAATTTTCAGTAATTTAAAGGTCCATGGAGCTCTTATTACAACATTAAAACAAAGTTCTTTTTTAAAAGACCAAATGTCATGGATGAGTTTTTTTTATTATTTTTATTATTATTAAAACAGATGTACCCTCTTTTCTGCTTGCAGGGTTGAAACTCCAGAGAAAATTGTTGCTGTAGATTTGTTCTACACCGTCACACCGTCATCAAAACTTCAGAAACTTTTTTTTCTTATTTCTTGCTGCACATGATGAGCATGAATACAATTGACTGGCTTTGATTAAAAGTGTGCTAAGTCCTTCTGTGGCAAATGCTATTTCTCAGATTGGAAAAGTATAATTTCAATTCTCATAATAAAATGTCATTTCACCTTTGAGCAGCCAGGGTCTGTGTTTTGGTTGTTTCTTCAAAAATGTACATGATTTAAGCAGCTTTGTTTTATGCTGCATGAAAAAATTAATATCCTATATAAATTATTTTACAAAATTATACAATATAGTTTTACAGCTTTATGACTATGTTTGTCAAAGTCAGTTAAGGAAAAAGGTGAAAAATGAACATTTCCAGAATTTATTACGGCAAATTTCTTTGCTATACAATACTCGTTACATAGCCGTTTTTGCTTCTGTCATGTTTTGAAAATTTGAAAAAATGTATTGTATTTAAACCTGGAATGAATCAGCACTTTAACGCACCATCAATATTTTGTAAAGAGGTCATTTCATGAAGCCATTCTCACAGGTGTCCTTAAGAAACCACTTTATTGTCTATGTAAGAGATCGTCTATCAACTTCTGTATTAGTGATTTGCCATTGGCTAGCTGGTGGTTAAAGATTGGCTAGCTGGTGGTTAAAGTTCTTAGACTGTAGCATCTAATGGCCTTCATCAAGTTCTTTGGGCTGTGGCTACTGTAGTTTAGTAGACGATTGGTATAGTTCATGCTGAAACCTTTAATTAAAGAAAACTAGAGTGTCCACACAGTGATTAAAGGTCCTAGAATGGTTTTCTAGAAATTCAAAAGTTGCCTTGATACTTTTTGAATCATTATGTAGTCCTTTATTCAGAGGGTAAAGGAGCAAAATCTCATCTGACAAGCACAAAAGAGGTTGAGAGATGTGATCCAAGTGTTTAAATCCTAAGGGTTACAGATAACATTCACTCGGGGAAACTATTTTAGACTCTGTTGCAAAACAAAGAAATGAGGATTGAAGGCTAACATTTTAGATTTAAGGAAAATACGAATCACATATTTCCTAGTGAGGTGGTTGACACATATACTCTAGGCTCCTTTGAGAATCAGTTGAATGAAATTTTAAATTCACTTGGTTACTAAACTAACAAACAACCCAAACAGGCCGAATGGTAGTGTTCATACTATTTAGGACAAACATACTGTATAAGCCTACAGCCAGCACAAACCCTTATACAACTTACAAATTACAGTATGTAAAAAAATGTACTTTAGTTAAGTATTAAAATGAGAAAAAAAGTTTACTGTATAATGTATTCAATATTTTTTTATAAAACTTTGTCTCATATGAAATTTGTAAAACTTTATGGGGGAAAAATAATGTGATAAACAGTATAAGTGATGTGTTAAATTATAACTTTCAAACCTAGCAATACAATAGTAAAGAAAAGAAAAAGATAGAGCAATTAATGAATGTATGTAGCCTAAGCATGTCCTAAGTTTGCAAATTACATTTCAAGTATTTCAGAGTATTACAGAATCAGCTAAAAGTTTACCTGACTTCCGCGTGTCCTTTGGATGGTTTATGGTCAATTGGTGAAATTCCAGGTCACTTTGTTACATTCATGCTGAAGTTCCCAAACAAAATGTTTATTCCAATTTTTATTTGTTTAGTCATTTCAGTGCATTTGTTTAGGCCTTAAACAAGCTCATTTCTCACTGTCAAGTGATATCTCTACTACAGCGTCTCAGTTAATGTGCTCTTTTGACTCAACATTTTTGCCTGTCAGAAAGACAAAGAGAAGTAAACATGCGGGGATAGTTGGTGTAAATAAGAGGATGGGATAACACTCCTTATTCATCGCTGTCACAAAATGTCAAGAGGTACAAGTGGATAATGTGTATCCATCAGCGTGCCCAGTGGTTGGGCCAGACAGTAATGGGCTGGAAAGCAATTGCCCCTATTGCCCTTTGGCTGATTTGTTTCCCAGCAATGGAGATATTTAAAGCTCTGCTTTGGTGAAAGAGTTGAATAACATTAGGGATCACATTGGCAGTTCGGCCTGCTTCCATTTAAGAAATTGAAAATTTTTAAATGTAGGAATTAGGCTTCTCAGCTGTCATGTTCCTGTAAAGAATAGGTATATGTTTTTGTTGTTGTTTTTTTTTACTTCAGAATAAGCTGAAATAAATGCCTTTGTTTTGTTCACAATGATACATTTTTGTACTTAGATTTCTTTAGTGATAACCAAAATTATTTGCTCACTGGAAAGCTCAAAAATACTTTTTGCAACAAACTACATTAACTGAGTAGGAGAGTCAACAATAAGGTAGTTAAAGTACATAAAATACTTTTATACCATGCTGTTTTATGGGACTCGCAAGAGAGCTGCAGATTCATACAGCTGTGGTGATATACTGTGTCTCCACTAAGTTTTGATTTGATTTTCCATTAATTCAATACGACTTTATGGTCTCACCGTTCTGTGGTGCAGTGGTTTGATGTAATAACCATGATCTACTCCATTATAAAACTGCCATTTCATGTGTCATCATGTGCTGCAGCACAATTAGCATTTTTGTGTGGCTCAGTGAGGTAAAGCATGCAGGGAGCTCCAGTTTGACCTGCTTTCCTACAGCAGGATTAATTTATTGTCATTGCCATGTGTTTTCTTTCTGCGGAGGAATCCTTTCAAAATGAAGACGACCTTGCAGAGTTGATGTGCAGCAACAGATAGCTAATGCCTGTAATTTTTTGTGTTATCAACTGTTCTTCCAGACTGCTTCTAATTATAAGCCCCTTCTGATAACCCTGATGGATTATCCAGGATTGTTGTGTTAAATAATAGGCAGAGAGCATGAATGTGCTTTGCTGCCTTCCTTCACAAGGTCACCCTGACAGGTGGAGTCCAATTTCACGCACGAGAAGCCCATTAGCTACATAAAGATGGGGAAAAGAAATCGGGGGGGAGAAACAGAGCAGGGTCTTAAACCCCCAAATAAACTGCCATGGAATGGGCTGTAAAGCTGGTTCTGTGAGGGCTTGACCCGTTTCTGTTTGTAACTGTCATCTATGTAATAGACAGGTGAGTTGAAGGGTTGAGATGTGGACTGCAAACATCTGATAAAGTCGGAATTGATCAAGCAATACACATGGTGCTCTTGGCTTTCTAGATAAAAGGAAGGCTGGACAGGCCTAGTAAAGTATTCTTTTTGAGCTCCCAAGGTGTCGTGGGGCTACCTGTGTGGAATAATGTATAGCAGTAATCAACATCTTAATAATAATTCTACTTGCTGACTGATTGTCCAGGCAACTTCGTTTTTGGTGCTTGCTGACTTTACTAAGAATGAGCTCTTAAAGCATATTAACTTTGTTTTAGACATTATTCTTATTTTCAATCTCTCCCAAGGTTCTTTTTTTATTTAAACTGCTTCACTTATCTTCTGACACACTGCGTGCACATTTGCACTGTGACTTTACTTGAATGTTGTCTGGAGAAACAAGCAGCTTTCTTTTAATATTTTAGTAATACGGAGGTCCAGACACCAATATTATACAGCTTGGCAAGTATTTTACGAAGCTTTTGATGTTTTTTTTTTCCAGAAAGGCATGATTTTTTTTATAACTCTATTAAGGAGTTACTGTAGCAGCTCAGCTCAAAGGCAAATATTTGACTGGGAACTTTTTCCTGAATGATTACAGTAAGCGGTTTATTCCAATACTATTGTAACGCATACGGCCACCATTGCAGGTTGTTTTTTTTTTTTTCACCATTGCAGGTTGTTTGAGCCGGTTTACCAGCGCGGTGACGTCACCGCCCTTCCTTGTGAATGGCAGGGACCGCAGCTGTCAGGTTGACGGGCAAATATCCCTTTAGCTCAACTGGCTGGGTCTCTGCTGACTGACGCCGGCGGCCGGGGTTCGAGTCCCTGGCAGTGGGGGGCCGACCTGAGGCTGCACTGGTGAGGGCATATACCCACGTGCACCTGAGAGCGCTACATTAAACGTAGCACTAGCCACAAACTGACCCCGGGGGTCGACAGCCTGTTTTGTACTGTATGTCACTTCTTCCGCAAATACATTTAAAAATATATACAGTACTGTATATTGTAACGCAACGGGCCGTTGCGTTACAATATATAACGTCTGCCACGTACTATTAGTTGGTTCCCACGGTTAATGATTTTACAATAATAGACTTGAAATGTATTATAAAATGTATTTTATTTGATTAAATGAATTATATTTAAGTAGATGAGGAACACACCAGTTTTAACCTTTTAACTGCCCATCTACAGTACGCTGAACACTTCTAGCTTAGAGAGGTACAGTACGTCTCTAATTTGAGCCAAAACATCATTTTGTTGGCAAAGCCCTCAAACAGATCTGCGAATTTTTAAAAGCAGCTCTTCAAAAAATCGGCGTCAGTAAATGGCTTTCCTTTGCGTGCAATAGATAATACCGCTGTGTAACTTGACATATAGAAATTCACGTCTTTTTATAAACTTCGTAGGCTGTCTTTTTGCTTGACATATGACTCAACCTATTGATTTATATGCTTGGTGTAGACAGCAATTACCATATGTGATAAATAGTATAATAATGATGATTCGTGTTTTGTGCTTAAATGTCTCAAAACACTAGATGTGCAAGCTACATTAGTTTACCACATCTTTCTCCTTGTGGCACAGAACCATATTTTTCTTTACATTCGTTTCGAAACAGTCGAGCTTTCTTTGGCGTTGATAGATTTCCAAAGTGTTAACTTGCAACAATACAAACCGTTCCGCTGAAAGCGTTTCATCCGTTCATTTTACACTTACGAGTCTTTAGTTTACTCACAGAATATCGCTCGGAAACTAACAGTTTATTGTACGGCAAGGACGCTAGATTAAAGAGGAATGGAAACTATCATTCTAGCTATTGACTGTCCGATTTACAGTACGCAAGGATAAGAGCACAAAACGTCCATGACCTGATTCTCAATCCCAATATTCACACTTCCGCTTTCGTCCCTTCATTAATTGGCTGTGACCCCATGGACACGTCAACACGTCTGCTCTTCCGGGATTTAAATGGTCTGGTTCCTCGCTAGGTATGTAGCAGATCGGCTCTTACAAAAAAGTGGTTGCTTTATACTGTACATGCCATCCAAAATCTGAGTGTCACAGGTTGCTAACTCTTGACCTACCGTAACCCATATTCAACACTTGAACAAAGTCTGATTTTGTTTCCTTTTTTTATATTCACATGTTGTTTGCAACTTGTTTTCTGGATTTCGTTTTCTGTCAGAATTTAAGTTTCGCAGAAACGCTTTGCTAAACCATAAGCAATCACAGCACTGTACTCTACTGACCTTTCTCCGAAAAATCCTGCTTAGCCTTCCCATTTTCTGCGATTTTAACAATAACAATAACAATAACACTTGTATTTTTTTCGGAAAGTAATTTTTGACAACGGGAAATGATTTTGCCTATCACTTTATGCGATGCTGTTATATTTGTTTAAATCTTGGACCTTTACAATGTAATTAAATCATAAGTTCTCTGTATGACTGTAGTCAGATTCTTCACTTTTCCATTGGAAAAGAAAGTGGATTTGCAGTTCACAGCCCCAGAGACATCTAACATATGATGTATGTCACTTAAGACACTTTGGTTAATACTTTATAAGAATATGTAATTAAAGAAAGGTTAATTAACGTATTTTTCGACACATCTTATCTATTACTACTCTGTGACTAGATCGTTGGGATATGAATAGACACACTAAAATGCTAGATTTTATTGCTTTAACTCCTCAAGACACTAATTGCTGGATTTTTCAGTTACCACTGCTTGTAGATCAGATACCAAAATCCCAATAAAATATTAATTTGTAAAATAGAAGTGTTCTATTTGGAGGTTGACCACAGTACATATGTTTTACTTGTTTTATAGCAAAGTATATATATATAAATTTTTTTGCAAGTGCAATGCACTAAATGTTCTTCATACTGTTCTAGTGCAGCCACAGCCACAAGTTGATTGACACTCTCTGTGTAATATTCACTCATATTAAGTGCAATAAATATTGTTTAACTAAACTTAGTTGACACTGACACATATTTAAATTGATTGAATATGAGTTCATTAATCTTTGTAAATTTTATTTAAGATTTATTGCGAATTAAATATTTTAAGGTGTGAATTATTCTGTCACTCTGAAGAACAGTTAGGGAATGTCCTTGTTGGAGACAGATTCATCAATGATTATATTTATGCATATACCATATATACAGGAAACCTATTTTCTGAAAAATCTGAAAAGTAAGAATGGGCATCTTTTTGTTTGTCCCATAATATATTACAGATTACCAGAGTATGATTTTAAAGTATGTATACTTCAGGGTTTCTTGACTCTAGGACACTGTAATTATAATGAACCAAGTCTGGCAAACAATGTGCTGTTCCTTGATAAAATCTGATGAGAAAATGTTTCCCATTTTAATGCATTTCATTAATAAATAATAAGAACCCATGTAATCTTGTGGAGGAAAGAAGGGCCACACAACAGCACTTAGGACTATAATTAAACTGGAGTGTCTCTGTCGTCTTCCATAGGTTAAGATGTGCAGTGTAGCACAAATGTTATATTTGCATAATTTACTAGGTAGGACGTGAGGGACCTGATTAACATCTGAAAGGTTATTTTTAATGCCTAATTCCAGCATTGCCCTCTCAATGACAACAAGATTTCCAGATTCCGTCCCACCTACATCAAAAAGTCAAGGCAGACTTACAGAAGAAGGTCCCCAAGTCAGGTTAGAAAAAAATGAAGTTAAAGGAAATACATTGAATCCTATGGTTTATTGACACAGGGGATACACTGTGGGTATTTTCCATTGTCGGGTTGTCATAAGAATGATAATAGTGTATTTTCTAGAAAACCAGTAAGCAGAGGATGATCTTTAAAGAAAGACAGAAGAATTAGTATTGTACGAACAAAATGTACAGCAGGGCTCACTACCTTCTGGGTCCATTGACATTCCTCTAATATATCTTGTTAGTTCAAAAATAGCATCTCAAATACTGTGAAAGAAAAACAGATTTATAAGTTCCTATCCCATTTAGTATGTATTCATGGTTGATAGGTTTAGTGTGTTTTAGTGGGTTTTAGCTAAATTGTTATTCATTACTTATTCAGCTGTTTAAATCGTCAATCCTGTGAAACTTAGAATACCAGTACAGTAATGTGGATATCATACGTGATGCTTGTCATGAGTTTCCTGATAGCTTTAAACATTTGACAGCACAGTGCCAAGCATATCTTACATATTTTTCATTGATTAAGGAAATGTATTCCGTGTTGATCTGCCAAACTGTCATAAATGCTGGAGCCATGCAAACACTGACTAATATAACTCACCAGAACTCTTGAAACAGTGAGATGCTTTTTTCTGTTCAACTGTGTATGATTGATAACTATGCTTTCAGCCATTTGAAGTCTTCCAAACCTTCAGCTGCTCAATCATAAAATCAATAGAATATTTAAAAGAAACTTTGACTGTGAAGGAGTGCTGTGATACTTTTTGATCTTAAAAAGAAATAAGATTGTGGTTATTGTATGTTCATGGAATGTTCATGAAAAAATATGTGATTTTCAGCATGTTTAAGCATCCTAAGATTCTGCTTTTGAATACATAAGCTGCAGCATGGCAGAGCTTTGTTTTAAGTATTCCTTTTGTGTTTTATATCTACCATGTTATTAGACAGCATTCTTAAGAATGCAACTCATGTCTAGGAGTGTGTTTAGTACAGCCTATTATGAATATTTATATACAGTATGAATATTTTGTATTTTTGGAGAGATTTTAAGAGGCTTTTATTTCTGTAATATGTGTTTCAAACCTGAATTTTTATAGTATAGGTCTGACTCAAATTCATCCTCTTTATTATTGCTCTTTTATGATTGCTAGCAAAGGTGTGCCTAGGAGTTCACCTCACATAAATAATCCAGTACCTCTGCCACTGTGAAAGGTAACCATATATCTAGGCTCTTGCTGGTTAGATTCCCATCTTGGCTGTTGAGCTGCAGTTAATGTCAAAGTGCACTGGACTGCTTTCATTTTTTTAGCAACATGTGACTCACAAACAGGATCTTAATGACCACGGGGGTAACTTAGTTTATTCTATTTGTTTCCTTTCGGGGAAAGTGCTTGTTCAATGCTCTCTTCAATGTAGTCTTTTTATTTTTAAATAGGAAATCTTTTTAGAAAGGGTGTTCAGTTAAAAAACTCCTAGATAAAATCAGCAATACATTGGGGGGGAAGGAAGAAGGATTTTGCAATTTGTAAAATTGTCATAGTACTGTGGTGATTTACTTCATATGATTTATATAAGGACGCATTACCTGAAATCTAGCATAAACAATTGTTAAGGTTTTGAATCAGATGGTATTTTTTAAAATTATTTAAAGGCAAGTTACAGTAGGCGAACTGTTTAACTGCAGCTCCTTTATGCAAATACATTGTGATGAAGGGAGCTGTCAGCTTTGTAGTTGTTTCTCTGAAGTGATGAGACCAAACCATCAAGCAACAGAGGTCTTTCTCAGCCAGAAGAACTACTTCCATGGATGTAATCTGAATCCCTTCTGAGCCTTGTGCTGCTGCTTCATACAACTGGTAGTTGAAGATCCTACATTCAAGTACTGGTCAGACCTGTGAAAGTTGTCAAAGAAGAGAATTCTACAGTATGTGGTATGGCAGCACATGTATCTAAGCGTATCTGTCGAGACACCTCTGGGCATTTTATTATAAATTGGATTTTTTAAAAATCTTATCACCTCTACCACAAGTCGCCTGTTTTATACTTATCTTTGTGAGGTTCCCTTGGTTCACACATATGAATTTTCATCATTCTTTTCTTTTTCTCTGTCCTCACAGCTAGCTGGGGCAGTCCTCTCTGTTGGAGCTGATATATATTCATTGGCACATCTGCTAAATATAAAACGATAGACGATGCAATCCAGCAGAGATCCGACCTGGCCATTTTTCATACACCTTACCATTAAAATAAAAATGCTCAAATCTAGCTGTCTGGGCATCTTGAATGACCCTTTGTAATGGCCTCCATTAACCTGTATTAAGAAGGAGGGCACAGTAATTGTACACTAACCCTGTTGCCAACACTAAATGTAAATCACTCTTTTATTAATACATAAACCTGTAGTCTACTGCATAAAAGAGGGTCTTTAGAACTGAATCTGACATGATGTTAGTGTGATTTCTTTTATTAGAAGGATAGCGCTAAAAAAGGTGTAAACAAGCCCTAGAGACTGAGACAGTGTACTTCAGTGAACTGCAGAACGGAACTGAAGAATAGCTAAAGATAGCTGCCAAATTAATTAGTAGCATCCTTACTAGGATTACATGTAGTATTCAGTCTTTTACTATGCTGGGTTTCAGTATATAAGCATTCTGTGGGGATTTTGGCATATAAAAAATACAAAAGGACGTTCAGTATTGTTGAGGTGCTGGAGGTAACTTCACACACTAGTTATTCTTGGGGAAAGGAAACTAAAGAGGGTGATGTTTTGGCTTCCACAGGTGTTTCAGTAGCTCGTGCCAGGCGGAGCAGATAATACACAGGGAGCAGGCACATTTGTTACACGCTTGGAGAAGCAAAGTGACAAGCAGCTCGAGTCAGACCAGTGTACTGCAGTGTGCAGGTGGAGCAGGGGTGTGGGCTGCAGCAGCCGTTGTCAGGTATGACATCCACACCAAGGAACTGGCTCTGCTTACAACAGATTGTTCGTGAAACGCTGCCTCGTGTGGGCGGCGAGCCCTGCTGAATACAGGACTCTTATGCCTAAGCCATTTCATAAATACAGGGGATCGATGAAAGGGACATAGATGGTATCATGATACATTTTTCAGTGGAGCTTTCCCGGATCAAGGACACGCTTAATTCCAGCACTCAACATATACAAAGGTTGAACAATGCCGTTTCTTTTTTCAATAATATGGAATATTTTTTGTAAATAAAACTGATGTTCTCTGTTTAAATAGTAAGAAAAGGCGACATTCTTATTTTATTGACAAACAGATGTCAGCCTGTTTTCTGATTATACTTTACTGTACGTCTTGATATTGTTGTCCGGCCATGGCTTGATTTTATTCCATTATGACATTCAGATAAAACTGGTGTGGACATGTAAGGGCTATTTTGAAAAGAGAGCATACTGTACATGCTGTAGAGCAAAGTAATGCTATAGGACTTGAACTCTGCTGCTGGCTACGCCTGCCATGGAAAGAACAGTATAAAACCCCAACATTCAGCAGGTCAAAATATAATACTTTAAATCATTATTAAATGAGTCTATGTACAGTAGTGCTGTAAGTTAAGAGTGTACCAGGAAAAAAATACAGCTTTTGATGTGTAGATATTTTCTCTGGAACGACTAATCAAATTTAGTGGTCATTTACTACTGTTGAATCTAATCAAATGCTTTTTTCGGTCATGGCTTCCCAGCCCTACAATGTATATTACCATTTTACATTTTAGACTTTGTTTCACTCTTAAAAAGAGAGGTTGTTTTGTATGCCTCAGCTCTACTCTATTCTCAATTTGTATTTAAGTAGATAATCCCAATTGCATTAACTCAGTCACTTGCTATTATCTGTGTTGCCCTGTTTATTGACCACCAAGCAAATGCTCAATTATCTGTCCTTCATGTACTGTATGGCAATAGTGGGGGAGATTTCTATTTTAGTTTTTTTTCAATGTACTGTACCTGTAACTGATCCACTTTAAAGCAGTCTTTTATATGCTGTATACAGTATATATATATGTGCTTTATGTACTGTACTGTATTTTAATTTCCTATGCTGTCCTAAGTTGATAGTCTTTGCTGTGTTACTGTACTATCATGTGCTATGATTATTGATTTGGTTTTCAGTTGTAAACAACTGTCTTTGTTTTTCCATATGTTTAGTCAGTTATGATGAGTTAAGCATTTGAACTTTCCAGTCAAACCAAGGTTTTGAAGAGCTTGGAGTGCGTAAAATATCGTTTGACTTCCTTGCTTTCACAAGTGTTCTGTCTAGTGTACATTTACTGAGAATATTCTGCTGCTGAGCATTTCAGATTTGTACTAAGAATATGTCATTTCCCTTGAGCCATGACCCAGATGTACCCTTTTGATTTGCTAGCTAAGTTTTATTGTGTTGAAATAATCATGAACCCCAAGCTTGAAGCGTATTGGGAATATACACGGTAGAAAGACCTGTTGCACAATTACAGATACTGTATGTTCACATTGCCTTAGCTAACTCTCTTAGGTGACACTCCGTATTTTAGTCAACATAATCTAATAAATTAAATACCAAACCAAATATTATACTATAAAAAATAATGTTGCATCCTTATCTAATGCAAGTAATCAGATTGAGAATACATGCAACTTTTTTATAGTTTTGAACATTATGAATGTTACTTGCTTCATCTACATGAGACTTTGGAATAATAAAGCTGCCTTCTTTTTTAGCATAGGTAGTATGTTATGCAGATTCCTGGTTTTGTGGCAAATTTTAATAAACCATTAATTTAAATGAAAAAAATGATTAAGGAATATTTCTGAGCAAACATTTTTCTGAATAAAAACAATCTGTGAACCATTATTTCAAGGTTCCTTTGTAGATTACTTTTCATTTGACCCGGTTTAATGTTCCTGAAAGCACAAACAATAGGAGAGACTGCATTGGGTTACAAAAGTATATCAACTGGACAAATGTACAAAAACATCACTGGAATAGGGCACGAAATATGACTGAGAAGAGTGAAATAGAATAGATTCATGTGAAAGGTAAATATTGTAAAATAGAGTAACCTATCTGTGTCTTTGTCTTGGCAGTTTAAGTCTTAGGGTCGCAAAGAAGGACAACACTGCCTGTATAGATAGATACTTTATTGATCCCGTGAGGGAAATTGCAGAATTGTATAAAAATTAACAAACTAATTTGTATTTGTCTTCCCAGTGTGCATTTGCCATGATACAGTTATTTTAACCAATAACAAAAGGGAGGGGCGATGTTCATTTCATTCATTTTGAAAAGTAGCTGTATGGGGCTCCTACAGTATGTGACTCAACCATTAAAATGGCTTTCTCAGATTGCAGGCATTGCCCGCTTGCCTAGTTGTGGTTTAACACACTTTTTGTTGAAACAGCAGCACCAGGGACTCACGAGTGCCTGCATGTTACCATCAGTGTGAGATGTTCCCCTCCACTAGACAGGACTGATTCTCCTTTAAGGCTCTGGGAAGCATGAATCTTAAACAAATGGTGACTCCAAATTGGATTTATACTGTATATTACAAAATAATTGTCAAATCCAAAATGCATATTAAAAAAACACAGCTGTTCTCTTCATACAGTATGTCTGAAATGTATCAAATATTTTAATTATGCTACAGTACAGCAAAACTGTGACAGTGGTTTGTCCCTACCACCCACTTCCCAGCAGCAACGTACTGTAGTTCATCTGTCTACATTATTTGTGTTCCTGAAATATCACAGAGTGTATACAGGGTGGAGGTCTTTGTAAATCCCAATGTATCTTTTAGCTTAGGAAGATGTTTTATAATCTTGATTTGATTAGCTCTTTTGTTGATGTTGGAATAGAAGAAAAGGATTAATTTTCAGTGTATTTTTGAAAGCAAATGAACGATTATTCCACAGTCATGGTGTACAGTAGATCTAATTTTATCATACCAGTTGCCATTTGAGTAATTACATAATAATATCGTAGCAAATTCGGGTTCTTGGGCTTGTGCCCTCGCCGCTCCCACCCCAGTTCGTCCCTCCACTGCATGGGTGCGAACCCGGGTCTCCAGCGTCACTCAACAGAGGTCTTGCCAGCTGAGCTAAAGCAGATCTTCCACAGCCCAGGCGGCCAACATCCCTATTATGCTCAGGGGCGTATTTGTTACACTATGTCGGCTATTATTTTCTGCTGATGTTGTTTCTGAGAAAAAAATCTCCAGGAATAGTGGGCATTTTCTATCACTTTCAGAAAGTGGAGTATGAACAGGAAGAATGTAAATAGTGGAGTATTCTTTAATGGGGAATAAATTGTATCATCTGTCATGGTAAATTAATCATAAACCTGATAAAGTTGAGATTTTAGGTAAAACTGTGAATTAAATTTAATGGTGAAAAAAGTATACTGAGTTAAAAAAATAAATGGATCATGTTAAAATGGGATCATTTAATTCGGATTCCAAACCTGTTCTACAGTATATAACTGTTGCCTTAGAAATACCTTTGAAAACTATTAGTAATGCATTGCCTATTTAGCAGTGTTTTGCGAGCCTCCAAAATGCTAATGGATTTTGCCACCTACAATAAAAAGGCAACTCCTTCATGCATACAATATTTCTAAGAGTACGTTAATGATGAATAAATGCTTGAATTTAGGAGGAACATATCATTTAACCACCCTAAATGTCTTTTATGAAACGAGTCCTACACATACATAATGTGCCAAAAGAACAGAAGTAGTGAGCCTTGTTTTTCTTTTCTTACTGTGCCTACGTTGGCTGTTAGCATACAATATTTTACACTGAAATGTTCTAAGATTAATAGCCTAAAGCCGTAATTGCTGGAAATGCTAAATTACTTGTTATGGTTCCAAAAGCTGTTTGTTACAACTGTCAATGTGTATTTTATAAAGCTTTTTGTTTAATGATGGGCATTAAACGTAACAAGATAATAGAAAAAATGACTGAAAGATTTACAGTGAAAGTAAAATAAATATGAATGTCACACTGGTGAAGTGCAATTTGTTTGTCTTAAAAATTATTTTGCACATTTACAAAGTTGAACTGTATAATTTTACACTTTTCCTGTAATAAGATTATTTCATATTTCATCCACTTTTCATGTTATTACGTAAATGATGATTCTAGCATTTCTCCTTTTTTTTAGTTTACTACCTCCATTGCCATTCAGATGGTTTCTAATGAAACTGAACTGCCCTCAATGATTTGTACAAAGTCCAAATTACAAGTACGTAAAAAAACCCAAAGGTGGCAAATGGATTTAATGTGGTTTTTATGTCGAAAAAGACTTAATAGATAGCTCTTTGACAGAATCATGCGTGCATCATTCTAAGGACCCTTTGTAGTGTTTTAGACGACCAAATTTAATTGACACATTTATTAAATTGTACCTATGTGATGCTTAATCTGGACACTGCCATCATAGGAATATGGAACAAGTAACACAACGTTGTGTTTTCTTTCTTCTCTTTTCAGCATGGAATAAACCTATTACTTGTTCCTTTGTAAAGTTTAGACTGTACAATTTTGTGATTTGTCACTTGGCTTTGCAGCGCTGAACACCTTGTTCCAGCTAAGGTGAGCTTTCACATCATGATCTCCACTTCTCTCTCTTCCTTCCCCCTCCTGTCACTGTAAAAAATGCACTTGCAGGTACTGCCTTTTTATATTGGTGTTTATAAGAAGCCTAATTGGTTCTTTAATAAACACATGTTCGATTTATCTGAGCCTTAAGCTTTGATTGAGAACAATAGCACAGGGTAACCTTCCTCCAATTATCACTTCAAGGTGTAATTGACGTTTTTATGATGTGCTCGTACTTATTTCTCAGACTCAGAGCTGGCATTATTAGGATTGTGTTGCAATAGAAATTGTCAGCCTCCTAACTTGTAATGTTTTTATAGTAAGTTCTGTAGTATTTTAAAGTGTTCTTCACAATTCCCTGGAATAAAGGTGCTCTACTTTTCTGAAAAGACGGTAAAGAAAAGTCTGACATTCCTGACACACGAGATCTAGTGGGTCAGGTTTGTGCATGATCTGTTTTCTTCTCTGTAGTCAAAGTTGCCAAGCACACTACAGCACATTGAAATTGGTTCAACAGGACATTCCCTGCTGAGACGATTATACCCTAGTATGTTGTAAGATGAGTTAAACTCTTCCAAGAAAAGTAACATTTTGTGCATCCCACTGACATGTACACTGTAAAGTAATATAAATGCAGGAATAAATACTGCAAGACCTCCAATTTCGAAGTAAAAAAGGATTAGTTTTCATCAACTGTCCATTAAAAGTTAAGCTCTTTAGCCCATAGATTAGTCTTGCTCATTTGTTTCTAGACTCTTTTCACTGTTTAAAGATAGAGAGTAAAATAATAGATTTTAAATGGTTCTAAATTAGGATAAAGATCACTGCATTGTACATACAGTATTAAGGCTGGCAAAAGTAAAGTGAAAATCGATATTGTTATCAGTTCTTATATTTATCATATGAATGTTACTGAAGAGTGGAAATTGTTTTTTATTTTGTTCAGTTATATGTTTATGTAAGAATTCTCCTGTCTAGAATTCTTTCATTTCCTGTTGGAATTGCATACTCTATTGTCTGCACTTGTACTAGGGAGAAGCACAAAGACAGGACCAATAGGGTTCACCTTGCTTTGTTGCCTTTCAGCAGGGAAACAAACTCTTGCATTAAGCACAGCCTTACAGATGTATCTTTTACTCTAGCTTTCATTTGACTGTGACTTCTTGCAAATCAATTACTATAAACAGTAACAGTACATTTCCTGTTTGTCAGTACCTTATCACCTTTCTGAGGAAGGTTGGATGTGTTTATTAGTGTTATTAGCTCCCTTTAATATAAATACCAATTATTATTATTAAGCTTTGACATATGCAAGGTTATGGCAGAATTTGTTTAAAGAGCATGTACACCTTTTGTGCTGTGACATCTATTGAAAACGGAGAGCTATCTCAAAATATTTTTAATGAACAGATTTGATTCTTGGCGAAATTGATACTTTTTTAATATTAAATTGGCAACCCTGTGTATGTTTTTCTTTTGTATTTTATTATTCTAAAGATAGAGCTCATTGTAACTCATAACTAAAATAGAGGAAGAGGATAAGCTCTAATTCCCGTCGGTCACCTTCTGTATAGTATAAATATAGTATAGTATTTTGACCATGTTTGCCCAGCATTCCCAGTATCATCCCTAGCTTCCTCACAAGGGTTGTTGAACAGGGCTCAGATTTTCCTATCCATATGGCCAGTCAATCATTCTTCAAGCTGAGGGAGCTAAAACTAGAATAACAAAATATACCCTTTCTGTAGTTGCAGAAGTGGGTTTGATATCTTTTTATATTTTTTAAAGAGAAGCCAGAGATGACAAGATATGATATTTTGTTCTTAATTTACTTTGTCAGAGAGCGTTAACCAATTCCATTTACCAGGCTTGGTCATTTCCATTTTTTCCATACCAATTCCATTTCCATGAGTGTAAAATATCAACTACAGTTAGGATTTGTTTTTTGAAAGAGGGAATTAGAATTGAGAAACTGGAATTGATCCAATCTCTCTTACTTGCAGACAGGGAAATTTGGACATATGGTTTGCCAGGTATTACCTATTGCTTCTTGCACTTACTTGACAGCAGTGTTATCACCTGATGGGGCTGATCTCTTTGGATCTCGGGAGGCAAGCAAGGCTGAGCCTGGGCAGTGCTGGGATGGGAGACCTCTGAGGATAACTGGGTGGCTGCTGTACAATATGCTGGTGGACCAGCAAGTCATTTCTTCCCTTTAGATCAGACTTTCCAAGCCAGTGCCCAGTATGGTTATATACTGGGTTATGGTGTGGGTATAGGGCTATAGGAGCTGCTGTTCTTTGGATGAGATGTCAATCAAAGGTTGGCCAATGTGTCATTAATGATTTCATGGCACTGTTCACAAGAGTAGGAGTGTGGACCCTGGTGTTCTGACTAAATTCCACTTCGACTTGCATAATCTGTCCTCCGTCCATTTTCCCCTGAATTCAATTGATAAAGTAATTTCTCACTTTTCTACCTGATGCATTGTAGTAGGGCTGATGGCACACCATGGGAGCAAATGCGTTGCGCAGGTGGTAAGTGCAAATCCAGTGTGGTTTCCCTCCTTAATGTGAAGCGCTTGGGGATCCTAAGGGGTGAAAAGTGCTGTGCAAATGCTAGCAGTTATTAATTGTTACAAACAATAAGTAATTATTGTTGCTTCCTTTGGCACTTCATCTTTATCAAGGACTTTCTCAGCTCTGGAACCATGTGTGATAACAAGCAGGTTGTCTCGTGTGTTAGATGACTGTAGGAAGTGCCATGAAGCCAGTTTCAGCTAATTAGAGAAAGTTGCTTACCTTTTTTCTGAGCTGACAGTAGGTTGTCATAACATCTGCTCAGAGTCAGTGAGCAATGCGTTTTTTAAGCAGTCATAGTCTGTAGTGAGTATACAAATGACAGTAGGATGATCCCTTAACAATTGTATGCTTAGGAAACGATGGAACCTATTTTTGGATTCTAAAGTGAAAAGAAAACAGAGCTGGTGCTTTCATAACATGATTGATACTGATAATATTAGTACTGGTCTGGGAGTTTATTATAGGAAAACACTATTTCTACAGACTGTTTTGTTCTTTTTATGTGAGCTGCTTTTTATTTCCTGCTGTAAACTGGATTTTTTCATTTCTTTTTTTCACTCTATCCTTGCCTGTAAAGATTTTGATTGTGTTTTAGTTGTCCTAGGTCATTTAAACCTGTCTTATCAAATTTAGCTTAGCTTTACCACCTTTGAACTCTTACACTGTAGCTCATAGTGAGATTAAAGTTGCCAGATCATACAAAACCATCATTAGACATTTCTAATTGTGAAAGGTTGAAAGGTTATGACCTTTTCAAAGAGCTCCTAAATGTGATATTTAATATCTCTCCACTTCAAAAATTATATATACAGTATAACTTAGTGTTACACTTCATAGCTATATACAGCACCTGGTGCTGTTAAATATTGAGCTTTTGAGGTTAAATGATTGAGCTGCCACAGAGCAAACCCAACTCTTGTTTGTCCTGTATGCCATATAATATTTGTTTCATTTTTAGAGTTCACAGCCCACTTCATTTATTTGATATTTGAGATTGAAAGTTATTTTTAGCATTGAGAAATGGGTGATCACTGGTTTTATTGAGCCGAGTGTTGTGTAGTCCTGTTTACTCAGAAACATTATTTTAGACTTGACCATGATGACATTTCTTGGTGTTCTCTTGGTTGGATAATAAATGCAGCTTAGGTAAAAGTGTATTGATAGCTTGGAGGAAATGTTTTTTGGGGAAGTGATAATTATTTCAAGACATCAAATAAAGAAATGCATAAACTACAACATTACATTGACATTGCACTGTCAGAAATGCATTTTGTAAGGGTATACTGAAAAGAGATACTATATGCTGTGTACCTTTTGAGCTACTCTTACACAACTGTCTTTTGTGAGGAAGTAGTTAACCTCCCTCAACTGCTTTAGTCATAAAGTTAAACAAAGTATGGAAATAATGCCAAATCAGAAAGAGCCTCTCCTCAGAGTGCAGAGCAAGGCCTACAGGCTTGAGAAAGTGTGTTGCATTTTGGGAATAGAGCTTGGCACTGCAAGTGTGCATAATTGATTGAGCGCTGCCAGGGTTGGAGGAGGTGAAATTGGCCTGCAGGTTCTCGGTTTAGTGCACACCAGTAAACACTGTTAATATTAAGTAGTTTTAATAAAACAAGTATTTTGTCCTACACTTGGCTCTTATGTCTGTGTTCCAGGGTCAAAATATGAAAAAAAAGGTTTGGCAATACTTCTGACTCAGATGATGAGTATTCTGCTTGTCTCAGGCTGGTACTGTGTATCGACTGCAGCTTGATGGAGAAGTCCAACATGTTTATTCGTGTGATAGTGATGTTGGAGAAAGTAGGAAAATAATTTTCAGTTTTTTTTTAAACTAAGATAAATAACAAGAATGTAAGAACATAAGAAAGTGAGCTCTTTTGATTTTTAGTAGTTAATCGATAGAGGATCCCATCCATCTGTTTTGTGAAAGAAGCAATGGTATAAGCTTTGAGAAAGTTGCTGAGTTGTTTATTCCATCTCGTATAACCCAATGTGCTAAAATGTACCCCCTGTTCTCAGTTTTTTATACAGTTTCTCTTAGTTTCTATTTGTGTCCTAAAGTTTTTCACTATTGGTTCTTGGAGTCCATTGTTTTCGCATTGTTATTCCCTTTAAGGAGTTAAAATATTTGAATTAGGTCCCTTCATATCTTCTTTTATTAAGACAGTCTTCTTATCCTGTCAAAGCAGGGTATTCCTTTAAGCCAGGGGACATATTTGGTCATTCATCTATAAACTGGTTCCAGAGAAGCAATCTGTATTTTTGTATTAAGATCAAAATTGTAGGAAACCTTTTAAATTAAGTCTATTTCATTTGTACAATTGTAACCTAACATCACTTCTTCTACCTACAGGTATACCTTGAACTGCATGTCTTAACATTTGTTTGCCATCTGCTAGAGGTTTGTTCATTCTTGAATTTTGTTTAAACCTCTTCTTTGCCACTTCTACAGTGTTTTGCTAATCCCATTAAACTGGTATAATCTGTAAATTTGAATAGTTAACTAACTATAACAAACATTCGCGAACTGATAGCTGAAGTAGCCAAGGCCCTTGTGGAGTATACTGTAGGTGCCCATGTTTTGCACATTATGGATGGTACTGTATGTGACAGAAATGTGTTTAGCATGCTCTATTTTGGAATGTACTGTATTTCTTATTATAACAGAATATACTTTCTTCAAACTGTCAAGTTTAATTGGGATCACTGGAGACTCAAGGTACATAAATAAACATTCTAGAGCAAACCAAGCATTTTTGTAATCTTCAAAGTTTGCCTCTTGTGACTCATGAGCAATTACCTATCATGCACTAAATACATGTGGTATCTTGTATGAATGATGATCGTGTCTACAGTAAGTGAATCAATGAACCCTGAACTCTGTTTCAGTCAATCTGTACACTTGAAAGTGTTTTTGTGTCAGGCACTTTCCTGAGCAGCAATGTTTGCCTCAATAAATAAAGACAACTGAGTGTTATAGATAATGACAACAAAGTGCACTGATTTCATATATTGTATACAGACTCTTATTGAGATGAGTGAGAATCACGTCATAAAAATCTTTAATCTGTCAGATATTCTTCTTGTACTGTGACCTGGGAATGTAACATATACAATGCTTTTTGTGTTAACAGAAAGCAAATGTTCTTGCAATCTGTAGAATTCTAATTATAAAAGACGTTATTCGTCTTTTGAACGAATAACAAGCTGCTGAAGTGTCAATATAAGACAATTGTCTTTAATTTTTTTTAAAGTACTGCCTTTTTGCTGATTAAAATATGAAATATTGAATTGCACAATCAATCCGATCATATCATTTTTGTAGTTACATTAAATTCTTTCAATTATATTGAATTTAATGTAATCATTTTGACAATGAAAAATCATACTTTCAACAGTGGCATTCTGCTAAGGTTTTTTGGGTTATTTTTTCTCTATAGATTCAGACATATTGCACAAAATTTACTTAAACCTAGAGTTTAGAGTCTTTTTGATTCTAATAGGATTTTGAACTTTAGGCAGCATCAGTTTACTTCGTATGGCTATGAACCTGAAAGCGTATTAAATATTTATCATGTTGCGGTTGTAATAGAATTTTGATTACGGTTTTACTCTCCATATGCAGGCTTTAGTTGAGAGATTTCATGCTTACTCAATGGGGTTGAGGACTTTATTAAAACAAAGGGGATAATTTAAATTGGCTGCACGCAGTTTATGTTCAGTTTTAGCTTTTTATTCGCCAATATCAATTGAATCCCCTTAAACATTGGCTTTTTGGAAATTATTTTGCTGTGTCCGTTTTGTTTTTTCTCTATTCTGAATGAAATGTTTTTAAAAAAATCCATACTGTAAATTTCTGCACCCTTTTCTTGGCCAGTGTAAAACTTCATGTCTGATTACGATTTTGTATGTATTAACCTAATTGCATTATGTATTGCAAAACACCAGGTATTTCTTAACCAAAACCTGTAATGTACAGAAAAATGTATTTCTAATAAATATGTACAACAAAAATGTATTTTCCTAGGAATGCTTTGACCCTAAATGTTTAGGAGTAGATATCTAAAGAGGAATTAATTAACTGCATTATTAATTGATTGAAGTTAGTGTGGTGTGTCGATATTCTGTTTGACATTTGAGAGCCACACCATGGGTTGCTTCTCTACATCAGAGATCAGAGAACCTTTTAACAGCAGCCAGGAAGTGACAGCCTATCTTGCATTACAGTATGCAGATGTTACCGAGACTAATAACCCTTCTAATGCTTTAGCCAATTATCCCTGAGACTATAACAATAGGGTGAAATTAATGGTATTTCCATATTAATTGAGTTACCATCAGTTCAGTGTGGCAGATGTTTCCCACCAGAAATTGTGCACGTAGCCCGTGTCCCAGTATGCACGCTTGTGGTCTTGCACCCATTCTGTGCGCTTTCCCGTTCACTTCTGTCCCACTCAACGTCTGCCACACCGTAAGGGCGTACGTACGGTGTGCCATTTCTAACTTTGCCCAGGAGTGCCCCCAAAGTGCGCTTCTCTGAAGTCCGCATCGGAGCGGACTCCGCTGAAGAGAATCACCTCCGATGGTGAAGTTTCACGTTCAAGCCTATAAAAGCTGAGAGAAGTTGCCGTGGAGACTAAAATGCTCCCGTGTTAGTAAAATGTAACCTTTTTTTACAGTTTTAAAACGAAATAATATTTTATGTAAAACAAAATTTCATTAGGCTAATTTAGATTCATAGTGTATGTATTCTAGCTACAAAGATTGCATATAAAGGGTGCTTCGTCACCACATTTCGATCGATGAATATTCGTTTACCTGCAATGTATTTTTGTTATACATAGTATTTAATAGTGCATGTATTTTATAGTACAAAGCTTAGAGGTATTGCCAAGTTAATTTTATTTATGTTACTTTGATTACGAGATAAGGGGGCGATTTCTTTTCCCTTGGTGTCAGCAGTGCATTTACATGGAGATACTTAGTTTTTAGAGTAAAGAATAAAAAAGGGGTAAGGATCTAGATTTCTTTAAAAGAATTTAATAAGTTTCTTTAGACTTGAAATGAACAATATTTATATTATTTTTTTACGTGTTTATTCAAGGCAGCTTAATTTTCGAACGTGTCTGTCATCTGCACTGTGTCATCAGAGTGGATGAAATTATAAATGTTGTTTGGTGTCTTTATATGATGAAAGGCCTCTATCATATAAACACTACTTTATTACCATAATTATTGTCCTTGAACACTGTGGATCATAAACTGCAAAGGCTGGGCCTTGGCAAACCTTTTATTATTTTAACTCTCTGCTCACTGTCCATCGTCGTCTTGATACAGGACTTCTCTGATGTACTGTATGTGTATCTACATACAGTTGTGTCACAGGGCCAGATTCTTAAAGCATCAAGAATTGGATTGAATTTCCTCCTTTTAACACAGTCTTCAAGCTCATAAAGTTGGAATAAAAGATTTTATGAAATGCATCAATAAAATAGGAACAAACCTTTCCGGAGGTGATTTGAACTAAAAGCACTTTTCCATTTTTATCTTTTTTTTCCCTAATGTGGGCTCTTGTCTGGTTCTAGCTTTTGTGCATTCAGGACATGAACAATGCTCTTTTCTTTCGTTTCAGAAGGCACTGCAGGCAGCACTTCCTCAGTTACTTATTGATACTGCTCTGCTGTCAGACTAGTTTTGCCGTCTGAGGTATCACTGAGAGTGCAGCTTTTATATAGATTTTGCTAATAACAAATAAAAAAATAATAATTGCATTTTAAGCGTGTTAAAAAAAGTATGATAACTCAAAGGCAGCCCAGGTAATGTGAAATACTATGGTTGTCAGTGCATGTGCAGTATGGCAGGAGAATGTTCTGGAAAGTTACCATCTGGATGACTTGCCAGACATCCACCTCAGCGCTGATCCTTTGATTAATATAAAGTTCCAAGGCTGATTAGTGGGATGACAGCTCATGCATCTTCTCTGGTGTGTAAATGTAGTTCACCCAGAGTCTGGCTGCGAACAGCAGGGTGTGTTCTGCACAATTTATTGTCCATTGTCGTCTGTGCTGAGTAGGGAGAAAGCACTAATGGAATCGCATACTGAGTGTGACATGTTATCTGATGCAAAGGAGGATGCTGGCTTCTAATCACCTTAACAAGATTGACTCAATTTAATGAGCACTGCTACAGTAGCAAACAGGTACCCCTTTATGGTTGGCCTAGTAGTACTTTAAGGAGATTTTCAGGATTATCTGACTTAAATCCAAAAAAGGGCACATGTACAGATGTACACACTGGCCATGAACTACTCTTTCCCTCCCAGTTTTATGGTTATAAAAGTTTCCTTCGAGGTATTTTGTTTGCAGTCTGTCTTTAAAAGTAAAATTGTAGAAATGGCATTTAGTCTTTTTGTTCATATTAAAAATGCATTTTGATTGATTTTATAATGACCTTTGTAGTGTTCCACACCTACTGTAAATCAAAATACCAGACAGTCGTTTGCATGAAAATAAAACACTTGTCCCTCCTGCTTAGATAAGTACAAGTGAATTGTATAATATAATGGTTTAGATGCATTTAAGGGCAATCATGATCTGATGTGTCAAGTGAGAGCTGTGTGCGGTATGTTTGCTATGAAAAAGAATGTGCTGCTCAGTTGTGGAAGCCTGTAAGGAACATCCCCAAGAGACAGACTGGATTTAGTGGCGTTTCAGTCTCTGTGAAATGAATTAGTTATATCCCTCTTTCCACTGACATATGTGAAACACTGTAGGCATAAGAGAGAACCTGGAAGAAATTGTTTGGTCGCCTTGATCTTCACCTTCTGTCCAACATGACCACAGGTTATCTTTTCAGGTTTTGTGTTAACACAACCACGAAATTGCTCAATGGGTCTCTTTAACAGTTTAGAGAGTAGTTTGTCCATTTCATAGAAACATAAGGTTGATAAGGTTAATATTGTTGGTAAGCAAAAAATAAGCTTTTCAAAGCTTTTATTTGTCCTTTTATATGGCATGGTCATGGGTATTAGACAGGATTCAATAAGAAGTTGTTTAAATATGGTGTGTTGACTGTCAGTGGATGTGGGTCTAAAATGTAAGTTACTGCATATGTAGGAAACAGATTTGTATTTTCCTGAAAGATTTAAAGTGAGCAGTAACAGAAAATCACAATGATTTTCTAACTTAGACATTACTAAACTGCTACATCCTACATTACTACGACTAATAAAAATAATACTGTAATTTTCTAAATTATTATTCTAGTATTATTGTTGTTGTTGATAGTCTAGAGTCCCATCTTTCATTTTGCCTTTAGAATTCTGAACTTTGTTCAAAAGGAAAGATTGCCATATATTTAATTCACATCAGTGATCATATTTCCTGCATTAAGGTCATAGCTTGTGGAAATCGGCTTAAAATACCTTTTTTATTAGAATATATTTTTATCTGTAGGGTAACTAGAGACGTGAATGCAATAATGTCATGCTGGATCAGTACATTAAGCAACATTGCCCCGATAGAACAGGCTATTTTTTCCTATATTGAATGGAATGAGGTTGTGTATTGCCTGTGATCTTTCTGAAAGCTTTTCTAAATAATATTTGTATCTGGAAGGTTTTTTTTTTTTGTCCTTTTTGTATATTGCCAGACCTCACATCGAGTGCCTGCCTCCAGCCTAACCTTAAAATCTCTGCAAATGTCCCAAAATAGAGTTAACTTGCTTTTGGGAAATTTTGCTTTTTGTACTTTTAGAAGAGTATCGTACTAGAGCTGCAGAACACATAAACAAGCATCCCTCTTGTTACTGAAGGCTACTGCTCATTACATCTGTTTCCTCATTTCCCTCTGTAAACATCTCATATCAATTTGCTTTCATTATCACTCTCATACATACAGCACAAAGAAGATTGGCATGGGGAATGCACAAAGCTGTTCAGTCCAAAGTGCCATTATTACAATTAATGCTGAAAGAGGAGCTCATATCCAAACCCCCTGATTTACAGAATTGGGAAAGATGCATCCTCTCATTGCACGATCAAATAAGTTGATTATACAATGGTGTGAGTTAGGAGAAACCGGTTAAAGTAGTGTGGAGTGGAGAAACTGTTCAGTAGTGTATTCATTTATTAAGAGGAGGGACAGTGGCAAGATGGGTAGCCTCACAGGTCGTGGTTCCCTGGTTCCTTGGTTGCCTGTTCTATCCACAGCATGTGGGTTTTCTCTGAATTCCCAAGACATGCTGGTGAGGTTTGATTGGCTTTTTTAATTTTCCTTTCAGGGTGTGATCTCTCCATGAAATATCTCTTTAAAGTATTGTCTTCCTTTCCTGCAGTGGGACATTATATTACAGTATATTAAGCTATTGAAGATGTGTGAGCTGTGTGTTGAGGCTTGTATTTGCACTAGCTCGGCATTGCAATTTCTGTGGTTACTTTACCATAATGCACTGTTAAGTGTCTAATTCACGTAAATACCTTTGCATGCTGATTGAAAAAAAAAGAGTACCATTTTAAATCGAGCTGATTGAACAACCCTTTCATGTCATCTTGCTTTTAAGGGTATAATGGTCCTCGTTCAATTAACATCAACACAAATAAAGCACAGTGGGATATGTTTTAATTTTGGAGGACAGGAAGAAGACGTGCGGTAGACTTCGGGTTTGGGGGAAAAAAAGGGTATTGCCTTAGTTTCCTGCGACAGTGAATCTGCCAGTAGAAGATAGCCAACAATCAAAAAACTAGAAATCTCTTGAGTCTGAAAAGAACTCAGGTGTAAGAGGGAAAAGGGTATGAGAGAATCCAGTCTTGTGCCCAATGTCATACTTAGACAGATAGCAGTTAACAGGCTATTTGTAGGACATTCAATTCTGCCTTTATCAGCAGGTGCTTTTGTTGGACTCTAATGTTTGTGGCATGCTGTGATAGAGAGCATAGGGCGCAAGGCAGGAAAACACACCTTTATGAGCAATGCACAGAAGATGTACAGTCTTTTACAAAGGTCTAGTGATTGAGACTGTAGGAATTTATCAAAAAGCAGACCTAAGGCCTGACCAGGGATATGTAATAAACAAGTGAAAAGTTGCAATCTAAACAAAGAATCTCCTTTTACGATTTCAAATTTCATTTAATGGTGGACAGTGAATTTTCACTTTTTGTTCTATGCAGTGATGAGGGTGTGTCTCCTTTCCGATTTGGGTTGTGGAAAGTTTGTGAAATATGAGAAATATTCTCAAATATTAAACAAAATCACTTTGGAAGTATTTTTCTATTTAAATTTCATATATAAATGTAATTGCATTACTACTCCAGTACCCAGTAAGTCTGATTATATTTTTTTACATATATGGTTTTGACAATATCGACCTGTATTTTTATGCCCTGAATTTTATGCAGTTAAGCAATGCTGGCATTGACTGTTTTTCCACACAAATATGTAAATGAAGTCAAGTTAAATGAAATGATTCTAATCCCTTAAAGGAATAATCCTGTTTAAGATGTGTACAAACACTGCACTTTTGTAGTGGTATTACTTAAGGTAACTCAAAGTCCTTTTGACCTAAATAATTGTTCATATTCTATAAAATTAAGGATTAGCTGGGTTTCCATCTGTGAAAGGTCTTACAGTATATTGAAGGAAAAAAAGCAGGAAATAACCTGAAGTAATTACATACTGTAGGGTTTCAACAAGTAATATGGATATGAAGCTTTTCTTGAATGCTTACCTTTTTGAATTTGCCTGACTAAATAATATATTCCATAAGCAGATGTTATTCATTGAAATTGTCATATTTATTGTGAAAAGTCACAAATGCTGTAATTGGAAAACAGCTGATAAGAGAATTCTATGACTCGTATTTTGCAAGAGTTGTAGTTCTCAAAGAACTCGATAGCTTAGTGAATTTCCTTGAACTAATTCAACCCAGGATTAGATAAAATGAGCTGAAGCAAGAAGCATCAGGTTCATTTCAAACAAAGACCCTCATAATCTGCTCATGTGAGAAGAGCACCATTCTCCGGGTGATAACAAATAAAAATATTCAGGAGATTAAAATTTGGCACTTCAGCTCATTTACTGCAAGTACTACCAACTAACAGTTGCTTTGCACATCATCTGAACAAAAATGGATTTCTTTTAAAGGTTTAAGTATAGGAAATGGAATTGAATATTGCATTTTACAGATAAGTGGAGCCTGATAGGAGCTGATGGTGGAAGCAAGATTAATCGCTCAACTGTCCACATACAGTAGCACATCCAACCTCCATAGGGTTTGTTTACTGAAAAAAAGCAGTTTGATGAATGAGAAGCTGAGTACAGTTTCTCATTATAGTCCTGAACATTCATAATGCTTTCAGAAAAGAAAAGAAGAAGGCAAAATAAACAGAATACAAATTGTTCATTGTCTGGGGAGTGGGTTGGATTCATTTTTGGAAAATGTCCCCTGAAGGAAGATTACCATGTGAAAGCAGACATAGCTAAAATCTTCTGTAGTGAACAAAAATCCCAAACAAAAACAGGTTAAACTGTTACTGTTCTGCCTAATATTTGCTTGCTGCAAATGCTGCTCATTGTGATGCACCTCATCACTTAGGAAATAAAAAAATGATAAAAGGGGAATGCTGCTGGCTAATAGGTGTATTTCCTATTAGCCCTTAGCACAATAGCAGTAGTATTGACGGGACAGCAGTGCAGTGGCTACACAATTGCTGCCTCTCAGCACTTGGGCCCTGGGTTCAGTTCTGGTCCTGGGGTTGCTATCGGAGTAGAGTTTGTATGTTCATATGGGTTTTTGCAAGGTACTCTGTGGTTCCTCCTACAGTCCAAAGACATACAGTACTGTTCTGATACGTTAATTAGTGTTAGTAACATTTGCCCTTGTGTGAGTATGTGTAGGTCTGCGTCTATATTTGTGTGCCTGCCCTGTGATGGGCTGGTGTCCCAATCCAGGCTGTATCTCACCTCATGCCCATTGCTTACCAGGATAGGCTCTGGCTGCACTGCAATCCTGTACTGGAGGAAGCAGTTAGAAAACAGATGGGTAGATTATTATTGTTATGTATTTGTGAGATGGTTCTTTCCAAAGTAGCTTACATTTGTACCCATTAATACAGGAGGGTATTTAGATTATTTTAGAGAAGTATCCTTTTCAACCTTCCAGACTTACAGTAAATCTAGAACCCCAACCAATACTCCACTCATCTACCTGCTGCCAATAAACATACTGTACATACCCTTGACAGCTTAAACCTGACAGGCCAAAGGTAAACATGGGAACAAATCGCTGCCCACCAGGGTATTAGAGTATTAGAGTATTACTAGGCAGCAGAATATTAGAAGTTTCTTGGACTTCATATAAAGGAGATGGAGCAAATATTATTTGCACAAGGAAAGCAAGTCAAGCAAGTCAATCAATCAAAATCCCCAGATAGAACAGCTTTAGCTCTTTCTTGTACTGCAGGTGCAAAATTATTTTGCTACAGAGAATGGTCCTTAACTGATTGGTCCATGTGGGTGGGGTTTAATATGTGATTGGTTGAGAGCAATTTTTTTGTCTGCAGAGGACTGGCATATTAGAGATGAATCAGACAATTTACAATGCACTTCAAACTATGAACACAGAAAACGATGAATGTATGAAATTAGCTCTATGATTTGCCATCCTACACTAATGTAAATATGCAATTTTAAAAGCAATATGGACCTGCTAGCTGATTCCTAGACAATTGTTTTTTTTTGTATTCCTTTACTATAATGTTCTGATTTATTCACTGTTAATGCTTATGGTCTGATTATTTCTCTTCAGGTTGTAAAGTTCTGCAAAATTCTTTCTTCATTTGCTTTTTTTCATTGCATTTTAAACATGTACCAGTATTTCACAGCCTTCATAGAATGATTAGGTTGTGGCTGTCATCACTACCATGTATTAAAATGCATTGTGTGCTTTTTCTATGTTAAAGAGTGGTCATACTACTGTAATGGCAAAAGTTATTTCTGAGTTCATTTAAATATTTACTGTAAATATTTACATTTTATGTATGTAGGGGAATCTTTGAGCTTTTCTAAAGATGTGTATTGATAATTTTTTTTCTGTGGGGCAAGTGCTTTCTGGAAAACCTCAACCTGTGGAAGAAATTACTATAGATTCAGGGCCCTTAGTTATTCTGTCACTCCAGGACACTAGAATTTAAAGCATCCTGGGGTGGGACTTTTAACAATGACTACCTTTCCTTAGTAAGTGACTTGTAAGACATTGATTTCCAGTAACAGTACCTTATTCCTTTTGACAAATGAAATTGCCTTTTGAAGAGTTTATGTAGGAGTCATAAGGGGGCCATGTTTTAGAATAAAAAACACTTACCGTGACTGCCAGGCAAATAAAAGAAAGTAATAGAATGGACCAGGCTTTAAAGCTAACATTGATGTTGTATTTTTTTATTTTTCTTACTCTTTTATTCACTTCTGACTTAACCATTGTCTAACTGGAACAGAAGGGATCCGGCCTGATAAATCAGTGTAGAATACCACTTTAACTGTATGTAGATTTTTATGACCGATTTAATGATATGACAGTGACTTGTTATAAGCACCTGGCACTAATAAAACCATTTTAATTAAATTTCTCCCCACTTGGCTGGTCCGCATTGTGATTCACCAGACAGCCAGGTGTTAGAGGCATAACTGAATACAATCACCCAACACTAGATTTTGCATTTTTTTCTTCTCTACACATAATGGCGAAATCGATTTCCTTCATTAGGTTTCTGATTATAACACCCAGTACCCAATAATATCATAATTCTGATTATACAGTATAAGGACCTTAGTTCCAAAATAGTTCTACTCCTGCAAAATGAACATTATTGTGCTATTAAGTTTGCCTCAATAACTTATCTGGGGAACTGAATAATCAGCTTTGTTCTACCCATCCATTAATTTCTAACCTCTTCCAATTCCAGGGTGGGGTGGGGGGGGGCAGGATCATTTCCCAGCAAGCAATGGGTGCAAGACACCTTGAACAAGAAATACAAACCACTGTGCCTCCTTGCTGCCAACTCTGTTCAATTAATCAGAACTGAAAACCATGGTTTCCTTGTATTTTTCTAAAACCTGTGTACTGTATGTTATGCATTTGTAGACTTAACAGTGGCATAACTCAGTAAATTCTAAGTAAATCCCTTAGCAGAGATGCATGATTAAATGTGTATCTCATATTCTCTGCAATTGCTTGCCACTAGACTTCTCATTTGTTGCCAACTTACAGTACTTACTTCATGTTTGTCACCTTCTTTTATTGCTGCCTTATTATTTGGTGCTTTAAGTATTACCAGAAGCAGCTTCTGAAAACAATTCCAGTTAGGTGGCCTGGCAAGAGTTTACATTTAATTTAATCAATGAATTGAAACATCAAAGTTGTAAGTTCTAAGTTAATAGTTAAATTAGCAGTTAAATGCTTTAAAAATGAAGTCTCTTCACATGCACCAGAATTTAATTTATTTTTTGTCCTTACTGTACATGCCTTTTTCCTGGGAATATTATTTTTTATGCTCCTTAAGGATTTGTCCGGCAGTTCTTCTGCAATTTGTGTTTAATGGTAGTAATAGTGATAAAAAAATTAACTCCTGAGTGAAACATTTAAATACTGTATAATGGCATACAGTATATTAGAAAAACAGAAAGGCACATACAGTATAGAGTATGTGTTCAATTTTTTAAGTAAAGGAAACTCTTACTATAGTTTCTTATATCATTGCAAAAGCTTTAGAAGATTTATTGTGAGGTAATACCAGATATTTTCCAGGTGTAGGCAGAAAATATCAGAATTGTACTGTATGTGGTTAAGGATACAGACTGCTGTCAAAAACTCTTAACAATTACAGTTGCATGTACTGTACCACTAGGAACATTGCAGTTACAGTGTGAACACCTACTATAGGCTCGGAGCATTAGTAATATGTGGTTCTCGCTTTCCCACCAGAATGTAATGAGTACACTGCTGGAAGAAATAACCATTATTAACCTACATTACCTACACTAAATTATTAACCTACACTACACTGCAAGTTACAATTCACTTGCAGTGTATTAGTCAAAGGCAAGTGAATTTAAAAGAATAGGTCTCAAACTATGCCGTATGTCGGCTTGCACATGCCAGCTGTTAACCTGCTCTGTCAAATTGCTTTCTGTTTTGTTTTTTGTCTAATTAAAAGTTATAACAGACCACTGAAACTCCTGAGATTTGCTGTTTGTGTAGCTGCAACAAGGTTAATAAGATTAGAATGCATAAAACCACTTTAGAAGATAACTGTAACATCAAAAGGTAACCATTTAAAAAGGATTACCATTCTGATGTGTCTAGTTTATAGTGCTTTCAAGTACAGCACTTCTTTGCCAAAGGGACTAAGTTTATACTAATATTCTAAAGGAATATTAGGAGCCATAGGGATCAAAGGTCTAGATTTTTTTCATACAGTTCTACTTACTGCACAAGGTACCATGAAATTAACTTGGCAAGCTACAGTAGATAAGGTGTTTCATTTTTTTCTTAAATTTAATATTCATTTTGCTGTCAGCTGTGCCCAGTTGTCTTGGTTTCTTGCAGCTTTTATGTATAATGCACACAACTGGGAACTAGGAACTGGGAGCTGGGAACAGGGAACAGTTTGTCTGTTTACATTCCACAAATAAGAATACAGTTTACTGCTGTGCAAGGTCTTGACTTTAGTTTGTTATTGTTGATGTGCTTTTCCCTGTTGTTCTAAAGTTTAGACAGTTTTACATTAGATTTAAAATCCTCATTTAAATGTGTGGATAATAATTTACTTGAGTAGTGTTTGAATTCAGGCTATCCTTGTGGGCTAAATCCATGTGTGGAAGAAAACTTTATAGTTTGGAAAAAGTTTGATTTCAGCCTTTCTTGTCTTTATTATTATGCTGACCAACCCGAATAGTTATTGTCATTACAATCCCATCTTCAAAGGGAACCCTTTTTAGGTGTTCCTTATGGGGAACCTAAACATTCCTGTCCAACAGACACTTATCATCCTTTCCAACTTGGAAATAAATTATGAATCAAAGCTGTCTAATCTAAACATTTTCTTGTTTCTAGAACAGGTCTTATTCCTCAAACACGTCCTGCTACAGCTCAAAGTGATTAGTCTTTAAAATTGCATTTAAATGCATTCTCCTTTAAAAAAATTGTTTCTGTCTGCAGCTGACAAATTTCTTCATTACTTTTGAAAAAGTCAAAGTGCTCTGCTATTTATTTTGACATTTATTTCTTTTGTTGTACTGTTGGTAGTTTGTCGCATGTCGAGATGAATTAAAGTTTAGAATTATTATGGTGGAGTTTGCAGAGTGGAAAATCAGAAATGGGGTTGGAAAATTTTAACTCTTCTTGCTGATGCATTGTTTAATTAAATGAAAGAAGCAAATGAAAGGAAATGCTTGGGGGAATGGGACATAATTGCTTCTAATACATTAGCAAGACATCAGAATGCTTTTGCAGGGAATGAGTGTGTCATCAGTCCTGGTTGAGTGATAGCATTGATCAGCCCGGCCTCACATTTTCAGGAAGCAGAAAGACTCTAAATTCTTTAACTTTATACTTTTTTTATTGATTATTGATAGACGTGTTTAAAAGTATGTGCTAAACATTTTCATTTTTTAAGAAAAAGAAACATTGCAATCCTTTTTTTTCAGAATGACAGCAGGTCTTGATTCTTTGACAACGTTCCTGGTAGATTTAGGATCCTATAATTTCTCAATTTATTAATCCATCCATCCATCCATTTTCAACCAAGCTCTTTATCTTGTGCAGGGTTATGGGAGAGCTAGAGACTTAGCAAGTAACGTGCTGAAGGCAAGATAAAGTACACACTGGATGGGGCACCAGTTTATCACAGGTCAGACACAGATGCAGTCACAAACACAGACATGCACACACAGGCAACTCACACTGGGGCCAATTTTCCCAGACCAAGCAGCCTTGTTTCTTTGACTGTGGGAGGAAACTGGAGCACCCGGGAGAAATCTGCGCAAACATGGCGACAACAGACAAACTCAACGCAAGTTTCTTCAGGATTCAACAGTATTAGTGAGTTGTTGGTGCTTAGTTGGTAATCCACAGCTGATATAGTTCCAATAATTTCTTCCTTATTATTATTGATGTACATTGTCATAAAAAGTTCAACATATAGATTGTACATGTGATAATTCAGAACGGCTGCTTTTCAAGATGGAGTACTGTGTAAAACTGTGTAACAGTACATTTTTAAGACATTCCTGTACTAGTGCTTCAGTGTTTATTTTTTTTTTTTAAATAAGCTATTAGTTAATACAAGAGTACATCTTTCAAACATATAAAATCACAAAGTCCCAAACTTTATAATTGTTTGGGTGTTCCATAAGTCTTTTTTAGGTCAAGAGCCCCACTCATTGAGGACAAAGCCTGAATTGTCTCCAAGCAGCGTGGTTTAAATAAAGGCAATCAATACAAAACCAGTTCATTTCCCTCACAATGAAGCTGGATAAAAATCTAGTTATTCACACAAACTTAATCCAGGGAAAATGGTAAAAAATAGATCAGCTGTGACCTTTCCAGCCAAGCAGATTTTAATTCAAGAAAGTAAATCAGAGATGAGTTGCTATGTGGCCTGATAATAACAGTAAACCCCAGCAAAAAATATTCTGGATTAAGTAGAGCTCAGAGCACAGTTGGTGCATGGAATTGCTGACCCAGATATTAATATAAATAAAAATGTAATGCATAGTGAATGCAATAGATTTCTTTCTTTTCCAGTTCCTTTGTGACGCCCATACACTGTATGTGCCAATAACTTTTTTTTAAGATTAGATCGCTTTATTAGCCATATACAATTTCTGGCATTAGGAATTTGTCTTTTCATGTACCCCAGCTTGCTCTCCATGAGACACAGACACACAGACAGGGAGAGAAGCTTGGGGTCAGAGCACAGGGTCAGCCATTTATACGGCACCCCTGGAGCAGTTGGGGTTAAGGACCTTGGTCAGGGGCCCAACGGAGTAGGATTCTTCTGCCAGCCACAGGATACGAACTGGCAACTTTCCAGCCACAGGCGCAGATCTTTAGCAACAGAGCCACCAGGGGTCATGCAACAGGCAACAGAAACAGAATCAACCAAAGGTTAACACACGCTAAACAGGACACGTACGCTGGTTCAGGAAGGTTACACATCAAAGGACAATAACAGAGGTAAACAATTAACTATTATATACACCTGTATGGTTGAGACTATTTAAAGTACATTAGCAAGGTGACTTAGTGGTCACTCTGCAGGCCCACAGATGATCCCCGGCTACAACTCCCAGCCTGCTTTGTGGTGCGCCCAGCGAGGGCGCTTTATTAATTTCTATTGGGTGGGCCATGATTGCATTTATATTTGTAGCTTTTTTTTGCGCAAGGTATAGTAGTCGTGATTATCTCAACAATGGAGCGTTTTTTAATAGGTGGCACTGGAAGAGTGAGAGCTAAAGATAATGTGGAGGAACACACAGCAGAAAACTCTGAACAGAAAAAACCCCAGGAGAAAATTAGAAAATACTACAAAAAGTTCCTAAAGTACGTATTTACACAGACAAGTGGTGGGGAGGATGCATGACTGCTGTGTGCGGTAAGTGACGAAGTGTCTGATGTCCCTGGAGATGCACAAATGCTTGTTTTTATACCAGATTTATTGAAGAGGGAGAAATGAATGAGGATTTTGTGTTCTGTCGTCCTCTTCCCAAGCGCGCCACTGGCGATCAGCTTTTCATTTTGCTGGACACTTACTGTATGTACGTGAGCATGAAGTTGACCGGAACACGTGTGTGGGAATCTGCTCAGACAGCGCACGAGCTACAGTATGGCGATCACAGTGGGCTAGTCACGAAAGTGCAGGCCGTTGCTCTGTTCGCTTTGTGGACGCCTTGTATGATTCATAGACAAGCCCTCACGCCAAGAAAATGCCCCCCGAACTCGAACAAGTAATTGATGAAGCCGTTCGTACTGTAAATTCCAACAAGGCCAGTGCAACAAGCGCCAGACTTTTAAAGATTAATCCAAAAATTTAAGCATAGAAATACTGGAAAGGCAGCCTTTGGCTACTACCACCCAAACCGTGGAATAGTATGCCTAAAAAATATTAGGCTGGTTCTATGGATATTTGTAAACAGCAGCTCAAAACTTATTTTTTTACTCTTGCTTTTTTCTTGATTTTTGTTATATAATTTCAGTGCTATTTGTATTGTTTGTGCATGGTTCTTTTATTTGTTATTGTTGCTTAAAGTGTTAACTTTACTTAATTCTTTTGTAACAAGCACTTTGAGTTGCAAATGTATGAAAGGTGCTACTCATTTAAATAAAACGTATTATTATTTATTATTAAGTGAGTAGGCATATAATTTCTGCAACGTGACGATTTTTAAATCTGTGTGTGTGGAGGGAGGCGGGGGGCGGTGAAGAAATGTTTTTAATCTCAAAAAAGGGTCGCACTCTCAAAAAGGTTAAGAACCCCTGCCCAAGAGTATTTCACCTACTGAGAATCGTGGCAGGAGGTTCTCCTCTCATGATTGTTAACTGTGAAACTTGAAAGCTCTGCAGACCCTCCTGGTAATATAAAGGCATTTTGACAGCCTAATGAGTTCAGATTTCTCACCTGCTTACCAGTTAGCTTAATGAGAGCATTTTTTTGTGACTAAAGAAAACTTAGCATGCATTGTTCTTGTGCTCGATGCCAAGTCTTCAGTGCATTTGGGATGACCCATGTGTGTTTTCCCTTTTTTGGATTTCAATTCATTTTTTTAGGAACTGACAGCTGTGAAAGAAAATGCTAATAAGTACTGTGCTAGCTTGTACCAGATTTCTGGCCTACAGAAGCATATTAATAGTAAAGATTGTAGAGAGAGGTGAAGAGCATGAGTCAGTGAGAGAGTGGTGTGATAAGGTTTCCCTCTTACATTAATGAAAGAAGAAGCACATACTGTAGGCACAGAATCTGAACCAACAGAACTAAGCTTGTACTACTAACAAAATCGGTGTGTTATGACCGCTTATTGTCTTTCATGGCCCTGTCTTCCATTCTCCATAGGGCTTGTATTGATAAACCATCCACATGTTTCATGAAGACACAAAGTATACTAATTCAGCGGTGTATGTACTGTACAACTGCTGCTATTAAACACAATGTTATTAACGTTATGTACTGTACTATCAGAAATGTAAAACTGGAACGCATCAGTTGGCCAAGCGTCTGCTTACAAATAGTGGATTAAAGCCCTTGTTTTTAGTGGAGCTTTTAGATTATCCATGAAACTTCTACAACTTTCAGTTTAAATTTGAGAAGTGCAATCAGATAAGTACTGTAAATGATGGGGTTTAAAGTCACCCCGGTTCACACTAATGAGATTTGTTGAGGATTTATTTTATCTCACAGTCTATATACAATAGGAACCGTTTCTGTACTGCAGAAATTATAGTCATGAGTTTGTGTAATACTGTAGTTGCTTGTGCTCTTCTACAGTATATTATGTGTTATTAGTTATAAATTATTTGTATTCTTACAGAACAATAGCGTTTAGATGGCATTAAAATTTGAATCCTTAATACTTTTGTCCATTTATAAACTGAGGACCAGATCAAATTGAACCTTCTGGTTACCTGTTGTTTGCAAATTACAGACTCAATATTTGATAATAGTCTTTTGATTTTCTCTTTCTTCTACACAGTGGAAAGCCACAATGAAGTAGTCAGGTTTTAATCACCCATAGGTTGAAGTTTTCAATATGTGCCTTAATTGTACTTTTACTCACTGAATCACACTGTGCAGCATCCCTAAACCCGTAGAGATGGTATGATGTTTTTGAATTTGAAAAATCTCATCATTTATGGCTGTAGCAAATCTAATACTTAAATCATTTTCCTAATGTGTCATTCCAGGCACCTGCTATGACTTAAACTGTAGAAATTCTAATTGCAAAAAAAAATAATCAAATTGTCATCACACACCTAGTTCATGTTGCTCAGTGTTATCTTTGTAGACTCCTAAGAGATTTTCCACAAAATTGCATAAAGTTAGGTTCATACAGGCATGACTGTTAAGGTTGACAGGGGGACATTGTGTATTTCACTTAATTTAATTTGATAAAACTTTAATGTAACACTGCAGTAAATGAAACAGAAAATGGAAGTTCCAATCTTCATCACTAATTCAAAAACCTTTGATTTGTATGAAGTCCTCACTATAATATTTCAGAATTAATTTTTAATTTCAGTTGGCTCTGGCCATTATTGGATTTTAAAATGTTAATCTGTTAGTTTTTAAAGCAGAACTGGGGTGGCAATAAAAGCTCTAAGAACAGAAGCAGTTTTTGTGTTTCAGTTAGAGTGACTCCTGACAATAAATAATCCCAAGTTACATTTGCTAAAATGTTTTGTGTAATATTGGTGATTTAAATTTTCTATATACATTAAGAAGCTTTATATAAATCAAAATGCAATCAAATAGACAATCAAAAAGACCATTATTTATATCCAAATTAAAGCATTTAAACTATTTGCAATGTTATAATAATAATAATAATTGTTCTTTTTCGTATGGTTCGTATGTCTGGAAACATGATTTTTGCTTTGTGTGTGTGTGATTGAGTTTTCTAGATGTGTACCCCTTTAGGGTTGTGCAAAGGTACTCTGACTTCTTGTGATCTGGATATGATCCTGGTATCAATTACCTGTATCTACTAACTGCCAAATGGGCTAGATGGGCCAAAAAGTTTGTAACCTTTTTGTCTCATATGTATTTTTCTGTAAATACAGTAAATAATAAGGCAAACTTTAACACTCTGGAAAATTATGTTAAGGAATATTGAGTGAAACTCTATACAAATATGCTTAAAATATTTTTCAGAGCCTCTGTATTTCCTTGTGGTGTCTGAAATTAAGAGTAGTAAGTACAGTAATAGTAATTTACCAGGTGAGTGGATTTTATCCAAGCTTTTAAAACAAATCCATTTTACAAAACTTAAAGAATCACACGGTTTTAGAAGAAACTGCTTACATGCATACGAAATAGCCCAGTTACATCAGGTAGTAGGTACTTTCTGCCAGATATGATATTTTTATCCATATATATATATATTCTGTATGATTTAAAAGTGCCTAACTCATTTATGCTGTCATTCTTCCTTTAAAATCTATCATATTAATAACAGGTGAAACAAACAACAACTTTAATTGCACTTCTGAAAGCTTAATACGTATTTATACAGTATGTTCTTCTTTTATGCTATTTTGAGTGGAATATATTTGTAAGTTTTTACACGTGATTATTTGACTGATTTCAATTCTATTGACATGGATAAGAACAGATGAATTGATCAAGATACTGTATGATCAGTATCCAGGAAAGAGAGGTGAGAGGAATACAGTATGCTCTTTATGTTGTAATACATACAGTATCCACATTTGTAGCACAAGATAGAGATGGGGTTGCTTATTTATATTATTTTCTCATATAAGGTATCTTTGTTTATTTACACAAATAGTACATTTGATAGATACAGTAATTATGTTACTTTAGCAACTCCGGACTCTATAAAAGTAAATGTGGGCAATGCAAAGGACTGAGGTGCAGCAGTAAATATTTTGATGAATGAGGATTCTAGCCACATAAACATTATGCTAACATTAGTCAGGAGTACACTGGTATTGTTTCATCTATGCTAATACTCTGTTTGTGTCTTAGGCTTTGAATCAGAGCTCTGCATCTGAACACGTGTCGTTTGTGTATTCTGTCATGTTGCTCTCTGATGCAGAAACACTTTTGAGGATGCTCAGATTTAAAATTTGTAAACATCTTCAAGGCTCAAAGAAAGTGAAACGCATACCCAAATCTCATCTGATTTTTGTATTTGTTTCATTCAGTTCTGTGGAACAAAGATGAAATTACAGTAATGTGATGGACCTCCCCGTGGTTTGTTCAGATTCATGCTGCTAGTAGAAATTCTGTACTTAAAACCCAGTATTAATTGCCTGTTGGAAGCAGTAATGAATAACCTGCTGGAATACATTTGCTCTTCATCTGAGTAATTTATTCATCATTGGTTCTCTCTTGACCTTATCTATCAAAGTTTAATTTGGTACAGATTTATTTTTTAATTAGACATATTTTTTGTTAGAGTGAAGCAAAATGTTTTTCCTTCATGTCCCTTTCATTTATTTAACTGTACAGTATAATACGATAACTGGAACAAAAGTATCTGGTCAGGGATTAATAGAATGTCATATGATCTGAGCAATGCTTGAAATTATCTGTCAACTTAAATCTGCAAGTCTGAGTTTAATTACTGTCAAAATCACAAAAGAAATTCTCATTGCTTGGGCATCAAAAAGGTCAAAACCATGTTCGCTGTCTTTGCTATATTTATATTTTCAACATGATGGGACTAAGAAGGGTTGAAATAACTTTATCTCCTGTCCTGCTAATAATTGAATTTTCAGTCAGTTGCAGTTTCAGTCTGGTCTGTGTTTCAGGCACACATGGAAAAGTTTTATTCTTTGAAATCAGCTAGTTAGTGTATTTAGCTCAAACTGTTAACCTGTAAATTTCTACATTTGTTTTTCATCAATAAATATATTTCAAGCTATCTATATTTTACAATATATGTTACATAGAGGGCGTACATTCCTACAAGTACTTACAGTAGGGGTACACCTGGATGATAAGCTGGAGTGATCTGGTAACACTGACGCCCTGTACAAGAAAGGTCAGAGCCAACTCTATTTTCTTAGGAGGCTCAGGTCATTTGGTGTGTGTGGAACACTGCTACACATTTTTTATGAATCAGTGGTGGTGGTGGCCATCTTCTACGCTGTTGTGTGCTGGGGCAGCAGCATCATGACTAAAGATGCAAATAGGCTCAATAAACTTAACAAGAAGGCTGGCTCTGTGTTGGGGATGAGCCTTGACCCCATGGAGGTGGTGGCTGAGAGGAGAATGCTGACCAAGCTCACAGCCTGTCACGATATTAGTTCCCCCTCCTTAAGGGTGCTCCAGCCCTTTTACTTAAGACTTAATTCTCTGCATATGCCCCCTAATCCCAGCCCACCTTAAAAGCCAGGCGCTGACGCTCATCTGGGCTCTGCATCTGATTTCCATATCGTGCGAGTCCGGGACCTGGAAGCGCCTGGTCCCGTTAAGGTTTTAACCTCGGTTCCCGTTCCCGTTCCTGTTCCCCGTCCGCCGGTTCCGACCCGGCCTTCGTGGTTTTCATTCTTTGTTCTGATGGATCTCCTGGTTTTGGACTTACTCATGTGTTTTTGGATACTCTAAGGACTTCTCTTTTGGATTGTTCGCCTCGGCCACACCTCCCCCCTGCACCAGCGCACCTTGGACACGCCCCTCTGTCTTCAGCCCCGTTTTCCTGCATGACGTTTCCCCAGTGTTTCCCCACTCCGTCGGACTGTATCGTCCGCATAGGGTCCGGAAAGAACTGTTCGTTACACAGCCATCGTGAACAACACCTCTCATCCGCTTCATGGGACTGTTACTGGGCAGAGGAGCACTTTTAGCAACAGACTGCTCTAGCTACGGTGTTCAAGGGAACGTTTCCGCAGGTCCTTCCTCCCGGAGGCTGTCAGGGTGTATAACGCTGCCCTAGGCTAGGACTGTTAGCCCTTCATTTGCTTGTCTATGGACAGCGTGTTTGCTCCATTGTACTTTTTGGACAATCAGTCTGTATAAACCTATGCACATTTTGCACATACTGTACTGTATTTTATTGTTTTTACAGTGACAATGATCATCACATTTTGCACACACCTATGTATTTATTTTTTGTACTTATTTATTTTTATTTATTTTGTTGTCTTTTGTTTTATAACTATTCCGATGTCTGTTTTTGCTTGTCTTGGGCTGGACTGCTGTAACACATCAATTTTACTATGGGATTAATAAAGTATTATCTATCTCTAATGTAACTGCACATACTGTAAGAATCTATCTGGTATTTCTTTTATTCTTGTGTTATTTTCTTGTTTGTCTTCATGAGAATTACTTGTGTCTGCACACGTGCAGATCTCATTGATTAATGATTTAACAGGAGGTCCACAACATCTTTTTGTTCGTCTCCCATGGTTTAATATTGTTAATATTTTCCAAGTAAGGCTGTTCTCAGTCAGGTTTAATTTGGTTTACAGTAAAGTGTAGTCAAGAGCCTACCGTCAAGTTGCTTGGGGTAGCAAGACCCTGTTCTGTTCTGGGTGTATACAGCCCTGAGCTATAGCCCAATGTGTACTGGAAGGCAGTTCACCATGTTTCTCATAAAGACAATTTGTGTGTGCTGTCATCTGGCATCTGCTGAGTAAGGGAAGTTTAACAGTCTAGTGGAATCATCCTGGTCTTGAATCAAGTTTAGATTCAGCTTCTTATCATCTCCTTTTGTTGCTGAGGTCTAGGCGCACTGCACCTACTAGGTTATGACTGTGCTATTCCCTGCCTGTAAAAATTTAAGAGGCACCAATACAATATGGAGGAAAAACATACAGAGTGGCTGATTTAAGAATTTTAATCCTGGTTTCATTGGATTCTGCTCCTGAGGTCTGTGAAGCTTGAGCTTTCATTTATGAAAATCCCAAAACATTTTCATATTGAAAATATAAGCACCCTGCTTGCTGCACTGAGTTAATTCTATAAAATACTGTTTTGAAAATTAATTATTAAGATCCATTTCTGAAGTTCAGTAGGAAACGATGCTAACACAGTCCATTAACCTTATTCATCAGTAAATGAATTGACTTCTGTTTTTAAAGGCAGACAAGATTGTTAGAAAGCTAATGAAAGTTTTAGGTACAGTTAAAAGCATGGACTTTTTTTTTTTGCTTTTTCTTATACTGCTAATGTGTGGTTTAATGTCATGAAGCCACAATTTTACAAATTAGGAAAAACTGATTTCAACCTTTTCATTAAATAATTTATATTTTAAAACTATTAAGAACTTAAAAAAAAATCTGATAAGATTGTTACAAACTCATTCTCTGGTTAATAGGACCCTGCAATTTATCTGTTCTTTTTGTAGACCTACAGTATGGAGCACTCATGTTTTATATTGTTGAAAAGAAGAGTCAAGAGAAAGATTTGCTTTAAATCAGAAAAAAATAAGTATTTTAAGGAACATGGGTGGATAATGAAAAGGAATTGAACTGAGCAAACAAACTGTACAAATGAAAATGGTTGAAAACTCATTTGAAAAGGTCAGACAACCAGCAAATTAAATACTTTCCTGATTCTCTGCCTGTGCTCCTGTTGCTGCTGCAGGGGAGTCTTAGGTGTAAATTTCTTCATTACTCCCTCATCAATCACACAGCACACAATACTGCATAGCCTCAAGTTTGTAGGAGTCATCCTTAGCTACCTCACCTGTGGCTTGAAAGCTTTGTGTAACGAACAGTAACGGACGGGGAACGGGAACGGAGGTTAAGACCTTAATGGGACCAGGTGCTTCCAGGTCCCGGACTCGCATGATACGGAAATCAGATGCAGAGCCCGGATGAGCGTCAGCGCCTGGCTTTTAAGGTGGGCAGGGAATGGGAAACAGGTGCAGAGAATGAAGTCTTAAGTGAAAGGGCTGGAGCACCCTTAAGGAGGGGGAACTAATATCGTGACACTTTGCCATTAAATGTCTTTTTGCTAGTTATTTAGTTTTGCTGTACAAATGCTTTTTTAGGACAATTTTTAGCATGGAAGAATATTTTGGATCAAACAGGAGCAAGACAATGGAATAAGTGGACTATGAGAAGTGTGCTTAGACTTAGGAAGGTCATGGTATGTAAATTCCTGTTGAAATACAGGTATGTCAGTAGGAGACCCTCATAAATACCAATCCGATCCATGAACTGATCAGGTTCATGTTCATTGAGTTAATGTCTCCTTCTGACTGGAAAAATAGATTATTAAATGCCCTTGATATTCTCTTTTATTCTAGATTGTTTTGTTTTTGGAAAGCAGGGTGAGTGACACTGAGAGCAATATTCAGCTCATCCTGCACAAGGCACATGTAGTGTACTGACTACACATATTCTCCTTACTGCTGTTTCTCTGCACTTCCAGCATTAACCAGTTGACAGTGAGGTGCCCCTTGTTCAAGGCTATGGTGCACAAACAAGGCAGACTATATTTTCAGATGCAGGGATGCATAAAACACTGTACTCCTACCAGAATGCTGAATAACTCGATTTTTGTGCCAACTTATAAAAGGGAAATGGCAAAGACCAAGATGTGGAATGCTTGGTTAGTTTTGTTTTAACGTACAGTAGGATCAGCAGTTATTATTCTTTCTGAACCAACCCAGGAATGAATGGGCTGTTATTAAGCAGCCTGCCACACTGTTGTGACCCTTGAACCTTAAACCAGAAAGGAAGGGAGATTTACTATGCATGTGTTACCTTTCGTGGTCTCAAACTGTATGCGTCTTATTCAATGCTGTGGGCCTCACAGTGTCCACAGCAAAGTTACCAAGCAATTGATGCCCACAGGTGCCAGTCACATCACAGAGGTCACTGTCGTGTGCCGAGTTGAGAATAGCCTGGCGCACTGAGGTCCAACAATTTTAAACCAGTTGTCAGCCTCTGCATGGTGAATGCCAGCAACAATCAGTCAATCCCAGGACACAGTTTGAACCACTGAGTACTGGAATTGACTGGTCCTAGCACTTAGGATCACATCAGGAGGATTGTTTCTCCAGGATGTTAATTTACATTTTAAGAGTATGCCTCATAATATTTGGTGGAATTCTTTGACAGTTCTCATATTACTTGATTAAAAGTCAGTGTTGCAAGCCTGATTGATTTGATCTTTTCACAAGCTGTTCCAACCTCATGAAAACTGGGCTTCCTGGTGGTATTATTTAATATTTGGCTCGGAACTGTGTGTGTGTGGATTTTGTTCAGCACCAGTTGGAGATTTGCTTATCTCTAAGCAAAGTGTCAAGTCAAGTATTTGGGGTATTTAAAAGAATTTTAATTTCAATATGCTTGTGGTATTGTTATACATATTCAATATGTGCTACATAACTAATTCGTAAATATTATTTTTGAGCGAAACAAATACCATTTCTGTAAAAATATTTACAAGTGCAAGGTGCTTTGTAACAATGAGACTACTGAAGAATGCAAGGTACAAATAACACTTTTCCTTTATAGTTTTCTGCAGACAATAATTAGAAAATGACCTGGGTACTGTGGGTTGTATTATTTGACATGGAATGGAAAGGCAATTTTCCATTATCCTTCATTACCGTGAACTAATGTACACTGACTCCTGACTCAATTGTCCCTTTTCTAATAGTTCATAATTATAGGGATGAAATCACTAATGTTTCTGTCAGTGTTCATGATACTCAAAACCATATTAAAGCAAAACAAAGGTTCAACAATAGCATTATGGACTTTATGAATTGTCATTCACAATTAACCTAAAAGGAGATAAGTAGCTTAGGCCTACTCTCATACCAGACTAATACAACATAAATACAGACATCTTTCAGATCCATGATTAAATCTATTACCCTTACAACTTTATTTTTGTTCCTTCAATTTCTTGCCACCCTGAATTGCTTTGTGAATTGTACATTTAAAATCCATTATACATCCATGCATTACAAATTACAGCATGACATACATAATGTACGTTATATTTTTCAAAAACAGATTTGTTTTGAATGTTTTATTTTTGTGGTTTTAAAAATGTTATGGGTTAAGCATATAGAAAAAGACATTTTATTACACATACTAGAGGTACAATTTATATACAGTAGTACCTATTTCATTTTGTAACACTTGAATATACTGTATAGAAAAAATGTATGAATAGAAAAATTTAAAATAAACAACAATGGTCAGGTTGAACCCATCTGTTTTATTTTTAACAAAACATTAGTTATTTATATACATAATCATATTCTGAAAACTAAGCACCTAGGAATTGTTTTTTATCTGAAGTTCCTAAAATTATGCATAAAAGATGTTCATGCCTGATTATCGTCTGCATCAGTAATGATTGAATTTCACTTTTGGCTGAAATACCTTATAACTATGCTTGTTCAGTACACGCTTGATACAACCGGTGATTCTATAGGGGCTAGGCAGACTTGTTGCACTGTTATTTGGATAAAAATGTTGTTTTAGTAATAGGGAAAAGAAAAAAAAAGTTTTTGTCAGATCAGATAAGGCCAGGGCTAGATTTACTGTATAAAATCCCTGTTTTGTAAGAAAATGCACTAAATAATATAACTTGAAAATGTGAAACTTTCCTTTATTTGTAAAAAATGCAATACTTTACTCACTGGGGGTATATACTGCACAGCACGTCAAAACATTTCCAAAATAACCACAGAAAGTTAAAGAACTTGATGCAGAAGATGTTTATGTACAGTAAAAAGTGGAATACTGTTGTGTACCTTATATTTAGTTTTTAGCTACCACTCCCAGTTACTGTATATAAATATATTCATATTAATAAATTAATGGTTGTTAATGATTTTCAGAGACGTTATTTCATTTTGGTTGTTCATATTTTCAGCAACCAAAATGTCCTTTAGTTACATGATTCCATATGAATATATTAAGTGGATTTAAAGAAGTAGTGCAACAGATTTAATGAAGCTACTGTTTCACTAACATCTAACACACCACAAGGGCCGTCTATTAATGATCTTTGCAACTGAAAACTGAGGTTCTGCAAGCCGACTCATATTGCAATATGGCGCTTCAAGCTTGCCACGGACAAACCATGCATCCTGAGTGGCTGCATCTGTACAGTATAGTGAGCATTAAAAGACCCTTATCACTTAATAAAACAGACTCACAAAGTTATCATTGCAATAATGAAAAAAAGCATTTTAGTTTCAGTGCATTTGTATAGAACAGAGATGGCATGGGTAAATTCATTTTACTGGTACATTTGTCATCATGAACTACTGTGAAACTCTCAGGCTAGGAAGTGCTGTGTGTGGTCACTGATAGAAGCAATCGAAGTTGTACAGTACGTCTGCAACCCATGATTTGTATTAGGCTGAGGGCACCATGTTGTGGGATTTTAACCCTTTCCTCTCATAATTCACAAGTGTTTAATGGGGCTCAAGTCTGGCGGGTAACACACCCACAACATACAGTAACTACCATAATCCCATCTCACAAAAAAAAAAACTTGTAGGATGTGAATCCGTGTTGTCCTGCTGGAATGTTGTTGTGTCAGGAATTATCCCAAAGGAAGGAGAATGAGTGAGCTTCCAGGACTTGGTTGGCTTCGCACAATCAGGTTCTCATCAATCACTGCAAATGGAGTTCTGTACTAACTTGACATTCCTGCCCAGACCATCATGCTTGGACCTCCACATCAATTCGTCTGTTGTATAAGACAATTAGTGTATCTTTCAGCAAGCCTGCGTAACACTCACTGACATTCATCAGGGTGATTGACACTAAACCTTGATTCACTGCTAAGGAGGACGTGGCTCCACTGCTGACAAGTCCGTGTGGGGTGTTGCCCCAACATACTGATGGCATGGAGACATTGTTTGCTTGATAAGCAGGGGGCATTGTTTCTTTTCTGTGTTATTCTTATTTGATTTTCACCAGATCTGAGATTCACCCACTTAAATCACCTTAATACCTGTGTCCAATTAATGGGTCTCACTGAGGCAGGGTTTAGTGCTTAAGCAACTGTCAAAGATACTCAGGTGTACCCTGGTCTGTCATGATTGATCAGTTAATCAAAATGACACCAAAACATCTCACATCAGTATATTTGTTTCTAAAATTACACTTTCTCAAATACAGTGATATGATTTTTATTGTCATTATATTGTTTATTATAAATACATATACATTTACATAGGAAGAAGTAATAGGTTTATTCCATGCTGAAAAAAAGAGGAAAGAAAACACAACATTTCGGCCGTGGAACCTGAAGAAGCAGCCTACGCATGCTGACGCAGCTACCCACCTGAACTACTACATTTACATAGTAAATTCTTTAGTATTTTGTTAGATTTGTCTTACAGTGTTTTGCATAATTTACGGCATATATAATATCCAAAGGCCTTCTTTTCATCACATTTATCTTGAGTGAAGTGCTGTACCCCATACGAGTTGAAATGTTGTAATACAAAGATGTGGGCATATCAAAAAATGCTTTTCTGCCGAAAAACGCAAAAGATGCCAAGATTCAGGGCAGTCTGTACAGATTATTTACTTCCCTGTGGGACAGTTCTAATCTCTTCTCCCATGTTGCCTTTCAGACAGTGATTGTCCTCTCATCTTAAATAACAGCAGTTGCCTTTCCAATAACAAGGAAAGGCATTATAGCTTGACCGGATTAAATGGGTTGTATTTCACAAGCAGAGTTTGCTCTCACTTCTGGTTTATTTCTTTCCTTTCTGGATACTTTTATATCCCATTCAAGCACATCAGCAGAATCCATGGATCTTCTTTTTCAAATGTGACCCTAACGTGTTTCCTGGAGTCAAGGAAAGAAAAGGTGGTTGCAGATCTCCGACAGCTGGGTTATTATCTGCTTGACCAGTCATCTGTTTATCTTTTAAAACAGGCTGTACTGCTTTGGATTAATAGGTCAATATGATTTGCTAAGCTCTGGAAAACTCATAAAACTGGAAGGACGGATTCCCCATTTAATTACTTTTTAGAGGAGATGTGATTTAAATGTTGGTGTTAAAAATGCCATTTGGGACACTGCTGTAAAACTGAAAGATTAAGTTAAAGAAGCTGTAAAGCCCAAATGGCTAAATATGTCAGTTTAAATAGTGTAACATATATTGTTGTACTGTTGGGAGTTTTCTTGTGTGTTCAGGATGTAAAATTAAGTAGAGGTCACAGCACACTAGCACTGCAATGTATTCTTTGCAAGAAATCTACAAGTTCTTTGCATATTAGAATCAATTTCCAGAACAAATTTTCTTAGAATTCAGTAAAGAAAGTAAAGTAATGGTTATTTCATCATTCCACATTGCAGACTGCCTGAATATGTAGTAGAGAAGTGATCATGTCTAATGAATATTTAATTTAATGACTTTGCAGCAGGAATATGGATTTTTCAGGTCAGGGCATACAGCATTCATAATAAATCCAATCGAAGTGTAATAATAATAATTACACTGGTTTGGGAAAGAAGTACCAAATCAAGTAGCAGTATATGGTAATGGCTGAGGATTCAAATCCCAAGTCGGACACTGCTGTTTTACCCTTCAGCAAAGCACTTTATTCAAATGACTCTAGTACTAATATACAGCTCTATTAACAGGTACAGGGTTTTTGAGAAAGCTTCCAGTCACATAAGCATTTTTTACTTATTTTACAAGTTGGAAAACAGGACAAAATGAATATAACAAAAAAAAATCCAAAGAAAAAAGCTCTCGAAACAGGAAAAAAAACAGGAGAAAAGAAGTATGAACATGCTCTCCTGAGAGCACTCTATTTAACCAAAGGGTGGTTATTTTGTGGCTGCTGTAAAGTGTTGTAAGAGTTAGGGCTCAATCTGAAGATGTTCTTCTCCAGAGTTTTACAATTACTTTTTCACCATCCCCAGCCAAGAAGGTTGTTAGGAAATAACGACACCATTAGCATCACAGTATTTTCACCTTTCCATTAAACTTTATCACTGTTCCAGAGCTGACATGTTTTACAACTGGGGCATGTCATTGGGGATGAGTGAGATTTACTTGTTGTTTTAATAGGGCAAGCAATTAGGAAGGTTAGGAGCTGCCAGGTTTACAGTTAGGAAAATCACATGTAACCCTGTTGAGCACTTAATCCAATTTGCTATCACAGCACAAAGTAGTAATAGGAGGTTTCATGCAGGTGAAAGACCCTTTGGTTTCAGCCTGTTGTTTCTTAAATATGCTATCACTTTGTTCAGACAGGATACATTGTATGAAAATAAAATAAAGACTTACTTTTTGTTATATTAGTCAAAGTGGAATAACATTGAACCCACAACTGTAACCATAGTAATACTGTGTTGCTGTGATTAACAAAAATGACATTGCTGGATGTTCTCTACTTCCATTTCATAAATATGTTGTACGAAAGTACTATGTAATTAATCACCTTTATGCACCTGTAAGGAAATATGAAATATTCTTGGGACAAAAATAATGTAATAGATTATAGAATAGAACAGAGAACATTGTGTGCATACTGTATTACCTTAATGCTTATTGAATTCTTCCTTTTTTGTTCTGGGTGAAGTATTTTCTATACTCCTGATACTCTGCTGCTGAGCCAAAAATGATTGAATTGACCCCCCTCCTGTGTTTTTCTTTTGCAGTAAACAAACACAAACCCTGGATTGAGACATCGTACCATGGAGTTATAACGGAGAACACTGAAACTGTCCTACTGGACCCTCCACTGGTTGCTCTTGATAAGGATGCTCCTGTACCTTTTGCAGGTATGAAAAGCATACAGTATGTACTGTAGCTAAGGTGTTGGGCTCACCTGCATAATCTGGTCAGCTGAGGTCCCAGTAGTTAAGTCATCACATCTGGGAAATGCTGAATGAAATCTCATCGTCACAGCAGTTTTGACATCCTTCTCTTTACAAAATGACTTCTGAAGACTGTCTTTGCTGCTCATACGTTTCAGCATATTCCCTGAGGTGACTTCATTGCAGTATCACTTTCTTACCTTTTTACAGATGAGGCTCCTTGTTAAATCAATGTCTGTGTATTCTCTGCAGGCTAATAAGACAACTGGTCTTTCTTAAAAGTAAGAAGGCTTCATTGGATTATGCCTCGGATACATCCGGCTAAATCACCTCAGGACACATTCCTTAATTAATTCTGTAACATAAATTAAGCACAGTCATACTAACAAGACAATGAGCTAATAAATGGGCAATTTTCCACAATTGGAAAGTGGGCATTTGCCCGGAGGATTGTTCTAAGTCATTTTTTCTATGGCTGGTTGATCATAAACCTTGACAATTCAGTACTTGCTGAAGCAGCTTGTATGTAGAAAACATTCACCATTAAACGAAGGGCTACTAAATGAAAAGTAAGCTTTATTTCAGCTGGTTTTTTAAAAAAGGCCATATGGAGTGGTTTAAAGTAATTCATAATTTACTGAGTAGTAGAGGTGGATGATAGGCAATTCAGTAATTAGCTGTTACTGGATTCTTTATAATCCTTTCATTGAAGGATGAGTCTTTACTCAGGTAGCATTGACACCTCATTAATTAAACCTGGTGAAATTAATCTCTTTTTTGACAGCAATAAATAACTGTCATTCTTATGCTCTCTGTCTGTCAATTTGCATTTTGTCTTGGTGAACATTTCTGTTGTATTCTTTAGCAAATCTTGCATGAGCAGAGCTGTGTTAACAGAGAGGGTGCCAAGTACTTTGCCCCATTTTGTAAAAACATTTTGCTAAAACACTTAGTTACTCTACAATAGGAATACAGAGTTTCTTAACCATACATTTTTAGCTGTTAAATTCAGCCTGCGTTGTTCACTAGAGGCTTTGTGATAAATACATTTTTTTGTTTTCATGAAACAAGCTAGCAATAACATGAGCATCACATTTATTGCTTTGGGGGTAATGGCCCAAGATGTGGAGGTGGCTGCCATGTTGTAATATGATCTGCTTTGCTGGGATATACAATGAACAAACTGAAACCTGAGAACTAAAGACATTTGTCATCAAGAATTGTCCTCTCGCAAAACAAGCAACTCTTCACTGATTAGATCAAACACTGTACAGTCTGTATCCAGAGTTCTCAATCAAATTAGTTTAAAGAATGATTCCAACTTGGACAGCATAATGCAGTTTAATTTGTTAATTTGTCATTTGAGCTCAAATTACATAGAACATTTTTCTTTTGGCATTCGTCTTTTCAATGCCATTTACGTATTGTTCTGCTGAGCTTGATGTTTCAAGTAAAGGGTTATGTAACAGAGAAGATGAAATTCTGCCAAATATTCTCAAGATCTTGATCATACAGAGCCATACTGATAAGCAAAGCATAAAAGGAAAAAATATCACAAGAGCAAAAGAGCTAACAGTCTCTGAGTCTCAGAATAACAAGGTTTTCACTTAATCTATGTGAGCTCCTACATTAGAAGTTTTATTTTTTTCAAAGTAAGAGTTGGACTTCTAGTGTTTTACTGCTACATTGCTGATAATGTGAAATATTAATGATTTCTCATATCTCAAATGTAAAATGGGCATGAACACACACGATGGGATCTGTCCCAACAGTGGATGTTTTTGACAGTTTTGAGTAATAAACTATAAATCTGTAAAGTACTGTATTCATTTCATCTTGGTGTCATAACAGAGGAGATGGCCTTATGAACATCTAATACAATTATTCAGGTTAACATCACTTTTCATCATTTAAAAAAAGGAATGTATGAATCTTGTAAGAATTTGAAATCTCTGATTTTTATCCTTTGTCAACATACATAAACTTTTTATTTTCGTATAGACAATGCTCTAAATAGAGCTTTTGCATTTGGTGCAGAAAAAACAATCTTGTTTTTTTCAGAATACTGTACATGAAGTGTTACTGCAAAGCTGAATTAGGGTATTGGGATTGGATTTCAAATTAGTTTTTTCTAAAGAATTGTGAAAATAAAAATGGTCACTTGGCATATTGATTAGATCATAGCTTTCCTTTTATACCTCATAGAAAGCGGAACATGATTTTAACATGTATTAAACTGTATGAATTTTTAAGTGAATAAATACTTGATATACAGTACGCAGTATAGTTGTATACTATTGTTGGGTATTTAGTAGCTAATTGATCTGAGGAACTCATCAGCTGTTTCTTGAAAGAGTTCTGGGTATCAGTTTCAACAACATGGCTGGGTAGCTTGTTCCATACTCCCACAATCTTTTTGACTAACTATTGTTTACTAACAGGTTTACATGTAACCATTCTTTCACATCTTGAAGACTGAGTTTAAAATGGCAGCTAACCTAACTTATTTTTCACTGGAAGTATAAAAATGATGTACAGTATGCTGTACACTGGGGGATAATAACTGAGACCATTGTAAAAACACCTCTAGTTTGAAGCTCTTAACTTAATTTTATACTTTTATATGTGTCTTTGGGTTTCTTTTTTCCATAAAATAAAAAATATAAAAACAGGACTATTAAAAATGTCAGGAATCAAATCCCTTTAGATTTCTCCCATAGTATTCCATCTCATATTTAATTATAATCCATTATACTCCATTGTCTGTATTAAAAGAATGTATTTAAGCATCACAAACGTCAAATGTTCTACAGCATTTTCACATGCTGTTTAGTTGTACAGTTAATACACCTGTAACATATACACCTTGTAAGATACCTTCGAATTGGTTAACTGTTACCAGGGACTGTTGTTAGATTGTTATATTTAAAAATTAAACATTAAGAAATATTTCATTATTTCAGGGATTGCATTTCATAATTTATATGTGGTTGCATTTCAGTGTTACTAGATTCCTCTGTTTAAGATAGTAGAGTAGGATTAGGACAAAGAAAAATAGTCCTACTGTAGTTCTTTGCAGTATTTTGGTCTTCTTCTGGCATTTCATTGTGGTGACATCAGAACACAGTTTCTTTCACTCAGTCAGATTCGGAATACTCATGCAGTGCTCAGAATTATTTACTGACGAGTTTGTTGGAAAGTGGCTAACATTTTTCTTGTATTCTTTGCATCATTTATTCAGTAGAAAACAACAAAGGTAAATAAACTGCCTGCTACACCCAATTACCATTTATACAGAGACTATTGACTGTTTGAGGAGAAAACAAAATTGCTGTAAGGTTTGAGAAGCTTAGATAAAACTTGAAAGTTATTGTGCGTTCCCGTTTTAAGTAAAAAATAAAATATTTGAACATTCCCTTGATTCATTACTGTTTTTGCCAGGCACTAAAGTCAATGAAATCTCCCCTGCAGTTACTAGTTGTCTGCAACTGCAATAGATATGCCACTGTCTATAATGCAGTGGATGTGACATATTACCCACTACTTCCTGAGCTGGGGTAATTGGCTATAACTCTAAGCCATGTAACCAGTGTGAGCTATGGAGGTTAAAAAAAATGTTTTCTGGACTGAATATTTTGGGACATTATATTGTGGCTCTTGTAGACAGCCTATATTAATCTTCATACTATTCAATCTTTACGTTAAATATTTGATTAAACTCTTACATGAGCAAATGTTAAAGCAAATGAGAACATGTGGTGTAGCATGTGTTTTTTAAAAGAAAGTTGACGTCTTCGGTAGATAATATTAAAAAAATGAGTGAGACAGTTTGATATTGTGCATAGGCTGTAATAAAAAGAACATGTCCAATAATAAAACATGCACATAGATCCCCCAAAATATATAACATGAACACAACTTCTCCCAATTAAAATAAAAAGGTCTATTAAGAGCACTTTAGATTGAAAGGGTATTGTGAGTGTTGTTTGCTCTTGTAGTTTCATTAGACTTTGCTGAATTGCATTCTGTCTATAGAATGAGGGGCAAAAGTGAGTTGTGATAAGCAATAGATTGTGTTTAATGCCCTGTAAAATACATTTCTAATTTATTCAACGGAACTCAACTGCTGCATCATCATTGTACGTTCATATAAAATCAGATTTTTTTGCACAGATCCATTTACTTATAAAACTCAACTTTTGTTTTTTTGTTGTTGTTTGAGTGTTAATTTATATACAATATATATGAATAAAGGTTTGATTTGATATACTTTGTGAATGATTTGTTATACTGTAACTCTTGTAATAATGTTAAAGAGAAACAGTTCAGAAAATATATGCTTAAAAGTTGTTCAGTATTGCTTAGCAGAGTTTACAAAGTTCACCCCCTTGTGCCTCAGGGTGTAATGTGCACACTGGGTAATGATGTGGTGTAACAAGGAAGTTCTCTTTTAGTCCAAGAGCAATTTCAGTTACTGTGAACCTTTTAGGATTCCTTTGCCCTTAATATTCAGCAAACAGGGGTCTTGCCACCATGTTCTCAATGGCAGAACAGGTAGAAGAAGATGTATTATCTGGAATTGTCAAACACTGTTCTGGTGGGCGAAGGCTGTAGCTGAATGAGACCTCCAATTGTCTTGTCTCCATGCCATTAGATCAAGGTTTTATTTTGTGCAGAAGCTGGTGTGTATCCAGCTTTTTTCTCCACAATAAAAACACACTTCACCCAGATGTCTTCCATCCTCAGCACGTTCTGCAACTCCTTTGGCAACAGCTAATGAAGATGAGAACATTAGAATGATGACTGGAATCTTCTGATCACGATCTCGCAGATGTTACAAGCCGGTCATACAGTGAATCCCAGACACAGTACAGATTCCACATTGGCCTTATCAATTTATGGAAGACAATCATTCCTCACCATGAGAGACAGCCAATGAATATTTAAAAATGCCAATTTCAGAATTAGAAACGAATATACAGTTTACCCACATTTACTGTCATCAGTGAAATACTGTATCTGCATGAAGGCATAAAAATACTGATGTCAAGTGCACGTAGTGTCTTTGGAAGTCTTTGCAGTTTTGTTGACTTCTATTCAGTTTTGATTTTAAAGCCTGCTCTTATTTCCCATGTTTTTCACTCCACTGATCTGAGCAGTAATATTAATGAAGTTATGGGACTGTGGTTACAATCTGTCAGCTTAATGCTGTTTATATTCCATCAGTGCTGTGAGTCAAAGTGACATTAATCAGAAGCGCTTGTGCCTACTTTATAAGGGGTAATAAATGCAAGCCATTTCTTAAAAGGTACTGATAGGTTTAGCAAAACATTGAAATTTTCAAGAGGAAACAAGAGAAGATGCAGTGCCTTAAGGGAGAGTTTCACTTTTGTGCTACATAAGTTCTGGGTAACCCAGACTGTGGATCTGACAGCTACTGTCGGTACTGATTTTATGCGGTCTCTGCAGTGGAAACGATGTCGTTAGAAAGATGAATATTGCAACCTTCCAAGCTAGCACAAAAGAATTTCGTTCCTTATTCACCAGTGGAAATAGGCCTTGCCTTGAAACTGTTCAACTTCTTATTGGGCATAAGGAGAGGTGGTTAGGCTCCACAGCAAAGTAGGCTGTACACAACACAAGGTTTTCTTTTTCTTTATTCTAACACTCACTGACATTATAACTTGAGTTATAATGTCAGCACTCTTTCTGTTTTATTTTGTTATTTGTTTTCTACTATTTTGGAAAGTATGCAGTTTTTGACTCACAGTTTTAATTCACAGTGACAATTTTATTTTATTTTTCAAGGTCCAAAATCTTAGTAGTAGTGTTCAATATGAAAATAAGATTAGTTGAACCTGTAGCATGTGTTGTTGGCAGCATGTTTATTGTAGACATATAGTGGATCAATATTACACCTTGGCTTTGTTTCAGTAGCTGCCCAGGCCAAATGGTATTATATGGTACAGCTAACCTTGTCAGACTGTAATCAAATAGAGCAGATGTGACTCATCCCACCACCATGTACGTTTCTGTAATTACTACTTAAATGCCATTGTGCGCCTAACTAAACCAGATCTTTAAATGTTCCTATAGTACAACCCTCGTTTCCTGCAACATCAATAAGAAATAGATCAGGTGTAAACTGTCATCCCTCCATTTCCCAATACTGATTTCGTATCAATTTTTCTTTTTTTTTACTGATCAAAAAGAAAAGGCATATTTGTGAATCACAATATCTTTCCTAATTTATTCAATTGAATTGCTGAAGGTTTTCTACCTTCAAAAAAAGAAAACCATTCCTATTAAGCATGTTTTCTGCATTTATTTTTGCGCTGTTCACTGTATTTAGTAATATATATATGCAGTTCAATTTGATTTCACAAGGAAATTCATTTGAAATGCCTGTGTCTTTAGCAAATTTTCCACAAAAGTTTAATGGCCTTCTTGTGAATAAAGCAGCACAGTTTTATTTATCGCAAATAAAAATACTAAAGTGGAGTCAGAACATTGTAAATGTATTCAGAAAGAATAACTTGTTAGCATAAAGTACTTAAGACTTATTTGCATTTACTATATCTTGCAAGGTAAATATATAATTTTGAACTGGTTCGACAGTATGTCTAGATTTTATGAAGATGTTGTGAAAACCTAATAATAATGATATACACTAGCTTTACATTTAGGTGTTTATATTATTCTGATACAGTACATACTGTACCTATCTTACAATATCAGTAATACTGCTTTTTTGTTTATTTGTTTACATTCTAGTTAATTTACTTAATAACGTATTTAAATAAATCAAGTACTCAAATTGTATCTACTTAATAATAGTTTAATAGACATTTGGTTGGTCTAATTTGATATTTCTGTTAATTGGACCTATATTCTACATACTGTATCCAACTGCTTCATCATTACTCTGGCTTCAGGGAAGTAGGAGACATTCAACTCTTACAGGGGTCAGGGTGTATACTTTCCTGTTTAATTTATGAAGTAATGTACAGGAGCTGATGGCATGTATTTGTTAATATTGGAGAAACAGTTTGCTGTTAAATTTAAGCTGACATTTTCTATTCTGTCAAGGAAACAGGAATCCATAAGAAAGAAGATAATAACCCATTTCATATTAAGTAATGGCATGAATGGTATAGTAAGTAGGAACAATAAAGAAAATATTTCTCCTATCCCTGATTATCAGTCTGAGTTCAGTGATTTATTTCTTTACATATTGAATGTGACAAGTTTAATTGTTTAAATTTCGTATCTGATGAGATGCCCAATTTGCTGTTGGACTAGAGCCAATAGTTGCATTTTTTTAGGCTTAGAACATTCACAGTCATTTGTTGCACTGAACCACAATAACCACAAGACGTAGCATTCCAATTAACACCACTATGAACCCATCTGAGATATTCCTCACAATAATATGTTTTGAAGGAAATGCCCGAGATGTGATTTTGCACCTCTGAAATATATTAATGAAGCCAATAGAGCACAAGAAAGTGAATATCAGTATGCAAACACGCCTGCAGTCAAGCTTGGATGGCAAATTCAATATCTTCTGATGCCCACTGTCTCTGTGATTTGTAAACTATAACCCATTTTTATGTGCATACTTTACCTTGACTTTATGGTTTAGCTATTTCTTTTGAGAATGGTCCTTTTTTTGAAGGAACCTGTTGTTTTTTTTAAGGGAAATGTTAGTATTCCATGTTGTACAGTATGCTTTAATGTTATCAGCTGCCCTTGTTTCTTGTCTAAAGAATTGCAATAATTTAAACAAAACCTTCAATTTCAGTCCATATTGGCCATCTCTAATAATGCTATCATCTTGTACGTTTTCTTCTACTGTGCATCAGCTCTCAACATTATTTCCACAACTTGATGAGTAACAGAAGTAAAATGGATCGGTCTGTAGTTTCCTGTTTCAGTCCACCCCCCCCCCCTCTTTATATGAACTGCTGTTATATAAGCAGCTCTGCAGTTTGTGGGTGCAGATCCAGTCTTTACTGAACACTGAAATTTTCTGGTTAAGGTTCTATGAATAACATTCTTCATTTCCTTAAGTATGACTGTGAAAATACCATAAGGCCTCGATGATTCATTAGTTTTAAGCCTCCCTAGCCCCTGTAGAGCCTCTAGTGTCAGTTATGCTAAAATTACTCAATACTGGCAGAATGCCTTCTATAACATCAGGCATGTTATTGATGTCTTCTGTTGTAAAACCTGCATGAAATATTAATTTAGTATGCTTACTATTTCTTTCTTCATCTTCTATTATTAGTTTCCTATTATCGTGTTTACATTTGCTTCCAGTTATTTTAGTGTTATAGTACTGAAAAATGCATTATTTTTGTCTTCATTGTAGTATTTTTTTCTGTCTCCCTCTTGGTGATTCTGAGATTTTTTTTTTCAGCTGCAACATTTTTTCAGCTGCAACATTTTTTTTCTATCTTTGAATCTTTGTCCCTTTTATTAAGTCTGTAGAACAGTTCACTTCTGTTTTTCCACTTTTCTCCATCAGTCAATTTAGGCCTTTATCCTTACACTTGGACTTGTTTGTTTGTTTGTTTGTTTGTTTCAGGGTTTAATTTATTATAAGATTTTAAACTGTTCTTGAAGTATAACCAACCATTTTCTATTGACTTTAAATCATTCTATTCCCAGTACTCTGTAAACTCTCTGTCATTCTTTCATAGTATGCTGTTCTAAAATTGTACATCCTAATTTAAAACTTTAGAGATTTGTACAGTTGATTGGCTTTTTACTAAGGGTATGGTATTCATATTACAGTATGTGGTAGAAGTATGGGCATGATATATATAACAACTTACTTAAGGGGGAATTAAATTGCATATAACCTTCATATAAAAGTATCTTAAGGAAATCTAAAGGTGGTATATCTTACAGTTACTACAACCTGTTATATTGTGCCACACTGACAATTACTGAAGCACTGAAGCAAGCATGTTTGTTTTTCCGCAAGTATATTTCACAGGACAAAAAATCCAACTGGCACTAATCTTTTTTCCCATGCTGTTCACTGAGTTTATGAAAATTAGTGCTAGTGTTCATCTTGCCTCAGACTTCCACTGTAAGAGTTCACTGCAAAATCCAGATCTGGAATAAACTCAGATCTCTTCTGCTCTTGGGAGAAGTAGCATCTAACCAGTTACTCCCCTCACATTGAGAGCAGAGAATGTTGCACTATAGTAAACACCAGTCCCCAGAAATGCATCCTGGTCATTTCTCTCATGAATAATCAAGAGTTTTATTCTGAATCTAGAGTGTGTTTCGTGATCAATAAACAATAGTTATCCTGAGGTATTTTCGTTCCTCTGCAGGAACCAGTTAGTCACTATGACTTAAGACCAAATCCCAGACAGACACCTTCTAGACAGACACAGGCCAGGGTAAACAGAATCACATTAACCAAACAGCATGTCTCTCACATTCTCAGTCATCACTGCCTTGCTGTATGCATTTAATGGCTTAGACTCTGTGGTGCCTGATAATAATTCTATATAACCACAGAATTGCCATCAGACACCATAGGTAACCCTTTTGTTTAAATATTTTTCCCTTGGGGCCTCTCCAATAGCTCAGTGAAGTAAAAGCACTGACATGTGATCATGGGGTCAAGCCTGGATTATCTCTAACTGGCTGTGACTGCGATTCCTCAAAACACAGTGCACAATTAGCTCTGTGCTTCTGAGTGTAGGGTGGCATTATCTGGCCAGAGCTCTCTCAGAGACACAGTGACTACCTGCAGCCTCCAGGGAATCTGCAGGCAAGCAGTACTGTCAGTGAGGGATGTGTCTCTCCTCCAATTGAAAATGTGCCTCCAGTATGTGGCTGTGCCGCCTGTGATGTTAGAAGATTAGTGGCGTGAAGGTGGGTGGGTCAGAGGAGTCTGCCTACACTTCCTCACCCTGGTTTTGGGTTTAGAGCAGCAAGACGAGATGTGAAAAAACACACCGTTGGCTATTTCAAATTGGGTGGGTACAACAAAAATAAATTTAAGCAAAGTAGATTAAAATACTGCCATGTTGCATGATGGGGAGTGAATGCCTTGAATTAGCTGAAGTTTAATTAGTTGTTAAAAGCCAGGTGGCAAAGCTGTGCCTTCCACACACGAGATGATTATTGTGATGGTTTTAGTATCAGTCCCATGGAAGTGTAAAATGGGTAATTTAATTACATATTTCAAGACACTGGAGTAGTTCTTCTCATTTGTGTCTTACTTTTATCTGCGTTTTTGCATTCCAGAATCCTAATTTCAGGCATGTCCACTGAATAATTTCATTCAGATGCAGTTCAGTTATGTTTATATTACCCCTCCCTTTTGTCATAGCTTATTCCTAGCCTTGATTAAAATCCAATTTATGTCCATGAGGCAGTTGATAAGAGCAAGCCTCGCAATTATAGATTGCAGTGCCATTTGGATTAGTTAGAAGTGTAATTTAATAACTGTGTAGATGAGCAAATAAATTTCAACAAATACCCAGAAGATTGTTTAGCAATTGGGAGGAATAATTTGCATTGATGAATTAGTTGTTTGCTTGATTGAAAACTAGACCTACTTTATTGTCAACCAACACTGCAGGTTTGTTTTATTATTGCCAGCATCTGTGGATCAGGATGCCTTGAATGTAAAGCCTTTCTTCTGTTCATTTATTTGTCTCATGCTTTTTTCAAAACAACTTATATTTATACCTATTTATGTAGCTGAGTATTGTTCTGGAGCCATTTGGACAAAGTCCCTTGAACAAGGGTACAATAGTACGGTTTCACCTGGGATATGTTCCCTGTTCACTTCAATGTCACTATTTTTATTGTTTTTCAATAGAAGCTGCCGAGAGTTTATGCTTTTCTGCTCCACCTGTATTAATTAGATTTAGACCATGCAGTGTAGCACTGTTGTACAGTGTAAGGACTATCTCTATCAACAGCATGTCAGGTATCATTTATTCTCAGGGCAATCTCTTAATCTCAATGTTGATGTAGTCATTGCCCCTTATGACTTCGTTCTGTTCTGTACTTTCTTCTGTAAAGTACAGAGCATAGGTTGTTTTTTTAAGAAGCCTGAATCCCGTGTGAGTCATGTGCTGGGATTTGTTTAATATTTAGCATTGTTTAATATACAGTACAAGTCTAACAGGTCATACAAACCTGGCTCCTGAGTACAGCAAGAAAGAGTAATCTATCACAGTAACTTCCCAAGGGAGTTTAAGGTAGATGGTTTTGCACAGAGCAGAAGCAAATGTCACAGCATACCAGTTGGGGTGTGTGTTATGGTAGGCTGATAGTGTGTTCAGAGTACAGAGGTTCAGAACTCGATGGATCCCCTCATGTCATTCATTTCTGATGGACCTTTACTTGCAGTAAAAAAGGATGTAGCAGGAAACATGAAAGCAGTATCCCGTATTTTAAAGAAGAAAAGAAGCTCTCTGGGCATTATGCTGATTCAGACACAACACAACATTGTATCAATTTTTTATCATTCCGCCAGAGTGGTAGCTCTGCTTGTAAAGACAGCAAGTGAATTAGACCAAAGACTAGAACAGGATGATTAATATTTCAGGATCTCCATATTGAGGCAATATTCGCCTGTTGGAAATAAAAAAAGATGCCGGAAAGACAGAGTGCAATTCACAGCCTTGGTGAATGCTTTTGAAATAAATAATTGTATTGTGAAAGCCTTTTCAAGGCTGTTTGAGGTTTGTGTTTTGTTGCTGTGTTGGCCTGGAGGTTTATAACTAGGTGACTGTTGTAGATTTTCATTTTAAATTTGCCCTGTGTTCTCCTTAAAATAATCCTTTCTTTTAAGGTCTTCACATCTCCACATTAAAATTTTCTTTGTGGTCTTTTTCCTTCTAATGGCATGTTATCATCATGTAATGATGATTTAATGTAAATATGATTATGTTTTTTGCATGGTGTTTTTCTCCCTGGTGGACAAACTTTATTCACAATAAACTACATTACTTCTTTCATAGGAATACATTAACCATCTTTAAAAAGTGGACTACTTTACATTCTATTAACAGAGCAAAAAACTGACATTGTAAATTGTTCAAACTAATGTTTTAAATGTGAATTACAACAAAAACATCTTTTTTTTTCATTTTCAAGTTATCTCAGTAACTTCACTTTTCACTTAAGTTTAAGTGAGCCATTGCAGGCTTGTTCTGGAATCTTCAATAATTATCCTACAATATACAGTTCACTCCTGAATAAACAGTAAAAAAGATTAAGAACATCTTTACTGTATGTGCCTATGAAGGTTTTAGACAAGTAATAAACCTAATTCAAAGACCCTATGGAGTAAAATTTAGTTCAAAACTGGTATAAAAAGAAACTGTCAATGATGGTTTTGGTCAAGTCTTCTACATCTTTAAATTAAGGGCTATCAGTGAAATCAACTCATCTTATGTCGCATTGATATAACATTTAAACGTACATAGAGCATGTTAATCCAGGCTTATTATAATTAAATATTTAAACATTTAAAATGGGAATTGGAACTGAGATGCCTTAAAGACCTTCTGTGTCTTTGAAAATAATTTAATGAGTAGGACAAAATTCTAAAGGGCTTGAAGGATAGTTTTAATAAGCTAACAGATTTAAAACAGGTAATGCTGTCTCCGTGTTTCTTTAGATCCTGCAAGTTCAAAGAGATTCAGTAGAAAGCAATTTCGGGAAATAGATGAAATTCATTTGCAGGGAAAACTGAATTGCGGGGACAAATTCAGTAGGTTTTCGGTTGGCATTGGCAGCCTCCTTATTTAAAAGCCCATGACCACTTCATCAGGCAGCTCCATCTGAATGTGCTTCAGGGCATCTTTCCCTGTCTACAGTTTATCATATGTTTATTTATTGCCAGATTCACAAGAAGTCGCTTTCACTTCGTAAGTTGGAAAGGTCTTGTATTTCTGTTTCTCACTGCTGCGCAATCCAGATAACATTTCGTACCAGCTTGCTTTCCCCCATGCTAAGGAAACCCAATGAGAAACATTAACATGCTGATTTCCTTGTCTGCATTCCAAGTTCCTTTACTAGATGATTCTTAAGAGATAATTGTTCCAGCATAAGTTTGCCCTTAAGGTGCAAAAGATTTATTCAGCAGGCTGTTGATTCAATAAGCACACCCACACACTTATCATTGTAAAAATGCATTAAAACTATTTGTCACGTGAACTCCTGTCTGTCCCAGGAACTTTATTTTTAAATTGTAAAACAGCCACAGATATGTATTGACATACTGTGTGACCTTATATGACAGCAATGTTGCCATCTAGTAGCCTGATCTTGTCAGATGGTAGAATTTAAATAAGACTGGGCCTGGTCAGGTCTTGGGGTGTGATACCCTTAAGGCCAGCCAGGTGGTTGCACCTGTAGGAGATACTCTTCCCTCTAGACCAGAATTTTCTAACTAATTACCCAGACCAAAGATGTGGTTCTTCAGTCAATATACCAGGGTCCTGACTACTTGGTCAATAAAGATTCCTAGACACATTTTGTAAGAGTAGGGTGTTTGCAAATTCTGGTCAGGCCTTGAACAATCTGCCCTACCTAATTTTCCCCCTAAATGCAGTTGATAAAGGAATTTCATACATTCATTTTGCTATATAGCAAAGCTGCTGACACACTGTTCATTGGTACATGGCCTGCGCAGTTAAATTTTATATAAAATAAAGGAAAATATTTTTTGCAGATTTTCTTTTTTTCCATTCCTTAACTTAACTTTTCGAATGCTGAGCTTACATTTCTCTTATCTGACAGCAATATTAGTGGATTTCTATTTATTTTTAACCAGGCATAGTCCAATGCACATCTTTTAGTAAAATTCTATACATATTCTTAAAATGTATTTAAAGTACATTGCTCTCACATGCATTGAACCAATTGAGATGAGTCAGGTTTAACCAAGTGTAAAAAAGTAATCTCGTGGTCATCAATAATCCTTACTAACACTATTACCATCAACTCACAATAATTGCAAGAAGACAAATCCAGTCCCAACACCCTCTAAGATGTAGTTAAAGGACTAATTCAAATCTTTGCTATTCCCCCTGAACCTACAGTACAGCTTTCAACATCTGCTGCTTTTAATTTTATAGTTTTTGCTAGATTTGTTCCTCCAGTTACTAATACACTCCGACTTCCTGTTGATGATTTTGTAAATGTTAATTTATCGGTGTGAAAGATGTTAAATTCTGTTTTTTTTTCTTCACATTTGAAATTTCTTCAATATGAAAATGAAGGTTTAGCACAATAGAGATTCTTTATAACTCATCAATGCTTTGTGAATTTGTGAATTTATTAATTGGATGATGGCACAGAAATTAGTGAGTTACTTATACGCTTCACAGGAAAAGTTTAATCAGTTTTGTGTTTATAAAGAAGCTGGAATTATTCTATGAAAATACAACTCTAACCTGCACAGAGAAACAACAGGAGGCTGTATTTTCCTGGATCACACCACATTTCAACTACAATAAGTACTTGTTTTATGCCATGGCAAATTGTTACATCCCAATAATTTCAGCTGAGAAGCTTAAATGACTTTCAATTTCTGTGTATTTTCATTTTTGTAAGAAAAGCATGGTTAATGTCCTTTTGAAATACTATATATTTTGCATTGATCTGAACTCCTAGCTCAATACAAAAAGTGAAACACAAACATACCTTGCAGAAAATACTTGTGTATGCTTTGCATTAAAATAAGCCATTATTGCTATTCTTAACCATAAAAATATTGTTACTGTAGAAAAGCAATTACTTGTTCAAAATCATGACCATGGTCCTAACAGAGTTCAATTCTGGGGACAAGGCCAGCAGGTGTGAAGTAAGCTTTCATTAGATCTCCCAGGAGTCATGCCAACCATATAATGGAACGAAGAAACTTCATTCCTCCTGGATAAGTGTTCTCTTGCTTCGTGTCATGACAGAAAGGAATAGTTCTCTCCAAAACTCCTACTTCAAAAATCTTTTACATTATTTCTCTCTCCTCTCTTTTAATCTGTATTTCCCTCTCACCTCACTACTCATACTAGTTTTAAGAATACCAGACCTAATCATTTTAGATGCATTAATATTATAGATCTTCTTTCCCTTTTTTTCTGGAAGGGCACTTTTTAAAAATCATTTTAAAAATGCAGTTAGTCATTTTTTCCCCTCACCAGTTCCAGAGTAGTTAAGAGAGCCTTGAAACCCTTATTAACAAGATGTTTAATGTGTCTATATTGAACTATCCAATTATCCAAACTGAATTAATGTAGACCTTTTACTTTAGGTAAAATATCGGTTTAACCCTTAAAGACTGTATCTAGGGAACTCTGGTTTTATGTTCTACACCTGGGATGCCAGGTCTCTTCAAAGCATCCATACCTGGAGAGCTGGGAGAAGCTGATAAAATAGCGATTAAACTACTGTACTAGAGCTGAGTTGGAATAAAAACCCTTAGACAAAGAGTCCCAAGTACCGGAATTGTACCCACCTGTTCTATTAAAATGTTTAACCATACATTTGTTTTGGTGATAGTGGGGTCTGTAATTCTAAGTTTTGCCTCTGCGACAGAAAATGGTACAATATAGGTGTTTGATTCTGTTATTGAGTTATATATTATTTATTTATTGGGTTTGATCTTGATCATTTATCTACTTTCTTCTGCTTTCCTTAGTGGAATACCAGCTTGCCTTCAAGGTTACAAGGTGGATTACAGAAATGTATTATGTCTGCGAATATTAAATATATGAATTTGGAAGTATGTTTGTGAAGTTTGGGTGCCCTTTTAATTTCTGAGTGGAATAAACCACAATCTCTTTGTGTTGAATCACCTTTCCTATCAGCTTAAAAGAAGCAGCATAATTTACGTTGGCCAATGAATACTCTAGCTCATGCAAGTGCATCAGATTACACAGGACAACCCCTCATACTGTATGAAGATCCCAGTGCTTCAATAATTGTGACAAATTAAAATTAAACAATGTCTACTTTATCAAAATTATTTCGACAGGAACCAAAAAACTTTAGATACAAGTTTTAAATACAGATGCATATTTTATCAAACTTTTTTCAGTTGTGGGTTTGAAAAGCTTTCATGTTTTGTTTTAGTCAGTAAAATAACTTATTTTTTATTCATTAAGGGTACTGTATGTCTGAAAACCCTGTCATCTTTACTTTATTAGCTTGATGTCAAACAAGAATGGCTGTGTTTTATCTGTGTGCTGAAAGTGATAGGACTGGGCATGTTACAGGGGTATCTGATTAGAGCAGGGATGTAACCAGGAGTCCATGATGCATCCATTCAATTAATCAAGTACTGACAAACCTATTGGGTATCCAGTTATCAAGGTCACCAATCAGTCCCATGCAGCTGGTCCAGCTGCTTTGTAGCAGAACCCAGTTACAGCTTATGTATAATGTATTTGTTCTCAGAGCACATATACTGGTACATATGGAAGGAGAGTAAAAATAAAAGGGCTAATGATGTGAATTATATGAATCTGATAAAAGTTTAGTGTAATGTTTTGATCTAATATCCATTCCACCAAAAGTGTGAAATTTAAAAAGATACACTTGAGCTTTACAACACCCTATTAAGACCTCATTTAGAATATTGTTTAGTTCTGGTCAGCATATCACAGGAAAAGCATTACAACCTTAGAAGTAGTTTGAAAAGCAACAGAAATAAATATTTTCAGTCTAGAACAATTGAGATTTGATCTAAGCACTTCAAATCTGAAAGAGTGTGCAGTAGTTAGGGTCAGCTAAGGGACTGTTTCATGCTCAATAGTGACATTTGGAGACGGGGTCACAAATGAAAAACTAGAACACAATAAATTCAGGCCTGAGAATAGGTCTACCACAGAATTATAGGTGTCTTGAACAGACTTCTCAGCCAGTTGGTTGAGGCCAAGATTTCTACAAAAGCAGCTTTCTGTCATTTTTTGACTTGCTATTAAACCACCACATGAGCAAGATGGCTCAAGTGCAGGACTCTGCAGACATTATGTTCTTGTATTCTTCTTTTCTGATGCCTTTACCATTTAGCAATTTTCCACAAAAGAAGATAAATCCCTCAGATTCAAACAATAAAGTAAATAAAACATTATTAATAAATTAGGTAGTTTACATTCCTTTATCAGAATAAAACACTTCAGCACCTTTCAACCTTATATTTTTTATTGGAAAAACTGCTGCCATAATTAGCACTGATTAAATAAGTACACATCATCAACAACCACCCATCATCACTTAATTATTGTTTTTTTTTAAATAAATATATTTTATAGCCTTAAACATGAATAAGTTATTTGCTCTATGTAACAATATATAAACTGGCACTTACAGTACAGTTAATTGATCAGGTGTAATGTAGAAAATTGTACCAACCAGGGGAGACTACATGTTTTAAAATTCCATCAGACCAAAGGCCTATGAAGTACTTTTCCAGTATCACAATATAAAAAAAACAACATATTGAATTTTAGCTCAAATTATGCCCGTGACAAGATTTGAAATGAATTTATATAATTAATGAATATCTACCTTAGGAACATAATGAAATTGTGCTGTATGGTAAGGTATTACTTAGATGTTAATTCCCTTACTTCAGTAAGATAATGTTCTGCCTCTTTGAAGTTCCTAATTTAGGCAAGGAAAGTATTTTAACTAGTTTTTAAATTATTTTTCTATTTGTGTCTTTCACTGACGAAATAGTGGGGTAAGACATTATGGAATACTCATTTAAAATCTGCATAATTTGACCTCAACATTGGCTATTTCTGTGTAACTCTAGCAGATCTTATAAAGTGAAATGGAAGCTGGAGATACTATCCAAAAAGATTCCGTTTTTTCACTTTACTTTCCCCCTCACTTTTAATGCTACATTTGAATATTCTCTGGAGAACAGACCTGTAGAAATTGCTTAGGAAAGTGGTATACTATAGAGCAGCAGGAGCTGATGACTGCAACCACACCTCTTTGAATTTCCTGAAAGTCATACAGGAAAATGTAGTGTATGACAGCGTACAGTATGTATTACTAGGTAAAATTTAAGCAACTAGCTCTATAAAGAGCAACTGAGGCAGATGCTAACATTTGTAGTAATTAGCTGTTCTAGTGTATGAATTTAATGTAAGTTCTGTAGGTACTGTATGTTTCAGACTATATGGACCTCTGCTTTAATGTTATGATCCAGTACATTAGAGTACTACTAGACTTACAATATGCTTGTGAATGAAAAAGCATGAAGAGTGCACTCACTGGTCACCTGTCAGTGTTTGGTCATGCAAATAATATTACATCCTATTTCTAAGCTCCCCAGGGGATAAAATGTCCCTCCATTACTGAGATGGATATTGTGAATATGAAAAACCAAATGGTGGCTTCAGTTCACAAATATCTATACCTCTGTGAGAAACTTTCTTTTTCTCTTCTTTTAAAGTGCAGTCTGCTTTATTAAAAGATTATATTAGGTCAGAAAAAAGCACAATTGCACAGAAGTAAACTGGAGAGCTCTTGTCAATATTCTGTCATCCATGAGCATCTGTTTGTTTTAAATAATATAATAGCAGCATCAGATGCTTTAGAAAGGCTTTGATTCTCCAATCTCTCCAGACAGCTGTCTACCAAGGATCCGCATCTCATTCTCTCCTTGTTTACCTTCAAGCAAGTCATATATTTTAAAAGCTGCTATGCTGTAATCTTCTTTTATTTCCACACTATCACAGCTGTGGCTGAAAATGCGGATACATTTATTTTTTAAGTGTAGATCACAGACTTTGGATCTCAGATGGCAGCTCTTTTGAATTTTGTTTTCATATTAATGAAGTGATGTCACCATACATATTTAAGCCGGTTGCCTTAGTTAAAAGATTTTGCGTGTGGATTTATTTAAATGCGTTATTTTTGTGCGTCCTTTAAAATTTGATATGTTTTGATCTTGAAAATGAAGCTCAGGGTCAGTCTCAGTTATCAGAAGTTGAGCAGAATGTGGTAAGCATGGTGAAGTTACTGAAAACTAAAGCTGCCATCGTCCTTGCAGTAGCGAGATCATACGTACTGTATTACAATATGAACAAAACAGTGGAGTATTTGTTTTAGAATTTTAATTTGCTTCCAACTGCTTTGGGGAAAGAGGCACTCCAGCCTTGTCATGTGGGATGAGCTGTAGGAGATTAGAATAAATATTATAATGGGTCAGCCTCTACACCCTGGAGTGTTTAGAGTCTATGGTTACATTTTCACACACAGTAGTTGTAGAGCAGAGTAGCTGGTATCATGCTGTTTGTCAAAAAAAGCCACTACTCAAAATCTTCTTTTCACAGTCTGTCAACATGCAAGGTGGGAGGTGACAGCCGTGTTATGCTAAACAGGAGGTACAGAAGCACGTCCCCAACTGCATGGACACATAGACACCATCACGGAGACTTATAGACATCTGAAAACAAACATCTTTAACATTTGCAGCACTTAGGCAGCCACAGGAAATGACACAGTGGCAGGGGACGAAATGAAGACAAGTACAATGATTGATGGTAATAACAAGAACAATAACCCAGATCCCTCAAATCCTAAAGCCCAGCTGGGCAAACTATTTACTATTGTTGTCACTTTGAATTCCCTCTCTTTTTGCCTCAGTGCTAATGGATGGCAGAACAAATTGTGGGTAGACTATTTGAGTGTTGAATTCTGAGTATCTGAAACCAGTATGCTACTTCATGTTAACCCTACTTAGATGTAATACTGTATGTATTGAGGGAAATACAAAAGTATATCATACTGTATATACATTAATTTGCTCTCTTGCAACAATGTAGAGTACTCGAATTTCAGCTTGTTCTTACAGGTTATTAATCTTTTTTTTTTACTTTTCAATGTCTTAAAAAAAAAAGTCTTCCTAATGCTTCATCCACAAATCATGATTCCAGCTGCACTGTGATTGAGAGACCTAATGAATTAATCCCAAAGTGTTAATGAGAGTACCAAGAGACAGTATGTGCAGGAGCTTAAAAGACCTATTTCACATCTGTTGTCTGAACGAATTTAAAAATCAAGCGCATAATCCCTATGTGCATGAATGAGGCATTGGGAGTGCACTAGCTATTAAAGTGCTTTATGTTCCATTTGCTCACTGTTCTCATTCTAATCAAAGGATGTGACTGGTTTTTCCTTCCCTACTAATTTTCTGCTAGCTGTGTGGTGCCCTTATTATACTTGAAACTTATGCCATGTTACAAAGCATATTTTAAGAGGAATCAATCAGTATTCTGGTGTTAACAATGAAGTACACATTCTGTTGAGTAGCTTAAAAGTGATGGCTGTTTACAGAGAGAGTTCTAGCCGCATTTCTCTTAATAACACTGATGTATAAAGTTAGGATAAATTTAAAATCAAACTCACACTTTTCTGCAATCATTTTTTTTCTTTTCCTCTTGATATACGGTCCTGCCTATTATAAGGGACTAATTTGTCATACAAGGTGCAAGCAATCATATTGAAGCTATTTCAGTGCATTCGAAATGAAAGCCAGCTTAATTTTCAGGCTTTCAAACAGCAAACCGAATATGATGTCTCAGTGGTTTCCATTAGTCTTTAATGAATTTGTTCAAGAGATCCAATCTTTATTTGGAACACCGGTGCTTAATAATGCACACAGTGTGAAGCATTATTTATCTACAGGGGCTAAATCATCACCATTGATTTTTCCTGTCTTATTATTCAGTTCACAGACTATACAAAGGCTTATTCTGAAGGCATTCTTTCACTCAAAGTTTCTTCATTAAAATTCTTAAGTGACACTTACTGTATGTAGTGCACATCATATTCATTCCCCAGCTATTCAAATGTTATTGTGGCTATTTTATTTGCACCATGAAAAGCATATTAGTAAATAGAGATTCAATTCGATGACTGGGCTCAGGGTGGTTGACTTGTACACGCATGTTTATCTTTACTTTTCTAACCACGAAGTACGTGTCACGGCTGAGCGGCCGGCGACTTGCAGCCCTCACGGAAAACCGTGACATTCCCGCGTGGGATCGCGGCTTTCCCGTGGTGCTGAGGACGGGCCGGGGGTCTTCTCCTTCCGACCATTCCTCATCTAGGCAGGAACCCAATCGTCTATGTACCGTATATTTTCCTGTTTATTCCCCACAACGCGACTGTGGAAGCGCTCTAACATTGAGGATGAGTTCGCTGCGTTGACAGTATGTCTGACCCCCTTATGGTCTTGACGAAGACTTCTCATCCTGCGCCTCGGAGCGCTTCCAGATACTCAGTGATTTTTATTTTTCCCGCCGGCCTAAGAATAAGACGATGATTTTGGGGGGTCTCAGCCTCCGCTCCGCCCTGCTGCGTGTTCGGCTGGCTCCGGCGGAGCCTCGCCGTAATTTCTGAATCCACCCGGAGACCCATGAGCTCAAGCACTTGGGTTCCAGCCACCTGCAGCACACAGCTGCTTCACAGTCAGTGATCCCCAGTTCAGCCTTGCCTGCTCCGCCGCTGTCCGCAGCGCCTTGCTGTGTCACACTAGGAAGCCATTACTTGCTTTCTGTGAAAAATCCAATCTTTTTTTTCCTTGGAAAAATCTGTTATGCTAACATAGTTTTGACAGTGACACTCTTGTCTGAGGTTATTTGTTTTTTTTAATTAAATATGAATTGGTTACTACTGGAGAACGGGAGGCTCATTATTTTAATTTGTGCAGTTTATGAATTCATAGATTGTGATTCCACAAAATAAATGTGATTTAATTATGCAAACGTTTCACATACTTTGTTTTGAATTTGTGGTGGTATAGTCTTATCACTATATTAAAATAAATAATCCACTCTGTTATTTTGAAAGATTTTGTTCACAATCACAGGTCAGTGCTAAAAAAAAATTTATATACAATATATAGTAGATGTATCCTTAGTAAGGATTTGCAGGTCATTTGTATTTAAGCAAGCCTCTACAACATCTTTAATCAACTTGATCTAGGTAGGTGAAAACTGTTACGTAAAGCTCAGAAAATGAAAAATAAATAAGCTAATTTATTGCATTTTATAAATCCCAGAGATTTCACCTCTCCATTTATTCCAACAGGAGATGGAAGATTAATCTGTAATGAATCTTCAGAGTAACGCAACCCCAGTGCATTATGGGAATGAACAAAATAATAAAAGAAGGGTTTCAAATGAGAGGAAGCCATTGGGCCCACCAATCCCATTTGGTAGTTAATAGTTGGGATGATTTCATTTCTGTGAAAGCAGTTCAGACCTTGAAACTTATTGTTTCATTTAATAACAACATGATCCACTGCATACTGTAGATAGGTATTAGAAATTCCTAGAAACTGCCACTGAAAACCCAGGAATATGATTCATAGATTATTTTGCAAGCCAAAGCTCTTCATTGTGAACCAGAGGCTGAGCCTCTGTAAACACTTTGTTAATCTCATAATACACAAGTTATTTTTGTATGCAGGTGTTAACTTGTACTGTACTTGTATAATAAATGATACGACAGCTACTTTCTACTAACTATGGGTTAGCTTCACTGTGACTGTTTCTGTAAATGATTACCATTTGCAAATTGTTCTGCTTAAGGGTGTGCGTGAATAGAAAGCAAATTGATTGATCCTCACAAATGTATTTCTGTATTTTGGTATGCAGTTTCAAATGTAATTAAGAGATCTTTTAAAACCATACTTCTAAATCCATCCTGGGTCTGCAAAGCCCCTGCTTTTAAAGCTTATTGACAGCAAAACAGGTCTGATTTAAAAGATCATTTAGTTGATTAATAAGTTATTAGTTGTTACTGCTTTAATGAGTGTGCATTCTTCAGTGAATTCATTTGAACACATGACTGGACTTAATTTTTTGTGCTAATTAAACCAAAAAGGCTTGATGAGATACCACTGCACCTAATAAAATGAGTCCATTACCCACTAGGGAGAGACAAGATGATAAAAACAGTGTGGCACTGTCATGCATTCATACCAGAAAACCATATTATAGAAGGCGATACTGGCAAAATGTGTGGAGAGCATCCCACAACCAGTATGAAACATGTGTAAGGTGTATAGTAATCACCTTAATTTGTTCTTCCAAAACTATTAGTAAAGTGAAAATGTGTGTCATAGAAATAAAATTCCCATAAAAACTTTGGTTTGGTTACAGAACTTAAAAATGTTCCCTCAAACATCCAAACATCACCTCAACACAGCACAGAATGGTATCTACTGTAAATATGAAAACAATAATGTTGTTGGTTAACTAACACACCCACACATTTATGGTACAGTACAGTATTACATTGTTATAGTCGGTAGCAGATGCATAAACAATAGGTACAATTCTGTCATATACAGGTATGCATATAACACACACAAATCTTTATTATATAAAAATTAAAATGTAATGAAAATAAAAGTAAATCTCTCATCTGAGAAGATGTGAGAAACAAAGAATCTCAGAACGTAAGAGTGAAATTCCACAAAAACAGGTAGTAATTACTAAATCTTGTATAAATGAAAAGTCGTATAGTGTTTGGTTGTATATTGAGGGATTACTGTATATAACTGAATTTTAACTGACCTCCTTTACATAGTGCCAACAGCAAACAACACAACCCAACACAACACAACCCCCTTACCATATTTAGCGTCAGTACAGTATATAGTTGAAAAACGTTTAATTGGGAATAGAAGCCTTGTTTCCTTCAGGACCTTTCACTGCACTACATACTGTATAAGAAATAAAAAATAACTTCTCAAGCAGATTTTTTAAACTCTGACAATCAACATCTGTTTACATTTTTCAGCTTGAAAGTGTATTGCTGGTCTCCAGGCAGATATTGATTTGAAGGTGTAAGAGGAGGAAGCATTTTCTTGCAATTTCTGTTTCCATTTGAATGATATCCTGATAAATGAGTGGTTGAAGATTTCTCCCAAGAAGAGAAAGGTACCACCTTATGAATAGCATGTCTTCCTAGAATACCATAAGTGTCAATTTCCTGGGGCCGGGCTAAGTATTTCTTCCCACAGTGCCTCAGACTAGGGACATGAATTCTATTGAGCATCTATATTCCACAGACTCACACAGCTGTTGCAAAACCTTGAAGAGGTTAAAGCTAAAAAAAATGATTTTTGCAAATATTGGCACTGCACCATTTACACATGATTAAATATTAACACTTGTTTAACACTTTGATTAATCATTAATATAATTTATTTTGTGTAGTTTAGATTGTTTATAACTCTGTCAGTGTGCTGATATTATATATGGCACAGTCAAATTGTGCGTTTGTAGAATGATTTTTCTGAATTTATCAATTTTAACACTGAAAGGCCAAATAAGAAATAAAAAGTGACATTCACATTACACTAATTCTATTGCTTTTGAAGCCTGAAAGACATCCTAGTACAAGGATGGCTTAATGACCCGAAGTGAAATGCGTTTATATTACCAAATGAAATTTATAAAGGCACAAGCTAAATCCCATCTTCATTTTTTATTTTTTTTAAACCATTGTGAAGGCGTGTGAATTTGACAAAGCTATGATGTTCTTGACAGGCCAGCAAGGAATCTTTTGCATATTTCTGGAATGAATTCATGTTGTCTGTGGAAGCATAAAATAGAAATGTAATATTTAAGAAACCCAGTGTTAAGCGAGACTGGCAATTTTTCTCCAACTATGGTCTCTTCCAATAATTGAAATCATGTAGTGTTGCATCCATGAAGGGCTTTTTCATATCTACTGTACATCCTGATGTTTGAAGCAGGGGGGCAATTAATTTACTGAGGAGAGTGCCCTAGTAAACAAGACAGGGTGAACAAATCTGAAAAAGTTTTGTCTTCAAGAAATAGTGTTCTAGTTTATCAATGCTACACATTTATAAATATGTACAATAAAGAAATAATAATAATCCCCACCACCACCAATGTGCAGCCCCACCTAGATGATGCAAAGTGCGCCATTACATTCATCACCACACACCAGCTATCAGTGGGGAGGAGAACAGAGTGATGAAGCCAGTTCAGAGATGTGGATTATTAGGAGGCCATAATTAGTAAAGGCTAGGGAGAAAATATGGAAACCAGGGTAGCACCTCTACGCTTTGTGAGAAAGGCCCTAGAATTTTTAATGACCATGAAGAGACAAGACCTCACTTTTACATCTCATATAGTGTATAGTGTCCCCGTCACTGTACTGGAGCATTAGGACTTACAGGACCTCAGACTGAGCTCTCCCTAAAGGTCCCACTAAAACCTCTTCCGGCAGCAATCTTAGCTTTCCCAGGGGAGAGCACTGGCCAGGCTCACACCTGCTTAGCTTCAGTGGGTTGCTACAGTAGTTGTGTACTGGCTATACTTACCTCAGAAATCACCAAAATGTCAAAAGTCCAGTAGTATTGAAGTGACACTAGTGCAGACTTAATTGCCAAGCATTTATTTTTCACATATAGATGTGAAGGTCATTTAGATGATCAGTGTTTATATAACCCTTTTAATATGTTTAACCAACATCTATCTTGCATTTCCCTATGTAAGGACAGTATTGAATCTAAGGTGAAGTCTGACGAGATTACAGGAACTCATGAAACAGTATTCTACCAGTCTGGTTGTTAGCAAGTCTGTTAGGGTTCATGCACAAGTATTTCTGAGTATTCCTAAGGCCAAATTATATTTAATGATACTTATTCTTTTGATCACATATTCCATAACAATATAAACTTAACTTAATTTATTTTTATTATAAAATTATGGAAGGGATAATATAATTTTTTTCCCCAAAAAAACATCTCGGCATTACATCAAATGTAAATCGATTATTGGAATGCAAAATATTTTCAGCTTTTCGGTCAAATTCTAAATACAAGGAAACATAGCAATGAATATAAAGATATACGGTAGTGTACTTAATATTTTAGTATTTGGCATTTACTCACCTGGCTGAGAAAATAAAATGCTCTGGATGTACAGGTAAGTAAGAACTGTCATAACCCCACTCGCAAGGAATTAGCTAGGGAGGCTGCTGCAAGGGTGTGTTTAGGGTGGACGAAGGGGTGCAAGGAAAGATTTACACACGTATTTATATGTAGCATAGCAAATGTGCAAATAAGAATTTGACCTCCTCCCTGAAATTCCGTTTAACAACATTCTTTTTTTAAAACATTGATATAGAATTGTGGAATAATTGCTGGTGCTCTGGACCTGACTCTCAAAAGTTCAAATCCCTTTTGATTTGATTTTGTACCCTTGAGTGACATACTGCACTCAGGTCATTCCAGTAAATGCCCTTCTGTAAAAACTGGTTTCCAGGTCGTTCATTGTAAATGAGATTTGCGTCATCTGGTAAAATAAAGAATTTAAAAAAATTATGGAGGAACCAAGAAAGGTTCAAATAAGCATCCCTGTTTTTATTGCAGTTATATTAGGAAGGATCAGAAATGATCAGTTAGGTCTTGTATCCTCTATACCACTTGCTTTCGGAACTAAACGTTAGCCCCAAATTAATCTAATGAATCACACTTGTATCTCCGACCGAGCGTTAAGGTCCAACAATTGTGAAGGGAAAAGTTTAGATGAAAGGAGATAGTTCAGAGTGTTCAAACTTACATTCCAAACAGCTGCTGCCAAAGAAGACGAATGAGAGTGATTCCAGCTCTGGAAGTGAATTGGATTCCATTCTATTACTCTTTATTTCAATTGTCTTGAAAGGAGAAGGGTACAGCAATGTTTGGTCTATGAAGAACTTTGAAAGGTGTTTATGTGCCAGCGAGCCCTGTTATGTGGAGGGGGCTGTGAAAAAAAGCTAGCTTTCAGTTTAGTGCATATGTGGAATAGCACAAGAGCCCCTAAATTTGAAGACATTTCGTGTTATTTATACAGTAATTGTAAATGAGTTTTTACTTCACTGGTTTACTAATTGCTGTAGGGATCTCATTCATATCTTAAGAACATGTAAAAAAATGAAAATAATATTGGTTTCAATTTATTATTTCGTTCGCTAAGTATTATGCTTCTAATGTGAGGCAGAAAGACCAAAGGAATACATACAACACAATAGGAGTTACTGAAAGGAAGTAGGTGCTGTTATATTAAATTTGTCTTTTCGCTTGTATTCCTGCTGTTAACACTACAGACAAAGATACCCCCCCTGCCAGTACCACAGTCTTTTTCTTCATCTTTCCTGCTTTCCCCAAGTAAGCCTTTAATTTTCCTTATTTTCTGACTGTGTGCTTTCTGAGGAGTTTCAAGGGCTGTAGTATGTAGTCAGTGGTGAGAAATCCTTATCTAAAACATATATATATATTCCTGTTTCTTTTCTCTTTCTCCTTATTTCTGAATACTTTGTACCAAAATGCTTTGTTCACAGGGATCAGATAGAGTTTGCAATACCCAAGCATTACAAGATTCAGTGAAGAAATGCCTTTCTTGATATACTCCCCATAGGATACAGGAAATATTTTTTTATATATATAATGTAGTAGAATTTTCCTGTTGTTTACCCTTCCTCTTACATTTTATTTTTGAAGAGTCGGAATGCTTCTTACTGTATATCAAAATAATTACTCTAATATCTACAATATTCATCGTGTTGCTAAAGTATTCACTTGCCTTACATACAGTATAAGGTGAATATATGAAATCAAAAGGTGAGTGCTCAGCCTGAACAATTGATGAAACAATTCAAAAGCTAGGAAATTGCAAAGACAAATCAGTTAACAAAATACTCACTTTGAATATCTATATAATAATTTTCTTATGTCCCTCTGTCCGGAACACTCTTTGAACTTGACTAACTCAAAAAACTAAACAAGCTTTTGACCTGATTCCTTTTGCAATAGGCTTTATTTAGCAGTTAAAGTGACAAAATTAAAATTTGCAGTAAAATTATCTAAAAAATGCGCCAATCGATTTTCAAAATTTCCATTATGATTGCAGCTGAGATTTCAGTGAGCAAATATCCAGAAGCAGATCATTACAAGACATTGAGGAATTTCTGAAAATTCATGCCTCCAGTTGTGCATCCCCTGGTTTTCCAGATCCAGGACCAATTATGAATTCCCAGCAGGACTTCAACGCAGCGACAGAGGCTCAAGAGGCAGTACAAAGGATAACAAGTCTTAATGAAATGCAAGGATCTGATTTTGAAAAAAAAAAAAATTGCTATCAAAAAACGAAACAGCAGAGAGTCATTTTTTGGGGGGGATGGAACAGGAGGATCTGGAAAAACTTATTTGTATGGCACCCTCATGAGCTACTGAAGAGGGAACAGTTGAATTGTCCTTCCATTTGCAACCACTGGAATTGCAGCTGACATTTTGAAGGAGGAAGAACAGCACATAGTGGATTCAAATTACCAGTTCCAATCCTTGAAACCTCTGTATCCAGTATGAACATGAACTCCTTGGAAGCCCAAAAATTAACGAATGCTTGCTTGTTTATCATTGATGAAGCATCTGTCTTATCATCAAATGCTCTGAGATGCATCAATCTCCTGTTAAAAGAAGTCATGAAAAATGATCGACCATTTGGTGGTAAGGTATTACTGCTGGGAGGAGACGTCCGACAGACAACAACTGTAGTGCCAAGAGGATTGAATACTGATGTCATCGTAGCATGCATTAAGAGCTCACCATTATGGAGGTTCACAGAAGTCGTTTGCCTGACATCAAACATGCGATCTGTAGGACAAGAAGCTTTCAATGATTGGATTCTTTCGATTAGAGATGGACAACTAAGCAGCAGTGTTGGCCTTGATGAAACTTTGATTGAAATCCCAGAAAAATATTTGGAGGAAAACAACATAATTGATGCAATCTATGGCAGCAAAGTTAGTGTCAACAGCTTGGAATCAATTTCAGGGCTCTCCAGCAAAATCATTTTAACTTCCAACATAAAAGACGCCTTATTGCTAAATCATAAAGTCTTGCAGCTTATTCCTGGAGAATCTGAGCAACATGGAAGGGTGGATACCATCAGAACAGATGGTGAGGAAACACTATTAAATGTCCCAACTGATATATGACCAAGCAAACACCTTAAGGTATGCCTTCTCATAAGCTCAACCTAAAAGACAATTTCCTATAATCTTAGCTTTTGTCATCACAATCAGCAAATCTCAGGGTCAGATATTCAACAAAGTTGGCGGTTTCCTGCTGGAACCAATTTTTGCTCATGGACAACTTAATGTAGCAGTTTCCAGGTCCAGAGATTAAAACAAGCTGAAAATCTTCATAGCTAATGCAGACAATCAATAAAAACCTCTACAAGACAACAGAACTTTTACCAAAGATTTTGAACTTAAAGAATTGTTGCGATAAGTTTTGTGCAATAATTGTACCTTTTTTAAAGGGCGACGTAGTCATACATGTGCAAAATTATCAAATTGCATTTTTAGTCATTTTTTTCAATATATTTTATTACCCGAGTCCGTCCCACTGATACCTTAGCTAGCAGCAAAGGGGGCCAAGGAAAAAGCTTTTGTAATTACTTCCATATTAATCTTGGCTTCTTCTCTGAAACAGTTTTGGCAAAATATTCGCCACTGGTACACTAGTGTACATACTGTATAATTTGTAATTCAGTAAAATGGGACGTTATTGAAAGGGAGTGCATACTTTCCCAGTGCACTGCATAGTTAATTGTTGAGTCATTTATTGAAGTGACTACTGACAAGCTGTTTTCCACTAGTAATGCAAATTGACAGATACTATTCTGACAACAACCACTCTGAACAAAACCTTTCTTACCTGTGTTTCCCGTGTTTCACTTGCCTAGTATAGGGCTAAGATGTGGGTATCTTTCTGAAAGGTTGTTTTGTGTGTAACTGCGTGTGATAGAAACTAAATGAAGTTTCTGTACCAAAACATTGAGGATAATTCAGTTTGAATAATTCAAAGAGATAATGAAAATCAAGTTTGATTTATTATTTCCTATAAAACACAGCCGGGATGCATATGTAGTTTGGGAGACCACTGTGTAAGATTTAGTATGATGACATTTTACTTTAGTATATATTTATATGGCATTCACAGTTCGTTTTAATAATGAAATGTGTTATTTATAAGAAGTCGAGCTGCGTTCATAAAGGCTGTGAGAGTTGAAGCGTTTGCAGTTTCCTCAGCAAAGATGTCCCGTTTGTGGAGACAGTTTAGAGTAGAGTTGGGATTCCTCAGATCCCTCGGAGTCCTTTCAAAACAGGCAGTGTTTTTCCTCAGTGCCAATACAGAGGAAACATACTGTACCTTAAACGTCTTTGGTAGCATAGGTAGAACAGGGCACATTATACTGGTGCTGAAGCGATAGTATGTCTGCCTCCACTTCAGTGTAAAGAAGAGAGAGAGTCAAGTAGCCCATTGGGCAACCTTAGCATTTTTTTAATTGTATCACAAGAGCATAGGCTGGTATCATTGTGTTTAGACTGATGGTTGAATTTGCATTCTGAGACAGTTGTTACACAGTACAATGGCTACAGCTGAAGAGGTACTGTAGAATGGAGCATGTACTGCTTTATGCTGATTATGTTTTTGCATATACAGTATACAGTAGATGAGCTAGATGAGCAGTATACAGTAGATAAACTTTCCATAAAGTTGCTATTTTTCATTTTAAAATTGAAATTAAGTTATGTTTGCAAGTTGCATTTTTTGCATTGATACAATGCTATATTTGCTTGATTTTAAAGTGGAATGCACATTTGAATGTTTCTATTTCAGTAGACATTCATTTATAACCCAAGTACATTTTTTTAACTAAATCCACTTTTGAATGTTTAAAGTAGCTCATTTAATCTGGGGTAATGTCAGCCTTTTTTCAGTTACTGTAGCTGTAGCAGAAAAGGAAACATAATACACAGTTCCTGGCTGTCAAAGCTAAGAATTACCTTGAAAATGTATACACTATAAAAAAAAATCATGATCAGTGATTCTGAATAGCTAATAACTAATTTCATTCTTAATTAAAGTATGTTATTCTCTACCAATATTCCTTATTTTTGAACCTCTGTGTCAATTTTTTATAGTTGAGAACATAATTTTCATTACTATTAATCTCTTAAATATTATATTTTTGTATTTAATAAATCCTTCAGCTATATTAATACATCTCGTGTTTCAGAGGCATAGGGTTCCTCTTGTTTACTCAGTTGGATAGATAGCAACACCAGATGAATGTCCCACAGTGGACCTTGAATCCAGCTGTCTTCCATATACTGAAGTGTTGATTTGACATATTTCTCAGTGTGCATTGTGAGTTCATTCTTACATACTAACTTGTGAAATGAGAGCATGAAGTTCTCAGGAGACAGGGAGACCTGGGATACCAGGTCTTCCAGAGAGAGACCCAGGCCCACTTCCATCTGCACAGGGTGACCCCACTGTAGGGTGGTCCAGTACATAGATTCGATCAGTGTGCCTAAAATTGCAGTGCTTCACACTTGAACCTTAGAATCTCTCCATTGGATTTCATTGTACTGCACACTCTTGTGTCCTACAAGTTCCATCACCTTAAATATTCACCTTTATCCTTGACAAGATATATTGAACAAAGTGCAATATCTCTTATTATGAGCAGTATACTTTCATCAATGCATGTCTTTGGAGCTTGTTTCTTCAGTTTTGAGTAAGACTAAGGGTTTAAGAACATGTTCATGTGAAGGGAGGGGCGTAAATGGGGAATGTGCAGACCCGTGTGAATTGCTTGTGTCCCGCGTGCTCGTTGAGACACACATTTAAATGACTCATTACACATTTAAAATATCTGCGTTCAAGTACAATAGACTGACCTTGGGAAAGATTCCAAAAGCTAAAAATGACACAGTCATAGACACCTGTCGCCTGCTGCAATTTCAATATGCTCCTGGCATATTAATAATACATGTAAGTGCCACCTTCTTAATAATGAATATAACTCAATAGAAAAAAAAACTCAAACATTCTTATGAATGAAATGAGCTGTAGCATGTGATATCAAGTAAGCATAATAGTCATCAGCTGTGAATATAGAGCGCTGAAACTTTGAAGGTTTTAGTATATAGCATTTCAGGTACTTTGCTTTGACATTTATTTTTGATTTGCCATCATCATGCCAGAGAGTGACTAACATTATGATTACGTTTAATTTTTATTCAGTGCATGGTAAGGTTTCTAAGACCATCGTGGCACTGAAAATAAAGCAATCAAAGAAAAGTTAACATGAATGCACATGACATAACAGAATTTGGTGTAAATATCATGGAAAGATTTAATTATATATACAGTATAATCATACAGTATAATCATTATATAACTAATAATGTCCTCATATCCAGTGCACTCAGCAGAAGATTTCCAGTCCTAAGAATTTAAATGACGTGCTTCCAAAATGGTAGTTGCTCTTAGGACATTAAAATGTGATAAAAGTGTCATAAATTAAATTGTAACACGCAAAGGAAGTGTAGTCTGAATGAAGGCAGGTGTTTTTCACCAAACAAAGATCAGTAAATGATTTTAATGTTGTGAATCATTTGCCTATTTTGCAAAGGGGATCATTGATCTACATTTGAACATTCTTATAAAGGGCTTACTTTCAGATAGATTTTAACAATTTGTTTACACTGTAGTAACAAGTGAGCACTATTTCAGGACAATATAAATAAAACAGACCAAACTTATATACAAACCTCAGTCCTTTCTGGTTGTAATTTACACTTATTTAAAAAAATGTTAAATTTATATTGTCATGGATACAGTGGGAACGATGTCAATACAGTAACGGGCAATAGGAGGTTGCCTATTAAAAAAAACAACAGGTACAAAATGGCAACCTGTTGGGTAAAAGGTCACCCAACCTGTTAAAGCAAACATTTTTCCATTAATGATAATGACTTATTTTCTCTGTGAGTATATATTATAACAGTATACAGTATATAACTATATATTATACTGTATATATGTCTCTGCGCCCTTGTGTCTGTTATGGGTTTCAAAATTCATATTTGTGTGGTAGTCAGGGGTTTATGATCTTTTCATACTGGTGAAGCCATTATCCTGTAAAAGTAAGATAACTGACGTCAACTCACCGAAAGCCTAAAATGTTAACAGTTCACTGTCGTCTTCAGCACCTTTTCCGCATTGAAACAGATGGAGTTTGAAACACAGAATAGAGGCGCACCAGAACATTGTTCTATTCTCATAGACCATGCAAACTAAACAGTCTCCTGGGGAAATAAAAAATATACAGTACTTAATCTTGATACTCCAATCATTTTGTTTTTTCTCACTAATGTATTTTTGTCATCATTTAGGTTGTTTTTAAAGAACAATTAAGTGGCTACTGGAAATATCTACAGTGGAAGTCCATACTGTATGACGTGCTGTGGTATAGAGAGTAGTCAACTTGCTTGCTGAGCTGAATAAAGAAAAACATTGTACCACACAAATACGCTTGGTATGTACTGTGCTAGCACTTACCTATTAATAAATCCTATCACGATATCCTATACATGTCTTAAAACCATCAGCAACTGCAGGTCAATTTATCTGGCAGCTTTGTCACTTACTGAAAGAAAAAAATATGTAGAACTTCTGAGATTGTCCACTTTTTTGAGGGAAGAGATGACTGACGGGGTCTCGGTCAGCCATGGCTCAACATTGAACTCAGTTTGGAAAGGGGACTTGCATGCTCACAGTTTATAAATGAGGTCTTTTTTATTTCATAAGCATCCATCACAGCTGAGTTTGCCTTGAGATCTGTCTTCAAAGCGACACTCTGCACTCTTTGGATCACAAGAATAGGATGAAACAGATGAAAGTTTATACACATGGAAGTTATTACCATAATTCCACCATATACCATATTACCAGTTATTTTGGTATGTTATATCTTTTGTCAGATTAAGCGTGATGACTGATCACTAAGCTACCATGTTTGTTTTCCTGCACCACACTATTTTTTAAACAATCTACTCATACAAAGATCTGAACACAAGAGAAGTTTCAAACAATAAGAAGCCACATTGCCCATCTAACGTCTAGGTGTTTTAGTGGCTAATTATTTAAGAATGTCACCCTGCTGTTTCTTAAAGTAAGCCAAGATATTGGCTTCAGCAACATTGCTGGGCAGCTTGTTCCATGCTCAGATAACCCTTTGGTTAAAGAAGGCCGTCCCGTTTTCTGTTTTGAGTGAACTTCTGTGCAGTTTCCACTTGCCTCCTCTGGGTTGTGTTTCAGTGTTAGTTTTGTGGAATTCTCCTGCATGAATTGTATTTATACCTTTTAATCTTTTATTAGTATAATACAATTATTTCAATATAATAATCATAATCTTCTTCACAATCTCTTCTACTCATGACTAAAAAGATTGACTTTCTCCAATATGTCACTGCAGGACTTAAGGCTCAGATTTGCAGCTGTACTTGTAAATCTCCCTCCCCTACAAACCTTATTGCAACAATCAGACCATTGCTGTAATGAAAACCTTTTCAGCCTGGGAAAGAGAAGCTTTCTGGGGAACTTGGTTCAGATATTCAAAATCCTGAAAAGCCCTGACCAGGTCAAGTCAGGAACTTCCTCCAGCCCCATTGACTGAAGAGAAGTGGAAATTAAGAAAACAGCAGGAATGTCAAAAGGAAAACTCCACAGTTCCTCCACCCTATGAATCAGGATCCTAGGGTCAGAACTCATGGACCTTCTTGATCATTTTCCATATAGATGCCAAATGTGATTATTATAATGCATATAGCAGTTATATTCAGATTAATGAAGCTATGTGTAGGTATAATAATTCATAAAATACATTTAACTTCCTATGCTTCAGACATTAGTTCATTTCTAAAGAAAAATGGAAAGGAATGGATGTTTTAGTCTTATAAATTACAAAAATTCAACAAATTCCAATTTTTATTTTTTAACCTTGAGGACTAGCTGATTTTCAAACATCACTAACCTCTCAGCCACAGACTAATTTTCTTCCAAATCTGCGTACAGTACCATCACAGATGGGACACTTTACCCTGATACTTGCACCATCAGAACAAATCTCTAATTTCACTCCCATAGTGCCTACAACAGAGTGATTATAGTGATTATGAGCTGGAGAAGTGATGCAGCTCTCACTAACAAACTGCTACAAGTCTATGGGGTGCTGTTACACAGCAAGGAAAGGATACACTGTGACTCATTCCACCCAGATTGTGCATTGTGATTCTAGGAATCCCAGTCACTGATAACTAAAAATTCATATTCCTATGATGTCCGGACTATACAGGAGCTCCCTGAACTCTGGAGGAACGATTTTATTGGCTGAGCCACTCTAGTGTCCATAGTGACATTTTGGACGGTGATGTCCTTTAAAAAATAAAAGAAACATAACAATTAAATCTGTAACTTCTACTAATAATAATTAAATAATTGCTTATACTTATATACTGTAGCGCTTTTCTGGACACTCCACTCAAAGCGCTTTACATGTAATGGGGACTCCCCTCCACCACCACCAGTGTGCAGCCCCACCTGGATGATGTGACGGCAGCCATAGTGCGCCAGAACGCTCATCACACATCAGCTATCAGGGGGGAGGAGAGCAGAGAAATTAAGCCAGTTCATAGAGGGGGATTATTAGGAGGCTGTGATTTGTAAGGGCAAATGGGAAAATTAGCCAGGACACCGGGATTACACCCCTACTCTTTTCGAGACACGCCCTGGGATTTTTTAATGACCACAGAGAGTCAGGACCTCAGTTTTATGTCTCATCTGAAGGACAGCGCCTGTTTACAGTTTAGTGTCCCCGTTACTATACTGGAGCATCAGGACCCACATGGACTACAAGGTGAGTGCCCCCTGCTGGCCCCACTAACACCTCTTCCAGCAGCAACCTTAGTTTTTCCCAGGTGGTCTCCCATCCAGGTACTGACCAGGCTCACACCTGCTGAGCTCCAGTGGGCTGTCAGTTGTGAGTTGCAGGGCAATACTGTATGTCTGCAATGTCTGCAATGTGTGGATCAACTAAACTTAGCAGAAAACAGGATTATTCATTTCAAACCACATTTAAACAGCAGCATATTGTACATTATTTTAAATGAGCTAATTGGCACCATTTCTGAATACCTTTAAATTGCAAATTTATATCAGATTCAGATTTATTAATTAGGTTTAAAAGCCCCTGTGGATTAAGTCATCTTCAATTCTAACTGTTGAGGAGGTAACTGAACTTTGCTCATTGTGTTTGTTCAGAGGCATGCCTCAAAGACATAACTGAATTATACAGTATCTGGGAATTTAACTATAAGAAATGCTGAAGGCTTAGAGTCTTTGTGTTTGGAGACAATTTGAAAACTTTGTTTTTCAGCTCTAAATAAAAATCCGCAAGCTTGAATTTAGTCTTGTGCTTTCTGCCTTTGGCTACAACAACCAATTAGTAATGCTGAAAAGTGTTAACAGAAGTGTGGCTGTGTTTGAAAGGCACTTTAGGTGGGTGACAGAGGAATGGATGAGGGAAAGTAAAAGAAATCAATCAGTGCTCAAAACCTGTTCTAGTGTTGCAAAGCAAAAAGGTGGCACAAAGTAACCATTAAAATGATATACCTTTAATGCATTTTTATGAGTCAGTCCATTGTAAAATGAAATAAAACTTTGCAAAAAAGGATTATTATTGTTGTGATTCTTTCTTCTTTACTACTTTGGATAATATTGACATCCTAAAGACCATTTCTTTCTAACTTTTTGAACACTTTGTGGGGTTTTTTTTCAGGGGCATAGACAGTATTCGTTGATTACATCTCTGTAAATGCTGAGGCATGCTGTCACTTATTAGCCTCCTAATGAAATCTCCAAAGCAGAAACATTTATCAGAGTCATCCTTCATTTTAAAGTGCTAACTGTTTAAAGTTTCTGCTTCAGACTCCTTAATTTCATTTGTGGCTCTAATATAAAAATAAATGATAAGTGTTTTAGCAGATAAGCAGAATGACACAACCAATAGTATCCTAAAAAGACCTTCATGTAAATTATTATCTTCTTCTTTGAACTTGCTTTTTGCAGCCATGCAGTGCAAAATCTGTTAGGGGCTAAGTCTATACTGCTGGTCTCGTTGCAAGGGAAATAAGATTTCAGTTGTCTTCCATTGAAAGTGAGTATCGTCCAGAAAATACTTTAATCTTCAAGGAGTTGCTGATATTCATACTAAATTCAAATGCTTCTTTGCATAACACTTTACACCTTACTTATAAAGACATTTTGAGATGTATGAATATGTACTGTACTGTGTGAACTCCTGATGTAACATATTCTGTTTGTTTCTGATGGTACATACAGTAAATAGAGTTGGATATGTGTTCAATAGCTTGTGTTTCCTAAAGAAAAAGTTGTTGTCTTTTAAATATATAGAAACATTACAGGTTCACTTTCAGTCATCCAATATTGGTCTGGTGTTGTCTCTGTATATATGCCCTAGCTTCTTTTGCAATAATCCAATAATGGTAGCAGAGTGGTGGGCTCAGGTTTCTCTACTGTATGTTTTGTTCATATTGTTTTTTCCCTAAGTGAAGTGCAAGCTGGTGAACACTAACTCCTAATGTGCTAATTGAGAACCAGAGTCCGTAAAAACATTTTCCTTTAAAGGGCAAATGAAGTTTGACAGTATGTTTTGCAGCCAGCCAAGGTTTAATCAAACATGAATATAGACTCAACATTGATCTGTGACTTGTTAAGCTCCCAGAATGGATCTAGTGCTTCAAAGTCTGACATTACTTTAGTCAAATTACTTTATTATTGTAATGCAGATCATTTGGAATATTCTCTTGTGTTGAAATATATCATTTTAAATCCCCATCTAGACTCTTGGTAATAAATTGTCTTATCCTTTTTTTGTAAACATGCAAAAGCATTAGGCCATTCTCTTTATTCTTGATCCCTTTAAGCTCACATTGAAAAGTCCCCAAATATTGTGGTGCAGTACAACACTTTTAAAAGACAGTGGCTTAAGCATTTTGCCATGACATTGCCACTAGCAGTGCCTAGCATGTAATTTATCTCAATCTTGTTTTCAAGTTTCTCTATAAGATTAGGATCCCCTCCCACCACCACCTCAGTAAACTGATTTCTTATTGCTCCTTATTCGTTTCCCCTATATTGCTCTAAGCCTTAGTTTGAGTTTGCAATTTATTGCTGGTTAAGTAAATTGTTATTGACTTTTTTTCTGCATGGGCTGCTTTTTCCAATCTCATGTTTAACGTATTGTTATTTTATATGGATCTGGATCTCTAGAGATCTATAAATCTAATTCATTTTTTCCTTCTTTTTTAAATATTTGAAATTAAATGCCAAATGGTAATATGCCTTTTTACAGAGGATACCCAATCATCCGCCTGATATAAATAAATTGTTGATTTGTTGTGTTAATGAGTTGAGATCAAAATAATTCACCATTTTTCCAATTGTAGATGTCACACAACTGGAAAAAAAAATCATACATACCCTAAAGCTGTTAATGAAACATAGAGCTTCCAATTTTCAGATTTTCAGACAAAAACTAAGGATTCAATTAATGGAGATCTTGATTCTTTTTTTCTTCAAAGACACATCAAAGAAGGTTGCAAGGCTATTTGTCTCCTGCCTTAATAGGGAGGTTACTTTGTCATCATTGCTTAGTATAAGCTGCTTGTACAACTTAAAAATATTGAACTATATTTCTTCAATTTTGAGTATGCTTGGAATATGTTATATCTATTCTATATTTTACTAACATAAATACAGTATATAGACATAAAGATGGAAATCACTTTTGTCTGGAACTAAAACAGTGCTGGGTAGGTTTTTATGGAGGCTTTCAAAATATCCTGACCCAAAGAAAGACTTGAAACTCAATACAGAATTCAGGACAAGACCTCAGCCACTGCTACTGGTGGGTCTTTGGATCATTAACTTGATGTTACCAGAAGTGAGTAACATAGGATTTATTTATCTTTGGCAACATTAGACCCTATAAGTTCATTTCACAGCCCTTTCGCTTACAACAAGGTAGCATTTTTCCATAGCCACTGTAGTGATTTTTTAAATTTTCTTTACTTTTTAATATGTTAAGTATTTAAGCTAGTGTTGATGTTCACGTGGTCCTAAATAAATAAAGTACTGTTCTCAGTGTCCAAGAGTGAGTGTGTACTAATGCAAAATGTCAGGTTCAAGGAGATGCATTCACATTTAAATATGTATTTTTGGGATATGCTCAAGAATCAGCATTATTCATGTACAGCCTGGGATCTAAATTAGGAAATTCCGATATTTTAAAACCCATGAATGATACAAATTGCTGAAAACATATGGTCACAGTAGGGGATTAGGTTGTTTTAAAATCTCCTGCCAAGGACATATGTTTTTCTATTTGTAGGAAACAAATTTGATTAGGAGACAGACGAAGGAAATGTTTAGCAGTACTTAACTATTATAACAAGGTTGCAAAGTGTGATTTTCTTAGGTACTTTGGGCAGAAATATGAAATATAACAGAATGATGTAACTCATGGTTTAATGGTAAATACAGTACGTTCTCAATTTCTGTATCAATAGTGATATAGTCAATAGTGTTAAGTACTTTATTAGGGTAGAATTAACCAGCAGCTTTGATAGGACAAAAATCCAAGAATTTCACTTCATTTGTGCCAGCATTGCTTCAGCATTCTAACTCACATACAGTAATAGGATGTTAAGTATTTGATGTGAGTGGAAGACAATCTGCTCTCAATCAGTATTCTTGTCACATAGGGAAAGTGGGAGTTTATTTTCCTGTTTTGCCCAGTAGCATTACTTTAGGCTTATCATGCTCTGTGCAAGAACAGTTAATAGTGAAACAGGTCAGAACAAAAAATCCCACATTAGATTTTACAGTGGATTACTGTGCATTGTGACTTCAGGGATAATTGCAGAATTTTGTTTCTCATTTTTAAATGATTACAAATTAAGGCTTGTCATGCAGAAATATTGATGTGTGTTTTTGAGTATTGCTTTTAAAAACGCATTCATAATGATTAACTTATTGATCGTACACAAAGAGATGGGTTTTTAACACTTTACCTTCTGGACTGAAATGAGTCAAAATGAGAGTGATTGTTCCCTGTGATGAATTGCAAGCTTTTAGAATAAACCTCCAATGTTTATTCATTTATTCATGTCTGAGCAAGCTCTCCCGAGCAACATTTAGCACTATACAATAATGTATTTAATCTATATAGTGTAAGAATTGTATAGAACACAAAAACATCAGACTATTTTTAATAACTCCTTGGCAACTGTGTGTTAATAGCAATTTCCAACTCTTGACATAGATTCTTGATTTGATTGAGGTCTGGGCTTTGCCTGGGCCACTCCTGTACATTGACGTTTGTTCTTTTTACCACTCTAGCATGGCTTCATCTATGTGTTTTGGATCATTGTCATAATGGAAGATGAACCTTCTTCCAGATCCTACTGTAGGTCTCTTGCAGACTGCAGCACATTTTTCTCCAGGAATTCTCTGCGCTTTGCTGCATCTATTTTTTCTTCTACCTTCACAAGTCTTCCAGGCTGTGAAGTACTGAAGCATCCCTTTAGCACGGTACTGTAACCACCATCCATGCTTCACAGAAGGGATGGTATTCATGGGATGATGTTCAGTGTCATGCTTATACCAAATAACAATTACTGTTGAGGCAAAAAGGGTCAATTTTGGTGTTGTCAGACCAGACAGACTTTCACTTGGTCTCAGAGTTTCCCATATGACTGTAGTGTAGTTAAGATTTGATATGACTTTTTTCTCTCTCCCATGAAACCCAAATATGTGAGGTACCCAGGCAATTGTCATGTGCTTAGTTTCTCCCATCTTAACCATGGAAGACTGCAGTTCCTTTAGAGTTGTCACAGGCTTCTTGATGGCCTCATTGACTAGTGCACTTGGAAACCCTGGAAACCTAGTTTTTGAGGGCACCTTGTTCTTCACAGTTGCACATTTGCGCCAAGTTTTCTAGATTTGTTTATAATGGACTTTAATGTGCTTAAGGGGATATGTAATGCCTTGGAAATGTTCTTGTACCCTTCTGCCGATTGGGGCTTTTCAATAACCCAAACCCAGATTCACTTTAAAACGTCATATGTCTTTATGGTATAGGTTTTGTTGGGAACTGTGCTAATCAACTGTGTTACCTCCCAGAGAGCGGTGTATATATCCTGAACTCATGTGAATCACCCTAATTAAACAGATGGACTCATTGGACTCTGGTATGTGATTTCTAAAGAAATTTGGTTGCACCAGAGCCTATTTAAGAGGGTCATAGTAAAGGGGGCAGAACTTAAGCAATCAATTATTTTCGGTTTTATATTTATAATTAACTCAGGAGGATCTGTAGTATTTAGTTTGTTTTGAGATTATAGAGTGTTTTGTGTTGATCAATGGCAAAAAATTCCATATAAATACATTGTGATTCTACTGTGTATTGTAACATAGTATAAAGTTCAAGGGGGTGAATACTTTTGAGAGCCATTGTATACTGTATGTGTGGATTGAAGATACAGTACATTATTCATATACAGTACTGACTGAATAAGAGTTAATCTGTTTTGGCCATTGGCTCTGCTGATGCATCTTTACCTGGAGTGCTTCCTCCATTAATAACACAGCAGTTCTTGGTGGTTCTGTATTATTGATGAATACATTCTTTGCTTGAAAGGGGAACAAAAGCATTGTGGTGTGTGATGCTTAGATAATTGCATTCTCTCTCAGAATAGGGCAGTTCTTGGCATATGTTTATTATGTGATTTCTGATTTGAACTACCTTATTGAACTATTTTTTAGTTAGGTTCTTATTCATAAACTGAAATAACATAACATTGAAAATCAATATTTGAGGACATAGGGGAAAAGTGATTTTTATCATATGTGTTAGCTTTCAAGCCATTGAGATGCAGATGAAAGACTTGTGAAATCAGGCCCTATACATGTATGGATTTTAAATATGTTATAAAATCCTCTCTTCTCCATAGTAAATGAAATTACATAAAATGCAGTAAAAAAAGTTCTGGAGAATGACTGTTTTCTAGTGAAAGTATAAAATGCCAGTACTGCACAAAACATTGTTTTTATTGTTGTATCTGGTGTCTTGTCTGATAGATTGACATTACTGATGGTCTTACACCTAAGCGGAATTGCTCTTAATTGTTTGGTATTTTATATTTTCAATGTCCAGTGTTATATTTACTGGATATATTTCAAATGCAAATTTACTTCTAATGTTTTTTTTTTTTAACTGAGGAAGTTTATGTGAAGACATTGCTGCACCTTAACCCTGCACTATATTTGAATAATTTCTGTTGATTTAAATTCTGTAAATCAATAATGGAAATTCTCTACATTTTATCATTTACAAGAATTAATATATATTAATAATAACTTTAATTATTTTTCATTTAGAACAAAATTCAAAAGATAGTTAAAAGTTTGACAACATAAAACTATAAGTCTAGAAACTTTCCATAAATTATGTTATATTGCAAACAGATCTTTAAAAAGGTGGTAAAATGTTAAGCTTGCTTGCTTCACAAATGGAATCAGCACAGTGATTCTTCAGATTATTAGTCTTTCATTAAGTTAACTGCAGATGAATGTCATAGTTTAGCTAGAAGAAATCACCACAGTAACTGCAGAAAATCAATTTGTTCAGTAGGACATAATGGAAAGAAAGTGCTTTACAAATGAATTCCTAGCCATTGACTTTCACAATGCTGTGGGTGCCAAGGTCACAGGTTCATAATACTTTTTGTCAGACTTTAAGCTTTAACCTTGTAATTGCCTTTAAGTAGTAAACACATTTGGTCTTTCAGAATGTGACAAAAGTATATGTAGGAAATGTTAGTGACAGAAGACAATAATAGTTATAACATGAGTGGAAAGGAACATTTATTAGTCTGCAATGTTAATAGTTAACTAGCACACAGTGGTGAGTGAAATAAGGAAACACTTTTATACATAGAATTGCTTTCTATATCAATAAAAACTACAAATAATAACATGAATAAATAAAATAAAATATACTGTGCGAAGCAATCACTGGTTCACCACCCAGGTGAAGATTCTTAAGTATACAGTTTACAGGTCCTTCTAACTTCAGAGTATCTCTTAAATAGATATTCATAAATGTTTGACAAAACAAATCCAATATATCTGCTAGTCTTATTCCTCCAGTATCCAAAGCAACTTGAAAACTTCTATAAATCAATTTATAATAGCAGTTTTTGAATTCTATATTGCATCAATTCCTGTTTTGCTTCTTTAATTTACTGTAAAATACTTTTTAGACAACTCTTCATCTTACAGTAATAACTAAACATTTGCAACACTACATGCTTTATGTTTTTAATTTTACATGTGCAGTGTAGAACACCTTGTTCCAGATGAAAACAATGAAGGGGACCAGCCCAGTGTTGAAATCACCATTTATTTTTCTTTTTGTGAGTCAGATTTTCTTTTACTTAGTTTTAAATGTCTTAGAATAAAACAAGAACACCACTATCACTGCAACACTCACTATTCCTGCAGTGATAGTGATAGGAGTGCAGGACTGTGGTGGAGTGGTGGCACTGTGGCTGGAAGGTTGCTGGTTCATATCCTGCGGCAGGCAGAGGAATCCTACTCCGTCATGCCCCTGAACAAGGCCCTTAACCCCAATTGCTCCAGGGGCACCATATAAATGGAAGAACCTGCGCTCTGACCCCAAGCGTCTCTCTCCCCATCTGTGTGCCTGTGTGTCTGATGGAGAGCAAGCTGGGGTATGCGAAAAGAGAAATTCCTAATGCCAGAAATTATACATGGCCAATAAAGTCATCTTATCTTATCTTACTATCATTGTCAGTGATGGCTCCTCCGAGTCTTTCCTCAGAGTACTGCCACAAGTGTCAGAGAGCCACAAGAGGGGCACTGTGCAGCAAACACCTGTCTGCCACAGCACCCCAAGACACATTCCAATTCTGAATAGCAACAGGTGCCAAAGGCCTGCATGAAGCCTGCAACAGAAAAAACATAAACAGAGAAGGCCAAACCTCCTGGCCTCGTACAGGTGTGCAGAAGACCCTGCTTCTCTGGAGGCACTATATGCACACATTACAGAACAGAGATTCAAGCCAAAAAAGAAAGAGCAACCAGCGTGGGTGTGCTCAGATTGCAAGTCCTGGATTTAGCGAAAGACCGCTTCCACCATAAATATCTGCCAAAATGTGAATCCCCAGCCTTTCAACATGCTGATGAGAGAGGGGAGCTTACAACCATGTGACACAGGAGTTCAGGCATGCCACGTTGTCTGAACTAAACACCAATCTGTAACTAAACTATCAGTGAGAGGTCCAAAATGCAATGCACAGTATCAAAAGTTGGCACGTGTGCAAACCCAATCCTGAAATCCACATGGAGAGTCCAGATCCTGGTGGATTCCAAGACACATGAGCACTAGGACCAACCTAAAAAGACCTGCGAAGTGTTCATTGCCATTGCTGCAGTATCTCAAGGCCAGTAAATGGACGTGCTCATTACCCCTGAAACAACAATTCTGCCTTGATCCACACACAAGAAGTCCAACACAATGAATCACAAATTCAAATCTCCTCCAGCAAGGTTGGCCTCCAATGCCGCAGGATCAGGAAGCCTCTGAGCATGCCTAAAAAACCCAGCAACCCCACCAAGATGAGACCAGTGCAGCTGTGATGCATTAGGGGATTTCAGTCACAGCTAATGAACAGGCCCAGCCTCATACTGACACTACCTGCAGTGCATGGCTCAGTCTGCACTGAGATCTTAGAGACACTTTCTTCTTTTCATTCTATAATAAATCTGCCCTTTGAAGATCCTGTAGATGACTAGGAGTTTTAACTGTGTACTTCTTTTATTTTCTGTTGAGTTTTAACTGTCTGTTAATCCAATCACAGTGAGAAGCAATGAGTCTTCATATGATTCTTTTGGCGTCCTATCACCAAGTTTAATTTCTTGCTGTTGATATACAGTACCAATCAATAAAGACTAGTCTGCACTGTTGAGTTACTTAAAAGTTCAATGATATTGGTTATATCATAGAATTCATCTATTTATATATAATGTATATCAAGAGGAACTTCTCCCTAATGTATCGTTCTCTGTCTTTATAACGTTTTGTTTAGAGATGTATTGAAGCTAATGTGTTTTAGAAGACTGCTCTCATTATGTTAACATCATTATCATTGCACAGAACAGGCAGCACCTTTTGTCTTTATTCTTAAGACTTGTTAATCACATAGCAAAATGATTTATTTTCGTTTTTTATAAATTACTTTATAAAGCTGTTGCGAGATTGGTATTTAAATGGTAGATGAAAATTGAGCACAAGATAAATACATCTGATGATGCAGAATAAATCGCATTTTGGAAGAAGATATATGGGAATGATCTAGCTGTAAACTTAACATAATGAAAAGCTTTCATCTTCTTCTAATTTCCCTGATAAAATGTAATTTCTTCATAGACATTGCCAGCATTCAAGAGTCTGTCAGTGGATGCAAGACTATAGAGATTAAGTATTCCACTACTCATAGCTGGGCTACATCATTGTTAAACACACTTAGATTTAGATGCTGTCATAGAAATGCATTTCTCTACCTTTCTTCAAAAGGCTGCAATGTAGGACATACATGATCATGTTATTTGCCATTACTGATGTTATGTAATAATCAATTTTTCTCATTTTGATTCTGTAAAACCTTTGTAATACAAAGATGTTTTATATCCATCTAAAATAAAACCAATATCACCTCTTATAATCTAGGTAATCCCGGAAATGATATAACCTAATCATGTCTTGCAAAGATGCCAGATTCTATTGTACAATGCAAAAGCTGTGCCTTGTGTATACAGACCTCTTGTTGAGATAAGCAAGATCTTGTTTATTCATAGCATGCCTGAATTGGCAGACTGAATTTGCTTTCTATTTTTAATGTGCCAGACAAACCTAACATAAGACAAATAATTAAAACATCTTGACACACCTTCAGTGATTCCAGGAAAGCTGTTTCTGTTCATTGATCTGTTGAATTTAAGGATCTGAAAAGTTTCATGTAGGTACAATGTTAAACAAGATTTTAACTATATTTCACCATTAATCAAGGAATCTCACTTATGATTTTACCTGGTGTCTGTAGCTAATTAGCCCTTTGACTGCCTGTTACAACTGTAAGGGTGTCATTTTGCCATACAGTAGGATATCATTTTGTGCTAGGGAAAATTATTGCAGACAGCAATCTGCTTTATTTCTAGAGGTTGTTAAAGAAATCAGAATGTAATCAGTAATCAGAACCAGAATGACCACAGTGACTCTGAATTATTCTGCATTTAATCTAGAAAATATTATAGTTTTCTGCTGGATGACCAGTTGGTTTGTGGAACATCTCACTGTGTCTTACTGTATGTAAACATTCCATCATTTGTAGTCCATTGTAGTCTTGATTTGTCTGAATCCACAAACATTATTTTGAATTAAGAAAAAAAATATATCCTATGATATCTGGACTTGTTATTGCCTTATTATGATCTTGTGCATTCTATCTTAACATATTAAAAACATGGCATTACTATCAAATGCAAAGTAAATAGGAAGGGAAGTATCATAACTATTACACTCTTTTCCTTTACATGGCTTAGCCACATTCAAAACTCTGCTTACAATTAATTTTAATTGTTTTGTATGTATTCAGTATCTCCACAATGTAAACAATCTTTAAAAGAGGAAAGAAAAAACTAAAAAAAGGCTTTTCATATAACTAAGTTATGATTTTTATATTTCGTGTATTAGTACTCTGTAACTGTACAGAAATGGTTCCTGTTCCTATAGATATTTCCTAATGGTAATGGTAATTAACACAGACTGCTGGTAGGGAGGCTACATGGAAGAAGTTTTGGAATATGTATTTCATATTCAATAATAAATTATAGAGCTATCATTTAAATTAACATTGAATGCTGTTTGTTTCTAACACTTACAAAAACACTCACAAAGTGAACCCAGATTTATAAAAGCTTTCATACTGTACCTGGATTTCTAGATTTCCATTTAATTCATTTGCTATAGCATTATATGAAATACCATTAGAAAATTGTTTTTTCCTAGTTTTACATATGAATGACTCAGCAGGTAGTGTTTTATTAAAGGAATGTAGAGCAGCAGTGATTTCTTGGAGCTAGTGGCTCGTAAATACCCATTCTGACCTTAGGCATTTATTTCTCTGAGTTGTTCTAATATCAGTTTGCTTCAGGGCAAAAAAAAAATTAAATAACTTTGCTTCTTTACTGAGGGAACAGATTCATACAGTAAATCTCAGAGAAAAAACATACACATTCTATTTTCCCCCCATCAACAATGACATAATTAATTATTATCATAACATCATAAAAATGATGGATTTACAAATACTTTTTCTATGATGAAACACTGTATTTCTCAAATAATAAAATAAGTGTGTCGGCAGAAACAATTTAGGCACAAAAAATATAGGTCTTGTATTAGTCAAAAAGGGCAGTTGCTTTCTAGCCTGCTGAAAGTACGACAAGTTGCACAAATCCCTGCATTTATAAAGTAAGATAGCCCACTATGGAAGACTTCCAGCTGTTGAACAGCGGAAGACACGAAATCACATGACTTTGTAGACCAGTGTGTTCTAATCATTTTCGTGTCTCAGAGGATAATATTCTTAGCACTTTACCATTCATTTAAACTGTTTTTTTTTTTAAAAAACATCTGTTAAAACAAATTGAACATTTTTTAAAGAATGTTGCTCATCCTTTGTATATGTAACTTCCTATATGTTGCACTAACTCTGTGAAAGGCACAAAGATCAGTGCACAATTCACTGTGATAATATTCCCTTATGCTGCTAAATTGTCTTGCTCCTTAAATGTCTCTTTCAAGGACCAGAGCTTGAAAATTGTGATGACTGATTCCAAGAGATATTATTTACTATGGCCTTTAGTAACAGGCCTGTAGCCTCTGACAAATCCTGTTACATTTTAGGTTGTTTTTTTTGCACTGATATTTTAGAGAAGCAGGTATAAAATGGCTCTGATTTTCATCTAACATTGTTGTACAGCTTTCTTTGCCATTTTGGAATCCTAGTACATTTCAAAATGTCTGCAAAGGGTTTATTTAATGAGGAATAGCAGTTGCATCAACAACTCTATTTTTATTACGATAATTCTTTATACAGTACAGATGCATATACTTTACACATATACAGAGTGTACTGATACAAGATATGAGTTTTGAAATTCTCATGAATATTGCACACCGACACATCAAAGTACAAAGCCAGAGTTTTAACTAAAAAGTCACATGAAGCAACTGATGACGAATGCCAGAGAAAATTGACTTGTTTTGTTGGCCATCAGCCTTAAGTTGTGTCACGAAGCGTTCTTTCAGGACCCTGTGCAGACAACACAACCCAAGGGGGAAGTGAGGTAAACACGGGGATAAAGGCGTGCAATGTAATGTAATATTTCTTTATTAGCCCTATACAATTTCTTGCATTAGGAATTCGACTTTTCACATTCATGGAGACACAGACACACAGACAGGGAGAGAAGCTTAGGGTCAGAGCGCAGGGTCTGCCATTGTACGGTGCCCCTGGAGTAGTTGGGGTTAGGGGCCTTGCTCAGGGGCCCAACGGAGTAGGATTCCTCTGCCGGCCGTGGGATTTGAACCGGCAACCTTCCAGTCACAGGCGCAGATCCTTAGCCACAGAGCCACCTCTCCGCCCAAGCAGGGGGGCTGGAAGGAAAACAGGGGGCGTGTCCATGGTGCACTGGTGTTCGGGGGAGGTGTGGCCGAGGCAAACAGTCCAAGGGAGTCCGAGGCAAATCCGGGAGTGTAGCAAATGTCCAAGACCGGGTAATCCATCCTGACAGACAAACAGAGTTAAAAACCGGAGCGGGATCCGGCGGAGGGTCGGGGGAATAAAAGGGGGTAACGGGACCAGACGCCCCCTAATCCCGGACTCAGAAGGTCAGGACGCCGTGATGAAGCCTATGCCGTCGAGTCGCTCCTGGACTCGCGGGTAGGCGGGTTTCCGAAGCTGAGCCCCGATAGGCAGGAACGTCTGGCTTATATAGCACGGGGGGCTGGAACCGGAGGCAGGTGCGGGAGATGAGTATCAAACAAGGAAGGGCTGGGGTGTCCTTAAGAGGAGGGGTTTACGATCGTGACAAGTTGACAGTTAAACATCACTGAGTGTTCAGTTTGTTTTATCCATCAAGGGTAACTAATGAAGATGTGAAGGTACTGTTGGATAATACTTAGGGAATGTAAACCATTCACAGTTGAAATACCCTTGAGACTGTGCATATTGCATTAAAGACAAAACACATTTTTAACACCTCTTTGAAATAATGTTGGTGTAATTTGTTTCCAAGAACTTGCTTATGGGTTGCAATTATCCAAATTTTGCACATTTTGGGTAACTGCAAATTTAGAATAGTGGGTAATGAATGCTGGGTTTTAATTTAAAAGTCACTAAATTGAGACCTGTCAAAAATATCATCACAGCTGTAAAAGGATTGTGCCTTTTGATAATTGCCTCTGAAACAATCTTTCATTGTCATCTGTAAAGGTGCCAGAAAAGAAACATGGAAAATAAGCACTAATGACATATTGTGCTGTCAATTTAATTTTGCAATGATTCATGAAATTGTATTTGTCTATACTACAAAGACCGCTTTTTAAGTATTTCAGTAGATTTTTAAAAAAAAATGTATCTGGTATAACAACCATACATTCTTTTAATTTGAAATGTGTAGAATATTATTTTCATTTACTGCACTTAACATGATGGTGAATTTGATGAAAATACATTGTTTTATAAAAATTAACCTATACTTAATATTTCTCATATTAAAATGTTCTTATTTTTTTGCACCTTCTCTAACTTCTTAATACTGTTTGTTTCATGGCATATTTATTAAAAGAAAAGAAAAACAATCCCATGTTTAAATATTGAGAGGTGCTGCTTTCTGGAGAAATTGATTAGAACTGACTGAGTAATAAGTACTTTATCAATATTAAGTTCATGTGGCCTCAGAACTAAAATCATGCTTCATATCAATAAGAGCTACTGCTATTAAACCAACAGGAAAAAAAGTAGGTTAAACAGTTTTGATAATACACTCTACAATCTGGTACAGTCAAACTTTCCTTCAATAACATTTTTTTAACTACCAGGTAATTTTTGTTTTCTGCAGAAGGTCCCATGAAGTGAGTCACAGCAGTTGCCTCAAACATTTGTGCCATTGGTGGTCACTAGGGAGTGCAAGTGATTCAGTATTTTAAGTCCCTTTCAGAGAAGTGCTGTAGGTAGAAATAAGCACTCTGTTGATAATGGTGTCTGTATTTTATTATAATTGTTTTAGAGAGTTTGTGTAACATTTGGTACTTGAAGATAAGTATTTAAGAAATTATAACTGTTACTTAGAAAAATAAATGATGCTTTAATTGAAATGAGGAAAACTACAAATTATATTTTCATTTAAGATGTAAAGAGTGTCATTGCAAAATGAGCAAAAGCTTTAAACATACATTAGGTGACACCATAAGTTAAGAATTTCCATACCAGACTTTTAATTACCATTCACTGGACAATAAATTACAACCAGAAATTAGGATGATTTTAGCCATGCTTGTTACCTACAGTAGTACAAAGGGGCATTTCTGTCTTCAGAATATTAACTATGGGCCCTATTTGCAAAACACTTACTGGATGCCCTTTCTTTTCCTTTGTAAATTACAAAAGTCTACTATATCCAGTATTGAAAGGATTCAGTTTCATAAAGAAGCACTTCTCATCCTGTATCTAATGTGGTGGTAACTAATATACACGTTATTTATAGAAGCATAATAAACCATGTAGCATTGAATCTTGGCACACATATTTAAGGAAAAATGCAGAATACGTTCCTATGGAAAATGACACAACACACCGGAAGGTGTGATATTTTCTTCTTGTAACATCTATACTGTATATAACAACAAGGAATATTTGGGGATATTTTTCACCTGTAGTAATCCACCTGCAGTTCCACAGCAACCACAATTTACAATCAAGTTGTTTGATTAAAACAACTAACTTTCTAGATATCACAATCTCATTCAGAGAATGTGAGTGATGGTTTATGTCCTCTATGAAGAACATAGGTCAGCATCCATGTAGAGCATCGTGATTTGTTGGTACATTCTTTAAAATTATCTTTTAGACATTAGGGATACTTTCTTAGCCTTATGGTCAGGTACCATCTATTTCTGTTTTCTGTATTGTAGAATACAGACATTTAGAAATATAATCTAAATTTCAAGTGCTATAAAAGAAAGTCTATTATATTTACCCAATAACATTTAACAAATTAGGCTAGTAATCCCAAACATATCACATTATTGTCAGGTATGACCTTGACTATATTAAACAACCATATTAAAACTGGAAATCAAAATCTTTACACATTTTTCTCATCATATGTGTTACTAAATTTTGTCTGCAGATTTTTCCAACCGCAATTTTAGTTTATAAATTGACTGTGTAATTTTATTGATCTTCTTGGAATTGAATTGGTGGCTTATGATTGTAAACAGCTGTGCTGAGACCAATTGAAAGTCGTTTCTCTTTTGTTGATAAGATGACTAAAACAAGTCATAACTTAAGTAAAAATACATGGCATCATTGTCTTTTAACTTTTTATTCTGTGTAGTGTGATTGAATCCTTTTAACATATTCATTTGAAAAAGGAAAAACAAGTGTTTTCATCAAATACCTTCCATGCACACTGAATATACATTTAAGCTTTGCCTGAGAAAATTAATGTTTATGAGAAAATAAAAGGTAATTGTCCCAGATGTTCTTCTGTCCTGCCTAGATTTGTTTCTTTTCGAAATTTCAGCTGAAAAATAACAGATGTTATCTGTAATGCATTTTGAATGCTTCTGTTATTAACACCAGGTTAATGGAATGACTTTGATTTTATTTCTTCTGTTTCCATTAACTATTCTACATCTTCATTAACATCCCTGAAACCCTCTCCACTGTCAGAGAGACTGAAACATACTGAATTCAAAATTCTGTTTAGGAAGCCATGTTGCAGATTTTGTTTGAAGCAAATCAGAGAAAAAACCCATCGACATCAGTTTAGTTATGTTGATTTCATTTTTTTAATCAATTACTTACATTTTATTTAAGTCATACAGTGTAAACCATTATGACTAAATTACTGTTATAGAGACAACGGTAGATGATGTTTTAACTTTTGAAAACAGCTATGTGCCCCCAAAATGTTCTTTTTCTGAAATCATTTCCAGTATAAATTTAATGTCTAAGAGGAAGTTGTCTGCATCATTTTCTTGAAAAACCTACCCCAACAGTTACAGTAAGCATGCCATAATAGTTAATATGAGCATAGCATGATCACAGGACTGTTTTGGTTTGTATCCTTCAGTGACTCTTCTAATGTAGTAGTGACATTTATGCCCTAGTCATGGCAGAAAACCCTTCTGGGCATTAGCAATCCATTGATCTTATTGGATCCTGTATAGACATGTAGTCTTGGTCTCTGCAATCATTATAGCTCAGTGAAGCTCATTTGGGGCTCATTGTGATCATTGCAGTTTATCAGCCATCTTATAGACATTTTCTTACAGTCCAGAGCAGTTGGTCTGACTCCCCAGGTACTATGTATGGACATTTCTGTCTAGTCTTCAGAAGTCTTCATAATTCATCAAGCCATATTGACTTTTCTATCTTTGTCATTTGAGCATAGAAAGCCTACACAGGCCTGTGTTGCAACAACTCACCTAAGCTTTTCTTCAGGAACCTTTTGCTTTGAAAGCATTAACCCCCATCAGGAATGGTAACCAAGCGTGGCCGTGTTCTGTCATTTCAGTGAATTAAGTATCTGTCAGTACCCCTGCACCAATCACAGCTACCACCAGATCCCCCACTCTCCTAGAGTCTTGTCAAGTGCTTTTTACGTAGGGATAGAACAGTGCCGCTAACCTAGATGACAAGCTGAAAAGTGTCACAGTAGTTCAACTTCAAGAAGTGAAAAGAAAATCTTGGCAGGTAATTAAGAGGGCTACTGGAAGTACAACTGGAAGATAAAACGAATTCTGCCTGTGTCTTTGCTCTTTCGGTGGAGGATGTGCCTTTTTAATTAAAAATTAAACTGCGATACAATTTATAGGGGTTAATATTTGTCTCAGAACTAGACAGACTAGAAGGACGTTTTTGCAGAGTTGTAATTATATTGTTTTGTTTTGTCCCTATTTTCTTTTTTAATGGCACGTCATAGTTTTTGGTGTTTCTCCATAGGCCACACTAGATTTACTAAAGATCCAAGAGAAGCTGGTTTTGCAGAATACAAGTGAAATGGTTGACTGTGGACTTTGAGTTCTTTAACGTTATTCATATATTTTTTTTTATTATTTTCATACAAAAACCCTTCAGCCTTTCCTTTTAAAGTAATCCAAAACCTTCAGTTCACTATCTATTACTCTCATTTTTTGCATTAATGTTGTTTTTTTGCCATAATTGTGTAGTTCTGGTCGAAAACAGTAAATACAAGAATGCATGACATACTGTAAATAAATGTATAATGGACTATATATTAAAACTTATCTGAAACAGTTTGAGTCCAGAGGCTGGTGGGCAGGAGCTTATTTAATGGCATATAAAGGAAGGGAATTTCTTAACACTGCCCTGAGTGAACTGTGTTGGCAGGCTGACAATGCCAATGTTTAATATCAGGACGTGAACGTAGCTTTCTGTGTCTACTTTGTGATCCTAAACTACAAAGTAAGATTAATGGGCTGTGTACAGTACATTCACAAAGTTCCTTAGCCGTGAGGTAGCAATGTCATGTCATTGACATCTTCACTTCCGCTGGAAAGGGAGCTCTCATTGATCCATGATTATCCTTTTAGTAAAGCATTGTAGTTTTGGTATTTGTAAGTAATGTCAGCATTTAGAGCAAGATTTATCCTGAAATCCCTTTTATTGTGAGCCAAAAAGATGGCACTGTGAAGAATTTGCTCCTTCAAGGCATTTGGGTTGCTTTCAAGTCACTAAAGCTAGGCATACTGTACAATTTTAAACAGGCTTTACAGGAAAAGTGTTTGGTGTAACAGTTCATGCCCACTCTGTATTGATCTGGATCCTGATTTACAGATGACAGGCAAAGAGTACAATACCAGTACTTTATAGGATCCTTTTTGGATGATTGCTTTGACAATGCCAGACATTAACCTTTCCCAACCTGATATGAATTTTACCAGCACAATGGAAATTTCCAAATACACAACTTGGCAAAATTCTTAATTTTCTCAACAATATCATTTTCCACGTGAGGTGCTATGGCTTTCTTTTTCAGAACTATAGCTTTTCTTTTCATACAACTATCTTGACTAATGTTTGTGTAGTTTGTACTTGTACCATGTGTTTTCACTTTCTGTTTCAGGATCATAGAAACAGCAGGGGTTGGGGGAGTTAAGTTTAAAGGTCAGCTGTTTTTAAGTTGGGATGTTTTTACACAGCAGAGGTTGATTCATAAGGCTAATATTTTCTTAGATACTTACTTATATGAGCTTATAGACATATATACTTTTGCTTATATAACACTTGGTTCGACAACAATAATTTCCTTATGTGCTCTTTGACATGCCCACCCACAGAGCCAGTCATAATTTAACATGCTAGATTCCCTATGGTACCTGACAGGAGGTTTAGCATCAAATGGAGGAGTGACATACTGTATGTGTCACTGGCATCACTGTAAGCCTGCAGACACCTGAGTCTGGCAAGTCTCAAGAGTGGCCAGCAGTTCCTACATCTACCCCCGAGTTTCTCATCTAGTTGTACACTGTCTCTTGGAGATTCCGTGCACAGTCAGCAAGTGACGTGGCGCAGTTTTGGACTCGAGACATTTAGGCCATAGGACTCAACTTGTGCTCCAAGAGTGTACCTTTTCTCAAGGGGCATTAACAAAGTTAACCCATCGGAATTGTTTAGAATTAACGATTAAACACAGGCTAGAGGGGACAATTGAAAGTGCGTTTAGAAACTGATAACAAGGGGCACTTTTTCACACTTTGCTGTGGGAGTCTGGAACCAAATACCCAACCATGTTTTGAAGCAGATACTGTCTTAAAATAGCTGCATGACATCTTTGGATCTGACATCTTTGGTTCCGAACCTTTCTTAATAGTTCAGTTTATTGGGAGCCCTCAAATGTGTTTCAAAGACTACTGTTCTTACTGTTGTCAATCACCTTTGTAGAGAATGGAAGGGTGAATGTTGCTGTTCGAGCATTCTGCTCATTGTTTTCTCCAGAATGGCAGACATTGCTGTCTAATGAAGGGTGAAATGGATGATGTAATGTCATAATTTGAACATACTGTCATATCCAGCAAACCCTCACCAGTTCAGCTTGAAGTTTGAGCTGTGTAAGGAGCTGTTAAATGATGTTATTTGTTTTGCACGGGCATGAATTCATGTTTTTTCTTTTGTTATAGTTGTTCTTTTTCCCTTAGATTAAAGAAAATACTGAATTCAACTGTGTTTATCTGTAATGAGGTTTGTATACTAAAATATCAAGCACAAAGACAATTTTTTCGTTATTCTTACAAGAATATTTATCCTGGATTCACTCCATAACACATATTCATTTTTCATATTGATTTTTTTTCCTTTCACAACATTTAAATACGTTGAACGTGTCTCCTGACATCAAAATTTATATCCTTCCTTACCAACCTTAACTGTTGTGCCACACACTGGCAGGCCTATTCATATTTTTCATATACTATTCTTTACTTTCACTATTGTATTGGCCATTATTTTTGATAAGGCTAACATTTAGAGTAAATTGAAACAGAAGCCTGAACTCCATCTTAACTGCCATGTATCCTCCACTATTTGTGGAGGTCAAATTATTGTTTTAACATTTCAGGAAGAGGGTGATGGGGTCAAAATGAAAATCAGTTATCTTGTCAGCATTTGCCAGGAGTTTAGAGCCAACAAAGCCTTGCCAGAAAGAAATTTAATTATTGTTCTTGTTTTTAATGATATCAGTGCAATTAGTTACCATGGGTCAAAAGTTACATAGTGATTTCTAAAATCTTAAATGTTGCATTACAAGCTAATTTTAAGGCTCACATACAGTATAATTAGACAACTCTACTGCTTGTGATATGCCTTAAGATAATGAGAGACATTCTCCTCATTAATTTTCATAAGTGCTAATATTGTAAACTTTCTTAAAGTGACTTTGATTCATTTTGTTGTGTTTGTTTTTTACAGTTAACAAATTAATGGACTTAAGATAAGTGAGAAAATGTTTACAGCTAAAGCAGTTGGAATATGGCGGAACATATTCTGTTAACAAGATGTGTTTAAATGAGTTTACTGACTCTTGGTTACATACAAGTGACCTTGACCCATAAAATCTACACAATAGCTTGTTGCTAACTGTGAGGTACATTAGAATCTGCCACTGATTACACTGAAACCTTGCTTGGATTAATAAAGTTCCTAAAAATAATTTAGGGCTCCCAAATGGCTCAAGTTGTTCTCAAGGAATTGTTCTGAGCACATGCTGGGCTCTGTGATCCAGATACTACAGGTCTGTGTTTTTGTCATATCACTAGCTGGTTGAGAACATGATTCCCCAAAATCTGGCTAGAGCTGTTAACAAAACTCCCATGACTTTGGAAAGTGTGAAAGAGATGAATAGTTTGATGGTTGAATGGGAGGGTTGTCAAGGGCCTGTCTGCACTTCCGTATTATTCCTTTGATGGTACTGTACGCGGATTGCTGTTTTGGGTATTATAATTTAATGCAAGGAAAAACACTGCTTCTAAATTTTCAAAGTAAAATCTTCAAGGCATTTAGCTCAAAGTAAAATTTGCAGCTTTCTAAATAGGTACAAATGTAAGTCACTCTGGATAAAATGTATTCATGAATCCTGTGAGAAGGTTAATACAGGAATCTTGATGTGAAATAGCTCGTAGAAGGAAAAATAGAAGCCCTGTGATTTAATGGCAGGTAACTAATAACGCTAAATGTACAGTAAGTGAATAAGTTAGTTAAAGGAAATGTGTACTAACCTAGTGTAGGTTTGTTACAAGGTTTCCAGCTGAACACAGTGACAGAAGGGGTCTGGCAGCCGAATTCCACATGCCATAGAAAGTGACAGTTCAAAGGAAATCCTTGAAGAAAAGTCTTATTTCCATTAGAGAATCAATTTATATAAATTATAAACCAAGTAACATTGTTTTGTTTGTGTATTCAGAAAGCATAAGCCTGTTCTTCTCATGGCATCTTTAGGTTGTGCATTATTTAAGATTTACAAAGCATATCTGATCAACTCCTCACTGTTTTCCAAGGACATCTGAGGCCTCCTGACTGAAAATACAAAATCTCTCTTTTCCTGCTCCTTTAGGTGAAATTTGCGCTTTTAAAATTCATGGGCAGGATGCACCTTTTGAAGCCGTGGTGCTGAATAAGACATCTGGTGAGGGTCTTCTCCGAGCGAAGAGTCCAATTGACTGTGAACTTCAAAAGGAGTATACATTCATCATTCAGGCGTATGACTGCGGAGCCGGGCCTAGCGGAACAAACTGGAAGAAGTCACACAAGTGAGTGACAGCAGCGTGTATTTACTCTGAGCAGCTGTTCAGGTTGAGGGGTTTTTGTACATTACATACCCATTAAAAGTAAATGAAAACAAAATACCGTAGCACTGAAAAGCACTCATCTTTCTTCAATAGAGCAGGATTAAATTGATTTTGCGATTGGAAATCAAAACCTGTCAAGTCCTTCAGCAAAGTGTGACAAATCTGTCACCAGTCCTGTCCCCCCTTTTAAGTGAATTTGCAGTTTGAATTGAGTTTTTTGTGTTTTGGTACATTTTGTCATGACAGGCCACTCTGAAATACAGAAAGAACAATCAAGACTTAGTGAATCATAGTAAATGTGAGTTATTATTTCATAAAACAAACATAGACTAGGAACAGTTCATTTGAACTCATGCCACAGTATAGCTCTTTCTGTTCTTGTGCATTTGTTCTGTGGACAATTACTGTATTAATTTATTCTGAAGGAGAAAGATGTGAATTACTGTTCTTCTTTATTCAGAAAGCCAATATCAATATCTTGCTTGTCAATGTATTGCATGGTAAGCCTTTATTTGGCTGAAAATGTGCACAGTGGTTGACCTACTTCACTCATGTCCTTAAGGCAGGGGACAGTCACTGTGCTCAAGTGTTACATTTACTTCATTGGAGCTACAGTACTAACTTCAGGGACAAGTTTTCAAATACAAATCTGTGCTTACAGCATAGTCCAAATTACTCTTGACATATTGGCCCCAAGTATAAAAGCAGTCAAGGAAATTGCCTTTCGGAGATCTGATGCGACAGGATCAACACTGACAGAGTAAAAACTGACTTCACTCTTCAGAACACCCAGATTTTTACACCATAACGGGACTTCTCTTTTCTGATACTGTGTGAGTGAGCATCAACCTGTATACACACCAAGTTTATTTAGTCAGTTCAACCCGGATGTCTTTCTGCAAAGGCAACATATGGTATATTTGTCAAAGTTCAGAATAAGAAATTTTTGTCAAATGCATTTATAAAGGTGGTAGATGCCACCTTGATGGGCAGTGTGCCACTACAAGTTTCCGAAAACGAAAGATTGTATTGCTCTCCTATATCTTACACTAAATAAACTGATTTGTACTAATGAGATTTAATGTCATGTTTTATACTTAGGGAAATGTTAAAAAGACATCCACAAGAGCAAGGTAAATACAAATTAAGGCACAATATTTCAGTGCTCTTTTACTATAAATGGCTGGTAATGAAGTGCAGAAAATGACATTTCAATGGGACTTATCCAAAGATTCAGTGTTTTTAAAAGACAAGCATTTTGAACGTTCTTAATAAAGATACTCATCAAGTAGTCGACGAGAATCACCACAGTGGCATCCCAAGGCCACCTGACCTGTATTTCACCTGTAATGAATGCACATAACAGAAAACCACTGCCACTGTGAAAAAGCTATTATTGTTATTATATGTCATTTTCTGAGGACTGAGGGAGGGAACTATTGTGAAGAAAATAAAACCTTTACTTTAAAGGTAAAGAGTCTGGCTGCCTTTAGACTTTTGTTCTATGTAAAATTGACTTTGAATGAAAGATTTATTATTTATTTACTGGTTAGTCTAGGTAATTTTCTCAGTATGAAGCACACATTCTAAATCCTAATGAACAATTCAGTGTACATAATGGGGAATGTATTGTTTTGCTCTCTACTTATCTCATAGGAGAAAAAAAACGATAAGGGAGCCCATTGAATTGTGTTTAAACATTCAAAGTAGACTTTTAGAGGGAAAAAAATCCTAATCATAAAGAAAACACGAGATGTGAGTGTTAAAAACTGAACACAGGAAAATATTAAATGTTCATAGATATATACTGTAGATAAAGCAATCTAATAGCATAAACTGGAGAAGAGGTTTTTAAACACGGTCTACACAGGCAGAGCCATTCTATGCACAGAACCGCCTTAGGAGCAACAGTGCAACTGCTTTCTAATGGTCAATGCCCGTTAATTAGTGTTATTGATTCTACCTCAGGAGATGATATTCCCATTTTCTCAAGATGTGTGCGTCTTAACAGTCTTATGACTCAAGCTGGGGCTTTCTCTGAGTGGAGGGTCCAGTCACTGAAACCCAGCACGTAGCATATGTCACTTTCTGAATCTCTGAGAGGGGTTGAGATGGAGCTGGGAAGGGAAACTGCAAAGCTGTGTGTTGTAATATGAAGAGACAAGCATTTTTGAATGATTTACAGGCTCCCTGTTGCAAAGAGGGTGCCACCGTCTGTCAGTATTTGCAGAACCTTATTTACAGCTGAATGATCTCGCCGAATAGTCTCATCATGATGAGAGAGATGAGACTGTAAATGAGGGCTGCCGATTCATGCATCTAGAGGGAATATGTCTGAGTAAGCGAAGGCTAACAGGACATTCGAAAAAAGACATTTCTGTGCATAACTCATCTGCAGTATCACATGCTTAACCTGAGCAAAATGCAAACCTAGTTCACTATTAAAAAATGCTCAAAACTACACCAATTCATTCATACTATTTGAAAACCATCAGGTCTTTTTCATGCAGGTCTTGTCAGATTTCTATTGCCTTTTTGCCTTTTAATAAAATCATAAGCAGTAGGCTCTCAATGTTATACCCCCAACAAAAGCTGCTGTTAACACAATACCCCCCTGAAGCTGTATGCGTGTTCCCTTTTGCTCCTAGGGCTGTGGTGCACATCCAAGTGAACGACGTGAATGAGTTTGCCCCCACCTTCAGGGAGCCAATGTACAAGGCCACTATGACTGAGGGCAAAATATATGACAGCGTTCTGCAGGTGGAGGCAGCAGATGAGGACTGCTCCCCTCAGTACAGTCAGATCTGCAACTATGAGATTGTCACCCCAGACATCCCCTTTGCTATCGACCGCAATGGTAAGGTGCTGCTCTTGTTTGTTTTCATTTCATTTTCTGTGTCCCTTTTAAATTTAATAAATATCATTGATTTTTTTCCAAAATGAAAGTCTGAAGCACAGTGCTCTAGTCCCCATGGTCTCTGGGCCTGTAGCATTCGATTGTATCTTGTGTGTTTTATTCCGTGCACTGCGGTCTGCCATTGTGACCTTTGTTCTTTAGTAGAGAAGGGAATAAAGTCTTTGCTTGCTTCCTAAATAAGGCCTTTCTTGTGTCATCTGAACTTTTTTTGTTCCAGCCAAATGAAATTTGACAGATTTTTCTGCCTATTCCTTTGCGCTCTCTTGTTTTCTCTCATTTACTTAGGCATAACGGAGGCCTGTTGGCATGGGTTTAGGCCTGCTTGCTTTAAAGTGCACCAGGGAGACATTAATTTCTTTAAATACTCTTTTGCTAAGCAGTGCCAAATGAATGCAGGAGTCGTGTTGTTGCCCGGGGTTCCCTAAATATTTAGGCAAACTAGTCCTTTCTGCACCCCACTAAGCAAATTTCATAGCTTTAAATAAAAATCGGCATTTCATATCACGCAGTTTAGCATGGAGATAAAATTTGCAGACTGGCCAAAGAACGAAGCTGCTGTGGGGTGACCACAGGGGAGGTGTGAATTCAATGTCAAGTAAATCCTTTCAGCTTATGCTTCTCTTGCTTCTTTATCATCCATGCTTGCTAGAGCATTTCCAGGCGGCACATGCAATTTCAGCAGCATGTTGATCTCACAGCTATCTGCTGGCACAGATGTTATCCATTCTAAAAGAAATATTAAATTTGAATACACCCACTGATTAGGTGTTTGACAAGTAAGGATGCTGGTTTCAGAAAATCAAAGACTGCCAGACAACAGCACATCCAGCCTGAACCATGCTGCTAAGTAGTACATAAACATTTCAGAAGCTCTGACACACCTCGTCTGCAAGTTAAAAGGAGAGAGGAAAATCATCCTCATTTCTCTTTTGCCTCAGTCTGATTTGAACCCATCTTCTTGTGAGTCTCATGCAATTCGGGGGAAAAGGCAATTTCAGTCTTTTCACAGTTGTCATCTGTAGCATAATATTGTATCCTGTGACAAAGATTTAAATTTTAAATTAAAAAAGGAAAGTGTGTTGGAAATCGTAGGAAGAGCTACAGTATGTCCAGCATTTATACTCAGAAATGAAGGTGATAAGGAATAAAATCTGAACCGCAGCTTTAAATTTGTTTGAAATTGTAAAAACAAATACCATAAATTAATAATCTCATGGTCATCTTATTTTGCACATACTCGTACGAACTGTTCAAATTGATAAAGATCTTTGCTTTAGCTGATATTATTGTATCTATAATTCTAATCTCATTTTTGTCTTTTGGGGATATGTGGTGACTCGCACTCTGTAGAAAACGATTTGTTACCTTCCAGATTACCCATTCGGTCTACAGCACTATTGAACATATTTGATCATAGAATCACATGTTTAGAAAACTTGAAAATCTACAGTATGTATAACTACTCATGTTAGTGTAAGGGTAATGTATTCTCTCAGAAAAAATATATAGTTTGTAATTCTTCCTTTGTGGGAATCAGACTTTTGGTGCTACTATTTGAGCAGTTTTGTGTAGACTGGGTCTGCGATGCGCCTGTGAGAAGGAGATAGAATCCCAGCAAGAGATGAGCTGCACACACCAGAATGGACCTTTGGTATGGATTATTCAAAGGCAAAAGAGTCTTATTCTGTCCTTGAGCACGTTACAGTGGGATAATCTGCTCCAAAACGCAGCACCTAGGAATTCTCCCACAACGTGGTTCCATACTTTAATTTAAAAATAGTTCAATTCTACACTACTGTATCTGGGGCACAAGACTGGAAATGTGCCTCTGAGATTGACATTGAATAGCACATGTTATCGAAAATCATAACTTGGCATTAATGCACATGCGCTGATCTTTAAAATACCTGTCTGGACATATTCGTGAATTCTTTTTTTTATTTGATTCTATTAACAATTAGATACCACTGGCAATGGCAAACTATGGATGTTCTTTGTTGCTTTTAGGTTACTTTATATCTCTTTGTCTACCTATTCTTCTTGCTTTAAGTAAAAGCTTTAAACTTTGTCATTTCACTCAAAATGTAAAAAAAACATAGGTTTAGATCTTTGTCTTTGCTTTGAGTGCCCTTTATATGAGGTAAAAATAGGATGAGCCTGCCCTAAAGTATTGTTACATAAATCACACTGGGGAGAAAAAACAAAAACAAGAGAAGACTCCTTTTATCTGGTCTGGGGAGTAACCTTGAATCACACAGAAGTCATTTTCAGCCTTTTTTTAAATCTAACGGCTAATTTTCTGTGTGTTTTGTATACACGTGTATAAATTAATCCACACGGCATTTGATTTGTTTTAGGTAACATCCGCAACACGGAGAAGCTCAGCTACGATAAAGAGCAGCAGTACAACATCATGGTGACAGCCTATGACTGTGGCCAGAAGGGAGCAGCAGACAGTGTTCTGGTGCGCATCGATGTCAAGCCTGTGTGCAAACCCGGTTGGCAAGGTAGGTAGGCTGGTGACTCTGTCTGAACAAATTACTTAATCATAGAAGTGGTGTTCTTGTGGAGAGGTTAAATGGCCCTGATTGGAGTAATTCGGCACTTCATCCCAAGCAGTTGTTTCATTTATTCGTCCTGATTGCCTCCGCTGGAAGGAAGATCTAAAGAACTGCACCTCCAACTGCGACCTGATGGCTATTTTTTTCAAGGAACACCTTTAAAATTCCTGCGTTTGTGTTACATTCGTGGTTTATCGGTATTTATCAGGTCAGAATTTTCTGAAACAGCTTTAATGTCTGTCTACATGCCGTCTCCAGCTGTCAAACTGGTTTGCTGAACTGCGAGGAGGGAAGTTTTTTTAATGCACTCTTTAATTTGAATTCAAAAATACCAGCTGATTCAAATTTGAAATATTGCTAATAGCTGGAGATATAGCTGTAATCTTTTTAAACATTGTTTAACGCTGCTAGCATTAAAAGCTGTTCCACCTTGGCAATATCAGCTCTGGCCTCCCCACCTGTTTAAAAGGGCAGACAGAAGTGACTCAGTAAATCTAAACAAAACAAACCCAAGGTCTTTGTCCGAAGATTCATGGTATTTCATTTCCCTCTCTAATCCACTTCCATAGTACATGACTAATGTTTATTGAACCTTTTCCTGGAGGGATTTATGTTTCTTGTATTGTGTCATGCAAAAGAAGGGAAAAAATAGTCCTCTCATGTGTACACAGTAGCATTCATATCATTCCAGCTGCAGAAAATTAATCTCCTCTTAAAAACCAGTTTGCACTTTGCAAATGAGGATTTAGACATTTCATTACCAAGAGAGTTCCAAGGACATCACAGAAATGTCAAAGAAGGGGCTTATCCTGACAGAGAAGGGCAACATCCTTTAAATGCTGAGAGACAGGCTTAAATGTCATCAGAAAAGATTAAGAGTAGATCTTAGAATGTCCAATCTTGGTACAAAGTGGAATTGTGCCTCAAATTGTGCTTGTCCTGTGTATTCTGGAGACAATTAGCTGATCTTATAGACGTAGCATTTAACCTGAATAAATACCTTTTTATAATGATATGACATTATGGTTAGAACATTTGTTCAGGACTTTTCACCTGTCCTGCTTCTTCCAATTACTTAACTTTTACTTCTGCCATTGCTGTTAAGAAAACACTACAGTACAGTATGTTTGGTGCATCTTCCTCAAACTTCTCCATCCCCCAGCACTGCTGTATACTAAGGAAGCTCATTAGCACCACAGAGAAAAAAAAATCTTGTTTACATGAGATAGCATTACATTTATATGCATATTTGTATGCAAGAAAATTATTGCATTGAAATGAGAAAAATATTGTGTTTAATTTAAATAGTTAATTTGTGAACAATGCTGCTTACTATATTAATACTGTATATTGCATTCTACTTCATATGCAATAATATTGTCCCGTGCAAAGTAGCGTTGACTTTAACATCACTAGAATATCATCATACTCCTCTTTTTGGGAAATAAATAATCTAAAGGAGCACGTGTTCAGTCTTTTGTGTACAGTGCATGAAATACAGCACCGTGTCAGTAAATATTCCCAGGTTATACACATTGTTTTCACCGTTTCTGTGACAAGTGGAAATGACATGGCTTTCCAAGCGTATGTTCTTCTTGACGTGACGGTACATAGGTTTTTCTCTACTCTTTAAACATTGGACGGAGTCAATTCACGATGACTTGTTAGTGGGACTTACTGTATACCAACTGTTATTGTTTGTAAGATTTTTATTTTGTTCAATTATTTTTGTCCCAAAAAGAGGATTGTGACGCTATTCTGCTGTTGTTAAAGTCAATGCTACTTTGCATGTTGCATATACAGTACAGTATAATGCAACATGCAGTATTATATATATATAATAGGCATCATTGTTCACAAATTATCTATTGCATTTAAATGCAATAATTTTCTTGTATAAACTCAATCATTTTCTCATATAAATGAGATACGTTTTCATATAAAAGCAATACTATCTCAAACCTGTTCCACCTTTACAATGTTAGATCTGGCCTCCTCACCTCTTTAAAAGGGCAGACAGAAGTGACTCAATAAGTGACTCAGAAGTACAGTGCCTTGCGAAAGTATTCGGCCCCCTTGAACTTTTCAACCTTTTGCCACATTTCAGGCTTCAAACATAAAGATATAAATTTTTTATTTTATGTGAAGAATCACCAACAAGTGGGACACAATTGTGAAGTGGAACGAAATCTATTGGATTTTTGAAACTTTTTTAACTAATAAAAAAATGAAAAGTGGGGCGTGCAAAATTATTCGGCCCCTTTACTTTCAGTGCAGCAAACTCACTCCAGAAGTTCAGCGAGGATCTCTGAATGATCCAATGTTGTCCTAAATGACTGATGGTGATAAATAGAATCCACCTGTGTTTAATCAAGTCTCTGTATAAATGCACCTGCTCTGTGATAGTCTCAAGGTTCTGTTGAAAGCGCAGAGAGCATCATGAAGACCAAGGAACACACCAGGCAGGTCCGTAATACTGTTGTGGAGAAGTTTAAAGCCGGATTTGGATACAAAAAGATTTCCCAAGCTTCAAACATCCCAAGGAGCACTGTGCAAGCGATCATCTTGAAATGGAAGGAGTATCAGACCACTGCAAATCTACCAAGACCTGGCCGTCCCTCTAAACTTTCAGCTCAGACAAGGAGAAGACTGATCAGAGATGCAGCCAAGAGGCCCATGATCACTCTGGATGAACTGCAGAGAACTACAGCTGAGGTGGGAGAGTCTGTCCAAAGGACAACAATCAGTCTTACACTGCACAAATCTGGCCTTTATGGAAGAGTGGCAAGAAGAAAGCCATTTCTCAAAGATATCCATAAAAAGTCTCGTCTAAAGTTTGCCACAAGCCACCTGGGAGACACCCCAAACATGTGGAAGAAGGTGCTCTGGTCAGATGAAACCAAAATCGAACTTTTTGGCCACAATGCAAAACGATATGTTTGGCGTAAAAGCAACACAGCTCATCACCCTCAACACACCATCCCCACTGTCAAACATGGTGGTGGCAGCATCATGGTTTGGGCCTGCTTTTCTTCAGCAGGGACAGGGAAGATGGTTAAAATTGAGGGGAAGATGGATGCAGCCAAATACAGGACCATTCTGGATGAAAACCTGTTGGAGTCTGCAAAAGACCTGAAACTGGGACGGAGATTTATCTTCCAACAAGACAATGATCCCAAACATACAGCAAAATCTACAAAGGAATGGTTCACAAATAAACGTATCCAGGTGTTTGAATGGCCAAGTCAAAGTCCAGACCTGAATCCAATCGAGAATCTGTGGAAAGAGCTGAAAACTGCTGTTCACAAACGCTCTCCATCCAACCTCACTGAGCTCGAGCTGTTTTGCAAGGAAGAATGGGCAAGAATTTCAGTCTCTCGATGTGCAAAACTGATAGAGACATACCCCAAGCGACTTGCAGCTGTAATCGCAGCAAAAGGTGGCTCTACAAAGTATTAATGCAAGGGGGCCGAATAATTTTGCACGCCCCACTTTTCATTTTTTTATTAGTTAAAAAAGTTTCAAAAATCCAATAGATTTCGTTCCACTTCACAATTGTGTCCCACTTGTTGGTGATTCTTCACATAAAATAAAAAAATTATATCTTTATGTTTGAAGCCTGAAATGTGGCAAAAGGTTGAAAAGTTCAAGGGGGCCGAATACTTTCGCAAGGCACTGTATATCTCATATAAACAAGATATTTTTTCTCCATGCCGCTAATAAGCTTACGTAGCATACTGTAAAGATAAAATGATTACAGCACATCACCCTCCTCCCAGCAACACATACATTATATCAAGCAAGTTAATAATATAAAAAACATATTTGAATGTTTAAACTTACTGCCTCAAAGTGCATTATCCTAGTCAGACCGATGACAGTAAAATACAGTACACAGCTATTGCTCTGATGCTCTCTGTTATCAAACTTGAAAATACACAGTTCTCCCATATACATGTACAGTCTGAGAGCATGGCCTTTGTTTCCTGTATACTCAAAACACTTTGTTCATTTTTTTCATATATGACTTTCCTCAATCCTGTAACTCATCCATTTCTATCTGAGGGTAACGGAAATATCAGTTGAGAAATGATGTTCAGGTGCTGTGATTCCCTGATTCTGAGTGCTGTGATTGTCTGTCCTGCTCATGAGGGACCTGTGTGCGGTAATCACAGGCAAATTGATTTAATTAAAAAAAAAATTCATTCAGGTTTTATGAAGTTGTATGGGCTTTGTGATTACTATTAATCTTGTTCCAGTTTCAGTTTCAGAACTGCCCTCATTCAGGTGTGTTAGCTGAAATATCACCAAATTGACTGAAGCAGAAGGAAAGAACTCTTACACGCTATTATTCCCAACTACATATATGCCTGCCCTAAATCAGTTTGTCAGCTATTAGGAGGTGTTTAGTAAAAGTAAAGCAGTACATTCTTAATTAACAATGTGGAGAGGGAGACTGAATAAAGTTCTGCGTGATGACGTTATTGGAAATAATATTAACTAAGGTATTTTTGAAACCCAAGATTTAGTACAGAAAAAATAAAAAAACAAGAAGGCAGATCAGTTACTGTACATGCACTGATTAACACCTGTAACTAGGACCAGCTTAATGAACTTCCAGTGGTACTGTAAACTGTTATTAGGGAACAAGATGTAAAGTCCCACAGCATGGTATTAAAGCTCTGGTTTGGTCTTTCTCAGACTCCGCTTAGATAATGTTCAGGAAACCAGAGAAAAATATAGATTACATTAAGTCAGATGCACAAAAACATGGAAACAAAAAGATAAGAAAAGTAAAGCCGCAACATAAACTGAAATCTAAACAGTTCTTTCATTTCAGTTCCTTAGGCAGAATGTTTCTTTTTGCACCCTAACACTGTTGCTGTACTTGTCCTTTTATATAAATATAATATAAATCTCTGGAGCGCCACTGAAACTCATAGTTGTTCTCTTCATTTTTAATGACTGCACCCATGTGACAGTTCACTGAAAACCTCCATGTTTAGGAAATTGTTCTTTACATCTTATGTCTATCATGCTTGACAGCTACAGTGTATTTCATTGAAAGTGTTTTTTTCTCTTCTCTTTTTTCTCATATGTTTTTCTTCACATTTCATTTACTATTTTAACATCAGCAAGGCTGAGAATAAAAATAAGGAACTACATTATGCTTCACTCTGTACAATAAAGTATCAACTCAATTCCTGATTTGGAGAAAAATAAAAGAAATAAATTGAAATAAATACATTTGGAGAAATAAAATTGATTTACATGGTTCCACATGGGAAACGCTACTGTTGTTATTAGCTATGGAAAACAAATGATATGCTGCCACTTTCTGTTGCATTTTCCCTCAGTATGGCCCGGATGGTTTTTATATTAAACAGTACGTACTGTAGAATATGTACCCCAAAACATTTAGCCTCAGTTTAAATTTGAAAATCCCCATTTTTCTTCAGAAAGCTATTTGTTTATGTTAGGTCTTGGAAAACCCTACTTTAAAGCAATATTTACTATTCCTATTACTATTACTAGTGATCTGAACATTTTCTGATCTGAATCTTTAAACTTGAATTCAATCTGGCCACTTTTATCTGTGATTAAGTTATTTCTGTGAAAAATTGATTTTATTTGTCTGGCCCTTTAACGTGTAGGCATATTTGTTTTCCTTTGTTCTGGTGCAGGACTAAACAGTCTTCATATTTCAGACACATCATGCTTTTCATTCAGATTCTTTGTCCTGATACAACTGTACCGTAATCATCGGTTCCAGGCTGACTGCTGCTCTTGCTGATTTGTTTTCTTGGTTCTTTGTCGAGACGTTTCCTGATTAAATTGTTGCTGTTACGTCCAAAAGATGGAAAAGGGAAAAAAAAAACTTTTTGCCACTGGTTTGTATGAAATTATGCTTAGCTGATTGGATAACGTTTGGAACATGCACACCTGCCATCTGTTATCTGGACGTTTTTTGTGAGGATGAAGGTGGTGGTGAAAATAAATAGGATGAGATTAGGAGGACATTTTTTTTTAAATGGCTAAATTCACAGATACCTGTTTTCCAAGGCTGTAATTTTCTCAGTGTGATTGGTCTTGTTTTAAACCTGAAGAGGGGTGCTTATGAGTCTAATTATTAATTTAGGCAGATTATACTCCAATGTTCACGCTCGTCTTTTAGTCTTATTAAAATCAGTGGTAGATGTAATGCAGTATATGAAATACTGAAGGGTAATATACATCCCCTGTTGTCAAGCTATCAAACACCAGGGGGCTTTAATATTGCAATTGAATCTGAAATAAATCTCAGGTCTCCTGCAGTTTGTTCAGATAGAGATGTCTGTCTCAAAGTGTTTGGGTTTTGGCCTGGAATGAAGATTTTAGTTGTGTAGAATTAACCAGAACACTATCCCTTTCACTCTTGGACTTCACTTTGTCTAGATAGAGACAAGAAGCAAAAGGTGATTGTCCAGGTCTTACCTCTTCACTTGAAGCCTCCGAGGAGGTTTGTAGTTTGGCTGGGTTTGGCTGATGTTTTGAATGCAGAAGCAGGGTCTAGCTGATTACTGTAACAGTTACTGCAGAGCACCTGATTAATAGATTGGAGTGGAGAACACTTGAAATTTTCATCCTCCTCATTTCTTGCAAATCCAGTATGGAAAAAAAACATGAAATTAGCCTTTAATAAAAGCCTTTTTAATGAAAGTTTAGAAGTGCCCTTGTATTTTAAATGTGTTTTTTTTTTTGCTCAACTTGTTCTCTTCTCTGTTGAAACTGCCATTTAGTTTTGCTCTAAGTCCTTACAGAGGATTTCCACCAGTATTTCCATTTCAGAAGGATTTATGTTTATTTTCTGAATTTTAAAATGTTTTTATATGAGTGCAGCTTTTCCGAGACTTGTGCTCCATTCTATAATTGAGCATATTACTATTTCCATATGACTCAAAATGCTTGCAACTGAGACTGTTCAAACATGGAAATTGACTTCTTTTGTCAAAGAGATTTAAGGACTTTTAAAGCCTTTCCCTTATTATTTGTTATACGAAAATGTTGAAATCTTTTTTGAATGTTTCAGGTGTTTCTGTCAACAAAAAATAGAATTTTGTAACTCAGTAGAAATGGCAACAACGTTGGTAGTTATATAAACAGATATTCTGTACATGGCCAGACAGAGATTTCAAGAGGATTTATAATGCATAGTCCGAATGCACAGATGTTGCATGTGCTATAAGCAGCTATATCTCGTTAGTCACAATCATCACAGTTTACTGCAGACAAAGATTTCCTACAAATACTGATTATTTTAAACCAGTTATCTCTGAGCTGTTGGCAAAAAGAGACTGGAAAATATCTGCTGACAGAGGAAAGTGCCAGAATTTCAAAATATTCCTGAAGCTAAAATTCTCTTTAAAAATTAAAGTTGTGGAAGGCCTAGTATTCTGCTGCTGTAAAGTATGTTTATATTGCAGAGTATTTGAAAGCGCCTTGGTTACCACACTCTAAAGAGGACAGAACGTAAGAATTCCCACAGGAAAGCCATAGCAGAGCTTGTCCATTATTATTAATTATTAGCCTTATTATTCACTTGTGGGAAAAATCTAACCATTTCAACATTCTGTAAGCATCAGAAAATAAGCTTCTCAGCCCTCAGGTAAGTGTTTATTGAAATGCTCTTAGTTTTGAGAGTAAGTTTTTGGATTTCCTCGGGTATAATTATGAAATTAGTGGAACTAAAACGAATCATTAATACATAGGCATATTTTGCTTTGGAAATGAGATTCTAATGGGCTTAACAACAATAGACTGTTAAGCCAGAATAGTTTGCTGTACTGGACTCTAAACCTTAATTAATTTCACATGTATTGTTGACATTACCAAATATTATCTGCAAAAAGAACAGTACAAAGCAGTACAAAGCAGTACAAAGCAGACTTAACCCTAGACTTTGAAGCCAATAAAGTGCATAGAAGCTCTTCAAATATTAGTCAAATATTTACATTATTATTTAATATTATTATGAATTTAAAACAGGTATGTTGTTGGGGGGTGGGGGGTGGTACAGTAAAAAGTACTGCCTAATGCAGTTCCCTCAGAGACACCCAATTACCTTGCACATGAAAGCAATCACAGCAGCATCGCACAACTCTGGCAGATGTAGCACGTGACTCTGGTTTCTGATTTCTCATAACAGCATATGGTGATGAGTCCGATTAAAAGCTTTGTTATTATACAGCCACAGCATCTGACAGCACAATGCATGGTGGATTAAAGAGCTTTAACATAGCATTTATGTTTCTGGAGAAATATTTATTTTGTTGCCACAAAGTACAAGGTTGTTGCTAGCTAAGTTAAGCTTAATATGATCTCATGCAGCCAGAAGGAAGCAGATATATTTGGTGGTTTTTGGTGGTTTTTTTAATATGTCATTGAACGAAACTTTAAAAATGAGCTTCTATGTGGTTTTCATATCAATGTTTTATAATCAATGTTGACATATCTTGAAAAACAATACTTTTGCTATTATGTTTCCTTTCAGGCTGGAATAAACGGATTGAATATGAACCAGGAACAGGAAGCAGGCAGCTGTTTCCCAAAATGCATCTGGAAACTTGTGATGGCCCTGTCTCTTCTGTAAGAACAACTGTAGAGCTACAGACAAACCACATTGGAAAAGGATGTGACAGGGAGACCTACTCAGAGAAGTCTTTACAAAAGCTTTGTGGTATGTTGTTTAGGAAAATACAGTTATTCGATTAAGTAGTGGGAAGTAAAACCTTTATTTTTATTTTCTATTTGGACAAAAATACGTTTATTTGTCAAATGAGGTGTAGTTTTTTCTGAGTGTGCTATAAAGTCTTTTATTTGGAGAAATACAACAACAGATTACAAAATACCTGCAGTGTGTAACGAGCCAAATTCCAAGAAATTGTCACATTTCACATTAGGTCAAATCATTGAACAGTGGGAAAGTGGAGGCAGTCAGAAATATCAAGGACACTCAGGATTCCCGTATCCACAGGGAACAGAATGATGGTCAGGTTTAAAAAGATACCAGAAGATAGCTCTTGCAGTTAGTAGTGGTTGTCCAAAGGCCACAGAATGAAAGGTTTTTAACTTCAGGAGGACTGCTAAGAGCACCCTACATCAATCAGCCGCTCAAATGGCAATACAGGCTCAAGAATCTATCAGAGCAGTCATGCAATATCTCCATCGCATGGGCTATGATTGATTTGTTTCAAGAAGTGATATTGCGCAAAGAAAACAATGAGCACAGTAGAGAGCACACAAGCAATTAAAAAGGTTCAATTTTAATATAGTTGGGATACATGTGACTTGAAAAAAAGTCTGGGAATTTCAAGAAAAATAAGGAAAAGTACATTTCTTACAGTGTCTTAGTTACTTACTTTATGATGTGAACCCCCAACACTTGAAAAGTATTTTGGATATGGTGTGAACTTTTTTCAACCCATGATTTTACTTTCCTCGGTAGGTACTAATGCCCATCCCCATCACAATCACCATCGTGTCTATAAAGCAAATCTTGGTTTGTACGGGTGGGAAGTTTTGAATGACAGTGAAACAAAATTGCAGGGTGAGGGAGTTTTCCACAATGAAAATAATAAAACAGTGCCAGCATGCTAGTGCCTTGCTACAACCTATAGACATTCAAATAATGATTGACACAGCTACAGCTACTAGTTTCAGTATTTCTGTGTTTCTTGAGAAAACTATTGTTCAATCATAATTTAAATTATAGGTGTCTATTTACTTATGGCCAAACACAGAACTGGTTGTGCCAAATCAGCAGTACTACAAAAAGCTTAAGGAATGGCCCTTAAGATGTCTTGATAACCTAATCTAAATGCATTCGGGTCCTTGCTAACTTGTTTTGTATGCATGGTTTACTGCTAATCAGCCTTTCAAAGCTCTACCGTCATTATCTAATAGAATATAAAAATAAATTGTGATTGCTTTTTAAAACGAAATCAATTTTGAGTAATGTTGAAAGACACTACAAAACAGAATACATTACACTTACTGGAGACAGCTTTCTTATTTCATTGTTTTTCACATCCATTAAAAGAACTAATTTAAAATAGTCTAACTATGTCAATAACTTTTTGCCAAACTATAAAGAGAAAAAAGTTAATAGAAACAAAACTTCACAATAGTGGGTGAATAATAGCCCAACTAGACTCATTGTCCTAACAGATGGATTCATTCTTATTAAGCTTAAGAGCTTTTAATAGAATATTGCTGCTCTTTACAATACCCCTAATATGCTAAGAACTGAGGCTCATTAAGGATTCTTAAATGAACTTCTAACCTAAGTAGTGAAAATCAAATCTTTGTTATTTTAACCTATGTTATTATAAACTTAATGTAAAATCTGAATATAAATACTTAGTGTAATTTTAATTAGTACACATACAGTATGTAATGCTGCATGTGTACTCATGAAAACTACACTAACAATGCTTATAGTTAAATAGAATGCAAGTGAGTGTGTTCATTATTAAATATTGACTTTTTTCTCTGTTTTTAGTACTCTAAATAAAACTAGATGCAGGAGAGACACTGAAAAGATACTGAGAGACACTGAAAAGCTTTAATTTGGCTTTCACATTACAACATTTTTCATACTTTTTTCAAGAAATGTTTCATTTACAGGATAAAAAAAAGTGTTTGAAAGCTTAACCATAAACTGGTCTCCTTTAAAGCACAAATATTTAAGTAAAAAGGGAGAGGAATACATACTTCTTCAGAGGACTATGTTTACATTTTACTTTGTAAAAAGGCACTCACCTTGGAATTGAACTGTATAATTTAATCTACAATTCAGAGTATTTTAAAGCATAGAAGGATAGATACCAAAGTATCGATGAGACGTTAAAGATCTTTTTTTCTTCTCCGCATTTCTTCTTGTTTGTTTTGTTGGGTGCGGGGTGTTTCAGGGGCCTCATCTGGAAGCACAGACCTGCTTCCTGCCCCGGGTGCTGCCACGAACTGGACAGCGACTCTACTGACAGACAGCGGACGGGACAGCGACCTAATATTTAAGTTTGATGGCCGGCAAGCCGCAAAGATTCCTGACAGAGTGGTGCCAAAGAATCTGACCGACCAATTCACCATTGCCACGTGGATGAAACATGGACCCAGCCCTGGTCTTCGAGCAGAAAAAGAGACCCTCCTGTGCAATTCAGACAAAACTGGTAAAAAGCATTTCATTGTGCTACTTATTTCTCCATGACATATCTTTTTTTTTTATTAAGTGGGGCTGTACATTATTTTTCTGTTTTTTTTTACCTTAAGACTTTAGAATGGCCGGCCTCTACCCAGCACTGACAGGGACAGGAACAAAAATAACTCAGGGACTTCTTTGCCATTTTGTATTTGACACACTGTGAGCTCGACTGTACCTTGCAGAAGAGTTAGCATGACTGGAAGTGTGGTGCTCCTGCAATGACATAACTTCAAGCTCTCTGAGCCCAGCATGTCATGGACGATGCACTGCCGGCCTTGAGCTCTGCCACTTGTTGGATCTCAGTCACAGATGGCTATTTAAATACATCATGGTTGAAGTGGTGATTCAGGCCCAGTTGGTTTACTAGTTGAGTTACTCTAGAGGTTAACTTGGCCATGACTGTAAAACTATTTAGCGTGTAGATTTTCCACACACACACACAAAATCATCTTTTCTTGTATTCAAGTATTCAATAGTCAGACACATTCATCTTGTCTCTGTGGCAATTTATTTCAACAGCCCTGATGTTGTCTTGGTCATACTCTCAATGCAATGAAAGGTCATGCATTCACCATGGTTTAATGGATTGCTGGATTGCCTTTATTCCATTCCAGTCAAAGACTTTAGGTCTACAGAGTTTCTTATTCATGTTATTCAATTAATAATCCATTAACAAAATAAATATTGAATTGCTTAAGCTAAAATACAAAATTGAATGAATTAGGTGCATTTGTTTAGATTCACATTCTCAAGATCTTCTTGTTTAGGATGGAAAGACTGAAGCATGGAAATGCTTATAACTTTACAGTGTGTAAGACGTAGACACCAATTTGTAATTCTTCTCTCCAATTGGTTTGCCCAAGGTTCAGATTGGCATACAGAGGTTTTCCTCTGAGGCGTATTTTTGGGTGATTTGATGTTTTGTTTTAGCTTGTAAACTGTTGGATGTCAGCAATGTGACCAGCTTTTTTAAAAAAAGGTCTTGGTTTGAAAATATGCCAAATATGTCATGTTGGCGATGGTACTGTACTTCTGTAGAGTTTATTAGACAAATCTGTCTGATTATTGATTGGCTTTTATGTGTCTATGTCAATAATCAAGTGAGATAACCAACATTCAATTATATTTTATAATAAGAAATTCATAGTATGTTGACGTAATGAGGCATTTCTTTATCTTCATGAAATATTCCATTATTGTAACTCAAGGCTTGTAAATATAGAATGTCTAAATCATATTTTGTAATACAGAATTTCCTTCAGTAATACTAAGAATACATTTGTGTTTAAATTTTCTGTATTTTATGTGGAGATTATTGGTAAAATATAGACCCTGTATTGTTATAATCTTCTCTTTAATATCCATAAAAGTTGTTTTCCTGTTTGCAGTTCACTGTATTAAAAGTATAACTAAAGATATAAATGTTTTGAACAGGTTTTTGTCTATTATTCGATATGGACGAAAGCCTTAGGTGATGGAAATACACACCACGGCTAAGAAGCAGATTTTAGAAAGTGCAAAGAATTTCATTTCAATCCCTGTCCTGTTTATTCATGCTGGATGAAAACAGAACTTCAGACAAGAGCCCTGTTATTTACAGTAGCCTTTACAATAAAATAGATACTGATCTGCACCTTACTTTTCTTTCATTTACTGCAGAGATGAACCGTCACCATTATGCTCTGTATGTGCACAACTGTCGACTGGTGTTCTTACTTCGCCGAGATTTTAATCAGGTTGACACTTTTCGTCCCGCTGAGTTCCACTGGAAACTGGATCAGGTAAGCAGCCTTCTTGCATTCTGAGACCTTACACGGATATTAATGTTGGTGGCTCTCGATGCGTACTGATTGTTTTCCTTTTTTATTTCAAATCTTGAAGAGCTAGGGCTTTTAAGAGAATAGTTTTACCTTGCTTCTTAGATAAAGGGTAAAGAACATCTAATAAATTAAATGTTTGGTGGGCATTTGTGGCAGAAGTCAAGCGGCACTACTCTTGCTAATGGTATCTCAGGCTGGAGACAAAGCATTGAGAGGGATTTCTTTGTAACTGGACTTAGAGTGAGCTAAAGGCTGAGATAGAGTGTCTGCTTTTTCAGACAAGGAGGAATGCATTCTGCTTTAGTGTTTTTTTTTATTATCTTGCAACTCGAAGTGTTTGCATCTAAATTGAAGATATCTGCACACATTTCTCTCCAGAATTATTCAGTAAGCAAGTCATGGGTAGCCTTGAGTCCTTACTGTACATTGTATGATTGCTGATTGGGAAAATATAGTTGAATTTCAGTCTAGTTAACTGCTTGCAATTGGATGATCTTGAGCAAATGGCACAGGAGTTCAATAGGAATGTGAGATTTAATTTATCACAGCCTCTGTTTAGTTGAGGGAGGATTTACTAGGGCACTCAAAATGATGATATGCATCAGCAGAAGGCATTAATTCACCATGCATCTACCATTCCAGTACATCTCTCCTGAGCTAGGCAATTGAGGACAAGGGACCTGAAAAGGATGGGATAGAAAGCCAGAAAAGAAGATTTGGTCTCTTAACTTATTCATCATGCCAATTATTTTCTGCTCTATTAATTACTTTTACCTACCTGGTAGTAAGGTCTACCTTTATTGCAGATTTGGGCACAGGAAAAGTAAAACCCCAGGGTTAGAATTAATGGAATTTTAAAGCCTTCTTCATCAGTTTTCCTAAAAATTATTATAATGCCCACCCCCTCTTTATTTATCAGAGTTTTTTAATTGCCAAAGAACAAAATATAATCGCAGGCGGTTTAGCAGAATTCATGAACTGTAATCTGGCGGCATGAAGATGATCCTTTGGGACATCAACTCACAGAGCCTTCAATTAACAAGCTGTTGAGAAATCTGCTTCCTGGCAGAAAACTTTGCACAATGTGTCAGTGTGATTCTGAGGTCCTCCACTTAAGTGTGGTTCATTTTTGCAAGGCATTCACTACCTGTTTTCCTTAGTAATGAACAGGTATAGAATGACTGTGCATGGTTTTATGCATGTTTGATATTTTCATATTGCTTTGCTAGCTCTTTTTCCGAAATCTGTTCCCTGTAGTTTTTTTTCCTTAGGGTTTAACAGCATTTGGCAATCTGCAAGGCTGTGTGCTTTTACAAAGTGTGTATGAACAATAGAGCTCTATCCTATAAATTTTGTAAAATGTTTCCCCTAAAATGTTTGAGTAACAGAAAGAAGAGTTACACAAAATCTACATTTAACTAACCTTAATGTTTATTGCACATAAGTATGTATATATAGTGTAGTATACTGCAATTTGATATACATTTTTTCACATAATGAATACATACAAACCTTGCGAGTTATACTGTATATAACGTTTGAATACTGTATACATGAGAACCTTATAGTACTAGAATACAGAGGTATTAAGGAGAATGAATTGGACAAAATGGGTCTCCAAACAACTTATTGCTTCCTTGGTTGTGCAGATGGCAACTACAGTACATGGTATAATTTATTTTAGAAAAATTGCCTTTTAGGTTATTTCCTGGGAACATTCTAGCTTGTTATTAGAGGAAAGGGCATCAGAATGTAATAACTTTGGGTAAAGCTGAATATCTAAGTGTTGACTATCAGTGTAAGCCGGTGAAGGAGTCAAGCTCCGGAACAGCTGAGGAAAAGGGATGGTAAGAAATTGAGTGAGTGAATAATAGGGAATTAAGTACCTAGCCGGTGGTGCTTAGAAAGCCATGGCTGACCAGTAAGGAGAATGGGGAGCCTGGCTTGGGGTCCAAAGGAACTTGCACCCAGTACTACCACAGGTGCACCTGAGACCGGGCTGAAGCATGAGCCCCTGAACGATCGGATCCCGAGCGGGGCTCCAAGAGAAGGACAGGGGGAAAAATGGAAGAGCTATCTAGACCCAGTGCGGTGTGTCTATTCTGGGTGTAGTGCAGCCAACCTACGAGGCCGGACAGGAGGCTCCATCTCGGAGCGGTCCCACCAAAGGACACTGGGGCTGGGCTCATTCAACACACATGCCTAGAGGGGGTCAGGTATGCACTGTCAACACTGGCTCCTGGAAGGCAGTCCTTTAGGAAAGCACCTGGAATGGCACGGAACGGAGGTATGACAGGTGCCACCTGGACCGGGCTGAGGGAGCCCACTGCTGAGGTCCAGATCCAAAGAGGGGGTCCCAGTTTCACTTCCACACTTGACAACCTGCAGCCTCTGAATGGCACAGCCACGGGCAGACCCCAGGTGCAGCACTAAACTGTAAACCAGAAACCGGAAGGGCTCTACTGGGAAAGCTGGAAGAGCCTCTGGAGGAGGACTGAGAAAGGGAGACAGAAAGAAGGAGGTGAAGCGGTTTGAGAGAGATGCTGAAAAGAGGTTTGGCAGAGGCAGCCCAAGGTGAGCACTGGGACAGCAGATGAAGGGAGCTGCCTAGATAAGAGGCTGACCAGTGGAAGCTGGGTTCAGGAGTCAAGAGAAACTGCTCAGAGAGCAGCCACATGGAGGCAGTCAGGCAGAGTGAGACTGCACGGAGTAAGGTCTGCTTCAGTGGTTAGACGAAGGTAGTCTGCTGTGAGCACTGGGATTCTGGACGACTGAAGCTCCTCAGGGATGGAGCCTGATAGCAGCGGGGTCAGGCAGCGGGGGAGAGGTCTGAGGTTCCAGACAGGGAAGGACTGCATGAAGTAAAGACTGCTGACCAATCGGGCCGAGGAAAGAGGCCGGACTGTGACGTGCATGTAGGCAGTACTGCCTGTGAATGGTTACTGATGAAGCACTGCTACAGAGTTGCTTGCGAATTACATAGAGTAAAGGGATGATGGAATAATTGAGGGCCCTATTAGTGATGGAGGAGGACAGACTGACGGGGAAGTGGTCTCGGCAGAGAGCCATGGAAAACCTGGAGCCCGCATGAGAATGCTTCCGGTTTCCCAGGGCAACCGCAGACAAGGTGACACTGCAGGATGGCGATGAAACAATAATCAGATGTACATCTAAAATTGGGGGAATTAAAAGCTGTAAAAGGAGTGTTTTGGTACAGCTAAAACCAATATTTGTCTAATAGGGAAGTTAGAATCTGGACATTTTTATTAACCCAAGCAGCATTGAACATGCATCGAAATTACTAATGATTTAGAGAACTTAACAGCCTTTTTAGAAAGGTGTTCAACAAGAAAACATCCCATTCCTAACGCACATTGGATAACCTGTGGTGTTTTGATAATAAACCATTTCCAGTGTTACTCTACTTCATTAGAGCACCGTCAGTGAGCAGGATGTCACTAGAGCTTTCAAATCCTAATTTACTTGTCATCTTCAAAACACTAATGAATAATACCCTGGGAAACTAGGAATCTTAGTTGTTACTATGTCATGCTTCACTTGCTTTTTTTGATATTACAAAAAACACTTGCATTGTTTCAAATAAAATCCCTTCTATTTACTCACATGTTTATGATGCTTTAAAGCACCACAGTGTTATAGTAAAAATGCTTTCCATTGAAGAACCTCGGTAGGTAATTTGATGCTTATCATAATGCATTTACAAATTAAATAATGTTTCTCTTCAGCGATTATCTTGTTTGCTGTTTATCAATTAATTCAAACTTTTGTTTATTTTTCACTGTATTTAGAGCTAGGAATTGATGCTCACAGTTAATTTCGCTTTAATTGATTATAATGCAGCGAAAGAATGGATGAATTAGTGTTTACACAAGTGTGAATTAGACTGTCCACTTAATACGTTTTTGTATGGGAAGCATACAGAATAAGGTTAGCTGGGAGCTTTTGCACCATTGAGCATAGAAATTGAATACACATTCAGATGGGTCGATGAAGAACATATTACATAACAGTACACCAGAGGTGTTAGGTCATCTCAATGTGACCAGCACCTTTATCCTTGGTGACTTGAATACAGAGAAAAACATTTTTCACAGCTGCAAGAAGCACTTTGGTCACCTGAGTATATATATTCATCCATCCATTTTCTAACTGCTTTATCTAATACAGGATTGCAGGAGAGCCAGAGCTCACCCTGGCTAGCAAACAGGCCATACACACAGAGACAGACATGCACACACCTGTTAAAGCAAGGACCACTAGACTCAGGAACAGCTTCTACCCCTCTGCATCTTCAACGGCTAACTGCGGCACCTTAATACACGTCTGCAGTACGTACTTTTTACATAGTCTACCGTTTTTTTTTCTTTTGTCTCACTACTAGGGATCAGCGAGATTGAGAATTCCAATGTACGTGTTCTTATGGCAATAAACTACTCTACTGTACTGTAATCCCACCAGGGCCAATTTACCCAGAAGCCAATAAACCTATCAGTATGTCTTTGCACAGTGGAAGGAAGCCAGAGCAGAACCTACAAACTCCACTCAGTACCACAGGTTTGGGATAGAACCCAGGGCCCCAGCAATACTACCCACTTTGCCACCATGCCACCCTTCTACAACACAGAGAACATCATAGACTGAAGTATAAAGACTTTCAAATTTAAAGTGTGCCTTCAATTAGGCCCGTGGGATGGAAAAATTATTTACATACAGAATGCATATACATTTGTAGACTGTTAAATTCTGATGGAAACAGAGAAAGCCATAAAATATTTTGACTGCATTCAATATTCACAAACATAAGAACATAAGAAAGATTACAAACTAAAGGATACCACCCGGCCCATCAAAATCATTTGGCTGAAAACCAATTCAAGGATTTCTTGAAAAGGGCCAGAGAATTACCTTTGGTGACATTTGCTGGATATCTTGATCCCAAAACTACAACACTTTGCGTAAAAATATTCCCCTGTTCTTAGTTTTAAGTGCACTTTATTTTATTATGTTTTATTTAAGTAAATAGTATGATTCACTATTGATTCTAAAGCCTGTTGGACTGACTACCACAGTCTTTGAGGATTTTGAATACTTTAATGAAATCTTCTTATACTCTTGTTTGTTCAATGTGTAAAAACAGGTCATATTATTATCAAACATAATACATGGTGTCTGAAAGAAAAACTGACAATTCTGATGCTTCAGGTATGATTGGTCATTGCTGTCTTGTATAAAATGGGTCAGGACTTTGTAGTTTGGATAAACACAGTGTCTTGTTAACCACAGGCTGCCATATTTAAGGAAAGTGAAAGAAAAGTAATAAAACAAACAAGGGAAGCAAAACAGCAGTTGATTTAATCAAGCCTGGATAAACATAATTAAAAACTTTAGGCTCCTGGGGATTTCAAAGCCTTCTGGAATGTTAACTACAGCAGTGCATATGTGCCTTATATACAATTCCTATCACAGTGTGGCTCCTGGCATACTTTAATTGTAGAAACAGATGAAAAAATTATTGAACACTTAACATTTTTTTTTATTATTATTTTAGGCATCTACCTTCTATGCCTTCAGTCTTAATTTAGAAATGAATGCTTCCCATCCTAGTATTTTTGTAATTTCCTTTTTGGAACTCACATTAAATATTGTTTACAGCACCTCTTGTAACTCAAAGGACATAAATATAATTCTAAGCTTTCCTTTCTTCTGATGCACCTGAAAGTGATAAAAAAATTCAATTACTTGTCAAATGATGTTTCATAAAATGTGTCAGTAAATGTTCACAGTATAGTGCAAGTGGGGATAGAAAGGGATGTTTAATAGACTGTATGCCTATTATCTAAAACTTGACTGATCTCGTACCGTACAGATATTATACCGTAAACATGCTTTCTTAAAGTTTGGATGCCAGTTATGTGGTTTTGAACTATAATATCAGAAGACACTGAAGGTCTGAAACTGCATTTCCTTAGATAAGACATCTTCAATGAGAAAATCAGAAAAGCACCTTTAAGAAAAGATAAATCAGAAATGAAAAATGGGATGAGTTCAGCTAACACATCCCAAAAACGGAACAAGTTGCCAACAACAAAATTCCTCAGTCTTTAATTTCCGCCTGCCGCAATTCAAAGCTAACACATTTTCTTCACCTTTGTTCCATTCTCTCTGCCTTTTGTAATCCCCTTTCTGTGTTGACTATCATGCCACAGCAGCAGCTGACAAAATACTATAGAAAGTGAAAAAGAGATGCTCTATGACTCCAATAATGCATTCTTGTGCTGCTGGACTTTTCTTTTTCATTAATGAAATGCAGATTGGCAAGCATCGTGGCTGTGCAAAACTAAACACCCAGGGTGCTGTGACTTCATTAAGCTTTTCCACGGAAACTTGAACAAAAAATTATTTAGAATGCTCAGACTCGGGGAACGTCTGGAGATGTGTCTGGTTTGGCTGAGTCTCAAGACCAGACCACTTATAAGTGAAAGCAAGCAAGAAAGGCAGCAGCTCATTCTGGCACACAAACTGGGTTCTCCCTCACAACTCATTGCAGCTGCACTAATGATGATGCTCCTAAAAAATGTGTGGCAACTCTGTTCACCTCTTTGGCGTTTTACTATTCAAAACTAAAATTCTGGATATAAACTGTTCTAAAAAAGGTGACATATCAAGCACTTCTAGCCATTTTTTTTTCGCTGTTCCAGTGCTAATTAATTCTGTTGCTAATAGAGGAATGTTTTTTACTGTTTATTGCATTCATTGATGGCAAAACCATACAGAAACTCAGCTATAGTGCATTAAAGATGCTCCGTGAAGTTGCCCCCCCCTACAGACAGCACAAACGATGAAACCCACCTCATTCATTAGTGCTACGTTTGTGCCGTCGAAAGTAGCGTTTGTGCTGCTTTCGTTTCTGAGATATAGCGCCTTGTTTTTTTCGGGGTCGTGATGTCACTCAGCTCTCCTACAACATTGTTAGTGCTGCGTTTGTGCCGGTCTGTGCCGTTGAAAGTAACTTCCCAGCTTCTTTCTTCCCCGAGATATAGCCCCTTTTTTTTCGGGTGATCACGTGACTGTGCACTATGACTTTGACCTCCAGGGACCCCATTTGCTGGGTTCAATCGCTCCATTACTGCTGCTAGAATATCAGTTCTGCAATTGTGTGTCTCTGACCGGGTGGAGGGTGGCGGTTGATTGTGCTTTTAATACCAGTATCTTCTGAGGGTTTGTGTGACCATGAAAATTAAAATTGTCACCAATATCATTCCCTAATCAGAAAAGTTGCGGATGTAGCCTTAAAAGGTGAACATTATGAAGCAGCTGCTTGTTCTTAGAAAGAGTCTTTAACTAGCACGTCTCAATATTAGTATCAGAGGGCTTGAACTTGACAGACGGGGTTACTGGAGGTCAAAGTCTCCATGCATGGTCACGTGCTCACCCGAAAAACACAAGGCGCTTTATCTCAGAAACAAAAGCAGCACAAACGTAGCACTTACGAATGAGGTGGGTTCCATCGTTTGTGCTGTCTGTAGAGGGGCCTACTTCACGGAGCTCATTAAGCTTACTAACCTTGAAGAACATTGTTTTTATTTAAATTGTGGTATCTGTATATGCTGGCAACACAGAAAAAGGAAAACCCAATATTATATTTGAATAAACAGACTCACTGTTTTGCAATTATGGTTGATTCAGGGGAAAAATAATTTGTAGGTACAGTAATTAGGGAACATCTGACATGGAATGATTTCAAGCTGCACCAGTTACAATAAGAACATAAGAAAGGTTACAGGCGAAAGCAGACCATTCAGCTCATCAAAGATGGTTTCGTTTGGGCAAAGAAGTGTCTCCTGTTCTCAGTTTTAAGTACACTGCCTTGAAGTTTTCACTTGCGTCTTCCTTGAAGTTTACACTTGTGTCCTTTGGTTTGTGCAATACTGTTTGTTAACGCATTTGTGGATTTTGAAAGCTTGAATAATGCAGCTTTACATAATGAAACCGGGGATGTATGTGTAAAAGAAGACATGATTAATGTGTAAGCTTTTAATTTTCTTCAAATACTCAAAATAGTAGATACAATGCTGTGTCACTCAGTCAGGCACTTCCTGTCGACACTTGTAAGCATCCTAAATATACTTTCATTAGCTGATTATTTTTCTCCATCCGTTGCTCATTTCTGTTGGAAATGTAACTTTTATGTGATACACATGATATTTCTAAAGAAAAGGTTAGTATTCCATTTTCTACCTTTGCAGGTCTTTTCTTCCACACACTTATATAACATTCATCAGTGAGACAACAGCTGCTTTTAGAATGAAGGACAGCTTAAATCTTCACACTGAGCATTGCTTTTGTAATATAGTTTTACAGCTTTATTGCAGTGTATTAAAGAGCCTGAATTTCTTAGCTTTGATCATTCACTATAATTGATTTGCAGGATCTTTGAAAAATGTGTTTCTTTCAAAAAATATTGACTTGATTATATCTCTAATGCATTTTTGTCACTAACATGCCAGTGCTGTAACTTTTACTCCAAAATGTTCATGATTTGTATTCAATAAAACAAATAACAGCTTCTTTACTTCCCCAAGGCGGGGAAAATACTACATAAGTGAAACATTGTGGGTGAAGAAGGTCTGGTTGGTATTGATGTACTGTATTGTGTGAAAGAAATAAACAACATTGAAGCTTAAATGTACTGAAATGAAATTAGAAAGGGTTTAATTAAAAAATAGAAACACAAAAACCCATTCCTGTAAACATCTACATAATAAGCACAGATTAAAACTTTTATGGCATGCTTTTTTTTCCCTAAGGTGTCTTGGACCTATGTACTCATAACCCACTTAAGGACTGGATTTTACATTGGGTTATTAGGGTAGATGTTCCATTTTAACTGAGCCAGTATCCAGTATAGTATGGTGTAATTACTATTGAATATTACCTTGATTTAATTAATATGTAACACAGGTGGAAATAAAAAGGTATGAAAATGTGCTAAAACTTTGTCAGATAAATAACTCAATTTATATATGACACAATTAATTGCTATTTATGCTTTCTGGTTTTTCGTCAAAGTAAAGGAATTCAATGTATACAAAAAGGTATTTTTCATTGACATTATGAATTATGTTTGTAAAATACTGCTAAAGAGACATTCATAATCTAGAAGCAATCTTTATTGCAGGGCATTAAAAAAGTTGTTTCTCAAGTGAATACAGCACAGTGTTTTTGGTTCAAACAGTCATGACGTTATATGTACTCACCCGATTTAAAATTAAGAAATGCATGAACATTATCCTAAAGGTGTTTTTCATGTGCACCTGTGGAATAATTAACCAAATCAGGGAAGTGATGACCAGTCATGCCTTATCGATGGATGGCTGAGAGATCAATTTTGAGGATATTGAAATTTAAGTTCTGTTCCTTTCAGATTCGAATTGAGACTCATGGCACCCAGAGAATTCTGAAAATGAGATAAGGTGTCTGATAGCTTTAAGAAAAAATCATAACCATACCAAATGTTTGATTAGGGATGATTGTTCATCCCCTGGGTCTCAAATTGGGTTTAAGTACTTTATTGCTTTGTCCTACAGAATTATGTCGTTATCTACATACATTTTAGGAATTATGGGTTGTTGACTTGTTTGCAACTTTTCTAAACTCAGAATAGTGGACCCAATGGAGAAAATGTCCCCCAGTTTGAATTAATCTGATTAGCAATACCAGTCTTTGATGGCTATGAGATCATTCTGCTCACCATGTACTGCTGTTTGCAGTGTCATCTCTGAGTTATGCACAGAACATTATGAAGCATATTTCCTTTCAACAGTTTGTGAGGTCAAGATAACAGTCCCATATCTTTTTTCCCACATCACAGTCCAGAATACATTCCCACTTTACAGCATTCTCCTTCACACCTTCCGAAGGTTTTCCAAATGTCATATCCTATTACATTTCATTAGAATGCACACCTAATAGTTCTTCTTTTCTGTTTTGTAAAGCCATACTTTTATAAACTATTACAAATTGCGTTTACACAGCCTTCTGATCTGCTGTTAATTCAGCGCAGTCAGATGCTTTCCCTTCTACATAAGTCATTGATCTGGTTGGGGGGCTAAAGATTGAAGTCTAAAGGAAAGAAGGCAAATTCCTGACAGTGTCCTTCTAATGTGTTTGTCAAACATGACTGTGGCAGAGCGAAGTCCAGGCAGAGTTAGATAAGCAAAGCCAGAGACCACAATGAGGTCAAAAGGATTTCACTGAGGAACATGGCACAACATAAAGAAAACAACATGATGGCTTAACAAAAACATCTCTCTAGGCTAATACTAACAAAAAACACAGCAAGCATGCAAGTGTTATATCTGGAGATGAGTCCACAGAATATCAGAATATGCTCAGTGACTGAGTGACAATGTTGAGAGAATACTGCTGATCAACTAATCACTGCACCAGAAGCTTCATGCTCCATCCAGCTGTGTCTAATTGAAGTATTAATTGGCCTCTGGCCTGCTATACATACCCATCAGTATGAAGGGACATTGAAGTGTTTCAGTGGTTAATTCATTGCTATAAAATATGCTATCTTATATATGTTATCTTTAAACTTTTTTAATTTCTGGTTTGTTTTTTGTCAAATACAAAGCGCTGACATTACAAATTATTTTCTCCTCAGGCTAAAAGGAGTGCAATCAAGTCCCCTACACACAATAAGGAAAGATACAGTACTTATAACAGTTGCCTCAAACGTCATTATTCAAGCATTCAGGAAAAGAGGTAAAAAGTAAAAAGCCGAATGCAAAGTAATTAATCTGGTGTAGAACGTTCTGTGATTTTTAAATCTCAGATTTAAAATGTGAGCAATGTTTTAAAAAAGATATTATTGCACATTGATTTTCAATGGATATGTTCTAAAGTAGTTATCGATATTTTACAAAAAAAAAGCACCAAAAATGAAAACAACAGTTTAACATACTGTAGCATCTCTCCCCCTCTCTGCCCCATAACTGGTGGTACTCTCCCCTCTCCTCTAGGGTACAACCAAAAGACAAAAAAGCAAGAATCAGACAGCTATGACAGGAGTGACTGTCAACAAGTATTTGACCAAATTAGCTGCAGGACTCCAAGCCACCTCATTAAAAACACCTCAGGAAGACCCTCATTAAAAATATCTGCTAGAGTGTGAATCTCTTTATCTCTCTATAGTCAATTCGAGAAATGGGAAATACCTTACGGAGCTTACAGTATGTTTACAAAAAATAGTTGGGATAGCATACTGTGTTTTCCTGAACTTACATCTTTGCAACAAATTCCTGCTGATAATTACAGTAATTGTAAAATTTTGGGGCCAAAACACTAAGTACAATGTCTAAGGAGAGACTAGAATAAATTAAATCTAGAATTCTATATAAAAATACCATATTTACTTCACATGGATGCCAAGATACAGGAATGTCAGGATTAAACCAAACAGTGCAAAACTAAGACATAAAAAAAGTTTTAAATTTGGCAGAACTAGGCCTTCTGCAGATATTTCATGCTGCAGAGTGGAAAATGTAATATACAATATGGTCCTTTCCCTTTCTGGATGAATTTGGAAATTCAAGTGTGCATTCTGTCCTAATACTCTAAAAGGCCAGAAAATGGAGTCATGAAACTAAATAAAATTCTAGCTTGTAAGCACATTAATTATTATTATGGAGATGCTAGCCTGAAGAGAATTTGGAAAATGTTCAATTCAGTGCCCACCTGTTTAAAAATGTTGTTAAAGTTGGGAAACATTGTCTACATGTAACAATATATCATCTGCTCAGAGTAATATGCAATGTTGAATTGTGTTACCGGAAATAGGGGTAGAAAACATTATACTGACAGACAGTTGGAGCTATGGTTCTAAAGACAAGGCATCTCTGATAAGTGCCCCCTAGAAGACAAGAAAGCTGTCATAAAATTGTCACAATATTAGTGAAACCTAATCTGAAATGGTCATAGGTATTCCCACTCTAGTTGGTCAAATGCCTTTTCACTATCCAATGAACAAACAGCACAGGAGGAGGTACTATCCTGTAGTTGTGTGTGGAATGGTGAGGAGGTGGGGAATGTTATTAGATGTGAAGTCCCTAGTCAGGAGATATAGGACCATATCTTGCACAAGTGTGGGATTTTTGTCTTTCATGGTCATCACAGGTGGGTGATGGCAATATTAACATTCTGAAATTATTCTTTTTGAATGGTAGTAAGCATCATTTCAAGCAGAAGGGAAGCTAATTGGGGCCAAAGAATTAGATAGATTTCAGAATGGATGTCAGCAGCGCCAGGAGATTTACTCTTTGTCACATCCTGAACTGCCTCCTTTAGTTCCAACAGAGATAAGGAGCCCCTACTAGAGCTGCCTCTTCAGAAGAATGACTAGTAAAATAAGATTAGGGAAACCTTCATGCACTTTCCCCAATTATGCTGAATGTCTGAACTGCATAATTTAGAATGAAGAAGGCGAAATGTGGAGTTTATCTGCTTGGGATCTGACGGCAGTATCTCCAGTGCAAATCTAATGACATCATAATGAATATCTGAATATCTGCCTTCACTGCTGAGGGGTCTCAAAGCTATGATTTTCAAATGCATTTCAAAAAGAACATAATTTTTCTTATTTTCATTTCTTTACCTGGTTGTGTGTCACATAACATTTTTTTATAAAATAGCACAGATGGTTCTTTCGTTTTCAATGGATTTTGAATAAACCTATAAAACTGATTGTTTTCCATCCAAAATCCCACATTTATATCCGTAATAAAAACTGTTCTACCATTATATGTTTTTTTGTCTGGACTTAAGTTGATGGTGGAAAGTTGCAGTATGAAAGCAATTTAGTATGCATTGATTCTCTCACACATGTAAATAAAGGTCCAACTTTTGTTAGTAGAAATATCATTGAAAAGGATCAATAATGACAAAGTCACAAGAAAGCATGCACTTGAGTGATGAATTACAGGTATTTCATTATGGCACATGTCAATATCCCGTGTTTCATTGATTTTCCTGTATATTGATAATACTGCCATTTGAACAAGATAACACAACTCATAAGCAGGATTTAAATGTCCAATCCAGAAATACTGTAATTGCTGCAGCCATATTTTATTGTTCCAAGAGCATGCCAACATTGTGCAATCAATCTATCTATCCCAATCTATCGCCATTGCAATATATTTACTCCATCATTAGTGATGCAAAATGAAACATAATGTTCAGCATTAAAAGGCACTAGTTTAATTCCTAGTTCTTTTTTGTTTTGTTTCATAAAAGATGTATCTGTATTTGTGTGACACAGATTGTCTCTGATAGAAGAAGTAAAGGATCTAAGGGTGCATTCAAAGGATGGTATGATTCTTTTGGAAATGTATATCTGTATTTCTGACCTTTATTATTGCTAAAGATGACATTAGAAAGTCCCTTTATTAAAGGTACATTCATACCTGCACAGTAGTTCCTGTCCTCATGTGACCACATTCAGCTGGTTGACACATATCAACTTAAACTCAGCAAATGATAGACAATGCAAAATCAGCAAAGCAACAGATCAGAATTGTACATATATTTGGACAGAATTATATTTGTGTGTACTATACATTAGAGAAAGAACTAATTACAATTTGGGCAGCAAAAAACATTCAACTAGTCAAAATAATGGGCTCATCAATTAGTACAATGGATTTTTTAAAATTAAAACATCATTACTCTTGAAGTCTGTCACCGCTAATTTATTCTTATCTAAATTTAGTAAGCTCGTATTTCAATATCAACTCTTAGACCCAGGAGAAAAGAAAGCTCATATTCACTCTCCCCAGCTCCCTAGTTAGCATATTCTGATTCCTTGCTGTGTTAAAGTAAATAGAGGGGGAGGCTGGTCTTTGCCCATGTTCATTAGCTTTTGTTGGCAGTTAAAGCATTTTTTCAACAAAACTTCACGAAGTGACTAAAGCTTTTTAGCACTGCAAACAGCATGCTGTTGACAGTGGATTATTCACAGGAGGAAGACGTTAGGACCCCCATTCAGACTGAGGAGATAACTAAGGTGCCGATGCTTAGGTAGAGGTGGCAGTGGGATGCTGGGAAGTGACAGCCTTACTATTGTATTTTCAGGAAGTGACATCATCATCATGGTGGATTATAAATTAATGCAGCAGAGATGAAGGAAAACGTGCTGCTGTCAACCCTCCTGAACTATCTTTAAAAACCCCATTTACTTACAGTGTAAGAGATCAGTATATCTTTTAGTGAGAAACTTACTGCAATGTGAAAGGATATAATTCTTTAGCCATTCAAATAATTTAGAGTTCACAGTTTGCATTCTATTTCAGAAACCAGAAGCTAATTTTATCTGCACATCCGTTTAATTAAAAAACACATTGTCTGTATAAACACAAAGGTCTTGCAGTGTTATGTAGACAGACTCAAATGGTACAGCTCAGCACTTGACAGACAGGGTATCACCACCTGAAGGAAACTTGTCAAGTAATGATATCCTATTTTATCTTGAATCAAGGACGTCAGTAGACTAATGGAAATGTTTGGAGAAATGGACGGTTTGGAGCATTCAGCAGAGAAAAGAGCTAATTCCCTAACTACATTCCTGAAGCTGACTTTGTAGTATTCTTTAAGTAGTGGCTTGATGGGATTCTTGGTTCGTTAAATTATTAGCAACCAAAGAAGGAAAAGTGGTCAAATGCCATTTACTTGTTTGTAATGTTTTTTATGTTCTTGTGTTGTTATTTGTGCCAAAGGGGAAGGTGAACCTTTTCCACTTTTAAAATGGTTTTTAATGTTTTATTTTATATGCACATCATGCTGCTACATTTTTGTACATAATATTCCACCTGATTTTTATTAGTACCATGACATTGCGTCTTTACAGTAGTGTCCCTAAAGGATTATGAGATACTAAAAAGTAGATTATTCTTGCATGATTTAGATGTGTGGTAAATTCAGTTTTATAGTTTTCTGCCCCAAAGAAATTGTATTTCCCTTGAAAATAAATTAGGTTTGTACTTTGCCATCATTTTGCAGTATGACAAATGTGATGCAAATGTAGCTGCAATCACTGACTGTTATCTTTGCCTCTCATCTTTGCATTTTTTAATGCTTTAAGACATTGATGGCATAGTACTGCTCATTAGAACAGGAATGTTAAGATGCATGTCTTTGGCTAAATTCCACTTTGAGCTCCATTTCTCCCTGGTCTGTTGTGTAGTGGGGCTACTGGCATATAATGGCTGCCACACATTACCTAGGTGGGTGCTGCTCTTCAGTTGTGCATGAAGTGGATCTCCTCCTATACTGTATGTGAAGAGCTTTGAAATTCAAAGCACCATACAAATGCAAGCAATTAATTCTAATGAATTTAATTAAAAAAGAAATTGCCTAAAGAAAGCAGTCATAGTGTGATGAATGATAAATTTGAAAAAATCTGCTCAGCCATGGCTTTTTTTGCACTGACTGCAAGGTCATGTAAAAGAGCTTCTTTAGTTTTACAGAAATGACTTAATTTGACTAGGCTGCCAAATAAGCAAATGCTTTATCTGGCTCACTTCCATCCAAATTGCTAAGTATGATAAACTGATCAAAGAGTTTGTGACTCATCTGCATTTAGAAAAGAGAAATCAATCAGAGAAAAAAATGATAGACAATGTGATAGGTCTGTATACAGGCAGTGTTTCCATGTAGAAGAAATCCATTTTTTTCATTGTTCAATATGTATTTACTAAGTACACTTTGCCCTTTGTATTGAATTAGAGTAGAATAGTAATTCTTCATAAATTGCATAAAATAGTGTGAAAACTACATAACTATTATTGTCTTTGTTTTGCATTTGCTCATAAACTGTACTACTGCACACAGTCCAAACTTCAAGACAATAAATGTTTAATCTTTTTCAAGAATTTAGTCCGCATTTATGAGAAACATGATGCATTTTACAGCTTTGTCGGCTTCCAGATAATTTTAATCATCTTCACTGATACATAATGTATATGCATTAATAATTTAAGAATGCAACAATGTGTTTTGAAGGGCGACACAATATAAAATACCAACTTTATGACTTCCAGCTGAGGTACAGTATTAAATAATGTCCTTGAGCCCATGAAACTACACTATTAGCTCCGATCACCTTAATAAACAGGACAAACGATGTCCTGCAACAGTTGTTAAATAGATTTAGTTTGTATTCTTTTCTTTTTCTTGCATCCTCACTTTGAATTACTTTTTCTGCTTTGGAAGTGAGGATCACTTAAGTTAAGTTCTCATGTCTAAATGGCAATCTGAGAAAATGTGGCACCAGGAGAAATTAGTTCTTAACAGCATCCCAAATGAAAAGTTAACCAAGGCTCTCCCTTTTGGTTTCCTCCTGAAAAGCAGACGCATTTAATGACAAAGTAAATGAGATGCTGGTGTCGACCTGCAGCCAACAAGATTTGCATGAACAATACCTGAAGAGATTAAAGCAGAGCCTGGAATTGAGGTTGTGATTTGTGAGTGCCAGTGTGGAAATGAAAATATTTATTGAATCCATGGGAAGGGAATTTGATTTTCTACTGGGATAGAGGGCTTTATCAAAATTTATTCAAAGGAACTTAATGCACATAACCACAGAATGAGCAGCATAGACTAATTTATTAAATGTTTCATTATATTAAACCAAAAAAAGAATATCCTCGAGAAATTTAGATATCATGTCAAGATTTCGGCTCGTTGGCACTAATGCTTGTAGAACTCAGTGTAAATTCTGCCTGCATTCTGCAGATTAGTTTTGAATGTATGTATAACATGTATACTTGGGACCCACTTAATAAAGAGATTCACTACCGGAGGACAACACTGTTCTCAGATTGATATTAGGTTTGGATTAATTGTGTTTATTTTAGTCGAAGTGATCCCTGGCCTTTATATGTGTTAATCCACACGATTTGAGAATTAAATATGAATTCAGGAGTTTGCTTAATGCTACAATGCTTTAGACAGCATTGACAGTGTCATATGATCAATCTTCAAATATGGGAGTTTGTGAACCACCTCTTCTGGCTCTTCATTGGTCATTTATATTCCTTGAGAATTTACAGTCAGAAGCACTTAAAATTGAGAGCACAAAATTAGGTGGCAGCAAAGGGTCATTTTGCTGTTGACTTTTGTCCCCAAGGGAAACGCTTGTAATTGCTGCACTAATTAGTCACTTTGCCTAGCAATAATTTATAGTCACCTTCAAGCATATTAGACACAAAGTACCTTGTGCCTGCCTCTCTCTTTGAGGTCAAGCACAAAAGCAAAGCCCTCTATGGCTGTTTAACAAAAGAAATACGGTAAATGACTGAATATAACCATCATTAATCAATTACAAGGTGGCCCAAATTAGAAGAAACCTAAAACAATAAGACTGCATAGTTGGAAAATTATTAAATGCTTTGCACTGATTACTAAATTAATGGAAGTTAACCCATTAATAGCATTTTGATTTAAAGGATACATTGTCTTGTTTCATGCTTGGAGAATGTTAATGACAATACCATAGTGAGAGTTGAAGATTAATGGTACTGATGGCTTTGATGTGAGTCTTTTGTCTTTAAATGTGCACAGATCCAGCCCAATGAATTCCTATGGGAAGTTATCATGTAAAGTGAAACATGTCTTCAGAGTAAGATAAGGGAAATCTCTTTTACAGCTCTGAAAGTGATGTTTGACAAGCCAGATTCTTTTATTCTATGCGTACTGTGGCATCCAAACTGTCGCCTATCAGAAATAAAGAATGACAGCCTTGTGGGAAATTGAAAATCTGTGTGCTCTGATGTATTATTGTTTCTTAAACCTTTACAAAACCCTGACATTGAAGTCATTGACGATGCTCTGTTTTGTTTCTCATACTCTATTTAGTAGCATATGTTCTATATTGTATATAATATGCATCTTAGAAATGTTTTGTAATAGTCAAGGTGGGTTTCTAATAGAACAATTCGTGAGTAGCTGCCAATATATTTTTCAATAAAATTGTTTGATTTCCTTATCTCTCAATAGTTTAAACTGCCATGCTAGCCGGAATACAGCACAACACAAATGAGTGAAAAGTGGACCTTATGCGTGAATCTGAGTTCCTGAGATAAGCAGACAGTATGTTTTGTTTTAATGGCATTAAAAAGGGATATACATCTTTGCTTCTCCACATTAGCTTAGCAAATATAGTATTGTTGATTCCTTGTCTTTGAAGGATGCTTAAAGGTACTAGGCTGTCAGTAAGTAGTGCAGTAGCTTTTATTTGTGTCTCATGGTGAAATCACCCATTTTAATATTACAGAGTATGATTCGGTGACATGGTGATGAAAAAATCCCCCCAGAACCTTCTGTACAGGAGCTGGGTCTTCGACCTTCAAGTCATTGCACAGTTCTACATTGCCTGAGGGATGTCTCGTTTGAAAATGAGCATGCAGTTTAGTTCTGTGACCCTTTCCTGAAATAGCTCAGATACAGCCAACAAAAAAAGCACAGATCTTCCTCCGAATGTACACATATGGGGTTGGCCTTTTTTTTCACTGCTACTCAATGGAATTTTGTTTGGTGTTGACGTTTTTTGGTTGCTGCTGAAAATTGAGCAGGGGATTTTCAATTCTGCACAGTACATGAAAGCCTGCTTTTCATTCTCACCTTCAAGTCACCTTCGTCTGGGCCTCATCAATCTCCTCTTTCACAATGAATCAGTTCACAAAAGCCGGACCCGGTTTTGTCTTCAGATCTGACAAACAAATCTATAAATAGCGAGAGCTTGTCTGCTACTCCAATTTAATTTACAACCCAACCTGAGAAATAATTTGTTTGAAGTTAATGAGTAGGTGCTGGATCTAACTCTGTAAAAGTTTGACTCCTTAATACCTGCGTTGCAAGAAGGCAAAAAAAAAAAACTTTTAAAAGTGAATTGCTTCTTTTCATACTAACGTAACATACCCAGGAGATAAAGTCTCTTTGATGTCATGTGGAATCTTCCTTGTTGTTATTCTGTATCTAAAATAATGTTGTATTTTTTGTATTTTAGTATATCAGTTCAAAGTTTAGTACAGCTGCAACACCTCATCAACTGCTCTCTTATACTTCAAGAAAGCTCAACATACCCTAACTTTTTGTAAGCCTGTTTTAATGTAGCCTGCCCTGGAGGAATCTGGCCTATTTAAAGAAATGGCAGGTGAGCACAGCTGCAGAAGCACGGTCTAAGGTTTTCCTCACAGCAGTTGCTCTTATTTGATCTAGATAACATGGCAGAACAGTTAACATTGGTGCCTTCCAGCCACAAATCAAAGAGCAATTTCCCAATGACTGACTGATCCTGCCACTTAGAGCAGAAAGCAGTGCAGTTCAAGGATGAATGTCGTCTCTGGTTGGGGGGGGGTTGAGGTAAGAGTATCTTTTTTAATTCTATGTCTTGAGCATTGCAAAGAAAATTGTTCTAACTTTCTAACTTCTACCCCTTAACCAGTCACCAAACTTTCCATTATTTTTTTTTTAACTTCAGTCCTGCATTATTGGTCTTTTAATTACTTTGGGACCAAGGGCCACAGAAAGCTTGCTTAGTCATCAGGACCTGTTAAGATGTTCTGTGACAGAAACAGCAATGCAGGGCTGAACTGCTACCACCTGATGCAGTAAATCAACAAGCTCACACAGGAATTTAACAAGCTACCGGGCTGCCATTTTCACCATACCATAGTGTGTGTCTAGACACTGGGGTGGAGCACTGTGAGATTATAAAATGAACCCAGTAGTGTAATATATGAATTTCACAAGGTTCTTCTCTGTCCTTAATCTTACTTCCACAACTTAAAAAGTTACTGTGGGTCGTTGTAAATTAAATACGTATTCTAAAAAGATGTAAGACATAGACAGATGTAAGTAATGTGAAACTTTAAACTTGTATGTATTGTTAAAGAGTGTGTTTTGCTGTTTTGCATAATTCTCCAGTGAGATTCAGCCTTTCTTTTATTTTAATTTATTTTTGCTAGCTTGTTTTTCACCTATATTTTTGAACATTTTACATATTTCAACATCCTCCAGACAGGTCTTTTAATACTGCATCTGTAGAAGTAGCATTCCTGATTTATGTTTGATTTTTTTCAGTTAATGTTGTGAATAAGGAAACCTAATTTAATGATAAGTCTTCTAAAATAGCTAGATTTTCATCAATTTTCTTAAAGGCAAATCATTTGGTTTAAATGTGCCTCCAATACTTGGCAGTACCACTGGACATTAAGTGCAGCATGATAAATAGGTGAGGTGTGAAAAATCCTCTAGAATGGATGTGATATTCTGCTGATTATTTTACTGATTATTTTACTGTATGTAAAGCTTATAAGAATGTGTTATTATTTAGAAAGCACTCTAGCACATGCTTTTCATCTCATTTTATTCAGATTATGCTGTAATCCTTGTAGCTATGAGTAAAATGCTCTTTTAAAAATCTCACAGATTTGATAACCAATACCGTACAAAACAATTAAATGTTTTTTTTTAAATTAAGTGTACAACAAAAAAAACACACACCCATTGAACTGTAGTTGGCGGTGCTCACATTTTTTATTACAATTCAGATCAATGATGAATAACTTTCGATTCAAATACCTGAAAAAGAAATTACAACTGTATTATTTTATTGTGCCTACAGCCTGTGCACAGCAGAGTGTTAGCTCATTTTGATTAATTACCAGTTGAAACAGACTCTGCAGAAATAAATGTCTTTAAAATTCTCTTGGCATTGTAAATGGGAAAAAAGGCTACTTATAGAAATTTGAATTTGCCATATATGTCTTAAAGGGTTAATTTCACACTCCTCTGTTAGATTTTATATGGACTTTACGAATACAGAGAATCAAGTAGAATCAAGTGTACTACTCTGCTGTGCTTTAACAGAATTTGGAATTCATGGCAAACGAAGCACCTCCTTCTGTTTAACTTTTGGGTACTTCCCTTTCTAGCTATTTTTTCTATATCCGCTTACTGGGAGGTGTTAGATGTGATTCATGAGGAGAGTTTCTGCATTCCATTTCCTGGGCATTTAGCTGTCAGGTTATTTTAGATATGCAATCAAGTGAAAAGCACTGGGATTAAAAAAAATGATTTTGCAATTGATCGGGACCAATAAATATAACCTGAAAACATGGCTATGGGAAGCATACATTTTCCTCTCTCACCGGATGAAATAAGTTTTCTTCATTTCACCCCTCAAGGTGGTGATGAATCATTACAGATTCTTGTAGCTGTTCTTTAATGTGCAATGTGAATCTCTTTGGTTTGATTCATACTGACCCCTCCTTCTGGTGAACACCATCCAAATAATCAAATAATCGATTAATGTAGCTCTTCTTCTATTACTGATTGCTTCATTACTAAATAGTCCAAAATGCAAATGAAACATTCTGAATATGCTGCATATCCATTGAAAAGAAGAGCAAGGTACTCCGACATCCACCCATGGCACCGACAATACATGTTTACACACAGAAGTGTGGCGGTGCTGCAGAGATAATGTAGGTCACACAATCCACCTGCAATACATTTATCAGCCAATAGTGATTCAAATTGTTGGAACAGATCCACCTTTTGGCCTTCCTGTAGTCAGCCATTGTTATGTGTAGGCAATGGAATTTTAGTGCTTTTTTTTTTTGCCTTTTTCTGTCCAGTAGCTCATAGCCCTGCTATTATTTGCATATTCTGTAGAAACGATGACTACTAGCATTTAAAGTGTGTTAGTTGTTTATATTTCAGTTTCATAAACCTGCCAGTTTATGTTCCTGTGTTTAATTTATACACACACAAAAGAGACTTAACAAAAATGTCAGTTTTTCACTATACCATAGCCATCAAACTGTGTGATACATAACTCTGGAAATGACAGATTCCTTCAGAAAATTATGACTGAACTTATACCTATCATAGTTTCTAAATTACAGCACTGTTGTTATTTATAATATCGTAATAATTAAGTAGTAATATAAATGGTAAAAGCAGCAGTAGTAGGTGTACCTATAATCTCCTTTCTAGGTAACTATGAAGAACCAATGGGTTTTTCTAGTTCAGTGGCTTCCTAAACTTTATCACTAGTGTGTATTCATTTTAGCTGAAAATAAATTATTGGCATTCATTTGATTAATTGAAAAGGGAGTTGTAAACAAGGAACTGAAAATTATATTAACTATTTATTACTATTAATTTATTCATCACAAGGTAACTACATTTTTGAAGAAGGTGTGAAAATATTCCTTCAGTTTGCCAGAACCCTACAGTATGTCAGCGGGGTTTATGTTCAGATGGTGGAACATGAATGATGGCCGGGATCCTGAATATGCAGTGTATCAGTCTCCACAAAGATGAGGAGAGAAAAGGTTAATAACAAATATAGACTCTGGGGGACAAAGATAAGAGATTGAGAAATTTGAAGAGAAAGCTTCAGGCCATTATCGGCTGTTATCCCGTTACATTAGCCTCAGATCATGTAGGGGATAAAGGATCAAAGAGTGTGGCCCCTTCTACCATATGTAGTCTGATGGATGAAGTCTGGCACAGCATGCATTGAGGGGCAAAGATAGATCTTCAGGTGTCTCCTTGGGAGGGAAAGTGTCAGTCATTTGGGATTTTCCCACTTCCAGTGTGAAATCATTTAGCAATAAAGCGCTGCTTTTAGTAAAGGTCAGCCAGATTCCAGACAGGGCAGGGTTAGGATGCGACTGCTCTTCAGTGCAGCTTTGCAGACATTCTCATTTACCAGTGCAAAACGAAGAGCTGAATAAGGAATTTATATAATCGCCAATATATTTTCTAATCACTAAAAATGAAATTAAATAAAATGTTGTAGTCTGTGGAAAAAGACTTTAGAAAAAGAGGGCCCATTCTTTTTCTGTCCATATTGGACAACACTCATAAATAGTTAATAAAATCTAAGTTTTACACCTTTGCATTCTTCAGTGGTTTTTATTTAATGTATAATTTAAGTCAACCAGATATCATCAATGGATAACACCCCACCCCTTTTTAAGAAGCACTGAATTTTTTGTGGAAAGCAAAATGCAGTTCAATATTCTGATTTGAATGCAACTTTGTATTTTGCAAATGACCAGATTCCAGTGTTCAAACATGATGCATCTAAACACTGTGCATTTAAATTAGCTGTTAGAAAACAAAGTAACATGAGGGCAGTACTGCCTACTGGAAACATGTTTATCATTTTAAAAGAAACCTGGAGGAATTGGCTCAATTCTAAGTGACCTTATCATGCTGTTATCACCAGTACCTTATTAGAGAGGCAGATGATGCTTATGACTTTAATCTGAAAGTAGCCCAGCAGGGGTGCCTGCCTACACCAGAATTAACTATCTAGTTCACGTACACTATGTGTAAGGCTTTGTTAGGAGAAAAACATAGTCCTTTTCAGTAAGATGTTGTTTTCACCTTTAGGTCCAAGGTTATTAATCGCCCTTAGCTCAAATCTTTAAACTCTCCAATTACAGTTTCACATAATTTGGAAATTCACCAAAATGTTCTACAAACTTTGACAGACAGAAAATGAAAAAGAAATGGAACACAATAAAAACCTGTTACTGCATTTTAATAATTACTGTATTTTGTGCATTGAGTGCAGATGTGACTGTGTGTTTTACTGTCTAGGGTTGTGATGTTTTCCTTGACCAAATTAATTGTAGCTCCTAATAGAAGACAGTTGTACTTTAAAAGCTGTCAGTTATTTTTTCCGATTTCAAAATTATGATGCATATGCAATCAGTTAAAAGCTGCTGTATTTACCAGAATGTAAATGATACTCACAGAATGTGTAATCTGTTTTAATGATCTACAGGACGTATTGTGTAAATGTCAGTTCCTCACACCTGCTCATTAATACTGATGATGTTTTTGCCTCATGCTGTTTTAATTGCTTGTTTATTTATTCATTTCTTTAAAATAATTAGTGTCTGATTTAAAGATATTTAGTTAAGACTGGCTTTACATGTGATAACTTGGTGCTATTTATGCTCTCTTTAAATGATAATAAAATGCAAAATGCCCTAAGGTTTGAGAGCAGCACTTTTAACAGTGTTTCATATACAAGGCAAAAATTACAAGTATGTGACATACAGTACTGTATGTACTTATTTACATGATGTATTTAGCACAGGGCTTTCCAGTCCTCCTCTAAATTCTAAATCACCTATTTCTAAAGATTAGGGGCACTTAAAAGTTATTGATCAATTAAGCAAGTACATTGTTCAATTAAGGGAACTCTGGTCCTTGTGGGCTGAAGGGCATATTGCTTTTAGTTCCAATTGATCTCTAAATTACTTAATAGAACAAGCTACCTGTTTACTTGATCACGGTTAATTTGTTCCAAGGCTTTAGAAATTGATGATTTAATGGTCACCTATGCCTAAGCCTGCTGAACGTGGCCTCTCCATTACGATGGCTGGAAACCCCTAACTTAGAATTGAACAGACTTTTTCCTAAGGTATAAATGAAAAACTGCATTTAATGTTTTAAGTTCTTTGCATCATTGCAGATTGCAGCTTGTATTCCCTGATGATTTATGAAACTGTAGGGATGCTTGGCTCATAACACATTTCTGTGCTTCATGCAAATTTTTCAACAAATAAAGTTAGCAGTTCTTTAAGCCAGTCTTTTATTTTCTAGCATAGAATGAATAATAAAAGAACACAATAAGAAAATGATTGTATTTGTATGAAATGGCAGGGCTAGATGAGCACTGCTTATATAACCCAGTGGGAAAAGACCCTGCAGTGGTAGCTGACTGGCACATAAATATTTGTCCATATGATTGGATGATTGGCAGTCTCTTTTCTTCTCTTCTCATACAAATGAAATACAGTACAGATTAAATTTAAGACTGTGAAATACTGTACCATGTGTCAATTGCTGCTCAAGATTGGTCTGCTTGGAGATAAAAAGCTAATCTAATTGGACGCATAGGGACCAGCATCTGTTGAAATGCATCACTTTAGACAGATGAGCAAACACGTTGTAAAGTTAAGCTGATTATTTAAAATCAGGCTGCATTAGCAGAGGCTTAAATATCTAGACAAAGGCCAGGATACATTCCCCGGTCTCTTGAGGCATGTGTGTTTTTTAGTTAAAATCCTTTGTAGTACACGATTGGTAAACAGATCAACTGTAGATCCTGACAAGAATTCAGCTCTAAATACTGTGCTGCTCACGCAACCTAGTCACTAAGGCTCAAGGCACCATCTCATCTGTTTCTCGGTATTGGTAAAAACTGGCTCCCTGCATTGTATAGTACTTGGCCTTACATAACACCTGTTCTCTGAAGACAGTTCACAGTGTTTACAACTTGTAAATTCAATATGTATTACAATGTATTATGCAATCTTTACTTTTCTGTCCTTTTGGCATTCTTGATAATTAGAAGTCTTTCTCTGAAGTTACACTGTCATTTGATAAGTTAGAGATAGTAATGTGACCATTTAAACATCTTACTACATGCATGCTTAATCACTAAAGCCAGTAGTGACTGAACATGCCAGAAAACAGTTATACACTGTACATCTGGTATGATAGCAGGAACACCATTATAGGACCATTTAGCAAGGCCTTCTTGAAGGAGGGTAATTCTCATCAGGATGTTCCCACTGGGGGCAATTAGAGAATCCTAATGCATAGAACGAGGGAGAATTTAGGTTTAACGCCTTTTCTCAACAGTTGGTGTCTCATTTCTCCAAAAGAAATTATTTATCCATGCTTTATTCTCATTAAAACGAACTTTAAACCTTTCTTAGGTTTTCGTATGGGGAATTGCTCAAAATATTAAGGATAGCAACTGTTACTCGGGCACATTATAAAAATGATTTTTTTTTCTTTCTTATAGATTTGTGACAAGGAATGGCACTATTATGTCATAAATGTGGAGTTTCCCGTGGTGACCTTGTATGTGGATGGAGTTACGTACGAACCGTATCTTGTGACTGATGATTGGCCGATCCACCCCTCACAAATTGACATGCAGCTGACTGTTGGTGCGTGCTGGCAAGGTAAGAAGAGAAGGTTATGTTTTTCTTTGCGAGACCTTTTTTTACAGAAATTGTTAAACCGCCTGATTTAGAACAGCACTAGTTTCATAGCTACAAGCTTCATGACTCCACACAGGGCAGAATGAGGAAGTGTAGGCTGACTCCTCCAACCCTTTTACCTTTGAGTCATTGTCTTTTAACATGTCGCCGGCAACACAGGCCCAAAACCGGAGGTTCAGCGCTGATTGGAAGCAAGGTGCATTTCTCGCTGACAGCACTGCATGTCTGAGAAGACACAGGGATCACTGTGTTGCTAACAGCCAAGAGACCCTGTCTGATTAATCTCATGGCACTCAGCTGCTCCTGGGGGAGTTCCAGTCACAGTCGGCTGGCAACATCACCCAGACTCGAAGCCGTCTTCAGATACAGCTTAATCTGTGCTCGAATGAGCCCCCTTGCCATTTTTTTAAACATCCTTCTAAGGTTTATTCATCATCTCTTACACATATCATAGCCCCGAGCTCACCACACAGAGCCTCTTCAGGCAGTGGTGCTGTACTAAATATCTAGGCTTGCCATATCAAGAGAATCCAGGGCTGTTGAGGTCCCAAGGGGATTACGTCATTGCAATAGCCTCAAAGACCAAGTGAGTCTAGATACACAAGACTGCCTCCTTAAAAGAAAGTAAAAACAATTACAGAGATAGGGCAAACTATATAGTAAAACAAACAGATGTTAAAATATTGAAATGAACTCGATCAAAATATTTTTTTACAGCGGGTCTGGGTATACTTTTAAACAGTGCTCATGTTTTGACATTACACTTTGTGAAGTTTTTCTCCTGGTAGATAAAATAAATGTTAGAATTTCTTAACCCAGTACTCTGAAATCATGAAACTGTCTGCATGAGACAAGCAGAACTAATGAAGATTAATTTGAGAAGCTTTTATGTTTCATTGTTTTTCTAATGGCCCGCTGGTCACTGGTGTAACAATTCTTGAATGAATATATTGAAAGTTCCTCAAACAGGGGGGTGGAAAAGAAAACAGAAAAGTAATTAATATACCCGAATCGGTGTTCATTTATAACATGGGAATGTGAAATGAGAAACAACAAATGAGGCTTGTATGAAGGAGGGCAGTTTTAACGGGAGTCAGCAGTTTTGTGCTACATTTCATAGATTAGTTCCAAAAGAAGTTAGACTTGTGATAGTCCCAGGCTGTGTATTTTCTATTTTTGGAAACAAAATTTCTTAAATTAGGAAATAGTCTGGTTTATTTATTTTATCATTATTAAAAAATAGCATTAGTAAATAACACCTTGATGTCTGGATTAAATGTTCTGAATAAAAACAACATCCGTTGCTGTTACTGTATTTACCTTTTGTAGACATACTTTTGTAGTTATATAGCCTATTGTAGCTGTACCAAGCTGCTCGCTTTTAAACACTGATTTGCCTTTCAAGGTCATTTTTATACTTAATCTACAAACTAATAATAAGCAGGAGCATTTTTAACTTCTGGACACATTCTTAAAAGCACAGCTTGCCCTCTGCCTCTGACATACAGTAAAGACAATGTATTCATTTTTCTTATCTTTACAGAATTATTATTACTCAACTATTTGTCACTTTTTTAAAAATTGATCTGTAAGCTGTAAAAAAGAACAGAGATAACTGACTGAGCATAAAACTCCTCTTTATGTATCACTCTTAAGCAAAGCCTGGCCTGCAAGTCATTCTGAAGCAGTATTCAAAATCTTCTTAAATACTCTTTTCTTCTGGTGGCTAAACCTGTGTTTCCTTTTCTGAAAATAAGTAATGTACTTTATGGTGTCTTCCAGGTTAAAGGGTTCAACCGTTTAACATACTGTCAAGATTTTAAAGATGTTTCAATGCTTCAATGCCCTTCTGATTTTATAGATAGATATATAGTATAGCATATTTGCGAAAGTAACTTTAAGATGGATACAGTACTGTATATTACACACAACAAAGCAGTAATTTAAGGATTTAAAAGTATTGATTTTGATATTTTCGGTCCATGGAAGAATAGAGAAATCAATAGTAATACACTAAAATGTGAAATTCATTATGCATTACACACATGTATAAATTAAATGCTTGTAAACAGTTTTTACTCCAACAGATTTATTCATCAGTCTGCCAGGGACACTGTTTACTTCATGTTTTGCAGAAAAGAATCCAATCACTGATTAGGGATAATATCGAAACAAATGAAACCAACCATTACCTGAAGGGTTTCCTGCATATGTTTAAGCAAACTCAGATCTAAATTCCCTCCAGAAGCTCCTGAGGCAAGACTAGGAAATGTGATGTGGTCCAGTATTCTTGAAGGGAGATCTGTTATTTTAGTTTTTCTCTTGGTGCCTTTCCACAGTTCTTAAGAATACAGAAATTCTCTTTAGCAAACCATATCAATAAATAGATTACTTTTAGAAATGAACTGTATGCCCAGGTTATGATCTCTTTGACTAAGACTACAAGGGCCTATAACACATGGTTGAGTTGGAGAAAATAATGGAACTGCCAAAATGGAGAAAGAGTCATCACTGCGAAAGCACACCCTATTAAGTATTCAACACAAAATTACATGTTGTGAAAACCATTTTCAGAACATTAGTTTGTTTCTTGCTTGCCTAACAGCTTTTTAGAGAATTTAACTTGACCTCTGACACGTAGCTAAATATGGCTTTTGTGTGATATCAGGGGAATTGTCATGTGCAGTGTAGATTCTTGTCACAATTTATCTGTAGGAATATAAAGGCATTTCCTTCTGAGGCACAAGATTCTTTTCCATTTTCTTTCTCATCTCCCTGCCAAGCAGCATTTTTTTTGCATTGCATACTCTTCCCCGGGCAAATCAAACAAAATTGATCAAGACAAGTGACTTTTAAGCCACCTTATACGGCATGCAGTCTTATCATTTCATCTTCAGCTGTATTCAAGACCTTGCAAAAGGGGGAAAAAATGAAAACACAAAAGCACAGGTTGAGCAATCAGCATTTTTTCTGCATGACAGGAAGTGGTAGAAAATACATTCTTTTCTGCTTCAGCATTTATTGTGGTATGTTTGGGTTCTTCCTGATGTATTAACACTTAATTGATAACGACTGTCAAAAAATAATAGAAAATCTGAACCAATTAGGCTGGAGTGCAGAAAAATTACTGCTTTCTGCATGGCATAACTGAGCAGCTGAACACTGAACAAGCAGTTCGTCAGAAAAGGTAAGAGTTTGGCATGGGGCTCTTTAATGTCTTCTGTGGTCTTCTAACATCATGTTCATGCAGGAACAGATGTTTTACAGGAATAAAATGTAAAAGCTATTTATTAACTCCTCTGTTACCTGCACTTATAGGAGGTGAAGTGATGAAACCTCGATTCACCCAGTTTTTCCGAGGCAGCCTCTCTGGTCTGACCATTCGCCCAGGGAAGATTGAGAGTCAGAAAGTGATCTCCTGCCTTCAGGCCTGCAAGGAGGGTCTGGATATCAATTCCTTGGAGAGCCTGGGGAAAGGAATAAAGGTAAAGAATGGGAGCACATCACCTCTAATAAAACATTATCTGTCTGATTTATGTGTCTGAAGAGCTCAAGTGCGTTAAAGGCAATGGTAGTTTTTCTGAGTCCCTCTTCCCAGAGGCTGAGATTACCAGCAGTCAATAAAAAATACATTGTAGATGGAACAAAAATTGCATTATTTCCTCATTTGCATTGTCAGATGAAATGAACAACAGTTCTTTGCAGAGATCTTTTTTTTTATCACAGTCTCCTCTGAAATCACATTTACAGAATCAAGAAAAAAATGAGTGTTCTCCCCCACTTAAGTTATATTTGACAGGTTTTATTCTATATTAAAATATATGTGTGCGTGTTCAAATGCCTACCCATTTTTAAGAGCGTTTTACCTGTACATTTCACAGAGAACAAGTAACAAACATTCATAAATTGAATCTTTATTTATACTCATTCTTTAATTCTTATTTCTCATCCTAGAACCTGAATTCAGATTAGGTGACTTTTTCATATAACCAGTTGCAGTAAAGGTACTGACTGTTCTTACATAAAATCATTCAGGAGTTCAGTTAGACCCTGATGAATGAGATAGAGGGACAAAATATGTGGAGCGTATTTGGTGTGACTCGCTAAGGGAATGACAGCCTATCTGACAGCCAAACCTCCTCCCCGCTACCCACACTTTTGCAAGGATTAAACTAGAGAGTAGGAGCAAGGTGTGTGTGGAGACGGGGGATGCACAAAGGATGTCCTGGCTACAAGACAGTCAACTCGTAATTTACGGGGATTAAGGATTTTGAGTAGCGCATAAACCCAAATTTGCCCATAGTCAGATTTGACCCTAAAACACTAATAAAAACCCTGCTAAATTTTCACAGTAATTCAAGCTATTAAATACAAGCATGGAAACGAAATAAAAAAGGAAACATTACGAATACTCAGCATTAATCCTAGAACGTCTTGCTGTGATGATGAGGATGATTGGTACAGTGCCCATATGGTGAATGATGAGACAATAGAGATGGGCGATGTACAGTATGCACTCCATGGATTGACTCGTCCTCTCCCTCCAAGAGCACAGGCAGGGGATCGTCTGGGATTGACAAAGAATCTCAAGATAAGGTGGTATGAGGCATGGGTGAAGAAGACCCAGTGGTGGGCATCGTGGACAACTGCGTGGTGGGTTGAGTAGCCGACTAAGCAGTGGGCCACGTTGGTGTTTGAGGCACCTCAACTTCTGCCGAGATTTAAATGGTATAGGTTCATCGGAATCTTTGTAGAAGAACATTGCAATCAGCCCTCCTTTCTTTTCAGTTCCCAAAAAATGTCTTGATATGGCCTAAGAGCCTTGTTGATAAGATGGGAACATCAGACTGGTTCATTGATGGATCATAATCGGAGATTAAATCTGTGAGGCTTTTGGCTAGCTGGAAAACCTCAGAAAATTTTTAAAGATTCAAGATTTCTGGCTCTTCCTCTTCACTTTCTTCCACTCCTTCTTCACTAGAGACTTGTATTATTTCTTCTAATTCTTCCATTGTCAGCTCTTCTCTATATCCTTCGATCAATTTGTCAACTTCATCTTCCCTAACCTCCCAATTGTCATGTAAGCTCAACAATGTTCTTCACTTCCACGTCACGCCTAAAATGGCTCAAACACCAACATTCAATCACTACTTCTGGCTTCAGTGCATTCATCGCCTCCTTTTCATACAAGATGCAAGCTGCAATGCTGAAAGCCTTCCAGTATTGAATGACATCTAGGTCCTGATCTGTGTCCGAAGCATTCCTTGTATGGCCAAAACAAAGGCGGGTATATGGTACTTTAAAGCAATGAATTATGCCTTGATCAGGAGGCTGAAAGATTGAACTGGTGTTTTGTGGAAGAAAGATGATTTCAACATCTAGATGGGCGAGCTGGACTGTTTCTGGCTGCTCAGGAGCATTATCTATAATCAGCAACACTTTAAATTTTAAATATTTTTCCACTTATGGAATCACTCCAGAAACTCCACTCCAGCGACCATCATCCAAGCCTATGGGTTGTGTTGCCAGGACTCAGGCAGGGGATTTTGTTTTCTCACGAAGTGCATGCAGGTTGCCTGCCTGAAATAGGAGCCCGGGTCTTATCATATCCTCAGCTGCATTCCCACACAACAAGAGTAATGTAGTCTCTAGCTGCCTTGAATCCAGGTGCATGCTTGTCTTGTAGGTGCGAGTTAGCACTTTTTTCCAGAACAGCCCAGTCTCATCAGCATTAAAGACTTGTTCAGAACAATAACCCTTTTCTTCAATTATTTTTTTAAAAAAATTAATTGTCCTGGAAAAGCATGTGCTGCCTCCTCATCTGCTGATGCAGACTCACCAGTTACCTTCATATTTTTGAGGTTTTATCTCTTCTTGAAGTTACTAAGCCAGCATGGGCTTCCTTTAAACTCCTTTTCAGGAAATACACCAGGAGGTATGAATTGTTTGTAAAGGCTAAAAGCCTTATCTTTCAACGTAAATCTGTCAACAGGTATATGCTTTGATCCCAACATTCAGTGCCTTTTCAGTTTTCACTAAATATTTGTCTTGCACTTGGCTTGTCACTTTTGCAGTCCCTGGGGCACTTGGCACAACAGCTCCACAAGTTTGACTCTTACACTATTGCCATAAATGCTGGATTCATTTCAGCCATATTTCTGTCACTGGTCACTGACACGCCACCTCTGAGTTTGTCTAATATTTCATTTTTTTTCATTTAATGTAGGCACTGAACGTTTTTTTCTTCTTTTCACCACCTGATTCACTACTTGACTTTTGCTTAGGAGCCATAGTTTAGGGTTCACATTGGAGTTTTCTCACAAAAAGAAAATATAAATGCAGGAGCTGATCACTGATATTCTACACAGAAGTACTGATGCTGGGTCACTGAGTCGCTGAATCACTGAGTGGGAGTGATGAGGGGAGAAGACTCACTTCATGGGGGACGAATGTATAGGCTCAGTAACTAGCTCTCATAGTTGTGCTTGATGAATGTTTCAGAGAATAAAGCATTTTTTCATTATTTTTTATTTTCTGGACTTGACCACATAAATCTCCAACTGCGTAAATTTTGAGTCGGCTGTATGTTGACGAGTGGAACTATGGGAGATTGTGATCTAACCTTCTTCCCGAACTTCTGTTATCAGCTCCATAAATAAAGGGACATGCTTTTAAAGAGTAATCCAACTAAAATCATATAGCATATAAACATGGAACATAGTGTAAGTATATTTCCTTTAATATGACAAAACAGATGACACGAAAAGTTTTTTATTAACTGATATAATTTGCTGGTGTAATAAAATAGTGGTTGGCTTATATTCTTGTTATATTCAGGTAAATTGAAATTCAGAATTTAAAATCTGAAGAGTTCTTTGTTTTAGAATAGTTATTAGAAGATAGAGTCATGACATTGTTCAGATTATTAAAATATCTGCAAAAAGCATCTCAATTAAGGAAACTGTGCATTGATTATTTAGTAGATAAAAGAACATGTAATTGATTTGGATGTATAATTAACGTTTGGAACAGCAAGTGATTAATTACTATGACTAAGGAATTAAACAACCAGACCACAAATAAACATGGTGAGGTTTTGTATAGCCTGCAATTTGAAAAGGAAAATCAAAGAGCTGCAGGAACAACCCATCTAATTGTTTGTCTACCCCAATTCTAGTCATTAAAGACCTTTATGTAGAAATTAGAGTTTAATCCTGTGTAACTCTTTTTGATGTGATTTTATCAAAAGACATTTTATGTAGCGATAAGTGATGAAATTCTGTAATCTTTAAAAGCTCTTGGGCATCACACAAGCGTCTTCAGCAACATCTTGTAACTTTAAAGGGAAAATTCCACAGCCTAGTAAGTACTTCTTGAAACTTTATTAATGCATTCCTTTGTACCTCCCAATGCTTCTAACGTGGAACAGTGTAATCTATTGGGAACTTTTATAATATGATCATCTGTGTACACTTGATATTGCTTCACTGTACACTCTTTCAGATGAGTCTTTTTTACTACATTTACACTTAAAGAGGATTTATTCCTACAGGAAGAGCTTTTTCAGCTTCACTTTGTTCTGCTGGGGCTGCATTGTCTTTTCAGCATGAACAGATTGTGATCCTAGGCTTTAAACAATAGGCCTGTGTTGCAGGATGTACAAACACAAAGAGGCCCATATGCTTTTCAGTCGGTGTGGAAGCAGTATCGCTTTGGCAGATACTACAATAAAAAACATGTACTGTATATGCTTGGAGTAGGCACTTGACTTACTTTTCATGTTTGGTTTGAAAGAAAAAGAAATTGTGCATTTCACAATTGCAAACTGAAAAATACCACGTTGTTTATATAATGGGGTTCTAAGGTAGCAAACAGAGTAAATCAATTTCCTATTTCCTATTCTATGACTATATTTTTTAAATACATTTAGAAGTAGGGAGTAAGCTGTGTGGACCTTTAGAAAAGAAGGTTTTGTTATACTTTCTTCTTAAAGATCTAGCAGAGTTTCACAATTACCTGGAACAAAAGGCAAAATGTGGAGATACATTGAACAATGAATGTTTTTTAAACAGCTTCATGTAACTAACTCATGAATAGCTGAACAGATATTGCCCCACCATGAGTATTTGAATTTCATATTTCTGAAACCTGCTAATGAATTAATGCAGTTTTGTTCTTGTTTCTTTGTTTTTCCTAGTTCCACTTCAATCCTGCTCAGTCCATCCTAGCCATGGAAGGCGATGACCTGGAGAACATCAATCAAGCCCTGAGGAAGGTGTCTTACATCAACTCAAGGCAGTTTCCAACCCCCGGCATCAGACGACTTAAAATTTCAACTACCGTGCAGTAAGTCCACAGACCTGGGTCTGGGTTTGCTTATGATTTCTTTGATTAGTTTTTCTCTGGTTCATTAAGATCACTTTTATTGCCCATATACATTTTCTTGTATTAAAAAGTTGTCTTTTCGCATGCCCTGACTTGCTCTCCATGAGACACACAGGCAGGGAGAGAAGCTTGGGGTCAGAGCTCAGGGTCAGCCATTTATACGGCACCCCTGGAGCAGTTGGGGTTAAGGCCCTTGCTCAGGGGCCCAAAGGCGCAAAGGATCTTCCAGCCACAGGCGCAGATCCTTAGCCATAAGGCCACCGCTCCGCCCTTAGGTGAATATAGAAGCTTAAAAAAGTGTCCTCTTGTGCTGTGTAGATTGACCTCCAAATGACCAATGGGTAATTGCTATCCCTCATTATTTTGAAAATGACTGAGGAAAATTCAGATTTTTTTCAGTTTCACTTTTATGAACAGTTCTAATGCATGAATAAAAAGTTTTCATGGACAACTTCACTTTTAAACCTGTTCTGTTTTTTGGATTGAGACCAACATAAAATATAAGCAGAAAGAAATATTGGAATTACTTTTTCTAAGAAAAGCATGATTTTTTTCAATGTTAAGTATAAAAAGTAATGCCACCAGTAAATGTGTATTCATTAGTATTCTTGAAGTACTGTCTTAGCATTTTGTGCCAACTATTAGGCTTTGTTGATATTGGCATGTAATATTTTTAAGACCCAATGATTGGTTTGATACAGGTAAGGTTAACCTATGCATTATATATAGTACAATGCCTATGCTTTAGTACAGATTTTCTAAACAAATACTTAAAAATCAGCATTTAAGTCTGGCTTGACACAGAATACTCTCACTCCAGCAAGGCCAGGCACATATTTAATTCATGAGGTTGCCTAGGTTACTCTGGAATGTTGTACTGTCACTGCTGTTCTGACAACCCCAAGAGCTTCAGTGTACTTGCCCTCCAAGTCTAGCAAAAGCTGTCCAGTTAAATTATTTCAGACATTTCACAAATGGAAAGTCTACCAGCAAAACTAGCTAGACTGTCTAGGAGGTCAAAAGACAGAGGCAGACTAATGTTGAATATTCTGTTTTAAGTTGAAAATCTCCAGATTAATGTAAGCCTTTGAAAATGAAGTTTGGAACATGCACAACTGGCTCAAGAGAAAATGTCAAAGTGATGTAGATGAGTGATATGTTCTTTCTTAAAATATTTTTCCACAACTTTTCATTAGATACTTATTAGTCGTTTCATTAGTTCTATTTCTCTGTCAAGTATGGTGTTTATCAGCATACTGGTTTAATTTAGTCCAGTTATTTTTATAAAACTCATATGAGTAATCTTGCTTCATAAATTATTAAGTGTTTTATTTTTAATTTCTCAAGATTCTCTGCCATTTTTTTTACTTTATCTTCACCTTTAGCCTAAAACACATAAATATATGCATCAGTTTAGCTACATAACAGAAAGTCAGTATCAAAACCCAGAGGACAAATTTTACTTAGTGCTTCTGTAGATGCTCCATCTAGATTTATATCTGCATGTGCCCTCAAGCACTCTTTATATTTTTGAGAGGACAAACTTGTAAATTCCCAGTACCGTTCTGCTTTTATAATTATCAAATCAAATATTCATGCTTCCCAGTAGATTTGCCTGCTAGTTAAACAGATACAAGGAAAGTAGAAAAAGACACTATGCATACAATGAGTTACTTTAAATTCATTAACATTTACCAATTAAGTAGTCATTTCATATATGTTTACTGTATATACAGTATAAAGCATGGAAGGTCACAACAGACCAGATCTGGTGGGATCAGGACATTCTTACACATCATTGTTGCAAAACTAGTATGGATTCTTTTTAATTTTTCTTTGGTTCTGTTATATACCCCTCTGCTCAGTATTCAGTACCCCCATCTGCTGTCTCTTCTCGTTGTGTTTTGTGTTGTGTTTATCTTGTTTTTTTTTGTTTGTTGTTGTCATTCTATAAAGCGTTTTGAAGCTGCTAGATAAATAAAGTTTATTATTATTTACAACACTGTAAAAGATGAAAAGGGTATTTTGCCCAATTTTGGATTATGTTATTCTGATGTCACCTCAGTTAACATTGTACAACTGTATCTCCAAAAGCATTATTTTATAAACATGATGGTTTATGGTCATGATTATTAAAATATATGAAGTTGCTAAATATGGGGTTACACTTTTACTTAATATCTATATTATGTGACAGTGTTTACTTGAATTGTCTAGATTCTTTAAAATGTTGAATCAAGAAGTCTCTGAATATTTCTGTAGATTCATCAACTGAATGTTTTCCATTAGCTGGGAATTTTGTAATTAGCTTATCATGAGGTCATAGAATTAAGCAAATGTTCACTTGGTCTTTTCTAAACACCAGGTCGTTCTTGATTTTGTTTCCCTGCAACTAATTATGCTTTGGGTCTGTGTATGATTTCTCTTTATCTCTTTAAAGGATTAAATCAGACTGACAATACGGACTGTGGGACATAGTGTATGCGCTATGCCTCACAAGTGTGTCTGTTGAATATAGAAGGCTTTGAAGAGCTCCATGTGAAATTTTTGATGTTCCTTAGGTGTGAGTAAAAGTGTACTAAAATCCAGTTTTAATGCTTAGTTGTTGTTTCCGAACTCACAGCTGTGCCTGTGAATTATTCTGATTGTTATATTAAAAATGACATGTAGGTTCTGTCAAGGTCCAGCAAGTAATCAAGTGATTCTAAAACCTCTATGCTGTTAATCAGTTGTCTTCCACTTTTCCAGAGTTTTCATTTCCATTTTCTGTTATTTCTTTTTTTCTCTTTGTTCTTATTAGATAGAAACTCTAATGTAGCACCTTTAGGTACACTCCATCTTAAATAAGTCAAGATCTAGAGAAGCACCTTAAACTCTGTGTAGATTTCAGAGTTCCAGGTTGGATACTTAATAAAAGGCTTCTGTATTTTATTCACCAAGGAGCTTGTTTCTGTAGTACAAAAATGCATTTTCTATGGCTAACATGTTTGGGCTATTCAATAAAAATCAGAATTTAGCCCGTGATAGATATAGTCACAAACAGCCTAGGAACCACCTGGAGAATCTAATATAGTCTATTGAGTTTACATCGGTAACCCAATTTAGCTGAAATGAAACTGTTCTGATAACGGAATCCAAGACTCTAGGAAACGTCTACAGGTCAAATGGTGAGGAGAATTGGTCATATCAAATTGGACAATTCTGATCAATAACAAATCTGAAAAGGGGAGATTTAATAGATACCTAATTTAAGAATGTCATGGCTAGACCAGATAAAGGAATTTTAAAAGATATTTTTAATAAAGAAGTAATGGCCTGAAGTGAAAGGAAATAGATGTCTGAATTAAGTTATTTTTTTCTTTTAAATGAGAGCAAATGGAGAAATGTTCCTGCTTTCACAAAAAGAGGGATTTTGCTACTGTTTTTATTTCAGTGTAAAGCAATTAGCTGCACCTTCTTATTTTTATCCTGATTGTTATATTACTTGTATCTGAATACCATGCCTTCACTGTCAAAGTCCTTTTCACATTTTCAGTGCTGCCCGTGGAACAATAAAAATGAACACAACATTAATGAATTAATGATATTATATATAATATGTAATAGTAGAAGTGATGTTTTTCTACAATATTATAGCTATGTGTTTCTCTAGTAGCTAGTACTGACAGAAAAGGAATTGCTAAAGCCAACGCAGAGGGCTTCATTTAAATTGTAATGTGGAGGGTTTGAATGTAAGAGGGTTCACTCGGATTATCTTCATAAACGTTTGTACAACACAATTCGCTTAATCAACCTGCAATTGATAACCTCAGCCTCTCTCCTTCTGGGTCACTCCTAAGGGCTCTATACACCTAGATCACATTTCCTCTCATTTTCCTTTCCTCTAGACCAAAGAGATTTAACTCCTCTAACCCGACTGTCTGTGACAATCTCCTGAGGCCAGGAATCATTCTTGTTGCTCTTCTTTTGTTTACTTTTCTTATTGCGGACATAAACACCCAGATCCCCTTCATGCGTAACTTCCTCCAGCTCAGAATCACCCATGAGATATAGTGTTATTTTCCTGAAGTATATTATTAAATTTTCATTGACAAGTGTCTTTCCAGCCCATGATGCTGCCTAGGCGTTTTTGCAATTGACAGATCAGTGTTGTATACCACTGCTTACATCTGCCTAACTAGATATTATGTCCTTTTAGATGGCATACTCTTTTGTGTTCATTAAACCAGTTCATGGTTTATGTGCATCTTTTGACGTCAATTACTATGGCTTTTAATTTAAAATGATCATTTTCTTTTCTGAGGGACCTTATGAACAGCTTTATGCTAATCAAATAACAAAATGTTGTATGCTTTAGTGTTACCCACCACTGTTGTCCATAATTTGAAGTCTGTCCTTACATTAATTGAATATGATCTTCCCCTTCTAAATCTATGTTTACTGTCTTTTAAAATGTCATTGTTATGAAAGTACTGTATTGTTCTAGTTTAGGTTTAATTATTGTTTCTATAACTTCAACTGTGAATGCAGAAGCTTTGATTTTTTTATTCCTTTTGCTTCTAGCACTCTAGTAAGTATTTAGGAATGGATTTGCTGTTTGTTCTAAGTCTTATCTTAGTGTTGTACTGTGCTTTCCTGATCCCACCAGATTTGACTGTTGTGAGCTTGCTGCCTTAAACATATATGATATAATTCATTAATTTCTACACTTTAATGTGTTTCAAGTAACCCATTGAATTTCTACAACAAAAATAAGCTTACAGGAGCAAAATCAAAATGCACACTAGAGAACACATACAGAAAGTGTATTTAAGACTGAAAATAACTTCCTTACAGCGAGGGCACAGGGAGTGTAAAACATGCTACCTGGACACGTTGTTGAAGCTGTTATGAATCTTCCAGGAAAAGGGTATTTGCTTTGCAGCAGACAGACAACCTCTGTGGGGTAAATGGAATTCTTCTCATTACTTTTCTTATGCTCTTAATTTTTACTAAAAAATTGCAACCACATTTTCCACAAGCTACATGAGTAGTGTTAAAATTCGCTTGCTTCTACAATATCATAAGAAACAAAACCAAAAATAATAATTGATTAAAAATGTACTTTCACAGTCTTAATAATGGTAATTATTCTGTGAGGCAAAAGGGTAGCTTGAATTAATCTTTCAAGTTTTCTTTCTTTCATATTCTTCTTAATTAATTTGGATCGCCTCCAAGTCTTAAGTAGCAGCTTTAGAAATCAGTCTTTCCACTTCACTGCCTAAATCTTTCCAGAACAACACATTTTAAAGCACAACAAAGGCAAGTGAAACAAAGGGGAAAAGCTTGTGTCATATGGTGTTTTGATTAAACAAAGTGGAAATAAATATAAAACTTGGAAGCAGCAACTTCGTTGGTGGAAAGTATTGCACGTTTCTTTCTTTTGTCTTGGACGTGGTATTCATTGCAGAAAAGTAAAAATTACATGGATGTAATGAAGTATATTAAAGAAGTTAGTCTGTAGCATTCACCAAAGTACTAATATATACAGCTAGTCTGTAAGAATCCCCAATAAAGAACAATAAAGAGGATAGCTTCGGAAAATATTAATATTTATATTTTTGATCTAAGGAAAATAGATTAACTGACACACTTCTTACTTCTTGCATTTTTTACATGTGTACTGGAATACTGATACTGGCATTTGAAAACCTAAATGTTCAATAAAATTCACTTTGCCCCCTAACACTATGCTTCCAGGTTGGGTAGTGAATTGCCATGACCCTTAATATGATTAAGCAGCTCTCTGTTAATGGGTAGATGGTGCCAAGTTTTCATAAAGTGTCTTGATTTTTCGTTTATAGAGGGTTCAGGTTTAAGTCCTCTTCACAGACAATATCTAAGTATTGTGCAGTCTATGACAACCATTTTGACAGTAAATGCCAGTAGGCTATAGCTACAGCAGTATACTAAATATTTATCTGTCACTTCTGCCTTCTAGGATATTTATTTCTCTTTATGTACAATTTGGAACATGATATTGAGAATCTTACCTGAAGCCTAGACTCTTGCTCAAGCTATGCTGTGATAAATTATACACGTTTGATAGAAAGGACTCCAAAGAACTCCTGCACTTGGCTACACATGAAGATTATGAAGTATCCATTTAGTGTCATAAATTGTCAACCGGCTGCTCTATATTTTTATCATCATGCACTTCTGATAAAAAAAAATCTTTCTGCGACACTTTCATGGATCTGAGGTCACCATGTAGTGATGGGTCAGCGTTCATAGTGTTCTGTTGTTTTTATTTAACTTGCAGGTGTTTTGGGGAAGACACGTGCATCACCATCCCTGACATTGATGCCTTTGTAATGGTCCTCCAGCCCAGTGAGCCGCGGATCACCATCAATGGAGTGGACCACTTTGCACGCCCAGCGGCTGAGTTTGAAAGCTCCCAGGGTCTCGTGCTGTTCCCTGACATTCGGATCATCAGCACCGTCATCAAGTCTGAGCAGCCGGCAGAAAGACCAGGCAAGTCGCCCTCATGAGCCAGCAGCAGGGAAAACTAAGACACACCAAGCCTCGGGGACACATGAACGCCGTACAATGGACAATGTATCCAATAACTGCCCATACTCTCGGCCGTTGATGGATTGTGTTTCTGCTTTCTCTCATTGAATGCCTCTCGTTCGTTTATTATACTGTTCTGTACCCTCCCAAACTAGGCACAGCATCCTAAAATCGATCCAGATATACAGTATTGGTCCTAAATGTAAAGAAAATTGGACAGCTGCCATGATTTAGGTCTGCTTCCACATACATCAATTTTATACATTTTCATTGGGGCAACCTCAATTGTTTCTTTCCCCACAATGCCTTTGGTGGAAACCAGCTTAATCTGAGATAGTTTTATAATAAAATAATTTAGCCATGTGCTTATGATACAAAGAGTCCTGCTTACTCCTTTTATGAAAATTGTGGCATTAAAATGCTGTTGTCTCTTTCCCAATGTGTAAAGACAATTCGTCTCTAATGTTCTTGATTGATGTGTCTAGTTCTTTTTTAACATAATGTATATTGAATATGCATTGATTTGATTCCAAGTAAATTTAAAATTATTTTAAAACTAATGCAGTAAAAGGAATGTATTCCTTGTGGCCTACAATGTATTATAAAGTGTTTGTTATCATGCTCTGCTATAGGAATTTATTCTCCAAAGATTGCTTTGCTAGGTTACTAGGCACCTGAGTGCAATTTAAAGTCCAGTTTTCAATTACCTGTCAGGCACAGGGTTTTGAGGAAAGATGAAGGGCACCAAACCTTCAGGATAAAGAATCAGGACATCATCAGCTCTCATGCTGAGTAAGGATTCTGGCTAGCTAAAAATGACTCTGAATAAAATTTGAAATGAAAATTAAAATTCAAAGTTGAATTTTCTGTAAATTATGAAGGACTATCATAATTAATAAATGGGATGGAAATAAAATGCCTTTATGAGGAAAATATCCATATCACAATCTTAAACACCTTAGAAGTATTCACATTATCACTTCTGATGAGAAGCTGAAGAATTACAGTGGTTTCATCGACCTGATGAGCACTTATCTTTGCCTAATGTTATTTCTGGTTAACAAGTCTAGATGTATGGTTAATCATCAGTCTATTAAACAAGTCCATTGTATACAGTATTAATTATTGTTCTCACTATCTGGTTCATAGTCATAAAGCAATTGTGCAAATTTGCTTTTAGTCACTCGATCGCTAGCTTGACTTATCACATCCACATTATATGGTGTCTTTCATACACAATTCCAATCAAGACAAAACAATTCAAAAAGATTCAAAATTGCACATCACTTTACTATAAATAGTTCTATAAACTGAGATATTAAAATATGCAAAATACAAAAGACAAAAGAATAAAAGACAAGCTACAAGAAGTCTTCAGTATAAAGTTTATTAAACTAGCTCCTTCATATTGTGTTGAGTGTCCCTGTTGATTTCTAAATAATAAGTGTACAGGTGAAAGCTCCACTGCCTGTTTCCCTGTTCCTCAGTGATCCTCACACAACCAGTCAGTCAAGAGGTAGCCTCAGGTGGTGATAGAAACACTTTTAGATTAGATTTTCTCATGGGGGGGCAGAAATAGCCTGTCCCTTCTTGTTTGCAACAGCTGAAATTGCAAGTTGCATCTCACATCACCACCGCTGTCCAGGAGCTCCCTCTTAGCAACAGTCTCAAGATTTTACAGACACCTGGAAAAGGAGCTGAGGGAATCTGCAAGAAGCCAGAAATGACTCACACCTCCAAGAATCTTCTTTGAAAAAGATTATTGTCTCGCTAGGGACCTTCACAATCGTATGTTCTGAAATAAAAACATGATTTTACCCGCAAGAGGTGGAATGATTCTTTAGAGAAAGGCTGCATAGAATAATTCTACATGTACAAATATTTCAGAAGTCTCATAATGTTCAGGCAGTTGCTTGGCAAACAGGGCTTGTTTTATACAGTGCATTCAGTAACCAAAATGTGTTTAGTTTGTAGTGCCATTTAATTTTTTTTATTTTTTTTTAGCATATTTTTCATGTGGTGGTTTAGGGTTTCAGGTATCATTCAATCAATTTTGCTGAATAACAGGATGGAGTTTGCCATTGTTTGCCAGGATAACCCACCATAAATCTTAGTGCCCTCTACTTAAGAAGACTGCTGGCCCTTGTTCAACATAATGCTGGATATTGCTATTGTATTAAATGGGTTTTCTTCAATCAGACACAGTCACCTTTGAATAATGAAGCCAACCTCACACTTTGTGTTGCCAAGCTATCCAGAAATGAGAAAGAGTTAAAGTAAAATTGGTCATACTCGCAGCTTGTCACAATGAAATTTAAGTGCATTATCTTGATTCATAGTCATGCCCATGATTTCTCTGTCTTGCATTTGCAGCTCACGGGGCTGGTGTGCTGGAGGAAATCATTCACAACTTGGATTACTGTGATATTCTGGTTATTGGGGAGGAACTTAACCCAGACCGGGAGTGTCTTCAGCTGAATGGCAATGAGTTGCGTGGAAAACATTTGGATGCCACAAACTCCACATCAGGAATCTCTGTCTATGGTATGGTTTTGAATTATCAAAGGGAATTTCCTAGAATAATTGACCAGACAAAATTACTGTACATCACAGGAGCAGTGAACAGTGCTTATATTTCAATAATAATGAATTCTCTCCAGTCACAAAATACAAATTGCAGGCAGCAGTATTTACTAAACATTTGTCCCCAGATGAATAAAGGTGAGGTTTGAAACCGACTGGAAGAATTTTGTTTTGGAATCTTCGTTTTAAGGAACCACATTTCATTATTTTATTTAGCATAATGTGTAATATACCCAGATGGATATTCTGCATTAATATCAATCCTTTTTTTATCACAGGTGTGGACTCAATGTCAAATTACGAGCAAGTAATCCGACAGGTGCGATACCGCAACTGGCACACTGGTGACCTTTTCGAGAGGAAATTTAGACTAACATGCTCAGAGCTGAATGGAAGATACACAAGTAATGAATTTAATTTAGAGGTATGTACATTGTTTTTAAATATTCTGTTAATGCCCAAGAACTGTTAAAGAAATTAAGAGTAATAGGTAACTTATATAGCTCTTGGAAAATCAGGTTTACTAATGTTGAATTAGTCACTTTTTTATTTTATTCTAATTGTTTTTATTGTCCGTTTAAAAGTGGATCTCAGAATAATACTGCTATAAAAAGCAACATTAGTTCTTAGTTTTGTAGAATTGGGCTCTTTGCTGATGCATAGACTACAATATTTTCCAAAATGTAAATTGTGTTTGTAGCAGTGGTAGCTCAGACAACAAGGCCGTGTAGCTCCTGACTGGAAGGTCCCGGGTTCAATCCCAGGTAGGGTCAAGCGGCGTAGCTCGCTCTAATTCCTTCCAGACGGCTCCCAGGTCCACTCAGCCTTCTTTCTAAACGAGTACCGGGGGTTAATCCTTCCAGGGGTAACAGGCCGGCCAGAGTGTGATGCTGACCACATCACCTCCACCTCCAGTGGTGGATGGTCGAGAAAAATGGTGGCCCTTGCCCCCCATTCCTTCATGGGCCTTTATGGCCTGAAAAGGGGACCTACCTACCCTACCTAAATTGTGATTGCTCAGGGAGCAGGTTGAGAATTATGGACAAGATATTATTAAATCAAAGCTGATTCATATTAGTAGCCGACTTTGAATGAGATTCCCCAAGTGGCAGAGCACACTACTGTCAGAGTATTTTTGGGTAGTTAGTGTTGGGGTGTTAGTCAGCCAGTGTCTTGTGCCAGATGTCGGCAAGTTTGCTGCTACATTAGTGGGAGATGCAGCACAAATGCATCCAATCGACACCAGCCCTCATACATGCCGCTCTGGAACAGGTGAACGTCTCTGTCTTGTGGGGGTGTGTTGCGAAAACATGGTTCTTGCTCTCACTTTGTGGACACGAGAGTTGTTGCTTGAGAGCCGTGGCATTTCCACGTTAGGTGGTTAGAAAATCAAAATATATTTTTCTCAAATGTATAAAGCAAGCAGCAATATCGAATAGTTATTTAACTGTATGAAAGCTCACATTTGGATCCCAGTACTTCATTGTCTGAACACCTTTTAAAACATTTTCAAATAAAAATTAGTGAAATGGTAAATAATCTATTTTTCATGGCCAATATTTTTAAACTGTAATGTCTTTTCAAAATTGTCATGAACCTCACTGTGTCCCTTCCTTAATTTATTCTCTTTTTAACAGCCTTCTATTTAGTTGCAGTGCATTTCTCTCCCAGGATTTGTAAGCTTGTACTAACTGAAACACTTGCTTTCCCTTCTAAAGGTTAATGTCCTACACAGCTCGAATTTCATGGAGCATGTAAATCACATGGCTGTTCAGCCTCAGTACCTCCAGGCAATTCACCATCCAGTGATGGGGCACAATTTAAACACTGCTCACAGCTCAGGTAACAAACTGCTGCCGCATTTTGCTATTAAAGGCTGCAACATACAGTACAGGACTTTATTCTGCATGATGTCTCCAGTCTAAGCCCTTGCATTCTCAATGTATATTATGACTTGTATTACAGAAATGGGACTTTAGAGTTGTGGAATAACCCTTAGTACGTTTGTAAACCTTGTGTTCAATAAAGCAAGCACATTAACACATTCCTTTAACATGGGTCAATAAAGGGTTAATACAGTAATACTGTACATACAGTATATGGTACTGCCTAGAGCTAAATGAAGTCAGTCACACAAATAGAAGATGTTTTTTATGCTGAAAAAGCTAACTAATTTAATCTGTTCCAAAAATCTGTTTTGGTTTTTATAAAAAAAACAGTCTGACTGGAAGCTGTCAGATGTGTTGCCTTTAACACTTCTGCCAATGATTTTACACTGCTGCGAGGTTATTATATTTGTCCAATAAGTGAATATAATTAAGTTTCGCTCATAAAGAAGGCTACAGATGAGAGCAGTAGTTGGAAAAAAACGATTTTCTTCTAGTATTTTAACAAGGTGGATAATACGAGTTATTCTATTATACATCCTTTGGGATCACCTCACAGAGGCAGAAACATTGAATCTCAACTAAGATCAAAAGCTGCAGCTGATTTCTTAATACTTATTACATACAGGAAGAAAGAAAATGAATAAAACGGTCAATTAAAGTGAGTCCTTCATACCTTACTGCTCTGTTGGCTGGCTGAAAGGACTTCATAACAATGTCAGGTTTGTCACTCGTGTGGACTACAAGGGATTAAGAAATTAATTAACATAGACAGTGTGTTCAAATTCACACAAAAAATACTTGTGAATTTTGCTTGTTCCATTTTTTCCACACACTGGTTTAAATTGCTTACTTTAATTTTATGAAACATTAGACAACTTGTCTGTACCTACACTTGATCAAAATAATAAGACTTTGTCAGTGAGAGAAGGTTTCTGCAATGAATAAAAATACTTCTTATCGGTCTATGGGAACCACACTGTTGTTTTAGAAATAGATCCAGTTAAATCCATTGTCCATTGTCCATTGCCTTCCAAATGTTCCCTTTGCCATGCATTCTGCTGGGGGATGATGCCTGCTAGCCACCTGGTACCTCCCAGGACATCTGTCCCTACTGCATGAGTAAAGATATTATTACTTTGTGACCAGGTTTCCAAATTTCTAAAAGGCATTTGAATAACTTTTCTGAAACGTTTGGTAAATCCCACCAGTTATAGTCTGAGTAGTTAGTTGAATAGCAGAATGCCAAGAGAGACAATTGCCATCGTGAAGGCTTCGTCTTCTAGTTTTCGGCCTGTGTCTTTCTTCTTGGGTGGAGGATACCTTCAGTGTGGTACCAGTTCAAATATCAGACATCCATTTGCCAGCTCATTATTACACATTCCAGACTTTAACCAGATGTTGCAAACATGTTCATGGAATAAATGTTCATTCTGTTTCCAGTTAATAATGTTTTTCTCCCAAAAAATTTTTAAGCCAACTGAGTATATGTTTGTACGTTTTGCAGTGTGCAGTGGATGTGTGTACAATATGTATCTGTTTTTTTTTTTCAGCAATCCCAAGTGCTGCAACAGTGGTGATTGTGGTATGCATCAGCTCCCTGGTCCTGATTGTAGTCCTGGGCATCTACAGGATCCATGTAGCTCACCAACGATCCTCCAAGAATGGAGATGAAGCAAAAGAAAATGAGATGGACTGGGATGATTCAGCTTTGACGATTACTGTAAACCCAATGGAAGTAAGTCCATGGTCTTTTCTGTGTATTCACATACAGTAAAGCACAGTGTAAAATGAGCCTGTCATGGTGACATTACTACATTGGGTCTCATAAAAGCATCCACGTGAACCCATCTGAGAGATCTTAGGCTTTGATGGCTAGGTCAACCACATCTAAGGTCTGACTAAATGTGGTAGTCAAAGCATTACATGATTTTATGATGAAAACACAAAATCATATTTCCAACAGGTTCCATGCAATGTGATGTAAGAAAATACTAACAGTGGTATCATAACTTAGAGGCATACACATAACCAGATTATACGAATAACACTGTGATGTGAAGTAATGTACAGTACACACTACAGTGTTGAATGAAGCTAACATGAGTCGGGTAGACAAAATAACTGCTGGTCTACAGGGCTCTTCAAGCCTGTTCTTTGAGAAAATCAGGCCCAGCGTGTTTAGCAGATCTCCTTAAATCACCAGCACATTCAGTCTCCTTCAGTCGGTCTGATTAAGCCTTAATTGAACTAATTCTGGCCTCTTCTTAAAGTATTGCTCTGTAGTGTTGCCCTTGAGGGATGTCCATGATTGAAAAATCTGTCTCTTTTTGGTCTTCTAAGTTAGTATTGTTCTTGAAGCAGAATGAGCATCAGTACATAAATAAATTAAGGAGTGCAAGGTAAACCCCAGCACACCTGTCAAACTGATTAATATCTTCATCACCCTTCTTTCTTTTCCTGCCAATATCCTCTCAGTCATGAAAACCCTTTCTTTACATAGCTACTAACTGCTTCAGTGGCAGTACAGATTTGTTGTTTTTATTTAGAAACGGCATGCTTTTCTTGTTCATCAGATTTTAAATTCTAACCTCACTTTAATAAGTACGTAGCCTTTTATTAACAATGCTTCAGGGCAGTAAAACCTTTTTTTTTGCAGTCTGAGTGAAAAGAACATATGTGTTTATAAGAAAGCAATGTGAGCAGTGGTTTCATAGTGGGGAAAACAATGAATAATGAAACACAAATGAAAAGTTGTCTAGGGATTGCAAAAATTGAACTTTTTCTGGGAGCTGAAAAATAAACTTCAAAATGTGACATTTTGTTTATTAACATCATCATGAAGGAGAGTGGCAATAGTTCTAACAAGAAAATACTGAAATTACAATGATTAACTCCACACCAGTGAATTAGACCAAACATAAATAAATGTTTCAAGGTCTCTGGCACCTCCAGTACATATTTCTGGAGGTACTATAAGTTCCATGACTCCTCTTTTGTGGTAACACATTTCCATTATGTGATGTTTTACAGAAAGCCTCTGCTCATCATCTATTAATAATCCAAACACTGTGTTCAGCAGTCCTGTAATATGGGCATTCTACTTTTGACTTAGACTTGATGCACACATTCCCCCAGCAACTGCAATTGACTAATCTCATTCTAATCACTTCATTCATTTAAAGATTGCTGCCTTCCATACATCGCCTGGAATTCGCTCCCCGGATTCCCATCACCTTAGTCATATTTTCACATCCTGTTGCCCATTTTCATACTTCCTTTCTTTAGCCTCCCCTACCTCACCCTTTTGCCTCGTATTTCTGCTCTTTTTCATTCTCTCCAACACATGAAAGGAAGACTAGACACTCAAAAGATTCCCGTTTTGTTTTTCTATTACGTCTCAGTCTGGAATCAACCATTCCTTGTTTCTTTAAAGCTACATCAGGCTCTAATATTTCTTCCTTCAACGTAAGCCATCTGCTGTGTTAATAGATTAATGTCACTGAATCTGAGAAATTTCATTTATTGTCCTCAGAAGAAAAAAAAAGGGTTTTTTGAACGCATGTGCAATCAATCACGCCTATGTTAATACAGTCTTCTATACACAGAGCTCCACTGACACTGTTTAGTACCCTGATATTTAACGTGTCTGTCACTGTTATAGAACTATGAAGAGCCACAGCAAGCTGAGGAAGATGGGAGTGAGGAAGAGGAAGAGGAGGAGGAGGAAGACGAGCTGGAGGAAGATGACATCACTAGTGCTGAGTCAGAAGACAGTGAGGAGGAGGAGCCTGTCAGGGCTGGGGGTCAGCAGGACATCAAGAGGAGGGAACATCTGGAGTGGGACACCTCAACGTTACCTTACTAGACATCCTTTAGACATACTCTGAAATCTATGCCTAAATCTAAGGCTACTGATTCATTGGCAAGACTATCAACCTATTTGAATTCAAGTCTGACAAGAAGCTTCACACCTAATGAAATGTTGCCCTCTGCTGACTGGAAATGTGTACCACTACATTATCTGATACAGCATTAATATTGGCCACATGTTTGCACTTCCATTGGCAAAACATAGCAATTTATCATAATTCCATATATATATATATTATATGATATATATAATATATTTCAATGGTTATCACAGTGAATTTGTGTTTATACAAAATCCAGATGATTGCATGACATAACTTTGTAGTACTATGGCAGTTAATGAATATGCTCTGGCCGATATTATTCCATAAAATGGTATTGCTCAATACCAGCTCCCTCTGCTGTCGGGATCTGTACCCCTGGGCCTGGAGAGCCATTGTCTTGTGGGTTTTTTAGGTAGCTTTAAATGGTCAGTGAACAGAGATGTGGAAAATGTGTTAAGGTCTAATAATTGAACAACTGTTCAATCCAGTTAAGTCCTTCAGAGCAAAATCTTAAAACAGAAGGCTTTCTTGCTTTACAGGACATGGGTAACAGACCTCTGTTCCACTGCGTTAACCTCAGTGATCTTGCACATGTGAAGCTATTTTCTCCTAAGATGTCTACTTAGTCTTGTTAAACAATCTGTAGTCTTGGCCCAAACAGCTTAATTTTTATTGATGCTAGAAGTACAATTGCCTGTTAATAGCTTTTTTTCACATATTTCTGGGTCCAAAGTAATTTGTCAGCCTCTGGAATTTGTAATCAGTTTCCAATATCCACTAAATTAAAACCACCACAACATGTGAAGTTGGGAAAATCAACACAATTCTAAAATGTCCCTTGCAATGTATACACTGTATGATGTACTGTATGTCCTAAGTTAAATACAAAAAGTGTTGAATGATTTTCTTTGATAAAGACATTATTGCATTTCTTTGCAATATTTTAATATTTAAATTTTCTCAATGGAATCTATTTTAATTATAATATTTTAGTATTTTAAGAATGTTTTGTTCATTTAACTCTTAAAAACGTTGGCTGGCTCAAATGCACTGAAAGGTTTTCTTTTGTGCGTAGTTAATATTTGATTTCAGAGCTGTGGATTTGATGTTTCTGCTTTTCTTGATAGGTCTATTTTTTTCTCTTAGGTTTTGATGGCACATTACAAGAGGAAAGACAATATCTACATTTTTATATACTATTCTGTAAATACCACTTAGAATAGGAAATTGAAGGCCTGATCCAGGCTTCTTACGTTTGTATTTACCTCCAATTGCTTGTTTGAAAGGCAGCTCAGCTTGTTTCTATATTTGTAGATGACCTGCTTATCCTATGTCTGTCTTAACATCTTCAAGGTTGTCTCTGCTTGTCATTAATTTTTATTTTTAAAGTGCAAATACTAAAACCTGAAATCTATGGAAAGTCAATGTGATTCTCTTCTGCCTTTTTTTGAAATGGTGGGTACTGCATGATCATGCTATATGCCTTGAAACGATAAAACACATGAGCCAAGCCAATATCCTTTGCAGAAACTCATTGTCATTTTCAAAGTCTTTTAACTATTTCCCATTAAAATATATACAGTATAATTTTCTAGCTCACATAAATCAGTCTGTACTCCAGGACTACATATTATGAAGTCAGGAAGTCATAGTTTAATTCTCATTTTTTTCTCAGCCTTTGTGACATCTTAACGGTCTCAAACATTTAACTGAAAAAAAAAATGTGGAACGCTTATTTGAACAAAAGATCAGATTAAAAGATTAGCTAGGTGCAAACTGTGAAGATGAAAAGCTCATGCTATAGTTAAAAACAACCATATTAACAGGATAGCTGCATAGAAATACACTTTTAAATGAGGCTGTAGATAAAAATATGGCAGGCCACTTAAGTGAGTACAGCACAATATTACGTAATTACTGTACTGTACATAATGGCTTTAATTTCCACTTAATAAAGAACATCCTCCATTTCAGTGATGCACAGACTGGAAATGGTTGGTAATAAACTGGAGACAAAGGGCTTCACGAAACAGACTGTAAGTCAAGGGGTTAGTTTGGTTAAATATGTTTGCAAAGGCTAAAAGTGTTTGTGTATTTTACCCTCCTCCCCTCACAAGAAATCACGACAGAGGATTCCTAGATAACGATTGGACCTTGCTTGCTTTTTACCCTGTGATTTAGCTGGGAGACTGTAATTTTGAAATGTATAGGTACAAGTGAAGTTTGTGGCAGTGATTAGGATTTCATATGCTTAATACCTGTGCTTGTGATGTCACTGTTGTGAGCCTTGCTCATTGCTATTTTTGCTTTTATGTTTGTATTGTCAGATTCCGGCAATTTTTACATATGATTCATGGTTTTCAAAATGTCTGTTGTTATAGAGGAAAAAAGGCTGTTTAAAATATCAACCCTGTATAATGTGTAAAACAAATGTGTCTTTTTTTCGTTTTCCCTTTTTGGTGGTCACTACAGCACTTTCTGTACATTGGCCAATAAAACCTTGTTTTAGAATCTTGCTGGTTCTTGTCAAAGAACACTCATTCGTAGAACAGCACACCTTTTAGTAAAACATGATACAGCAAATTCATTTTGCTAGAACACAGACTTGCGGGAATATTTGTTTAGATTGTCCAAACTGAATTCACCTAGGAAAACTGTGACAAAGGAATATTGAATGTTATTAACTAGATGTTTGGAATATTTAATTACAGTATATTACTGACTAAAATCATTTTCAGTTCTTGGATTATTAATCATTTTAAAACACTCCAAAAGTAATAGAGGCATTTTTGTTTTTGATGATGTGAATCCCCTGGGGTTTCTAGGTCTATTTCTCCCTAAAATGCAAGAAAAAATCAACCTGGATTATGAAATTGTGGATTTCTAATCTGACAAAGAATGTATTCCCACATACAGTAGACAAGTACAGTTCAGGTCCGATTTCAGATAAGTTTAAAACTGTCCATGAGCTTGCTGTAACAATTTGTTTATACCTCCCAATAACACCTAGCTGTATCATAACTTTAGATGAACACAACAAAGACCAAGAAAGTCTGGAGACTGAATTTCTATCATCTCCTGCTGTTATTGTACCTAAAGGACCATGGTACAGTCTCTGGGGATGGCTAATGCCGAGAAAGTCCGAATTGTAACTACGCATACTTTCGGCAGGATTGATGACATCAGGGCCAATGGGAACACCTGGAAGTAGATTCAGGAATAAACATACTCGGATGCCTTCACACACAATGAGGTGGGTGTATGAAACGAGCTGACAATCTAGTTTGTAGTTTTGTATGTGGACTCACAGGGAAAGTTCAAGGCAACGTTCAAGGCTTCTTGAATCATAACATTATGAGCAACACAGACCAAATTGGGAGTCCAGGGTGACCTCCTTTGTTCATCATTTCTATTCTGCAATTGTTTCAGGCACAGGAAGTGTGTGAAGCCCTAATTCCCTATACACTTCCACAAGTAGAACCCATCCAGAAATCATTTTTTATAACAGTTTTAGGCCCTGTGCAGGTCATCTTTGCTTTTTGTAAAATCCTGTATGCTGTAAAAAAGCACCGGATTAGAATGATAAACTTGCTCTTACAGGAGACAAAACACTTTCTATGTTTCAGAGAGAAAATGCAATACATGGACAAATATTTCTTTGGTTGACCTGAGTGACTTCAGTAACTGAGCATAGAGCCTTGACTTTCTTATTTCTTGATATACAGCACTTCCTCGCCTTTGTTTTATCATTCCAGAAAGGTGTGTTTAGGATAACCAGTGAGATGTTTTACCTTTTAAACTGTCTGATTTACTGTAACTAGAGATGACTGAAAGAAAGTATTCTGGTGTAAACTGTCAAAATGATATTGTCTATTATATTGGCCAAATGATGTCAAAAGCTTTAAATTATAATGTTATATATGAATTTCACACAAGCAACCCATCTTTCTATATTTTGGAGGGTTTGCTGAGAATTAGCTAATCGTGCTGTAGAGGTGTTTTTACTAACAGAGACTGTTAAGAGATGCACAGTGCACAGTAGTTGCCAATGTTGCCTCACTGGGCTAGAGACCTGAGTTCAGTGCCAGACATGGGGTGAAATCTGCGCGCAGTTTGTACAGTATAGTAGTCTCCCTGTGCTCACGTGGTTTTGCTCTGGGTGCACCTGTTTCTACCTGCCCTCTGGGACAACTGGCCTACTTGTGTCTGAATGCCCTGCGATTGACTGGCGTCTCGTCCAGGACGTATCCTGCCTTGCGCGAGACAGGGACCGGCTCTCCTGCGACTCTGTATTGGAAGAAGCGGATAGAAAATGTATGGATGAATCTGCAGAGTATGGCGCTTACGTATTCCGTTAATGTCCCAACGCATCGTTTACTGCAGAACGTCCATTTAAGACAGCGGCTAAAGAAAATAAATTCTTAACGCGACGCTATAGCGCAACTGATGAAGAAGAAATGAATTTGCATACGGACATGAAGCGACCGTTTGTAAAATTAATATGGCAATAATAGTCATAAACATAAAGCAACGTCAGCTCAACTAATTACAGTGGTGTTGAATCATTATGGCTTGAATTATCTAATAGCGTGCTTGCATGTACATTGCGTCATAGATACAGCCTGTTGTGATGTTGCTTTTGTCGCAGGTGGGTCTGCTTATAAACACTGCCTTAGAGGTTTTTTTTCTTATCCGTTTGCTTGCTGACTTCCTACTGACAGAAGAAAGTGAACGTCTTTTTTCTCTTTTATTTTACTTTCATCTTATTTTATATTTGCTCTACATTTGAACGAATAGGCATAATTAAGTTTCCGAATTTCTAACGTGATTATAATTTCTCATGTCTTGAGAGTGAAGGCAAGAAGACTGGTGAGTTAATTTAATAAACGATATTGTTTTCTATATAATGAGTGTTTTCTATAGTTTTGGACCGCCGTAGTGACTCTCTAACTTCACCAACTAGAGTTATAACAATTGTGATGTTTGTACTGCTTACGACGTAGTATTTCTGTTAGTTTAGTTTTTGATCCAGTAAGTTCTGCCATTAGCTGGTCCTTCTTTTGATCATTGTTTAAAACTATACACTGGGCTGTACACTAAAACTAATTTGATGTTAGCATTTTACATCAAATTAAATGGATACATGTACTGTATGTAAAATAATCTTTGATTTTATTACTGTGTAACCTTCCTATAGATGTTATAGCTTTAAGAGAAAGTTGTCAGTAATAATGGGTTTGTGCTAATATTTTGAGTATGTATTCCACTTTTTATAATTATGTGATTTTCTAGACTGCCTGATATAGATGAGCTATAATTTTAACGAATTTGAGAGCATTCGCATCTTAAGCTGTCAAAACCTGACATTTACTTCGCGACATATTAACCGTGCAGCGTACAGTACGTGCATGATAGTTAAAATACACTCGAAGTTTTAGTTTTGCCTACTCCTACTTGTAAAGCCCTGTTCCATTTACGCAAATATGTGTGATGACCTTGTTTTGCTTTGTTTCCTTGTCCAAGTTCAGACTCATGAAATCTGAAAAAGAAAACAGGCTGTAGTAATCAGTGGTTTCCAACTCTGTGGGCACCTCTATATCTGCTGGTTTTCTTTTCAGCCGAGCTGCAGCTATTCGTGTGAATTGACCTGATTTCGACTTAGGGTTCATTTGTTTCTGTATTCAGTCTTGAGCTTCAAAAATACCCTACTTCATGGGTAATGTTTGCAATCAGCTTAAGCAAGCATAACTTTAAACAGGATCCCTTCCATTTTCCTATCCTCATTTCTGACTATATAGCTCTCAGTAGATTTATGATTTATGATGCACAGGACATAGGTGGGGCTGAACTTAATTTTCCTTCAAATCGAGGAGTCCAGTTGAACATATTTCAGGCAGCACACCTGAATGAAGGGAGTTTCAACAGACAGAAACTGGAACATGGCTGATTCCAAATCCCATTCGGCCTTTTAAGGGCTGAACGCAAATTTTAAAATATGCCCTGAATAGAAAACCGAAATCAATTAGCCTGCGATTAAGAACTCAGGAAGAGCAAAACGCAGAAGAGACAGTAGTCCCCCGGGATCAGTGCAGGAAAGCACTGAATAAGAGAGCCTTCTGCAGGCTTGTGGGCCCTAATGTAATTTTTTTAACCTCATTTTTGTAATGAAATTTGACAGTCAAGTACGAGGATCTGAGAATGACTTTGTTTTCAGACGTTTTTCTGTTAGCTTACCCCTTTTCGAGGAAATGTGTTTTATTTATTTATTCCAAGAGGGGGAGTTGAGAAAGACTTGTGGACGACAATGTCAGAGGCAAAAGACGAGGCAGAAACCAGGTGGTGGAGGAGAGGCAGTACAGAGAGAGAGAACAGTGGTGATAAGACACCATCGACAGAAAGCTTGCCGAAAAGCCCTGGAAAACAACTGTATTTGAAAAATCTTCACAAAAAAGAGCGGTAAAATTGATATTTGCTAAAACTCAGGCTTGTTGTAATGCGGCATTATCATTTATTGTGTGAGATATAAAATCTTCTATTAAATATATATTATATATATTATTAGGTGTGTGTATATATATGTACCTTTTGCAGTGTCATTATTAAGTTAATATAATTTTATTATTAATGTTATTAATATCTATGCATCTCAAAACTAATTCACAACCTTCTTTACTTTGCCTACTTGAAGTGGCAACAGATTCAATTGTGAAAAACAATTTTGTTAACACAAAGCTTGACAAGTCTGTACTATATAACAACAATGCATACATTTAAAGACAAGGAGAGACTCGCTAATTCAAATCAGTTTTCTTCACAGAAACAATTAAGTGCAATCTTTTAAGTATGTTCCAGTGTTGTCTTTTTTGTCACAGTTTACCTGTAGGTTCTGCCCCAGGAGCAACAGATTCCAGAACAGAACTTGCTCATCTGGATGGCTCTATCTACCAACATCTTACATGTCCCTCCTGTAAAAATATCTTTTCCCAGCCATGTGTACTGCCATGTAATCACAGTTTATGCAAGCACTGCCTGGGTGCCATTAAGAAAAAGGCATCCCGAGATGAGAGCAACCTGCAATTTGCCATGTGTCCAGTCTGCAACCTGCTTCACAGATGTGAGCACAATGGCACATTTAATTTTCCGGAAAACCACCTTCTTAGAAATATTGTGAAAAGATACTCTCAACAGTCTAAGACACGTAGCTCTAAAAAGAAGCAGGGCCTGGCATTTGAGGAGTTTGTCAACTGTGAGCTATGCCTCAAGGACAAGAACATATCTGAGAGATATTGTAAGACCTGCATGCTCAATTACTGCAAGAAATGTCTGAAGAAACTTCACAGTAACCCTGCTTTCCAGTTTCACATGCTGACAGAACCTGTCAACAAAGAGGAAGGTGAACTAGCATGCTTCTACCACCCTGAAAAGGTCTTGACATATTATTGCTTCACTGATGGAGCAACCATTTGTGAAGAGTGCATGAAAGTCAACCACATCAGCCATGAAAGAGCAGAGATCTCAGAGGCTTATATTAACAGAGTAAAAAGCCTAAATGCAGCTCTTGAGCAAGCAGGGAGAAGTAAGTATTTTGTATTTTAACTGCAACAATTATCATTTATTTTCTCTGTGATGTCACAGAAGTACAGTATATACAGTAAGAGTGAAATTATTTTTCATGGCTTTCTGTAAAAATAAAGAGCAAAATGGGTCAAAACCTTTTGCAATTATAATGCATGTCATCAAGTAGGATTCAGAAGCCCTCAATAGCTGACAAACTTTGGAATCTTTCATATTTCTAAATAGATGTCACTATTATGTATTAATATCTTACAGAAGCTACAAGTAAGGGTGTGATGTACACAGGATTCAATGCACAACTTAAATAGAACTCCAGAAGTTGTTTAAGTCATACTGTATATTATTTTCATATTAATTATCATTCACCGGTTTCATCAGGGGCTCAGCATATGATATATCTAAAATAATTAGGAACAATATTTATTTTTCCTCAGTTAAAGATGCATGTGAAGCTGACATCACGGACGTAAAGCTTTTTACATGCAGGCTTAAGTGTGAAGGTGTGGAGCTGCTTCGAAGGGTAACAGAAGGATTTCTTAGCTTGCACAAAAAACTCACTGAAAAAGAGGAAGAGATAACAGAGGTGATCGAAATGCTGTTGATGAAAAGTCAAGAGGAGGCCGATCAGTTCATCAGCTACTCCTCTAAGCATCTGTCTTTCCTGGAGGGCTTGGTCCAGTACTCACAAGAGGCACAGAAGGAAAGAAACAAAGCAGTGTTCCTGCAGGGCATTGATAACACTGTCTCAGAAATCTACACAGTTTTAGATGAGATCTACCAGCCCAACAAGAGCTTAAAAGAAGAACCTCTTAAAAACCTAACAGTGGATTTTGAAAGTGTCATGGATGGTTTGAGTGATCTTTATACTAAGTACCTCATCTTTGATAAAAACATCAAGAAACCAAATGTCCAAAGAACTTATAGCGCAGCTCTGACTGCTCCTTCCATCACATCAATAGGCGCTGCTGCAGAAGTAGTGGAGAAAGAGGAATCCCAAAACTCAATCCAGGACTGGCCTGAGGAAAACAATATGAGGGTGGTTTCCAGTGATACTGGGGGTAACTCAAACAGTGAGGAATTAGAGCTTTTACCAGCTGGGGACAGGTCTGAGGATAAGCTACACCTGCCCAGACCACCAGTCATCTACCAGCACAATGTGAAAGGAGTCTCAGCTGAGGTATTACCTTAGGACTAATATACTGTATTACCATCAAACATCACACACTTATCCCAAACTGTACCACAAAAAGAACTGAAATATTATTACTTAATATATTCGGCATTACAGTAATTTCTTTGGAAAAGTATTGGTCCACAAATGTTGCAGAGAAAAATTATCTAAGTGATCATTCATGTTTTTTCTGTACAAAGAAGAAATTAAGTCATTAAGTGTGTCAGTCAAAACATTAGACTATTCTGTTTAACAGAAATATATTTCAGCTATTTTGAGAAGGATACATTTATATTATAAATTACTAAAGATATAGGTTTTATGCTCTATACTTTTGTACAAATGTACTCCAGATGGTTTTTATCATCTAACTTTGTTATAAACCTGATTCCTTACAGCAGATGGAAAAGTTTTAGATGTCTGCTTGCAATAATTTTTAGACCTGAAAGGTAATTCTGAATGTGATTCCTTTTCTCAGATCTTTTGGATGGTGCCTCTTGGAGAACAGGTGGATACTTTTGATGTCAAGTTTCAAGAAATAGTTTCTATCCGTTCCACCAATGTTCTGCCTCAAGATCAAGGTGAAATGGTCTTTGGCATAAAGATGTGCTCTTTCAGAGCAGGCCCTCTGAAACCCAAAGCCCAGTATCTTTTCACTGTGCGAGCACTAAATAAATATGGCCATGGAAAATGGAGCTGTCCTTACTGGGTGAGTTATTACTTTTCTCTTGAAGTTTCTATTATTTCACCTTTGTGCTTGTGTTGTCATACTTTTACTGGTTAAACAATATAAGAGTTTAAGAGAAAAAGAAAACTGGACCCTTTGTTAATTTTATGATTCTTTTAGACTGTATTCTATTGATCGTACATTTGACTTCCAGAATTTAACTTAGAGGTCATGGCAAGGGCCAAACCGAATATCTTTATGGGTGAATAGTCAATAGTGGTACAGTGCATGCCAATAAAACTTTGGTATGAAGTACTTGACACATTTCATATGTTACTATAACTATGAAGGTATGCATGGCAGACGTGCTAGGAAATTTAACTGTGGTTTTCACACAGCTTTGCTACCATTTTTCTGGTCTTTTCTTTCATTGAGTGGTAAGCTTATGTTCTATACCTTCACATTAGACTGGAATACATAAGTCTAACACAAAAACACTTGTTTTGCTTTGTCACAGTCTTTTTTCTGGAATATGTCTATTGTGTAATTATGTATAATATTCTTAATACTACACTGTGCTTTAAAAAAAATTAGACGGATGTTGATTCAATATTTGCTGTAACTGTAAAAGGTGGTTTAAAACTAAAAAGCTGAAGACATATTTAAGCACAGTGGTTTAAGTATACTTATTTTACCTTCTTTTGTAGAGAAAAAATGTCTCCACTGGGACATAATCTTTGACTACAGCAGTGTAAGGAGTCTTAATGCTAATTTTACATTGACCTTTTACTATGACCTAACCTTTCCTTAATGAAAATGATTACCAAGCACAACAGGTTCCTTAATCAGTTTCATTCCGTCAGGAACACGAGGCATAATCTGATGTGACAATAACTCATGTCTGCAGCATTTGAATTGTAGCATAACATTTAAAATCAAAATAAACTGTTCTATTTTTAAATATTCCATGTATTTGTGGACTGAGCAATGCTGAATATCAACTGTCAGCTTCTCATAATTTCTCATGAAGCTGTCACTTTTTGAACATCTGACGGATGTATGAAGGACACTGATTGTAATATCCAGAGGTATTATATGTGTTTGGATGTTTCAAACTTTTATTTTAAAATACTTGTTTATTGCTTGCTCCATCTTTATGTTGTGGTTTACTGTAAATTCTAAATTTCACTGGTTAATAACTTAGTGAATATTTCATTGTAAACATTCATGACGCAGGAAATCTTTTTTTTTCATGCCGATCAATGAGACAGACATCCATCACTTCTGTACAATATAAAGTATTAGCTTCTATTTCTGTAGCTTAGGACTTGCTATTATATTACCTCTGTAATTGGGTAGCATTCTAGGGTTGTTGCTCAATAAATAATAAATACATCAGATCCAGTACCAGCTGTTCATTTCAGTTAATATATTTTAAAGCTGTGATCCATTAGGGCCAACTAAATACACAATAAAAAGGACTCTTCTAAAATTGTTTCTAGGTCACCTTAAACTAAGTGTTTGATTTGCAGAAATGTGTCAAATGGTGAACAATTGTGAATGAAGGACTGGTATAGTTTTTATTGTATAAAATAAAGGAAACTGTTTATGCATAATGTATTTTGTAAATTTCAGGTTTTGACTGAAGATGCTGATGAAGAATGACTGGACGGACTAGGGAAACTAACTTTAAATTGTCCAATAAGCAACCTGAGAAAAGACTGACATTCATCTCCAGACCTGCTTCAACTGTGCCATTTTTTGTTGATTGGATTCAAGTATTAAAAATGGCTCTCGTAATATCTCTATCTTCCTATGTTGGTGTCAAATCCAAGCTTTAGTCTTGTTGCTTAATTTCAGGGAATACAGTTTTTAATAAGATTCGACATATGCTTGTGCAAGATGCTAGAAAGTTAATAAGATTTGATATGCATAGATTTTTTTTAAATAAGAAGGCTGTAGCACTGGCAGATGAATTTCTAAACCCTTACATATAACCTCTGAGGTATAGGCCCAGATAATAAATGCAGAGATAGGCTTTTAGTCATGGACCTTTAATCAAAGTAAACAGTTTGATCAGAAACCTGAAGTACACGTTTTAATAATTAAAAAAAAACATTCATGCAAGGTAATGTGTTCTGTAGGACATCGTGCATAACTGCCACCACTACATCATGACATAATTACATTATCGTTTTTTATGCCACTGTGGTATCAAGGGCATCATTAGTCTGTAATTTTAATTAGAAATGTAAAGTGCAGTGGCTGGAAAACATTACTGCACTTATAAAATTAACTAAATGAGCCAATTAAAAAATGCATGTGTTCATGGTCTGAACTTGGGTTAATTGTATTTGTAGTCAGGCATTAATGCTAATGCATGCAAAGTCTGGAATCTGATCAATGTTGGATCTTTTACCTGTATGTACTCCATTATAACATACTTTTTTCCAGCTGGCTGTAAATTAAAAATAAGCACTCCTTGAGTAATTTGACTTTGAATGCAGATATACTTCCACTAACATTGTCAACAAAGACAATGACCTTAGTCTGGGGCAAACAACCTTTTTTTAAAAAATGAAAATTTGCACATTTTAAATAATGCTTGACCTTAAACAATATTCCAGACCTTACGCAGATTATATGTTCTGCACAGTGACCCTTATTCTTGTGGTTTAATAAGCTGCTTTGAACTGTACATAATGTATGTCAGTGGTTTCAACCTATGGTTTGTGTACACGAAATAGCACATAAAGGTGTAACAGCTCAGTAGCAGTAACAGTTATGTTGTTGGGTTTATTTTAGTGCTGTGACCAGAAAAGAAATGGCAGCGCAGCTTTTTACCATGCAGAATTGAGGTTCTAAACATAAAAATGGCTAATAACTGTTCAGTATAAGAACAGTGTTTAAAACGCTACGAATATGTTTTTACACAGATAAGGTGAAGCACTGAAAAACCCTGTTTTTTTTTCTTTTTGCAGTTTACAGGTATTGTTAACTCAGAGATTAATTTCATGTAATCATTTCATGCTATATCAACATAGAATTGAGGTCTTTAAAAAACTGGGTCAGAAAATGAATAGAAAGGATAGATCAGTTTGTGACAGTGAAATAAAAATGTAAAGAGAGTGAACTGAGTGCCACTGTTTCCTCCACTGAACCAACTACTAAGAAAAAGACAAAAACTAAAACTGACAAGAACTGGTGTCGACATTTTGGCTATAAATTATTCACTATTGCAGCTGAAGGTTAGCAGGTGGTGTGAAATTCAGTCAAATATTTATATAAGAAAGCTTCACATCTTCAGAGGCATTTAAAATCAAAGCCCAAATTAAGTATAGAAATATCACTCATGTTTTATAAAAGGCAACTGAACCAATTAAATACCAGCAGTTCAATTTTAAAGATATCCACTTCTCAGTCACCAAAAGCACTGGAATTGTCAAAAGCAGTTTCTTTGTTGCTAGTATTGTTGTTACAAACACACAATAGTAGAAACATATTTGGGCCCAGTGGCTCTAGGTAGTGCTAACATAAATTCAGAAGCTGTTACAGCAATTAAAAAGTGCCATACTCCATCAATCCAGTGATGTCCAAGATCAATGAAATAGCAGAGGACATTATCAATCCGACAGATGAAGTTATTTAACTAGCTGATAAAGTGATATTGCCAGTGAAGCTTAAGTGGTTTGAGGTTAAGCAGGTTTCTGTTCTACAAAATATGGACACACCAGAACTGCCTGTGAAGAACTTTTCAAAATAATTGACAGTCTCTTTCAAAGTCCTTTGCCACATATTAGAAATGGTCATTGTGTCTGCTGATGGTACTCCTTCAATGAAAGGAAAATGTTCTTGATTGCACGGATCAAAATAGAGAATCCAGAAGTGCAGTGGAGCCATTGCATCACACACTTAGCCTCGGCAGAATAGCACATTAGCATGAATACAGTAGATAGATAGATAAGACTTTATTGATCCCGAAGGGAAATTGAGGTGTTACAGCAGCCCAGCCCAAGACAAGCAAAAACAGATGAAAAATTAAAAAAAGTACAGTAATACAAAATAAATATAAAATAAATGCATATGTACGTGCAAAATAGGCTCATAGTCACTGTAAAAACAATAAAATATGTGCAAAATGTGCATAGGTATATACAGATTGAGTGTCCAAAAAAAGTACAATGGAGCAACATGCTGTCCACAGACGAGCAAATGAAGGGCTAACAGTCCTAGCCTAGGGCAGTGTTGTACACCTTGACAGAGGAAGGATCTGCGGAAACGTTCCCTTGAACACCATAGCTGGAGCAGTCTGTTGCTAAAAGTGCTCTGCTGCCTAATAACAGTAGGCAAAGTTAGAAATCTGATCAAATCGAGGTTTTATATACCACAATGGGTCACTGCATACTGAGCTGATACTCCGTCAGCAATGGAAAGTCCATTGGCCTCCCCTGGAGAAAGTTTGCAAAGGCAAGATGTGGCTGTGCAGACTTGTTGGCCTGGTGGATAATCTGGGGAAAGTGAATGAATTGAGCTCATCTTTGCATGATTCTGACAGTCATAATACTGACATTGAATAACAAAATACATGAATTCTTGAAAGAAGTTGTTATGGAAACCGAAACATCACCTCTGGGATCTTGGTGGGGATATTTCTATATATTTCTATATGCTATAGTTGAAATGTATTGTGGATTAATTCTTCCATGTACTAATGTTTATTGCCTTACTATAAGATTATTTTTGTTGGCAGCTAAAAAAAGACAAAGGTGTCATTTTGATTTATGAATATGAAAACTGCAGCAATGTATCCAAGTTTAAATAAAACCCCTATGGGTTTTATTATTATAAGTCAATACATTATAATTAATAAAAAACTTTCAGTCTTTGTGATCTTATTAGCATCATTTCACCTATCCAGCCTTGATACGAGTCAGGGCAGTTTAAGAGCCACAGACTAGAAAATCTCAGAGTGGAAGCAGTGCTAACCAGCTCAACAGTATTTCGATATTATATAGAAACATTTGTTTTAGCTGTCGTTTTTTAACCTCTTTTGAATTCAAAATTAATTTTTGTAAAGTTTGTAATGTCAATGAGACCATAATGTTATTTGAGACATTGCCTAACCTGTATTCAGACAGAACACTGTACACTATATGCTACCTTGAATAGTTACTAAAAGTCAGATCACTGCTACTAGTATTCCCTAAAATGTCAGATGTCAGAGTGGTATTTTGTACAAACTGAAAGTGTTCTGAACTCAAAACAAGACAAATTTATTCGTTTAGACACTTTTGAAAAACATGAGCATGCATTTCTATTACATGAGCACCTACATTTAAACATGGAGAGGCAGGAGCACTACAAATGACGTTATACAAATTAGAAAACAAGATTTATTTGAAAAAATTTGAAAGCATTTGAAAAAAAATCCTGGAGTTATAGCCCTTTGGAATTCTGAGAATGCTAGGAACAAATCTAATGTTTACTTTACACTGTTTTAATCTTTCCTGTGACATGAGTGGTATTGTATGAAGTGCCCAACCAATATAGAGAGCCATTACACTCAATAGAATATTATCTGGTTGCAATAATAATGTGAGACCACTAGATGGCTGTTTGGATTAATGGTTTGCAATCCACCGGGAGCAAATTTGGAGAAAATTCTGAATGACAAACCTAGTTGACAATATTGTAGTTTTGGAGGGTACTGTAATACTCTATTTCACCTGATTTAAACTATGAGCTGTATCCAATAACTACAGGAGCTGTAATGATAATGCTGTAATGAAAAATGTTATCTACAAAATAAATGAAATATTAAAATTGCTGAAGAAGATTCAGCAGCATATCAAAGGCAATATAGCTCATCCTTGTGATCTCCAATTACATTTTAGTAGACAACAGATGTTTCTAGTTATATTACTCTATAATGGCAATCAAAGCATTTTCCATCCTTATTTTTTGCAAATGTTAGAAAATTGTAATCACTTTTTTTCAAAAGCATTAGAAAACAACAATTGTGAAACATCAAAAATGTTCTTTAGATATAATTACCAAATGCTTCACATAGATGTAAAACAAATTTAAAAAATATTTTAATTGAATTTAATTGAACTGTGAATTAATCATTTTCATTCACACCTTATGTATATTTAGAGATCAGATCAATACATAAATGTATTATGATTGTATGGTCATAGAAAAGTCTTTCTAAGTAACTTACATATAAGATAAGTCCTTAGCTCATTCGGCACATACAAAATGGAATTTCAACAAGGTTGATCACCAGGGTACCTACTGTGCAAGTCACAGGCTTGTAAAACATGAGGTCACAGTTGGAAACAAAACTAGCAGCACATCTGCAACACAGGTTTGTGAGGTTAAAGATGTCTTTTAGGGTTCTGTCCCATTCCTCTAGCGGAACCGGGATGACCATGTGTCTATCTACTGCTCTCCGAGTCCTAGATCCTACGCATCGTACTAGCTTGCATAACACCATTTCCCTTGAGCAGCGTGAAGACCTGTGTTGTCCTGGAATGATTTCATGTCAGGATGAGCTGTCAGGAAGGGCTGTGCTACAAGTCCCAGGGCATGATCACTACAGCGCCCTGTAGTCTGGTTGACATCGATCCCTACACGTTGCCTCCTGTAGCGTCTACACCAGTGGCTCCCACTCCTGGCCCCGGTGATCCACACACCTGATGGTTTTTGTTCCAGGCGAGGCTTCAGTTACACAATCAAACCCTTCATTAACTTCAAAATAATTCGATTAAGGTGAACGGTTCGTTCCCAGCTCTTAAACATGTTGGAGCTTCTACTGCTGTATTTTGTAAGTGAAATAAAACCCCAACCTTGTGACTAGAAACATGAAAACCAGCAGGTGTGGGTCACCAGAGCCAAGCCTGGGACAATCCCGGCCTGACTACCGTGCTTGGACCCCATCGATTTAGACGAGGTGTTGTGACTGATGGTGTCTCAGATCATGGGTTATTGGGCATTTATTGACAGACTGTGGCTGTGGTCATTTTGCCTTTCTGGCTGGCTGTGAACCCTCCAGGCAGTGAGTGACAGAGCTCTAATTTAATCCAGCCTCTAACACACAAGGTGACATGAAGGGGTTGTTCTCATGGTAAGTGGGGCGTATTTGCTCCTGGCTGTTATTTCTTCTTGATGCTTTCCACACCGGACATTCAACAAGCTAAAAGCCACGCAGATATACCACAGCCATGAATGAAGCCCAACCCATTTTTCATTTTCCAAAATCCACATACTTTCACGAGGATATCCATGCATAGTAAAGAGACCAATATGTTTTTTTAAGCTCAGTATATACCTTCAGCACCATTGTAATTCACAAAGCATCTGAATGCCAGAACAAGAAAAAATAATAGTAATAAAACAGTAGCAAGCATTTCTGCAAGCATTCATACACTGTAGCATGCACTTTTTTTTGCATAATTTGTTCATTTCATTCAGGCAAAACATGCTCCTCAGATTCTCATTATCTAAAATTACTTACCTCAGTAATTCTTTTGCCACAGTTCATGCATTTCCTATTTTTTGAGATGCTGGCAATTGTTACTGTGCTCAGGGACATTGCACATAATCATATGGTATACCACTATCATCTTTCTTTTTTCTATTGCATAAGAAGGGCTAAAGGACCCCATATGTAATCTGTGAATTCAATACCTTTCAATGCCAAATTAGATTTTACAGAACCTTTAAAACTAGAAGAACATTTTTTCAAGGTGACATTGTTCCTCTGTGACTCTCCTCACAAACCACCCAATAAAGTAGGTCATACGGCCACTTAAATATTTTAGACATCATGATTACACAAAATTCAAATAAACTACATAACATTAAAATTACATAAACCTAAGGGATGAAAGCACAGTGGTCATTTTTGTCTATGACTGTGTTATGGCATAATGTGAACAAATGAAATGTAATACGTGTATTGAAAATATTATTATAAGCCCAGTTAACATTAGTAGCTGCTGTGTACATACCAGTTGGAGCTACTGTAGAGTAGGCTGAAATACAATGTTAATCACAACCACTGTGGCAGTTCTTCAATGCCACCAGCAGATGGAGATAATGTAACAAAATTACAAGCTTAGAACACATGACTGTACAAACCCCTTGTCAACAGGGCTTTAAAAGCATTTGTCATCTCAAGGGATGTATTTGCATGTGCAAAGTGTTCAGATTCAATTAGAGTATTCTATTGCCATGGAGACAGCTACGTTGACTGTCTGAGTATCTGATATGGTAGCATTCGTTTGACACTCTTCACAAACAGTAAATTAAGTAGTGGCATTCGCTTGGGAGGCCCTTCAGTCCTACAATAACAGTACCAATTAAGAAAACCTTCACTCCATAAATAAATATTGGGCATTTAAAAATGTTTAAACCATTTCTCACTGCTTTAAAAATGAACAGATAAAGAATATGGATTACTTAATCTAAGTGAAATTCCGGTAGTCCAGTCCCCAGAAATACAGAAAGCATGCTTCAGTATTCTGTACTGGTTGAGTATTCATGCTGGTTTATACCTACATGGAACATTAGTCCGTTAAACATTACAAAGGGATTCTGGCAAACCCTGTTGCTGTTCAAATTGATTACAGAAACCAATGGATGAGCAAATTCAGCATTTCCTGATGTCTCTCAAAAACCCTGCAACTGTACAGAAACAAATGCTTTCAGTGCTTTCAACCAAAGCTGAAAATTGTTTTATGCTACTTTTGTTTAAAGCTGTAAAGGTAGTCATCTTACCAATTTGAATAATTTGTACGCTTTACTTTTTATTGTTTTTTTTGTCCATTTTATTGCAGTGTTCTTTAAAAGGATTCTTTGTTGTACCCAAGTGCAACATTAACTTTCGTCTTTCCTATCTTTTACTGTTTGGGTGCCAGTACATGGCTTATTTTCTTGTTTTCTCAGACATGGTTAAATATTTGTATTTTCTGTACCAAGGAAATGAGATTAATTCCTTGATTGTTCATAAATAAAAATAATTGAAATAACTATTCATTATTAATTGGTTTCTATTTCCAAATCAGTTACCTTTTGCACCCATGAACATATCCGTCATCGTTCAGACAAAAAGGAGTTTACAATAATAGTTATGGAGGAGGTCAAATCTTGCTCATGTCCGCCTACCCATGTAGACATCACGGTTCTTGTTTACTCAACTGCATGTTTTATTTTCTCTTCCATCCCTCTGCCCCATCTTCACCCTCACAACCCCTATCTGGCTCATCCTTCATTAAAGGGACACCCTTCTTTATGGATGGGTCAAAGACCTCCTCAGACAGGGGAATTGCCCCCCGTGAAGCTCACTATCTGAATCATGCCTTTTCACCTTAATTCAGGTTTGACTGAACTACTGAAATACTGCAACAGAAGAAGTACAGGACTTGTGAAACACTTGTGAAGGCAGTGCTGTGAAAGTGCTAAGCTTCAATAAGATAACATGGCAAAGCGCGATTTCAGTGGTTGTACAGTCAACAAAAGATCTTATCCCAGAAATTTTGTCTTCCTGTCCCAGGCTAGCGGATCTCAACTTTGCCTCAATTAGAAATTCTTCCTGGAAGGAAATTTTATTGCCCTGGAGTTTCAGTTAAATATCAACACATTATTCTCAACTGAAGGCTTAGGCCAGTCAGGAATTTATAGTAGAACAGAGAGGAGACACAGTTGCAGTTAGGTTGGGCTTTCCTTCAAGAAAACACCAAAATAAACATAGGCGTGAGAGTATAAAACAAACCCACAATGTAATTAAGGCTGCACCAAATCCAGAAAATATTTGTATACTGTACTAAATAGCAGTCTGACTTTTCTTTCTTTAAAATAGTACAACTGATTGATATACCAGTGATTGACCATATTTTGTGTTTTGTTTTTTTCTAAACACTTCACTGATTGAATTACTCTTACAGCTCAATAATCTGACCAGAAATCTTCAAAAGACAGGACCTACAGCATTTGACACTTCAGAGACTATCCTACTGACTGTCACAGAGACAGATGGGTAGATAGTTTAATTCAAATAGATTTGAAATTTTGTTGTACGGACGGTGAAAACAAAACACATTTGCTGAGTAATAAGAAAAAGAAAATTTAATTTCAAAGGATGTGTTCAGATTGCAAACTTGGTTGATAGTTACAAAATACAGAACATATAAGGGGCAAGTACTCAGATAAGAATTGGACAATAATTAGTGCCAGAGAGATCAGTAATAGGACCACAGCTCTTCCTAATTAATATGCATATACTGGGCATTAACAGGAATGGACAACCTTGGAAATCTAATTAACCTGTTTTGTTTTAATATTCAGTTGCAACACCTGAAACATTTTACACGGAAGCTTATTTATGAATGATAGAACGTTTTGAAAGCATTTGAAAGTCTTGACAAAACAGAGAAGAATCAAGTACTTGGAAATGCTGTGCTGTTACATTTTAATAAAGGTCCTCCAGTTTCTAACCAAAAAATAAATTCCGTTGAGAATACAGTAGGTCCAATGTCTCAAACCATATATTGTTATATACCTTGAGATAGAACTTATTTTCAAGAAAGGTGTAAAAACGTATCTCAGAAAGTTATTGGTAATTATTTCTATCGGTACTACTTGCAGGTACTACATACTGTACATCGTTAAATTTGTTAAGCTAAAGACATTGAATCATTGTACCCTCATCTATGAAGCCTCATATAAACAAAAATATTCCATTTGCAGAACTTCAATTAAAGGGCCAAATGACTAATTGTAACCAATTACTTGTTACTCTATGGAGCAAACCTTTCTTTTCTCTTGAGACCTAAATCAACATTGTTTCATTTTCTTGTCAAAGTTAGAATATTTTTTTTCTAATCTAAGACTTTTTTATTTGGTAAGCTTCAATTTGCAATTACTACAGGTAAGACATTTTTAATGTATATACACACATATATACAGTATGCAAAAAGTCTTTGGATATTTCCCTTCTGAAGTTCCACAACCTCATAGCATAGTACAGGAGATATCTTGGCAGTGTAATACCTGCCAGAGGGGGATTTACAAAATACTAACTACAGGGCTGTTAATAAATGTGACTCTTGTTTTCAGGAATATATTTATAAAAAATATGATTTTGGTCTGTGCAATACAATTATGATGACAGTATAACATTATTACTTTAAAGTGAGACATTTTTCCATCTGCAACTCATTCTGCTACAGTATATGATGTTTTTCCTATTTCATTGAGGATATGAATACAGTAGGAGGGAACTGTACAGTATATACATATGTAAACAGCCTACATGCATCCATTATGAAATCAGAGAGAAATGCAAATTATTTTAGGAGGGTCAGCCTTGTAAGCTCACAAATGCAGTTCAGAAATAATCAAAATTTTTAAAAGATTGCACAATACAATATTGGCCTTTAGTTAGAAAATAAAGCACAGTAGGTTCAACAAATTATAAGGACACAAGCAAAGCACGGAGCCTCTAGTTGGCCTACTTCAGCACTAAGGTGTCTAAAGCTTAACTGTAAGCCTGCAGGCTCAGCCTGACATAGCTGGAGATGGCATCTTTAAATAGCTGATTGATTTCCTTAGCAAACAATGTATGACATTTGGGTGCATTCTCATGCTGGTCAGTCAGACAACTCCACGGAGACATCCTGCTAATTAACTCATTAAGGATAGGCCAACGGCTGGCCCAGCCATAATCTTGCACTGTGTACAGAGCACATTTAAATAAATTATCACCATCAGTGCATGCACGACATCAACTCAAAAATAGAAAATTTAAAGTCTGAATTTTGCATGTACTGTACTCTAAAAATTATCAGATGCTTTGCATATGGGCTGAAGAGTTCCTTACTCATTTACATGTTATCTAAGAGATTTTTGCATAAATGACCAGGAAAAAAAGTTAAAAGTCAGGAAGGCCCGCAATTCTGAGATATTAAGTCACAATTCTGAGATACTAAGTGGCAATTCTGAGATACCATAGTGCGTTTCTTTTTTTATTCCCTGGCGGAAACGGACTTCCATAGTTTTATGCTGTGGCTAGACAAATTATTTTTAAACAAAATACTGCACAATAGAATACTTAACGTGTAATCTCTGCATTTAGGCTATCAGGCCACATGAAAACAGTAGTGATTTTATCTCATCTGAATGATGAGATAGAATAGGAAATATTTGCCCTGTTATTCTGCAATAGACAGCAGAGAATCAGATGCCAGCTTTAAGGTAGGATCAGTTGTCTTTTTATTTAACCAAATTTATTTGCCTCATTGAAGATGCAATCATGCAATTTCAGCAAACGGCCAGAAAATACTAAGCTGTTGTCAGGAAACAAAAATTGCTAAATGTCTTGCAGTAATGTCCAGATTGATTGGGATTGTGCTGCAAAAGGGTGAACTAATTTAACCATTTAACATTTTGCAAATTAATGCATTAGTGCTGCAGCAACATTGTTTTTAACTATTTGTGTTGTTTTTAGTATATATTTACAAAATAATTTGATAATGCCTTTTTAACAAGTAACTGCTCAAGAACCTGTACTGTACCTTACTTATTACAATAATAAGTAACAAATTGTAAAAAATATTTGTCCTTTTAGTATTTTGTATTTATTAACTTTATCTGAAAACAGACTAGAATGTTGTTTTATCCTATTAGCAGGTAAGGCTGCATCTTAGGTCCCCTCTGACCAATTTTCATCAACATGAAGCACCATAATGAAATCCTAAATGTTCAGGGGATTCTTGTGTTCCAAAAAGCTCTGGACACCCTTTGCAATTCTGCAAATCACTGACTCTGAAAATGAATAATTTCTGAGAAAGTGGTGGCACAGTGGTGAGCATGCTGCCTTGCAGCACTGGGGCCCTGGGTTCAATCCTGGACATGGGGTGCTATCTGCATGAGGTCTGCATGTTCTCCCAGTGTTTGTGAGGGTTTGCACCAGGTGCTCTGGTTTTTTCCCCACTATTTGGCGTGCGTGCGTGCGTGCGTGCGTGCGTGAGTCTCTGTCCTGTGATGGACTGGTATGTACCCCGCTTTGCACCTGCAGCTTGCTAGGATACTCTGGCTCAACCATGACCCTGTTTTGGATAAAGTGGTTAGAAAATGAATGGATGGAACTTCTGAGAAAGCAAAAAGATGTAGTGTGGCATTTTAGTTTAGGATTTGTTTTGACTTTAAAAACAGCTATTGTACATGTCTTTCAATATTCCTTATTACACATTTTGGCTAGAATATACAGTGTTTACCAGAAACAGGATTCTTTTGACAAGAATCTTTAGATAAGGCCACTCCTTACTTCATAGGGAAAGAAATCTAATGAATTATAAAAACAACACAATGCCATTGATTTAAAGATGTGCAGATTTACAGCTGAACAACATAATCCCACCTCTTTAACAATCTTTCCATGGTGTAATTGGAAATAGCAAAGCAGCTTCAATTTCTATATACTGTAATATCTAGCAAGATAAAACACTCTTGACAAAACAAGTGCTTTATAGCATATGAAACAAGATTTATTTATTTTTTCTAAATAAAGGACAATTAATCTGTCTTGCCATCTTCTCTCTTCTATTTGTCTTTATCAGTCCAAATTCGAGGTATAAAACAGTCTACTTTCCCTTTTCTACTTGGAATCTTTTTTGTTTTTGACGCATTCCATAACAACCAAAGGCCAATATTTATAAGGCTGTCTTTTCTGTATAAAATTGCTTTCAAGTTTTTTGACATTAGACTACAGACCAATAGCATAAATGTTGAGCTCTTCTTGCAAAGACCAGAACATTCTAACAGTAAATGTGCCACAGCGTTATGACTCTGACACTAAAGAGGCTTTCAGTTATTTCTAGGTTACTTCAATGATGCATTCACTGTATGATGTCTCACGAATCAATTTTCCAGCAGGAAAAAAAATCAATAGACTGCGGAAGCTCTTTAAAAGGAAAAGCGAACAGATGCAGAGCAGAGACAAGACACCTGGAGAAAAGGCAAGGGGTTTCACGTACTCAACAAATCAGAACATGTCATAAACAAAAGTAATAGGTAAAAGGTCCAAAAATAATTAAAGATGATTAGGCATTAGTACGTCTATCTTGAGGTCTTCGTTTTTGTAATAATTAATTTAATCTCTATTAGTACTCCATAATATGTCTCAACACACTAATTCATTAGTAAATTAATAATTGCTTTAAGTAAGAGTTGATCAGTACATGCTATAACATGGAAAATAAGAAATAAAATGCTTTGCATCATTTTTGCCATGAAATGTACTTTGTTTACGTTTGACCAAAAAGTGAAAGATTATGCCATGTCATTTGGCAAACTGCTTTATACCATACAGTGTCACGGGAAGCCGGAGCCTACCTGGCAAGCAACGAGCACAAGGCAGGGTACACCCTGGATGGGGTGCCAGTCTATCGCAGGGCAAGTGCAAGCCAATCGTACATGGGGACACTTTGAAAGGTCACGGTAAAGGGATAACTCCCTACTCTTGTTGAGAAATGCCCGAGGATCTTTAATCACCACAGAGTCAGGACCTCGGTTTAACATCTCATCCGAAAGACAGCGCCCACTACAGTATAGTGTTCCCACTACCATACCAGAGCATTAGGACCCACACAGACCGCAGGGTGGGCACACCTCACTCGCCCCACTAACACCACTTCCAGCATCAACCATAGCTTCCCAGGAGGTCTATCCTATCCAAGTACTGACCAGGCTCAACCCTGCTTAGCTTCAGTGGGTAGCCAGTTGAGAGCTGCAGGGTGATATAGCTGCTGGCTTACAGTGAAAGGTTATTTAATTAATTTATGTGAAAATCTCTTCTTGGTTTCCTTCAGATTTAAAAGAAAATTATCCAAAATTAACAAAAATTAAACAATTCCTTCAACCAGGAAGAATTGGAATCCCATATGCAATAGCTTTAATACACAATTATTGGAAGTTCTTTTACACTGTTTCCTTTCTTTTGGGCACATACACATCATAATGTTCAAATTAAATTTAATCGAATAGTTTTGATTTCCTGGATCAATATCAGGAAGGTTTTGTTGGCCTGACCTTGTGACTTCTGCACCTTATAAATATATCCCACTCCACATCTGTGAAGTAATCATAACAAGGTGAATTTTAAAATGCACCCAGAAAAAGAGCAAAAATGTCAAACTTTCTAACTAAGAATGTGAGCATTATTCTGTGTGCTCTTTCAAGGAATGTACAATGTACAATCTGTTGTTCAGAGGCCACCATTAAATCCATTAGACAAGAAGACAAAGCTAAAGGATAGTAGACTTCTATCATCTCAACATGTTCCAGACTAAAAATAAAGCAAAACACAGCAGAACTGCTAATATCTCAAAATATTGTAGACTGGTGAACAAAGCTAAAGAACAGCAGCACTGCTAACATCTCAACGTGTTCTAAACTGAAAAACAAAGCTAAAGAACAGCAGCACTCTGACGTGTTCTAGACAATGTCAAAGAACTAACATCTCAACATGTTCTAGTTGACTGTTTTTCTGAGAAGACTAAGGCCTTGTGATGTATGGAGGACAATGAAGGGGTACAAATTTTCTTGTTTATTTTCAGCATAATTTAGTGGTGTTGAAGAAATGCATAAAATTAATACTTAACCCTGGAAGACCTTGGATCCCATCTTCCCACTGAACTGCAGTCAGACACTTTTCTTTCTGCATTTTGTTTCACAGTGGATAGGTCAAGGAGAAACTGCTATGTGGAACATGATGCACTTTTGTGTGTGATGCTATGATACTATAAAAAGAGCAAATTTGATGGAACTCTCTGAGTGGGAAATACGTCAGGTTGTTCAGAATGACATTATAGTCAACTTTAAAAAAAACTATTCTACTTAGAAATGTCACAATTTGCAATTCTGGATTATTTTAACTTAAACTGAAACTGGGCCAGTTTCCATGGAAACCATGTAAGAAAAGAAAATACATGATGACAAGTAAACAATACATTGCCTTTTGTCAATGACAGAACACTAATTTAGCAAACTGCAGATAATAAGTACATAGTACAGAAGACAGAAAAAACCCAATTGTTCAAATTCTGAAAACCTCTAGTCCTGGTTCCCACATACAAACAATTTAGAAGACACGACTTGTAAATATATTCCCCAGAAAGGCTTTGCTGTCAGCAGTAATTGTCTTTCTAGCACAGTTTTACAAATTACCATTTTGAACTTGGAGAGACGACTGAAACTTTAATTCATATGGGGACAGCAAGGATTTTCTTGGCACAATTTTCTTTATCGTGCTGGTATCCCCTGAGCCATCTGTTTGCATTAAAACAAAGTACTCAGCAGTGCCACCATGTCGCAGACCGAGGCTTCATTAAAAAGAAATGACAAGTGAACCTTATAATGTGTGCTGTAGCAAGGATAGTCGTAAAAAGATTTTTTTTATATATATACACGTTTCCACTCTGTGCAACTGATTAAGGAGCAGCAACCCAAATTAACCAGACATGACATAGCTTGCAACTTTAACAACAATTGTTTAAGCCTTAATGTAAAACTGCCATCTTACTTAAGAGCGGATGTATACTGTTTCAAAACTGAAATTTACTCTCTATTCTATGAGAGATGCATAAAACCAACAATAGTCATATGACAAAGTAAAACTCTGTGTTATAACTAAATTTCAGACATCACAAGGGCACCTACTGTGAGTCTGTTCTTTGATTCTAAGATTTTAGGACTTCATTTAAAAACAAAAGTTTTCAAACTGCGTTCCAAAAATCTCAGGTAACCGGGGTGCTTTCCTTTTCACTTCTTGAGTTACACACAATTTGTTCTCTACCCTACAGGCTTAAAGTAATGTGTTGATTCTCTGCCTCATGCATGTAAAACATTCCAAACTTCCCGTCTCAATGTTCAAAGCACACTGCTTTTAGCTATTTTCTGTATCCTCCTGTTCTTACATAACTTTTGTGAAAAGAAACCTCAAAACTATTTTCTACAAAAACATTCTACCACTGAAAGCCACACTTCAGGAAAGTAGGCAACAATGAATCACTTTTTGGAAGACTGCTCATCCCACTCATCTGCAATTCCTGTAAGTCATCCTATAGATGGTTTGATAGGTGGATTCAAACTTTTTTGGGGAAAAGAAAACTTTGTAATTAGTATCCTGTTTAATGAATCACTGTGTTAGCATTTATCTTTCATCTACAAGCTAACATCTTCACAAAACCAAACATGAAAAGGGCCAACCGTATGTCAGGGCAATTCCCAGGCAATCCACATGATTAGAGAAAACAGTTAAGGAGATGGGAAATTTAGCATTTATTTTCTTATTTGCCAGCCTTTAGAAAAAAAATCAGAAGATGTACAATTTAAAAGAACAAATACCAACAAATATGGTGTTGTTCTCATCTTTGAGCTTGGTAGCTAGGGCTTAGCTAGAATGACTTGCCAACCACAGGCCTTGATTCCTGCTATTGATCCCAGCATGTAACCAAGCTAATCAGCCATCACTGAGTTAACAAAATGACATCACTGCAGGAGCTGACATTCAACTATTAGGCACATCAAAGCTTGGAAGTTCTTATTCTAATACAAAAAAATCAGAATTCCACCTTCTGTTCCAAAACATGTTTTTACTCTCCGTTCACATATCTTTATACTTAATGTAAGGATCATTAGTAGTGGGTATAATCTTGATAAATCGTACATAAAGGACGAAGAATATACTTAAAGATCTGCATAAGGATGAGTCACAATCTATGGTGTACAGAATGACATCTACACGTTATGCCCAGGCTGTCATGGGGAACAAGTCAATCTTCAATTTCAAAGAAATCAAAGCACTTTAGAGAGGAGAAATAAGGTAAAAATCTTTTCTTGTTAAAGGCAAACAGCAACTGCAATAAAGTCTTCTGCACTCTGGAGGCTATAAACTGGTGTATAATTTTCACCTGTTCCAAAATTATAATTGGGTACCTTAATTGCTTTTTCGAAAGCACTGATCAGTAAAAACACAGAAATGACAATCATACCAATAATAGTAGTAACTCTGCTTATTTTACGATTGCGTTTTTGACACGTCAAATGATATGGGTTAAGAGTGCCATAAATATCAGTGGGACTGGGTGGTAAAAGCCTACAAGATCCTGACAGACTTAAGTGCCTTTTCTTTACATGCTCTGGTTGAATACAGCTGATAATTCACAACAGCAGAGGAAGTTGCTGCATTTTCACATCTGGTCCTCCACTTCTTTTGTTTTTTTCCCAAATGTCTTTAACTGTTGCAATTTAAAGAACACCATAGGGACTATCTAGAAAGCCTTAGAATTGCATGCTAACTGCAAATATAAAACACGTATATAATTTGAAACATTAAAGGTAGATGTTCTATAGCTCAGTGCTCTAGTTAAGATACAAAATACACTTTTCGCAAGACCCCCTGTTCACTTTGGTGTATCTATAACATGCTCTGAATTGTATTAAAATTTCACTCATTAATTCACTTATTCACTTATTAATTCACTCATCCAGCTCAAGCTGGAGAATGCAAAAGGTGCTTTGACTGTTGAACTTTAACCCCTCCTCCATCCATACACACCTGTAAAAACACATGTATAGAGTGACATGATCACCAATCTTATAACCAATCTTTTAGACTTTGAGAAATCTATAAAAGAATCTCGGTTAGCCAACCTAACTAACATGCAAGCACATTACTATAATCACCTGAGTACCCACCTTCTATAGACAAGTGTGCAAATCTTAAAGGTTATCTAATTTTCTAGATACCAAGCATCACCACCTATGCATAGGCATATATTTTTCATATTAACATTAGAAAATATTGTGCATTTATCTTAATATTCACCTTTTTCAGATTTGTGTTACTAAAACCAGTTAGTGTACCTCAATTCAGAACACCCAGTTTTTCAACCTAGAAAAGATTTTGCAAAGCTGTAAAACTTTTTTAAATAACTTGAATCAACAGCTATGACATTAATTTACAGGTTTGACAGCTTAGTTTTAGCGACTGAGACTTCAGTTTACTCAAATATTTGATTTACTGTTTCGTATTGCTAAAAATTTGAAGTTTTCCTTTGTGCTGTGAACAATTTTTCAGGTGCATCTTGTACCATCTTTGTTAATGACCAAGAAAGTAAATGTAACAAATATAAGGACAATAATGCACACTTTCTGCGTGAGGTAGCATAAGTGGAGCCTAAACACAGTACGAAGCATTGAAAATTGACTTGCTGTGACTATTTACAGTTTTTTAAAATAAAAACAATTCCAAATGCATCCATAATTGCCCTCTGCCACTCTCCAGAGTTTCACAGCCAGACACGCAAACACTTGTCACTTCATAAATTTGCCCACAATACCTCTTCAATATCATGAATTATACAACCCATTGAGGTCAATTCTTTCTATTAGGAAATCCCCTACGTTTTATTTTTTACTGTTGTTCTTCTATCTTTACAGAAAAGAGAGCCCAAATGTTGTAGGTTTCTTCTTTCTGAACATCAGTAACTTGCCACATTGCTTTGAGCTACACACACATACTGCAAAACAGCAGATTCCCTACTGGCAACAACAGTAGAGTAACAGCAGGAAAAACATTGCTTCAGAAGATGAAACTGTGTCAAGGTGCAGAGTGATTAATACAAAGTCACACTACTAACATATAATTAGGAGTCATTGAGGAGTTGAGTCATTAGCTTAAACAACTTTGTTCCACCTCTCAATTTTTAGTACTGTTTAGCAACCTTAGCCAACTTTGAATCATTTCAGTCATGTTGGTCACATCGCACCTATTGGAATGAATGCATTCAGTTTGAAAAGGAGGACAAAAGATGATGTCAGTGCAGACATACTCTTCCAACATGCCCACTTATCTAGCAAGTTATCTTCGGATATTGTTTCAGGTCTCCAGGGACATACAGAAGGTTCAAGCTCCAACTAGAGGAGAGGCGTGTTCCTCATCAATGCCAGGCATCCAGGAAGAGGCAGGTGTCACCATTTCCATGGGAGCTGAGAGAGCCCTGGCCAGGTAATCTCGGCACTAGCACTAGCACCGAAGGTGCTGAGCCAGCCACACAACAGTCGGCCAGTGACACGACATGGGGTGAGAAATTTAAGCTGTCGAGCTAAATGGAAGAATTCAAAAACCCTCTGAAGCCAGTTCTAAAACAACTTGCATCTGGCATCAGTTACCTGTGTTGCGTACAGAAAGCCATTAGCAGGGGAAGTCCTGCTAATCTGCCCCTACTGATAGCTTGTGTGCACAAAACAACGTTCTTTATTATTTTCTGAAACTTTACGCTCCCTTCTCTTCCAATTAATACAGATATCATTCCTTACATTTTATTGTGAATGTAGTTTTACTTTCTAATGACCTTTTAATGCTAAAGACACTGTTAGGTAATGATATCAGCACTGATGGCATGTTAAACCATGCACACCATGTAAAATACTTTAAAGCACATACATCAAAAGTCTTACCCCACATCATGGCTGCGACCCCAATCTGTGTTCAGATATCATTTCTTACAAGTGCTAGAAAAAAGTCCCGTGTACAGCAGATTGACCCAACTTAAATGTTTTTTTGCAAATGAAATTATGTATGGACATTCAGGAAGGACTGTGGTGTACACAGACCAGGGCTCAGTCACGATCTAATGGAAAGAGTATGGAACGACAGGACTTTAAGTAACATACCAGTGTGCGTTTCACTCAATAACTATCACCCACACTGTGAAGCTGCGAAATACATTTACTTCCAATGGAAGCAAATGCAAATTAAATAAGCTGCTTGCAGGTAAAAATGGACTGCAATCTTGATTAATTTTAAAATGTATTCAACTATAGCAGCTCTCTCAAGACGCATTATTTAAAGGAAAGGAGAAAGTAATTTCCTAAAGTAGAGAGGAGATAAAATGTCAGGTCTGAAGAAACTGTACATTAAGAATTTGATGCCCAACAGGGACCCTGAGATGAGACTATCTGGAATATTACCAGAATGGAAATGTCTGGTATTCAAGTGCTTCTGCAGTCATATGCAGAAGAATTACAGCACTATGCAGTCATAAGAGTCATTGAAAGTTACCAAAGTTGTTGAGTTTCTGATTTTAAAGCACAGATTTGTGGAATACTCTTGGAAAGAGGGCTGCTGCCTTTAATCCAAGTAATAATGAGTCATTAAACATCTTTGAAGTTGACTGATGTTATCACTTGTTGTTGTGAATCTTTTTGGAAGCCAGGTTGTGTGCATCTTGAAGAAAGATTATTAGACTGCCTTTTTGAGACTTCTTTCTATTGAAAGCTGAGTGGCCATTCTATAATTCATAATAAATATAAACTAACTAAAAAGAACTAAGCACCCAATGGGTATGCTTTTGTATTAAACATATACGAGGATTATTCAAATGTTTTTATGAAGTCAGATTCACAATCCCATGATGCAAAGTCAATCCAGTGCAAAACTGTCATTGCAAAGTGAGCAGTAAACATTATTAGAAAAGTCTCCTTCATTCTTGTTTTATTCACATTAAATATGCTAAGGGCAGCATTGTCCATACATTCGACTTCCTGCCATTTCAACAATTTCCAGTCACAAACTAGATAACTGATCAGGCAGATAACTTTTAATATTAGAAAAAAAGGAAAAGCAGCATCTTGTTAAAAAAAGAAAAATATTTTTTCAGATCTCAGCCAGGTCTTTTACCTGGATAACAGCTTAAATAAAGAAGAAATCGTCTGGATAGATAAATAAACATTAGAAATCACACATACATTAAGAGTTTAAAAGGTACAAATTAAATTTTGTTTGAAATAAAAAAAAGTGACGTAAGCTTTGAAAAGGTGATTAGTTTAAAAAGTTTCACTTTAGCAAAGAGCTCAATGACACATGGTCATGCAGAACTTCCAGGGAACTTGAAATTAAGTTGGAATTGCCATAATTTGTTTAGCCAGGCTTATGCTAAATTCAAACAAATACCAAATTATACTGTATTGGACCTAGCTAATACTTCACACTTAATAGACTCTTGCAATTGATTGGACCCTCATTTTTAAATAGAATGACTACTTAGCAATAGTACTTAAAGCCTTGTAGAAGGCTATAGAGGGTGTGACAAGGCTCGATATTTAAGAAAGTAGACATCCCAAGGTTACTGTCTTTTCTGATCATGTAAACAACGTTCAAGGGGGGTTGGTGCATCTGTCTCCTGCATTAGTTCCTATACAGTTCTGTAGAGCTCTGCCCATATTGATTAAGAATAACAATATATTAAATAAAACTCAAGTGTCCACCACAGAGACGCATCTCTCAATGTAAACAATAGCTTCCGCTGTTTGCATTGATTTTGTCCAGCCAGGTCCAGAAGCGTTCCTCATTTACTGGTATTGTAAATAGTTTTTCAAAGACTGAGGAAGGGGTAGCGTTTCTATTTCATGTAGTCGATCTCTGCCAAGGGCTAGGCGAATTGATCTCCGGCACAAGTCCATTAGGGGAAGAGGCTCCGCTGGAAAGAGAAAAAGAGGAAAATTACTTTTGGGATTCTCCTTTGCCGCCAAATGTCAAATCTGAAGAGCAATTCTATGATTCTGCAACCAATCATGTCAACTTACATCTGTTTATTATCAGAAAGTCTTATTTGTAGTAGGGGCCATGGCAAAATGGATCCTACCCCAGAAGAGGTGCAAGATGCAAGACAAGATTAAACCCTAAATGGAAGACCAGTCCGTTACAGGGCACAAGAGCAATTTAGAGACTCCAATTAACCTAGCTAGCATGTCCTAAAAACTTGGGAGAAAACCAATGTCCCCAGCAGAACCATGACTTTCACACACCGGCATATATATTCAGAATATAATTTAAATGCTCTTGTACCACAATGAACTAGACAAAATGAGTCATGCAGTGTTTGTTGTGACATTAGTTCTCATGAAAAGAAAAACTCTCCCATACCGTGAAACCTTCCCTTGTTCAAATGTGGCACAGAACTGCACATTTAAGAAAAGCCCTATAATACAGACCTTTCTTTTTATCTAAGAACCATGCAGTGGTGGACAAGACATAGGGTAAAGGTGGACTTCTGAAACGAAAGAATACCTCCCTACTTGTGTCCGCTGTCCAAGATCTCCAGGGAATAATCTATTTGCACAAACACTTAACTGGCATTTGGTAACAAGCAGGTTGGAATAACTGGAACACAGACAGCAGTGAAAAAAGGCCTCATGTGTTTAGCCAAAAGAAAAGGCTCCTAACATTCTTTATAAAACAGTAATCAAAACAGACTGTGCAAAAAAGGGCCTTTTCAGTCCCTGCACTTGGCAGACAGTGGGCTAAACAGTAACACGTCCCTGTTCAAGGCATTTTCACAGGAAACCTGAGGTTTCCTTTCAGGCTCCAGTGCTAACCAGCAAAGAAAATTACACACAGTTGCTAGCACACTGCTGTAATGTATACAATATGGGTGCCAACATCTACAGTTGTCCCCGTTTTATAGGTCTTGCTTTCAAGCATTCCTAAACCATTAAGCAAAGGTAATTTCTAAGTTTTCTAATGCTTTCACCCTTGCCACATTTCCCAGAAAAGTACAATGAACATGATGTTCTTTTGTGTAACCTTAGAAAGTTTTTTTCTGAATCAACCAGGGTTCAGATCTCATGAAGCAGAGATCTGGTTCACAGGCCAGCAAGATATTTAAGTCAGCATACACTACTGTAACCAAACTTGCCAGAGACATTTTAACATTAACACCGATAATGTTGGCATATTTCAACAGTGAAGTGCAATAACAGTAAAGATCAGTCATAATGTTGTGTGAGCTACTCAATCTCTGCTGTGTTCATATGCTTGTAAGATGTGCTCCTTATGCAATTTTCATACTTAACTGATTGTGCAGTCTGTTCGCATTAATCGTTATCTTATCTAATTGCAATGTTAATTATAAAGAAGTTCAGTGCGGGTTATTTTTTTCCCCCCGATGTCAAACACATTCTGACCCGAGGTATGAATAAAAAAAAAGTTAGGGTTTTTAATGATACATTCTAAAGTGAATTCCCCCACATTAGAAAATACTAATATAATAACACCACCAAGCAGAAACAATAACAAAGAGGCCATCAACACTCAAGCATTGCTATTCTGTCATTGGTGGGATTTAGCAGGATCAGAACAAGAATGCCTATGCTGTTACAGTCATCACTATTACAACTAAAGCTCTTTGGAAGACAGACATTTGCCATCTTCTGAAATAAAGACAGATGTATTGTGGAATATAAATCATTACTGCAAAATTAACGTGGCAACTATAAGGCCCAAGGGGTCTTGATCACTGAAGCGACAGCTGAAATAGGCCTACAAAAACAGAGAGCATAACTAAAAGCGCTGAGACCCAAAATTTAACAGACTAAAGCAACGCTTTGCATGCCTGACTAATGTCCCACAAAAGAAGCCTGTGTATCTCAATAAAAAAAATGTACATTCTGATTCATACAGCTTTTGCGCCAAATATGGTCATGTTGTCTGGGACTGTATGCTTTTCAATCCTAGATTCAAGGATTGAGAAAACTAAAGATGAGCACAGAGCACCCAGGAGTGCAAGGATGGACAGGAAGCACATTACTGCTCTCCCCTGGACAGGATGACAACATCACAGGGCCATGAAGAAAAGGGACAATTTTGAACTGGCAATCAAACCCAGAGTGCGAGGCACGTGGAACCGGACTACCCAAACCCCACACAAACAGAGAAAACATGCAGATTCTCAAAACAGACCCAAGGCTGGAAACAAACCTCAGACCCTCAAACTCTGTCATGCCACCGTGCCATTTAAGACAAGTGTGGAGGGGGGGGGACACCACCTTGTTGGTTATGCAGGCAGTTGGAAAGCAGATAATTGCCTGAACTAATCTCCTGGGAAAATGGAAAATGAACAGAGAGGACTGCGTATGGGAAGGCACAGACCACAGGGCTATTCTGAAACAGAGGGGATTCTTTGGTAATGGGAGACCTTGACATCACAGGTCAAGACCTCTCCCATTATGAAGGAAACCTCAAGATTCCCAGCCAGCATAGCCCACCCACGCAACGTTGCATTTGATTTTTTAGGTGTTTTGCAGACACAAACAAAAATGGTAAAAGAAGGATAAAAAAGAAAATCAGGTAATTACGTTTTTTTATTTAACCTTTAACGGTTATTAAACACACAGGAAACAGCAATCACAGCACCATACTACTGCATGACAAAGCATTTGATGTGATGGTGCCACAGTAACAGACCTAGTCCAGCACAACATCACTGAGGTGTTACTAATACAGCAGCAGAAGGTAAAGGTTATTTATATAAATGAAGTCTGCATATAATAATGCTCTCCATTGTGGTGCCAGATGCAATATCAAGAAAAAAAGCATTTAACTCATCACCAACTGTAAACATTTTAGCAGCTTCACTTGATAATTTCCTCACATATGCTAGCATTTTTCATATAAGCAATCTGGCTTATATGAAACAATATTTATAAAGCTCAGTGTTCTCATTACTGGTCTGAGCAGAAATAGCAAAATGCTAGAATCAAGAGTAGAGTTATTTCTGGCATCTATAGTTCTTTGGTTTTTTTCTTGCAAAAGAAGTCTCCAAAGAGTAACAGATGGCAAAAGTCTTGCACAGCTCTAGTGAGTCCAAACTGATAAGAGCCACGTTGTGCCACCTGCAATTATTGGAATGGACAGATGACAGGCAGCTTTAATAATAGATGACACCATCCTTTCATAAGCAATAAAACAAAGAAAAACAGTTTCTAAAATTACATTTGTGATAACCATCTGTTTCAGCTCCATTTACATGGAAGAGCAATAATGAGGCCGGTTATTGTCATACTGGTGCGAAGCCCTCTGTCCAGCTTTGCTGAGGAACAAGTTGTTTTCAAAGCTCTGCTCAGCTTTCTTCACTATGTTGTTAATGAGACAGAACCAAGGTAAATGCCTCCTCATCTAAGAAAACATCAAATCTGTTCTAAAAAAAGGTCTTTACATGCGTTTGCAGAATCAGCAAGACCTTTTTAAAACAGAATTCAGAGAATGTACTAAATAGCGCAATACAGGGAACATATTTCTGCAATGTTGCATACACATTTTAACACACCTGAACATACTCTGAAGCCTTTATTGTATAGTCCCTCGGACAGGAAGACACCAGGCTGACGCATTTAGAGCAGTGAGGGTCAGAATAAATTCTCATTTTTTTCCTTTTAACCTTTTCATTGAAAAACAACGTACACAGAAAAAAAAATTAGAAAAACATTTGTAAAACTAAAACACTTCATAAAAGAGAATGATGCAGCTACAGGTTGGGTTTCATAACCAAGTGTCGCCATCTTTTTACATGCCAAGTGTACAAATGTTTCAGCAGAAATTTATTTTTCTTCTATTGGCTTTGTTCTTGCAACCCATTAATTGCAGTTTACCGTACTGAATTATCTGCATCTTTTTACATTAATTCCAGTACTCTTACTCCAGAAAGACAAATGTGGCATCCAATCCTTAAACTAGCTTTACACCTTCCCCCAGCTTTCAAAAGACTGACATCCATTTCAAGATTTTGATTTTCACACTTCCCCTGGAATTCTTCTCCTAGATTTCCATTTCTTTGGACACTTTCTCACAATCCGTTTTCTTTTGTTTTTCCTCTCTCACCGTTAGTGTGGAATTAACCTCAGTACTTGTTCCTTGGCAGCTCCTATGCTGACACAGCTCCCCACTCAAAATTAAAAATAACCATTTCTGTGGTAATTGCAAAATGTAAACATTTATAATCCAGTTGAAAATCACCGCTTATTCAGACAGATGAATAATTCTTAGAAGTCGCCTTCACATTAGAAGCAAATAATTGGAAAAAATGCTGTAAATCAGTAGAATTAGAAGCAGTGTTCATTGGGGTAACAAAAAGCAGTCATGTTCTGCAGCAATATTCAGACCGAAAAGGATATATACAGATATTTTCATAAATATATAGATCAAAAAGGAACATCCTTAAACCCAGGTTAAATTTGATACAACCAGTATAGTAAGGTAAATGCTTTATTTTTAATTTTATTGAACATTAAGGTTACAAACTGACAACTTACAAAGCGCTGCAGAATTGGGACTATTGATTTCTCTCTCCTGTCCTCAAAGCTTGCAGATGAAAGAATAGCATATTGGACAAGGCACTGAACAACAAAAGGACATGTAATCCTCAATCATTTCTCTGAAGTGCTTTATCTTTCTCAAAATGGATGTCCCACGGGCTGGCTGTGCTCCCTTTAAAAATTATACATTTGGATGGACTTGTTTTTTCTCATCATTGGGGTGAATCTGAGAAAAAAAAGTCTTTGATCTAATATTTGAAGAAGAGATCAAATCAGCTTTAAAAAAAAGGTAGAAAGAGGTACTGCATTATGAATTCATCTATCCTGCTTAACACTGCTTGAAAACCATGTAAGGGATAGTAGCACAAGAAGGGGCTTTAAAAGTCAGCGTACAGGACCAGTTTTAAAGACTTATTGAATAAACCTTTTTCCCCCAGTAAAACAGAAATCATGGAGTATTGGCTGAATAGAAAACTATGCTGCTAAAATAGCACAAAATCTGTGACACCAAGCCTCTTAAGTTCCTTGAGTTTAAATGGGCTGAACAAAAGAAGCTATCACATACAAGTCAAAAGCCTTAAAACATAAGATGGTTCATGCACCTAAGCCACGAACATGAACTAATAGGTTAAGGGCTGCGGCACAAGGCTACAATTTGAAAATTGACCAGAGTAGTTCAGATTGCATTTACAACCCTCCCCTTTTCAAATTTCAAGCCCACCATCTCCACATTTCACGCCATTTTTAAAAATGGCAACTCGGAACTCGGGTGAGAAATTCCAGTTTCAAATGTCAGTGACATTTTCAGACAAAAATAAATTTCTTAACATAACTACATAGCATACCCAAGTGTTGCCTTTAGTGTATTAGTGATTGCACACAGTGTGACACAGAGCACTGCTCCCCATATAAAAATACTGCACTGAGCTTTGCAAAACAGCTTCATTTAATATTACAGACCTTTCTGATTATCACAAATTCAACCCACACTGAAGTAATGCTTGAAGTCGGAAGATGGCTTAGAATACATAGAATAACAGTTTTGAAGACAAATCAAAGATTATGATGTACCCCAATCTAGCACAGCATACACCCTCTGTTTGTATTTCAAGTACTCTAAATTCAAGTTAAACAAAACATGTCTGGCAAGCACTGTGGCTTCATTAAGCAATGAAAAAGAATGACTGGAAGTTATTTCATGTTCTTTTAGAATGTTTTTTTTGTGTGGGCACTTCAGAATTTCCCCTGATATGGTTTGGTCTAAAAGGGATTGCTTCAATTATTTTAGCTCATAATCTAGTATCTTGCTGCTTTGTGGATTACTAATGATTGAAATGCCCTCCATTAAAATGTTATCGTTGTAGAACACTTGTTTAATTACATTCTTGTCCACACCAGTGTTTGTATTTGCTCTACACGCACCGGCAAATCCAGGAGGTGATCCTCACACAAGTCTCTTTGGAGCACCTACCGTATATGCATAAATAAGAAATTACTAGAGTACAAAATGTGATTTTCGGGCATATCACCTTGTACCACTACAACGAGGGAAGGATTAACATAAAGGGCTGTTTATGAGCAACAAATTTAACAGTTACTGTCACCTTGTGCTCTGCCATTCATCTTCTCATGCACTCCAAGGTATTGCATGTGTGCTTAATTCATCAGAGCACATGAGGAGATTGAATCTAGCTTTGGCTGAACATCTTCTGCTTTCTCAGCAGTCTACAAAATCTCCTGCCACAGAAATATTTCCACTCCACTCTTCAGCAGTCAGAAAAGAATGTTTTTTAAAAAATACAAACACGTGTTTTTAATATTAAGATACATTTATTTTTCTATTTGCTTATTTTAGTGTAACCTATTCACATTGTATGTAGAAGGCTTCTTATGTTGCACCTTACGAAAGAACAGTATTTTTCAAGCACCTCTATCCTAGACTGAAGGATTGAGAAAGTAGATGTAATTCTCCTAACCACATTTTTACAGATTGTACTACAGAATTTACACACAAAAGTGGATATTCTGTTTATTACTACTTGAGGATTATTCTGTTTGTGCTATTATTTTACTATATTTCGAGGGCATAAGGGAATGCATCATCTGACTATAGATGGACTAGGATGAATTACAAGGTTTCAAGTGCAAATTTTAACAATATGCTTTCCTGTGTCCCATTATCATTAGTCTTGTCAATTTATGAGTTTGCAGCTTTGTAGACTTGAAATAAGTCAATTTATTGCACCACAAAATTATAGACTTCCCATACACTAAAAGCATGCTAAAACAGTCCACAGCACAGCATAAATGTCAGTGGCTAAGACGGGTGACTTATATAATATATAACCTGGCTCGCTTATAATCACACTTGTTATTTCAGAAGGAAACCAGGGTCACAGAGGCAGCCAGCCAATACCTACTAATGCAATCTTTTACAGCACTTGATTCACACCGTGAGTACTGGTTTTGCTCCACAGACACTGAAAGCATGGTGGTGATGAATTAGCACTGACTCATCATCCAAGACTACAGATCGAGTCCTTTCAAGTTACAGGACAAAAAAAACACGCCATACTGTATCAACAAGAAAAACAGCCAAATACAAACAAAGAAATCACATTTCATTCATTGTCTGACATTGTGTCTTCTTCCAATTCTCAGAAAATACCTATCCCAGAAGACAAAAATGAAAAGAAATTCTGGGAATACCAATTTAAAATCACTTTACTAGAAGGTGGAGAAATAAGTTTACTGGAGAAAAGAAGGCCAATATGGAAATAGAAAAAGATCACAAGGTCCATAAAAAAATCACAGTTCATGTACATTGGTAAGGAAAGGGTGAAGGCATCCAGAGACGGACACTCCGTGCGCACAATATGGGACAAACCTCTGAACCACAATGCACTGGTTCAGAAATCTATCATTTAACATAATTTCAGCCTTTTTGAAACAAAATTTAAGCATTCTTAGCTATATCCTCCCAGATGTACAATGAAGTATAGATTACAAAGATTCAGATTTGACTAACAAAGACAATATACGGTATGAATAAATGTAGGACCACCTTTAAAATTGCAACATTTCAATGGCTAAGGGTGACTCAACTACAAATGACAGTATATTGCAAAATTGCAGATATACTTCAAACAGGGGAAACAGAAAGATTCAGTAACAGTTCTAGACAACATTTAGACTTTCCTGTGACCTTCAGATTTCAAGTCAGAAACTACAACATCACAACAGAAGGGATTGACTACATTTCTGATGCTCATTAATCATGAAACTTGTATAGTTTAGTTCTGTGAAACTAAACTCATTTGAGTTCATTTGATCAAGCTAAAAAGTCATTCATGACAAAATACTTTCATTCTTTATGCTTAAATACAGTGTAGAAGAACAATATCACATTATTCAGTAATGGTGTAAGCTGTAAAATGAGAAATATTTTACACTTTTGAAGGTAAGTATAGTCTTCACTCATAAACTGTAATATGTGGCACTTAACGAAACAAAAGTCAAAACTTCAACAGGACCATATTTTTTACTACAGTTTACTTTTATGACTACAAACGTATCATCCTTCTCTTTATAAGCACTCCATATAACCGAGACTTCCCAAACTGACTTATCCAAAAAATGTTATTTTGTGTAGGAGCCAGGGATTTTAAAATGTGCTGGAGTGTGCCAGAATGTGCAGGCAGTTTGCTGGGATGTTTTAACTGTTATGACTGGAGTTAATGAAGCCTCACTCAAATTAGTATCCAAATACTATAGAAGGGATGGGAAACTAGGAGGTAAAGAAAAAAAACAGGCTACATTCACTCTAGCCCTTCATTCACAGAACAAGACTAATGTCAGGGCATGCAGTAACAAAACTTAAAATGCAGCTGAAAGCTATATCTGATTTAGATAGACTAAGGCTAACTAGATTCTTAAGTACAATAACATGTTTTTATACAAACAGGGAAGACTTTCCAGTTATAACTGGAGTAATGAATTCAGCACACTTTGCCTTGGATTAGAGTGCACATAATACTAACCTTCAACATTTTAAATCAGATGGCTATAGACTTTGAAATAACCACTTCGTATCCTTACAACTATTAACTTGGCAATCATTCAAACCCCTCATTTATTATCACATTAACTCATTATGTAGTAATTCTTATTCACAACTACTTAGTGGCGAAAAAAACTGCAGAAGAAAAAGCAAACCCAACACAGAACACGGATCCATTTAGCCGCTTAATCCAACAGGGAGCCAGAGTCCATCCCAGCAAACAACAAGCACAAGCAGGATCCACCCTAGACAGCACAACAGTGCATCGCAGGGCGCACAGAGATCCAGATGTGTCTCCTGTAGGAAAATTACACGTACCCAGGGAGAAACTTGCAACCTCCATGCAGACAGGGCCCCAAGTCCAAACCATGGTGCCACCATCGGGGTTAACCATCAGGCTATCCACCACTGCACTATGCTGCCCATGGAGCATGCAGTGTGTAAAAAATATAATTGTCGACTGCCTTTATTTATCTGAGATACAAAAATCTCTTCTGCCATGAGAAAGCCTTTGCAGGCTCACCTCCAATTGAGGTATATTACTAGTTTCTTCTCTCATCCTACAGATGAGCAATTTAAAGGATCAATAAAATGGGTCTATGCATCATGGCTTCAAGGCAAAGATATAATCATTAACCCATATTAGGAGGAGTTGAAGACCCACCAGAGTTCAATATAAAAGGAGGGAGAATATTGTCCCCACAGGGGATGGTGAGGCTTTTCTCAGAGTCAGCGTCTCTGCAGCTTAATGAGAGAGAAAGAGAGCTTTTAAAGCACCACCAAATAATTCATAAGAAAATGAAATGGCTGCAAAACAGTGGGTAGGATAACATTTTACACAAAGTGGTTCGTAACATCTGAAATAAAATAGTTTTTTTAATTGATATTATTTCTGGAATATAAGCTCCAGACATAACGGAAAGAGCTAATGTTTCAATCCTTTAATAGACTTTGTTGAAGCCACCCACCATAACAGTGTTTTCATTGTTAATCAGTTCAATTAAATAATTCTACACTGGAAGCCCTGGCCAGCTGAAAAGCCCTTCTTTTTCAGAAGGGGTATAAGAGAACTTAGTCTGAACAAAGATCATCCACTTAAGCACATTAATGTCAAATTGAAAGCATAGAAAGGCTTTTGTGTATTGAGGTACTTTTTTGGCAACTGGCTTTTTTACATACCAACATTTGCACTTTAGCACATATTTCTGTAGACCGTAGTAGTTCAGGTGGGTAGCTGCGTCAGCATGCGTAGGCTGCAAAGGAACAAGTAATAGGTTTATTCCATGCTGAAAAAATTTCAGCATGGAATATGCTATTTCTGTAGACCTACTAGCCTCTAGTGCAATAATTCAGTTATGGTATTCAGCGAAAAGCCGGAATCCTGCTAATTCAGGTTAAGATCTGAACCTGTGATTATGACACAGAAGACGTATCATTTTATTCATCTGCAATTGGCAACAGTACTAAGGCTAGTTTTAGTTTGTCTACCAGTGCTTCACAAAGCTTAAAGGAAGACCAGGTGATCAAGTTAAGCTCTTCTTTTTCCATAACCTTTCACTTTCTGTTTGAGAGCTGAACAAATGAGGAAAGGTGATTCTTTACTTTGCAAACCTCCTTGACAAGGAGCAGGCAATTTGCAGATTCTGGGGGTGATTGTTAACTTGTTTCGAGCAAAAGGTCATCCCCATCTTGCACTGTACAGAGGCATACATAAATCCTTCACATTTGAAAGCAGGACATGGCTGATTACTAAAGCGAAACAAAATGGTTTCCATTAATTGGTTTCTAGTAATTAATTTAGAAAATCTATTTTAAACCCTTTATTATTTCCATGATGATGGTATTACTTGTACAGAAACTCAATATCCATTGTATTAAAGAAAACGGGGTAAGTTGGTCATTGACTGAACATTTTACAGTACGTAATTCCTGCTTTGTTTTATCCAATTCCCATGGTATTGTCTTCTTTTTAGACCCTTTAACTAGGTATCATTTTCAAGATGGAAAATATCTAGCATTTTATCAAGTATAAGCAAAATAGGAAAAAAACTGTTCAATTGATTCATTATATTCTCAGAAAATATTCTATATTCTTTCCACAAACATGTATATCGGTAAACTTGCAAGACCTAAGCTCCATAATAACACTGCCCTCCTTTAACTGGAAGTTCTATTTCCGACTGCAGGTAGGATTCACAAATTGATGGATTACTCTTCTGATACCCCAGACCTGCCACACTGTTGCTGCTTTCCAAGCGACACCTTTCTTTCTAGCAGCCTGGAGCGATTCAGAAGCAAACCTGTGATCTGACCAGACTCATGACCTGACACCTTCAGCTTCCTGCAGTTCATGGTAACCTGTTCCTCACCTTGCCTTTCTCCACACAACAAGAGACACAGAGCGTCACATCAGAACCACACTGGTGGTGCTGCATCAATCAAACAATTGCTTCTCTTATTTTTACCATGTTTATCTTAATTCTGAAAAGACTTTATAAAAGTTTTACATGTTCATCTTTTTTATAATAGGAAGCTACAAACCACAATTTGTTTTAAAAAATTGAAACAGGGGGAGGCCGAACTTCAGGTTTTCAGAGAGATCAGGCTAAAATCCAAAAATAAAACAGGCAGTGAAAACTGGGTTTTCAAATATTAATGGCACTGTGGGAAAAGGTGATGGATGATCCTGTCACCTTAAAAGAGTTTTATCATGAAATTAACTTTGCCTGCTTTGAGAACTTCAACACTGCTCAATGCCTAAAACTGTGTGCGGTTGTATTCTAAAACATCCAATGAGCCTTTATCCTTTTAAATACGTGAGAGGTCATTTCAAATGGATGGACTATTTATAGATCCGCTAATCACTTTCCATTAAAGCAAGAAGTTGAAATATCTTTTTACCTGATTTCTGATGGAAGAGAGCAATCCTTAAACTTAATTTACACAGGAATCACAGCCTTTTATGATTTCTTAATCTCTTAGTGTCCTAAATCCATGATTGCAAATTTCTATTAATAACTACCAATGACCTCATGTAGTCTATCCCTTGGTTACCATTAACAAGAACCCTCCCAGAAAAGACAGATAAATGGTCATGTACCACAATACTGTAAATATCCATATAGTGATACCACAAGACGCATATATAGATGGGGAATGGGTAAAGAGATTTCTGAATTTCTGAACTTAAATAGGGCAAATGAGGTGAATTTTGCCTGAATAAACAGTGTGCTCTAAATCTCTTATGCTTTTGAAAGGCTCCTAATTAAAGAAAAGCAAAACACTTCAGTTTTACATCACCATACCAATGAACTGAAAGAAAAAACAGATTGATGAGACCTTAGCAATTACAGCAAGTTCTTCAAAGCACAGCAAGAAGAATTGTTTCCAGTACCATCAAACATTTTCCAGGAAAGATTCTTTTATAAAGCATCCCAACCAAACTTCCTTTTTCGTATCGTTAAGTAGGGTCCACTGACTAAGAAAGACAGGGGCCAACAGACATGGGACAAGGTTTACAACTTTGCTTCTTATTCCACACAACACAATCTGGACAGGTGACGAAATCTTCTCCTAACTTGGATCTCTTGATTATACAGTTAATCATGGTAAAGACCAAGTCAGGTTTTTTCCCTACTCACGAAAAAAGCTAAAAAATAGTTAAGTGTTATTTGTCACTCTGCTAAATGTAAACAGATCATGTGTGTTAAAATACTGTGGAAATTTATTTGGCCAAAATCAGAAATTTTCCTACAAGAATCTTCTTGCAATCTTTTGGTCCTTGATGCATCAAAATGTAATACATTGTGAATTAAGTACAAAATCGTGAACTTTGTGAAAGTACTGTATGGTTGCCATGTTGCGGCAAACTGCTAGTCTCATCGCGGGCAAGAGCGACAGTTCATGTGAATTTGCCCTTTCTGCTCACTAGTCACTGTAATGACTAACGCAATTTGCTCGTACACTGCATAAGCACAGGTTGTGCAGCAGTCATTTCACCGCAGAAATGTTCCAATGCGATAAATTTATAGTTAACAAGCAAGGATTTTTGGATTACAAAAAGATGTATTCGCAAGCCTCAGCGAAGGTTTGGTTGCCTCGTACTAAATCGCAGAACATGACGCTGTGCATACCTGGAAATTTAATCTAGTTGGTGATGTTAATTGGAGATATACACGGTAACGTACGTTTTAGTTTCATTGGTTTGAAATGCAATCAATACTGATTTTTTCTAACCCTGAAACATAAAAATAGTGTTGCAATTACCCTTTAATATGCTTTATTCACAGGACCACAGGTATTTGCTGCTAACCGGTTTATAATCCACACAGGAAATAATCCAAAAGCCTTTCAAGGAGCCCTTCAAAGATTATGCTTGAGGCTCATAAATTAATATAAAATCTATTTGAAATTTTGTGAGCAAAGGAGGTTATAACATTTTAAGAGGTAATGAAGTGGAACATTTAAATCCCAGAATCATAAATCGTATGTTAAGAAAGTTTTTAATTATATTTTATCTGTTGTCACCTGGAAATGAATATACTGTATGGTATGTTCACTGAAAAGGAAAAGGAATTGAATGTTGAGATTAAAATGTATAATGTATTCAGTCTCTTTTCTCACATATCCAGCCAGATAATGCAAGTTTTCATACATTAACATACACACGTAATTTTTCACAATTCCATACAGTACATAAGGTTAGTCATTTCATGAAATCATCCACACTTCTCCCGCTCCTTTAATTAAACATTAAGGTCAGTAAATGGAGGGCGCAGGAGAGTCATAATTGAGAAGACCTTATGACACTCCTAGTGTGTCACTCTGCTAAATAATGCATTCGTACAAATTAAAGAATAAAAACAGTGAATACCAAATTAGCAGAGTGACCGGAAAATGTTCCATCTGAGATTTTATTGGTTTTATTTTTCAAGGCAGCTACAAACATGGTAATAAAATAGCAGCTACTGAAACAATCAACACACAACAGGGAAAAAAGATTACACATCTAATAACAGCACTTTTAAAAGCAGAACAATACTGGTAATTAACATACAGCCCAACCAACTAAGACTGCAAAGTGCACAGAATTCTGTAAATTATGCTGCTTACTTGTGTTCATCTTCTCTTGATGTAGCCAAGGTTACAACCCTTCTCTTACATGATTTGTGTTTTTGCAGCTGAAGCAATGGTGAACTACTACAATTTGTTGTAACAAGAACACTGCATATCCACATTTCACAATCAATCACATGCTACATTATCTAGATTTTATAAGATAAAAAAAATTCCCACTTTATATAAAACAAAAAGCATAAAAAATCTCTTAATGCTATATTGTCTTATTCATCTACACATTTTTCAGGTCTGGAAATGACAACATGCCTGCTGTGAAGTACACATGGTTATGGCAAGGATATGCTTTCATTGTTTAATGTAATTTTTTGTAAAAAGGATGTTTTTGAGGAAACTCGGTACTCATTTTGAAAATGATAAAGGTTCTTGAAAAGAAAAATCTTTTCGTGTCAGGAAGTTAACACGGAATCAAGTCATCTTTTGTCTTGAGTACCAATGAAAATTGCAATCTCAAGATTGTAAAATTGATTTGACTTTAGATATCAGCATTCATACCGCAGCATATGACTTTGTAAAGCATTGAATCTAAATATGGATATTAGTAAAATTTGTAATTTACAGGCAGGTCAACACGTTGGCTGCCAGATTCTAGCACTCACTACCATTCTAAAATAAGCACTTTTTCCATGCCTGCAAAAACTTAACCACTTAAAACAATTCAGGAACACTACATCTAAAATAGCAGAAAAGAAAACTCAAAATTTAAGGCTAGAAAAAATAAGTTAGGTACATCTTGACTGTTATAATATTGTTTTTGTTTTCAAGCAGCCAGAGGGACAGGTCTATTCCAAAGCACCCAGTAAAAACCCTAACCCTCGCAAATATTTTAAAAACAAACAAAATGGGAGCTTTAGCCAGAAATGAAGATGAAAACCACAGGATTTAGAACACACTTCTCTGGATTCCGTGTCAAAGTTATTCGTTTTTTTCTGCCCTCGGTGTTAAGTCAAGAGTGTGCGATTGTGAAAAGCACAACATCAATATTTACCCATTAAATCACAAACTGACAGGCGTGCCTATTCAAGAATTATCCAAATAAGCCAATGAGTTACTAATGCGATGGGGAGCCTGAGGTGAAAACCCTGGCATTTTTTCAATGCCACCTTTCACCATCGCACAGCAGGTTTATTTATACACGCTGAACGCCAATATTCCTCTTGCAGATAGGGTCTACCCTTCATATGTCAGAACGACTGGAAATGAAAGTGCACCATCTGGAAGCATTTTTTTTTTATTTCTAGCTTCCTGATATCTGATAGCCTGGTGAAACAGCAATCTTTGACCTCAGAGTTCAGCGGTAAAACCTGCCCAGGAAAATAAACACAGTCCAAGAGAAGGACAGCTGTTTGACTACTTCAGGATCTCAAATACCATTTTTTGGACCTTTTTTTAATCACAAGATTAAATTAAATGGGAGATTAGTAGTACTGGAGCTTGAATTGTGTTCCGTTTTTCCTACAGAGAGACAACAGGCCAATGCAAACTGCCCTGGAACAACCAGAGTTTTTATACGCCAGTAACAAATCTTCAGCCCAATTTGCACAGTCCGTCAGCATGTTCCTGGATTTTGGTTCCATGTGCTACAAAATGATACATACTTCAAAAATGCATGACTTACTGTACATTTACACTAAAGAAAAAAAGGTGCACTTCTCGAACTAAATGTGCTACAAGGCTTAACATCAACATACATACAATACATCAATATGCACAGGACATATCGACAGATAAATATTCTTACAATGAAGAATTAATTATGCTAAAATTAGATTATGAGTAAATGTTCTCCTGGTTATAATCTAACCCAAGTTTCCTTCCTCTGGAGAAGCTTAAATTTCCAGTTGCATAGTTAAATCTTTGTAGAAGGGATGAGCTATCTGCCATATCTTAAAATTGTATACCAAAGCAGAAGGATAAAACATATCCATTTTCAATAACCACTTAGTCCAATACAGAGTAGCAAGGGACCTGGAGTCTAACACGGCAAACAATAAGTGCAAGGCAGAATTCACTCTGGACAGGGTTCAAGTCCATCACAGTGCATCCTCTATAGGGTTTGATTAATATCTTATTTTTTACCCGTTAAAAATTAAGCCAGTTATCATAAGTTCTATCAACTGATATAGCTCTAACATCTAAATTAACCTTGAATAACAAAATGCATATTCTGAAAATAAACCTTTACAAGTTAATAAGGATTTCAGTAAATGACTATCCTTTTCATATTGGTTTCAGCTACTCACAGTGATATCCATTAAGGTAGATTATGGATGTATTCAAGAAACAAATAGACTGAAGCATGCATCAACATACCTTAGTAGAGGATCTGTTAGCTAATACACTCAATTTATTCAAGTTTCAGTTTAATCAGCCATTTCATTGTTTTACGCAAAGTATTAATACTTGAATAATCCACAATGAAAGTCAATGACTACAGTGTCTAGTATTCCCACAAGACTCCACACAATAATTAAAGGTATCACTAACAGTTTTTGTCCATTGTGTAGTCATAACAGAAAACATTTACATTTAAAAAGACAACGAATGAATCAAATATTGCTTCCAACTTTACAAAACACTACTGTATCTTCTACTGGTTTATTTCACATTAAATCTTCTGTTTAGGTAAGGTCTATGGAACTAAAGAAGCAAAAATGAGCCTTTTCTTTAAATATTTTTGTAAGGTTTCAACTTACTGAAACCTCTAGAGCCAGACAACCACACATTCTGCAAGAAATCTTACATTAAAAGGCCACATTTTCAAAGGCGTAATTAAATCTCTTCAGCATTGTGTGGGTCCAGAAAATTCTTCGATTTTGTTAGGAAGCAAGTGAAGAAAAGAAAAACATTTACTTGAATTTTATTTTACAGTGAAAGCTTTTCAGTATTTCCATCGGATTTAAAGAAAATGTGCCCAGCCACCAGACTTGGAATTACAAGTACTGTATGCTGACTGTTAAATAAAACACATTCACAGACTCAGTACTCCTTACATCGGAAACTTGTAGGAAGCTCAGAGAAAACATCCCCTAATCCCGATAGAAACATTAAGCTACTGTTCCATTAATATTTAAAACAGACATTAGGAAGTACAATAAGCATAAACCTCTGACTCTTCATCAAAGATTGCAGCTGAGGTATACGGTCTGCAACTCTTCTCTGGTTGGTTTGCTTGAATTAACCTACTTCTGAAAGGACTGTGCACTTTCACTAAAGTGGCAGGGGAGTCTGTGAAGCTATTTTTCTCATGGAAAGTCAGTGTCCTTTGAGAAGTAGCAGATTCAGCTTACCTCCAAAAGTATTGTGCACATGATAAACAGAAAACACCTCAATGTCAAATGGAGCACAAAAACAGCTTACAGTTTACACAAGTAGATCTGCTACCACACAGCACATCTTGGTTACAATGAGCATTAACTACTTAGTGAGAAAGTAGGATTTCAGTGCAATTGTATTTGATAATGATATATAGGTCATATTCTCTCTCCTAAACCAAAGTCAAGAATTATATACTTTTAGGACTCTCAGGGAAATATAATAAAAGTTGTATTATACCAATACAAGGCCGCAGAAAAAAGCAAATCCAACATACTGACAAAGCAGTGCTTACTGGGTTTCACTACATCATGCATTTCCATAAATGACTGGATGTTTTTCCCCTGAAAAAAAACTACAGATGGGATACAGTCAGGAAATCCATATTTCTTTTTATTCACAAGCCACACACACAGCAAAATAAAGTAAAATGCTCCTTTCAAATACTTGTTTAAACCACAGTTTGGGTTATGGATCTAGATTTCTCATTCATGTAATTATAATGCAAAAATTATAAGAGTGATATCGGAACTGCAAACATGAAGGCTTACTTTATCTTTATATTACAACAACAAAAAATCATTGTGATGGGATGTCCCAAACTGTTCATTTAACTATTTACTCCTTCTCTGCTCTGCAGTCCACCTGCTTACTAGCAGGTGCTGGGCAATGCACATGAATTTCAATGACTTAATGCTGTTTAAAAGATGGATTCACAACTCTGGCACAAGCACTTTGGGATTTTGGACTGAGTTAGCTATCAAGAGGAATTCCAAATTCAAATTTAAACCCATGACGGGTGCATAAGCTCTTGGCACTTGAGGCACGCTGCTGATGTAAGAGTAATATCCATCTGTATTTGGCTCAAAACACGAACAGAAGGCAGATTATCTATTACTGACAACGCGTTTAATTTAGTATTGTGTACAGATAAAATTACACATCCATGTTTGTGACTCCAGAGCAAACCTTTTCAGAGAAGCAAAAAACAACAAACAATAGCCGTGCGTTAATCAGGAGTCTTGCCAGCAAAATGTAATAATCCCTATTCCACAAAGACTTAGTTCCTGAAGCAATTGCTGAATGTGACTGAAGCAAAGTACTGAGTGGTTATCCGATGACTGTGAAATGGATTTTGTCCATATTTGTCTGCTTTTCCACACAGCTACATTTTGCAGACTAAAGCAGTTTTTCATTAAAAAAGGAGGCTAGCGGCTAAAACACTGTAGAATGTACACAAACTCGGGACACAACAACAAACTAAAAACCAACAAAGTTCTGAAGTAAAGGAATACAACAAAAACTTTGTCTAAAAGATGGAAATATTTTTGAAGACTATTGCAAAATTACCACACAACTTGGAAGTACAATGATAAATTCACACCATTCTCCTTGAATTATCTGAACAAGCAATCAATTATTCATCAGCTATTAAAAACTTATACTTAATACTTCATTCTACAAATAAATGAAACAGTACTCTACAATCTGGAGCACTGAGCATCACTGAGAAAGTGTTTCATTCTTTAGTGATTGATCTAGACAGATGTCCGGCCAATTTGTACATATTTGTACTGAGGCCCTTCAGTCATCGAAAGGGTATTTGAATGAATGTGCAATGTATGCAGGACAGTATGTCGCAAAGTATTTCATACCAGGAGTTTTGTGACCCCTGACAGTGAGCGTACTTAAACCCATATACAGATACAAAATGCTAAAGAAGAGCCAGAGGTTCTGCTGTTTGTACCGATGCTACAAAATTATCAGTAACCCACGGAAGGATGCAACATTATTACCATGAGGAAAAATGCTTATTTTTCACTCCATAAACTTCTCTCCTTGTCTGTGTGTCTCGTGGAGAGCAAGCTGGGGTATGCAAAAACATGAATTCCTAATGCAATAAAGAAATTGTATATGGCTAATAAAGTGATCTTACCCCACTTATAAAACAGATGCATACTGTAACAGTACTTGCATAATTTGTTGTGTGGAAGACCATTAGTAGTGTCATCATAATCACACTGCAAATACAACAAATTGGACATGCAATTTAACTATTTGCTTTGGCTTAAGATTTTATTTCAATAGGATAATGTACTCAAAGCTACATGCCTTCTTACACTGGGTTAAATAAATGTTTACAGCTTCAGCATTATAGAATGTAGCTCAAGAAACCTGAGAATGCTGAGCCCTTGAGCTTGCAAATTATTAGTTCACGGGATTCTCAATGGTGTATTTTCGAGAGCTGTCAAATTCTTCAGGCAAATAATTTTCTCACTGGCAATACAGTGGGGACAAAAAAGTTAAATATTCTCTGCAGCAAACTTAGTTTTCAGCATTGCTGTAGATAGAGGGGATAAAGCAGAAGTGACAAAGTAAGGTTACTGTTCATTAGGTAATGTGCTCTCACAGGCCCTATTAAGTTATGAAAATAAATCTCAGAGTAACAGTTCTCCACTACCCATCCACCCAAACTTTCAGCTTATCTGTCCAAAAGCAAAGTATCAATGTCATTTAATGTGTTGCAGCTCAAGATGAACGGCATCCACCATACGCGTGTAGGGCTCAAGACCGCACTGCTGACATATGTGGTTAGCGATCATACACTTGTGCCATCATTCAGCATTCATTCCAATCTCCCCTTAGCTTAACTGAGGTGGTACAAACGTGTCTACCACCTTCTAAATTACATTTAGTTTCACATGAGGCTGTTGCCTTGTTTGGGTCAAGTCTCGCTGAAAAAACTGAGAAATGTTAAAAAAATAAATATAGCCAAAAAAAGGCAGTCCATTAGTCACAGTATGAAAAAAAACTTAATGGGCCATCAGTGCTCATGGAAAACCAGAATTATTGGCCACAGAGACCCAATTTAGCAGGACTCCTCTTACAGAGGAGTCAGATTAATTGTCACATTAAAGCAGAGCTATAAGAGCACTGCTTAACCCCCAAAGTACCAACCTTTTGAAACCACTGTGCAAGACTAGTGGTAAATTTAAACCTGTATTTTTTAGCTCATCTACTCTGTTGCTGTTGTATAGAGAAAAACAAGGAAAGAAACGTATTAACTACTACCACAATTATATTTCAGACACAGTATATTTCTTCATGAGACCCTTTCAGAGCAGTTAAACATTGGGTAAACCAGTCAGTGTTTACTGAAAACATTTGTCTCCCTGGGAAGTCATCAAACCCTTATCTGAGAGGCCTCCAATTAGCACCAAGCATCCTTCATTTTTCTTCAGCTCGAGAGCCCGGCTTATTGTTTCTGACATGGTCACAATCCAACAAAAATAAGGGCAGCAGAAAACTCCTAGCTGCATCTATCTGCACACACCCCCACAGATATCAATACACATAAGCAGTCTCTACACCGGACATGAATTTGGTGTAGTCTGACTGTAATACCGTTTGTGTGACCTCTAAAATAGAAATCAGCAAGCAGGTGAAATCTGATGAAACGCATAGAACAATGAAAAAAAAATCTAAGATTGCAATGCCCTTCCTGTGGTCTTTTCTGATGAGACAGGATGGGGATGCACTCGAAAAACTGTCTCTGTTAAAGCAGCTGCAAGTCGACCCTTCATACATTATTCATGGCTCAGACAGGCTTGGAGGACCAAAAACCTCTTGCTGGCTCTAGGGTACGCCATCCAGCCAACTGTGTAAATAAGACAGATTTCAGGTTACTGGACGACATATGTTTCAGCAGAACCTTAGCAAATGCATGCTTCTTCTCCCTAGAGATTATTGCACATGGACATCGACCATGCACTCCGATGGTCACAGCTAGGTCATGCAGGAAGACTCAGGCCTCAAGTAAAGGTCACCAGAAGAAAAGAAAAAATCAGACTGAGGAAGAAGCTAATTTTTCCCCCCCCTGTTACAAGTACGTTTTTCTTCAAGGATAAACAATCAACTCCGAAGGCCATTTGTTCTGAGTTTCAAATATTATAATTCAAGTCATTGGTTTGGGTACATTAAAAATAAATTAAAATTACATTAAAAGCAGGAGCATTCCAAATGTATTACTAATGTTCATAAATGAATTGGACATGGATCGGTTACATACACACTAAAAAAAGAAACTGAAGTATATATTTTAATTATTGCAGAATGCCTTTAAAAATGAAACTGAACATTCATTTTGTTATTGTACTTGCAGCTGCCATTTTCTATTTGGTAGGCTTTATTTTTCACTATTTAGGTTTAATCATTTATTATGTAGTGTTGCTCGATGTTAAGTCATTCCTATATTCTGTTTTTCCCTGAAGAAGAAATTGAAAGAAGCAATGAAACAAGATTGCTCCTTAAAATGCTGTGCTTTGATTACTACATTTCAGCTCAGAAGGCTTGTCAGAGAACCAGCAGAAAAGTGCCTTTTTAGGGGCTCGTCAAAGCTCATGTGTATTTCTAAAACAAGATGTAATTGTTGATGCGCAGCAAACTGTGTAACAGTTTACACACAAAAGCTCAAAATACTAAAATGGAGTCTGAGCATTAAAAGAAACTTCACTATTCATGTTTTTAGAAAAATAAAGAATGTGGGGTTTTGATTAATTGATCATTCATCACTGACTTATATACTCAAGTGATTAAACCTCCTCATTGCTGAGAGGTGATTGGGCACAGGTGATGAGGTGATTTAATTATGTGAAGATTAAAGAATGTGAAGCCTGGTGGAAAAACAAGAAAAAAAAACACAAAAGTATGAATAAGCCCCACATCAAGAGAACAATTCCTTCATGTCATTAGTATGCTGGAAGCTGGACTAAATCAGAACACTGTCGCTATCCATCTGAGATGTTCATAACCAACAGTCGCTAACCTGGCAAGATAATATAGCCAATAAGTCGATCAATGACCATGATGTAGGAGAACTCAAGTCATAGCTTAATAAAATTGATGAGGAGAGTGATGACCTGTAGTAACTAGTCCTAGGCCAGGATTAGGCCAGAACTGCACTTGTAGTGTTTAATGGCAACCTTACTGCACAGTACTACGCAGATCACATCTTTTGACCTCATTTGCGGCTTTAAGGTAAATATTCTTGCAGGACAACTCACACTGCTTCTGTAACAGCAGCTTCCTAGAAACACGTAGATGCCCTACATACCAGACATGGGCCCCATGAATAAAATGAACCATCTTTCAGTTACCAGCACATGACTGTGTGCCCTGCATTTCTTTAAATAGCTCAAAATGACCCAACGACAAAATTTACCTACCAGGTCATGTAAGTTCCACATGGGAATCAACAGTCTGTGCCCAACACCTCACTGTGAAGATTAACATTATCTGATGCCTTAAAAGCAGAATATTCCAGCTCAAATCTGCACATGTACCTCTGGTAAGAGAGAACCGTTTTCCACCAAGACGTTTCATTTTCTACAAGATGCTATAAATGTTTTGTTGTTAGAAACAACTTCAGCATGCAAATGCTGCAAAGACATTACATAAGCTACAAAACCTCGCAGCTCAGACACTGAACTGAACGGAACTGAAAGAACAGTGAAGCAGCTCCCTTTCATCTCGTAAATTGAGTTTTAACCATGTGTTAAAATGTAAGGAGCCAATATACAACTTGCATGTAGTTTAATTTAAAGTATTATTTAGTCATTTGCCCAGAGCATTTGTTAATTACAAGATAAAAGGAACACATTACTTGAAACAGTAATGTTTTGTCTTTTGTGCGCTACAATCTGGGAAGCCCTAGATAATTCTGTGTATAGTATGACTCTATTAGCATGTTCATCTTCTCTCTGAGGAGCATGAAGTCATCTTTTTTCTTTTTCTGGAGACAACCACTTCCCTCTTAAATTAGGGAAGAGAATTTTAAAATGTATGAGTTTAAGGTACATTAACTATTAAAGGTAAAAACTGCAAATTTCTGACAAAACAGTACTTCAAACTCCTCAGGGTCTGACCAGCCAAGGAATTTCTTTGGGAAATATTCATAGTAATAAATAAGAGATTACAGATGAAGAGGCCATTTGGCCCATTCTGTTCATTTGGTTACTCTTGGTATCCCATAAGATTTTAAGTACAAGGTGTCAACCATATCAGAGACCCCCCAGTTTAGCTTTTCTTTATCTGCATGATAAAATGTTAATGTTGTTTAAAATGGAGCTCTTTTAAATGGCACTTCTGCAAATGCACTGAGATGTGTATTGTTGTATGGCATAACAAATACTGACAGTTTCCAAGGAGCTGCACAAAGTGATGATCATGGTCATTCTGATAAACATTAGTGTGATATTTTTCAGACTGGCTCACACTCAAGTAAGCAGAACAGAATGTATAATTTTATAATGCTGCTAACAGGATATAGTTCTCTATTTAGAAGTGTGATCATTTTTTTCCCCACCAGACATTGAAAAGTGTGGTATAAAAGTTAGGAATAACCAAGAAACTAAAATCAATAGCACACATGAAGAGAGGTAAAAAAAACAGAACAGTGGGCACCACACTACTGGGAATTACTTGAAAATTAAATCAAAAATTTAATTTTTGAAAACAGTTTTTATTTTAACCATCCAACTCATTCTGAACCCTCCCCTCATTCTTCCATGCACCAAAGGTCACAGAGTCACTTCATCACATTTAAAAAAGTTCTTAAGCTACATTTAAATTACAAACAAAAAATAAAACCGAGGGCGGGCACACACACTGACAGTGTGTAAAATGAAAAGTACATCAGCAAGAAAGAAATGGTAATACTAAAAGACTCAGGACAGGACTGCTCCCTGATTGATGCCTACAACTAATTACCTTTTGCTTGGATTCAGCACCAGCTCCCCATGTTGCTCATTTTAATAAAGCATACCTGCCTTTTCATTTGGAAAACACAATTGACAACACTGCTCTTCTAAATGTCTGTAGGTTTTTTTTTTTAATACAAAACATTTCAGACTGACAAGTATTACATATGAAGATTTTCTGCAGGTATATGATGCTTTCAAGATACTAGACAATAGTCTTTTGAAGGATAGCTATGTCAAAAAGGATTAGTGTACATGAAAACTACTTGAAAATATATATTTTTTAAATCTCGTCTTTCATATGTTACAGGCACCCTACAGCGAGTCTTCACTTGCAAACAAAATGGTAAGTTAATATACCAATCATAGGAAGCATTTGTTTAGCACTGTTCTTATCATACATCTCATTGCTTCACCCACTCAGAAAGGAGCTTACAAAAGAAAGTGATTTCACAACACATTTAAAAATGGACAGAAGGTGAAAGAAAAAAGTGCAAAGGGCCATTTTCGAATACTAAATGACTGTCGAGAAAGTGCCAATTAAGGTTTTCTATCTGATACCAGAAAACTGAGGAATGTCCCAAGCACAAAATCAATACAGCAGAGAAAATAACTGGCGCCATAGAGTAAAATGATATGCATGGAATATTAATGACTCGTAACTTTCAATACATTCCTCCCACAAGTTTCTCTGCAGTCCTGAGCAGAGCTCTCTGGAAACAAAAAGAAAACAGTTTCCACAGAGCACCATCATTTTTTCAGCCACAGTAGGGCTTACACTCTCTAAACTCTGCATAACCCCTTGAAAACTACTCCCTAATGACCTGGAAATATTTCTCACAAGAAGGGGGTGGGATCCTTCAAAGTCCAGTCATTAGGAATGAAGTGGAGGAGATGAGATCACTCGACCAACAACTGTATAGTTTTAGTCAGCGCCCTCTTCGAAGGCTTCAAAAGCAACTGAGCTGAACTCTATACATACCTTTTTAAAAGCTGTAAATGTAATTAACAGAAAAATCAAGTATATTCATTATGAACCAATTTACACCATTTTTTACAAACTGAAGAAAACCATACAAGATGAGTCAAAAGACAATGTGCATTATAAATTATACTTTGGCTTAGTATAATAGTTATAGTAGCAGTTGATACATAGTTGTATTCTAATGGAATTTACTATATTTAGTTATGTTTTACTTTATTTTAACCATTTGGAAGTTACTCTGAAGCAAATAGTAGCTATTTATCTAGAAAACCTGCATCTTCCATTATTTTGTACTTGGCTAAAGCTTTGCAGTAGATTTATGACCTGTAATTGCTATGATTTTCTACAAAATGGGGGGGAAAAACAAGGATTGCACAATCAGCTGCTTGTTTTTTTTTCTTTTTTGATTTCTTATGTAACAAATTCCCAAAAATGTACTAGTTGGGAATTGATCTAGTTTCAGAAATACCAGGATGATGATGCAGCACCAGAGCCAGAAAAAGCAATTGGGAAGTGCCACATGTCTGACAGACATGAACCCCCCAGGCTGGACTTCTACCCAAACAGGACCACATGGCTGGAATTACAGCCACACTAGACTGAGTCTCTTTTATGTAACAGTGGTGCTGAGATGCCTGCCAGTCAGCTACAGTGACCTTCTGCCTTCCTTTGATCACACCAAGGGGGGAAAAAAAAAGAGGCAAGAGATCACCATTTGTGTACTGAATAGAACACTTTCCATTAACTTAATCGCAACCAATGACAGAGCCCTTCAACGCACAAACAGGCAAAGGCACCTATGATTACTGCATTGCTAAAACTTCAACTGCCACTTAAATGAGTACACAAAGTAAAAAAAAAAAAACACTGAATTAAAATAACACCATCCTTTAAAATAGTAAGGGTTAGAGATGTTTACCAACACTAGAACACAAAAGGTAACAAAAACAGGGATTTTCATTTTGGCTTGAATTTTAAAATAACTGGAAACATAACAGCTCTCACAATAGTAACTTAGGTTCATGGGTGTCTTATACCAAAACAGCAATGAAAAAAAGCATGAAAGTGCTCCCTTTTAGCAACGGCAAAACTGCCCAATTATACAGCTGGATATTTCTCAGGAGCAATCTGGGAGAAGTACCTCACTCCAGGATACAACTGACAGCAGTCTCATCTGAGATTTGAACCCATAGCCAGTAGGTTTCCAGTCCAGAAACCAAACCACTGCTCCCCAGTCCTGTCCCTACTAATAGTGTTTCCTTCAAATTGAAAAAGTCCCACTGTACCTCATGTGATACTCCTGCTTACAATTAACCTTCCTGGTTAATACAGTGACTTGAGTTAATGGGCAAGTCATCAACCGCTTCAAATGCTGCTAACAGCATACACTTTTCAGTCAACAAACAGTCCATTTCTCCAACTCTGTGTAGATGTATACATTTCTTACAACAAAAGAAAGAGGTCTAAACTCCTTAAGCCTTCACCATTCTGAAGCATTTCATTAACACCGAACACATTTAACAAGGCTTGGGTACAGAATAAAAGCAAGTTAAAAAAAAACATTTTCTTTTTTGATTTTTAATATTAAGCTAACATTTCATAACATCTTAAATAAATCGTCAGCTCAACCCTACACCCCTGTATACGTCATTAAAGATCAGAGCAAGTAAATCGGATAAATATTGGAGAACAGACATGATTGTTTGATTTTTAATTCTTATTAAATATCATATTTGAATGTTGTTATAGTTATGAACACTAGCACTGTACATTGTAAACAGAAACATTAACAGGGAAAAGGCTAATATACTAGCGATCAAACTGCATGGTGAGGTGTACAGCAACATATTTGGGTTTGCCTGTGTGGTCATTTAATGATGTGGATCGGAGAGCAGCAATCAGCTCCGTTATTCTGTCTCCTGACACAATCTACTGTGTATAGATGAAGGTGCAGACGGACAGATCCTCAGACACTTCCAACAGGAATATTACAAACCGGCAACTTGCTGGTTTAAATTCGCCACCATTGTGAAGGAAAGCAACCTGAGTGCCTATTTCAGGTGTAGCACAGTAAAGGACGGTAAGAAAAACAAACTTTCCCATTCTGTATGAACTTTGAGCTCAAATCTGCTACGCATGAAAAAGATAGCATTAGCTCACTTCACTGCCACAGTAAAGGAATGTATTGAATTTATGTACAGTAAAGGAATTTGAATCTGGTTGCACCACCAAAAAAGTACTTTCTTTGAATGCTACTTTGTATTTTATAACTTTTTTCCAACATGGTTCTTCAAAAGTGATGAATGAAGTGTTTAAAACCCTTCATCAACTCAATACTTTAAACATCAAATACAGAAAGGCAAATTAAAAGTTATGGTCTACAAAGCAAAGCCATTACATTTACTTTTGACCTCCAAGACAAAAACAAACAGAGGCCTATCAACAAGGCCAAGACCTAAGGCATCTGCACAGGGCTGGAAGGTAAACTGTACAACAGATTTAACACCAGGCTCGCTGTCAGCCTTTAAGGGGTGTGTGGCTTTCAATGACTATCATGATTAAGAATATTGTTTATATCCCAAAAACAACTGATCAAGAAGAAACTTTTTTACACGTGTACAATAATGAATTTGTTTTGGAATATGTACTTATTTTGTGCTTCCTTCTTAATTACTGTATATGAAATTATTTCACTACCTAACGTTAGGTTTTAATGCCTTTGAGTCTTTCACCCACCTAGAAACACCTTCAAAATTCCCACAAGAAAATATCATGCTAATCATTAAAAAAAATCACCAACTTTGGCCAGAGATATGGTAATTTGTATTTAGAAACAGATTCCTCCCCCCCCAATACTTCACAAAATTCCACTGACTGATTTTACTATGCCAAAACCATGCTAGGTTCACCACTGCCCTTTTATAATAATGTTTAAGAGACTATTTAAACCTAAATCTCTGCCGCAGAATTACAGCCGTTAGTCGAAGCCTCTTCTGCAGTTCATTGTCAAAAGAAGAAAAATAGGTCAACTTCAATCCGCAGGTCTGTCATGATTTTTATCTCTGGCAAAGTCCTATAATTTAATCAAGATGAGGTTTTGATTGCATTAACAGTTCATCACTTCAGATTCTAGTACCTATTTCTAACAATTAATGGGATTAAGAGGACATCAGCTAACAGCACAAGGATAGAACACAATAACTCTATCCAGCTCCTATCAGTGCAGGACTGCACTGTACCAATGACTCCACCATTTAACACAACCAATAAGCATTGCTTCCTGCATTTTTAATCAATGGGCTGGTTTCAATGTTTCGCAAACACCAGATTTACTAGATTTTAAAACTGTTCCTTTCAAGTTATTCTTCCCAGGCTGTCTTTGTACGACATCATTTAGCCTACTCCTCTGCCTAAAGAACAGCAGCCTCCTTATGCGGTAACCAAACAAAAAATCAGTCCAATTGCTTTCAGCAACCAATCAAATTTCTCACAGATTTGAGATTTATGTGGAATGGCTTTAAAATTCATTGGCTGCAGGAAGTCAGGAGAAGGGCAACAAAGTCATTAAACTCGCGTCTCGCAAGACAAACGACACCTGGCAAAGTATAACGTTTCACAGCAGTTGCTGCAAATCATATTCGTAATGCAAGCGCTCATTCTTGGAATCTGCAGGAAGTGTATCTTTGTTGTACCGTCAGAGTCCAAGCCATAAAGTGATATATAATGAGGCAGGCCACCTGTAAGGAGGGAACTCATTTGCTGCTGGAGCATCATAAAAAATAAAAGAGAAATTAATACAATTGCTATGTTTACAGCAGGAACTTGGGATGGCACAAGTAACCTAATGGCCTCAAACGCAGTAGTTGTGTATTCAAAGAGCTTCAATGATCTAAACTATATCCCATAATATTAATTAAATGTGCTGCACACGCAACACTACATTTTTCAATAATTCATCATTAACAAGATACATTATACATATACATCAGCTGGTCCATCAATTCGTTTTTTATGTCGTATATGCTGCAGAATTGTGTCATTTACATTGTCTAGAAAACAAAAGGCATCTATAACCTTTTAATTGGAGTAAACAACATGTAGCTAGCCATTCAGACAGAATAATGCTTAGCCTATCAGGAGAGCAACAACATTATACCTCTGTAACTGCATATCATTTCCTGCACTGGACACTTGCATTTTAGACTGTGTTGGTACAAAAGGTTTACATCTTTCCCCATACTGGATGAGAGGGAGACAAACAAATGCACTATTGAGAGACACAAACATACAAAGGCTCCATTGTGAGTGCATTAAGGAAGCCAAGCAGACACTTTTGCAGACAGTACACTGATAAGTGTCCTAGCATAACACTTACATTTTAATCTAGTGACCCAGATAATTATATAGGACTATTTGCCCAAGGTAGCAGGTCATAATCCTTGGTTTTCTTTATGAATCCGAAAAGACACTGTAAAAAATAAGCTTTCGTTGTTTCTATTTTTCCCGTGATCTTCTTTGGAATAAATTGGTACATTTTGCAGTATGGCAATACTGTATTTAAAAACTAATTAGCAGGTTCAATTACAAGTTAGATGAGCTTTAACAGTTAAAAAGCTCATTAGCTAATTCAATCACCAATAAACGAGTCATACTCCAGCCTAGCATGAACGTAGATTACGTTACCAGAAGCGCAACAAAAATAGCTGGTATTCAACTGAAAAGATACACTGAATATTACATATTTAATTATAAGGGCTGCACTCCATTAAAGCCACCCAACCAATTTGTTTTTATTTTCTTGACAGCCATTTAATTACATGGGTTTTAAATATCACAGCATGGTAACAAGCAAGGGTAGTGTATTATTGCCAAACCTACCCTCCAAGCTAAATTCTGAATATGTCTAACACATTGGGAGTTTTATTCAGGCAAGTTCAATGTTATGCCCATGTACAATGGCATCCTTTATTACAATCGTACATGATAGTTATTTACTAGAGCTTTCTACCCATCTCAGGAATTTCAAGAGCACTAGACTTTTTGATGTTTAGTTCCTTTGCCTTACACAGAAAGCTCAGGAAACCTTCCAGATTCTGAGATTCTTGGCACAGGGTTGTGAACATTTTGTACATTTCCATCCACAGTTGTCTCATGTTTTGTTTTGTGTAATATGTTCGGGAGATGGAAAGTGAAAAAAACAAACGATGAGATACCCTTTGGTTTCAACAAACCTCGGGTCTTTGATTGCCCATCTGTTTCCCTGTTGTTGAGCAAACCTGATTTGATTTTTTTTTTTTTAAGAGATCACTGGAAAAAAGACCAAATGAAAAAATGCCATGTTTAATAAACAAAAAACATATGTTAGAACGAACGGAACGTCAACTCCCGAATTCTTTCTTCCTTCCAATTTATCCCCAATCGAACAATAGAAGTTTTTGTGGCACCACTCAAAGACCGCTCGACGAATGCAAAGAGAAGGAGTTGGCGAGACTGGGCCCAGATTCTACACTTTGCCAAGTTTCTAATCAGGGCAAACAGTAGGGACTGACATTCAGCCTCGTCTGTTCTGCTCCCAGAACAATATGGCTACAAAGATGCAAAGGACCATAACTTGCAACATGTATGTACTATATATATTTGACTGAACATCCCGTAAATCTGAGAACAGTGGTTAGCAATGTGTCTCACAGCACTGGGGCCGTGGGTTCAATTCCAGGCTTGGAGTGGTATCTGTGTGGAGTTTGTATGCTCTCCTCGTCTTTGCATGGGTTCCCACACGTGTGCGTGTGCGTGTCGTGATGGACAGGCTTCCCGGTCAGGGTGTACCCTGGCTCCCTCACAACCCCGCACTGGATGACGCAATTTGAAAATTGGTGGATGGATGGATAAATCCTGGAATCTCCTTCTCATACAAAACACCATACATTAATAATAAATGATTAGCCATAATCTTGGGGACAAACTCTGAGATTGGGAGATTAGACCTGTATCACTGATTGATTAGGACTTGCTATCAGGTTGCTACTGTATTTCTGAAATACTGCAATTACTGATAAGAGAAAGTTAAGCAATACGATAAAAGCACAATAATAATAATAATAATAATAATTGCTTACACTTATATAGCACTTTTCTGGACACTCCACTCAAAGTGCTTTACAGGTAATGGGGACTCCCCTCCACCACCACCAATGTGCAGCCCCACCTGGATGATGCAACAGCAGCCATAGTGCACCAGAACGCTCACTACACATCAGCTATCAGTGGGGAGGAGAGCAGAGTAATGTAGCCAATTCATAGAAGGGGATTATTAGGAGGCCATGATTGGTAAGGGCCAATTGGAAATTTGGCCAGGACACCAGGGTTACACCCCTACTCTTTTCGAGAAACGCCCTGGGATTTTTAATGACCACAGAGAGTCAGGACCTCGGTTTTACGTCTCATCCGAAGGACGGCACCTGTTTACAGTATAGTGTCCCCGTCACTACACTGGGGCATTAGGACCCACATGGACCACAGGGTGAGCGCCCCCTGCTGGCCCCACTAACACCTCTTCCAGCAGCAACCTTAGTTTTTCCCAGGAGGTCTCCCATCCAGGTACTGACCAGGCTCACACCTGCTGAGCTTCAGTGGGTTGCCAGTTGTGAGTTGCAGGGTGATATGGCTGCTGGCCGTAGGTAGAAAACAATAGGTTTTCTGTACTGTAATTTTGTTCATGCAAATGAAGACAATGGTGACCAAATGTCTGATGAGCACTTGAAATTAGTGATTTACTGAACCAGTTAATATGCATATCCAGAATAATGACTTGGAATCAATTATACATCCTAACAATGTGCAATATATCTCACTTTAAACCATTCCTCAATTAAAATATCTTTCATTCAATGTCCACACACCTTGTCCTGCATCACAAGATGAATTATTGCATTTTTCATTGTTATTCTTTCCATGCACAGCCATCATCCCCGACTCATGATTTTTTACCTCAGAAAACATATTTTCTACATATTTCTTATATGCTAACAAGAAAGCAAAGGGTTTGAAAAATGCAAGTTTGCTTTCATTCAGAAAAAGCTTGGTTTTACTTGAAGTTTTGGAAGAGGCATAATGTTCAAAACTCACATTTACCTCCTTTTTACAGATCCTGTCCCCGAGCAAGTAATAATAGCACGTTTCGATGGTGTAACTGGTAGAATAAGCTGACAACATAAAATGAGACTTCAATCAAAGTCCTATGTTAAGAATTTGCAGAGAATTATAAAGGATGATCAGTTCACATTTGAAAATTTTCTGCCAACAACTTTTCATCTGTAGCTTTACTAAAATGTTTGATATTAAGTAAGCTTGAGTTCCCCAATACAAGAGATTAATGCTCATCACTGGCAGTACATGCACAGACTTCTGTGTACTGTACTGTTATCAAATGAGATGGGAATTAGCATTCAAAAGTTTTTCAGGAGCTGATGGGACTATTAAAACCCTACTTTCATGCTCCATTTAAGCAGGTCTTAAAAAATGTATGTAAGGTCCTTCAAAGTGGCATTTCATCTGCAAACCTAAAGTGCTTTTATTAAACCAAAATCACAATTCTTTCTGTTGCAGTTTAACAAGGTCTTGGCTGGAAACTCAGGTTTTGCAGACTGTAAATTCCTCATCCTGTTATGAGCCATCACCCTGTCAGTCACATGTAATTTTCACTACTTTTCTCTCTCATTTACTTCGGTTTTATAGATGTCTGTTGAAAGGGACAGTACTCTATAATAGCTCTGTACTCCATCTCTTAAGTTGACTAGACATTTGGTGCTTTTCTAATATAGGCACACAGATTCACTTCAAACATTTAGCAAGATTTATTTTTTGAAAAATATGATGTTGTGAAGTGTACATACATGACACAGAATTTGTTCCTCGTGGTATATTTAGAACAAAAGGTTTCCTTAAACATGTAAAAGTATCAGTTTCTTCCCATTTTTAACGGAAGACTCACTATCAATGAGTTAATTCCTTTGTGAAAACAATAGCCAGTTGAATTTAGAATGGTTTGAGGGTAAACTGTAAAAAAAAAGTTAATTCCAGGAAGTAAGAGCGCTTACCATTTCTATTTTAATCATAATCACAAGCCTCATGCAAAGCAGAAAGGACTGTGTCAATCAAAGAGACGAGTCAGCCCGATTGGAATTCTGCCTACAGTATGGTTTCCAAGAGCATTTGAAACATTGTTGGTTTTAAGCACCACTGTGTACCACCCCAGTTAAAAGGAATAGTCAAATGCTATTTTGTAATCCAAATTTAAACATCCTGACTGTGAAGAGATTAAAAGGCCAATGCTCTATAGCAGCCCAAGGTTAATAACTGCTTTGTGCATCAGATGTTAGAAGTGGGCAATTCTATAAAGTCTATATAAATGCACAGGTACAAAATATTCTACCCTCATCTCCTGCATGATTGATCCACTTCTAGAATATTTTGTCATGCCTATTGCAGCAGGCACATCTTTTCCTCAAGTTTCATAGAGATTGTACGCGTCAAATAAACTTTCATCACATAACGGGAAGATTATCCATTATGAGGGTGGACGAGTCAACATTTCCAGAAGTCTTGCCTTCTCTCAGGGAAGCTTTCAGATATGAAACCACCTTCCTGCAAAGGCTTGCCTCTTCCTGTATTAAGGTTCGATTACAGGCATAACACAATAACTAATGCAAACAATACAGAAGCCACCACCTACACACTCCCTGTGCAAAAGCATTACCCCCCTAAAAAAAACAACAAAAATAAACTTACGATCAAGGCCATTGATGTATCGCATTGTGATCTCGCAGTGCCCCCACACCGCGCTGACGATGGGATGGAGTTTTTTCCCCTTGAGTCCTCTAAAGGCCACTCCCAGATATTGCCCATCCACTATAAAACTCAGTGTCCCCTCATCCATGTCCAGCACCACCAACAGAGAATCGGGCAGCACAAAAGATTCATCCGGTTCCAAAAACACAGGGTAGGTCTCCCCTGGCTGGTTCTTGCTGTTGTGGTACAGTTTGTTGCGCCCCAGGTCCCAGCCCCACGACTCACAGTTGCTGCCCACGAGGGAGGTGTACCCCACAGAGTGCAGGGGGGCCTCCGCAGTCGCCACCCCCACCACAGCATGAGTCCCCCTCTGCCTGGTGGGCCAGTGGATCTGCCAAACGTGCAAGCCCCTAGTGTAGCCCACACGCCCCCGAATGCAGTCCGTGCTCTGCGCGACAGGGTGCCTGTGGAAGGTCAGCTTATCGTCCTCCTTGACGAAGATGTTAAGCGAGCGGTCTTCGTTGTTCCAGGCGTGTTTCAGCTGGACGTCCAAGGTCGCAGATGGCATGTCCAGTAGCATGTCGAGGCGGGCTGGCTTGCAAAAGTCAGGACCCCTTAGCTCCCGTTTGACCGGTCGGTACGCGGGCTCCCTCACATCGACAGACTTTATGCTCCCTGAGATTTTTTGACCCATCGCTTGACCGCAGAGCCGAAGGAGGACAGGGGGTGAGGGGGTGGGGGAGCACTGGTTGTTTTGGGGGTGGGGAGTGGGGGTCCCTTTTCCACTTTTCCCCACCGTTACCTCATGAAAGCAGCTCACAAGGCGCCAAACAAGCTGGCTGGCTGTGCTTCAGATCCCCTATCCAAGGCACACTCCACCTTCAAATGGGCTGCACCCCTGTAAAAGAAAGTGTCTGTTAATCACGTACATGAATCAAAAGCAATCAGACTGAGCCACTCATTTTTCATGCAACAGAAATTTCAAAACAGGCTCTGATAAAGTGTTCTTATTGAACTTTATCACACTATCCTTTGAGTCAAGAAAGCGCATAAATGACCAACAATAAGCGACATCCAAACTGTACACACAAACTTCCTCTGACTCATTATAGGATGCAGACTGTCTCAATGTCCACACATCCTCCTCAAGTGCAGTCAGGAACAGGTCACGTTAAGGACAGGCACACTAAACATTCCAGCAGCAATGAAACAGCATTTTCATACAATAAACGGGAAACCCATGTTGCAGAAGTTCTGTTTCAGGATAGGATTTTGCCAAAACCATAGTCATGCATCTGCCTAAGTTTTGAGAGACAGTGGGAGAGCTTGCTTTTTTTGGCGATGTATTTTTTTATAAGGGCATTTAAAGAAAGAAGGACAATTCTGTAAAACTGCATTTTGTGGAAATTTTAACCGCTCTTATAACAAGGATAAAAAGCATTTCCGTAAAGTTTTAAAAACATCAATAGCTGCAGCTTTTGATTCTGGGATGACAACTGACAAAAGTAAAATTAAACAAAATGAAAAATGCAGACAAAGTACATGAGAGGTCTTTGCTTAAATCTTCTCTACAGTGATTGATAAGTAAAGCAAAGACTAATAAGCACTACTGTGAGATGCTACTGGACATTATAGAATAATTAACTGTGATTGTAATATCTATTTGTTAAACACTTTATTGTGCCTATGAATTGTAAGTTGATAACATAAAGGATTTAAAGTGGGAAAGACCACTACAAATAGATCTGAATTTACATTGCTCACAGTCACATTTTAGGAATTGCAAAATCACATTTCATAAATTGATAAGACAGCTGCTTATTATAGAGGGAACACGCTCCCTCTGCAAATAACCCCAGGGTTAGAGGTGTAGTATAGGATATAGTCAGGATTATGGTTTTGACATACAATTAGTCTTCAGTAGAGTTACTACATTTATGCTCTATTAATAAATTAATATATCCCATTTGTAAAGCTTAATGTGTTAATCAAAACATTCTCATTGTCATATTTTCAATAGCTGTTTTTATTCATATAAATAACTGAGCAGTGCTGTGGTTTTGTAAATTATTTTCCCCAACTTACAATAACCTGTTTTCACTGCAGACATTTCAGGGTATGCTTTTCAGATATTTACATCAACTCTCCTGCTTTAAGAGACATGGGGACATGAATAAAACCCATCAAGATTTTTTTAGTGCAATTACTTAATGCATTGCTTTAAAACTTTTTTGGATTTAAAAGTTGTTTCTTCTTAACCTTGAAGTCGAAAAAAAAAGAAATGCAGTGATCTCACTTCTTAACACATCACTGAACACCCTTAGAGATTTCAGTCAAATGCTCACAGTAGGGGATTCAGTGCCATGCTGAAAAACCATGCTCTCTCAGCACATCAGTGAGTATTCTCAATCACTGGGCTTCTTACAGAATAGCTATGGCCAATGATGACAATCTTTGAGCTGAGAGGAATGTTTCATATCTTTTTCACAGTGTCTTTAAACAGAAAGCCAAATGTATTCTCAAAAACACTCCTCCCTTGTTGTTTGCTTTTTATTTAATCCATTCATGACTACAAATAGAGAAATCTATTCTTTCGGCTCTGCAGCAATTGTTAAATAAATTCTTAAAATAAGCAACGGCTTTGCTTCACAATGTGTTCCTTTTGTTTGTTAGGAAACTTTAGTTTGTTCTACAGCAGCTGTCTGAGCAAAGAAAAGAAAACAGCACCAACAAGAAAGGTTTCATATTTCCACTATTGCTACAGGGCAACTAAAGGGCATTGGAAGCTACAGATAACCCGTCAACCCCAACTGGAACAATAATACTAATGGAATGATGAGAGGAGGAGGCATGTGATTGCAAGATTAACAATGTCAGTCTCCTGTGCACCCGTAGTGTCCATCGCCTGCTGGGAAAAGACTGTTAGAATCTCAGGGGATACCCATGTACTCATTGAAAACGAGAACACAGGCACAGAAATAACAGGACAATACCGCAGTGACACTGACTTGCATTCAATTTTAGAAATACACACACATTGGGTATAGAAAGTCACCACTCCCTTTCAAAATGTTCACCTTTTGTGGCCCTTAAGCCCCAAAAAAATAAAAATAAAAACAGACCTTATCCAGTTTTATTCACAAATTGTACCTTGCAACATCCAAGAGAAAAAAAAGAACACAAAATGTCCTAAAAAAAGTACTACTTGGTATAAGTACCTTCTACTTGAATTATAGCCTTGAGTCTGTTTGGATACATCTTAAAAACTTTGCACACCTAGAGGGAGGAATATTTGCCCATTTCTCCTTGCAGAATTGTTCAAGCTCAGTCAAACGGTGTGGTGACTATTAATGGACTGCCCTCTTTCAAGTTATTCCAAAGATTTGATGGGATTTAGGTCTGAGCTCTGACTAGACCACTCAAGGACATTCACCTTCCTGTCCTTCAGCCACTGTACAGTTGCTTTGGCAGTGTGCTTTGGGTCATTGTCATGTTGAAAAGTGAACCATCTTTCCATTTTAAGCTTCCTGACTGAGGGCTGCAGGTTTTCTTCAAGAATTTGCCTGTATTTTACACCATCCATCTTCCCTTCTATCCTGACAGGTGCCCCAGTCCCAGCTGAAGAGAAACACCCCCACAACAGGATGCTGCCACCACCGTGCTTTACTGTAGGAATGGTGTTCTTTGGATGGTAAGACACATTGGGTTTTTACCAAACATACCGTTTGCATTCCGGCCAAAAAGTTCAATTTTGGCCTCACCTGTCCACAGCACCTTTTGCCCCTTGGCCACAGAATAAATAATGTGCTTTTTAACAAAAACTAGATTTGATGTGGCTTTTTTCTTGCCACCCTCCAGTACAGGCCAGATTTGTAGAGCGCTTGCAATACTGTCACATACACACAATGACCAGTCTTTGCCATAAAGGCCTGTAGCTCGTTGCCATCAGCCTCTTGATAGCCTCTCTGATCAGTCTCCCTCTTGCTTGGTCATCCAGGGACAGCCTGATTTAGGCAAGGTCTGGGTGGTGCCATACACCTTCCAATTCTTTATGATGGTCTTGACTGTAATCCATGGGGTACTTAAAGCCTTTGAAATATTTTTATACCCATCTCCTGACTTGTGCCTTTCCACAACTATCTCAAAGTTTTTTTGAAAGCACCTTTCCGCCCATAGTGGACTCTTTGCTTTGAAATGCACTTCCAAGCAGTGGAATCCTCTAAAGACTGCTGCTTTTATTCAACTAATCAAAATCAACACAATTGATCACAGGTGGGAGCTAATTAGTTTGTTGTGTGATCTGTAAGGTGATTGGTTATACAGTACCTGAACAAGTTTAAAAATGCAATTTTGTAAGGGGGTGTTCACTTATCCAAATAAGGTATTTTACTGTTGTAATATTAATCCATTTTCAGAATTTCATTTTCACTTGGCTAATGTGGGTTACTGAAAATAAAAACAGAACAAGCCTAATTTAATGTGTCTCTGTGGCTAAAGATCTGCGCCTGTGGCTGGAAGGTTGCTGGTTCAAATCCTGCAGCCGGCAGAGGAATCATACTCTGTTGGGCCCCTGAGCAAGGCCCTTCACCCCAGCTGCTCATGCACTGTACATAGCAGGGTTAATGAAAAGGTACAGTAAACCAGCAGCACTAGGGAAGCAACTGACAAGGAGCCACCTAATCCTAGGACTCAGTTCTTCCACAGTTGAACACTTCACTGGAATATAAGCTTTTCAATGGGGAACTATAGCTTTTCAAGTGCCCCCGAAATAATAAAATATTTCATTGCTACTTAAACTTCATTGAAAATCTCTCCCTTCTAGACTTATTTTTTACAAAAACATGTTTTTCTACATGAATAGACAAGGCTTGTATAATCAAAACAAATCGCTCTATGTAATCTGCTCTGTTACACTTTTGATGAAGCTGTATAGAGAACTCTACAGATTCTGTGGCTGCACACTAACACACCTCAACCAAAGGGAAATAGCATTTTTATTTTCTGTTGGCTTTTGATAATAGAAATACATCTTTGCCACCTGTGGCTTTTTCCAGCTACTGTACATACTGGCAGACATCAGTGATAGTACCCAGGTCTCTTCAAGGTTTAACAATACAGTGAACATTAATAGTAACACTTCTACATCCAACATCTGTAATCATTTACCAAGATTCTCTAAAATTACTTTAATGTATCCACTATGTTTTACACAATAGGTTTGACCACTTTTCTGATAGAAGAAAGCCTACACATTGTCCATATATATATATACTTACATATTTCATGCTACAAGATAATAAATTTACTGTTTTGGGGAGTATAAGTGCTGTAAGTCAATCATTGTACTAGTTGTTTTTATGCAAAAAAAGCATTGCATTTCAGTTAGGGTGAACTCAAAAATCTAGAGACAATTCTATAGTTTGTACAAAGGCCTGGCAAGATTATTCTGGAGTTTGTAAGATTATAGTAACCCTGTATTCCTCAGACATTTTTTTCATTAACACTTTACCTCTTTGAGGTACACTATACCTCAAAAGAAGTAGTCAAAAAATGAAGAGCTAGTCAAATTCATTTTTTAACAATGATTCTGATTTGCACTCCAGGGAGTATGGAAATAACTTCAACTTTTACAAATAAACCTCCCTGGGCTTTTCAACAACACTGACCTCACATTGACATACATTTTTACTCATAATTGCTCTTTTCCAATGAATAGCAGACATAATAAAAGGCTTAAGAGAAGAACATTAGCACCCGTTGTCTGGTGGGCTTTTTATTAAGGTGATCTGTGAGGGATGCAGTAGTTGCTAATGAATTTCTTCTGGAAAACAATAGAAATGGCATTCAATGAATTTACATAAGGGATACACAAAGGCTAGCCCACACTGGCTAATTGTCAGGTCTTAATGAATGACATTTCTTTTCGGGCTTTCAGCTTTTGTTCACAATAATCATGATATTTGCCTAGAGTACATACTATAACAACTTTCATGATGGGTTTTAACAACTAAGTGTGCAGAGGTTATCTGAAAAGGAACAGGAAATCAAAATCCCTTTGGGACACAAAAGTACTACAAAAGTACACAAATACCAGGAGATTTTTCACTAGACAATTTCTCATCCACTCGGGGGAGATAAGGTCTCCTTCAAAACCACGGCTTACTTCCTTTAAAGTTAACTAGTTGCTTTTTGTGAATTGTAAAAGATTAAACAAAAATAAGAGAGCTTTGGCATAATCACTGAAATTCGACTTTCATTATCACAGCTACTGCAGCACACACACACACAGCTACAGATAACTTTCATGTGGATGAAATAATGGTCATGTGAGATTTTACTGTGCTGAGACGTACAAGAATTTGAGGCAGTCTTGGAGGCCAAAACAAATACATAAACACATGGAGAAATATGTAGTCCCCTCAGGCTGGTGGTCCTGTGGAACAGCCAGGAAACAGCCAGTACGCAGAAGGCAAAGTATGTCCCAGTATAAAGTGCATTTTCAGAAATGCCTCAAAAAAACCTCACTCCTCAGGTTTCCCCCAAGATGGAAGGTAAAAGGATCTTCCAACATCTGTAATATTGAGTTTCCCATTAAATCAGACACTAAAAGCTTTTGATACTTTGAAGTTCTGGGATGTTTACAGGAAAGGACAAAAAAACATCAGCAGCAATATATATACAGCCAATCATACAGAAGGAACAATTAATAGGTTTATTCCATGCTGAAAAAAAGAAGAGAACACAACGTTTCGGCCATGGAGCCTTCTGCTCACGGCCAAACCGTTGCGTTCTCTTTCTTCTTTTTTTCAGCATGGAGCAAAACCTATTACTCGTTCCTTTGCAGCCTACGCATGCTGACGCAGCTACCCACCTGAACCAATCATACAGAGTTTCATAAAGTGTTATTAAAAAACTGCAATATAAAACAAAAGCAGAACCCTATAGGGCTATAAGCTGTCAAAAAAGAAAGAAGCAACGATACAATGAAGAGCAGGATTCACTGCTGCAACAGGACTACTGCACAGCCCCGCATTAATCCCTCTCTAGTGTAATACACAATTAACTAGAAGTGAAAATATTCGGTGGCACTTTTTCTTCTGGCATAATCACCTAGACATATTCTTACGGTGCACTGCTTGCGACAATGTGCCAATTACAGTGCTCTCCCAGGAAAAAAAGAAAAAAAAAATAACTACTAGTTTCATTCCTATATTGATTCTCAGCTATAACCTGTCTAAGACATCCGTATGTGCTGCAGGAGGGAGGTTTTTCCCTGCTTTGAAGCTGTGCCCTGACCTTGTTTGACTTCTCCCATTGTGCAGGTTAATCCTGCCCCTGTTTGCCAATGGATTTCGAAGACACTTTGTTAGAATGTTTCCTTACTAGCTCACTGTTGTTTACAGCCATCTGCTGTGTCCTTTGCACTATTTCTTCCATTATCACAAGCATGGGAGCTACTACATCAAAGCCACCATGATAGACTGTTACTTTTAAAGGCAAATTAACAGAAGTTATCAAGCACTGTGAAGAATGCTTCCCAACAGCAGTTACCATCTGTTGTTTACAGGCTTGTGCCCTTTTCTAATTTCTGTCTGCCATAACTTTTATTAAAACAGGTTTGGTATTCTAGCCTCATTCGTCTGGTCAATAAAGTATGTCATTTTTAAAAATAGCTGTACATGTAAGGAATCTGCACCCCCCCCCCCTCTTCTTACAAATACAATCCAATTTTTCCGGAAACAATACAACCTTACAAATAAAGAAGCCTTCTTTTAAAGTAAAATCAATTATTCATTAAATATAGTCAGTTCAAACCAACTAAAGCAATGTGTTCCCCTAAATTGTCTGAGTTCTACAGTAGAATGACTATTAGAACTTATCAACAAAAGTAGACAAAATGACAAAGCTGAGTGCATATTTTAAACAGATATCTTATCATAAACGGGCAAATTAAAACCAACAAATATTTAAATTCTTAAACAACACTGTCGAGCATGGAGCACATACTGATAGGGTCTGATAACGGCTTAACCCTTTTCAGATTTTTTTATGGACTTTTGAGCAGTTTCTTCATTAATTTATGTCATTCCGGTTTGTGTTGTGAAGAGATTACCTATTTTCCAGGCACCTAATGATCTTATGTTCAGTCTCCTGACATTTGATATTTTTTGAACGAATGACCTAACCTGGGGGTCAAGCCCTAATGATTGACAAAAGAAAACACTGGACATTTTGAATAATAAAATGATTGCCAAGTCAGGTTTGTTAGATTTCATTCATAGTTTGAATGAAATCCAACAATGGATGCTTGCCGGTAGCATTGAGCTAAAGCCGATTTTAAAAAGACAAGCTTAAAGGGTAGATTTACAGACAGCAATTTGAAAGTCTAAAGGCTATTATATGTAAACAAAAATAATAAATTAAAACCTTCTTAATCACACGTCCCCTTTGCCTTTAACTTGTATTGTAGGGTGACCCTTGGGTCTATTAGATTAAAATGAAGCGTTTTAGAAGAAGTTGTACGGTGTAAAACTGTGAAACGAGTATTCTCTCCTGTTCTCTTCAGACGAAACATACCATTCGCAATCGCAACAAAATGAACTCTAAGGCAGCTTTAAGCATGACATAGTAGGGTTAAAAACTGAGACAGCTATTTAGTGCACTAATATATACGGAATCCGAAATAATGAAATAAAATGTCTTACCATTAGCCCTCACATCAAGGCTGTTCCAGCATTAAGTACACAAAAAGTAACACCAACACGTAAGGTGCGTAAAAGTAAATGTATATGGTATCCGTAATTGTTTAGGATTTTTTATATATAAAGCTTATATGTTACAACTGCTGTCCACAGACAGAAAACTTCCGAGAATTCGGTGCGTCCAATATCGTCCTTAGTACCATTTGAGGTTTAAGAAGAAAAAAAACACCAGATTGTTGGGTTTAGGTAGTCTTCTCAATTACTTTAAAAAAAGTCCAGAAGCTGCGGGAATAACACATCTGTGCGGCACAGTCGGTCCCCCGAACGGTCAAAGCATAAACACAAACACTCTCCTCTGGGCTCGCTTTGTGGGACACAGGCTGATTATGGGAGAAGGCTGCCAGACTCAGCGCAGCTAGGGAACTGTTCAGCAAATTAGTCTTAAATAATTACCCCGTCTTCCACCTCATCACGGAAAAAAAAAAACAGCATGAAGAAAAAAAAAAGCGAAAACCTAATAATGTACCTTGAGGATTCCCCTTGGATTGCTGGCTTTTGCTGTGGTGTCTGAGGAGCGGAGTTAGTTTGTTTCCTCCTCCGTTTCTCTCAGCAGTTCCAGTGCGAAAAGCCTGTGAGGGGAGCGAAAGCACTTCCCCATGATGAAAGCTGATCCTGCTGATCTCATCACGGAGGGCTAGTAATGCAGAGGCCAGGGAATTAGGAACAGATGGTGACGCCCCTTCCCCCCCTCCTCGCAAACACAGATCAACCGCTCAGCAGACTACAAAAAGATAATATATCGCCCTCTCTCCCTCTTTCCCCATGCAAATGGCTCGTCTTTTCCAACAACCTCTTTTGTACTGGAGTGAACTAGTACAAAAACACCTTTTCCCTTTTCTTTAACTAGCAACATCCCGCTACCCTTCTCCCCTATATTATCCTTTGAGATCCTAGCTACTGTATGTACAGACTGGTTTGTATATGGGTTATTATTGTACTATTGCGTAATTTTAGTTATATATATATATCCAACAATTGCGTGAAACCAAAAAACAAATTCAAGAGAGATAAAGGATAGTTTTCTCCCCCTTTCTAACGAAAACATTGTAAAGGGAAGACACGAATTCAGCAAAGAAGTAAAGTTTGTATATTTATATAAAAGGCAAGCCAATGAGATGTTTTTAGCCTAACTCCTTTCAGGATTAGTTTAAGAAACCCACTTGATTGCGTGCGATATTTGCAACATGTTGTTTTCAGAAGGATTAAAAAAAGATTATCTTGAAAAATTATTACCCCAGTGGGGGTAATAGTACTCACCACTCGTATCCGTTCATCCCGTTTGCTAACAGAAGCGACTACAAGACCTTTACTTGATTTGTTTGCATTGACATTCGTGTAATATTTTGAAAACTACTTTATAAAACAAACAGCACAGTTGAAACTTTGTTTTTCTAGCTACACTGAATCTAAAACGCTTTAAAACGCAACCACGTAGGTCTAAATAGTATAAACGTATAAACAAAGACAATAAAAATGCTATTACATAAAATTACACTTCTAAATGAATCTAAACAGTTTTGTGACATTAGACCTAGGTAAAGAGTCTGACACATTTTATAACGAAATGTAAGTAATGGACAATACAGAATTAGGCCTCAGATTTAAGGGATAAAGGGATTTTTTCTCTCCCAGGAAAGCTGTCACAAACCCATCTTTATTGCATAACTCTTTATTAAAACAGGGATGAGTGTAAACTGCCTCAGATTAACATTTTGCATTGTACTGTAAAGAACAAGCGACCTGTAATTTGCAGGACAATGGTTTCCCAAAGAAAAGCGCTCTTCCAGGGAGGAGGCCATCTGGGGCTCACGTCACACTGGCAGTTTGGGGTAGGATAGGGAGAGCCCCCTTAGGCTATACATGGGCGTCAGACAAAGCCAATTTATTGTTTCAGCTTTAAAGGGAGACACGAGCATCTGATTAACGGGGCAAGCAGGAGCAGGAAGGGGGTCTCAGCTGGCAGACGTCAGAATGACCCAGGACAGATGGCAAACAAAAGTGGATGGAGACAGGGAGCGAATCCGTTCGCTTTGTTGTCTGCCCACACAATTATGGCACTGCACACATCAAAACTTCGCAATTTATACTTTTATCATTTTCCTGCCAACGATGGGAGCATATGGTGGAAATCCCCCCTGGGGTTGAATGTATGTGTGTGTGTGTGTTTGGGGAGGTGCAGAGGGGGCAGAAACAGCGCAGAAGGGTTTAAAAGGTACACACCTAAAATTCGGAGGACAATACCCAAAATTTGTGCATTGGCCTGTCAGTGTTTTTCAGAAGTGGATAATCTGAGTGACTGCAAAAATGGGGTGGTAGTTTTAAAAGGATCATGCAGAGTTTATTAAACATGTTTGTCATTGCCTTAATAAATGGGATTTTCTTTTCAATTAAAAATTAAATTAAACGTGCCCTCCTTCATCACAGACCATCCAGATCTTAACACTTGTATTTATTTTCTTCCTACTACTCTGCCACTCAGACTTATGATGTCTATTTAATTTAATGAAACAATGAAACAAAAGATACATCCCAAACTCATTATCTACATTATAAGAACAATATGGTTATGGCTGTCTGTAGCTGAGAGTGCATTGTTTATTGTCTGAATTGCTAAACTGGGAAACAAAGGGGTTAATCAAATTAAATCTTTAATAAAGGATCACTATAACAATAAAACATGGTTACTCTGGAGTTTTTCAGCTCTATGGTAAGTTTATTTTTTATTTCATTGAAAGGCAGCAAGAAAGTTCCTCCTGAAGAGGAAGATAACAAGGAAAAAAGGCACATTTTGTGTCAGACAATACAGCATTCAAGAACCCATCTAAATCAGTGTGGCTCTTACACAGTCCTAAGTTATTCATTTCTAAAAGGACATGAAGATATAAAGATATAAAGACAGATAGCGGCTACATATTTAAATCATGTAGCAAAATAAAGTGTTCTAAAAAACAAAAGAAAAAATTGCAAAGAAAAACAAAAATAGGTATTCCTAGGCAAAATAATAGTTTTGCCAGATTTCAAGTCATAGAAGTGAAAAACATTACCAAAAATTGCTTCTGCAACACATGCTTTCAGTCCTTAGTCTTAATAATAATTTATTATTCCATACTAAATGGGATTTTAAAAGCACTGAAATTGTAATAAAGACCTACAAGCATATCCACCAAGAACCAATCAAAGGAACTGTTAATTATTTATCTTATTAACAAATTTCACAGATCTAATGCATCTTAAAGTGCAATTAATCTAGTTTGGATAAAATCAAATTATTTTAACTTAAAGCTTGTTTGGAAATGCTGAAGTGGTGCTTCGGAAGACAAGGTCGATGGAAAGCTATTTGTCATAATGATTTTCTGCACTCGTATTCCATCACTACAACTTCAATTTTAGACTGAGCAGAAGATATCTAAGAGAAGCGGAACTGCTCTCAATTCTGATCAAAAGGGGGAAATGCACAACACAGAAAAGCTGCTGGAAAAGAAGTGACTTTCCGGTTTGTTTTCGTTTCTTCCACCCCAAAGGTGAGATAACTCAGAGTTTACAGGCTAAAGATTTGTAGCTTCACTAAAACAGTGTTTTTGGATTCACAATGCACTTCTAAGCAGGTCTTAATCATATAGCATTCTGGATAGTGGCATTGTCTAACAGCTTTTTCATATGGCATCAATATTCATTTATTTCTATAAAACTGCTACAATAAAAGAAGCAGACAGAAAATAATTCGTATTTCATTGGGTTGAGTCATTTTGTATGAAAGAGTAGGATTATTTCTCATACCCATGAAAGTACTCTCAAGTTACTCTCAGGTATAAAGCACAGGAGAAACTTGATTTAACTATATTTAATGTTATTCATATTTTAACAACATGCAAATGATTGCCTGTGACATGGCATGTAGACAACAGATTCAATTCATATTATTCTGAATACTATGATTTGTGTGATTAAATAAAGCATTGTATATTTTCACATAGTTTAAAATTTATCTTGCAGTTTAGTCAGATTCTTACATAGCCCCGTTGATTCTTTTTGTCACTTTATTTTTTCTTATATTTGTGCATGTTTGCTGTTGTAAAAATTTAATTTTGGGGTGAGTGATATCTCCACAACCATGAAATCCTTCATTGAGCATTCTTGCGCAGACATACAGTATAGATATAATTCATTCTTGCCCACTGCTTCTCCCAAGACTCAGTTTTTAGAGAGATATGCAATCTCATTAAGTACAAATAAACATGCTATAGTAAAAGTAATGCATAGTAATAATAACTTTAATAGGTAAACTGGAGTTCTCACTGAACACTATCAACGTAAAAAAAAATCATCACCCCTTTTTTAAAAAAAATGGCTTGTAATGTTATAAAACTACTAACAGGAGCCACATCTCCATGGCTGCACAGACAATGACTTGGCATTTGCTACCTGAGGAAATTAATTTAACGTACTGGTTACACTGTTTAAACAAAATTAACATTTTTGGTCTTGTTATTTTTTTCTCTAACAATAGTGTTTACATTGTATGTCTTTCTGAACAATGGAATTAAATTCAAACTGATAATATTTGACAGCTCTCTTTTATTTTTATAGCAGATTGTTGTTAAGCTTCCAGTTTTATAATTTGTCTCCTTTGTGTTTCACATGTCAAAACATTGCTGCAGAGAACCAAAATACCATCCTTAAATAAAGGAATCAGATTGTGCTGCTAGAGTATTTGCAAGGTAAACAGTTTATAGATAGAAAAAAATATTATGCCTTCATCCAGCATTCATTTATCCAGACTCTTAATTGCTAGGATGGCCAGAACAGAGCATATATGTTTTCCTTTTGAGAAAAAGAAACCAAAATGCTTAAACCTTAAGTACATGTTTGTAACTGGGCCCAATGACAGCAATCACTACATGGTGTACAGTATCTGGCCTAAGTCAACTGTCGAAGCTGTGTGTGACTGAGAAATCTCTCTGTTGACGCCACAGATGTTGATGATACCATTCAAGCTCTATGAAAAAGACAGAATGGTACCGGCTGCACTTCAAGAGGTCAAAGTTCACTAACTAATCTAATAGATGATCTGTTCCTCAAACAGCACAGCAGCTGGTTTTCCACATCAAGCAAAAACTGCCACAAAGTAGACGTTGAAGTATAGAAAAGCCATAAAAGTTGAATTTGTAGAAATAAACATTTTTCCTGTAATTAGAATCATGGGAAGTACATAATGCAGACAATATACATTTATAAGGTGAAACAATACAGAAATACACTCTTACTACCCAGCTCGAAATTCCTGGAAAAACAAACTGAAATTCTAACGTATTCTTAAAGAAATTTTAATTCATTTGTTTGCTTTCAATATATTCTACCTGCTAAGGTAATTATCTGAGCTGCAAATTCACTAGTGCCAAATGTTGTTAGAAGGCAAGACTGCAGAACCCCACAGGGCATGATCAAAGAAGAGATGAACTTCATTGGCACTGAGGAATAATTGACCAGTTCAGCCACAAGAAGAAGAAATTAAATTACATGAGACAACATGAACTAATGATTTGCAGTTGAAATTAAACTACAAAATGCAGCTTTGTTATTATTTTAGACCACTGCATTATTTAGGCATGCAATAAGCTACCATTTCATTCTGAAAGGAGAAAGCTATTTGGCTAATGACATCCACCATGCCTGTTTATGTAACTGCCTCAGAACAAAGAGGGGTGACAGATGTTTATTATAATGGAACCTAAAATGTAAGGTGTGATCAGAGGCCACTAAAGTGCTTTTGGATCATTTTCGTCATGATAGAAGACTAGCAATGACCTCAATGACCCGTTTCCTGGTTTGGAATGAAAACGTGTGCTGTAGCACATCCTTCTATAACAATGCACAGACGAGCTTTTATAAATGGTTTACAAACAGAATGACTGAACACTACTTCCATGTCAAAAATGTACAATCTGGTACAACTTGGTACAAATTATTCAAATTAAGACAATATCATCATGTGTGTTTCTAGAGTTTTTCACATAAACACATGAAAGATAATTTGGCAGAAACGTGCAATGAACTAATGTTTTATAATCATTAAAGTTGAAAAGCTATTGGAAAATGCACAAGTCTGCAAGGGGGATCAAACACAAAAACATCCAAACCTTTCACAAACCGCAGCAGGAGCAATAAAGTCAAACAGTGTGACATTAACATAAGGAGGGCAAGAAAGAAGGAGGGAGAATCAAGAAAAGGACAACGGCAGTTTACTGCCTATTTTACATCTGCAAGATAAAAATGACTACAGTTATCTCAATAAGACTAAATTTACCATACGAATAGAGCTACCCTGCTTGCATAATACAGGCAGAAACTTAAGCAAAGCAACCAGATCAGTGCAGTGGTAAAAACAAGACTCATTTCAGATGTGGCCTGGAAGCCAGTCTGTACTGAGTCTCTGTGAAATATTTAGTGACACTCAATCTCCTGTTGCCTAGAAGGCATATCCCAGGCTCTACTCAGGTTCCTGTTGCTTCTGCTTTACTCATGGGCACAGGGGCTGACTAGAGGAGTCAATACAAGGATTAAAGTTGGGCTAACTGCACTTAAGTGTTTCAATAAATAGTATGATGATCAATGACCTACCGCAGGGTTTTCCACTCCAGGGCCTGCTGCACCTGTGTCTTCTAGTTTTTTGTCCATCTGAATTTGTGGTTAACTGTAAATTTTACATTCAGAAGTAGCTTTTTTGGGACACAGCCTGAATATGTAACATTTGAGTTGTGATACTGTAGGATAACTGCTTTTTGCACAGGATTACCAGCCCAAGTCAGATGCATGGTCACCACCATTGATCTTAAAATGATTAAACCTTTATTTTCATCAGCTGTTTGGTGTTAATTGTCAGAAACATCCAGAATTGTATGTGTATTATTTCAGAGAAATCTAGCAAAAAGAACAGTTTGGTTTAAAACTGTTGCTCTCAAAAAGGTTCTGTCACGATTATAGTCCCCCCTCCTTAAGGGTGCTCCAGCCCTTTCACTAAAGACTTCATTCTGTGCACCTGATCCCTTTTACCTAGCCCACCTTAACAGCCAGGCGCTGACGCTCATCCGGGCTCTGCATCTGATTTCCATATCGTGCGAGTCCGGGACCAGGAAGCGCTTGGTCCCGTTCAGGTTTTAACCGTTCCTGTTCCACGTCCGCCGGTTCCGACCCGGCCTTCGTGGTTTTTAATTCCTTCCTCTGATGGATCTCCTGGTTTTGGACTTACCCTTGCGTTTTGGATTTTCCCTAAGGACTACTCTCGGATTGTTCGCCTCGGCCACACCTCCCCCCTGCACCAGCGCACCTTGGACACGCCCCCCTGTCTTCAGCCCCGTTTTCCTGCATGACGTTTCCCCAGTGTTCCCCCACTCCGTCGGACTGTGTCATCCGCATAGGGTCCGGAAAGAACTGTTCGTTACAGGTTCCTAACCACCTCCTAGCTGGCTATGAATTAATTATAATTTACAGGTAGAAATGACACTGTCTCAAACATTAACGTTATACATATTCTTAGTATATATATAGACTCATTGTTAAATTGGTCCTAGCCGAATCCTGATTGAAAAGTTCTGAAGCCTACTACAACATATACTACAGGGCTCATACAAACTTCTAATGTCATCTTACTATTTAAGAGCCAAAACTATTGAAACAGATCAACTAAAAGGTTCATTCAGACTAATGAGATAGCGCTCAGCTGGAATGAAAATCACAGGATTACTACAGTGCCTGGACTGGGAAACACTTGACTGATTGGTTCCAGTTATACATACTGTGACCAGACAATCTATCCAATATTCATCAAAAGAGAGAAATGACCAAATCCTTGTAGAACAATTTGATCCTCCAGAGGTTTTTTCAGAGGCCAAATAGTTCACCGAATGGCTTTTAACACTTGTGACTCTAGATGAACGTAATTGGAAAGATGACCAAATCATTCCTTCACAACCATATTATTCAGCCTTCATTGCAATCAGCACTGTAGCAATAGATAAAATTCATTGGCTAATATCATCAGCATACACTCTGAAGAGCTGGACTGTATAAGTCAATGCAACATCATGAATCAAAGCTATGCAACAAAGAAGATTTACATTTAGGCTATAAAACATATGGTCCTTCCAATCTGCTCTTCCACAATATTTTACACCCAGTTCTTTAATTTCTACATTACTCCTGCTGATTATTAGTTTTAATATTATGGTGTGGTGGTATCAGAATTCTGGAAGAGTAGCCCTGATTTATAAAAGAAGAAACAAGCCCCATTTAAACAAGTTATGTCTATACTGACAATCATTTCTTTTACTGATTTTTAAAATACCAAACTGGCCGTGAAATGTACTAAGTACAGTGCATGTGCTAAGGAATCCATATTTCACAATTAAGATTTCTTAGAACAATAGTACAGTTACTAACAAGGTGAAACCATTAAGAGTCTTTGCTGTAGGAGCAATCTGACTCAATGACAACATATAAAGAAAATGCAATCAAATCAAGAACACATTTCTGTGGGATGCCAGGTGTGACCACTTTGATGAGAAGGAACAATGCCCAGTTAGCAATTTTCTAAGGTAGCAGTTTCTGTTATATCAACAACCTTCTAATCTATTCAGCAAAATTGTATAATCAACAGTCTCCAGGGCAGCACTGTGGTCCATCTGGACAAAAACAGATAGAAAATATGTGGAGTAGTAAATTAAATTAATATATGTTTTTAAAATGTAACACAGAAAGGACAAAAGCCAGGCCTATGTAACAGCACAAGCGAATATGGGCTCAAGTCAAAGAAAATTAGGGTTCATCTTTGTGCTGCAAAATACTCAATCCTAGCAAAGATCAGTCAGACCTTTGATCAGTTTCCTTTCTTAATTGTGCTACACTGCCAGCAGGAATCAGTGACATACTTTGTCTGCACAATCTACTATTAAAGTAGAGAGTTATTGTAGCCGAATGTTATAGTGTTTAATGGTTTTCCAGGTTCATCCTACCTGTCACACTACTGGCACTGGGAAATAAATAAATAATACACATACTAAAGCCATGTGAAGATGTTTTAGGTTTATGACACCCATCCTAAGATATCCATAGACACCCTTGTTGTCCTACTAATGACAACCAGTCAGGATATGAATTATAAATGTTTATTGAAAAATAAACACAAAAAGCATGAAGAGTGTTGGCTGGGAGCCAACCACCTGGTTGTAAGACAAGGAGTCAAAGAGATTAGGCAGAATAAAATTGACCAAGGGGGTCGTTGGAATGGCAGAGATGGGGTAGTGGAGGAACTCAAAGAAAAATAAAAGATAAATGAGAGCAAGAGAGGGGCTTACTGTCATTTTCATAGCATTTCAGGAAGTGATGTCACATGGGATTACAAGTTAGAGCTGGAGAGAAATCTTGGTTTTCCTTCCTTCTGAACTTTTATAATATTATTACAATAATACAAATTGTAACGATATTACAATATAATTCAGGTGATAATTGAAACTATTCAATTAATAATAATAATAATCATCATCATAATCATAATCATTAATAATTTCTTACATTTATATAGCGCTTTTCTGGACACTCCACTCAAAGCGCTTTACAGGTTATGGGGTCTCCCCTCCACCACCACCAGTGTGCAGCCCCACCTGGATGATGCGACGGCAGCCATAGTGTGCCAGAACTCATGACTAAACCACACGCAGAGTAATGAAGCTAATTCATAGATGGGGATTATTAGGAGGCCATGATCAGTAAGGGCCAATGGGAAATTTGACCAGGACACCAGGGTTACACCCCTACTTTTTTCGAGAAACGCCCTGGGATTTGTAATGACCACAGAGAGTCAGGACCTCAGTTTTACATCTCATCCGAATGGACGGCACCTGTTTACAGTATAGCGTCCCCGTCACTATACTTTTCACTATAATTACAGTATAAATCAAGGAAAAGTAAACATAATACAATACCATATATAACATGGTACCATAATCACACCTTTTATTACATATTATTGCATCCTGCTAGGGTAAACCATGAATTATAGATACACAGAGGAAGAAGCACATTGCATGTATTTAGCCAATGTCAGTGGGAGTGTGAAGATAATCAAAGTATAGAACTAGACCCATTAAGCACATACACTCAATATAATATCCAACAGAATGATTACAGGGCAAAATCTACAATATTGTTAGAGTGGGGAAATGTAAAGTTATTGAATGCACTAACTATCCTGCGGTTTTTGTACCAGTAGTTTTAGCTGTATAGGTCTTCATACACAATGGATGCGAGTTTTTATTTTTTGTGTTAAATGAATAAATTGGCATCCCCTCGTAAAATTATTCTTGTCCAGGATATAAACAAATACTGTGTATGACAGAAAAAAAAATTGAGTTGATGCTTTAAGCTCATCTATTAACTGTCGCTTTAACTTTGTTCAGTCATCATAAAAGAGGCAGAGAATAGCAAATAGGTCAATGCCCTGACAAAAGATGAACACATGCAGTCAGGCTTGCAAGCATCTAGTTTTCAATGGTGAGTGGTCAGCTTAAACCTGCTTGTTCTTCCATCAAGGACGATTAAGCCATCTCTGTCTACTAAAGCAAACTTTAATTTTTTTGGTCTAATAAAACAATTTTGCCTTTATAAATTCATGATCAGAACCATGTCTATATCGTACTGTACATATATCATACTCGTACAATAAGGTAAAACAAAAACAGAAAAAAAACTAACGAGTTACTTACAGTAAATGGTATTTGAAACTGCATTCTTAAATTTGCTCAATTTGAGCACTAGGGATGATTTGTAAAAGGATTTACTTACAGTCAAATTCAATCACAAATAAATTCATCTTCAAGGAGGTCTGCAGTTTCCCACAGTTCCTCAGGTTCAGTAGTAAAACATGGAACTGATGGTGATTGAATGCTGAACAGGCTAATCTTAAAGGCCAGATAGACCTATCATCCAGCACAGGCCTATCTCACGTAACAGACACTGCTTTAAATTCTTTATCCTCACTCAGGACCTACAGAACAGCCCTAGGGCTGTCACTGATAAGGATGCCACCTGGGACAAATGGATGGAGAGCATATGCCAAAAAAAAAATGAATAAAATGTACAGACAGACCAAATTGGTGTCTGCATCTTAATTGAGAAATAAAATTAGCACTTTATTAATAAGACAATTTCAGCTGTAATTACTTACCTTGTAATTATGCTGTGTTCTTAAGTTTATATTTTTGGTTTATTGAATTAATCACCAGGGCTCTTGCTATGACTGTTTGCACATACAACAGTAATTATCCTTTAAAATGCTGCTTTGGCTCTGAAAGAAGTACAGATACTTCTGCAATTTCTTTTAAATGTAATTTGAATTTAATTTTGTCAGAACAAGATAACACATTGTATTTCGTTTTGTAAATGTTCAAGTATGTCTCAGCAGGGTACAATTGAGTACAAATGACAGAAAACAACAATTAATGCTTTATTTTAAAATTATACTAAAGTGCTTGTTTCTCTGGCTGTCGTCCAACATCTTCATTTTAATTGTATTTACCTAATCTGAACTATTAATAATCTCCACTAGTTAAAAAACAACAATGTCCACCATACCTCCTAATGATTAATGGTCTTGACATTTACACTGTATTATACATAATAAATATGTGCCAAAAACCATCCATATCCCAGAAAATCATTCAGCTTTCTAGCAGGAACAAAACCAAAAAGGTGAATGTCAAACAGCTTCAAAAAGTTCAAAAAAATGTTGGAATTGTTAGAATGAAGGTTTGTATTCAATAATTGTCTTACAAACTGTCCTTAAATTGCCTGTGGCCTAAATATTAATTACTTTTAGCTTATAACCATGCTTACTTAATATTGAAACATGTCAAGATATGCAATAACTATATTAAGAAAAACAATGAATATCACATTGTATTGAGTAAACCTTGAGTTTCTGGCAATCTGTTAGATGATCTTATTCCTCCCTCCTGTCCCTGAAGCGGCAAAACAAGCTTATATCTCACCATTTGAATCGTGTTAATAATACCTTTTAAAGTTACACATTTAAACACATTTAAAGTTTAAATAATAATTATTAAAGGATAATACAAAATCACATGGAATAAATGGAAACCTTAAAAGCACAAACGAAGAAAAAATTGACCAACAACAAGTAGTGTGAGTGAGTGAGAATTAATATTATTCAGCTATTTATGCTAATTGCTAATTTTGTGATGCAATGTTTACATATAGATACACATTTTTACAATCCATTATAGCCTTCAGGTACAATTCAGGATCTGAGGCCAGCACCTATAAGCCCAAGAAGACTAATGTTCAAAAGAAGGCAAGATGTGAGGCTGCTGTTTCAGTAATGGAACACAGAAATCCAAGGAATGGTGAATGGTGAACAGCTGTCAAACAGCCCCCCCACCAGAGGGACTCTGAATACGATCCATGTTACTCAGTGAAACCACTCATCCCCAGTCAGTACAGCCTACACCCACTTGTGGATAGAGCTGCTAAAATCTCAGATTTTTTAAAAACCAACAGGGCAAAGAGCTCTCTGTTCATTTTTCTCTTTCTAACTTCAATAACAGAACAATTACAGTACATTGGTCAATTACTGAATTGGCCAATTACAATTACATTGTGATTCATGTTCAATTGTGAGGTAAGAAATGTTGTTAAGCCTGAAACTTCATCTATGTACTTGCTGGACAATGTGCATTTTTAATTTGACTATAATTATGAAGATTGGCATAAATGTCTTCAAAGAAGTTGTTTGGTTTAAGATACCCAGTGCTTTATCTCTCTCAGTCTGCTTTTAAACCTTTTAAAAAATGAGAGGTTTGAAGACTCAGCAAGAGACGGAGAAGTCTTGGCAGGTGTCACTCACAGATTATTGCTTGAGATGAATCAACATCTTTCCTGAGACTAGAAGTAATGTCTACTTTGCAGCAGTAGCCCTCGGTCAAAATAGGATGCATTATCTTTCAAATGAATCTATGGGTTTAGAATTTTCCATAATTAAAAAAAGGAGACTTTAATTTATAGCATCATAGATTTTTAGCATTGAATATATCATAAAGTAATATGCTAGTTTTATCGAACGCTGTAGGTATTACGGACCCAAGACCCAATAGTTTTGAAAAAAAGAGCTTACCTTGAATTTCATTTCCTTTATTCGTATATCCCCATATGCTCACCAGACAATGGAAAATAACTTTCCCACTGCAAAAGCTTTGCAAATGTTGTTTATTGTCAAGCTGAATGCAATATTAGAGAGATCCTGTATGTACTACTGTATACTGTATGCATGCACAGAGATATAGAATTCTTATTAATTTGCACTCGCGTGTCCCTGTTATTTCTTAATTGGCCTGTGCACTTTCATGGGAGTCCTGTGGGATTCTCCGTTGTTGATTTTGCTTATGTTTATGGAACTAAAATGGCCGAAGGTTAATGTAACTATCGGAAATGAAGCATGGAAATTACATTTCTCTGCACCTGGGGATTGATGTGATGCTTCTAGAGTATTGTTGTAATTTTACAGTATGTACATTGACCTTTCTACAATTATGCACACTGACTTTTTTTTTCAAAAATTGAATCGCTGCTAATTACACAGATTTCTGTTTCTAAGCTTGCAGGTCAGCCAATGGCAGGAGTCCATATGGTCTCTAAATCAAACTATTTATAAATAATATTAATATTAAAGCGGTGGGATACAGCTATTTATAAAAAGAATGACACTTAAGACCTCAGTTCACTATGGGTTACATATACACAAGCACGAGGTTACTGGGATAATTTGAAACACCAATTAATCTGTGTGTCTTTGGAAAGTGGGAGGAAACTTGAGCACCCTGAGAAAACAGAGATACAGAGCGAACATTGCTAAAACCACACAGAGGACTCCTTAAGTCAGAATTAAATCAAGGACTTTGTTAACTTCAATGTCATCATGATGATCTAATTACATTTTTGGCATGAAAATGTATAAGAACATGGATCAATCTAGAGGGTTCACAAACCTTCTTAGGAACTGTAAGTTTTAGGATACTAGAATAGTGAAGCAGACTGAGTAACATTTTGTTTAAAGAAAGCTGCTCATATATATATATTATCCTAATCATTTCATCTCACTGAGATTTGTAAAAGCCCCTTTAACAAGAATATGTAAGCCAAACCCTTAGATTTGGCAAAATAAGTTATTTCCTTGTTGTTATTACCATAGCTAAACCAGTATCTGTCCATTAGGGAGCAGGATTCCTCATTAGACACACGATTCCCTCATTACAGTCAGTGAGGAATATCAGATAAGTGTCTGTGAAACATGGTTTTCAAACTGTGAAAGGGGTAAAAACAGCAAACTAGACCTGAATTAATATCTCAGGTGGGTACTATAGCTGTGTCAGCATGCGTAGGCTGCAAAGGAACAAGTAATAGGTTTATTCCATGCTGAAAAGGGAAGAAAGAAAACACAACGTTTCGGCCGTGGAGCCGTCTTCAGGTGTCAGGTGAACCAGGTGGAAACAAGCCACCTGAAGAAGGCTCCACGGCCGAAACGTTGTGTTTTCTTTCTTCCCTTTTCAGCATGGAATAAACCTATTACTTGTTCCCGAATTAATATCTTCCATTTTATTCACCCAGCCATATTTTCTTTCTTTTTAGAAACAAAATTAGTTATATTTCATCAGGAAACTCTTCATTATTGTAACAGGTAAAAACAGGTAAAAAATGTAGCATATCTGTCACACACAGCATGCCATGAAAAGCTCTTAGAAATTGCATTGAGAACATCATCCAAATACAAACAAAATAATAAGTAAATAAAAGTATATACTGATAGCAAAAGAAAAGTGACTCTCAGGTCTAATATATTTAATCAAATCATATTAAACGGATTTCAAACAAAATCACAAATCTATTAACAAAATATGCATCAAAATCATGATAGTTTTTTTCTGTCAAAATTGTGACACTGTCAAAATTTAGACATTGCAAAGTTAATATTGAGTATGACCTTCCTGAGTATTGACTCAATCCTAGCAGCATGGACCTTATCGGCCTCTGGATAGATTGCTGTGGGATATTCCTGTGCAATAGCAAGCAATTGACAAGGCTGGTCACAGTTGTCTTGTGTTGAAAGAATGCTGTAGCTGGTCCTGCCTACTGTTCTGTGGGATTCAGGTCAGGTGAAAAACCCTACCACAGCAAGGCCCTGACATTGCTTTCTGAAGTCATACCATTACAATAGCCAAAACTGTTGGAGCAAAGACCTTGTCAATGACTGAGCAGTAAACGTGCTCTTAATCTGCACCCAAGGTGTTACTGCATTAAAGGAGATTCCTCCTCAAATGATCAAACTTCCTGCCACTGCCCAGCTGGTTACCTTGAAAATACAACTGTCATTATAACACTCACCATAATATTTTGGTGCATTCACCAATGCACAAACACACGCTTTTTTACAACCATCTCAGATATACTTTGCATACGGAAGGTGCTCTCAGCTTTCAAAGTTACCCCTGCACAGCCTCCAATGCTTACAGCTCATTTCATACAGATGGTGAGCTACAGTTATTCTGCTGATACGCAGGTTATTGCTTCCTGAAATATCTTGTGCTGTAGCCACTGCAGCCTCAGAATGATTACACAGATATTTCAGACAGATGTGATGGTCCTGGGCCAGCCTGGTGATTCTTAGCCTTCTGAGGTATTACCTGTCCATCACAAAGCCAGTTTGCTGGTTTCCCTGGACTCATCTCATTCTGCTCACAACTCACAGACAGGCCTCCTTCAGGCACACAGATAGCAGCCAGGCTATCTTCATTATTCATGCTGGGCATTGTTAAAATTCTCACGGTTCTTGAGTTAAAATGTTGTCATTTTGAAAGGCTATTTATACACATTCTTACATAAGCTCATTTAGTTGATTTTAACTCAACTCAACTCCGATACCAAACATTGAATAACTGGTGTTTTTGTGGAATTACAGGACTTCAGCTCAGTATTACTCCAACCATCTCTATACCTATTTGATCACTGTTTAAAACAAAAATAACAATTTGTCATAACAGCAAGATATGCACATAAATCTTACAGTACATAAAAGCATTTTCAGTACAGTAAATCTTTTGTTTTGCTTTGACAGGTTTATTCAGCTGGAAATATCTGAATCAGGGAAGAAGTAATGTAATGCAGAGAAACATAATCATTACTATGAGATATTTATTTAACTATGTATATAGGAATATTTATCATTGCTTGTGCTGTTCCTAAAAATATCAGATTCTCCAACCAACTGTGGGATCTTGAAAATAGTTTATGAAGTTGTATGACAAGGCCTTGGAGAACTGACTTCATGTGATATACAAGAGTACAGAAGCAAAGCAAACATACAAAATCCTCCGTGGTAAACAGGAGTCCCTTGACATTTTTAGAGATAAAGCTTCTGAATGCACAATTTAAGTTCATGCTGAAAATACGTTTCCTTTGACTGATCATCTCTGTCCTGGGCGAGGGTAGTATAATAAATAAGTCATCCTAAAAAAGAAAACTCAGTATATACTCAAACTGATCATTGTATGCTACAAGAATGCCTTCACACAGATCTCTTAAAACTGGCACAAACTTGTAAACTTTTGAGAAAGTTTTAATGGCAGCAAACATTTTTCCTTATCTCCACTTTATAAATAGCATATATTTCAATGGATATTATTAATATACCATACAACCAGTACATTTTTTCTCAGTTACAGCAAATAATTACCTGGAAAATCACTATCTGACAGAAAGTCTTATTATCAGGTTGGTCTCATTCAAAGCTATGGTGGATTAATAATTTCACAATGAATAGTAATCAACAATATTCATAAAACATTTACTTGTCTTTCTACATAAATGTTACAAAAGAAGAGAAACAAATTATACTAACCAGCAAAAAGAACATCAGCTAATGTTAAACTGTAAATTGGTCTGCTCCTATGTGAAAAACATTTGGGGTTCCTTTAGGATGAAAAGCTCTATACAAATCCTAGTTATTAGTTATAATACTCAAAAAACACAGTGAGAAAGAAATGCCTTTCTTATTTTTACACAGAACAAAGTTAATAATGGTTGGACTTCTCAATGCAACAAGAAATAACATTCAACACTAGCCTCACAGACAAGTCAGGAAGCTTGGAGGGTTAGCTGTCACTGTACGAGGAATCAATTTAAATTGTGCCATTCTTAACAGATGGTTCTATGTCTTTCTAGTGGAGAAAAGCTCAAGTTAAATCTGTTGAAGCCTGTATTAGACAACTAAGAAATACATAACTGGGCTTATCCTCAACCTCACCTGTCATCTGTCATCGTAGTACCCCATTATCATTACTACCACATCATTATCTAATATAATTGTACCTACAGTAGCAGTTGGTGGGTTACAGGGTTACCCATCAGGTTACCCATCAGGTAAATTAGGAAAACAAGGTATATTGGCAAAATGTAAAGCAACATGAGAGGTACAGAATCACCTTAAAAGCTAATTCTTTTACACATTATGTTCTTATTACTCAGTTGGCTTTGTATCAGAGAGATTTGTATGAACATACATGAAGATTAAAGTTGCGGTAATTCATGACTATAGAATGTACTTTTCTATCTGCCAGTACATTGGGTTGTGCAACCCCTTGTTGCTTGTTTTTTTTTTCCTGAAAATTGCATTTAATGATTGGGTAAGAATGTATCCGAAAGAGCAAGGAGAAAAAGGCAAGGAGGGCATTTTGCACAAAAGCTTATTAAAAATTAACAATGTAAATAAACAATATAATTTTTTATTCATATGAGGGGCATCCTCATGTGAATAAACTCAAGAAATTAATGAAATTAAGGATTCATAAATTGACATTATAGATTGAATTTGTTTAGTATTTTGTTTCCTTTATGGTACTACTCAATACATTGCTAATACTTGAAGTTCCAATATGGAGCACAATGACAGCAGCTGAGATTTTGTGCTAGAGAATGCCTCAAGCTTCAAAGTTGTTTTGTGTTCGTTTCAGAATAAATATTGAGAACCGGAGAGCATCTGTTCACTTGGGATCTCATAAAAAATCAAAAGATGTGTGAATATATCCTTAGCCAAGTAAATATGAAACACCACCTACCTAGACCGCTAGCTGTGCAGTCTTTCAATCTATTTAATGACAATCGAGTTAACATGAATTATACTTATATAATATATATTACCTGTAGTACTCCCAAGAATATTTCCTAAACCTTTATTATTTGAATTGAAACAAAATGTTACTTGCATAAATATTATATATATATAATATATATTATATAAGTATAATAAATGTACAGGTATCTTAGATTCTAAAGTAAAAGTATTGCCATCTTCTTGAAAACTGTGACTATAAAAGTACTGTGAACTGGAAAGTCTTTCATCTGTCATGATTTTGTACATCTTAATGTGATTTTGTACATCTTTATATGGGTATTTATAATTTTAATTGGAGTTTATTCACCAGTTGCTACTCCTGCTGTTGCTATTTGCATTTCAACTTCGCAAGGCATGTAAAAAAATCTGAACTGCCATTTTTTAATGAACACATCATGTCATTTCCATTAAGCCATTGCTCACTTTGGTTATGGAAAAACAAAGCTGTTAAATATGAATTGAAATGATTATTTCCAACCTTTGAAAAACTGTAAGAAAAATGCCAAAGCTTCAAAAAAATAAGAAATGAAATTCTCATAACATAGATCTGATTGTGGAAAAACAGTGCAATTTTCTCAACAGCTTCAGAATGTAAATACTTTTCCCAGCAGCACCATGCACCCATTATCTGTTTAAAAGAAACATTAATTAGAGACTATTTGTACTTTTCTTCGAATGCTTACCTACATAATGTTATCAACATAACTTCACCTCATATCATCACTTGGCTACAACTTATTTTTTGTTGGTTTTATAAATGTCATCATTCTAAGGAATCCCATTTCTAGAACAAAATTCAATAAGACTCTGCTTGCCCTAATACCTTTGACAAATATATTCATAAAAATATCGGAATTATTGGAAAATATCTAAAATACGGGAAGGACCAGTAATGCAGATAATCATACTCATTGTTCAGTAATATTTAGCAACATATATAGGTATATTTGTCATTGCTTGTGCTGGTTCATAAAACCCCAGCTATGGGAGCTTGAAAATAGTTCATAAGGGTACATTAAATGCCTTAGAGAACTGACTTAATATAATATATTTGAGCAAAGAAACAAAGCATGCAAAATCTTCTAGGGTAAACATTAGTCTTGAAATTTTGAAAGGATTTCAGAGCAAACCTAAAGAATCTAATCCCATTTTCCACGCTTAAACATGAGTGAGTTAACACGAGTTAAACATAAACACTGTTAGTGTTTTTGGACACCCATTGAACACAGCTTCTATTAGCTTTTAAAAGGTATTACCAGGGACAGTATTGATGAAAGCAACCCTTTTGCTATATTTATGCTACATATAAGACATTTATGTGAAAGTTTGCTGTGAAAAGCAGAAAATGTTAACAATGTTACATAGGAATAAGCAATATTATGGTTGGTATGGATGAATGCTGCATGCATCCTGGGGCTGGACTTCCTCAGCTGAACTTCTGCCAAGGGTCCATCCACTTTCTAGAGGACCCAACTCATACCTACACACACAGCGGAAAAGGCTACCAAAGTATCAACAACTCTTCCTACCGCATCCCCATTGACTTCACCTCCTCCTCCCGCACCCCTGCCAGTGAGCCTCTGAACTTTAGCATCCCCACAGTCTACTGCATAAATAAACGTTGCTGTAGACAGAACCAGAGCGGACAGCGCCCACAGCCATCCTGAGGTACAGCCACTGCACGCCCCAGGGATCCCCGTTCTTCATCTGCATTCTGGAAGGTGAGACCAGGACTTTCTCCCAGCCATAGGCAGCACCGAAGGCCTTCCTGTAGTCGCTGCAGTGACCTCCCCGTCTCACTTTCCCGCTTTCGTTCAGCCAGCATGCTTGATGGAGAGTCAAAGAAACAGGGATAAAGCCTCTGGAACCTTGTGCGGCGGTTCCGCAGGTCCCCACAGGGCCTGGCCCAGACAAGACTCTTTCTCCACGACACAGACTCTGCCGACAGCTTTTTGCCATCCAAAAGAGACCACGCCAGCTATCTGAGGTTAAATGGCAAGCCACTGACCGGGCCCTGATTTAGATGAAGGAAGCAGGGATCATTGAACTATCCGACAACTATTGGAGGTTCCGAATCATGAAGGTCCAGCGAAAAGATGGCTCCTGGTATTTCTGTGTGGACTAGCAGAGGGTGAATGTGGTTACTCTGAAGGACTCTTACCTCCTGATACAGGTTGAGGAGTATCTCGACAACCTGGCTTGATCCTCCTGGTTCTCCTTTCACTTATATAGCACTTTTCTGGACACTCCACTCAAAGCACTTTACAGGTAATGGGGACTCCCCTCCACCACCACCAATGTGTAGCCCATCCTGGATGATGCAGCCAAAGTATGCACATTACACTCACCACACATCAGCTATCAATGGAGAGGAGAAGAGAGTGAAGAAGCCAGTTTATAGATGGTGATTATTAGATTAGGAGACCATAAGTGGTGAAGACCAGGGAGAAATTTAGGCAGGACACCAGGGTAACACCCCAGCTCTTTTCGAGAAACACCCTGGAATTTTTAATGATCACCAAAAATTAATACCTTAGTTTTATGTCTCATCCAAAGGACGCCTGTATATTTTTACAGTATAGTGTCCCTGTCACTATACTGAGGCATTAGGACCAACACAGACCACAGGGTGAGCACCCCCCCTAATGGCTCCACTAACACCCCTTCCAGCAGCAACCTTGCCTTCCCAGGAGGTTTCCCATCCAGGTACTGGCCAGGCTCACACCTGCGCAGCTTCAGTAGGTTGCCAGTTGTGAGTTACATGGTGATATAGTTACTGGTTAAAGATGTGAAGCAAGAAGTAAGGTATGTTTTGTAAAAAGAAGCATCTCCTGAACCATAATTTAAGAAAATCAATCAATATTTTTTAGACATCTTTAGCCATGCAGGTTATAACTGCAGTTGTTTAAATGGAAAAGTTTCCATGGAAACCACCGAATGACAGCCAAGCTTAACAAAAGCTGTTATATGTGTAAAGGTTTTTAGGAGTCAGGCGAGTACATCACTGAAGGAAATATAAGTAATCAAAGAAGGAGAAATAAATTATCTATGTTGTGCCCTGAGAATATTAAAACAGCCTATGGACTGACTCACTAAAAATGGAGACGTATGAAAAAGTTTTACTGAAGAAGAAACACTAACAATTTACAACAGAAATGAATAAGATTCACATCTACAAATATAAAGAGATAAACAAGTCGCTATTGTAGCAGGGGAACATGCAATTAAATAAAAAAAAACAGTCAATGGGAAGGTAGATTCTGGTAGGACCATACAGTGCCAACTTCAAATAGAAAAATAACTGTAACAAAGGAAAACACTATATTTGTAATATCTCTTCTCTAAAGCAGTTTAATAGTGTTTACAAAACAAAACTATACAAATTTAATATGAAAAAAATTACATTTTGTGGTAGCATATTGGCTGAAAATCAACCTGAGGAAAATAATAAAATCATATTAATGTACACTATATCTGCAGTATTAGAGCTAATATCACAGTGATACTAATAACACAATGCTTGCAAAGGCTTATACTTCATTTATTTGTTCATGTAATCTGTTGTTTGCTATATCTCGCAGGTTTAATGACATTTGCTTTTACATCTACTGAAACTTAATACATAACAAGGCACAGTTAAGAATATTCAAAATATACCAACAAACACTTCAATTCAAAGGTCACAGCCAGTCAGATTGTTTCGCATACCATTTAGCCTCAGTGCTTATGATTAGTCCAGACTTAGACCACAATGTTTTTTGCTTTTAAAAAACAAAACAAGCAGCCAACCTTTTTCAGTTTGAGTTCAAGCATTCCAACAACATTCAGGGCAATCTTGGATGTCATACAGAAAGCCCAGTGTACTGCGATACACTGTACATAGTGTGTACAGGAGTATGACTTTATATCTACAATGCACTCTTATAAGTCTAGCTGCAGCCAGTGTTCAGCAACAGGGAGTGAAGCCCTGTTCATCCTAAAGAGTTATAGTATGTACAACAGAATCTTTTCTCTCTGCAAAGTGTGATTTAATTCACATTCTGATCTGATTACAACATCACATGATTTAAGTGTGATTTCCAAAATGTAAAGAAAGAGTTAAAAAACTTTCACAACACATTTTCAAGATTGCAGTGCAATATTTTTAGAATTCCTTTAGCAAGACACATTATCTGTTCTATAAATCATTCTATTACATCATCTTTTTTGTTCCTACTTCATTCAAGTGATGACTAAATCTGGGGAGCACAATACATGTACATATCACTAAACACATTTTAGAATAAAAATAGTATATTTGCACAGGATAATTCAAGATTTATATAAATGTATTTAATAATAATAATAATAACATCACTTTATTAACCCATTACAGTTGCTTGCAGTAAGAATTATCTTTTCACATACCCCAGCTTGCTCTCCCTGAGACACACAGACAGGGAGAGAGCCTAGGGTCAGAGCACAGGGTCTGCCATTGTACAGCACCCCTGGAGCAGTTGGGGTTAAGGGCCTTGCTCAAGAGCCCATCAGAGTAGGATTCCTCTGCCGGCTGTGGGATTTGAACCGGCAACCTTCTAGCCACAGGCACCGCTCCACCTTTTGTGTATATTAGCAATAAATACCCTAATTATGGTCATGATCCACACATGTTTTGATATTTGTCACATTCTACATCTTAATTCGAAATGATTTAAAACTGCAACTGGAGTATAAACAAAAGATTGCAAGCACACAGTTTTGTTGTTTGAAATTGTCAAACAACAAAACAATATTACAATGTTTTAGAAGCAAGATAATTTATATCTGAAACAAAAGTATCGTATTTTGCTTTTCCACCATCTTCCCGAAAGTTCCTGCTGTGAATTTCGAGCTGTGACAAGTTACCCTGAAAATAGTGTTAAACAATTTCAAAGCTATCGTTACAAGAATGGATTGCAGCTGTCATGAGGACATCCATTTAGAAGTAATGATATTCGTGTTTCTAAACGTGAATATGCTGACTTTTCAAAGTATACAATCTCCTTAAAACGTCATGGCACTACATTTCTCTTAGATATTTTTAATCTTTTTGCTTTTTAAAATATACAGTAGTGTCTTGACTTTTGCAGATTTAACATTTGTGAGTTTTATCATTCTTGATTAAGTCTGGCCAATGGGGTTTTAGATGGAAGCAAAGCAGATGAAACTGAGGCGAGCGTTGTAAAGGACTATTTTCAAATTAGCTGTAAAACAGACTAGGATAGTGAGACAAATGTAGCTAGCCAGAGAGCCACTCCCTGCCCCCTGCCCAGGTACCCACTACCCAGCACCCAAATCTCAACGTGGTCTTTCTTGTGTTGTAGTTACTAATGTAAATTACTCCCCTGGCTCTGTGCTGGTGGCGTGGGGAATGACAGTTTTATTGGCCTTTCCATTACAGTGGGGCGTGCTGATCACAGAGCGGGGAAACGACTGGGAAGGCAGAGAGAGAAAGTCCAGTTTGCGTCAGCCTGATGCAGAGGGATTCATGTTGTTCACTGTAGGTGATTATTGTAGGCTTGCGACTAGCGTTGCTCGTTTTAGATAGATAGATAAGGCTTTATTGATCCCGAAGGGAAATTGCTGAAGTCAAGCCCAAGACAAGCAAAAAAAACAGAAATCAGAATAGACGAAAAATTAGAACACGTACAGTAATACAAAATAAATATAAAATAAAATAAATAAATAAAATAAATACATAGGTGTGTGCAAAATATGATCATAGTCACTGTAAAAACAATAAAATATATGCAAAATGTGCATAGGTATATACAGATTGAGTGTCCAAAAAAAGTACAATGGAGCAACATGCTGTCCATAGACGAGCAAATGAAGGACTAACAGTCCTAGCCTAGGGCAGTGTTATACACCCTGACAGCTGCCAGGAGGAAGGACCTGCGGAAACGTTCCCTTGAACACTGTAGCTGGAGCAGTCTGTTGCTAAAAGTGCTCCACTGCCCAATTACAGTCCCATGAAGCAGATGAGAGGCGTTGTTCATGATAGCTGTGAGCTTAGTATTTACCTTGGTAATTGTTATTCTAAAATCCAATGCGTTAGTACCTTAAATATTGTGTAAGGAAAGGTAACTTGTGTCTTTAACCACACATACTATACACTATAGTGCATATTGCAAATGGAATAGAGTTGGAGTTGTTTATATGTGAATTTGGCTATTTGCAAATCCTTACACACGTTGAGACCCTTCTGTGCTTCACTTTTCAACACATGGCTATTTTTAAACATATGAATATGTTTATATCAAAATAAAATAATAAGTAGTAGGATATGGATTCAATGTAATTGGCAGAATTGTAATTAATTGATCATTTATGACTGACCATGATACACTTGACTAACTGTTGCTAAAACACTTAATTAACTCATTAGTGATTGCTCACAAGAGGTGAGGAGGTGATTCAAACTGTTGAATGTCAAGGTGTAAACCACCACGACAAATCTTACAATGAGGCGCAAAAGTGCAGAAGGATATGTGAATTTTTGTGTACAACAGACAAATTGCTGGGGACATCCAAGCATGATCTGGCCAGGACTGTGCAGTAACTAAAAAACTGTGCTTGTAATGTTTGATAGCAACCTAGCTGCACAGACCTATGCTTTTCATAGGTGCGGTGGCTCTGTGGCTAAGGATCTGGACCTGTGGCTGGAAGGTTGCCGGTGTAAATCCCGCGGCCGGCAGAGGAATCCTACTCCGTTGGGCCCCTGAGCAAAGCCCTTCACCCTCAACTGCTCCAGGGGCACTGTATAAATGGCTGACCCTGCGCTCTGACCCCAAGCTTCTCTTGCTGTCTGTGTGTCTCATGGAGAGCAAGTTGGGGCATGTGAAAAGAAACATTCCTAATACAAGAAATTGTATATTGGTCAATAAAATGATCTTATCTTATCTTCAAGTCCTGGGAACTCTCTTGCTGCCCTCAATGAGCTCATTTCCATGTGCCAACATTTCAGCAGGAATGTCCTCATGCAGCTTGTGTACCAGCAGCTTCTTTGAGAGGTGAGAATGTGGCAGGTATGACCGCCATGACTCTCACTGAACATTTGTTGAATCAGCTGGGAGAACATGTGGCATCTACAATAGGTCACAGACACCAGTCAATAGACCCATGGTGCTATGTTCAGACTCTATCAAATGATTGGGGCAGAAGCCCACAAGACAGCATCTACACTCTTTTCCAGATGTACAGATTTTATGGCTTGCAGAAGTAGCCTCAAACACTACTAGCCTGTGATAATCACAGTAGATTCCCTGTTACTCAGCCCCATTGATGACAGAGGTTAATCAGCAGAATGAGTTTACCTATGTTTGGTCTTTGCAATAAAACATTACTGCAAGTGCTACAAAAAGAATGTCATTTTCCTGAATTTATTGTTAATAAATGATCAATTTCTTTTCAAGCTGTATATACACTTCTTCTACTGACAAATATTTCAGAGGATACTGCATTCTTCTTTCTTTGATTCTGTCTTTGAATTTGAGTAAAATTACTTGAGGGAACAATGAGATAGGAGAAAACTATTTTAAGCACTTGGATAGCTCAGATGATTATTTTTATGAGCCAACTGAACCTTGTGCAAAAGGTTGCAGAAAGGTTTTTTTTTTGCTATTTTTCCTCCAACGTTCGATGTATTGAGTTTGGCAGTCTTGACTGTGCATCAACAAAGTTTAGGCTATGATTGATTGAATGCCTATATCCAGGAAAAAAAAATAGTTCAAGAAAAAACGTATGCATGCCTTTGGTAACTCAAAACTGATGATCCACTGTGAACAGGCTTTCAGATGATTGGGATCTAAGTGTCTGATGACCTATTTTTCACCATGTTTTGAATAGGAATCCTCCAGTCCCTTTTCACGTCTGACACTTCAAAAACCCCAACATGTTTTCCCCAAGCTCTTCCAAACCGACCAAAGTTTTACTGAAAGAGAAAAGTTCCAAAAAGTATTGTTTTGAGTAACAAGTAAAACTGAAACATTTGGCTTGTACTCAGATACAAGGAAGTTAATAGTTGGCTGATTCTAATGAGGCCTGGACTTTGTGCTACATTGGACTTGTCTTACCTAGCCTACAACATAATTGATTAATATTGTTTAAATAGGTTTCTGTGACAAAATCACAATTGTGCATGGTGCCTTTTGATTGATGTAATTAGGATTTAAGGAAAATATTATAAATAAGCAAACAAGACACAAAGAATATTGCCGGATTCACATTCCACTAAATCTCTTCAAAATGTGAATAAAGGAAACATAATTCCAGTCATTTGGGGTCAAATTCCTGGATTTACACAGAGTTAGCTTACCAAATAGTTATAACCTGGATAACTATTAAATTGAATTTATGCTGGTAACTGAAAACTACCAGATGGATTAATATTTTGTTAACTGTATAATGTATGTTGCTAAAGTCCATGAATGCCTCCATTCTGTCAAAACATGAATTAATCAATTCAAACAGAAGTCTGTTGTCCACCAGACAGCAAAGGTGATTGTCTTCTAAGTCTCTTCATTGCACAGCTTTGACACAGATCTTCAAAATCGTAAAATAAAACTTATTAAATGTTATCTCTTAGATTAATTATTTACTACAATATTGTTATGGATAATCCTTTGTATACCCTTAATCAGAGTTAAATTGTTCTCAGTGTTAGTGTTTAAAAATCTCTTTACTGTGATTGAACAAGTTTTAAAAAATTCAAGAATGTCAAAAACACCAAAGAATGAGTTCAATTGTCAGTGTAAGTATACAAACCTTTACAAACGGCACTGAGGTAGAATGCTGTCCTTCTTATCATATTTAAAATCAGAACTACAAAGTTCTACTTCTTGTGCTAACAGTTCCTGCAATTAATTTGTTGTGCAATACTAAAGGTTCAGAGCTTTTTGGTTGTTAGTGTTTGGGAGCTACAGAACAATACCATTCTCAAGCATGTTAATTGATATTAGATGAAAATCAACAGAAACCTTTTAATATTAACATGATACAATTTTCATAATAACATTTGTAAAATGTTACTACTAATAAAAACAATGTTCATAACATTAATACAATGTATATGTAATGTTTAATTAAATTAATGTTCTTTTCTGTTAAATATTTTTATTAGCTACTAACTTCTAATATTACTGTTGCAACTTCAAACAATACAGCAAAGACAAAAAACTGTCATCAATAATTGCACAATACAGCATTTTGACAAGGTTTAACTGCTTGCAGCATATGACTTCTTTCACAAGATAAAAGCTAAGCAAATGTTATCTCATAGTAAATAAACATACCTTGATTTCCCCACCAAAACAATCCATTCATATTATGCATGTCTGTAAGATTCAAAAACAATTGATCATTAACTTAGTTAGTTGCAATGCTGTACAACAAAACACAGATCTACTAATGAGATAAGTATTAACCAAGGTAAATCATATTACCGGTAGATAAAACACAACTCATCTTCAAGAGTTTAAAGAAAATGGGAAAACAAGTTGACCTATCCCACACAAAGAGTCAGAGGTTTTCAGTTTGCATTTTTTGGCAATACATCCTACAATGTATAATAGCTTTGTAAACAGCCAAATATAGCATGAATTAAACACAAATGTGCAAAATATGCAGTTTTTGATATTATTCTAAAGATCAAATGGGTTAACGTTACTGATTATAATCAGTTATCTAATAAATCAAAATATGCTACAACATATGTAGCCATCGCATTCAAAATGAAACAACAAACAATTCTCCAGCAGCCACTTCATAAATGTCTTTTTATTCATTGATTAATGTTATGAGATGGGCTGAACACAAAACCACCTTGTGATCATCTGCTACAGAGGACATTCTACAGATTTCAGTTTTAAGTTTAAATGACAGACAGTGAGAGGCTTTTTGTATAAAGGCTTACGGAGGGATGACTGAAAAGCAGACAGCTCTGCGATAAGCTAACAGCAACGCAGAGAAAAACTGATGGGATCCAAGAAGAGCAGGGCTTCCTGTGAAGGAACATTGATTGCCTGACTACTGCCTTCTATAAGCAATAATCTTATTCTTACCTTAAGCTTGCTTATTTTAACGCCCCAAAAAAGTGATCAGTTCTACATGAGTTTTATACTCATTTAGGTTCACAGGACAATGTCTTAAACAGACCCATCGGCAACATGGACTATATTGAGTAGAGGTTACAGTGAACCGTGTCAGCTTACGAGCTACATAGGAACAAGCAGGGGTTATTTCCTTGCTGCAAAGTTAAAAAAAAAGTGGCCTTACTTCCAGGCGTGTGGAATAAGAGACAGCATGAATATGAGGCAAAGGAGAGAGATAGGGAGAGCAACGGATAGGAAACAAAATCTTTTTGTTCAATCCCAGATGCTGCCTTAACACCCCCCCCTGAAATTCGTCCCCCACATTTCCATTTCTTTAGCCCCCTTTTAACCTCCCAGAGCTGTTTTCACCAACCCCACTACTCTGACTCATAATTCAGCCCCCACACTCCTGAAGAGGCTCCACTGCTGAAACGCTGTACTTTTTCATCTTTCCTTTCTTCTTTCCAGCATGGAACTTGTACAGGAATCATACAGTTTACACATTATATGAGTGCTTAAAATGACCGAATACGTTTCTCACAACATCGTCATTAATTCATGAGTAAAGTGGCTAAAACAGCTCAAATTGCTTCAGACATTAGAAGTTATGAGAAAATGTGTTACTTTTTTTTTACCCAACAGAGCACTTAAATATACTTTTCCCACGTTAGGTTGCTCATTACGTCTGCAAATAATCCATTCAAGTGCATTTTCTTCATCTCAGGAAAAACAAGAAGAAAGCAAACAAGAAAAGCATACTAAAGAAGCACCACTTTAGTAAAATGTCATCAGTGAGTGATAGACTTATCAGAGCTTTTATAAATATCATTTTTTAAAGTTTTTAAAATCGGCTTTTCAAAATAATGTACAGAAGTAAAGATCCCCTACTATAATCCCAGCTCCACCATTATTCCTTGAAAGTAGCAGCAATGTGTGAACAAGACCCGATTAAGTTTTGAACAGAGGAAAGAGAAGCTTAGGCAATTTCCAGTGCTGCTCTTCACACCACAGAAACCAGAATGGGGCCCCACTGACTGAGTGACAATGTCATGCTGTAACTGACTTGAACACAGGTTGAGGTGACCGCAGCTGAAATCAATAGATGCTGCTAAATTCATCAGAGAAACTGACGCAGCAGGGAGAAATGACATGACTGTCGTTCAATTGCTCTCTGTGTAACCATAAGCTTTTACATGCAGAACAGTTAGACTCTATTTGCCAGTCCTTCTGGTGGCTGAATGGCTTATTGATTTGAAATGTTTTCTTATTGGGTCAAAAGCTCTTGTGGACAATTAAAATAAAGAGCAAGAAATGAAGGAGGAGACAGTACAAGTACAGTTTCTCGGTCCAATGTATTTTTGAAAATTGTGTCAAATAAACAAGTGTATTGTGTTCTGACACTTGTGGTTGTAAAGATGAGTCCAACTGTAGATGTCATGTATATTGGTTTAAGAACTTTGTGCAAGAATGAGAGCACACTGAGGGCATGTTCAAGTTATGGGAGAAAAATGACCTTTTGAGTGGTTGCCGAGCTGATATGAAATTACACAGGGCGCCCTCCAGGGATGTTAGAAGGTATTTAACAGACACTGTCTAACTGCTGAATGAGCCTAGCAACTGAAGTGAGGAATGGTAAAAGGAAAAGAGCAACTCCAGTGTTGGCCGAAATAAACTGACTTGCTAGGTAAAGCGGTAGAACACAAACGTTGTTTGGCATTTCAGATGATGCATGAAATCATGCAAACAAGAACCATTTTCTACATATTAATTAGTGATAACAGAAGTGGCAAGAATATAAGTGATACACATTCTAAACATCGGGGCTAGAATTGTGCTGTTGAATATTTTATGCACCATTTCCCTTTATTTGAACTTGCCTCACACAATAATGTAGCCACAATGTGCTTAGAGGAAATGAAAGTGCAGATTATTTCAATGCACATTAACTGGGAGGAATCATGATTCCACTTATGTTTTACCACCCAGTAGGAAAGCAGTGCAAGCAATCTACTGCAAAATATGATGAGAGCAGCAGTATCCAACACTTCCCTAGTGCATCCCTACAGTTCAGTGTTTTAGTAGAAACCACACAAGTATAAGCCCAGTTGCAAGTGGGAAATGGTTCATAAAATACAACAAAGCTGAATAAGCAATTAAAGTCAAGAAGAAAGACAGAATGCTGCAAGCTACTGTGACACTGCTTTACAATCTGTGGATGAAAATAGCTAATTCAGAAAGCTGAATCAGTGGTACTACAAGTTTCCATCCATCCATTTTCTAATTAGTTTATGCAATACAGGAGATCACAGTGGAGCCTGTCCCAGCTAGCAATGAGTGCAAGACAGAGTACACTGTAGAAGAAACGCCAGCCCACCGCAGAGTACACGGAGACCCAAACACTAACTCACACCAGGACCAATTTTTGCAGAAGCTAGTTAACCTACCACTATGTCTTTGGACTGTGGCAACCAGGGAAACAGGAGGAAACCCACGTGAACATGGGGAAAGCAAACAAACTCCCTGCACATAGCACCCTAATAATTCCTTACACTTATATAGCGCTTTTCTGGATACTCCACTCAAAGCACTCTACAGGCAATGGGGACTCCCCTCCACCACCACCAATGTGTAGTCACCACCTGGATGATGCGATGGGAGCCCAAGTGCACCAGTATGCTCACCACACATCAGCTATCAGTGGAGAGGAGAAAAGAATGAAGAAGCCAATTTATAGATTGGGATTATTAGGAGGCCATTAGTGGTGAATACCAGGGAGAAATTTAGCCAGGACAACAGGGTAACACCCCTACTCTTTTTGAGAATTGCCCTGGGATTTTTAATTACCACAAAGACTCAGGACTTCAGTTTTATGTCTCATAAAAAGGGACAGTGCTTTTTTACAGTATACAATCCCGGTCACTATACTGGGGCATTAGGACAGACTGCGCCCCCTACCGGCCTCACAAACACATCTTCCAGCAGCAACCTTAGCTTTCCCAGGAGGTCTCCCATCCTGGTACTGGCCAGGCTCATGCCTACTGAGCTCCAGTGGGCTGACAGTTATGACTGATTTCAAGGGATTTGCAATGTTGACCACTACTACAGTCTTCTAAAAACTAAAAAATACTTCTGCAAAGACTGCAATGTGTCACGATCGCTAACCCCTCCTCTTAAGGGCGCTTCAGCCCTTCCTTGTTTTCTCCCATTGTCTGCACCTGTTCCCTATTCCCGCGTTCCTCATTAAACTCTGCTTCGTGAGAGTCCGGGGTCTTGCTGTGTCTGGCTCCGTTATGGTTTTAACCTTCTGTTCCTGATTCCCTGCCCTGCCGGTCCCGACCCGGTTCATGCTTTTAACCCTTGGATGGATCTCCTAGCCTTGGACTCTACTCTTCCGTTTGGATTCCCCGTTTGGACTTTGGCTTTGTTTGTTCGCCCGGACTCACTTCCCCAGGACACCTGCTCACCTCAGACATGCCCCCCTGTGTACAGACCCTTTCCTGCATGACTTTCTCCCTAGTGTATCTTCACAATTACGGATCGCGTTGTCTGCATGGGGCCCGGAAAGAACTGCTTCTTGACACAGTGTTGATACATGCTCTTATTGTCAACATTATTTTCATAAGCTAGGGTTAAACTTCATAGAGTTAAGAGGGTAAGGGGCAGGGAATTGCAACAGGTAATGGAACTCTCACTCTGAGAGCAACTAAGACAAAATGAGGTCAGAGCCCAGCTGGAAACCATACAAACCCGTGAAAATCTACATGGCATTTAATGTTATGACAGCATAAAAAATGAACTTAGAAGGCTATTTATCAGTTTGAAAATGAGAAACTGTGCCTCTCTCTGACGTCTTCCAGACCAGTCGTGGTTGGACTGTAATTCATGTATCTATGTCGATACTTACTGCTCAGACCAGTCATAAAAGTGCTGCAAAATATTGCAATTTGAGCACATGCAGTGAATCAGTGGTAGTTCTGAATATTCCCCTTGAAAGAAATACAATAAATCATATCTTAAAAAAGAAATGAATGAACCTCCTGATGTTTTTGGGGTCAGGCGTGTTTTTCACCCTAGAGGAATATTCTTCTGAAAACATGAGAGTAGCCCCCAAGGTACTTCATGCAGATTTCTTCAGTAAAATAAACAGCTGTAAATGTAAATAATTGGTACAAAAGTATACTGCTATGGATAAAGTACCAGCCAAATAAAATTATTATTAACAATAATGTATAATCAATAAGGATGCTTTTTTCTGCATACCACAATAAGACCTTATATATTCTCAAAAACAATATATTCTCTGTTGATTCTGGTGTTAATTGCTTTATGAGAAACTCAAGAAAGATAATTTAATTGGTTACAGTTTAAATGGAAATGAAATAAAAATGTTAGTAAATAAACCTGTTCATTTTCAAATCTCAATGCAATGTAAAAGGTCCAGGGTTCTTATAAAATTTTAAGAATATCTGCCTAATGACCAGTTATTGAACTTGGCTGTTGACAGATAGTATTCATTTTCTTAGTGTCATTGCAGAAGGCCTTCACATTAAAGCATGCAGGCTTCTATCTTGACAGGAATACCTATTGTGCAGTATAGACTCACACTCACAGGAAATAAAGACACTTTTACTTAAAGGCAGAAGGAATTTTCCCAAAAGAAGCAGTTCAGTTGTTGAAAACATCAGATGGTCACAATTTTAGTTTCTCAGTCTCCTCTCTTGCTAGAAGTCTTTTTTTCCCCTATATGTCTGATGGTCTTTTATCACAGAATCTCAAAAGAGAGATTTTCTGTGTTTTTTGGATAGACATATTTAAATTGTAACATTAATAGGATGAGTGGGCACCAAATACACGACTACAAATTCCAGCGGCCAATCAAAATCTTCCATGAATTCTGAGTGAGTGCAGGGCTGCTACCCAGAATCCTTTGCTTAGTTCAAGGGGTCACCAGTACAAAATTAACAACATGTAGGCCTGTTCTAAAGATCTGTTATGTTAGGCCTACTGTAAGGAATTAATGTATTTGTAAGTTTATAGCCCAATACCTACATTTTTAGACTCAAATTCTTCCTACATAGAATTTATAACTTAGAATTTACAGATCCATCACATGTTTTTGAAAACAACAATATCATGCTGTACGTCTTAAGATCTTAAGAGGAGCAAGTAAAGGTTTATTTACTTGTTCCTCTGAAAAGAGAAAAAGGCTCCACAGCCAAAACGTTGTTTCTGTTCTTCTCTTTTCAGCATGGTATAAACCTTTACTTGTTCCTTTGCAGCCTATGGATGCTGACACAGCTACCTACTTGAACTACTTAAGATCTTAAGGTCATGTTTTAAAATCAAATTGTCATTCTGGGAGTGAATCAAAAATGTTTTAAACTTGAGTAAGTCAACTGTGAAATGATGGAAATAAGTTTTGCCCAAGCATTTAGATTTAATTGATCTTTTCATAATTTGTTAAAGCATGCCAGAACATAACTGGGTAGAAAACATATTGATAAATAGAAGATTCTTACATTCTGTGGACAGATGCGAAGAAGCACCTTGACAATGAAATTCAAATATGTCTTGAGCAACCTCATACAGTATTGGCTGTTTGATTTGAAATCCTAATTGGTCAGTCCTTGCTCCTGACAATTTGTAGCAATCACAGAATCGTTACAAAGATGGCCATAATATCGACTGCATTTGACTGCAATTTCAATTTCACAGACAACATCTATTTTAATACAGTTGGGAATCTCAGTATGATAACATTCATGACATTTTATGAGAGGAATGCCACATACAGTAGTGTATTCAAGCATCTCTTTTTGCCAAGGTTTTCCTCAGAAAGCTGTTCCTTTTCCCCTTAGTCATACGTTTCAAATGTGTTGGGGGTCACATTTCCTGTTTCATCTCTTAAAAATATTCAGCCAATAATATGGTATCAGGTAACCTGTTTCGACATGGTAGGAAGACTCATAGATATTCAAGGCAATTTTCAAGTCAGATATAGCTTGTAATGTATCTCACAGTGAAAAGATGGTTCTCGAAAACCAAACTTGGTACACTTGATTTTAATATACATTCCAACACAGAACACAGAACTCCACATTAGCAACCTCAGAAACAACTGTATTAATACTATTAATTCAACTAATGTCATATCTCTTAAACGTCTACAAAAGTTGCAGTTGTTTAATGCTTATCACTTTCCATGTTACTAGTACTGTGATAGCTTATCACTTTTTGTCATTTTTGTCTTATTGCACTTAAAGAACTAGTAAATGGTAAAACAAATAAGAATCAGGATAATGAAATGAAACCTTCCTTTTTATTTAAAAACCTGTGCCAACAACAATTACTCATACAATTTGCAAAATACAAAGCACTTTGACTTGTTTTAAGGAGTTAAGCTTTAAACATCTCCTCAGCTGAATTATTTGTACTGTTCTTGTTGGATCTGTATTTTGCCGGTGAAAAGCATTATTTTATAGCCATTACCCCCTTCTGGGTTGCTGCGGCAGCTCACTCCACACCGCTGCAGGATCTCTCTTCAGCAAATGTCTCTGCAGACAACCGTCTGCTGTATAGCTACAGGTAAAAACTCTCTGCCGTTTCCATTTTCTCCCTCATCTCTGCCTTGTGTTGGGCAAATCCTTGCCCTTTCACTGCTGAGCTGCCACCTGCAGTGAGAAATCAGGGTCTGGATTTCTGCCATGGCTGGCGGCAAAGATTGAATCTCAGCCAGGTAGGTTCAGGCAGCTGCCAGGATTCATATATGGTCTTCTGACGCAGCTGAGCAATATGCCTGAGACTTAACTCCCTTTTTTTCTCTTCCCTGAAGAGTACTTTTAATAGAAGTGAAACTTGAAGAAAAATCCCCTGCCCTCATCATTCGTCAACAAATCTCTGAAAAGGACAGCCTTACCACAGACATCAAACATGTAATGTTTTTCCCCCCCACCATCTCAGTATGGGGTGGAGGAGATTACTTAAGGACATTTGTCAATTAGAGTTTAACAGTTGTATTAGTCTGACAGTACTGTACTTCAAGGATAAGCTACATGCTTTTTACAACACTCTAGTGACCTAGCAGTTGAGATCTGCACTTCTCCTCTTTCTGTCTGACATTATTAGCCACAAACCAGATCAGAACTGGTTAAAGCTTTTCTTTCAATTACAAACAATCAGCTGGAGATAAGAGTGCAAAAAGTAGTTGAAAAATCTGTAAAACCACCCTACATCTGGATTGTTTTCACTAGTTATCAGCCTTTCATTAAACAGGTAGAATAAATTATACAGATCACGTGATGTTTTAGCAATATCCATTAGATGAAAGCACTCGCTTATCACCATAGCTTGTATAAAACAGAATAGAAAAGAATGAGCAGGGCCTGTAGGTAGTATAATCTCATACTGCATTTATCCACCTCCTATCAGATATTCAAAATTATTATTAAGGCTTTCACACAATACTCTGAGGCATGACAACTGGAATACAAGATTTGGCTCTTCACGATAGTACATCCAAAAATAAAAAAGCTGACCCAATTTTTCAAAGTGAAAGAGTCTTTGGGAAAATTGGGGGAACTGGTCCATTTCTAAAGTTCCTGACGTCCTTCCTGTGCTCATCATTAGGCCACTGCTTGATGATTTTCCTCCATGGAAATGTGCGCTACTTCATGGCATCTCTCGAATGTGAGGCAACCAGGGTGGCTGCATTTTGCTTGTTTTTTCTCTTCCTTTGTCTCCAAGCCATTCAGTAAAAAATGTTATGTGGACAATGGAGGCTCTTTAACTGCATAATGGCAAACGGGGCTGCCGGCAACTTCATCACAGGTCCCACAGGAGACATCGAAAGTTCACGTGAGCATACATTGCCCTAAACAAATGCCAAACGCAGCACACAACCGCAGCTCAAAAATGAATTTTACAGCTTTGGAAGCATTTCACGTCAATGTAACAACATTTTAAATTCTAGGAAGAAGATGTATAGAACTACATTTTTAGTAGAAAGGTTTTGAACGCGCTTTTCAAACAACTGAAATATTCTGCATATATATGATTTTCACATAGCATAGGACGGTTAATGTATGGTTGAAACTGAAATTATTGCAAACCTGACCTGACAAAAATAGATCTTAGGAGAACTGACTCATTTTTCTCATAAATGAGGAACCAGTGAATAATACAAAACATCGTTTTTTCTAAAATACAGTAATCCCCTGAATATGAAGATACTCATTTGGCAGAACTCAAAGCTATGATCCAATAATCATAGATGGTGTAATCTGCGTGTCCATGCCTTTCCCTACATTGTTAGGTGCAGCCCTGTCAATAAAACATTTAAAACGCATGATTCAATAAACAAATGACAGCTGGAGGAAATATTGAATAAAACTGTCATGACAACCGAATTGTGCCCTCCTTCTGTTTTTAAATAGCCAACAGTCAATGCGCTCTGACCATGCAGAAGTCAGCTCACAAGTACATAAGGTAACTGCTGTGCTTCAACAGTGCACATTTATTTCAATCAAGTCTCAGTCCCTCACAGGTACTTATATTACACAGCTAAACCTTTGTTAAATTGTTGGAAGCCTCAAATCCTGTATGCTTCTTGGACATGACAAATAATCCTATCTGCACTCAATGTACTACCTGTAAGTATATTATCACTTAGTATATCAGCTTTAGATCAGGGTGCACTAGTTACAGTCCTGGGGGCGACAGTGCGTCTGCAGGTTTTCCAGGTCAATTTAAAGAACTGCACTTGGAAAGCTGGGCCAAGCTGGTGAACTGGTCCAGTCATGCCAAGATCGAGCTGATTTAGGTCACTTAAAACTGAGCTGGAACAGAAACCTGCAGACACACCACACCTCCAGGAACAGAGCTGGACCATCCTGCTGAGAGTCAGCATTGATTCTCAAGTTACTCACATACAAGATTCTTTATGAAGGCGAGAGCATAAGGAGCCAATGAGTATATACAGTAGACTAAACACAACTTTAATATTTTCAATGTGCATTTATGCAGACTTAATCAAAACCATTCATATTCAGAAGCACCAGGACTTCTAAATTATACAACAGACAAATTTAAAGATAGTGCTCTGTTTGCATAAAAGAAGAGGATTTTGCAGATTAAACTTGAAATGTTTCTGCAAGATGGAGGTGCAGCTATAAAATTCTTCACTTTGAATGACACTTACATGATTTTATGCTCATACTGTACATCGTTGGTGGGCAAAAAAAAAAGTAAAATAAGCAAGGAACTTGGGTCAGTGGATTATGATGAGAAATAAATATCTCACAATATCTTCCTGCTTCTAGACTAGAGAATTTGTCTTGCTCCCTTTTGATGAATAGTTTTATCTGTTTCTGGTATGTTCTACGTTATGTACAATTCAACAAGAAAGCAGCCTAATCAGTATCTGCCTAATCCCTTGTCATGGTTCCAGTGATTAGGTGCCTGACTGTTGAGAAAGGGACTAAAAGCATCAGTGTGTCAAGACATCCAGAGTCAAGCCTCATACATGATTGGAGAGGCTCACAGGTACTTAGATATGCTGGAAAGGAGAAGAAGTTAGATAATTTTAATACTAAATAGAATATCTATTTACACATTCATGCAAAAGAAAAATGTTAATGATAGCCCAGTCATTGTAGTCTCTCATAAAACAAGAACTACAAAAACTCTGTCTAATTCAGGTACATAACTGCAAATAATGCCTGCTAAAAGGCATCGACCCACATGTACAGCATACTGTCAAAACATCTTTTTTTCACCTTAGAAATATCGCAAGACTACGCCCTATGCTATCATTAACTGTGGCTGAAAAGCTGATCAACATATTTGTATTGTACAAATATTGTACATATTTGGAGCAGAGCGGTGGCTCTGTGGCTCAGGATCTGCGCCTGTGGCTGGAAGGTTGCTGGTTTAAATCCCGCAGCTGGCAGAGGAATCCTACTCCGTTGGGCTCCTGAGCAAGGCCCTTAACCCCAACTGCTCCAGGGGTGCTGTACAATGGCTGACCCTGCGCTCTGACCCCAGGCTCTCTCCCTATCTATGTGTCTCATGGAGGGCAAGCTGGGGTATGTGAAAAGATAATTCCTAATGCAAGAAATTGTAAAGGGTTAATAAAGTAATAATAATAATAATATTATTATTATTCTCTAGAATTGACTACTGCAATGCTCTACTCCCTGGGGTATCTAAATCTACTCTGAACAAGCTGCAGTATGTCCAAAATTCTGCAGCCAGAATCCTGACCAGGTCTAGTGCAAGTGTTCACATTCTGGAGTCCTTGCACTGGCTTCCGGTCAAATTCCGCGTAGACTTTAAAATCCTCATGCTCACCTATAAGGCTTTACATGGCTTGGCACCTCAATACCTGTCTGAACTTTTATTGCCCTACTCCCCACCTCGGAACCTCCGCTCTTCAAATTCTGCCCTCCTTACTGTCCCCCAAGCCCTTCTACATTGTATGGGCGACAGGGCCTTCTCCTGCTATGCCCCCAAGCACTGGAACTCTTTGCCCAAGGATATTAGAGAGTCACCTTCTCTAAACTCCTTCAAATCTAGACTCAAAACCCTCTTCTTCAGAAAAGCCTTTACTTAACTTGTTCCACTCTTCACCCCTCTGCTCTTCTTAATACCACCTTCCACGGTCTCCTCTATTGTTATTGTTGTATTGTTGTAATTATAATTGTGTCCTATCTTGTGAAATCTTCTTAATTATTGTTGTAGTCTTCTTATTTATTGTTATTGTCATCCTATAAAGCGGTCTGAGAAGCCACCTTTAAAGGCGCTATATAAAATAAAGTTGTTTATTATTATTATAAAAGAAAAGTTTTTGTCTTTCATACTGTACATCCAGCCTGCTTTGTTGGTGGTGTTTAATGACATAGCATATTTCACACTGAGCTTTGTGGCAAAATATATTCTTGGGGGCTCTTCATGCAGCTCCCCAGTTTTAAAGGTGTGTCGTGCTCGTTCCTCCTCAAACACAAAGAACTGTCAGTCACAATCAAACTTGGAACTTCAAATTTATAAACAGAGAAGTTAATCCTGCTATTCATGTAACACATTTTTTAAGTGAGTAATAATAATGGCATGTTACTAAACCTACTTTTATTATTTAATGCTTAATACACACATCTCTTGAAATAAGGCGTGGGAGGAAGGCTTTACAAACAGCCTAACAAAAGGAAAGAAGAGTAACAAACAGGAAGATACAAAATTACATTAATTGAATTACAGCTTTATGTAAGACAAAACCAGGTGTTGAGAATTTCAAGCTTTTAATGTTTTTAGTTTCTTATCTATTTTAAGAAACAAGGAATTAAAATATCATGAAACTAATTGCTGTAATGAGCACACTGTGTAAAAACTATACCTTGAGATAACTGAAACAAATTTGAGGCTCTGGATGCAGCAGGAAAATATACAGAATATAGACTACAAACTTTTAAACCAACCCTTTATATATCCTGTTATGTCTGCCTTAATTTTGTATTTTTCAACATCAAGTTCCTCCAAGCTGTACAAAGTTAAAGGTAAAACAGAATGGCAGAATTCACCAATTTACTGACCTTATACTCTTGTCCACAAACTTTAAAAGTACACTTTACTTTAACCTTCAAAGAAACCACTGGGCTCTAAAATAGAGGACAGGGTTAGATGTCCAATCACATACCTTATTTTATTGTGCTATTTGGTTATTATAACTGACACATATTAAAAATCTCATTACATCTCAAATTCTTATTCATTGGCCCTTTTCATGATAATGGAAAACAAAAAAAAAGCTCTTAAACGTGCTTGTGTGATAAAGCAAAACAAAATATAGAAAAATGAGATACTGGCAAATTGGATTTTCAGCTTTGGGTGTCTAAGCCATCCCACTGCTCTCTCAATTACTTATCCCAGAGGTGAAGGAAGCACCTGGCATCACTGTAATCAGTGACAACAAAACCTTGAGGCAACCAATCCATCAGGGCCTTTTCAATTAGAAACTGACAATACTTAATTACTGTCACTTATCACATGTAAGGCTTAGTAACATCTCCACACTTGTTAGAGACAAAAATTTGAAAATCAACACAGCCATCACCCTTTTCTTAAGCAACCTCTCTCATTGAAGCAAGCATCCAAATAAAATATTTTGTTACCCCCAACTCTCTCCCATTCAAATCACAAGCATGATTAATGTTAGAAACAGGCACACTGAATCACCACCCCTTTTTACAGTACAGTATAATCTGTATAGAATTGGAAAGATTATGGATTTTGATAACGCCAGCAAGTCTCCAATTCGAAGGATTATTTATTTCAGTGCCTTACAAATTCCTTCCCTTGTTAAGGTCCTTCTTGTTACGGTTTCCAATTTTTTACGTTTTCTATAGACAAGACAGCAACAGAGCTCTCTAAAAAGATGTACAAACCTGTTGAATTATTAGAACAATTTAACCATATCTGACACTTAACCTCCAACATTATTTTGCCTTCTGTCAGGGATAAACATTTCATTTATGCACACTGAAAAGCAGGTAATATATTGCCTGCATTACCATTCTTCAAGAAAAGAGGAATTTGACAGGTTAATGTAAATAACATGACCCATTGACATTTTTAACAAATGAAAGGAGTGATAAATGTTATTGATTTTCCATTCCCTAGTAATGCACTGCCTCACTATTCTCACAGAGCTGACAAAAATGTACCATAACAACAGGGAGGCCATGTTTTTGGATGGTTATAATAAAATATTAAAGTGATTTAATATAGCAAGTAATGTACCGAACATGCTGAATTCCCTTATTAAGCATTTTGTGGGCTGTGTAGAATACACATAGCATCCACAACCAAAATGAATTAATCAGTTGTTAACATGTTAGATACACTGTACACCATTATTCAGGATGATTCAACTATTCATTTTTTTATTGTATATAAGGTCAAGATTACAAGAACAGTTAGAAAATAATATGGAAATATTTTAAGTGTATTTAGATGTGTTGATAAGGTTTAAGAATCACAAGATTTGGAAACATTCTTTAAAAAAAATACTTGACATGTAGTTTCATTTACAAATTGCATTGACTAAGTCTGCACCATGATGAAATGCAAACAACTGTCAAAAACTGTTTATGGCCTACTCAAAGGCTCAGAAAGCAAGACAGTACATAGATTGACAAACAACATCATTAAAGCTAACCCCCTGGTAATGTCAAAGCAGTGATACCACAATTGGTAAGTGGCATGGAACACAAATTTTAATGAACATGCTCATTAACAAATGTGAGTAACAGAACTGAAGACCAAAAGCACACAGAAAAGACAAGTACAAGAAAGGGTTATAGCTGTCAGCATGTGTAGATTTTCCAGGTATTAAAACTAGATATCTTTTAACTTTGTGAAATGCTTTGAAACTTGTGGCACACATCCCTACATAAAGGAGACTTGTTGTATCTTCATTAAACAAGTCTCCAGAGTCACTAGGGCTGGAATGCACATATTAATGCTCAGAACAACTGACAACTGATTATGTGACAGTTGCTCGGTATACTTTTCTCAGAAGGATGGGACAGGAAAAAGCAAAGAATAAGAACACGGCACGTAATAACAGCAAATCATCAATCTAATAGAAAGAAAGGCACTTGGAGAACTATTCTCATTGAAGACAAATGCTCAGACATAAATCCCTGGCTGAGAAGTGACTTTCACATTAGCATTTAGATGACAGAAGAGGAGAACTTCTCTGCTGCAGGTTTAGTTTTATAAAACCAAATTCAAATAGCTGCTTAGTATTTCTATGTAATCTAATCAGTGCTACTGCTAATTTAAGTATAACACATTCTGAAGGGCAGAATGCAGTTCAGTAACTCCAAGAAACATTCAATGATGATCTCCTCTCACTCACCGGAAAAAGAACAAACCATTTTCCCTAGTATATATTCTTGCTCTTGTCCATTGTTCATTTGCCAAATGCATTTCTTACATTTAGTCTCCAGATAATGAAAAACATGTATACTGAGAAAAAGCACTTCTATACCTAGTAGACCATGTGAATCAACAGATATATACCAAAAACAAAACAACATGAGAGAAATTAAATACACTGCCACACAGTTTTCCATTATAGAATCTGATAAAAATTTACCATCAATCATACTTTTACAGTTGTCGAAGGGCAGTAATCTTGTGGAAGACGAGATGAGTCACGTGAAAGAGAACACACATCTGCAAACTCTGAACTGAGCCTCCGACGCGGTCTGAGAACATTCTCGCTTCGATGCCTCTCAGGCCAGGCCAGGCCAGGACCCAGCCCCAGGAGTACGCAAAACTGCCTAGGAAGAAAGCACGAGTAAGGAGGCAGAGCTGCTGTTCCACAGCTCTTCTGTCTGTTTCTTACCCATCTTCTGCATGGGAGAAAGCCAGTGATTTAGCAAAGCTAGTTTCGCCATGAGGTTCTGGGTAAACTCAAGGAAAGTTTGAGAAAACCAGGCTTGCAGACCACTTGCCTTGGAACTTTCCATACACATAAAACATTATAAGTGAACATAGTGACAAACAGTTTTTCCTTGCTGAGCATTCTGAGGGTCTGAGTTGCAGTGATCTACCCGGTGTCACGATATTAGTTCCCCCTCCTTAAGGGTGCTCCAGCCCTATCACTCAAGACTTTATTCCATGCACCTGCGCCCTATTCCCTGCCCACCTTAAAAGCCAGGCGCTGACGCTCTTCCTGGCTCTGCATCTGATTTCCATATTGTGCGAGTCCGGGACCAGGAAGCGCCTGGTCCCGTTAAGGTTTTAACCCCTGTTCCTTGTCCCTGTCCGCCGGTTCCGACCCGGTCTTCGTGGTTTTTAATTCTTGTTCTGATGGATCTCCTGGTTTTGGACTTACTCGTGTGTTTTGGATTTTCCCTAAGGATTACTCTTAGATTGTTCGCCTCGGCCACACCTCCCCCGTGCACCAGCGCACCTTGGACACGCCCCCCTGTCTTCAGCCCCGTTTTCCTGCATGACGTTTCCCCAGTGTTCCCCCACTTCGTCGGATTGTGTCGTCCGCATAGGGTCCGGAAAGAACTGTTCGTTACACCCGGCAAGCAACAAGCACAAGGCAGGGTACCCCCTGGACAGGGTACCAATCCATCACCGGGCAAGGGGGGGGGGGTAATTTGGCCCGAAAAATGCTCTTATCTTTAATGACCACTGAGAGTCAGGACCTCAGTTTAACATCTCATCTGAAAGACAGCACCCACTACAGTATAGTATCCCCACCACTATACTGGGGTATTGGGACCGCCACAGACCACAGGGTGGGCGCCCCCCACTGGTCCCACTAACACCACTTCCAGTAGCAACCATAGCTTGCCAGGAGGTCTCCCATCCAGGTCTCCACTGACCAGGCTCAACCCTGCTTAACTTCAGGGGGTAGCCAGTTGAGAGCTGCAGGGTGATATGGCTGCTGGCTGAGATGACACATTATCTTAGAAAATTTGGCCAACAGAATTAGTTTATCATCCAGAAAAAGGAAAAAGCAGATGTATATGCAGTGTAACTGTGGAGAAATAATAATTCACAGGCATGGTGGGGGAAATGCATTTTAAAAAAGTAATCCATTACTTGCAAAAGGAATTACTTTAAAACAGTTGGGAGAAAATATGTAGTTACTACGTACATACTACAAATTTCACTGAAAGTGATGACTTTTTAAAATAATTTCCCACAAGTTTCTTGTTGATAGGAAAAAGTAGTCCCTTACACAAGTGACAGATGCCCTTTTAATAATATCTTTCCCCAGCAGTACCCACAAGATATTTACATTTACGCTCAGAGTAATAAAATGGCGACCATTTTGACTGTAACAAAAGCTTCCCATTTTAGCAAAAAATGGAAATTGCAAAGCAGATTACTCCAAGAACAGGGAATACTGTTTAAACGAATCAATTTTCTTTCTCCTGCAGGAGAGAAACGCATTACCTGGATATTTCTAGCTGCCTGGTTCTACTGAGTTAGTGCTATTTTAAAGGAATGTGGTAATTTCTTGAGACGAGCAAAACCAGTTTCAAAGCGAGACTTCCACAGAAGGAGGGCAGAGAATACCAGGGGCGATCTCTTGCTAAGTGTCAATGCTTCAGAAACAATGCTTCCAGCTCTTCATTGTTACTGAAGATCCATAAATAGTATAAAGTTGGAACAAGGTTGGAATACATTTTTCTTTACTTAATTTTTCTCCCAAAACAAAGGTTAAAATGGCAAAGGATGTAAAATACATTTTTAAAAAAGAGACAGGCTGACCTAGAAATGTATTATTCAGCTTATCTTTATGAATTGCAAGGTATCATTGTTTCTCTCAAAATTATTTTGATGTTTAAAGTTAAATTGCAAACCATTTTCTTACAAAATGTTATTTGCATAAAATCATACATCCCTTTCTGTCCACCCAAAAACAGATTCAAAAAGTATAAATATGAAATGCTGTCACAGACCCAACAGGTACTAATTTAATTCCTTGTGTGAAGAAGAACAGTGATTTCTGAACCCAATTCTCTTTTGGTGAGAATGTGTTACTGTCAGGATAAAGTCTGCAATTTAATTCACCAAAAATGCCAGCATTGTGACATCCCTTCAGAGAGATAACATAATAAAGAATGTGGGCTAGTTAAATATTTAACTCATTTTTTATGCTTTTTCCTGCAGAAGACAGACGTATTATTTGTTTGTTACTTTCAGTCAGCTACACTATGTGTATAAAGACTTCCTGTCAGTTTCCTTCTCCAGTAGGAGAGAGAATCTTTTGACCTGTTTAATTTACAAAATCTAATTCTTTGTCTGATAACTAATTAAACAGCAGAAAACCTAGATACAAAATTCATTATATGTATTCTTAATGATGCTGTATTCTGTACTGTTGTATTCAGCTGAAAATATGTTTCAAAGGTGCATGTTTTCCATTTCGGAGACAAAAAAACAGAAAAAGGTAAAGGTATGTATTCTTAAATCCAAGTACTTCATATTTAGAACAAGTGCGATCCATACGGAAATATTGAGGATTTAAAGGATCTTTGGGGATTTTTAATCTCAGCTCCACATGACTTTGAAAAATGTAAAAGTTGGCAAATGTATTTCTGATTAAAAAATACTGTATAGTACTGTAGCTCATCATCAGGTCATTTTATGTTAAACTCATGGGAAAATTACTACAAAGCAGCTACTTTGTTAGTAAGATAGAATTTTCCAGTTTATAAGACACAGCAAATGTGCCATACAATGCACTTCTATATTATGCAACTTAAATGTAAAGAAGCATGCACATAAGAGATGTTAAAAAGATGACCACCCTTAAAACCGAGGCTTGCTCAGCTCATGAGGCCATCTGGAAGTGGAACAGATGTTTTTCAATTGCAATTTCTGCTTTGTTTTTCCAACTTCGAATGATCTACTTAGCTTTGGACTAATGAGCACATCCCCAAGTCTCAGTGACAATCAGGACGAGCCAACTAACCTAAAATACTCTGGTGGCTGGGGAGCTTTTACCCCTGTGGACAATTGGGAACTGGAGCGGTTGTCCCTTGGAGACAAATAAAACAGGGCAATAAAATGGATTGGCCTCACACTGGCTCAACAGCACGCGCAGGGCCCACAAACTCAGCTGTTTCTAGCCGCCAGCTGCTGTCGTCCAGCTTTACCAGCAGGTGCTGCATAGACAGGGCCCGACTACAATACTGAAAATCTAATCGCGAGGAACATGCTGTACACAAACTACCGCCATACTTCTTTACTTCTTGAACCACTGCAAAGCACTAATATAGGTCAGTTCTCCACCACAGGGAGTTATCGCTTGTTCAGACTGTACATCAACAGGGCATCTGAGCGTCAGATAAGGTATTTCATTATTATAATCATTTATTTTGATCTTTAATTATCTACTTGCCCCTTTTTTTACCATAACAGAGCGGAACATGCTCCTTTTTAAAGTTAATCATTCTCATCATTAAGATGAATGGGAGAAAGTATTAAAAACCGCACTTCTTAACATGCAGAGTTGTTTCAAATACTGCATGTGAGAATCAGATTCACCTGGATAATGGATAAATCCAGCATTTTTAAAATCTTGGTATTCTTTTCTGTGAGGCTTAACAGCTGCCTACTGGGTGATAGCAAGGTGAACACAGGATCTTGCTCATTCTTTCACTTAAGCAACTTGAAAGAGTGAGTAAATGACAAACTGCAGAGCTGCTTGAGTCACAGGGGTCTCTGTGGTTCAGAATGGAGCAATTCCTAACATTTGCCACAAAGAATGATTAGGTTTCTGAAATAATGTACAACACAGAACTAAAAATTACTCATCATTTATTAATACCAATCTGTGACAGGTATTATGATTTAAAGAATTCTATTTGTAGAGAACATTCTATTAATGTGTGTTATTATTTGTACATTATAAAAACAAAGTATACAGATTTTAGATATTGATTGCATGTTTTTCTGCTCTTCCTGTGGTCTCATCTTTCCAGCAGGACAAAGCAGACTGTATCTTCGAGCAGCTTCTGTAACAATGACTTTCGTGACTGTCGAGAATGTAACAGTTATCCTCTGGATGTCCTACTGGTCACACTAGGGAACCACTGAACATTTTTGAGTTGTACTAGGATGATGTCCGTCTTCTAGGTTTCAGAGACTTGTAAACGGGCACATGTCTATCCAGTCTCTAAGCAAGGAGTGGGACAGAATCACACAAGACAACATCAACAACCTGGTGCAAAGCATGTGTCAGATAAAAAGCTTGTATTGTCTTCAATTGTAGCCACGCACACTACTAGACTATAATGTCCACAGTAGACCCCAAACAAATGACAAAAGTGAATCAGTATAATGAATTTAACTCAATCATGTCCAATAAAAAGACAGTGTTCCTGCGACAAAAAAAGATTATAATACATTTGTTAATTTGTGATAAGTTAAAAGGGATAAGTTTCTTTTGATGCTCAGTATATATTGTATTTATTTTTCCTTGCTGCCCTTTCAGGCTTACTATAATAGACAGCTTCCCATAATCTGTCTTTATCTGAAAATCATAACTCTCATTCTTGCAAGAACTATTGATACAGGGCTCATTAAATGCCTAGGGATGTTTGGTAATTATCCTAGTGACTGACAGTGAGATTTCAAATCCCAGCATCCAGCAATAATAAGACAGTTTTACACACCAGACTACCTTGTAGTCTGGATCAGACTAGAAGCAATTAATGGGCTATACATAGAAATTTGCCAATATTTTTTATACTTTCTTTAGATACGTGGGTTCAAAGTGTAAAATCCCAGCTTCAACAAGTATATATTTAATGTACAAGTACAAGTATGTAAGTAGTAGGTATTGTCACTGTGAATTAACACTACGTGCAGCTAACATTAACCGAGATTATAATCTCAGTTGTATCACTTTTAAGATTTTGGTAAATGTGGTCTCCTAAATAAAGTGATCCCCTCCATCTGTTTGCATGTGAGTGAGTGAGCTTATCCTTTGGTGTCAGTGATGAAATCTATAAATCCTCACTGAATTGGTCCAGTGAACAGATAAATTGCTTCTGTCATAAATTCATGAAACCCCTCAATGCCTTGACAAGATATTAATCGCTCAGAATTCAGCATATAAAATAAAGCAAAGAGCAGCTTCACTGTAGAGGAAAGGAACATGCATACCTGCTTGTAGCATCTTGCAACACTATGTTTCCAAAAAATAAAAACATTCAACACAAGACAGGTCACTAACATCAATAAAGGTGACAGGAGGATAATGTAACACACTATGTCATTCCAGGTTTTACGATAGAAATGCAAAGGATATGGCCTGGCCTGCCGCTTTTAAACTACGGCTCCATAGGGAGATAAATGTCGGGAAATGATTAGAAAACTAGAAGCACATGAGTTAACCCTACCTTCTATCGTAGAGCTACTATTCAGCAGATGTGAGCTACATATCGTGAAGCTGAAGCCTTGCATGTGATAGAAAAACTGTCTGAATACTGATCAGTTAAGCAACAGTTTAGGATGCTTTAAAACAAAATCTTGAGACTAAAAAGTCAGAGAAATACAGATCTTCTTGGGAAGCCCTAAAGCTTGAACACAGCTTCTAAAATCAAAATAAAAGAAATAGTTGGAGGGAGACAAATCTTCACTGTTCCCACAGGGTAATTCATTCCTTCACATTCAATTACCACTGGCAGAAGTGACAGATACGAGAAGGACAGTTGATTCCTCGCTAGTTATCCAGAGGCTGGCTCGGCGAACTTATTTTCACCTAATCAGTTAATTCCTCCGCTGAAGAACAACTACGGTGGCATGTGTCATCTACTTTTTTTTCTGTTGTCAAAAAACAAGATAACTACTGTCTGATAATGCCTAGAGGTTGGTCTCTATCAAACAACTCTGTGTGGATTGTGAAAAGGCAAATGAAATCAACATTTTCAAACAGCCCTTCAGTTTAATCATTTTGAACAGCAGACATAGCTGTGAAAATCAACAAAAATAGTTTCCTACTTATTTTTCCTTGTTATTTGCACATTGACCACCTGGAGACTGAACTAAGGAGAAATTTCCAAATTGTCATTTAATTTAAAAAAAATGTTTTGTTAGGAGAAAGTGTGGTGGTAAGTTACTATTTTTCTTTTCAGCTTCACCTAGTTGCTAAGGAAACAGTGGCTAGATGACTATGACAGGACACAATTTCAGTAAAACATCTAAAGGCTGAAAAATTTTATAAGGGCCAAAGAGTGCACATGAAAAATGAACTCCTCTTAAATGGGAATAAAATTAGACATTAACCTTTATATTTTATTCATTTTTAAGTACTTAGGTAATCTAAAGCCTGCTTAAACTGAAATTTATCTTCTTCAATATATTAGACATGTTCTGGTTCTTATCTTGCGGCTTTTACACACCCACTTTGACCAGGAATGAAGAGTGCTTTTCCATTTTTCTCTTTTCTGTTCTACGAAAGAATGAGGTAGCAAAGACTTCAATTATATATAGTGAGCAATCAATGACTTATAGACAACCGAGATGGGGCTTGTGTAAATAATACTGTACAACCTGTAGATCAGCATTGTCTAGTATACAATGCTGCAATGAAAAACAAACATTTTGATAAACAACTAAGAAAATGACTTTCTAAACTAATACTTAGGCCAAAAGCCTAACATTTTGTTTCTGAGGTACTTCAGAGAGGTTTGTATGTTAATTACCACCTTCTAATCAACATTTTCATTAAAAGGACAGAGCGTTACAGACTACCACTATTTTTGAACACTTTGCCTAAGGATTTCAATTGACCAAGTCTTCTTACTATTACTTAAAGCTTGTCAAATATTTAATGGTAACTATGCTTTGCCTATAAAATCAAATTACAGACAGTTACTTCAGGGAACTTAAAACTTAAGGCCATAATTGTTTCATAATTGTTCACAATGTCAGACATACAGTCTTCTTTCGCAACTGTCAGTCACACTGATGCTAGTGCCCTGTATATACAGAGAATCATTAATAATTCAATTAATAAGCTTTGGATCCAATATCTTTTCACTTGGAATGACAACAGACAAGAAGTAAGCAATCTAGGTTAGGGAAATCTGGTTTAACCCGCTTGACTGAGGGCTACCCTCCTGGCCAGAGCACGAGCAGGCTAGGACCCCCCTGCAGAGTGAGGAGTGACCAGGGGGCAGCTGCAGAGGTGGAGACTGGGTGGAGGAGGAAGGCAAAAGATGAATGCAGTATTTACAATGTTTAAGTGAGGAAATGACATCAGGATTGATTACAACTTACTGACAGCTGAGCCTGATTGAACTTGGCTGTTGTCATCCTTCCTTAACCTTCATTATAAACTCCATTTATTGCATTTCTATACACACAGAGAGTAGCTGCTAGGTAGTACCCTACAACAATAACTATCCTGACTTTCATATTTTCTCACCTTGTGTAGTTATCTCTAGAACACTCCTCGGGATCCTTCAGCTCCCTGAAGACACCAGGGTGCTTGAGCGCAGCAAAACCATTTTGCCTCCAGTCCATAATATCTCATCTCAAAAATAGATAAATACTGAGAAACCCTTTAAATGAATAATCAACATGACCTTTTGACATTTAATTTCACAGTACTCTTTGCTGCAGCTTCAATTTAAATATTTCTCAAAAAGCAGCAGTTTTACACTGCAGTCAACTGGCTCAGAAAACCCATAAATTGCTCTGAAGAATAAAGGCAACAACATCTAAATAAAGATCTTTAATCTTTACCAGTGTAGATCATGGTAGGCCAGGTCAGAAGCCTGTAAACCGATGTTGATGGACAACAATCATTAATGTCTCCGAGCAGCTGTGTATTGCTGTAAGAAGGGTGACTACAGCGAATTACTGGATGTAACTAGAGGACAAATGAAAGTAAGAAAGAGGCTCTTCAACAGCTCAAAGAGCTGAAGGCCCCTGTTATCCAGTCTGCTATGAAACTGGGATACAGCGTTAGCTGACTGTGATTGCCCTACTTGTCAAGAGTCACCAGGGCTGGAGTACATTATAACATTATACCATATAACAACAACCCATATCTTACCAAGCACTTGATTGCAGTGCTATCAGAGAGAGCTGCAACTGTCCTTACTATAAAGCCTTATGTGACTTGTATGCACAATGGAGCTAGGATTATGACAAAAAATGAATGGTCTGACATTACACTTGAAGGATGCATGTATATTTCAGGCTTAACAGGCCTTGGTGTCATAAATAACGAAAGCCCAGGTCTTTTTGTAAGCACTTTTATGAGGGAGTAAATGTTGAACCTTGAACAAACAAATGAATAAGGAGGTAGACATTATCTGAAGATGTAACGCTCAGAAATCCAAAAAATTGTGAGGAGAGCACTCCCACTGAGAGAAGACTGGTGCCACTAATGCCTGTCCTTTTTCAGAGATACAGGACAATAACTCCAGTACCTTGCAATTAAGCACCATGTAGGTTTGGGGAATTATACACTATACTCTCACCAATCCATTCAAACACATTTTAGCTCATGTCTTTGGTGTCAATAACATCTGCACTGCAGAAACCTTTGGCAGGCTGAGCAAATGTGAGAATTTACATTTCAATAACTACCTTGGAAATTGCAAAACAAACCAGGTGAAACTTTAGATTGGAAAAATTAATAGGTTTATTCCATGCTGAAAAAAGAAGAGAGAAAATAACGTTTCGGCTGTGAAGCCTTCTTCACAGTCACTTCTCTCTTCTCTTTTCAGCATGGTATAAACCTCTTACTTGTTCATTTGCAGACTACAAAAGCTGGCGCAGCTCCCCACCTGAGACACTTTAGATTTACTATTAAAGACATAATATTGTCAATCTTAAGCTCAGAAGTTAGTTATATTGATACGCACAGTCCTATTACGACACTGCATTCATCCAAAGCAGCTACATACTTCAAATGAAAAAATCACTATTGGAGTCAATAATCCTGGATGCTAGGTTAAATCAAGTAGCGACTATGGTTTTGTCAGATGCATGCATTATTCTTTCATGGACGACCTTGGCTTTTGCTTCTAAATATAAAGATTGATTGTACAAAGCACAAAGCTGGCTTTATCTTCCTATTTGCAAGCTCTCCATCTCAAGCAATTGTGCTGATGTCTGCGGTAATTCTCCCGGCTCAGTAAATAATGGAGACCGATACAGACTTTACAAAATGTAAAGTCTTAATGTATTATTTTCCTTCTATATTACCTGCAGAGAACACAGACAAAAGACTGCAACAGCCCCTAGAGCTAGACTTCAATTAAAGCAATCTTTGTTTTTTCTTAAAGACAAGTCTAGTTTCTCATGGAGGTCATTTTGTTTGGACATCAAATATAAAACAGAACTTTTGCATTATTGATAACACAATAATATACAGTACAGAGAATTAAAGAAATCTTAATAGCCTCAGAAACTTTTTATCATTGAATGTAACAAATTGAGAGAAATACTAATTTCTGAGTTAAATTAGTGTTTCCAGTCACTTAGCATGTGAGTTATACCTGTTAACAGAAAATTGGTAAGATTGTACATGTCCATAGGAAGGGTGACAAACTAAGTAATTACAGACCAGAAAGTCTTACTTCTGTTACATATAAGGTTATGGAAACCATAAAACTAAAATAAGGTCTTGTCTGCATTAAAAATGGGATTGATTTGGACTGTCTTGTTTAACTACTTGACTTTTTTGAACAAGAGCATCAGCAATGAATACAAATGGAGAACATACTGTAAAATAGTATATTTAGGTTTACAGAATGATTTTAATAAAGTTCCTCATCAAAGATTAATTCTGAATTTGCAGGTGGTAGGCAGTGGTGATTAAACCTGTTCGTGGGCCTGGGGGCTACGGGTCTACTTGTGGCCCTTTTCCAAATCCGTAACATCAGTAAGATGTTACCGAATGGGTAGGCACTCCCAACATGGACGAGATAAAAATACAGCAGAACCAATAGCTAAATGCATTTTGAACTTCACTAAAACAGCATATCCAGGTCTACATCAAGCTATAGCATATCGGAAAAAATACTGCACTACTGTTCCAACATAGGCGACAACTAAGAAAGGTAAAAAATGTTACCTTAAGAAATCTTTTCATTTACTTTTCTTGGCTGAAAAGTCTTTAATAATGTCCTTAAAATCCAAGCTTCTTAAAATGTCGCTCTCAATTGACAGAGTAAAGTGGCTGTATCGCAGTCTATTTTTCACAAAAGAGATTTTAGAAAAGACCGCTCTCTGTTAGCATTGGTCACTGACAAAGTGGAGAAAAGACAGAGCATATTGTCAACATTGGAGAAAACAGACTGACGTTTTCTGCACCTTGTCTGTTTGAGGTGTTCAGTTCCAGATGGGTTCAGCCCTTCCTTATGAATAAATTCTCTAAATTGAATGGCCTCTTCCACGAAGTCTCCCTTCAAGTCCATGAGATATTTCTTTTGAAGGGCTAATGCAGATGAACGGAGATCTTGCTCGGAAATAGAAGCCAATGTGTTAAAAAACCCAAAGCTTTCCTGAACATCCTGGTATGAGCGCCATCTTCTGTCCAGCCTGTCGATCACCACTGTGGACAGCACGGTGGGAAACCTGGTACGGCCCGACGGCTGACGTACTGGTTCAGAGGATTCGTCAGGCTGCCTTCTTCGTTGCCTCGCTCGTTGTTTGTCTGCTTTATAAACTTCAGCTACTGCTGGAGACATATTTTTTGCAGCTATCCCAAAGTTATCGAACTCACCACCGCGGAGGCCTGCCACACCGTCTCTCAGAGAACGCACTAGGTCCACAGCGTGGCACAGGTCAAGTTCAACTGCCTGAAGCACAGTGCTTACCCTCTGAAAATGCAAAAAAACGATATTCCACGTATTCCAAAGAAATGCTTTTCTTGGTTAGATGGCGGTAGACTTAAATTTCCCATTGTTTTGGGGGAATCTTTAATTTTTGTAATCAACGCCTGCTCTCGTATCTCTCTCTTTGCGCTATCTGTTTTAGTGCCCCACTCTCAGACCTCCTGAACGCCGACATTTTGCTAAATGCCTCTAATGAAATGTTCCATAAACAGTCAAAAGTGTATCTGATACAGTGGCCAACCAGCGTTAGGGTGCGTCTTTCGAATAAATCTGGATAATCAACAGCCACGGCTATGTGACATATTGTAGCGCTCTCGGGTTCACGTGGGTATGCACCCTTGCCACTATCACCTCAGGTCGGACCCCCCCCCAGAGGGGACTTGAACCCGGGCCTCTGGCGTCACTCAACAGGGACCCAGCCGTCACCGCACTGGTAAGCCGGCTCTCACAACCTGCAATGGCGGCCGTATGCGTTACAATATGTAAACAAAATTGGTGGAAAACAATTTAAAAAATATTTTTTTAAACCCTAGCCAATGAGAGGCCCCAGTAAGCCCGTGCATTAAATCGCCTGTGGTGGTAGGCATTCAAGGTATGGATTGTCTTTAGTTTGCAAACTAGGTAATGCATAGATAACAGTAAAGAAAAATGTTGAATGATCAGAATAGAGTAACAAAGAGTGGAGCACGTCAGGAATTTCTATCCGGACCACTGCTCTTAATTTACATGAAAGATCTAGATTCTGGTTTAGTAGCTCAGGTGGGCAGCTGCGTCAGCCTGTGTAGGCTGCAAAGGAACACGACATAGGTTTATTCCATGCTGAAAAGTTGTGGAATCTGAAACGTTGTGTTTTCTTTCTTCTCTTTTCAGCATGGAATAAACCTATTACTAGATTCTGGTATGGTTAGTAAACTCATCAAGTGTGTAGATGATACAGTAATAGAGGTTTAGCGAACACTGTAGATCAGTTTGTATGTTAGTCATCTGCCCATAGTGACATCCCACTCCTGGTCCTGCGGGAACTCAAGCCCCTCAGTTTAAGACTTAAGACTTACAATGAAGGCTTACAATTACAATTAAGACCAATTACCCCTAATAAGACAATTACTGTACCTCATTAGGAGCTCATCTAGAATGAAATCTAGAAAAGCCTATGGTTTACCTTGATGGGAGTGGGGATCAGTGATCTAAAAGTTTAAGAGGCTGCATACCTGTTCAATTCTGCTTAAAACTAATGGTCCTTGGGAAAGTGATTAGTATTAGCCACTACACCACAGTTTCAAAATGAAATTGTGGTTGTATATCAAAACATAATATAATTTCATCTAGAATGAACATACATTTAGGCATCTTATTTCTGAAATTCAAATACTTGGATCATGTGACAAAACAAAAGCTTAGAATTAGTCTTAATAATTTAATAAAAAAACACATGCATTTTGCAAACATTTACATTTTACCCAGTTATTACATTGAGACCTACTGGAAAGAGGAAAGATTATCTCCAAATTATTAATAAAGGAGCATCCAAAAATGCTGACTACATGTAATGATTGTATTCAACATGTTCAAGAATAATGACTATTTTATTGGTTTTCACCTAATTGGTTCTTATTTGTTCTAAAAGTGCATTGATGCACATTCTGTTTGGGGCTGTGTCACATTCATCTGGCAATAACAGGATTTGTACACAAATTAATGTACAATGTATATGCAAGAGGAAATCATAAGGGCTGACCATGAATAATAACGTTAACTGTTGAAATGCATATAAATAATGGAATATAAGTTTATAATTTATAAGTTTAATTAACTATTAAAAACCATTTATGCAGCACATACTTCTAATCCTATTTTAAAACCAGTACCATAAAATTAGTTTTAGAAAAACTGAACTGAACTGATGATTGAGCTGTGATCAAACAGGGGATTAAGATCGCAAGAATTTCATTAAACGTTTCCATTGTCTAGGAGAGCCTGAGGACTTAGAGGATACTGCCTAGCGGAGGGCTGTTTTTTTACTGATTGTCTTTTATGCAGAAAAGAACATCATTCCTCCCAGAACTGAGGTTGTCGCAGTAAAGATTTGACGGTAATGAGCATTCTGTACCATGTCTTAAATTAGCATGATGCGGGGGGTGTGCTGGCTGTTTGTGTTAATGATATTAGTTGCGATGTATTATACCACCTAAAAAACACTGGGTTTACCTTACGAGTCAGTGCGATTTGATAGAAATGCGCAGCGGTCACTGCAGCCAGCAAAACAACTTTCGTCGTAAGAAATGAAACGTTCGTCTATCTGCCAAAAACCTATGAACTGGCCTCTTACTTTGGCGAGTTAAATCTCATTGTAGTGAGAAGGCAATCAACGTGAATATTGTTACCACCCGAGACGTTGATAAATAACAAAGAGACGATGCTCCCGATCTGCTAGCACTGGAGGAGCTAGGAACTTTCCAAGATGCGGTTCCGAGTTGTTTTAACACACCATTACAGTATGGACAATATCATTCACGCTTATCATCACTTCACACTGAATAGATGTAATAAAAGAAGATACCAAGGTTGACAAGGTGCATAGCAGTATTTCCTGTCCTATCGTCTGCCGAAACATCAAAGCTGAATTGGCGAATTTGATAAATGTAGAGTACAGATGTTATAAGCGCTGTATACACTTCTAAATATAGAAAGCAACAACGGTTTCTTGAACTTGGTGTAGTCAGTGAATATTTTTGCGGTCGCTTAAAAATCAGTTCAGAGACTATTCAGTATACATAACTGTAAATTGATTGACCTCGCACTGATATTTTGTTTTACGTGCAGGAGACAAACTTAAATCGTTTGCAATTTGGAAAATGTGAATTGGGTCAAAGAAATTAACCTTTCTAAAAAACGTAATTAACAAGTAGGCCTTTAAAATAGGCTAAGGGGATGTGTTGGCGTATGGGTTACTGGTAATTGGAAAATAAGTTTTACGTTTATAACATCATAATCTGTATGACTCCGCTAAAAAATCACGTTTAAAACGATTAGACTGGTTGTTATCTGAAATACAAGATTTCAACTTCTTTCGCTGCAGCCAGAAAGCGAGCAGAGGTGATGAGAAACACAAGCGTGCCTTTCGGCATCGGTACCTTTTGTTTGGGCTACATTTTTAAGATGTTGTCAGGATACTAAGCACAGGTGGCACCAGCTCAAATCACACTCTGATCTGCACAGGGTCTCACTGGGCGCAGTCTCGTTCAGGGTTACTATAGCGCACGAAGGTAAATCAACCTAGCGATCTCCGCCTCCGCCCCCTGGGACTGTGAATGCAAACTCGCTCTGGTGGTGCATAACGACTCCCCAGGTGGGGGCCGCATTTCAGTGGTGGATGAAGTGGGTCACCTCCTAGGTTGAAAGCTTTGTTTTTTGGACGTAAAGGGCCACAACACTCATACTGGTATGCTCCGGTTGAATAATAGTTCACCCGACACAACATACAGATTTTCCAGTTTTGCTTGTGAGCTTCAAACACAAATAAAGCATTGTGTGTGTGAGCTCTTTAGTGAGAAAGGAACGTTTCTCACACTGGAACATAGCGCCAGAGAAAAAATACAGCCTGGAAGATCCGTGAAGTGAAATGTGGAAAACAAAGGGCATACTACTTTTAATGGGACAAATATGTTCCCTTGTTCCTACATTTAAGGGATCTGTACTGAGGAATAAGACAGAAAACTGGCCTTTTGTAATGCACAAGGTTACATACAGGTGGGAGAGAAGACAAGTTGGAAAAAAAAACACAAATTCAGTGTGGATGTAGGAATAATTGAGTAGCCTTTCACCTATCTCACTGAAAAGGCATCCGCATTCTGGAACTGAAAAGAACTTTTTCACATTCTGTCATAATTTGTAGTCATTGCATGGTGGTTAAGTTAGCTTGCTGACAGCCACATCACCTAGGGAGCATTAAAACCTTTCTTAGGGTGAAAAAATCCAAGTTTATTGCCATATTAATCTGTCCCTCAGAAACAACCTTCACTCCACAAGCCTTCATAAAGTACAGCCGTGTATCATCTAACACATCTGCACAACAAAGATTGGAACAGTTACACTAAAGTGAAAAGAAAGATTAGAGCACGACAATAAAGGGGCCATAAATGTGAGGCTCCTCACTGTCATGTTCACAGAGGCACTCCAGACATGTAGGTTTTGTGTAGCTTTATTTTTAGTTATTTTTGCAGGTTAGATATCCAATGCCACATCTTGTAGAAATAATGAAAAATGTGGATACATAACACAAAATCATCATGAGAAAGATGTACTCAAGGAAAAGGCAGGGATCATATAGCTAAGAGATACACAGAGCCTACAGTACAGTACCTGCGCAGCCGTAATAAATCAAGCCTAAATGAGTAGTCAGCTATTAAATCTCTCAAGCCTATGGGAAAACATCTTTATAATAATGTCAGAGACTTTATACAGTAACTGATCAGAAATTATTAGGATTTCACTGAAAATATCCCCTCTTGCTCATGTCTTTATATTGTTAAAAAAACAAAATACAATGCACTCTTGAATAGATTGCACATATTATATTTGGGGCTGGAGAAGTATTTTCTTTTGTTCTAGCAGAATAATAGAACATCCTGATTTTAACACTACCAGAACTATGCAGGACCCAGACACATGTGATAGGGAGTGCTGTTCAACTGCAGCAGTACTCCAGGCTTCCCTGTCTCCCTCTGACACGACCCATTCCAGCAGTAGTAAGCTCCATATAAATGATATCAAGATAGCACAGGATACATTAATTTTTAATGACTTTCAAGGTGCAATGAAACGAGACAACTAAATCTATTTCAACATTTAACGTTTCAAAAGAGAATTAGAGGAGATGAAGGAAAATCCTTCCAAAAACTATTTCCAAAATGTAACCACATCAGAACATTCCCAGAAACGTTCGAGAGGTAGTTGCATCAACATGCATAATAATAATAATAATAATTAATAATTGCTTACACTTCTATAGCGCTTTTTTGGACACTCCACTAAAAGTGCTTTACAGGTAGTGGGGACTCCCCTCCACCACCACCAGTGTGCAGCATAGCCTGCAAAGGAACAGGTAAGGGTTTATTCCATGCTGAAAGGAAAAGAAAATAGAAACAACATTTCAGCTGTGGGGCCTTCTTCAGGTTTCACAACTGAAGAATACAGCACAGTTGAAACTTTGTTTCTCTTTTCCTTTCAGCATGGAATAAACCTTTACCTGTTCCACTGTGAAAAAAGTGCTCATAAGCAGAGTATACACAGGAAATTAGCGACTACCTTCAAATGACCAACAAGGGATCACACACGCTTTGTGAGGACACTTTATATAAATCCTTTCATGACCTGAAAATTTGGAAGCTAAATTTAAAGTTTTAGGGAATGTGTTTATCTGTAACGTTTAAGGCCCTATTCCAAAAACCAACAGCTGCTAAAGATTTGCGAAGCCTCTAACCGAAGAACACAGAGGAAGTCAGTTCCTTTGTGTCGCCCCTGGAGTCCAGCACCAGCAATGACTCCATGGATATACAATGAGTATATAGACATCGTTTCCCTTCAGGGAATTCAAAAAGCATACTTTGCAGAAAGAGGACACCAGTGAAAATGAAGCCAGGTAACTCATATTGAGATTGCAGATCCAGGAAGGAGCAAAGATCATGCTCATTTAAATATCTGCTAGAATGTGAATCGCTTTACCCCTTCAAAGCAAAGCAGAAAGAACAATTTTGTATAATAGTATAATATTGACATTCTTTCAAAAGCACAGTTTCCTCTTTCGAAAGTGCATGTCTGTCTAACACATTAAAGCTTTTCAAATGTTTTTTAAACTATTTTACAGTTTGAAACTTGTAAATCACCATTGAAATAGAACCATCCATTATTCTGCTTTGTTATTGATGAAAAAATCCCTAATATGTTGGGAAATGTAGTGCAGAGTCTCTCTATTTAGGCTCACTGACCAGACTTCATCACTCAGATTTTTGGGGGGAGTCTGGGGTGCGTTGCATTTTGGGCTCAGAGACCAGTGAACTGAAACATGCTTAAGAATGGGACAGATCCCCACAAGTCAGGATCTTCAACTGACTAAAGCATGCATCACAGATGTATGACCTGAATTGCTTGCAAGAGTGGCTACACACTAGCCTGAGAAATTCAGTGTATACCTCCCATTGATCAACCTTGTTATTCTACAAAAAGTAAAAAATGTTCCTGATATTTACTTTGCAAATGTATGAGTTTAGAATACTACCTTTATTTTCCATTGCGGTATATACACTAGCCATCTATTTTCTGTTTTATCCAATACAGGGTCGTGGGGGAGTATATATAGTATATGGTTAATTTTTTCAATGTAATACAAAATGCTTTAATAAATTTCTCTGTAGTACAAAAAGAAACCAAGTAAAATAAAATACTGAACAATACTATTTAAAATAAATTGTGTATTATAAGCAGTAGTCTTCAACACTGCATATAACACTTAGTGTATTTTAGCCTCTAATCAATTGAAGGTGTATGTGGGGACTTTGCACTGAAGAAGGACACATGAATCCACTTTTCCCTTACATCCAGGTCAAATACAAAATTGAGTAAAATTCTCTACTTCTGTGTCTGATTGAAGGGCATTTCAGGTCAGTTATGATGCACATCAGTCTTACCCAGGATTGGCTAAGTTCCTAGGAAAAAAGAGGACTTGCTGTCTGCATATGACCCTTAATCCTGCAAACTGTTGTCTGTAGCCAGGATTGAGCTAAAAAAAAAGCATTCTGAAGGCTGGACGAGACTAAGCACTGAGGAGACAGCCTCAAATGCATTTCATATAGAATGTGTCCTTACCTAAAGATGTCATATATGAAAATACTTTCCAACAACACAAAACAATTAGGGCAGCACAGTGCTACTGCCTCACACCTCAAGGGTCCTGGATTTGTATGGTCTCCCCATGTCCACATAGGCTTTCACAGAGTGCTCTGGTTTCCTCCCAAAGAGGTGCTGACATTTCTCAGTTCCCCCAATATGTCTGTGGAGTTTGTATGTTCTCCCTGTGGACACATGGGTTTCCTTCCACAGTCCAAAGACATTGGTAGGTTAATTGACTGTTTAATTGGGAAAATTGACCCTGGTGTGCCCCGTGATGAGACTGGGGTCCCATCCAGGGTGTATCCTTCTTTGAGCCCATTGCTTGCAGGGATAGGCTTTGGCTCCCCCAGGACCCCGTACTGGGTAAAGTGGTTATAAAATGGATGGAAGGGTGGATGTTTGTGAATCCTGTCCAGGGTGTAGCGCTTCTTTGTCCCTGCTGAGACAGCCTCCTGCTCACTGGAGCTGTGTAAAGAGAAAGAAGAGTCTGTAAGAAGGGGGTGCCATAAGATGTTTATTTTCAGTACATCTATGGTATTTCTAAAGGTAGTTTCAAAGGGGTTCAAAATATGCCTGAGGCTCCACAATTAACATACCCTTTTCTATCCACAAGGCCTTAACTCAGCTCTTCAAATCAGAGTAAAAAATAAAAACCCTTGTCCTAACCAAAAATAAGCGAGTCTGTCAAAGGCAAATGATGACATGCTATACCTAGGCCCTTTGGAGTCAAAAATCATTCCATTTAATAGTCAAACTTCAAGCAGAGAAGCCAAGGAAATGCATTTGCACGTCAGCTTTCTCATAAGAAAGAAAGAAATTGAAAATCAGCTGCCTTCTCATCACCAGCTGCTCATTTCATCTGCCGTGAAAGAAGTGATCTTGGAGGGAATAAATCAGCTACAAATTACCTAAAAAAAAGGGAGCACCTGCAGTCAGAACATATAACTTCTGCCAGTTTCCAGTTCTTTTCCTGGGTTATAGAAAGGCTATATTTGTCAGCAGAATGCATAACGGTTCATAATTAAACAGAACGTCGATTTCAACACGAGGATGAAATAGAAAGGTAGAGCGTATAGCTCATCCAAACTTTCGCAGTTCCCCGTGTTAAAACTGTGACGTGCTCTATACTGCCATCAAGTGGGCATAACTGAGAACATGGATTAAAAAATGATCAACTGCGTACAGGAGACGAACGTCCCTGCTTCCAACACTTTACATATCTTGTGACGTTACAGAGGTCTGAACTATTTAATGGCAACAATGCAATATGTGGTGTTGCTAAAAACCCTCAGTGAATGTTTGAGAATGTATGATAGCCAGGATAAAAGTCACCCTTATAAGTCAATAGACTTACTATATGGTTAGAGATCCAGTTTCATATATTTAAGAGCAATTCTAATAACTACACCCACAATGAAGTCTGAAGTATAGCAGATTTTGGCTTGAAGTTAAACTTGCAAAACGTGTAAAAACTACTACTTACTCTATTAAGTAATGGTTGTGCGGTTTCAACTGTGTAGATATTACTGAATAACTAATTTAAAAGATCAATGTTCATGAGTATTATACACATTTACCACACTTTCTTTTAACTTAACTTTTGTAGCAGTAAATCCTTTACTTTCAGGCTAGCGTTTAGGTCACTTAAACATTTGAAGAAAAAAAGAACCAAAGCAAAACAAATACACTGCAATCAATTGGTTTGCATTATTTTTTATTTTTTGTACAAAAGGAGGTATGATAATGCATAGTGGGGCACTGAATTGGCCAATTAGCCACCTCTTTTTTTCAGGCTCAAAAACAAAACAAAAATAAAAACACTGTTAAGGGTAGAATTACACATATGCATCACAGGCTGACTAGGGAATTTCTAGTAGTGTTATCCAACAAGCAGTGTAGCACCACCTTCTGGATACAAGAGGCTTTTTCCAACCAGACATTATTATAGAGTACAAATAGTACAGAAAACAGACTAGTACCCAGTTTAACAATGGTAAAACACACAGCGAGATCCAGGACTGTCACATATGTTATAAGGCCTTTTCACAGCCTGCTTTATAGGTCAGGTACCTCCCCCATTAAACAAAGGAATTTAATGCACCCTGTGACTTACATCTGCACCCATTTGTGCTCGTAAATTGTAGTACTTCAGCATGTTTAGCAGCAAAACATCAGTTATAGGTCAAATAAATTGTCCTTCACAGATCAATGAGAGTAACCAAATGTAGGCCTGCAAAAGATTTAAATATTGAGCCTGATGAAACTACAACTAGAATTGTTTGTTTTAATTAGTCTTACTACCCACTATTGTTTTGACAATACTGCACAAGAAATGCTTAGTTCCCATTATCTACTGTACATACTTCCAGCATTGGTTACCTGTTTCAGAAAATTAGTAGTCACAGTCCTGGATTTAGGGCTAAAATGATGTAAAAAGACCCACTTGCATAAATTATCCTACTGCTGTATTCTACAACTGTACAAATTATCACCATTGAGTAAACTAATAGCTATAGAATGGCAGAGTTACAAATGCAATCACTACTTAATACAATTCATGGAAGCCTCCCAAAACTGTAAGAAAAAGAAAAGCCTGCACAAGAATTGAGCACAATCTGTCTGAAATCATATTTGCATTTGCCTCTATAATTCTGGAGTATATTTCACTTTTACAGAACAGAAATAGAATGCTAAAAACATCTGAGAGACCACAGATGCCAAAAGAAAGTATAGACCATCATTTCTGGCTGAATGAGTCCGTTCTGCAGTAACTAAGAAACGCGACACTAAAACATTTGTATAGGCCTTTCCTAGATTATACAGATTTCTTAACATGGTCATGTCCTCATTGCTTATTTCAAATCCTTCCCATCAAAGTCACCGAGAAAATGTAAAGACATTTCAGAAAAAGGTGGAAATTCCAAAAAAGCACATCGGAGATGATTCACTCAATGCCTTGTTTTAAGCCATAGGGTCCTGAACAGAGTATCAGTAACTCAGAAGTGCTTTCATCATTCGAAAATGAAAGCAGAAGAGCCAAAGAAAGGAAAAAGTCCCAATAATTCAAAAAAGATGTTGTAAACCATGGCAGACATCAATCCGCACAAAACATTATTGTGTTTTCAATAGTTTTGGCTTCTTGAAAATGACTTCCTCCTACATTATTAAAGGGTCAGTCAGTACCGCATCACAAAACTTCCAAGAACGTGTCTTTAGATAAAGATCCTGTGCTGTTGGCGTTATTACATGTGGGAGTTCAATGCTATGCTCCAAGTCACGTCACTAGAGAGGCCTCGGACTCGAGTGGCTCGAAGACATCCAGTCCGGGCGTCAAGTTTTAACATTGCTTGCTTGGTAAAACAAAAAAAAGGAAATCTAACCAATGAGAGGAGGACACTCAACCACTGTGAAACATGATAAAGCAAACAAACAGTACAGGATCTTCAATACTATTTCTAAACAGTAAAGTAGAACTAGTTTCTGGAATGGGTTTGCCAATTGGGATTCTTTCATCTCTGCTCAAGGTTACAAACCCCACAGCCTCACATGGGGGAAATGATGTAGTGGTGGCATATTTCTTCAGTCCACCCATGTCTGAGACACTTGCCTTTTAATAGGTTACGCAGCCCCGTTCTAGACTTTCAGGACCGACTTCGAGAAGCACTTCCTGCCTTACTGATCCCACCATGGTCTTGGTAGCCATCGTGTGCCGCGGTCACAGTCGACTGGCGACATGGCCCAGGCTCGAACCCATGACTAGAGCGCTCAACCTGGACACCTGGGCAAGAGGTTAAGCCACTCAAGAAACCTGAATCTTAATACAGCTTCACAATACAGAGCTCAACAATCCTTTAAGGAGAACATACATTCAAAATCACCAATTTCCTTTGGTTTTTACAACCTCTTATTGCAAAATTAGGTCTACCAGGATAATCCAGGGAGTTTCTGAAGTGGATACATTGTAGTGACAAAAGCAGAACTGCAATTCTTATCTAGGCAAATTGGAAACCTATATGTACAATTACGCTAAACATGGAAGGTTATTTCCATGAAAAGGAGATGTGAATGCAAATATAACATCCAGAAAGGAGAGGAACGCTGAATATCATAGGAAAACAGATATGACACAAACAGGTGGTCAAGAAATCAGAACTCAAACCAGCTGATCAAGTAGGTGTCCAAAGTCAGCATGTCATTAAATCAAAAGTGACAAACAAAAGGGAGAGGAAAGCAGCAGAAACAGAAATGCAAAATTCTATGCCATATTGCAACAGTTTTAAACGCATCTTAAATATTAAACAACAGCATGTTTTTTAAGGATTTAATAACTGCAAGCTACTGTAAAATGTACGGATCAGCAAATCTAACCAAATGACACTTTTACATATCCTGCACTAATCAGTAAACTGAACTGTACAATATCTTCAAAGGAATCATTGAGCAGGATTTCCCACTGCTTAACACTTTCCTTGATAATAAATGACTTAAAAAAAACCAAAAGAAATCATCAAGCCAAAAAAGGCCAAAAAGTGCATAAGAAACCAATCTGGAGCCACTGCATAAATTGCAAGGTCACAATTTACCAAGGGGGAAGAACTCTAGCTGCGCAACTCATACAGTGTGTACTTCCCAGTGTGTTGGCATCTATAGACTGATTTCACCATTCACATGAACATGGTCATTCTTTAAAGATGGATAAATGTTTAAGTTCTTTTAACAAAAAACAAATAACCTTAAATAACAGGATTATATGTATTTTTTAGTACTTTTAGTTTGCTGATGGGCTTGCTTTGCATTAACATCACCGCTGAACTTCATCAAACCTTACATTCAAGTAACCAAGATGGACAACTGTTGTTAGTTCAAAGCTAGAGAGCAGTAAATTAATGCCTAAGAGCATCAGACTTCATTATCATCACGGAAAATTGGAAAAAAAAACATATTTCCTACCATTTTCCCAGTTCTATGTAGAGTTGAAGGTATGTGAAAACCTCCATGATCTCAAGTACTGCCAGAAACTGTGACTTTCGGTTTGGTAAGAGTAAAAGGTTGAACTTCTATCTTAAAATATTTTAAAATCTTATTAGTGAATTGAAAGAATTACAGTTATGTACATTATCAAATAAAACCTTAATATACTTAGGGCCTTTCCATGATACTGTAACCTACCTATGCATCCAGTATACAGTATTCACTTTAGTTAACCTTTTTAGTCATTTATATAAATTTTAAAAAGTAACACTTCAGAAACTAATCACATGGATTTCAAGTACCAGTTTGTCAATGACAAATGCACTGCATTGGAATCTTGATGCACTAGAACATACACAGCATTAACAAATACGCCATTTTACTGGCAGCAAAATCATTTAAGGCTTATTCTGAATCCAGTATTCTAACCTTAAAAATAAAGAGATTTATGTCATCACCACTTTTACCGAGTGGAACATTAATGTTAACATAAAGTGATGTCAAATGTTATGATGAAAACTCAATGTGAGTTCCTTGAGTTTGCAAGCCACAGAAAGTACTAAACCTTTTCAAAGCTTAGGGTGCAAGCTATATTGCTTACTAAAATGGATAATACAGCCTTAACAAGAAATGCTTGAAACAAACACTTTAAAATCACATTATCCATCATATGCATAAGCCCAATTGTAAATATTATGCTTTGCTTTAATTTGTGACACATGCGTGACAAACAGTTGGTGTGACTGCATTTAAAATGTGGTATATCGTAGTCAAGTATTCATAGTGTAAAAACCTACCATGTCTTTTGATGGTACTAAGAAACGAAGTTTATTTCCAAACATTACAGACAACTGAGTTATAATTTCTGAATTATCAGCTTTGCTCCACAGTGTCAAAATCAAATACCACAAATACACAAGCAACCTCCCTTCTGTCTTGTACATTTAAACATCCAACACTACTTGTGCCTCCCAACTTCTGAACAGGTGCTGCTAAATTCAAATTTTTCATCTCCCCACTTAAGACTGTACAAAAATCTGCTACCAGAAATCGCAGGTGTGTAAGGTTATTCAGGGTAACTTTAAACCAACACCAAGCCCAGATCCACAAAATATGAGGTTTAAAATGTGTATTAAAAATGATCATTTGTGAATCAATCCCACTGCCCAGCAGCACATCATATCCAACTGAAGTTTCACCACACTCTTTCAGAAGAGGGAGGGGACCACTACCTACACACATTTATATGAAGAAGGAAATGTATTAGGAAATGTATGTAATAGGAAATGTGATTTTATTCTTTTGTTTCAAACATTCCTCTTTATACAAGCTTTACTGAAGTTGCTCCTTGGCAGAGAGAAAGACATGGTTTCACAGGACTGGTCTAATACTCTTCCTGCTAATAAGCCTTACTTCCAGTTTCCAGCCTGCCATTCTTGCCTGACACCAAATAGGATTAGGCGATTCCTGGTCCTCTCTTTTTCCTTTGGTCTCCAAACTTTTATCTTGGTCTCTTGTTGGTTCTTATCCATTCAGCAGGTAAACGACAAGCTCATAGGTTGACATCATAATAGCTGTGTTTGGAATCTGTCTGACCAAATGTGTGGTGAGTCCACGATAAAGCGCTCTATATCCTTCTTCTCGCATAACCATTGATAAAGTCTGGAAGAAAGATCTGTACTTGGTTCCCTCCTCTCGTAGTCTGGTACGTATTACTTCTGCAAAAAACAAAATAGCAAAAGCATTAAACAAGAATTCTGTCCTTTTCCTCCCTGTTGCCAGGATATCTGGATAATTTAAAATTCAATAAAATGGAATTTCATTAACATGCCACTATGTACATTCTTGAAAACAAAAATGTCTATTTTTGAGCTGTGAAGCAAATGTAATGTTTGACAACTTTAACGTTTGATGTACTTAAGAATAGTTAAGCAGCGTCTCTCCTGCACTGAGGCAAGAAATTACAAAAAAGGTCTGTTACTGAAAAAAGTAATAAAATAGAAGTGTAATTTATGGTCAAAGTATGTCCTTACCATGTGGATATGCTATGGAGGTGGCACACGTTTTTGAGGTGGCTGCTGCCAACATCAGTCCAACAAAATCAGATGCATCCTTCACAGATTCATCCTCATCGTCCATATTAGAAGCAGTCTTACTTTGCAGTAATTTACGTTTAATACTTTCATAAATTACAAAGTGAATGACAGTCTCAGAGATTCCTGCATAGGAAGCGGACATGCCCCTGTAAAAACCTCTGATCCCATCTGACTGATAGACTTTTCTGATACATTCAAATGCACTCATTCTTCTTTCACCCCGGTTTCTGCAACCAAAGAGAAAAGATATTACAAAGTCAGAACACAAAACAGCATATCTCAAGGCAACATGTTTATGTATTGAATAATCTAAATTTGATAGCTGCAGGCAGTTCCAAAAGCTCCCTAGCAAATCAGGGACTAGTGGGTGAAAATTAAGTAACTATGGGAAAACTAGAAAGATACCTACCACATTCGGAAACAGTCGGCTACTAAACAGCTTTTGTACAAAAGCAGCTTTTACTGCAGGATGTATACCAACCAGAACAAAATAGTGGTCAAAGCCATCTTGTTAGAAGCAGGAACACTAATTTGCATTTTGTGACTAAATTGTTACTAAATGATTGCCTACCTACTTTAAATTTATATGGCCAAACAGTTCCTATGGAAACTTGGAAAAGGGGCACGTGACCAGTGATGTGGACATTTAAAGTTATCACTGCAAACTACAAGGTAAAGTTCTGAAGCATATCTGGTTGTAATATAACCTGCTGAGTTTCAATTCAATCAATGCAGTATTTCCAATGTCACTGGAAATCTTCAACAAGAAGAGTGGTCAGTTGGGCAGTACAGTGTAGCAGACCCATTTCAGTATGAAATGTAATGTCTCTAGAACAATACCCTATACGTTAGCTGGCCAAATAGTCCTTAAATGGTAGCAAATTGTGCAAGAGGTCGTTTCATCAAGCTGGTGACACGCTGTGGGCAAGAAAATTATCACAGCAATGCATAATGTGTAGATCAAAAGCAGTGTTCATTTATCAAGAAATCTGCTGAGTATTTTTTATTAAGTCAATGTAATGCTTGTTATAAAAGGAGGCAGCTTGAGGTTTGACATCTTGGTACTGTTTATGCAAGGAGACAGAGTCTCATGTTAACAGTGTGCTCGCTGGTAAGATGCTAGGCGTGAAGTGGAGCTGCATCAATATGAGGGCCTGTAAAGGTGTGATTAATTCCATGCTGAAAAACTGAAAAAAAAAATCTACCTTTCAGCCTGGTATTAATCTCATCCTGATCCTTCTGATACTAGCCATGTTGGGGTTAACTGGCCAAACTTGTTTACATAGGAAGATAAATAATGTAGTGTTACAGGCCACATATCCACAATAAAGAAAATAAATAGTGGTCAGGTGGCCGATTTGGTTTACCTATAAAATCATAAAGGTTGGAGTCATTTAGCCAAACTAGTTCTAAAGTCTGCCCCCGAAAAAGAACAGCAGCGGGGTCTCAAGAAAAGTCCTTTACTGAAGTCTAGCAAGTTTCCAGTCATCTGGTAGGGTGGTTTTTAAGGAAAGTGGTTTCAAATACAAGGGTAAAAATCAGGTCCTGCATCAAACACAATCACTTTGTCACAAATATAACGGCTTGTTTGTCCCAGTGTACCTGTGCAGGACGAAGTTCCCACGCCTCGCCTCTCAACACCAGCAATTTGAGAAAGTAGAAATAAAACTAAACCCTACAACATAATAAAAATACAGTGACTGCCTAGCAGCCTATTTTCTGAAAGACTATAATTATTGGGCCTAGAAGCCTAATATCTGAAAGCTACAAATTAATTAAAACAAAATAAGAAGAAATTTGAGTCAAAACCTTGGGTGGCCGTTAGTCTACCTTTTTTTCTTATTTCATAAATCACTTCAGGAAAGGTGTTTTACTGGTTTTTATGCTTTGTGTTTACCCAACGAACATATCATCTCCCATGACCTACTTTCCCCATGACCTGTTACTCAATACAGCGGTGCCCACCACTGCTCATGCTTCTGAGTCTCAACAGCAGAGTGCAATTCAGTCCGCTAGTATTAACTCAGTCATGAAGTTCTCTTACACAGCATACACCTTGGTTATCTGTCAGTAGTCCATATGCAGAACCATTTAGACTAATCTCTCACTCATGTGAACTGTTATTATTACCTTGCATCCAGCTGTAAGCGAGTCTTTATAAGCCAGATGGGATTGGTTGCTGTAATTGCTGTAAACCCTGAAATAAAATGGTAACATTTAGGTTTTGAGATGGCACAATTCAACAGTGAACAAAATAAGGGCAAAAATATTCCGAAAAATAAGTTAATAATCTACAGTATTTAAGATATGTTTTGTTTAGCTCCTTAAGCTGTTTTTATGATGATGGGTATGGCATTAAACAAGATTTTTGTTAAACAACTTTATTACTATTACAATAGTATGTATAGAGGAATTTTAATTGTGCTACCCAAAGTTTAAGAGAACAGTACGGAAATGCTATCAACACCATTGTGCCAAAAAAGAGCATATAAAATGTATTAATAAATGTAGGGGTGCTTAACAATACCCCTTTCTAAAAGGGTACTTATCCCATTTCTTATGAAAAATACAAATTACTTTGAAGAGTTACTGTATATAATGGCACTAAGCCATAAATACAGCTTAAAAAGTACAAACAAAAGCATATTTATAACTGTAATGTGTAATCCATGTGTTGTTAAGCATAATATCACAGACATTCCAGAAAAAATGTAGCAGTAGAGTTCCTATAAACTACAATTTAGGCACTGACATTCACATGTACTTGCCTTAGAGTCTAAGCTAAACAAACATAGGGTAAATAAGATGAGAAACCTAATGTTTCAGCTCACATAGGAAAACACATTCTGCTTTAAACAAAACTATATTTGTTGGATTCAAATATAAAAGAGGGTTTTGGTGTTTAGAAATGATGTAGGCTCTAGGCCACTGCTTCTAGAATACTTAATGAAATCCACAAGGGTGGTGAAATTTATACATTTGCACCCACTCATTCACAGTACTAAGACTATTACTGCCATGGAAATTAAACCTACAGGAAAGCCTGTCACATGCGGAACTGCACATGTGAACAGGCGCTTTAAGAAATCACAGAAACTAGAGAAGTCGTCTGAGCCCCTCTAAAATAAAAGCTATTGGAAGAAAACAACTCGTGGTGCCAAGGTAATAAAGGAGTGTTCTCCCAACATTTGCTACAAACCTCCAGATTTGTTTAAAAAATATATATTTTCTATGAAAGGATACTTGCAGCAATTGTTCACCTGCTAGGGGAAAGTATCAGCAAGAAAATGCAGATATTGCATCATAAAGGAGTTGTCCTTTAAGCCGCCTGGAGTGGGAAGTGAATTCTACCATCTCCCTCTGGGCTGTAAAGTAAGTAACCCTAACACACAGACAACAGAGTAGAAGACCAGCTGCTTTGAACAGCACAGGTGTCTACCACAATACTAGTTCTGAAATAATAAAAAAAAGAAGCTACAATTGACACAAACATGTACATGTATAAAATTTTACTAGCAAACTGCAAAGCGTGGTTCTTACACTACAGGCTGCAATAGAGGCTCTGGTGAGTACTCACGGGGACAAAGCTAGTCCTTATTGCTGCAGGAAGTGACCTGCGGATGGGGAGCATGAGATGACAGGATCTCACTCTTTTCGCGGGAGAAATCTACAGTAAAGGCCTAAAATAGACACAGGCTTTTCTGTACCACAATGACAAGCAGTGACCTTTTTTTTTTCAGATGAACGTGCAACAGTGAACCCCACTAAAGATGGCCTGCGTTACCCCTTTGTGAGGTTTTGTGCCGTGGTTTTGAATTACTAGAGAAAACTTGCCCAGATGACAATCGGAAATTGAGCAAGTTTTGTTTTATGTTTTTTTTTTTTAAAAAAAAGGCCGAGTACTGGATCTTCTGCCAGCTGCAGCAAACACTAAGGTGTCATACATTATTACATCCACCTCATGGAGCGGGAAGGGAAGATGGGGAGGAAATAAGGGTAAAAAAACAAAACAAAATATAAAACGGACAAGCAGTGCAAGAAAAGACGGTTGAAATGCTAACCTTGTCAACCCTGCCTACCCAAAAAAAACATTCTGAACACACCAAAAATTATCCCTCAGATTTAACACCATTGAGTGAAAGCAGACATTATGTACAGCATAAGAATTTTCCAACACTTATCCCTCTCAGTCTTACTGAGAAGTGCCCTCTGGCCATGTAACAAACCACTAATTGCAAACATTTTCAATGTGAAATGCAATATTAATTATTAAGTGGAATTAATGCTCTATATACGCATCTCTTGGAGATGTATAGATATACCATCTTTTTCCAATGACCTTTTACATATCCAAGTACTATCCTGGAAGCCTAGGTTACCTTGATGAAATGTGGCCGTATGAAAAATTAATTGCAAAATGACAGCTTCTCATACATTCAAGGATTTTCTGAGGAGACTTTGAAAACTGTTAATACAGTAAAATTAAGCCCTGTCTGCAGTACTTTAAGCTCTAAGGTTATTATTAAGTGCGCTCCACTGGACAGAAATTTTATTTGTGAAGAATTTCCAAGAGCAGAAGGCAATTGCAAAAACTGTTCGCAGCAAGCTATTCGATAGGTCATAGGATAGTTTGTTTTGAATTACAGTAATAATTATGTTAATGGCATACACTCAGATCCAACTTTACTGTGTCTGTAACTTTGGGTGGTTAATAGTTAGTAGACTTTAAAAACGTCAAGCTGTTAATTTTGTGTTTGGAGAGACAGCCAATGCTTATATTTCTCTTTTCTTCCTCACTTTGTCTCCCAGTAGCAGGATATATAGGGTACCCCAAAAAGAAACAGTGCACAGAATGGCAAATGGGCATATTGTTGATGTGCAGAATGTACAACAATATAAATACAACCATGATGGAAGAATCACTTCTAAAATTGTGTGGGCTCCTCAACAATCTAATCTGTAACCTAGTCTTTAGGTTACAGTGACCAAGAAAGATAACATCAAAAGGGGGTGTAAATGTAAATAGCAGTTTCGTTATTCAAGAATACCACATTCTTGTAACCTCTAAACTCTTCAGTTGCTAGGGAAAGTGCTGGGTGCTGCAGGTGCCACAAGAAAAAAAGATTACAGAGTTGTATGAAGCCGGTTCACCTGTGCAGTGCCAAACCACGGTACACATGGCGTTCTTAAAAGTACCCCATTGCTGACGTTATGACTGAAATGACATCTTAGAAGTCCACAGATGGTATTTCCGCAACATCCAAAGAAGATTGCAAAAACCTGCTGGGATACTCTAACAGTAGTTGCCAACCAGTCGATCGACTGGCAGTGTCGATTGTGAAAAATCAGGCTCCCATTATGCTGCTACTTTCATCATAGCTACTTCGACTTTAAAAACAGAGATGAAATCAGAACAGCTAGAAGTAATATGTCACTAGGAGCTGCAACTGCAGCAAGAAGAGTGGAGTCGTTGTCGGAAGACGTATCTCAGCAGGTATTGAGAGATTATCTCTGTGAATTCTTTTCTCTGCAATTTGACGAATCTGTGGATATGACCGACACGGCTCAGCTTGTCGTGTTCGCTCGCATGGCATTTATGGATGCGACTTTCTCACTCTTCTGCCTTTAAAAGAGAGGGCAAGAGGCGAGGACACATATCGTGCACTCGAAACACATATACTTGAGAAAAATATTCCACTTCAGAAACTAGTGACAATCACAACAGACGGGGCCCCGGCAATGTGCGGTCCGAATGCTGGTTTCATTGCGCTTTGTAGGAAAGATCCAGCTTTCCCCTCTTTTGTCATTTATCACTGTGTCATTCATCAGCAAGTGCTAGTCAGCATTTCTCCAGTGACCGTCATAGTCAAAACTGTAGATTTGATTCACACAAAAGCTCTTCAGCACGACCCGTTTAAGTCATTACTTGATGCGACTGTGCTGAATATGGAGATGTGTTCTACATGCTGACGTGCACTGGTTAAGTCGTGTGAAGGTGCTCCAGCGATTCACTGATTTGCTGCTGGAGATTATGACTTTTCTCAAGTCAAGTAATGAAGGATACAGGGAGTTGTCAGATGACACATGGCTGCTCGAGTTGGGACTTCTAACAGACTTAACTGCCAAACTGAATGAGCTGAATCCTGAATTGCAGGGAAAAGACAGACGTGTTACACATGATCAGTGCTGTGAATGCCTTCGAAGTGAAACTTGCACTGTGGACATCCCAGTTAAAGAGCAGGAATCTACCTCACTTCCAGAAATTGGCCAACATGCTGAGCAACATCTCAGACAAAGACTCGTTCCATCCTGAAGAAATCTGTGTCCACCTGGACAGACTGGCAGAGGAGTTTAATAGGAGGTTTCAGGAGCTAAACCAGATAGAAGACACTGTCATGTTCATCTCAAACCCTTTTCTTGCCACTGAGATTGAGGATCTTTCAGCAAATTTTCAACAGTGCTTCATGTTGCCAAGTGTTGTTGACATGGAAATAACTGACCTACAAAATGACCTTGAAATGAAAGCCAGGTCAAGAGACAAGGACTTTTGGGGGCTTGTGAATAGCGAGAGGTATCCATTCCTTTCATCCTGTGCACTTAAGGTATAGGCCTTCTTTGGATCTATCTTTGTGAGATGGCGTTTTCACAGATGAAAATCATCATAACCAAGTATCACACTAGCCCAACAGATGAGCACCTGACCAACTGCATTAGACTTGCCGCCTCAAACTATACTCTGGACTACAAAGCATTTGGAGATAGTGTGTAGCCACAGGCATCTCACTGACTGTTAGTGCCATGATTGTCAACACTTTGCAACACCTTAATGAATAAACAGTGATATTTCATGTAATTGTAGCTATAGTAAGGTGGGAATAAGCTAAATCCACATTTATTCTGGATAGCCTAAGTCCAACATATATGATGGTAGATCTTTGATTTGTTTTACTTTATTATGAGAGAACTGTGGCATCACATCTCAGAGAGACTTTCCAGTTGTTCAATGTGTCTTAGATTCTGCCCAGTTACTGCACGTTGCCATGAATAAACTCTTCATGTGCAAGGACCATGTGATATCTTCCCTATGTTACTGAATTTCCCACGAAAGACGTGCTTGGTTGAAGCACGTACAGTTTGTGAATCACAAAAAATTAACTGGATTATGTGCTTATATTTGCCATAAATGCTATTCAGTTTCTTTCTGGGGTAAAATAATTGTTTGAATGAAGCCTATAATTTGACTATCATCAGAATTTGATCAAATGAATCATATCTTTTGCGACATACGGATGTTTACAATTCATAGCCAATAGACTTCAGTGATCTAAGGAATAAAGTGAAATAAAGTGTTTAAGTGGGAAAACATTTAAGATTGAAAGATTTCAGAACATAAATTAAAATCTCCTCCATATAACTTGTAAATTAAAAAAGTATGAGATTTTCACTTTTCACCTAGATCCTGCAACATGTTGCCTTGTAACACTAATTTTCAGCTTTCAACATTTCCCTTACGTAAGTGTATAAATGAAATTTTCCTTAATCATTAACACTTACTGTGCCCAGAAATGACAAGGTTAGCATTTTCCATTCGAGACCAGAAAATGTGTATAGTTCATTACCTTAACTCGAAAGAGGTTCTTACTGCATCTAAGGTGTCAACTGTGTAATTATAAAAGGTTAATAGAGCTGCAAGCTGCATGACTGTCATGAATCTGCACATTACAACTTTTAGAAGAAATCAATTAGCTACCTCAGATGTCAATCAGCGGGGGCCATCCACCGTCATCAACTCTGCTTCACAGCTGCATGCCTAAATGTTAGCGTTTTATCTGTACTACATACAAACAGTGTGAAGCCATACTGTTTAGTAGCAATTAGTTAAATTTTTACCTGCTCCGTTCAAGCACAACCAAAACTAAAGAAGTTGGCAGTTTTGCAACATACTTTCTTCTTGTACAGAGCAGTGTCTTGCAAAACCCTTTTGAATGACTTCAAAATTCAAAGTTGGATAGAAATCTTGCAGTATTGAAAAGTAACAAGGATCACTAAAAGAACACAAAAGCAACATACTGTATTTCTGTAAAGTATTCATATGAGCAAAGCGGTACTGTTATCTGGGATAATTGACCATTTCTAAAGATTTCAGAAGAAATTGCAAATGCCACAACGATTGTTATTCAGTTTACTGGCTTACTAACCTTTTCAACCTCAGTGCTAACACTGAACCATAAAATAGGAACAAAAAAATACAAAAGGTAGAACTATTAATTTTAATTTCACTTCAGTCAAATTATTTGTAGAATTGTACTGGCTACAAATTACTGTACGTGTAATAAAGAAAAACGAAAACCAGAAGACAGAAAACTTTCTTCTGACAGTCTATTTTTGAGAAGACACTTAATGCTATTCAAAAAGGTCTGAAAGTACTTTCAAAGGCTTGGCCAAAATGTACATAATATGAAGAAGTACATTATCTTTTATTATACTGTATTCTTTAAGAAAAACAGTATGTGCTATGAAGAAAACCACTACCACATGTAAACAGAATCTTGCAGTTGTGCCAATATTTAACTATAAGAAAAACTGGTGCCTACAGTAACTTGTTTTTCAACCTGGGGAGCAGTGCTGCCTCCAATTAGAAAAGTGAATAACAAGGGGGATATCAATTTACTTTCTAAAATAAAACTAAACTGGTTTGACGTCACATACAAAATATTCTCTTTTTAAACAGACTCTTGCATGTTTTGCGCTCCTAAACTGGCTTTGGGAAAGGTAAGAGATATCAAGTAAGAGACAGTATATATATATAATAGTATATAATTACAACTGAAGAATATTGGAGGTATCGCTACAACACAGGTTGACATTCTTAGAAATTAAATGTCTCAAAGAAGTGTGAAATAAATTCAAAACATATATGCAGACTCATATCCTTAGTTTCTGGTTGTGCTTTCTATCAATCCCAATGTATTATTAGTTACCCCCAAACTGAAAGTAATATTTAATACACAAGATGCTGAAACGCATAATGTAGAAATAAAGCAAACTAAACATAGCGCTATACATAAATAAGCTATATTAAAGAAAAAACGTCCCACAAGGCAATATCAAATAGCCACCATTTCTAATATTAACCATATCACTAATTTATTATTCTTCATAGAAATAAAATTTATATTTACAATTACAGATAATCAATAGTCAGGCATGTGCCCTAATTAAACATTTAAGATAAGATATCTTAAATCATTTTCCCTTCCATTTTCTCTACTTATTTCTGCCGGTCTTAACCTAAAACTGCAAAACAAATTTAGGATTAAAACTGTTAAAATGACCCTTACCTGCTAGTCCAGCTGAAATCATGTGCACCTGGGTTGAATCTGGCTCCAAAATACCATTCAATTTCTCTTTTGCATTTGAGTAAGCAGCAAAGTATATAGCTCTGTAGAGGGGATACAATAAAGATGCTAATTGGTCACTCCGCACTGTTCTTTTTTAAAAGAGATCAAAATGATACAGTCCTTGCTAAAAATGTACCTTCAGTTAGTACATATGCTCTAATGAGTTAAATATTTAATCAATCACTCACTAAATAACTGAGTCTACTGTGCATGTCATAAAAGCCAAAATCTAATGCATACACTACAGCAAAAGGTCTCCAGTCTAGGACCTCAAAAGTGTTTTTGGCATTATATCCAATATACAAAGTACTGTACTGATGCATGAACTGAACTTCCATGAACTTGTGCACATTCTAGAAAGCGGCTTTCAGAGGGGGTATGCTGGATGAACAACAAAGACAAAAGAACAGCGACCTAAACCTTCAAATAGTGAAAGAAACATGAAGCTTTCTCTCTGGTTTATGCCTAAGACTGGGGAGGGGTGTTCAGCTGCCGTTGTAGCATTTGACTGCTGAAATGAATTCCAGTTGATGAAGTCAAGCCCATACAAGAAGCAAAAACTTACAACACAGGCATGCTGGGAAGATCCAGAGCCATCGCAGGCAGTTCTGTAATATGGATATATTAAAGAAACATCACACAGCCTGGCCTTAGCCTCATCAGCTCAGTCTGAAACATCACTTTGATGTGGATGAACTGCACTAGACTGTTCTTTTGGAACAACAGGAGTTGGCATGACAGGTACAATCATCAATGAGTTAAACTCATGCATTTCAATTTATATTTCAAGAAAAACTATTCTAAAAACTGCAACAGCACCATCTGTATGACTGGGGCTGTTTCACAAAGCGAGGTTACTCAGTTAACCGGATAACTTTAGTAAGCATGTCAACAAGAGTCTGGATTTTGGTTTCATGACACATGATTGAATTGTATCCGGTTAAGTTACTACAGGATACCCTGTATCCTCATTTCTTAACCTGCGCAAAAGAGGTTAATTTAAACTTGACTTTGGTTAAGAGCTCAACCCACAGACCAACCAGTCCCCTGCAAAAATGACATCACTATTCTTCAGGCATCCAGATGACATTAGAACTTTGCGGAGGGAATGAAAGCTTAGAGTTTGCTGGTAACTTTAATTTAAAAGATACCATTTCAGCTAACAGGGTATACTTCACATACACGATCTCTTAAGCCCATACATTGTTAATACTGCTCATCATAGCTCAGCATTAACAAAAATTGGCCAGCACGCATAGGGCTGAGATCCCTTGTGACGGATGCAGTTTTTTTACTCTGTTGTGACTCAGAGGATTTCGGTAAAATGGCACTGTGCTGTGCAAAAAGGAAAGTATTGTGAATACCATCAAATAGAGGTTTCATGAAAAAGCCGTTAAGATTTTCCATATATAATTCTGTCCGCTATACATGTTAACTTCTGTTACATGTAGTGATGTGCCATGCTCTGGACTGTACAAGCATTCCCATTAATGCCCCACAGGCAAAACAAGGCTGATTTTGTCAACTGAAATCAATTCACAGTCAATGTACAGGTAAAAAATAAAATTAAAGTCTAAAAAAATATCAACACTGATTACATAAAAGCTGAAAACTAGCAATCACCATTTCCAATCAAAAGAGGGAATCTTCTCTTGAGATAATCGAATTTCAATTGCTAACTTTCATGTTCCATTTATCGGCGTTTCTTCACCAGCTGTCTTCTCTAGCTTCTGTAGTGAGACACAGTATTGTGTCTCACTTATACAAAAGATTTTGATCTCCTCAGTTTTTTCATAAGGAGTCGTAATTCATGGTCACTGGATTAAGACGGATGTTCTTTCACCGTGGTTGTGCTGGCGCTGATGAAGGATTCGGTGCTCGACTCTCCTACCTACTAAAGTGTGGTGTAGTTAGTCAGTCTGTTTAAGCATGACTCGGTTTAAACAGACAGCCGAAAGCAGTGTTTGCCTTTGTGAAACCAAAGAAAACCTTCAGTTTATCACTGGGTTAATTCAATCCGCCTAATTTGAGAAAATCCTGATTTTGTTGAACCTGCTTTGTGAAACAGCTCCTATGTCTTAAGAAGCTCACTGAAACAAATGTATTTTTTAAGAAAAAGTTAAAAATTAAAACATCATTCTACACCCTCCCCATCTCAATTCAGTTTATTTTAACCTATTACCATAAGCATTTTAAGGTTTATCGTTGTAACCTATTTATACTGGATTTAACGCTCTGAAAAGGAGGCAAGCAAGCTAGGTTTAAAGAACTAAATCAGCTGAAGTGATTCAGATGATGCTATTCTTATGCACATAATAGGAACTATTTCAAGCTTGAATTAAGTTTGCAAAGCCACTGGGCAAGACTTTTCTGAGCAAGAATTCAAAAACCAATTAACAGGAACATGCTTGTCCAAGCTCTTTAAGAGTTACTGGAACAGAATGCCACAAGACAGCATACACACCCTGATGAAAAGTGTGCATCGGAGATGAACAGTATGTATTGTTTCTATAAGTTGCCATGTATACACTACTTGTCAAATTTTCACAGTAGACCATAACACATACAATGAATTTACCCACATCATGTCTGTGTAATAAACAGTTAGTGCACCTGCTACAAAAATATATAATGTTCCCAATATATTGGGAACTTGTTGTGTGTTATAAATTTTTTCAATCTGTATAATAAATTCTGCACTAATTAAATACTGCATACCTGAGTTTATTACTAGTTATTAATGGATTGTGTTATAATGGAGAAATGAATCGGTTTATTACAAAACAAGCAATAAAAATTAGGTTTGATATAAAATAATACATTATCACTATTTTAGACTAAAAAAAATACAGTATTTCAAGGCAGAGTTACAACAATTCTACTATTAGAACAGTAATAAAAATATTAAATTGTAACACTCACTTTGCAAGGGTCTGACAAAACGTCTTACCCACTTTTACAACTGGACACCTAACTAAATAATCTGTTTGTACTCATTCCGTGCTTAAGATCTAAAATAAAGAATAATTACATTAAGCATGATTTCAGGCATTTAAAATGGCCTCTTAAAGACCAATTTTCATCTGTCCTTAGTAACATCCAAGCCCGAGTTATGAATGCCTTTACAACTCGCATAGCTACGGGAATCCAATGGCTGTACTTTACATCAACAAGATATTCATAAACCAGATTTGTTTCAGTATAAATTTATTTATAACTGATGATAATGGATGTCCTGTAAAAAGTAAATCATAACTTTCCACACCTAAGAAAATCTGCAATGTTCACCTCCGGTGCACAATTCTGCAACGGAAGTTCTAAAAACACAAATGTATTCACACATGATGTAGCAAGAAGAGAAACATGCAAGATTTAGATCAGTTATAGCACTAGACAGCCTCAAGCTTCTTAAATAGAAACCTGTTGTCAGACACAGCTATGCCTGGTCTTAAAAGAAGTTGTTGAACACCACTCTTGAACTGTATCAAAGATGAGAGATTGCAGTAAGAACAAAAGATAAAGTACGTGGAACTACATTTCCCTCTTGTACCAGTATTAAAAGGTGAAATTACCTTAAAGTAAAAATCACTTTTATCCAATCCTAACTGCTTACCATTATCAACAAAGTACTTGTCACAAGCTTAGCAATGTAATGATTAATCTTTGAACTAGCAATTTAACAAGCAACCACACACTCTACACTAGCTATGCAATTCTAGTCCAATCAAGCCCAATCCTATTCAAACAAGGATTTCCACTTATCGGCTTAGAAAGCTTTAAGCCTACTGCATGTCTTTATGTTTTAGTTGCATAACATTCTGTTTACACTGTTACTAAAAGCAAAGAATCTAAGATTGAAGACAAGCTGTCTAATGACTATTTAATAACTATTTCTACATGAAATCCTCAAGATTATACCATAATGTAGAACCTCCAATTTCAGCAGTTTAAATATGTGCTGTTAAAATACAAAAATAATAGTTTAAATTTTAACCTTCCTTGTAAATATTGTAAAATCCTATAAAAACTAGAATGCATTTTTGTACTTTTCCCCTTAAAACACTAACTGTAAGCAACTAAAAATAGTAAAAAAAGATGCCAGTCACTTTTAAACAGCATCCATTTTACATGGGTATAAGGTCTATATGATCCTCACTGTCTAGCAATTGAACGAATGAAAAAACAGAATCAAACATGTTTAACTAGTCATGACAAGAGTAACCTGAAGCTACACAGTGAGTTACAACTTCTTTATTTTAATCAGAAAAGTTGACAATTTTTTAAGGCTGTTCCTGTTAGCATATTTGCACCGTCAAAGAAACCTCAAAACAAATCGAAACAGACTGTACTTCACTTACCTACTGAGACTTGCCCTAAATGGGGTGCAGAGGCTATCTAGGATTGGCAACCTGCTGTAGCCCCCTGCCAGTTGCAAACAAAGACCAACAACGCATTCTGCTAAAAAGTTCAAAGTATCAAACAGCAATCTCTATGGAAAATATTTCAGAAGGAAGTTCTGTGGTCGGAACACTAATGAAAATATAATATATACTTAATTGTATAGCTGCAATAAAATTATTCTGAATACGTTTGCATTTATTAACATTGCACGGATGTTGTGGATGCCCTAGGTAAGAGATTTAAAACTTGGAAAGCATCAGTATATAGCTTAAATCTACAGATTAAATCAAGGGCGGTCATGATGAAACTGAAATGCACCAGAAAGACTTATTTTAGAAGGCTGTATACAATGTTGTCCATCAAACACATATTGTTGCTCACGAATCAGTCCAGAAAAGCTCAAACAGAGACATTCCCAGGTTTAAAGGAATGGCCTACACTGACAGGCTAAAAAAAGTGAACACTTTTAGTCATGAACAGAGAGGTCTATGAGGAGGCCTAACTCAAGCATTCAACATCCTCGAGGGAAGGAGCAAATCAAGCAACTGGACTTCTTCAGAATCAGCACTGAAAGTAGGAACTACGGGGCAATGCATTCAGAACTGAAAGCAGAAGGCACTTTATCTAACACAAAGCATCGTGGGAGTCAGGAACAGGCCAACAGGCCATGGTGTAAAAGATGACACCTTGGCTTGGCAGGAGGAGATCCTCTGATCCCTAACGACCGAACAAGCTAGATTGCCCAAATGGCCTGTTTTCATATTCAGTAGCTCAAACTTTATTCCACCCCTAAGCTGTTTCTACATACTGCTGTTAACACTAGATTCAAATAGAACTGAAAATAAAAATAAGCAAGGCAAATGTTCTTCAACATCTCTTCAGGCTGAAGACATAAAAAGCATACAAAATCTTCACAAATGACAGAAAAAACATACCTGGAAGGAGCCACGCCAACCAGATTAGGTCCTAAACCCCTGAACAGAGAACGAGGGCCTTCTTTTTCCAGTATTAACCTAAAAAAACAGGTACTTTTAGAATGAACTGCAACAAACAGAGAAATTAAGTATCTTTCTGGTAGATACTGTTTAGCAATCCACAAAACATGCATAGAACATCGGAGATATGCCTGTTAATGTGCAAACAGTCTGAACACTTCTCAGCTGTCACACGATGTAGGTAATTTTGTGTATGCGAGTTCTTCTACAAGCGGATTACTGGAAAGGTGGTTTATAAATTATTTTTGTAGTCAACAAAGATTTCATATTATATTTATAGTCACTTTCTATAAACAGTTTATTTGTCTGAGACATGTCCTAATGGGTGGTTTTTTAGACTCCCAAAACTACTCTATTTTTATTTAGATGTAAAAAAGATGTAAAATGTAAAATAATATCCAAAAAAGCAAGCAAGGCTTCAGCAAAGACTTCCTTGGGCGAATAAAACCAGCATAACAGAATTATATTTTCACAGCAGATCAGTTTCAACTGGGATAGCTATAGGGCAAGCCAAGTGATGTAGCCAAAAAACAAATACAGATATTACCACAAGATAAACTTATATAAAATTCACATAAAGAGACTAAACATTTGAGAATTTAGAACTTTGGGTTTTCAAAAAAAAAAATCCAGCTCATGATTTCAATGCTATAGAAGAAATGAAAAATGCATTCTGACCTGAGACAACTAGCAGTGGGTCATAACATTATAGAATTCTGTTTGTTTTAACACCAAAGTGTTGTATTAGCAAGGAAGAAAATCCATTGGTACAGTTTTCACATGCGTAGGACAATACTAAAGACCAGAATCAGAATAATCATCCTCTGCATTTTCTGAACCAGGCACCAAGTAATGAAATGTCAAAGGACTGCTAATAATTTATTCTTCTGCTGCTCTTTGTTTCCAGTCCTTTAAGCATAAATCCCAAAATATTTGGGGAGAATATTTTTGTTGCAGTTTGCAAACAGAACACAAAGCCCCTGGTAAGCAACTCTTAAAAAGAAATCAGTTACAGTGAAATGAAGTAAGGAGCACGAGATCCTTAATCCAGCCAGTGAGAGGCGAACGGAGGAAGAGTGGAATACAGCAAAACATTTTCCCACCCATATAAATACAGAGTGGAGCATTAGCTGCAGTTTACTTGGAATGAGAGTATGGCAGGTGTTACAGAAACCAAGTTGTGAAAGCTGTGCTGCTGATATTTACTTGAGGCAGTGAAGAGGTCCAGGAGAGACGCGGGCCACTCGGTTGACACTGGCTCCATTGACCGTGCTGAGCTGGACTTCAGAGATGTAGAGAGTCACGGAGGAAGACTGCAGCCTTGTTTTCACTACTTCCAGTGGACACGTGAGGATGGCACCGACTGTGCCCCCACACCTGGAATAAAAAAAAAAGTTTCACTTCTATTGCAAAAAAATACAAATTCAATTGCCTCACACTCACAATAATCCACCTGCCCAGCGGACGTTCCTTGGCCAGCCCTGTTCTTGCATTCTTACACAGACTGTCCCTTTAAACAAACAGATCTCTCTACACTCCACAGTCCCCTCGAGAACGGTCACTCTTACCAGCCCCTTCCAGGGTGCAGACAATCATGAAAACATTTATGCTTCCCATTCCCCTCCGAGATGGCAGCTCTCGCTCTTTCCCCTTTGTGGGGCAACTACAGCTGCAGCCTCTCGTCTGTCACGAATATCGCAGGCTCGCTCTTTCCTGCCACTGAGATCAGCAGCTCCCACTCCCGCTGCTCTCACTGCCATGGCCAGGACACTCTTACTGCTGTGCCTACAGGTATGGCAACAGGAGACGTGATCTCATGCCTGCTCTGCCCTGCGCTGACAGCCTGTCTTGATCTCCTTTTCAGGCGAGTATTCAGCTTGCTCTTGAGGGCACACCCCCAGCTGAATCTTGTTGAATTACTAACTCCCTTCAGCTATGTTCAAATACCAACGTGTCCCCTAACAAGGGCTCCATCTTGCTGATGAACACGCCCCGTATTATACCAGAATGGGAGAAAGAAAAGAACACTTTCACTGAAGTACTGAAAAAAAGCACTTAGTTTACATTATTAATCCACGCTGCAAAGTTGTGGAACCTGAGAAGTGACAGCTCCATGCCAGGGCTTCCCAAACCAGTTCCCTGTGGCCCAGGAGTCTGCTGGTTTCTCTTCTAGCTAAAAGACTTAATTTAATTGAACCCCTGATCTAACATCCAACTAGACCCTTTTCAGCTGCTGTGAGCAAACAGAAGACGCTTGAAAGTTCTCAAAATGTGCTTTGAGAACTGCAGCTATGGGAAAATTATAAAGCCTTATCAATCACATTGTTAGTTTAATTAAGCTAACAGTCCAGCTGGATTGAAAAATCAGCCAAAAGTGAGGTCACCATGACCAAGACTGGGAAGCAAGGGAGAATGTGTGACCTGAATATCTACATTGACCACTGGGGGTCCTCTTAGGGGAATACAGAACCTTAAAAAACATACCCAGAAAAGCAAATGTGCAATGCTTAGAGGGGAAAAAAATAAGATATACTTTCTAAACAGACCATGTTCTTAAAATAAAGAATAAATAAACCAATGTAGGAGGACTCTACCTGCAGCACAATGTCAAGAGAAGCAGGAATACCTAGCTTTTCCATGTGCGACAGTAAAAATAAAAAATAGACAGTTCCAACCATATTTTTTTTGGAACGTCTATTTCTGAATCTAGTGTTTTTCAATGAAGGCCTTTTTGGTTTTGGACAGGAATGGGGGTGGAAACACATACAGTCCCTCTAAGCCATGCCAGGGTTGTGTTCCAGTTAAGAGGAGAGCTTTAAGAGCCAGCGCATAAAGAGGTCAACATGGCTCTAACACAGCCGTGTTCCCAATAGCTGCATTTTCACCAGTGACTGATGTATGAGGGTTTCATTGGGTAATCAGTAACAGCTTTCACTTCCAGGCAGTGTGGGTCAACAGTAAGATCAGGTGAAAGCACAGCACGGAAGCAAACAAAATTAGCTCAACAACTTTATGCTTCCTGTTGGATATTATTAGCCGAGTGCATAACCCCGAAAATGACGATAATGATGCTATACCTTTCTAAAGGGCATTTCAAGCAGCTAATTGTTTTATTTTGGTCATTTCATTCCTTAACATTAGTGTATTACTAATGGAAGAGGTGTTAGTGGGGCCAGCAGGGGGCGCTCACCCTGTGGTCTGTGTGGGTCCTAATGCCCCAGTATAGTGACAGGGACACTATACTGTAAACAGGCGCCGTCCTTCGGATGAGACATAAAACCGAGGTCCTGACTCCCTGTGGTCATTAAAAATCCCAGGGCGTTTCTCGAAAAGAGTAGGGGTGTAACTTCCCATTGGCCCTTACCAATCATGGCCTCCTAATAATCCCCATCTATGAATTGGCTACATTACTCTGCTCTCCTCCCCACTGATAGCTGATGTGTGGTGAGTGTTCTGGCGCACTATGGCTGCCGTCGCATCATCCAGGTGGGGCTGCACACTGGTGGTGGAGGAGGGGAGTCCCCATTACCTGTAAAGCGCTTTGAGTGGAGTGTCCAGAAAAAGCGCTATATAAGTGTTAGCAATTATAATAATTATTATTATTACTAAAAAAGCATTCTAGGAGGTATATACGTTCTAAGAGGTATATACACACTAAAAACTCTCTCCTCTTTTCAGTTGCTCAGGCTACGACGACTCTGAAGTGACAATATAGATTTCCAGAACCATGCACTCAAAACGCACTCTTTTTCCATCAACAGAGGATACACCACCCACGAACACATGAGGAATCATAAGTTTTATTCTGCACGAGTGTGCTCAACTGAGCAGCCATTCTGCGAACATTTTCTAAGACCATGAGCACCCAAGGGGGAAAAAAAGGAAACTTCCAGAATTGGCAAAGGTATTCACTGACAAATTCAGGCTGGCGTTACACAGTAATGATAACATTTGAAACCTATGGTGGACTGTTGGTAAACTTTGATGGTACCTATTCTATCTGTAATAAACCATGAGAAGAAAAATCAATTATAACGATTTGTACTTCCAAAAAACACACAATTCTAGTCCATGCTCTTACATATAATGCAAATGAGGCACACAATTTATACAACATACAGTTCTTACACTAAAATGTAAATACACAGTGTATATAAGAGCAACTCATTACAGAACTACATCAATCCTTTCTATTGCAATAACTGGAGCACCTTAAAGTCATCGCCAATTAGCAGGGAAGGAGACACTGAAATTTTGCAAGGGAGTGGATTTTAATAGTTACAGATAGAATACATCTAGTCTATATCACATTAAATACTGGCAAGCAATTACTAATACCTGTAAAAGTGATATTATCATTCAAAGTGGAGCCACTCCTATATGTTCAAGTAGGTAGCCGTATCAGCATGCATAGGCTACAAAGGAACAGGTAACAGGTTTATTCCATGCTGAAAAGAAAAGAAAGAAAATACAACGTTTTGGCCGTGGAGCCTTCTTCAGGTGTGAAGGCTCCTGAGGAAGGCTGAAGGCAGCTCCACGGCTGAAACATTGCGTTTCCTTTCATGGATTAAACCCGTTACCTGTTCCTTTGCACTCCTATATGTTGTTGCATATTTAATTTCCATGACAAATCAACCTGCACCATAAACAAAAGTGAGTCACCCAAAGAACCAACATCAGAAGATTAACAGACATACAGCAATTATAACCATTAATTAGATAATTCTGTACTTTTTCCGGGTGTGAAAGCTGCAGATATGACACTGCTAAAACCCACTCTGGCAAATAGTTTTTAAACACGCTGGATTGGCTTAAATGGCTTTTTAGCAAGGGCTTTTTTACATTGCACAGGAAGAACATAACTTGTCAGGACAAACTAGAATTAAAAAGAATATTCAAGTCTTCTGGAATGGAGCCTTTTCTGTGACTTAAAAGTTCTCACGTATGTAAAATAAAATCAATGATGTCAGATGACATATTAAAAGTAGTGATGAGTTCATGCTACATAGCAGTGGATAAAAAAGACACTAATGTTTAAGTTGGAGTCAAATTCATAATGTGTTTCTAATATAAATTATAAAGGCAAATCCCTAATCTGAAAATAATATACAGCATTTATGGTTAATCTGATATAACATGTAAGCAACAGGAAACCCAGCAGTTCTTTACAACCATATAATGTCCTTAGTGCGTATATAGCCTAATTAGAATATGCAGATAACTCCTGTGTTGCATGTTGGTAATCACTTGAACTCAGAGACCTCGTGCAACATTTAACGTACGCTGAACAGTTAATGGAAATATGTAGGGCACCCTGTAATTTAGGATCTTGCAATGCTGGTCTGGTTTTATCATGCAGCTTGTGAGCGCGCACACACACAAGAAATTTAACCTTTGCCCCAGATTTCTGAACACATCTATGCAGTGACAATCTTTTCTCATATGAAAATATATGTAGGGTGCAAAATGAATAAACACAAGCTGGTTAACCCTCAGGCAGAATTGTAAAACACCAATAGTTATAAAATGGATTTGCACACACAGGGTTTAAGAGAGATCAGAAACATGGATAGCAAGACATTTGAGTTGCTATTTTAGCACTACCAGCTGCTTTGCAGAACTGTTACTTCCACTTTCTCTTGTAATTAAATATCCCACTCATGAAAATAAAGAAAAAATAGCATTCCAAGTTTGATAGGACAGATTCAGTTTTTTTTAATCTGATAAATCAACTCAACATGACTTTTAGCACAGGACCAAATGCTGCAGCTGATAGTCAATTACAGTGTTCACCAAAAAATAGTATTTTTGAGCCATCATATGCTTTGCCTTTAAAAAGTGGCAGTTTAATCAGGTTTGAGATTTAGAAAAAGACTTCAGATCTTTTCTGATATTTTGGAGAAACTTATTCCCTCTGCGGAGCACAACAAGGTTTTGTGTGGTAATACTCACAAAGCCCCCAGAACTGGGCTAATATCCTGAAAAAGTACAGATATTTCTCACCACACTCAAGAATACCTGTACCTCCACTAATGGCTGATAAGGCTAACTTGTGCACCTTGCAGTTATTTCTGAAGAAGTGCAGAAATAACTGCACACCATCAAATGAACAATACAGGAGATGTTAATATTGTTTTGCAGTTCCTATCCTTAATTGATTCAACAACAGTGGCAAAATGCTACTAAATTAATCCATCTTATTTTAGCCAGCAAAAAAGTAAGCAACCCCTACTTTACTACACCACAACATCATCCAAGTTATGAGTATAGAGCAAAAGATCATTTTAGTGTAGGATCTATGCCAGACAAAGAATTATGATTTACATTTTGTTTAAGTTGCAATGCAAATCAGGGAGGCTTTGTCGTGTTACCTGAAAACTCTGCTTTGAGATAATGAGTCAAAACACTCCATGGCTGGGTTGGGACAAGAAAAGCAACACATCTGGTTCTGTGAAAGTCAGACTTTTAGCGAATCTGGGCCAAAGGTAACTTTATCCTGATGTCATGTGACAAACACCAATAACATGGAACACTAAGTGTATCATGTAAATACTAGCAATTTGAGGTTTAGTATATAATATTAGGACTCAATATGATATTTGTACAAATATCCCACTGTATTGTCCGCAAACCTTTTTGAGCATTAAACTACATTATAAATGTTTTTGTCCTGCTCTACAGGTGAACTTAAGACCATTCTGAGCTGGATTTAAGAACTGATATCATAGTGTTTAAGTGAGGGTGGCGAAATGGACTGCAGCATAGAACAGGCTTGTAAGGGCATGGGACAGGGCACTGAAAAGCTTGTAAGATACATGCGGCTCTTATCTGAAAAATACTGTTGATTCTATCGAATTATCTAGTGACTTTCATGAATAATTAACTGACCCTCTAAAACTGGCACTCCTTGCAGTTTCTAGTTTGTAATTATTCAGCGGAAATCAAAAGAAAAAAAATGACAGTCTGGCCCATCAAAAAGCAAAGTATTAAGGAAACTATGTTTAGGTTGTGGGAAGCTTCTTTATATTTGCATCCTTCAACTGTTGTGCCCCCAAGCTCTGGAACTCTCTCCCCAAAGATATCAGAGAGTCACCTTCTCTAAACTCCTTCAAACCCAGACTCAAAACCCTCTTCTTTAGAAGAGCCTTTCCTTAACTGGTTCCATTCTTTACCTTTCTGCTTCTACTTTTCTTGTACCACCATCCACGGCCTCCTCTGTATATTGTAATTGTGTTTTATCTTGTGTATTCTTTTTATTTATTGTTGTTGTCATTCTCTAAAGCGCTTTGAGAAGCCACCTTTAAAGGCACTATATAAAATAAAGTTTCTTATTATTATTATCCTTCACACGTTAAAGTGGTAGCACAGATGAAACTTCTTTTTAACAATTCAGCATGAAAACATCCTCCACCTGTTCCTTTGAAGTTAACACACTGACATGGTTCTCTGCTCATTGTAACCTCTACAATGTATTATACAACTAAAATATAAACAACTTAATTAGAATGTGGGAACGATGGTGGTAGTTAGAGGTGTCACAAAACCATCATAATAATTATCATGTGCAGAAAGCAACACCCATTTGTGTTATGAAACGTTCACAACCTTGAATTTGAATTACTGTACTGTATATCCTAAATGTTTCAGTTGCAGTTCATAAAGCTGAAAGCGCTAATGATATTCTGGGGTTATGCTGTGGATTTCTAAAGTCCATTTTAAAAATAGTTATTTTCAAACAGAAAATGTTGAAGCTTTCAGAGCAACTTTTTTTTTTCCAGAAAATAAAACAATTTTCTGGAAATCAGTCAAGAATGAATGGATGTTCTTTTTGAGCAGGATCTGACAATTTAACATATTTAAGCAACACGACCAAGTATATATAATATTTTAACTAAATAAAGCCTATTTACGTGAGAAGCCTTAATTATAAAAAAAACAAAATCCGCCTTGATAAAGAAAATCTGATATATACTCTTAAATATAACTCAGTGTAATCTAGGTAAGGTTGTATACGTGAAACAATAATATAACACGTTAATTAACTTCTAAATAACTTTGAATATTAAGAGACCCTCCCTCATGGAGTGAGGCGACTCAGAGTGTTTGCAATTCCGGGAGAGACTCCAGGAAACTACCGAGGCTGCATAACAGAGGTAAAGGCCTACCTACCTCATTCTTTGAAATAGTCACTGAAACTTTTTACACCTTTCAAAGAAAATAAATATCATAATTCAACTGTTCGGAATCCCTAAGGAATGCCAAGGCAGGTCATTCTTTTATTATGAAATATTATTCCACGTTTTACTCTACATCACCCATAATTCAACCGAAAATCACGCCCATTAGTCTTTAGCCTGAACATACTATCTTCCTCTAAGGGCAATCATTGGTGCTACCTACTTATTGCGTTCGTACTTTTATTTTCATTGCATGCTAATGAAATTGGGAACTCAAAACGATGCTACGCTAGCTACCTTTACGTCAACATTCAACTACGTCCAGTTAAAGAAAACAGAAAATGAACATCTGAACTCCAGAGCTGTATAACATCCATTACACTGTTCCGTAAATAGCCCTTAGCCCCCAGCGCAGTTGTTTTGACACTGACAAAGCAGCCTCTATTTATTCCAAATACAATGCATGACAAAAATACCTAAATGACTAAATAAACACGAATTTTGTGGGTACTTATAGAAGCAGTGAGCTCAGAAACATAAATTGACGCCTGATCACTCTCATCTCATTCAACGGTTTAACAACACAAACGGAAAATGCAAAATAAAAATGTCTCGGTCACTGATGCGACTCTGTCTCAATGCCCTCGATCTCGATGCTGCAATGAGTCACGTTGACAGTAGTAAAAACGCCTGCCGTTGCAGCAACCTGCGCTTGGAGCATTAGGCCTAAGTGGGTGTTCCATTAACATGCCGAAATACTCAGTTGAGGCAAACGGTGGGTGGTGGGATCTGCAAAAACGGGGAGGACACACAGCGCACCTTGAGACGTGCATACTCACCCTCCAGCAAACAGATGCACCAGGGTATCTCTCTGGCTCATTCTGTATCATTCTCACCCCCTGCGGACAGGAGAACGAGCAGATTGGGGGGCGAGTCCGAATACAACAAACCCCGCGATCGTCCGCGACGCTCGGCTTGGGGCACCCTAGGAAAAAAAACGATGGGTCTGATTTATTTCTCCCCTGTCCCTAACCGGATACCACAACTCCTCCTATCCCCCCCACACCTGAAATAAACCGTGTGTTTATTTCCAGGGATGGAAAATTTTCCACTCTGCAACCCAACCCACTCAGCCCCTCCGCAAACCGCTAGCTCCCTGCACCTTGAACTAACTAACGCAGCAGTTGCTGCTCAGTGTGTTTATCGTCAAATCACAAGCCCCCACACAGAGGCCTCCATTGGACAAGGCGGAGATAAACGTCACCAGTCTCCGCCCTATCATCCCGCTTTCACATGACCGAGCCCGGCGAGATCAATGAAGGCAAGCCAGGGTTATAGTAGAAGCCTGCCCCCGGCACTCACTGTCACTATTAAAAACAGCCTGTCATGTGCAGCAGAGGCGTGGGACGGCAGCATTGGACTCGCTGGCCAGCACTGTAATAAACTTATGTCCACAATCTAATATTCTGATGGTATGCACAGAGTAGATCTTCTGAATGTTATTTAGTTGAAATGAGGGTTATGTAAGGCCGGGTGCGCTCAGAATGTAGTACTCAAGGTCAGTTGTAAGGCAAAGATGCCATCTTTTCATTATTAAGTTTATGAAGTGGCTTTATACATTGAATTCCAGAATACCTGCTCCACATTTTTCTGTTCTCAGCAATGGGAGTGTCCTTTGAAAAAGGCAGGCTTGTAATTTTCAATTAGACTTACAGAAGAAATCTAAAGTGTCTGTAAATAGGAAATGTCTACATTAGTTTGAGTTATCTATTAGATCACTATATTTTCTCTAGATTTATTTGTGGCGCCAATGATATAGGAACCAAAAAAACACCATGTAGTAGAATGAGTTATTGACTGAATAATTTCTTTAACAATTAACTTAAAAATTCTAATTTGCATTATCAGAAATTCTGTCAATGTTACATATATAATCATAAATCTGCACAAATAAAGAAAACAAGAAGATAATTATTCATACTCTGAAGTTTTCCTTTAAATAATCTGTAACAAACACAAACCTACAGTGATATTCTACTCTTTGGAAGTGCAATGAAATCCTCTGGAACTATACAGTTCTATCTTGTTGCAGTGGGGTGTAAAAGGAGGTTACACATAGTAGTAGCATGAATTATTATGGCTCAAATCAGCTCTTCAAAGACTGCAGGAAATAGTAATTGACCTCCACAAGTCGGAGAATGGCTATTAAAGAGTTCACAAAAAGTTACTTCTCCCTCTTTCCACCCTAGTGTTCATGATTAAGACGTGTTAAGGCTGCTGGTGTATTGGCAACCCAACCTGAAAGAGCACCCATGTATATCCTGTCCCCGGAGGCTGTGAGACGAGAGCTATGGGAGGTAACCATAAGGATCTCCAACACACACTGGCACCTTCAGGATACAAAGTGTTGAAAAATACATCTGCTGGAAGAAGGTGGTATTCATAGCCCGGCTGCAAGAAAGCACCCTCTGAAGGCAATTTCAGACACAACACTCCTGACAATTTGGCTACAAAAGATCTCTCACTTCTCAGGCTGATATGCTGTGTTGTAGTGGGACTACTAGCATCACCAAGGTGGGTGATCCCCTCCTGTAACTAAAGCCCTTTGCAACAGAAACTGCTATGCAAATAATAGAAAAGTATATTATTAATAAAATATACTGAAGCAAGAACCTTAAATAGGTCTTATTATATATGAACAAAAAAAATACATGTCAGACATGCTGATACAGCTCTTAATACCCTGAAGACCAGAAATCTGGAAGATAAATGTTTCAAAAAACATTGAAAAATAAGTAAGCAAACTGTTTCAGAGACTGGGAATAGGATTTAAACCTGACTGTTTGCCTCCCACGGACAACGAATACAGAAAAAACTGTATTTTTCATTTGACATTATTTGTTTTATACTCTTGCAGTGTATGCATATTCTCAAGTAGATATTTCTTCCTCACTGTACCTGCTCCTTTTAAATCTTAATATGTATCTATATAATTAAATTAATTTTAATATGCCCATCAAAATGCATGTGAATTTATTTTTTATTATACAGTACAAAATGTTACAGAAAAATACAGAGAACTCAAAGAGGGGCACTAAGAAGAATGATTAGAATAAGAAGAGGAGACAGTAAAGGAATGAATGCACAAAGAGGAGCAGGTGATATTATCAGAGTGGCAATAGACTGGACACATACTGTAGCAGGATGAACTCACTTGACTATTCTTGGATCAGGGAAACACTGAACTGAACTGGATCCCAGGAAAACAAAAAAATGGCCAAGTAGAATTTCAGTAAGATGGCGGAATGAAAAGACTGTGTTTGCAGAAGAAACCTGGCGAGACTGGAGTGAATAAAAAAAGGCTGAAGTAGGTGATGCTGCTGCATGTGTATGAACAAATACTATGAGGTGTAAATACTGTACATAGAGAGAATATATTGTCAATGACACACTCCTCTGTATCCATGTTATTTTAAGTTTCTATATACTCTTCGTTGGCTCTATACTTACAGTATGTACTATATATACAGTACTGTATCTTGTACATCTGTTCCTGAACTTTGTGTATCCTTTTAATTAGAGTTCCATGGAAAAAAAGCCCAACTGACCATGTTTCTTTTGTTTCATGTGTTTGTTTTTTTCAAATATACTTACAATTAAAAGCCCAGCAGAAAGCCATGAAACAAGATAATAAGAAGCCTCTGCATTTTAGTGTCTCTGTGAAAGAAAAATTAGCATTGTTGGGCAACTCAGAGCATCTCACAGATATATTGAGTTACTCATTAAGTATTTAGTTACACAGTGGGCCACAGTACTGCAGTTATCATGTGCCCTGGAGGAGATATACAGGTGATACACAGAGACCCTACGACAGAAGGTTTAAATGGGACTAGTAATCACAAAGATGGCACTGGGGCTTTTTCAAGCAAAGAAAGGACAGTGAGACGGCAGTGCTTGGCAGCGGTTACCATGCTGAACTCTGCTGGCAGGGCTGCCCCCACATCACAATAACACTAGCCACCCCAGGGGGTTATAAATAGCAGTGTCCTTGGAGTCTTGCGAAGACATGTGCAAACAGTCTTGAGTACCTGCTGTCTCTATAACCTGCCTGTTCATGCTCCTGCTGAGCCAGTTTTTCTACTCCCTCTGTTCATTAAAGTGTGCTACCCTTTACCTGGACTGCAGCACCTGCTGTGTTCATCTGATCCATACAAAATACTTACTTACCATGACAGTGATATCAGCCATTGTTATGTTTTTTGTTTTGCTGGATTCATTGTCCTTTTCATTAGGGAAAAATAGCCTCCTTAAATCAAAAATAATGTTTGGAATTCTCATCATGACTTAAATTCCCATGATATAAATTGCACATTATACTTAACACTTAAATGTTGAGTGATCATGACCCCCTGCTTCACACAATTGTATTGCTTTCAACACATGAAAGTGAAAATGGCACTCACTGGTTTTACACATAAAGAAACTGCCTTTGATCTGTTAGTGTTTTCTTTAGGTTTGCCACATTAGTGGCACATGAAGATGTTGATCAAGTAGGAGGCTGTGTCAGCATGCATAGGCTGCGAAGGAATAGGTAAAGGTTTATTCTTGTTCCTCCACATGGAGATGTTAATCACAGTTTTCCATCAATGTGTATATTGTATAGACATTTATAGGTGTAATGTTTAATCTTTAAGACTCCTAGGAAAGAATCACATTTCTGTTTTATCACTTCCAGACAGTTGTTTTTTCAGATATGAATGTTTATTCTTGCAATTGAGCTATGTTGATGAAACAATAGGAAGAATTTGTTCTTGAGAGTGAGTTAAGGTACAGTGTCTACTGATAAATTGCAAGCTGTCTTCGATTTGCTGTAGATTCACCGAACAAGTGTTAACACTGTCCACGGATTTATCACTGATGGTCCACAAGGTCTCTTTTTATTTTGAAATATTTCACTGGCAAGTTACAGATCAATGTCACATAAGGAAGGTATTCTAGGAAATACCACATTTCTTCTCCTACTTCCGTTTCTACAGTCTCCATTCCTAATCACACAATGATGGCATAGGAACAACTTCACAACATGTTTCTCACTAAGAAATAGAGGACATGTCCTGACTTTCAGAACTGTAGCAACAACAACAATGAAATAATAGCAAAAAATGTCAATTTGTTTGTAGATGATAGTTGTATTCCATAAATTTTCAGACAGATAAAGCATAGAGAGTAAAGTAACTAATGACAGCTATCAGCTTTGAGACCTTATCATTTTCTGTTGTGCTGGATTGAATTTAAATAAAAACAGTAACAGTCTGATTAATAAAATCAAGATTGTCTGAAAGAGATTGTGGACACCTTCTGAGAAACAGTTCTATTTTTATTCAGCTGCATGAATTGGCTTCACAAAAGGTAAATGTTTTTCATTTTGCTGTGTAATAATATCTACAGGATCTTCTTCTTTTTGGGATCTCTGCCATGAAATAACCATGAGTGACAAACCTGATGACTTCACTGTTGATATTTTTAGTCTGTGGCATATTTAAACCTTGCACAGTGTTAGGCCTTTGGCCTACTTAAACCTGTCATATAACTTAAACATAGCAGGGCCTTGCATTTCATTGTAATATGAAGACAAAATTGCCATGCATTTTTTCATATTAAAGTCCAAAATATTATTTTCTTGACAGACTGTTTTAGATTTCACATGATGATTTCACATGATACAGGAGGAATAAATGGTAAATTGGTCTAATCATATAAGTGTATTATGAAAACTGTACATTGCTGAGCAATGAAATGTGGTTTACAGTATGTACAATTAGAACTACACTGAACAGTGAGCTCTGCTCTGGTTTGATACAATCATTATTTGGATCCATCATGCAGAGCTTCATGCACAGGATATGATATCAGCTGCAGGGCACTATTCAGAGTCCACTTCCATCCATGGGACTATGTTCCCCATGTGGTCCCATTTACATGTCTTCGAAATTACGTGCTCCATATTGCAGTTTTCATTATGCAACTATTTGAATATTCTAACTATCTTCATAAGTGTTCAGTGTATCAGCTTTTCTAACACAATATTATGTGTATCAGCTCAGATATTCTCAGAAAAAGTGAATTGTGACAGAAATGGTATCTGTGGTAGTCCTAGAATAAACTCTAGAGGGAAAATAATCTTGTTAGGAGTCTTTTTTTTTCTTGGTAGTAAAATTATCATATTTATATAACTCCTATATTTAGTTTAGAAGCTAACAAAAAGATGAAAAAAAACTATTTTCCAGACCTTTAAGTGTAAAACAGTGGGAGCATAGACCTCTCATTTTCTTCTGTGCATACTTTTATTTTTTGTTAATGATTGGTGGTATAGAAAAACTGCTGCAACAATGATAGCTTTTTGACAGGATTTTAAATCTTCAGTGATATTGTTATCTGAATCAGGGAAGGTAATTACAAGGTTGAAACATAAAAGATGTCTATATAACATTGACTAAAAAGAGACTAGAAAGACGGAGAGTGGTTTTGAAAGAGTCTCACAGTTTATTATGAGAAAATTTGGTTTACTAATTTGTGTGGCGAATAAAATGCATATGCTACTTGGTTTTATAATTACAATTTAACTAGTGAAAGTCATGTGCAAAGTGTACTGATTTCATTAGTGCCCATTATGGAGGAATGGAAATGTTACTGCCATCTTAGTTCTTCAGTTTCTGACCCTAAGGATATTCTTGTTATGTCATGGTCTTTTTTATCTCGGTTTGAACTACATTCATACTTTTACCAGCTGAATGTGTGACACAAAAGAACCAATGAATCATTAAACATCATTATAATACAATATACCTATGTGTACAGTAAAAACCTTTTTTCTGTGTAATTGAAGGATCAACTTGAAAGGTACTTGGCAAAAGCATTTCTCAAATAATTGGTGTCAGTGAGGTTCATCGTCTACACCCAAACTGATTAAAGGCACTGTATGATTGACTCAGCTTTAAGAAACCTAGTAGACACTCGTCATTTTCTGCCATTCTTAATATCTGTGCCATGCCCTAACATGCTCTTCCTTACTGTCTGTTTCTCTTTATTTCTTTCCAGCTGAAGCAAAGAAAGAAATATATTTGAATTAAACAGAAGTTTTGTAGAATCTGCGAGCTGAAAAAAAGATGGTGGAAAAATTATATTTGAAACCTGTAAATGCACAGAGCAAGGCCTCCTCTGTTATAATTTAACAGTAAATTCTCCACACATAGGTTATATATTTATATATTGCACATGGTTGCATTTGAATCTGCATCCTGTAGGTTTTGCATTTGATTTCACACAACAAAACTGTACTATAGATACTTGAAAACATGAGACTGTTATGTTTGGATGCTAAGCTGGAGTTGCTTGCTAGCTGCACTGCTACACAGTCGTATACTGTACTTGACACACTGAGATCAAAGGAGATGAGTGCCCATCTGTCAGATATGAGAATGTATGCATATAGCACAGATTATGAATCAAGAGCTCAGCCTGTGCTGATTCAAGTACCCTCACCAGCTGTAGAAAAAGCTTTGTCTGATTTCACCACAGTTAAATAAATACTGGTGCTACTACAGTACCTCTGCATTCACTCCCCAGGCATGTATGGGATGTTGTCCTATTTCAATATGCTTTGCTTAGAGCCTTTCACTTCTTATATCCGTGGTACCACAGGAGATGGTGGAAACCTGGAGGGGGTATCACTGCAGGTAGGGGCAGTGTTGTATTGTATTGCTTTTTTCTTTTTTTGTTCTGTTTTTGAAAATTGAAAACGAATGAAAACTATTAAAAAAACAGCTTATAAAAATAATACAGTTCACCTGATATACAGTACATTTCACATAATTTCATCTCAGGGCCCTGGTGACTCTAATGATTCCTGGTGCACTTGTGGTTAGTCTCGTCACGAGAAGCCCTAAATGGAATCGCATCCTTATTATCAACGGATGGGTGTGCATTATTGCTTATGAGAGCAGGAGTGTGTGACACAGGGGGATTTGTTCTGCATATCTGCATTTGATCAAAGGGAGTGAACAGCACTTCAGTTCTTTGAAGAAAGAAAGAACCTAACATTAGAAATACCCATAAATGGGCCTTAGTATAATCGTGCATCTGTTTACAGTTCTGTGCAAGTTGCAGGATCATCTTTACAGCTATTTTGCCCGTGCAAGGAATTTATAATATCAGGTTCTTAAAAGTTCGTGGCTTTTAATAATCTATACTTCAGAAAGTACTCTCTGTCAAAATAGCTTATATATTCAAGAATATTTTATTCAGGTGTTCAACAAGACATAACCCGGCAGTGTGCCTCAGGTTACTCAAAGACAAACTTGAGAATTAAACCATATTAGCATTGAAGAGGCAGAACTGTTACAGGTATTACAACACAGAGCTCTAAGGCCAGATGGCATTTTACCAATTCTACTCAGAAAAAAAATAATACTAAATAATCTAAAATTAATCTAAGAGTTCCTCAAGACTGTGGTAACACCCATTGACTGGAATATTGCCTAGATACATCCATCAATAAAAAGGTCAACTAAATTAAGCCAAATTAATATAAGTACCTGTAGTACTTGTTGGGTGATGAAATCAATAATGAGAACAAAACTGAATGTGTACAGCAATGAAGATACTTTATTTCTTTTAACAAGCAATATCTATGAATTGGCTTCATTACTCTGCTCTCCTCCCCACTGATAGCTGATGTGTGGTGAGCATTCTGGTGCACTATGGCTGCTGTCGCATCATCCAGGTGGATGTTGCACATTAGTGTTGGTGGAGGGGAGTCCCCATTACCTGTAAAGCACTTTGAGTGGAGTGTCCAGAAAAGCGTTATATACGTGTAAGCAATTATTATAATTAGTTCTATCAGTAATGGACATAAACTGAGCATATGCTATAGTACAGATTTTCAAAAAGATTTTCATAACATTCCTTATAAGGGATTAATTCTTAAATTAGTATATCTTCACATTACTGTACAAACTGGTTAAAAGAGTGATGCTATGGGGTGGAAGCTCTTTTTAACTTTTCTGTCAGAGTGTAATTAATGCAATTAGTCAAGTACCACAGGGATCTGTATTAGGTCCTCAGTCAATGTTCCCTCTAAGCTGTGCGCGTGTGCGCATGCACATAGGTTATGAAATCAGTGCACTTAGGAAACTGAACTGCGCACAAAAAATGAAATTAAAAAAATATGATAATAATAAAATAAACATGGTCATCAATTAAAAAATGCTAAACTACTCGTTCATCGATATCTATGCCCTTGTAGTCTCGTACCTCACTGCTCATGCTCGCTCAACACTCAGTCTCTATGACTGGGCTCGTTGAATCGCGGAATTGTCCCGGTCTTTTGGATCTCTATGCTTCTGTGAGAATGACTATATTAACAAAAAATAATTTCAGGTTTACAATTTTACATACACTCAATTTAGTGCTCACATGTTTTTGTCACTGGGGAAAAAAATTAGCAACTTGAAATTTTTGCGCAAACAGGCCATTAAAAATTAGAGGGAACATTGCTCCTCCCTTTCGTAACTTTTCTTTCGTTCTTAAAATATGTGCAGAGTTGGCTCACCTGTCATTTACTCCATTAATAGGGTAGAAGAGACTTTGCAAATTGGGCATTGTTAGTTAGAATTCAGCCTATTTATTCTTCTCACTGTGTTCAGGATCAGATAGCAGGAAGATCCTCATCTGATCTCTGGGTGGTGACCAGTAATTCTTTTAAATGGAAGCACACATGTAGACTTTCTCTCAGAATCTGGTGATCTAGTTCTGGCATTCAGTATGAAATACAATAGATATAGCTAGTCTGATTAGACATGTTTGCAGGCACATTACTTAGAGTAGTATCACCTTTTTATTTTTTGTTTAAAATTCTTAGGATATACAGTACTAGTTTCCCAAAGACAGGTTTTTAAAGCACTTTTACGGTGCATGAATACTTATACTCTTAAAAAACTTTTGAATAGACAAGAATTTGGCAAGATTCACTTAGTATCTGGAATGGTATGTACAGTCATTCCGGTTTAAAGAATTATTTGACTGTATCATTCCCTTAATTTTTATAATTCAATTTCCCTGTCTTACAACTTCTCATGTGCCCATTATCATAATGTTGTTAAGATCCTGCAAGATTTAATAACATGACCATTTGTTCCTACAAAATATAATTATTTTGGTCATTATCTTTTTGAGGAAACTCAAAGCTGACCTTTCTATTACAAAAGTCTATAGAGCAAACTAGGACTTCAGAGAACAAGGCACAGCTTTCTTGTCCTTGTACAACAAATCCACCCATGCACAATTTACACAATGAACGTGACTCTGTCTGAGCCTAATCTGAAACCTATTCTGAACCCTGAACTAAGACTGGTAGATGAGCCTGAAAATGAGATTTGTCTTGACAGCTGGACAAACACAATTTGGTAAAGTAATTATCAAATACGTGCATAAATAATAGTGATTCTTTGCAATTTATTTTTAAATAAATAAGAAACACCATCCTTCTAATTTTGAAATTGCCACATTAATGTCTACAGTTGCCTTAAAAAAACCTCCGTGTTCAGTAACGAATAAGTATCACAAAGCTTTATGCACTACTGTATGTAAATTCACATTTATATAGTCTGTGTATATAGTGCATCAGACTTTAATTTTCTTCAGCTGACCATCAATTTGAATTAAGTACAAATGAAATGTGGGCAAAGCAGATAAATAGCCTTCAGTGCATGTTTCCCACTGCTACCTATGATTTTTTAATCAGTGAAAAACAATTCAGAAAGAGAACATTTCTGCTTGACTGACTTAAGCATCGTTTGTCAACCCTTATGTAAACTCTCTTGATCAGACAAACATGTCAGTATTAAATGTTTCACTAGTACATACTGTAGGGCATTAGATGAGCTGTTACAAAAGCTTTTGTACCAGAAAGTTGAGAGATTACAGTCCTTTGATGTGTGAGGAGTGGGGTGTGCAGAATTCTCATCCTGCCTGCTGGAAGACTATGAATTAGGTAGTGATTTGGCACGAGGTACAGAACCTGATGACAATTTGACCTGAATCTATTTGAGTAATGGTGTCATTATTCCAAAAATGCACAAGAAGGTAAGTAAATGATCAACTGATATCTGCTTGTTTTCGATAAATTATTTGACCTTCATACCCACTGATATTTATAGCATTCTGGCCCCTCATGTTAAACATTGGCCACTGAGGTGTCTTTGCTAAACGTATTCAAGCCTGGACCATCTGGGCCTGGTATAAAAAACAAGCACTTGTCACACAACCATGACTGAAAGCAAAATGCCAAACAGCAAATAAACAAACATGTTCAAGGTACAGTTCTTTTAATATCCTTTATTCATATCTCGCAATATTCATATATAATATGAATTTACACCAGCAAAGGAGCGGACCATTATGTGAGGATGAACCAAAGCCCCATCCTACAATTCTTCGTTTTATAATTATGTTACATCGCTTGCAGACACTGACCTTGGTCACGATTTACATTTGTGTTCTGAAACACATCATATTTAATACTTAGTGTGGAATTAACCTGCACTTCTGCATTCCACACACTGATGCAGCTCCCTATTCATCTTTCTTCATTTTCCACATTTCATTCAGAAATTAAATGGTTTATTTGCGGTTTGGTAAGTGTAGCTGCTGGTTTAAATTACCGAGATGCTAAAAAGAGGTTTAACCGAGAGACAGATGACTCTGCACTAATCAGTGTCTCATGATATTCACATATTCAAAGACTTTTTTCCTGTCCCTCATGACCACCGACTGAAAATTACCTTGACTGTAGGGGCACATTTTACAGCATGTTCATATGACTGACGTGCCTTTAAATATTATTTCAAGAATGGATTATAAATCAGTGCAGATTCATTTACGAGATGTGGGAGCTCAGTAAAAGAACTTCTGGTCTCTGTCTTCATTTCCTGAACTATGTGCGGCTTTGGACTGTTTGTAAAAGTACTGTATACAGAAGCACAAAAGAACTACAGCATTTACGCCTGGCGGATTTAATTAAATATATTTAACCTACTGGTGGCTAGACTGTTCTGCCACTCTTCTTGTGCAGATTCCTACAGATGGTATAGGATGATAGGAACAACACAACATCATTATCGCTATTATAATGTCTGCACACTTTGTTTTCCTTCAGGTTTGTCGAGAGCAAAATGACAGTCATGGGTGAAAAAAAACCGTCACACTTTCTGTCACCATCTCAGATGTTTTCTGACCCACAGAATACGGTATGAATATGGTATGAACATGACATCTTTCAGCTGTCAAGCTTTCTGCTGCAGAATGACCTCTGGGAACACAGATCATTTTTCTTTTCATGTATTGCATAAGTTATTTCTTCTGGGAGTTTTTTATACTACTGCTCCTAAAATTGGAAAAGGATTATGGAAATACCAACTGATCCGACAGAAGTGATGGTCTCTGTTTATTGTGGCTGATGCCTTTCAAGACGTGGTCTGTCCCTCAAACAACTGGTTTGTCATTTTGTTAATTTTAACTCAACCCAAATACTAAGCACTGAGTACCTGGCATTTTGTAAACTGAATTTTAGGCTCAGTATTTTGTTATCCCAATTAACAGTACACCACATACAATGGACAAGATTCAGTGTTCATTTTAGAATTTGGTAAGGAAGTAAAATGTCTCATTTATTTTTTGTTTTTCTTGAATACTTTGCAAAATACTGTAAAAAACATATTGAAACTTTAATCTGTTGATCTGTTATTTAAATATTTTGCCTCGGATGTTTAAGTGAAGGTGTTTATAGGAACAATCTGTCAGATCATAAGAAAGTAAAGTTTTGAATAAACATGACAAAATGTTCCTTTTAAGCGCAGCTTTAATAATCAACATAGTTACAACGTGTATTCGTAACAACAGTAATTAAAAATAAATGTAGTTTTTATTTTGAACGCTAGATGACAGTGTTTATCTTGAAAGCAATAGCGTTCCTCTGAAATGTGTTAGACTCGTAAACAAAAATCAGTACAGTAATTAAAACGGTTATTGAGAAAAAACAAACATTTGAGCCAATTTATTCTTCAATTCAGAAAATGTATCTCATCATCTCATTATGGAAACTGCTGGATGGTCGCTACGGTGGATGAAGTCTTCGTCTTCTTTAATAACTTGAGCTGCCGTCTGTATTGCGCTGTTATTAGTTTTGTATCTTTTTATGTTTGAAATATATTTTTATATATATAGTCAGGTTGAAAGAACTCAATTCTGAAGAGAAGATCACGAGGGGACCTAATGCAAGTATTCAAAATCTTCAATGGCACTTAACTCAAAAGGGTTGTCTGGAACAAAAGAAACAACTGTTGTGGAAACTCGTACCCTGTCTTTATTCTAGAAAGGAAGGGGGCAAAGATGAATTGAATGGCTTCATCTTGTTTGTTACCTTTTTCTATCCTATTTTTTTGTTTTTGCTTTGGAAGCATGGTGATGTGATGGTTTGTGCTAAGGTACCTTTCTCACTTGATCAGCTGTTTAGTGGAATTGGCGTATAATGGCCACTATACCTCACTCAACTACATGTTGTAGTTGTATTTTCCAGAAGAGGAAGAAGCAGGATCGAGATCAAAAGTGGCCACGTGATGGCGCCACAAATCTAGGAACAAGTTAAGGTTTATTCCATGCTTAAAAGAAAAGAGACACGTTGTATAATGTATAAAATGAATAAACCTTTACTAGTTCCTTTGCAGCCTACACATGCTGACGCAGCTACCTACTTGAACGTCTACAAATCTAGGTTCTGGTGTTCAACTACATGTACCATAAACTTGTGGATGACATGAGCCAGTAGGTAAATTAGTTGCCGAGTGACTAGAAAGGCCAAACTATTTTAAATTGTGTGTGGCCTGTGTGTTAACTCTGCTTAAGGTTAAACCAATGGATTACTTCTGTAATGTGTGTGGGAACGTCTGTTGAATAGGCTAATGCGCCAATGGCAGGTTTTACAGCAATTCAAAACGTTAGATGTTTTCTCATCTACTATATATACACTGAGTATCTGAAGAAAGCTTAGCATTTCTAACATGTCCAGAACTCAACTTATTCGTGTACTCTGATGATTTCTTTCAATTTGGGATGAACTGATTCCCAGTTTTCACTATGCTGGCAAAGGATTAAGAAGCTGGAAGTGCTCAATGGATTCACCAGCAACACATCGAGGATTCGAATTGATTAATCCACAAGATATTTTCATTCTAAAGCATGACGCCCTCTGCAGGAACTTAGAATTATATTTTCAAAGCAGTTTGCTCAAAGCTAAAATTTGCATGAGATGCTCAGAAGCAGCTAAATGAGCCTAATAAAAAAGTTAAAAACTTTCTGTAGCATACAGCAGGACCTTTGGAAGAGATTTGACATAGGCGACTTCAGAAAGGGACAGTCAAAGGCCCACTGAAACAACATCTTCTGATTCAAAGTAGAGAACATTTCCTTTAGAGAAAAGATTGAAAGTGTGAATACCCAGAATCAAACCCTGAAACTTCTGAGAGTAGAGTGTGCATGACGCAAACCGGCATACAGGGAGTTTTCAAATGATGGTTTGATGAGTTTATTACATCTATAAATAAGCCACAATGAGCCCACTGAGCACATTGTGTCAAATGGTCCCCGTTTTTGTTAGCTTTCTTGACTTATATGTATTTTAACACGATTATTTGTACTTATTTCATGCAAGTACACACTGCATGAATAATATGAATTGAGACAGATACAGTGTATCTACTGTACAGCTTCTTGAGTAAAGTGACAAGTGAAAACTGTGGCAACGTTCTTCAAATGGATGTGAAAACCCTTAGCGTCCTATAACACTGTGTGTCTGTTCTTCGTCATAAAAAGACAGCAAAATTGGAGAATTATTTCACCGGTAAATCAGCAAATCCATATTACCATCAGCAAAGCGACGCTTCTATTGACTGTAAATCCTTAACTGTGGACAAGGAATGCACCTTTATATAATTATAGTCCATTACTCATTTGCAATTACAGTTGGAATGATGTCATATGAAAGTCCATCTTGAAAACATCTAGCAATTTGTCTGAGCAGAACAAGACATTTGTTTCATGTGCAGTTGCGGGCTGAATCTTCTACCTGCAGACGTGTTACAAATATCACTTACCATCTAGTTAATATACATAAAAATAATAGATCACCTCCCCAACGCAGGATCGCTCTCTTATCGACTTGTTGCTATGGTACGGAACGTGGATACACACGTGACGTACTTTTTTATCTTCCAGCAACCTGGGTTTCTTACAGTTTGTTGAGTGCGCGACCCAAATGGAAATCTTACAGCTGGTGCATTGAATATCGCGGGTATTAACTAAACTGGTCTAAACGAGCCTCACCTATCTGCCCGTTTTGCCCCGAAACAGAGCCACAGCACCTCCGCAAACAGCGTTGCCAAGCTTAATGAATACAGGACACAGGAGAGAAAATAGACGGAAGCGTTCGTAGGTTTAGCCTGAAGGCGGCGCGGCGAAGCCAGAAAAATTAGCCCTGACGCTTCACGTTGTGCCAGAACACAAAAAGCCGGGTGAAAAAATAGAAGATAATTCACGTACGCCAGCAGCTATAAGTTCTTTTGCTATTTTGTTTGAAGCTGGCTGGGTAAGCGTTGGATTTCTTGTTCTTCTTTAGAGTTCTCCCGTTTTCCTCCTTATATGCAACGTTGCAAACGTGGGTTGGGCTTTTTTAGTCTACATGCATTACAATGTACTGCTCGGAAATGGCAGGGTCTTTTTGTCCTACTTGTATGTAGCCCACACAAAGGTATTGTGGCTGCGATTAAGAGACAAAGCAGGTGTGCTAATCTAAAATGGTATGCACGTAGTTCTTTTTTCTTATTTATCTACGTTTCTGCCCTTGAGTTGCTTGGCACGGTGGAACAGTGTTTAACAGCTGGGCTCGGAATAAATGCAATGCTGTGAAAACTTGAGTAGTTTAATCTCGTTACAGTGTTTCCACTAGAACAGGATGGGTCAGAAGGGACTGGAGGAAAGTTTTAGCGTGTGGGACTAACGCGTAGTTTGCACATTCCTTCTGTTAGTAATACAAATATAACTTGAGTGCGTAATTCTGCATTAAAGGGAGAAAACTCTTGTGGACAATAATGTACTATATTTCAGTGATGTGATCAAACAATTCCCGGAAGAACAGGAAAAACTGAAGGCAATTTACAAATCCGTTTTAGTTTCATTCTTATCTACGACCTCACGCCTTCCTGGGTGAATTTGATCTGAGACGAACTAAAGTGATTTGATTTTAAGTAGGCTACAATCTATTTGACGAGTGATTTTAGAGACCTTAGTACTCTCATTTAAAAGTACATATATCTGTTTGGCACACTTGAAGATCTCATTTAAAGATTTTTCAAATAATCTTGGCATTGCAGTGTCATGAAAAAAGAGATTTTAACTAGTGGTCTGAATCTTTATAATACGTTTCTTCGTTGTTTTAAATGCCATGCATTTCGATGATTCTTGCAAAACAAAGGTGAATGACCAGCAGACAGTAAGCTTCGCAAAGATTTAATGAAATGGTAGGCGACAAACATCTGCAACTTCAAAATTCGTAATCAACTGTTACTCTTAATATAGGGTAGTAACACATAGTACAGTACTTACTGTACTTACAGTTGAATAGCCGACTGAGAAAGAATGGTGTCATTAGTGTTTATTCTAAAATGACGAAGAATAATAGAACTAGCCATTGCACGAATGCAAAATATCACAGTCATTGCATGTGAGAGGAATTTTGAACTGTAGCACGCGATTCCTCCACTCGTTGGAAAATATAATGGAGACACTTGATTTTGGACCGCGAGTTACTGTGGCACACCGTGTTTCTGCGTCAAATCGCAAAATGCAAGCAAGAGAACCTAAAGACTGCAGGAATGGCTGCAGTCCTTGCTTGTGCTTGCGGTTTAAGAGGAAGCTGCGGCGAAAAACGGAAAAAGGTTTTAACATAAGGGCTTACTTCCCTATGCGGGTAATTTAATTGAGTTAAAAGCGGCATCACTACTAGTTTGAGATATTGTACTGTACGTGCAATAGCGTTTTCTTCACCCTTCACAGCTCTTGCGATGTACCTTGTTTTAATTTGATCTTCTGGCGGGGGGTCGGAACTTTGAGAATATAAAACTACTATCCATGTAGTGTCGCCCCGCAGACAGCATTGGTGGTTCTGTGCTGGATAAAGTGCTGACAGGATGGGGGGGTAGAGGAACTAGAACGACCCATCTCGTCCGTGACAATCAAAGGTCACTTAAGGACCAACCGCATTCACTGTTTTCGCATGGAAAAATCTTTCAAGACGCTCTTTTTAACGGCATCCAAATAAAAAAAGAAAAAGAAATCTGCAAAAGAGTCACTTTATAATTCTTCTCCCTCTGATGACCACAAAATATTTATTGAAAGAAAGAAGCCGGTTTTAGGTTTACAGTAAGAAGTCACTGTCACCATCTTTTCTGTTTGCTTTGTTGTAATTTTAACTACACGCTGAATTCAGGAGATGTGTTTTGCTCTGAAGCAGTATGTAAGGGCCTTACCCTTTGGCCCAATGCTTGTGTGTAATCCTTTAGTTTGCCATTGCTGTGGAATACACAAAATGTTACATTTATAAAGATTTCTTCTTCTTATGAACCATGTAACCTTGGTTTGTGCATTGATATATATTTGTATACACTTGAATTATTGTATCATAGACTGTATAGTACACATGCAATTTGCCCTGTTATGTGCATACAGTATGTGTATGCTTCCTGTGTCTTAAGAAATACGTGTGTTCATTAATTAATTGAAGAGAATTAAATGCCGTCAAAGGCAGATCTGCTGTGTTGGAACTATTTTTTTTAATAGTCTTTTGAAGAAATCTCCTTAACAAGCTTGTCATGAGAAGCTAAAGGAAATGCTGAAATCACAAGATGACAAATAATTCAGATAACACATTGCACACTAAGTAAATGTTAAATCTGAATTACTAGGTCACATTGTATGTAATTCTTGTTGAGTTTGATTAATGATTATCCCAGCTGCGGAAAAAAACAATGAACACTGGCCAGTTGTGTGAAAACACTGGGGAAATGTGGATCTGATCCCTTCTTTTTTTTCCTGGGGTAGCAGTGATCAAAGTGGATCAGATAGCAAGTCATAAGCGAGTATACTAACAAAGTAATGTAATTTCTGTTGAAATCCCAATGGTACCAAGAATTTCTATCCAACTTTGTAGCTTATTGAAAACTACCTCAAATGGGGAGGGTGTGTTAAGCAGTATTTCACCTCTGATCCTGACGCAGTTTAAAATATTAAGGGAGTATTCAAGGGAAAAAAAAACGTGTGCAACAGAAAATAGGTAGTGACAATTGGAATGTAGTCTTGAGATCTGAATATGCCTATAACATACTTTAAGACATTACACTAATACTGTACATTTATTTAAATCTGTGTAATTACAGAGAAGGTATACTTTTTTGTTGAAAATGTAAGTAAATGTAATTATTACTTAGGCTTGCAGTACTTAAGAAGGTATGTGTTATTCAAAGAAATGCAAACTGTACAATGGAGGTGTAAATTTGTATTCTAGAACTCTAGTGTTGTAAACTGTACTGCTTGACACTTTTTACAAGTGTTGTGTAAGTGTGCCCTTTTCACAGGACAATCCTGACTTTCAGATGAAGGGTGATGCTGATACTGTCTGACCACAGCTCGTGGAATTGTACAGAGCTGTAACAGTGCAAAACGTGGCATTGTAGTTCTAGGGCTTAGCTGGCAGAGGTTCAAGAGAAAATTGTACACACGCGTACCAGCACAGTGTTTCATGTGAAAAGTGGTGTGTCTGAGTCTAAATTAACCAGTCTTGTCAATTTTGTTTTCCACCATGAGTATTTATGTGAAATACTGTACTACAGTATCATAATACTGTTATCTGAAAGAGCGAAAGAGTTGTAACAATTTTGTCAATATTATATTGAGATATAAGATATTCAGAATTTTCTTCTGCCAATGGATCCATAGGTTTGTGATTTATAAGTGGTATCAGGATCACAATAACCTTTTGCCAAGTACTGTACATTTAACGTACAAGGACTTTACTCCAGTTTACTTAGTGCTGCAAAACATTCTACATATAGCATACACAACAAGGCAATAGATATCATTAAGACAGTGTACATAAATGAATCTTTTAAAATACCAGGTGGGTCTGGTTTTAATAGGCTGGTAGTGTCTTCCTGAGAGACATTTATGAAATGGGTGGTAACCTGGGTTGGAGGGGTATTCAGCAATCTTTCCTGCCTGCTTCTCTGTGCTGGAATTGTAGAAACCACCAGTGGAGGACAGCTGATGAGCACTGCAGTTTGCTTTGGGAGCAGGCAGACGTGTTGCCACACCCAACAGTTATAGAGGCTGTCCAGATGCTCTCAGTAATGGCTCTGTAAAACTGTAATCAGAATTGGTTGAGATGCACCAAAGTTTTTCAGTTGGTGCAAAAAGTACATTCCCTGCTGTGCTTTCTTCTGACACTGGTGATTTTCACGTCCCATTTAAGGGTATTAGAGATCATAATTTCAAAAACCTTAAAGGATTCCACCACACACACAGCCACATCATTGATTACCAGTGAGAGAGGTTTTGGAGAATGTTTCTGGAAATTCCAACCACCATTTCAACAGTTTTAAGGATATTCAGCTCCAGAGGGTTGTTAGCATACCATGATATCTTCAATTATTGTTTTGTATAAGCTTGGCTGATATGCTTAAATGTAGTCTGTGTGGTTCCGAAAATGACTTGCGTGGCGCTGATTGAAATAAACAGTCAATGTTTGGGCTTGACTGACAGGGCTAAAAGGCTTGAAGCTCCAGCTGTGGTGTGTGACTGAGTGGCCAGTCTCTTTGCACCACCTAGTTTATGCTATTGGCTGATTGGCAAAATCAGGCCTAGCTTGTCTCTTTTTGGCATAAAGAAATGTGCAGAACCTCTGAATGTGGATTTCGGCTGAGTTATGTGTTATTCCAGTTCTTTCTCTCTGTTGGCCATGTGCAATACTTTTTGGAGAAGAATGGTTACAAATTGAGGTGCCAAAATGAGATTAAATTCAATGTTTAGATGATGCAGAAATTCTGTTTAAAAGATAGTCACACATTGTTTTAGGTTCTGAAATTCTTTATTTAGCCAGTTAGGCTAAGTCAATTGAGAATACACTCTCATTTGCAATGTCAGACTGGCCCAGAGGCTTCCCTTATTGTATTATTATTTTTAACTGCACAAAAAGCTGCAGTCATTTCAGGCAGATGCTTTTTTTCAGATAACTGTTAGCTTTTTTTCAGTTAACTGACATAAATCAGTGAAAAAAATAATCAAGTACAGGGGTTTCCATTTGTATGCTGTGGTGGACCAGATTGGATTTAAAGGTTCTTCACGCAGGCCATATGTATCACACAGTAAGTTATCTAAATGTTAGGCACAGCCATTACATAGTTTCTTAGTTTTCATAGTTTCATTTGTACTGTTTTACGTTATATGTATTTATTCTACGGTGCAATACCTCACTTTAACATGGTATTTAGAAGTCTTTGCATCTTGATTAGTAGCCATCAACATCACCTGTAAATTCTGCTTGAGGAAGTGATATGATTAACACAGAGCTTGTGATGATAAGTGAGAAGCAGCTCACCTTGTTTTTTAATCGGGAAAGAAAACTGGCAAAAGGCAAAGATATACAGTAGGGATGTCATCCAACAATATACGAACAGAACAAAATTCACTGCTACAAGCCCTATGGCAATGGTTAGCTGCTATACAAATCAAATATATCTTTCCAGCTTTCCATTAACTTTTACAAACAAATATGCATTTCTCCACTCCCCTTGAACCACACAGCTCTATTTTTCTTTCACTTAGTAGCATAATTATAAGCCCTTTAATAACATGTTCAGGAATCATTTAAACAATCTCGAGGTACTGCTCCAGTGAGACAGTAGTGGTTCAGTTACTGATATTGCTGCAAAATTCAGAGGAGGATTTTTGGAAAAGTGTGTATACAGGTCTCATAGTGTCAATTTTTCCCACGCTGCTCTTTTGCAAAGAGAAGCCTTTGTGAGACAGGTTCTGTAACATCATTAAAAAAGGGTGTTGTGATTGGATAGAGCTAGAGAACCACTGGGACTGCTGTGTGTCTGACACTAGTACAATAATATCACCAGACATGCCTGCTTCGTCTGTGGGCTGATGGCTCAGCCTGGAACACCAGTGCTTGCTAAACACGTGGGCTTGGTGGATTAAATGTGTGACAGCCCAGGTCTAGTATGTAGGAGAGCCAGTTGATCAAAGGCTACTTCCAGAGCTAAACGCATTAAAATCTACTTTTACACAGGTAGACACACATTTGGTCTGAATTTGTGGCAAGGTCTTCTTTTTCAGAAAATTTTACACCATGTCATCATACTATGTTGCTGCCTTTTCTTCTATGATTAGCCTGTAGTGTGGCTGGGAAACACTGATTTGAGCAGGAGCCTGTTACTGAGCTGAAATTAAACTTCAGACCATTCTGCATCCCAGTACGTGCTGCTGTGCTTGCATTGCACAACTCTTAGGTCCTGAGATAGACCACCTTGTTTGCGGTGAACTTCGTGTTACCTTGGATTTTCTGTGGGTATTTGATTTTTTCTCACACCTCCCAGACATACTGGGTGACTTCTAAAAAAGTCTGTTCTGTTCTATAAGTACCAAGGGAGGGCTCTCTCTCTCAGCCCTTTTTGAAATAGCACTGTTACAGGGCTAACACCCATATATTTTGTATGATGTTTAGATGAAGAAGAAAAGAAACTCTGCGTGTTCCTTTGCACCCTGCATTCTTACTCTGAGCTTGGTAGATTGTACTGTTGCAATGATAATGATGCATCACTTCTGTCTCTACAGGAGTCCTTATTTATAGTATGATGCTCCAGCATGAACTAAGTAGTTCTCTACTGCTATACTGTATTGGAGCATAATGCTAGAGGCCTCATAAGCACGTTTTGGACATTTGCATGCTGAATTCAGTGGTGAGGGAAGTATTAAAACTGAAGTTCTATAAGAATGCATAACCAGAAAACAAAATTGTTTTACCCTATTTATTTAGAACTGTATCACTCTGAAGAAAAATGCAAAGATGATTTAAAAAATTGATCTTGAAACTGTGGCAATTGTTTTTTTTCCTTAATATTTTTAAAAAACATTTATTAAATTTTGCATTTCTGCTTTATGCCAGCAAAGCCCTCCAGTTGAAGGAAATGGAAAGGAGATGAATGCACACTTCAGTTATTCACTTTTCACAGGAGACTTAATATCTCACCTACAGTACACTAGCTAGATATCAAGAGCTTTGAAACAGCAGAAGATTCCCACATAGCATATTAAGATGCCTTAATGGCCCTTTTCCTGGAAATTCTAGAAATATCCTCTCCAGAATATCTGGACAGGATTTTGTGTGTAAGATGTGTGATCGCCGATTAAAATATGTATGATTTAAAATGCCTTTGTCACTGTTGTTTATATGTTTTGTTCTACAGCTGGCTTACGGGATATAGGGATTTAGAATTTTGTAATGTACAATATGAAGCAGAAGATTTTAAAGTACTCAAACCGTACATAAAAGTGGGTCATCCTTTTAGGAAGTTCCTGGCGTCACAAGCAAATTACATGTTTGAGACACGTTGGCATGGGAACCATGTAATTTTCTAAGACTCAGATGTTTGTGCGCTTTTCCCAGTGCATCCATTAGGCAACCTGTTATTTTCATTCTGCCCAGGTCATCATAAACTGAAGGCTTGCCTTTTTGCTCTCCATAAAATAAAGACCGGATGTGAATGAGTTGTGTGATATAAGAACATTTTACTCATCTGCATTTTGTATTTACAGGTGGAGGCAAGAGCAGGTGGAAGTATGATAGGCTAACACAGATGTGCAGAAGAATGGTTGCTCGGAATCGGTTTATTTTACTGCTGGTTGTGGCAGCCCTCTTGGCTATCCTCAGCCTCAGTCTTCAGTTCTGTAAGTTAGTCTCCTGTTGTTTCATGTTTCATACTGAGAAAACTGTGTCATTATGATAGTCTGTGTATACTGTATGTGCAAATGTATGGACACATGAGTGTGTTATGGAAATAATCTAGGATTTCACTGTCCCTGTAACCTTATTTTCACAACGTATTGCTGAAGCATGCCTTGTTCAGGCTTTATACAGAAGCCTCCAACTGGAGTTTCTTTCTATTTTGTTTTACCTTGGTGTGAAATGATTTTAAATTTTTAAGTTTTTTGATGCTGTGAAAAAGACTGATACATGAAACTTTTTTTTTCCATTTTATACCAGCTAGTCATCCACACTTCCATCACAGGGAGAAAATGGAGCAGGCAATATTTTTGCTGTGCAAGAATAGATTTGGAACTTGTCAGTTAAAATAATGCTGGAACTATGTTATCTTAAAATCATCACTCATCTGTTATTTGGTTTTGAAGCAGGGTGCATGAAGACAATTAAACCAAATAAGTAGGGCAATAGTTACTTTCCTTGTCTAGACCACTCTGTGCACTATACTGTGCTGTGGAGGCTCCAGTGGTGGTATTGATTTTTGTTTTCCTGTGGATAAGAGATAATGTAGACTTTATTGCTTACATTGCATCGATAAAAGTACTGCTTTTATTTTGCTGCTGGGGATGTTCTACATTAGGTATCAAACTTGCATCCTTGAAGGGAATAAGCGCATAAATTTACGTGCAACTTTTGAACTTTCCTGTCTATTTTTAAAGGGTGTTGTGTTTTCCTACAAGTACATTGCACATATGCTCTGTGTAGATACAATCTTCCTTAAATACAGACCCCTTTCTGTGATGTGCTGTAAATCACAGTTGCTATGTTATTGACATCATTAGACAAAACAAAAGTCTTAATATTGTGGTTCCAAATACCATTAAAAATGGGCTGCTAGTCATTAGTATGTGGATTCTTTGTGACAAGATTTAAAAAGAAATAACATTATTTTTTGTTTTCAATTGACTGTAATGGTGGTGCCTTCTTATTTTTGCCTTAAAAGTACTACAGTATTTAAATTAAACTGAAATTCTGCTTATGGACGTATAACCCAGCAAGAACTATGATACAAAAATCTAGCTGAATGCTGTAATTTTAATCAGGGTATGCATTATGAATAGCTAGATGCCCCCCTTCACACAGTCTCCTCATCATGTACTGTATTCAGAAAGTAGTATTCTAAGGATCTTTCTTTTATGCTGTGACTAACTTTATTTGCTCCTGGTTGTTGTTTTCTTCCTCCCACAGTACCCTACGCAGCGTGACCCCTATATACATTGCCACACACTTCTGCTGGCCTTGAAATAATGCTGGATTTCAAGAAACTCTCAGCAGTGGATGATATAATGCATGCAGCGCTGAAGGCACAATGCAATAAACAGAATAATTAGATTCTTATTTATTTCATAGCTTTTGTCCGCCATCCCTTTCATATTCCATCATCTTTCTTTAACCTTCACTTGAAAATCTGTATTTAAGCTGTCTCCAGCTCACAGATGCATGTGGCACATACTGCAGCACAGTGTGTTGAACACCGTTTCTTAAACAATCTTAACATTCAGGAAAGTAAAAGAGCTGGGGTGTCAGCATGAAAAACAAGGCTAGGTAGCTTGCCTTAGAGTTCTACATCCCTTTGTGTAAAAATGTGCCTCCAGTATCCTCTGGATTTCAGCTTTGATTCTGAAGAAGTCAATGCATGCTTGAAGGTAGCATCGCAGTCTTCGGTGTTCAACAGTCACCAGTCAAAGATTCAAATATTTTAGCCTGTCAGAACAGAACATTGCTTTAAATCCAGGAATGTATCTGCTTTCTCTCCTTTGTGCTGATTCCAAAGAATCAATATTTTGTTTTGTAAGATGGTGGCCACAATTGTACACAATGTTCTCACTGAGGTCTTACTAGTTCATTGTACAATTTTGATGTAACACCCCTTTCTTTAAATTCTACACTTTGTAAATATTTGCTGGATTTTCCACCTTGCATCAAACATACTACGTAATGTAGGTGTTTGTCTGCCATCCTTAAAAAAAACACCTTTCAGTGTCTTAGACTTATCCTTAAAACATGATGGGTAAGTTGAATTGAAGGGCCTCCTGTTGTTTCTTTACAGGTCCTAAAACAACATTATAAATAAAATATTTGCAAAGCTACAAGCATAAATGGAATTTCAAAGAAGTAGTAATTTAAATATTCACGTATCAACATCATTCTCTGCTTTAGCATTTTTGCCCATGACTGTCATTCAGCAGAATTAGACTTCCTGTGATAGTAAACATTATTTATTAAAAGGAGTAAGACTTTCTTTTGGATATTTTGATTTGTGTTTCTCGGATGTAAACCAAATAGTGGAAAGGTGTTAAGTTTTTTAATCACACAAAAAATAAAAATACTGTACGTCAGGCTAAAACCCACAAATAAAAAATGTGCTTTATCGATGAAACTCTAGTTTTACAGATAGTTTTTGAATAATGCGGCATTCATGTTCCTTAAAAATTGATGATGTTTTTATGTTCATACTAAAAGTTTTTTTAAAACTAAATTATTGTTAATGCTTATTGGATTTGTGTAAAACGTGAAGATAAGAGTTAGTGGTGGGTAAAGAATGATGTGGAAAATGCAGGTGTCATGTGCCTAGAAATTAATTTGGACACTGGAATGGTTTTTGCTCTGTTTACTCTCAATGAGCCTTTTAATTGCCATTTATTAAGTGTTGTAGATAACATTACACATGTTTTGCTGTTACAAATGTTTTAAGGGTTCTAGGCAATTAATTGTGGATTTTTCTATTAATTGTACGTTAAGGTTGACCAGTTTGTTGTTATTTTATTTTAAGTAACTTTAACAATGTTTAACTGACAAATTCTTTGTGTTGAGTTTGTTTTTAAAGGTGTTTTTCACATAGCAGTTTACTTTGTTTTAGGGTTTTATTGCTTTTGAGATTGTATGTAATATAACCATAATGTACAGACCAAGAAGATAGACATTTTATACACGTATTTAGAAAGTGTGTGACTTATTCATCCCAGCAGATGGCTGGGTATGCCCACCATATATCATCTCAAACACTGTCAAGTTGTCTGTCGCTGGCTGTGCTCAAGCATGTTAAAGAAAGAAGTAATTTGTCCTAAATAAGAAGCCTATATTCAGGACCATTACACCAAATACAACCACATTAAAGAGTGCATGAAATCAAGAACTACCTGTACTCATATAAAAGATAATTATGCAGATTTTATCCATAGAAGTATTTTTGGAAAAAAAATCTAAAATGCTTACCAGAGATGAAGAGTATCTGTATCTGTGAGACGGGGACTACAACCTTTCAGTAAAGCCAAGAAGACAAAACAGCTACAGAACTGTATCATTAGTGGTATTTGAAAGGATCTGGGAGAGTCAAAACAGTCCTCCCTTTCAACTGTTTGTACACAGTTTACCTTACTTTTCTGCACCATATAATTTTAGAGAGTCATACTGCTTGGCATAGATTATCATCTGCCTCTAAATGTAAGTGTGAGGTGACTCTAGAGAAGAGGCCAGGATATTTTATAGGTCATTTTAAATCATTAATGCTTAAAGATGATCAATTTAATTGATTGTATTTTAATGCAGTCAGTTAAACTACTTGGAATTTATTGATCAGTTAGGCAAGCAATTTGTTAAATTAGATTTCTGTTCCAAATGATATAGAAATTATTGCAATTGGTAAATCACCCACCGATAAATCAATTTTTTAATCATTTGGTGATATACAGGTGACCTATAAAATCTATAGAACATGCTGGATTGGAGCTCTCCAGGAGCAGGGTAGCAGTGGATGACTGTAGAGACATGGTCCTATTTATACTGACAACTATTTGCGCTAAGATGGTTGACTGGGTTGCATGGTGGGTAAACCCCATAGCCTTTAAACAGTCCTTGTTTGTTTAGAGGGATGTTCCAGGGAAATGAATACTTTGGTGTGTACATTTCTTCTACAAACATTAGTGGCTATGGGCCTGTAGAGAAATGGAACTTGGTGAGCCTGATGAATCCAATGGCACCTCTCATTTGTCACCTTTTTGTTTTTTTTGTTCCTCTGATGTTGAAGAGAATCTATTGTCACTTTACCAAGACATTGTAAATAGCAAATAGTGCATCTTGCATCCCTATTTGTCCCTCTCAGTGTCACATTTATGCCCTTGTAACATGGGATTCCAAGCATACAATATCTTATATTGATACAAATCCAGACGAAATAGTTACTTGTTCTGCTTCGCTGAAAATCCAAACTTTTTATTTCATGCACTCGCCTTTCATTTGTCTTCTGAAATGTAGCTTGTCAGTGCTTTGAGGCTGAAATTGAACAGTCTGTGTTGTAGATGATCCCTCCCAGAGATACTGGCTGTCAACACTTAATCATTGGTATTCATCATGCAAGTATTTATTGGTTCTAAACGTCATAGCCTTGGCCAGTTTTCTGGGGCTTTTGCTTTGAGGTGAAGCATCTATATGAGGCACATAACAGAAAATCCATTCTCTGTTTTAATTCTCTTTTTAATATCTCTTTGCCCTCCAGTAATTCAGTAGTAAAAGGCAAGTTAGAATGACCTTTTATTTTATTGGCTTCTCAAATTAGGGAAAAACATGAATAATTAATATAACAATATATAATCATTATAATTAAATACTGTTTATGTTTTAGTAGTGCTTTTTAGCTCAGTTTTCATCCCTAAGAGGATATAGGAGGGAACTTACTTCATCTGCGGCTATTCAGTCTCTCCTTGGTTGACACACAGCAGCCATTATGCACCAGCGTCCCAACTACGCAGTAGAAGTTGTAGTTACGCACTGATGAGTTTGTGTTGAACTATGGGGAAAACCAGCAGTAACCTGGTTTTGCTTAGATCTGATTCCTGTAATGACCATGCCCAGCCTTGCTGAGCTTCTGAGATCTGATATCAAGCCACAAGGTTGCAATGCTGCTGTTGCAGTTGTTGTACAGTAAAGTAAAAAAAAACAACAACAACTTTGACCCCTTGTACCTCTAAAAGATGCTGGATTCATTTCACCTTTGTCCTTTCAGTTTTAAGAGAGTATGCATCCTCTGGAATTAAATAATGGGAAATGTTTACCAATTTGTACTGTAGTAATCACTTTCAGGAAACTGATCATTTCTTGCTTAATTAAATTTCTTTCTCAGTTGAATATCTTGTCATTTATCTTTCAAAGCTGGTGGTGCATTTGATGACTGTATTTGTATCGTTTATTCATTTAATAACTTCTGTCCTCAAAAATAGCCTGTCTACAAATCATCTCTACATTGGATTTTTTACCAATTTCAGGTCTCGCTGTTGTTACTTCTGTTTCTCTTCACAGTTCAGTTTCTGGGTATTTGAGCTGTAAGCAATGAAATCATATGTAATGAGTATTAACTGTACTGTAGCATGTGAAATGTATAAGCAAGTGGAATATTGATAATTCAGTCCATTGTTTTCTTACAGTTGTTATAAGATTACTAATGGAGACCTTTTTCTGTGTCAGCTGTGTCCAGTTGTGGTCCCAGAGGGACTGTTTTTGAAGGATTTCTATGTGTCTTTAAAGCTCTGGTACCCCAAGAGCTGGTAGACGTTGAGCTTGATTTGTTTTCTCTTTAGCCAATTATAAGCTGATGTAGGTCATGAAGGGCCAAGGTGAAAAAGAAAACCTGCAGAAAAGTGGCCCTGCATGGATCAAGATTGGACATCCCTGATGTAGACTTTTGAAACACTTTAATTTTAGTATTGCATTATAGTAAAGTGTAATTTGATTTATACACCTGTATGCATGTACATTCTTGAAGTGCTATATTGAATAATAAGGTGTGTATCTGGAGTAATAGCAAAGTGTATTTGCAGTGTATATTTTGCCTTTGCAGATAATTGAAAGGTATCTCTTCTCCCAACTGTCCCCAGTAAGTAAATGGATACCGTAACTGGCCCTTTTTAGTTTTACTCTTTGTTGAGCTACCGTACTACTGTTCTCATTAATGTACTTTTTAAACATAAATACATAAAAAGCCTAAAGACGTAGAAACACATAGCTAGGGAGGAGTGTAAATCTAGCTTGGGTAATTAAAGTTCCAATGCAATTACTGGAATTAGAATGCCTATTCTTAAAGTAGCATTTTGAACAAAGCTTTATCGGTAGATGATCTCTCAGAACATGTAACATGCTTTTTATCTGATATTGAGATATTTCCTTCAGACATTGTTCTGTTTTCACTCCACTGAACAGATTATAGTATGTGGCATAACTTTTGCTGTTCACCATCTGGGAGATATGCAAAGCAGATGGGATGCCTCTAAATAACAGAACTCAATGTCACTTTTAGGAAGTGTGAGTTGGCTTTAGAGGCTTCACTTTAGTGAACAGATGTAGGAGCTGGGCTTCCCATGTCGTTTGCCAGACCATCTTATTCTCGCCTTTGCTGCAGGAATAAGCTGAAGCTGCAGAAGAACAGGCGTGGTACATTCCAGGTTGTGGCTGGTACATGGAACTGGGGGAGGAGGGAAGGCTGCTTGTAAACTAGGCTAACAGGCATGCACTGAAATATTACCAGCTGTGGCGCTATGGCAGCCTGCTGGATAAATTAGGTCCAGCACTTTGACTAGTTCTAATCTGGCAACTGAGTTGGTATTTCTACTTGGGATTTTCCTGATCTGCATGAGGGTATGGAACATTGTTTTTGCATTATGTGGTAAAATCTCACTATATTGTAGAAAATGATCATTTCTGTTCCCCATTAAATATGTTATGTGTTGAAGGGTCATTGTTTAACGTGCTACAGTATGTATGTAGATTGTTGTCTTTGACTTCATTATACATTGTTTCTATATTGGATCCTAAGTATATTCCCTAAATTTGCTAAAATGTGGTAGAAAAGCCATTTATAAAATAAAGAAGTCAAGAGGAGTCCTAACTGAGTATCACTTGAGTATTACCTGGGCTGGGCTTCATATCCTTTCTCAGTTTCTGAATATTTTTCCCGTTTTGAGTGACTTTAGGTCGAAAAGCAAAAACGAAAAAATATTTTAAAAGAAAGATCTGTGTGTTCAAGGAGTGTTGTAGATGCACGTCTGATATAAAACATCCTGTGAGGTTGTCATGAAACTCAATAGCTATGTTATTTGGAAAGTACAGTGCTTAGGGCTTGTCATAACATTTCTCTATGCCCTAGACTCATAGGCAACCGGACAAAGGGATTTAAAAAGATTTATTGACATTTCCAGCAATGATAATCAAGAGAGACGGCTCCCCATTGATCCGTAATTTACACCATGATAGGAAGATGGATTTCATAATACAGAAGAGTTTCTAATACAAAAGGTCTGCTTCTTCATAATGCTGGAAAACCTACTTAACAAGTTTCTGAAAAATTCAATAAAGATGAGTTTTAAAATAATTGGAAGACTTGCTGCAGTAATTACTGGCACTGTGGAATCCGAAGCAGAGAAGAGGATGAAGGAAACTCCTGAGTGTAATCAGCTCTTTCTTACACAGATGCAACGATGGAACAGGTATTCTGCATCTCTGTTGGCCATATCCATCTGTTCATCTGTCTTGGCCAGATACACAGTCATAACCAGATATTTCTGCATACTAGCAAATATTTGGGCAATTCACATTGAATTAAATGGTATCAATGAAGCAACTAAATATTCGTTTCGCATGTTAACACTGCCTCAGTCACCAAATGAAGTTTGGAGGGGCATGTTTGCTCAACTTGTGTCCAACAAGAGATTTCCAGACTCTTGCCAAATATTGTCCATATAGAAAAAAATATAGGCAGTAAGCAACATAGGGAATGAGTGAAACACTCACAAGGCCAGATTGTACTGTTCAGTTTGTGGTAATGACATGTAGACATCATCATCATGTAGGGTCTTGCTGTGTTCTTTACACTGATAGCTGAGTTTACTCAGTCTCCAGGCACATGTACTGTACAGTACGTGCGTTTGAGGTTTTGCTTAACAGTGGCATTTGTTGATACAGTTTAATTGCTGCAGGCAAGGGTGTTCACTGCTGCAAGTGGATTATATTGCATTACCAATTGAAATATAAGATGAACAGATTCTGTGCTGTCTTGTATTAATACTGTTTCTATAATCTGAGTTGAAAATATACACTCACCGAGGAGATAGATTGTCCAAATTGTAATATTTTACCACCACCACCTCATCTGGGAGGTAAGGTAGTGGCTTACCTCTGGAACTCATTCACTCCTTTATACTGATGATGTTACTAACAGTGGCAGCAGCAGAATAAGTTATGAAGTTTACAGAAACATTTTGTCCATGTTGGGCCCCAGCTGGCGGTGGCTTGCAGCTTGCAGTTGCTATGGGAGACCACGGCATTCCCACGAGAGCTTGCATATCCCTGTGTCCATCAGGATTCAGTTGGGCCACCTGTCAGTGCTTCCTTCCCCTTTTCAATCAGGCACTCAGCCGTCTCATTAATCGCCCATTTCAAGACCTGGAAAAACCTGTGGAATGGTGCTCTGACATTGAGCTACCAAGGGTGGTGTTGCCACCATCCCTGTTCTCAGAAAGCTGCCTTTCCGTCAACCCAAAAGACCATGAATCCCGAAATACAAGCCCTCCACGTCATCCTGACCGTCTTCGGATGTTGACACCAGTCCAGTGGTGTGGTGTTCCTGTCAACCTCGCCCCGACTGCCTGTTCCCCAGGCAGCTCTGTAGCTGCCAGCCCATCATCTGCCTGTGTAACAGTGTAGGTCTTTGACATCACACACTAGACATTCTCACATGACCATCGGGGAGAGAGAAAACATTTGCAGGGTTGCCTTAGTGGTGTTAGGGGCCCTCTAGTGGTGAACACACCTTCCAACCACACGCCAGCGAATATCCCAGCAGTCTTTTTTAATCTGCCACACTTCCTGCAAGCCTGGGCCCTTTCCGGAATCCAAGGGAGAAACCTGAGTCCTGCACTTTGATCTGAGTCTGTTAGTTTGACTGCGGCAGTGCACTGCAGTCAGACGTGGCTTAACGGTCTTCTCGTGTTGATGGAAAATACTTCCATACTTCATAGGCAGTGCTTTGCTATGCAGCATGACCTGTCCAGCTCAGCCAGTTAGAAGTTAGACTTGCCATGTCAAGCTCCAGATTTAAATCCAATTAATCATTAATTTTACATTCTGACAGAAACATTGAAGAACTGAAGTAAAAACACTAAAACAGACTAAAACAGTGTCTGGGTTTTGTGATAGCCAGGAAAGTGTACAGCACTACACTGAGCTTCTGGATAGTGCAGTCTGTGGCCTGGAATGCAGCTTTCTGGTGTATTATTATCTGATATGTGCAGTGGCTTGGGTAGCAATGGGGAGTAGTGGTTAGAGCTCTGTGTTCCTGCCCATCTGGTTGTGGGTTCAGATCCCAGTTTCCTTACCCACCCAAAATGGCTCTAGCAAGCCAAGTTGTATCAATTGGTGCTGAAACTTGTATGGAAAAGAACGGATATCTAATGTCTCTGAATGCAGTTGATATAAGTATGGTCTTATTCTAATACTGAAATTGACTTAGCTTTTTACTAAGTCATGACTGTCACTGTGATGTAACTTCATGTTGTTTCCCAAATAATTTAGTTTCATAAAGTTGTATTAAAGGTGATTATTAGAGCTTAGATTTAAAGCAGTTTTTTTGACAGAAGACTTTTAATGAAAGGAAGCATATTCCACTGAAAGTAATTAGCCTGCCTTTAAAATCATGTATTACAGCAGTGGTTGGTACTGTAATGACTCAGAATATAAGTGTGGGTGGCATGAGTCACACTCTGGATTGCATTGAATAGTTCTCAGCTAAAATGGATTTTTACAGAACTCTGAAATGATAAGTTATAATCAGTATAATGTTCATTAATATTCTGAACATATTGAACATTTGAATATAAATTTACACTTTTTATTCAAGCTCTGGAAGTGAACTGCTGTCATTTGTAAGATGTATTAAGTGTTTCCCTTTAAGGACTTCCTATTTGTATGTTAAGAGCAGAAGAAGAATCCATGTAAAACAATTTCAATTACAGTAAGCAACTTCACTTTGTTTTACTATTGTGATTTTTTGCAGTAGCTATTATTATGTTTTTGTATATGTTGAAAATAAGGATGGTTTACTTGGTGTTAATTTCAGTTGTGGAGGAAGATTAAACAATTTACTTTTATATACCATACTGTATATCAGTAGCACAGACCCTAACTCTGACAACTGTTGATGGATTTCCTCTGTGCCTCATTGGGTTGGTATTCATTTGCTTGTGCTTTTTGACATCAAAGTGAGTAGGAGGCCCTAGTTCAATATGGATGCTGCATGAATCATCTGAAATTGGAATGACACTGTTGATGTGTTTATAAGAAAATCACTCCGATTGAAATTGATTTTACCCTGCTGGTAAATCATGCAACATTTATTTTTCATTATGCTATAATCTTTCTGTGTGCATCATGTAAGACTGTGTCCGGGCAGATGGTTTTATTCAATATGCTTAGTTCTTGCTGAGCAACTTGTATGCCTGCATTTACTGTGCCAGATCCAGTAATATTATTATATTAATTAGGAAGCTATGAATAATTTGAATTGACCTTCATTCATTTACATGCATTTCATTCAAAACATTAAAGCTTGTAAATAAGAGGAGGACATTACGCCAATCAATCTTGTCAGGTTATTTAGTGTTTAACAAAATCTTCCAGTTCTTAAAGGAGCCCAGTTTGGTCTCCCAGCTGCCTGGCTGGGAAACCTAATCCAAACACCCCCATGTACAGTACAGTATTAGGGTAAAGAAACATTTTCTACTCTAAGTCCTACATTAATTCTCTTTTCGATTCAAATCATGACTCTATCCCTTAGATTTAGCATTTGCCTACAACCACAGGTTATATGTTTAATAGCTTCTTTTTTATATTGAAGTAAAGAATATTGTCACCTTTATAAGTAGGAATAATATTTTTTTAAATGCTAGACCTGCTTTTGCACAGCTTTAATTGGCAGAGCATGCCACATACAGTGATACTGATGGTCATAGGCAGGTATAGTATATAGGAAAAATACTTCATAGTGTACTTGTTTTACTACTAGTGATCCTTTTATACAGCTCAAACCATTCACGAAACGTGTTGAACAAACAGATATATAAATGAAACATAATAAAAATAAAAAGTAATTAAAATAAAAAATAATGTGTTTTCAGAAATTTATTTACTGACCTGTTTCAGTGTTTCTAATACTGTACTGGGTGTCTCTGAGTGTCCATCCATGTTGCTCAAGACATTTCCATATTGGGAAAACAAGGATTTTCCAATAAAAAAGTATTTTCATTCTGGCTTTATAATAACATGAAATTAACATAATCATTATCACAAGTAATTAATTGACATTACTTTGATTACTCTGTATTTCTGTAATGAAATAGAAGAACTTGGTAGCATGTGTCAGACCACAGAGTAAGAAACCAGACTTTTTGTGCTGGATTTATTTTAATAGTGTGTTTGCGTTTGCCACCAACCTGTTAGTTGAGAATATAAAGACCTCTTAGTCTGAGCTCTCCAGTGACCATTTTGATTGGTTGTGAATTATGGGCTGGGTATTCGGAAATTTTTACTGCAGATCTTAGAACTGAATAGTCTACAGTGTTGGGGCACTTTGCAGACAGTCCCTGTGCTGTAAACTGTCAGAGGCATGCAGACCGAATCTTTGCTGTCTGTTCTGGTGGTTATCGGTAAGATTGTGTGTTAATACCTGTATATTAAACTAACAATGTTTTTGTTTGATGATAAATAATAGAACGTGCTGTTTTAGAATTTCATAAATTTAAGATTTCAAGACCAATCCACTTTAATGTGTACTGTATAATTGTTTTAATATCGGTAATGTTTGTGGTTTAATATTTTAGGAACGTGTTCTTAAAATATATTTCATTTTTGTAGTGAAAACTTCGTGATATTTGATCATTAGCAATTTGTATTTTTTTCGTTCTGCTAAGCCAGCATGGTTTAAGTTGCTCATGGCCCTTGCCGAATTCAAACAAAAGCATTATACATTAATATGTATGGTTCCATAGCACAAAGAAGTAAAAGGTCAGTTGCTGTTGGGACACAGGAGCACATTCTTGTGCTTTACTTAATGCAGCCTTTGAATTCAGATGCCAGCATGACAGTAATTCACTGAACAGTACATCAAGAATGAACTTGTATTATTGAGGACGGCCGAGATTTTGCCAGGTCCCATACTTACTGTGTACTGTTTGACATGGCTGTAGTGTACGATCCAAACTTCACATTGTGGATTACGGCGGATGTTTAGTTTGTCCATATTTATTTGAAATTTCGACACAGTCTATTCCTGTAACTATCCTTTGGCATTCTTCTGCTGAGCGGTTTGACGGGGAAGGACCCCTGACCTTCTTGATCATTTTCCCCAATTGACTGGAAGTCCTTGTTTGCCCGGGTTGAATTTAAACGTGCTTTGTCCGTGCAGGAACACTGTTAGCATTGTCTGTGAAATAGCTGTTGGAATAGGCAGCTGCCAGGGGTTTTTGGATGTTTTTCTGAGGTTTCTCTGTCTGTGAGGGGACACCCTGTCCCTCAAGCGCAAACAGCTGAAATATTTACCTATCCTAACCCTGCCATGGACTGAGCCAGATCTTTATCATGACAATGGGCCATGGTGCTCTGTTGGCTGTCAGCAGAGCACTGGGGTTGATTGCTTTCCCATGAAGCCCTCATAATACTGTGAGGGTTAAGTGGTTCCCAGAGGCTTCTGGTGTTCGACAAGCTCTCCTTTAACACTTTCCAGACCCAGTGCACCTACTTGTTCTTATAATTAATATTATATTATGGTTATGCTATAACCAGTTCTTTTGTCTTAGGCAACTTACATTGAAAGCAATACACTAAAAATGAACAGCAAAAAAGCAATATGGAATCGAGTGGCACAAGAATCTTTCCATTCTGTTCCATGATTTATCTTTCATTAAAAAAGCTTTTAATTTTGAATGCCAAATACAAATGTTGAGATAAAATATCTGAAGTCGTCTAGACTAAGGGAAATAGTAAGTTGTTGTCAGAAATCTCTGTAATTCTTCCAAATGGCATATTGTGTGAAGATTCAGCTTAATTGAGGGAAATGAAATAAAGACAAAGTAATGAATCGAAGGGGTTGCAATTAAGCGTTTTGTATTATGCTGCACGTGACAGCTGGGTGTTCTGTTACCATTATAAATTTATGAATGTAACTTTCTCTTGTGGCATGCTCATAGTGGTTGAATGGCTTTTGCACGAATGAAGATAAAGTACATTACATTTGAAGCTTGAGTAAGTCTAATTTATATCCAGATTCATTTTTTTCCCATCCATGTCCTCACATTCTTTGTTGCACTACTGGAATTCTAATTTGATCATTTTAGAGTTATTGAAATAAAAGTTTTACAAAAAACATAAAAATAAATATAAAAAGCAATAAATCCCCCAAAAATAATAAGTATAATGAAATATTTGTTTATTTATTTATAGGTTGTACTGTGCATTAAAATTCGACCAAAGTTTCTCCCTTTCTTAAGCTCTAAACTTCGATTTGAACCTGGGTCACCTGGATTTGAACCTGGGTCACCTGGGTGATGACACAGTTGGGATGAGTTGGTCAGGGCTCTCTCAGGCTCGGAGGCCCCACAGTTCCTTGCGAGTGTGGGACAGTAGCTGTGCATCCCGTGTGGGGCTGTATGGGTGAAAACAAGAATGGCTCAAACAGATGTGGCTCAGTGGGGTCTGTCCGGTCTTCTTCACTCTTTGCAGTGTGTGACTGGAAGGGCTTGAATTTGTAATCCGACACTTGAAAAACACAATTGGTAATTCTGAATTTACCAGAATTTGCCTGACGTCTGTTGTTGTTGCAGTATGTTTTTGAACATATTTCTTCAGGTCTCTCATGAGGCTAAAGACTAAAAATCAATAAGAATGAACAGACCTGATAGAGTAAGGTTACACTTATATTAGTTAATGATTTCTTCAAGATGGTTTGAATTCAGAGTTGCATAGTGGATGAATAAAGGGTTATATTCGGATTCCTATGGCACCACTTTGCTTTTTGCAAAATGGCAGAATGAGAATGAGACCCCATAGTACAGCTGTCTGCACTCTTCATGTCACTTTTGCTACACAAATTCTGCTTTTGTAACGGGAGATAATTGTGAGTGTTTATGTGCATTGAATAGTGGAGATGGGATTGGTGGAGCTGAGGGTTTTGAACTTGTCCTGTGAATTAATTTCGTAGTGAATTTGATCCCAACGACGCCGTTGAGAGAAGAGCGACAACATGCAAAAAGCAGGAAGAGGATCCTTCCCGTCCCCTTCACAGAGCCTCCTGTCTCTGATCCCATTTATGAAGCCTATGCCTACTGCAATATCCCCAACAGAACCGAGAATGGGTGGGAAGGTGAGCTGGTTTTCTACCAACCATTTTCAGTTGTCTTCAGACAGTTATCAACTGCCGTCTGAAAGAACAGTGTTTCGAAGAACTGGAGAAAATCACATTGCTTATTTTAATTGGCGGGGTTTATTTTTAGTCTGCGTGGGAAGCATTTTTACGTTGTAATTGTGCTACGGCAGTAGAGAGGATGTCATTTCATGGCACATTCTTTAAATAATTAAACAAGCTAAATGCATAAATCACATTGAATTGGTGCTCATGCAATAGAATGGAGAGACAGACAATTCACGTTTTACAGTAAGACTCGAAAGCTTTAAGTTTCTGTTTCATAATCCTGCATGTCTAGTTGATGGCAAGAGAGTTCTTAAGTGCACACTTGTAACTTTTAACATTAAGATCATCTATGATTTATCATTGGATATCACTCATGAAAGGAGCACATTTATTTTCATTCCGGATGAAAACTTTAAATTGAGTTTATATTTTTTTAGATTCATTTTGTAATTTCTTTTGTTTATGAAGATCTTTTGTATGATTGACAGCTGTGTGCTTATGATGCTGAGAGAAAACTATGACAGCCTGAAATAAATGGCAATGCTCTAAAAGTATTTCAGGGGAAATAAAGTAATATTTTAGTGAAGAGCATTCAATGGCTGGATGAAATAAAGTGTCCCAGTAGATTGTGACAAAACACAGTACGGCCGCAGAAACTGTAAATAGAAATTGCCTTCATAATTTCACTGCAAGGCCACATACAGTAAGAACTCGTAATAATTTTTTCAGGGCATCAGAAATGGTCATCTAAAAGCTGATAATTATAGGGGGCAATTTGTATTTATTTCCAGACCATGTGTGCTAGATTTTTAGTCCATGTAATGTTTTTTTCTCCTTTAGAAGGATGTTCTCCAACAGACTATGTAAATATTTTTCCTCTTCTCGATTTTCTTAGGCTTGATCATGTTGTTTACCATATTATGTAAAAAAGCACACATTATTGCATTTCAGCCTTGTTGTAGAAAATTTAACTTTGTGTTTTAGGAACATAATGTACATCGTAACTTCAGTTTTATAACCAGTTAGTTTAATACTGTGCTCTGTTATAGCCTCTGCTATATAAATGCTAAATTGTTCAATGTATCCTCAGCATTTAAGAACTTTAAATTCTTGTTAGAATATTTTCATTGCTTGTGGATCTGCATTTTAACAGCTACAGATATCCTGAATTTAAAACCTAGCCAGAAAATTCTGATTATTAGAATTTGATAATTCAGCAGGTAAATTCTATAATTCCATTCAGGTAAAATCTACAGTTTGCTTGATTTTCTATGCTATGTTCTTCCTCATCTGTCTCATCCCATATTAACATATAAATCTCTTACTGATTAAACGGAAGCCAGTTTTTTACAACAAGTCATATCCCACAATAATATATTGGTAATAAACATTTGCTAATGAGATCAAATAAAACACTTGGAAAGACACATTTCAACTGCAGCTTGTATATCATTCACTATATATTTACCAACAGTATTTTTCTCTGCAAGATCTTAGTGACTTTGTTTTATTTTGCCTCATTTTATAGTAATATGTTGCAATCATTGCTTTTAGGTCACAGCCCCCCAGACTACAAACTGCTGTCAGTGCAAGTCCTGATCCGCCATGGGGACCGATACCCACTGTATGCCATTCCTAAAACCAAGAGGCCAGCTATTGACTGTATGTTGATACCAAGCAGGTAAGGCCTTCAGCAGTACATCTTCAAGAGTCTGCTTAGAAATGTGTCATCTGAAAATACTGTGGACCCTACATCTTAACAAAATAGTGGAATATATTAATACAAGATATTCTGAAATGAGACCGAAACAGGCATTTTACCCCAAAATAGATAAAAGAACATGTTATTTAACGGTTGTTCCCTAGATTTGGTAAAATCCATCAAAACATGTGCAGACGTGATTTTAGGCTGGGTGGCTACAGTTTTTTTTTTGAGTCATGGCGTTTTCAAATATTTGTGCTCACTGTAAAAGTCAAATATGTTAGTTACCCTCGTGTGTAATTATGATCTCCTGCAATGGAATGCCCCATCAGCCTCATATTGTAGATGTTTGCTTTAATACTGAGTTACATTTACCTTTGTGGCCCAGAATTACATTACAGCTTTTTCTTCTGGCTTGTTCTCCTGTTTTCCTGTGGGTCTTGTGTACTTACTGCAGATATCAGGCTTAGGTAATGAACTATGTTACAAGTCTGTGTCTCAAGCAGTGTAAATAAAACTAGAGAACTGAAAAATAATGGCTAATGAAATTTAAACTGACATTCCTTGCATCTTTGGTATAAGGCTGCCTATTTTAAAGAATCCTTTCAGGCCTCGAGGAAACTGTACATGCTCTGTATTGTGCCAAAATAGCCATCTTTCTTATTCATCTTTCTGACTATTTTTAAAGCATAGGGCATTTTCTGTCATTGAGCAACATAACAGTAGGTTGTCATAGAAGCGTTTTTGTAGTTTAATAAGAGTATTTTTCAAATCTTAAGAAATGTAAACATTCAATATGTACTTAAATACTGTTTCATGTAATATTAAACAGTTTCTTAATGGGCTTGTGCAAAGCCTTCTTTATCTGTGCTATATATTTACATTACATTTTGTAATATTCTAAAAGGTAATATTTTAAGCTTAAGAATTCTGCATATTAGCTATTTTTATCAATAAAACATGCACTTTACAATATGAAGCAAGACTTCAAACAAGAAACGGGCTTGTTTAATGAAGTCTATAGAGAGCCTTAACTTCTAGCTGACCTTTTGTCAATGTTTTCAAGTCATATTTTCTCATTATTCGACTGTGCGTAGATAAGGAAGGACAGATTTAATGGGATTGAGCTTTCTGGATGTTAATACTTTTTTAATATTTAAAAACAGGTCAATTTCTATGTGGTTTTCAGATTCAGCATTTATTGCTAAATGTTTAGTTGTTGTCTCTAACCTCATCATTAACCTCAGGGCTTCACCCCCTTTGAAAATGGCTCATTTTGTATCAATCAAAGGATCTATATACAGACATCTTAGATTGACTCACACTAATAACTTGTAACATTGATTTTTGGCTGGACATTTGGCTAGTTTAAGATGGAAGTTGGGAAAGAATTTCTTTTCTGTCCTCCTCTTCTTTGTATATTTGGATGACATGCTAGATGTGTTATGAGCCAGTTGGGTTGACTAAAATTGACGAGCATAACGTTTCATACACAGTTCTATTTGCTGACAAGTACAGCAAACTAACTGTCACTGTGCATTGGAGCATGAGTGTGTATAGGTAGGAATGTGTCTGCCTTTTTTTCCCCATTTAGAAGTATGCAGTACACTGTAGGAAAATGGTGAAAGAAACCCATTGAACTGACTTCATAGTGTTAAAAAAATGCAGTCCTGTCTCCCCCCCAACTGAAGAACATCCTCCAATTTAGCCACTGTTGAATTATTTTATGGGCTAGTTTAAACATGTAATAAATGTAATAAACTGCTGTGCAAAAAATATCTCCCAGATGAATTGATTACTGGCAACTTAAAGAAAATTAATCCATCACTAAGCTCTGCCAAGGTTAAATTGCTTAATGAATCATGTCCTGCATGGACTGTTTAAAGGAGTTTCAGTGGGTCAGATTAGATCTAATTGTGTGAAGAATGTATCCGATGACTCTCCTGTTTTTACACTTTTTAATTTAATACTTTATATTGCTAAACTTAAAGTAATTTAATTATTAAAGACAAATTCACTTTTAGGACTCTTCTGAAAGGTACAGAGACACTAACACCCAAAGGCTTGTTCTAACCCACAACTACAAGACAACAAAGAGCACACCCTTTAGAGCAGGTGAAAGGAGTGGGACAGAACACTTTCATTAAGCTCAATTGCAGGAGTGACATTGTCTTTGCTTTGTATGTGTAAGAATTCAGGATTTACTTTTCATTTGAGTTTTCTTTCTGTCAACAGGAAGGGAGCTGTAGGATTGAGATTGAAAGGGAGATTGAAAGACGTTCAAGTGTGTTTAAAACCACTTTAAAGACACATGGTTGCCTTTCTAGACTTGAAGGAGTGAGTCTTGTGTGTACAGTGAGCAATGTGATCTCTTTCCACTGAAAGCTGCAGTCTTTATTTTTAGATTACATATTTTTTGTCCCATGCTGTATTTATACAAAAATGTGAGAATGTTGGATTCAAATTTCACTTTTGCTTTTGTGTTTAATATTTGGTGCATTTGCAGGTTTGCAGGAATACAGTTTTCTTTTACTCCCTTTAGCATCATATTTCCCCCCCAGCCTTCCTGATACGTTATTCCACATCTCAGTTATGCTGCCTGTGACACACCCTAGTTATGTTGCTTAATTTGCACTAAACCTGTAATATTCACATGGTCGATTTCTGGCTTAACCCCCATGATACCACAGTAGTGTAATACACTCTGAAAATAGACAGCAACACAGTGTGAAATCATAAACAAAAGGCTTCATATTAATCTGTGGTAACAAAAGGAATAATCTAACACAGACATACTGCCAGGGTTATGATTTCTCAAGATAGCAGCATGCAGTTACTTAATTTCTAAGAGAATACACTGTATATTCTTCCTTATATGTAATCATTTTCTGTCAATATAGGGAAAGCTACCTGATATTACTGTATTGCACAATCTTTGTGTTCTATAATACAAATAGTTTTATCTAGATGTTTGTGATCAAATGGGAAGAAAAAACATAACATAAAACATAAAACCACATTATCCAAGTGGTAGAAAAAAAACAGTTAAGGGCAATATTTTAGTGAAGGAGATACTGGGGTAAAGTCATCAAATTAAAATCTAATTTAAAAGATTTTAAAATTCAAAACTCTTTAAAATATGCTTATGCAGTTGCTGGTGCTTCCAAGTTCTTGAGCTGGGTATACTCCTGCTGTGGGGTTTAAAGCAGTTCTGTATCCCTAAATCCCAAGAGTTAGAATTATAATTTCAAAACTGCTGAAGGTCAGAGATAGGGCTAAGTTTTATATACAAGTCTGACCTTGGTGAAGGCTGAGTAAGTGTTTTACAAGCCTCCCTGATTATCCACAGAACAGCGAGATTCTGGATGATCAAAGTGTGTCCTTGTGCCAAGAAAGTGTTAGATTCTCAGTCATATTCAGTTGGCAGCCACTAGGATGTCTGGGAGTAGAACATACCCAAAGGGAAAATCTCTCCCTGTATTTATAGATGTAGATCGCTATACACACATCTATTTCATTACTTTTTATGTAGCAAATTCTCAGTTGAGTAGGGACCACACAGAAAATTCAGCTTTTTGGTTTTTAGCCTTGTTTTTTTGATGAGGACTGTACTCTGTATTGCTTGTGCTTGTGTCATGTTGTGCTTGTGTGCCACCTGGTGGGATACAGGTAGAATTACACATGCTGTGTTCAGGGGTCTAACTGCTTTAGTACTACTTTTCAACAGCACTTCATAACAGCAGTTTTGTTTGTGCATTGTAATGCATGACAGTGAAAGGACAAATATTTAAACCTACCATCATATTTTTCTACTAATGACAACCCCATACCAACCCTATTGCCACATGGCCTTACTGTAGTATTTTGTGATAATGAAACTTGCTTGAAAGCAATTACATCTGCTGGTTTTTCAACGTTTTTGAATGAGACGATTTTTTTGACATGTCCTCTAAACCGAAGAGGAAATGACAAGAAGAAAGCACATTCCAAGATCAGGTTAGATAATAAGATTTGGAATGTATTAAGATTAATTTGTTATTTTTATATTCCATCACAGTAAAGTTTTGTAAACTGTCCTGATTTTAATTGAGAGTTTTATTGATTTTAAGGCTATAAAATTATAGACATGAAGTTGTATTAAAAACTTGTGTGACAAATTAAATATTTAAGTTTCTTAAAAATTATGATTCTGTAAAATTAATTAAATCTTTGGTTAACTTTTTTTAAAAATTTCAGTGTGGGAGAATAATATTTAAAAACTTCTAAGATTACAGTGTGTCTTTTTTCCCCTGCATTTCTTTAACTGCCAGCTCTTCATTGTGTACTATAAAACATGGAAAATCCCATTTATTCCATATAAAGCACATGATTTGTGTTAATACATACATGTCTGTTACTGCAGTTAAATCTACAGTACATGTGTATCTTTTTGTACATTATGGCATCATCAGACCTTGTAGTCAACTTTTTGAAAATCTTTCTGAAGTTATAATATCAGAATAATCAAATTACCAATGCATCATGCTGGACAGACAGACTGCCATGTCCTGGTTCTTACATCTGAAATTCCTTTATTTTGGTTTTTTGTATGAATGTGTATTTAATATGTGTATATATATATACCATATTTTTATGTTCTCATCATTGATGGAGTGGTGGGGATTTTGCTTCTGTTTTTTTTTCCTTTTTAGAAGTGGGTTATTGTTGTAGGGAGGGATAGAAGGAAGGGTTAGCATGAGTTGACCTCTTCTCATTTTCTGTTGCTGTTTTTTTATAAAATTATATTTATTAAAAAAGAAAAATAACTGAACTTCTGTCTTACTGGAAGTAGAGCCATATGTTACTGCTTAAATAAACATTCCTGATTTATTTTTTTATTTTTTTTTGTACTGAGATCATTAAAGCACTGGAGTCGAACCTAAACGAGGCAAGGGTCTCAGAATCTATAATGGTTTATAAATATAAAAAACATTCAAAAGGTTTTACATGTATAATATACGTTTTATACCACTGAATTCACATATAAATTATAATAGAATATTTTATGTTTAAATGGAGAAGTGTTCATCATGGGGGGTCTTAATTTTCCTCACATTCTTTGGGAAAAACCAACAGTGATGTTAGCATCTGAAACAAAAGAAATGACAGTACACTACAAGGAGCACTTGGGTTAAATCACCAGAGCCAAGGTCACTTAATAAAAAATATTGTATCAATAAAGTCTTAAACCCTTAACAGAACTATTCCAAACATTCCATTGAAATGGGGAAAATTGTTGATAAATTACTATCCATTAAAATTGTGATGAACTGAGCCAAGAGATTATTGACCAATAAGTCTTATTTCTATGTCATGTAATATAATGTGAACAACAATAGTAATAATGGATACAAATGATATGAAACTGGTATATTGGTCATCTGGTATATTGAGATTTCAGAAGGTTTTTCGTAGTTTCGTAGTTTTTGAAAATCTAATTTCATTTTTTTCATAATTAACCTTTATGTTTGGATTGTTAACAGAGTAAAGATAAGTGGTGGGTGTTCAAAATGTGGTTTTCTAACTTGTAGAGAACCATTGGGATCTATATTCTATATTGGGACCACTGCTCTTTTGAGATGATTAGCATTAAATGTAAGCATTTTTGTTGATACAGTTTTGCTAGAAAGTTAGTAAACTGTGTTTTCTGAATTTCTGCATAAAATTTGACCTAAAATGTGATCAGATCTTCATCTAAGTCATACAAATAGATAATAGATACATAAGAACAATAACACTCAAAACAAATAAAACACAAAAGGATATACTTTTTCATTCATTTATTGATCAAAGTGATCCAACATTGTCTTTGTCGGAAAAAGTATGTGAACCTCTAGGATTATCAGTTCAGTTAAGGGGATAAGTAGAGTCAGTCGTGTCAATCATTATTACAATCGAGTGTGAGTTTGGTTGGCCCTGCCCTATTTAAAAAACATAAACTACCAAAGTCTGGTCTTCACCACACAGGTTTGTGAATGCAGGCCATGCCTCGATCAAAGGAGATTTCTGAGGACCTCAGAAAAAGAGTTGTGGATGCTCATCAGGCTGGAAAAGGTTACAAAACGATTTCTAAAGACTCTGGGCTTCACCAATCCAATCAAGTGTTCATGAGTCCACCGTCAGGCAAACACTGAACAAGAATAGTGTGCATGGGAGGATAGCAAGGAGGAAGCCACTACTCTCCAAGAAGAACATTTTTACCCATTTAAAGTTTGCTAAAGACCACCTGGATGAGCCAGAAAACTACTGGAAGAATGTTCTGCTTCAGATTTGGTGCAGAGAAGATGGGCCTGGTGTAAAAGACTGTCCTACGTTGACGGGCTAAAGGCTAAAAATCATTTTAGTCTTGAAAAGAGGAGGCTATGAGGGAACCTTTTATATGAAGTATTCAGAGCTCTCAATTGCAAAATTAATCCATTGGACATCAGAATCCAAGTGCTTTTAAAACTGTCTGGATCAAGCTTCTCAGTCATGATGTTGAGGCACCTTTTAAGAAACATGGAGAAGACTCTTGTGTCAGTTTGTTACTGGCTAACAGACGAGCTAAATAGGCTGAATGGCCTCCTCTTTGTAAAATATACATGGTAACTCCAGTTCAGGGAATCTATATACACCCTGTGATGTAGAGTGAACTAATGTACACATTGTATGTATTTGTTTTATGCTGCTTTACTACACCATCTACTATTTCATACAGATGTTTATTTTTCTGACAAATACGTACGGTAAGCTGTCTTTAAAAAAAGTCCTTGTAAATGCACTGATAACTTTTTGCTGGAAATGGGTTCAGATTTTCAGTCTGTCATATCTTACATGTATAGATGGTGTTTACTGACCTATTCAAACATACAAAATGGAGCAGAGAAAGAACTTTACCACTGGATAATAGTATATGGTGGCAAGTACTAATGCCACTTTTGTACACTTTTGTGTGGGTATGTAGTCTATTTGTAGAAAGTAAAATGTAGTTCTTCTCTCACTGCCCTTGAGATTGTGTGTAGCATGTGTTTGCATGTGTGCCAAATTACATCACTCCAAAGGGAGCAGTTTTCCTGATAGTGTTCTGAGTAGGCCACATACTTTGTATACTTTTGTACCATATTAACTTGTAATTTTCTAGCACTCGTATTTTCTTTGTATTTATCATTGTTAGTGCTAATTAACCATTCCGGCAAAAAAATTCTTTCAGAAAACGTTTTGAAGCCTTGATTTTAAAAAATTCAAATTGGAAAACACTGCCAATTCATGAGGCATCATGATGCAACATACATACTGCATAATGTACCTCCCACATTATTTCCTCATGTTTGGCTGTGGGAAGTGTTTTCACAGGTGGAATGTACAGGAATAGATGGTTACCATGACAAATAACAGAAAGGACAAAAAAAAGCAACAACTTTCACACAGAACATGTAATAGGATTTATACAAAAAAATAAAATCACATAAATATGGATGAACTAACTTGGGATTTTGAATAGATTGCTTTTTCAGACCATTTCAAATTTCTTTGAATTATAAGTGTTTAACGGAACATGCTTTGCTGTGATTTTGTTCATCAACTGTTTATTAACGGCCATGAAAAAACAGAAATAAACATCCCGTATTAGGGTTCAGATACATGTTGGTCTTGAGGCAGAGAAAAACAACTCGCATCACTTTGTGGCAACATATCTGGCATTTACTTGCAAACTGATATCAAATCAGAATACCCAAATCACAAGCATGTAAATACTAATTAATCAGTATTCTGTATTTCCCAATGGGAATAGCATTAAAGAGCTAGCCTAAAGCAAGAAAAGACTATTTTGGTATTTTGGTGACATTTCCTTCTTCTCTTAATAGTGATTTTTCCCCCCCCCCAGGAAACCTTCCCACCCTCAGCTGCCTGCCTTTGTCAGTCACATGTCCAGAGCAGTGAAGAGCCGCTGGGACAGTGTGATGAGTGCTCTCCCCAGGCTGCCCAGCCATGCTGTCTGTGAGATGGGAGAACTCACACAAACAGGTATAGCTGAAAACGGGCAGCAGACATTCGTCTCTCTGTCTGAAAATCCTCACCTTTCACCTAAGCACCTATTGGTCATGATTTCAAAACAACTGTGCATCATAGTGCAGTAAGTGCACCGCCTTTTGATTAAGTTCCCTTTTAAAGCTAAGGCTGTTATTTAAGCTTTCACTTGTTTGTGCATTGCACTGTCCTTTTTGACTACCCAGGCTTGAGAATAGTTAATTTATTGGGGGGGGGGGAATATAGGTGTGAACAAATTTGCAGATGGTTCAGAAGTAACGTGGGTTTAGGGGTGTGCTATCTGCCAAATGAATCTAGTCTATTCAATAAATACATTTATTTTTATTTTACAGTGAAGACTGAGTAAAATTATTACATTATGTAAACCAGTTACCCCACTCTACTGTTAAAACTTAAGCACGTTGATGTGTTCATTCATTTGCAGATTAATCATATCATGCCTTCCTTTTTCATTAAGATGAAAAATTAATCCCATACAAAGGCTTTTTGAGGTGGATTGGTCTTTGATGAAGTCAATAAAATTAGTTTTGTCTGTTAGTCAATTGGATTGATCTTGCATTATGAAGACTATGCCAGCTCATATCAAAACAACACAGGATTCAATGAATGTTTTTGCTTATTTGCTAATGACAGTTTCTGAAATATAGAAAAGGGTTTGTTTTTTACAGAGATCAGCTTGATAAAAAGCTATTTTCAATTTTTATCTTGTCTGATAACGCAGGGAACAAAATAGTTGTTTGTAGATATCAAGATATTGTCTTAAAAAGACGAATAAATACCATTGTGTGTACTACTGTTAAAATAATCAGTGATTTGTGGATATCTGTGTGGCATTTGTCTTATTATACAGCCATTAATGCAAATACATGAAGATTATCAAAAAATGAAATTTTTATCTAAGAATACATGTTAGTATTGGATCTTATGGCTGTCTTGTTTCTTGAAAGAATGTTGAACATTGTTCTCCTTTAATCTTTCTTTTGAACCCTTTCCAAAGAATTTCCAAATTTTATTTACACTATAAATTAAAATGTTTCTTGGGGGAATTAAATGTTTAATTATTGTCCCATTGGGTACCTGACAGTTTCATTTAACTGAACATTTTCCAATTTTTTCATAGAACAACTGTCTAATTTAATATTCTTGTTTACCATCCATGCGTATTCTCATTCCATTTACGTAAGACATGCGCAATAGACAATCATTCCCAGTGCAACTGAGCTTCTGTGATCAGATGTCTTATGATCTATTTGGGCCCTGAAATAATATACAGTATTTTCTCACTTGTTCTAGACACTTGTAGTTGCAGTGCATTTAATTTTTGCTGTTCACAACAATTAAGCAGATTGCTTTAGAATTTAATAAATATTAAATACATGCAAACCTTTGTATAAATAAATGAAACAGTCACTTATAGTTTTTCAATATATAACATTTTGACATCTTGCCAAATCGGTTTTGTGTTCTGTGGCTTTGTTTATTGTTTTATGAGTGGGTATTCAGAATGTATGTCCTCCTGTACATAAAAATATCCATAGAATATAATACAAAATTTTGTATTTTAAGACAGTTTTTTTTTTCAAATATAGGGTGTGCTGTGTGCGTATAGGGGAATCAGATTGTAGTCTTACTTCTGTGCTGAAAAATATTAGAAATTACCAATTTTTAAAAAAATTGCAAATATTTTTACAAGTATAAATAAGTAACAGTTTTGTCTGCAGTATTTTAAGCCTTTCCTGATACGTTTTGGGAAAAGGTATTTTCAGGAATAGACATGGATTCCTACACTTCATACTCAAACAGCACCTGTCTTTTCTGGCACACTTGTATACTCACACATTGAAGTCTTTTGCCAGAAATAATTAAGCAATACAAAACCTGAAAGGTTTGACATTTTGAGAAACATTCAATTATTTGTGCAGCACGCCAATTAACACGATCTCAGACTTGGTTCATAAACTTGAGGGGTTCAAACTCTTTGCTGTGTCAGGATTTTACAATATCTGTGTAGGATTTATGGCTTATTACTCATACAGTGCAGATAACTGAAATATATGGTCAGCAGCTTCAGGTCTAAATATGTCAGTTGGCTACAGGGGCATTACAGAAGAAATGTTAAAGTCATCATGCTATGTGTTTGTATTTCAGTCTTCAGATAGTTTCTGATTATAGTTATAAACTGCTTTAAAACCCATTTAACCAGGAGAAAATGTAGTCTGCTGCAGCCCTCAGGAGTAAGGTGTATTGATCATGGCAAAAGAGTTATCAAACTGCAAAGGGAATCAATATGGTTGCCTGAAAGTTATATCTTTCTTAATCTTTCCCTCCTACAATTGTTATTGGTCCTGTTAACTGAAGTGCTTTCCTTCTTCAGCACTCTCTGTTCCACCATGTCCAAAATGTAAGAGACGTGAGAATAATTTCAAGAAAATGTAGGACAGAGTACTGAAATGGTACAGTTACAGCTTGTTATTTCTAAACATATATTTATATTTCTTGTTGCAGGAGTTGTACAACATCTCCACAATGGTCAGTTCCTGCGTAGTACCTATATAAAAAAAAACAAACTGTTGCCCAGCAACTGGGCCAGCAAGCACCTGTACATAGAATCCACCGGCAAGAGCCGTACCCTTCAGAGCGGCCTGGCCCTTCTGTATGGCCTGCTTCCCGATTTTGATTGGCAGAGGGTCAACATCAGGCACCAGTGGAGCACCATCTTCTGCTCCAGTAGCTGTGACTGTCCAATGAGGAACCACTACCTCGACGAAGAACAGAGGAGGCAGTTCAGTCTGAGGGTGAAGAACAACCTCCTGGAGCAGACGTACGTGGAAATGGCCAAGATAGTGGGCGTCCCCACAAGGCAGCTGAGAGCAGCCAACCCCATTGACTCTCTCTTGTGCCACTTCTGTCACAACATCACCTTTCCTTGCACTCACAATGGCTGCATCAGCCTGGAACACTTCATGGTCATTAAGGGTCATCAGCTGGACGATGAGAAGGAAAGGCATGAGAAGAAACTGTATTACAAATACTCCATTCTGGCCGTCCACCCTTTCCTGAACCAGACAGTCTCGCGCATGCAGAGAATCGCTGAGGGACACAAAGAGGAACTCTTCGCTCTTTTCTCTGCCCACGATGTCACAGTGGCACCTTTGCTCAGCGCATTAGGGCTGTCTGAAGCCAGGTTTCCCAGGTTTGCTGCCCGCATGGTTTTTGAGCTGTGGAGAAGCCCCAAGGGCAGAAAAAATCTGTATGTCCGTATTCTGTACAATGGACAGGATGTGACCTTTCTGACTTCCTTTTGCCAGAAACACAACACGCTTTCCAATGAGCCACTCTGCCCTTTCCAAAACTTTCTTAATTTTGTAAAGAGGGACATGTTTGCCATTTTTAACAGCACTAATTACTATGATGCTTGCCACAGGCGAGTATTTTAAAAGGGATACGTTGTGTGACACCAGGCTATATGGTACAATCAACTGTATATTGCTGTAAATCGTATTTATTAACACAAAATGTATTTGTGGTTTCTTTTTAATTGACCTATTTGCTAGTTTGTCACTTTACCAGCATATGCAGAATTGAACTGATACCTTACAGAAAAGCCATAATACAGCATTACTAGAGTACCTTCATGTATTTGGAATATTAAGCAATAGGGAGTTATGATAGGTCTTCAAATGCCATTACAATGTTTATTTTAGGCTTCTGTTTTCATCAGAAAATATAATGATGGTGCTTAAGAACAATTATGTTATAAAATAATTTCTGGTCTTCTGTAAAATCAAATCTGTTCTGTTGGTGGATTATAAAATCTTTCAGCAGTGCTGAATGTTTTTATTCTGCACAGTAGATGGAGCTAAACCTCTTCTTCCTACCTGAAGAAAACTTGAAAACAATTTATAGCTGGAGTGGTTTCTCATCATTGCCATCCATTAGCACACAGTTCAAAAACACCATGGTGTAGATTATGTGGGCATATACTGTACACAAGAAGAATTGAAGACTGAGTGGTTTACAATATTCAGTATATCTATATGCTGCTCATTGTCACCATTGCAAGTTGATGACTTTTTTCATAAATGGATGTGCTGTTGAAGATTTGCAACGAGACACCAAGCAGAATCTGACACATTGTCACAGTGCTTCACTTCATGTGATGTCTGTTTTAAGCTGTAGTTATGTATACATTTGGGTATTTTAGGAAAAATGTCTAGTTGTAAAACATTGTATTTTATTTAATTTGTTTCATCACAAACCAGAAACTGACATTTTGTTTTATTAATTTTTAAGGTGGGTGTCAACAATTTTGTAAATGACTTTAATGTATAAAAATCTGTATTTTTTGAAAATACATTTTAAGGGACATTTCTGAATAAAATGCAATTAATAAATAATTTAGTGCATTGTCTTTCAGGACATACAATAAGTTCTATTTTTAATTTATTCTTATCACTTTTTTAAGCCATTCTTTTTTGTGGTTAAGTTAAGTTAATATCTTGTTTTTATTATAATTACCTGTATTATTCTGGAATATTAATTGCATTTCTATTTCATTAAACAGTAATTTGATGCATTTCACAAATTAAGAATACAAGTATTGTAGTTTTAATTTAGGTATATAGTATTTGGAGATGCTGGGTATTTTATACATTTAAAATGCAAATAAAATGAGCAAAATTTACCATCAAATAGCAAATGTGTGATATACTGTACATACAGTAAAATATTTAGCAATTTTTTTTCTGATTTTTGTTGGTTTCAGTAATCTGTTTGTACTTGTTTGTGTATAGCAGAACGCAGAATTAAATGTGTGCTGGGGACACAACGGATTTGTGAAATGAAGTCTAAAAATCCAAGCAGCAAGTAAGCCATCAGATAAAGATGGCTTTTTTTATCAAGTCTTTATATTTAGACATGTTTTCCTCTAGTTTCGGTGATTTAAGTTCATATTTATTTCAGTGCTATGTACATTATGGTGCGTTTATATTCATCTGTCCATTCCCCACTGATTCTAAACCATCTGAAGTGACTGGAGAGAAGCAGAGTGTGGCTCTTACTGAATGATTTTGTTGATTTATACTAGAAGTGTGCTTTTACCACATTTTCAGCTTTACCAGCAGCAACAAGAATAGTAATATGCCAGCATCCTCTGAGGTGGAAATTCCTCACTTGAGGATTGACAGTCTTATCAATTTGTAATTTAAATTTAATTGTAGTGTCTTAAAGCAACATGCAAAACAGAAATTTGCACAATAAAATAATACATTTTTATTTCTGCACCCGTAGCAAGAACCGTAGCAAGCACAACTGAAGCAAGAAGAAAGTGAAATAAAAAGTATACCGAACTGAATTAGTGAAACCAAGGGTCAGAATTAATTACACATAACAAAGTCTGTAGGCCTGTAAATAAGGTCTATAAACAAGTTTTGACAAGTGATTTGGGCACTAAGTTCCATAGATATGGCGCTCCTCAAAAGAATGTTGCTGTATGGGGTCTGGTGATCAGCAGAATAAGAATCTTCGAATAAAGTAGATTATGGGGTTAGACCTGAATAATCACACAGGAAGTCCTTAAGGTAACCATTCAGGTACTTACTGTAGGAAAGGCATTCTTTAACTTCAATTTAAATCAAAATGTGCATCATTATTCAACAACTCTGCTGCATAAGTATCATGAAACATTGTTGTGAAGTCAAAGCTTTACACTAACACATTGTTTTAGATTTGTGAAACCTTTAAACCCATTTTTAGGAATTAAATCTTAAACACTGGTGTTTATCTAGCTTTGAAAGTTGTGACGGTCCTTAATTTAGGCTGTTTAGGTTCCTGTTGGTAATATTGGTTAATGTAAGGCTCATGTAAGAGCTTCCCCAGCAGTCGAAATTAGAGTACAAGAGGAAAAGGAGCTGTCAAGGGTAGGCTGTGGATGGAATAAGCCACTCCTCTGTGCTAATAAAGAGGCTTGTAAGTACAGCAGGGAGGAAATGGGTGACTAGGCTTCAGTCTGGAAGCAGGGGGTGTGAGAGCTCCAGAATGGAGTTCTCATTAGTATCGACGGGGCAGGTTCAAGGGTCTTTGGGTCTCGACCAGCAAGAAATGCTGGAGAAAATGTAGCTGAGGCTATACTGAGGGGCATCACAGGAGCTGGACAAGGACATTGTATGGAGCCTGGTGTTCCCAAGACTTTGTTTCGGGAGGCTGAGGAGCAAGATTGGCAAGCTTTATTTAGTATAACAACACCTGTTGTGTGTTGTGTTGAAGCATTATGCAACATGAAAGGGAAGATGTTTTGTTTTGTTTTTCCTGGGTTTAGTCCCCTTATCCAGTTGAAGATGGCTAGTGAAACACACCGGAAACCCTATATTTTTTTCCCCAAGAGTAAATTGGGGAAAGGAAGAGGTGCTGTCGATCACAAAAGCTCATTTCTCTCAATTAACTGAGCATTATCACTTAACTGGAAAGTTTGAGAGTATGCTATTCATTGTGTGTACTAGACCCATAGGATTTTAATATTTTCTTCATAAATGTAATGTTACTACATGTAAACTAAAACTGTACATTTAGTAGTTGGCTTGAATTCCATTTTGTGAATATTTGCCTCTTTCTCTTTGAAAAGCTGTACAGCACAGCTGTGGTAATTGTCACATGCCCTTTCCACCCCATTTCTGTGGTGTTTTGCACAAAATGATGTGTTTATGATGAAATGTTTAATGGCAGTATATGTTTCAAACATTTCTGCTCCTGTGTATCATTCAGGGTGAAAATTAATTCATTGGAGCCTTTCACTGATGAATATTTCTTGGTTTTTGTACTTGACCACTTTCTTCCAACTCATGCTGGCAGAAAATCTTGCTTTACTTTAGAATTTGTTCTAATTGTTAACTCCCATTTGTAGCCTTCCCATTACTGTGTGTAATCTATGGTGACAGCTACACCTTAACAAGTTTATGTATCCTATCAGACTAAGGTTAGACACTTACTGTTTCAGACAGATCTGCCATGTTTCCCCTACTAAGGGTGAACTCAGACCTAGAACTCGGCAGACAAGACAAAAAGGTCTAATAGATGGAGCTGCCAGATTCAAAATCTGTCATAAATGGACCATGCTGTACATTAGATACTGGATTGGACAAGCCAAATCAATTTTTGGAATGTCTTTGGAGTTGTGCATGAAAAAGGCTGTCAAACCCATTCAGTCCTTCTTAACTTTGATGTCTTACATTTTTAATAGGTCTGAAGTTGTCTTGTGGACAGTATCTGTTCAGAAGAGTTTGTTTCATAGATTAGCTTCAATATTCATTATGCTCTTAATGTAGGAATTCTCTTAGTACATTATTGTTATGTTTCCAGATTAAAATAATTAATCTTCCTAAGCAATGTTAAGTAATAGTGAAAAAGGTCACATTCAACATCTTTTTGTCTGCTGTGCACGGGGTTGGCCATGTGGTCTTCACGTAATCGGGACATCCCGTCGAGTTTCAACAGACACCTCCAGGAAGACCAGGTGCTCAAACCACCACAACTGGCTCCTGTCGAACTGGAGGAGTATAGGCTCTACTTTGAAGCTCTCTTGAAGAGCTGAGCCTCTCGCCCTGTCTCGGAGAAGTCCAACAGCCCAGTGAAAAAAAACGTATTTCTCCTGCTTGTACCCGTGGGCTGGATGGTGGATAAAGAGCTTTGTCCAAGAACTCAACTTCTCCTTCACTACTATAGAGTGGCACAGCACTGGGGATACCACACCATTCTCCCATCCACCAATAATACCCTCTTACTTGCTATTACTTATGACCAAAATGTGAACTCGAGGGCTGGGGGTGTTTTCTCCAGCTATCACTTGGCAGCCAGGCTACCCATGTGATCCAACTGGGCTCAATCTGAAAGAGTTTCTGTGCCAATTTTAAAACCCACCCCAATGGGCATCCAACTCGCATGGTGAAGATAGAGGGTTGAGTGCAATGCCAACATGGCATTAAGAGGGGTTGATCACAATGAACTTTACCATGGCCATTTTTCTTTATTTCTAGTTTACACTTTCTTAAAACATTTTTATTTTGACTGTAAACATCTTCAAATTTGCATTTCCAAATTTAGGCTCAAATTATAGTGGTACATTTACGATAATGTCAAATATAATAATAATTGCTTACACTTATATAGCGCTTTTTCTGGACACTCCACTCAAAGCGCTTTACAGTTAATGGGGACTCCCCTCCACCACCACCAATGTGCAGCCCCACCTGGATGATGCGACGGCAGCCATAGTGCACCAGAACGCTCACCACACATCAGCTATCAGTGGGGAGGAGAGCAGAGTAATGTAGCCAATTCATAGATGGGGATTATTAGGAGGCCATGATTGGTAAGGACCAATGGGAAATTTGACCAGGATGCCGGGGTTACACCCCTACTCTTTTCGAGAAGCGCCCTGGGATTTTTAATGTCCACAGAGAGTCAGGACCTCAGTTTTACATCTTATCCGAAGGACGGCGCCTGTTTACAGTATAGTGTCCCCATCACTATACTGGGGCATTAGGACCCACATGGACCGCAGTGTACAGCTTATGACTTCTCTTCCTTGGCTTAAAGTATAGGCTATGCATACGAATACTTATGGGAACTGTAAATTGTTTCTCCATTCCAGTTCAATTCAGGAGTTATTTAAAAGAAAATGTTATTGTTAATCATGATAAGGGACCTAATTGCTTGGAGCTATTGGGAAAATAAAGGAGGCTGTTACATTTTTCATACCGGACTACTTAAGAGCTATTATTCAATAGCATAGTTCTGTGATACACTTGGCTAACAGGTTCTTTAAAAGTTGCTGAATTTGCATCCATGCCTTATTATATCAATGGGTGGAATTGATCATGCAATTTCAAATATGTATCCCTGTAATTACTAGCCATAATGAACACTATGCAAATTCTTGACTCTCTGCAGTCAGTGTATTATTGTACTGTATAGGTTTAATTTAGAGTACAGGGCTTAGAACAGGGGCTTTCAAGCGCTTAGAGAAGGCTTTAGGGAGAGACACAAAATCAATAAAGTCAATGAGTACCAAAAATTTAATATTTCTTTTTAATATAAAGTGACAGCTTGAAGGGCATTGCCACACAAAAAATACAAATGTTAAACTGGAAGCTACCCTCGCAATGCCAAATGTTTGCACTCCTCTTTATTAGTTTTTATATGTATGTTTAATTTTATTGGTGTATTTCTATCTGATTTGATAAAGATTGGACAAGAGGCATTACAGTTACTAAAGGTTGTCTTGAATAGTTAAAGCCAAGGACAATCCATTATGATTATTAGTGTTTCAAGACTTTTTATTACCATCAAATCATCCTTGCCAAAACCCTACAGAGACCAACATTATACTAATGAGATATGTACAGTTTCTTGGCTTCATTATGCAAATGTATGCAGCTATACTGTGTAGGTGGGTGTCTTTACATATCTGGTCACTTTTAATGCTAATAAATGAGCCTCAATTTGTGAAGTTTACAAGAGTTATTTCCATTAGCAAGGGTGTAGACTGGTGTTGATTTATTGGTATTTGATGGATTTGTTTTGAGATGTCTAATATATGAGATAAAAATGAAAATCCTTTGTGTCATTGAAAGGATAGCTTGATTTATTTGTTTATACATCTTATGAATGCTGTGAAGATTTAACATTTAACAGTGAATGTCTCTGCAGTGTAGCTTGTAAAAATATGCTGCATTTATTTAGCTAATGGAACAAACAATTTAGATAAATTGCAAAGTTAGTCTTAAAGAGGTTTTATTGGTTAAGACATTAGCGTGTTTCAAAACTGGAACAACAGTCTTGTCAGCTGTAGATACTGGAGAGGTAATGATAAACCCTGATGTGCATTGTTTTAAGATTTTTAACTCCTAGGCACTCAAGAGAGTATTTCACCATTAGCATACAAATGTCGACAGCATAACCTGCAACTGCCTCAATGCTCACCATCATTTTGTAAGTTTTAATAGCATGGTTCAAACATGAAGTGGCATGGAGTAAACCTTCACCTGTTCTTTTGCAGCCTACACATGCTGACGAAGCTCCCTACTTGAACATCTTAAATATATGCAGAGCTTTTTGGGAATTGTCAAAGATACGAGATTTCATTCTGCAACTGCAGCAGGTACGACCCCTTTGGCATTAGATTCCCCTGTTTGGATTTTGGATGTTCAGATTTTAATTGAGAATTTTCCTTAACCATTGGTGAACAAATAAGAAATACAGTAATTATGACTAATCAAGACCAAACATGTAATACTTGCTATACATGCTAATAAACTCCACTTAATTTTCAAGATCCCAGCTAGCAGCTGCTCATTAGAGGTCATTTTTCAAGGTTTTGGGGATTCTAAATATTTTTTTGCCCTTGATATAATAAGCTGAAAACGTATGTTACTCTTGCCATTATCTCAGAACTGAATCAAATTTATGTGCGAAGCACAGCTCAGTTTTGTCAAAGTATCACCCTTATTGTGGTCTACAAATCTTATAAATGCTGAATTGGATAGGTATGATTCAGTGCAATAAAAGACTTGTTGAAATATGTGCTAAACGGACAGCAGCAAACCAGTTTTGCTGCAGAGAAATAGGTCTCGGAGCATGTAAGGTTATAATGCATAATCCTGTTTAGTTTCCTGTGAGGATGTCCTGTGTTGACCCAGTGGAATTGTATTGGCCATCTCTCTCATTTTCCCAAGATTATCAGTAGGGGATAACAACTGACATAACTTCATAGAGCAGTGAGTTGACATTCTCTAAATCTTGAATTACTCATGTGGAGCTGCTGGTACAGAATGCTGACAGATGCAATCACAATGACAGCAGTGTTGATAGATATCAAAGCTGACTCTTGAGACCACCATTCATTTAAAAAAAACATAACTGAGAACGACCAATGAAAATATATATATATATTTTGCAATGAAGCAATGCTAAAAACCCCATTAAGTTTGAAATATGTAGATCCATACAGCCATTTTTCTGCAAAAGAGCATCCTTTCCAAAACTGTGGGCTCAGTCTTGGAACTTTTACCTCAACCCAGCTTCATTTTGGCTCAAGTGCAAACCTTGCTTTTTAAAATAAATAGTAAGGTAGCTTAACCTTCACAGGTTCACAGTCATCTTTTTTTGTAAATGAATAATTAAACTCAACGATGGTCAACCATCACCTCGTTGTGCCTGAAGGCAACTGCAGCCAAGGTTTTCCTTTCTGTCATTAACATGGTTTCAGAGATGAACTCAAGGACAGCCGGTAACAGATGAATTATGATAGATAACACAATTATAACCTGACAATGTGTGGGAGAAGGGAGAAGATAATGTGGAGCTGTGGCATATGCTGATAGATGCATCTGGGCAGCATCTGTTAAAGCATCGAGTGGGGCCGCTGAAGCCAACAAGAGATACGTGTGTGTTTTGTCAAAGACCTTAATGAATATAAATGAAATGCTGGTACAATATGGATCCGATTATAAATAATAAAAAATTACAATCTTTATTATTCAGTGAATGATTTATAACGAAGAACAGATGTGATCTAATAAAACATTTATTAGGTTCGCAACAGTTAAGGTCACCTTATGTGAGAGAGTTTCCCTGAGTTAAGCCAAGCGACAGGAGAAAATGCCTGATCATGTAAGGTGTTACAGGCAGGTAGGTTTTTTTTTATTGATATCTGATTTTTCACAGTACCAAGCAAACACTGATGAGGTTCAATCTGAGCAGGGGCTGATTGCTCATTAACATTTCAGAAAGGTACCCCTAACAGGACGAGGATAAAAGCCTTGGCAGTGAAAATGTATATTCCATAAAATGGGTAGAAATGGAAATGACATTATGTTGCTCTCCTAAGGAAACCATATCGGTTTCTGATGCCCAGATGTGTTCCGCAGCACATCGCCAGATGGGCATTTGGTTTGGTTTAAAAAAAAATTAAATCAGTGTGCTGATGTGCATGAGCAAGTGTCTGACCAACACCTACTGTAGGTTATTACATAGAGGTATTTGTAAAACACAAAACTCTGTCCCAGGTCATGCATCTTTCATCAAGATCATTTTAGCACAGACTGACTCTTTTTAACCAGTGTTATGGCTCCAGCTCTCTGACTATCACTGACTTTGGTCCTGCCACGACATAACTGCTGCAGTCTACTGTTCAATGAATACATTGGTTCAAAAGGCGATTTTACTAAAATGCTAATGCAATTAATTTCTGACATCTGAAAATGTCTACTACTCTCCAAGTACTGTAACTGTTTTTTTTTCATCCTCATAGATTCTTTACTGGTGCTTATATTTGTAACTGGTAAAAATTAAGGCTTTTGCACTTGTCTGTATTGTGCTGTAGAGTATACAGTAGCTTCAACAGTGACATGCACTTGGCTTTGATGAAACATTGTAACTAATCTTAAAAGAATCAGTGTCTATACACGATCACAGGGAATCGATAGCAGTTCAGCTTTCTAAATCAAGCAGCAAATGCATTAGTCAAAGATTCTCTAGATTTAAGCTATACATTTGTCACTTGTGTATGACAGGAATTGGAAATCAATGCCTGTTGTCAGTGAAATTATTCATTTGTCTAGGCATTTGTTTTTATATCTTCAAAGTAATTAAAATATTATTTGCTCACATCTTTGAGATTATCACACCATTTAAACAATGATAAGATAATTGCCTTATAATTAGTTAAGGGTTTGTACTGGGGAGTGATCTAAATTTATGGTTTACTGTGTCACAAAATACCAGTCTATAGGGTAAGAGTGCAGTTCCATCAAAATGTCTTTCAAAACCAGCTTTATGATTCCAAGCCTGCCTTTGAGGGATTCAGATTGGTGTTTTTTGTCGTTGGTGTTTGTGGGGAAAAAGTTCAAACCTCCCTTCTTAATTAACATGGAAACTGAGATGGTTTTGAACCTGTGTCTCCAGAGGTGAACCACTTTAAATGTTTGTAAATTATCCATCTGCTATTGCCCATAGGTCCTCCAGTGGTGGACCTGTAATAGATTATATCCACAACACCAGTTTGGAGTTAACATCTAGACTTTCCCCTAGTAAAGGTCATCTGTCACTTTTCCTTTGCCTTGCTCCTGTTTTGTAATTCAGCCTTCTGTAGTGCATGGATATCACTGGAATCTCTCCGCATGTCTGTCTGACCTTTCATTTACATCTTCCTGACCCCCTTAAATATTCCAAGGTAAAATAAGTGACTGACTTCAGTTTTGATGTATTTATTATGACACACTTCAGAGACATCTATTCCATCTCACATTATGTAACTTAATCTGAAAACTACACAAGCTTCCCTTTTAAAAGCCAAAATGTTTGAAGCACAAGGATGTAATTAAAGATGGAACAGTCAAAGAAAGAGAATAAAACATGCTAGCAGAAAAGTTGTGATGAAGTGTATTGAGGCCATACCTTTTTTTGCATTGGTTTACAGACCACAGAGGCCGCTGGACAAACTAGGACACACTGGCACTGAAGAGAATATCAGGAGGTGATAAAAGCAACAAAGAGAAAAAGATTCACTTCCACTGTTAGTGCTAATGGATAGAAGATTTCAAACAACCCCCATGGCTTTAAGAAAAAAAGAAATCAATAGTATAACCCCAAAAAAAAGGTTAATGCATTTTCACAAGACTCCCATTTCTGGTATCCTTACAGATTTGTTCAGTTCAGGTTTACTATCAGTTCTGTGTAGCACTTCAGTGTATCACAATGGTTAATCAATAAACTCCCTAAGCAGAGGTCTCAGCATAGTAAGTCATCTAAGTTTCAACAAACATTGCTGTATAACATTTTCCTTAAGTCTTTAATTATAGTACTGAATCCAAGTACCATGAAGATGATACATCTAATACATATTTAGAAAATAATCCCGTGAATCGGTATAAAATGGAAATGCATCTTAAAATTAGTAATATACAATACATAATGAAACAGACCTCTATGAAGTGTACAGGAGAATGGATTGGTGAGGTTTAGGATGAATGTTTTTTTTGTTACCGGTATTGTCTTTTTTATTTTAAATCTAAATGATCTTATATGCAGTACTTTGAATGTAGGAGAAAGACAATGGAAAGAAAAGCAAGTGTTTTGAAGTGGATTTTCAATACCTATAAATACTATAAACAGACTGAAAAAGAATGCAAGAGAATTATCATATATTCTGCCTCATGTTTCCACTGAAGATATCCTCATTGAAATGCATAGCAATGGATGAAAACCAGCCCAGTGCTATGTGCCAGTCTAACAGTCTAAGAGAGCCAGGAAAGGTTTTGTGACAGCTGTACTGTATAATGAAGTCTTATCAAGAACTGGCAGACGACATCTCTCTCTTTTTGAGTGTATGTATTCATCAAAGTCAAAACAGTAAGATGCATCCATACTTGATATTTTTAGATGTGTAAATAAAATTGAATGCTATGAATAAAAGTTTAAACAGTCTGTCCTTTTTATATTTCTCTTCATTAGCAACAATGATAGAGGGGCAACTACTGTACATGTCTGAGCCTTTCTAGCATGTGAAGCTGGAATTTCTGTAAAAAAGTAATCTCCATGCTAATCTAATACATTGATAAGGGCAGAATACAAGACTGAATGAGTGTGAAAAATGAAAAGCATTCACCCGGTGAGTTTCTTTAACACAATTTCTTCATCTGATAGTGGATGCTTTCTTCTGCTACAGTGCTAGAAGCATTTGCTCCAGATTTTTCATGTTTACATTCTGTGGAAAGGAAAGGTACAGTAGGTTGTTGGTTAATCAAAAATGACACAAATCAAAGCCAGTTGCTCTATATAATGCTTATTGGCTGAAACACACTTAAACCCTCTGTACTAACAAACAGGCAGAGACAAACCCAATGTCTCCATTCCTATGAACCTCCCAAAGCAAGACCTTGAAATGAGGAGGCAATAATAGGAAACAAAGGCTCATTCTAAATTATTTTGTTAGTTAGAGATTCAGGAGTGTACACAACAACATTTAATTGGTAATTCAATTCAGTAAAAGAAAATGCTTTACTCTTGCTGAAGTTGCTGAAGATGGTGAAAACCATTGAGAAAGCTGTAAATGAGAGAAGTGGACATAACATGGAAATTAATTTAAAATGGAGACCTGCAGCCCTTTTTTTACATAAAATGTTGAAGGAGTATGGAATTATCTAGACAGTCATGTTGTTGAAGCATATACCCTGGCTTCCTCATGAAAAGACAGGATGAGATTCTTGGATCAACTAGCTACTGAAAAAAACTAACAAGCTAGATGTGCCAAATGGCCTCTGCATGTTTGTTCTTAAGATCTTAAGAAAAAAAAATGAAACAAACATGGTCAGAGTAAATCCCACTTCTTCCTCAGTCACATACAGGCTGTAAATGACAGAGCCTGCATGTGCAGTTTTTCCCACTAGATGGCAAGATGTGATTGCCCTCAACACCTCTTTGAATGCCTCTATAGAGTGTATTAAACACACATAGTGGCAAATTATAATTTCTAATATTTATGGTCAAAGACAATTGCCTTTGTGCATGAACAAGGAAACTAATTAAATACATTTTACATCTTAATTGTTATTTGTTGTATGTCATCAATCTAATGATTAAAATTTGACCTTCATCATACTGCCTACTCCTCATTTTGTTTAATTTATACAAACAATAATTTTTTTCTGCCCTGGGCTCTATAAGTATAAGCAGAAGAACAAGAAGACACTTACAAAAGACAACACCCTTACTATACACCTACATTACATTTTACCTGTGTTGGGCTCTACTTTTTAACTTGGGCATTTACCTTTTACCTTTGAAAAGTGTATATTTATTGGGTTGTGCACATTCCTTCTTGATACAAATACTACTGCTTTCTCATTAGAAACCGGATATTGAATTTAAAGAAACGAGAGTATGGCTATAACTATTGCTATATTGTATACAGTACATACATTTTTATATTTTATATTGTTAACATTGTATATACAGTATGTATTTTATAGGATGCCAGAAATGTTTCTGAGTTTATGAGTGATCAGCACACAGCATGTTTGTATTATCTGCCCTTTCCTGTTTTGGAATGTCTCACTTGTTTCTCAGCATGTTGGGTGCGCCCTTTGTGAAGCTGATTATTTGCCATTCTGGGAAATTATGGCGTTCCAGCTCTTGTTAAAATGAATGAAAAGGTGACAAAATACACAAACATCAGTGGTCAAGGCATGCCAAGGATCTTCAAACCACTGAATATCTCAACTGGGCTTTCAGAAAAATCTATTTCAAAGCTGTTTTGCTGGAAAAAAATGAGTCATGATGACACAGTAGGATAAACAGGACCAACATCAGAACAAGGGTGACATATAAGAATTAAGTAAAAGGGCAAGATATATAAATATAAGTAATGTGAACTGCTCTTGTAAGATTCTGCAGTGTGCTAAAGGAGAACATTCATTTGCCTTCACATCTTCATCTCTTCTCATATTTTTACCTAGGGCTTCTGTTCACTTACTCTGCCATGCCTTAGAAAGGGTTTCTCACGGTCTTGATCAAAGTGAAAAATGCATGTGGAACACAGGTTGAGCCTTGAAATCACAGGCAGCACGGAGGCATTGCTCAGTGCTATCCGGGAGAACATGGTCACATAAAAAATCAATGAGCTAGAAAGGTGCTGTGCCACTGAGAAATGTTTTCTATTTTTCAGATTTTGCAACTGTGGGTGAATTAGCAGAAAACTCAGTTGTATGGTATTTTAACCATCTATCTGCCTGTCTGTTGAAGATTAATCTGCAGCATTTTGAGGTTTGTTTCCTGAACATGTGCCAGTCACCCTTAAAAAAAAAGTAAGTGCACTAAGTTCTCTGTCTCCGAATGACAACTGGTGGTTCTTACTCCTTGCTGGCAATTGTGCTAAGTGGGCTAGAAAATTATATTAAACATTAAAAGTATCTCAGCAAGGAAAGCAGGCCAATATGATTTCAATGTAATAGATTCACAAAGAGGCGCTGTATCATAATTGATGCTGTGGGATCAGTTTTAAAGAGATAACCCCCATTATTGATCAATTCTAGGATTTCACTTTAATCATACTATTACTGCTACAATTGTCATGGGAATCAATGGTGACTGGTCAAATAATATCAGCAAAATGGACTAGAATCCTAAAGCTTCATAAGGACTACTTTTCTCCTTGGCAGAAGTCGCCGGATACTTTGATTTTTTCTGTAGTACAATAGCTTTCAGTAATGGGCAATCATTCATTGTTATTACAGCATGAGTTCTGTACCATCCTGACAGAAGATCCCCCACTATTTTCTGTTGGGTTTATACAGAATAGTCATCAATGGAGCAGAAGCTGGCTGCTCTTGTCCTCAGCATGCATGTAATACATGTCTTTTTTAACGGGATTAAAAAAACAACTGAAATCTTAATTTTCTGTAGTTTGTTTTAGCAGGTTCTTAAAGTTAAACAGAGGGCGCATCTCAACAAAACTGTAAGTACTGCAGATGGAATTAATAGTGTATATAAAACTGAGGTCATAACCACCTTTTTACCAGGGTGGAAGAAATCAATGCCACTGACAGATTCTTTAGCAATTTTAAACATCTTCTAAATCCCTTATTTCTTCATTTTGTATTTATGAAAATGATACTAGAAAGGGAAAGAACAATTGTCCGGCTTTACAATAATGCAAAAAACGATTTGTAAAAAGACTGGTTCCATGAAAAGAGAAGACATGGCATTAAAATAAATGTTTGATTCTGAAATGAGAAGTAAGTAATCTAAGCAGTGTGATGCCTTGGGCTCAGGACTGTCTCACTAATCCCAGCAGGCCTGCTGTTTGACCAGACACCCGTCTCTCCTGGCTGGTTTTCCAGTCTGTCAGAGGGGCTGCTCTGAGGAGGGGAGAGATGGAGATTGATTATGTAACTGGGGAGGGCAGCAGAGATAAGGAGGGGCCACCCTAAAGGGCAAGGTTCTTACATATTAACAATATATCTTTATAATTCATTTGCTGATCAAGAAAGAGGAAGGATTCCAGGACTGGACTACTTTTCTGTGGACTATAAGACTTTTTGTCTACTGATTGTTTTTTAGCTCAGAGCAATAAATCTTGAAAAAGTCTTTTAGTAGTAGGTATTTTAACTATGTGTTGAGATATATATGTCTTTTAAATTTTAAGTTTTTTTGTTGAGGAATGTTTTCCATATTGTTGTGGGCCTTTCTGTGGTGCATTAATTAAGATGATTGTTAGTATTGTCATGAATGTATTTAGCAATCATTATTTATCCAGAGTGACTTTCTGTATAACAGTCAGAAATCATAAAGTTTCATATTTAAATGTGATAAGTCACCTAATGCAAAAGAAAAGTGATGTAAGAAAATCCTTTTAAAATATTCATCCATTCTGTATAACTGCAATGCAGCTTATAAATGGTTAATTGCAGCAACAGGGGCTGCAAGTATAGGGCAAGAAGCATAACTACAACCGGGACAGGTCATTAATCCATTACAGTTGTAACACAATCTGTTTAAATAGGAAGTATAATTGTAGAACAATACAGAGTACACCTTAGTAACACAACAAATGAACACCAAACCAAAATACTCAAGTGACATGAAACAGCAGTCCTCATAATGGCTTTCAAAGTCAGAGTAGTTGCACAATCCTTCTCTGCATCGTATCAGCCAGTGCAGTGATAATTATTAATCGTCGGTATTGGGGTAGACACTGTAGGATGTAGGAGTCAAAAGTCTGCAGTTTAGAGAAATGTCTTTTGTTGGTTTTTGAAATGCCTTTTTTTAGTTATTGTGATGTCCCTCGGTCTGGACAGTTCATAGTATTAAATACATGGAAAATATATCTGGGTCTTAGACAACAAGATGAGGTTAATTTGTCTCTCTCAGTCTACTTAACCCTCTATTTAGTCAATTACATGTTTTAAATGAATGTTAGATGAGATTTAAATGATGGTGGCAGCCCTGTAATGTGACCTGCAGCTGCCCACGGACAGGGGTGGGACAAGCTGACGGCATCTGACATTTCCTGATGACAGAGGAGTGCTTCTGTCCAGGAGGCAATATTGTAACAAGGTCAGAGGGTCAAGACAAGAAGCCCACTGGAGGAGCTACAGCTTTTCAATCTTCTTGTTTCGTCTTGTTGCTGGAATGCTGGGCAGCGTGTCAATAATTTTGATTAAGGTAGTTGGAGCATGGTTAATTATATAATTATATGAATTTTGTGATTCATTATAAAATTTAATTATAGTGAATTATATTTTCCCACTTCTTTAAATGTCATAAGGTTTTTCAAATCATAAGGTTCTTCATTTGCTTAACTATTTCTATTCCTCTGTCTTGTATCAAGTTCTTCATCTTCAAAGTACAGTAATGGTATTCTTTTTGATAATTGGCAGCCAGTCAAGATAACCCAATCAATGTTCCTGCACATATGGAGAATTGCAGAGCTCAATCAAAGGATAGAGATATTCAAAGAATCTCAACACTACAGGCAAACCACATTAAGAAAAGTTCTCCATACTGTACATACTGATTTTAATTCTGATTATTTTGCATACTATATAAATTAATCAGAAATGACACAACTCTCTTTTTAGACTCTAATTATCTGTAGTGTATCTGAAATTATATGTAACTCCTTATGTATATATATGTAATAAGGGCTGGAGGCTTTCTGCTTTCCTCTTGTTTTTTACTAATTTCATTGTTTGGTCACCAATAAACAATAAAATACAATCATAACAAACTTGCACACCTTGAGAAAGTGAAGGGTCCAAGTTTGCATTGAGACCTGATTTTTTTTCCAAAACATTTGATGTGCTTTAAGAAAAATGTCTTGGAATTTTGAAATTTTCAGACAGTACATATGAACAAAAAGTCATATGCATTAGTGTTTTACTATCTACATGGTATAAAGCTAAGAGCTACATTTAAGCTACATTTAAAAAAAAACTTTATAATGGTTAAATCGTTCTTTGTGGCAAAATTAGCTACAGCAGCTTAAGCATTAATGATTTTAAAACCACTCTAATTTTCTGTAATTAATTTACTTGTCATTCATAAATCATTTTCATTCATAAATCATGAATTTAGAAGATGATTAATCCCCACTCTGTATTTTTCTGCTTTTTCAACATTTTTATGTTTCCCAACAGGGCTTGTTCCATTTACATGCGCAGTGTAAAAATTTCTTTTAAAACTCTGTTTTAATGCACAGTCTATTACTTTAGTCAAAATAAGGTTTATGACTGAGTCTGCAGCTATAAATTAACTTCCTTCTAATGATGTATGCATCTGACAGAGGTGCGGCTTAATGAAGGTAATCACTCATCTTAAATGGATTAAAAATTATAAAACATTTACAAATACATGAAGTCCATTCTTCCCACATGAAGCAGGCATTCCGGGGGTAGAATACGATTACTCCACACAGTATCTATAAAAATAGCCGGTGTGAAATTGTTTTATGGTACTATACAGTGGAAACTTAAAGTAAAAGACTGCCAGTGGGCAACATCCTTTTTAACTATCTTTTCTATTCTTCAAAATCCCCTTTCAAATCTTTACAACAACACATTTGAACAAATTCTAAGTGCCAATTCTGTACTCAACTGGCATCCAAGACGTCTTCTTGTCTAAAGCCTAGGTTTGCAGCATGGTCTCTAGATTGATTCTGCCCATACAAGGAATGTGAAGATTTCTATTAATGAATCTTTTTTTTCCCTTTTTGTAGCAATACATGTTTGTAGCTACTGTTAAACAGAACCAGCAGACTCAATGTGAAGCTACCTTTTTATAAAGAGTTCTTATCAAACTTTTTCCATGACCAAGTTTGAAGGTCATGTATTATAAGACATAGTACAGATTTGTATAAATCATAATAGAATTTCCCATAGAGGTCAACTGCAAATAAACCTCAATATTTCAGAGCTGAAATGCATGAAAAGAAATTTAAGTCTCACTGTACCAGGGTGATTGTCAGCTACAACATAAGATTTTAACAGACACATCAACCATCAGATAATAGAAAGCAAGAGCCTAAACTGAGTTTTTTTTATTAATACCATATACCATATACCTTCCTTTATGTGGTATGAGTAACAGCTACTGCTTCCTGCTTCACAAAGTAAAATACAAGATTGAACTGCTTTAAAAGGAACCATCTAAAAAATTATCCTGCATTACATCAGATCTAGATATTTACTCTGAAGTCATAACATTTAGGGATACCTATAATTTAATTACCTTATTTCTTGTACTACAAATTTTTATTTTTATTTTTAAAGTACTTTGCAATGCAATATATTTTACAAATAAAGACACGCTCTTTTCCATAGGCCTGTCCAAAGTGTCCAACCAGCTTATTAGTGAAGATTCCAACATATAACCTACAGTTCATCCACAATATCTCTTTAAGAGCTGTGTAGCTGAATTCTAATAAGGTCATTTCCACCACTTCCTTAACCATGCTTTATTGCATTACATAATTAATAACACTCCAAAGGGCTTGGGGAGCAGTTAAACGATGGTCTCGGACTCGAATCGCACCATTCTTTCTGCTGGTCTTTTACACTCATTAAAAAAGCTCTCTCAAAGTAGTCATCTCCATTTCCACATTTAGGCTTTATAATACGAAGGCTATTATCCGCCCAGAGTATTTTGTTAATGCATGGGGATGCTGAAAGGCTAGAGAAGAATAAATAAAACCGAGAGCCAATTAGGCTCCTGTTCTTTTGAAAATGAGTCAGTCTCAAGCAAAATGTCAGTGGGCTCTGTAGACTGGCAAAGAATCTATTATTTCTGAATACATTCTCTTATTATGACATGGATGTGGTATCGGTGCTAAAACATTAGCACTCGTTAAGGGCGAATGGAAGCAATGCACATCCCTTTTTTAAAGACACTGGAATGGCAGGACTCATGGTCACTCATTACGATGGACCACTGAGAAGCCAGTGAAAGGGAAGGTCTCTTTTACAGACCTCTGATCAATACATCTTAGTCACCATGGTGAGTGGCAAGTCGCTCTTTAGGTGTATCATTTACCTGCCAGTTTTAAAGAGGAATTATATCCTTGAACAGGGGAGGGGAATAGAGTATATGTTTAAGTATTTATATGAAAAAGGTCTTTTGCAAGTTTCTCTGTAATATAACCATTAGTAAAACACTAAAAATTAAACACATACAGTATACTATCTCATCATTTTTTTGGACCTACAATGTTTATAAGACAATTCCTTGGGGGTTGCCTTTGTCATTGTTTTTGTTAGCATTTGTGGCTAGCTTTTTGATGCTAAACCAGAAAAACATCTGCAGTACTGCAGCAGTAACTAATATCTAATACTATCTACAAAGCAGTAGCTATGGTACTGTATATATACAGTAGTACAGTATATAGATGTCTAATACAGTATCTAATACTGCAGAAAAATATCTGCAGTATTACAATATAATAATATTTAGGACGTATTTGCTAAATACCTTGAAGAGTACTGAGTTAGCCATGTGTTAGAATAGACAGATACAGATAAAAACAACAGCTCTGCAAGGAAAGAAACGGGCACACATCTCATTAACCAAAAGGCCAAAAGCCCTGTTGTTTTCCCAGATGTTGAACTAATAGCTTCTTACTTAAGTAAATAGTGAAATCCTTAAGACTTGGGAGCTACTGAATTAATTTTGATTTACGACATCTCATATTAGTGGTCATTAAGAAAATAATCTTGATTTATAAATCCTTTCCCTCAAAAGGCCACCAATAATCAGCAAATTGAGTTTAGCCATTACTGTATCATTATACCATCAACTTCTATGAAAGGGTAATTCTTCTGTGCTTCCCCCACCTCTCCATCCAACACCACCCCCCCATCCTATCAATCAGAATTCAGGTTTCCAAGCCAGTCTGGCAAATATTTATCATGTGTGCCCCCGCATTTCGTTTCAACCTGTCGCTAAGTTGAGAAGCTGTCCCAGGCCTCCGAGATCCTTTTTTTTTAAAAAGTGCCAGTCCTTGGGGAATCGTGTTACCGTTTGTTTTCATCTGCTGGGTGACTCATTCGAATGTGCCGGGATGCTGAACAGGTTGATCTTCAAAAGGGGGGGCAAATGTGTGATTTTTACAGGGAGGGAGGGAAGGAAGAAATTTCGCAAGCCCTTTTCTGCAGCAACCGTGTTTTGATTCCTTTGGAAAGTGGGTCAGGCGCGCCGAAGTGCTCGGTCCCGGGAGTATCCACATATTCTGGTCTGCCAGCATTGCACATAAGCAAGGAAAAGGCCTCCACCCTCCCCTTTTCTTCCAGGCCGCACAGCAGGAACTAGAAACTCTTTTGTTGACATCTACACAGTTCCCATTCAAATATCTCCCTGCAGGAAACATTTAGGTGAATGACTGTTTCCCCAGGGGTGTGTGCCAGAGCCTCTTGTTTCTTTCTCTGTGATCAAAAGGTACAGAAACCACAGACTTTGTATACTGTGTTCTCCCAGGAAACTTTGTATGTATCTACTGTATGTATCTTTAAATACATTCAGCAGGGCATAGTGATGAAGGAGGATGCCCAATACTAGATTCTTTACTGCACACTTTATTTAATTAATACACTAAATGACAGTTAAAGTAGGTTACATCGGAAGATTAATTTCAATTGTGTTTTTGAAGTACTCCCACGTGAAATTTGTAGGTAAAATGTTCTTAAACTCTTCCAGAAAATCTTAACTTATTTGAACATTAAAATGGCATCTACTGTATTTGTGCCTATTTTCCACTGATGATCATTTTTGTTATGGTAAAAAAAACAGCTGATGTTTTGCCCTTACTGCTGGATAAGAACATAAAACATTTAATTTGCCTGAGTCCTGATTTTGTACATTACAGTACAATGTATTGAATTTAAAGGCCAAAAGATAAAAATCAGATTTGGCATTACTGAATTATTTGTACTCTACATATATTTTGTACACTTTCTGGAGGACGTTTGACCTGATACATATTTTATCAGTTAATGGTGATGTTGCATGCTGTATTAGTTTTAGGTACCACTATTAAAGATACAAAACACATCTTATATCTACCAATGTGGTGATAAGATAGGTCACATTTTTAAATGTATATCTTGTATTGGACTTTTTTGACTGCATGTTTTAAAAAACTGACCAAACTAAAACCAGTTCCTCTAAGGAAGGAAGCCAGTACTTATCCTTAAGTGAATGCCAACTTCACAGACCTGGCAGGCCCAAGAATGTGTTCTTCTGTGGTCAGTTTGCTCATTCTGCAGTGAATGAATGGACTGTCCATAAAGATTTGTATACAGTACAAATGTGGTGTTTATCCAACATTTCCAGACAGCCAGTTCCTGAGAGTACATATCTTTTTTATTAGTAGGTAATGACAGATTTAACCTCGAGATGTGTGAAACGTATTTTGGCAGACAGCAAACTTCCCTCTGTGGCCCAAGTCACTAAAATACCCCAGAACAAAAACAGTTTGAGTGGTGGACTATGGGCTCCAGAAGTCCGTTGACATGCCCAGACACACACACATCACTTCTTTTTTTACTATCCTGAAGATACACTGTATTAAACTCCCCCTCTGAAATATTCCAAAATTCTATTAAAAAGAGTGAGAAACTGTTGAACTGAACAATGCAACTCTGGCGCTCAGAAGCCACAGTCGAAAAGGTTTTGCAGGGAATACTTTAAAGAAACAAAGCTAAAAGCCCTCAAGAACAAGATATTTGTTCCACTCCAAGAGGGAATGTCCCAGGGTATGTGTAAACCAGCCATCTGGTTCTGCTGAAAATACTAAAGGAGTATCAACAACTCCTAAAAAACTATAATACTGGTTAGAGTTATTCAAGCATGGAGGGCATGTATAGGATGAATCTTTGTCATTTGATACCACAGACTGTATAATCTTCACATTGCACACTACATTTTGTAGCTCTCTGTTTTGAACAATTGAGGTGTCCGCACAGCTGTGATTGACCTTTCTCTTGTGGAGAAAAGGCACAAAAACCCATTTGCTGAACCTTGATTTTATTTAACTGCTGGGAGAGAAACAGTAGACAGCAGATCTGTTTCTTTGACATGAAAGGATCATAGCAGCTTTTGATGCTGGGTATCTGACTTTAAATTGGTGAAAACATCATCTGCAGATCAATACATCTCAATCTAGATGGCTTCTGGGCTTCACATGAGAAATCAGTATTGTTTTTTTTTTCAGATTTTACTGCCTGTTGAAAAACATCAAGTGAAATTAAGTAACAACTGAAGGAGAGTTGAGTGGTTTGAACCTAGTAACATTTTATTACAGTATGTGTGTTCAAACATTGTACAAGCAATAGGAGATCTGATGTTTCGCCTGAAGCTGAAAAGGAAATCTGCCTACTTATTTTTAGCCATTTCCCCTTGTATAAAATTATTCTCAATGATGCAAGAGCACACTTAATGATAGTACTATTTTTCACATGATAATAAAGCCATCCTCACTTTTTCTGCACCTAAATCACCTACAGTATTATGTCTTAACCTTGTATTCTGTCAGTGAGTTTAAATATTAACTTGATATTGTAGCACAATGAAGCTTTCAACTCATGGAAGATTATATGTAGAATAATAGTTCAACTCTGTATCTGTCATGGAATTTGTGTAGAATACTGATGTATCCAACAAAGATGAATCTATTCCTTCTTATTTGTATTCTAATAATTGCCACTAAAACTCACTTCTAGTATTCTAAGCAGCATGTTAATGTTTTGTTAATATGTATAGCAACATTTCAAACATCTTAACCTGTACATTACAGGATACAGAGTTATTAATTTGTGCAATATTTAAAATCATTACTATATTATAACATCTTCACTGAGAGGCATTGCAACACAACCATTGTTTTTTGTAAGCAATACAATTTGTTGTTTTTTATGTCTCTCATGATACTCTGTATTATTGTATCATTGTTAGTGAGAATTGTACAGGTTTGTTCTACCACTTGGCTCTGTCCAGACACATAATTTTATTTACAACTAATCCACTGCCTGATACATACTTCAGTGTTTTTTTAAACTGACCTTTTATAAATGAGTAATAATTCTTTAGTTTTATAAATTGGAAAATTTGCATGTCACATAGTATGTTCTAAAAAGGCAGAAAGTAGTGGAAAAAGTGTAGAGATAGTCACTTTACACTCACATTTTTAAGGTCTGTATTAAAGTAATTAAATTTCATTTATTTTACCATGCAACTGGGTTCTGATGTTGCCTTTTGTGTGCTACAGTAACTAGTGAAATGTCTGTATGGTTTTGCAGATGAGCTTGGATGTTTGCATTAATTGGTCCGAGACCTCAGTTAATAGTTTAATTGAGATGTAAAATAGTTTAATTTTATTTATATTCTTTCTTTAAAAGTGTTGATTGCTGCTCTTAATGGGTTTCCCTTTATATACTGTAAAAATGTGCATAGGTGCAATGTGTCTAAGTTGGAACTGACATGGCACTGTGTTCAGTTATAATGAGATATCTTAAGGTTTTAGTAGTACTGTATGTGCTGTGCATCATAGATAACTAAGCAGGAGAAGATAAACTTGATGTCGACAAAGATTTTTTGTTTACACAATAAAGACTTATTTTCACAGCTCTTAGAAAGTGTGTGTATAACAGGATAATACTTCCATACGATATACTAATATTTATATAATCATGTTTTCCTTTTGACAAATTATCCTGATACTGTATAAATGATTGCCTTACTGTCACGTACTACTGTATATCATCACATTTTATTTTTCTATCAATGTATTCTAATCCTTGTGGCAATGAGTTAAGATACAATTTCTAAGTGTCAGCTAAGGCTTCAGATAATGCAACCAGCAGATCCCCCTAAGGGTGTCTTGTACTTAGATCTCAAAAGCATGTCAAGCCAAAAACAAAGTCTAGATAAACAGTTTCAAACATTGGCGAACAATTTTCATATGTCATTTTTCAAGTTCTGCTTATTACAATCTGTTCAGCCATAAGGAAGCATTTGTAATCCATAAACCTTCTGTCAGGTTTATGGATTACAATGTCAGGTTTAACTCAAAGCTTGTCTAAGAAAGTCAGTAGCATCACTGGAACAAAGTTCTTTTATATCAGTCATAGTTAAGTTTGTAAAAGATAATATGTAAGGTCATATCGACTGTCATTTCTTGGTTTGTGACTCATAATTAGCCAACTAATATTTCTTTTCTTTGAGATTAGTAGTTGTAACTGAGTACATGAAATGACTCAAAAGAGAAAGAAAGATTGACTGATTGGCAGATTGATTTATTGATCTGGATCAAATTTTCAGCACTTGTGTGGTGTCAGTGTGTATCTTTTACTGTATATGAATGACACTACAGGTGATAACTCAAGCCTGACAAGTGATGATGGAATCTATAACACACCTCAAATAGCTGCCACTTCAATTTTCTCAAGCAATAAAAACAAAATACGCTATTTTTTCAAGCTTAAATCTAACATGAAAGTGCTATATTAGCCACTGACATGGTTCACAAGCTCGTCAGGCAATATATTCCTCTGTTTCACAGAAAAAGTGAATCACCATGGAAACAGAAACTCGGACAGATTTATCAAAAATACTAGAGAAGACTAGAAGAAAGATATGTTTGAATACACTTTCCATGAGAGCTTATGCTTCTATTTGCATCTATAGTAGGTTCTCTGAAGTGATTTGGTGCTATTCCTTCAAGATGTAATACATCAGATCGTAACAAGACTGTCACACAAAAGTCAGTTAAGATGAAGCTTCTAAAACCTTTTTAATTTTTCTCATAAGGCAGCAATTCACAAATGGGCACTAATTGTTAGCAAAGAGAAGAAAAAAAACATCAGATCGTATGGTTGTTGTTTAGAGAAGGATATTCCCTGCATTTCAGAAAACCAAGTGAAATTTCCAAAGAATGTTGTTTCTAAAACCAAATTGAAAACACATGCAGAACGTTTTCAGGCATCAAGAAGTTTTTTTAAGTGTTACCAAAAATACAGCCATATTTGTTAAGTACAAATATATATTGCAAAAAAACATATGTTTCATTGAGGAAACATGGATATTAATGAATAATTCTGAGTGTATAATTTCTGTAATTTTCATAAAGGGACCTTAAATTATCTCTGAAGACCTCTCCAGCCTGTAAATATAATTACAAATGTTTCTGCTAGAGAGACTTGTGACAAGTAAATCTTCATTTTCAATGTAAACAATGTGCAAAACACAGTTCCTGTTTCAGAAATGTTGACATTCCAATTATTATTTAAAGGATAATAGATAAGACCCTGACTATGCACAGCAATTAATTAAAAAGCACAATGAAAAGCTGATGTTCTCACAGGTATCTATTGAGAGGACTTCTGTTTAGAATGTAGGTGTGGACCTCTAAATGACCTGTTATGTTATCGAAGCCTGAGTTTAAAAAAGTTAATTATCCAACTGAACAGATGAGTAACCAAACGGATAAGCCTAGCATGCAGGATTTTTCCAAGCCTGTTCGATCATTATTTTGCTGTCTACAAAGACATATTGATTCCAAGCCATTTATCTTAACTTTAATTCTAGGAAGACAGAATCTGAGGTAGTACTGTATAACAGGTTAAATGTTGACACAGCTTCAACTCCAGTGGTTGATACCCACCAAAATTTGAACAATTATTGGTACAAATATTTAAAAGAACACTAACCAGCAATGAAGTGAAAAACTGAAATATTGTAACACTTTATTTTTAGACCAAAATGTTACAGTTCTTTCTTGTCTGACCTTAAAACCTTTTGCCACAGAAAACGGTAAAGGTTTATTCCATGCTGAAAGGAAAAGAAAAGAGACACAACTTCTCAGCTGTGGAGCCTTCTTCGGGTCTCTGAAGAAGGCTTCACAGCTGAAACCTTATGTCTCTTTTCCTTTCAGCATGGAATAAACCTTAACCTATTCCTTTGCAGGCTATGCATGCTGACGCAGCTACCTACTTAAACGTTTGCTACATGTTTACAGTGCCACTTACATGCTTTGTTGCAAACGCAATGTGAGATTTGAGACGGGTGTGTCGCTCTGACATACTGGCCAGCTTTGTGAAGTGACTGGGATATTGTTACTCGTGGACATATTCTCTCAGCCATTAAACTCTGTAGCTCCTAAAAAACTGCCTTTGGCCTCAAAGTAGCATCCATAACCAGTTTCCTCTTTGCGTGGCTGCTCTGTTTATAAGAACAAATATCAGTGTGGTACATGGCTCTTAATGGGCTTCACTGTGCTCAAAGAGATCTTCTGTGTCTTCAAAATATTTTTATATCCTCCTCAGCTGTGCTTTTCTAAAGCAACAATCACTGAGTTGTTTTGAAAGTTCCTTGGTCTTTAAAGCTGAATCGTTTTGGTTGACTACCTGACTGAGGGACTTTGCAGAGACACAAGTATTTATTCTGAAATTATTATTATTATTGCACACAGAGGCCATTCATGAGTGATTTGTCAAAGTAATTTTGTGCACCTGAACTAATTAAGGTTTGCCAAAGAAAAGGGTTGAATACTTATGCAATCAACACATTTTAGTTTTTGATTTCTCTTTGCAGCTTTTGCAGTCCAATGTCTTTTACCCACAAACGTGTTTAGTTTACAATTAAAAATATTTACATTAAAAGAAAGTCATTTAAATTCAACAAAATGTCCCATTACTGGAAGAGGTGAATACTTTTGTAAGGCACTGTGTACTCCTGAACACCCCTGATAATGTGTAAAATTAAAATACAAATACAGATTTTCATGAATAAAATAGGAGGCCACTAATATCCACATGAGATTTGAAAAATATCCATATCAGTCATTCAGGAACACCTACAGTATTGTGATTTAGAAATGCACACAAACTACGTTTGGTGAAGCCTGCTACTGATGAGTTTCATTAGCACACAAGAAGAGGTGCTTAAGAAGGAGTCGTCAGTGTTTGTTATGCTTAACTTTAAATTGGAATTATATAAAAAGACAAGATTCTGTTTATGTTGAAGGTAAAGAATATATAATAGAGATAATTATTACATCTTCTGGGAGCTAAAATAGGCTTTGATTTACAGCTCTTTGGTAGAATTGCTAAATAATTTACTGAAAAGTCATGAAGTTCAAATGCATGGGTGTGTGGTTCACTAAATGAGTCCCTGAAGGTACGATCTTTCTAATTATTTTTTTCGGTATCCTTGCTGCTGGTTTTAATGGGTTTATTTTCTTTAAATATTATAATCTTTAATTATGCTTTCCCTGCTATTAGGGTCAAACACTGTAAAGTATTAAAGCATTGAATTATTAAGTTGCTGTTTGTTTTAACAGTCCCTGGGCTTGCCTATGTAAGAAGAAAAAAAACGTTCCATTTCTCTCTCATTCTGCGTGAAGTTAAACAACAGCACATTACTGACATTCTCATTTCTAAGATTTCTTGATAGAAGAGGTTATTCTGTATTAAAAAATCCAGTGTAACAACTTCAAATAACATTACCTAGTAGCTGTGTTTCTCTTTCCTTCTATGCCTGTGAGGCCTCTCGGTTCTAATTTCACCTGAGCCCTAAATTACCTAATTGAATTTCTTATTTTTTCAGTTGGGTCAGTTTAACACTTCCCCAGTCATAAGCTGTTGATAATTAAAATAAACCAATAAGACCTGCTGGGAAGAACTAGATCTGTGCAGCACTGTACTAAGCTGAACAAACAATTCTATAAAAGGATACTGTCTCAATTAGTGATGGTGGAACATGTCTTTCAGAAAGCACATGCACATTATTTTTATCAATAAAGTTCAGTTATGCCAAAACCCCCTAGATTACTTAATATTTATTTTTTCAAAATTTACATTGGTGGAAATGATGTCCATTTTTCTAGTCCTTTTACGTGCTACTTATAAAAGTGCTAACACATTTGTATGGACCAACATATGCCAGACTGAAGTAAAACAGATGTGGTTGTCTGAATTTTCAGAAACTGAATACAAATAAAACCAATATTAGTATTGAGTGTCTGTAGTGGAATTCACATCTTTTTTTGTCAATCAGGGCTGATAACCAAGGATCACACATGCTTCATTCACGTGGATCTGGAGGCTAAGAGTAATCTAAAGCTGATAAAACGCAGTAACCCAGGCTTTCCTTTTTAAATTTGCTTGTTATCTTTTTCCGGTGAAATGGGACATGTTTAAACAAGAAATGTATGACTCTAACAACAGGTTTCTTCCATCAGACCCAAGCCTGGATCAGTGACTTCCACCCATTTTGAATTAGAATTTCTAAATCGAACAGGCTGGATAACTTTTAAACAGTTCAAAGAATGTATAACCTGTGAAAATATGTGAAATTGCAAATATATAGTCATACAATCACTATAAATAATATATATATATATCATTAGGTCCTTCTTGATATATCTGTAAAATAATACACATATTAATATTGAACAATTGACTTGTACCAATGCAATGACAATCAATAGCAAGGAATGTGGTGATGCAAAATCTACATTATCATAATACACCGTGAAAGTGTTTAATACTGTGCATTTTAATATGTGGGAAAGAGTTTTAAGAAGCAACATTTTGATGACAGTAGCTTCTGTCAAAAGCAATAAATTCATTTCAGAGATATTGGATTCATGATCCATAAAAGAAAAAAAAACCCTCATTGCTTTTCCCTGTGCAGAAGACAGAGGAGGTCTAGTAGCAAGTTTCAAGTCTCATCCTAAGAATAATAAGCAGTGTTGGGTTAACATGTCTCTCAGCGCAGTAGCCAAAGGAGAGTCGGAAGCGTCTCTCATCAGTTCCACTGACCCCTCACTGCTGTCTTCCCTGTGTTCCAGAGCGACCTCATCAGCACAGGCCAAAGAAAAAGAGATGTGAGGTCAAGAGGTCCTTCAGCACCATTCTGCCTCGGAGAAAAACACAAACTGCTCCATCGAAGTCAGCAGAGTGACAAATAATTACAGAACAACTCCAAGGCTGCTGACAACTCTTTCTACATTTACGTTTCAGAAAATGTAACATGCCTGCCATGAAGAAAGGCCACTATCAGCCACACTTACAGCAGCTATACTCACTCAAGCTTTGAATGATCTCACTGTTAACAGGTGCACTTTATCTGTTATTTAAACTACAATTCATCTGATCTAAAGGAAAAACAAGAACATACACCTGCTTTAAACAGAGAACAAGAAGAAGAACAGGAACAGGAAGTAGAACAAGAAGAACAAGAAAATGAACAGGAACAGGGAGAACAAGAACAAGAACAAGAACAAGAACAAGAACAGGAACAAGAACAAGAACAAGAACAAGAACAAGAATGACACTTACTGCTGATTATCTAAGAGACAAGACAAGTGAGGTAAACTTTGATATCCAAGGATGAATTTACTTTTACTGCTGCAGACTACCGTGTGGAACGAGTGATATCTAGTGATATATGAATGTGAGTCTGCTCTTCTGAAAATTCAGACAGAGGACAAAGATGCTTTAAAGTGAACTCTAGAACCTTGGGAATGTTATTTTGAAATACATAACCTATTCATTAAGGTGCACTGTACATTCTTCTTATTGCTGCCTTCTGACAGAATGTCGGTAACCTAACAAATCAAGCCGACCACAGACCCTGACTTAAAAGAAGACAGGCCCACTTCTGATGCTACTCTGCCAAAACTTGATTCGTAGCAGAGACCCATGTGTGATGTTTACATCTTTTCAGGGATACTTTCTGTAGTATGTAACTGTCTAAAAACATATACATTTGTCCTTCTGCCGAAAATTGAAGGGGAAGGTCTTTGTGTTGAATACCCCATTTTCCTGCCAGCTTCACTATTTATTCAAAGTACATTTATTTATTATTGCATGTTTCCCTGGTAACATCGAATGGAATATCACCAAATAAGTGACAGCATTAAATGTACAAAATTGTATAACACAATGATTGCCTAGTGCACTCATGCTTGGCTCATATTTTAATACAGGGGTGATAGACTGAAGTCATAGTTAAGACAAACCTTCACCATGAGAGTAACACACCTTCGTACCATAATTATAGATATTATTTTTATGCACATTGGCTGTAATGAACAGTTTAAAAGAAAGGATGCATTTACATCAGGTACAATATATACTATATCTGAGTTAATCTTATGAAAATCTGCAATAATTTAGAAGTCTAAGTGAATTTCCTTTTAAGCCCACATGCACCCTAAACAATGAACTGGGTGCAATGAACTGGCATACTCAGACAGTAAATGTACTGCTGATAAGATCAAAGATATTACTGTAGGTATTACAGGAAAGAAATTACATTAGTAGATGCAGGAGCAGGTGCTACAGAATTTTCCTCCACTATTTTTCCCTGGTCATAATGCTATCTCTAAGCCAGACTGAAACCCCTGCTCGTCCAGAAAATGCCATGGAATCTTCAATGACCAAGTTGTCAGGACCTTGGTGTTAACATCAATTATCTGAAGGAAGAGCCCTCCTGCAGCATAGTGGTCCCGGCCATCATACTGGGGCTTTGGTTGAGAAATTGTGGTCTAAGGGGAGGAGTCCCACCTAATGGTCTAGCAATATCACTTTTTTTTTTTCAGACGTCCACCATCCCAGCACTGCCAAGCTTATTTTAGCTGACATTTTAAATCCCTTTGTCATACAGCAGATAAATCTATTTACCTTCTTATCAGGTCCATTAATGTTAATCTTATCAATCATCAGTAATTTATGTCATTTTCTGTTCGTTTTAGGAGTTTCTTTGTTCATTTTGGGAACTTTAGAGCATTTGCCCATTATCTTTCCAAACATACCTAGGGATGTTATATTTACTTTTTGCACCCCTGGAATGTTCTGTATAGACTACAGAAGACATGACACTTTTGTATGCACACATGAGCAGTTAAAAAGTAGATTTTTTTATACCACACAGTTTATCATTAAAGACCGTGCTTTAGGGGAGTTTTGATCTTGGTGCCTGTGTCAGTCCATGGTTTTGCAAAGATTGAATTAAAATTAGATTGGCATTCGCAATCTTTTGTGCAGTGTTGTTAAGTACAAAATAGAATCAGTGTTTTAATTTACTATTGTTTTACTGGAAGAAGTGACATGATTTACCACAGCTCCCACATCCTTCACCTTTAACCTTTTTAAAAAAGTTTGACAACTTTCCTTGAAGAAAACATGAATACCCACATAAAATAAAAAAATACAATAAAAATGTCAAGATATCGATTTTCTAATGTTATGTTACTTTATCATTCAGAAGAACTGCACATTACACAAAGAACACATTTCATTAAAAAACTAATTTACATTCTCATATGTTTAAAGTATTGCGTGAAACTAAAGCAGTGTGCCTTACATCTTAAGAACTACTAAGAGTTCTGGAGTATTTCAGTCGTTAACTTGTCATAACAATTGTTCTCAGCCATATTTTGAAAAACTGGTCATTGCTAATGTTCCTGTATTATCTACACTCCATTAAACCAGATGGTGGAAGGGAATAAATTAGGCAGGGCCAAAGTAAGCTAAAGTCCCTTATTAAGGATAAAGAAATACTTGTGGCAACACTTTTAAAAGAGCTGTGCAATTCCAATGTTAAGAAAGGCATTTCAAGGGACTGTTTATATGGGATGAGAATTAGTAAAAATAGTATTTATAACTATATAGAGTCAATGAGTCACAAGGATTCAAAAGCACAACTATTTATTTAGAAAATTATTTATACAACAAAAAGCCAGTGTTGCCATTGTTGTGGATGTTTGATCCTGAAATTCAAGTACATTACCAAGCCACCTTAAAATCAACAGACTCTTCTAGACATCCAAGCTCATTCTAAGATGAAAACATCAGCCAAAATCTGTAACTCAAGTATAGTGTTTCTCTCAAGCCAGAACCACTCTCTCACTTACCTGAACTAAAGGGGTTTAGCAAACATACATAGTGAAACTGGAGATTCCTGAAGTGTGCTATTGTCTCATCCAGATATCCAGATCTAACACTAGCACAAAGGTCTTCTTTAATCTTATTTATTAAGGCTGATTTTAAAATATTCATTCTACTTTTGAATGAAAGTAGCATCAGAGATATTTCTTAGATGTTTTATTCTAATAAAACAATATGCATTTCAAAATCAAAATACTGGAAAACAAATGTAGGACATCCACTTTTGAGATGCTGTTTAGAATTAAGTTAATTGGAAAAAATAAGCAGTTCCAACCATAATTCAAGAAGCATGTTAAAACAATGAAATGAAAACCTAATTGTAGGATGCACAACGTTTCTAAAGTGTATTCTGCTTATCAATGCTTTAACAGAAATGATACACTAAGGACACATCATGTATAAATTATGAGTCATAATTCTTCCTCGACTCACAAATAATCAAATTTCTAAGTGCTATCAATCTTGAAATTCATTGCACTGACTGTTATATTGTATATAAACCAGATGTGGTTTGAATTTAGTGTAGTTTTCAAGTCTTTCATGTTAACTTTGTGGACTTTAGAAATATCATGGACATTCAAGGTGAAATTACACTTCACAATGTTTAAATTGAAGGAGACACTAGCAGGAAGGTTTCTTGGCTGGGAAGATAATTCATATCACTTTGAGATGGTGTTGTGTTATGAGAATGGTAGTCAGCAGGAAGTCTGAAATGAAAATGGGCTAAACTGGTTTGTAAAAGACACAACAGGCAAAGGAACTTTCATTTAAGCCAAAAAGTGTGATAGTGCAAGCACTGTATTTTAAAGCCTGGAGATTCTAATGAAAACCGCAATGAACATACCAGTCTAGAGTTCGAATTTAAAAAAATGTTCTTGTATGCCTTATATTATTTCCACCAACGAGGTGGGGCTCCACTGACTTACCATCTGAGTTGGCAAATTTCTGATTTGTCTTTAAGCCGCATAGTTTGTGCAATGATTCCCAAGTCAAGGATGTACAGCAGTTCGCGTAATGCTGTGTGGGCTACAACACCCCTAATTAAGTATACCAGAATAATTACACCGTATAAGAAAGTGTAGAGGTAAAACATTACCTGGCCGAAGTAATTGGCAAGGATATACTGGCATTTTAACAAACGAATACTTACTGTAGATATGTTGAGAAAGAACAATCTGAGCTGTCTCGCTTAACAACTCCCAATACCTAGTGCTCAGGCATGCCTTTCTTGGAATGCTACATTTCATTAATTACAGGGAATTTGGATTATGGTGAGATCATTAGACAAACATTCCAAAGATATAATATTTCAATATTAATATAGAAAATGTTCCATTAGATTTGTGCCATTGTGGAGGTATTGATCTGAGCATATGTTTAATACCTTTGCAATACTAAAAACCAGTCTGTGTAGAAACCACCGACCTTGCTTGTACTGTATAACTCTTAACAAAGCAAGAATATCACTGTTTCTAGTATCCAAGGAAGAGCCCCAAACTTTTAAACATGAAGGAAAGCTTTGTGTGTCTACTGCAAGTGGATTAATTAACACACACAATTTAAAGAAAGAAAACCTTTCAAAAAAAGACAAAAGCAATTAAAAGCATATTATAATAATCTTATTATTATAATAGTCTTGTTTTCCTAAAATATCAACAGGGATTTTCAGTCTGCTGCATTAAACATTCCAACTGTACAACTTTAAACATTCTAAACATTTGATAACCTATTAAGTCTACCTTTGCCCTTAAAATTGCAAGAAAAGAGTATCCTTCTGTGCACAATAGGAAGGAAAGTATGAACCAAGTTGATGAGAATTTCCATTCATTTTCACAGGCTGTATTTATAGACATCTTTCTTAAGGAAATGGTATGCAACAGAGGTGATTTTTTTGTTTTTATAATTGATTAGCCTCGGGGTTTGTAATAAAGTTAATCAGGGGTGTGCCCATGTTCCAAGACAAAAGAGGATGTCTGAGATTAAGACGTAAAAGGTTCTGTCCCTCAAATCTCTGTATACAGCATTAACATGGGTTGAAAATCTCCAGAATTGGATTTAAAAACCCAGCCCTCTGGCTCCTAATCTCATTTACCCTTTGAGTGCTGAGGAAAGCATTGATGTATGTGCCTGAAAAAGTGACTGTGTGAGCATTCTTTACATTAAGGAGCCATTTAATAGATGAAAAGTGCAATGCACACCTTATTTGTTTTTCACCTACAGCATCATGAATTAGAGATAGATGGATTATTTTTATCAACTTGTATTCCACAGTACCTTCAGGACTAATAACCTGATGTCCTTTGCTGCACATTTATTTTCTTCTCAGGTTTATTTGGAAGAACAATAGTGATGTACTCTACCTTCAAACTGATACAGTACAGTACGTTACCCCAAGAGAGATCAGTTGGTCTTCAAGTACTATTTTGAAATTGAAAATATGGTTCTAAGTTATTTGTCAGGTCACAGAGGCCTTTCATGGTCTATAAGCAGCTTAAAGATGACATAAATAGACAAGTTCACTTTAATAGAATTTATGATTTCAAGAAACATTATCAGCTAGACCCATGTCTCCATGGGTCGTAGATATTACTATGCATTTTGCTCAAATATGGAGCTGTGTAGAGTCCAACTGTAGAGTTCAGTTTATCACCTTTGAATGTTAAAAGAAAACCACAAAAGAAAAGTACATTTGTCTTGTTTCTTGTATTATCGTGCTGCACCCTTCTTCAAAAAAGAGGAGAAGATAGTCTAGAAACTGATTTGTTCCCTGCGGTCAGTTCCCATGTAGTGTTATGTAATAATGACAAGAGGGTTTTACCACTCAAACAAAGAGGCTGCTTGTTTATTAAGTGATTAACAAACTAAACCTCTTAGGCTACTTTCATCTGAACTCAGCTGATCTGCTGAGTCCTGCAGTTTGTCTCCACCCAGATGCACTGCTTGTGGAGAAGAAAGGCAGGGGGTGGGGTGGAGTCAATCGTCAATTAATTCAGCCCAGCTTCACTGCCTGTTCTTTTGAAGAGAACGGGTATTGATCAGCAGTAAGTCTGCATTAGTTCAGCAGTAACATTTAAATCTTACTGCAAGCAGTGTTCTCTGTAAAGACAATGCATCTTAATATACACTACAATTCTTTAGGGCCTATCTAATAGCTTTGCACACATTTTGAAAACCAAAAGGCATTTTCCTCCCTTTTCAAACCGTTGTACAAGCGTATAATGCTTTGTAAGCATTTGAAAAGTAAAAAGCACACTGTAGTATGCAAAAATATGAAGGCTAGAACAAATGTGTAATTTAAAAAAAGCACAAAACTGAATTACTGTAAGTGTTTTGTGCTTAAAAACAGAAATATATCTGTTTTAAATGGTGCATTAACATAATATGTTCCATAAGTCAATTGGTCAAACTTGTTTTCTAGGTTGAAAATGAACACTGATACATATTCCAACTGAAATTACATCTCCTTATCTTGTGGCATAATTATTCATATGATAATCTCATTTATTATTTTTTGGGAGTGTGCATACTCCCTAGATGTTAATGTGCATCAATATCAAACTGTGTAAACTGTATCAGCACAGAATCAGGGTAATTATTTTTTTTATTAATTTGAGGGCAATAAGTGATAGGCAGATTGGTGTTTATCTGTAGTCTCTGTCAATTGCATTGAGTGACAAACACATTCCATTAAAAATAGCTGTTGGGAGGAAGACTGGTTAGCACATTTAAAGAAGGTGTCTAGTAATGCACCATCCATCTTAATGTGAATTGTGTATTATAATTTTTAACAGCATATTAAAAAATTGTTCCTTTCATTGAACGGTAGAAATGTCCACCGATAAATTCTAAGGAATACGTGTCAATGATATACATTAGTACATGAAGCAGTTTTAAAAATCACAGTTGTGCAGTTGTCTCTACAAATTTATCTTAAGCTTTTGATACTACAGATAATGCCATGCATCTTAAAAAGGTGTGTAGTAGTGGTTTTGATATGTGCTTCCTTGTGTGATTTCAGAATTACTTACAAAATCATACACGGTAGGAATCTGACAGACGTGTTTCACAGCTTCTCCCAGTTACTACAGTGGTTCCACAAAGTTCTAGCCTTGGCCAACTGTTCTCTCCGTCTGTATTGATAACATTGCTCTGTAGCCAACTCCCACATCCACTGCTTTGCCAATGTCATCTTATACTCTGCAAGACCCACTTCAACAATAAAATCCAGCATAACACATGTTAACTGTATTTCTAGCTAAACTCACAAAATTGAATTACTCACTATTCATTTACATTAACTTGCGTTGCCCCCTAAGTAGAAATCCTCATTTTTTTAAACCTATGCAAGTCACATTGATACATATCAGTGTATCTGACTGGAATGTGCTTTAAAACTTTAAAAGATCATATTAATAACTCACTAGACAGGGTCAAGCCTAATCTTGGTTTCCAATGTTTGGCTTCCTTTTCTTTTTTTTGTTTGACACGTACCTCTAGGTATATACTGTATTCGTTCCAAAAGACTGCAGTTCCAGTCTTAGACTATTTTGATTTTGTTCACTGAATGGCTTTTTATAGCTCTATTGGGAAACATGATGCCTTACACCATGCTGCTCTAAGATTTATCACTGGCGTTTCCTATCACACTCATCATTGTGAACTTTCTTCTTTGATTGATTTGTCCTCTCTGCATACAAGATAAATGCTTCACCGGATTAAGATAATTTACAGATCTTTAATCGGAAAACACAGTCGTAGATTAATAATTTATTGCAGGTCTCTGTACCATCCTACAATTTAAGAGGCAGCACTTTTATCAAACTGAACTGCACAGGAGCAACTACCATCTTAAGGCGCGAGTCATTAACATTTGCTGAGTGAGCTGAAACTATCCACGTTCACATCTGAGGGTGTTTTCAATGGTATGATTAAATATTTTCTTCCTCCTGCACTTGTTAATATGACCACATCCTGTGATACAGTATATGGCGTTTTCTTTCTTGCACTGTTTCGTCTCCTGTGGAACACAGCTGTAAGGCTCTTGGTTGGGTCATCATTGTAAATGAGAATTTATTCCCAGTCATTCCGTCTGATCTATTTATTTAGAGGTATCAGAAACAAACGGTGCTATGAGACTAAAATTGTACTGTATATTTACTTAAGAAAACTATTCAGCTACAAAACAGAGGTGGGGATTACTGTTTAATTGTCAGGGCCTCCCACTGACGAATGAATTTGTTTCTTGGGTGCTTATGTGCCTGTATTTATTCAGGCTGACCCTTTAAGTGTGCACATTTTTTCATGGTGGAGGTAGAAACCATACTTAAATGATCTCCAGCCCACGTATTTATTTACTTATTTTCACATGGTGAGGGCTGTGTCATGTTTGCGTGATTTATTTCAATTCCACTCGTGAATGAGCCATTGTATTTCAAAGGGATACCTTGTACCTGAAACCTGTGGGGATTTGTTTCTGGAACTGAGAAACCTCGTAAGTATCGAACCAGACAAGCTGCGGGCCATTATGTTTAATATTTAAGAAGAAGGGGATAATGATTACCTCCAAAGCTTGCCTCCACCGAAGTACTGCTCTGCAGTGTAAGAATGCTATCGTCACCAATATTATAACAATCAGTTGTGGCCTTCATTTTGAGTCTTATTGGCTGGCTGTTGCATTTTATTAAAAAATAAAAAGTAAAACAGTTTTTTTATATGCATTTTACATTAACTTTAAATTTAGTTGAGTAATGAGATGAATTTCGCCATCAGGAAGAGCATGATATCCTCATACATTGGGTGAAGAGTGACATCACTACTTAATTTCTTTTAAACTGAGTTTTATAGTTCTGTTCTACTTCCACCTGCTTTTAAGAGAGAACTCGGGCACAGAAAAAATATAGTCACAGAAGCAATTAATGCAGAATTATCCATCATCCTGTGGTTGCATAGCTTTACAGAATTGAAATTTATAGCTTAGCAAAGATCATTGCACCACAATTTAGCTATAGTCCAGTGAAAAATAATAAGTGATCTGGTAATCAAACAACTTAAGACATTTCCAAATGAATATCCCTTAATGGTAAGAAACTGTCTCCATCAAAACAGATATTCTGATTTTTAACCACATACAAATTTCCAAAAATATTTTTAAACCCACATCCTGCTGGCAAGTTGACATTCTCCTCGGCCAGCTGAGGTACCCGAACAAATTAACTGTTCAAACCATGTCTCTTCTCTGCTTTAATCAGGGTTTAACTGTACTATTAAACTGAAATTGTCTGATTCAGATACAAAAATAGAATAATGGAATACTGTTCTTAGTTAAGACCCATATTAGGCTACTGTCTAAAGTCTCAATGAACTGCAGCACAGTACATGTTGGCAGGTTATTAAGGTGAACATGCAAACCAGGACTCATGATTAAAATGATTATGCTTTTCTGATTTTCGGCATCATCAGGAATTAGTTCCGTATAAACCATGCTTTGTGATTTGAGATTGTTTCTGTCACAAGGTATAATTTCCTAAGTACAGGGCAGTGGACATATTTTGTGTAGCTAAAGATTATGCGCTGTATAATTACTTGATTGTTCATACTGAAACTCTGAATCTAGGCCCAGCATCGAGTACACACTGCAAGCCATTGATCAACACCTTTGCATGAAAAGAAACTGTCTGCTTTTTTCCTGAAGATGTTATTGAGAGTCTTTTTCATAGGAGCAGCAGGAAACTCACCGAACTACTGTTTACAGTCACACAAATTGTAGCCGATAAAAATAGCTTTTACTCTGAATAACTGTGAGAATAATTGATTGATAGTTTCATAAGTTAAAACAGAAATGAAACAAAGCAATGCAACCCAGTTATCTTTGAACTGGATCCCATTTTGCCTGAACAAGCAGAACAAATGATGATTTAACTGATCTGAACCATACGTGAAATGTTAAAGATTCGAAAAGGCATGCTGATGGATGTTGACAGCAAAGTTTGTACACAATTACAATCATTACTTATTCCCTTAATTTTATTACTATTTTGAAGACATAAACTAATGTAATAGAAACCACTCACTTAGAATACATCCATAAATATACTGAATACTGTGTTTATTCAGTGATTCTTTTAAAAATATTAATACATAAACAGTTGACTTAATCTTCAGAATTGTATAATGCATTAAGTGGTTGATTTTTCAAGATTGTAAAATAAAGGGTAAGAGCAATTTATAACAAGTTAATAGATAAAACATAATTAAAAAATAAATATACATTTAAATAATTTAGAGCATATGCAATAGCCTATGTATAAACATACCTTTTAGGAAAAATAAACAGTAAATTCATACAGATATATAGCATGTTAAAAGTACTCTACTTCACACACTTCTTGGAACAATCCTTCAAATTTCCAAAACAATTATGCAAGATATAAACAGTATTATTTCCAGGTTCCATTTACAGGTTATTCTCAGTGCAACAAAACAATTTGAATTTTCTAATAAACAAATGTTTGGGTTGAAAAATGTTATAGCAAATGACCTGATTTCTGTAGTTTCTTTTAATTAAAAAGTGAATGAATGAAGTAACCAGTCTAGTAAATTCTTTAATGTAGAAGTATACAGGCTTGCAATTATTGAAATGTGTATTTTCATCATTTTTACAATGTTATTAGATACTAAGATTTGACATTCAGACACTACTTTAGAACAAGCAGGAAGAAGCAGGTTTAATGGTAATTGTATAAGTTATGGTATATTTCTACTAGTTTGAGGTTCTTACAATTTTTGTATTATCTTTATAAAGACTGTTTTCTTTCCACTAAAGAGAAAACAGCTGTGGTTTGGTAGGTTCTCCAGTGTTCCAAGTAAGTACAAAGTACAGCAAAGGAAAAGAATTATAGAGACACAAGGAACCAGGTTCTTTTATGACAAGATGTTGATCTAAATTGGATCAAGACTTAGTCTTGTCCTGGGCTTAGGATGAGTGATAAAATCAGAGAGCAGTCAGCAGTTTTTCAATTGATTAGAAATTGTCTGAGGCTGAGAGGCCTGGATCCTTAGTCTTAATCTGAAATAAACCCTATAATTTAAAACTAGTTTAATACCACTGAGGACTTTACTTCTTACTGTTGTTATGAAGCTGAGAGAGGCTGCCCTTGGAGACACACACCTATAATGGGAACCTTTCTGATTGGAAATGTATTCAGCAGGTTTTTAGCAGTAATGCCTTTGATGACTACTGTAATACATACAGTATGGGTGAGGAAATTCCTGCAGAATAATGTAGTTGAGGATAAAATGATCTAAGTATTGAAAGTGACATTTGTATAATATATTTTAGTAAATGTATAAAGGATTTAGGTGTGGTTAAGAACCGGAAGAGACCTGTTATTGGCTAATTTACATGATTATGCTTTTAAAAATTTAAGAGCAAAAAAATTAATTTTACGTTTTCTGCTCATTTAAGAAGTCATTATAGATGGTGTTTATAGTTGAAGTGCAGATGAAAAGTAATAGCAAAAATATGCCTTTTTTTCCCTGAAACTGAAGTGTGTAAAAATAAATAAAATTAGATAAAAGTTTGAGCTGGACTACAATACATTTAAAATTAAAATGTGCCTCTGGTATAGCTAGGTAGGTCACTTCTGAGCAGTTGGTTTCTAACTGAGATCTTGTGTCTCTGAAGGGGGAATAAAATGTGCTGCTAAAATTTGTCTGGCTTTGAGGACTCAATTAGCATTCCAAAAACGAACAGTCTGCAGGCTCTCTGTTTAAGTGCTCTACAAGCATCAAAGCATTCATAAAATGGGCAGCAAATGGAGATTTCTTTATAACATCACCACCATCTGAACAAGTACAGTAATACATGAACTGATTTGAAACACTTCAACTTCAAGTTTACCTAATGGAGATGGGTTTTTCCTACGCCTAAAACAAGAATTAAAAGAGAGTACAAACTGTCTTGGGTTTTGCCCTTTGTACAGTTGAAACAAAACCAACTGCACGTGACACACATTTACCATAAGCCCACATTTTACCTCAGGTTCTCTGAAATACCTAGAGCAAAGCTTGTGGTATAATTACTGAGCAAACCTCCTCTATAAACAAATACAATTGTTTTGTTCTGTGTTGCTCTAAAAAGGCTTTCAATTGTCCTATAATAAATTAATCTCAATTAAAAGGTTGCATCTAAAATTAAAAATATTATGAAAAATACATATCATTAAAAAGCAACTTTCTTATCACTAACCAATTTCTTTGAACGATAATCCAAACAAAAAATTAACTTTGTCAAATTTATTTATTTTTACACCCAAATCAAAAGAAAATCCTCAAATAACTATGGATATTGAAATAAAACCATGTCAGTGTTTATACATGTCAATATTTTATAAATGTAAGAATAAACATTTCTGACTGATATGCATTTTGGAACTTTTAATTAGGGATTTGGAAAAGACTGAATCGTCTATCCAGGTTTGGTAATGTAAAACTCTGTCACATGTGCTCGTTGTATAAGGGCTCTCCAAGATCTGCAGCTACAATACAGTATACTGCATTTTGGTATTCTTTTCACAATCATTTATACTGTTTTTCAAGGAAAGATGAGAATTCGACTCATGCATTACATTACAGCCCAGAAAAAACAAAACTGCCCAGTAGACATATATCCAAGGTCAAAACCAAGTCAATGCTACCTTGAGTGTCAATATTTGCCAGTGTCGCCTCTGTGTTGAAGAAAGTGCTTGATTACCTTTGCTTAGCCTCATTGCGTCTTTGATAATCAGGGAGGCAGGTGGTGTGTGAAGCCATTCTGAAGGCTAATCACAGACAATATAAGCCTGAAGAATTTCATGTTATAAATCAATTTAAAAAATAAATACACCTAAACCTTGTATCCTCAATCATGACTGGAACTGCAGTGCTGTCTTTATAGAGAATAAATATATGTATCATATGATTATAATAAAGATTTTTGTGTCACAAAATGATTTATGACTGTTTCTGAGCATCACTGTTTCAGAACTTTTTTTTAGCCATGATTCAACTCTTTAAGTCATTGACTATTATGTCAAACAGTGTCTGCTCTTATCTAAAATACAATTCGTTTTTCTCAGGGGATGGGGTATTGCCTTATCAATACCTCAATACTGTTTTGATTTATTTGATTAATTCACTTCTTCTACCAAATGGGTCAGATGGCCTCCACTTGTTTATAAGGTTAGGTTTAGGTTTTGACATACAGTACGTGACACACAACTTACAAATTGAATGAACCATATTCATTTACATTTACTAAAGCAGTATTTAATTTCATTTAACATTAACATAATTTAACATTATAACATGTTATTATATTCAATTAAGACACTTTTTCCATTTTTAAAAAATAGCATTCTAAGAGGATACATGAGTCTGTAAAAGGTTTTTACTTTTTGATAGGATTTTTTGCAATTATCTGGATCCCCAAAAAAGAAAACAAAATCCAGATTTCCTGTTTTTTTGGCAACACAGCAGATAGGCAAAGCAGATCAGTAAACAATGTCTTTGACTGTTTAAATAATACTTCATCAAGGGATTGTCTTGTGGCCCATCCTAGGGTTATTTCAAATGGATTTTCTTGTCTTTTAAGGTACTTTCTAAACCATGTGAAAAGCATCAATTACAATGAAAAGGCCCACAGAGCAAGGGATTTAGGAAGCAATAGAGTTAAACATCAGACTGCATAAACTCCTCTTACACGCACTCACTTGTACGGTGTGGAAGCCTAAGACTATTTGGGTGTTTTGTGCTTAAATGTTTTTTGAGGAATCAATTCCATTTTCTCCACAGATTGGAGAGAAAGGCACATCAGCAAATGCTTGAACAAAAGCAACTTAGTTGCACTACATTTGCACAGCCCTCTACAATTTCTTATTTGTCTGGAAACTACAGCTGACATGCTGCATGTTTTGTTCTCTTTTATCATTGCTTACAGTTATGAGTTACTTTACTGTGCATTTTTTGCAATTGTCTGCTCCATAACAGTCATTGCCATGCATTAGCAGGAGACACCACAATAGTTATTAACTTTAATAGGAATGAGGCACGCATTGAGGCAATCACAGCTATTGCATTGAAGTTTTCTGAAGAGATATATGTACAGAACTAGCCACATTTACTTATTAAACATTGGTTTATACTGTAGCTTATATTTTAAATATGTATTTATTATATTTTTGTTTTAATTGTTTGGTTAAATGTGGGTTTCCTACAGGTGCTCCAGTTTCTCCCCACAGTCCAAAGAAATACTAGTACGCTGGTTGGTTATTTGGCTTCTGGGAGAATTAGCCCTGGTGTGAGTCTGTGCTTGCCCTGCAATGAACTGGTGTAGTAGCAGTAGACTATGATTAAGTCCATTTTTTAATAAGACCAAACCTCAGAATAAAGGTTCTCATGAGATGAGGCCATTGGGCCCAACTAGTTTGTTGGTTGTTAGTATCTAAGTGATCTGAGGATCTCATCCAAACACATTTTTAAAGACAGCAGGGTGTCAGTTTTAACAGTATAGATGGTGAGCCTCTTCCAGACTCCCCCGACCCTTTGTATAAAAAGTACATCCTAGTCCCAGTTCTAAATACACTTTCCTATAAATTATACTTCTTTCTCTGGATAGTTTAACTGTCGGTTCTGAAAAAGTCCAAAGGACTGAATTTGTTGGTGCCTTCAAATATTGATATCAGAACACTTGAATCAGGTCTACTCATAGTCTCCTTTATTTAAAATTAAAATATTAACCAGTTTTTATTTTGTCACTGTAGAATATTTCCTACCCAAGAAATGCTTCTCCTCCTTGCAGTGATTGCAGATCAGGAATATTTTCTTTATAACATGGTTACCACAAATGTTCACAATAATCAGAATGAGGTTTCTTAAATGCATTGTACAGTATAATTTTAACCTAGCGCCTCTTGATTTAAATTGCCTGCTTTAAACTATAAATTCTAACATTGTTTCCCTTTTTATTGCTTCCCCACATTATTGCTTTTCCACAGTAGAATGCTAATCTTGTATTATTTTGTACGACTGTGGCTTCATGTGCTGTTTTTGTTTATGGCTCTAATTAATTTACGCAAATTGTATAAAAGCTTACTGTAAAATAAATTTGCTGCAGTTTAACTGAGATTTGAGTCTATTGTTATACAGGAAACTGTACTGCTTGCTTATAATTTGGCCTTATTCTCTTTGCATTAAATCTCCTGCCAAGTCTCCAAATCCAGAATCCATTGCATAGCATGTTTATTTCCTTAGCCGAACAACGAATTTGAATAAAATGCAATCCACTCAACTGTAAAGAATTCTTTCCCATTTTGTGTAGCCCTCATCCTGTTTCGATAAAATGCGATTCAACTTATACTCGCCCTCTATTTCCTGCTTGATAGTGTGACACAACGCAGAACAGCATTCCTGTTGGGGGTCTTGTCTGTAATAATTAATCCAAACTTTAAACCCCCAAATCTCCACTGGGGATTGTTTTGTCAGGGCAAGCACTGGCCTCAGATCATGTAAATGCTTCCATTATGCTGTCACTCAAGGGGCAGACCAAAGGTATTGAGATAAAAAAATTAAACAAAGTATTTTCCTTACTTTTGATAAGGAACATCCTGCCTTGCTGACATTAGGTGGCACTGTTCCCCCTCTCTATTATACCTCTGTAGCTATTTGTTCAGCTCATTCCTGACTGTAAGCATTAAAAGGGTCATTTATGCTTCTTTCTGACATTCCATTGCTTGGTTCATGTCCTTGTGCTTGTGTTCTGAGTTATCCACTGTTGCTATCTTTTTTGCTTTAGATATTATTACTATTGTGACTTTATTGTTTCAAGCGATAAAGTGCCACTGCTGCCTCCATAAGAGTGCTCACAGCAAAATGTGGTGGGGAATCATCAAAAAGAAGCTTTAGTCAGAGGTTCGACGATGGGATTCATGTTTTTGATGGTTTTATAATAGCCATTAACATATAACTAAAAAGAGACTCGAACAGAGCATACAGTTGAAGAACATGTAGCACGTAACAGAGGTACTGTAGTAAGAGGCAAAGGACACAAAAACCTCCTTTGAATATAATTAATTTACCTGCCTTTATTTCTTTATCATTCTTTGATGCAGTCTTGTAAACACCAACTGAAATAAATTATGCTTCCATTCCAAGGAAGGCCATGACAAAAGATTCATGCATGCACCAAAACACAATGTACAACACATAAGTACACATAAACGAACAGATACAAAAACAGTTCATCTTGTTTTAAAGGACCCAGTATTTTAGAAAATAGATATTTGTAACATATTACATCTGCTAGGAAAAACAAAGATCTTTTAGTCTTTTACAAATGTTATCATTGATCTCTGAGTGCTGATTTCAAAATGCCGGAAAAGAAAAGTGAGACTTCTGTTTAGCAAGCAGAGCAATCAAAACCAGATATAACTGCCGCTGTTCTGGTAAATCTCAGCAAAACCACCACTAGGACAGAACAAATTGGGCTTTATTGTGGTATACCAAATGACTGAGAAGTTATAGCAGTACATTATATTTCAGACAATAGTGAAATAATTCTGTTAGAATGCTGATTTAAGTGAAAGCTAACATGTTTGAAATGGGTCAGTCCTTCAATTTTAGATTTAAACTTGTGGTTTTACGTTTTGTTTTTCCCAGGGTTTATTATAGGTTACTGAAAACAAAAACAGAAATTCTTACAAACTTTCAGCTTTCAGCTTTTATGTTTTCTTCTATTACTTTCATTGTTACATTTTATTTTCACATACTATGTGGTAAATTCAGATTATAACTGCTTTCCTGAACCAAAAAGCAATGCTTTCAGCCAGGACTATTCAGAGTAACCATAGATCTGTCTTCATCTAAATAGACATGTTCAAAAAAGATGTAACCTGTCAACCATGATGTTAATTGATAAGCTTTTCATATTTTTAGCTTAAAATGTTAGTTCCTCAAGCACCTCTACGATTTTTTTTATGTATATTACACTAAATTCACATCCGGAATTATGACATACAAAATAATTTAATTCATTTCCTAAGAGGATCATGCCTGTACAGATAAGTATTAAATAAAGCAATAAAATGCAGCTAAAGTGAGATTTTAGAGAACTCCTTAATGGTTCTGATTACATTCCACTCAAACAAAGAGTTTACATTTTTGTGCCTAAACAAGCTCAGAGCTGTTACTGATCTAAAAAACAAAGCATGCACAAGCCATGCAGAGGAAATTTAGGAAACCTGCTTACTCTTAAGGCAGTAAATACAAAAAGTCTGCTTTGCCGCAAAATAAATATGCATGTCAAGAAAGCAAAAACTAACAGCCGGCTGGTTACCCGAGGGGTTTGAGCAGAACAAGCAATGGCTTTTGGTCTCAAGAACTTGATGATGCTGGGAAGAATTCCCAAAAGTATCCAAACTATTTCTCTTTGAAGCAAATGTAGAAACTTAAAGCCAGATTGTGATAGACAAACCCAAAATTCACAGCGGTTTTAGGCTGGCATCATATTATGGGTAATACTAGGAATACAGTCTGAACTGCATATTGAACAAATAGGTTAAACGTTTAAGTAATTCATTAGCACAGATGGAAGAGCAGATAAGAAAAAGAACAGCACTATAGTTTGTTATCATAACTTACGTAGGTCTTATCCCATGTCCCCCTCCCCACAATAAACATGCAACCCCCCCACACACTCAACCAGTTTGTATTGGGAAATATGCCACAGTCTTCCATTTTTTTTGGAGATCACAGGACCTGATGCACCACTCTGGAGGCCGGAAGTCGTGAAATAAAAGACTTTCCATTCTAATCCTGTGTTTTTGGTACAGCTAATACCTTCAACTTATTATTGGAATTTCTTATCCATTAATTAAAGACCTGGACAATGGGATAGATTGGGGGGGTCTATTATTTGGCTACAAAAACTGACATTGTTCTGCTTGAACTTGTGTTGGTTTTATAAGGAATCCACTCAGCTGCAATCACAGCAAAGTGGAAGAAATTCAGTAATGACAAAACAACATGGCAGGCAGCTGTAGAGCAACTTGCTTATCCGTGCACATGCTACTGTCACGAACCGCACGGGAGTACTTAAACGTCACCGCATACCCACGAGCACCTCTCACCGTAAACATCCACGTGCCAATTAATCAATTATCATTCCACACGCTCTTCCGTATCATTTATACCCTCCCACTCCTCTCAGTCTCCGCTCACTACTTCCCTCTTCCAAGCACAACCCTCGCTTTGCCTTTTTGGGAAAGAACACTTTAAACCTAATCGTCTTTTAGCTCTCGAAACCCCTTGCTCAATCCCTTGGCTACGTGTTTTATGTTTTGAGGATTTGGTTACTTTGGGAACCTTTGGGAACTTTACGGAACCTTTCCAGGATTAAGCTACCACAGCCTCACATAGGGTCCTAACCAGCCACTTCCCTGCAATCTCCTGACAGTGACTTTGACAAATGTTCATCAGAGTAGTCTCCTAGGTGCACTTAGGCATGACAATTCCCAACAACCAGAGAGTACAACTCCAGCTGTTACCTGGAGGTAGCCAGTCACCTCACCTGATGATAAACAACATGTTGTGACATGCAGCAGGTGTAACAGTTGACCCCCCAACCTGGAAACCTTTAGAAATGGAGAAGGCGCATACAGTATGAGCTATTTAGACCCTTGGCCACTTTTGTTGTCTTTTCCAAACGTATTTTCTTTAAAGCTTACATGATGCCATACATGAAAATTTCAATGAATTAACAGTAGTTGGAAACAAAACAAAAACAGTTTTTTGTTTAACAAACTTGAGAAAAAGCCAAGTTTTACACACATTTAATTTGTTTGTTTTTTTAAATGATAGAAATGTGATAAATGCATTGGCCAAAAGTAATGTATTTGGACTGTGGGAATATTTAATCAGTGAGTGTGAGGTTTTCCAGGGTTTCTAGCAAAAATTCAACATGCATTGAACAAACAACTTAATTAAAAATCATTCAGTTTAATCCAACTGGTGTACCCTGGAGTGGAAAAGAGTGAGAAAGTTATCATTTCAACTGGATTTTAACCTACAGTATGCTCAGAAGCATCTTGTTCTGTTTTGTAAATCTAAAATGATAAACCTTTGAGGGGAAACTATTCTTCTGTTGTATTGGTTATATAATTAGAGACAGCTGAAATGAAAACACAAAACTGAAATTTAATTTAAATACACAAGCAAGCAGATATTTTGCCTGTTCTGTGAATTTGTAAGAGAAAAACTTGCTGAAAAGTGATGATATTGATTTCTGGAGCAAAACAGTTGCAGAGCGTTCATTCCAAATGTATTTAATTGCCTCTGATTCCAGAGAGCTCAATAAAGACCAAAGGACAAGCTATGAATCAATTATGAAATATCAATGGCTTCAATTGATTGAACAGTGTATTCACATGAGCCTGGTTCAGAAAATCGCCAGAAGAGAGACTGAAATGTTAATGCTGACAAAAAATAGACAAACCTTCAGATATGAGATACTTTGGTTGTTGTTTCTTTGCAGAAATGGTAAAAAGTTTTAAAGGTCCACTACACAAAAATACTTTGTGATTGCCATTTTGATAGACAGTAGTAACTAAATCTGTCAGTTTTCTCTCAGCGTAATTCATGAAAGCTGGGTTGCAAATGCTTCCAGTTAAATCTACCATAAACGAACACTAAAAGGCTGCTGTATCTCAAACAGGCACAAATGCACTGCATGTGCTAGAAATTTAAGATAAGCAAACATGTCTGTTATATTTGCAATGTATATTTACATCAGGTTAATAAAAAATACCTGAGAAGGGAATCAATGTTTATTAAACCTCCTGTGGTCTCATTTCATTATTTGCTGCGTTTTCAGGAAAACAGTTTCTGTTCACTAAAAGAAAAGTTGGTGTTTTCTCTTACGACCAAGTATAAGACTTAAAAAAAACCAACATTTCGTTCTCTTCTTGGCCAAGAGATCTTCATTCCCCAGGCTTCATCACGTTGTAGTGGTTTCCTACGGGCAGCAGTTTTAAATACTTAGAAAAAATCAAGTTCTCTTTAGCTCATCTCCTAATGATTTTCCTCCAGTTGCCAATAGAAGTTAATTTTTATTGAAAAACGTTGTAATTATTATAGATTGGACGACTACAGAGCACTGCCTTGGTAGGTTAGAAAAACTCTGAAACTTGTTAACAGTTATGCTAATTTGATTGCAGGAGACTGCTGTTTTTAAAAGGCTACATCTACTATTCTGTACAAGGAATGTGTTGTACAGACTTGATATGTCATACAGAACACAATGTTGAATAAACATACGCAGATAACATTCACAGAAAATGGGGATTTTTTTCAGCTTTTGTTTGGTGTACTATTTTTGTGTGCCTGCTGTAATAAGACAAACATTGGGAAAATTAGGAAAAAGCCTCAGATTTCTAAGCATAAAATTCAGTATTTAAAAAATAGAATACAGTCAATGTTCTGTTTAAAACATTTAATTAAGAACCATAAGACCAGTTGCAAAAGAGAGGAGGTCATTTGGCCCGTATAGCGTGTTTGGTAATTAGTAGTTCATTGATCTATCTTCCAGCCAGGGTATCGGCTTCAACCACATGACTAGACAGTTTGTTCCATGCTTGTATAACCCTTTTGTTAAAAATGTGCCTTCTGTTCTCTTTTTAAATACACTTCCAATTGTTAGCGCATTACATAATCTGTAATTTTACCATCTGAGAGATATATTCAATTTGAATACAGTGTGTATACAGTGTATAGTTCTTATAAAATATTGCATGGCATTTATTGGAAAATGAAATCTTTCTTCCTCAGATTGGAAGCATAGTGCGTTCTAATATAAATTTCCTCAATATTCCTCATACCTACCTCAGTGTGACAGAACCCTTAGAACATGAGATAGGTCTTCAGTCTTCACACTCAATGATTCTACTCATCCCAGAGCTGCCTCAGATTAAGGCAAGAGCACACAGGTTTCTGGATTTTTACAAAACATAGGAGGCCCTTGAGCAGTAATTAAAGTACTTCTCCAAGAGCAGGATGTGACACTATTTTTGTAACATGATAAAAAAAAATGTCCACTGAGGACTAAGATAAGAGCACTAAATTTATTTTCAATTATTACCTGAGCTAGTTTAGAAACCAGACATTCCATGGAGAAAAGCCACAGAAGATAATAAAAAGGCAGCCTTGGGTTTTGGAGCCATGAAACGAGTACTTTTTGAACTGCTTATGTGTTTTCTTTCTACATATGTTGGCATGTTTTCATTTATAAGAATAGGTAAACACTCCAATTACAAAATTTCAGTGACTAATAGAGTAGTTCATTTGGTCTGGCTGTAGTCAAGTAATAATACAAAACATTCTAAAAAAGTTTAGAATTTGTGTAAGCTTTGTAGGAAAAAGAAAATCTAAATTAAACCAATCTGGTGCACTTGCACTTTCTTTCAGCATGATGGTAGTTATTTCCTTGAAGTCAGTCAGTAATTGAGAAGGGGATTTTTGGCTCCTGCTGTCATAACCTAGTGTCCCCTCTGCACGTGACTCCAGAGCGTATCGAGACAACCGTGTACACCACAAACAGGGCAAAACAGGGCCATTAATGCTCTAACAGGCACAGAAAGACCTATGCCAAACCGCACTCCTCCAAGCAAATTAACAATATGAATGAAAAATATGAATAAATACATAAAAACACTTGTGCCAAAACAAACATAAACACTATATTGGACCTATCAGGCATAACTGAAGACTGGCCAATGGACTCAACTAGTTTTAAATTTCAGTATTTATCATTTATGTAATTGATATGTGAAATAAAATTCTTCCTGGCATTTGAAGTGCACAATTTAGCCAAGACCAAAAAAAAATGATTAAATGTACCCCCCCCCCCCAACTAAATAATTTCTAAGATGAGTACTGATTTGGCACTTTGGGTGATTTATAAACTTTGTGGTATATCATAATCAGAACATAAATTGTTATATATAATTACGTTATTTTAATTTTGGCGGAGAACTATGTGGTAAAACTAGTTCAGTGCAAACAATGTCATTTACAGGCTATTTTAGAGGTGTTTTGCTTCTATCGCCTCAAATGGTCCAGATCTAATGGTAAGAAGTATTTAAAGAGCAAAACAGAAAATAAAATAAGCTTCACTTTTAGTATGTATTTTCTAACCATCATGCCATTGAAAAAATCTCACTGATTAATTTAAGATTGCAATTTCAGTTATAATCTTGGATTAGATTTTAGATTCTTGTATTTACTCAAGTAAACATCAAACATTACAGTGTAACAATTAAACAGATGAGAAACTGTGAATAATGAAACGTTTTTTTGTATAGGGATCTGTGAAGTGGGACCTCAGCATTATCTAAAACGATCAAAATAAGACACTTCCTGTAAGAATGAAAATGTTCTTTTATACCCTTTCCATAAGTGAAGCAGTATGTAATTGCTTATAAAACAGTTAATTGACTTGGCCTCAAGACAGTGATAAGAACAGCTTCTACTGCATTACTAATTTTTCCATTGTCAAAAAATAGCTTACCAAAAATAGTCATTATGTAATGTTTTAATAGAATATTGTCATTTATTAAAAAAGCTTACACAAGATGTAATTAAGTAAACCTAAAGTTCTTACAAGAGGAAGTGCTTTAAAAACTAAAATCACTAAAAATGTTTCTAACTCAAAAGTTAATAAAAATAATTATATACACTAAAAGCAATAGAAGAAAATTGAGCTTTATTGTAATAATTATGGGGTTTCTGTATGTTAACATAAAACAGAAGTGAAAAAACGTCTGAAACGTTTCAAGGATGACCTCAAACTGTTTTCATAGGCAGCTGAATGGTGGGGCATTTGCTGCTGTCAGTGGCTTTTTTATAAGTGCTCCCATCAGATGTCATTGATCAGTGACCTAAAAACTATAAACGAGAGAACATACCATCTGAGCAGTCTCCTAGAATTGGTTTTAAAACTCTTTCTAATAAACACATCAGACAGTAGCTGTTCTTGGCTCAGGGAGGATTGAAACTGTGTGCTTAAGCATTAACTGAAGGGATCGAAAGAACAAAAGATAAAACCAAATCTTTATTGGGTAGAAGAGGGTGTTCACAAAACCTTAGTATTTTCAAAGCACAATAACCGTGGCTTGGTTCTAAAAGGAGGGAAATTGATTTATTTAAGAAAATACCACCACTCTTCATCATTTTATACATCGGAAGAGTTAATGCATTTCTTGCTGTAGTCGCATTTTCTTTTCATTAAGAGGGATTCGTTTTTGATGAGAAAAGATGTCTGAGTTCTTTTCTTGGTCTTTCCAGAACCGTTGTCAATGGAACAGCCTCGAGCTGTTAAAATTCAGAAGGCTTTGTATTTATCCCACTTCAGAAAAATTCACCCAGTTAGTGGTTATACGAGCCAGTGTAAGTTACAAGTACAAGGCACAAGTCACATGAAATGTGCTGATCCTGATGAGCACCAGAATGACAGGACTGGGACAGCCAGTTGGTCGTACGTCTTTGTGTGGCAACAGTGTCTGCTGCTGCAACACAAGTGACATCTCATAAAGGCACAGAGAAGCAATTTAGCAGGAAATACCTCATGGTATTGCTCACAGACAGGACCTATCCTTTTCTGTAATTATCTACAGAGGAAGCCACCTTGGGCAGAACATTTCTTGTGCATGTGGGGGGTGTATTGTGTGTACAGGAGCTGTTTTTTTTCCAACAATAAACACGTTGAGGAAATGGAATGCATCCTATTGTGGATTTTTATGTAGCACATTGCTCGATGAGTTTTGTTTTTACTCCTTTGAGTCAAATCATTTATTTGGCCCCTGCAAGTGTGGAATCCCTCCATGTGTACAGTGGCAGAAGCCAGCCTTTGATCATTATCAAAGATGATCCAAGATGTGTTTTTTTTTCACAGCAGCGCTATGCATTCTTAATTCCCCAGGTCTAGTTTGTGCTTGACAGACTGTCTCTTGTAAAGCCAGTGTGATTTGCAGAGAGATTTTTTATCTTTCTGCTGCCTTCCTACAGTTCTTCGTAGCAAACCGTGATAAACATTTGCAGTTGCTATAGTGTTGACAAACAGTGTATACAATCTCATGGAATGAGCAAACCTGCGTTAAATTATAATTTTATCATACTTCTCTGAAAGCTAGAAATGATAAAGAACTAATATGGTGAAGGTTTTTTTTGTTTTGCAATTTCACTGCACGTGACAGGTTTTACAAGGCATGATATTCCTTTGATGTGAGAAAGCTTTATAACTGTATAGTAAAATATATTTATTTTTTATTTTATTTTTGTCTACCTGCAGCCAATCTATGGAATTTTTATTGCTAAATACAATACATGAGCTTCTATGCAACAAAAGTAGTGTGGGAAAAAATAAAATAGACATGCATTCCACTAGCAGGATCCTGGAAAATAATTGTTAAGGTTACAAATGTCAATGCAATGGATGTAAGCAGGTGCTTGAGGCACTTGGTATAGACTGACACCATTTGCTCTTATTTACTCTTCACACTTGAAAGTTGTTTATTTTACATTGAATCACAAAAGATCAAGAACAGCATATTTTGACTGGCATGAAGCTTAGTGACTGGGTTTGAATCCACAGCAACTGCTAATTTCTCAGTGGTCTGATTGAGTACAGTGTATCTCCTTGGCACCTGTTGTTCCCCAACCCTACTGTATCTAATCAGTAAGGAAACATTACAACCTCACCTTAGTAAATTACTTAAGGGGGCTTGAACTTTGACAAACTAACATGTATTTTTTTACACTTCTGACTAAGTGTGTTTTATAAGATTTTCACAAGTCTGAAAATTTGTTTCAGGTGAACATTTGTTCTGTTTAACATCGAAAGATAAAGAGAAAAAATTGAGATCAGTTTTTTTGTCTGTCTATTACAGGGCACAATATTTACTGAAACTGTTCTTGAAGCAGCATTCTAACTACTTTATCAGGCCAATTATTAGACAGAGAGTCACTTTGCAAACACAAGACTTCTGCAAATTAAAAAGCCTATTTGTTTTCTCAGAAATAGCAAAGGAACATGATAAAAAACTGAGAACGTGGCTTGTGGAAGACACAGCAGTAAACACTTGACAATAAACTGAAAGGAATAATCACTCTAGCTAGCACATGAATCGGAACAGCCTCTTGTTGCTTTTCACACTTTCCCTCAACCATGTGGAGGAGGCAGACTTTAGCAAGAGAGATGTAAAAAGAATGAAAGACTTCTTCTTAAACCTCTTTGTAAGATGTAGTGTACCAATTTGCTATTCCTTTCTGTATTTCGTACTTCAGTTTTAAATAACTTGTTCAAGCAAAACCCCATTTGCCTGCCAGAGCAGGACAGGAAACTAGGTCTCCCAACAGTAAGTTCTGATTATTAGACATAACACCTCCATGCTGCTTTGCCATGGCTCTTTCCTGTGGGTTCTGGCCACTGTACTTTTTCAGAATCCATAGGGGGGCTCTATTGGCCTGTGAAAATTCACACTTAGAGACACCTAGTTTATTTGTCTTACCTCTCTCAAGCTATGATGCTTGCAAGCACAGTGGTTTTCAGTAAAACATGATGTGTTTGTTTTTGTTCTTAGACCCGTGGGTACAGAAGCAAGTTCCTAAAATGATGCTTTCAGCAGTTTTCTGAGAATGGTTTTAACTTGATTAAGCTTACACTGTGGCTATTAGATGAGCTACCGCAGGTACATGTTTTCTTAGAATGAGAAAATGTTTGCTCGGAATTTTTTCTGTCCTATTTTCAAAATCACGTTCCTAAATGGGCATATTTACAATTTATATCTGAAGACTGAATTTTCTAAAATACTGAAGTGATTGCAATTATTTATTGAAGGTTGAAGTAGATTTGTGAAATTTGTTTTGTATTGAGCCCAATAAGGCTTTATGTTTTAGTGCATTCTCAGTTCATGTACTGTAGGTTTTTTAAAAATGTTGTATGACATTTTAGATGATTTTATTACTATACAGATAGCGAAGACCTACACTGATGGTTTACTGAAATTATAGAGATGATTGTATTCCTATTAACTGTTAACTGTTTATTTATCGTAGGAATGAAACTTTGAAAAGTAGAATCACCACTGAATGAACTATTTTTCTATTTTGCAGCAGTAGAAGATAATAATTGAAAATAGTAACTCTTTATGTAGGTTTGTTTTGATAAAGCTGAACTCTATTAGTTCAGTGTGGCTATGTAGCACTGTAAAGAAAACAAAAATGCTGTTTCAAAAACAAAAATAAATTGAATATGTTACCCAACTGTAATGTTGCACAAAACTGCCCAGAATGTAATATTAAATTACTCTGGCAGTGCTTCAGTGATTTATTTTAGGATTTAATTCTTGGTAACCTTGTAGAGATGTCCCTATGTGACAATTGTTTTGTAGGTGGAAGATAACTTTGGTGAGACAACTGAGGACTTATAACCCAAAGAATAAAAAACTAGATTTTATCAGCAGATTTTTTTGGTGTTTCCTTCAGACAAGAGAGGTTGGGATGCTTCTACCATAATGTGAATCTTCTTATTAATACTCCTATTGTTTCTCATTAGGTATTTATGACTCAAGTTAACCGCTGTGTTAAGGAGAAAAGTGCCTCTGGTAATATTCTTCAGAGTTCAACATGCCAGAATGGAGACAAAGTGGAACAGTGTACATTGTCAGTGTTCCAAAAACATCATGGCAGAATACTTCACCTACACAACACTTTGACACACCAGTCTGATCTTATCAGCGAGCTTCTTTGTGAAGAGTTTTCAGGAGACACTCAAGAAGAGGGCAGATTCCTGCTCCAGAGGTGGGTTAGCATGGAAAAGAGCACATTGTAAAATGCTGTAGAGTACAGTACATATAACTGAAATGCATAGTGAAATGCCTGAGGTAAAAAACTACTCTAACATTTTAAAATAACAAGTGTTCTGTAATGTTTTAATAACTCTTGCACTGCTTTATGAATTAGAGTACTGAGAATATTTGTGAGAGAGTAAAGGTTCCAGTACTGAGCTAGTGATTAAACACTTTGGTTTCTTTTAAAAAAAACACTGCAGTCTTAACTCATTTCACTAATGTTGGACAATGGCCTCCCATCAGCCCTCTCACTGTTATGATGTATACCAGCTCTTAATAGACTTACTTGAATAAATGTAATGATGTAATTAATAAACTGCTACAGGATAAAGCAACTAAGCAAAAAAGAAGCTCCAATGAATCAGCTTTCCCTCGGATGTGTCCCAAATCATTCAAGATATATATGTTTTATTAAACAGTGTCTTGGCAGGTTTATGAGCAAACATTTGGAACGATGGCATTCTGCAGCTTGTAACTCTGCCAAGACTGATCCAATCTTGTGCCATTTATTATCCCTCCTGTTTATTAGACTAATATTTGAGCAGGGAGAAGGCCATATTAAATGACTAGCTGAAGATCCCTTAAGCCTTTAAATGATCTTCTCAGTCTGGAAAACTCTAATGCAGTGTTTGAAGCCTGCTGGCAAATGGAATAGTCAAAGCAAACATTAAACAGTGTTCTTAATCTTTGTTCATTAAAAGTGGAAATCAGATGAGTAGTCTTCGAACTCCAACCAGTCAAGGCGCGGAGAGCCCCCAGCAGCACCTTTTGTTCTGCCTGTGAAATAATAAAGTCAAACTAATCATCAAGGCTGAAGAAGGGGAGGGAGTGCAGCTATTTTCTGTCTGGAATTCAGCTCGAGTCCACTGGCAAAAGCCAAGAGACGTTTGTTGACTTATGATTATTAAGGGCATGATTTGCTGTTCTCACACCATTGTCCGCTGTACTTTGTATGAAACAGCACCTCTTTTTCTACCCAAAAAGCAAGAAAATGTTTCCTGTTTGCAATGTGGTAGGCTCCTTGAGTGAAATACGTGACCCACTGATTCATCCACCTCATTCAGAGCAACTGCTAGCTTGTAAGACACACCAGAACTCTTAAAGGTGTTTCGTGTAAGAAATCGTGTACTGTATGTATATGTGCTGCCCAAGTCACTGGTCAAAGTAAAGAGCAGAGCTAAATATCAAAGATAAAAACTATTGCAACTCCCAGTCACAATACTGCAAAGTTTCAGGTGCCCATTCTTCCACACTTCTTACTGTACCACGGATTTGGTCAGTTGTGGCCAAAGATCTTTGTGCTAGAGGACCCAGACTTAACAAGGAGACCAGTGTTTAACTTTATAGATAACTGCATATTAAACAAAATGTCGGTTTAGGACATGAGGGAAGAAGTGGTTTAACATTATAGCTGGATTCCCATGGGCTACACTGAAGGACAAACATTAATTGCCCTTTGTATTACTGCTTATTGATTGTTTTTCAGGACAAAAAGTACTGAGATTGTTAGAGTTATTAGAAATCAGATTACCTGAAGGACAAGCACACTGCTGTTCATGCCAATTTAATAAACGTTGTTTGCTCAGATGAAAAGTGATTTACTCCCTCTCCTGCAGATTGTATTGTGTTTTCCATTCTGCTGCCAGCAGCAACTTATTCATCAAATGACAACTATAATTTATTAAACATTGAGCATATACATTCAAATGAATTTTTGCAAATATATTTACTTCTTAATGGACACATTTAAAAGTCTCTTCTATTTGGATCCCTGTTTTTGTTTTTGGAGTATGTCATTGTTAATTATTTGTAGGCCATAAGTCAACTTGAGGATTTGAAAATATGCACAATTATTTTCCTGATTGGTACAGTATGCCAGCCTTACAGTTAATATGTTCTTCTGTAGCTACTGCTGACTATTCATTTTCATTTGTGAAATTTTTTCTTAAATGTGCCATAACAAATGTCATTTCCAGAGTTTTGAGTTTGATTGCTAATTCCCAATTAAAAAAAGAAACACATAAGAAGGAGACAATTGTGTGTTTAGGGATTTCTTGATAAAATCAGTGATTTCCATCTGAAACTCTTTATTTCTCAGTAACAAAATAAATCCCTTCTTTCAAAATGCTGGCTTGACGGCTTCCCATCGTGATCAAAAGCAGCAGCCTGTACATTATACTGTATATCTGGTATTCATTTTTGTCTTTATCTTTAATTGCAGATAACTTGAACCTTCAACTTCATCTTGAAAATTTCAAGTGCAAGCTATTAGCTCAATAATGGCTTCAATGTAACTAAACGATTGTGGATATTGCAGCAGATCTAAAGGATTCAAGCTGTTATCTTCAAGCACTCCTATTTAACTGGAGTTTCCTTTGTTTTACAATGGGCAAGTACAGTTTCCAAAGCAGCATCATGCCTTGTGTTTAAGTGCCAAAACTCCGGAACTGAACAGAGGAGTACATACCAATGAAGCTCTTCAAATGAGATCTTCAGGGATGAGTCAATGGTTTGATTGACACAGGACATTTAATTTTAACCATTATGTTGTGAGTAGAGGAGGTAACAAAAGATTAACAGTTAGTTATGAGGGATTAAATAACAGATTTAATCTAAAAATGAAATCTAAGATTCATCTAGAACATCTTCCTTTCATTGTATTAATATTAATAAAAAAGATTTTTCTTTAAAGCCAAACAAAATGTTATTTAAGTATTCTCCTATAGCTTATTTAATGTAAAGTAAATGTTAATTGTTCTTTTTCATGTAAAGATCATATTGTCATAATAGAAAATAAAATGTACAGTTTTACATACTCTTTTTTACTGTCATAAAATAAATATTTGATTTATATTCACAGATTTTATTGGGCATTAATCAAAATCCATCTTCCTGTTAAAGCTCCCTGACAGTAGCTATAATAAGTTCCCCTTTTATATGAATTTCTACAAAAGACAGCCACGTGCAAATAATGAAAGATTCGATGTACTTAATAAGTATTTGCACTACATGAGGTAGGCAAAAACTGCCCTGTTCTTTATATATTTTATCAGAACTGTATAAAAACTGTGTACTTAATACACTTTTGTATTTAATGTAATCTATGTTTGCAAATTAAATATGTTCAAAATAATTTTTATAATAAATTCCTTTTCAATAAACTATATGCAGTTGTTTTTTCATTCAATTAATTTTTCAAATAAAAACTTGTGACCATTTCTTTCAGGGCTTTGTTGTAAATGTGTTGTAAATATGCACAGTGAAGGTCTTAATCAAACTCTAGCCTGTGAAGTAACTATTTTAATCAGCCAACACTGTAAAACAGTGTTCAGATCCCCTTATAAGAAATCCAGCACTAAATGTTTGCCTGCTAATGAACCTTACACAACTTGAGTGCATCCCGTATTCTGTGAAGTCCCCTTGATAAGTGAGTTTATCAACAGACAAAATCCAGAGGAATGGAAGGGAATAGGTTTAATAAACAGTGAGAGACGTACTCTCGGCTGTGGAAATCATCTTTCAGCACGCCCTGCTCCTGCTAGTCTCTGTTCAGTGTGAAATGAAATGGAATTCACTTAGGAAGCTAACTCAACAAGGAGGCTGATGTTTACATTTTCCACACTTTTTCAGTTCTCTGTAAAAATGTATGGTACCAAGATTTCCTTGAAAATACACACAAACACATATGTTAAACAAAATGTTTTCTAGTAACATGGTGTTAAGAAAATGAATGTAGGACTAACAAGAAACCATTGTAAGTAGTGTAACACTGGAGGATTTGGACATGACAAAAACTGAATCGAATTGCTTTTTTAGTTTTTAAAACTGTGTATGCAAGCAAAGGTGGAACAGCAGGCACTGCATTTCATGATATTTATAAATGTGAAGTATTGATTAGGCTAAGCCAAACCTACTGTAGGCGCTCTGTTCAAATAGTGTATTTCAATTTCCTGATACCAATTTATTTTCATTGCTAAATGCTGACATCAGTGTTGCTAGGCATTATAAAGAGTGTTTACCTTCTCAGAAGGATCAGAGAAGAGGTGGAATCTGTTGAAGAACATTTTGTCTGATATCACTCCACAATCAACATTTCCAGCCCCAGGTAGAAAAAAACACGAATTTACTTATTTAAGATGACGCATTCCTTATTTGGATAAGAAAATCTATAAAGAGAGCAAATATCGGGCTATCTTCCTGTTTGGTTTCCATCAGTTGAAGATTATAAATGTGTTGTATCCTACCTTGTATTTATTTTTCAAATATAAGCCATTTTTCTCCACACAAATGCCTCAAATGTGATTTAGTGCTAAGAACACAATACAAAGAAAGAAAACAGGAGACCTAAGGCACTGTTACTGTACCAAAAAAAGTCAAAAATAAAATAAATTATACAGAATTACAAATAAATCAACTAAAAAAACTTACTGTAGAAGCTGTCAAGTTTCCAAACAAATGAGGACTGAATTAAACTTGACCCATCCTCGCTTGGTCAATAAAGAGATCTGCATTGAATCTAGGCAAAGAGGTTTGAGGCCCAGAGCCCACAGGATCCTCTGTATGGAGGCCTTATTCTGAGGACAATATGACCATAGCAGAAACAAGTAACCTTGGAAACAAAACACACCCTAGGTCCCTGCCTGGTAACAAGTTGAGCAACGAAGGATGACACTTTACTGTGCGTTTGAAGTACTATTTCTTGTTATTTTCTGTGAACAGCGCACTTAAATATTGAATTGGTTTCACTTCTTCCCATGCTCTTGGTTTGAATTCCTCTCTGGATGGGTATAATCACATAAAAGAATGACCTTCAAACAAGCAAAAGAGAGTTCTGAAGGCTGTATTGAGAGTGAAATCTACAGTGGCAGTGTGCCTTGGAACGTCTCCTCGCACTCTCTTCCAAAAAGGAAGAGGTGTGAGAAAATAAAATCTTTACACTTTAAGGAACAATGGAATGAAGAAGAAAAAAAATCAGCAGAGATCAAGATGTACTTATTCGCACAAACTTTTTCATTGCATCGCTCTGGGGGTATCTGCCGTTGCCTATTGAAATGCAAACCGCAAGAAAGTCAATTCAATCCAGTATTTAAGAGAACCGCTGGGCACCTATCCAAACCAGGAAGGCTCCCCTATTAATCTGCATTACATGAGCTCACTGAGGTAAGAGATAACATCACTGCTGTAGAGAACATACTAATTCCTTTGTGAGCAGGCCATTCCTGAAGGAGCTCAAGGTCAGATCCAGCAGTAGAGTGCTGCTTTAACAGTCGTCTTTCCCACTGCTCTATCCAGGCACAGCGTTCCCAATCTGGTGAAAGCCTCGGCTGGCACAGTGAGACACCTGGTAACAGCTCCTGTGTTCCCTGTCACACAATGCCTAAAAATGGCACTCTCAGCTCCTGGCGTCTTTGAAATTGAACAGACTGCTGGGTTGCTGAGAGCAGCGGGCAGAAGAAAATGTCTTGTCTTGGCATTGCGAAAATCCATTACACTGGGAGACAGGACCCGGCACCTGAACACAATTTCTTCTCCCTTCTTTCTCCCTTCTTTTTATAGCAGCGTAAAATGCGACCAAATTCAGTTTTTTTTTTACTGCAATCAGACCAAAGTCATTTTCAGTCAGTTGTGATTCTGAAGTCAGCCCTGGATGTACAATGTCCAGTTTGTCTAGACAGCTTGACATCATCAATATTACGGGCAAACAAAAAAAATTTGAAAGGAAAAAAGTAGTTTTACAATCTAACAGCCTCAGAGTTCTGGAGTTAGTTATTGGTTTTACAGTGCTCAGCTTTGAACAGTGAACTTCCCAGCCTATGTTATTGTTATTCTCTAGTGCTATGTTTAGACTTTGGCAGTGTATTTTTCCTGATTAAGAACAACAGAATAAGAATGATGAATAGGCCCCAAAAGTTCTACTATAATGATCATTACATGTATTGAGACGATGGTTTTAATATCCAATTTCCAGCCAAGGTGTTTTTAGAAACTACCCTAATATCTCTATCCAAGCATAACATATTCACTTCGTACTGCTTGGTCTCCAACTAGATACTTCATATTTGTTCTGCATCATTAACTTCACATAAAAAGGGAATGGGAGGGTTAATCAATTAAAAATATTCACTTTTTATTACTTTCCATGTAAATTCATTCTCATCTCATCTCATTCTCATCATCAATTGTGCTGCTACATAAAACAATGCTAATGGTAATTTTGACACAAATTGTGTTTTTGTTTAATCTTTTTTTGTGGCTGTAAGATGGTTCTCCTTGGCTGTCTGACCACTACAGCATTTTGAATAGAACAGCCTGCGTGCTTTGTGAAAGTTGCTGCTTTCATACTCTTGATGATTGTCAGATAAAGTGTGTTCATGTTATCACAGTACGACATTGCTTAAAAACATAGATCCATTTGAAGACTGTAGTTCTATTCTCTCCATTTGCAAGGGAAGCAGCATTTCACAATTACACAGCCAATCTTCTTGACAACGTGCAAATCTTTATGTTAGATGAAAAGTAGATTTTGTATTTGCTGTATCTATACACCCATTGTTTTTACAGATTTTACTAACACTTTTCAAGTCTAAGTCTGACTTGGAAAGTCTCATCAGATCTGAATTTCCATTTTTTCTTAATGATAAGGTTTTAACTGCAAAGTTTTGGAAACCGTGAAGCTTAAATTGATGTGTTTCAAGAGCTGATGTTAATCTTCACTGTCATGTTATTTATATTTGTTGACATCTAGGTGTGGCAGTATAAAAACATTCCAAAGTGAACATTCTAGAGTCTTCACATTCGTTAAATATCAGATAATTGAATTGAATGGGTAAGCTCTAAGGACTAGTTTTGCAATATGTGAAAAATGGTTACCTACAGCCTAGAAAGTACAGTGTGTAGACATTTTACATCCATGCTGCAGATCTATCTTTTAGACAGGAAAACTTCTTTTTTTTTCTTTACTTGCCTTTCAATTTAAGTAACATCAGTCAGTTTTTTAAGTGAATTTTCTTTTCTGGTGAAGACAGCATTCACTTTGCACCTCACCTCTGATGTATTCTAACACAAAACTAACAGAATGTTTTTAAAAGACAGTAATTTCAACCATCCCTGGATCTTATTGCAGAAAACTATTTCACCCCCCCAAAGTCACTTAATCAGGGCAGTAGTGAGAAAATGAAATAAAAGGGTTTAATGAAGGGAAAGCAAAATTGTAAAAAAATATCCCTCCCGAGGGGGTTTTTCAAAAGAATCCATTGAGAAAAATGAGAGCATGCTGTCTAGGATGTCAAGATTCTATAATGTTTCAAATCCAGATTTCTTTTCCCAGTCCTTTTGTGTATCCTTAGATAATATGACAGAGAGTATTTTTTTACAGATTGACCAATATGGCAGAACTAGACAGGCAAGACCAGCTGTTATGTTGAATTCCAGCTGCTGTCTTTTAATACCCATGAAGCATCAGCAACCAGCAACGATTCAACCAATAACACATATCCTGGCTGCTCTCTAGGGACAATCCTCACCAGGGGAGGCAACCCACACTGGCCATCATGATTGAAATTCAATAACCCATCATCACATTTTAAAGCCGTGTGTCAGTTCACAGCATAGGATAGAAACAGTACAGAACAGTGCAGACTTCTATTTTTAAGTTTCTCTGTTTCAAATATCCATACTGGACCTATTGAACCTGTGCCAAAGTCATAGTTTTTACTCAGGAGTTTCATACAACTTGCTCCTTCAGTTTTTACACGAGTTTTAATTTCGCGATTCAATGAGCAGTCATCCCATAGATATCTTCTTCCTCCAGCTAAACCCTCCTGTAGTGTGAAAGACAAAGCTTCTGAAGGAAACCTTATCCCACGAAGCACCATATGTTTTTGTGGAAACCTATCTAGGTGAATAATTCAGATACAAGGGAAGAAAAAAAACACTAAATAAAATGAGCACCAGCTTGTTAAATTCAACCCTCAGACTTCCAACCAAGTGTTTAAATTCATGCAGATCCTGGATACATACTGATTACTGAGGGATTCAGCTGTAAAGTTCTCAGCTCTATGTCATAGTTTTACAAAAAAATAATCTGCAACTTAACCTCCAGTGTTAAATTTAAATAGATATTGTCTGTTTAAAAAAAATAACAAAACCTGACCTAAGGCATCAATAGAAAATGTTAACTTTTGAAGTTTCACTTGAAGGGGATATGCTGCATTTAAAAAAAAGTTTTTCCTTGTACACATGGCAGCATATAGCTTTCTTTATGTTTTACTGAAAGGTGATACTGTGTTATTGTGCAGGAAGAACTGAGATCACTTTGGAGTTTGAACTTGAAGAATATAATCAACCATAAAGACAAAAATACCTATTTTTAAGAAGAAATTTTAAACCTGCAGACCTTGTCAGCTTTGTGTTCCTTTCCCCGTTTTTCACTTAATCCTATTTTAAATACGTGTCAAATGTGGAAAAATTGAGAGATAACTTCACTTAATACTGATACCAGAGGTAATTCATCAGTGACTTTCTACTTTTTAATTCAGAGGCTTTGTATTTGAGACCAATTAAACCACTACAGTCAGAGGTTAAGTGTTACTGATGCAAGTGAAAGTGGTCGAGAAATGTAGCCAGCTTCAGTTCTTGCCGGACAATATGGCGACACTGATTTATACTGAGTTACTTATGGTATAAACCAGAACATTGTTCCAACAAGGATGAATCATTGATGATGAAGCCGTTTCTAAGACCACATCTGCAAGGCAATGTGTTCCAGATTCTTACAATTCTAAACATTTTGATGATGGCAGATGAACTTTTAATGCATGAAACTCATGCTTGCGTATTCCCTCACCCACTAAGAATTTGGAGATCTATAAAAGATTATTTTATGCTGTGTAATACGTGAGTTCAATAGTAATAGTTTACAGACACATCTCAACATGTGTACATTTGTTTAATATATACATTTCAGGTTCAAGATTACAAAAATCTCTCTACAGATTTTTAGACATACTGTGCTATTACAAAAGTCTTACACATCTGAGATGCAGAAAAGAGTTAGAATTATGTAAAATACAAATGTCAACATTTTATTCAAAGCCTCTGCTAAGTACATATGAATCAGAATCTTCAAAAATTTCACTACAAGTGAAATTTAAATCATGTAGTATCTAAGTATTTTAATGTTTTGCACAACAGTGAGTTCCTTACAGTTAAAGTAAGGAACTTTCATTCCAAAACTTTTCACATATATAGTAGGAAAGGACTAATTTAACCCTATTTTCTCTGGCCAACTTCCATTCTGCTCAATCTAGTTTTTCTAAAGCTTCTTTTTAATTCAGTTGGTGAAGCCATTTCCTACCCCTCTGGTTAATCGGCTGTGAAGTGGGGCTGCTAGTACAGAATGACTGCTCTGTATCACCCAGTAGGCTGGTCCATTGCAGTGGTACTATAGATAAACAACCCCACTCTTATAGACAGTAACATAAGATCTTTCATGAACTATTAGTCATTAAATGAAGTCAGGATCTTGGTTCAACATCTCATCAGAAGGACAGTAGCTCCTACAGCAGTTTTCCTGATCACCATAATGGGAAACTTTGACTATTCTGGTTCAGTGGAAAAATACCACCTACTGGTCCAGCAGACCCCTTGCACCTGTAATCTGGTTTACCTTAATGATGTCCCATCCCTGTACAAGTCCTTGTTTAACTCCGATGGGATAGAAATGTTGCTGCCACAAAGCAGTGTACCACAGCGTCTATAGTGTGACCAGCAGAATTCTAACCTCAGTGTTACTGAACAATTTCTAACAGTCTTTGGAAAACAAATGTGTTGTGTTGCTAGAGAATACACACGCTTTCTTTGTCTTAGAAAATGAAATTAGTAAAACTACTTTCGTACAGGTCTGGTTTGTTTAATGAACATTTCTCCTTTTAAGTTAATTTGAATATTATGATGTTTTTCGGGTTTTTGCAGTAACACAAAATTCCTGAGGAAAACAAACGTAACCCCCTACTCTCTCTGAGAAAAAAATGGCATATTACCAGTCCTGAATGCTATAATGTTATCATCATGCTTTGCTTGCATTTTTCATATAGCCTTAAGTGTAAGAAACAAACCAAAAAAACTTTCATAAAAGGCAATTTCTGAAACATAAACGCCTAGAGGTTCACTGACTACTAACATATGACATGGAGAACCGTCCTTGGAAAAGACAGACTCATATTTTCCAGAGAGAAAAAAACGTAACCCTTTAAGCAGAGTTGTGGCAGCTGGTGCAGCTTCACACTTGAGTAAGTGCTTATATCAAAGACTCTCCTGGAGTCGACGGCAGCCATTGGCATTATCTTCCAAATCTCTGAGGTGCAGATGTCCTCTAATGGCGGGGATGTGTTAGGCAGATTACTAATCGCTAAATCAAGCAATCTTAACCACTTGGACTTAATGCATTATCTTTATGTCCAGCTGCTTCGACACTGTGGTAGAAAATCTCTTCATTCATGTATGTGTGTATGCTCAATTTTATAACTAGCTACTGTATCTCAGAGTATCAAGAATGCAGCTTCAGCATTTGATCCAGTGATTCCTCCCCCTTGCCTACAACTTAATTAATATTGATCTTTGCGACGGAGATTTACAATGCCTCCTTATCTTTTTTTTTATCCCATAGCTGCTGTGGTTGCTTTGTACCCTGCTCTGTATTACAAGGAATATTTTACATTTGCTTCAATGGACTTTTCAATAGATGGCTTTCATATTCAACTTAACTAACTTTGACTCCAGACATTCACTTCTTTTGCTCGTGCATGTGTTTTTAAATGAATTGTGCTCCTTCATCGTTCTCCTCCACGTTGGCTTAATGCCTGCCCAAGAGAACAATAAGCCATCATTTTTTAAAAACAACAGATGTGATCATTGCTCTTTAAGTCAGTTTCACCAACATGGACTGTATACCCTCATTTTCAAAGAGGACGAGTGATGGGTATGGTATTGCCATTGGCATTTCATAAGAAGACAAAAATAAACAAAATATTTTAAATAATTGAATCTTTCCCTGACAGGAAAGAGCAAAATTGAGTTTCCTGCTTAAAAATGATAACATAAAAAAAACTACAGTCATGAAAATACATTTTATTCTACAATTGTTTTAAATAGGGACACTGGTATACATCATTCATATAATGATTTCCTAGAATTATATTATAGCTTTCAAATAAAATCAATGACAAAGGACGTTTTTTCTGTTTAATTCCTTTTTAAAAGTTCCTTGAACAAAAGACAGATATCTTGGCTGCTCAGAAAAACATGGAGATATATAATAAAAGCATTAATGTTCAATTTGTATAGGAACTGCAGAGCAACGCAATGTATATAGAACTATGCGCAAAGTCAGCAGTAGTGAAAGAATGTGTCTTAATAATCTACTTCAGCTCTTAAAGTGAACATATACTAGTTTTGTAACACTACACTGTGGTATTCATTTTCATCATTTCGAAAAGCGTTTTGCTGTTATACAGTACACAGTACATACAGTTTCCTGTTTTCAGATCGAGGTTATTTGATGAAGTCCTCTTTCCCGTATCTCTAGGCTATCAGAAAGTACCTGAGAACTCTGCTTTAAATAAACTTTTATTTAAAAAAAAATAAACATATGGTATTTAAGTTACACAGGTTCAAGGACCTTAGAGAGACCTACTGTATACAGTATAATGGCAATATGGCCGCATTGTCTTCTCTCAAGATATACAAGTACAGGGGCGGGTTTGGGGACATTTGAATGCTTAAAAATTGTTGTTACCGTGTCACAATTTTCACCAGGCCTGACAGATATTGGCTATAATTGAAGTCAAACAGTTTTGTCTTTGGGGAAGAGCCAGAGAAATGCAAACCTCTAACAGGTCATAATGGAATCTTGATGAAACTAGGCAGTGACAGATTAAAGTTTCAAAGGCATTAAAGATTGAGCTGTGGTCATGAGGACAACCAACTGCTCCGGTCACTCCCTCTGCTAGCTAGCCAGTGCATAAAACTTCTTAAGGTCAGACAATTCTCTATGGGATCTGAGTGATGCTTGATACAATTAATTACCAGACCTCCCGTTTACACTCAGGACAATTTCACCCCATCTGTGTTAAGCTTATTGCCTCAAAGATTTTGCCAGATTAGCCACATGTGCTGCTGCCTGTGCCAGATGTAACCACCTAACAAGTGCTGACTTATAAGGCTACTGGGAGATATTTGTCAAGAAATAAAACCCAATGAAGCAATCAACCTTGTCTAGTAAATGACCATCCAGGGTATTTAAACTTCCAGTGGAAAAGCTGAACAGGTTTGCTGTTAGATTCCTTGCTTAGCCCAGCACAGTCGTTAAGCCAGGATCCTGTGGCACCTGCTGAGAAATTGATTAATGCAGTTGGTGTCCTTGCTCAATTGCGAAGCTCATGGTCTGTACCTCACATTTGTTTCCACAAGATACAATGTCAAGTACAGCCTGCTAATTTAATTTACACTGATGTTTGATAATTACAAGAAATGTCAGCAAAATTAAGATGATTGTTAATTACCATTATTACTGAATGCTGGAGAACAAAGATTAAAGGAATAATTATTACTCAGCCTTTTGCATTTATGTTATTTGTTTAATATTCTATGTGGTTGTCTTAATTAAATGAATTTGAATTTTGCATGGAGATTCACATTGAGACCCAAATCTCCTCCTTACTCTATGATGTTTGCACTGTCTGATGGTGATTGCCAAGTTCACAGTCATCTGCTCTTTAAATGACCTTGTTGGGAATTCTTGGGCAATTTCAATGTACATGTATAAAATACTGAATTACAATAACGCTACTGCTACTGTACGTATTGCATAGGAAAATGTTTCTTGGAAAAAGTTTCAAAACCACACAAGCTGATGTCTCTTCATACATGCACACCAGAAAAAGGCTCCAGAGCTGAAACGATGTGTCTCTTTTCTTTTCATTTCAGCATGGAATAAACCTTTATTTGTTCCTTTGCAGCCTACTCTCTCTTGATTTATTACATTGGGCACCAAATTTCAATATATACTGTCAGGTTTACTAACCATCATTTTTTGACCTGTTTAAGTAAGTAAATGTACCCTTTTCCCCTCACATATAAAAACAAATAGAAGAAAAAAAAATTCAGTTTCACTAATACTGTAGCTGATGTGACCACGTATACCAATTTAGTAGTCCCCCAATGTTAATCTAAAGAGAATGTAAGGTACTGCACTTTTTGTAAACAGACAAAAGCTCTTGCCTCAGTTCAGCTGAACGTCTGAATCGTGCGAGCTGGCTTTAAGAGAAAGTGAATGATGTATTGTTCAAGAAGATACAGACTAATGGCTTCTTACCGACTAGGCCTAGAGTAAAAACTAATGGAGAGTGACGTGTTCAAGAATGGCCTGTTTTCAATGACAATAATAATAATAATAATAATAATAATAATTGCTTACACTTATATAGCGCTCTTCTGGACACTCCACTCAAAGCGCTTTACAGGTAATGGGGACTCCCCCCCACCACCACCAATGTGCAGCCCCACCTGGATGATGCGACGGCAGCCATAGTGCGCCAGCGCGCTCACCACACACCAGCTCAGTGGGGAGGAGAGCAGAGTGATGTAGCCAATTCATATATGGGGATTATTAGGAGGCCATGATTGGTAAAGGCCAATGCGAATTTTGGCCAGGACGCCGGGGTTACACCCCTACTCTTTTCAAGAAACGCCCTGGGATTTTGAATGACCACAGAAAGTCAGGACCTCAGTTTTAGGTCTCATCCGAAGGACGGTGCCTGTTTACAGTATAGTGTCCCCGTCACTATACTGGGGCATTAGGACCCACATGAACCTCAGGGTGAGCGCCCCCTGCTGGCCCCACTAACACCTCTTCCAGCAGCAACCTTACTTTTTCCCAGGAGGTCTCCCATCCAGGTACTGACCAGGCTCACACCTGCTAAACTTCAGTGGGTTGCCATTTGTGAGTTGCAGAGTGATATGGCTGCAGGCTATGACGGCCTTCACAAAGCCTTAGCATTGAAAAAAGCAGCACAGAGAGGAATTAAATCAAATAATGTAGCAGCGGTGGTTATGGCAAACCATGGAAGCCATTCAGCAGCACCACAACCCTGTTGAATCCCCCTTGTAAACATTTATTAGGCGGAATTGCATGGTAACTCTACACAGGATGCCTTTACCCCAGATAATCTATGTTTCGTTTAATCCCGTGCTTGCACTGCAGAGGGGCTGAATACATTTGATTTGAAAGGTTTTCTTTTAAGACTCTATCATTACTTTGTAAACCTGTCATTTTGCACTCATATCACAATCAATTCTCTGTTGGAAAAAAAAACCACATACACAAAATGATTTATAGATTGGGAAATTCCATAGTCTGATTATTGCCTTTTTAACTTTAGATGCTTTTTAGGCTGTTTTTAATTAAAACAGGTTTAAATAAAATGGTTTATCATTCACAGTCCTGTGCACATTGAAATCCTTTCCAATGAACTCCTTTTCTCATTTTGGGCACACAACAGGTCAATACAGTCCAGGCTATTTTCTTAAATTGCAGTCCTGTAAATTGCTGCTCATTTCATAAACCTAGATATGACCCTGAAGTACCTATGTGTATTTCATGATGTTTGTTTGTATTTTCTCATTTAGTCTTCTCATAAGGCAGCTTGAATATTTAGCCTTTGGTTGAATTCCAGAGGTTGTGCGGCATCAATAATGCATTCTGAAGTGTCTGCAACCATTCTGTTTTACTGCAGGGGGATATACTGTCAGAGTCATCTATATTTCACTTTTGTTGACTGAACAGAAGAGTACATTTTACAGGCAAATTGTTATTCTTTTAAAAGACTGCATTTCTAAAGTTGATTGTCTTCGTTGTAGAGGAACATAGCAGTCCACCTGACACAGAAGCTCTGTAATAAATTATAAGTGATAGTGTCTGAAGTTCAGGAAAATGGTGAGTATAAAGTTTTTCAGTTTTTGAAAATCTTAATTTTAATCCATCTATCCCAACAGTACATTTTCTAACTGCTTTACCCAGTACAGGGTCAAGAGGAAACCAGAGCCTATCCCAGCACGCATCTTGATTTTAATGTGCTTTTTAGAAGATGCTAAAATTGTACAGATACAGTCTGGTTGTGATTTGTGTATTATAAGATTTATTACTTGAAAATGGTTAAATAGTTTTGACATGTTAGGTTATACTCTAGCTGATAACAAATGTTCTAAGTGGTATAGAGAACAATTCATGGTTTTGTGGTTACAGTTTTAAATCAACCTTTTGCTGAATACAGCACAGTTTAAGACAGGTGTATTGAGCCCTGGAGCAGTAGGACTATGAGGTCACTACATCCCAGACTCGGATCTGTGGGGAACTTAAAGCATCAGAAACACCACGCTGAAGGGCTTACATTTCATAAAAAATACAAATACCAGTGAGCCTAACCAGGAGCTGGGGATTCATTTTGTTATTGTGTTGGTCTAGTTAAAATTGGATGGAGAAGCAGATACAGTTCCCTCGTTTTGGAAGATTAGCAATAAACCTTAATAAGCTAATATAATTTAATGAGTTTAGAATATAAACAAGCAGCTCAAGCCATCTTCCACTTGGGGTTTTTTGAACTGGAAAGGGACAAGGCAGGGTGGCGGAGGGGTTAGCATCTGGAGCACAGCTGATCCTAGCAGCTTCTCCCCAAGTCAATAATGTGTGATTACGTGGTCATTAAACGATGATTGCAATCATTAATTAGTTTGCCACTGAGTCCTTTGATCTGTCAGGGGCTGCACAGGCCTGGGTAGCTATCACCCTCAAGGTTACATTTCAGGAGACTCTCTTGCATTCTGCAGTCTTACCGTATTACTCACTGTAATCCCCTGTATCAAAGAATGCTGCCTACAATACATGAAATGTTCACCACTACAAACCAGATTTCTTCATTTTTGTATCTCCTCACTGTCTCACAGACAAACCAGCTGCCTGACCAAACTACACCCATGGAAGTTACAAAAAGATCTGTTGCTGTATACAAAACAAATCCAAAGGTTTTCTACCGGAACAGCTGGAAAGCTTCTATGTACGTTGCAAATATTAACTGCTTTAATAACATTTTTTTTGGCGGCTGTCTACCGGAGGAAATTCCTCTCATTGCGTGTCTGCAAGATGGGCGGTCTCGCTCGTCCATCCAGAAATCCTTTCCCAAACGTGTCACTATGTGATCGAGATGGCGGCGTGCTCTGGATTCAGCTTCTCTTGTGTTTGACAAAACTTTACAAAACAAAAGAGCGCTGTAAGATTGAGAAGGGTTACTTGATTTTTTAAAACCCGACCAACACTCGAATTTTCTGATCTAACATGAAGACATATAACATTGAGCTGAAGCAGAAATAAGTTATCCACAACTCAGAAGTTACAATTATTGTCTCACCTAACACAAACTTTTTTTTGTTGGGAAACAGAACCTTAATTGGCTACAGATTTTACTAGTTACTGAAAGAAGGATGCATGTTTTGAAAATTAAAATGCATTTGGACCAGTTATGGTATTTTAATTAAAATGCAGAAACACATTGTAGCTTTTAGCTTACCCAGCTCCTTTCACTCAGGATCCATGAACAAAGTTAAGCAATGAATACTGCCACTGTGCTTTTTTTTAAATTTACATGCACATTCCTGATTCTGTTACCATTTATTTAAAATAACAAAATGTAAAACCATCTCCTCCCCATTAGATAAGGCCTTCGAGGCCAAGTTCTTTTTATTTGGGCCCATGTCAGTTATAATCCTCCTGCGTTTACACACTGCATAATCCATCCAGACCTCTACAAAACGTTTTGCCCGGCCACAGATATCCAGACCCGAAACAAGAAGGGCCTTCAGGTTTGTGGGAATGAGCGTACCGCTAAAAATAAATAGAAACGGCCGTGCGGTCTTAAGCTGTCCACGGATTTATCTTTGAATGTAATATTCTGTTCATTCTCAAAATGGGAGCGAAAGCTCACTCTAATGGGTATTGCTTGACCTTTGACCCTGATGACAGCACTGTCTTTCACATCTTCTCAGCACCCCAGCCTCTGGATCTAGGTGCTGACAGACTGTATACCCAAACCAGGCACCTTTAATGACATTTGCACCGACATGTTCTTGGATAATGGTAAAAAACAGAATTTCTAAGGGTTTTTATGTATATTTAATGTATATAAGTCCAGATTTCTACCCTTCTTTTGTTCATTTACAAAAATGAAAAATATTTTCTTACAAACAAAATATATTCAACTTCATTTAAGGTGTGTGTGGTGCTCTGTGCAGAAAAGGGGAGCTTTATTTGTGGAATCAGCTGTTAGTTGATGTTTAAGTTCTCGAAATAATTAATAAGAAGCACTTCAATGAGCAAACCAACTGCACAGAAATGATCTTTCTGTGCAGTTTAAAATCCCAAACAGGAGGCTATTGTTGAACACATTCCAATTTGCAGGACTGGATGATTGGATTTGTATGCCAGAAGGTTTATGTTCAGTTTTGCGAAACACATCTAAAGTATGCGGTCCTGGCTGAAAACCTACTTTGGCATGCAAATTATGTTATTTTTTTAGTTTTATCTGAGTTCAATCAGAGTGAGGACTGATTATAGTCAATAAAACTATTTCCTGTTGCTCTTCATACTACATGCAATACATACATGAAAGGTTTATGTTACTCCTATACTTCCTGCCCCTGACAGTAGCCACCAAACAATGGGATAGCAGTGCCAAGGAATTTTTGCAAACCAATCCAGAAACATCTCATAATTAGACACAGTGCATTTTCAGTTTAAAAGAAAGTAACATACAGTACCGGGGCCTCCGAGCAAGATGTTATGATGTCACTCTCCATATCCATTCCTGTTTCACAGTGCTCATAGACAGCCTTCATTGACAGCAGAGCTAACTAAGGTGCAGGAGACAAATTCTGTAGGGCAATACTCAGGAAGCCAGATTATCACAGTTTCTTGACCTTGATTACTTGGCAGATGGGCAAGTGCGCCAATAAAAGGTGATACACTTAAAGTGCTTTTTTTCTAAACCTGGCATGAATAATCCAGTTATTAGGGCATAAATTAAAAAAATATATATTTCTGAAAGGCAGGCGTAGGGAGGCACGATTGGATAACATCAGTTTCCTTTCCTCTCCACATAGCAGAACACTAGTCCCTGGCCAATAGACAAGCATGGAGATGTGAAAAGGCTGTTTTCAGCTATAAACTTAAGGTATTCCAATCTTGGTACACTAGAGACTCTTATAGAACAAATTAATACATCATAACATATGACAAACAAAACCTCTGACAACAGCTAAAAGTAAAAGAACTATTACCAATTATAGAGAAAAGAGAAATTTTCAATACACTGCTAATTCAGAGGCTCCCCATATTCCTCTCTCTGGCCCTCATATCCTTGTAGCTCCTGAAAACATCTTAATTTTAACCCCTGAAGTCTCACTTTTGGTCTTGAAACTTAATTATGACTATACTAAATGTCTGGTTATTAGTAAAACGCCCCACTTCTGGGTGGTGGTATGAAGGCTTCTGCAGCTGAGCTTGAAGATGTGTGTGTGTGCATCAGCATTTCAGTTTATTTGTGCCTGAGATCTACTGCAGTGAATTTCATGCTGGATCATGGCAATGTAGGACAGCTCGAGGAGGATTACAGATGAATTTAGCTGAAGTATAAATCTCCACCTTATAAAACACTCCGTATCCTCTTGAGCATTAGACAGTTCTAAATGGGAAAGCTCAAATAATTTTGAAAAAAACAGCCACCTAGTGCTTTCCTGCAGAAACATTGAAGATTGACCTTAAGAAAATCAGCAGGTGATCTACAAACTGTAACGTTAAGAAAATGTTCTTTCTCTTTAAGGGCTTTTGAGGCAGTTCACCTTTACCCTTTTATGGATGTAACTTCCTGCACGAAAGAGGAAAAGAAAAGGGGGTAAATGGCCTGTTTGTGAATTTGTTTATTTTTTATTTCTCATGCAAAAGAATGTTTGTTTTTAGCAGGAGATGTTTTCTGTGCCAGTGCACATTCGCTATTAATATACAGTGGACTGTGTCATGTGATTGCTCAGTATTGCAATGCTTAGTCTTTTGCTGTCCAGATTTTTATAGATAAACAAAAGGCACAATGGACTAAATGAATGATGAAGAAAAGTTAGAGTTCATTTAGTATTATCTTTCATATACAATGGTGTTAAGAAAGTATCAGAAATATACAACTGTAGGTTGTACTGTGGTAAATCAGCTTTTCTGTTTTAGTACAGTTACCTAACAAAGAATAAGAAGGTATCTCAACACTTTTAAACGATGATGTACATTTCTTAACAGGTAGGTTTTTCATGTTATCCCAGCATTGGCTCATTTTCTGCTCTAGTGGCCGACAATTGTGCAAGAGAGTAAGAGGATTTCTTTTGGAACGGTGCTAACATAAGGCCTTTTTCTTTGTGATGGGGTTTGGTCGCTCAAGAAAATGTGTACATGTCTTGATGAGAGGCTTTGGAGTATGTCAGGAAAAGTAATTTCAGTTTTGAGGGAAAAAAGAACATGAATGCTGTGGGTACCTCCTTTCGCTGGCTGATTGAGCCAATCACTGAACGGTGGTGTGTGCTGAATGAACAGGCTTGCTTTTAGTTGTCTTCCTGCAAGTAATCAAAGGCATACCAATGTCTGGAAAAAACAAATAAGAAATTATTGAATCACTGTTTGATTCCTGCTTAACTAAACAGGAAAAGGGCTGCAATCATTGGATTGAAGTTGCAATCATTCCCCACAACTCCCCATATAGGGCTTAAAATCATTTACTGACTAACGGGAAACGGATACAAAAGACTTAACTATGCATTTTTTGGTTTCTTTTAATTTCTTTGAATTAATAATGAAGCTTGGGATTTCTTGTCCTATATTTAATATGTGCTACGTGAAGTGTGGTACCCCATATTTAAGTGTAAACATATTCTGTTGGTGCCTACATACTGTAGTTTGTAACAACAAGCAGGGCCTATGATTCTGACTGGTTGCACACTGTTTTTAAACTTCTGAAACTCAAAAAGCATTTTACCTGCAGTAGATGGAGTTGCATAGCTTTTCATTATAAGGTGCCTTCCACCCCATGATTCACTAGTTTTGCTTTACAAGGTTTCTACTTTTTATATTATTTAATACAATGTGGAGCCAAGCTGTTTAGGCATACAATACATGAAGGGAACAGAAAGCTGAGTGCTGTGCATGAGGTCTGGACAGTGTCCACAAAGCAACAGGACCATACTGTCCGAATAATCAGAGACAACACTATTGTGTACTTTCACAATAAAACTGCCCTTTGTGAGGTTTCTTCTGCGCTTGAATTCGGCACCAAGGGGTGAAGTGCTGCCAAAAATACTCAGGCATTCTTTCTCTCCCACTGATTGTGTATCATAATAAATCTCTGCGAATGAAAGATAGCCCTTTCTTTGAATACTGTATTCCTTTATTTGTACTTTCTTTTAAATGTGCCGATGCCAGAAGTAGTCTCACTGTTTTGAAATCCCATGGTGCGTGTACAGTATGTTGTTCAGAATAGTTTTATGCGAGCGTAATCTATTTTATCTGTCAAACCACCTTGTGACATTTCTGAGCCTGTTAAGAGTAAAGGAAACTTGGCCTTTTATTAAAAGATTGTTTGGAAATCATAGCTCTTTTTGCCCAAAGTGTTCTGTGCTTTTGTAACCACCTCCAGAGAGGTGGCTCTTAGATATTTGTTTTTGGTGATTTGTGGGTAAAAGAGTGCAATGGTAAACACAGAATTCTGGCGGTTGCAGAAAGGGATTATAAAACCCCTTATACAAGAACTTTTTCAAATGTTTGGCAAGTATACAAGAGAAGTTAGCAATAAAAAAAATATAGGATTGTCTGCAGGTGGTAACTACTTAATCATTTCACTAGAAAAGCTCATCTGAAGTCAGAGTGATGTCAATTGTGTTCTGTAGAATTTTAGTCAGTTTTTTGTCAATATTTTGATAACATTCATCTTCTATGATCTGAGAATGTCTTTGCTTCAATATTTAATACCATTCATCTTATGTTATATTCGTGCAGACACAAGCAGACTTATTACTCATCCAACTTCTTATTAATTATTAAGGCTATCAAATTTATTACTTTAGAGAAATGAAAGTGAGTAATGGTCAGAGAGCTTACATGCTTTGCTTATTAACAAAATTAAATAGAAATGGGAACTGGAACAAAAGAAAATCAACAGCTAAATAAAGTCATTAATTAATTACGAGGTTCCTTGAAGAAAATACATTGCAACATTGCAGAACAATTTAATAACTTCTTTCTCAGCTGTGAATGATCTTGTGTGGACTACTGTAATGTGGAGAAAGCATTAGAATGCTATTCAGGAGCGTCAAGCCAAATTAAGAGAGCTATTTGTTATTGTGTACTGTAACATTTTGTTACATGACACGCTACAATAAAGTCACTCTCCCAATTTATAACATATTGGAAAATTATGCTTCAGTAACACAAAGCGATGAGCTCAACAGGCAGTTGCCAAATAGGGAAAACAAATTTGCTCAGTAGCTGTTTGTAGCAGAGTGCTTTATCTTCTGGCATTTTTTTAGGTTTATCTTTATGCAAGGAATGCTAATTGATTGTTAATGCTCTTTTTGAAATATCTCAACAGTGCTTTTATATGCTGTCCAGTTTTGTGATGATTTTGAGAATTGCATTGTAAAACATAGATATGTAATTTGCAGCTCTGTTACAGTTACAGATTAATTAGAACAACATCAAGAAAAAAGCATGAATTAGTAGTCTACTAAATGTCAGATCAATACAACAATTCAAAGTAATTATATTGCAGAGAGGTGGGTTATTAGATTATTTCAAAAAATGTCTTGGTACGGAAGAGGAAGGTTTAATAGTACAAGTCACAGTGCCAATTTTCTTGGATTTCACAGATATGAAATTAAATGACTCTTTATAGAAATGTCACCCATGATGATAGCCATTTGCTGCAGATCTCAGATTTTAATCCTTTTGCTTCCAGGTAGTAAATTCAAGATGCGATCTCTCCATCCTACACTTTCCTTCACTAATTTGTTTTCACTACGTAACAGATACTGATCAAGCCTGGCACTATTGCAGATGTGGCCCTAGTGGAATAAGCATAGCTAGAAATCCTATTTTCATCTTCACTGTTATTAAATCTGCTAATCAGCTGAGTACCCATGTCCTAGTTTTTAATGTTTAACTTGGAACCTCTAAGCAAACACTGCACTCATTTCCCCAGTTCACTGTTTATATTCACTTTCCCCATTCAGATTACCCTAAGTGAAAACAAATATTCAGAAAGGTTTGGAATGTTCCTATGCTACTCTGTACACTATTCTGGGGAGAGACAGACTGCCTGTTTCACATTACGTTTTGCTTCTTTAATTTAGCACACGAACTTTATTGTTACCTGCACAGCTTTTTTTTACATTTTCTTTTTAAGTATAGCTCAGGAGATGCAGTTTAACACTAAGAAGTAATGAGTTTGTGTTAAACAAATGAAGACTTACAGTATGACCTGTTTTAGGTTTAAGCCACTTGGTTTGCAGCACAATAAGTAGGGTGTGTGGACAAGGTAGTAAGAAACACCTGTAAACTGATCCAGGGCTTTACGGGGGGAAGATACTTGAACAAAGACTGCTGGGAAGGAAAGTCTGATGTTCTATATTTATTGTACCAGATATCAGGTGATTTGTGAGAATCGAGGCTTGCCTTCCACCTGATCTGTTGTTGTTGAAAAAATAAAAATTGCATCTGTTAAATCCACTTATAAATCCACAATAAATTTCTAATAATAATTTATTTTAAGAACAAGTACTCGTGAGGGGGAGAGGGGCAGGGGTAGTGTGTAAAAAACAGCATGAATTCAACTTGCCCAATGAACTGAATCTGCATGCATAGGGCTGAGTGCCATAACAAAATGATTTACTTTTAAGATTTTAAGGTTTTACATTTCCTACTCCTCCATTTTAAAAGCCCTAGCTGTATCATGTGACTAGGCTGTCAAAACATGCGGCTCTTCAAATGCTCATGTGAAAGACACACAATAACTAGCATTGTGGGTCTCTAGTAATCACAGGTAGAGCAATAGCCAGAGGGCAGGAGCTTTGCAAGCAGCATGGGTGTGTTTACAGCGAACTTTTTAGAGCCTGTGGAAAGACTTGCATAACCACCACACTGTACCACAGATTCCACACTCTAGCAAACAAACTTCAAAGTTCTGGCTTTGTTGGGCGCAGTTGGGCTTTCAGTGGCAATGATCTGCAGCCGAACAAAAAAACACTTTTTGAAACATGGAATGGGGATAAAGAGAGAGAAATACAGGGGCAAGCCATGGCAGTACTTACAGAGTGCATTTTCTGAGCAAGAGAGCATAAAAAAGTGGGAAAAGCACTTGAGAAATTTAGTGTTTATATTCTGGTGTTCAGCTGTTTGACCTGCATGAATATTTAAAAAAAACAGCTTTTTTTCCTCTCCTATTTCCTTCCAACCTTTAAAAATGTGCCTTTGTTCCGGAAGAATGAGTCTAATGCCAACTCACTTTATCTCACTGCAGTCACTTCTTGAAAAATGTTTGTTTTGCTGTGTGATCGGGTAGTGTCTTCATCAGGTCTCCAGTGTCAGACCAGAGCAGTTTTACATTTCAGTGGCTTCTTTTCGGTGTAAGGAACTATTTGTGTACATAACCTGAAAAATATGAAAAAGAAAATCCTTAGATTTGTGGAGAATACAGTTGAGATGGTCAAAAATGTTCACATATATAGTGTTAATATGTTCTAGGCTTTCTTGTGTTTAATGTTTTTTTCCTTAACCTTGTATGAGGCTGCTATTTATCTTGGTAAATATTGCATACAGCACTAAAATTACAAACATCTTCCAGCAGCTACTATTTCAGTGTTTATTATGTTATGGTAATGAAATATACAACAGTATATTAATGTATATAATAGTAAAAACCGACTTTCAGATGAGAAAAAGCAGTGAATCCTTACATTTTCCCTTCCTCAAAGTGGGGGCGGGGGCTTTAAACTGTGTATACAAGGTTATATAAAAAAAGAAGAAGAAAAAAATTAACTTTGTCACAAACCTAAAGTTTTAAAACTTTAGTCACAAGACTAAAACTGCTTTCTGTTCGTCAAGGGATTTCAGTTTTTTATCATCTCTCAATCAGAAAACTCAACAGTTTAATTTTAGGACAGGGGTACTTTTTTCCCTATTTGATTAATTATTACGATAATTATTATTATATGACATTTAAAAAAAAATATATATACAGTATTTTGAACTTCTGGCATCCAAAATTAAACTATTTCTAAATCTCAGTATAGTATTATACATATTTGCTTCTTACAAATACAACTACCTTCTACAAAAGCCCTAATCAGTTCTGTTTTCTGTAACATTTCCTGTGTTCTATATATTCTAATACACCCAGAGATGTGTTTCTTCTAGAGTACATATGAGAATGTGTTTCCAATTGACACAATGAAGAACTTAAATTATTTTATTTTTTATCCATTAAAAATATGCATGGTACAAGTCAGGTTTTTATTGGCATAGATACTGTATGTGTGTGTGTCTGTGGACAAAGCTTACAATTAAACATTTTTTAAAAAGCCACAGCTAACAAAACATTTATTTAGGAAACAAAATAAACAAAACACTTTGTCTTGTGTTCAAGAATATAAAAACGGCAAACAGAGAGATGGATCAAAGGCATTTGTAATCTTGTGAACTTGAATCAGAACGTAAATTGATTGGCTTCCAGAAGGATCCCTGCTGTTGGGGCTGAATTGTCCACTCATCTGTATATTTGAACAAATTTGTAATTGGATCTGAACGTTTTGCATGGCTCTGAGTAAATATTGAGAAATGTCTATCTCAAGTGGTTAAGCAATAGTAAGGTAAAATGTTTTTTCTGTTGCCTATTTCAATGGGTGAAATTCACAGCATTTAATATTTCTGATCTTTCTATGCTATCTTTGACAACTGATATTGATTTCCAGTCAAATTTACTTTAATTACTGAATGTTTTGTTATTCTCTTGGATATTCAACACTGAGTAAAGGTCTTAAAGTGTTAAAGATGTGACTTCTTCTTAATCCAGGGCTGATTAACAACAGAGAGTAATAGGAAATAGGGAAAGTAACAGGCCTCTCCTGTACAATGATCAGCCACTATCACAGCCACTATTACTCTTAAGTCCCTACACAAGAACCGAAATTCAGGTCCTATTTTAGATTCAATTGTATAAATATGAGTTTAAGGTATGTTCCATTAATGAGTCATATGATAAATAGACTGTAAGTAGATCCTTAGGAAAGTCCTGGAGTCGAAGGCTTACTTTTAATCGTTGTAGTCCTTAAAACCATTATTTTAATTTGCGTTTTACTTTTTTAAAACTAATTGTGTATTATTATGTAATTTTGTCTGAATTTTCAGATTCAAAGATGTCTTTTTTATGACAAATCCTCTGCAATCTGTTTGATTGGCTGGTAAGGAGGCCCCCATTTTAAGATTTAAGGGATAGAGGCAGTCCATAAGGAGTACATTATTTCTATCAGATCTGCAGGTTTGCTGTTAGGACAAATATTCATTCCAGTTTCCTGTTTTGGATTTCACATATTAAGTAAATGTATGCGTTCATTACAGTAATAAAATTGGACTGTTCAGTATTCATTAATTATATTAAGGTGCTTTTCAATTTTCCAGTTCTTTAAACTATCATGTAGAAACCAGAGCAAATAACGTTTATATAACATTACCAAATGGTAACATATTTTAAACATGATTTTTATCATTGACAATTAAGTATTGTACATGACTGTCTGTAATGTTTGCTTTCTGCTACCCCTAAGCAGTTTGTTTCCATACACCTTAACACTATTTAATAAACTCAGCACACATTCAGAACTGTTATCTAAGTTCAATATTCAAATTCTTCTCCAGGCTTTTCAAGTGAGTATATTTTAAAGGTGCTGTTATACAGAGTCCTGTTATACAGAGTAAAGAAGACTTTTGTTTTTTTTGTTCTGCATTTAAATACGTTATGGCCCCTGCGTTGGCCATTGGGAATTCCTGAGTTGCTTCAGAAAAATCAATATTGCTACAATCTTTCGTAGACTGCCTCTTGACATTGACATTTTTCTCATTCTCTTCAAAGGCTAGTTAACTATGCGATGAATAAACCTGTCACTTTTAATTCCCGATATCTATTCTGAGCCAGTACCCATAGATGTGTGCATCACTGCCACTTTTCAGCACTCAGTATCAATAAAGGCCTGGATTGGTCTGTAAGAACAATGATGGTGACTGATGGGTTTGCTTGATTGGTTTCTCCAAACAGCAGCTCTGACCGATAGCTGCATTTGATTGGATGCTTCTAATTGATATACCGGATGATGAATTGTTGAACTGCCCATCTCGCTTAGTAAGATTTGTTTTGCTGTTTGCTTTTTATAAATGCCACTAATTAAATGGCCAAAAAAGGAATCTATAGTACCTAGAATAAATAATGTTCTCTTTACTCCCCTAAGATAGGAGTTTTTTCATACATCTAGTTAAAGACCTAACATGCATCCATCACAAAAAACACAGTTAAACATCTGATACATCTTTAAAACCACTTTTGTTTAGTCAGATACAATGCGATCAAGAAAAATGCTGACCAAATGCAGCGTTAAGAGACAATCTAATTTTGTATAGCTACATTTGCCAAATCAAAACCGGAAACAAAAAGGACAGTCTACAAAGATCCGTTAGATGACCCCATATTTTTATTTGTAAATATAAATGGAAAAATAACATCCCTCTTTGGTTACTATTAACCTTCCTGTCTACCTTTTTATAGTTTTTGCATAGCTATTTTTTCATTATTTTCAAATACCCACTCCTATTTTATGCAGAGGATTTTCTGAGAAATGGATGGATAGACTTTTTAAGGACAAGAAATACAACCTGTTTTCTTTTTCAGGGAATATTAAATTGAAACCAATACTGTATATAAGAAATGAGATTGGAAAGTAATAGTAAAGCATGTAAAGCATATTACTAGAAAAATCTGGAAATGCCATTTGAATTCAATTTGAAATCTGGATTTCAAAACGGCACTCTTCAAGTCCAAAATTGAAGAATGTTGTTCCTAACGCATGAGTCTGTAATTATTAAGCTTTCACATTTGTGTGTACGGAGGAAGGGTTTCAGGCTTACTGTACAAGCACTGTTTAAGGACAACAGTGAGACAATATATAACATCTAGCACAAGAAAATGGGTTATTTAATGTCTATGTAAACGTCCAACATTAGCAGTAAACATAAGATGCACAAGAACTATGTCAAAGTGCTGGAAGTCTTGAAATATGTCCCTTTCAGAAGAGCTGTATTCTTTTGCCAAGGCTTCTTAATTCATGCCATACCTTGTATTTTTTAATACTATTTGGTTATTAGCAGATCATAAAGATATATGACATAATGTGGTTACTGGGAGCCATTGTGGTAAACTAGCCCACTGGTACTTGACTTGGCTAGAGCCCTGGCAGCATTCCTTTGCTTTAGATTGAAATAACAAGTCAGCGATTTAAGCAAATATTTAACCGCATTTTCAGTTGAGTTTTATAACCCAATATTAAGCTCTGGCTGAGCTCCAGAGACTAATGCTTTGTTTCCTTTTGCCAGATAAGAAGGAATCCTTGGATAGGCTCACAGTTTCAATACTAGGAAGTAAAAGAAGACTGCAGCTTTGCCAGATTCATACCATTCTCCCAGGTCTTGTAACCAAACCATGAGCAGTAACCAGAGAGTAAGAGGAGGTCCATACTAAATTAAGAAACACCAGCCCAGATTTTTCACGGCCTTTACATTCCAGAACATTCTTTTTTCAAGAATAAATTAAACCCGACGTAACCAACATATGTGGTTAAAAGAAGGACCATAATAATTATTATACTTTTTCTTCTTCTTGCATCAGCTAATTACTATAATTATTTTTTAAAAGGTAATTAAGACATCTTCATAGCCCTGTAGCTATGAGAAGGCATGGTTTATGACACAACTTATACTGTATATTAAAAAACAGTATTTTTAGCAGGTATTTAGTAACTGTATTAGATGGGAAATCTTGCTGCAATTTATGTAATTTTCATCTAAATCGTTTTTGATAATGCACACCCAGTAATCTGGTTTCAGGGGTTTTTAATCAGTTTATCCTCTGAACCCCCAAATAAACCCTGATAAACTCTGTCTGGTAATGTTTGCTGTGCTAGCTGTATGATGAAATGTGGCTAAGACTTCCTGAAGTTCAAGCCATTGCGAACTGGCTTGTTAAAATACTGTCTGGGGTTTTGTTTCATGACTTGTTAGAAATCCCTGCAGCCACAAAATATTATTAGACCTCCTAAAAGTAAATGTGGAGAGATTAACAGGGGATATGAAATTATTTATATTTGCATATACCATGACAGTTTTTATTCTCTGAGAAATAAATGTTTCCACTCAGTACCCAAGAACTCATCAAATCAATGTTGTGAACATATTTAACTTTCTAAAACCATGACCTGTCAGTGTATCTACCTGTACATGAGTGCTTTCAGGTATAGTTAATAGGTATTCTCAATCTAAACTCCTGGTATCGATATCTGGTTGAGACCCAAGGGAGTATCCCAGATGGTGTAAGGTGTCATATGTAGACCTAGCTCACAATATACACTACACTTTAAGGAAACTTTGGGATGTCAAAGTTGACTTATTGTGTGACACAAATGGTGACATCTCAACAAGATCACAAGAGCTTATGCAACACCAGTTGACAATCTTTCTAAAAAGAAAAAATCTAAAAATGCCAATTGAAAATTAATTTCCTGTCATCTAATGCAACCTCTGCTGTACTTAACTCATTTTCCTTCAGTTGTAGGACTCACTGTTTTCAGGAACTCAAAATTAATTGGTTTCAAATGTTAATCCTTCTTACTGAAAGGCAATCTAATCATTTCAAACATCGATCTGATCTATCCAAACTGAATTAATTGACTAAGGACTGATAGAGGATAATGAATTCCTGTTCATTTTGAATAACTGTTTGTAAGAGTACACCTGGCTTCTGATGGATTACATCTTCTTACCACAGACCATGAATGAAAACAGTTTTCACAGTGTTGTCATTCTCATGGAAGACATGAGACTTGATTTACACCATACCTGATTTATGGAGTTTGCTGATATCTTTAATTACACAATTTATTGATGTAATAAGTGTATATCTTAATTTTTAAAAATATTTATTATGATGTCTCTGTAGATATACTGTAGAAACAAGGTGAATATTTAGAAGGTACAAAAAGAGGCATTATACCCACCTATAATTTTGCCGACTATCAAAGATCTTTTTTTTCAGTAAGAATTGTACTTTATTAAAAAATAAAAAATGTAGAAGTAGGTTGTTTGTTTTTGTAGCTAACAAGCTATAAAAATGCTGTATGGTACTGTATGTCCATTTAGATCTAAAATACTTGGTTAGTCTGGTGGCTTTGCTATTTGGATACACCCTTTTATGCAGAACATTTGTATTGCATTATGGTTTGGAAAAGATTAATGCTTTTACTGTACACCAAAATATGTCTTAGGATCTTTGTTGGTGTGTAGCCCATACTCAATTATATCAATTATTTTGAGTTCTTAACTTAAAAAATCATATTTGGTTGAGTCTGTTAGGTTTCTATATTTTATTTAGGTTTCCAGTGGCAGAGATAGCTAGTCTTCTTCAGCACACTATGCTCACATTGTTAATGGACAGAAAAGTGAGGGTACATATAAGGCATGAATTTTCAAATTAGGGTGATGCAATTAGTGGAGTTATTACAGGGATCTTTATTAGTACCAGTGCTCATCATGATTTATGTACAGATTCTGAGATACTGTATATAGCAATCTATATACAGTATATTCACTAGCAATCTAGTGAAGTTTGTAGATGACATCGAAATAGAAGGATAAGAAATCACTGTTGAAGCAACGGAAAAAAATTAAAAACAGACAAAATTCAGAACTGAGAAAACACCTGGCGATATTCGATGTAGACAAAGGCAGACTGGTACACACATATGGCAAAAACATAAACATAAATATAAAACATGATACATCAAGCTTGAAAGGCTTAGGTGTTTATGTTTACATTTTATATTTACTGCATGTTTACATCCTATAGACTGCGGAAAGCTAAGGCACAAATGACATGTACATGATGTGCAGTTAAAAGTGTAGAATTTAGGTATGTGAAGATTCAAGTGATGGTATCTTAAAACGGAGCAATGCTTTTGTAAGACTGCTTTTAGCATATATCGTAAAATGTTGCTTACCCCAACGCAAAAAAAAAACAGCTCTAGAATCACTACAGAGTACAGCAGCCAGATTCATTCTTGTGGTTGAAATGAATGTCAGCCATCGATGGGCTAACAGAACTGAATTTTAGTCTTAAAGCCGAGAGGGCTAAGATTCAAGTTCTCAAAATGCTCACAGCAATTGACAAGCCAATGCTATGGTCAAGTTCAGAATCTGAGGTGGAACACAAACCAGAGAACAAAAGGGGAAACTTCTGGGAAGTGCATTTAAATCTGGGACCAAGAGGCACAAGCAATGGAGCCTAGGAGAGGTCACCCATCCATGCTGCTGGAGTTGATATCCTGGCTTCAGAAAATGGCTGGACGAGATCCCTGGATCAATTATCTACTAAAATTCAACCGAGCTAGTCGAGCAGAAAGGCCGTCTCTGTTTTGCAACCACTCCTATGTTTTCATGAGATGTAAAAAACAGTTCACCCGGGGATGTGTATGAATGTGTTCTGCTGCTAAGTTGCAGAGCAACTTTTAAAAACAGTCTTGCTTGATCTCTTGTGTCTCTTGTTATAGCGGCCCTTTAAACTGAAAGCTGTGAGATTTACCCATTTTGTTTTGCCATGTAGCATTAATATTTTTATTGTTATTATCAGATTGCTGCTTTGGTCCACTGACACACTAGACAGGATCCCCAGTGAAACCAATAGCATTACAGACATTTATCTATTCCTCATATGTGCAACTTAAATACTAGGAACAGGGTGATAGTAGTGCTCTAAAATCATATGATCTTTGGCCATTATTTTTAATACATAGTATTCCAGAATAAATGGTTGTGAATCTCTTTCCAGTCCATTACTTGCTTTGGCTGTGTTAAATTAATTCAGTGAATGATATGGGTCGTACTGTACCAATGAAAAACAAGCCACTTTTGTAACTCACGTTTTTATGCTGTGGAAAAAGCAATTGGGGAGGAGTTCATGACTTGACACACTTGGAATGTGAAATTAGTATTGTACCCTGGAGGCGGCTGGTTTGAATCCAGGCTATGCCACTTGCCAGCTCTACAAAATTAGTGGATTGCTGCCAGGTTTGTATAAGGGTGGAGCCAACTAGGGTATTCTCAGCTTACCAGACACTGGTCAGGCACCTGCAGGCCTGGGCATTATCAATGAGAGCAGTATCCATCCTCTGGTGCACAATACCTTTGCTGTTCGCTTTCCAGGATTGGAGATGACAGGAAATAGTTTAGAAAATCCACTTGTCTCAGTGGATGTGTTTGGGTTGTTTAATGCTCCCACAGGCCAGTGTAGGTTTGCCATGGCCATTCTGATAGAAAAGCACTGCAGGCTTCTGAATAGGACAAACCTAAAATGTTAAATTACACTCATTTTACACTCATCCGGCATCACATTCTCTCCACTACGGATATAATTTCCATACCTCCTTCCTCCTCATCCAACTTCTCTGGTTCCCGTCTCTCCAGCTTCTCTCTTCTTGACTCAGCATCCCTAAACAAACTAGTTACGCGCATGAAACCCACCACATCTATTTTAGATCCCATTCCCACCACTTTATTCCAGTCCTGTTTCTCTTCTCTCTGTCCCATTGTCCTCAATATAATACATGAATCCTTGAGCACCGGCATTGTAGCAACGGTCCTCAAAACTGCTGCTATTACCCCAGTGCCAAAGAAGCCTAACATGGCTCTCGACAATCTTAACAACTTTCGCCCCATCTCCAACTTACCCTTTCTCTCTAAAATTCTAGAACGTGCTGTCACACTTCAGTTACATAACCACCTCATGACAAACAACCTTTTCGAACCCCTCCAATCTGGCTTCCGTCAACTTCACAGCACAGAAACCGCCCTAGTCAAAGTCACCAACGATCTCCTAATAGCTTCTGATTCTGGTTCTCTTTCCATACTCATCCTTCTTGATCTCAGTGCTGCCTTTGACACTGTTGACCATAACATCTTGCTTTCTCGTCTCGAGACTGTGTTTGGAGTCTCTGACACTGCCCTCAAATGGTTTAAGTCTTACCTCACTGATCGCTGTCACTTTGTCTCTCTCAATGGGTACAGGTCTGAAATTGGTCTTGTCAAGTCTGGTGTCCCTCAGGGCTCAATACTGGGCCCCTTGCTCTTCAGCATTTACATGTTCCCACTTGGTCAGCTTTTAAGATCACATGGCCTCAGCTTTCATTTTTACGCTGACGATACTCAAATATACATCCATACCAAACCCGACACTGATGTGGCTGTCTCTATTCTATCTAATTGCATCTCTGACATAAAAATTTGGATGACTCAAAACTTCCTTCATCTTAACTGTGACAAGACTGAAGTCATGCTTATTGGTACCCCCCACCAACTTCGTAAAGCCAGTCCTGTAACCCTGTCTGTAGATGGCTCTGTACTTGAGCTCCAATCAAAATTGAAAAACCTTGGGGTTATATTCGATTCTGGCTTAACATTCGACCCACATGTACAGCATACTGTCAAAACATCTTTTTTTCACCTTAGAAATATCGCAAGACTACGCCCTATGCTATCATTAACTGTGGCTGAAAAGCTGATCAACATATTTGTATTCTCTCGAATTGACTACTGCAATGCTCTGCTCCCTGGGGTATCTAAATCTACTCTGAACAAGCTGCAGTATGTCCAAAATTCAGCAGCCAGAATCCTGACCAGATCTAGTGCAAGTGTTCACATTACTCCTATCCTGGAGTCCTTGCACTGGCTTCCGGTCAAATTCCGCGTAGACTTTAAAATCCTCATGCTCACCTACAAGGCTTTACATGGCTTGGCACCTCAATACCTGTCTGAACTTTTATCGCCCTACTCCCCACCTCGCAACCTCCGCTCTTCAAATTCTGCCCTCCTTACTGTCCCCCAAGCCCGTCTACATTGTATGGGCGACAGGGCCTTCTCCTGCTATGCCCCCAAGCTCTGGAACTCCTTGCCCAAGGATATTAGAGAGTCACCTTCTCTAAACTCCTTCAAATCCAGACTCAAAACCCTCCTTTTCAGAAAAGCCTTTACTTAACTGGTTCCATTCTTCACCCCTCTGCTCTTCTTAATACCATCTTCCACGGTCTCCTCTATTGTTATTGTTGTATTGTTGTAATTATAATTGTGTCCTGTCTTGTGAAATTTTCTTATTTATTGTTGTAGTCTTCTTATTTATTGTTATTGTCATCCTGTAAAGCGCTTTGAGAAGCCACCTTTAAAGGCGCTATATAAAATAAAGTTTATTATTATTATTATTATTATTATTATTATTATTATTATTATTATTTACTTTGCTCATGTACAGTAAAAACTATAGTGTGGAAATTACAACTGGATTCTTGGGAGTTTACTAAATTAAATTAAAGATATAATATAATATATTGGCCTTGCCAAGTGTAGAGCTCTGAAATAAATGGAAATGTTTCATGGAGAGGAGCTGTAGGATGTTAAAGTCTCTCAGCAGGAGATTATCTAACAGGGCCACAGGGCAGTCGGAGCCTATCCTGTCAAGTAATGCCAGTCCATTGAATGACACACAAAATCACAAACTTGTACACACTCACACCAGGGCCACTTTTTCCAGAAGCCAAATAAGCTGCTGTACTAGTATACACTGTACTGTATGTCTGTACTGCGGGATAAAAAAAGAGAACCTGGAAGAAGCCCAAGTGAACACAAGGAGAACATATAAACTTTACACAGACAGAACCTGAGGAATTGAACCTAGGACTCCAGTTCTGCAAGGCACCAATGCTAAACACTGTACCATAGTACTGCCCTACATTTAATTTTGGTGTAAGAACCTTTGAAAACTCACATGTAGGTAGCTAGATCATTTTGCATTGCATTGTACTGTGATTGATCAAAAATAACTCAAATTAATAAAAAGTGACTAAAATAAACATGACAAATTTCAAAATCTTACTTTCTGTATATCCAAAGATACTGAAGTGTCATGGTGCCTTAAATATACTGTACCATGGCTATAAACATATAAAACTTAAATGAACAAAATATAATTTTGTTCACATTTTGACTTATTTTTTTTTAAATATTAGACATACAAAAAAATTGTACACACAAAGCACAGAAGGTAGTTGGATATTTTTTCTCTTCATTACTTATTATACTTAAAATAATTAAACCTTAAATAATATATTTTATGACTCGGAATATATTATAAGATATATTTTGGACACCATTGCAAAATGTCAGCTCAAATGAAAAAAACGTGAATCCCTAACATAACTGATAAAACGAAGACTGTGTGTGTGTATTCTTTAAGCAGCACTTAGTATCCTGCTCAAAGTTTTGAATACTAATAACTGCTTCAATATTCTTGCACAATATGTTACTCACCTGTAGCTCATTTGGGCCTTTATTTTTAGAAATCCACATTTCATTATTTTCAGGGCTATCGGTTTCATATTTGAAAAGGTATTCATATTAATATTTATATTGGGAAATCTTGATTACTTAACTGGTTTGCAGTTCTACAGTATGTTGTGACATCTTAACTTTGCCAGACACCCTTTGATCCTAGTATTTCCAGCCATAGCAATTATCCAGCATTCTGTCATGCTCCTCAATCAGTTTTCTGGAGTTACTTTAAAAAAAATGCTTGCATCATCTCTTTGTGTCTTCTTATATGGATGTTTCTTTCCCAACTAAATGTCTGCTTTCAAGGGGGGATTCTTGCATGTGTCACATTCCATTTGATTGGTCTGTCTTTAAAGTGGACGAACTTACAGTACCTGGAGAGCATTAGAAGTCTTTTTTCAAAGCTACAGTAGTCAGTCGTAAGCTTTCTCAATAAGAATATGCAGATGAAAAATTAAAAATAGCAGATTCCATATTTGAGGAAAGAAGGAACCATAATAATATGCTGTAACACAATACGTCTTGGACTTAAATTTCACAACAGGACTTCATAAAGTGCTGGTGCTGCTATTAAGAACATTTGGAAACAATTAGAAGACATTTACAGAGAGCTTTGTTTATGCAGCTTTATATGGAACTTGGGATTTCCTTTGACTCAGTCACGCTGTCTGATTTTATAGGTCTATTTTATGGTGAAAGATTTATGATAATTTAGAAAACTGTAGTTTGGCACAGTGGTGTGCAGTTAGCACTGCTGCCTCACAGCTCATGGGTCCTGGGTTCGAGTCTGGACTGGACCAAATTCTGTGTGAAGTATGTTCTTCTCGTGTTCGTGACAGACATACTTTATAGTCTAATCTGTGTCTGTATGTCTGTTTGTGCCTGTCTACAGTATAGCCTGATTTGTATCCTATGTTTGAGAGTTATGCTGCAGTTTGCTGATGTGGATAATAGATTAATTCAAAAGTGGATGGCAAGCTTGTTTGTATGATACTTTGTTTTTAAGAACATGTTCTAGCCAGTTGCTGAGGTGGCTTCTCTTTTTACTGTCTTCATAATCCCCTGAAAAATAATATCTGGACAATATTTAACAGTCACATGTACAGAACTACAAAAATCCTTTGATTTTTTTGTTGTTGGGAGAAATAGAAAAGACCAAAATTCAAATTTGTCTGTGGAGCACTTTGGCTCTTCTAAGCATCAGACATACGATATGTACAGTAACTCACAAAAAAAACTCTTTTCAGTATTCTGGTGACTTTCAAGAGATTTAATTCATTGCAACTTCTTACTCTTGAATGACACTATAGCCCTTTCAGAAGAGTAATTCTTATTGTGTAATATATTTAAATTCCTTAAGTTATTTTAACCTGCTTTTCTGTTGCTGAACTATTTCATTTAATATAAAAAAGACCTAATCGCGTTTGGACCACTATTAGTAGTACTAGTAATAATGCTGCTGAATGCTGGCCTATTGAACCCCATGAGTCATGACTGTAAATAGAGCACATAGAGACAGCTGGGAAACTAAGGAGAATCCTCCCTGTCTCCTTCAGATACCGAGGCGTGAATGGAGAGGTGAGGAGAGGCCATATCAATGGCATGTTAAAAACAGCACTGCATTTTTAGATTTAAGGTGCCGAGTTTGATATAAGATAGCACAGCTGGCCTGTCCAAGCCTTTCTGAGCCAGAGTCCTGTTTTTCCACCCATTCCAGTTCTCCATTTCTTACCTGAACAAAATGCTAAATTATTTCGTTAAAATGAACCTTTTCCAGCTCTTTGAAAAGTTAAGGAGGTGACAAAGCTGTGGTTGAGTCCTAAAATGTGCATACATTTAAAAACAGACTACAGCAATTATTGAAACATGTACAGTATTATGTAGATTACAAAAATAGTTCTTATAGGTCTTTTCCAAAAAATAAAATTCTCCATATACTGTCTTAGCTGATGTTCTGTGTGTTTACTAAGCATAATAAATTTATTGAGGAGCTGTGCTGTTCCTAAATAAATTGTAAACTCATTTTTCACATAAACACAATAATTACTATAAACTGATCAAGGAACTAAAGATTTTAGCTTGCCTCACTCATCATAGATGCTCCAGGTTTCTTTATGTGTGGTACAAACAGCTCGTAGAGAGCTGCTTGTATAAAGCCAAATTTAAAAAGCAAGTGAAGTGAATTTACTGGCCTGTGACATTTAAAACTGTACCCAGGCCTCCAACATCAAAAGCGTTCCAGAGCCATTGCAGCAATAAAGTGAGCACCAGAACTCCACTGTACTTTTACAGAGCTGTTAAGTTGCTGGGACAAATGCAAGGACCGCATGCAGTTAGTGCTAGAGGGATGCAAACTTTGGAATAGCAGCAATAATAGACGTGATGATTACATGATTAACACTTAGGAGCCTCAGTCCCATGACCCACAATTACAGCACTGTCACGGTGTGTTAAGCTGAGATATACCTGAAGTGGTTCCACTATTAGCTATGAAAACAACCCATCTAGGATAATAACCCTATAGGCTTGGAAATTCTCCATGAATGGATGGTTAGTCATACAGTAAGAAGCACAATGAGCTATCTGTAATGGAGCTGGAATTTAAATTCGTTGGCAGGAGCTGAGGTAGATTGTAGTGCAATGCCCAAAATTAAATCGTGGACCATGCAAAAGGGAAGCTCGCAGAAAAGAGTCGTTTTTCATGCACACTTAAATATTATCATTTTTATTTTATTTCCAAGAGATGTTTGTGTTATTTTGCATTGTTAGTTCACTTAAATCAATAAAAGCAGAAGCTTATAGGTATTATGACTTTTATTTATAATAATCTTGTGGTCATGTGTTGTGTCATTGCCTCATTTTATTTTGGTACATTGAAATTGACCAAAAAAAGTCAAGTAGCGATTAACAGAAGGGCATACCTGATAAAAATGTCATGCTTACTGTAATTGCATTATTTGTTTAATCACTTCGTTTGCAAAAACACGCCTGACTATCCACATTGCATTATTTAAACCCTTAGTATAATCAACAGTGACAAGATTGGTATTGGACTTTTCACAGAATATTTAATGGCATTACAGTATCTCCCTATTTCAGAGGCTTATAACAAGAGTTAAAATGTCAAACTTTGATTGCCTGTAGTTCATTACTCATGCCTCATACTTAAACTGTAACTGTTTTTCCCAAATGTAACATACAGTAGTTGCAAAAGTATAAATAAGGTAAAAAGTGTTAATGTCAGAATGTTTTCTAATTAACTGATCTCACATGGAATTAACTGTTCTTTTTTTAAAAACTGTATAAATCGTTACTATGCAAAAAAAATTGAGCAGGTAAACAGAGTTGCCAAACTGAGGCAAATGCGGTTGGGATCACATCAGCAGTAGTAATGGTATACAGTTTGAAAACATCTGTTCTTTACTTTTGTGACATAAAAAGTAAGAAAATGTGCTTGTCAATTTAAACTTTGTGATGTGAGAAATTGCATTGAAGCCTACATGTTTTTTTGCTTTTCCTCGAACAGTGTTTTTCCCAAACAGTTAAAAAAATGCTATCTGCCTCAGAAACCATATGGAAGAAATTGTCAAAAGACTTCTTAATTTCGCCACTGATTATGCCTTTGCTATAGAAGGAAAACCTCAAAATTTCTTCCCCTATTACAAAGTTCTTGAAATTCCTGTCATGTAGTTACTTCTTTAAAACTTCGAGTAACTTCGACAGTAAACAGCACTGTCCAGCTTGTCTCGCTAAAGGTAAGCACTGAATTTCTCTCATTTATCCAGAATAACCATGTGTTGTTTTCTTTGAAATTATGTTATCGTACAGTTAGAAGTTAAAAAGACTTTACAGTTAACAAGAGCATTGTGCTTGATTTTACTTACTCTTTTGCTACAACTTGCAGCTCTTTTGATGATAACTCATGTGTGTTAAAACCAGCAGTAATGCCTTATTTGGTTCAGGGTGACACTTTGGGGTAAAATGCGCTCAGCGTATAAAAGGAGCCCTTTGAAGAACAGCGACCGCAGCAGACATTTAATCCAGGGCTTTAAAGCACGAGACGTGACAGCCGTGTTATGATAATCATCAGAAAATAGTGTGTGGAGGAAACTATTACGAAATTGTTCACGCAATTCCATTTATTCATTCCTGTCAAGAGCTGTATGTAGCAACAAAAATGAATGTGAATTATTGAAAATTCCAGCCATCCATTATCACAAAGTCACTTTTTTTTCCCTGGAATTCACAATCTTGCAAATTTTTAACGAGGATGGCCTTCACCTGTTCCAAGACCTGCTATCGCAGTGTGAGCTACAGAGCTCTTCCTTTTTTTTTACTTATGTCTACACTCTGCAGTGCATGCCTGTGGCTCACCCTGGGGGGCGAGGTTGTGTATACAGTACACCCAAAGCCTGATCTCTTTGATATTGTGGTAGAACAGAGGAACAGACTTCCTGCTCTGTGCCTTTTTATTACAGGTTTCGAATAAGCTCTTTGCAGCCGCAGTGGCTATTTGGAATAGGACTTCAGTGTTGCAGATGAGGCTATTTCCTCAGTCAATATTTGATACAATGCAAATTGCACCTCCAAAAATCCTAATCGCTGAATGACCCATTTAAACTGCATTCACAGAATGTATTTGATCACATCTTATCAAAATAGACCATACACAGGTGAACATGTTAAAAGTTTTTGAAGTGTCCAGAAGTTATTAAGTTCTGGAAACTAGTCTCTTCCTGTTTGTCCAATATCATAAATACTCATATTCCCTGTTAACATTTCATACCCTTGCTGGATAAATAATCTAATCCTAGCCTCTCACAGCAACAGAAACAGGCAGACCTGATTCCAATTAAATGGTTGCTTGCATTGTATTGGTAGCTTCCACAATACCAGATTGTTTGACCGGCACCTAAACTAGAACTATTTACACCAGACACTTTTTGAACTAACAAGTTATGAAGTACAGCAAATTAACAAGTGGAACTTGTTCAGTACTCCAGACTGAAATTACTTTCTTTCTAACTACTGTATGCCATCACATTGTCAGACTTGATATGACCACTTCTTACCCATTCAAATCCAACTGTTCTGGCATGTACATATTTTTAATGGATCTGTAGGTTTTTCTGGTGATTATGAATGGTCAAGTATGCCCTTTTATCAAAAAGCCAGGAATTTGTGAGATCACAGTGTGCATCAAGAGCGATTTAAAGAAGAACTACTATAGATTTGCAGGGTTTGTTTTCTGTAACCACATGTTGAGATGCTGTGATAGCTGCTGTTAGAAAAAGGCCCTGTGACTGGGACTTGTCTGGGAAGCAATTGCTGGATAACTTTGTTAGATTTCTTTTGAACCAAATGATGACAGTTCCAATATTTCATCAGGATCAATAAGCTGGGCCTGCTTCCAGTTAAACAGCACAATCTCCAAGACCCCGAGGGAGAAGACACAATATTTAAATGGACAGAAAAAATTGTATAATCCTGTCATTTACAATATCAATGGCAGTGCAGCAGCAGCACTCTTTTTATGAATATATTTTGCCATGCATGTAAATTACAGTGTTAGTGCCATAATTATATTCCAGGTTTTATCTATATGTTCACTATAGAACAACACAGGGTACAAATCCAGCAGAATCCAATAAAATAAAATGACTCTTATTTCAATTCAGTCACCAGCACATTATTAAATCTAAAAAGAAACAAATAAATCGCAATCTGTCCAAGGCTGCAGCATTTGTTTGAATTCACAGTGGAAACACTGCTTCTGACCATCCATTGGATATAAGGTTTATATTCAATTTTACAACTGATTATCACATAGTTTAAGACAACAAATCTAGCAAATTTAAAGGAAAGTTTAAACACTACTTATACTATATTTTAATTCCTAATTCCAATACAATTTATCTTTAATATTTATTGATGTCCTGGTTCAAGGGGAAGTCTAACACTAACTCTAGCGCCAATTCAAACCAACTAAATATACTGTACAAGCTCTTATGTTAATTAAAATACTTTAAATTGGGATTATATTGTGCCCTGCAATGGACTGGTGTCCTGTCCAAGGTGTAGTTCACCTTGGGCCCGTTGCTTGGTGGATGAGGCTCCAGCATCCCCAGCAACCCTGTACTGGATTAACAGTTAAAAAATGAATGGATAACTTATATACTAGTGGAAATGAGGAGGTCTAGGGAAGTAAAGTTAATAAATGTATATTTTGATGACTGAATGACTTTTGAGTCACTTTTCCAGTGACTTTTTTGTCACTTGCCAAGATTGTGGATTGAGACTGAAACTACTATTAAATGACCACAAACTGCAGGGTTAGAAATAATCATATTAATTCCTTACACTTATATAGTGCTTTTCTGGACACTCCACTCAAAGCGCTTTACAGGTAATGGGGACTCCCCTCCACACCCACCCATGTGCAGCCCCACCTGGATGATGCAACAGCAGCCATAGAGCGCCATAACGCCAGAGCTTCAATGGGCTGCCAGATGAGAGCTGCAGTGTGACATTGCTGCTGGCCCATGCCACTGGGCCAGAAATAGTCCCTGTTCGTGGTTAAGGTTAGATACCATAAAACATAGTGTTACAGCAGTGTTTTACATGGCCTAATTTACAGACGGTGAGGTCAAATTTAGGCATAGGTTGAAAGTTCTCCGTGACCTTGACGTGGTAGGTATATAGTAATGTAGGTAGGTGATTATCGTAATGCAAACGCGATCCCTGACTCCATCCAAACAATATGACTATGAAGTCAGGCATAAATGTATTTGTAGCATCAACTGGAGCGTACTGTACGTTCAAGGGGAACCGCAGCCCTAGGTCAACTTAAAACCTATAAAACCTATAAAATTACATTTAAAATTTTTTTAGAAGGGCTTGATTTATTTTCTGTTTTAGCAAAACTTAACAAAAGGAAGCAAGGCAAATGTACAGTACGATTGTGTCTTTGGACTGTGCGAGGAAACAGGAGTACCCAGTGAAAACCCACACAAAAACAGGGAGAACGTATTAACTCTACACAGACAGCACTCCAAGTCCAGAATTGAACCCAGGGCTCCAGCACTGCAAGGCAGCAATGCTCACCACTGCACCAGCATGCTGCACGACCCATGACATTTTTTTAGAATTCAAATTATAATCTATTTGTATTATATTTCAATGAATTTTCAGATTTAATGTTGGCAGCAAGATTTTTTGAAAAAGAGAGGAGAAAAAAATCTTCAGAATTAAGTAGGAGAGCTCTTTCTTTAAAATGAGTTTACTATAGTCTCTTGTGATGCTGTATTACATTAAACACAAGATTTTAACATCAGTGCTTAAAAAAATAAAAGATATACAGTAGGACTACTGAAGCAGCTTTAATCTTAAATGTCCTTAGTAATATAGACATGGACACATGCATTCACCTTTAATATTATAATTCAATGCAATTATAATGTGCTCTCTTGCCCAAGCAAATTTAATTAAGAAGAATTTCTCATCTGAAATTCAGATAAGCACAGAGAGAAAAGAAAAAAGTTTTCCTAGTTTTTCCAGAGGTGCACTGGCCTTTTTTTAAAAAAAAAGTGAAAGACAATATTTGTGGAATCAACGTCTGTGTTCTTAAAAAACAGAGAAAACGAACTGAACATAATGATCCCAGCCCAAGGGCTGGCACAGTGATCCTGAAGCACGTGTGAAAACAGAACAGCCCTTAAACTCAAGAGGCCATCTGCTTGGAAGGCTCTGAATGTTTTGGAACTATCCATCAATTATGATTTGTGCCCTGGAAACTTAACCATTATACTTGTGATGAATAAGTAGATGCCCCTGTGTACAGTACATTTCCAATTCCCCCTTAAGATATTACTTTTATTTTAAGGCTTTCCCTCAGTTTGTGGAGCTTTTGTACTGCACAACCTTTGAAGGCACAGTGCTTTGGGGGATCAAAACATTCTTCTTCACGGACTGTTGCTGCCAAAACTGGCATAAATATAAGGGCATCATCAGGGGGAAAAGTGATGTTGACTTTTACAGTTGTTCACAGCAGGTTGCTGTCTGAAAAGCGCAGGACCTCTACAGTAGGTTATGCAGAAGACAAATAGAAAATACAGATATACTTAGAAAAAAACTAAAAGTGGTAAGGGTTAGAGGAAAAAAAGTTCTCATCCATCTGTGATTTTGACTGTGTTATTGGATTATTTCATGTCCTCTTGGCTTCCATTGGATACCAAAGGGGATTTGCATAACCAGACACCCCATTACCAGCGTCTGACAGGGAAAAAAACATGGCACTTTTGCTCTAATATGGATTGAGCTGCACAGGAGCAGAAAAATGGAATTGTCATCGAAGGAGAAAGGATTAAGGGAATTTCCATGGAGGACTGATGTTCTGGTAGAAAAAAAACATGAATTCTAAAGACTTCAACATGAGAGGGAACACAGCACTGTCCACAAGAGTCCGTCCCGTCATAAAATGAACACAAAATTGCATAGCCACAGTCCTTATCTTAGAGAACAGACTGCAGTGAGATCACAAAGATCAAAATCACAATAAACACCTAGAATTAGTCAAGAAATACTGTGTGTAGCAGGAATGTACTGTAACTATAAATATCTCAAGAAATTATTTGTAATAGGAGCTGTCTGGGATAATTATAATAAAACTATTATAGTATGTTTGTTCGTGACGTTTATGGAAATCTGTTTCAGGTGGGTTATAGAATAATTTCCAGCAAAGTCAGAGTGACAAAGTGAGAAAGTACAGAAGACAGCTGCTCTAACATAGTAGACTAACATCTATCTTCGGCCTTACATAACCTCCATCTGTACCCAATCTTTGAGGAAGTTCTTATTTCCAAAGGTTCTCAAGTGAAGATCATCTGTCAGCACACTTTTGGAATTTAAATAGGAGAAAAAAAACCCTTGACATTTGACAAGTTTGTGGGCAGACAGGAAATATATTTTAAAAAAAAGTTCAGAGATACTCCTGCATTTCTCAGTAAGGAATGTTGTAAATGATTCTCTAGAAAGCTACTATGGAAAACTGCTGTGAAATGCATATAATGTACTTAACAGGAATACATAAATATGGAGTTTTCTTTATAAGTGCAGATTTATTATTTTTTGGGAACATAAAGCAGATGTGTTTGAGAAGTCCAATATTTTCTTATTTGCTCCACTAGGAGTCAAAGTTTATTGACAGATCTGTGTTTCTATCTTATCTTTTGCACTAACCAAATTAATGGCAGAAATGAAAGGTAACAGTTTTCCTATAATCTTAGCAATACCATAGAGTAAATCATTATGACTGGTGCAGTGATTGTTTAGAAAGAGATCCATAAGAACATTTAAGAAAGGGACAAGGCCTTTCAAAACCTCATAGCTTTATTTTGTGTTACTGTAAACGTATGACTATTCTTACACCATTGATGCCTGAACATTAAATACTCTTAAAAGGCTACCTTGTGAAAGATGATAGCATGTGATGGTTAAACATGAAACATCCGTCCAAAACGTTATTTTGAAACCCAATTTGTTGGTTCAAGAGCCAATACTTCATCTAGTGTGGAGCCAGTTTCATGCATCATTTTCAGGTGTGTGTGATTAAGCTTAGATCTGAGCACAGTTTAAATTTTGTTATGTCTAAAGTCTTTGCTCAATTTTGTGCATTGTATCATAAGTACAAAGTTGTAGGAAAATCCAAGAAAAGATGAGTGTATAAGAACATACACAGTAGTGAGACATCTTATCAAAGATCTCAATTTTTATTTAAGCTTTGAGAATGATATCCTGTGAATGTATGATTTAGTCTTTTCACTCTTTATATTAAAAACAGATGTTATTACAACCACAATCTGAGAGCCCTGACTCTTTCAAATCCAAAAACCTTAGCAAAACTTAACAAAAGGAAGCAAGGCAATTATTTTAATGGATGTAAGGCACAACATCCTAATGCAAATATTACATTGTCTTCTTTTGAGTAACTTTGCCATTTATGCCCTTCTTATGAAGCACACTTATCACAAAGGCAGTGTGGAGCAGTAGTTATTTTTCTAGGCTTGTAACTGGAGTGTTGTGGGTTCAAATCCCAGGTGATACACTTTTGTTGTACTCTTGGAAAAGGCACTTCACCTGAAGTGTTCCAGAAAAAAAAATACTCAGCTCTAAAAATGGTTAGAAATGTAAAGTACTTTGGATAAAAGTGTAATCCCAAACAAATAGTAATTAGCACAAAACTGTATGTACAGTAACTTCACAGGCCTCATATTATACAGGAATCTCTGTTGTAGCCTAACACTGCATGTGTCAGTCATCTGTGCACAGGACAATCCAATTAACACAACAACGGTGCAGCTATGTACTAGTACATTGGACCTATCGAGCCATATGCACAGTGACGCTGGTGCATTTTCATGGTAAGGTGTCATGCTGACTGATAACAGATTGTATTTCTCCCTAAATGTTGTGGGCCATCAGCTTAGGCAGGCTCACTATAAATGTGATGATAGAAAGTGAATTTGAATCCTTGTGCCTTCTGTTTAAGCAGTAAGACCTCAGGATGCCCCTTGCTTCAAAATCATCACTGGCTTGTTGGACCTTTCCTAGTCAGTACCAGCAAGGTGTGAAAGCACTAGACTGCTTTAACTCCAAATTTGAAACCCAGATCTATAATAATTTTTCAAATGTATAAATATTTATGCACATGTACTTATTTATGTATGAATATCGCATGACAAATTAAAAACAGTATATAAATTAGAAATCAATATTAACATTTCTTTTCAGGAAGGAAAGACATCATAAAAATATTGTTGTAGCATATAGGGCAATAAAACCTGTGAAGAGCACCATTAGCTAATTCAAAAATGGGATAAACAGATAAATATGTTATATTTTCTTGCGTATTTTTATTCACAATCAAAAAAATAAATGACACTTTTTTATAATTCTACCTTCTTAAACATCATTGTTGTGGTGAGCACTGTGGTGTCTGTTTAAGCGAGAGTTCACCTTCAACACTGGTACACCTCTGGTGTGAATCGATGCAACTGTACTGCTCAGCGATTGCTTAGACAAAGTCCTCCCAGGTCCAAACAATGTGAGGCTGACAATGACACGACTTCAAGAAGACAGTGTTTTCTTGCCATGACCACCCTTTTCTTCTGACCTGAGCCCAACAGATCGTCCGTGAGACCACCTTGCAAATGTCATGAACATCCCGTATCTGTGTCTTTCAGAGGTTGATCACATTTATGTATCACTGCGGTTGTGATTGTGTTAGCGATCAGTGAGGTCACACCTGCCACGTTTTCATTTTCAGGGATCATGGTACTTTGATGTGTATTTTTGTTCGTGTTTCTGGATTGTTGTTTGACACCTATGGATCCCATTTTACTGCTTCTGAAACTGTAAACTTACATTTTCTTTCTACTTAATATTTTCTTCCAGTCTCAGTTTTTAATAGTTGTTTTTCCACCAGCATCTGATGTTTTACAATAATAATCCTGATGCTCATTATGCAGTTTTGTCACAGAGAACAATTTCTCATTTAGGAAGCATTGATTTAATTATGCAAAAACTGAACACTGTTAAAATTGAATGCAATTAAATATTTTGCCTAAATATGCATTTAGCTAATGTTATTTACATATATTTCACATGAAGCAAAGCTTTAGTTAACACTGTGCATTGAAGCTATATGCCATACAATATAATGCATTGTGTGGGTGTGTAAAAAATATGATTTTTGACAACAGTTAATGTTTTTCTCTGGCTATGATATAGAGAAAGGAAGATCATCATTTCGGTTCCAAAAAAAAAGCAAAACTAGGAGCTTTGTTGCACTTTTTTGCCTTGGTTGTCAAATCTTAGCAGTGATCTAAGTGTCCCTTTGTCAGAGAAGGAGATGCTTATGAATAACCTCCTGCATTGTGTTTGTTTACTTTCTGATTGTTTTTCTGAATTTTCTCCTTTAGTGAGGAAATGACAAGCAGATATACCTTTGACCTTCTCTCCCCCGAGAAGCCAGTCTCAGTCCAACATGTGCTTGCCTCATTTGGGAAGGAGCCAAACTGTTTTCTTTAATTGGCCGTGCGATCTCTCACAGCTGTAAGAGATTAGTGACAAATTCCCCCTGTACAAGGTTTGCAGGTTTATAGTGTGTAGGAAAAGAAGGAAAGAAAGCTGGGCCAATAAAAATGTCAGATAAGAGAGTGACATGCCATCTTTTTCCTAATGCATACCTAAAGTTATGGAAGATATATTTTCGTGTTCAAAACCATCGGAGGAAGATAATTATTGATGCCAGGAGTGCTGTGAAATAAAAAACCCATAGCCAAAGCATGCAAGGTTTCATATTAATCACAGCCCACGTTTTTGATCAAGGACGCTGTTAGATTTTCAGAATCAAATGGTATGACTGCCAGCTTTCAGGATGAACAGGATTTAGATGGTGCTTAGGGTAAAAAAAAATGGTTTGAAGCAAGGTTTTATGAAACACATTTTTTTGGATTACATGTCCCCAGCACCTACTGAAGCTAATTCCTCCAGTCCAAAAACTGACACTGAGGAGCTGACCAGCTGAAGAAGGAAATAAAATGTGTGAGGTGAAAAGAACAAATGGATCAATAAAAAGAACAACGGCATCAGTATAAAAAAAACAACTTAAATGTCAAATTAAACAATAAATATGGTGAGGAAAAATAACCTGGATAGAACCGCAGTTACAGAGAAATTATTGTACTGTATATCACGTTGTCGTAACCCCTCTTCTCTGCTTCAGCCCTTTGTTGAAGGCTTTTTTTAAGAGAGAATAAATCTGTTGCCATATCTGTAACAGACTTTGTCATGCTGTGTGCTCATTGTTCATGCTGTGTCCTGTGTAGATTGTCATTACGCACATTAGTTGGCATGCACCATGCTGTGTCCTGACTCAAAGAGGGAAAAAAAAAGTTACATTTTGTTAGATTAACAGAATTTTTTTTTCCCCAATTACAAGTACATGTTAAGTGAAGTGTTGGCTAATATGTGCTCTGTAAAAAATGTAAAATCTACTATGTTTTTGTGATGAAAAGTGCACAGAAGGATTGCATTTCACTATTATTGTGGACAGAGAAATCTTTAAGACCTTTGGGTTTATCATTGTAACTTTCCTTATTAGTTAACCAGAGTAACATTCCTTCGCCACTAATTGACAGTGTAGCTGCAGGTTTTCGGTTTGAATATTCACTGAAATATTAGAACAGAAACTGAAAATTATCTGATACTATCATCTGTTTTGATAAGAATATTCCCAACGTACTTGTAGGAGGTTTTTTTTTTTGTACCAGGTGATTTAAACGCAATGCAATGTATTTAGGTACAGACTTTATATTTTAAAAAAGTTTTCAAAATAATTAAAATTGCTTGAAATATAGAATTAGGGAAGATGAAAGTTTATATTTTGTAAGTAAATGTTGTTGATGTCATTTCTTTTAAAGGACTCTTCCTTTAACTGTATTATGCACACTCATACTCCAGACCTGATTCACACTTGTGCAAGTCAATCAGATTCTGCTGCCATACATATATCAAAGGCAAGGCTTGTTGCTAAATTGTTCAGATGAGCATTCACAATGACATCAGAACTCAAAACCTTCCTTACTCAGAACACCTGCATTTGACACTTTGTCATTAAATTGTTAATGAAGTAGCCATATGAGTTGGAATTGAGAAAACCTAATCAGATTTAAAAGAGTGTAGTACCTATCCATTTGAACAATGTGGATTAGTCAGTGTTCTAAAAGTCTCTTGTCTGTAGGATTTGTCTTTAGTCGAAATATGTACAGTATTATCTGGAAGATTCCATATCTCATTGGAAAATAAAAATAATATTGTGTAACACATTAAGATTTAAGAACATTCTTAGTGTTCAATGAAATGTTTAAGTAGGAAGAAGAAAGACTGACCCTTAAGATTTTAAATTAATAAAGTTTTAACATTTGTCAAAAATAAAAAATAAAATAATGTTCGTAGGTGTATTTTATGTAAGTAGCCAGGAATAAAATAAACTTTAAGGTATTTGTGATTAATGTGGTAACAATATGTTTCATGAAATTTCAAAGAAGAATAAAACAAATTGCCTGGTGTTGTAAAATGCTGTCATCTATATTTTCCTAACACTGCAAGAGACAGCCCAGTAACAAAAATTCTGATATTTGCTAAGTTATGACACTGGTGAAGAAAGATGTCCCACCATTTCATTACCAACTTTCACATTTGCTAACATGTTCATGTATAGCATTCGTCTTGCATGTCTATCATGTTTAACAGGCTATTACATTAAACTGCTGTTTTATGTTTTTCGCATGTGTGTACAGTATGTACAGCATATGCACACTGAGTCTTTATAGACTTGGCTGCATGATTAAAAAAAGTATGGCTTTCAATTTTAAGAGCCTGAGTTGTGTTTTCAGATATGTTTCAGATTAATATTTTGTGTGTCTATTGAAGTTTGGCATACTGTATAATTTGCATGCATTTGAAGTCCACTGGTTTACCAACTTGTTGTGAAGACAATTGCTTTAAAAAAAATGAAACGGCTGTTCAAAACACCTTGACAACTCACATTGAAATCTAATTACACACCAACAATACGTAGGTCATAATTATTAGAGAACACTAAAACATGTTTTGAAGAGCTAAGACCATGTCCTCTGGGATTCATTTAATGAAAGTTGCTGATAGGTCACCAATAAATACTGACTTTTGAACCTTTGAAATTATTTTATTTTTCTTCAGTTCTAATAGCCATTATATTTCTACTCATTATCACATAAGAGAGCATAAATATACATGCTTTTGTCAAACAGCTTCTGGTTCCAATTGTATCGTGCTTATCAAAAGCTGACATTTTTAAAACCTCTTCAAAATACAGGTACATTAGATGAAGAGCAGATGATTAGGAGTTCTGGGAAAAAAAGGATAAAGGTGTGGTATGCAGGGTTTTTTCGGGTCATTGTTTTAGTACATTACAACTATGTTGCATGATTAATTAATAAAAATAAGTAGCATTTCTTGACACATCTTGAGTGTTTGAAAATGAGTTCTGAATAAGTCTTCATTGGGGAGGCAAAAATGGTGGCAAGGACAGATTCTGTAGCCACATCTACGCAGAGAGTCATGCACACTTGTAAAACAGAGGGTGCTACAGTAGATGAGATTCAGGTTCTTCAAATTGTGAAGTAAAAAATAAAGGTTTCTATTACTACCAGCATCGGACCACTTGCTGAAAGTCTATGCTGAAGATTTTGTGCTATCGTGGTCTCATAAATGATAAACAGTCTCATAAATATCTACTGTACATACAGTATAAGTAATATAATACTGTATATATCGTACATCTGTATTTACTGTATGTATATACAGCAAACAGTACATTAACCTCCTAATTTTAGCTGTGTATAATTCTTATTAAATGTATAAAAACACAACCAGTATTAAGGAATACATTTGTATTGTACACTTGAATAAAGAAATAACAAATAAATGCAATACAACATTCCTAGCTTGGGAAACCTGTCCTCAGTGACCACCACTGTTACAATACTAAGAGCTCTTCTCAGCCTCTGATTTTGTTGGTCTGCTACAATGCATGCATAGTCTCTTTGAAAAGAAATCTGAATAATTAGGATATTTCAGGCCTAATCTGTTATGGTTGCTTAGGGAAGTCATTTGCTGTGTCTTGTTGAGTCTCAATGTGAGCTTGCTCCTAATTTGCATCAGCTGGGCTAACCATTGGATATGGGGTATTTTAATGCAAATTAGGCCTCCAAATCCAACAGATTTTGATAATGCAGAACAAATACATCATATATTTTGAGCCATCAACTGGTATGCATTCTATTAGCTGTAGCCTTGGTACATTGTAATCCATATCACTTTCATTAAACTCAGGACTAATCCTCAGATTTCCTCGGAAATTCCCTTGGATTTATCCCCCCTCCTTCTCCCTTTGTTCTTCTTTATAATACGTTTCCTTTTCCCTGCTTCTCTGATTTGGTAATAACAGTGTAATTTACATAGTTGTACTTCATCTACAATAAATCCATATCCGGGAGTAGTAAGACTCAACAAACTGTACTCCCTGCTTGCTACTACAAGTAACTGTGTACAACTGAAAACATCAGGGTATGAAAAACATTACCCATCCTGGTTTTCTAAAGAAAGTATTCATTAGAGTATTAAAAGTAAGAAGTGTATAATTGCGAAAATACCCCGGTTAAGAATCAGTGGGCACAAAATAGTAGGTTTTATTTTCTTTAGTGTAAAAGTCATGGAAAACATATTACAGTGTAAATATATTGAAGTCTTACTTGTTGTTTTTGTGAAATAAAAGGGATTCTCTTTTTGTCACTTATGAGTACCTTTTTCAATTAAAAAATGTAATTGCAGCATTGAGAGAGGTACTTTATTTTTCTGCCAGATAATGGTGGAAGGGCAAAGAGGCTGCTAATACTGACACAATTCAATACTGTTGAATTGTCAGGCTCTGTGGTTACACTGCTATCTGATGTGGTCCCCTAGTTACAAAAGGATATATGCATCATATAAAGTAAACAGTGCTTATTGTGTATTTCATGAGGTCATTTTTTATTGCTTTATCAGTCTAAATGAACTGCAGAGAGCTGGTTTGTAAAAGACAAAGTATTTAAAAAGCAATTTCATAGATTTAAATACAAGTCTGTCATTGTGCTCTAGTGATGAAGAATATTGACTTGTTTTTAAATGAACATATTAGTTATACATTATTGTCCTATGGCAACATGTCAATCAAACATCTTTTAATGCTTGTACAGTGTATTATGAAATCACAGCAATTCTTTTTCTTAATTTACGAAATTGCTTGTTTTCTTTTACTTCTTTCTTATCTCCTTCGGACTGTTACATGTCAAAGACCATGTGGCTCTTGATGTTGTGAGAAGAAAAACACATATAGTTTCCATGTTTTCCCTTCCTAAAACTAAAAATCATATGTACATGGAGAAAAGCAGGCACTGAGAAGAAAATATCTATTGTGGCTTGAAGCTACAGTTCAATACGTCATAACAAGTGAGTTTTGTGCACTTGACACCAACACAGTCACATAAGAAAGACAAAAGCACTGCCTTTGTAATAGGGTACAAACTGTTCTGGAAGTCTAATTTTCTGAAAGTGAAATGTTATCAAAATCAGAACAGAGTTTATGTTTAGACATTTACAAATGTAAACTGACTAATCTTGAATTTTATTCCTCTCCTGATGCTGTCATAATCTCTATGCACTTTGCATACAGTAGCTAACTATAGTACCTATACTGTATATGGGTGGCCAGCAATTTGGCTCAATTAGTTACTGTACATGACTTAGACTCGTAAATGAATAGTTTCATATACTATAGTTTGATTTTCCATTTGTTTATTTTAACACTCTCAGCTTCAAACCCATTGATATCTAAATGATCGAGCCCACTGGCACATAGATTATAAATATCTAATAACTTAATATACCATTTTTCAATGTTTTTGTGCGTATTCAGACAAACTGTAAAAATATCATTTTGAGACGCATTAAAAAACCTTGTTATATATATATGTGTCTTCACCTCCTACAAGCAGAGGGTAGAGTGCTTTTTATTACTTAAACTACAGCTTGAGCCTAGCAGTATATACTTGCTCTCCAACTTGGGCCACCCGAAATAATGGAGCAATTTGTCAAAGTGATGGATCCTGTGACTTTTATAACAGGACTTCAAAGAAGTTTTAAGGTTAATGATATTAGAAAGAAATTTCTGCAGAAACTTATCATTTCCTCCTTTTCCTAGCATGCTCAATTGTTTACTTGTAAGAAAGCTCTGAGATTTTAAAGTCCTGCTTGAAAACCTTTCCATTTAGCAGTGGAGAACGCTTTGGAAAAAAAGCGACTGCTTTTCTCACTATGGAGTAAAACGGTGGAAAGAGCATTTTATACATTTATATAGCAAAATGGCAGGGTTATTACATGATGTAATGTAAAATAAGTATTATATTGTAACACAGTAAGAGTCTGAGTATTTTTTGAAGGAATTAATTGTAGGTTTTTTGTAAGCTAAAAAGCTGTCCCCTGAAGAGAGTAGATACAAAAGACTAGGGACAACATTTTTCTGATAGAATCTACGAGAGGCCATGTACAGTCTGTGAAGAAAATTGAAGTGAATAATTTGATTTTTATTATTTTTTAAAACAATTTATATCATCCCTTAATGTAGTTATAGCAAATTTCTTAATCTTTAACATCTAACAAGTGCCTGCTCTGAATAGTAAGAACTGCTACATGTTGGTATCAAGCCTTTAACAACAACAAATTGAGGAACATAATCCCTTAGGTTTGTCCTTGAAATCCAGCAGATTATGCACTGGGTGTGTGGACTACCTTGCCTTACATCCTTACATGCACTGCAGGAAGAAGACACAAGTAAAAAAGACGAAAAGAAGAGCCCGGTAGCACACATTGAGACTGCATATTCTGGAACAAGCAAAGAATGTCCTTAAAATACTAGTTTTTGCAAAAGGAAGAGAAAGGATACTTAGTTTGCATAGAGTTTGTGTTTAAGCATTATGGAGTGTGGTAATACCACGATTTCTGGAAATTTTAAAATCTTTTGCTTAACACCAAGTAGTAATTAAATTTCTAACTATAGAACACCAGCATAAATTAAATGCTAGAGTTTGTTTGGAAAGACCAGACTTTCTTCAAGTGGATGCCAAGTGTCAGAATTAAACCGAAGAGAGATCTCTAAACAAAGGACTAAAAATAGAACTTAACGTTTGTCAAGACTTGGATTTAATACATGATTGCTCCCTTCTCCATAGGATAGAAAGTCTAATATGCAACCTATCCCAGTACTAACGAGGCAGAAAAAGGAATCATAAAACTAAAAAATTCACACGAGGGAGCACTTTAATTTTTATTATGGAAACATACATTTGAAGAGAATTGGGAAATGTATTCATATATTCAAGGCGGTGTCTACCTATTTAAAAATATTATTTTTTTCTGTAAAAGTAAGTAAAGGAGACTAAATCTCAGTGCCAAGGTATACAGTATGCAGTGTTTGTCAAGTGGCACAATCAGAGATGAGCTGTTCTTTTGCATTACAAAACTTAACAGTGATAGGCTTAGGCCAATTCATTTTTGAGTATTTCATCCTGAACGAGCACAGAAATCATCAAAAATAGCTGATCTGGAAAGGACATTGTCGACATTGTCTACATATAACAATACATCATCAGCACAGAGCTTTATGCAATATTTAGTTTTTTGCTGAAAAAGTGGTAGTAATTGTAGATTGACAGACAGCAAGGAAAATTTGAAATTGGGGATTTGGGATGATTACACTTACACACTGAAAACTGGGAAGAACACTTGCAGTCTGTTGGTTTTATGCTGTAATAAGTTTACCATATTAGTGAAATCTGATCACCAACCAGCGTTTTCTATAACTGACCACAGACATCCCCATTTAAGCCAGTCAAAATCCTTTTCGGGTTCCTAGGAAAGCCCAGTACAGGAAGAGGCAATAGTTGTAGCCATGTGTATAATGAGGAGTAGGCCGCAAATGTTATCAGACACAAGACGCCATTTAATAAAGTCTGTCTGGTCATGGTATAGTAGCTTGGTCATATAGTCTATAGCTGGAATGATAGTACATTAGGATACCACTTGGCATTAAAACAAATTAGAAAGATGGGATGATAACTTATACAAAGTCTTTTTATTGCTTTGTCTTTTTTCAATAACAGGGATATAACAGCAGTATTAACATTCTATTAAAATTAACCTTTCCTTATAGCAGTTTTATATCATTTCAAGGAAAAGGAGATCCAATTAGACCCCAAACTTCGAGAGGCCTGCCATCTGGGGATTTATCCTTTATGTCCAGGACCACCTCTCTGTGCTCAGACAGAGATATAGGTGCCTCCATTACAATAGCCTCAGCAGGGGAAGACTATGTAAATGAAGAGAATATAGAAAAACCTCATACAAAATTTAAAAAACATTTTAAATGTCAGAACTGTATAACTGAGAAATATGGAGATTACCGACACGCAATTTGATTGGGATTACGTCATGTGCCAAATGTAGAGATGGAATGTCTGCATGAGTTTTTTAAAACTAGTAAAAGACTGTGTTGAGTCCCATTAATGTAGTAATTTAGTTTTGTGATTTCAAAACAAATAAGCAAAAGATACTGTACCACCACATAAAAGGCTGCTTTTTGCCCATGAAAAACACAGCTGTTATAGAATCAATGCTATTTTATTTCAATGATCAGTGTAGTTTCGTAGTCAACAGAAATAAAATGCTCCTGTCAGGTATGCCACATTCACACTGACTACAATATGTTAAATATATTTATTGCCATGCATGTGGTTGTGCGCTTGGTGGTGTTTCTACTCGAACTACAAAAGACCTAGAATGGATACTCTCCCCTAAGGCTAAAAAAATTCAAATTCAGCCTCTCGGTTTTGACCAAAGGCACACAAGAAAAGGCGTAGGATGATACAGTACTGAGAGTTGAATAATGGTTTCTCCCTCTGCGTCTGAACCCCAAATTGGGGTCATTGTGACTTTTTTGTGGCAAAGGTGACAGCTGATCTCATTAGAAAAAGATTGACCAAGGTGAAGGCATGTGTTCCATTTCCTGCATTCAAAGGCATGTGCAGGGAACTCTGCAGGTTCTCTATCAATCTGCTCAGCCAGCATAAATAGCTTAGTCTTGTCTTGGACAGGGAAAGTTGTAAATATAGCAAATGTTCTAAAAAAGCAATAAAACTGGAAAGAGCTGAGAGATTAAGTGAATTGGTCTCCTGCCTGGGTGCCTATGATTGTCAGCTCTCCATTCAGAAGATGTCAGTTTTAAAATGCCATGAATCTTTCTTTTTCGTTCTTAAACGTTCTTCACATGTTTCATTTACGCTGACTGCACTTCAACTGCTTTCAGTGTATGCCAAAAGGCGCCTGACTATATGAGTCAAAAAAGCCTTAATAGAAGACAGATATTTTTCCTTTTAGGCATATCACATTGGCAGGAAAAAGAGAGCAGGGCTTGAAGTAAAATGATTAAATGCCCCACTTACCCCAGTAGAGGGTGGTCCTTTTTCTTGTGCTTCAATAAAGGCTGCCACTGCATCACACTTATCTGTGTAGCATCTAGTCTATAAACAGAGATGGTAAGATGTTAGTCTCTGTGACTTCCTTTTCCAGTCCTTTTCCTTTATGACCACTTAATCTATCATGAGTTGTAAGCAATTTATTTTTTCTCAAGTGCCCTACAGAGTTTTCAACTCTAGCACCCTACAGATGATGTATATAATACTGAACTAAGGCCAATGTAGCATTTATTAGTAATCATAGTAGTATTACAGTAATGTGGATTGAATTTTTTTTACTTGTCAAAGATAGTCTTTTTGAAGTAAACCAAGGCAGATTAAACTTTTGTAAATTAAGTTTTAACAGCAAATTCTGTACTAAAGGGATTTGTTCAATACACAGTTTCTATATTGTTCTTTCCTCTAATGCAATCATTCTTGATTCCCTGCAGTAATGGAACTTCTATATTATAATAAAACAGTGGAGTTCTATATTTCAATGTTGTTTTTCAACATTTTTGTTGATAAACTGAGCTAAACTGAGTCATTTGTACTGAGTAACTGATAATGGATCCTAGATCAAGCAGAACAAATAAATGCAATTTATTTAATTTTCCAGTCCTGAGTTTAATATTATTTTTTTAGGATTCCTGCAAAATTTTCAGGTTATAGAAGTTCTAAAACACATGCATACTCTTCTAAAACACATAATGGTAACTGCAAATTGCATATGATTTTGCATTCACCCCACTTCCAAATGTAGGAAAATTCCAGTGGATTATGCTATGCACTCGATAAACACAGTTTTAGATGCTAACTGTCAGCAACACTACCAGGCAAAGAAAAAAATAACCAAAATTATTTCCATTTTGGAAGTTTTGTGTCACACTGCTCAAGTGGAGACCCCAAACATCATCTGTACTTGTCTTCTTTTGTGATGTGCTCTATTTTTCATCTGCACTTCAGCAGCATCTTGCTGACTGCCAGCGATGAAAACTAGTTTCATCAGAAAATGTTGCATTTCTAGAGAACACAAAGTGATTTTTGGAATTCGTTTTTTTTCTAGCTCATATGGCATTTTCAGAGTTTGAATCTATTTATCCTTTCCACCTCAATTTACATGAAAACAGGCAGCAGAGCCTGATTTTAATGTTCTGTGATCCTGATGTTTCTTTGCTTATTAAGGATGAGTATATAACTGCAGGTTATTCAGAGGAATGACTAACGTTTATAGTAACATTAAAAAATCAATGAGAAAAAAAGGCTGAAACTAAATTTTCAATGTCTAATTTCTAATTTTCTTAATGTCTTGCAGCTTTGACACCAAATATTTGACGCTATTTTGGCTGTAAATAAGCTAATTTATTAGCACCTTAGAGATGTTAAATATCATATGTAGGACAAATACTCAATTATGAATAATTATTAAAAACTCTTATTCAGCTCACTACTTTGTTTTGTTTAAAACAATTAACCTAAATCAAACCAAACTTTAATCAGCATTTTGACACAACACTAAGATTAAACACACATTAGCAAAAAGCAAGACTTGGGCGCAAGTGAATTAACAATATATTAACCCCACATAATCAGTATATGTTCTCAGTATTCACTTATGTAATACCATTCTCTTCAACTGTACCTGTACATGTGTCTAGTTTTAAAGTCTTGTGTAATTGCATAAACCAACTTCTTACAGAGTTAACAATCAGATCAAACTGAAGCATGTTCAATTACAAAAAGCATCTAATGCCTGAGGTTTACAACTGGATAATTAAAGCCAGCTATTGAGTAGGGGTAATTCACAGACATCACAAATCTAATCACACTGTGTTCATACAATAGGTGAATTATACTCACATGTGTACAATTCAAAATTTCCTAAATAATCAAACCCCTAAAATCATCACCTGAGCTCTAAACAAAAAGGAGCTAATTCACAGACACTTAAGAGATGTTGCAATTGGAAAAATCTCATTGTCTTATCTGGTAAGTGCCTCTACTCCAAGATCAGATGAATAATAAAGTAATACAAGTTGAGACTGCAGCTGTTACTACAGCCTTTGCCAGTTGCTAATCAGGGGCCTGTCGTGGGGCTGCAGAACAACTGTGATTGGGTTAGGCAGAGTTCCATGTGAAACCCTTTTTTCCAAAATTGAAAACAGTCAGTAAAGTGAAGTAGATCACAGGCAAATCAAGGTAAATCATAGGGGTGTACATAATGAAAAGCCATGTTGCAAACACTGAAAAGGAGCTACGTATGTAAATGTTGTGTAAACCATTGGAAAATTGCAAAATTAGGATGCAAATATACTGTCACATAGACTAAGGGTTAGACAGCTGCTTCACTTACCTTCTATTGTTGAAAGTTAAAATGTAGCGGAGATTTCATTTCTGTTTAATTAAATATTAGTGTTCTTCCTGTGAGAAAAACATCTCCAAGGCCTAATTTATTTTCTTTCCGTAACGGAAAAAACTAAATAACTAATGACAAAAGCATGACTAATTTCTTTGTTTTATGAGCTAATTAACATGTCTGAGAAATGTTGTCATCTCTCCTATCCTTTTTTGAGACTGTACACGATTCAAGAACGAGGTTGAAGTAAGCTGCAATACACCGAACCCCAATTTCACACTAATCAGCAAAACAGGCATCAGGCAAATGATCCTAAAATGCAGCTCTCTTCAAGACAAGGCAAGAAGGTCACTTCTGTATACTAAATAGATATTAGAACCATTACTTACTTGTGCCAGGAACTATAAAATTACTTTTCTGGAGTTATAACTTCCTTAATATCTGCACCGAGTGCAATGGTATTATTATTTATGTCCTGAAGACATCGAAACGGTTAAGTTTCTATGTGTACAAAGGAGACATAAGTGTCCCATTTATCTTCTACTTCAGCTAATTGGAAACTTCCTTTGGCAGCCTAAGCACACACACATCTTAACCTGACTTGCAGTACCTATGCTCAGTAATATGCCTTGAGGCAAGTGTAAATATCATTTTCTTCTTTGTTACCTTCCGGGTGTTGTAAAATATTCCAATTAGCCTGTTTTTAATGTCCATACTTCAGCTGGATTGGCAGCACATACTATATTTAGTGTGAGGCATGCACCTCAGTTTGAGGGTCTGCTGTTGGTCTTATGCAGCTTGTTCTTCACCCCATGGTGAAAGTTGTAAATCTGAAAGCAAACCATATAAAGATGCAAACAGTGTTTATAGACTATTATAATTGATGAGGCATAAAATTTAACATGAGCCAGTATTGGTCTTAGTCCCCAAAGCTTGGAAGGAGGATTTTATTTATTTAATATTTATTTAAGCTGTCTGAATGTGTGTCTGAGTTATTATTTAAAAAAAACTGAGAATATTGAGAATATTCAGTGATCTAAGCATTAGGAAACCTCCCATTTAGAGCAAGAATGAATCATGAATGATGAAACAAAATGATAACAACTGAATAATACAATATCTATTGTTTGGAGGAAAGCCCTGTGAACTACTTCTATGTTTAGAAGACAGCATGTTTAGACAAGAGAAAAACGTTGAAGGGTGTGAATGGTGTTTATTTATGAGTAATACTTTGTCTCGGGGTTGGATTTCCATATTCATAATTTCCTTTCTAGTAAATGCAAGCATGGTTTTGCAAAACGAAGGGAAATTAAGGGTTCATATCATTCTCAAGGCAAACTGTGATTTTGAATCATTTGCAACGAATCCAACACAATTCCATTGTCTAATTATTTGGAATGTATTTCTGATGGTGGGTCTGCCCTGGCGTGTTTGCTCAGTTGAAACAGGTTGACCCTGAGTTTCCTCCCTCAAGCTGAGGCTTATCCAAATAAACGGCATTGGTGAGCACATCTTACATTTGACAGGCACACCGCTTAAACAGCTTCCACATGGGAGAGCAGGGTAGTAGTTAAGCTTCCGGGATATTTTACTCTTCAGAGGAGCACCTGCACATAGTTGGGCTTTAACACTGAATTATCAGCCCTGAGTCTATCAAAACAGATAACAGAACTAGACCTTTAGGCTCATGTTTTTACTTTTTCACGTTGAAAAGTGTCAAAACAAAACAGTCCTATCGCATTTGACTCAAGAAGGACCAGCCTATTTATATAAAGCTGACTAACTACAGTAGATTTAAAATGAACAGCAATTACTGCAAGTAGGAATGAAAAAAGTGGGATTTTTAACTTATGGAAGTGTGCACACAGTATGTATCGCTATGATTTTCCAGAACTAATGAATCAACAAGACTCATATTTTGCATGACTTCACTGAGGCATGACTTCCGTTCTATTTTTTTTAATTTTTTACAGAACCCAAGTGTTAAGTGATTTGAAAGAATGAAAAATAAACAGCAATTAAAAAGCTTACCATCATTTGACACCTGAAGTATCCAAGAAATCGTTTCCAATTCAAATAATTAAGAATGCAAATGTACTTATAAATATTTCATGCAAGTCTGTGTTAATTGTGAACAGGTGTTTCAAGGCCAGTTTAATTTATGGTATATTCTGTGACTATTTTACTTGAAAGAAAAAAAAAAGAAACTACATACTTGGATTTCCATTTACTTTTTTCTCCACTTCCGTAAGGGATGTGGATATGGTCTGACTTTTTTCCCTTCTAATACAATTAATATCTAGCCCTTTTATGAAACCATGTTAAAATACTGTGCACAATAACCTTTACAATTCAATATCCTTTGATCTTTCTCTAAGCAATATTTTTCCCTTTAATGTTCTGAACTTTTTACTGTATTTGCTTTGCCAGACTTGCTGGCTAAAAAGCATGTTGTATAAGGTCTAAATTGAAAAATGGGAGTTGTCTTTAGGAAGTCCCTAGGATATAACCACATATAGACCTTTTTTGCGCCAGAAAATTAAACAGGTTTATTCTGATGGCAAATGATGACTAATACTCCTTCCTAAACTAAAGTTTCCATGATCACAATCCCATTTTGGCTGAATACCTGGAATATCAAATAACACGTTTGCTGACACAATGGCTAATGAATATCATAAGGATGTTTTTTTTTTACTAATTTATGAATGTTTCTCTTATGCTTTGTTAAAACTTTCAAATCCAGGATTTTATAATATGTTAATGTTTAATATCATTAGGGTTACCACACTGGACCTATTTACTACTGCTATACCAATTTGCTCTTTACCAGGCTGAGAAAAATCTCACTTACTGTATATTTAAATGAAAATGTGGGCTTTGCTTTGGCACTCACTAGTACGCCATTAACTGAAGCAGTGTGGGTGTGTTGTCAAAAAAGTTAAATATGTGAAATACTGTAATAAAAACCCATCAAATTAAGACATTTTCTCAAGGTATTTTGATACTTTCCAGAGCAACCTTTTTTTCTTAAAACATACCCTTAAAAATACACTTTTAGGAATCATTTGCTACAGTACCTGCAGCATACAGGACTTGATTGTCGAGGTAGAGAAAAATAGCAATCCAAACAGGACTCTGAAAACAATACTGCAATCCAACAAAGCTGGTAGAGCACAGAATAATTCCTGCTGTTGATTCACCCATCAATATTAAAGACAGGATAAGAGCAATTAAGCTTATGTTGTATTAATCTGAATGTGCAAAACCTGAAACATCTTTAAATATTTATCCCTCCCAGATAAAGAAAAAAAAGGCTTGTCTGCTGTTCATCGCCTGTACTCATCTTTACCCAGTTCAGTGCTATATTCTGTTAAACCACTGTGCCAATCTCTAGAGCTGTACTGTCTTTTCTTTCAAAGTTGCTGAAGCTTTAATGCAAAGAAACCCTTTAGGCTGTTTCTGAGATGATGATTTATATAAATATACTCCCCTGAGCCTCCGGCGAAATAGGCCATCTTCTCCAATGAGTGGAAATTCACTGGGAAACTGCCAGCCTGCCTGAAATACAGATAGCAGGGAAAGATTCATGCCTTGTGCCGTAATTAGTTTTTCTCTTGTTGAATTAGTTGTTTACGCTTAAAGCTTTTAATAAGAAAAATTACCAAAGCTGCTATTTAACTCCTTCACTTTCATAATGAATTAAGCATGTTGAATTTCACAAGAAAGAATAATTCAAGCCAGCACTGTAAATTAAGAATTAGAGGAGCTTCTGCGATTTTCAGTGCAGTGCGCGCTGTATAATTAACCCTTTGCTTTGCTTGGCAGATTTACATCTTAGGTGCCCATAATAGCCTGTGAATGAATCCCTAGATCTGCAACTTCAAAAGCCTTTCAACACAAGCCACTTAATAGTTCCCTTGACTGATGCCTGGATATGTTATAAGGGATTACGGAAATATTTTCCAGTCAATTAAGGCGCATACAGAAGTGGGAACACCTTTTGTTTTGGTTACAGTTGTTATGAAAGGTTATGATTGTTAGGAATGTACAGCCTCTCTGTCCTTCCCCCACAGAGGAGTCGGGAGCTGAAGGCTGGCCAGCAGGATTGTAAGTATTACTTTGCTTTGGGTGCTGCATGCAGTTCAGCTCAGTCCAGTCCAATCCAATCAACACTTCATGCCGGTACTGCATATAATCCCCCTTCACACGGCAGGCTAGCATTGCATTTCCTTGCCTGACCCACTGGGAAGACCACAGGCTGTCTTGCAAATGGAGTTCACCACAGCCTGTTGATGAGCAGCCAGCACTGTGTGTGTTTGTACAGAACTCTCTGATGCCTTGTTCTATTATTCTCTCATGCTAAAACAAAGGGAACATTACTGAGTATGTGTTCAAGGTCAACGTAACGTTTCATTTGTCTTTCTTACAGTGTTTGGATAATTTTGAAAAGAAGAAAAATTGTAAACAGCTAGGGTAGCTTCAGGTTACACATTTCTGAAAACTCTAAAACCTTAAAAAGAATCTAGCCACTGAACTTGTGATTTTTCACTTGGGCAGGATTAGCCTTCAAATACTGAAAAGTATCTGATTTCCAACTTGCCTTGCTTTGAATTGAAATGTACATTTATAATTAATAACAAGCACTAGTTAATATAATATTTAGGGTCAATGAATTCAGATCCTGTAAGATTTCTGTTGATCTACCCATAACTGGAGTATCAGTTATGTATGTGAAAAAGAAAGTGCTGTGGTCGTATTTTGATTCCACCAAAAGACGGCACAACGTTGAAAGGTTTTGTCCTGTTAATAGGAGAGGTGAGCATTTTTGTTTGAAGAGATGGAAAAAAGGGAGATACTGTATAACAGTAATTCAGCAGATCGACCTGTTTGGAACGATACCGGTGCAACGCATGTCCTGGAACCACGCTGCTGAGTGTGCCTGATACCATTATCTCCACATGTGTCAACACTTCAGCATCTTCCGCACAACAGCTGATAGTGACTCAAAGCAGGTCTGTAGACTAGTCTATTGCCTGGGACTACTGCCTGTGGAGGGCTAACAGCAAAAAAACATTCTTCCACACATTTAATTGTGCACAATCAATAGATCAAATTACATGCATTATGACAGCCGTTGACAGACACCCTTGCCTGCAATCCAGTGTAGACAGCTTTGCTGAGTTTTGAACTTGACCTGAGTCAGATGCAGGCATGCTGATATATTCCTAAGTCTAATTGCATGCTGATTGAAGACCAGTCTCCTTAGTGGTAAAATTGATTTACTCCAGAAGAAAGGGAGATTGCTACCAGTCCTCTTGGTGAACCTCACACATTCATGTGACTAGATGCTAGAATGAATATGCACTGCTTTCGAGCTCTTGCTGCTGTCTTATTAAGAGCCAAGGGAAGGAAAAGTGTTGATAGACAATATGCACAACTGTGGCTCAGAGGATTCCTTATAGAGAATTACAAAGTGAATGCAAATTCTGTGTATTGTGGAAGACAGCCAGAAATCTATCGGTGAGAAAATATTGATTAAATCTCAACAGATGCACTGGGACCTTCATATTTAATTAACCATTAAAACTCTGTCAGTCACTAGACAAGAATGCCATCAGCTTTTTCAACATTCAGACTTTGGAAACCAGTACATTTTAAGAGCTGTATCCTCTAACACTGTTTTCTGTTCAAAAGTCAAATTTATATTTACAGATGATGAAAGCAGCACTCATTAACAAGAACACAAGTCTGATTTTACAAACTGCGTGGCATGTAACCTTTTCTTTGGCAAACTGAAATTGGAATTTTGTGTTTATGGAGCTCGAGTCATTTTATGCTAAAGAAAAAAACCTGAAGAATTAAATGCATGTTTTTAATAATGGTGAAAATTTGGCAGTCTGCTTTAATCATGGTTCAAAACTAAACTTTCAGACTCTCATCCCTAAGGCAATACAAAATCTTCACATCCTTTATCTGGTATAGAAGCTCCAGAGTCTCTTTAGAAAGATGAATGTTCCTTTCTCAATGAAACATATATAATGAGATTGGAGAGGTAACCTTGACTGTGTTGCTGGACTTGCATTCGGAGATCAAGGAATTGATTATTTTATGCTATTAAGTTCTATCTACCATGCCCTAGCATATTAGAATTTCAATCTGAAAATGTAAAATGCTCTCTCCTTTGCTCTCCCCTTGCAAATGTGGTAAACAATTTTGTATTCAGACATAACCATTTGTATTACATTTAGTAATAATAATTATGATAATTTTGTTTCCAGTGCATTGAATACAAGAAAAGGCATTACTACTGTAAGAACAGATAAAGATGGTGGCTCTGAGCTCAGGCTGGGCTCTACGACTCAGATGTCACAAGTTCAAGCCTGGATTATATCACTAGCCAACAGCTATAGACATTCCCTACATGCCAGCATCCGATTGGCTCAGTACTGCCTAGAGTGGGATTGGTCAGGCAGTGCTCTTTCCTCACAGTGAAACAGAGACCCCTGCGACCTCTGAGGTGCCTGTGAGCTTACAGTGACATCGGCAGGAGATGGGCCTCTCTGTCAAACAATGCCAAACCTCCTGTGTACACCACTGTAGAGTTTATAATCTGTGAAACGATGAACAGCTGTATGGGTATAGAGGCTGGAAGGCCTTGTTTACATCTCCTCATGCCCCTGTTTGGTTACAGGACTTTTCACTTCTGAGCCACAATACGAAGACACTGTAGGTTGTTCCAAATTGGGGCAGTATGTTACCAATTACTGTATGACTGGTGATTCGAATAAAAAAACAAAGAATTGCAATTTAATTTAACGCAGAATTGCTGTTGTTTTCCTCAAATATTCAGATGCCCTAATGTCTGTCACCTCAACATTGTTTTCTCTGGTCAAATTCTCCCTTTTTATTTTTATTTATTTTTTAATATGTTCCTAGCATCTTTTTGTGGTGTTCTGGCAAATCCCACGCCATTGCTGACCGGTCGTCAACACTCACTATTTAGATTTGTTAGGAATCCATTTAAATATTCTTGAAGCTTTGAAAGGGTTTAATAAAAAGTAGAGAAGATTTGGTATTTGCATAAAATTTATTAAACATGTTTAACCTTAGATCGCAGTACTACATAGAACATAAAAAAACAGTCAGAGTTGAGCTCAGTAGCTATTCTCATGAGAATACTTTAGCAAAACACTATTTTTTTTAATTAAAAGAGTAAAGCTTTGATCGTAGAAGGCCAGTATGATGACTTTTTAAGTCTGTAACTGACTGCATATTCTGTGTGCAAACTCTTGAACACCAGATATAGAGGCCACTGTCAATCCCTGGCTGTTAAAACAAGTCTACCTCCTCATCTAGAAAATCCAGGTACTGCTGATAAGATACTACAGCCAGACATCCTGGACCTGGATTTATTGCACATCTCACTAATCCCCATCTCATCCCCAAGTGAAATCTAATTAGCTTTCAAGGTCTTTTTTTATTGAGCTATGTTTTCAACATGTCTGCCTAATAGACCTTTTACTGCTTTATACTATAGTGTCTCTGGCACTGGTATGTGAAGGGTTTCTATGGATTTTGTAAGGCATTGCTTGCTTCTTCTAGATTCTGAAGATCTATATAGCTGACAGAAATATTTTTCATGGGGCATACAGGAATTATGAGCATGTCTTATGAGCACTTTCCACTGTAGTCACCTCTATACAGTCTTCCACTTTTGTGTGAAGTTATTTAAAGCTCATGCAGCTCACAACTGACAACCCACTGAAGGTAAGCAGGTGTGAGCCTGGACAGTAGCTGGATGGGAGACCACCTGAGAAAACTAGTGGAACCAGTAGGGTGTGCTCACCCTGCGGTCTGTGTAGATCCTAATGCCCCAGTATAGTGACGAGGACTCTTTATGTAAAAATTATGCTGTCGTTCGTATGACACATAAAACTGAGGTCCTGACTCACCATGGTCATTAACGCCAGGGCATTTCTCAAAAAGAGTAAGGGTGTTAACCTAGGCGTCCTGGCCAAATTTTCTCCAAACCTTTACCAATCATGGCCTCCTGGTAATCCTCATCTATGAATTGGCTTCATTACTCTGCTCTCCTCCCCATTAATAGCTGATGTGTGGTGAACATTCTGGCGCACTATGACTGCCATCACATCATCCAGGTGTATGCTGCATATTGGTGGTGGTGGAGGGGAGTCCCCATTACCTGTAAAGCGCTTTGAGTGGAGTGTCCAGAAAAGCGCTATATGTTCCTACTACTACCTCAGAATTTTGAATGAACAAAATATCTAGCTGTAATACTTTAGTTCATAAGAAAACAAGATACTACAACCGTTGCTTGAAATAGATATGCCACAAATTTAGAACAAAAATTAAAACTTGAGCATTAAAAAGATATGCAACGTCTGTCCTTCATTAAACTCTGAGTTTATGTATATCATATATTTCATATCACTCTTTATTGTAAAATCTGGTGGCTTTTCATAGGTAGCTTACTGTTTAATACTATTCCCACAAAAATATCAGCTTTTGTATTGGCAAAACTATAAGTACTGTATGTTACATTCTGAAAAAACAAAGGGTAAACTCGTTTCAGATAGCTAAAGAGGTCCAAGTCGCTGGACTTAGTAGCGGGTGAAAACTTCATGAGCTCAAGTCACTTGACATAAGATGTAAGGTGGCTTCAATAGCTTTGATGTTCTTTGATGTGAGGCTATGTAAATACACCAGAACAACAATGTCAATAGGCTCATAGAGTTGCAGTAGTTAGTAAATGTCTTCAGAGATTTTAACAGTAATCAGGACCAGGGCTGTGGCCACTGTGTGGGGTCCAGGAGGATGAGGCTGCCAAACAAACAGGCATTCACAGGGTGTAACATCACATGGCAGATAGAAACAAAAAATAAACAATGGATGCCAGGAAGTGTCCATCCTTCACCTACAACAGTAACTAATCTTGCATTATCAACAGAATAAGAGCCTTTTTCCATGGTAAATGAGAGACTATACAATGAATCACTTTCTGGGGAAAATATCCAATACCTTCTCTACATTTTTCCATCTTTTTCGTTGCTTTTTGTTCAAAGTAAATATCAGTAGGTCTTTGAAAGACGGCGATTAACCTGATGAAAATTTATATCTAAACCGTTTGTGAAAAAAATCCCCAAAACTGTGACTAGGTTTTCTTAGTTTCCAGTTTACACTCCTATGTTTTAATACATTGTTTTAAATGATCACAAAAGTCATGGTTCAAATTTCTCAAGCAATATGTACAGTATATTAAAAGAGGGACTATGAAGAGAGTCTACAGTGCCTGGTTCACTTGGAGCTCTTATGGTTTAATAAGATGAGACAATGTTCTGATGAAACTTTTCTCAAAAAGCAGATTTTTTACAAAGGTTTTCTCTTCACTGGTTCCAAACAGAAATTTAAGCAATACCTTGTGTTTGTAAGGCTACTTATAAGCCTCACAACTTCAAGTGCTTCAGGAGATGCACACAACACTAGCTAAATCTGCTTCTCTACAGACATTACCTCTTATCTCTTTGATTCTAAGACTTCTCTGGATAAACCCCACAACTGCTAGAACTCTGCCCGAGGAATTTTGCAAGGTTCCTAATGAGAGGACTACATGCACTTAGCATTTACCGACTGAGATTACAAAAAGGCCTAGGGTCTCCATCTTTTGACATTTTGACAACTTTATCCTACCTTGGAAGGACGATTTGCCCTGAGTCCCGATAGTGGTTCACTACAGAGATTACATGGGACAGCACCAGGGAAATTGATGGCAAGAATGTCAAGGTTTCAGATTTAGCATCCAAAAACCAAGCCTGATTTCAATGACAAGGTCATGAGGTCCTCTGTTTATAGAAAGAGATATTCAGCACAGCCTAATCAATAATGTGTTCTGCCTTGAATCCACTATCACCTCTTCACCACCTTTACTTAAATCTTTGAATCTCCTGTTCTGTTGCTAGTTGACTGTCACTGCTAGGACTGCTTGTTGATACATACAATGGTCCAGGCTCTTTGAAGTCCTTGCAATAATAGTGAGTATCTGTTTAAAATAAACTAAGGCAAAGGTATGTATCCTTTCTAATCTTAATTATATTACATTAAAAAACTGAGTTGCCTTTATAAAAAAATCTTATATAATAAGATCTATTGTAACAATTCAAAGAACTAGTCACAGTTTTTGAAGAAAGACGAAGTTCTTTAACATAGACCTGATTATTATTATTATTATTATTATTATTATTATTATTATTATTATTATTATTATTATTATTATTTTATTATTATTTTAATAATAATTTATTATTATAATATTCAGTTGGCTTGTATACGCTGCTAGCAGGTCAAGATTATAGAACAGGATTACAGAAGTGATTGAGAGTATTGATTGAAATACTAGACAGACAGTGGTGGCCAGTGCAATTAAACGTTTAGCACTCCCCCCTTCTTAAAGAGAATGTGTACAAAAGAAATTAAAGCAAGTGCTGATGTTAGTGTTCTCTCATCTACAAAACTGAAAAACGATCGATTGTTGTTGACCTAAACATCGCTCAGTGTTACTGGACTTGAAACAATGCAGTTCCAATGCCGTTTCATTGGGTAGGAACAGCAGTGCCACATATACAATTTCAAGTGTATCACCAGGGGGGTTCAGCATTGATTGCAGAAGGATATTTTTACAAGCTTCAGTAATAAACCATCACATATGAAAGCCATTCGGGTCAGACTTCTTTTTTCCTTTTTTTAGAAATTCCTCGAATGAGATTAACCAGACTAGCTCTGATTTATGAGAAAATAGTGAACGCAACTTGATGTTCAGGAAGATACATGAAAAATCTGTCATCTCCCCCACCCCAGAGCTCCTCCACCCCTTCGCCAACAACAAAAAAGGCAAATCTATGTTGCTACATCAAAGTCCTCTCATTTTCCCATGCAGAAGAGAAAAGAAAACTCAATAAATTTTTCAATGATGGTGAAGCATGAAAAAAGATCAGGAATGTTCAGTACAGTGGGATTGAGGTATAATAGCTCCAAAGGCTTTCTTTGCTGATGGGCAAAACAAATGGATTTTTTTTAATCACAAAGATTTTCCGGAGAGCCTAGTCATTCCCAAGATTTCAGCTTTATATGCTCTGAGGAGTTTGCTTTTGATTAGATCTTGCGTCTTAATAAAATATACTCCAAGGTCAGGAAATGAAAATAAAATAATTTTGTGACTTTACTTTCTATATCAGTCAAAATCAGGAGTTTGTTTGGTTGGCTGCACTTCATCTAATGTTTGATATTTTGGTGATTATTTGTATCATGATGTAAACAATTTATTACTTGTACTAAGACCATAGCCTGTTATTGACTACCTTAATGTACAGGTGGTTTTACACAAATATGACTACTGACATTAATACATTGTTGAAACAACAGATACTCCCACTAGACTTTTTAAGATGAGGAATCCTTTTTATTCAGGTGATCTTTTTTTTAAAAAAAAAAATCTTCAAAAAGCTAAGGTTTTGGACAAGAACTCCTGTAAATTCCTATGATGAGAGGTTATGCAATGCGTCTCCTGACGTTTTCAAAAACGTTGAACTGATTAAAATTGAATAGAGGTCAGAACTTGTAATAGAGAACTGTCTCTTAGGCTTAGAGTTTGCTTGCAACATAATAGATGCGTGATTAGAGGAAAAGAGTCAAGGATTGTGGTCAGCAATCTTAATTTAACCCTCAAAGCAGTACTTCTGGATAGTCATCTGAACTCCACGGGATGAATGAATGAATTCCAGTGATATATAAATCTTTTCATGGTGTTGGAAAGCTGAAAACCCTGAAAATTACATTTTCTAAAGCATCCAATTTGTTTCAATAATCTTCACTATCTTAATGCCTGACTAACAAAATATAAGGAATCTGCATCTACTGGATAGGAAATGAAACACCCCCACAAATAAAACTGCTTATTTTACTTTTCCAGTTAATATTAATGAGCCACAATAATCAAACATTTGTCTCATGTAACAAGTACTTTAATTATTTAATTGCCCCCCCCCCATTAAAGTAAACAAGTGAATTAATTCTTTCCATATTATTGCAGAAATATGTTGCACTAACTGGGCAGATATAAAAAACCTTCTCCATCATATTTCTGTTTCCCTGTTTTCCAGTAATTTGTTGATGACAAAAATATCTCTATATTTTACCACAAAACCATTTTTAAAATAATAAATCCTGTTGATTTTGATAAATAACAAGGACAGGTTAATTTTTTGGGGGATTTTCACATCACATTAGTAACACCACGATCCTTGTTGCAATAATAATTTATGAGCTATAGTTTTGTGTCCTTAGTGGTAGTGCACTTTTAATGGGAACCAATGTTTCAATCTGTCATCAAATCGGCTGATAACAAGTTCTGCTTCCTGCTCTTTATTACAGTAACAAACCTTATCGCTCATTCTGGGGCTTGATAAGTCTGTGTGGAAAAATTCACTGCTGCTTCACAAGACATGCATGAAAGAGGAGATGGGCTTAAGCATGGAAAATTGATTCATCTGCCTCCTTTTTAGAAGGCAGCTTGGTGTATCTGAATAAAGTTAATGTTGCATCTTTGATTTGACTCCAGGAAGATAATCCCAAGCAATCAAGCATGGCTATTACAGCAGAAAATCCAGCCTGGGGATGAAAATGTTGATGTATTTGTAACAGTGACAGGTTTGTTTCTGCTTGGAGCATTGATTTTTAATTTTGTTAAAGCCTCCCGTGCTATTGAATTCTTAATGTAACTTTTCTGTCTGTTTCGGCAAAACTAAAAAACAAAACCCTTCTGGTTCAAAGTGTTTCCAGCAACCACTTTCAGTTTAGCCCTTACAAAACAATAACTGAACACTGAAATTCAGAAATTCATGTGGTCAAAGCAATCGGTTACATTGTTAAGTTCCACATCAGCTCCTCCCAAACTGGATTAAATCAGCTTTTGCATTGGTTTTGGTCAAGTGAGAAAAGAACAATAACATAAAAAGCACAATGAAAAGTTCCCCACAAGCCTTGAATAGCTTATAATATAAATAGAAAGGGAGAGTTTAATACTTGCGTTTAAAACAATTTTAATACTTGCATTAGATGTTTGTGTGGGAAGGCAGGTGTTGTATCTTCTGTTTTAACATAGGTTTCGTGCCTGATAATCAGTTTGGCCATTTATTTAATAGAATTTGCAGCATGAATAATAATAATAATCTTTTAATTAGTGTGCCTCCATTACACACCCATCATTTCCAGGGTTCAGTTATCTTATAATCTCTTAATACAAGGAAGATGTTATCAGGAAAAAAGCTCAGTGTCTCAACAGAGGTTTATTTCTCTAAGAAGCATAGTTAATGAAAGAAAAGATCTGAAGGTATAAAGATTTCTCTGACAATGCAGCCAAAACTCTTAAAACCCAAGTGCCTGTAGAGGAATCCTGTTCTAGATGAGTCTGAAAAATAAGTTTGGACTCGCTGGCTAGAGGTATAGTCTGAAATGTGTAAGTATGATAAATGTGGAAAATCCAGTCCTAGTTCTGAGCTGATTACACATACACTTCACTGTAAACACTGAGTTTTCTAAATTACATCTAATCAATTTAAATAGGGAATGTCAGCTCCCTGCTGTACCTGTTTATTTTTAGTAGGTGTGATTCGAACATTTGTTACTGAACAGTTATGTCTATAAAAAAGTACCACTATGTGTTTAAGAAGATTCGTTCTTTACAAATGAAGTAAGGGATGTCTTTTTTCTGTTTTTAATTTAAGATCAGGCCTTTAGGCAACGAGGAAAGCATTCTGACTTCAGCTGTGACTATTTAGAAACCGCTAAATTTCATAGAAAAGGCTATGCTTTGGACCCATCTAATTTGAGATATTTCAAGCAGCTGCATAATGAGACTTCAGTGAAGGGCAATCTCATTTTTTTAGGTTTTCTGTTTTAAGGCCACATTCACTAATCTCCACCTCATAGAAAACACATATATCCAATTTTAAAACCCTTTCTTTTCTCCCAGTTACTAGTATTCTAATGCTAAAATCAGTCTAAAATTAAAAATAAGGCCCATAAATGACTATATTAATATATTACTTATATATATTATATTATAGTTGATATAAATAAACATACAGTAACTTCAAATACTAAGCAAACAAATAGATTAAAACATCAGGTGTTTTTTCCATTGCCCTCTAAAATTATATGGCAACTTAAAATGAGTCCACAGCAATATACTAAATACTGTATATTAAGACAGATTTTCAGTGTCCTACTGTGACTTTGACCTACCCAGGTTAGCATTACACTGAATACAGTTCTTATCATTTCAAAATTTCAATTTCAAATTAGATTTAGTATCTGATTATATTTCTAAAAGAAACTTCATTTCTGTATTTTAGAAAATATAAATGCCTGTATCCTCCTAGGCCATGTGAAGAATAGCTTCTTAGATTTAACATAACATTCTCTCCAGATCCCTCTCCTCCCTTCATCATTGATAATTATCTATCAATTAACTTTGCATTGTCACGCTGTTTTTATTTTTCCCTTTTCAGACCTAGAGAGATTGTTTTCTCAATCCAGCAATATTCCCTTTTCCAAATCTAAGAGTCCCAAAGACTTGACAGCTTCCAACAGCTTTGATTTTCTCAGTTATTCTGTACTGTTGCCAGCACCATACTTTCCCAGGAACTAAGTACTTCCTTCCAAAACACTTCTGAGTCTGCCAGAAAACCCAAATCACAATCTGCACAAAAGTTTCAAAAAAAGGGAACAATAAAATGTGATTTTTAAATATGTTCAATGCTACATATCTCCAGATACAGTAAATTCAAAATGTATTAAAACTGTAATGCAGCTGTTGGTCTGTAGTGTATATTGGAATGGGGAGGTCTACTAAGGTTTATTCATACCTGAGGCTTGGAAAGTTAAAAATTAGTGGCCAAATCTGGCAACAGCATTCATTTTCTGTCTTAGAAATTATTCCATCCAATCCCTTAAAGTGTTAAACCAATGCAGACCATACATTAGCTTTTAAGTTAATTATAACTATTAAAGCTGAAGTATAACAACATTCTTAATTCAAAACCATCTGTGTCTGGATACACGTTTTGACTTGTAATTGCTCTATTTAATTGACCAAAATGATTACTGGCTAATGGCAAACTATATAAACTATATAAAAGCAACCACTGCCTACAGTACATTATACACTCTTGAAAGCAATGTGAACTCAGAAAGAATCGCTGGTGAAAGCACTAAGAAATAGAATTCTATGATCTGATTTTACTATACCCTTCTCAATGATATGATCAGTAGGCCATGTTTACTACAATGTCTCCATTCCTACAGTACACTGAATTCCCTTATGTACTGTACCTTGCACTAACCTGCAGTCTGAGCTACTGAGGTTAAAAAGAACAAGACCTGGAGATGTGGGTTTAGTGTTAAACTATACATTTCACAGGAATGGAAGTATTAAAAAACCCTAACACGAGCAGCAAAGCCCCTTGTGGAGTCTGTGGGCGGCTGGCAGAAAATACTGTATCCATTTTCACCTGACCCCTGACCCCTTGCGACGTCCATTCCAAAAACAACAACAAAAAAACACCAAAAATAGCTAGAGAGCAACAAGGGCAAGGCGTCACAAAGTTAAGAAAGGGGTGGAGGCTAGATTATTTTAGGTTTACTGGATACCCCGAACAGTTAGTTTTCCTGTGAGTTTGATGGTAGTTAGGTTCCTGACATAGCGTGTACATCCCAAATCACATATATTCAGAAAACCCCTCTTAGGCCCTTTTATTTCCTTTCTTAAGCAAGTAAAATACATCGCTAGTGTATCAGTACTGTATGTGTATGTATGTAGTTTAAAGTATCATGAAAATTATTACACCAAATATGTAGTATAAAAAATAGATCAAATAAAATTTAATAATAATAAAATGTAGGAAATACAGCAGATGCATACAGTATCTTTCACAAACAGCCTTCTGTCAGTCTCTAATCGTACCAATTGGAAATTAATTCTTGCTATACAGTACTGTACATACGCATCAATGTCACCATCGTCGCGCTTCTTAACATGTTCCAATTCTTGTTTAATAGCTCCTCATCGGTCACTTTTCTTGACTTTCCGTTTCGTACTTGTTTTCAGTTTACGAGCCATATATTTAGGGTGAGGCCGATACAAAAAAAAAACAATATGGCGTGCTATATGCTCTGTAACTAGTGCCCCAAGTGTAGCTCAGGTGTGTGCTATGCCAGATTTGCATTTGTGAAATCTCCTGCATTATTTGATTTTTTCTTGTTTTTGTCGCCAACCATGTATACACGAATTAGTACAAATATTTTGCATAAAACATGAGTCTACTTTATTATACTGTACTGTATATGCAAAAGTTCAACACATTCTTAAAAAGATATGCCCAGCATATACTGTAATATGTAGAAGTATATATACAGTATAGTTGATAGGAAAAACCACGTGACTAGGAAATGATGACACAAAGCAACAGAAAAATCAGAAAAAAGTTTCTTAGAAATTGCATAGAAATCTTTGAGATCATTAAGAAAAGCATTTTTCCTTTAGTATCTTCAATTCCAATCTAAGGTGGGGGCACAGCTTTTATGCCCTTAAGCAAGGTACTTCACCCAGATTGCTTTAGTCAAATACTTAACTGTATTGACTGGTACAAATGTAGGCTAATTTGAATGTATTCAAATAAATTAATAATGATAATAAAATCAAGGGGGCATATGGCATTTGTTATAAACTGGTGTCATTTTTACTTTAAATCCACTGGAATAGAAACTAAATTATAATTGATTTTAAGTATTTTACAAATTTGTCCTTTCTGTGTGCAGATCAAATACAAGCTTGACATCTTATCTCAGGTAAGTTCATATTAATGCAATATGTGATCAAATATGCCTGCTCTCTACAAAATATAAACACCTATAAAATAAGCAGATTAATTTTGTCTTTGTAGCTAAATAACATAGGTCTGATCTTTCACCATACAGTATTTGTAAGAAAACACAAAACTGTAAATTCCCAATATTATCTTTATCTAATTTATTATAAAGGATGTGTAATAATAGAATATTGTTTTGCAGGTTAAGATATGCTCCTGCATAACCTGTATTTCCTTCAGTATTAATTCAAATAAAAGCAATCCTGTAAACTTTTTGAAAGTTAAAGGCAAGTAGAGTATTTTAGTAGCTTCAAACCTAATTCAAAAACTTGTCCACAAAAAGTCAATACATCTCTGTACTGAAAACATATTGACTTTGAGCAGTTTTGGGCAGAATAAGTATTCATATGAATGCAATGTAAACAGAGACAGATTGATCCTAGTCCCAGACTGTACCCATAATACTGAGCCTGTCAAATTTTTCACTGTTGCAGGAAAACATGAATTCAGAAATACCTATCAATGGTCCCATGTTGTGCCAGCTATTATTAATGGACAAAAAGATAAGTATTGATTTTGGCACAGGGCAGAAAGCTGTACTCTGGAGCACAAAGGGAAAATGGAAGGAATACCATTTGGTATATTTCTTCTGGATCAAATAAATAAACAGCAAACAGCATAGAATGTCCAGTTAATGAAGACATGGTTGTAATGTAATGTGAGACTTCAAAATAATAAATACTGGAGACAAAAATGACCGGATGGGATAGATCTTGTTTGTACTTCTGTCTTTATATCCGCTCCAGTTAAACCTTTGTCATTTAGTGCTTTTCTTATGCCTATTGTATCTGCAATACAATATTAATGTACTGTAGGTGAGAATATTTTTTGGTCTTTTTATAAATTATTCAGTTGAGGCTAATGTCAGATGGGCAGTACAGATTAATTGCCTGAATGAGCAATAAAGATTTATTTCCTGCAAACCGTTGTTCTTAAACTATGCAGTTTTGAATATGTTACCCATACAAACAAGCCAAGGTAACCCATATTAAACACCTGTGTATCTTACAGTATGTACAGCTGCCTGCTTACAAGGCATGAAGGCAAATTGTATAGCCCTCAAGGGAAGTAGCATTTGCATATCATTTAGGTTTTGCTGGTTCCTTGAAACCTGTGCTAAAATTGAAATGTAAAGAATGGAGTCTTTTGTCCATGTGTTTACAATGACAATGGCACATTAAAATTCACTAGTGGTATACAGAACTGTCAAACATGACAACTGTGCATTGTTACCAGTGGGTAGTGATATTTTCTTCATTAAAAAATTGCTTTTACTTTTATGAGGTGTTTATTTTTATCATGTGGGAACATAAGACACTAATGGCATTGTCAGGATCTGAAATTACTGGGCAACATTTATGTTTGTACATTTAGATTCTATGATAACACATAACCTTATTCATTACACCTACATGATGTATTTGACAGGACACTGGAAGGTTTATGACATGGGCACTGAGGTTAAAGAAGGCACTGACCAGCTGAGATGAGTGACCTACAGTACAAGAGGATTTCAGTGAATGATCGGTCAGCAGAATAGTTTTGCTGCATGCTGACAGGTAGACCTGTCAGATTTCAGTAGCACCTTCCCATGCTGTGACGTGTCAGAAAAACACAGTTTGCAGTCTAATTTGTAGGGTGACTATGACACATTACCAGATGTGAACAGTTTCAGGCAGCTTTAGTGCCGGATCTAGGAGAAATCACAATACCTAATAAGGGCACAGACACTGTGCAAGAGAATAAATAAAAGGATTTAGTATAAAAGAAGTGCAATCTTGACAGAGTGCTCCTAAAGATCTCATTTTCCTCTTTTGGTAATTATACCCCTTTCATTCCTTGATGTCAATTAAACTTGTTTTTTTTTAACTGTGGCTGCTAATGTCACTATTCAGAAACACAAAGAATGATTGCGGTGTGAGTCATCAATGTAGGTTGCATTTGCATATATAGGTGTAAAACCAATTAAACATTTTTAAAAAGATGTATAGGTTGCATTTATTCATTACATTAGTTCAGTTTTCTTTTTTGTTTCTCATTTTAGCCCTGCCAGCTAAAAACATAACACTGCTCCCATTGCATTTGACCTGCATTTAAGCTGCAACCTTCCTGGAGCTTGTATTTCGAAATGACACTCAGCTGAAGCAAACCTGTGGAGACCAAGTGTAGGTGGTGTGAAGTCAATAAGATTCTCATTTCAGTTTTCTGTGAAATGTTCTTTCAATAGACTGCCGGCCAAAGTCTTGCCACGAGACCTTCGCCTGTGACTTGGTGTCCTCTCTTACAGCGGCTGAAAGAAAATCATTTAGAAAAGAAAGTTAAAATGGTCCCACATCACAACAACAGAACCAAAAAGAAGTGTTTTGTTTAGGCAAGAAAGTCCCCCTAATGATTTAAGTTACTGTCTCACCTCTATTCATGCAGCTGCCTCTAATTGAAAGCACAGACTGTGGACTGAACTAAACGGACAGAACAGAGGAGAGAATTACGATCATACATCATTCACTGTCCTGCTGATACACAAAGCTCTACTAATTGTAGCCAATGCTTTATTTTTGTCTGATGTAAAAAACCTGTACAGCCTGTCTTGAAATTGTCATATGTTTTGAGTTTCCTGTTGCAATGTTGTAAAGTAAGATATTCTGTTTTAAAATGGAGTAAATAATTTTGTAATAGTTATTAACAGGAGGATGTAAGAGTAATAATATCCAACCTCTACTGGAGTGATTCTCAACCGGGGATACGCGTACCCCTGGGGTACCCCGAGATGTACTAGGGGGTACCTCGGGCATCACCACCAAAATGGCGGATTTTCATTTGCTTAGTTTTTAGTAAAATGTTTATCAGCTAATTCTGAAATCATTTAGATTTTCAATGCTATATGCATTTTTAGGATATTCCTATTTCTATTGTTATGAGGAGAAAGAGGGGTGGTGCGATTGACACATAATTTCAGCAAAATCATTGAAAATCTGTCGCAGCAGGTCTCTCATAAGATCCAACTTTTTATTATTTTAATTTAGAGTCTTAATAAGACTTACAATTTTTTAGTTTCATATTTTAGGAGCAGCTATTCTTTTTTGATTCCGCTATAATACAGCACATATATACACGCAACCCCCCCGAAAAACACCCCTTTCTGAGTGTTCTAGGCCTACGATAATCTCAGGGGGTACCTGAATAACTGGCCGACCCTCCAGGGGCACCTCAGACAAAAAGGTTGAGAACCACCCCTCTTCTGTGGCATGCTCGTATGTTAGTAGAAAAACCCTATTCCTGAAAAGCCTAAATGATGCTCCTAACTTCTAAACCTGGGGGCATCTTCTTCTATTGATCACGCTTTATAAATGTATTAACACATGGCTTATCATCTGTTTATAAACTAAAACTTAACTATAAATTAACCATTCTATGCTCTATGTAAATCACTTTCCTTTTAGGAATTGATTCAAGTTCTTTCTATCAAAACTGAACAATAGCTGTGAATTAAACTAAGAATGCATTGCGATGTCTTGTGTCTTTTAAAAACGGGTTTTGGAAATTAACATGCAACTATCGTCCATGCAATACAAGTTAAAATAGTTAAAGATTTCATTGTTTCCATATTACAAATTGAGAAAAAGACTTGCAACACATTTTCTGTTATAATCACCATGAAAGGTAAATTACTGTATGTCCACAGCCACTTGAGCATCCTTATGGAAAAGAATATTTTAATAGAATGTTGTTATACAATATTTTTTATTGTACAAGGTTTCAAATGATCTGTGCTTGATACACTTCAAGGGAACATTCAAAATAATCTGACTGGCAGGGCAGGAGTCACAGAACAGATTTAGCATCCTGGAGGAGGTGGATAATTGCTGAATGTTTAAGCCTGAGGATGGTGAAGTTGCCTTTAGCTGCGCTTGGTTCTGAGGGTGCAAATCAATCTGACACGTTTCTCAATACCGCATGACTATTTCCATACGGAGAGAATACTGCTCTAGTACAACATGAACTGCAGCTCTGCAGGGAAAATCTAGAAACCTCTACAAATCCATTAGAGCTGGCCTGTCTTAGCGTTGTACAGTGACTTGCAGTGTACAGTGCTTTAGCTCATACCGTGTGCACTGTCTTGGATTTGTATGACATTCATCATCTACCAGTATTCGATTGGCATCATTCTGAGAAATGCAATGCAAGCGATCAGTTACTTTATTATTGGCAGTACAAAAGATTCCTCTACTACACTCCTGGTCTTCATATTGCTGGCACTGTTGAATTAGATGTTTGTAACTGGACATCAAGTATTGCAGTCTTCTCTGACTTTCTGCTGGGAACAATTGAGGATTGGAAAATAGTTCCCAGCTTTACTTCAGAACACCACAAGGTTGACCGGTGAATGTGACCACTTATTTGTTTTATTATGTCTAGTACTCTGCAGTTTTAGACGCCAAAATAGACATGTCACTTAAACAGCAGCGTTAGTTCTGTTTTCACAGATATGGTTTACACGTAACCTCAATGATGGGAGTCTTCACTAACACCTTCAGAAGTCCTAACATGCTCTACAGCCCCTCATCCCAGTAATAACACAGCTGTTGTCCTCAGGGTGTGTGTTCTAGTTCTGCAAAGCTATCTGTTATGTGCAGTAGTCTTCCCAATGGAAAGCAGCTGCGATCAATGAAAAATTGGACCTCGTTTTCAACACCTACAAAAAACACGTGTAAAATTAACACGCTGTCTGATAGATATGTTTAGCCATCAGTCTTTTCCAGGCACACACACAAAATGTAAACGCAGTTAATGGTAGTTGTCTAAAAAACACTGTAGTGTTAGGCAATGTAACATAGCCACTTGAACTTTGAACCTAATATCAAAATAAACTTGAATAGGAAAATAATACCCATATAGTCCAAATGAATAGTGGGGAGTGGCTCCTTTTTGAGAAGTATTCTGCTTTTTAGTTTAGTCATAGACTGTCACAACAAAACACACCCACCATCTGCATACGGATGAATGGAGCAATCATTAGATTGTACCTTACTTAACAATGTTAGGTTTATGTGGAATAATAAGAGTATGTAATTATTTTATTGCTTCATAATGTCATATGCTGAGTATCTTAGGAAAGCAAAGGGGTGTGTTTTAAAATATAGCCTATAATTAATTTCAGCTCAAAATTAGACAAGGTGTGCTGATCTTCTTGTTTATCTTGAAATGCTTTGGGAAAGGATGTCTTAATCCTCTCGTATATCCTGTTCAGTACTTACTGTATGTTCTCTCACAAAAGAGCACATATAGGTTCCTTAAACCGTGTATTCCTTAAAACTATTTTAAATACATTTGTCCTCATTTTAGTACAATACAATATGAACAACTTTTCACAATTTTTTAAAACATTTATGGGCGGAGCGGTGGCACAGTGGCTAAGGATCTGTGGCTGGAAGGTTGCCGGTTCAAATCCCACGACCGGCAGAGGAATCCTACTCCGTTGGGCCCCTGAGCAAGGCCCTTAACCCCAACTGCTCCAGGGGTGCTGTACAATGGCTGACCCTGTGCTCTGACCCCAAGCTTCTCTCCCTGTCTGTGTGCTTGTGTCTCAGGGAGAGCAAGCTGGGGTATGCAAAAAGATTAATTCCTAATGAAAGAAATTGTATATGGCTAATATCTTATCTTATACATGTCTAATGTATTATATATTATGTTTACAAATGAGATTCAGTGTTACTGACTTTCTTACAAGTTCTAGTCTAATACCACACAAAGGAGAAAATATCAATTCCTAAGGCCATAATTAAGTTCATTCACTGTGTCACTAGAGTACCATATAAAAGCCCAGTTTAGCTTCATCCAAAGCATTTGTCATCATAGAAAAAATCCACAAAAAAGGACAGGTTATTAACTTCAGAAGCAAATTTTTAAAATTACAATAGTGAGAAATTTAAAAAATCACCATTTCATTTGTACCAAATTATACAAAGTGATGGGGACTGAAGTCGAGGCTTGTCATAATTGACTTATTTTATTGGCTTGTATTTCTTTTTTAAATTTTGTTAGAATAATGAAAAAGTGGATAATTACTTTTTTGTGCCTTGAGCATTTTTTGGAGCTAATGCTTGACAAAAACAATTGCAATTTCTCAGATCTGCTGCATTTAGCAGTCTCGTATTGAGTCATCGTTATTTAATTATTATAGCTTAGGTAATAGTATGGGAATTTACAACCTGATAGAGGGTCAAAAAGAGACAAAATCATTTCACCTAAAAGCAATGCATCGCACTGTGATATTCTTTGTATCTGTATATCAAACAGTATGCCTAATATGGGGCTGACTGCAATAAAAACACTATAGGATTTCTGCCATGATATAGTTGTTGAGCTCAAATATTCTGGGCCTTTACAGAATCAAAACCACACCTGAAAAGAAGCAAGGTAGGTGGCCGTCGTCTTTTTGGCATTGACTAATGACTATGTTCTGTGGTGAGACCCATATGGGTCACTGGTTTTCAGACACAATTCATGTTTGCCCACTCTTGACAAAAATGGGAGCTCTTGTTGTCCACTGGGATGCCCACTTTAAGAAGTATAAACACCAAAATTGCTCCTATCTGATGGCAGGTCAAGTCTAGCATGGATTATTGCCAGCTCATATTCCTGCGAGGCCCTTGTGAATTATGCTTAAACAAAAGAAAACAAATACAAGAGAGTTGTCAGATATACGATAAATGGGCAGCCTTCCACTTTAATTTTGACATGTTGTGAGTTGTGCAATGGTTAGAGAGCTCAGAGATGACTACTGAGGTTTTAGGACAAGATTCCTCTACAGGGAGATCACTTCAAATCACTTCAAATCTCTTTAAAAATGATTGCCTTTGGCATACCTCATATTCAAAAATATACATTTCGTTATTCATCGTTAAAATGTGGGGTTACCAGATAACTCAAGAAAGATTTGAATAACACTATGGTTATGGTTAATTAATAAATAAAAAAGAAGTTTAGTTTTACAGACTAACGCCCAGGGATTTCATTATATAGATTAATTTAACTATCACAAAAGTATAAAAAAGTATATTTGTCACATTACCTATTATATATACAAGTCATGCACAAATGTAAGAACCAGGGGCAATAAGATTAAACAGTCTGTAACAGTAATAATATAAAATGCGATGCTGATGCTCAAGTAAAAACACATTTTTGTATCTCCTCTTTAAAAATACATTTTAATCATTTACATTCTGAAAGCTTTGGAATGGGTATTGTGTACTATTCATTTTTATTTTGAATCATAGAAATATAGTTTTAGATTAACATAAACAATACAATTAAAAGTGAATATTTTAAAGTGTGTGTCTTTACTCTTTACTCTCACTGAGTACAAAATGATTATGTGTTTTTGGTCAGTATACAGACATTTTACAGATTAGACCAAAAATGGGTGAATTATAGGCAGCGATGATATTGTGTTGGAGATTAAAGCTTAATATGAGAGCAGGAAAAATAAATCACATCGCCGGGCCACTCTGATTGCTTGCTATTACCTTTTAAATTTGTTTTGCTCAAAACCAGAAGATTGATTTTAATCAACAGCACCATATGTGAACTAGGAGGAATTCAAACTAGAATATAAATTACTTTAAGAACTCACTAAGGAGGTTGCTTTGGCTGTTAATGCCAGTGTAGAAAATGTGCTCGATATCAAAGTTTAATCATTCAAGGATCACCTTTTCATGAAAGAGGCGTAAACATTTGCATACAATCCAAGTTCAGATCACAGCTCCACTGAGACATTCTGATTTTGCAGATCTGTAACACAATTGAAAGGCTGTGTTGGAAAAGTATTTAGTCTTTTTTTTTCAGTATATATGAAGATAACATTCCATTCAATGATTATACCAAAACACTATTAAAAATACCTAAATACTGCATTTTTTCTCACAGATTCGAGTACATTAGAAGACCTTTATTATCCCAAACTCAGGAAATTCATTTGGCAATATTGCTTCTCAACCCACTAGTAAGAAGAAAAGACACATGCATACAAATACAGAAAAATACAATAAATATGAATGAAATGAAACCCTACAAGATACAACATACAATACTACAGTGATTCAATACATTTTAACAACTATAGAATTGTAGATGCAATTCAAGTGCTCATTTCACAGTGTTATTGCACAATATTATAGTCTGCAGGAATAATAGCTTCCAGGTCTGTTGCTGTGAGTCTTTTGTCACAAAAGCCAGCAGTTCCTCCTTCCACTATATCTACACAACCTGCTATAAAGGGGTTGACTCCCATTATCTATTTTGTCTTTACCTTCATCAGATTTTATAGAGCTCAAAGATAGTCCTTTGGCTTTTGCCTATAGTTCTACTTGTCTGACAGCTTTCTCCAGTTTATTCTGACCTCTAATTTGCATATTACAATATAGTATACACTAATGAGACAAAAGAGTACTCGTTTTGTTTAGAGGAATACAGTAGGACTGTTATTTTTCATTCAACAAAGCCCCTTGATAACTGTTCTGATCTGTGTAGAATAGCGTTCTTGGTTCTGTGATATTAGTATGCTAGAGAGGCAGTACCTGTTCTAAAGCTGTCTTGTAGTGTACAGTATGTGCCATTTCTATGGATATCACAGTTCTAACCTTTTTATACCATCCATACCCACTTTCTACTAGACAGTACCTTTGTACCTGTCAGAAATCTGAAAGCGGTGAGTTGTAGGACCCCTGTGTGAAGCCGTGAGGAAGGGAGTTCAAGGAAAAGAGTAAATCCAATATTCCTTCTGCAAGTCGTTAGGCAAGAGCGAAGTCGAAACTAGGAACCAGGCCGGGTAGCCAAAGGAGTCAGGTTGGAAAGAATATAGCGCACACAAGAGAAAGCTGTGGAAGACTTCTCAATAGTGAGCGTAGGTAAGCCAATGAAGAGTGTTTAAATATTGGAAGAGAGGGACGTGGTTGGATAATTAGCTCCTGGGTGATTGTGTGTAGAAAGCCAGGGCGTTTACGAGAGAAGGTACGAGTTGTGACAGTACCCTTTTCAGTACTGGCCTTTGCAAAGAATTTCTGTATAAAAATATAAAAGTGATTGATTGACCATAAAATGATTGTGTACTGTTCTCACATTGTAACTGTATAATGTTCTGTTTGTTTTGAAAGTGACACAGTTGGTGTTACAGAGATGTGTTATACTAGATGGGATTGTTTGAGTGAAAGGACTATATACAGTTTAGAAATCCACAAATATATTTACAAATTTATTGTTCTAGAAATGAGACACTGTGTCAATTACAGGCATTTATACAAATAGTGTATCTAATCCTTGTCTTAACTATATGGTACAATGAGAAAGATGTCACTTTCTGATCTTATATAACTAATACATTATTAACACCATGATTTACCTTCATTACACTTTCTGCAGTACACTGTTAATAATCAAGGGGGTAGTTTCAAAGAGCATCTTAAAACTAATTCCTAAAAATGGAGCTCAAGATCTATTTTTGCAAAGAGGAAGTGGACACTACCGGCTGTACCATACTGCACATACAAGAATGAAAAGGCTGTGAAAGAAAACCATTATTTTTCAGCTCAACTTTTCAACTGTGCAACAGGGAATTTTGATGGTGAAAAGTAATCACGGACTTTCCGTTAAATTAGCTCAAGTGTTGTTTTAAAATCCATCAAACATAGAGAATTTTAAACTAAGGGATACAGCACATGACCATAATTTTACAACTAGAAAGACTTTTACAACTATGTCAATAACCTTGAAACTGGTTATATTTTTCATTTTCAGTCTTAAAAGTTGGATGTTTATTGTCAGTTCTTGGTAACATGTGCCCTGCAAACCAACCCTCTAACTCACTCTTTGGTTTGGATTTTGATGGGAGATCATCTGTAAGTTTGTGCATTTTTATTTGAATATTTATTTGGAAAACATTTATTTAAATGTGCAGGTGTCTGTTGTAATTCTACATTCTGCATCAGTTGATGTCAAAACAAAATAGGAACAACCCAGGTCTCATCTCTTAAAACTGATTTATTTTCTTCAAACCAAAAAAATATTTCAAATCATTTAGTGAATAAAATTTAAAGTAATTACAAAGCAGAAAAGATAATATCAATATCTTCAGAAGGAAAACTCTATGGACTTGATATACGTAAAATATTGATTAAAAACAGCTCACTGAAATCTTGAAGGACGTTTACAAAATATCTATACAGCAATCAAGCATTAATTGAAATGATTTATTACATTCAGAAAATAACCTAATTATTTAATGACTCATCATTTAATGTTGAAAAATATCTCAACAAACCTTGCTGTTCAGATAAAAATTTGCCTTCCTATTAAATTTGGTATATTTTGAAATGCATTCTAAACATTCAATGTTACAGTACATTCTCTAAAAGCAAGGTGTATCTGCATAATTATGATAATGTTATGGCTTTTCTCATGCAATGAAAGCTCCCTCAGAACAGAATTTGAAAATGTACCGACAAGACAATTAGGATAATTAGGTGCTTTGTCATAGTCTTTGATGACTTCACTACTACATTAAAATTAGCTGTTATAAATCCAGGACATGAGAACAGGCAATTTAATCCATCATAGATGCTTGTCCATGTCACCCAAAACTCTATGCTGAAATCTCAAATTAATGCCAGAAGCAAAAAATGTGCACAGCCTACCTGTATATCCTGAGAATCTTGCCTGGGCCTTTAATTGCAACATGGGTGAAATGCTAACAGTATGTTCTTGAATTTGAATGGGTAATTTCAGGCCTTGATGGCCAGATTCCTGCAGGTTTTACAAATGCTAATGTAGTAGCTAATAATTAAGATCTAAAAATATGGTTGAATCAACTTTTCATATTCAAATAATTAGTTCAATGAAGCAATTAAGATCTGGGAAGAAATCCTGAAGATTCTGCAGCCCTCAAATATTGGAGCTTCAGATCTGTGGCCCACAGTGTTGTATCAATCTTGTTTAAAGCGTCTTGAGAATAGTTTAGTTTTTCAATGTAGAAAATGCTAAAAATGGAAATTGTTTGATGGCATGTGGTTTGTAACCTTGTAGAAGCTGGAACATTATTATACTACCAAATTGGGATTGCTAGATTCAAATATACTATACTGCCTGTCCTAGAATTCAATTTGTTAGACTTTTTTCCAGGGCTTTCATGTTGTAAAAAAATTACAAAACCCAACAATATCTGTGACACACTGGGAAACGTTCAAAAGAATAACTTCTAAATTCAGTTCATGTGAAGTGACTAGATTTAAAGTCTCAACAACTTACTGTTGTTAGTTCATGATGTGTTGGCTTCTATGTAATTGAATGAACCTCCTTCAAAAAGCATGAAATTGCCAAATAGAAGCAGTCCAATGTCACTGGTTTTCAGATAATGTTATTAATCTATTATAAATAAAGTGTGATTTGGTTAAAAGAAAACAGTGTTGAGTTACATCTAAAATGTCTTAGATTTACATTACATTTAAGACATTGGGGCATACTTGTGTTTGTAGTTATTTTTTTAAAGAGACCTTATCCCCAAGCGCTCTGAGGACTGTGAAGGATATGGGTACACTTTTTGTTGCACTGAAACATAATCCAAAACAGCTATATTAAATTAAAGAAAGATTACCAAATGAAATTCTTTAAATGCATCTTTGCATTGCCTGGGAAACAATGAGCAAGAAAAAAGAAAATAAGTGAAGATGCAGTCTTGCAGTGTTTGCTTTGGCTGAAAGTTTTCAACATAATGTTAAAAAAAGAAAATTATCGCTTCTATAGTTTTGAACCCCAAGGATGTGTGAAATGGAAATAAGAACAGATGTTTCACATTTTGCATCAAATGTAGAGGCACTGGGGTTTCTCCCACTAGTTGTTTATGCCCCAATGTGACCTTTGAAAAGAGGGTGCCTAAAAACATTCTTTATTGCATGTGTTCAAGTCTCCTTATAACATTCAAAAGCAATGAGATTTGTGCTCTCATTAGCAATGAAACTGATCCTCCCGTGTGTAGCAACAGTACAGAGATATGTCAGCAGATAGGCGTCTCTTTTCATACTAAATTTGACCTGAGATTGTGTTGAATATTGAAACTTAATACCGAAACAGGAACTCTTGCAAAAGATCCGGTTTGTGTCCCAAACTACCAGAAAGATTTAGTTTGAATCAGCATGACTTTTCCCCCATGGTTTAGACAGTGAGTCTCAGTTCAAGCAAAAAAGATATGAAGTATTACTTGTGGGAACTAGTCCAGAAAACTAGAGTCGATATTGTTTCTTGGTTTTAATTAGGGTAATGAAATGAGATTAAAAAAAGTGAAATGAGTCTCAGAGCCTTATTTTAAATTTGTTGCTGTGATCTTGATTGCCTGTTTGGGAATACCATGCCTTTAAGTGACGATGTGGTGGTCCAATTTCACGGTTTTGCAAATAGAATCAAGTCATGACCTCCGGAAAAAGATGCATCTAGCCCCCAGTCATATTTTCTTCTTTATGGCTGCTCATGATTCTGGCGTCTTCTTCAGTGTTAATATTCATCAAAGGTGGTCTGAAGTCATTAGCAGCTCTCTTTCCTCTCAGTTAATCTAGCCAAATGCATGACGACGGCATACAGGTTTTTTAAATTAGGACAGTGCTTAACTTTGTTGTCCATTACACACAGAGCAGGCAGTAAGGTCAGTCATGGATGTCTGTAACAGGCGTTTTTAAAGACTTTTATGTTTTCCCAACATGCTTTACAGGGCATTATTGAATTTCATGGCCAAGCCGTCCACTAATTAATGTCAAAGCCTCTTTGTCGTGACACATATGTAAACTCTCTCTTCATTGAACTTGCAGAAAACCTTCAAAAGAAAAGTATATTAACAACCACCAAACTCCAAACTCCCCCTCTAATTCCTCTATCACACAATCACTGCTCTGATTCTGGCATTACTTTAAAAATGTGTACAACACTCATAAAATCCACAGGAGTTTCATCCCATTGAGGTTTACTTACAGTGATCAAATTAATCATAGTGTCTCATCCAAAACCATAAATGTTGAACAATCAGACGATTTTCTGAAGACAGAAATGACAATACATCCAACCTGACTCAAGCAGTCTTAGATCACGTCTAATACCAAAGCTTAACTTTGGTATTTTCTCCATTATAACTGATTTTAGCCGGCATCAATGATGTGTTTTCACTTTATTTTTCACTTTTCACTTTTTTACTTTATAAATTCAAATATCTATATACATTTTTTTTAAAACTGTACTCTTCACGGAACAGGAAAGGTTTAGTTCATGTGCTTACATGCTATTATTCCTGTTGCATGTATTCTTATATGTGCATTTTGATATGTCATTCTGTTGTTTATTGTTGTTGTCCTTAAACATTCTCTAGCATGCACCAGTAGCAAATGCCAGGAGCTGTGATAAAAATGTATGTTTTGTGCTCTGCACCTTTCTAACAAGCTATGGAGAGCTTATGTACTGTATGTAGCATACCTAAGAGTGACCCCAACATTCAGGTAAATTGTAGTTGACTTTGGCACACAGCAATTGTAAGACTCATTTTCCTCTGCAACAAGTTTTCTGTATCTCCCAGAACCACCTGTGCACCCTCAGAACAGACAAGACAGTTAACACACACATCTGTAGTACTTTAGTTCACTGACAACTCCAATCAGTTGCTTCTATCTAATAACACAAAAACTATCCACAAGGGGCACACGCACTCACAGAAACACATGAACCCCAGTTACTCCAAAAACACTGTCCCCACAGAGCAGTCCAGTAATGCTGTTCCCCCAGAACAGTTCCGTCTGGTAACCTTTGTACACAGAGAAGTAAAGGATGAACCTCTGTGGAGTCCTTTTGGTTCCACCAAGGCCTTCTCCTCAGTCATGGCCAAACAGCATGGTACCTTATGCTTTCCTCCAGCCTGTTGCTCTGTGTCCCATTACAGGGTAAGAATGCCTGAGCTTTCTTTAGCCGCTCTCTGTAACGTGCCCCCTTCTGATGTCCGGGTCCTCTCAAGTATTCAGTGGTGCACTGTCCTCAAATTTTCTCAGATCCTTCTTTTGCTCAGTCTTCCTGGGCTGGGCTTCTATCTGCCCTTCCTGACCAGAACTCCAGGACTCCAAATGAGGGGCGGGAGTGTCGTGGTGATGTCTTGGGATCAGGCAGAGCTAATTGATGAACTGACTGTATATAGATTGACAGCTGTAACAATGCTTGGCCTAGTTGAACCTTTCCTGCCATCCCACTCGTTGCCTCTGAACTGTGGGGCAATTGACTGGCATCTAAAGGGCTAAAAGATGCTTTTGTCATTTAATTATCATTATACATTTGATAATATTACGACTTATAAAACTAAAAAAAAAACAATAGGTAGAAACTGAGCTGTTTACCTATCTGTGGGTGGGCTGTCAGAGACAGCAGTTCAAAGGAAATCTTCTACCCTGGTTAATCAAAATGGAAAAATAAACATTTAACACTGAGGAAGACATCATAAAAAGGTGCAGGAGAGAGAAGGGTCATAGAACAGAGAAGGAGACAGGAGAAGGAAACAGAAGTACCAGGTGAGAGCACCTTATTCAATGTCTTGGATTTGCTGACATCCAAACTTGTGGTCATCCAGGATTATAGGGAGGGAGATTTAGCATTGGATTGGTTTTGGACTCTGGGTGTTTCTTTGGTTGGCCTGGTTAGGCATTATGCAGGATTTCAGGTTACAGGGGGAGCATTCTGGGTTCCTTGGTCTGTATAACATAGGCCTCTGCAACACCTTGTTTCTTAAATATAATAATATAAAATATACAAAAATAATAATGTTTATTGAATAACATGTTGAATATTGTGTAATGTGTTGTTTAGTTGTTATTGTAAATAACTACTCATTTAAACTCTCTTCATCATTAACTATTAACATCGCTATCGATGTTTATGATGCCCTTATTGAAATGCCTAATAATATTATGTTCAGATGCAAAAGCTCTTTTAAATGACCTTTTCCATGTTCAAATATGTTTCTTCACTTGCTTTGAGTTACAGTATCCTTTTTGATATCAGCTTCAGGAAAATAACTTCAACATCAACAAACATTCAGCTGTTCAAAAACTGCAGCAAAATGAAAATATTGTGGAGGATTTCAGTGAAATGAAGGGTTTGAGAGAACACTGGTAGATTCTTGTGAGCTAGCTGAAGAAAAAGATTTTCCCACAGACTTTGAGCCAGTGCCAGTTAGCATTGGGAAACAGAAACAACAGTTTTCTTATGAACAAAGAAACACCAATTCAGATCCCCAAAAAAAGTTTCCTAGTGAAGTCCTACTTTGCAGTCTTGATACTGTTAATCACTCAAAAGAAAAAGAAAACAGCAGAACAGGCAAGGGAATAAAATTGTATAAAACTGGAATCAGCATTCACTCATGGAAATTTAAAAGACATTGATGCTGTAGATTTGAGGCTTTTTTAAGACGACTTCGGAAACATCACGCTCCTTGGGAAGTACTGAAGGTTATTTGTGAAAATAAACACTCAGACAGCTTTCCAAACACTTTCATAACTATGCATTCTTTTAAATTTGCAGTTTCTATAGCTAGTGGCAAGCATACTGTAGCTTGTCAAAAAGAAGTGCTAAAAACATTCAACAATGTGTCCACCAATGGTGCAGGAGAGACTTGTTGGACTCAACAACATGAACATAAAATTGCTGGGAAACTGGATCTAAAAAAACTAGTGGGTGAGTCTGAGAAACAAGAAAAAGCATTTAAAGAGCACAGAATGTTTTCTTTTTGTATTTTGTAAATCCACATTAAAGGTCATTGAAGAGGTTTTTTATTTCTTAATTTAGATTCTTTAATTGGATTTCATGATAATGGCAATTAAAGCAAGCTAGTTTGTGATTATTTGGGATTTGTAATAAAAAATAATTAACATGCTTAATGTTTTTGTTTGAAATTGGACAAATATATTATCTGGCTGTTGTGTACAGATCTATTCTGAAAATGTTACGTCTATTTTTAATTGATCTTAGAATCCTTGGACGAAAACACTGAATTATTGAACATTGGACGTAAAAGTCCTTTAAAAATATAAAGAACGAACCAACCAGATTACCAACCAGATTACCTGAAGGTGGGGGCAAGGCACAGATTGCATGGCTCACCTAGGGGAATTGATTTAATTGAGGGGAAGCTCTAAGAATAAAGAAGAAAGACAAACAGATTAATTGCACGTTCCCAAATGGTTTCCAAGCTACTGCTTTACAGTACCTCCAATTTGTCTCACTCTGTGACACTTACCAATGTTAATTTCATGGAAATACTGGTCATTTTTTGAGGGGGGCTTATACACATGAAATAAAACATTTATACAGCCAGGGCATATCAATGCATATAGTTTTTGGTAAAGGGGATTTTAAACTAGTGATACATTTCTAATAATATTTTGTGATTTGACTGTTTTGTTAAAGACCAGAAAAGCTGTTAAACCACAGTTAACACAGCAAGTAAAATATAATTGAAATTAGGCCAAAATGTACCAACAGGAGCAGTATCCTCTCATTTTTGGCTTATTTCCTTATGTTTATACGTTAACATTATCCACTATGACTGGAAAATTTGTATTTTTAGGACAGCTTGCTGAAAACCAAACCAAAAAGTGTTACAAAGGAACAAGCAAATACACCAGTAATTATTTTGCCCCACAGACCTTGTTTATTGTCTTTGACATATTTTCTAAGCAGACAGTCTTAGAGTCTTAGCCTGGGTGGATACAAATGGAATATCAATTTTGAGCCATATGAAATTCTATTAATTCCAACAGCTGAAGTATCTACTGCTGCGTGCTGCTCCTTTCTTCTCTCAAGGGAAGCACTAGGGAGACAGGGAGATTGTGTACAAGCAGAAGAGTGCTGGCAGTGTTTCTCCAAGAAAGTATGGATTAAATCCTCAGCTTTCTCCTCCATCTCTGACAAGTCATTCAGAGGACCCTTCTGTCTTTAGAGACACATAAAGAAAAAAAAGTGTGCATTTTTGGCGTGCAGTATTCCAGGCACAAAACTCTGCAAGTCTTCAGAAGTTCGAAAGCCATTTTCTTTTCTATTGAGCTGGCAGCCTGCCATTGTTTACACATAGCTGTTCCTCATCAAGATGTGTTTATGTTATGACTGTCATCTGCTGTGGATTGCCTTTATATTTTTTGCCAGCCCCAATCATTCCTTAAAATGTTTTTTTTTGCTCGTCTGTTCATATTCTTCTCACACTGTTTGCAGAGACTGCGTAGCTATATCTGTGAATAATTTATGTTAAATGGAACAAGAAACAGAATGTTAACATCAAGAAAGCTGTGTGAAGTTTGATTGACACAAACAACATGGAATATAACAAGACTAGTTCCCTTTAAATCAACTCAATATTATGTACAGTGCAGTTTCATCAGGTATATTGCTGGCCATGACTAGGTTATTCCAGTCAGAGCATAGTGTACTTATAATGTACACTACAACGTTAACAGATTCATCTCAGCTTGTACATTCCATAGACTTACAAACCGAATATGGAGGTACAGGGTAAGGTAGGTAGATTCCATGACCACCCACAGAACGATAGCTACCACCCAGGATTGGGCTTTGATTAGAAATCTGATTGTGCCTCATAAACCTAAATAATCTCTTGCTTATGCAAACACAGCCAGATAAGAAGAGAAAAGAGCTACAAAGGAGACAACTGACTGTGTCCAGCATGTTTTCTTAAAGAGCAATGAAAGAGTGACTTTCATCTGTCAGCCAATCAACAATCTGAGTCCATTAAGTATATTGGGATGAAACAGTATATTTATTGCATGGATTGTAAAGAAACCAGATGAATATAGGAGCCAAGTGCAGAATCATGCGCTTTATTAAAAGCATATAGTTTATTTATATAGAAAAGCAAGTTCATATGCAGGAGCATATACAGGATTGGCATTAAATAGCATGCACTCCCATGCAGGCAGCTACAGGACAGACACACTCTGAGCACCTGCATGCTCTGAATTCCCCAAACCCAACACAAGAATCTCAGACTTACACCCTGTTCACACCTGCGTGCCATCAGAGCACAAGAGAGTCGCTTACTCTTCATGACATGTTGGAAGCTCACTCTCTCAACATACAACTGTCATAAGTAGCCCCATCCAATCAAATCCTGGAGTCCAAGCCCTGCGCAGCTGCTTCGCACTCTCCCCAACTCCTGCACTCTCCTAAACACACATGCAGACAACACAAGAAGACATGTGACTTCTCACAGTGCCTAAAGACAGCACAAAACCATTTCAGCTTTTCAGCAGTTTCACCAGCTAATGCAAGAAATAAAACAGAGTACAGGTACTATGAACAGCAAAACCAATATTGATCTTTATATAAATATTGTATCACCAATTTGGTATCTTTTTTTGGGTCAAAGTATACAAATAGTTTAAAACGCATTTGACGTCTGTTCCCACTGTTTTTCAAAAAATAAAATCTGATTAAGTACTGTATCTGATCCACTTTGTTAAGTGGGATCTTAATATAAAAAAAAATCCCTCATGAATTACCTACAGTACCAATCCAGAAAAACAGATTTTAAGATGTCTTTAAATGTTCGTTTATAAAGATGTTAATATTTCACAATGGAACGCCTGTTTCAGAATGAAATCAATGTTCCCCAGAGGAAGAAATCAGATTAAATTAAATGGAAACTTAAACAAATAATGCACAGATGAAGCTTAACCATCTATTATAAAACTCCTGTATTTCATATGGTATAATTCATTATACCTGGTATCCCCCTCTGTGATATGTTAAAATACATGTTTCATTCATATGCTTTGTGTTTTTTGTATCCTGTAGAAGTATCAGTATAAGAACTTTTAGAATACTTTAAAACTTTATTGCAAATAAATATTCTTTTTTGAAGGGCCCAGGTTTCCCATACATGGTTCTCAAAACAGAAACAGTTAGTGCAGCTCAGTCTCCTTGGAACTGTATATGGCAAAAGGTTACCTTAAACCAGGTGTCATTTCATGCTTTCAATGCCTAGAGAACTGCTTCCAATATGCATACAGGAAATGTGGTCCCTGCATAACTTGTTTGTGCTTGGTGAACAGTTACCTATAGTAAAACTTTCCATATGGAAAAAAACCAAAGCGAAGCATAAATCTCATCAAGGCTCTTGAGTCTTGAAACCAAAATGATTGGAACGAATACATCTTTTCACAAAATACTGTGGCTCAATACGGACTATCATTAAGACAATGTTTCAGTCTGCAAGTGCCAGATGGCGAACATTTTGACACCATAGTAAATTTGGAAAGATAGCACGATTTTATTGCCAGTGCAGGAGTCCAGCTATCAGACTGATTATTCCTGGATATGGAATTTCAAGTCCTCATATGGTACTGTGGATGATAATAAAAATCACACTGCACGCTTGGTTGGTTTCTGTTGCATAGAGGACCTTAGGGAATGAGGTATTTGTTCTCCAAGGTACACCATTAATACATCGTTGTCAATGTGTATTTCTCATTTTTGAAAAGATAATCATTGACATTCATCAAGCGATGTATTCTTTAGAATGAATCATGTTGTGCTGTATGTTTAACTGTAGTTGCTGGACATTTGCGTGATCTATTATCTTCTGCATAATAGCTCTGCCAAATATTCATGGTTCAGAATGAACTTGATAGGAGAATTAATGGTGCAGGTCTGTTCTCATTTTCAGCCTAAGTTCTCAAGGAGTTCAGCCTAAGAATCCAAATTGTATTTTGTGTTTTCATACAGTAGAGACCTTTGACCTCTCAGTGACATGAACATGACTTGAAGCAATACAAAATGGCATTCCACAGTTCCTAAGATCTTGTTTCTCATTTGATCTGATTGCTTGTAATTTCAAGAACACTAGCTGCATGTAAATGGTAAATGTTTTACATTTTCATAAATTCATAGGTTCATGATGACTTGCCTTATTCATGAGTTATAAATCAGTTATTCATGAAAGTTTTCTATTAGGTCTGATTCTTCATGCTGTGGATTTTAGTTCTAGTAACTTCAATTTTCATGGCGCTAATATTGGTAATGCATTACACATGCTTGGCAAAGTAGATAAATATTCTTTATCTTCCTTTCCAGTGAAAAAGCTTACAGAGCCAAACTTTGGCCTATGACACTCTTATGACACTTACAGACATTAGGATAAAACTGCTCAAGTTCATTGTAAAAGCCTACATTTGTCTAATCCAATGTGTTCTCATGTTTTGATGAAGCTTTTTTATGCTGAATAATATGCAAATATATTTCTGCTCAGTTATTTTTATGACATCTGTGGATGGATTGTAACTTATTTGATTTTTCTTTGGCTGTTTCCAGCACTGGTTTTGATTTCGTTCTTCGACTGAAGTGAATAAATACGTCAGTAAAAGCTGCAACACTATACACAGGACTATGATCGTTTTCATATGGCTGATTTTATAGTGAAGTGGGTTACCAATTTACCATGTCTGTTTTTCATTATTAACCCCGGATTTAGTAATGCACACTGGAAATAACTTTATCTTGTGTACTTTTCTGCATATTTAAGACAAAAGAAAGTGGAATTTCAAGAAGCTTGAAAACAAGGTGATTAGAATCAGAATACAGACATATTCCACCTTATTCAGACTTTTGAGTCAGATTCACATTAATATAAATTTTAATAAGTAAGCTCCAGTTCCACAGCATACAGCATTAAAAGTAAACCCTTTTGGAAATACAGTAAGAATTTTTTTTTCACATTAGTAATACAGAAATTATATGATTTGCCAAATCACATTAAATGGATTACAAGACACGGAGGACGTATGCTTTTAGTTTAAAACATTGTTTTTCTTGTCATGAAAAATAAGATGTTATTGTCAAAAATAAAATCTAAATGTTTTCCTCTCCCTAGGATTTCTGAAATGTGCATTTAAAAAATAATTGTGTACATCTGTTTTTCTTCTACTGCAGTTAATATATAATAACCTTGCACTAACTATCAAGACAAATGAGTACATTTTATAGTAATATTAGACATAGATTTTGAATTTTGGCTTTGTTTTACCCAAATTTGATTGAAATTTACGTGAATAAATGTGTTCACCATTGGAACACCGTCGAAAACTGAATCAATGACTTGAGGAAAACTAATTGAATTTATTTAGACCTCAGAGTTTGACCCAACAGGATCTAATATCAACCAAAATCCTATTGGATAGAGATTCTTGAATTTTGGCTTACTTTTGAACTAGTCTTTTTAAAACATTTCACGGGTAATTGGTATATTGTGTTTCATTTTAGTATCTATACAGACTGTTGGCTCTGAAAATGGAAAAGCCAGACTGAAATCTTACCAGCATTGGTAAGTGACTTAACAGGCAGTTGTGGACCTTGTGCTCTATCCAAAAAGTGCTTATAATGCATAAACCCTACATGTGATCAATATATTTAAACACAGACCTGTCACACCTCATTAAATCTATTGGGTCTGGCCATTTCTGTAGGAGTTTGGAACCTTAAAGTGTGGGGTTTTATTGACATCCAAGTAGCCTTGTCATTAATGGTGTCCCATCTTTTTATTGCCTCTATGGAAAAGCATAAGTTTGGTTGTTTTCCTCATTACAGAAGAGGACGATTTACTGTTTTAACTCCACCACCTTCTCAACCCTCCAGACAAACAGGCATTCAGTTGGCAGTTCTCTGCAGACAAAATGAGACAGGGTTTATGGTGCTATCATGTGAAAAGCCCCTAAGCTGACACTGATAAACCTTTCTATCCCATTATTATCCCTAAATCACAGTTATACACAGTGGTTGTTCTATTAGCCTGTAAGTGACAAATTCGTTTTTGAAAATAGAGTTTCTGTCATCTAACAGGTGAATAATTGTTTGTAATTTCTACTCCTCCATACCTACCTTTTTAACCCAAGTAATACTTTGGAAGGGTGAACTGACTGAACTGCAGGGCTTTCAAAAGAGAAAGTATACCACTCCTTTAAACCTTCAAAACTGTAAATAAATGTATAATAGAAAACAATGTACAGGGTTATTGCCATTCAACAAGTACTGTATATGTATGTAATATGCATTTAGCTTACAGAGGCTAATGCCTATTAAATTGTATTCAATAAACTAAACAAGTTTAGTTTGTGAAATTTAAAAACTAGAAATGTTAATGACTAACAGGACAGAGGATTTTTTCTACTTCAGCACATTCATTTATGCAGACAAATTCTTAATTCTGTAGTACACCTTAGGCTTTTGAGCTTTGCTTCTGCTCTATTCTGTACTTATTTCTTCAGTTCCGTGGAAACATATAATCCAGTCTTTGTGTTTCGGGTAAAAGCAAACACAGATGTTTATCTACTAGGGCTGATTGTGGGATGCCTACCTTGGTATTTAGACTTCAGGCCAAAGCACTGAAACGTTCCTAAGAGAACCTTCTATTTATTTACAGCTACCATAAGAAGCCCAAATATGGCTACTCAGGTATGTTAGGTGATTGATAGTCTCTGTGAGGCTGAGGAGCTGATGCATGACTGGACTGTTCTTGACTTCCTTACTGTCATAAACAGGAAAACCAGTAGGGACCACTTCTATCTTAGTGTTTCTGCCATTTTTCTGTCTAGCCCTTACAAGGCCCACTATATACTGACTGACAAATTCGAGATTTTAAGAATGTCCCCAGTTAACAAAAAACAAATATTCTGTACATACTTCTGCATGCATATCTTTACATTTAACAGCAAGCATTCAGATCACAGATTATTACAAGAATATACTTCACTTTACTTTTATAAAATGGCCAGTTTCTAAATCATTCTATTCTACATTGGCATAGTAGACTGCTGTTTCTCTTTAGTTTGTTACCAAGGAACTGCTTAAACAAATGATAGGAGGTCTGCTGTAGACATCATAATTGCCCAATATACAAGCACGAAAATAATAATGCTTTGTGACTCTTTGTGAGTGTTATGGTGACTCTGTTTCCTAATTAACATTTGGACCTTCACAAGGTTATCAGAAACCCTGCATGCTGCTGAAACATCAGTCAGTATTTCCCGCAGAAGCCACGATCCTGCCAACCCTAACTAACATTAAGAATGAAGCAAGATCAAACATGTGCATAATTCTAGTAGCTCCCTAGTGGTTCCAGTGGCAAAGGTCTCAGCTAGGCAGTGGCTGACTTTTAATTCATGTTTGTTGTAATGCAGATAGGAGTTGACCCATTAGTGTGCTAATTCTAAGCACCATACCAATTAGTCTGTACATGATCTGACACTGAAAAAGTTCAGAACTGTTTCAATAATACAGTTATATGGCATTTTTACAACAGTCTTACATTTCAAAGTCCTAAAACTAATAGTTATTACACAGATGTAACTCTACATTTAAATCACTGTTGCATTTATTTTCTTTTTAAAGCACCATTTCCAGAGAACCTACAACTGCAATACAGTTTGTCTCTGTTTTAAGATTATAATATTTACTTTAATGAAATAGATACGCCAGTTACAATTCAATAGAAATACGTTTACATTTATCAGATAGGTTTTGTGAATGACTGTATGTGTGAATGCCAGAAGAATGTTATCAGTGCAAGGGAAGTTAAAAAGAAATTTTGGACTGGCATTCTTGTACAGCTGCAGGGTAGTGTAAGATGATAAATCTACAGATATAATATGAAAAATGGTCAGGCACATGGAGCCTGTGAAATCAGCCGGATTGCTCTACAGTAATTTTTAAGACACTGAATTGAGTACAATGGTGATTAACACACTACTTAAAAGATATGGCTGGTCTGGAATCAGTCCAGAGAAGAGCAACCACATATAGTCCAGGGCTTACAGGAATATAGTACACTTAAAGGCAAAAAGAACTGTCACTTTTTATTTTTTACAGAGATGACTACAAAGATCCCTGATTTAAGATGCAAAATTGTCAAAGGAATTGACATAGTTAACCAAATAAACGTCTTTGGAATCAACTATGAAACACGAATCCAGAGGACATAAGCCAAGAAAGTAAATCACTTTTTTACACAGTTATGGTGGCCTGGAACAAGCTACCCAGCCATGCAGTCAAAACTGATACCACAAGCTGTGGATCAAGCTACTACTAATCAAACTGACTACAGGAGAGAATGGCCTCCTCTCCCTTCTAACACTGTTTATGTTCTCTATATTTCTCTAAACAAAATGCTGCTGTTTCTTATTTTCTTTTTTTGCTGTTAAATAAAATGGATCATTATCATCACTCCCACTCTTTGAGCTCACCAAGGTGGTTATGACGTTAAAAGAGTTGAAGTCCTTCGGCAACGGTTTAATGTGACTGGACAATATAGAAATGACAAGTTTCCCTCCTCAAAAACTGCCAGAAATCTAAACCAGCTGGCGTACATGCTGTTGAAAACAGCCACTGATGAGCCGTGACAGTTGGAGAGTTTGGAGTTACTCCAGTACCGTCTTTTCCCAGCAGGTAATGCTGCAGGCAGTCCTGGAAAGGTACACTGTTAGCGAAAATCAAAGAGAAATGCAAGCTAAATAAGCCAGAAACAATCTAAATAAACTCTTGAACTGATATTATCCTTGAATCAACGCATCTTTACATGAATAAAAAAGTGAAAGACGCATTCAAGAAGCCTGCTGCTGTGTTTACAGTTTCTGACACTTTGAATGAAGAGGAAGTTGAGTTCAGTAAGGAAATCCTCTGTTTATATTTCTTTGGGAATCAGAAGCAGCTTTGGCTCCAAAGAAATAATACATCTAAAAATAAACGCATTGCAGCAGTTTTCCATATTAATGTCACCCCGATTCCTAGCAAATAGCTTAGTTCGGGAAAAGGGAAGTGGACCCAAACTCCAAAAAGGATACGCAAAGATAGAGAATGAGTGTGTCTGGAGGGTGGAGGAGGCCATTGCAGATACTGTATGTAGTTTGTGTGGGTGGGGTGTCCTCTGTTGGGTTTTATTAGGTCAGTGAAGAAAATAATTCTCAGACATTTCACTCCTTTGTTATTGATCCAGAACCCTTATCAGCTATCCTCATTTTTTTCTCCATTTTTTTCTCCCTTTTAATCTTCAGCATTGGAGAGAAAAGATTAACTGGATTGAAGCTTTAAAGCTCCTTCGTGCCTTACCATGACTTTAAAATTTTAACCACATTGCCATTGAAGGTTCAAATGTTCAAATCTTCAGTTTTGCAAGTCACTTTTAATTTTACCAATGTATCTCAGTTCAGAAAGTGTACATGATTTCTTTAAAAAAATGTTTCATTGAACCAGCATGAAATGGATATCAAATTTTAAGTAGAAGAATGAAAATAGTAAGGAGATGTAGAATTGATTTACTTGTCATGCTTTTTTTTTTAACTTGGCTGCTGTGAGATCCCTTTCTAATTGAAGACCGATACACTTCTGATCCGATGTTATAGGCACAGTAGGCCCAGCATGCTGTCTTAAAATAATTCCTTTTTATTTCAGTGACTTGTATGTGATGTACATATTGATTCTGGGTATTTAAGAACAATGTACATGAGCCATGGGGTTGTAATACCCACAACATTGAAAAAAGTTATTTTTACATAATTTACGTTCCTTACTCTAGAACAGATTAGATATGTTTTGGCAGCAGAATTTATCACCTCCTAGCCTGATCTCTTCAGATCCAAGAAGCTAAGCAAGGCTGAGCTCGGCCAGTACCAAGGAAGACCAGGTTGGTACTGCAAACCGTGCTGGGAGACCATCTTCCCACTGGGAAGATTCAAGAAGATTCAAATATAACCTAAATCCCAGCAGTTGTAGAAGGCTAAGACTTTTGCCAAGAATTAACCTTGATGGTGTTCCTGTCCGGATAAGTAACTTTTTCTGTTAAGACAAGCCAGCAGTCATGGATAATGGAAAGAGAAGGGTCAGCTTTAGGACACCACTCTAGGGACTGTCGGCCTTTGATAAACCTTAAGAGTTTGCCCTTCATTGTAAAGACTCCACTGCACTGCTCTGAACATAATAAAAAAGGCCTTTGTGTTTTACATATACTACTGATAAGGAGCTATTTAGTCATTGTAGCTCTTTTAAGGCTGCCTTCAGCCTTAAGGCAAGATGTGTTTATGTTAAGCACGGTTGTTGAGGACTTTAAGGAACAAGTTGCCACAGGGAACGTAGCGTGACAGCAGATTAGTGCTAACACCATAGTGGTGCTCTCCTGAATGAAGAGGCTCCCTTAACATTTTAGAGGAGATAAACATTCTTTCAATAAATCTATGAAAAACCTTCCATTTCTTTACATTTTGGAATCTTAGTGCTAATTAATTCCTAAATTAAAAGTTGTACTTTAAAAATGCACTGCAATTAATAAACATCTAGCAAGATCTACAGTAGAAAATCTTAATGTCATGTCCCATGAGAAATATGGAGCATTAGAATGGCTAATGAAAGATTATTATGAGTGTCAGGAATAGTAAATGATCGTATTAGTCATCATTTATTGGATATCCTTTAATGATGGAGATAATTGTCTTCCATGAACTTGAAGGTAACGGAGTCCAATGCAAACATTGCACACTCTCTGGCAAGATGAGCCTGTGTTCTCTTGGGGGGTATCTGGATGTCAATCCAGTCATGATGAGCTCTTTTCTTCGGTCTCACTGTGTTCCCTTGTTCTGGCACGTTGATGTTAAAGATCTGAAAGAGCACATCAAGACCACGACAGGACTTGATGTCAATGCCGCATTTCTTTTTGTTTGCTTTTACTAATTACTAATTTATTTGGCTGATGCTTTTATCCCAAGTTCCCGTTTATTCAGCTGGGTATGTTGTATCACTATTAATTGGTCAGTAAGGGACTTGGAGAATGTACCACATACTGTATAGTACCTAGATTGAACAGAATGGATGAGAAACCAAAGTTCTTCTTGACAATACTACTAATAACTGTTTACGACTTGTTTCTGTCCCATTTGGTCCAATGTTCTAAGGATTTCAGGAGTGGCATGCTTGTATATTAAGGCATACAGTGTGAAATCAATGTTTTGCCTGTTTGCAGGAATAAATGTTGCATTTACTGCGCTCAGTTAATCATAGTCAAGCACCACCTGTGTAAATAATTCAGCTCCATATCTGTGTTATTAAAAGCCTCGTGCATTTGGACCTTGCACAAGTTAGAAAGAAACGTTAGGCAAGGACACACATGGCTGAGATAGGCAAGTATTTCTTTTATTATTGTTCTTCAAGCAGCACACATTATATGGTCCTGTTGTCAATATTCAGTGTGATCCTGGGAGAGCTGAAATAGCCCACCTTCCTTTAGAGGTCACAGAGTGTAATTATACCTTTCCTGTAAGCTGAATTGCCTGAATCAATTTCTGAAAAGAAAAGACACCACCAGTTATACAGCTGACATTCACAGACTCTAACAATCTCCCACCCAGGCCTAAAACTGCTCCTTCTCCTTTTTAAACAGAGGGCAGTGTCGAATCCCTTAAAAAACCACAAAGAAAAATGTGATCTTGGTCTGAATGAATAAATTGGTAAATGCTCACAAACAGCATGTTAATTCTTAATCCCTACACTTCAGGGGATTGTAATTGACATCAGTCGAGAAAAGTTACTTTGAATGACTTTTATTTCAGCAATAAAACAAGCTTCCTTGGGGTCCTGCAATCTTTTAATATTTCTCGGACTTTTCAAATGTTTTCCTTTGACTGTAATCACATGTTACATTTAAGTACTAATTTTGCAGATTTCCATCTCAAAAGTATTAGATATGATATCGGTCCTCTTAAATATTTTTCCTGAGGTCAAAATCTTTTTATTTCATCTTCAACGTGTCTGCTCTGCCCTCTAGTCTTGCTGCCAGAAGGAATAAATGAGTAAAGTCTTAGTGGAAGAGCCTCTCCTGTCAATTAAATAAGCTTATCGGGTGGTCTGAACTGAGTGGGGTCAAGGCTGTGCTGGCAACAGTCCCAAGCTCTGTCTGTCTGTGCCGTGGAGGAATGCTGGAAAGCTGGAATGGAGGGATCCAAGCTTGTCAAGCGCTGAATCTTTATACACACCAGAATTGACCCAAGATAATGCTAATAATGACCTGTGGCACTACAGAATATTTTGTTTTCATGTGTCATCTGGCAACAGAACAATGGATAAATGCTCTGAGCTGATATAATTTTTCTAATCCTTACATTACCCAGCTTGTTATTAAGTCATACTGTATATAGGTGATGAAATACACATTTGTACCCATTTTTGGAAATACAAAGTAAATCACATTAATAGCACCTGACAGTTTTTTTTTTATTTGGTTCTACAATAATATATTAACTTATTATTGCCATTACTCGTACAGAAACAAAGTGTATACAGTAAACTAACCACAAAAAAGCTATTGTCAATGATTATTGAAGACCCTTTCTGCCGTGCAAACACACAGCTGCTCTGTATTTTTCCAATGTTAAATGGAAGCTGCCAAAAGAAAATACATGGGCTGTAGGGTACATGTGAAAAAGAAAAAGAAAAATCAGAGCAGTGTTATTTGAGGATTATACTGCATACAGCATCCATAACTGGCCTCTGTTTTCATTTAGAAAACTAACAGGTTTTTGCTGCTGTGCAATTTTTTAATCCCATACATCTGCACCGAAGGCAAACAGATTCCAGTGTGAGCTCTGGGGATTCTTCTTTAATTGACAGAGCATGTTCCTTTGGGGAAGAGTGTTTTCTCATGAAGTCTTACAGCACTACTCTTAATTCAGAAGGGTCATAACTTTCAGTTGTGCCACACTAAGGCTGCTGTGTGCTCTTGAATGAGAAGAAAAGAATTTGCAGTGTACAGCAAAGCCCCCCAAAATAGAATGTCCATCGTGTTAGCAGATCAGAGCTCATAAAGCACATCAAACCGCATCAGAGAGAATAACAGTATTTGCTTCTTGAGCCCTTTTTTCAGAGAGCTAGTGTTACAAAAACAACTTTACTTGAAATTACTCAATACTTTATATGTATAGAAGGGAGGTATTGTTTGCAATGGACTGACCAATATGAATAATACAAAAATACAATGTATTCCTTTCTATTAAGAAAATAATTCATGAGTGGCGCAGCTTCAAGTGGCTTTTTTCGGCATGAATGCATTATCATAATGCAAAACTGGGTAGTTGACAAATGCCGCAGTGAGCCTTTTAATATCCATTACTTCTTGTTGTTATTTATGCTTACTTCTTAAGTGTTCTTAAGAACTGACAGTTTTTCCCTCTGCCTCTGAACAAGTTAGATTTCTTTTAAGTAATCCTTTTTCAGTGTTCAGTACATTTCCCATCTGTTTCATTTATACAGTGTGTACTCCATGAGTGATCTATACTTCTGCAAATACTTGCTCACAGAATACAAACCATGAAATAACCTCAATGTATATTAATTTTTAATGATGCATGCTTCTTGTCCAGTAATTAAGAATATGTACTTAAAAAGCTTAAACCACAATGCTAAGAAAGAGAGGATCTGAATTAATTAATATAAACAGGCGTAATCTACAGTTCTGGGATTTTGACTGACTGAATTTAGAGTAGGTGGAATTATGTATTTAATGATGCTGTACATTTTATCACGATCTCCTGTAAATGCATTGGAAAGTGGAGGGCCCCGTCCCAAGTAAATCCGAGCTAAAATCCTCTCATCATCATAAATCCGAAAGGTTTCACATGACATGAAATGAAGGATCCCTGTAGAGGAAAAACAAGTCAAGAAACAGTAGGAAACCCTGGCAAATGAAGTAATCAAACCTGGTACCAAGCTGCTTTAGAGTGGCTTAGAGAAGTTCTCCCCAGGGGGAGGGAGAGAGAAATCTGCTTTTAGATTAAAGGAAAATATGAAAGTCGTTTCGATTATGTATTTAAGTGCAGAGTATGAGAAAGAGCTGGGGCGATCTAAACTAGTCTGATTATCACCTGTGGTTCTCATTTCTGGCCTTGATTTCTGTTTCCTGGCTGTATGTTCCACTTTGCTTTTCTTTCTGTTCTTTTTTTTTTGTTCCAAGTAAAGATACAGCAATCAGGTTGACTTAACCCTTGAAGAGTGTTTCTTTTTCAGGCAAATCGTAAGATTCACCATTCCCAAGCTTGTTGGGCTAAATTTCTTGTGACTTTGATATTTGGCCCACTTGAATTTCTACAACAGCTAGTGTAGTAGTAGCAGGTGACATGGCAATATTTTAAATACAACTATTAAAAGTTGTATATCATATAAACTCAGGTTCAACCTAAATGTAGTGGAATATACAGTATGATACTGTCAATATGAGATACACCTATATCCAGCCACTGCTTTATGAAGTGCTTCCTTGGGTTTTTTCATTCACGTTTGTTATTCTACAACAGTAACTGAAAGAAAAAAAATGTGGCATACTAATAGCTGTATATATAAATCCATCAAGTGCTGACAGTAATTACCAATGTTAAAAAATGATACCAAGTGCTGCAGCAATTTTCTGTATTATGATCCTTAATCTCCCTCTGATCCTTGCCATTTTCCATTTGTTGTCAATTCCTAGGAAACAAAGTACACTATGGTAATTGTGCTTTAATTTCACTCAGCTGTTGCCTGTTTAACAGCAAAATAGGAGATAAATCAACTGGTCTTAATGAATGATCCTATTAATAAAGAAAACACAGTTGAATTGTCAAGGGACTCAGTCAGTTCATAAACTGCTAGAACAAGCAACAAAACTGAAAAGTAACCTTCTGTACAGTACCAGGGCCCAACTCCTGCATTTCAAGCAGTATAGTTTATACTGTGGATACTTGTAAAGTAAATAGAATAAAGAATTCCAAACAAACAGCAAATGGATATGTGATTTAAATATCCATTCTTGGTTTCATTAATCATTGTTTTCAATGCTTTGTCTTACAAATTAGCTTTATACATACAATTGCCACATAATGGACCTTGCAAAACGTCCATTTCAAACTGGTTATTACATATCACAAAAAGACCAGCCTGTTTATGCCAAAACATCAGTTATGAAAATTGTCCTATAAACTTGCCTTTCTCTATGCACAGAAACACATACAACCATATCGAAGGCTTGAATGAGAAATGTTTTTTTTAGTCCAAGCAGGGAGACTTTCACCAGACGTTTCCCTCTGAGCTAAATGTAAATCTACTGTAATCCAAAGCACACACTCCATACAGTTGAACATGGCCTCTGTGGTTTAATGGGATTAAGAAACTGTTTGGACATCATCATTTATTTTTCCCTCCTCTGTATCACAAGCTCTGCAAAAAGCATCAAACTGTGAGAGGTGTAGCTCAGTGCTATCATTTAACTTGCGATCTGTCAGGAAATAATGAGGGCAGGGAGTCTTGACTTCAGAGGATTTAATTTATGACTAATGCAGAGATGCCAAGCCTAGCATTGACAGATATCCGTGCTGTAATTGCCTTCCAGTACAATGAGGTGTGGCGAATTGAAGTGAAGCTGGCCCTACAGATTGCTTGGGTTCTTCAAAGACGAGGGATTGTACTGAAGAATTTATTGGTATCATTTGTGTTCTGTTTCATTTTAAAACACAAGTGTTGATAACAAAGGTGGACTTAACCAGATAACCCAGAAGACAGAAAATTATAATGCCTCTATCATAAAGCCAAGTAGCACTGAATAATTGTCTTTCTTTCTGGAAGACTTTACAGAACAACTTGCTTACAATTGAAAAAAGTGATAGTAAGAGACCCATAACTTAACAAATTTAAGACCCAAGAAACTGTCTAGATTAATTTTATAGTTTTTTTAAACTATTTAATAAAAGTTATATTTTATTATAGCATGGAAATCCTACAACAAAATCTAATCATAAACAATTAGCAGAATTCAGCACTACACCAGGAATTATTAATTATAGTGATATTGAAACATTCTTCCCTGTTCTACTATGTTCATTATAAGTGTAATTAGGTTCATGTTTTCACTTTAACCACATTTTGGTTTAAAGTGTAATAAATAAAATAAAACAGGTAAATAAAGAGTATGTTTTATTTTTCATATAAAGCTTGTATGTGGCTTATTTATGCAAATAATAAATCTTAAAATTATAAAATGCTTAGAAACTAAACTGTTGTTACAGTTGTAAGTTAAATAGAATAGAACTATGCATAGTGAACACATCGAACTTATGAATAATAATAAGCTGCATATTCAGTTCTCTGAGGGCTATAAATTATAGAATACATTATAAAAATTACCTTTAGACAAGGGCCTCTAAATCACTGAGTTGATTAGACAGATAGACAGATATAGTGCTAAGAAAGACACCTACTTGTGTAGTGTTAAATGTGTTCCTGGTAAATACATCTGAAAACTAGTTTATTTCCTCAAAGAATCCTCTTTTTGTGCATTCAGTTTAACATAACAAATTATCTGCCTCCAGAGTAGATGTGTCAAGTACTTTTATGTACTCTTCAAAAAATGAACCTTTGATAAGCTGTTTGGTATTATCAGTTAATAAAAATCTCAACACACATAAGATTTGTGAACATTTTTAATCAGTGCTTGACCCTTGCCCAAAAATGCTTTACAGAAAGGTTTTCCAGCAATGCTGCAATGCTCTTGTGGTTTTTCTGTGCAGTTGTGTTTTCAAAAGAGAGTCTTTTTGCTTTTGTGGAAATATTTTTTTTAAATATTCAATTCTTAAATTAAATAAAAATACGTATTTTTTTAAATGTCAGAATAAGAACACGTTGAAGACAACTGTCAATTTTCAAAGCCTTTCTTAACCAGTATTATTTGTTTATATTCCCTGAAAATGACAGATGATGTGCTGTACAAAATCTGTCAACAATCTCCAAAAAGTTCACTGTGCCTGATGTGTTCTATACACCAACCCGTGACATAGACTACTGTACGTGATTACACATTCTAGAGAAGAGCATTAACAAAACTAGTGTTGCATTTATAATACTTTGATAAGATGAAATAAGGCTGAACTCCAGTCATTATTATTTCGGAAAGGGAAGCATTTGTTCTAGTCGGTGTTGTTATTTCTTTCTATTGTGATTCATGTTCTTATTGCATCAATATTTCCAGTCTTAGTAGTTTTCCCAGTCATAGATATAGCTGCTGTCTGAGGCGCATACACTTTGTATTAACACACTGCACAGACTCTGTCATGTAGAGTTAGAAAAGCTTTCCCTGTCAGCTGTGAGCCACTCCCCCTTTCAGTGTTTGAGTATTACATTGAGCAACAATAGCTGCTTGGCAGAAATTTGTAATTCAATATTTTAACCTGAGCTGACAAATTATCTTGTCACCAGATGCATGAAAGAAATGTCAACGATTGGTCATCTAATCAGGTCTATTGGATACGAAAGGCAAAAATAGTCACTGTGGCACAGAATGCATGTTGGGGGAGGTAACCGCCATTCACAGCCAGGGATATATAGACAATCAGAGTAAACACTGTATAACCAGAATACAAATTTTGCCTTAAACTTGAGGGAAGCTGTCTCTTGATTTGGAATCAATGTCTTGAAGGAGATCTAAAGGTCAAAAGTAGCTGGCATTGATTGCAGAATTGTCACCTTGTATCTCAGAAGCTAAACAAGGTCAGGCCAGGATGTTGCTGTAAGGGGTATCTGTGGACTAGAGGACCTATGCAGGAGGTGCTGTCCTTCAGACAAGATGTTCAACAGAGTTCATGACCTCTATTGGTTATTAAAGTTCACTTTTAAGAGTAGGGGTCCTAACCTTGATGTTCTGGCTACATTACACATCAGCTTTGCTCATTCTTGTTTACAGACCAATTCATTTAATTTGTGAAGAAACACCCAAGTAGGTTCTGCAGTTCACCCGTAGACGAAGTAGGTCCCTTCATAAACGAGCATGTGAAGAGCTTTGGGAACCTTTGGGATACAGAAGCTCAACACAAATCCAAGCAACAATTATCGTTATAGCATCAGGATGTCAAGGACAGTACCTGATTAATTTTCCGGCCTGACTTCAAACGAGCAACAGCACAGAATGATAGAAATGCCAAAAGCCAGCATGCAGACAAGAATGGGGCAAGGGTTAGACTGTGGATCTTCAGTAAGATATCTCTGGATGGCTGGGGAAAAAAAACACCTCTAATCTGCACTTTCCATCTCTGGATTCCGTCTTAACATTCCCAATGACCCCTGCTGCAAAACATGTTGACAATCTGTTTGATGTACTGGGGCAGTCCTTCCTCTCCCCAAGAATTCTCAAGTGCGGGTGATAACTTTCTGAAAGTGACAGGTGAAGGCTACTTCCTTGTTGTCCCTGTGTTGTGTACAGCTCATACTTGACCTCCTTTTTAACTTTTTTTTTAAATCCCTATGATTTATCATTCTTATTAAAGCAAAATTCAGGATGGGAATGACCCTTTTCTTTTAGCATGACTTGTGCTTTTACAATAGGACTGACACCTCTGCTTTGTGCATCAATTACTGTGTAGAAGCTTACACAAACTGTTGTTTCTCTTCTTTCTTTTGTGATGTGACCTGTGTACAAGGGTTAGACAGGGGCAATTATGTTTCCTGTAGTCTTAAACAGTGCTTTTCTTATTCTGTAATTTGTATGCAATTTAATGAATCTGGGTATTTCATAAAAATGTGAGCTAGAACACAAACGGAAATAAAATATTTACGTAATTGATATTTCTTACTCAAGAATAGAAATATACGTTTAAGCAACTGCACAACCACTTCGTGGCCAGATGTTGGAAGTTTCTCAAGGATGGGAATAGTCAAGATTGATATAGGAGGCTTCCAAGGTTTCTCCTGCAAGCTGTGCTGGTGGACTGGTGTTTTCTCTGAAGTAGAATTTCCAAACCAATGCACCAATATGGTGAATAGGCAAATTGACCTATAACCCTCAAATGAGATGTTAAACTGTGGTCCTGACTATTTAGTCATTTGTGCCATAGCACTTTTTGAAAGAACAAGGGTATAAACTCCAGTGTCCCAGCAAAACTACACTAGTCTTGTAAAATCTGCCCATCCTGAAGTTCCTCCTTAGCTTATGTGTCGTAAAATGGTATAAGCTACAGTTATTGTTGCCATTGCAACAGGTACTGCTACTATCATTCTCATCTCTAAATAAAATGTATAACAAACATTAATTGTGAGACAAAGCAGCAGAACAGACCAGATCAGTCTTGCTTTTCTAATTAAAATTTACCATCTGTGGTGTCTTCCGTGCCCCACTTCCTTTAGAGCAGAAAGAGTGGAGATTTCATGTCTTGGGATGGAATGGTGTCATACACATCATGTTTATTTTACAAATATTCAAATCCCACATAGTAATGATAGATTTTAGAATAACCAAACAAAAGATTAACGTAAAAGCAAATGATTGCTTTGCCAAAGAGGAGAAGTAACGCAACACCATTCCTCTATTCACAAGGTACTTGGGTTTAATCCCTAAAGAACTGGATATATGATGCTGTATTTTCATTGGTTACATCGCTTTAAGTTCATTATGAGCAGGGCAGACAACATGTACAAAAACAACATGCAATTATAAGTTATTGCTTGCCATGCCCTTTTGCAGGACCTCTTTTGGTGGGCAGGAAAAAAATTTAGTTTATTGTGTGAAATTATACCACAGGATATTTTTTAAAATTCTTGTCATTACATAACAGCCATTTTTCCTGTCTCAACGTAAAAGAGTACAGCCTGAGTTGTGTTGTCACAAAAACACCTTTGAGAAAGTCTTTAGCAGGGCCAAACTAGAGGGATTGCTAATTTTAAAGTAATTTAGAATAATTGGAGATGAAATTGGACACCTTGTGCATACTGAAAATCCAGACAAGCACTGGGATATGAATGTAGAAAAACGTACTAAACAGACATTTCAAGTAGGACAAAAGTGAAATAAATGACCTGAATCTCTTCAGGTTTACCTTGTAATAACCTCGGCAACCTTTTGAAACCACAGCAGGGAGCTATTGGTGTCCTGTGGGGCACGACTTGGCTTTCACTCTGGGAGTGAGATATTGAACTATTATCTGCTTTGCATTGTTGACAGATGAGTCTTGTAGCATTAAAACAGCAGAAGGCCATTACTGATCCCTGTGCCCTGCATACAAACTGTCAGCTTTGCCCACTTTCTTTGAATACAGCGCCAATGCATCATGCTTTATGTCCTTGCTTGCACTGAAGGAATTTTAAGATCAGTAATTTATATTGCTATTGCTCTATAGCAAAGGATTACTGATGTGTTCCAAAAAATGCAAAGCATGCACCTCATTGGTCCCTCCTTTTATGATACTTAATCAGCTTTCATCTCATTAAAAAAGCACTGATCAGGCACATTGTTCTGTTCCACTTATTTTATAACACATAAGTGAATTCACCTCCAGCAGGCTTTCCTTTAATGTTTCATTTGTAGTTCTCCTCAAAGTTCATGGGATTATATTTGGAAACAAAGAATATTAAGTCAGTGTTTGTCCTTTGTGTACTCATGACATTCAATACAGCAGATGTTTTTATTACATTTTTAGTCTTTTTCACCACAGCTAAATAATTTCTAAACTATATCTGGCTGTTTGTTGCATAGCAAAAGTTTACATTTGATTTATGGATTGATGTGGTTCAGTCCTCTGGTACTACACATTGCTTCAAGAGGATAATTTATTGTCAAGGAACAAGTAACAGGTTTATTCCATGCTGAAAAGAGAAGAAAGAAAACACAACGTTTCGGCAGTGGAGCCTTCTTCAGGTGACACCTGAAGAAGGTCACCTGAAGAAGTCTCCACAGCCAAAACGTCATGTTTTCTTTCTTCTCTTCTCAGCATGGAATAAACCTGTTACTTGTTCCTTTGCAGCCTACACATGCTGACGCAGCTCCCCACCTGAAGTAATTTATTGTCAGATCTACTGTACACTTTAAAATTAAAACAGTGGAGGAGGTGTTCTTATCCAGCACTTCTCTGCTCATGTGAGGTATTTTCTAAGCACGTTACCATATAATACTGTTCAGCTATGATACCTAAAGTATGCTTACCACATGTTTAATATTCTGCATTATCGTGATAAATGGAGCCAGTACATTTTTTCCCTTAAAGGTTAAATTATATTTCTCTAAATTACTTAATAACAGAAACTGTGTGCCAGGTGTAAGATTTCCCATGCCTTGGAGCTTAAATCATTAACTAATCCACCCATTATTAGTCCATTTTATTTGAATTTGTCCTTGAATGTTATCATGACAAAGAAATGTTGTAGCTGATGAAATATAGCTTGCTTTTTTGTGAATTTAAAGGAGGAATTCAGCCATGGGATTTCAGACTTAGGTGAGTCTGTTTTCCAATGTGAAATAAGCAGAACTTTTTTCATTATGAAAATTGTTAAGTTAATACAGATGGTAAGTAAAAGCAAAATTAAAGTGTCGAGTTCAATAACCTCTTATAAAGAAACCAAACAGCACCTCAAATTGAACAACTTCTAAAAAGTAAATCAACTTATCGGCAATGTCCCAGACTCATTTTTATTCTTTTTTTTGTTTTGTATTTCTGGCAACAGATGTCACCTTGGATATTACTGCGTATCTCGGGCCTGCTAACACAAGACAGTTCCCCTTAAGACAGAATAATGGCAAAATAAAAATTCACAGTGGAATACAACTCTGTAGAAAATTAATTTGAAATGCATTGTTTGACATCATTAATGAGATACTAATCAATTCCACATTGTGACTATCCGGTGCATTTTCCTTTGCTACTTTTGATGGCTTAAGGGACTACAAAAGGAAACATAAATTACCACCATACCTATAAAAATACAGAATGGCAGTGCATTGCTTTTGGGTTTAATGTTCCCTTCTTGTGTGATGGAATAAAGTGAGAAATATCCCATCACTGGTGAATGTCAGCTCTCTGTGCACTAAATAAACTGAGCGAGAGCCATTTCTTGCCTTTTGAATTTTCTTTCCTTCACTTTCCAATACATCCATCCCTGCTTTTCAATGCAGTGCTTCCTTCTGGGACTGGTGTCATTCACCCCCTGACCTGTAAGACTGTAAGACTCCTGTCAAGCTTCACCTGTGCTCACTAGGACAGGTAGTGTAGGCCTTGGAGCTTGATCTGTATTTTAGTAATTTATTTTCATCTACTGCCTTAAGCTAAAAAATTACGCCACCTGCGTCATAAATATGATACTTCATAAACGAAGATCTCGTGTGTCTAAAAATGTTGGTTTTATTACAATTAACTTTGACTTTGACTGGCAGCAACCCTCTATGGCACAACATGAGGTGAATGAACTCAGTGAAACAACGTAACAATAGCTCTGCCTTAATACTTCACTCACCTAAAACAAAAATCTTAACATAAGCCAGACAATGTGATAAGACTCGTTCAATGTTTTTGCATTCTGTATGTAGAAATGCAAATGCTTAAATAATCGTTACAATATCCTCATACAAAATCTTTATTAACAAAAAAACAAAATTAAATTTGGAGACCTTAAAGCTAAGAAATCAATGAACTGAGATTTCTTATGGATTAGGACCACAGACATACACCACAGGGGACATTCAAGTCAACAAAGAACAAATAAATAAATTGTGTTCATTGCTGTTTTATGATGTCTCATGGGAGTATAACACTGAATTATATATTCGGGATGTGGATGTTATTGCTATAATTTTGATTAGTGTTTGTGACACCAGACACACATAAATATTACTCCATGTGGAATAAGATAAGGACACTTGAGATCGATATAAGGCCCTAAAGGATAATAGACTCCTTTCTGCAGTCCCAATAGTTATTTGTACACTAAGAAAAAGCTGTTCTTCCACAGAATACAGTAGTTCAAAAACGTGCAGGGATGACCCATTTTAAATGCTCAATTTTGTAATGCTTACAGAAGAGTAAAGAATCTGTATAAATTAAATATACCAGTTCTGTATGAAGGAATGGAATGGGAGGTTTTACTGGAAATGAGGCCAAACATGGTTCTCATTGTACTAGGAAGATTTATATTATTATTTGAATAAATCCTCCAGGGAATGGGCTGTCAGGGATTTCTGTCACTTCTCAGCTGTCTGAAGACACCTGAGTCCCAAAGATGAACCCCACCCAGGATTACTGTAGCATGATCCGTACTGATGCTATTACATTTGAAGACTACAGGGAAAAAGCTTTGAGTTATTTGCCTTTGTTGTCTGAGATGTGAGGAGAAGTGAGATAAATGTATTGCCTGATTACAGAAGATTCTTATCACCTCCTTACCAAACCAATATATTTTTCTGTACTTTTGTCCAACCTACAATTAAAATTATGGCATTGTTGGGGTGTGGGTCTTTTCTTTCAATCAACCAATGATATAACAGGCAGAGCAATGTTGCTAACAAGTGGCCCCTTTATAGTGGTTGAGCAGAACAATGAGACGTTCTAGTAAAGGGATTGCAATATTTTTGAAACAGACAAATCGTATACTGTTATGCACCTGGAACAGAACCTCTAAAAGCATTGTTGTGACAGTACTTCAGGCCTGGGCTGTCCTACTACATTATAAACATGCCTGTGTTTGGTTAAACCTTAGAAGCTATAATATGAAATTTTAGCTTCTAAGGTAAATTATACCTTGATAGAAAATTAGTATTTTTTACTTCCTCCATGACAGGAATGATGTGCCCATATTAATAACCATCATAAAGACATTTCTGATGATAGCCCGATCAAGATCTGCACACCCTAGAGTAGATAAGTGCAAGATGGTCCTGTAAATCATGTATGAAAAAAGGTTTTCCGTTACAGTCATATAGTTTTCATTCCCAGACTCTGAGGTGCTGGTGGGAGAAACTAAATACATGTTTGTCACTTTCAGGTGTTTAGGCATTTGGCACCATATTCTTATGTTCTAATTAAAATGTATTTTAATGCAACGCTATTATGTGTATTTGGTATTAAGAATGGAACAAGTAAATTCCTTGCCCAGTGTTAAGTACTGGCACAAAGTTTGTATTAACTTTTCAGTTTGGTGAGTAAAAAAAGTGGTAAATTTCTGGGGATTTTATAGGCTCTGCTGTGTGGCTTTTTTTTAGATTCCTGTTACAATCCTGCAGGATTAATGATTCAGTGACAGTTCAGAGCTTAATAGTATGCTGTACACCACGAGACATATACTTAAAGCATATACACTCATCACAAAGGCACTAGACCGACAGTATTACTCTACACACAAATTAAAAAGAGGAAAATCAGACCTTACCCAACTCTTGTTTAGGTTTCAAATGGTCATAATAAGATATGTTAATGCTCTCACCCACAGTCAAATGACTTTCAAAGTATTTTTGTGCAAAGAATCAATGAATTCAGAAAGCAAGGTGCCAGTACTCTCTTCTTTGTGTTTCTTAATTTCTATCATGATATGTGACATGAATTGTGCTCACATTTGTACTTCTTTTTCCTGCTGTTGTATAAATATGATCCATGAAGCAGGTATGGGACCATAATCAGCCCACCCTTGAGGTCAGCCTGCCACATGAAACCTTCCTTGATGGAAACTGTTATTTTTCAATGGTCCCAGAATATGGGCTCCCGGCACCACAAGTCACAACTGCTTAGACAATGCTATCCACTCTCCTCCTTGTCTACCATTGGAAATAACTCCAATGGAATGGGCCATCCAGACACAATTGAATCGGTATGTTATCATACTGATCAGATTTCTTTATATCATCATCCTGACAACAGATTAGGACAGAAGCAAATTGTGACCTCTTGAGTGAATAATTAGCTCTGTTGAGTGACCACAAAACACAGAAGACATTCTGTTTGGGACTGGATTTGGCCACATTGTCTCAATGAACAGATTGAAGTAAAGCAATTTTACTTGTAACTTTTCAGGCACATGAAGAAATGGTTTTAAACATTTTGTTTGTATTTGCATTATTCTATATGAATATACTAATTAATTTATATGCATATAATTTCATAAATATGCTAAGCAATTGTTATAAAATCTGCAAATTTTTACTATTTCCATTCAAAAATGTCCTTATTATGAATTTTGCCTTTTTCCCGGCTGCTTAAATGAGTGCGGGTGTAATGGTTTTTTAATGCTTGGCTGCCTGAAGAATATTAGCAGAAAATAACATTGCATTCAGGAGCACCAAACTAGTTCCCAAACATTGACCTTCTTAATCAGTAGAGCTACAAACATAATTACCATTAATGAAAACAACTCTGAGATGTGAAACTTGTTTTTGGTCATACAAAAAGTTCATTAATACTAAAAGTATCAGTGATTTGAAAAGCCTTTTTCTGCACAATATTTACAAAAATAAAAGTGAAGTTAATTCAATAAAAATAGTTTGCTTGTCATTGATTTTTTTTCCATTTCCAGAATTTAAGAAGATAAAATGGTAGTATAAGTCAAGAATGTAGTTGATTTATCATACAACTATTGTATCCTGTAATTGTTCACATTACGTTCCACTACAATTATAGTGATATCTAAAATGCTCTCAAATCTTCTAAAATGATACAAAATAACTTTAATAATGTAATCATTAATTAATTGATTTGTTTGCTGTTACTGCTTTTCATACTTTTGTCACTAGATGTAATCAATTAATAATCTGGGAGCTATTTGTTACTACACTTCGTACAGTCTTTGTGTAACACGTTCATTGTCTTTAGAATGTCTTTTTTTATTTCCTCAGAATCCAATTACTTACATCTTTTTTTCTTAATGTTCATCATAGTGTGAGAGCTCCTTTAGGTGGGTTATTCTTTGAATGCATTCTTAGATATTTTTCAAGACACATTTTCTTAAGATTAATTTAAAGATATCTACTATCTTTGATGCTTGACTGAGGCTAAACGCTTTTATAACAACAGACTCTCGTGCTGCTCTTGTACTGTAGCTTCTGTTGAAATGTTACATGTGATAATAAGTGCATGTGTGAACCCTGACTTCCAAAAATATTTCATTAATCCAAAGGTTCACATCCCTTATGTGATTCAAGCCTCTCAGGACAAAAGGAAAATGCTCTCTCTGTCTATAATTCATTTAGATTATGGACTGTAGGTGGTATGTACTGTAAACAACAAAAAATTATAAAAACAGAGGCATGCAGTAAAAAATAAGGGAAGTTTCAGGTGTTCTCACTTAAAACACAAGTTAACAGACTAAAATAGATATGCAGTACAGAATAAATAATCCGTCTAACGAAAGTTTAGTATTTAAAAGGCACTGATGTCTTTTAAGACAGCCTCTATTGGGAACTTGACATATTTCTTTTGACACAAATCCATTTTACATTCTAAAATATGTAACTAAATGAAATCCAGATATTATTAGATAAAACTCCTGCTCCTGAGGATAAATACATCAGGGAAATCTGAACACAATACCAGAGGACAGAAATGGTATAAGGTTATAATAGGAACCAGATGGAAAACTCCATGCAGTGGAGTTGGTTTGGTTACTTTTCAACCAAAGTAAAAGGAAACTTCATTCATCTCATGTTCAACTCATCTGTCTTATCACAAGGCAACAGGGGGAAGTACTCCCATGACTCCTCCAATCCCTTCATTTTATTCAAAAACAGGGAAAGTAACCCCTGTTCTTTAAAATCCCCTCATTCCCAGGGTTCATGATAGGATCCCATTACGAAGCTTCAATGCTTACTTTATAAGCTAATATTTTGGAAAACATTAATGAAAACAGAATGTACAACATAACTAATATTCTTCCATCTTACAGCAACTAATATTCCTCCAGACAAATTATGTGTTTATTAATACAACATTTTTGTTTTTCATATCCTATTATATACATAAACATACTTCCCAAATTTGGATATTTTCTTCTATCAGTCAAATCAACACACTACCACATGAAAAAGCTAAAATGATTAAATTTCATACTATTATAACATAACAAACACATACAGTATGCCCGCAGAACCCTGTCATTTAAATCTCCTTCAGGAAAAACCTCAAGTGGCTGACTCCACCGCATTTTAATTTGACAGGCCCATTCTGAGATTGTGTTTACTGAACATACTTTGCAGACAAAGACATGTCTTCAGAGAGTGGAAGCCATGAGTAAACAAGCCATTTTCCCCAACAGAAAAGCCATTGATGCCAAAGCCATTGACAGGAATACAAAGTGGTGTAATTAAAAAAAGAAGAAGAACAAAAGCAAATCGTTTCCCTTTCGAAAAAGACCTCAGTCACAGTTTAAGAAGCGACCTGTTGTCAGTAGAGGCATGACCCGTTACCGGCCTGTCCCCACACACACCTAGCCTCTCCTCAGGTGACAGAAAGAAGTCCCTTGTTCGCGTTAGGGGGATGCACTGTTCTCATGGCATCAGGAGCAGTGGGCCCTAGCGACTTGAAGTACATCATTACCCATCTTTACCCTCAGGTGTTTTACCACAGACCAGGTATCATTTTCACAAGGAGCTCACCAATCCGTGGAGAATTTCTCAATTAATTACCCTGGCTCGCGTGCCTAAGAGGCTGAAAAGGGCCTTTTTTTTATTATCGCGGTGTGGTAATTATTTCGTTTGGCCTGGGAAACCAAAGGGTATTACTTTTTTCATTACAGCTCTGGACAGAATGGACTGAACTGACCGGGAGTTCTCAAGCTGTGGTGTTGAGTGCCCAGCTGAAGTCTGCTCGGATGTTACCTCTGACCCCAGGGCTTTCCTCCTCCTGGTTCCGCCGAAGAACCATGAAGCCTCCTTTGTAAGTGCGAGACCATCAATCTATCAGTCTGAGCCTCCAGGTCTTTTCAGTATACGTTCACTATACTTTGCCACATACACCGAGCCACTGATAACCAACATTTAAAACAACTGGCTCGTCGGGGACTTTGGGACTGGGACTTTTTAATGAAAAAAAAGAGCTGTACACTAAGACAGCAGAGTAAGGGCTCCCAACTATTTAAATCTGCTAAAATCAAACATAATTGGATAAAGCTTAGAAAAGGCAATAACACTAATCATCCTGTAGCATTGAAAACATTACACATGTGAAAGAAACTCATCTGTTGTAAAACCTCAACACAGGATTTTTGTTCCTAAATGCTAATTTCCAAAAATTGAGTTTAATGCTGAATTAAGCTAAGAGTGCTGTTTATTTATTTTCCTGGTCAGAGCACAAGGGATTTTGAAAATGGATTCCATATCATGGTTTGGCCATTCTGTTATTTCCTGCAAAGTCACTTTCATGGTATGAAAGGATACTAGTAGGATCAATTAAAACCTCTGTGCATTGATTCTTGTCTGCCTGGCCTGTGTACAGCTTCTGCAGCGCCTTAGGTGTGATTATGTTGCTTACCTGAGGTTTTATTTTGGTATTGCTGTGCTTGTATCCAGTTTCAATTTGATGTCTATTCTCATAAAATAATGTTCATGATTTCTTAATTCAAGTGAAATAATCCACTCTGCATGCTGCATTCATTTGTGCTATAGCAAAAAGATTATTTTGAATTTGAATCAGGCCCCTCTGTGTGAAAGTGGCAAAAAAGGTAAAATAATTAAGCTCATTGCGAGACACATTGGCAGCCTGTTGCTAAAGTGGGACTTTAAGCTCTTACAGTAGCTGTCAAGATTTTTTTTAGATGAAAACAAAAAAAACGTGTAGTGGCCTTTTAATTCGTGGTCAAGATGCAAGAATGAATATAACAGACTTTGAAAAAGGAAACCTCTGAAATTTAAAATCTGGAAATAATTGCCTGTGTCACTACTGAGAACTGTCTAAATCCCTTGACAGGATTTTCTTTTCAGCCTTGGCATTTTGTTCGGTAGCAAACAAACTAGTCCAAGATGTCCAGCTATGAAGTCATTCAACTCCTGAAGGCTCAAACAACCCCAGCTGCTCTGGAGACAGAAACCAACCCTTTTCGTCCTGCATATGTCTCAGCTTTTATTGTTGAGAACGTGTATTCCTACCCCGTTGTTTCCATGGGAACACCTGTTGGAAGACCCTTACAAAATAAGATGTATTTAAATGGTAATATATCTTAAACGATGCTTTAAACCCCACTTTTTTCTGTCATGACAAATTTAAGTATGGCTCATTGCATGGTAAAGACGACACAGTTGGACTGGGTTGTATGGTCTAAAAAGATTAAAGAATCAAATCAAATCTTAATCTTAAAAAGTAAAAAGCAACAATAATGAACCAAGGAGGTGGAAAGGGGCTCCGGTCTGAAATCTGAAATACTCTGCAATTTTGAACATTTTTCCAGTTTTATACAACTTCTATTCAACTATTAAACTTCACTAAACCTAATGTGTTATGAATGTATATTATGCAATGTATTAAGTATTTTGTATTTTAAACCAGCTGCAGATAAGGTAATTTGCATTTTTCTGAGTAATTCTGGCGTGCTCAAACTGTTGTAAACTGACGATAACAAAATAAATTAAGTACACTGAGTAGTTTAATCAAATTAATTATATATATATATTTCCACAATTGCAAAGAACAGCCCCTATATACTAGAGAGTTCATGCTTTAAAGCTAAATCAATGGCAGATCCTGTATACAGTATATCGTTCAGTCTACGGACATTGCTGATCGACATTAACATTGTTTTGCCGGTGACTCATCAAAAGAGATGACATTATGCAAAGTAGAAGCATGTAAACTGGTCTTGAGTTCCTTAAATCTGAACAAATTCACATATTGTAACTTAACCAAGGGCTTATAAGCAAACAGCATCAGGTTTATTTTAAAATTAATAATCTGATTGAATACATGTGGTAGATTTCTTCACAAAAACAATTTTAATGCATGTACAGGTTATTTAAAATGATAGAACTCCCCATTTTTAACTATAGATTTAACTATAGAACACATTACGGCTAAAGAATCCCCTAAAATATCCCCTCAGAGAAATCGATGAAGTAAAAATAAAGTAAGATCATGGCTCATAGTGCACTTTTACTTACAGTACCTAAACTAATTATTTAAAAAATCCGTGACTCTGTTTGAACTGAATTCTTATGTTCAATATAAATTGGATAAACGTGAAATTCCTTTCAGTCAGCTCAGTTCATGTATCCACATTTGACTGGGCTTGAGTTCATGTCACTGATGAAAACATAGCTGGTTTCTAAAGCCTATTGCTTGTATTGCTTTTTTACATTTAAGCATGTAAATTATATGACATACTTATCTAATACATTTATCCATAATTTTGCCAAATCAGGAGTTACAGACCACAAGCACATTGAACAAAAATATTAACAGAGCTGTTGTGAACTATTGTTTAAGTCATGTTTTTTTTTGTATAAATGCCTACAAAACCAGATTTTTCTCTTAACATACAGGAAGTTAAACCTAATAATTGCAGAAACACTCTTTGCTAGATTTACAGCAGATCTACGATTCTGCAAAATTAAGATATCGGTATTTAATACACTACATTCCCTTGAAAAACAGAATCAAGGAAAATTTTATTAGGAGAAAATATGCAGAGCATTTTGATTTGAATTAGTCTATGAACTATGTTTTAAATAAAGCCTGTCACAGTTTTAGCGCCTGTGTATTATATGTAAATCTGTTTAAGTCAAGCTGTTTAGAAGACAGGCAGACTAATTTAGACTCATATTAATATTTCCATCTCTTGGAAGCATTCCTGATTCGCCTGCTGCTTGAAGCTATCTAGTTACCCTTTAAATTATTTTAAAAATTACTAGAAAGACAGTAGTACAAGACAGAGCATAGTGATAAATGCATAGACATCAAGACAAGCCATTCTGTGCAGCAACTGTCAGTCCATCAATCTTAATTTGCTATAGCACTCTTCACAACAGTTTGCTCCGGAGCACTCTACAGAATTATACAGCTGTTGACAATCTTGTACAGCAACAGGAGACTATGTGGGCACAGAGAAGAGGCAAACAAAAACTCCCAGTGGGAGAAAACAAACCACTAGGGGTCTTGAGTCCAGAAGTGGCACTTCTTCCCCTCCAGGCAGGGAATTTGCGGTACATTAATTATGAGAAATTATAGACAATCTCTGCAACGTCAGGGGTTGGGATCCTGCTGTTATGAGTCGATCCTGTCACCAGGGTTAAAGGGAGACATAGTCTTCTTCTGATTTTTGGCTTTGGTCTCTGCTCAAAGGAAAAACGTGTTGATGTTTCTATATGCATGACATGTGTCTCAATTATTTGTTAAGTTGCTCAAAAACACTTCTAACCTTTTGTACTGCAATACACAAACAATGACTGTTACGTGATTTATAAAGTATATTATGGATGTACATTCTAGTCCATTTAAAGTCTGTTCCCAGTATATGTTCTGTAAAATTGATTTTGCAGTAGATTTGCATGCCTTGTGTGCTCCTGCAACATTTTCAGTATAAGGTCACAGGTGAAAATGTTGGCTTCTTTACAAGTGTATGATCAGTTTTAAAAAGTTTGATTGCTTTTTAAGACAATAATCTGATTCAAATATTTTTGGAGTTCAGAGGCAATATAATTGCAGGGCATTGTAGAAGTCTTTCAGTATCATGAAGTGTGAAGCAGGTGTCTTTTCAGAAGTTATTTGCAAGTCCTAAATCATCGTATGCTAAGGAATGTTAGAGTAAAGACAATCAAAGTATGATGTTTTCGATGTCTGTGTAAGATTATTTTTCTTTTCTATAAAGTTTTTTTTTATTTAAGGCTGGCTGAACTGTTGACACCTCACAATGCATTGGATATGATGAGGCTTAAAACAAAAGAGTCTTGTTTTCAAACGTTGCTTTCTGCCACTGAACCATAAAATCGTCCATTACCCAGTAAAGCTTCGAGGGGGGTTTATGTCATTGTTGGAGCTTCCTTTTCTTTTGTAATCCACTTTTTGTTAAGGGGGCTAGAGACACACAAAGAGTGGAAAATAACCCAATCCCACTGCATTTATGCTTCTCTTTATAACACAGGCTCAAAGCCAGCCTAAGCTCTAACCCTGGTGGTCATCCTAAAGCAAAAGCTTCCCTGAAAGCAACATTCCTGAAGCAGAGAAAAGTTTTGCTGCTTTACTATAAGATTCCAAAGTCCGAGTCAGAACAACTGTGTCACACAAACATCTTGAACAACTGAAAACATTTTATGTAAACCTAGGTGGGGCCTTTTATGTAAAAAAAAAAACAGGATGAGGCAGTGCAGGCATTGTTTTATTTCCGTTTAAAAAAAAAACGTGCATAGTTTTGTTCCCACAGAGCACCTGACATAGTTTAAAAGTCACCACAGTAGCTGTCTGCAGTAAGAACCTATGGCAAAATCTCACTTCCTTAAGCATTAGTTTAATTATGGTTTACTAAATATCATCAAAGTTCCAAAAGTTTTAGAAACTATAAAAAAAAATAATTGAACTCTAGATATGGATGCCAAGCAGATGCTACTCCCTTTGGATTTTGAGAGTTTTGTTGCTACAGAACAAAACCAAGAAATGTGCTTATGAAATTTTTCTTTAAAGCAGCTCTGTAAGTTCCTAATTTCAAGCTTATCTGTGCTCCTGGTCTTACACTTGATGTAATGTTAACATTTAGAATACTAGACAGGGACTGTGATTTGAAATTTGAATGGAGCATTGTGTAGGAGCAACCATACAGAGGTCCTTTTCCTGCTTTCATCTAAGACACTTTTCCTTAGACAACATTACTCAATGTGTTCAACCTACAACACTTAAATCCAACATTTCCCCAGATTCACAAGAAGCCTGATTCAATCTACTTCAGCAAAAATGTATTTGAGGCTTCTTCTCACATATTCTTTTTAAAAAGTATTTGTTGAAAAATCCAGACCATGGGCACTAGCATTCTTGTTATTCAGCCTGCGCAAATAATAATCCATAATAGACCTAGTTGTGTTGTTGTAATTTCACATCCCGAAATACTACACACTATTTTCTAAGTTGTTTTGTTTTCTGTCCTTTGTTTTCTCTTTTTATTTTTTCAATGAGAGCTCCAGGGTAATTAATCCAATTGTTTCCTGCTCCTGTATTGTGCGAAAACATTACTGTCTCTGAGTAATTGTGGCTTAAATTCCATTTATACATCTGTGAAGACTGATCTATTAATTACTTTACCTACTTATTACCCTGTTCTGTTTCCTTGGCTGTTCTGTAGCTGATGAACCACATTACCATCTCTACTTCGTCCAGGCACTACACTGATGAATACACACAGCATATTTACTGTGGATGTTTAATGCAGTTAACATGCTGGCACCTACAGAGAACAGCAACAAAACCCTCCACCTCTCATCCAGTTATTACTGCATTACAGGAAGCAGCATTTGTCTGTCCCTGATGTCATGAGTTTCCTCACCATTGAGACCAATTACTGAGCAAAAACAACATAGCATGTAATTAGAGGTGGTACAATGAGCACCTAGCAAAGAGATGCAGTAGTGTCAAATATTTATGATGCCTGCAGTAAGTAACTAAAAAACTGGTATTTTACAACAAACAGCTAATTTACACAGAAAATGGGAAAGGATGTTGAAATTACTTCATAACATTAGCATACCTGTAGTTACAAGCAAGGTATTTGGTGAATCATGTTTCGTTTGGTCTTGATTTAGTCACAGTAATTAAGGTAATTTAGAGTAGCTAATGAAAGCTTATTATTTGGAAGATACAGTACCCAGCAAGAAGCAACATAAACAAAATACGCAAACTCCTCACAGACTGGCAGACAAATGGATCCTGTATCACTGATCACCATATCACCATTCTGCCCTTGAATTCCACAAGTTGAATTTCTTTAAGATTTTACCACCTTTTTCAGCACAACCATCTTGCACATGTGTACAGTGTAAATTGTACACTGTGTAGCTGCGGTTGATGACAGAGCATAAAGAGTACAATTTCAGATCAAGCACATGTTGAGATAAAACAGTAAAGCCATTGAGAACTGTAAAAAAAAGTGTAAGAAATAAAGAAAACCAATTAAATTCCAACGAAAGGTAATTGTGCAATAATTTACTGATTTGCGAGTCATGAAGATTGCTCATAAAAGCCAATTAGAGAAATAGCTTTTTCAAAGTAACATGAAAATTAGAGTAACATAAAATTAAAAGAGGCCATCTTCATACGAACCAGAAAGTCCTAGGGGCCATCAAAGCTGCTGAACCTCACACTGCACGTAATGGTCACACTACGCACTTGGAGAAGTCTGCCAGCTTCCCTGAATTGCACGAGCAAAAAGCCACTGTCTCACCATTTCATTCCAGCTCATGACATTACAGTGATCACAAAACACGAGCAAGGCCGAATATTAAACTAGCAGCACTGACCTAACTTTAAACCTCATTTAAGGTTAACTGTCCTGTCCCTGACATCACAAATTGTTTTGCAGCATTCCCTTGGGGAGCTGTGTGATATTAGCTACAGTGCCATTGATTCACAAGGAGTATTAATTGCCCCAGGGTACCAGGCCCTTTGAACTGTACTGATGAGTGATTATTTGCTGTAAGATGTGTGTCAGCACTCTGCTGAGCCACACTCAGCCCCTATCCTACAGCAGCCTCAGGTTCCAGTGAAAGAACGTCCTGCATCTGGTTTTCATCTCTTCATGTCTGATGGATAGTCCGTGTCTTCATGCATTACTTAATAAACCATACTGGTGACCACTTTGAAATGGAGTCTAGTCTTTTATTGAACGATTTATAGTTTTTTTTAATATTATGTATCTACTACTTTGTATATAAGAACAGTACATGTATATAATTTTCTAATGTCACGACAGACATTCTGGTTTTGTGTAGGGGGGAAATTTGGTTTGGGCCTGAATTCAATGTTATATCATTTTGGACATTGTTATTCTCTGAGATGACCAGTCCATTTTCCTTTCATGGTCTCCAGAACGCAATCTTAGCTGTTAACATGTTCTTCTCGAATGATATAGCTATATACTTGGCAGAGAATATTGCTCAGACTTAAATGACTGTGTTGTTCCTAATTTTTCCATTGTTGTTGTTGTTGTGCATTTGTTTTCCAGATTTGAGATGTTTTGTCCTGGTTATGCTTCCAGGCTAGCACTTTTGCTCAGTGAACATAATATGGGTGAAATGGTTTCTTATACTAACAGATCCAATACCATAGGTTCCAGCTAAATGTTGTTATAGTTTTTAATTTAGTTTTCTGACCATATGTTATTCAGCATATATGTTTTGTTTTACAAATTAGACATTCACATGGTGAATTAAGCAGTGACATCCTTGATGAATTGAAGACAGTAAAGATTCTGTCTTGAGATCTGATGGAGCCATTGGTATTTGCGGGAGAATTAATCAGAAATGAAGAACCTACTGTCACTGACTGAGTTATTTCTCTGAGCTCATCAGACTTCGCTTCAAAGCTGTGTTGTTTGTGGGAGTCAGTAGAAAAAGTAAGGAGTGATGAAAGATGCAATTGATGCAGTTTCTTTTCTTGAGTTTCACAGTCTAGTCTAGACACAGCCTGGGCGCTTATTTCACTCCATGTAACACATTGCACTCTGGCGTTTCATCCAATGTAATGGCACATTCCCTCATATCAAGCCGACATGAGCTGACAATAATCAGGAGCCCCAAGGAATGGTTTAAACTTGTAAACTGGTAAGAAATCTATTGTTTTAGTGTTAAAAGGCAAAAATCTACTACAATAATTTTAAAAACAAAAGCAAATGAAGAAGTCTCTCACAACTAAATAAATATATACTTTTTCAGGCATATGCTGATGAAGGTAGTACTTAGCACTACAGGAGAAGTGCTAGTGATTGATGCTGAATGTACTGAACGTATAATCTTGCACCTTAGCAAAAAATGATAACTGAATTCCAGCTATTTCAGTTTATCTTGATATAAAAATATTTTCTTGTTTTTCCAGACATTTAACATCCTATGAAAAAGGACAAAAATGAAGAAAACAGGACTACTGTAGCAATTTAATCCACTAACCGAAATAACCAATATGTGAACTTCAGTATGGGAACAAGTGTTCTAGAAATGTGATCATCGACACTGTCAACTTTGTGAAAACACAGTTTTAACCCATCGTTGCACATGACTTTTGACCCACCTTTGATAATTTTTGCACAATTAAAACAGACACCCTCTGGAAGCCTTCCAGTGTTTTACTCCCAGAGACTCCAGGCCCCAGAATGAATAAGACTAGACTCAAAGACATAAAGAGGTGCTTGAAACGTTGCTAATGAGGTGCCATGTTTTCATGTACAAGACACAATGACAGGGCAACCAACCTTTGACACTCAAAAAAGGAAAGAGATCAAATGAAAACAAATAAATGCTCTCTATCCTCGTGTAATTTGTAATTCACTTTCCATTCAACATCCTTTAAAAACTAGAATTTTTTTTTTTTAACGGCATGATGAAAAACATTGTTTCCTTGACAGTTGTTTTAAAAGCTGGAAGTCTCTTTTTAAACCAATTCCAAGTACGTTTTGTAAACTTATCACACCAACCAACAAACTACCCAATGAAAGCAGGAACTCAGTTACACATCATATACGGAATTTATGTTTACTGTGTAACAGTGATAAAAGCACAGCACTAAATTCATTGTAGTATTAGATTACTGTAATTCTTCAAACCATAAAATGCTACAGCCTTTCACTTTTTTCCGGTCTTTACTGCTCAATGTATGAACCCTTAATTACTTAGATTTTCATCCGAGTTTAATAACCAGTGATAGAAAATTCTTCAGATTGTATTTTTTCTAACCCTTCTTTATTACGCTGTGCACCTGCTTGCAATGACTCAAACTAGATAGGCTGTGTAGAATACTAACAGCTTGCAATCAGATATTGTTGATGTTCCACATAGCCTGTGAAAATGATTCACAGCAGGAACTGGAATGGTTAACTTGTAAAATTCCAAAGCATAAGCTTGTGTATTTACAAAAATATTAATATTTCAGTGTAGTGGATTTGGCTCTTTATTGCAATGTTTCACAGGTCTAAGTTTGTTTGATATTTGTATGCAGAGAAATATAAATCTCAGTTGTACATAAAGATCATTAGGTTTTGTTTTCTGGCCTATTTCTTTGCTTGGTGTCACAAAGCAATCTGTCTATTTGTTGTCTTTAAATTCTCTGAAATATCATTTTCCAAACTATTTCATGACACTGTTCCTTTTTAAAAAGGTCATTTTAATGGAAATATAACTCCTGACAAATGGCCTTTTCCATTTCAATCAGCACTCTTCGTTCAAATGGTGTATCATATTCAATTTCACTGTACCATATGGTGCGACTTTCTGGTCTGGTGACCTATGATTATATTTTCCAATGATTGATAGCTTAAAATATTAATGTGTTATTCTGTGTTGTTTCCATAGATTTTTCTAGCTTTTTTCCCCAATCATTTTTGTTTACGTATGTGAATTTATACATTTATACGTAATATTCTGTCTTTCTCCATATATATAAAATTTGAATGTGCCCTTGGGAAAATGATAAGAATCTCGCATTTGTTGAGCAAGACTGTTTTTTCTGGAAACTGTTTAAAATAAATCTTGTCACCGTATGAACAAAAAGGCTTATTTCAGAAACATTACTTACTCATTATGAGGTCCTTTCAAATGGTTACAAATTTACTTCTTTGCCAATGTCAAATGAAGACTTACCTACATTTCAATGAGGATGTTAAGACATACTGATGATTAATGAAGTAATAATGGTACCACTGATATAATTTCTAGAGTACAGTTTTTATATTATCCCAAGGCAGCTCACAAATGAAAGGTCACACAAACACATTCACAAAGCAAAAACAGAAGTTTCACTAAGGATCAAATTAAACATCATAACCAGCACAGGGAATGGTGTCTGACAAATCTATGTCCTCTCATTTAAAGACAATTAAAAAATACATGTTAAGAGTTAATGCAAATTAATGTTTTTTAAAATAAATTACAACCCTACAGAATATACTTTGGAGCTGTTTTCTACAGTGAACCTGCAATAACATTATGTCCCCTGCCCTGGAGGAGTGATTTGAATCATTAGTAGCTACAAGATACGCCAATAAGGTGGAGCTTTCCCATTTACTGCTTTGTGGGGAACTAACAAAAACTTTATGACAGCTGTGGAATGTATTTCTAGTGTAATAGCATTTGCTGACAAAGTTAGAACTAGTCATATACTTGTAATTTATAGTTGCAAAAGTACTTTTTGACTACAGTGTTTTTGTATATAAGTACTTTTTCTGTTCATTCTTAGACGTGTATGACCAAATATTGCATAGTTACCAAATTGCAAACACCAAATAATTTCTGACACGAAAGAAATCAAGTGTAATTTCTTAAAAAGAAATATTCTTTTTTCTTTCCTTTGTAGATGTGTCCTTTAAAAGAGGTATGGACTAGATGTCAGCGAGCATGCTTTTCTATTTAACTGCTTGTGGAATTGAATTAATTATTTTTTGATGATTTTTGATGATTTCAAGTTTGAATTTAAATTTGAGAAGCACAACAGCAAAGTGTTTGCTTATACATCATTCATACATCATACATCATAAAGAGGAAATCTTCGCTATCCTCAGTGTCTTTTATATTGCACAATTTACATAGCTCCACTTCCACGCTCCCCAGAAGAAATCAGAAACCCTCCTGATGTAGCTGTGGGGTGTTTTCTCAGTCAGTCAATGTCTGGAACCTTAAAACTAGATGATGTGAAACCAAATATGCATTTTTGTTTAATTCTAAAGTTCTAATTTCCAGACTAGAAGTAACATTAAATTATTTTGTCCGTTTGGTTTCAGCTGTTGAAGAAAAATATAAAACAGACATCCCTGGACAATCATATACATTATCAGCCATGGCTTCTTGTTTGTCTGATCTGTATCCGTCAAGTTCTGTCTGTGCCATACCAATATCATTTTTAAAGCTGCAACACTAACTACAACAGCATGGCCTGACATCAAAGGCCTAAAACACGACTCTCGCAGATGTGAACTTCATGTTACCTGCTTCTCAGCCTTGATCGTTCACTTCCAGCACAAGACTTCCAGGTGGCCAGCGTTCACAATTGCACTGATTTCCTCGAGAAAAGAAACACTGATCCCACTCTTCCACACCACGCAATGTAGACACAAATCAAGCGCCAAGGCCCCTGAACAAAATCTGCTGCCATTTCATTGAACGATTTTATTTATAACACTTGAAATTGATGGAGTTTTTGCTGTTTAGTCACAGTCTGACTCTGTGGGAGCAGGACCAAAAGATGTATGGCTGTAACTGCCATTTCATTAAGACCTGCACTGTTATGAATAACCTTTTTAAAAGTTTCTCCCAAGGTCAGATAAGATAGTACTTTATTATATGAGGCACACTGAAAGAAGTTATTTAACGTTTGCTGAAAAGAGCACTAAAAATGTCTGTAACATTTGGTTTGTGCATAGGATTCTTCCCTTTGAAGCTTTTTTTTTCCAGGAATGTCAAAGTGTTACACATTTTTGTTCTAATTGCTTATGATATCTTGCTTCTCTCATACTTATATATTTCTTCAAGGCATATGTTTACTGTAATAACATACGAGTGCCTTCTACAGAGCTCCATTAGATTCAGTGCCACAGGCGAACACCAACCAAAACCAATAAGAGAAAGATTTATCCAACGTTTTAGATATCTGAGGCTGTGGAGGAAACTGCACAAAAACTTCCCTCTGAGTCTTCAGATTAAATGCAGACAATTAACTCCATTCATATTTGACAGAAAGATCACAGGAGAAAATATATTTTACTCCTCTATTGTATATTACTAACACCTTAAAATTCTATGGTTATGAAGGTATGAGGTATATTCTTCAGGCTAAGAAGCTTTGTTTTTAGGTTTTGATATCTTTCTGATTCCTGGTGATTGTGAAGCATTGGCATATGTCCAGAGAAGGTGATGACAGTTTTTTAATCCCCATATTTATACATATGCACCACAAAGTCCACTAGTGCTTTTGGTTTATTTTCTTTTCATGCTTAAGGGTCGTTTGCTTAAGAATTTCACACACATGACTTCCTCCAAGACACATTTGACTTGGAGCTTGTATAAAATATTTCTCCAGCAGCACATAAGACCGAGACATAAAAGGAAATGAAAGACCTTGTTTTACGATCTGAAATGCAGTCCCAATCTAGACAAATTTCGAAATGTTGAAAAATGGATTTAAAAAATATCGTTAGACAGGAAGAACAGTACAATGCATATCAGTCCTCTACGGCTTTGTCTGCCTAACTGCTGAATTTATTTAGATGACAATGTATTTTTTTTAATGAAATCTAAAATTTAAACAGTATTTAATTATTCCTTATATCATATGATTTAATGTAATTAAATCAATGTTTTTTTTATAAAAATGTATTTCTTTTCTCATAAAAATTTGTTTAATTGTCAGGTTTACAACATGTTCTCTAAATTCCTCCCTTCTGCTACAGAGGTAAAAGTGAAGTCCTTGAAAAAATCCAGAGACCAATATTTTTTGTGAATAATGGAAAAGGCTGATAAATATGCAGTCCCTGTTCGTGCAATGTCATGCTGTTCTGTTATCGATGAACAGCTGCATGTTTTAATAACTTTTTTTAAATTTCTGGTACTGCTTTTCAATTTGAAATGAACAATTTTATTGTAATGCTGTTTAAATTATCTTATTGAATGTAAAATGTGTAAAATGTAAGTATTTCAATGATTGCTGCTAATTACTAATTATCTGAGGCTGTGGAAATTTTGTAAAATTCCTCAGAACTTGTAGAAAATACCTAGGATACTTTGATAAAATAGACAAGTACAAGGCCATGAAGCATGTTTTTAGACAGTGCAAGGTCTTTTTTAATTCTTGTTCTTTGCTGAATTCTACTGAATACCTAAGGTTTAGAGATTTGGGCAAACATATTTTAACAGTAAATCCTTTTCTTTCATTATAACTTGTCAACATTGAAATAAGATTACTCTCAATAGCACTGGTGAGGTGCATAAGTCCAGCATTCACTGTCATACACTGTCACATTTAGTTAATTTCCTTAAAAAGTATATATATTTACCAGAATAAGCTCTGGCACCCTTGCAACCTGGCATTGAAAAAAACGTTTAGAAAATGAACAGATGTATACTGACATCAGCATCAAAATAGAAGTATTGTAGCAACTTCATAGACTTATCAGGGAAATGAAAAGAAAATTCTTGCAGATGCAGTGATATTTTACTAAACACATATGACATACATTAATTTATTATGTTGATTGCCCTTTGTAATCACCACAGGTCTTCTGTGAAAATCACAGGCAACACAAGTTATAATTGTGCAATGCTTGCCTTGTAGCATGTTGTAGATGCTGTCTTGTGGGTTGTCCCATTCCTTTAGTAGAGCCTAGGCAAGACTCTGTTACTGATCTCTGCACCCCAGAAGTCCTACAGTATGTCATCTCAGCTCAATGTTCCAAGGAGCTCAATGGAGCTGCCTTCGATGAACAGAATGAACATTGTCTTGCTGGAATATTGTCAGGTATGACTGAGCACACGGGCAAGGCAAGAAGTGAGGTCCCAGTATCTGACCAATGTAGTGCCATGGAGATCTATTGCAAAGAGACAAACCTGGCTAGACCCTCACACGTGGTCTCCAATTCACTCCATTAATCTTGGTGAGGTCGTGACATGTGGTCTCCCAGATTGTGGCCTATTATTAACAGACTGTGTTTGGCTGTAACGTCTTGCCAGGTTTGAAATTGCTGTCTGGGGTGTTCACAGCCAGTGATCAACAGTGCACTGACTTAGTCTAGGCTCTGACATGCCGATGACATGAAAGTATTTTTCTCTTAATAAGCGGCTCATATCGGTTCATTTCTGTGTTTTTCTTTCTTGATTTACACAGACCCTGATATTTAACAGATTGTTTCACAGTATTACCTATGCCCAATCAAATGTCTCACTAATGAGGTGATTTAATGCTTATGAAACAGTAAAAATCACTCGAGTGTATCACAACCAGTCATAAAAGATCAATTAATCAAAATAATGCCAAAACCATTTAATTAACATCCAGAATCTTTGTATTTTCTATCATGCCTGCATACATTCAGTAGTAAGGTCTTTTATATATTTATTCAGAATATTTTGTAATTAATTCTGTTAAGAAACATCAGCCATGCATATTTTTTCCTGGCACATGCTTCATGAACTTGCAGAACTTATTTTTTTCTTTAAAAATGCACTTTAGAGCCAAAATACCCAGACCACTTCAGCTTCTGCAGTATGAAATAACACAAGATAATGTTGCAATCAGAAGTACTTTTGTTCACTGTATAGCAAGGCAGGGGATCTTATCAGAGATTGATGTCTTCCTTATTGCCTCTCTAAGCCATATGGAGCTCTCACTCTTCTTTAAAGGTTTCAGGAAATTTAAATACTTGCACAAAATATGCATACCTACAAGAGAATGCATAGCTTTGCCTTAAAAATGCAGAGAAACCTACCTATTTTTAAGTGAACTGAATTCTAAACTAAAGCCAGGAAGTATGAAGCTTTCTCCCTGTAGACACATAAATCACCCCTGCTTCTTTCTGCAAGAGCTGTGGGGATGTCTGCTGTCCTTGGGGAGCTTTTTATTTTAGTCTTCATCTGAATAGAGAAAAGAGCACTGTAGGTATTACAGAGAATAGGTGACTGTCGGATTTAAATTATATCCTTGTGTCTGTGCATGGTATATATGCAACGTACTGTATCAAGAATTTTAAAACACTTGCACTGAAATTCAAGAGACATAGAGTGAACTTTAACAATCAACCCAGGAGTATAAAGTCAGGTTGTTAAAGTTTTATTTTCAGATATTAAAATAAATATTTTTTAATCTATTTTTGTCATTTCCCTTTATTTCAGCAGCTTTTTGAAATCAGCAAGTGTAATCGATTTTTTAAACATATTATATGCAAATTTAAAAGGATTTGTAATTCAAATTATACTCTCCTTGTCTTGCACACAGGCTCCACATGATCTAAGTTCCCAAATGCTCACATTTGGTGAAACATCACAAACATGTTTACCATCCACATTGCACAATGAAGAAACTCTTTCCATGCTTTGGAACATGGGACTTTTCAAGAAGTTTTTTGCAAATTAATCTCTCAGCACTTTCTCACATAATAGCTAAAACACAGCCACTAAACTGGCATGCTGCACAAATCCAGACAAGTTCGTTCACGGGTCAGTTCTTAAATGCAAAAGAGGCAAACCTGTTCTGTTCTCCCACTTGTTAAAAGAGCACTGGCTGGCTGCAGGTCAGTGATAACTGGTGAGGCAATTGCAGTCTGGCAAATGAGTACTACCCCCACACACCTAGAAATCTACATGAATCTAGCATCTAAATGTATTTCTGGTAGGAGTTTAAAAATCCTCTGCAATACATTTAGCTTGTGGACCAAGCAACATGTCTCTTGCTGTGTGGGCAAGCAATTAAATGTGACTGCTTCACAGTGATACATACTGTCCATGAAGCCTGTTTTGGGTGGTCTGTGCCTGGCCAGTACCTCCAGGTGGTGGTGTAAATTGGTGGACTAGTAGGTAACTCTTGTCCTTCTGGACTAGAAGTTTTCAATCAGACATGGTGAGAGGTGCAAAATCTTGGTCATTAAAAGTCTTTTGCCGCTGTTATAAAAGCTTGGTGAGTGCTCTGGTGTCCCAGCTAGGTTCCATTCTGGGCTTGTGCAATCTGGCTTCCCTGATGCTAATCCCTTAATTCAATTGGGAAAGCAATTTCTCATTTCTTCACATTAACTGCTGTGGATTGGGACTGCTGAAGCCTAATGTCTATGTGTCACTCAGGTGGGTGCAGCACCTTCCTGAAGGTTCTTGTGGGTCGCCTTTCTATATACAGTATAAAGCTCATTTGGATCCTTTGGGGTCAAAAGCACCATCAAAATACCGTTAATTGAGACGCGTTAATATATGCGTTAATTCAGACAGAGATCCTCATATTTGTATTTTTAATTTTGTATTGGGTTTTTTTTTTAAGTCCTCATAACTGCGTCCCCCCTCTCCATGAATCACTCTGTATCCCTACCCATTTCATTTTCTGGCTTCGCTGATGAGCTCTTGGCATTAGTAATATGTGTATGTAAAGTGCACAACGTCTATTTTTCCAGTGTGTCCTAGAGTCAGACTCTGAATTAACCCCACCATATCAGTCATGCCTTCATACTTCAAAGTTGCACAATCCACAGAAATGTTTCACTTGCTCTGCCAAGAAATGGATTACTAAACGCATATACACATCTACTGCTACATCTGTTCTCTTTCTTTTTCTTTTTCTTTTTCCCGTTTACAACCACTTTTGTGCAATATATGCCAGGGACCTGTGCAATACATTTATATTTATATTTATATTTATATCTATGGTTACATCTATATTTATATTCATACATGTGATACGATTTTCTGTGTACTGTTCTGTTTTAGTTTCCTCTTGTGTGTCCGGACTGTGAGTAACTCTTGTATTGTATTGTATGTATTGTACTATTAGTATATAATTCGTTACACTGTGGCTGTGTTGTGTGTGTTAAGCTGCTGTTGCACTGCAATTTCCCTCACGGGATCAATAAAGTATCTATCTATCTATTGTATGATATGGGGGATTCGCGTGTTCTTCGGAAACAGGAGGCGCAACCTGAGAATGAAAACTTCATTATATACAGAGAGCTCTCTCACACTTACCAGGTTTGTCACACCAAGCCTGTTTCTCCCACATGTATGTTTGTTTTAACAAGATTTGAATCCTCATCTTTTCTGTCTGCACTTTATATCTTCTTCATCCCTTATCAACTGTTCCCAGGTGAACAGCAACAATAATATATATATATGAATATAAAACAATATAAATAAACAATAAAAAGGAAACACCCGAAGAAGGCTCCACGGCCGAAACGTTGTGTTCTCTTTCTTCTTTGTTTCAGCATGGAATTACTTGTTCCTTTGCAGCCTACGCATGCTGATATAGCTACCCACCTGAATAAAAAGGAAATGTGCAATAATTGGAAAGATATAATATATGGAATGGTCACTTGATATTTTGAAAACAGCATTTATTTGTGTCTAGTGATGCCTTTTCCCATCTCTGGTTCAGATGCGTTACTGTAACAAAAGGACACCCTTTCTTCACGTAAAATTTGAATCAGAGACAGGGTTCAGAAAAAAGCTCATGATAAAGATGATCAAGTTGTTGACGTAATCATTTATCTAGGTTTTATTTAAATAATACCTAGCAACTTACCACTGGGAAACTAATGAACAAGCCAGTTGTATAGCAGCTGACGATTTGATTGTCTGGCCCAAGGGGAAACATAAACAGGGATTACAGCAGTTTCACTGGACATCAGCCAGCCTTTTTTACATAATCAGATAAGGCTAATTAAAACATTGTTAATCTGTTTTCGAAAGATGTGGTTGGCGTGTTGGTCTTATTCTCCATGGTAAAATGCCTTTTGAAACTGGGAGGACCTAACGCCCTAGTGGTTTTACTACTTTCTCCTACCACAAAACCTAAGGGAACTGTGAAAGATCCAAAATATTTCACTCAGTGCATTGTTTGAGATCAGATGAAACCACCAAATTTGAAAGACCGCAGCATAACACTGAAATGAGTAAAACAAAGATGGCACAGTCATACCCAGCTGTTAAGTTAAATAAAAGTGCATTTGTATTACAATCAATCTGCTTCTGACTCTTGTAACCACATATGTTTTGGACTGGGGTTTACCACAGGCTGTTCTTTTTAAATTGGCCCCAATTATTTGTTCATCAACAAGGTACATATGGCTATATATTGGTATTCGGTTAGAATGATACTGTAATATGTAGCATAGTGTTAAATAATAACAGAAAGATCCACAGCAGGAGTGGAGTTTTTAATGCCCTAGCTGAGTCCTTGAGCACTATGTTTCTGACACTCTATGTCATTATATTTAGTATCGACATGCAAACTGCACTAAAGCATGCATTCAGACCAGTAATCTTCAGCATATTATAGATAGCAGAACCAATCCTTTAATGTATCCTTCAGACGTGACAAGTTCCCATCAATTACTGTTCTCATGATTAATAAAAAAAACAACTTCTCTGACCCAAAGCTGACATTCAAAGGGGACTTAAAGGACCTGCTGTGTTTGCCCTTTTGTCAGTCAAGCCTCCTTGCCCACAGTGCCCTCAGAGCAACCAGCCCACATGCCACTTACCAAACTGGAAATCAGCTTCTATTGTTCATTTTGCACCACAGATACAGCAACTGTTACACGAGCAGTGAACCTTTACTGACGTGTCTCACTATCAAGGCTGCTCCGACACACTGCTAAGAAGCTGACAAGATACCGTATCTGACATCCAACAGCAATCCCCAACACAATCTCAAAGGTTCATCTGGCATCCTCTCTGCTGATACATTATTTTATTTTTTTGCATGACAAGTAGAGGAAATAACTTTAAATCTGTTTACTGAAATGTTGAACAATGGCTGTTGTGCTGCCCCATTAACTAAGTGAGTCAGAGCACTCCAGATAGGATCTACAATCGCAGCGTTCTATAGCAACATGATGAGACTGCTGACTGGGATAATTGACAATTACCTGGGTCAAATGGAGGGCTTGCAATACTTTGTTACCTCTACACAAGTCTATCCAAACAGGAGGAGAGACAGAGCAGTATGTTAAGGTACTGTTTCAACCTTAATTATTTCAACTTAGATCAGTAACTGTAAATGAGAGGAACAATATTAGAAGAGATCCTTCTCCTTGTGAACCCTTGAACTGAAATTTAGCTGCTGATAAATTAAACCCTCCTTTCTCAAAGTCAGACCTAAGGAAGGAAGGCAGACCAAGACACCTCTGTAATTAATTTCCATCCTTTAATGGAAGAAGCCTGATTTATAAAATTAATTGCTGCAATTTTATTTCCTCTTCAAGACTTCACTCTTATCAATGAATTAGCTTGCCCTGTGTGCTGTATGGCTTCTTTATGGTGTGTGTATCCTGTGAATTAGAACAAAATCGAGAGCAGTGTCACTTGCAATCTCAACTGCGGCTCAGGAGAAGAACAGACATGAGTCTGACTGACTTTGCTGTAGTCAGCTTGGCTTTCATTTGACGACATGTGGACATAATTACCATAAGAATAATAGAGAAGAAAAAGGTCACGTCGTATGTCACATGGCAATGTTGCACTGAAGTACAAAAAGCCACAGCCATGTGGACCCAGACACAATGGGCAGACAGTTGAGGATGAGAAAAGAGTTAATGCTCCCATTTCAGTCGCTCGTACTCAGAAATCAAGGATAAAATATTTATTTCCTTGAAAGTTACACTTTGATGCTATGCCATACAATCAGAGTGTACCAATCCCAAATGTACAACCTAATCTGCTGCTGATTAGTTTATGCTTATTATTTAGACATTTTGGTAAATTTTTGTTTAGCATGACATCCTCTACTTATGATGTGCTCAAGAAGAGCTGCCATATGTTAATATTTGGATTTTGTTTGCATACCAGACCTACCACTGGGCTTTCTTGCTTTCCAGGCATTTTTTTCCTTGTTGTTTTAGGACTGGATAGTTAGCAGAGCTAATATTAATCATCTCAAGAGTGCCAGTGGTGGAGCTGTAGAAAGTGCTGGTATGGGTGAATGATTGAACTGAATGTCTCAGACTAGGCAAACAGACCTGTATAAACAATGTTCATCCATTATCTTAGCCAGTATGGCCTCTGTGTAGAAATAATATTACCCACCTTATCAAAGAATGGGAAAAATAACATGGTTAAGGTAAATTCAGTAATGACATGCCTATTTAAAATATTTAACCATTTTCTAGAATATCTGTTAGCAGTATATAACTAATCTTTACAAAAACAGCTGCTGTAGGACTGCCTGGTTTAAAACAGACAATATGAAAATAGACTCCTCCTCCTTGTAGGAATTAAGCACAGAAATCTAATTGCACATTTAGTCATATTTTCACTCAATGACATCCTTGCAATAATTCTTAAACTGATGTATGGGGACCTCTGGGCTCCAAGGCACTTTTTAATATGGCAGCATTTTTTTCTGGAAAAAAATTGATTAATGTTGCAAACATTATCTCATCCTTTTTTTTTTTGCTGGGTCAAAGAAGAACCTAAAAGAAAGTGTCAATTATTAGGCACCTCAACTGTCCTTTTTTATTGAGGTGGTGCATTTCAGTTTCAAACTGCAAACAACTTGCAACAGATTATCTCTTTCACCTCATCTACTATCAACACCTGAGTGCAAAAACAAACCCATTCTTCAAGGGGCTGTTGAGAGGGGAAACAAAATAACATGCTGGACAAAGTTAAATATTTTTAGAGTGATTTGCATGAGGAGATTAGCCTGTGAAACAGGATAAAATGCGATGACCACTGACCCCTCTTTGGTTGAATTCTCGGTCAGTGCAACCTCAAATGGACACACCTCTGTGGGTGTTTTAGGATCAGGGTCTGGCTTAAAGTTAATTCAAGAAAAGAAAAGATCACTGAAAACAGAAAAAATAAATACTGCTATATTACCTCAGTATACCACAAGCATAAGAATGGCTGGTTCTTATGATTTCATAATTATTGAGTGCACTTAGAAATACCTTTATTTGAAGAGAATTCCTTTTAAATATACAAATGTAAACTGTACCTTGCAACCTTTTAAGTACTGTATTTCCTGAAATTTCTCTAGCATCTTTTGTTAATCTGTAACAAACCAGTGAAACAGTGGTGAGCTTTCCTCTTTTAAGTTATATTGAATGTACAACACAACAAAGAATGTGGAAATTTGCTCCAATGGAGGTCAGAGGAGGCTATAATGCAAAGTACTGACAGACGGTTCAGCCTTAGGTCTTCCAGATCAGTCTGGAATAAAAGATTTCACAAGTCTGGGGAAGAAAAGTATACCTGCTCTGGGGAAGAATCCTCTGCTCTGTAAAGTTTTTTTTTCTGAATTTGTGACATGAACCTAGACAATTGCTTATACCCTTAGCCGGTTGGAAATGTAGTTTACAAGCTTAGCAAGTAACATCTGTAAAAGAAAACTACAGATGGAGCTCACTTGCTTTGACATTTTATGTTTTCTAAAAATAAGAAACATAACAAAAAGCCTTGGAAACTTGTAACATATGGATCATAAGATAAAAAAAAAACAATGATGTCCTTTGATTTGATTTTCTATATTGTTTGATGCCCCTTAGATTTAATTATCTTAATTGTTGTCTGAAGCGTCAGTTTTCTATATTCAGAATATATAAAGAAACTGTTCATTGGTGAACTCTGAAAACCTATTACTTTTATACAAATGAAAATAAAATAGTTACGTATTCCTTTGTTTAATAATGAAAATAGTTTTTCATTTTCATCTTTTTTTGAAGCAAAATACATGCTGTGATTAATATTCTGAAGTGCTTAAGGAATTAAATTCCTCTGTTATACTTCTCCTTGGAAATAATGTGTCTCAGCAATTGCAGTGTCTTCCAAATGTAATTGGAGAACATTGTAACAATACATATTGCAGGTGTATACTATGCTTCTGAAGTCTTACAACTGAAAGAAAGAATGAATAGACATGAATTAAGGTGTAGCCCTATTTTAATGTCTCTTGACTTCAAGTCAGCCAATTACCAATGAAGCGGAAATGTGAAAACAGTTTGTAAAGATTAAACTACTCAAGAAAGACAATACACCCAAAGCCACTCCAGGAAAGCAAGTTTCAGAGGTTATTTTTTTTAAAATGACAAAAATGTTCCTTCACAGCGACTTTTGTGTTATATCCATCGAACTAATCCTTAATCTCCCGGGACAGCGTCTAAGGCTGGAAACCTGTTACCGCCCACAGTCCTGTCTTCTCTTAAGACATTTTATTCATGTTTCTATGGTAACATTAGCAAAGGGGCTCCATTTTTCCTACCACCTTACTGATAAAAAAATAAGCATTTGCTGATGATATGAGCTGTAGATCTTTGTGGATTTCTCAACATAACTAACCACCCATTAAAAAGAGTAGTAGTGGGAGCCAAACAACATATTCAATTTTAAATTTGATCAATTACATTTGTATTACTCACATTTCTGATGTGTCGATTTCTTGCTAGACAGTGATGAAGATATATACCTCTATGTTTGTGCATTACTCAGTTCAAATATATAAATATCATTACAGCAATTTGTGAAGTGCTTTAGTTGACAAATTAGCAGAAAAAAATAAAAAAACAAGCAAAAATTAATTCTCTAAAGTACATGAATTAATATGATCTATATAATCTAAAACCGTGACTTAATTCAGGACAAATACATAATTAATGACTGCAGTGCTGTCACTAACTTAGACTGATTTCGGGAGCTAAGCAAGGCTGGGTCTAATCAGCACTGGGAAACGAGACACTTAAGAAAGACTAGGCTGCTTCTAAAATGCTTTTAGAAAATAGTTCCTAAACGCTACATTCAGTCTCACAAAGAAAGATATATGAAAAATAGACTACCTTAAAAAACTTTTATTTTCATTTGCTAACTTTAATTGTTAACTTTAAATTAACATGTTATAAAAAATGTTCTAATTCAGAGTTTATTATTTTGCAATATACTAACCTGACACCTGAAGAAGGCTCCACGGGTGAAATGTTGTGTTTTCTTTCTTCTGTTTTCAGCATGGAATAAACCCATTACTTGCTCCTTTGCAGCCTACACATGTTGACGCAGCTACTCACCTGAACTACATTCACCTATAAAGTAGTCGTATATTCAATATAAATCATATTTTATGTTCATATATTTTGAAAATATATGTATATAAATAGATGTTTACAGCATCTAGTCATTCATATAAATTCCATATGTTAATACGGAAATATACTAAATGTAGTTCTTTTAGTATTGGTCCTTTAGAAGTTTAATTAGCCATCACAGGCTCATGGAAAGTAGATATTTCAAAATGTTATTTCTTCATTTAGGCTTAACTGTTGTAAACTAAAACACACCTTTTTGTCTCTTTTATGTCTGTCTTAAAAATAGAGAGACCTTGGAAATCCCAATGCTATAGAAAACTATCAGTTACAGGGTAAGCATTTATTTCTAATGTCTTTTTTGTGTCAATGTTGTCTTTCTCAGTTTAACATATGTACTTATATAACAAGATGTTCTACAACTTCTTACGGAGCATGACATTTGTTGCTACGGCCAGTAATTGAATATGCTGTAGAGTCACGGTAGTGACTCGAACCATCTCAGAATACAGATTGGAATGATAGTGGTGCTGTATACAGGACTAGACGTTTGATCAGATCTTGAAATATTGCCACAGCTGTTCTAAATGCAGAGTGGTCCACATTATTATGTTTCCAAACATTTCTAAGCACTTCAATATCTCATGAAAAAGAAAAGCACAAAATCTGTTAAGAGACATAGGAAACAAAGAGGCAGCCAAGTCAAAGAAAAGAATAACAACTTTTTCAACTACTGTAGTCTAGTGAGTATGTATAACAACTTTTTCAACTACTGTAGTCTAGTGAGTATGTATAACAACTTTTTCAACTACTGTAGTCTAGTGAGTATGTATAACAACTTTTTCAACTACTGTAGTCTAGTGGGTATGTTTGTATTTTGTGACAGCATAGGGAAACCAGGTCGGTGCCAATAAGTTTTATAAAGTAATTACTAAAATCAGGGTGGCATGGTGGCACAGTGGTTAGTATTGATGCCCTGCAGTGCTGGAGTGGTGTGTTCAGTTCCAGACTTTGTGTGCTCTCTGTATGTTCTCCCCTCATTTGTGTGGCTTTCCTTTGGGTGCTCCAGTTTTCTCCCACAGTCTAAAGACATACTGGCAGGCAAATTGGCTTCTGGGAAATCTGGTTCTGGTGCGAGTGAGTGCGTGTCTGCTGGTGCCTTGCTATGGACTGGCGTTCTACTGAGGATGTACCCTGCCCTGCATCTGTTGCTTGCCGGGACAGGCTCCTGCTCCCCTGCAAGGCTAAATTAGGCATTCCAAAAACAAACAAACAGAAACACAAAGAAAGACGTATTCAGAAATAATCAGCCTTGTGTTGTAAGTGGACCAGTAGGTGACACTCTTCCCCATGGAGCAGAATTTCCAAACTCTTGCCCCACATGTTAAAGCAAGGGACTGACCACTTGGTCATTAAGGAATCAATGGCACTATTCATGCTACAATATGATCTACCTATATTTCCTTTGGTAGAACTCAATATATATTACACAATTTCTCTTTTCTCCATCTGGAGCGGCATTTCAGTGTGTCTCCCCACTATGCAAAGCATTGTGGGATATTTTATTATTGTTGTTGCTAGTTGAAATGTACAGCTATGCCTGCTTTATTTGCCTTATTCATGTCCATGCCTTGAGGGGGTTTTGACCTAAAAGATTTTCCAGCTCTAATACCTCCTTATCAATGCTCAGACTAAAGAATTAAGCCACCTGTGACAGTAATTAGTAGGCCAACATTCCTATTCCCTCAGTTATAAAATATTCAGAAAAAGGGATATATTTAAAGCATGCGGATTATGAACTCAAAAATGTGCTGCTTAAGTTATCTTACAAAAACACTGAATGAAACTGCCAGTCTAATGGTATTATGACAATCTGGGCTGTAAATTGCAAATTCTCTTTTCAGCCAGTCTTAACGAGTGGAATGTTGCTCTTAGATGGATACACTTTCTCTAACAAAAGGACACAAAGATTCTGGGGTTGCAGTTGTAGGATTAATGTGATTTGAAGTGGTGTGCTTCTTATAAGGCTCTAATTAGGTTTCAATTAAAGTTGGAAACATTAAACATCCATTTTAATTATTCTCTATTTTCACTTTTGTTCTTGAAATGTCTAGTCCTGCTTTTTGTATTTGATATTTTTGTCTTGCATCTTTGTCATGATTGTGTTTCTTGTGCTATTATGTGAAGGTTTTCTAATGTGGCTGGATGTGGTAGCCAAGGCTATAGAATCCCATGTGGAGAGTCACAGGCTAATGTCCTGACTACAGATGCTGCTGTTGTATTTGTGAGCAAGGTACTTGATCAACTTGGTCAACCTGGATCATCAGTTTCTCCAGCATACTCAGATCTAAAACAGGACACAAACTGTGCAATGGAAAAATCTATCAGAGCAAAGTCAATTTTCATTTTACATAATGCTACAAAGCCCAGGTTAAGCTCCATCCTGATGAGAGACTTCACCTAATTACAACTGCATTCAGTTCATTAAGTTTCATCCATTTCTGCAATGTGGTGAGTATCCTTAAGCTTACAGGATACACAGGAGAGTAGTGCAGTGTAGTGTGTAAATCTCTAGCCTCATAATAGGTTGGATGTAGGTTCAGCTCCATACTGCAGACAGGCTGTGGCTCCTAGGATCAGGAAGTTTACCCCAGTTTCTCCAGTTGAACCAGGAGTGTAAATGAGGACCAGCAATGTTTGGGTTAATCTCTGTGATGTACTGGCATCCCTACCAGGGGGGACGTATGTGCTCTCTCATCCCTTAACACCATGGAAACCAAAATAAAGACTGGCCTGACCAGCCAATGTGGCTCGGATGTGGAATTTACTTAACAGATAAGCGCGTACTTTAAACTGTCATAGCCTGTCTTTTCGGCAGTGGGCAGAATCTTATGTAAGCGCCACAGTCACATTAAAGTTTCTCTTCTTTTGATACGAGCATGTCTTAAAAGAGAGACTATGAGAATGACAGTGATATGTTATATGCCTTGAACGTGCCAGGCACGAAAAAGGGTTACAGACTTTTAGCTTTTGATGACAAAAGCAATTTCCCCAGTCCACATAATGAGAAAGCCCATGCGTGGGTCTGTCTACCATTAAATCACTAAATCTGTGGCAGTGAACATTCGTTTGTCACAAGATTGGCACTTGTTTCTTTCCTTAAGTACCTGTGTGAAAGAATGCTAGAGCTTGAAACGTTTAATTTCCAAGCCTAAGCCATGAAGTCCCAATACAGATATTGTATAGCAATGTCAGTCTCCTCCGCTGTGACCTGTCAAGGAGTCTCCAGGAGAACCATTTTGCTGCTCTCTGTTCTGTCTCCAGCAGGACATTTCCATCATACACACCATTAAGCCTATGGGGTTTCAAAACACAGGCTGATGAATGAAAGTCTGTTGATGACTGTAGCATGGTGCATTGCATTATTTAAACAGTTCTGGCACTGGCATAGAATTCCTGTACTGCATTTTTCATATTATTTTTCCCTCTCTTAAATGACTTGTTTTTTGTTAATCCTCCAGTGTTTGTACAACTGAGCCATAAATACACTGATAATTGATCATGACAAGCTCAAAGTCCATTTATTTTTGTTGGTGATGGTAAAGTAAATGATAAGGGTAAAACAACTTTACAGATGACACTAATATTACAGATTTGTAAATATGAACATGTGAATCTTCAGTAACTTTTTTCAACAGAATACAATCTTTTTGCTATTGTATTGTATAAAGTATTGCTAATACTTTGTAATGTGTGCATTCTGGAGAAACAGCACAGAAGTTTTCATTTTCTTTTTTTAAGTTGCCTGAAATCTTGTTTGGCTACAAGTACCATAAGTGTGATTATGAAATTGCATTTTATCAAAGACTTCAACAATCAGCATTTATCGGTGTGGAAATGAATGCAGGAAACAGATGTTTGCTGATTAAATGTGTGAATGGTGCCAATATAGCCACATTTATTTGCTTTGTAGCAATGGTTTTCTAATTGGAGCAGCTATTTAAACTGTGTGGTTAATTTCTTTTTGTATTTATGAATTTATTTATTTTAATTACGCTTGATTGTGACAATCAAAGATTCAGTATATAGGCAAGCCATAATATAAGTGAAAGCCACTGCCAAGTTGGAGAACCGCTGTGATTGTGTTTCCACTATACAGTGGAGTAGGGGGATTGCTCTGGTGGTTTAAATATAGCAGGACCATATTTGTTACAGGACTAAGCCACAGGCTAATGTTTAGCATTCGTAATCAAGAAATGAGTTGTGGGCTTGCGATTACTTTTTTTTTCTGTTAACCCTAAACAGTTCCTTCCTGTTACACAAATTCTCTTTTTCAGGACTAGAACTTTGTGTTTTTTCAAGGCACAAACACATCATTAATTGTAGCTTCTAAGAATATTTTTTAGCTGTAATACCGTAGTACAATACCTATAAGCAAATACATGATCTACATGGGCTGAATTATTTCAAATCAGTGCCACTCTCTATGATAATTCTATGATTATTTGCAACATGTCAAGGATGAGGTACAAAGCCAAGGACAACAAAGCCATGCAAATAATCTTCCTCTTCATGATTGAGTGCAGCACCTGTGAGTTCTCTGTACTGCCTTTCGAGTGTGTGAGGATAATGATGGTCGTATACAAGTCATTTGAATCAGGATGACTGGCTGGTTCTTGGCTTAACCACTACAAACTAGAATCCATCTTTAATGGCAGGAGTATTATGGAATAGCAGAGACACACCTGGCTTATATCAATGTCCTGAAACCCCAGCCAAAGTTTTTGCTGCTGCTCCCAATTCTTCCAGTGTTCCCAAATTTACTGATCAGGTACTAAAACACTGCAGTAGTCAGTAATCTTGATCACCAGTGGGGGCTCCAGCCTTGTCATTTATGAAGGTGCTTAACCTTTATCATTTATTTAGGAAAATCAGGGATGTTATTTATAGACTCTTTGCTAAATTATATGAACTTTCAAGACTGAAACATTGCAAATGTAATTTCAATTCAAAGAGGTCTAAAACTGAACCAGGAAACCATAGTACAAGTGTTATTATCAAATCTATTGAGATATTCATAAACCCAGACTAGAATAACACTTACAAAATAATGACATTCTGAGAAACAGCAAGCATGGATTTAGAAATGCAAAGTCTTGTTTAACTAGACTAGTTATTAGAATTCTTCAAACATCCAAACATGCACAACATGATAACATGTCCACAAAGTTTTTGAAAGTTCCTTCAGATGAAGTCCATCCTCAATTTAAAAGGCGTAAAAATCCAAGGGTGTTTTCACAATCAAGAATCAGTCAGCGGGAAACAGCATGACATAGGGATATAACCCTTAACTGAGCAGATGTAAGCAGTGGTGTACCACAGGGATCTGTTTTAGGTATATTGCTCTTCCTGTTCCATATTAACGATTTAGATTCTGGTATAGTTACAAACCAGTTAAATTTGCAGATAATCAAAAAATAGGGGGAGTGTCAAACACAGAAACTTTTGTCCTCATCAAGACAGTGTGAGAAAACAATAAAAAATGCTTGACTTTATAACAAAAAGAACTTATGTTTAAGCTTTTCATCACACCAGTAAGAAATAGTGCTAGTTTTAGAAACCATTCTAAAGACAAGGATGTTGTAGCCTTGGAAAGAGTTCAAAGAAGAACAAAAAGACTGATAACAGGGGATTGTCATTTACAGTATAAACAAGTTAAAGGAGCTAAATCCAGAGAACTGGACGATTATATTCCAAGCATTTAAATTCCTAAGGGGCATAGACAAAGTAAACCTACTGGATATTCAGTAGTGAACAAAGACTCAGGATTCCAATTGGAAACTAATTATATAATAGGAAACACTTCCTTATTCAAAGAAATATGGGTGACAAGACAGGACCTACGCTCTGGACTCCAGGAAATGCCTGGATGAAAGTTAAATTCACTGAGCTACTAGCCCACCAGATAATACAAAGAACCGTATCGTTTCTTCTTGTTTACAACCTTTTTTATGTTCTTGATCATAATGTTCTTAATCTATTGTTTTAGTGTGTGAGAAAATGGATGGAGATTGCATCATGGTGTAGGTGTGGCAGAACAGGAGAAAAAAACTTGTTTATGAATGCATGTGTGTACACGCATCTTTACATGCGAGTATTTAAAGATTGTAACATACAGTATAGAGAGGACACGCAATATTAGCACACACAATAGGAATACTGTGTTTAAAAGTGCACAGGACATTAATTTTGCGAACCTAAAAATGACATAACTGATCCTGAAATAAAAATGGAAATGAAGGTAATCTGCATCAAAGATCAATCTGAAACAGGACTGAGCAATTTATGTGAATAGTTTCGTTTGAAAGGATTTTTTTTTACTCCTTGTGATTTATATGACTTTTTTTTTAAATTCAGTAGAAGAGGTGTAAATTGAAGGTCTGTTGGATTGAGAAGATCACTCGCTTCATCATGAAAAACATCTAATGTATATAATTTAAATCAATCTGATGTGCTATTTTAATAGGTTTCTTAATATAGGAGAGATATCTTAAGAAATAGTCTTAAATTCTTTGTGGTTTAAGCAGAAACTAATTTGCTTTTACTGTTCTCTCATCCTGTAATCTCTGAAATGTCAGAAATGTTAAGAGTTTTCTTGCTGAAAAACACTTTTCATATGTAAACTGTACTTGTACCAGTTTTATTTTCAGTGTAATCAATGAATTATGCACAATGTCAATTTTACATTTTCAATACATAGTCCTTGCAGATATATGTAGTATAACATACTTTGTGAGTACCTATTTATTTCCAAGCATTTACAGACTATTGCATTTATAATGCAAATATGTATATACAATTGTGCCTTGAGAGTCAACATACCTACTTTATTCATTCTACAAGAGAAGTATGATTAGTTACATTTATATATGTAATTGCTGTTACTGCATCTTTCTCTATCATACTGAGTCTGTGCCATAAAATCTTTGTGAAATGTAAAGCACACATTTTAGATAACAAATGGAAGTGTTCAGTGTCTACAAACTGGTAAAAAGAGATCTTGTATTATGGGTAAGGAAATACATAAACATATTAGTTAATTAACTTAATCTTGAAGTAAAGTTTGTTTTGTTGGGGAAATGACATGAAATGTAAGTATTACTGAGGAAATATACATCTTGATGTGCTGGGCAAATAAACCTGCACATATAGTAAATAAGCTACCTGGAATGTTTGAAAGGCACAGAAATCATTGTTCCTTCTTGATCATACACATAAATCACAAAATTGAGTAACATTACTGGTATTGATTTGCCTTCACAGAAAATTATAAGGGTGTGCCAATGTAATTACATCAGCACATTGCTCCTAGCTACAACACAGAACTCACAGACAAAAGCTGCTTTTCAGGCACAATATTGTTAAGTAATAAAAAATGTATTCAAGTAAAATTATTGTTCACACCAGAGCACATAATTCATATTGTTTACTCAAGAATCTATACATTTTATGAATAAATATTCCTCCTGTGCTTGTCAAGGGAACAGATTTTAATAAAGCAAAACTCTGAGCATTTCACATTTGCTGGGATAAAAAAACATAGGCACGTGCTTTAAGATTACAAATCTTAAAAGGCCTCACGTGCAATACCTTATTCAAATGTTATTTTAATAATTTTTCTCAAATATATGCAGTCAGTAATGTGCCCTCTGTGAATCTTAAGTCAGGTTTTTGAGATCCTCATGGGAATTTAGGGAGTTATGGTTATTTATAATTTGGGCTTCACTATATAGTAAAACAAAAGGGTAGCACTTTACCAACAAAAGCATTTTAATATTTAAAGCTTTATCTATTTTGTACCTGTTTATGATACAAATAACAGAAAAATGTATTACAATCATAGGTTTGGGCTTTTAAAGCCAAAGCAGACCGATTGTAAGGATCCAACCTATGGATGATAGTTTGATGATTCTGATTTTTATAACACAAGCCTTACAAATCCATTAAAAGTCCTGCATTGAATGCTTTTGTCATGTGTTTTCATCCATACAGCAATTTCTACATCATTTTTATGAATGAGCATAAATGTACATGTCACGGTGAACGACTGGTATCACAATCGATGTCAAGAGTTTAAGCAAGAGTGATGCTTCTTTAAGATGGAACTGTGATGTCTGCCAAAGCGAGATTTGATGGATCTTGTTGCAAAAGTTAATCAGCATGGGGTTTTGTGGAGCTGTATATACTAGTAAATAAATATTTCAAGTGTGCACGCAAGGGGGAAAGGTCGAAGATTTATTTAATTTGGCGTCATTTAAACAGTCACTGGGCGACAGGTATCAGATTCTGAGTACAAGGGCTCAGAAATCGAAAACTTAAATGTGGTCCATTCATTATAAATGAAATGTGATCAAAAGCAGCAGCTGCCAGCCAAACCCTGACCTGTGTTTCAGTGGACTGCACACTGCGAGGATAAACACTTCTTGATTATCGAGTGTACATATCTGTTCCTGTTGCCAAGTCTGTTTCACAGACAGTGTATTGCAATCAGCACAAAATACACATAACATGGCGACATTATGACCTGCAATGTGTTTGAAAATATATCCTAGCTATGTTTGGTCTGAATTTTTACGTAAGTAAACTAAACACGAGCAACTGACAGTGTGCATTTTCTGTTAGAAGGTAAAAAGGCTGCTGGTTTTTCAAAGGGAAGAAAAAGATCTAAGCTAGGATACAAGCTTTGCTAAATAACAAAAGCAGCACCAACAGAGATGTGTACCCCCTTGTGTAACACAAGTTTAAATCAATTAGATGTGGTAGTATGACAACTTACTTTTGTAAAAAAACTATGATGAAAACAAGACATAGGCTATTACAACCCACTTTACAAACTGCCTTCAGAAATACTGTTTGAAGTGCTGTTTAAAATTACACAATATTTTCCATTCACACAGCTTACAACCTATAAATCAAATGCAGATGAAGACAGAGGTTTTATACAGTATCTACTTTATTAAGAATGCACTTTGCACTCCTTTGCTCTCCTTTCACTATTATTTTACAATTTACAAACTAGGTATAAAAGACCATAAATAAATGACATAAGTTACATGTACCTAAAAATCATCAAAACAAAGAAATTTAAAAAAAAAACAAATAAAAAAGTTAATCTTTATGTCTAGCTCAATTGGCATCTGAAATCTGAATGCAAACAACATCAATGAAAAAAAAAACATTGTTAGGATTTCTGTAATAAACTAAATTAAAATGCATCATACAGTACATTCTATTTTACTCCCCCAACAGTCCTTGCATATTCCAAACAGGTCCTTAAAAGGATTAAAACAATCAAACATAATTAAGATGTAACTCTCATTCATATTAATTGGCTTTGAAAGGTGTGGCTATTGTTGGATGCAAAAAAAACCCCGAAACACTTGGAAACAGATCAAGAAACATTTGGTACACATGGAAGAACAAAAAACACTCGCTGTCCTTCGGTATTCCCTTTTTGAAAACATTCCTGCTGTAAGTTTAAAGTACATACTCGTCTCATTCCGCAAAGGAAAAGCTGAACTCTTTTCCTGAAGAAACCCATTTTCATCTGAATTTGAGCACCATCCTGCAAGCGCAAGATGAAAGTTGCACACTCTGTCAGTTGTCCAGCTAGCTCAGCTTTAGGTCCATTGTACTTAAAATAATCTGAAGACAGCTGAAGCTCACTTTGATGCCATCACTACCCATCAAGCCTTTCTTTTTTAATGATGCTCATGGACATACTGATCATTCCAAGAACTGTACCTATATGTCTTTGAGTGACAAAGACTCAGAATCTTTTTTATTATTATAATTATTATTGAATAAAAGGTCTGACACACCTAGATTTACCTACAGCACTTTGAAGATATTGGTCACATACAAACGCAGCATTGACATGCAACATAAAAAACACAACGAAAACAAAATTTGGGGAGACTGAAGGATTGCCTTCCATTATTTTACATTCCTCTGTAGTTTTTTCTTTTAAGAAAAAGATTCCAGACACTGAATTCAGGCCTCTTGGGAAGTCGTGTAGCAAGCCTGCACAGTAGCTTGCTTTGTCCCGGGATCCACTGCAATGTGGAGCAGATTCCAATGGGAATGAAAATACTTCTTACTCCACTGCTGAATGTATTTTTTCCTGTTTTGAGATAGGGTTGTGACTTTCATCGGGTCAGGCAGTTAGATTAGTTCTCCTGAAAGAAACTGCAGGAAAGAAGGAAAACGGATCCTTTAGGGTTGCATATTCAAAAAAACTTACTAATAAAACCTGACCTTTAAATCCTTAAATTGCAATGTAAACTCCTTCATTTGCATAACTCTTGAATAATAATTAACCATTACTGACTGGTCTTAATTGTTTTTATCTGCTAATACACTTGTTATATTTGTGTGTTTAAACAAAATGTCAGCTGAATATTATTTTATTTTGCAATTACGAAAATCATTGTGAGGAAGCCCTATACTGAAATCTATAGAAAATGACCACTTACTCCTTAATTAATAATCATTACTCAGGCTGAAACACTATAATTATGTTATAGTGAAATAATTTTGTGAAACGTGTTATTTCTGAGCTGTTTAAATGACACAGTATAGTTTCTAGTAAATGAGAAAAAACTTGATATTTCAAGTCTATGGAGGTACCTTACCTCTACAAATTAAAATACATTAAAATCAGCTACTTTTATTTTTTGGCATAGAAAGCACAGATAGTGAAAGGGGAGGGAGACCTCAAGAAAACAGGGCTCAGGTGTAGAGGATACAGTTTACAGCCTAACCACTTTGTATTAGACAACCAATCTAAAATCTGGTCTCTGGCTAAGTATTCAATATTTTCTTAAGGTTTTACTATATTCTGAATAATGCACTATCACTCTCTTAACAAAAAACAATACAGCCTGAAAAGACTATTCTTGTTTTAAATAATATGAGATTACAGGACAGAACATTCAGTCATTAGGTGATTCTCAGCTGATCCCTCCTCCTTAAATTTACGACATGTTGAGGATTCTTTTTCTGTAACTCCTAAATTTAGTGCATTAGTGGATCTATGAAGCTTAGCCTGCCTTCATTTTAATCCCTGTGGGCACTGCAGTTTGGGATTTTCACAAGATAGACTGCATACACACCACTGCTTTGCAATACAAAGCACCACACAATGACTTGAAGAGGAATGGAGCTGTTAAAATGGAAACCAAAGCCATAGACACAGTCATTAGCATTCTGTATCCGTCATCCCAGAACACCTGGATGTATCCAGTGTGATGCAATGTTTCATGTTTCACAGTGAAAACGAGTTTTAAGAAGGTAGGACGTTAGCACCATATCTCATGAAAAAGCTACGCTCTAGAACAAATTAAAAACGCCACTTTAGAACACTGAACTCCTGATTGTAAGCCGACTCTATTTGTCAGGAAATGTTGTAGTGCAACCTCTTCCCTTATTTTTAAGAGACTTTTCCTAGCTTTAAATGCAGACTTAAATTACTATGAACTAACACACTGGCACCAAAAAGTTCTAACTCAAAAGAAAGTGGCATGCCAACTAAAATGTTCAATTCCCTGTTAACACAAAATATAAACTACTACAACTAAAAATAATAACAACATTGCAACGAGTTATAAATGATGTGCAATCATTTCCCACAAAAATATAGTCCATTCTCCTTACAACTTGTAAGTGCTTCTAGCTCAATTCAGGGATACATTCACTCTAACAGAGATAGCTCCCCTAGGGATAATACAGCCATAGCAAAGCAGTAGAGTTTTGATGTTTTCGTAGCTAGGTTTCTTGGCTAGTCTACATCTGCACTTTTCATAAAAGATAGATATGCGAGGTACGTTTAATGCTCACCATAATGCAACAAGGATGGCTCTTTCAGATGAGTAAGGCAAGATATTTTTCACCAACATGCAACAGTTCACTCTTGCAGGAATGTTTAGTGGTCATTTGAAGTGACGGTAAAACTTGATAAAAAGCTGCAAAAGGCTGAAACCGAGAGTTTCTTGTTTTAATTGTTTTTCCAATTGTGAGGCCCAGACAACTGTTCTTCTCCCCAGCAGTCGACGGGCATGTTCAGTGATGTTCGATCAAACACTTTGCAACTTTGGATGCAGGTCCCAGAATTCCATCATGAAAGCAGATTCTGCTCAGGAGAAGACCTCGTTGTACTGAATTGGCAACTATTCCCGATCAGATCTAAAACATTTTTTGTGACATCCTGAGGAAATGCTTTCTTTTTTTTAAAAAAAGCTGCTTTTTTTGCAGTTCACCCAACAGACATAACAGTGATTAAAGTTCAGCTGTAGACAACGTATGGCAGCAAATTTGAAATATTTGAACAGTTTATAAAATCACGTCCATGGTTCTTCGCCAAAGTTCAAGAATTGCCAAAAAAGAGAATGATGTTCGCCTTCCACCATTATGCTGTAGGCACTCCATTAAGGCCCTTAAATTCAGAACGCTGTCATCAAACAAACAATGCTTCAAACAAAAATATCCTAACATCAAAGGGCAGGGATGAAGTTGTAAAAGTGCCATTTTTTCTTTTATTTCAATTAAAGTGCATGGATGAGGTAAACTAATTTGTTTTTCTTAAAAAAAGTTTTGAGTTTTTATTAATTATGGGCTCAGACAGGAACCATTCGTCCTTGGATCTGTTGCATTTGGGTCCGCATTCCTTGGACACTGCTCAGGATCTTGCTCTGGTGTGCAGCTGAAGTAATTCCAATTCTGCCCATGTCCCTGTTTATATGGAAACAAACAAAATATGGAAAATTAGATTCAAATTTGTTTAATGTAGGGATTATAAAAGCCCAATTAACCAGGCCTTCTTTGAACAGGCCCTTTGTGTTTTCTTAGTATAGCTGGCCTTGAATACTGGCCATTTTTTTTGTATGTTCTGTAATAATAAACAAAGCAAAATTCAAAGCTTGGTAATCACAAGGTAGACTAAACAACATGTTCCGAAACTGTACTTACTCTTGGTTCATGTGTACTACAGCTTCCAGAGTGGTATACCCAGCGGCAGTGAAGTTATCTTTATATTTTTCCATCTTGATGGCTTGAAGCCAGTCGCCCACAGACCCCAGTGAGGAAAATTCAGGACTGCTGGGATCAAGGAGTGTCGTGTTGGGTCTGTGAATGCAAATCAAGGGTGTTACAAGACATTTCATATTTATCCACCAAACAGGCTATAAGCCAAACAGCCTCCTCTTCTTTATCACCTTTCTTATGCTCTTATGACTTTTCAGTTACCCTTCACAAATACATCTAGGAAAATGGATTGCTTCCTGATTACACATACAATTTAAGCTGAGCATCAGTCATATATATATATTTATTAGAATAACACTTCATTTTTTAAAACAGAAACTATTCCTTTCTTTTTAAGTATCACTTAGTATTGCAACGCTGTGTTGAGTAACCAATTATAATTATTCATCTTCTCATATCGTATTAGCAGCGCAGCACATTGGGCAAGTCTGTGGTCTCTTAACTGGTAGGGTGTGATTTCATGTCTCTAGTGCAGACAATGGTGTTGAACCTTGAGTGAGGTAGTTCATGCCTGACTGCACCAGTCCACCCAACTATATAAACAGGCACCAGAATCGCTGGGGGTAATCCCTGCAATGGACCAGCCCCCTGCTCAGGGGAGAAATCGAAGGCTAATGGATCGCCTAATAACGCCATGGAAACCAGGATATAATGACCCAATCTGGGTTGGATATGGAAATGACCTCATTTATGTATTGAACATAAAGTAAACAGAGAGTAGAAGCGATGGAAATTAATGCTTCTGTTTGTGAGTAGCAATTATCAAATAAAGTCTTGCAAAATCTACTCAGGAGATACGTAGCGCCACATGGCTAGACCATGGCTTATTGATCGTGTTATGATCTGAAAGTGACGTAGTTTACGACACAAAAGTTATGATTTTAAAGAAGATCCACTTCACCATTTCCATTTCAGTTAATATGTACATAATTAATTGGCTTTTGGTTCTTATGCATTAAGATTTTTCTGGCCACGTGTACTGAAAAAGGGTTAAATTACAACATTATCCCTTTGGAATGTGAAATATAAAGTCCTCTTCCCTCAGAAGCAATATGTATAGGAACAAGTGAGAGGTTTGAAAAGAGAAAAAAGGAAACACCAGTTTTGGTGCTGGAGCCTTCTTCGGGTGTCATGAAATGAATGTAAGCCACTCCATTTTTAAAGGGCTACTGGACTTTTGGCACCTAAATCACACATTGGACCCTGTAATAATGACCACATCTATATAAATTATCTCGACTGAAAAGAAAAAAAAAAATCCAAGGCTAACTTCTCCCGATGCTACACTGGGGGAGCTCATCGAAATTCATCAGTTGTGTATGAAGTGGAATTGGCCACAACTTCCCAATCTGTTAAGGATCGAGGCACATGATTTGGTAAATACAGCAATTTATGCCCGCTCCAGCTTGCTTGTCACATCCAATCGAGTCTCCAATACATCACGGTTAGTAAACGTGTCCCGTTAGTGACCTTGTGTTCTCTGCGCCCGTTCTCTTCAGGCTGTTGGGGTTGCGGATCAGTTTGTCCAGCATGTTGACGATCTGTCCAAACTTGGGCCTGTCGCTGCGCTCCTTCTGCCAGCAGTCGAGCATCAGCTGGTGCAGAGCAACAGGGCAGTCCATAGGTGGGGGCAAGCGGTACCCCTCCTCAATGGCTTTGATTACCTAGAGGAGAAGACAGTGCACGGTTCAGACACGTAGCAAGGCCTGGGACTCAAACAGTGGTGCATGACAACAAGCTGAAACAACGGTATTCTTCTTAGCATTCGTTAACTCATTTAAGTGACAGTATGAACCGTTTATGAAAACCCACTCTTCCCAGCTGCTCTTGAAAAACAACTTTTATACTCGCTAGGTACCTCACTGGAAGCCCTAAACTGCAAAAGGAAAGCTAGGTTCTTAGGAGGAATAATTGAAAAAGAATACACAGTTCTTAAGCATATTAGCTTGCTTTGACCTATTTGAATTAATTTCTCCAAGCAATTTCTCAGTCGTATCCAATATTCATGCTGGTTTAGTTTGATAACTCCCAGCTTCTTACATGGCATTCCTGAATTAATTAACATTTTCTTTCAGATTAAGTAAAATCCCCTACTACTTTAATTAAAAAAACTCAGTGCCCTTCCAGTTTTGCAGCAATAAATTAGTAAGAAAAAAATCAATAAGGCAAGAGGTTAAAAAATTGTGCGTAAAATCTGACTTACATCCTGGTTGGACATATCCCAGTAAGGTCTCTCTCCATATGACATCACTTCCCACATAACAATCCCATAACTCCACACGTCACTGGCTGAGGTGAACTTCCGATATGCAATTGCTTCTGGGGCTGTCCATCGGATTGGTATTTTCCCACCCTGTGATTGATATGTTCCTGTTATTTCCTTTTAAAAAAATATCAGACATCACTATCCATTTAAATCTAAGTGTGTTTGCCAGAAAATTTTCTAAGTACAGAGAAACATCTGTAGGCAGTAATATCCACTGTGGGCTGTGTAATCATTATTTCCTCATAAATACAGTAACCTGAGATAAACAGATAATGTTCTGATCATCTTACCCTTGTAGTGTAAGCTGCCTCTGGGTCATCTTCCAAAACCCTAGACATCCCAAAGTCTGACACTTTGCAGACTAAGTTACTATTAACCAGAATATTCCGAGCAGCCAGATCCCGATGCACGTAGCTCATGTCAGAGAGGTACTTCATTCCAGAAGCTATTCCACGCAGAATTCCGACCAGCTGAATGACTGTGAATCTCCCATCATTTTTCTATAAAACACCAAGAATGACTACTAGTTAACAGCATTCACTAAATGCCCTACATGACCTTGTCATTCTTCTGTTTAATCCTGATTCTGCCATCGCATATTCAAGGAGTTAAGCATTTCATGTGGGCTTTTTTAACAAAGTCAGTCGTACACATTTAGAAATCTGGTACCAGGAGAATTATTATCTAGCTCGCTGGGAACGCATGCATGTAAAATAGTGGAATATATCATCATCTTGATGGATGACTTACCCTAAGGAATGTATCCAAGGATCCATTCTCCATGTATTCTGTGATGATCATTACAGGTTTACCTGGAATGGGAGTAAAAAAAAGACAATTATGTAGCAAACAGTTCATCTAATGAGATTAAAAAATGCAGCCCACAGTAGCACTGGCACTACATCAGTCTTGTACAGTCTAATTTAATTAAAAATGCCAAACTTGTGCCTCTGTTGGATGAATTATTTAGGAATGTGTTGGCTTCCATCTGCCACATTAACCCTTTGCTAGTGTTGCCGAGGAGGGAATTTATTTCATTTGGAAAAAAATCCCAGCGGGGCTTCATGATTTGCCTCGGCACTCATGCACGCTGAAATCCCTCGCTTTCTAAAGTCAGCCGGCACATTCTGTGGAGCGCTTTACTAAGTTAACACACTGCAGTCACCAACCCATGTGCTTCACACAGTACGGCAATGTTTTCCTGGAACACAGATATCGGATAAATGAAAAAAAAAACAGACAGGAGAAAGATCCTCTTTTGTAAGCGATGGCGGATCTAAAAGAATTTGAGTATTCCGTCATTACATTTTTGTTCTTTTAAAATTCTGGTCACCACAGGTATTAAGATTTATTACCTCCTCCAGATGTATTCTCCTCACGTATTTGGAACTATATTTATGACACTAGTTTTCAGACATCTTCTTTTACTTAGCAGGATTCTAGATTTATAGGGTGCTGCTTTTGAGGGAGTAAAATCAGCCCACAGCACACAATGCAAAGAGAGGCCCAGAACTGCATACATAAGGAATGGTAAGCCCTCTATAGTTGTAAAGTACAGCTTCACTATGTACCACCTTTGTATGCAGTCTCAATAGCCTAAAGTTGCTGAAGCGACAGTTCAAAATCAAGTTGGAAAATGCATGCCCTCTGCCTCCACATCTTATTTGCATTTTAATTTTTTGTTTACTGAATACGTCAATTTATCCTAGCTATCGCAAATGAGACAGGGAGTGAAGGAGATGAATACCTTATTACCTAGCACTGATTGGGCGCTGCCAAAGCTTCAGAAGGCCATGCCTATTATAGAAGAGAACTGCCTGCTGGGAGGCGCACAATGGCACACAATAGGTCAGCTCCCTCATATTAGAAATTGGAATGATAATTTTAATTTAGCAGTAGCTACATTATGCAAATGACCCAATCCATTTATCACCTCCAACTCAAACAGCATTTAACAGTTGTGGGTTTTTAATGTTTCGCCGGGACAATAAAAAAGAAGAGCCTACTCCCATCCTCAGACTGTTTTTTTTTAAAGGACTGTGTTAACCACGATTAACAATTAAAAATATTTAATTGCCCCCGCTGTAAAAGCGTTAAAAGCGGGTGAGCAGGCCACCTTTAATACAGTGCGGATTTTTGTAATTAAAATAATGGATTTTTAAAAGATTCCACCGACACACTCGGCTGTAAAAGGGTAATTTGTTTGATGAAAACTAAATCTCACCAAAGAACGTAAAACAACAAAAAAATTAGCAGAACAGCTACAATGTTTGCATGCATTTGTTCCTCCGTTCTTACTCTTTGCTTACTTTCCTTTACAGATACTGGCATTATTTTCAATAATTCATTACTGTGACCGCGCTGCACAGCTAAGCCTTAGAATAACACAGCCATCACACTGCCCTGCCACTTGTGGGAACTGACAGCATTTGCCTGCACACAACACTGGCTGCTGCAAGTACCCTTCTATGCTCTGTAGTAACTGCATCCTTTTATTATGTAGGCACAATGTAGATAATGATCAAAACTGTGGAACCTCCCTTGTTCACATGAGTTTGAATGACAGAACTCAAGCTTATCTTCAGAGAAAGATAAAAGCTCTTTCTGTCACACACATTGCACTGGTCTATCCATCTGTCTCTTGCTTTCTTCTGACGGTCTTTCTAGTCTAACATACACGTACGAGATGGATTTGAAAGAACGAAAAGTTGAAAACACATACACATATACCCAATGGCACATACACATGCACATCAGGTATTCATTTCAGTAAAACCAAAATCGGGCGCAAGCTGTCTTGGAGATAGGATATCGCTTTAAACCATAAACTCATTTAAAGATGACAACAAGATTAATGACTGGTACAACGCACAGATTTGTGCATATTAGCTATCACGTGATCTGCTCCATCTGTTGTTTTCCCAGGGAAGAAGGTGCAGATTTCGTTTGGTCTTCGCACTCTAGTGGGTTGGTTCGGATGGTTTTCAGGTTTCCACTTACATTTGGTCACGACTCCCTCCAGGTGGATGATGTTAGGGTGGTCAAACTGTCCCATGATGCTCGCCTCGCTCAGGAAGTCCCGCCTTTGCTTGTCCGTATAGCCGGCCTTCAGGGTCTTGATGGCCACACAGATTTCTCTTTTCCCTGGCATTTTCAGCCGTCCACTGCACACCTCTCCAAACTCCCCTGCAAGTATGACAAACAGCCAGAACTGTCAAAGCCAGGAAAGCAAGTAAGGATGTAGGTAGGTTTTTTTTGGAAGGAGAAATCTCTTTACTTACCAATTCCAATGACTTTTTCGATCTTAATGCAAGACGCATCGATTTCTTTGGCAAACTCTCGAACAGCCTGGTTGGGATCCTCGTAAGTAAAGGGATCAACATATATTCTAACACCTGCCAAAGAAAACTCCTGTTAGACAAGATGATAAATGTGCAACACATGCTTTCAATTTTTACTTGTGCATTGGCTCCAATATTTCCTTACACAATTGATCTCTGTTTACATCAATAATATTACTTTATATCATTAATCACTGCTATTTCTTTTTCTTCCATAACGCACTGCAAGTATTACCTTGGTGTAAGTGCTTCTCCTCATCTGCGTCTTGTTTGGCCTTGCTGTATTTGCTTCTCCTAGAAATAAAAAAAAAAAGTTAATGGAAAAGATGTTTACGCCACGCAGCAAGATCTTAGTGATTGCTCTTTTAAAAACAGAACTCGTCTCTGAAACTAAGTGGGAAACCTCTAAAAGTCTAAGAAGAGGAGAACATGTGGTTTTGCATTCTTCGGGCAAGTGTAAAACAGAGAGGACATGAATGAAAAAGGAAAGACGAGAAAAAAAAACAAGATGCAAGTCCCTTCCCCCCCAAAAAAAAAAAAATCATGCGAGACCACCTGCTTTGAGAAAACGTTACACACTAGATTACTGTTCAAACATTCCCATTGTGATGAATGCCACCTTTTAATTACAGCCCCAGTGCAGAAACCCCCTCCCATCCTCCCCACCTTTTCCACGGTCACCTGCTGACCCCAGGGAGGCCAGAGGCAGCAGGGCACCATGCAGCATTCTCTGGAACAGAATCACAAAAGGAAAACTAACAGCACACAGTGGCCCATTCAAAATGGCTGCAGGGGGGTTGCCGGGGGTTGGAGAATAAATCCCAGAAGGCAGTTCACCTGACCAAAAAAACCCGAGGAGGGCTTACGGAGGACAGTCATGTTCTGCTGGCAATTAAAGGGGTTGGGGTGGCGGTAGATAAGGGGGGTCCCAGGTAAGACACGGAGTAATGCTTAAACTGCTGAAATGCCCCAGGGACTGTACACTCCTCCCCAGGTTCCTCCTGGCTTCAATGTGCTACAATGTGCTTCACAAAAGACACATCAGGTAATGATGATGGGAGGGCGGAGGTTGAATGTTAAGGGAATGCTTTGTTGTGCACGCTGCTTTAAATTATTCTAAGAACAAGTGGAATTATAAACGCCTCTTTGTAACAGGTTGCCTTTTCATTGTGAAAAGCAGAAGATATTCCGAAGTGATCCAATACATGAAAAGTTGGGGATGTTTGAAATACTGCAGAACAATAGAGGATGTGTTTAAACTAAAAGCCTTTTGTTCGTGTCTTCTGTTCAGTATAACTTTGGTTAATACTATAGAAACCCTAGCCAATGAAAATGGTGTGATTCTTATTTTCTTATATTACAGCCTTGGATAAAGTTCTTGAAGTATAATTTATCATCTTTTACCAAGTGTGCATTCCCTTCATATTACTACACAATAATAATCAAGCAAAACATCTACTGAAAACAATGTGCAGAGAAGCACAGAGTATCAGGACAAGATTAATGCAATGCATATTTGTAAGACTCAGCAGCAGCAAAAAAAAAGGTCTGTGCAGAAAGAATAGTAAAAATAGAACCAGTTCCAAGAATGGCATAATTATTGATTGAACAAGAAATGCTTTACAGTGAAAACCACAGCCTTGTTAAAGTCCAAATGTGTTTTCATTTTCCTTGCCCGTATCATTGACCTCAGTGACTGCTTTAATTAGAGCCGACCAGTGTTGATGATTACTGAGCTGACTAAGTTGCTGTGTTATTCCTATAATGGCACTTGATATTTTCCTGTAAAATCCATTTTTTGAATCCTGTTTTCTGTGAACACACACTGCAGTTCCCATTGGGCAAATTACAGCACGATTACAGCAGTAACACGTCACACAACTACCTGTTACTGAATGATGCCGGCTGTGCTGAATGGGAAAGGAATTTCTGAAACGTTGCTGAGAGCACTCCTTAATAAACACGATCTTTTCTGCAGAAAGTATCATGTTATGCTGTTTCAGTCCGATCTCAACATGGTTGGTGATCACGTAATGGAATTACAAATAGGAGCTCACCTCCAGAACAAGACGGATACACAACAATAGCAATATCAGAGCTGTGTCTGGGCCGAAGAGCAAAGAAGTAGCAGTCTGCGCTGTGCTTCTCCCTTTGACAGGTTTACAGCCCACACTAAAGAGAATCAATATAGGGCCTAGAGGTTGACATCTCATTTTCTAAAACGTGATCCATGGAGGCCCAGTCCATAAGCTGTATTCATCGTCCCCGCAAAAGCGATGTACGGAGGCAGATGACCTGCTTGATTGTCTCAGGCAAGCGTCTGTAATTAAAATTCCAATGTATCGTGCAATCAATCTTGTCCCTTATAATAAAACCATCAGGAGGAATGGATGGAACATTAAGGCCTCAGGCATCAATGTAACAATGAATTTCCCATTTACACTACTGTATTCTCGTCATATGTGTTTAAAGTCAACTTCAAACAAATTGAACTAGCTCGGTATGTATGTGGGTCTAGAGTGAAACAACTACAATGGTATTTGTCAGCATTTTTTTGTATTCAATGATTATAATTGAGGACTTATGACATACTTTCCTTGGATACTGCAATGTGCAGGATTTTCTCATTGAATGCGGTTTAAGCATTCCAGAAAAGAACATCCCAGTGGAAAACACAAGCAACAGAAACCATTTTTGTCACAGGACTGGCAATGGACGTGACAATTAATCGCTAAGCCCTGTTTACATTCCGTCAAAAGTCCAAGAACAGAGAAGCTGTCACCCTTTACAGAGCAGAGAATCGCTGCAAGGGCCTCTGGAGAGCTCCACACTGACTTGAGGAAGAATTTCATCAGAAAGAGAAAGGAGCATTTTCATGCTAACGTGCTCTTTTTCATGCAAATCCTCAATTTACTCCGAAGATTTTTTTTTTCCATCCTTTCCTACTCCCACAGTGGAATGTAGGAAACAGCCCAGCCTATAAACGAATAAAGTGGAGCTTGGGGACATACCTCCTGCTGATGACAAAGGCCGCGATGAGAATGATGAGGAGAACAGCACTCCCAGCCACGGAGACCAACAGGACTGTGGGATTGGCTCCATCACCAATGATGGCCGACGGAACTGCACAAGACAACAACTGCTGGTTAGACTGACATCCCTGCTGGGTTTAAGGCCCAACCTGACCATTCCAGGTTACTAAGGCAATGCACACAATGGCATTTTCTCCTCCTCAAGGCCTTTATAACTGTAATAAAAGCGAAGAGTAGAAACACAGAGCAATGGCACATTTCCACAGCAGTTATACACTTTTTACAGTAAAAGATTCAAGCAGATATTCACGTAATAAAACATTCAACAGAACTTGAACCCTGCACTACGGTTCAGCGAGTTCCTCCGCGACATCAACAGCGGGATACAAGGAGAAACAAAAAACTTCTGGGTCAGACTTAATCTTTGTGTAAGAAAGCGCATCGTGCTGCTTTTCAAAACAGACTGTGTAGGTGGAATGAACTGTAAGCAGGTTTGTCCGCTGTTACTCACCGGAGTTGGTCATGAATTCGAAAGGATTGCTGAACTCGCCGTAGCCCGCCGCGGTCCTGGCGCGTACATGGAACACATAGGACGTCAGGGGGTTGAGGCCTTTGATTTCGGCATTCCGAGACGCTGTTTTCACGATGCGGTAGCTCCGCTCATTCTGATCCTGACAAAGACGTCACAAATTTAGCCTCAACATTCCCTCAATGCATCTCACAGAATTTTCAGTATTTCATATATATATATTAGCCACAAAGAAACGCACTGTGAGCAACTGCTTTCTCCCTAGTGTTTTACAGGGGAGTGACTCACAGAAGGCAGAGAGATGTTTGGATTTTTTTATCCTTATTTATCTTTCTTTGTTTTTCATCTCTACTTTAATCCTTATTTATTTTTAATCCTTTATTTGAACAGGATGTTAAGTTAATTCCTCTTAGCCAAAATGTTAACAAAATTAAGTATTACCATGTTCCCATTAGTTGTTTTCTTTACTGTTTATGCAGGACTCTCTAAGAACATAATACTTTCTAAATGCACACTAAAAAACGGTGCCCTGTGACTCCTACCTTTTCGTAGTACTTGACCTCATATTCCAGGATGACTCCATTAGTCCTCTCAGGCTCTTGCCAAAAGAGGGAGACTGTATGTCTTGTTATATCCTTAGCTTGAATTGAGGTAACAGGAGAAGGGGCTAGAAATAAAAAACAGAAAAAACAATTTCAAGAGTGGTCACCAATTCCTTCACAGGAATCTCTTGATACTGAAATTCCAGTTTGTTATCTCCTAAACAACAAAGAACTGAGAGAAACGTGAGCATCAATCACCAGTTTCACAATTCATAACCCACCATTTTAAATAGCTGAGTTCCTGAAAGACTGACTAAATGGAATGTTTTTTTTTCTTTTACAAACCATTTATATCATTTCTCACCAACTTGTTGGCTTTTGTAAAAAGATCTACCCTTGTGAAGAAAGAGTTTAATTGATTTCTGACTTAACCGACTGACCCCTGCCCGCAGAGAAACTGACTTTCTGAATAACTGCACTTGTTATCAGACTGAGACTTAGGCTCAATTCTTAATGGAGCTTTTTCGATCATCAGGAGAACAACGACTGGTTTTGTTTTGGAACTTTAACAGCCATTCATTTAAAAGTGAAATGTTATATAAACGTATTTTACACCTCCTGGTAATAAAGTTAGATGGCATTTGGTTATTGATTGATCTTTCATTTATGCAGGGTGAGAAAGAGGATATCTAGCAAATCTGTAAGCTATACAAACATGTATCAATGGACTGAAACAATACGGGAGGGAGGATGCTTTTTCAAAAACAGTCCACACCCACTACTAGGTAGGTCTAATACTGGTTCAAAGAGACAGTCATACAAAACCACTCTTTTACTGAAATCTGTTTCTCTACTTGTCTGGAATTAGAACTGTGCTCCCTGCAGTTATGTACAAAGCCCCTTCTAGTCTCTCACTTCCTGAACAACCTGAAATTAAACACCTTGTAAAAGTTTATTGCCCCCTCTCCCCCTGCTTTGAGAGCTTGTGGGGTGTTCTGGCTGTATTGTAGGCTTGAGAGGTAATAACCTTCCTCAATGCAACAGACTCTGAGTCAGAATAGTTTTCACAGGCCCAGGCCCAGTAGACAGACTGTGACATGAGCTCCATTAAGTCAACTCAAGCAAATACCAACAGGAAATAAACGGAGCGCAATTAGAGGCAACCATGAGTGAAATATGTTCCAAAACAATGAGAACCAAAGGCATCTGGCAGGACTTTCTCTCCCACTCTCTGTTTGAGTATACTGCTTGTGCTCTTTGGATGATTGCTTCTAGGCGATTATTCGTCCTAAACACCAGAGTCAGTGCTCTATTGCCCTGCTTGTAGGACAGGTACCAGAGAAAACGGACAATATACCTGTGACAACTGTGACGAGCAACACAAGACCTCAAGGGTAAACCTAATTAGGAGGCTGGTTTCTCAAATCATTAGTAAAGGAATCTTTTTATAGACCTGACCTCATTTGCACTGCAGTTGTCTCCTCTTTTTGACAAATATTTGGTTACAGGTCCTTTGTCCTATGTTTATTTAATTCTTATGTTTCTTAGTTTTAGCTGATGTTTGTAAAAAATCAGTTGTATATAACAGTATTACAGAATCCTGTACTTATGCAGCGAATCCATGGACAATATCAGCTACTTGCTGAGAAACAGCCTGATAAAAGCAGGGCTTGTCAGATGTTAGTGTTCTGATATAAACTTTAGGTTCTGCATTCCTTGCTCTCTCTGCACTCTGTTTAACCTAAACACTGCCTGTTTTGTTTCAGTTTGCATGCTAGAAAGTTCATCTAATACCAGCCTTTCTTTACGTTTATATAAAGATACCTCAGGATTTTGCCAATAGAAACATGCTAGTCTGCAGCAAACGTTTCCTTGAGATTAACATCAGGGCCTTCGGATAAACAGGAAAACAAGCCTGTTTCAATTACAGCTCCTCTAGTTTGACAGGTAAGGTACACACATGACTTTCACAGCCCAGCTATATAAAGGTATCCTAAATGTTTTGGAAAATAAAATGTGAAAATCCATTAATGCATAGTGCTTTGGGACAAAGATTTCTATTTTCAGAATAGAAATCTGTAAAGCTTTATTTTTGCCTTCCTCACAAAATATATTATTCACACAATAAGACCGCCTGCCAGCTAGAAATATGACTGGGCCTTGTTAGGACTGATGTGGATGATTAAAGCGTCATTTTTACTTAAGCATCATTTAATTATTTTTTAACAACATACTTCCAGAAATATGCTAACAAATTACGGCTTATAACGAGGGATTGAGTTTAAGTAGCCTTCACTCACATGAAATGTTCATTGATCATGTTCCAGGAAGCAACTTTTGTGCATCAGTAAATAGATTTAGTCAGGCTATGTCATCCCAGTGTCTAATGTGCTACGGCTCTATTAAACAATTAGACCACACCATTTGTGTTCCTGAGATCAATCATGTCATAACAAATCCTGCAACAAAATGAAATTGAGAAGCTCCAGGGGATTGCAGATGACAAAATAATGTGGGATTTCTTTTTCAGTGATTTACACATTTATCATGATCAGGGAGAAATTAGAATTATTTTCTGATCTTGTTTCATTCTAGCATGAAAGGTTAAAGATTTTGTAGGTTTTGATATCCCCTCATACTGTATATTTACCAATTTAAAACTGTGGCTGTAAGTTCTTTGAAAAGTAATAATCACAGAATCTGCATGACTTGCAATGAGGAATCTGTTTGGATGTTTTTCTCTAAGAAGCTAAAATATCACCCCATGGTTTCGATTTTTATTGCAGTCAGAATTCTTAAATACTTGAAATTACAAAATGGAAACAAAGAAACTGACGACTATAAATATTTGAATAATTGCTCTCCTCAAGCTTTGACCATTATTACTGAGGCCAGAACCAAATACAAGAAGACTAACACTGCCTTGCATAAATTTGCACTTACAAAGCATACTCCCAAGTTATGAGATGCAAAGAAACTTGAAACTTCGATTCTTTAAATGCTTAGTTCCGCTTATTCAAAAACCAGACAAACGCTGCAGTTGTGCTTTCATTACAGCTTCTATGATAGGCTGCTAATTTCATCCACGGTCACAGTACTGAGTGGATTACAAGGGCTGTGAAAATATTCTAGGCTAAATGAACAAGAGCAGTTTGAAGATTAAAGTCTGAAGACGTATTTCTGTGGTGTTGAGCTGTACAGAAATTAACAAACTACAGCACGTGGTCTTGAATACAAGCCCATATCTGTCTTTGTTAAAATCATAGGACACGTCAAGCAAGTTTTAACCCCCAGGTAAATTGAAACCAGCTAAATTACATGCTATCCAGCAATTGTTCTGTGTAAACAACTGCCATGACATGTGGCCACTCACTGAAAAAAAAGAGCAATGTGAGTGAAAAGGCAAGTCAACAACAGATGCGGCTATATTTATTTTCTAAAAAAAGAGTGTTTTATTTTCATGCAGTAGGTACTGGAAAGTGCTTTCTCATTGCCCGAGCAGTGTTACTGCTGGTTCGGATAGCAAATTACCATCTGATAAAACTTTTCACATTGGAATGTCTCCCAAGAGAACAGCAAGTTAGGATTTTTCTCAACTGTTGGAAAGAGCCCAAGGAGAGCGATGAAGCAAAGCCTAAGGCACGCTCTTTGGTGTCTATCCTTTGTGAATCTGAACTGTCTCTTTCTAACTGGAGAGGTAAGTAGCCAAGGGACTGAAGACCAGAATACAATACAAAAACTATCGAAACATGATCTCGGGAGGTTTGCGGAAGGGTTTAATAACTTTTGAGTTTCAGATCAGTAACTTTGATTGCAGTTCAGATTGACAGATCTAAAAAGATTTCTGTAAGCACCTGTTTGAACTGTATTGTGCATTTACAAACAGGATAGAAAAACATTTTTGGATATCTTTTCATGGGTTCTGATGATTTATTTTCTTTTATAGACATCACCAGTATATTTACAATTATGTAGATACAACACAGAATGACTATTATCAAAGCTGTCACTCATAACGGATCAATCAGACTGCTGCCCATAATGATCTGAGGTGTAATTGCACGGGATATATTCAAAGCTATGAATGCTTGGCTGTGTTCACCAATACCAAAGCTGATTCAAGTGCTGCTGTAGGTTTCTAATATAACACATAAATGTACCCTAAAAACTGAAGATTTAAATTTTTCTACATTATCGCCTAATCAACTGGTAATTTGCCATCTTTTTTTATACACAAAATAAACAAAAATGTATGCACTACATTATCATTGTGCTTCTCTTACTAAGAACTATGAACAGTATCAAAAAATAACAAGCAACTTTCTTAGAGGAAATTAAGTAGAAGGGCTCTTATCTCAGAACATATAGAGATTTTATCTAATTACATAAAACTAAACATTTGTCAAATCAGTATGATTTGTCTCCAGCAATTGGCTGGAGAAAGGAATTTCATTCAGGGAAGTGTGCAACTTTGCTGTTTAAACTGTAAGCAAAGCTTGTACCTCCAGGCTACGGCTCATAAACATAACAAAAAACACATTTACAGCCTGTTGCATTTCAAAGCAAGAACCCACTTCACCATAATTTTAATGGGCTGGGAGTTCATCAGGGAATGTGTGATTTATGAAACAGATTGTTCATGGCGAAATTCAGAATGTCCCTCAATAGGCTCTGCTGTGTCCCAGAAGCTGTAACCTTATCCCTGATCAAGGTTTTTGGGAAAGGAGGCAAAAATAGAACAATGTGAGTTTTTTAAATGATGATGAAGTAAAGGGAGATCATAAACTGCCCCATTATGATAAGGATTTTAATAGCACAATCATATTGTGTGGTAATGTAAATATATATATTTCATTACATGTATATTTGTCCATGTAGGATTTCCATATATTTAGTTTAAAGTGCTTTCATCCTGCTAGCCTAGCCTCATTTGATGGTCTGCTTCATGCAAGGAACAGGACTGTGCTCCAGTTTCAGAGGGGATTTATTATGGAAGAGACTTGGAAGAGAAAGCATTGGAAAGACCTCAGAACAAGTCTCTGGCCAAATCCCTGGTCTCTGACATAATTATCTTTTATTTATTTGGCATTGTACTTGTTTTCCTTCCAAAGGGCTCCCTCCCTTTATTCACTGCAGTAGAAGTACAAGCATTAGGTTGACCCAGGCAAAGCAAAATGAGCAAAGCAGCTAGAAAACTCCTGCCCACAGTCTGTGTGCTCAAGATCTTGTCTCCATCCTGGAAATGACAGGTCACTGTTAAACAAACTTAGGGATTGTAAATCTATGATTGCACTGCCTACCCTAGGTAATTAAGCACTGATTGCAATTGGAATAGTTAATATCATCATACGCTTTCCTACAGGCCTTCTGGAACTAGTTAAATCACTCGACTGTGCTTACATCAAGCAGCCTCCAACAAGCAGCAATTAAAATTTTAAACTTCCTATAAAAAACAGATTTTGCTTTAGTCCATACAGACGACTCCTTCTCTCAAACCTAAATTAAGATCTTATGATCTACTTTAAATGCTACATTAAAAAGTACAACAAAACTACTACACCAATAAAATAGCTCTAAGGAAGAAAAAGCCTTGGGCTGTTACATAACAAATGGAAGTCTAACAATTTCACTCTTGATAACCTCATCACTTTTATTACAGACATCTTTTGAGATTAAGTTAATTTATTATTAAAATCTATGTATCCAAACCAACTATTTATAATCATCAAATCTCAAAAGGTCTGTGCTCCATATCAAATTGCTCCAAAAGAACATCCAAACTAAAACTTAGAAAGGAACCGAGTGCCGTGCTCAAGGAAAAAATAAATAAAAAACAAAAAGCTCCAATACTAATCTATTATATTTTTCTTTTTAACTCAATTATACTTTGGTAGAGTTACACAAAGTATTTATGCAGCCGCCTCAAACCTCTCTGTTTTGAATTCTTCTAGAATTCTGTAATTACGCAGGGTTGAAATAAGAAAAATAATGAGGCGTACCGAGCAATGGCTGGAAATATCTGCGATGTGAAAGGAGTCTGGCTCACACACAGACGGGGCTCACCTGCTTGGTTGGTGGTCACAGTAACGGACACAGCTTGATCCTGACTGGGGCTCTGCTTGGACACCCCATTCACCGCCCAGATCTCAAAGGTGTAGTTGGTGTGAGCCTGCAGGTCGTTGATGGAGACCTTGGTGCCCTTCAGGCTGAGCTGCTGGGGAGTGAAGTGGAGCCCACTGCCACAGGGCCGACACTTGGCGGGGTCAGCGCCACAGCGTTTGCACACCACGTTGTAGGTGATGTCCTGCCGGCCCCCTGTGTACTGGGGGGAGCTCCATTCCAGATTAACAGAGGTCTCGTTCACATTGGAGATCAGGTTTTGAGGAGCAGAAGGGGGCCCTGGAGAAAGAGGATTGGAATTTTAGGAGCAGCAAAACCTGATTAAGACAGTATGTTGTGATATAGGCAGTCATTGCCTGCCATCCATCTTCTAACCTGTTTATTCAATACAGAGTCACGTGGGAGCCAGACCCCATCCCAGCAAGCAATGGGCACAAAGCAGGGTACACCCTGGACAGGACGCCAGTCCATCGCAGGGCAGACGCACAGACCTGCGCACACACTCACACCAGGGCCAACTTTCCCCGAAGCCAGTTATCCTACCAGTATGTCTTTGGACAGTACGAGGAAACTGATGCAAACACAGGGAGAACATTTAACACTCATGCAGATAGCTGCACAGGAATCGAACCCAGCACCCCAGTGCTGCTAGATAGCTATGCTAACAACTGGGTCACTGTGCAGCCCTAGTCCCGCAATTTATTTCTACTATGAAAATGGGACCGGCAGTATGCTGTTTTTAATATCAATACTAAGAACATTGGGATAGCCATGTTAGTTCAATATTCGCCTTGTTTTTCATGCTGTCATGAGCAGAGCACTTTAAAAACATTATTTGTGTAGAAAATGGCCAACGGAATAACTCAACAGGGACACCCGTAGGTCACATAATGCATTCTTTACAACCATACTAACTGTGGCAGCAGTTCAGTTTTTTTAGCCTCTATTTGTTACACGGAGCTTTTATAATAAACATTGACAAGCTGTGTGTCCACTCTGTTCACATGGGGAGGGAAAAAAAAAAGTCGGCAAACAATGTCTCTTCTCTTAGGAAGCAAAAGTCAGTAATTAGTATGTGGGACAGAGCGTAGCAGTGTCAAAACGAAAGCTCAGTGAGGCGGAAAATGAAGCACAGACAGGTGGGAGTGAGGGATGTGGGACACACAGAAAAGACTCAATTCTGGTTTTAGAGCTGAACCCAGAAAAAGAATCGTCAAATGGAAGAGCGAACCAAGATGACCAGCGGATGTGCCTTCATTTCCTTTCCTGAAACATTAATTATGTTGTGTCATTAAGCCCACGATGCATAATAAGAAGCTATCGCATGGCCTTTATGCAGACTGTCCCAAACTGAATAACAGTTAGCTTTGAATGGGGTTTCTAATTTTATGTTAAGTATTGTAAAAATACTTATTATAGTATTTCAAAATAAATCAGACAAAATACAGGATTATAAGAAACTCCTCTATCAGTCAGTCTACACAATTTTATATTTAACAATTGAACAAAGAAAAAACATAAAGGAAAAGGCAGCTAGGAATATAAATTATTTTTACTTAGATATTAATGAAGTTTAGGTCACTGTCTTGACACCACATTCCAGTTTCAATACCCTAGTTTCTAAACCTTGACTTCTGCCCCCAGACCAGAAGGATGACCAGGGAAAAACAGCAATATGATCAATGACTGTCACATTTTTGAAACTGTGCTGATGGTTTTTGTAAGCATGTAAACAAAGCACTGGGGAGCCCATAAATCTAAAATAAGGTCACCCTTTTCGCATTTTTAACAAATGTGTATGTTCTTCTTGACACTAATTGCTGACACTTCTCAGGTGCTTAGTTCGAAAGCAGACCTTGAAGCTGACCTGCATGAGTCCAGCTATTACAGTCAAACCCGTTATTAATCTTTGAGTTGCACTGGAACACTTATTAATTCACTACTTCATGACCTGCAGAGACTCATTTTAAGCAGTATCCATATGGATATATGAAAGAACCATTAGGATAACTAATACAAAACAATAAAGCCTCAACAAATAAGACCCCTTTAATATGTATATCCTTAAATGCAAAGGCGGATTAATTCTTTTATCAATTTAAACTTGCCTAATTCATTCAGTTTATTTTTAAATAGCAACTGTAATACCTGGAAATCGCGCAGGGGGGCTTAACGGAGCATGGAATAAATGTAATGGCAATTGAAATGAAAGGCATAGAAAAGCGCTGCTAGAATTATTCTTTCATCGTGTTCTAATTGTTGACCTGAGCGAAATCAGAACAGTGGGCGACCACATTTTTAATTATGGTGACAACTTTCATATTTGACCTTGAAACACACGAAGGACAGAGCTGCTCGGAAATCAGCTCCTGGATTCCTTCTTGTGATATCCTGGCAGTGAAGCTGGGAGTCCCCTAGCCTTTTGCATGATTAACCCTGATGTCATTACAGCTCATTGCACTGATGAGGAAGGAAACTTTCAAAAGTGCATGTTGCAGACAAGGCACATGCAGGTCAACCTTCCAACAATGCAAATCAGACGTCAGTGGGAACCATGCAGGGGAATGAACTATTATGTGTGTTATGTGAAAGAAAATGACTTTTATAACCACAGTTACAAAAATAGCTCAAATTCCATCTCAACTCCAATCATTATTACTCAGTCTTAAGAACAACAGTAAGATTGTATTAAAATTCAGGAATCGTTCGTAATGCGACACAGAAATCCTCCCTCACACACTCAACACTTCTTTTCTTTCAAAAGCTCTCATGTGGTGCAGTCTGGTTTCAAAATTCCACAGCATAAAAACTTGATTTCTCAACCCACTGAAGCAGAGTCTCTCTCTGACCAAAGGAATGAATCCTTGATGCAGTGTTTTATTTCTTCATTAGTGTGCTGTCAAACTAACTGATTACTAAATGCACCCAAGAATGAGAATTTAGCCGTTAAAGAGGGGATAATGAGCAGGAACACACACCTGATTATTGAGGCCTGGACTTTAAGTTGTCACGAACATCAAGGTGTTTCAAGCTATAAATTAAATCTTTCATATCTTCACCATGGGGTTTGTTATAGTTTAGAAGGATGACAGGGGCTCTCGGCTTTAACCTCTGTGTAAACAGGATCATCTTAAAATTTCAGGAAATGTTTTGATTGCAATCATAAATCTCTCGCATTCATATTTGCTGAGAAATTAGCTGAACTTTGGGTAACAGCAAATCTGCTCATCAGAAAATGTTCTTTATTTGCTGCTATAGAGAGATTCAAGCTTCATTTGCTTAAACTATTTTTGTTCTGAACTAATGGAGAGCCAAATGAAAATAATCTGACTGGCGATGACAGCAGAAGTACTATTTGGCAACAAGTAAAGGTTTATTCCAGGCTGAAAGGAGAAGAAAAGAAACACAAAGTTTTGGCTGTGGAGCCTTCTTAGACTCCACGGACGAAACGTTGTGTTTCTTTTCTTCTCTTTTCAGCCTGGAATAAACCTTTACTTGTTCCTTTGCAACCTACACATGCTGACGCAGCTCCAGTACCTACTTTAACTACTATTTGGACACCCATACGCTTGTGACTCACTTGTACAAGGCATGGAAGCAGGGTCCGTCTCTGATCTGAAGTAGCCTTTATCACAGGTGCAGGAGGTAGACCCTTCCCAGACAGAGTAGCTATGCAGTGGACACTTGGAACACGATGCATCCGATGAAAGGGCTCTGTAGTAGCCAGTTTTGCAAGCTTCAGGAGAAAAAAACAAAACAAAGAATTATTATTTTTTCACAGCTTGAACAAATACGTTGCAACATGTTTAAGAAGTCTTAACATGCAAATGGCAAAGGCAAATGGAATGGTGTGTGGGATGACCACTTTATGTTTCAAACACGCTGATCAAAATATTGCTTTTCTCTTTATATGGCCTCGTCCAGATTCCTGTAAAAGGGCTCCTTGTGACAATTATTTTTCAGCAGCAAATCTGTAAAATCAAACACCAGCCATAGGCATATCAGGAATGTTTGAATAAGACGGTATTGCATTGCTGAACTTTTCTTTATGACCCTAATTTCTCCAGCAATGATACGTCTGGAATGCTGTACACCCTTATCAGAAATGTCCCTCAGCACTTTTTTTTAGACAAACAGTAAGGTGTTCAATCTCTCTTTTGCACAAAAAAAACATTTTTTGTAAAATATTCATTACAAGAATTAATGTACCAACTGTGTGTGTGTATATATGTCTCTTTGTTTTTATGTGGGAGCTATAAACAATTTTCAACAGTGCATTCCACTCCCTCGCTCTGACCGTACCTAGTTTCAAAGCTGTAACCTGGATGACAAATTTATGACTCCAGTTCTTTCGAGTAACCATAAGTGCCAAAGGTTCAACTTTCAAGCTGCCTTTCGGCAACAATACACAAGCCCCTGTGTTTTCTGTTTCAGCCTTAAAATTCAACTGAAAAATCGCAAATAAGATCTGACAAAATCAGCTGCAGAATGCATATAGACACGGTTGGAAAATAACCAAATCTGGTGTGTAAGGCTTATCAGTCAAACAAGATGGTTGTTAAGAAGCTATGTTTAGCACCCAAAATGCCAGACAGGGATTTTTAAGAAAAAAAAAACATTCAGATCATTTTTGGAAACCAAACACTATGTAAAATGTCTGTGTAATATTTTTCCAACTATGTTCGGTCCTTAATAAAACCCAGTTAAACCTTCCTTATGCATAACATAATTTCCATACATTTACGTTTTGCATTCATATAAAAAAGATCAAGCAATCTGTGATAACCAGCCAAAAAGCCCCTTTTCACAATCTGGAAACTAACCTCTCAAACATCCTCAACATCTAACATATTAGGATTGATTGAGTCATTTTACAGCTTACCGTGATAGCAAGACACATGTTTAATGACCTTCATGATGTATGTAAACTATGTGAGGGACAACTTTGGGTTAACAAGAGAACTAGAGGTTCAGATTCATCCTATGAATGATGGTCAAATTATTTGTTTTTACATTTTAAACCTATCTTAAAATGTTTTTCACAATATAAAATCAAGATTCCTATCCACTGATTTAGCTACAGATATAAAAGATTAAATGTCCTTTTTAATTAGAATTCTGGCCTTGTCTTTCAGGAGCAGATAAAGGAGATGATGATTTTTTTTTCTTTTCAGCAACAACAAAAACCTGGCCTTTTATTCTAAATATGTTAGGTTGTGACCTTTGTGGGGCTGGTTTTATTGTGCAGCTAAACTCCAACTGTTTTGATAATTTCTTTTACTGGGAGATTTCTGTGTGAGTTAATTGAGGGCCATGATTGTCCAGGCATAGGCCTTTGAATATCTATCTGCCCCACAGTATGAGCCTTTAGCTGGAGTTATCTCATTGTACAGCTGTTCTTGGGCCTAAATGTTCACCCAGACGTAATTGTCCAGCTGTCTCTGCACCACCTACTTTTGACTGGGACATCACTCTTTCCAGTCCCTGTTGTCAGGAATACAACAGGCACACCAGTAGCCATCCTAATACCTGGGGGACAATGCTTTCATAAGCTGTTTGGTAGTTAGGGGAACAAATGTTTTTTCGCGGTCATGTGAGAGAAGGAGGGTGCTGATACAGGATTGAACTGATGAGTTCCTTTTGAAAATGAAGCCATTCTGGCCTGGTGTAATTACTTTCGTCCACCGTGTTATTCAGGGCAATTAATCCACCCTCTGTCTAACAAAGGGAACAATGTCTTTTTAAAGGCTTCAAAACCGTTTAGAGATTTGTTCATTCACCTATTCTCAATGTGATCATAAAGCGGGGAAATGTATTTTCTTTACACAATTTAAGAAGGATGGCAAAATAAATAGAGAAAAAATTAAAACCAAAATTCACACTTTGTGGCTGCAATGAAACATTATTGCATTTTCCGCAGCAATTAAGAAAGGGGGGAAAAACCCTTTTCAAATAACACCATCAAACGTTTTTACTTCAACAAAAGCTTGTCTTGACAAAGAATTACAAAAAATGCATTTAACCAGCTAAGGTAATTTAAGATTTGCATTATGCTTAACCATGAGTCCCTTCCATTATATGGACCCTACCCACTAGTCTGTTAAAACAGAAAGACATCTCGCACTGCAGTGAGTGATTTACTTAACAGATCTTAAAAGCAAAGCTGAAGCATAGCTTCCACATCAACGCTGTTAATTTCAACATTAGTTGGCAAGACTGACAAGCAAGTCTGAAGGGTGGAAGTGGGTGGTCTGAACAATAAAGTTTCTTTCTGGAAGAACCTGTGTGACTATCACACGTCTGCCTCGTGTTGATTTATCTGTCAGGTTTGCTCTGACAGCGATGCCGCTAGGCTGCGGGGCATCCAGTATCAGCTCTCTCAGTTTTTACTATACACACACTTCTCTCAGGAAGAAAAAAACACCTCTCGTGCCTGACCAGCAAACTGAGATCAAAGTCTAATGACTGCACAAATGGCTTCTCTGGGCTTTTTGGGCACACCAAATGGCACTGCTTAGTTAAGACTTCAATCTTTCTTGTACTATTCTTTCTCTTTCTTCCTGGATCGATCTCATTTTAGCATTCCTTTCTGTGACTAAAACTTTTCAGGACCTTGTCAGAGTTAACGAGGGCTCCGCCATCGTGCTAATCCTGTGCTTGAAAGGCCTGTACCTTGCGTTGATGTGTGAATATAAAGCCCCGATCAGGAATAAAAGAGAACGATGGCATGCTTACTACATGGCCAAAACCAGCCAAACAACTAATTTCTACCACATCAAAGGGTTGTTCCTTTTCGCATTTTCCCAAATAATTTATGTCTCCTTTCCACTCTTTAGGATTTGAGCCTGTGAATTCCTCCGCTTGAGTCTAGCCATGTATTAAACCCTAAATCTTAACTAGATATTGTATCTATAGCAATTTAACAGTGCTTTCAATTACAAGTCATTGTTGACACAAGCATTATCGGTTTTCTTTCTTGAGGGTGAAGAAGGCTGGCCAGCTCATGGCATTGGTACAGTCTTTACCACTGTTTTTTTCTCCTCTCAAGAGGACTGCTTCCTTAAAAATGGGCTGGATGCCATAAGAGCTTGCAGGTAAATTCCTTATCTCTTTCAAGCTGAGCTGATTTACACTGATGAGTTACAAACCGATTTATCTTTATGTTTCATGGCATATTAATGAGTACCGCAAACATCCTGCTGCTGTATCAATCATAAACGTCTTTATCATTTAGGCTAAATTACACATCGGAGTGAAGCCATTAACATTCCTTCCTGTCATTATTTTATTTCTAAATTTAGTTTTATTCAATAGGCATGTAAAGATTAATTTACACTTGAGTCTGTATTTGGCATGCAATCCCAAGACCAATTTGATATCAATGGAAAAATCAATGAGCCCATCATCTCCATTCGATCACGACTACTTGATTACAGTTCATAAGAACCCACTTTGAAGCCCAACTTCATCGGCTTCTCCATGGATGAGGTCCAGACCGATATGAAACCTAAACAGCGTTTAAATTACTTGAGGTCTGTTCATTATTTGGGCTTTATACTGAAAAGTCTGAAATGAACTGAGCTATAACTGTTCACATATTTTCATTCTAGAAAATAAGGCAGAAGACATACTACATAACCAAACCTTGTTTGTTTAAAGTTTAATGGGACAAATTGAAACTTAATTTAACTGCAGGTAAAGCTGTAATTAATTCTAGAAATTCCTCAAGTCCACCATAATAAATGGGGCCTTGGTGTCCTTTTGATTCAGACAGTTCTTAGATTAATTCTATACTGGCTTTATGGAAATTATTTGAACACATTCATCAGCCCCCTGTGAATGCAAAAACTGTTCAATCTGTATGAAGAATGACAACTGCAAGAGCAGAGCTGGCTGTGGGCTATAATCTTTCCGAAAGAATTTCAAAGGTAGTTTTTTTCCGAGGCGATCTGAAAAAGAAGTGTGTAGTCACGAGCAGGATAGCTGATTAATGCGATGCTCTTGGAGGAATATTAGGCAGAAATCACCAGCCGAAGGACTGTCCTCAACCAATTGCAATGGGGGATTGTCGGCACAAGGAGACATCTTATCTGTCAAGGGCTGCCTCTTAGGCAGAGCTATTGGTTCTTACATTCCATGAGATGCAATTAGTGATTAATAATGACTCCCTTATAATACAGGACAGCACTCATGGCTGGTAGGCGAACGTTGCCTGCAAATGGCAGACACAAAAGAACACTTGTCTAGCATACTATCCCTAAAAAGAAAATGCTTTGTGCTTCCAAGTGTATCCACCATTATTGCAATGATTAAAAGCACATAATGTGTTTGAAACACTGTTCTGAGACATTTGGAACTTTTTCGCCAGAAATGACAACACGGAAACAATTGAAGGTGGTATTGTTTTGGGGAGGCCAGGGGTTCTCAGCAGTACAGGTGGACCTATCGTGTTCCCATTCACATGAATTCAGCGTTTTTCCTCTTGAATGGAACATATTTAAATTTAATTTAGCGCAACTATCAGCACAATGGTATCACAAAGATTGCTGTTGTGCTCATGAAAGGTTGGCACCAGGAGGCTCTCCTGTATCAGTGGCAGGGTTAACCTTACAAGCCACAAAACAAACAGAATCATCTTTGTGCAGCAAGGTTTTGCCCAGGGGGAGAAAGTGGATTCCTGTCTTACCAGTGCCAGATTCACAGGGTGGTACCCCTCACCTACTCTGAGTTAAAAGGCCCGCAGGCAGCACTTTCATCACCTTTTGTAATCTGGGTATGGACACAGGGTAGATGTGGGGCATTGTAGAACAATAGCAGAAATGCAATAGTAGGTGCTGTTAAACTGATAATTACAAGGAAAAAAGCAGCAGGTGACCATGAATAACTGCAGTGTTATTAATGTAACAATCACTGCCGATAAGCAAATTTAAGGTAATTTAAGGAATTTAAGGTAAAAGCATAATGCATTGACAAACATTTCTGGGATTACTAAAGCATGGTTAATATACAGAGTTTCTTAATGAAGTAAATATACATATTGATGCCTTTGTTGTCTCTTGTTTAGAGCACAACACATTTCTTATCTTTGAGCACTAGAAAACAAACCTAAAACTGATCAGGTTTGTCCATCAATTCAACACAATGGAGGGCAAGTGTGTGTCAAACACTTGTAGCTCAGTGATTCCTAGCAGATCGCTGATACAGCCCTGCAGGGTACAAAGCTAACTTCAGCTTTGTGCTGGTAAATCCGCGGCCATGAAAGAGACCGGGCCATCATGCAGAGTACCTCGGGAATCTGGAGGTAAATAACTTTAAGGAAGGGGCTATTGTCTTCTAAATTTTTGTGCCTTCCAGGATCCATTGAGAATGCTGAGCAGGGCATTTCCTTCATTTTGCTGATACAGGGTGAGAGCTCTGTGTAAATTTAATAAAAAAAATGCAAATCTGTAGGCGCAAACACAAAATAGGTGTTTGCTTTTTTAAGTACATGATTATGTTTGCCTTAAGCCAACTGATAACAGCTTTCTAGAAGGTGGTATAACTCATTAACATACTGCTAATAGGAAATCATGAGCTACATGGGCTAAGTTTCACCTGCGTACTGTTTGACAATACGGGGGCTATTCTGTGAAAGTGCCAAAAATCAAACTCAGCAATAGTTACAAAGGAACACACCGGACACCGTCACATCTCCTATAGACTATTCCATTCATGTGGATTACCAGACAGGTGTGGCAGTAAGTAATGTGAAACATCCTGGGTTAGCAAATGCCCACTCTGACACTTCCCCAGCCTAAATGATTTGTATGTTAAACAGCTGCTAACCTCCTTGTCCTTCACAGGCACTCACTAACACTTCTAACTTCACCTCAGATTTTCAGTTCCTTGTTACAGATTGCTGTGATTGCTCTTCTTCCTGGAGCAGTTGAAACATGTATAATAATGCGGGAAGACTGCAAGAAAAAAAGTTGTCATTGCTCTTCTTCTTGGAGCAGGTAAAAAATTTAAGTAATCTGGGATCAAGAATTAATTTACAAAGAGCAAGGGGTAAAACCTTTTGGGCAGAAGCAAAATGTCCAAGAAACAGGACCTGAACGCCCTCTATTCCAACAGTACTGTAATGCTATACAATTCTGTCTCTTGTTTCCTTCCACATTCAAGATTGAAAGTGCTTTAAAGGATGTTTATATGCAGTTTATTTATCACTGCACTGAAAATGACAGTGCTGTGGCATTGTAACTAATTAGCACCTGCCTGGAGGCAAGGTTCATTTAAAAAAAATGATCAGTATAGTTTTTTATGAAAGTGGGCTAGCTGTTTATTTGAAATGTGCTGTGGCTTGTTTTAAATTATAATCAAGGATACAATTTTCAGAGCACAGTTTATAAAATTCACAGGTGTATGCTAATGGTGTCTTAAAATCTATATTCTTATAAGATGACCCCTGTGCTTGCTGTACTCTGACCTCTATAGCGTAGTTTGCATCACAGGACTTGAAAGAAATTAGGTCATTCCTTTGAATGGAAGTGATACCCCACTGAAACAGTGTCAGCTGTTATGTCAAACCACCATCATTAACCCATGATCTACCCTACTTGAACCTGACTGCTTTGGTGTAACATGATATTAGGGTTAATGGGTTTCTGTGAAAGAACGTTACAAAGCTAATGCATCTTGTTATTAATCAAATGCAATTATTAATATGTAGATACTGGTAAAAATAGTAATAATATTATTATTTTTTCTTCAGCCAGTCTGGCACCTGTGCAAAATAATAATGGTCTAAGTTAATGTAATAAAGAAACTGGCAAATTTTAAAATGTACATTTAACTTGACTACAATGCAAATGACTGGTTCGACTCGTGACCCTTTGGAAAGCACAATAATATTGATTTCTCCTAACAGGGGTCATGACTTACAAGGCAATAAATGTATAAAAAAACCCAAGAGCAACTGATTTCAACCTTTCGCATGAGCAAAAGCCCATCACGTAAAAACAATTACTGTCTTCACTTTTAGAAAGAGGAGGACATTTTAAATGCAAAACACATGGTTTTGTAATTTAAAGAATATTTTCCTTTAAACTGTTACAATATAGAACATGACAATCATGAAATGTCATATCAAAATTTATATGAGATTGATGTTTTGACATAACCTTTATAATATGGGTTATAAAACGTTCTATATTCACACCTAAACGTACATAGCTAAATTCTGCAACAAACAAGCCTGTGAAAATATACAATACTCAGTATGTCTCAAACTATGTACAGAATTCCTCTAACCCACTATCTAAAGTTCAACTGCATAATCCAAGGATAATTGTCTATATATCATATTTACAGAAGTAAGTTATGCAGCCTGCCTAAGCAAGGTCTCTCTGATTGAAGTCTTTTCTTATTAAAATGTGCATCCAGTTGAAACGTTAGCCGATCAGATTAGGTCTTTTTTTCATAAATCAGTGTCTGATTAGCTGCAAATCCTTTGATTCCAAGGGGATTTCACTGTGTAAAAGACCACCTACAGCCTTGAAGGATTTAGTCTGCTTAGATAAAAATTGGAGAAGATGAAACAGAGAAACACTTGTTAAATTGTTTTCAATCAGCATCAATCGTAATTTTAAAAAATGCCCTGCACTGGAAAGATACTTAACAGTTCAAATATTCAATTTCTTTGTTAAATGTGGGTGTTTGTAATATATGATGGAAGCATCACGGTATTTTATTACATAAAACATATATCTGGATGCTTTGCAGAAACAACATTTAAATTAACATGGTGTTTCCCATGGCAAACCATTCATTTAAAAGGTGAACAAGTCACTGATTTGTAAATAACCACCAACTTTTTTAAATCACATATAGGCAGCATTTATTTATTTACATACACACAGCCTTCGAAAGAGGTAGGACAAGCATATAGCATACTGGCATGTAATAATAATATGGACAGAAACACAAACATTTTATGTGAAAAACTGAAAATAAAAAGAATGTCCACTTACTACCAGAAGGTTGAACAGCCACATTATGAATACCTTGATTTTCAGATACGCAGGTTTTGCAACTTAGCATCATTAGAACAGGCACAGGCATTTAGTAAAGGGAAAGAACTCAAGAAAAAGATACTTACAAGCAGGTTCTCTGAGCTATGTAGTGAAAATGCTCCAGGTGAGCGGTCCAGAATTAAACTAATGAAATCCTACTAATACAAACACTGCAGCGGTCCCCAAAAAGGTTCCTAAACATCCATTCAGTTAGGCACTAAATTTTCTTTTCAGAATCCATACACATCTACAGAGCTTGCCAGTGAACTGCAGGCAGCCCCTTTGTGAAATCAAAGTTCCCAGCTGACACGCCACAGGCCAGGAGGGCCAAATGGCCTACTCATGTTTGTAACCATTCTTACGGTCTCAGCAATTACAAGAAGCCTAAATGAAGGTGGACTTAAATCAAGTACAGCAAGAAAGTAAACCTCTTAGTTGCTTGAGTTCCTCTGAAAAAACAGGGGCTCGCACTGAGAGAAGGAGTATAAGCTTACAGCCCTGAAGACTGGGCAAGGGTTCCCTGGTGAGGCAGAAACATGTACTTATTAAACACATGCTAGAGGTGGTAAATACCTGTATATACGTTCTACAAATGCTTGAAATCAAAATTCCTTAAACTGTTAAAGATTCCTCAAGCATCTGGATTCTTCTTCTGATTCTGATCACCCAATCACACATTGCGCACTGAAAACACTATAATATAAGGAGCATCTGTCATCCGCAGGAGATGGAAATCTGGACTGGAGTTTCATCTGAACGAAGTCTAACACCTGTACAAAGATGCCAAAGGAAACTTTTTTAGCCACCCTCCTCCCCCCATAATGAATGGCTGCCTAACTCAACTTCAACAGAAGCTGTATTCTAAGAAAATGGCGATACCATGCACCTGGCAAAGGGTAGCAAAAACACAGGTACCCCCTCTCCTCTTTTTTCAACCCCTCTGAACCTCTCCAAAGGATTCAGGTTGCTAAGACATTTTTAGAGCAGAAGCACAACAACAAAAGAGTAGGCAGTAGAGCACAACCAAACAGCCTCTGAAAAGTACAGTATGCCTCTTACAGTTTCAGCAGTTTCCAAATAGCTGGAAAAAATGTGTTTTCTTCCGATCTCAGTAAAATATTTCTATGTTCTGTATTACTTACAAAAATATGTTTGTCTAGCACGTTAAAACTTGGGGGGAGCCTTGTAAATGTTCCATCTGCATTTAGAAAAGAAGTGATCCACCACACTACGTGCAGCTAACAGTGTTAATTAAAAAAATCATTACAGAAAAATAAAGTACAGTGTGCGTGTAAACTGGTGAAAAATGACTTTTGCAGCCTGTTTAAATGGAACCATCGGAGCCGGAATTAGAATACAGCCTTGGTAGAAAAAGCACCATTGCAAAGAATGCCATTCCCTGGTCCAGAGAATTTTTTTTCTTTCTTTCGTCTCCATAAGCACAAGGATGACCCCGTGCTTTTGTGGCAGGTCCTCTCCCTTTTGAGCAGTTTTCAAATGAACTACTCCTGCCATTTTTGGATTAGCACTCTGTAGCTAGATCAAGCTGTCTGTGTAGTAGGCCTCTATTGACAACCTCTTTCTCCTCATTGGCCCAGCCGGCTAGGGCTTCCTGGAGACCCCAAGCCTGAAACCAACACAGAGCCAGTGAGTAGGTTCGGGGGGGCTGGTATTGATTCAGAGCTTTTGACATGCTAATTTGCTTAGTGACTGCTTTAATCACTCTCCCAGCCTGGCTTCAAAGAGAGGCCGTTTTCAAAGTGGGAATGAGGGCTCAGACTGGAGAGTGCACTGTTTTACCAAGCAGCCTGAACTCCCAACTGCAATTGCACCAACCTGCAATGCAAAAACGCCAGCTACAAAAAAAGGGAAAGGGATAAGAAGGGATAAACTCCAATTTACGTAGATTAGTTTGACTGATGAAAATATCCAGCAATGAAAAGTTAATTTAAATCCAAGATGAACAAGGATTACTGTTTTAATTATTGCTTGTGTTATGGGTTGAAAACACAAAACATTGTACTGACATAACGGCAATATCTTGGGAGGTTTGTAAGTGAGATACCTAGTTGCTTGGCAAAACTGCAAAAACCTCCCAGAAATATATTTCAGTCACACTTAAAAACTGTCTCCCTGTGATGGATCTATGTAAGGGATGATGCTTAATGTGAAATGTATAGAATACTATGATTAATAATGAAGCTTTAATTCCAAAGTAGTATTGAGGTGACACAAAATGTAACAGTTTCGAAACTGCTAAATTTAAATTATCCATCACAACTGGAAACAAAGTATATTTTCACTGAAAAGACTGTCAAAAAGCAAAAATATTTAGTCCGAGACTTTCATTATTAACTATCATGATTAACTCCAGACCAGATTATCCAATCCAGATTATTCTGCTTTGAAACAATACATTTTATGTATGATTATTTTATGCAGGACCTTTTTATTTATTCCTTAAATCGCTACAGTTTTAAAAGTTTAAATTTCTTAAAAGGAAACATCTGAAATGTTAAAAATTGAAATATTTTAAAATGCCTGTCGATAAGAGCTCAAAAAGCCAGCTGAAGCAAATAATTATTGACATCAAAAGTGTATGTAATGATAATCCTGTAATGATTATTCTGTTCAGTTTCACACATTTTGGTACCATTGTTATCAGCTAACAACCAGCGTTCAATTATCTTTGAAAATGTAGCTGCAGCTTTGACTTTGAAAGTGGAAATGGAAGCCAGTTTTGCTTTTGTGCCTCTCCATTATATATTTCAATGTCAAACTTGTCAAAATGCGAAATGTCAAAAACACAGACTGTAGTGCAACCACTGCAGGCAGGCTTTTCATTGATGTGTTGAGCCAATGCGTTAACTTCAAAATTATTAAGAAAGGGCAAAGACTCAGTTTTTTTGGTTAACCTGTCTACATTCCACAAGCTACGCAGACAAAGAATATGGATCCCCATAAGAATGAAGCCAAATGCTGAACAGCAGGGAGGCTACAAATCAAACCCACACTTGCCACTAGACTGGACAGCTTCTGGGAAGCAAGCGTCAGCTGAAGCTAAAGGAAAAAAAGTTACATTTATAACTAAATTCAAATTACCTTGTATATACAATCGTATGAACCCCTTTTTCGAATGGCCTTCTGCTGTTGTGTTTTGTATTATAAAGCTCCATTCGTTATGAGGCCCATTGACTGGAAACTAACAGTTACAGCAGCAACTGATGTGGAGATGCAACAGAATGTAGTTAGGAAGAGAAAGACAAAATGGATTATATAGTTTGAAACGAACAGACAGTAATAATGTTTTACAACTAATGAGGCCTTAAATCTCTTATATAGAGAAAACTGCATGCATGTGTGACGCAGCATGTAGTTCATTGTGACATTTGCCTGTATTTCAGGAAAAAGTTGGGGGACTAAATCTGTTTTTCTTTCACGGCTGAAAGGGCTAACAACACCCGGCTAACCTTGCCATCTTACAAACGTCTTCAAATCTACCCACCTATCAGCTCACGCCAGCCATTAACGCTGTCAGAATCGTGTCAGCGCTGCTCGGGAAGCAACTGGTCAGAGGCCGAAAAACAGGTGTGCTGATGCAAAATGCAACAGAAATAACACATTCGACTCCACTTGAGGGACCAGTGCGAGCGGCTGGAAATGAGATGCAGGCAGAAATATGCATCGCTTAAACAAAGGAAGCTCAATCAGAACAGAATTCATTTGCATGAAATCCAAATCATCAGGCTCTGCGTACATCAATGGGGGAGAATCGGAGGGCCGCTGTTTCCAAAGGAAGCTCTTATCTCCATTGTGGAAGTGGATATGGGCGTGCTGGTTTGCATGCGGGCACATACAACATATGCAAATGAGGAATCTGCTCGCAGCGAAGGGCGAAAAACTTTTCCAGACAGCTGACAATCCCCTTTCACAGGGAGAGAACTCATAACCAGAAACAGAGGGAGCCGTGACAGGAATCGACACACTCGGTTCCCATGGAGCGCAAACGAGGTTTGAATATTCATAACAAGCATTTTGGCAAGGGCCTGTCTTTGTAGACGCGTGAAAACAGAAGAATACGAAGAAGATCAGGCTTCACCTGCTCTGAGTTTGAAACAAAAGCCAAGCAATGCAGGCTGAAATGATGTCAGTTTCAAGCTAAGAGGAGAGAAGAATGCTTATTAACCTGTTTATGATGGAATTCTTAATGTTTCCTATTTTCAGTTTCACATTTGTTTTTTGAAATAATATTATTTTTAATTATGGGAAAGGGATATATATATATTAGAAGAAACTAAATTAGAGCCTTTTAACAATGCCCTTAATTTCCTTAACACACTATCATAAACCTATCAATCCAAAATATTAGTCTACAGTGTTAACCTCCCTGTGGCACTTGTGTGTCATGCCAATTTACTATTGAGTGTGTATATCTATATTTAAAAAAATGTTGTTAACACAGAAACAAGTTGCTTCTTTCCTGCATTCACACACTGTATGTCTTCAAGAAATCTTGGACCTACTCGCCTGGTGGTGGTTAATTGCACTGGATTTGCTTTTCAAGCTCAAAGGGCCATCAGTGCCACAGTTTCCATGAAACTTCAGGCATAAAAAATTTATAATAGCAGGGAACCATAATTAAACTCTGTTCTCTTCTGATAAAAATGAATTGCTGTTCTCAGTGATCACAGTCGTGCTTCAAAGCATGGAAGATAAAAGCAATCACATCATTCAAGTGATTACTTCTCAGGGAAGCTGCTATCAAAGGTAGAGAGAAACTATCTAGAGAAGGGGGAATTTGAAAACCATGGATATTTAAACATTTTATTACCCACCTCTGCACCATAAAGTTCCACAGACACTGCATATGGGCTATCGATCAGTTTTTTTTTAATTCATGACATCTGAAGCCCTACTGGCAATACCACTATGCAATTTTTACAAACCAGAATGCAGTCCTTGCAATGGACTCATTTGGTTTTGTAAAGAGATGACACTTAGGGCGGACAGGTCTGGCTTCGCACTTGCATCTGCCTTAGACAATGGTGTCTGCCACCTACAACAAGCTGACATGCTGCCCAATTCTTTGCAGCCATTAACGCATCCCACTGGAGGTGACAACTTCGCCAAAGGACGTCCTTCCCTGCTTCCTTGTGGCTCTACAGACTCCGGCAGATGACCAGCGCTAGAGGCTGCTAGGACAACAGAGAGACCCTCCCCTGCCTGTCCCTGTCTCTCCAGCCTGCCCGGCCTTTGTCAAACTTTGAGGTCTTAATCAATCTTCCCCCTGACCTCCGCTGACAGGAGGAAGATGGATGAGGAAGTGGGACACCTTTGACCTTCTCCTGTATTTGTCCCGCCACAGTCCTCTAAGGTCCAAACAATAGGGGAGGGACCTATTCATAACCGCTGGAGCCCAGGCCAGTGGAGTATCAATGGGCTTCACGAGGGCTGGGGGCTCCCTGTTGTGCAGACCTGTCACTTTTCACATATTCAAGGTGAACCTCTCTATTTGCCAAGCCTCTCAACTGGTTGCATATGGAAATATTAAATAGATAATCATTGCCTTTCAGGCTGGGACAGAAAACAACCTTTTAACCTCTGAAGAAGACAAGGCTGGCTACCCAGGCAATGGTTTAATTTGCTGCGTTGATACGTGAGAGAGATTATTTTCACTCAGCGGCCCTGCAGATGCATAGACAATGATCCACATGCTCATCCGCGTTGATCAGCTCTCGTCAAAAGCCGGATAAATCAGAATGTGTCCGTTTTCCAGAATTAATACTGAAACAACGAGCAATCCAGTAGAAGATTTTTTGTAGAAAAAGTATTTTCTAAACACTAATTCAGCAAAATAAATCTCCACATTCAACAATGAATGCTAATAAACTTGTATCAGTAGTTCTATATCAGGCACTTTAAAATCACAGATAAAGCCAATATGTACACTGTAAACAGTTTTTAAACCTAGATAATAAGGGAGTTGCCAAACCTGATAAGCCTCAGTAATGAAGCATACCATAAGAAGAAAAACATTTCAAAACCATTTAAATGCAGGCCCTAAAATAGATAAAAAAAAGGTTATTTAAGGGTTATCTGCTGATCAATTGGCTGTTTTAAAGGTACAGATCATTTTTTTTTCTGAATACATTTTTTGGGGTTCTTTCAGTGACAAAAAAGCACAGTATTCTGCACATTCTCAGGACCCACAAAAGGATCTTTTATTAAATGTAATTTAAGATTGTGCTTCAATCTCCATTTGAAAGGCAACAGCAATCTCCGTGAGTTACAACCTAACTCCCAGTTCCCTGTGACAGAAAGCTATAAAAAAGATGAGCAACACAGCCTCTGCCGCCCACTGGGATTGGTTGGTAATGATCAAGAACACATTCTTGAGATGCACACTGGAGCTGCCCTGCCATCTGTGATAGCCCACCAGCAAGAAAATCTCCCCACAAACGAGCAATCCTGAATAACAAGGTATTTGTCATGCAATTAGCTCAATGAGATAGAGTAACCCTAAAAAAGAGAGGAGTGCTGAGAGTTCCAATAAATTACTTTGGCCATGTATTGACCCCCCTGGAGAGCTGCCCGCTATTTTATGGAAAAGCAACCCAGTGCCATAAAACAAACTCAGTGCAAGAAGTTTTTGCCCCGATAACTGTGAATATCACTGCAGAGCTGTTGAACATTAAGGGTCATTAGCTAGAAGCACATGCTTGAAAACTTGTCGAGGGGACAAATGCTTCCTTAAGCGCTCACTGTGAAAGCTGTTTACTGTATCTACCCATCTCTGAGTAAATCACAGATCCACTTAACACATCTTCCAACACTGAGATGATAAATATCAACCCTAAAGAGAAATCTTGCTTAAAAAATGAAGAAAATATTACTAAAAAACATTCAGAAACCTTTTTTTGAAAAAACATACAGGAATGTGTATATTCACACATAAGTGTATAACTTCAAGCTTCTTTATTAAAGGAGTAAGTCCAGCCAAGATCTTCCTTCTTGGCTCTTAAAATAAATCAATATTTCTTTTTACAATTATTAAAAAGAAATTATCAATGAGATCTCATTTCCAACTATTTTCCCTGGAAATTAATAGTTCGTTTATAAAGTCCAACCCAATTCTGAATAGCTTTCAGATAGCTAGCTGAAATGAGTTCATGAAAACAAATGAAGACTTAATTCCACATTGCAAAGTATTTCAACACTTGGCTGGAAGGTTGAAATGTTTGACAGAGGAAACACATCTGAAGATGGTTCCACTGCTGAACCTTATTGCTTTTCTCCTTTCTATCTATTTTTTAGCATGAAATTAACCTCTGTTCTTATGTGTGCTATCGCAGCCTTCTACTTAAACAAGTTCATGCTGTACAGTGCAGTACATTGGACGTGGCTGTGAATTGTCCATTCACTTAAAACATACTCTTAGAAAACAATAAAGCTATAAACAACACAATTAGAAACGGAGAACATTTATGAAAAATTGCCCGTTTCCTCTTTCAAGGAAAGGGGAAGAGCCTTGCTTTGGAGAACTATTTATATCAGACAGGCTATAAGCTCATAGTCGTTCATTCCAAACACCACTGTGGTGAAAGCAGAGGAGGTACAGGACCTTCTTGCTGAATAGCTTTGCATGGGCCTTTTATAATTAAATAAGGCCAGGCAATTGGTGTCAACCCACTGTTGCTGTTTGTAATTTAGCATTTGTTCTGTCAGGATTTAAGCAGGCATTACACAAGCCACCTGCAGCTTTCAGGATTGTTCATTATACTCTGCTGTCCTATTTTTCATTCCCAGAGGGGCTACTAATTACTGAGCTCTACTCGATTTAGCCTCATCACAGATTCAATTATATATAACAGAAAATTGGCCACAGAGTAAAAAACATGAGCACTTACCTTGGCATTCCCCGTTCCGCTCCTCGTAGCCAGGGTTGCACAAGCAGTTGCCAATGGGCACTAGCCATTCTCCATCTGCGCCACAGTACATTTTTGGCACATCTTTCTCTTCGGAGTTGTTGACGCAGGACCCCCGCACCTCCACCAGGGACGAGGTGTCGGCCCCGGTGATCGTGTCAGGGAACTGGGCCAGGTTGCGGACAGTGAGGGGGCACTTCTTGTAAAAGACGCGCACCGACACCAGGGCGATGCAGGCTCCGACGTCCTGGAAGGCCAGGTAAAAACCCTTCCTGGTGAGAGGCCCCACGTCCCTCACCTCCGTGTTCAGCTTCATGATCCGGTCCCCGATGTCCACCTGCGTGAAGCTCTCGTCGGCCGCAATAGTGTCAATCTTCCCAAACTGGTTCTCCCGGATGTACCTCTCCTTGTCGTTGTTCGACTCGTAGTAATACAGGTTAAAGGTCTCTTTGCAAGTCCCCATGACCCCCGGCAGGCTGTTGCAGTCCCTCAGCGTGAACTTGATTTCAATATACACCCGCTGGGCCCCTCCTCTGGCGATCCAGTCAGTTCGAAGCCAGTTGTTCTGACTGGGCTCCATCACGTTGCACACCTGGTATGTGCGAATGGGGGTGTTCTTCTCATCCATGATGCTGACTTCCTCCCACTGTGAAGCCAAGGAACACAGGTTAGGTGTCACCGAGGTGGAAAGGTTCCAAACACACAGATCTGCAGCCTATGCGGTGAAAAGCAACCTGACCCTACACAGGCAGCTTCTCATTTAAGGCAATAAAATGGATTTTGACATAACTGTACTGATGCTCTTGAAAACAATTCTAAACATGGATGGATACACCCTCTCGTTAATTGTAAGACAGTTTACTGAATCCCAGTGTCAAAAAGGCAAAGTCTTGTTGATTGCTTTGTAATACTAGGGAATAAAAAAATCAAGAGCATACGTGCCATCCCATATTTCAGGCAGTTTAAACTCCTGTTACTCATCTATCAGTGTAAAGCACAACATCTTGTGAGAAGCAAGAAAACGGCTCTCTAAGTTAAAGCTGTCTACAGATATATTTTCTGCTAACGCGGGACCTGTAGAAGCAATCTGTCACTTTCACTTCAAAGCACCAAAGAATCAATGCCGACACTGAACGTAAGGGCTCTTATTTAGCACAGTCAGATATTGGTTCAGTGCTTGTGTGAATAAAATGCAGGAGATCTTCACATTCTGAATGCCAATTCTCAAAGCTTCTTTCTGGAGGCAAGTGTGACATATCTATAATGCAGCATAAGGCAAAAAAAAACACAAAAGAAATGTCTATGAGACGAATGTCAAAGAAAAACATATTACATTCTGCTTAGTGGTTAAACTTCTTCTTTCGAAAACAAAACGGGATTTTGCCTCGTGAATTTTTACAAGTTCAATCAAAACGAGGATAAACGGGAAAAACGGGAAAAACGAGGCATACAAGCTTCCTAAGCCACATATCGTCGGCATACCATGTACTCTTAAATTTTTCACAATGGGTATAAAAATAGCCTTCATATTCTCTGTTTTTAATGAAACCAGCCACGCCTGTCACCACTGCCGAAGAGACATTCCCGAGGAGGTCTAAATTAAGCAAGCTGTGACTTAAAAGAATAACGGTTTTTTTATATCTCAGAATAGGGCCAAAATCCTTCAAGCATTTGGCTATTTGCTCATTACTCAGCTGTAATACTTTACAGGCTGCACCTCTGTTCCCTCGTGGGGCAGTAAGAATGAAGGGGGAAATTAAAAAGGCTGTCTTAACCAGTGCCCCGTTTCTGACTGACAAGCGCAGAGGAAAGCGAGCTTTCATTGCGATAAAGCTGTACCTTTCCTGATTATCAGTGAATAAGGGCAACCGCTTGCAATCAGCACTCAATGTGCGCTGTCCACGCTGCCAGCGGCCTGTCAATCACTCTGGTCGCGGATAAAGCAGGCTCGGGGACGACATAGTGAGCGCAGACACAGCACAAACGGGAATTACAGCCAAGTTCACGGAGAACCAACAAAAAGCCAGGACAATGCTGGCTTCTATTTTACTGCTAATTCAAACTGCATCATAAAACGCTGCACAGATAAGACCGTCGCAGCTCTTGCTGGGCACAGCTCCTTCTCTGGACACACGCGCGGAAGCCCTCGCTGCACCACCAGAATCTGAGCAGTAAACTCCGTAAAAAAATAACGCGAAAACGCGCTAAATAGTGTAATATGAAATAAACGCGTGTTACTGGTGTATCATTTTAGGTGTGCAGCGGGCAGTGCGTTTAGAACTCCATTTTTAGCTTGCTCTATCTACCCACCTCGGTTACCCGAGCTCCAAATCTTTACTCGGAAAACGACGAACAACTAAGCCTGTATTCAAGCACAACACACCTCTGGGCCCTGTTTAGACATTTTTTTTCTTAATCTGAAAGCAGAACAGTTGCACACTGTTGCCTTATCGGAACTCCCATAGATATAGTAATTAGGCGGCCCAATACCTCTCCTTTCACCCAGATCACATTCCCTATCATTTTTGTAATCACTCCTTGCGGCAACAGCGAAACGTCCTTTTCCCCCTGTTCATGCCGCTGAGAAATCTGGATTTCCCAAGCTCCTTCCCCGTACCTTTCTGGGAATAAGTATAAGGTTTCCCCACAAAGAGCGATTCAATTCAGCGTCTGCTCAGGAAACCCGACGCCCGTAGCGGTATCTACTTCGAATCTGTTCTTCTTAAGAAAGCATGTTTGTTTGTGCCTGAGTGAGCGCAACTTTTAAGACTTCGAAAATTCTTACCCCTCCTTCCGTCGGGCTTGCTACCCATCCTAGTTCTCCTTGAACTGATCTGGAATCCAGCAAAGTTACTGTAGGAAAAAAAACGTTTACAATTAACTGAAATGTTTTCAACATCAAGTTAAAGTGAAAAGGAGCTGTCCTCTCCTTCGCAGGTTGGATTCATATCATAATGCCAGGTCTTTTCCTTCATGGCATCAATACAAATAAAATACTCACACCTGTTTAAAAATAACAGCACATTTAAAAAGTGTGACATCGGAAATCTAAAGACTGAAAATGTTAAAATCTGCTCCACTGCAGTATTGTTAGAACGTCACTTAAAAATTGCTACAAAATACAAGACTCAGAAAAGAATGGTAATTTAATCAATTTAGTTGGACTATACGACATTTTATATAATACATTTCTGTTTAATATGAGAATATTGAATCAACACTCATAATGGTATCGTTATATGCGTATGTGATGCTTCAAGCAATCATTCCTTAATAGAGAGAAAACTAACAGATCACGGAATCGATCGCCTAGGAAGTTGATTGTTTCACAACGATAGAGATTCGGAAAGAAAACTCGTCTGGGTTTCCTGCGCCTCTTGATACAGCAGAGGGATCGCATTCGGTTCGATATATTGTAGTTTCGATATAGCCATACGTTTTTCACATTATGCTAATAATTACAATATACACTTTTATCTCAGTAATACGGTTAAAAAGCCTAATGACTTTTAACATTGTTAAAAATAATGAAAACGTGACGTGAATTTTGAAAGACAGATAAAGATCGAGAGTTAAGTCGAAATTTTAAATACAATATTCATAACTTTATAATTAAGATTAAGTTGCTTTTGGTTTTCGGCACGGAGTGTGGAAGCATAGCCAAGGTATTCACACAAACAAGTACGCTTTTAGACTAAATTATTTAATATCACAATACTTCGATTAAAGACATTCCTCATATTTTTCACATATTGGCGTTTCAGTCTGCTTTTTGTGAAAACTTTTTAAATACAGATCTCAGTTACTCAGTCAAAGCAATCTCCATTCCAATTAGTTCAAAGCAACATGTCAAGCTTGCAAGATCATTTTGCAGACTTGGGTAGTCTAGTAAATCGTTTTTAGGGGTCAAGTCCTCAAAATAGCCAAAAGGGGAGTTTAGTTCATGATACTAATTCGCAAAGGCAAAAAAAAGACTGCACAGGTACAATTCCAGGAGATCAGAAGCCTTACAACCCCATACCAATCTCGTTAACACAGGGAAAAACAGCAACATCAAGATTGTGCGCTGCATTCCGATTATTTCACGTCTTTAAACTGACTGGAAACGAGCGGGTTTAACACGAAAGCTTTACAGAGGGCATTTGACTTGATCAACCTTTCCTCGCCTTGAAAGGAAAAAAAAATCGAAAAATCCACGAGAAAAACTGAAGACCCTCCGTGACTATCGATTGTATTGCTTCCACCTTTTTTACTTGCTGTAATTACCCGTCAATAATTCAGTACGGGCGAACTTTATTTATCCTGTTGGGCAACTTGTCCACATACGTCCTAAGGTAGCCTGCGGTGAGCGATCCTAAGTGATATCATTTCTTGCTTCTTAGAAGTCCACCAACTTCTCGAAAACCGATTTCTTACCTTCATTCGGCGGATAGATCCGTGCTGGGGAAACAAATGTAGAAATCCCAAACAGAATAGAAGTCGCAGTATACAAAATCCCAGCCATTTGTCTCCGTTTCTGTGCGCCCTGCTTCCACTACACGGATCCAGCTCGGTCTATCCCTGTGGAATATGTGATAGAGTCCAGAGTGTTGCAGGCAGTACACACTGCCAAGGGGCGTTTCTCACTCTCTGACGCAAGTGTCAATCCCCCCCAAAAAAATCAAAATAATCATTAACAGCGCCCCTCTCTGTGCCTATCAACTCGATCAGAGGCAATAAACATGATCTAAGCATTGCAATCCGAATCGTTTGTAAGCACCTTCATCCACCGCACGACCAGGCTGTATTTCTTGCAGACACGCTCTTTTGCAAGAGCACTGCCAAATATCATGATGATCCCTTAATTTGCAGATTAACCTGAAACAGCCTGTCAAGATACAACGGAGAACCGCGCTACCTTCTACTGCCTCTTTTGCCACAGACGGATTACTATCTCGTATTTCCGTGGCATTTGGTATATATTTCGTTTTGCGGTTGGTAGCGAACTTTGTTTTTCAAAATCGTTTCAAGAGTACCGAAAAAAATCCTGAGGAGATTTGGAAAGGAAGCAGGTTTCGCAACACCGTTATAAACAGGTTTCATCCTTGCTAAGAATGGGATGAATGACGTACGAGGTGAAGAGTCCTAATCAGAATCTTCTGAAACATGAAACATTATTAAGCCTAATAGACAAGTACAGCCGAAGGCTCTCATGACCGGGTTGTGTGTGTGTTTTTTTTTTGTAACACTAAACCTTTAATCTTCTCGGTGTCTCCTGAAACATATATTAAAGCTTTCGTCATTATCATTCTTACTATATATAATATGAAAAATGTGTTTAAAGTATTATATGAACAAGTAAAGTTTAAATCTACACCGAACAGTAGAAATAAGAAAGTTTCGACTGTAGAGCCTTCTTCAGGTGTGCGACGCAACTATTTTTCTTTAGTCTAACATAAGAGGGATAATAAGTGACATAATTAACGACACCAATAGGACTCATCTTCCAGTAGATGAATCCTGTTTGTTTGAAAGTGAGGAAAGTGGCGGATAACGCACCAGATTAGTCTTTAGCGCATATTATTTATTGGCGGGCCGTAATGGACAGGCTAAAGGCTTTAAAAACAATGATGCCACCTAGTGGAGGATACAGGTTTATCCGTCATTGGTTGTATAACGCAAGAAGGACAGTTCAGGAAACGCGAGCCCCTTGCTTAAGTTGTAAATTCGTTCTTTTTATGTTTTGAAGACAGAAGTACAAAAACACTGAGTAAAAATTGCATTTATTTTAGTAAATATGAGGTGAAGACATGTTGGCAATTGTTTTTCTAAAAATACAATAAAGCGAAAAACGATTATTTAAGGCACTAACACTTTCCCAGAATGGATCATTAAACTGTAAAATACATGAAAATAATATTGTAAAAAGTACAATCAGCCATAATAGTAGTAGTACTGTGCTCCATACATTCAGTATTAGGCTTACTGGAGATGAAATTTACCACTGAAAACATGCCCTGGGCAGTCTTTAAATACGTCTCTTACAAGAAGGATACTTTATTTCTTTGCTTTAAAACATGTGGAAAGCATAAAAACTGTCCGAGAGAGGACCCGAGGAATACCCCCAGAACGAAACGTGTTTTCCAACGACACCAAATGTTTTCAGATAATGTAGTTCTTGTTTCTGCGTTTTTCCTCCGGTGTCTCTAAAACATATATAGAGAGAGATATATTCAAAGAAACATTGGACAAAAGACGCGTTCTAGAATTCCCATCGGAGCTGCGTTCTCTCTGCGTCTGTCAATGACTCTATTTCCCCGTCCACCTACTCGGGTGATGTTTGTCTCCCATTCAGTGACAGGCATCGTGGGCCTGCGGGGAGAGCTTTCTATGGCTTTCGGAACCTCCCGTGGCTCCTGGCTAACCAGTCTGCAGCGCGTCAGGGGGGGAAACACGCCAGGATCGCTATCTTGTTCCTCCAGTGTGCCATCGAACAAGTCAGCAGAAACCTGAACAGTAATAGTTACATTGTACTGAGAACAAGCCCTTCCCACGCTATTCAGCCCACATCCTTTTACGTCCTACACCTTGTGGGCCTGAACGACCGATTTAGCCCACTAGAACCTAGTCAATCATTTCAACAACAGCAGGGGTGTGACGTGAAGCTGTCGAAGGTAGTATAAAACAAAGCAGATTTTTTTTTAGAGGGGTTCGGAAATCTGTATGCTTGCGTGATGGGGTTCGGGGTAGGAGGGGAGGGGTTTGTGTGTTTTAGGGCCGAAATGTTCAGTTGGCTTTTGCTTAAAACGACCTGTCTCCACAACGTGAAGGGACTGAACAAAGTTCTGGTTCATTAACATAGAGAAGCAGATGTTACGAATCAGCACACGTGAATAATGGTTCTCCTGACTTCGTTTATTATTATTTGTTATAAAACAAAAGATACTTAAAGTATAGGACGTGGCTCACTGCTGTAATACATTTCAGCATATCAAAATAACGCACACTCTAGCTAAGCATCTGAAAGGGAATATTCCCTACGAGCGACGCGCGTTGCTCCGAAAAATAAATGGCCATTGAGCTGCGCTTCTGTATTAAGACCCAGTGAAATGTTACAATAGGGAAAACATCTGGCTGGCAAATCTAATGTAGGCCCTGTCGTATAAAAAGTGTTGTCGACTGTATATTTTTATATTTTATCGTAAAATGGTGAGATTACAAAATAAAACTATCAATACAGGTTTAAAGAAATAAGGGTCATATTTTTCATACTTGGAACTGAGCCATTGGAAGTTACTGCAAAGAACATACATTTAGGAAAGGGTGGCTTAAATGTCCAGCATTAAAGAATAAATTGCAACATATTAAAACGACTACAGCAACAGTCGCCAAGTCTAAGTCCTTGCAACTCCTAATAACAGTATAAGAGACTTTCTTGAACCTTGCAGTGCAATCAGTACTATGTTGTAACATCGTGTTCAGTTAGTGGAATACTGGGTACACGATTGGGAACGGAAACTGTTAAAACAGAAATGTTATCACTGCCGTCATAGGAGAACTTCTCCCTTACCTGAAGCAGAGTTACTATATTCAGATTAATGCTTAGATTTAAGAAAGTATTTTGAAATTCAGTATTTGTGGTCTGAATTCAGGTTTTATTGGTCTTAGCTTGTAAACCTGATACAATTTATAATGTACCCTCGTGTTTTAATTAATTGCACAGTTATTAAGCTTCATCCGTAGAAAGACTTACTTAACTATCATATCGGTGAATATTAAATTCACTAAAATTCAATGAAAATGCATTCTAAATTCTGGAGCCCCTTTAAAGCAATTATCTTCAAAGCAACCTTGAATAAGCAGTTTTTAATTAAATGTTTAACATTCAGCATAATGTTAGATTTGTAAGCAAAAAAAAGTTTTTATTAAATTGTACCAGTATGATGTGCAACCTTTGAAGGATAATGGACAGTTAAATCTTTGTGGATTTGTTTTAGGACAAAATCGTTTCTTTACTCTAGCTTTTAACTTCAATTTGGATTTTTGAAAGGTAGACAACAATGGTCTTATTATTAGTGAAAATAGTCTGTAAACAATTTGTTTCATGCATTTCATCTGCACTGTATTCATGGCTCAAATCAATTGAAATGTCGTAGAAAGTGATTAAAAGCAGAGCTTTGAGCATTAAGGCACTTAACTGTAGTGTTGTGTACAGTGAACATTTGCTAGTTATTCTAAAATGAAGCAAATTCAAATGCAGTGCAGCTGAATTGCCTGTTTAAATGGTATTAATTTTTCATTTTTGCTCTAGTCTTTGTTAGATTGGTCAATTCAGACAAATTAATTTAGACTGTTTATTTAATGCAAGCTTCTGTTAAGTAAAACAGTTTACACATTTGCATCTTATTAATGTAAAACTTGATAGGGGGATCCTAACATTTATTATTATGTGCTGTACAAACATATGTATGTAACAAATACTTTAGTAATGGAATAAGTTATAAATTCAACATCTAAACTTCTTTGCTTAATTCTGCACTAAAGTATCTAAAATGTCATGAGTGGCACAAAGGCCATTTTTACTTTTCACTTTTGTTTGTTCTTCCACTGTTCAGACTAGAAGAAAGGTCGGCTGTAGGAAAAAAAAATCCCCAAATTAAAATCTAATACAGGAGCAGGTGACGCTATATCTTCGTCATCTCCGACGTTGGTCGTGTTGTTCCGCTCGGTATTGTGAGGGCACCGTTGCCCAGGCCAAAAAATCCATACTTAATAAAGAGATCACGCAGCATCTGGAGGGTGAAGACTCGTAGCGTACAATTGAGTGTCAGTGGAAATGAAAGAATGAATGCTGTCAGGCTGTACGATAGGCTGCGCAATTATAAAGCGCGCATTAGCGAAGGGGGCGGAGGAGGGCCGGGTCTGGAGGGCTCGGCCAATGGGGGCCGAGATGCACTAAAATATCGATGGCGAGGTCTATTAAGGGAAAGCGCCATTGGGAGTGACACGCTGCGGGCGGTGGGGCCACAGCGGGCGCCGGCCGCATTAAGGCTGTTGTTTTCGGTTATTTGTGTCACCGTTTTGATTGATGACTTTCAGATAATTCCCATTCTGCGATGTATCTTACAGCTTCCATTTGCCGCCAACCTCGGTTTTGTTCCCTCAAGCCCGGGGCCCAGATGGCATCTGCCCACGCATCTGCATTGTGAGGCGCTAACAGAGCCCTCCTCTGTTCGGGGGGATTGAAGGCGCTCCTAGATGAGTTGGCGGCACATAACCGCCGACTCAAAAGCACCCTTCCAGATCGAGCCGTTTCACCACAAACCCCCCCCCGGCCCTGCCTCGCTCTCTCTGTGCTGAGGCCCGTGCATTAGAGAGCGACACTTAAGTCCAACCATGCCATGGAAACAGAACAGCTTGCAATAAAAGGATGAAAACACATTTCCGAACAGCTGAGATGACCCCGTGTGGGTGTGAGGGAGATGGAAACAAAGGAAGAAGGTGTTGCTCCGGCTTAGAGTTTTTTTTAGGGGGCTTAGATTTGTACATCGGTTGGTGGTGTGGACCACCAGCTGTGGAAACAAATGAATGAGCATCCAGCTTGTTTGTGACCAGTAAAAATGAAAACATACTTATCATGACTTGTGACCATCGCTACTTCAGGCTAAACTTGAAAGATTCTCACTTGTTTCAAGAGTCTCAGGGAAGTTGTTTCAGGGCTTATGTGAAGTGTGGTGGCAGCAGTTTGTTTAGGGTAGTGTAGGTGTCATAGAGTCCTAGAGACGTTTTATCATGGATAATGGATTTATTACGTATAAAACAACGCCAAAGCAGAGTTGAAGTGAGGCAACTTGAACACTGAGGTCCAAGTGAGTACTTCCTTCAAACAACACTGAAGGCAGATTTGGAATGAGCCCCACAAAATCAAGACGGCGACCATAAAAGGGTTTGCTCATCTCCAGAATGCAGCTGTTGCACTTCAAAGAAACACTCACGAGCCTGTTAAAATGTGGTGTAATATCTCTTCATCAAGGATACCCAGGCTCGCTCATCCTGTGCCTCGTCATACACAAGCAGTTAGGAGGGCAACCAAATGACACTGAAATATGTAATGTTCCTGTTAGATCCTCATTTTCCCTGTGCAGTGCTGAGTTATTCAACATAACATTGGTCAGTTTGTTGACAGCACTTTTCTTTAAACTGTCCTGAAATCAAAGGAAAAAAAATGAGCAGGTACACAATAATTAGTTGCTGTTTGTCTAAACATCCTCTTTGTCTCTCAGTGACTTTCAGAGAAACAGATGCGAATGAGACAGTAGCCTCATAAGAAAGCACTGAGCCTTGAAGAAGGTAGAAATAAAGTACAACCTGTAGGCCTGCTGCAATACAAGGGGACATTTTCCAGCTCTGCTGGTTTGTGTTCAAGTCCTGGAAAAATAAAACCCTTGGACACAAAATAGCAGTGGCCTACTGAAAAAGTGTTTGTTCTTGTATGCAAGTAATAGAAGAGCACTTAAGCTATTCATGTACTAAAATACTTAGCTGAAGAGTCTTGACCTCTGCATTGACCCAACCAAGACATGACTGGTATGAAAAAGGCTGGCAAAGTAGATTATAGTCCTAGTTATGATTTCCTTGCATATGCGTGATGGAAAAACTCAGTTACTGTACATGTCTGTCTGAATTTCTTATTGAAAAATTTCATTTTGTCCTCTTATTTATTTTTTTACACACAAAAAATGAAATATACATGTTTAATACTTCCCCATTTCCAGCTATGGATGTGAAATCTTTGTTTTTCATCAATTGAAATAATAACCGTCTGTGAAAACTAAGAAGTCGGTCTCAATTCTTGATTCATGATACAGTTCAAAACAGATGAAAATTATTCTGGCTTGCTGCCTGCAATGCAACAAAGGTTAAACCTTTGCATGCATCAGGTTAAAGAGAATCATATTCTTAATCCACTCGTCAAATCAGCCTTATTTTGTATTCCTTTTATGTCAGTTGTTCAATACAGCCTGTGCACTGTGCATTCATATACATCTCCTAGTGTCTTCTGCCTGCAACTGAAAGATCAATTGAACTGTGAGGGGCTTCAGATGTAAACAGGTTCCCAGCAGCCTTTCATTCATGATATTAACCTAGACAAGCAATTCCGAGAAAACTCGAGACAAAGGAATGAAGTTTTTAAATGTCAGTTTCTTTGTACTGTGCAGGTCAGACCAGTGCTGCATGTTCAAACACAACTTGGGTTTAATGGAACAAGCATTCACAGCAATAAAGTTTATAGGTCATTGAAGAGTATTATAAGCTTGACCTAGTGTTACTTTGCTGTTAAGGAATCACACCTTAACTCTACCCATGGTGCAGAGAATCAGTTTGTATAACAAAACACTGTACAGAAACCTTTAAAAGTATTAACACAAAACACTATTGTATACAGGATTAGCATTGTATCTCTTATAAAGGCTCAAAATACCATAAACAGGGACACATTCTTTCCAAAATGACCTATGAACTAATTCCAAATGAAAGAAGAAATCCATCCTTCTTTGATTTCTAATTGTTCTTAAAAAAGATCCTTTGCTACATCACCGACAAACAGGTCATAAATGATCAGCAGATACCTTGGAGACTGCTGTTAAATAAGTCTAGGGAAAGATAGTATGGCACAATCTATGCTAGCAACAGCTCAACAGCTCTTTCTGCTATACCATGATGATGATGTCCAAAGGGTATTATGAGTCAAATGTGATTTGATACAAATGTGATTTGTATGACCACACATACATTTTCTTATACAGCACGCAGATATTGGAAAGCAATCTGAAATTTGGCTGCTGCGCTGAAGCCAGGTCTTTAACCGATACAGTGCAAGTGATCTGAGTAACTTAGTAAATGCTGAACCTTCAATTAACATGCTTGCAATTTTGTACTTAGGAACATTCTTAATTCAAGTCTCTGACTTGAAAGAAAATCCACTTCTCTGGGTAATTTTACACTTGCACACTCTGTTATTACAACATTTTAATATGCAATATGAGTACAAAGCAGGGCTGATTTTTTTTTTCTTTTAAGGATTAGGAATGAAAGGAATTAGACCAACCCCTAATCAGTCAAGAATGCAGCCAAGATCTGGGCAAGAATGAGAGCAAAACTGAAGGATTTTTGGACGAAGGGGAAAGGGAACATAACACAAATTTGGTATCTGCAACTTTAACGGGTGATGTGATTAAAATGTTTGAAGCATAGCAAAGTGTCCCCAAGCTCCTTGACAGCTGTCAAGACTTATTGAACGCAACTGTACAGTTGAAGAGAGCTCTATCGGTGAACCGCTCTGTTGTGTCACAGAGGCAATTTCTCCATTTCGCACAGGCATCTGTTGCCATATTTGCAATCTTTTTCTTCTGCTGCTCAGCCCTGGCAAAGGTGAAGCTTTTCACAGCACACCCTGTTCTGTTTCTTCAATAACCAAACCCGAGAAACAGGAGCATTTGTTGTCTGTGTTGCAAATTAAACAAAGACTGGATCTTGGGTAAAGCCTGTTTGCTTTGGAGCAGATGAAAACCAAAAACCTCTAAAGGCAATTGGGTAACAAGGATTTTATATTCTGTGCAAAAAGACATTTTTTGCATTTTAAGGAAACCTTAACTTCAAAGACAGCGTGATATTAGTTTTTTAAATCCCATAGTAATGTGGTCCCTTCCAATTAAATGAGAATACAATTTTTATTAGATGAATCCAACTCATTTTTTTATTGTTTTGTTTTTAAATTAAAGTGAGGTTAATGAGGGGAACCATTTCATATTTCAAATAGCAGCAAATGTGAGAATTTATTTGCCAGGTTCAAACAACCGGTTTAACATGAATATACGAGACTTACTGTAGTTCAAAAGATTTTGTTCTCTGCCGTTAACTCCTTAAAGGCACTTTACATATTGTGATTAAGTGGGTTCAAATTGTTGTGAAAGCAAAATTCTCTGTGGAAATACTGCTAAAAAACTTGAACAAATACTAGTGGAATTGAAAATTGTATTTTCTACCACATATTCCTCACTTCATGTACATCCAGTTACATCAGGTAATTATTAATAGCACAGAAGTGCTAGGAATAACAGCTAAACTCTAAACATCTAAAAATCTGAGCCAAATATACATAAAACTGTGGTTTTCACTTGAAGAGGAATGTTGTTGGTTTATCAAGGCTGAGCAACTAATTGAATGAGGGGCAAAGGCAAACATGTGTTAGCCATGTCAAAGTGGAACTGATAGGCAATTTCCTTGCTTTAGCTTATGCAGTAGTGAGGATGTGGTTAAGAGATGGTAATTATAGGGTTTATTCTGGTAGAAATGGAGAATTTTCAGCACATAGAAACAGATTGCCTCAACAAAACAGCTTCAGAATGTGTGGAAGCACTGAATATTGATAAGAAAATCCTGGTGAGAGGTAGTTATACAAAGAACAGAATCCCTTTATAAATTCTTTAGCCTCATTTAACAGTTGTTGACCAACTTTGCAATGAGCGTGCTCTAAGGAATTCTGAATGTACCATCATGCCATCTAGTGCATTGTGCATATCTATTTTATTTGCTCTTTTTTTTCAGACTTCTGCAAGATGTAAAATTGTTTGAACTCTGTAGCCTATTCATTCAAATCCGAAAGAGAAAGCAGTCATAAAGGTTTGAAGACTCAAAGCTGTTAGCATGTAATACCTTATGACTAAAGAAAAAGATTTCTAATCACAATGCAATCATGATAAAACTATTGGCTTTACAGTACAGGGCAATTCACCAGCAAAAATTGAAATCCTGATATTTAAACCAACACTCCAGACTTTGACCACAGCTGTGACTTCACCATTTGATTTAATTTCATGGCATGTTGGAGAGAGAAAGTGCAACAGATTTTACAGTCAGCCTACCCCCATCAAGTAGCTCAAATGTAAAAAAGGAAGTGCTTAAGAGGACCTTTTAGGTTTTGTTCCATACTATCCTGATCAGGCAGGCGAAGACAGGGGTATATTTTTCTTTTCACTTAAGCATTTTGAAAGGTGTCAAGAAAGGGCCTGTCTTTATGGCATGTTACTTCTTAAAGTTTTTTATTCACTTGGGAGCATCAAACTGGGATTTCGTATAACCGATTACTAATATTTTGCTAGTGTAAAAGGATTATTTTTCTTTCATTCTGAATGTCTCAGTTTTCACGTTGGCATGTTTGCCAAGTTTATTCTCTTACTTTTAGCACCGCTTTTGGCAAGCACAATTAATGCTTGTATGGTAAAGATTCATTTTTAATCACAAACATCATTTTTGTGCCTATTTTTTGTGACATGAGCTCAGTTAAATACTATAAATCAGGAAAACGCAGGAAAAGACTATTAGTCAAAAGTAGAGAGTCATTTTCAAAACAAATTTAGCAGCATATTTGCAAGTTGTTCTAGCTAAATCATTCCTCTTGGAATCTATGCTTTTATAATTTCAAGATTGCAGCTTCTAGATATATCTTGTATGTAACAAAATAAAAGCTTTTTTGTTGTTAAAAATATATTAATTCTGGTGGTATTATATTGATTTATGTATGCATTACAGACTCTAAGTTTCTGCTAAGTTTGCATATTATGTTCTGCTGGATATATGAGCCAATTGTGTATCTCTTTTATATTTGGAGGCATAATTTTATTTGAGCAATTCTTGCTTTTTAAATTCATTTTAGGATTTTTTATAAATTGAGATTTGTACTTCCCCTCTTTAAAGCAAAACAATAATGCATGCATAATGCATGGGTATTCCTAGTCAAATGCTAAGCCTTTTCTTACCTGCAAGAGTTTATAAGATGTGCGTGCTGTTTTTAGGGAAGATTGCCCTATCGGGTATATCTGTGTTGTGGTCTGAAGTCCTCTTTGATGTCAGGTCCTGGTTTTTCAGTTCCGTCACAGATAACATTACATAGACTGCAGTGGTATTTTCTGGTGCCATTTTTGTCTGTATCTCCATCCCTGATTAATGTTTAACAATGCTGCATGTGCAACACCTACACACTAGACTGACAATTGAGAAAACTCCTCAGAAAAGAACACACAAGCAGTCATTGACAGACTGCAGTCTTCAACGCCAGTTTGCCAGTTCTGAAATGTTGAGAAGCCAATCTTAAACACATAACAGAATGTGCACCATTCAGCCTTATGTGCATGTAACAAAACAGAACAACAGGATTCATTATTGTTACATATTCAGTTGCATGGAAGGGAAAGCTACTGCACATACTGTAGATCGTTTTTACCTAGGAAACAGTTTAAGAGCCAACCAAGTTTAATGTCTACATATTTTGACAGGGACCTGGGCTTTCACTCAACTTTCTTCTCGTTAAAAGTCATTTTCATTCACCTTCAGTGAATCCATCCCTTGATTGCTTTTACCTGTAATCACATTTGATCTTTTTTTACCCCTTTAAGGAGCCTCATGTTTGCTTTCTTCCATCATGTTTGGCTCTACCAGAGCCATTGATAAGGAACGTAAGTTGTTTGTATCGCAGAACATCAAGCCTGTAGATTCAATATTAGATTTTTTTAGGTTTATTCCATTTTCTGTACTTTTCAACATCATTCAACTAGAATTTTCATAATAGTAATTCTTAATTTTGGTAAGTCTGGCTTATCTTTCCACCAAAGAACATTGCAATCATAATACACACAGCACAGAAAGTGTCAATGAGATTATGAGAAAAAAATGTTTATAGTTTCCTATGGTCCCATGACATAGTCATTATAATTATGAAACTAGCAAATCTCTATACAGTATTATTTTTGCAAAACATAGAAAACCATTCCTATTATAGTGTGTTAGAAAGTCTTTTTAATTAAAAGATCCACAACAATTAAATTTACTGGCTACCTTCCAATTTTGAATTTAAAGGCAAGAGACGTCTTTCTTAATGTTTGTTTTCTGAGTAGGAGTTAATGCAGAAGAAAATCATATACATGTGCGAGAGCTAAGATTTATTGGCTGGGTAATAGACATGCAATCACTGAAGATTAGTTGTATGAAAATATCAAGTTCTGCCCACTCAATGTAAAATATTTTAAAGTGACACAAGACTCTCCCCAAAACCCAGAAAATAAGATCATTCATGAATAAAAGAATAAAGCATAACTAACACTAGCAAGCGTAAAAGTCAAAGGAAGCATGAAATATCTTATATTTTTATGGGTTACACATTGCAAAAATTATTTACTTACAGTTATTTACGTCATAATTAGTGTGTCTGTGAGAATTTCTTCTGTCGCTGTTGGAGGGCTAATAACTCTTTGCAAAAATCTCACATATGCTCACCATTGTGTATATCAAAGGCTCTTATAGCTACAAAAACGTAATGCAGTTTTTTCAACCCTACACATGGCACACTTCTTGTAGATTAGACCTTCAACAAGCAGTAGTCATCCTGCCAAGTAATTAGTTTACCATAATAAACAGCTTGCAAAAAAGGCAAATTGCTAGTTCAAAACAGCCTTAGTTTTCTTCCAGATCCATTGGAGGAAGAAGACGCATATCTTACAAAGTAATTAAAACTGAGAAGGTACAGCTGTTGAATAATGCTGTTTTGTCTCAATATTCTACACTCTTTCCTGATTAACAAGGTAAAAATACAATTTCTCTCTCACACACATTCACACATACAAATGCACAATGCACACAGTGAGCTAATGGATTTGAAATAAATGAATGTTTCATAAATCTTTTGGGCTACAAAGTCCAAACCTAGATCTCAGATTATTTTTAAATGAAGCATCTAAGGGGTTGAACCAGCAACCACAAATCTCATTGAAAAATTATGAAAAGAAAAATAAAATAAACCTGGGACTATGTAGTCCCAACCATATTCACTGCAGCTATGAAAAGAATCTCCACAGACTTTATTTAAGGGAAGACTAAATGTTGCTGGGCACTTCTCATTTGACACAATCAGTGACAGTTAAAGGATTAGAGTTATTAATCCCATGCTGTCGCCTCGGTTTAGAAAATGGCATTAGGTCATCGACTGGGCATGAGGGAAATAAGCATTAAAGAAATGTTTCACTTAAGACAACTCAGTCTTTACTTTTCAACAGCTACATGTGTCACCTGTGTGCACTAGAGTTTCTGGGTGTAGTGACAAAAGCTTCTTTCTCTTGTGGATTCTAATAAATTTGAGTAGATTAAGGGCATTGCATTAGGAAGTGAAATAATACTTTGGCCCACTCAGACTCCTGAAGGGAAAAGAATGTTACTTTATTGAGAAGAATTGGAGAGCTTTGTGTAGCTGATGCTAAAATACACTTCTCATGTACAGTCCCAATATTGTGAATAAAAATCTGCACTGCCTATTTAGTTGCAAACAGTGCTATTTTAGGAAAAATAGTTCAATGATTTATTGAGTTTAAGGTCATGTTAAATAATATTTATATTCTTCTCTCTCTGCACCCTGTCTTATTTCCTAAACTTCAGCTTATTGCAGAACTGTTTTGCATATAGCTACAGAAATTAAACTGTTTATGCATTTGAGGTCACCTTTGGATCCTAACAAAGTTCTGCCATCCACTATCACAATCCTGTATCCAAATTAATCCATGGGACCATTACAGTATTTGAACCATGACATGAAACAGCTTTACCCTGGATATAATGAAAATAATCTTTTCCCACACCAGGCATTAACCATTCATCTATATACTCTTTTCATTGAAATGACTCAAGAACTACTGTCAATTTCTATCCAAAACCCTTTCAATTTGATTGAAATGAATGGATAAAGCATACACATATTTCAAAGTAGAATCAATCATATGTTTGCTATTTAGAAAGAATCAAGGCAATGTATTAACCAAACTAGTCACTGGAACTCAAGACCCGATTTCTTTTGCCACTGAGGTTTTGTATCAGTGATTATGGTGTCGTTAGTAAACTAGTCAGAATGACAGATTATACCAAAACAGAATCATTAGCAAACATGATTTAATGGAAACTTGCAAACACACAACTGAAACTGCAGCAATTGCTGTAGAACTGAACTGTAGAAAAGTTTTTGAAAAAGACTCATAGTTAGCAGATGACATTTAATGTAGACACGTGCTGATTGTTACATGCTGATATTATATTTAAAATACAAAAAGGTTGAGGAAGTTAATTAGGAATGACATTTTAATCTTCTAGACAATATAGAGAAGCAATAAGAAAGACAGTCGAATGCTAGATTATATAACCTAGCATTCTATGTTGAAAGTGTAAAATTTAAATCAGAAGATAAAATTGGAAAATGTACTAGTAAGACCTAATTTAGAACATTATGCACAGTTTTGGCAAAAAAAAATGGCCCAGTAAAATCACTCCAGAGACTTAAAAACAATCTTGTACTACAGGCTAAAAAAACTGATTGTTTTTAATCTTGAACAGAGAACCCTATGAAGGGACTTGATTCAGGTAGCCTCCAAGGCATTCACAAAGTCAACCCAACGGACGTCTTCAGAATCAATAGTGAAACATGAACCAGAGGTCAGAAGTGACAACTACATGCAAGAGCATTTAAAACTGAGAGCAGGGGCACCGGGTCTGGGGGTGTCTGTAAGCCCGCCATGTTGTCAAAGCTGATACTTTGACTTCCTTTGAGGCGAGATGAGATCCTCATCTTAATTAGGTACTGTCAACAAAGCAAGCTCATCAGGCTGAATGGCCTCCTCTCAGTTTTTCTCATGTTCTGGGACTCTCCAGAGTCCGATGGTGTTACCAACACCCTGGAGAAACCATGCAAGGTTTGGATTTATTCTTTACTTTGTAATCAGTATGTACCATATTATATGTCTCAGTGTATATGATCAATATTGTAATGCTGAAATTTAATGATATATCATCAAAACTACAGTTAGGCACATGTGTTGCCTTTGGCAGCTGGATGATGATGATTTAAGTTCTGAAAAGTCTTGTTAAAGGAACCAAGACGTGCAAGTTTGCTTCGCCACTTACAGTATCTCCCTGGTTAAGATCTCACATTTTCATATGTTAAATCTGTCATTACCTGACCTATTTAACTTTTCTAAAGCCAAATCTGGCATATTTAATGTGTCTCTAGCAGACTACAGTGTTTCTAAAAGATTCGTTCCTGTTAAATTAGTTTAAGATGTATCTGAAACATGCATATTCTGTGAAATCCAAGCCCCTGAGTGTAGCGCTTAAAATTCAATATGCTGTACAGCCTCAATACCACTGCTGCCCTAATCAGATTCTGGTAGCCAGGCCATTAAAATTCTTTAGTACAATTTCGAAAGAATGTTACCTCTCAGAAAAAAATAGAACATGGCACAGTGCTAATGGCCACAGCAGAAAATAATCATCTGCACTTAGTTCATATTATAAATACAATAGAATCTTTTACAAATAACGGCATTTCGGCAGTAACTGGACATTAGTGTGTATCAATCTGTTTCCTCAAACCTGAAGATCTGATGGATAGAACCATCTAGCCTACAGTTATGAGGAACACTGAAGGATGACCTCTAAAAACTGAATGTAGATGTGAATGTTTATGTGTGTATTTTTTATTTGCTGTTTTATTTTTGTTTTTGTTTTTTAAAAGCAAAACCATCAAAGGAGATTTCAGGTATGATTAAAACTATGTTGCATATTATAGGGTGGAACTTGGCTGAAAATGTAGTAGATCATTTTCTGACAAATGAACTAATGCATTTTCATCAAGTCTCACAGTGAGTCATTTATCTCTGGTCCTGGGTCACTGAATCATGAGATTAAATGATAAATTCCATCTCCTTTACTGTCAAACTAAATTACATTCAGTTCTAAAATTACAAAGAATTACACTGCGATCAGGAACAGCCAGGGTCTGAATGCTGATGCGAAAGAGTGCGTCTTGCAATGGGATTAGCACATTGAGTTGCAGGGGAAGCAAAACTTAATTTGCCTTTTCTGTTCTATTACTAAATTCTATTACTGTATTTCAAAGAAAAAAAAAGTGGTCTGCATGAAAGCAGAATCCAAACATGTAATAACCAATCAACTGGATTTTTATAAAAGGTAATTACCAAAGACCCGAATTCTTGTTTTCTTTTAAAGAATGGGCTTAAAGGTTATCAACAAGGATCCTAAATAACCCATTCTTTTAAACTGCATTCTACACTGGTGCAGTTCTACAACCAAATTTCTATCATTTCTAGCTTTTGCTGTATATTCATGCATCTTATAAATGAACTTGGAAATAAACTCATTCTGGTTTCATCTTCTTCTCTGTATGGTCTAATAGTAGCGTATTTGTTTTGTCTGTTTTTGGACTACCACACTATCATGTGGTGCCAGGAGATAAATTCTCTTGTCTACTCAAACGATGCATTGTCCTTTCTTTTAAATAGTTTATGTTGGGCTTTAATTCTGTATTATCCTGCCAGCAAAGAAGATTTTAACAGGGCATGCTGAATTGCTGGGTTATCACAACTTTGACCCAAATTAGGAGCTGTTGCGCTGTCTGGGTGATGGGCAGCTTTTATTAAGACATCTCATTGACTTCACCATAAGAAATCCCTTAAAACCAGCCTTTCTGCTTATTTTCATGTACGCATGACTGCAGAGGAAACAAGATTGATTAGCTGTGTTAGGAGGGTAGACTTTGGTCCCCAAAGGAAGTATTAGGTCATGGAATGGACTGACTCTTCCAATTTAATGTATCACAAAGAGGTAACAACTTTCAGTGAAAAAGCAAATTCACCATCTAATCCTTCCAGAAGGAAAGGCAAATTCTTAATATTGTAGTGTATTAAAAACACAAGTAGATTTTTATTATTGTGACTTACATGTACATTTACTCAGTGTTTTCTCATAACTGAAAATGATTAAAATTAGCTACTACATACATTTGTTCTGGGATTATCTATGCCATAGTGCAGTTTTACTCTTAAAGGGTATAGTAATCCAAGGTGAACAGTGTGTAGCCATAAAAATTGAATTATTGCCTAATCCAAATGTGTTAATTAAGGCTTAGAGTAAAACCTCCATCGGAGAAATGGATCTGAATTGTTCGCAGTTTACCACTTCAAAGAGATTAAAGGGGATTAAAATGTAAAGGTGGTTAATGAAAAATACAGCTCAAGAGGAAGCATGTATATGGTGTGTATAGAATACACTTAACCTAATTCAGTTTTTTTTTTCATTGGCAGAAAAAGACATGTAGTTGATTTTAAATGCCAGAAAATTATACACTTCCTTTCAGTATGCTTGCCTTCATTTCATAATTCAAGTTTTAAATTATCCTAAGCAATTTTGCCTCTGAGAGTTTTGTTTTTTAATGTGCAAATTGAAGAGATGAGTTCTAAATATTGTTTGCTTCTGCAGAAAACTGGGATAGCACCTTTTGTGGTGCTTTAATTTACAAGCCAAGCATTTTCAGGGGCTCAGTTGACACAGTGTGTTTTCAATTAGAGTCTCTGCAAATGTTAACATGAGAATATTGTTTGCTCTTGCATTGGTTGATTAGTTCATGTCCTTCTTCTGTAGGAAGCATGGTTAATTGACTAGGAATCTTACTCAGGGTTCCAAAGTAACACATGTATCAACGTTACGTTAAAAGAAATAGATTATGTTTCAGAGATGTAAGCACATCAGGACATAATTTACGTGTTTCTGTGCACATTTCAACTGGTCAAAATAAAGTAATGAGACCTGGAGCCAGATTGTGCTTTAAACTGAAATAGCCCTCTCGGCTCCCAAATATAAAATTGGCTCTCTTTGTTCATTATTGTAGGTTAGGAACTAATGTGAAGGCATCAGCTGTCAGAATTGTTCACCCTGAGTCAAGTGCCACTTTTTCAGTTTGGGAAAAAAAAACCCCGTCAGGAGTAGGGGCTGTTTTTAGTACTTCAGTGGATGAAGCTTTTGTGTTTGAAAAATGGCAGTCTTAGTTGAAATGTCAAGTCTGAGCAAAAGGAAGATCATATAACTTCCACCCCTTTTTTAAAAAAAAAGTTACGTTTTGAATAATGATCTATATATTATTACCTACCACAAAATGCCAATAAGTTACTGATGCAAACTGACTAAAGTCCAGTTAAACAATTGTAGGTACTTAAAAACCATCATATACTGGCTTTTCAGCTGAAAATATTTAACATGCAGAAATATATTATTTCCAACAGTGGAACACATGATCACAACTGTATTAGAGATCCATTAGTAGATTTAAACCTAATATCAGTTCTTACCAATATCAATCAGCGCTTTTTAATCTACGGAACACTTGATTTTCCAGGAGACACAGTCAGTAGATAACGAATAATTATAATATAGTCATGTGATATGGTCATAGTTAACACCAGGCATTAGCAACCTCACAGATAATACATGGACCTGTTAACCTGTAATTGATTTCAGATAGAGGGAATTGAGCTTCTATGGGTTTGTCAATACAATTACCAAATTAGAAGGGCAGGATGATTACAGATTCATAGTTCGTTCGTTTGTTTTTAAATCCTTCATTACTGTACTGAAATACAACGTGCGGCCTACATGTGTCAATGGAAAATAACACAGACAAGGAGTTAAGTCTTCTCATTTAAAAGCACTTCCTTGTGGCAATGCATTATGTTTTAATTAGGTGAATCTTGAAAGTAAGGCCTATTAGACAGAGCTCCTAGAATGACAGAATGTCATTAGAAGAACCTCCTGTTCATGTTGACATATCATATCATACTCAACTATATCAGTGTCCCTGTTTGAAGTACTCCTGCTACAAATCAAACTAAAGCGGAGATGATTCTGTTTTTATCTCTTAATATATTTGTTCCTCTACAACACTGGCTCTGATCTACAGAGGTAAGCAGAGTAAACACAGTAATCGAGTGAAAAGAAGGCTGAGTCTAACAAACACAAAGGAAGGTGAATGTGGCACAATGATATGGTGCTATGGATGGTCACACATCACTGATATTCACAATTCTAAACTTTAACCTGCTTACAACAATCTCTAGACTGCAATATCTCCAGTAGACATCTATCTGAACCCTTCAGTCTTTGCTTTTCCAGTAAATTGAAATGTAAAACTACCTGTAGCTGACAGTAAAAATACATCTTTGCTCTTTTTTTCCTCCTCCGGTTGAGCATGAATGTAACTCTTAATCACCATTCTTGGCATTACTGTAAAAGCTTTGGATCCTACATGACTAAAGATGTGGTGACGTATATGGCATAAAAGTTTATGACCAGGCGATGATGTAGTTTGATTTTGTAGTGTTTACCGAGAGGCACAGTCATACACAGTGGTGCCTTATGATGTTCAAGGGGTATCTACCACTTAATGCTACTATATTACTACTTTATTCCTACTATTTATATTTAGTATTTACTGTTCTGAAGCATAGCTCTCAACTGATTTTTTTTCAGACTTATAAAGCAATGCATGGCATTTTGTTAAGACTGGATAAGCACTGTGGTCCTGACAGTGATCTGTGATATCAGTGTGTGGCTTGCAACAAAAGCAAGAAGTCTGTCTTTTTATTCCTTTTTTCTGGCCTCAGAAAAAGCATTTAAACTGTATACCTTGTCATTCAGGTGATAATTACATAGCCTTCACCTGGGTATAAATAAAAAAAGAAAACACTGTTCAGTCTTTCCCCAGCTCCGCAGAACAGAAGAGAACAAGGTGTAAATCAGTTTAAGAGCACACTTCAGTATTCAGTGCACTGTGGTTTACAGCTCCCAAATGACCTTCATCTATCTTCTTTAGATGTAGAGGTATATAATTGCCCTGGGAAAACGCCTGAATAATGAGTTTGAGAATGGCCTTGGCAGTGCGGGTTGTGGCTGTACCACAACACTATTAAGTTTTTCTCAGTTATAACAAAACAGTCTATTGTGTGTATGTCGTCATGTGCCTTTAAGTATTTTACCATATTAATGGATATATACACAATGTCTTTGTTAATACACAAAAAGGACTCAGCAAGGCTCTAACAGGAGATATGTAGGTTATACTTTATTCCAGCAGGATGTGGGCTTCAGACATTTCAAATGGACATGCTACAGGTGTGAGGTACAGAGCAGAATCCACAAACTAGAAGAACAGCAGCAGAGGAGTGTTGTGGAACGTGCTCTGGAAGCTAGAAACAAATACTTTATTTTCACAAGACATTGGACATTAGGGCCAGTGAACATAAAGCACTGCACTGAAAAAATAACATAAACAGTTCTCTAAAGCTTTATTTAGAAAGTCATATTTAAGTAAGGTCAGCATGGTGGTGCAGTGTTTAGCAGTGCTGCCTCTCAGTGCTAGGACCGGGAGTTCAGTTCCTGGAGTGCTATCTTGTGTTCAGTTTGTATGTTTTGCCCATGTTTGCATGGGTTTCCTCTGGGTGCCTCAGTTTCTACCCACAGTCCAAAAACGTACTGGTAGGTTAACTGGCTTCTGGGAAATGTGGCCCTGGTGTGAGAGTATGTGTGTTTGTGTGTGTGTGCCTTGCGATGGACTGGCATCCAGGGTGTGCACCCATTGGTTGCTGGGATAGGCTCCGGCTGCCCCGCGACCCTGTATTGAGTTAAGCAGTTAAAAAATGGGTGGATATTTAAGTATTCATTCAATATATTTTATGATCAATGTGTATATTTTATACAGTGCACTGAGCATTATTGCATATATAATCGCTTATACTGTATGACACACAGGTTACCTATTTTAGCTGTTGGTTATGAAATACGGCTTCTTCATTAAATGTTTTGTGTGTCTGAAAGATGAAACATTTGTTAAGTCATAATGGCATGAATAGTGTTTTTCATCCCAGAGGATTCCAGAACACTTAGCATATAGGAAAGGACCCACTTAATCGGTTAGAGGGGGGAAGTATGCAGCCATTCTGCACCAGAAGATCCACTACATAGAAAATCAGGTAGAGACATGAGGAGTTACGTCACCAATTGGATTAAGGGGAAAAATTAGGGAGGCTGGATTATGGAATCCCAATATGGAATGTGGTCAGTACACTGGAGTTGTACACACCTACTCTTTTTTTTAAATGCCTTGGGATCTTTAATGTCCAAAGTAGCCAGGACTTCAGTTTAATGTCTCCTCTTAAGAATGGCACAATCCCTGGCCACCAGTGCAACATTGGATTGGAAATTGTGGTCTAGAGGTGAGCATGCCACTTATTGGTCTACAAGTATCACTTCCAGTAATAACCTGGTTATTCTGTGGTCATGACATGTTTCCATGAAGCATTTTCTCCATTGTAAATATTACAGAACAGACAAGGTCTGTATGGGGCATGATTTTATCACTCAATTTACCTCCCTTCTACTCCATACAGTACTTACTACCTGAGTATATTCTGCAAGAAAATCACTTCCTCTACTGGACCACATCAGATATTTAATGAGCACGCCATTTCATTCCCAGAAAAGTGTACTGTGTACATGCAGTGCCTTACACAGTTTTCACATTCTGTTGCTTTAAACCTTGCACTCATGACACTTTGAAGTTGCAATTTCTATTTGTTATGTAAACAACTTACCTCCACGTTCAAACCCTTTGCTGTGGCGAACCAAAATTAATTTAGGTGCTCATATTTCCCTAAACATGTCACGCAAATAACTGAGTGGCCTCAGTGTGTGTGTAATAGTAGTGGTTCTCATGATTTCAGAATGAAAATTCCTGGCCCTGTAAGGTTCCATGGTCAGATAATTAATTCCAAGCAAAAAATAAACCACGAGGACTGAGGAGTTTGTAGAGCAAATCAGAAATAAAGTAATTGAAAAGCAGATATCAGGAGTAAGGTACAAAAATATAGTAGTCTCTGAATATTCTGAATATTTATTCAATTATCTAGAAATGGAAGGTATATTGTACCACAAAGACACTCCAACTGAGTAGCCAGGCAAGGTGAAGACTGGGTAGGGACACTGCTGCGAGGTAAACAACAACAACTTTAAAGAGCTACACAGTTCAGCAGCTGAAGTGGGAGGAAATTTCCAGGGGTCAACAATACACCGGTTACTCCACAAATGGTGCTTGTATGGAACTGGGAAAAAAACACATCTGAATTGCCACATGGGGATTGCTTTTAAAACACAAAGTGATACGGTGAAGATGTGGCAAAAGGTTTTGTTGTCAGACGAGACAAAATTAGACCTTTTTGGTCTAAATGAAAAGTAATACAGCTGAGGCAAACCCAACAAAGGGCATCACTCAGTCACACCATCCCTACCATCAAACGTGGTGGTGGCAGCACTATGAACTATAACTTTCTGCTTCTCATCAGCAGGGACTGGGAAGCTTCTCGGAACTGAGGGAAATATGTAGCAGTGAAGCACTGGGAAATGTTAGTGGAAAATTTGCATTATACCTAAAACTGGGACAAAACAAATATTTTTTTGAATGACGATGATCCATCTTGAATCCTATCGGCAATCTAGGGAAAGACTCCAAAACTATAAGTGAGATCCCCAAGCAATTTCAGGGAGCTTGAACAAATCTGCCAAGAGTAAAGAAAAAAATGTACCAAGAGAGTGTGCAGAGTTGGTAGAGACGTACCCAAAAAGACAAAAGACTTGAAATTGTAAGTACTGACAAAGGTGCTTCCACTTAATATTGAGTTCATGGATCTGAATACTGGTGCAATCAACATGTTTCTCTGTATTTTTGCTGACATTTACTAAAGATTATCTTACCCTGAAAAGTATGTGGTATGAGAATTCAGGTTAAAAAAAATATTTAGGAATTTCACAACATGGGACACCATAAGAAGGCTGTTGCAAGACGCTGTAAAGGCATGGATGCTCATTTTATTCTGGCAGGGAGCTGTACAAGGACATGTACATGCTTATGTCCATTTTATTCTTCTGTATGTTTCATACATTTGACAAATTGATAAAAAAAAGATTTTCATGCAATGGGTTTACAAAATAAAGGCTTCATCCCTCTCATCCCTCTAGCTAAAGTGGAAATACTACAAATGAAATACAGTACCATCACACATTTACCATCTTTTGTTATCCATTTTCACCTGCATCAAACACAAGACATGGCATCAAATACTGGCTTTTTACATTATTTGTTTTCAAGTCTCAATTATACATTACACAAAATGTCGACGAGATGATAATCTATACAACTCATACAAAAGTATTTAAGAATTCATTTTGAAATCCACTTTCTGCACTTCGGCGTGTGCATCATAGCAGGGTGTTTGTCTTTTCTGGAAGATGCTTGCAGAGTTTACCCTTTGGAATCAAGGCACTGGGTACACCAGGCCTTGTGGAGAACACCTTACTGTTGGTACACATGCTGCCGCATTGAGAGATGGGAGAGAAATTCAGTGTCAAACTGTCACCTCCCCTGGCCTGACGAACAACTGTGTTTACACAGCCTGCTAGCATTTGCTATCTACAGCCCTCTGTGCGCTAGCTGTTTGTTGTGAAATGCTGCCACTTGTTCACCACTTTTGGCCGGCACACTTTATTTTTTTTTAACTGGTCACCAGTAAAAACAAGGAAATGCCTGACTCTCGTCCTTTACTTTAAGCTTCACAGTAGATTTTATTCCTGTAAGTGTTATTTTCACAGTAGTCTGGTAAGTCGTCCACGACTTTGATTATTCTTACTTCAGGTAGCAGAAATAGTCTTTAGGTTATAAAAGGAGCCACAAGGGGCTGAAGTGGAGTGTTTTTTCTTCTTGTGTGATTTTCTGTTTTTAATGCACTGTTTATGTTTGCTCCTGGAACCTGTCTTGTTACAAACAATGCCAAATAAAATAGTCGTGGACAGGAAATTATCAGGAAATATACGTTCTTAAATAATATGTGTATAGACCTTCTGCTGGCAAGCTTTGTCTGTCCTCAGGTAATTCCTTCTGTGAAATACAAAGATGATCTCACTTAAGATGAAGCTACTCATAACAAGTCTTAACTGTGTTCTTTGCAGTATGAATTTTTTAAAACCTTTTCCTTGGTATGATAATTGATTTTAATTGTGTAGAGAAATCAATTACAATGGATATACCTAGTTAAGATACGATTCCAATGGTGTTAGTGAATATCTAACAACACTTAATACTGTATATCATTTAGACTATAGATGTTTTTATTTAAAAAATCTGACATTAGCCAGCACAAAGAACACTTAGTATCAAAATGTTCACAAAGCCTACCTCCATTTGAATCATTCTAATTTTATTACCATTTAGTAAATTTGGCTATGAAAATCCTTCTCAAAATGTGTAGTTGACAATTTAACTAAGCACTGCCAGTTGAGACAACTATATTTGAAATGGGGCAAACAATCTAAAACATATGGGTATAAAGTGTCTGTGTTAATTTGGTGCAAAAAGTATATTTTGTTTAATTGGAATTATAAACCTTCAATCAAGACCAAAGAACAATGCTCAAAAGTGGATTAAATGACAAAGATTTTTCTATTTCTCACATTTTTTTTCTTCACAATAGCAAATAAACTGTGTTTTTAAACAAGAAGTGTTAAGAAGAACTGTCATGTATGCAATATTATTAGATCAAACAAAAGCATGTTCTCTTAAGTAAATAGGAGGGCATGGAAACTTATGTTCATGAGTTGAAAATATCCTTTTAACAGTATACCAACTTAAAACTGCTTTTGTCTTCCCTTCCTTAAGAGAGAGATAATTCAAGCCCAGTGCTGACACTTCAGTACAGAGACCTCCAGCAGAGCGTGCTCTAAATGATTAAACAGGTACTTGTACCACCCTGTTCCAGATGATGTTTGTCTGGACATCATTGACCTACAATGATAAATGGGAGAGAGCCGAGAGAGTGTCAGGAGGTGTGACAATAATTTAATGTTTCCCATCCTTTGAGGAACCTGCAGTTCCATGGAATGCCCCCCAAGGCTGTATGATTTGGGCAGCGTGCTGAACAAAAGGTTAAAGCCACTCTAATTTGAAAAGGCTCCCAACTCTGCCCCAGCTGGTGCTCATTTGCTGCTTCGAGCCGAGAGCAGCTACATTTTGATTAGCTGGCTCGAAACAAAAGATTAATTAAGGGGAAAGACTAACAGTTTTTGTAAAGGTTCTATGCCATTTGAGCCACCCTGCTGATAGAAATAATGCACACAGGGCACGACTGATATTCCTAAAAAAAACAAAACCCCCAAAAAATAATTTTCTCATCTAATTGTATACACTTTACACAGCTCTCAAGTATACAATTTGCATTCCACCCAGGAACAAAAAGTGTGTGTTTGATAGAACATGCCATGGGGTTTAAGCTATAATTAATGATAAACGCCCAAAAGATTGAAGCCATTTTTCCTGCTAATCATTTGGTCCTTGACAATAAGTTCTCTCAGACTAATGGTATTCCTAGTTTGTTAATGATTAAATACAACATTGTCAGGGTTAAAGAGATTCACCATTGCCTAAATGAAAACAGTCCTGCCCTTTTCTCATATAACATTGCTTTGTTGTGTATTTCTGTTTACCTGCAATAATTGCTGCAGAAAAAAAATGTATGGGGTCAATGACAATTATACAAAAATATTATATCAGTAGCCATTATATTAACAATAATAATTGTGAACTAAATGGCATCATGATTCTGTTTTTTATTTAGCACAAACAATTTTGACTGCCTTCTGAAAATGCTCTCCAACTCAATCATATGCCTAGATAATTGTATTGCATTGTACTTTCAAATGTCTTTAAGTTCCAACGACAAAAATAATGCATTAGTAATGCACGGCGTGAACTTATTTAATCAGAAGCCAGAAACTTTTTTTTTTAGAATCATTATACGGAGCTAGTGTTGACAGCCTTATAAGCAGTTAAAATGCGGACAGGATAATTACATCTGAAATATTGCTGGACTTATTGTAAGATGTTCAGTATAGAAGCCAGTCCTAATGCCTTTCTTTGGAACAATTGATGTTTGTTTTTTTTAGCGGAAGGAGTTCTATATTAAGCCAGATGGAGACGCAGCAACCGACTTAATATTGTTAGCAATGATACATACTGCTGTTCTTTTTCTTTATAATCATCTTCTCTTTGCCAGCCAAGAGGGAAAAGGTTGAAACACCATTGGACTTTATAGATTTGGGTGCAGAAAGCCATATGGTGCAGCTGGGTAGGTTTGAGGCTGTCATTCTCTCTGAAACATGGAGATGAAGGGGCATTGACAGATGACAATTACATGGTCGTAGAACTCATTGAAGAGCAGTATGTGTTCCTCCTTCCAGGCATGTTAAAACAAAAGGCAAGAGCTCTTCTCTGAAGCCTTCAAAAAACATTACTGCAACTTCTTTGCATTAAAATAGATAACAACAAGCCAGCTTTGCAGTCAGTGTGGTACTTGCAGCTGAAGCTGTTTTCAGTGTGCAATTTATATTTCTTTCCATCAATAAAGGAAAAGTCCCTTTTGTTTTTTTTGTTTTTTCCCCAACAAAAAAAAAAACAACTCACAATTTATTTTCCCAATCGGAATGCAACAAAAACTAACAATTAAAAATTAATGAAAAGACATGCCCAGCATAGCTGGTATGTTCTATAACAATACAAGGAAACTGAAGTTAAGACACGGAATAATCAAAAAGCTTATACTACTTGATTATGTGAAGGTTGGCATCTCTTCCTCCACATTTGGCATTATACTATATGGTCAATGCAAGCATGTCCAAACCTATTGTTTATTCTAAAGTGAAACTAGCATGAACAATTGAATAAAAAATGAAAGAAGTAAAGGATTTTGGTGATTTATTTCCTATACAATAAACTAACAAATGTTATAGTCAGGAAATGCTTATTTTTATTCAGCCGTGTTTAAAAGAAAATATAAATACATTTAATGTAAAGTAGCACTGAAACAAAACACATTTAAAAAGTTGGAAACAGCAACAAAAACAAGTCAATACTTTTGACTGTATGTTGCATTTGTGTGTTTCCAGTTTTAAGAACAGAAAAGATTCACATTCAGTAAGTTACCGTAATTAGAAGCCAAGGACTGTTTGCAGAATCAGTTTTGGTCATCAGATGGTGAAGAATGTTCAAATTCCAGTCTTCAGCAGCTGTCTTTTAAGATTAGTCACTGCTGCGATTAAAACTCATGGTGTACATGTTATGTATTTATAAGGATGAAATTTGGTATCTGATAAGATTCTACGAATCTGGGAAGATGATTGCTAAGACAAAAAAGAGCAGGCCCAATTTCATTCCCGTAGTTGTTGATGAAGTGCCCGCATCACTTTTTTGTGTGCATGCAGTTTTTTATTCCTGTTGCTTATATGCTTCACTTTGTATGAACAAAGGAAAAGGTATGCTTTTATCAGAATGTTTGTGTTTGGACTGGAAAGCAAATTAAATTGCTTTATGTTTCAAGCACAGTATTACACAGTTGAGACAATGCAAGGGCAAATAAAGGTGTGCTTTTTTTGATAAAGCCGAAATAATTTTAAAAGGATGTTTCTGATAAAGTGGAATATAGTTGTGTCCTGTTTATTGGTTCCTTGGACTAAAAGTCTTGAGCAGGCTGATGATCAGAAAACACTGACAATGAATATTTTTGGAACAGTTCAAGTAGGTAGCTGCGTCAGCACGCGTAGGCTACAAAGGAACAAGTAAAGGTTTATTCCATGCTGAAAAGAGAAGAAAAGAAACACAATGTTTTGGCTGTGGAGCCTTCTTCTGAAATATATACATTTACTTTTGAAACATAATCGTGTCAAATAAGTAGTGAAGTTTATTATTAAACTAATTTACCAATATTAACAATGGTCTTTATCTAATGTCCAGCAGTGTAAAGTGCCAAAGAAAAGGACATCTGATAAAAAAAAACAACAACCAACTAAATGGTTTTTAATGGTTAACCAATTAAATGGAAAATTATAGTAGTACTTAGTATTAAGCACCTGGCTGTTGTCATTTTTTTACACCTTTAACTTTAAGATGATCCAACTAAGCTTTTCAGATGCATGAAAGTCTAAATTATAAGCGAGGGCCTCATGAAAAGAGTGACAAAATGAAGACTTTGAAATTCACATAAAAGACTGTGTTGCAATAGGTGGTGTGCTCCTGGCATCCATTGTAATGCAAAAGCTCTTTCAGTACTCCTCCAGGTACACCCACTTCTCTGAGCCTAGAGGAAATCCGGCTGTTTGCCACAGTAGGTATGAAAGAAGGGAACAGAAAGCAGGGACCTACAAGTAGGAGTGGGTGAGCATGTAAACACAAAGCCAAAAGCCAGTTCAAACAAGAGAAAGCGTAGGGAGTATTCTTTGCTTTGCCACCAGGAGTTCTGTGAGAGAATGGCTCTTTTAAAGAATCAAACCTGCCCAGATTCTGCTCACACTAGGCTCGGCATTGTTATTCCGAAAAGGTCCTGTGTTTCAATATTAATAGCTCTCTCTTCCCTCTTCCTTCCCACACAAATCGCAGCCAGCGAGCGAGCTATAATTAATTGATAATCTGTTACGGCTACCTTGGGCCGCAGATCTGGATAAACACCATTTATCATTAAAATGTTAAACTCCAGTTCAAACAACAAAGACGGATGATGATAAAAGCACATTCCTTCTCCATGCAGAGTGAGCATGTCTCCTTCCACCCAAAGCCCTGTCACAACAGTTATCTCAGCTTTGAAGGTGAAGAATTGGTTTGCAGGCAGAGACTTAAAAATCTTTTTTTTTATTATTTGTAGTGGCTGTTGTCTCATGTCAAATGTCAAAACAGACATGAAATCATCAAAGTATTTATACGTGATAATTGAATTCAAATCAAACATTCTTGTAAGTATGTACTGTAACAATGATACAGATGACTTTTAATTAAAACTAATTTCTTATATTTTCTTTACATCTCTAGAGACGTACCTAAAGTTCACTCTGGTGTTATCATGTGCAGGATAACTGAAAGATTACCATATCGTTGTTATACATTTAAATTCCTTTTAGTAATTTGTATACCATCGCTTATAATTTGCATAGGAACACATTTATGGATATATTTTTTGTTGATTAAAGATTGGCCATTGTGGTCAAGTTGTTAATTGATTTTTTTAATCCACCATCATTGCCTCTTGGTTTTTATTTCATAGCACATGTTGCAATACATGTATAAGCGGTGATTTGCAGTAGTCCAAATCCAGCCCTGTTTGATCTTAGGAAGAAGTATGGTGTTTCTCACTTCCACACGCATGGGAGTAGCAGGTCCTGTCAGAACTGCCCAGTAGTAAATAGCTTATTTCGCTCAAGCTCATTTAAACTCCATTGTTGTTTTTTTTTTCTGTTGTTTTTTCCTCGGCGGAAGGTGGTTATTTCCATAAAAAAGAAGGTGTAGCTGTGCAGCCCTCTGACATGTCAACACATTGACAGGAACAATCTTTTCTGATTACGTATTCAAGCTTTATAAGATGAAAAATGAAAATCAAAATTGAAGGCTCACACCTTTGACCTAGCGGGACGGCGATACAATGCAGATGACATTAATATAGACACCTTCTAGCAAAGCACCTCTGCTTGACAAAACATTTGAATCAATAAGCTACTGAAATCTGTATAATAATGATGGGTGGAATGTCTGGTGAATGTCTGGTGAAAAATTCAGAACGTATTTAATTGCTATGTATTCTCATTAACATAAAATATGTCTCTTTTACAAAGTAAATCCTTTCTTTCAAAAGCAAAACTGGACATATTGTTCAGTTAGTATATTACCCTCTGTAAGCATGTTTTAATATATTTGGTTTGTTTACGAAATGTAATAGCTTTCTAACTTAATCTTTTCAAGTGTGAAGTCAAAACACGGCAGCAAAACATTGCAGTATTCATTAATTAAAACTTTCTTTCTTATAAAAAACATTTTCAAATGGTCATGTGTAATAACATTAGTTTTGCATTCCTGTTTCTGATTAATGTAAATACCATTTGTCTGATGTTCTAAATGTTTTGAAAGGAGGCACAGTTCTTCAGTCACAGGAAAGACAACAAGACACACTAAGTAATTATTCCCTTTGACCAAGACTTTCAGTTCTTGTCCTCAAATCTTGATGGCAGGATCCATTTATGCCAAAAGAATTTGAAACCACAAAGAGTAAATTACTTTCTTTGTAATTATTAATGCTACAGTATAACACTCAAAACACAAAGTAGGAAACTAATCCACAGTGCAAGTTTAAAATACAACAAATTCATGTTTCTGATAAACCATCCCATTGTGGATTTAGCTAGACTAATTATAAAAGCTAAGACTCAAAAAGTAATAAAAAGTGTTAAAGTGAGGACTCAATGAAAATAACAAGCTATAAGCAAAATATAAATTATTCTGAATTTGGAAAGTTTGCAGGAACAAGCTAAATGCAACCTGTAACATGCAAACTAACATTATTTCAATCTGAAACCAAACATGGTACAATGGGTTCATGTTTTATGTAACACTTGTACTGATTGTACAATGTTTAAGTTGTCACTAGAACAAAATCTATTATATTGTCATTGACTATTTCAATAGATTTCCAATGAACATACATGGTGTTCACTTCTATCCATTTAGTTATGACCTTTTTTTGCTTCATACCTTATTTCACCTGGCTCTGAGCATTCTTTTTCATTGCATGAGACACAAAATGTCAAAAATGTTTGTGATATTTTGATTTTGCTAGCATATGTTCTGGGCCAGGGTGTACATGAAGCTTTATAAAGCAATATAGATTTAATTCACGCCCACTTAATAAGTATTTCACCCGGAAAACAGGGTCATTCGCATTATACCTTAGGCAGTACAATCCCCTGCAAACTTTTATGAATCCTATTTAACTTACTTGTTCTATGTTGTATCTTTGGGCACATATTTGTTTTTGTGTTTTCTGAAACAAAACTTGGATGTGATGCCACTAAAGGACAAAAAGCACGTCAACACATGTCTATTTAAATGCGGGTTAAAGGGACAAGTAATGTAATAAATGCAACCAGGTCATTGTATAGAGCTGGGCTTAGTTATAAAAGGACTGCTGTGCTTGCCAGAAAGGAAGATGTGAGTAACAATAGAGAAGAACAGCAAAGATGGTTAACCCCTTGAATGATACCAGCTTGTTAATTTATTATAGTTTAGTGTCCTTATATCACCACTTTCTTGTATAATATTAATTTGATTTTACTTTAATACACATTTTTATTTCTTATTTTTCACATAAATACAAACATTTGCTTAAACCGATGAGATAATGATTCTCTTATATCTTTTGATGTGGTTTTGATGGCTGAATTAAACATGTTTATTTTGTATTTACTTACTGTACAAGACTGTTGTCATGACTTGCATAGAACACTACAGTTTTTTTTTCTGAGCACAGTCAGTGCATCTCTTGCTACTTGTGAATTTTAATATTCTGTTGGCAAATAATTAATAGATAGATCATGTTATGTTCTTTTTCTTGACAACATCAAATTCCAAAATGCTATAAAATATGTCTCAATGGTGCAAATGTTTATAAATAAATAATTACTGCACACAGAAAGGACAAGAATGGATATCTAATTTATAACTTTTGTAAATGTGAAATATTGCCCTGCTAAAAAATGCTGATTAATTTGGCTAAGTGAGCATATATTTAGGTGTGCCAGTCAGATAAAATAGTGCTGCAAAGGCCTCTCATTTGATTAAAAAATGCACCCCTTCAATTGCATTAGATTATTAACAAAACAACCGGTGAAGGAGATGGAATTTATAAAGCAGCATCTCCTTAGCAAGTTTGGATGCATTTATTAAAATGTTCTTGTTGCAGTGCAAAACCTAATTTGCATATGATTAACATCATATACATTTTCTATATATTTATATTTTGCATATAAATTAACATTTCACACCCGAAGAAAGCTCCACAGCGGAAATGTTGTTTCTTTTCTTCTCTTTTCAGCATGGAATAAACCTTAACCTGTTCCTTTGCGTATAATTAACATGTTAGGCTTAAATCTACTTTTTGGTCGTTTTTTTATCAATGTTAATAAAGAGTGTTGGTGTCCAGGTTGTATGTCTGTGAGCATCTGGAGAACTAAACCACGGCAAATACTGGGTTAACCAAAAATGCAGGTGGCCTTTTCATCATGGCTCAGATCACTACTTTCAATCTTTTCTATCATATTTCTTTTGTTCTTCATGTGCTTTTTCTGCTACTGAATACAAAGACCTCTGTTGTTGCTTTACATTGAAGTGGTATCATTCAGGTCACCAGAAGCAAGCGTGGAAAATTACTGGAATGTCAGCATTCTTTTTTAAATTCTTATTTATCTCTAAATATCCACAGGCAGTAGTCTTGCAATGTGTTTTTTAGATGTAGGTAAGAGTTATACATCCGTTCCTATATCTGCAAATCTTCTGTATAGTGTGCAAACGTGAAGAGGCTTGATTGCACTGACTATTTTGTTACACTAGTATTTGTAATTATTTTATATGGGTACCATGAGGATCAAATCTTATATCACTCAAAGGACAAGGAAACATAAAATAACAAATAATCTTAATACCAATTCAAAAAGCACAACTGGATCATAAAATGGTATAAGTTGCCCAGCTCTTAGAATGTTAGGCTTCATGTTTAATGTAGTTGTGCCTCATTTATCACTTTATGTACAATATTTTGTTTGCTTTTGATTGTAAAAATCCTAAACATGAAGACAGATCTCTGAGTGCGCCTACGAGAAATGTTAAATTTAGTATGATGGTTATGTGACACGGTGGGTGCATGCATGAGACCTAAGGGGCATCTCACCTCTGAAGGGTAAAAATTAAATTAGGTTGATGGCCGCAGCACATCCTTAGACAATCTGTATCAAAGACCTTGGGACAATTCACTCTGATTGGATTCCTTTCCAATCTTCGGAGTCAACCTTAAGATGAGTGGCCAAGAACTGACTGACATGGGCTCTGAACTAATTTCTCATCCAAGTAGGGGTCCCTACAGGGCCAACATCCGCAAACTGGCAGGAAGTTGTGGACAAGGTCATATCAAAGATGCTTATGATGTTCTTGCTTATAGGTGAAGTTGTTCCTGAGCCATTGAAACGTGGCCAAAAACCCAGTATCCCAAAATCCATAACCTATATGTTAAAGATTTGTAAAAATATCTTAAAATTAGGATCAAATGGGTAATTGTGTCCATGAAGCCACTTATTTTATAAGATACAGTATCTTTAGGCTAGCAATTTTAGAAGAGTTATTAGGATTGTGTGGAATGTTTCAAAGCAAAAGGAAAAGGTGTATTTTTTCTACTATTCACTTGCTAGAATTTATTGCATTTCTCCTCATTTTGTATTGATGGGATGGAACTACAAAGGCAATTTTAAACATTATTATGAGATCACTTCAGTTTCTACTGCTATTTCATAATTTGGCGAAATTCACAATCTACATTTATTTTTTGAGGAAAATGGCAAAAATGAATATACATGTCAAGAGATAACTGAGAATTAAGTTTTTTTTTACAGCATTCATCAGCAAATTTAGATTGTTTGAAGAAAACAGTACTGCAAACTATTATGCGCTCACTGTCAAACTTATGGAAACTTTCCAGCCTGAAATGCTGAGAGGAAAAACATTTATCTTGCCTCCTTAAATGATTAAAATGAGAGCCTGTTGTTTTTCTGTGGTCGATTTGTCAAAGCCACACTGCTTTAGTTAGACCCCTATCCTGTTAGCAAGAATGAGAGATGAGGTACAAATGCAGTACTTACTCAATCTGGTGTAATTAGGTATGTTAGAACTGGCAGTGAAAACACTTGCTAATAAATGATAGATGAATTAAGCATGCCTGCTAAGAAAGTTTATCAAACTGTTTTTCTTTCAATAGAAACAATTCGCTGAAAAGATTTGGGTAATGTTTTATTCATACTTTTCAAGTGCCCTGAGTTGATTTATCAAAGAACACAGGTACCCTCTCATGTGATACAGATTTCTAGGAAAAAGAAAGAGATGTGGAGCTGCTGCTGTTCACAAGAGACAACATTCTCTTAAGTGTATTTTTTAAGAGGAGGCAGGTCATTGTTGTAGAATGCCAAATTCATTACAAATCGAGGGATTTGAGTGAATAAGAACAAGCAACGAGCTTTACCATTCAAGAATCACTGACTGGATAATCCTTATGGAACAAAAAGAGGTTAATTCCACTTGGAAAGAAAACTGGAAAGAAAGAGTTAGGCAGACAGTGTTTCAGCTGTGGAGCCGTCTTCAAGTGTGTTCCATTTCTTGATGTGACAATAACTTTAAATTCAGTAATTCAGTCAAACCCTTATTAAGATGAGGCATGAATCAAATAGTGAGCTTTATTGGGGTATGTCACCTAGCTGAGGAGATTCCCCCCATCCTTTAAGAGGTGCCGAAAGGGCAAAAAATGGGGTGGGGTGATGTGAAAACAAAACATGCAAGACAAAAGTAAGCAAGACACATGACATTCAAACTTATTTACGGGGAAATGGATTGGTGGAACAGTGGCACAGTGGTCAGCACTGCTGCCTCAAAGTGCTGTAGCCCTGAGTTCAATTCCTCGGCTGCCATCTGTGTAGAGTTAGTATGTTCTCCCCATGTTCTGCCCTTGATTTTCCTCTGGGCATTTCAGTTTCCTCCCACAGTCCACAAACATACCGGTAGTTTAATTGCCTTCTGGGAAAACTGTCCGGGGTGTGTGTGTTTGTGCGTGCCTTGCAATGGTCTGGCACCCTGTCCAGGGTGCATCTTACTTTGCATCCATTGTCTGCCAGGAAAGGCTCCGGCAGCCCTGTGACCCAGTATGAAATGGTTTGAAAATGGATGGATGGAGGTGGAAATGGATGGGGTTAGGGTTCAACCCTCTCCCGAGTTTCTGTTTTTAAGTCCATAAAAGAGGGAAAGGGAAGCTGGCTCATTAGCCATATTCAAAGAAGACTGCTTTAATCTTTCATGTATGCTATTTTTAATATAACTCTTTAATCAAAATTTACATTCAAGGGCTTCCTCTCTAGGGTAAAATAATGTGTTGCAGTGGCAGTGAATCCACAAGGGAAGAAAGCATAATTCCCTATTGTGAAAACCATCAATCATGTTGCCATTACACAAGTACTGTAAATGACATGAAGTACTATTAAATTTCAGCTCATTTACAGCTGGCTGTCATCGATAGAGTAGGCATACTTTCACACACACACATTGTTATGATATTGGTCAAATGTTATATACTGTATCAAGCTAGAAGAAATGATCACGGGATCAAATGTCAGAAACACTAAAATTGGGAACAAGAAAAAATGCCTCTGCAAATTCAGAATTGGGCGCTTTTGATTTTTTGTGTTGATGCACACAAATTTAATATTTAATTTTGTGGCGTTGCTATAATCCTCCATAGCTATCAAAACATGAATGTCTAATTATGAGGAATCCACCAATGAACCTGCTTGAATGTAGTTTGAAGGAGTTCCAGCTCAGGAAAAACCCAGCATTAAATATTGGTAAAGGTGAATGCCAGAGACAAGGCAAATGAATGGATGGCAAAGTGCCTAGCTTCTTCAGTGCCCTCACAGGATCATGACTTCATATGGTTCCTTCTGGGAAATGAAGAAAACATACTTGGAGAAAGCGAAAGATACAGGATAAACCCTGATGAAAGAATGATGTCTTTCCTGTCTGAATCTGCAGTCATAACAAACTAAAAATAGCTGTTGACTGGTTTAAGACTGAAGGTATGTAGTTGTGAGTTTAAGGCATCTTAGTGTTAAAGCGGGTGATATCACCATCTTTGTCACAATTTCCATGTCTCCACATCCACAAATGCGATCAGAAATGAAGCCCCAACCACATGTCCCTTCACCGTGGAACTGCAAAGAACAAAGCTTGACATTCCTTTTTTAAACATGAAAGAAACAATGGCTGTGTTTGAAGAGACGTGGAGCACAGAGTGTGTTACTTGAGTTGCATTATTTTTTCTCCTTGACTGGTAAAGTTTACAAACATCCCCACATTTTTAAAGCCGAGGTCACACATTGGGTTTACCTTTCTGCTTGTGCACACGTCACTCCACTCGGCCCCCACGAGGAGCACAGCCATTAGCACTCAACTGAACGTGTTTATGTATCACTGGAACATGAAACACCACTGAATTTGTTGGAAATATACAGTTTTTCTAAATGTCTTGGAAGACAGCCAAACATTTGGGAATGCATAGCATTCTCACATTGGGTTTTAACACTGTGAATGCTGTGTGAAGAAACAACTAATTTCACAGATGTTGAAAAGGGCACATTACCAAAGTGAACCAGCCATATACTGTAAATACTACAGTATATGAAGTAATCGCTGGTACCTTATCTGAGCTCAGTTTTAGAGCTAAGGTGAGTAAGGACTATAAGCTCTCATGTTTCCAAGATTTAAAGAAGGAAAGCCTTTTTTTTTTATTCATGTAATAGAACAAGTAACGCTGTCAACATCGGTTCCATTAAGTAAGACATTTTAGGTCTCACTTTATACAGGGAGGAGCTACAAGAAAACACTGGCACTTCCATGCATAAAGACTGACAACCCCCCATTTTTTGTGACAGATGATGCAAGGTATGAAGCTTTTGCAAGTGCTTAAAGGGGAATTTTTAGTAATTATCTTGGATAACTTATGATGTTATCTCATATTTTATGATGGAAACATTGGGAAATGCAGAATGTTTTCAGAAAGCAAAGACCACCTTCACTTCAAATGAAAGTTTCTGGTAACAGCTTTGCAGTACCATACTTAAGTTCTTAGTTAACACTTGCTTCCAGATTGCACTAATTATGCACAATCATTTTTTAATTAAAGTTCTTTGCGAGGGACCCATAGAGTCTGTTATTATCCCCGTAAAAAATGATCCTCATGTCCTACAGACTGCAGCAAGGTTTTCCAATTAGTTTTGATTTCTTCCATCCTCACGTTTTATTGGGAGTAGCTCTTTATATTTTATCCAAGCTCCATAAATAATATCACTCTCATGCAAAGTAAATTAGAAGTTTTTTAAAGACAGTGAACAGTCAGATTCTTTCTTGCTGGGGAAGTGGGATTAGTTGGCTTAACTTGGAATTCTGTACAGTCAAGTGTGTAAAACAGGTTTTATGTTGGTGACAAAAGATCGCTGAAATAATCCGTGTATGTGAGCAGTTCCCCGTTGCGAATGGGCTACAGGTACTGTGATTCAGAATTATTTTTAATTACAAACAATATTCATTGGTTTTCATTTCCGTGTATTTGTGGCACTCATTCTGCAGTAAGTTTACACTTGCAATGCAGGAGCTTTATCCTATTGGAAAATCTCAGACTGTAAGATGTGGTGTAGCCATTGTCATGCTTTATCAGTTTAAGGAGGAATCTATAATAATGTTGTAATGCACATGATGGATTCGTAAATGTGTTAAACCATATTAATTGCGTTTGGGTGTCCTTAAGTGGTATTAATAAAACCGTAAAGAGAAGGATTACAAAATAGATCAAAAGGCCTTTATTATGGCTTTATTGAACAGAAATTCAGTGAGTATGCTTTAAATTAATAAAACTGTCTGAAATCCAGTAAGTATCTAGTCTGGCTAAAAATGTGATGTTTATCCTTTTCCCCTTTTGTCTACTCGTGTGAACATGATTCTAATTGTATTTTTTTAAATAGTTTATCCTTTCACCACTCCTATGCATTATGAAACAGATGAAAACGTGCAGTGTACACATAAACGATTTTGTTTTGGTGTGCGAACTCATGAAGCAGGTGAAACATTAAATATTAAAAAGAAATAACATACGAGAAGGAACTTGAGAAGAACAATGGAGCAACCACATCAAAACTGTTTAAAAGCATGGCAGTGGCTATACGTAGCACTGCAAGCAATCTTCCCAATTAATCACATTTGTCATAGGTTGTTTGTACTTAGAAGGTGGAAGAGTCAGATAAGTTATACAAGTGTCATTTCACCTTTGTTTCTCTGTGCTTATCGTCCTCCTTTGGGGTATCTTAGCACTGGGGCACAGCAGTCAATCAACTAGTTATCATTTAAACAAATACTGGTTGACCTAAGCTTCAAACATATACTTTGGCTTTCTTCTATTTATCGTTGGGGAGTGCCACTAGTCTCATCCCTGAGCCTTCAAGGTCAAGCCGTTAGCTGCAGCCATTAATACTAATGTACTAAGGAAGGGTTTCTATCTCAGTGCTCGCCCACCCTCCCTGCCGGAGCACATGGGCCCTGGACAAGCCCTGTATCTTTCAGAGAAAATAAATTGCAGCCGCCACAGTAACCCAAATGAACAACAAATGTAGATTCAGCTTATTACCCTGATAGACAAAACAGCTGAAGGTTTTGAATGGGGTTACGTCTGGAGAAAGTCCTGGCATAATCAGAACTGGGAGTGTAATATTGGGTTAAGATACTCTCACAGTTCGGTTCTTTTTCTTGCACCAACTGTTATGTATCTGTTTTTTTTTCTTTTTTTCGAGAGAGAGAGAGTGTGGGAGAACAGGATAAACCAATAAACGTTTGGGAAAGTAGACCTTGTCAAAAGTGTATTTTTAAATATGTTCTTTCATCTTTGTTGACGTCGTATATCCAATCAGAGCTTTCCATTAATCATTCACACACCAAAAAAGGTTAATTGAAATATGGTCTGCAAGGAAGCTTGGACAGTTTATGACATGAATTGATATTAGCTGCTTCCTCCTTAAAGCCTAGCCATTGTGAAACTGTTTTTTTCTTCACCTGAATTTCCATACAGATAAAAATGTCATAGTAATGATATTCCAATGAAGAGAACTGTCAAACAGCCCTCTGTAGGATGGAGGTAGGATGGAAATAACCATGCGCGTTCAAAGGAAAGAATGCAAATGACGGTACTATATGGGAGCAACATAGCTTCTAGCCTTACAGAGCTGAGTTAAATCAAAGAATGAATCATTCAGGTGGGCTGACTTTAAAAGCACACACTCTCCCATACACACACAGAATCTCACAGACAGAACTGCCGGGCCTTTCTGTACAGATTCTGATCATATTTGGAAAATATTTTTTGTTTTATGTCCTCTTCAAAGCATGTTCATTTGAATGTTGTTCTCTCCCTACTGCTCTTTCATAGCTACAAGTTGGCTGCACATTGCAAGGTATATACAATGTGGTTTCCTGTATTATTGCCAAACTTTTGAAAGCCCACCATAAAAATCAATTGTTTACTGATATTCTGTTTGATGTGTTAGCAGTGAGCAGCCCCTGTTGATGGACAAAAAAAGTGAGCTAAAATCCAATAAACTTTGCACCTTATTTAGCACAAAAATGTTTTCCAGGTTTTGTATGTTATCATTTAAACAAATACAATAAACAATGAAACAATGCTGGTTTCAGAAATAAAACATTTGTAGAGTCTCTAACCTTTGCTCTGTCATAATGTATACAATACACACAAATAGTGGAATTAATCTTAACATACACAGTAAATGAAGTATAATAGAAGTTCTTAACTGACATTCAGGAAGAATAACAACAGACAAGCCAATCTCCCCCAGCTGTTTTAAATCACAGTCATTACTGGCTTTCACGCTATACATATATACTGTCACAATGCGGAGATTAGGACCCCCAAACGGTAAAATCCGGAAGTGACTGGAATGAGATTTCAAGGGAAATACAGTAGGAGCAAGACAGGGGATGTAAAACAGGGGGGCGAGACTATGGCCCAGGCGAACGACTCCAAAACAGTCCAAAAGGGGGAGTCCGGGGTGTAGTCCAAGGTCCAAAACCGGGAGGTCCATCCAAGACGAAGACAAGAATAAAAACGGGGGACATGGAACCAGGAACAAGGAAGTTTAAAATAGACTGACGAGGCCAGGTGCTCTGGGCCCTGGACTCAGCTTGGTCAGGACGCCATTAGGAAGCCTATGCCTTCAAGCCCCAGACGTGGGGCAGAGCCAGGAGTAGCGAGAGTGCCCAGCTTAAATAAGGAGGGACTGACAGAGGGCAGGTGCACATAATCAACTAAAATTCCGAAAGGGCCGGGGCGCCCTTAAGAGGAGGGATTCCGATCGAGACAATATACTTTATACATTTCATGCACACACCTCTCCTCGTATCTCCACCACTACAGCAGCTGCACCTTGCTGGCTCCTCTCTCTGAAGGGAGCGTCGATCCTCCTCATCCCGAGGCCGGGAGTCTCATAATAGTACTAATCAATAATCATTTAATTAGTATAATTATTATTGTACTTAAAAACGCAAACTTTCATAAAGCATCTGAGTGCCGGATGCCATTATTCCTCGTTAGCTGTTATTTAGACTTTTTTTCTGCTGGTTCAGCCTTATGATAAAGTCAGAGAACACAAGCTGTATGGATGTTGCCACGTCTATTGGGATGTACCTAGACAGGTACTCTGTGGGTGAGTGTTTTTAAGAGAAATGAGTTCTAGCAAGGCCATTCAGCACTAAAACAGCTTACTGTTTGCCTGCTTCAGCTGTTCATTACTGTCACTTACCTGAGCATTTGATGTGCCTCCGTGCATGTGAGCTATATTTATATAAGATATCACCATTGAAATGTGAATGATTTCATTACTGAATGTACCCGGCGGTAAACCTCACTGGGAGATAATGCTTTACTGGCCACATCTTTATGTAAAGCAGAAGAGTTCTCTCTCCCACAGTGAAAGACTAAAAGCTTGCAGTCAGAGTTGTCAAATGAAGGCTGGGAAGGTCAAATGTATCTTAAAATGCAGAGACATCAGCCTTGACGTCCGCTGCAGGGGCTGACTAGTGATGAGTTCTGTGGTGATGGAAAGACAATAATTACAATTGAACCCACAGTCCAGGGAACACTACTCTGAAGAATAGGCTGTGTAGATATAAGTTTTAATGTGCCGTTTAAAAGCAGACCTGTTGTTTCATTCCAAACGCTGTACAAAAAGCATATCTGTCACAAAGCACATGCACGACCCTACTCTTTTGTTGTAGATCTCTGCTCTTTTTTGGAAAAAAAAAACAGGATTGAAAAGCACTGATTTTAGGAGCTACATATAGACCTAATAGGACTTTTTGAAAAAATTAAAGTTACACAATATTTTGCTGCATTTTATGTCTTTATTCCAAGCCACTTCTTTTAATGTTAATCAGTTTTAAAAATTGTGAGCGTACCAACCCTGTCTTGAATTGAACCAACACATTGTCCAGCACAGACTGTCAATTTCTGAAAGTGCTGTCTTACCGGGTAAAGATCTGTTGTGGGTTTCTGGGGTGCATCTACCCATCAGTTTATTTTTGATCCCAACAGACAATGTCCAAGTTTACTATAAAGTTGAGCATTGCCTTCTCTCACCTGGACAAAAACAATTGTCAATATTTAACTAACGAAAATGTTGAATTATACATTTTGTAAAGTTTATTTGACTGTAAGAGATACCTTTCTATAATATTTATTTAATATGTTAGCAAAAGAGGCCAAAAATGATATACTGGCATTCAATGAAGTACTTACGATACACATCTGCAAAAACTGTTAGCAATCATAACACAAAGCATACAATTAGAAAGACTCAGGAGAGTTTTTATTAACTTCTTGTATGCAACATGCCTTTTGACATATCTTATTACAAATCTAAACTGTTCCCAACTAAATAGTATTAGAAATTGAATGAACATACTATGTGTTGTACACAAAACCAGTGTCCAGCACAAGACAAAAGTTAAATTGCACAACAAGAAAACATTAGGTTTTAATCTTAAATTCACCTATTAAAATCCATTAGAGCTGTTTAAAAGTCCTAATTTGCAATTATACACTTGAGTGCTTACCCTTGAAAGTGTCCTAGGGCAATTCTTACTCTTGTGTTCATCACCAGAACCAATGATTTGTAAAGGAAGTCAATTTCAAAAGAATGCCCCTTTACCGAATTGAGGGTGGTAAAGCAAAATATTAAACCCATACAAATTTTTAACACAGTACATTCAGACGTAATTTTTAACCTCTTTTCTCCAATAGTGTTGTACCATTGCTGTCCTTAGTTATACTGTGTTTTTGCTCTTATTTAATAACATGACTTTTGGAAATGTCAAAGCACCAAATTCTTCTTAAAAGCTCTGTTTCTTAATTTACTGGATCATTTGTGTGTAGAATGCTATATCCAGCAGAACCTGGCACATTTATTCTAGATGTTTGCTGAAGAAATGGGAATACATGGTTTGTTAGGTCCAAGGATGTCACATATACAGGAGGTTGAAGGAAGTTGTAGGTGCTGGGAGTTAATGTCAGTTTCATTGCCAAAGCCAAACACAGGCTATAGAAAACTGCCTGTCCAAACAACAAACAAATGGTCTCAGGAGGACCTTCCTCTCTTGAAATTTCTCTTTTTTTCAAAATGGTTGTTTAAAAAACTGTTACAGATAGGGTTGCCACCTCTGATTGTACTGCAGGGGGTTTTGATTCCCAAATTTTCTAGGAGAAGACTCATCATTGCAGGAGAGTTTAGGACAAGCTAGGAGACTTGGCCTCCTTATTTCTGGACAGAAAAGGACTGTGTGTGTCTGAGGTCTTGCTGAGTCTTTGGAAAACAAAAGGTCCTTTTGCCTTCTACTTAAACTATATTGCATGGCATCCCTCTGTTTGTCATACTGTTCTGAAGAGTACCACAACCCTATCTTTCTTGGCTGTAGAAGCAGACAATGAACCTTTAGCACAGCTGAGAAACATCCATAACCAGTTCTTTTTTTTGTTAGAATTAACCATAAAACTAGACACAGAAAGGCAATCAGGCTTTACGGTTTAGTCTTTGCAAGTGCACATTTTGTGCACAGATGTTTTCGGAGCAAATAAACTGTAAACAGTTTAGCTGCAAACAGTCACATCACCGGGTGGTAATGTCTGCTGATTTCTGACTGTTGATCCTTTCATCGTGGCCCTGCTAGACTCCTGGTTTCCTGAGCAGTTTCAGCTGTCAGAGTTGCTTAGAGTTCACTGTGCTGTTTTTAGTTACTCATTCAAATATTCATAGGAAACGAGGGCTCCAGTTTGCTCTCTGGTAACAACTTCATTTTCTGCTCCTCCACAGTTCAGCCTTGTGGGATGCCTGTCTGCTGTTGGATTGGCTACTTCAGGCACATGTGACCTTTCTGGGGTAATGGACTACTAACACAAGTAGTAGAAAATGGCTTGTTCTACCTTTTATCATCGCTTGACTGGACAATGAAAAGAATTGCACCAGACAGTTATGGATCATCAAAGAGACATAGAAAATGATCAAACCTATATCAAACACTGGTTTGTACTACCGGTGGGAGTGCTTGCTTAAATAATTCATCGTGTGGGGAAGTTTGTGTCTCCAAAGTCTTCAACCAGTCACATTTCTGAGCAAATATTTACTTTAACAATGTTGTACTTCAGCATGATAATGAAAATATGTGTGATTCCATGTAAATGTGTTGAGGAAGGTCGGTGAACCACTTCATTGAACTGTGAAAAGCATGAAAGAGACAGATTAATGATGATTTTTTTTCTTCCTTGATATGTGAGGGTAAAGGTGACAAGTCAAGCATAAATTAGATTTCTCTTTCAGGAAAAAATGTAGACTATTCAGAACTTAAATACGATCTCTACACTGAAGGCTGAAACGTATATGTTCAGAACTATTTTGTTTGCTCTTTTGAACTGGACAGTAACAAGTGGTGAAAAGCTGTATCATCTCTAACAAACATGTTGGCACCTCTCAGAATTTTAGTATTTAGAAATATCAACATGTAAATGTATTAAGGGTACACAATTGCCTATAGTCAGATCAACCTCCCTTTTTCTTGTTGTTCAGTCTCATATTTTAGTTACTTTACCATACAAGCTGTGCAAAACTCCATAGAACCCAGCAATTAATGGATATAATGGAAAGTCAGATCCTTTCCAGAATATCACAATATTATTTCTTACTAATTCTGTTTTATACTTAAGCAATTAATGAACAATGTGTCTAGATCTATACAGGAGTTCAGGTTTGTTACACATTAGTGCTGGTGTTGTTAAGTATACTGTATTTCAAAGACTGTGCAGCCTAATACATAGTATGTGGGTTAAAAAAAATTAAGAATGCCCCATCGGACGACTTAGTAAGAGAATTTCAAAGTAGGCTCACTTTTTTAACTCTGCCTCCCAAAATACAATGAAAAAGGTTTCCCCAAATAATCTGGAAAAGTATAAATCATAATGTCCAACACTTATCGCAATTCCTATGGTGCTGCTGGGTAAGTAACATGTGGTACCATATGGGGTCTTTTTGAAGAGCTTCAGTGAAAAACCATATCCTTTTGTAATTACTTTCACACATATGGAGGTAGAAAATATGCACAGCAGCATTAGTACTTACTTAATCATTGATCCTCCTGACATTTCTTGAAATTGGAATTTCCTATAAACATTTTGAACGTCTGAGTATAAAAATGAACACCGAAGCTGCCGCAAATCGAAATATCGGCTTCGTTTTCAAAATGTTTGCTGGTCTGTAATGAGCTGAAGGTTTAGGTAAGAAAGAAAAGCAGAAAGCTAAAATTATCTACGAACAGCTAAAGAGATTTAAAAATTAGCTTCTGAAAAGCACACACATTTCTTCTCTTTATATCATACCACTAAGAATGAACTTCGCTTTTATCTACAAGAAAAAGATCTCAAAGAGTAGACAAACGAATGAGCTCCAAATAAAGTCAATATTATTTTTTTCCTGTTGGTTTCTGAAATGTGTATATTAATTTGTGAGTCCTACTGAATTGTTGTACAGTCTGAGAAAAAAAAGGCAGATACAACAAGTGTCCTGTAATTTATCTGTGTGTCCGGTGTGTCGGTGGTGCTTGCTTGTATGTTTTGGGGATGACGCTGGAAAGCTGAAAAGAACAGTAGGTATAGATGGAAAACGTAAAGGACTTTAAGTTAGGTGGAAATTGACACTAAACTGAAATCTAGCATGGATATATTGATGGGACAGATGAGTAAAATCAAATTAAATATTTTTATATGAGGAAAAGCCAAATGCTAAGAAAGCACCTTATCTCCATGGTTCTGCAGCCTTTTGACAGTAAACATAGTTTTATAAGACGTTTCAAGCCAAGAAAAGATTTCATCGTGAGTCCAAGAGACTGCTGCTCATATACTGACGTATTTTTGTGTCCAAATCGACAGGAGGGGAACGGCTTCGTAAGTCTAAGACTTGCAATGGGCACACTGTTGCAGGTAATTGGATGACTGAGTGTTGCACTGCCCTCTTGTGGTACAACACATTGCATCCATTTTTTTTTGTTCATGCAAACGTTTTTAAAATCTACCCAATTTGCTTTTGTGTTGGTTCTGATGTCTAACAGCTATATTACTGTTTCAGTCTTCATGAACCTGTCCGTAAAATAACAGTCAAAGAAATCTGCGCTTATGTGGTATGAATTCGATTTTTAGTTAATTTGGGTCTTTACTAATTGATAAAACAATAACAGTGACAAAAGATAATGCAGTAAATTTGCATTCGAATTTTCAAATTGTAGAGTTTATAATCTGTTATATAAAAATAATATGCTTTTACGAAGTTAATTTAAAAATAATCCACTCTTATCCATCATTTCTGAACTCTTAATGTCAGCCCTACAAGTCCAACAGAAAGATTTTCAAACGTAGCCTGACTAAAACAAAAACTGCAAAGCACTACTGCCCTCTACTGACGCACTTAAAATAAAACTTAAATAGCGCTCCTTACAAAATATATTACATTTCTGAAAATAAACGTAATTTGTGTGTATCAACTATCAGCAATGGAGGTCTGCAAGATAGATTTTGTCACAAAGCAAAACCCAAAGATTTTTAATACATGCAATCTGTCTTCTGGTGCTGGTTAAAAATACAAAAATACAACGAAAACTCAAAGACAGCAATACTATAAAATACTAACTTCAGCGTAAAATATAAACAATAAGGAACATTAAATAAAATAAAGAGAAAACATTTTCTTTTTGATTTGTCAAAGTGCAAAATACTATGGAAGCCCGTTTCCGCCAGGGAGTAAAAAAAAAACGCGCTATGGTATCTCAGAATTACGACTTAGTAAGTCAGAATTCCGACTTAGTATCTCAGAATTGCGACTTAGTAACTCAGAATTCCGACTTAGTAAGTCAGAATTCCGACTTAGTATCTCAGAATTGCGACTTAGCAACTCAGAATTCCGACTTAGCATCTCAGAATTGCGACTTAGTAAGTCAGAATTCTGACTTAGTATCTCAGAATTCCGACTTAGTAACTCAGAATTGCGACTTAGCATCTCAGAATTCCGACTTAGTAAGTCAGAATTCTGACTTAGTATCTCAGAATTGCGACTTAGTAAGTCAGAATTCCGACATAGTATCTCAGAATTGCGACTTAGCAACTCAGAATTCCGACTTAGTAACTCAGAATTGCGACTTAGCATCTCAGAATTCCGACTTAGTAAGTCAGAATTCTGACTTAGTATCTCAGAATTGCGACTTAGTAAGTCAGAATTCTGACTTAGTAACTCAGAATTGCGACTTAAAATCATTCATAAATCGTACAAGATCTAAAGGCATGGAGAGTTGTATTGTCAAGTGCCCTGATAAAAATCAAATTAATGCAGGTCTACAATAGTTTTGCTCGTTATAATCCCTACACGGTTTGCAAGATGGACACCATTATAGAGGACTTATTTTGTCGTGGTTACACAAACCATGAAATTTTGGTGTTATTGGAGGAATCACACAATGTAAAACTGAGTCTTCGGACCTTGGAAAGAATGCTGTGTAAGAATCAGCTCTGGCGAAGGCGAAACAAGACAGATGAAGCGGAGGTCGCCTCATTCATACACCAACAGCTACAGACTTCTGGCAGACATCATGGCTATCGGTGGATGCACCAAAAATGCTGGATGGCAGGGATAATAACGGATAGAGAGACTGTCCGTCAGTTACTGCGCCTTATGGACGGGCGAGGAGTAGATCTGCGTGCGCAAAATCGCCTGAGGCGCCGGCAGTATTACAGCCGCGGACCAAACTATGTGTGGCATATTGATGGGTATGACAAATTAAAACCTTACGGGATATGCATCAACGGGTGCATTGATGGCTTCTCGAGAAAAATGATCTGGTTAGAAGCATACAAAACCAATAATGACCCACGAATTATTGCTGGTTATTTTATAGACGCTGTCTATAAAAACAACGGTCTTCCACAAAGAGTACGACTTGATCATGGAACCGAAAACACCCACGTTGCTGTAATGCAAAGGTTTCTGCGCGAAATGAATGAGGATAGCACAGAATGTGTCACTCTTGGCCCAAGCACTGGGAATCAGAGAATTGAACGCTGGTGGGCTACACTAAGAGCACAGTGCAGTCAGTTTTGGATGGACCATTTTGAACAGCTGAGAGAAGATGGGCATTTTGTTGACACCTTCATCGACAAATCACTCATTCAGTTTTGTTTCCAAAACACCATACAGGTAAATGTAACATACCTGTCATTACAGATTTTGATATGAATAGTAAAACATAACATTCTACTATGTTTCATACTATTATACTTATTAAAGATCTCTTCTTTGAGTTCCATAAAGTGATTTAACAAACCTTATTTCAAAACAATTGATTTCTATTGTGTAGGAGGAGCTCAATGAAGTGCTGACTGCCTGGAATAATCACAGAATAAGGCCAACCCACAACCCTCGCGCTCCCAGTGGACGACCTTCAGTGATGTATGCTGCCCCAAGTTTATATGGCGCACAGAACTATTTGCAGGCAGTTGACCAAATCAAAGTCGATATCTGTCGAGAAGACTGTTGTGTAAAGGACTACCCCTGTGATGAGGATGTCTTCCATCTTTGTGTTGAACTGATGGCTGAACAGAACCTTGCAATGCCAGATGATGTGTTTGAAATCACTGACCTTTACTTAAGACTACGTGAAATGGTCCTCAATGGGCTGGACCTTGAGTAGGAATAGGAGAATAGGGGACTTTGCACTCTCTGGATAAGATAAACTGCTTACAAATGTGGGATCTAGGTATAAGGGTGTTTTGTTTTTCTCAAATGCCACAGCATTTGATGTTACACATTAAAAGTGGTAAAGATGTTACCACTTTTAATGTGTTGTCTTTAGATCTGATTTAACATTGAGTGTGAAATAGGATGAAACAAGGAACAAATGAAAGTAAATGTGCCAAAAGATGCAAACAGTGTAAACAATCTTTAATGGACTATAGATAATGTTCACACATAAAAGCAACCCAACTTTGATTTGACAATAACATTATCTAACATTATATGAAATGTTTGACAATAACATTACCTCACCTCTCTCATTTCCTTTCACCAAATGCAATGTAAATATAGTACAAATAATATTCACTAAACGCAAGGCATTTGAACTCATCTGCAATCTTGATGTTTCATAAAAATGTCAGACAAAATCCACAAATAGCCAAACTAGTCAAACACAAATAAAAAAATTCAGATTCTGCAAAGTTACCGCTACCCCAAGAAACATCTAACTGAAGAGTTAATGACAAAGATTCATTCTAAATCAAGTGTTGACCAAAGTGAGCACTTAGAATTCATCTTTGCCATGAACTGTCCAGTTATTGTGCAAATAAACTCTGCTGCCATATTGTGACTAAATTACATAAAACGCAAAAGTTGTAACATTATTAGACACTACATGGCACCAGAGTTTATTGGCACCAAAGTGTTTGGTAGCTTAGAGAATGCACATCACTCAAAAAAGAACTTTTATTAAACTGCATCACCATATTTTTTTAAGGTGAAAAAACATCCATTAGTTTCTCACTCAATATACTGTATGAACAATCAGTCTAAAAGAAATTCTTGTACCAAAATGACAAAAATAAAAGTGCAATTTAACCTGAGACTTTTTAATTTCTTCAGTGAAATTATGAACATTCTATCATAAGTACACTCAAAACTCAGTATATCTTATATGCTTATATGTGTAAAGGTACAGACTTGGTCAGATGGCCTTTAAATGTGAATAAGTATACTTTACCAAAAGTTTTGAATGGTGAAAGATGCACATATTTCTAATCTTTTTAGTCTGTAGGTCGACAGACTAAAATACTAAACTATGTCCATTACCCATATATTACTTTCCAAAATTTTGTTCATTTCACACCTGAAGTCAGGATAGCTATCATAATGAATAGACACTCTCAAATAACAGCCACATGTATGTGCCATAGGTCTTCTCTCAAATCCTTGCATGTGTGTGAAGTCAACAGTTACAGTCTTGCCGAGAAAAAGATCTGAGCCTGTGCAGAACCTCAGGAACAGAGACTGTTTCCTTCCATCACACTCTCGCAGGTATGTTGTAATATGCTTTGATATTTCCTTTTCCTGTGCATTCATTGTGCAGGGAAACTTCAGTGACCGTATGATTTTCCTTGCCGTTGGCTGCAAGTTTTCATACACAGTTTCAATTTCCTCAAGGGCTTTGCTGAGGGGAGCGAGTACACTTTCCCACTGTTCGATAACATAAGCAGGCTCTTGAATAAGGGTTTTGTGAGCCAGTTCTTGCAGAATTTGTTCAATGTTGTGTGCATTTGGCATTCTTCGGCAGCTGTAGTTGTCCAAGATTTCCAGTAATTCATCTTGGTCAGAACTGTTGAAGTCTCTGCGACAACATTCCAAGGTATAACGGTCAGATTCTGAGACATACTTTAGAAAATTGTCAACAAGATCACTCTTCACATATCCAAGAGCTGCCTGTTCCAAGATTACAGGAGCAAGCTTGATGGGCAAATACTTCTGTTTCTGCCAACCAAAAGAAATAATTTTACCTATACTCTGCCACTTTTTTTTGCCATAGTCATGTCGGAGAAATGGTATCTTGAAAGTGCTGCCTGTTGTACATTGTTCGTAGAATTCATGCCAGAATTCAGAGAGGCAATCTCTGAGAACACCTCCATCATCGTATCCATTCTCATACTGCCCATTTGGTAGTAGAAGCTTTACTTGAATTTCTGATTGAGTATATGAAAGGCGTTCATCAGTGAAATGTTCAATAAGCTCAGATAGTATCTGGCTGCGATGGACAACAAGGATTTTTTTGTCTGGTTCCCTGAGTTCTTGTGCCAGAGGCAAAGTGTCTTCTAGACTTTTTTCTCCCATCTCAGAGAGGTCTCCATTGAAAATTGTAATAATATTGCTATCCTCCACATTTTCCCCAGTAAATATGGTAGAACTTTGCTGAGCTAAACTGGAATCGTCTGTGACATCTGCAGGATAAAATTGTGCCACGTCATCACTGCCTAAGTTCAAATCATTTCCAGTATTTCCAACATAGATGACATCTAATGTTTCTAATTCCAATGGTGGATCAATTTGTGAGTCTGTAGAGGGAAAATCCTGTGTGTTTTCCTGTGAGTGATCTGCAGTGTTTGATTCTTGCTGTGTCTCCACACCACCACTGTCATGTTTCTTTTTGGTTGACAGATAGAACCTCATGATAGTTAACTTTGAGGCTTCATATAGAGCTCCCACTGTACTGTCCTCATCTAAGGAAACTTCTTGATAATTTGTCAGATCCACCTCAAACTCAGAAATATTTCCATGTGCATTCTTTCCATCTGGGAAAAACAAACGTATTGCCTCCGTTATGAGGTCTTTTTTTTTCCAGTCCTTTGAAACACTTAACTTTCGTGTTCCACCACCCTTTTTGGTTCTCACCTGGATAAAGCCTCCTTTTCCTTCATCATACAGCATCCAGCCCAACTCCACTTTCCTTACTTTCCTCTGTGTGTTCACCTCTTGATGATGAGTGATGTTTTCTGGATGCTTACACTTTTTTCTTTTATTCAGTTTTGACTTCAGTCTATCAAAAAGCTTTGATTTCCTACTGTTGGGCTCTTTTTCGTGTCTCCTACAATATCCCATCACTGCCAATCTGTCTCCATAAGATGGCAAATAATCCCTCATCTGTTCATCTGTCATTAACATCAGGACACTGGCATCAATCTAAAAATGAATAGTGAATTATCAATTTTCAGTTTCAAAATACCATACTTAAAGCATCATTTTATGTGGATCAATATGCTGATACTGGTTTAAGGAAATAGTCCATTCGGGATTGTGGAGGTACTGTATGCAGTGAAAAAATCTACTATACGTGAAAATATCAATATACTGTACAGTACTGTGCAGAAGTCAGAGACCACCCTTGCATTTATTTAATTTCCAGTTCAAACAGCCATTCAGTGCAAATTATTTAGTTTTTGGTGTCAGAAAATAATGCAAGAAACATATATTTGACAGAAGAGTACACTAAATATAATATCAAATCTATCAGTATTTAATTTGCCCACTCTTTACTTTTGTGCACCCTTCAGGCACTTTAAGTCTTCCATCCTTCCAATCAAACAAGTTACAACTGTGTCCTCCCAACACAAGTTGATCCCAAAACTGTCACTGACATTATATTAGAACACTTTCCATTAAAAGTGACACTAACATTCAAACAACTACCCAAACACACCGTAGCTGCCTTGCACATGTCTTTGTCATGTCCATCTGAAATGGCAAGAGGCGATATTTCTGATAAGATTAGCTATAAAGATAGTTCAGTTCAGTTGAGAACATCACCATCACATAGACAGAAGTTAACGTTTTGATCACTCTTGCATCAGATCTGAAAAAAATCCACAAGTGTTTCTGTCAATACTTCCATTGTAAGAAGACAACACAATGCTATGGGTCTGAAGGGATGCGTATCTGTCAAAAAGTCACTATTTGAAAAGGAAATAGACAAAAGAGAAGTAAATTTGCCCTAGAACACCAAAACTGGACACTTGAGATAAGTAAGGTTTTATAGATGATGAGTTACAGAGTGGATTTGGATTTGAACCAGCAGAAGCAGAAAATACAACCAACTTCTAAGACTGAAATTTGGGGGTGTTTACAAGAAGCATGAAAAAATATCCCAGTGGATTTATTTGAAAAACTCAAAGAAAGTCTCCTGTAAATAATGGAAGCTGTAATAAAGGCAAAGGGTGGACACGCTAAACAATGAAAGATCTGACATTATATTTAGTTGTGGATGCTTTTGTGTAATTTTGTGTTAAATATATGTTTCCTGGAATAATTCCTGACATTGAAAAATAAATTAATTGCACTTAATGACCGTTTTGACTGGAAATGAAATAAGTGAAAGGGTGGTCTCTGACTTTTCACAGTACTTAAAGTGCTGTTAATATCTACAGTAGGTCAGTGGGAGTTAGTTATAATAAACATGAACACATTCATTCTGTTAACTACCTTTTCTTCCTTCATTTTTTCGATAGTGGACTCTGGAATGTCCCTCTCCCTGAGGAAATCGATAAGATCTTCCATCCTGGAATTGTGGCCTAGGAAGCACACATGGGACAGTGGTGCAGCATTGATTAGTTAGCATAGTGTAATTACCTAGCCTCCTGTTTGCCCAGACTCCAACAGTATGCATTATAGTACATTTAGAAGTAGTCCAGGACAGGCAACGATGACCAACACTCGCCACACATTTGCATTCACAGGGTGCACATACAGTAGGTCACACCCCAAGGGTATGTGAATGACAAATGTAGAGTAGGCTTTTCAATTTAATCTGACTTGTCACACACAGTATGCATTCACAGGCAGCACCTCACTCAACTAATCACTGTCTATAGAACACCCGGTTAGCTTGAGCTCAAAGATACAGATTTGATACAGTCTAAACTCTGCAGAAAGTTATATCTCTTGAAAGAGGGTTGGTCAATACTAACCTAGTGACTAGTTTTAACCTACTGTACTTTACCTTGTAATCATCTTAAGAGCAGCTAACTTATCAAAAAGTTACAGAAAGCTGAATTAAACCACAGCTGTAAAAACATGTTCTGTAAACCAAAAATTGATATAACTAAGTTTTGGAATTGTTACTAAACACACACGAATGTCTTCATTATGATAACGGTTGTTTTGTGCGTGTCACTTGGTAATTTACAGCCTTAGGAAGCCGAAAAGACCGGATGGAGGGTTTGTAAAAATTAGACCGTTGTGCCTATCAAAGTCCGGCTCGGGAGACACACGGGCCGCTCCCATGGCAAGACGTTTGCGACAGTTTAATGTAGCCTGATCATGTTTAGTAAACATAAACATGCTTGTGATCCTGGTATGTTTCTGAGAGATACGCAATCACAGAATTGTATCTGAGCAATTAGACGGAGAGATACTGGGGTTTGTCCAAGTACATTATTGGAAGGATATTGAAAATAAATAAGCATATCAAATCTCTTAACGTACATAGGGGGAGAGTAAACAAAAATAATAAAAGACGTTCCCTTTAATGTATGTCTGTATTGTTACGGGTTTCATTAATTGTATCGAAGCAAATTTATGTTTTGATCGTGAATAGGCGACCCCAGATTGACTCGCGTAGAAGCTCATAGCACCATCCTCGCTCATATGGGTCCAAAGCTAGCTATGTTACTGTGCTGAAATAGCTGCTGGTAAAGTGTTTGCAGGAGCTGCCTTGTACTAACGGACGAAACCCCCACAAGTGTATAGGCCTACTGTTAGTTTTGCCTCATTAATTAGGTCGCACTTGAAAAGGTTAAATCGATCAACCAAAACCATCCAAGTAGCTCTTGCATATGATTTTTTTTTTACTTAGCTACGTTAGTCTATGTACAATTTACGCAGACGTTATTTAAGTCTGTGAATTGTATGAAGATATCAGTAGAATGTGGCACTGTACCTGGATTCAATTGTGAACAGTAGATTTCCTATGCCAGATGAGCAACCTACTGTACTTTCATTGCTGGCGCCAGAAGTGACGTCAAAACTGTGAGACTTGAAGTCGGAATTCTGAGTTGCTAAATCGCAATTCTGAGATACTAAGTCGGAATTCCGAGTTGCTAAGTCGCAATTCTGAGATACTAAGTCGGAATTCTGAGTTACTAAGTCGGAATTCTGAGATGCTAAGTCGCAATTCTGAGTTGCTAAGTCGGAATTCTGAGTTGCTAAGTCGCAATTCTGAGATACTAAGTCGGAATTCTGACTTACTAAGTCGCAATTCTGAGATATTAAGTCGGAATTCTGACTTACTAAGTCGCAATTCTGAGATACTAAGTCGGAATTCTGAGTTGCTAAGTCGCAATTCTGAGATACTAAGTCGGAATTCTGACTTACTAAGTCGCAATTCTGACTTACTAAGTCGGAATTCTGAGATACTAAGTCGGAATTCTGACTTACTAAGTCGGAATTCTGACTTACTAAGTCGGAATTCTGACTTACTAAGTCGCAATTCTGAGATACTAAGTCGTAATTCTGAGATACCATAGCGCGTTTTTTTTTTACTCCCTGGCGGAAACGGGCTTCCATAAAATACAACACTAAAACAGTATAATGTATATATAATGTATACATTCTGAAACGGTTATTTGGATTTCCACCACAAGGGGGCGAAATTTATTTATAATATGAATAGGCATGACGTGAGTGTTCATTACTGTCAAGACTGGAAAAATAAAAAAATATTTAAAACAGATATTCTTTCCTTTTCGTTCTGTAGTCTGTTATTTTTTTAATTTAAAAATAATGTTACGTTTGGTAATGTAACGCATTTTTTCCTTCACCAGAAATAGGGTCCTTTTAGAGTTTTTATGTGAACAAATTTCGATAATATTCAATATCACATATTTAGTCATATGTCGTAAAGAACGCTTTTCAACTTGTAAAGTGTTGTTTTTTTCCCCGTGGAAATCTAGAATAAAAAGGTAGGATTTAGTTACTACAAAGACAATAAATGTAATTGTTCTAGTAACAGTAACAGCAGCAAATGCTATCTGCTAAACTAAATAAAATTATTCGCTTGTGTCTGATGAAAGCCTGAGTCAGTAAATACATTTTAAAACTCTACAATACTTTTATGCACAATCGTTTATGTAGATTTTAGAGTTTTTTTTATTTTATCTTTCATTTGTGAGTTATTGTGCAAGTCTTTAAGATCTAAGGTATAAAATGGTTCTTCACACATAATATTTGAAGAAAACGCATCATCCAGGTGGGGGCTGCACATCGGTAGTGGTGGAGAGATGGCCCCTTTATCTGAGTGTAAAGCACTTTGAGGGGAGAGTCCAGAATAACGCGATATAAGTGTAAGGAATTATTATTATTATTATTATTATTATTATTATTATTATTATTATTATTATTATTATTATTATTATTATTATTATTAAAACGCCAGTTAGCGACACAATGCAAGCTGCAAAAAACAATGACAATAGAGGGCGCTGTTTAAACAAATATTTCTATAAGGACATCAGGTTTTCATAGACGTTTCGCGTTTTTTTTGTGAAATGTAAATTCATGCGTTGATTTAGTGTAATTGCGATATAATGCATTTAAAATTGTCAAAGGTTTTCCAGACAATCTTAATGTACTTCTCCCTAACCTAGAGAGAGATTTACGGCATAAACATTTAGATTAGATTTAAGATTTGATGTGTTTTTTTAACGCTTGTTAGAAAAAAAGGCCACAATGGTACATTTTCACCAGGACAAAACGAGCAAACAAATAATAATTAATTAATACTTACGTGGTTAAGTTATAAGATTTATTGATATAGGAAAGTGTGATCTGAGGCCTCACATTGTGAAAATTATGGCAAATGAAAGCTGGGTAGTATGTTTACTACTCATTTCTCACTGACTCAATTGTAGAAATATATATTCCTGAAAATAGCTTTAACTGGAATTGCTCACTAGCATACAAAATAATCATTAAATAGGACACAACACAATAATAAAAATAATAATCAGAAATGCCTATTGGGTAGGGTGAACCAAGTAAGATATAAAGCAAGAAGAAAATGCAGAGAGTTTTACTCATTTGAAGGAAATCTTGAACATCAGAGGTCTGTGAATGAAGGAATGGAGCATGTTGAAAACTCCACATCTGAACACATAGCGGAACACCTCAGTCGTGAAACCAGGGGCATTTGAAAGTAAAGAAAAAATGTAAAAAGTTCAGCTTTTGATAAGTAAAGTAGTATGAGTGGCACTAAATCTGATTAAGGAAAAGCAAAGCAAGATTCTATGGCCTTAGGGAGTGCTCGTTTAAGATCCACATGGATATATAAATCGAATTAGCGTGCCAAGGAGAATGAACATGGACTCCAGGACTGACCTAGGGAATTTTTTTCTCCTTCCCGAAAAACGTAGTTTGGGAAAGATCAGGAACTTGTTATGGTTCATTAAAAATAAAAAAAAGAAGATCTATTCAGAAGATTTTTATCTCAGTGATTAGTTTCTAATAATGTTTAGAAGGGACCAAACAAATTGCTAATTTTAGAAAATAAGTAAAAAGCACATAAAAGTAAGATCTCTTGAATCCGTCTCACAAAATATCTTACAATATATTGCATTAAATGTTTTTTGTGCCCTCTGGTATGAATGTCTACAAAGTACAATATTTGCTTAGCATATGCTTGAAGAAGATATGATTTTTTGCTAAATGTGTGCCTTACAGTTACATAAATGGTGACATTAACACGGCATATTGGTGATTAAGCAACAGTTTTTCTTTTTAATTCTTTTTTTGTTTTGATTTTTTATGATATTCTATGCTGATTTTGAAAAAAAACCTTAAGAATTTAAACAATTGTTTTGCCTACATTTGAAGTTTTCGTACGAGATAGAGTTCTTCTTTGAGTAAATCTGATTTTTGTGTTACGTGAGTCATCCAGTGTGTTTAAATTGCCCCTTTTTACTATAAGGCTGAATTAAGTCTGGTTCACACAGAGTAAATTAGCAAGTTCCCTTCTGACTGTACGTCTTATGTGTAATAATCGTAACAATTGAAAATATTTTCATTTAGTACAGAAAGCATAAAAGATTAATACAAAGGCATGACTTCATATTAAGTCAATGCGTTGCAGTGTACATTAGCTTTTCTTAGACCAAAGTTAATATTCTGAGGGGAATATAATCACTGAGCAAAATGACACATTCTGATTTCTGAATGTGACACATAAATGTGTTTTTGTAATATAAATTGTGTTATCTATTAAAATGTATAAATCTATTAAATATATCCAAACTGTAGATATTGCTCATATATCATTCGCTTTGTTGATAGATTAACTATCTTTAAAAAATAGATTAACAAGCTATTTAAAGATATATAAGTAATATCTAAAATACCCCAAAAATACAAAGGCTTGTGAGAATAAGATGAAGTTATGCTCACTAAAAGGGTCATAAATATTTTCAAGTTCTCCACAGGGGTTTCTGTACAATATTTTGAGGTTTGGTGTTTATTTATAAAACACTGTATGTTGGTTAAAAAAGTTAATATTTTTAAATAAATCCCTTTAATGTATATATAGGCATGTCACATGTTTTTAATTTATCCTTGTTCATTGCTCTGTTATTTCAATTTCAGATACATGCTGTTATTTAAAGTGAAAATTGAAATTGAATTTGAAATCAAATCAATATGATATATTTGTTTATTAAAGTTGTGTTTGCTGAACAAATGTGTTCTTCTAACAACTTTAAGATAGTGCTGCTCTCTGAATGGATTTTGATTTCAAATTAAGGTAACTTTGTCGTCAGACAAAGTGACTTCGTAAAGTCCCTAGAAAAAATGGTGAACTCTAGTCTTCAATATTGCATTGAAGATCTGTTCCTTGGTATTCGCAATCCGAAGCTGACCTAGTCAATTGGGCAGCACTTTCAGACGATTTCTGACATTCCAAAGACTGCGGACAACAGCGAAGAGATTGTCAGTATAAATTTGACTGAACTTCAATGGGGCCAAAGATACCCCTTTTAATGGTGACCTTTAATGACTACTATCAAAGGCTGGAGATGGAAACAAAGACCGAAACACTTGAAAAAAAATGAAAATAATGACATAAATAAGTCCTCCAATACTTTAGAAAATTAAGAAAAAAAAAGGTTTTTGAAAGAAGACCACTGTGGTAGACTCTCACCAGTTCTACTTCCCTACAGGCTATCTCATGAGCACATGTTTGGATGGGCTCCAGTTTTTATTAAGAGAACTGGCTTGGGGTGGACTCCAAACAAGAGAAAAGTGCTCCAACGCTGGCCTCACTGACGTCTTAAATGACTGCACTGACTTGATTTTTTTTAAAGCCCCATGAAATAAGATATATACCCACTATAAACTTTAGAGAAGGCGTTAAAGGTAGAACTGGAAAACATAGATCTTTGCCCGTTACCTCAAATTACAGAGTTTGCCAGCAGTACAGTCAGAAAATCAAAAACTCGTGTTTTCTTAGGGAGCCCCCAGTCACTGGCCACCATTGATATGAATTCCCCATTTCTTGAGTTGATTTTACATTTGGGGGGATGGGGTAACGTAGATTGTAGGGGCGCACCCTGATAGTCACCATCAAGAATATGGTGAAGCTGGAGATGTATTAGTCAAAAGGTAATAAGCTTTTGTCCTTTTAACCATTAAGTCATTTTAAGGTAATATTGCACACGCTTTTGATAAATGATGATATAGTAAAGGCTAAAGGAGAAACAACAGAGCTCCTTCTTCATCTTCACTAATCTCACTCATGAGGTATGATATAGTTTGAAGTGGTTTTATTGGTAAAGTAACACTAGTGCATTGTGATGTATATAGCAATATTCAGGCATTTCTCACACATTAATAGCACAACACATCACTATATTGATACTGTATGTAAGAGATGTTTAAAATAATAATTGGCAACACTATTTTTTAAAAAGTATGGATACTGTGAAATTTTTAAAAGGGAGAGCTATCAGAGTATTTATAGGACAGAAGGGGTGATGCATATTGTAATTATGTTCTATATTTACAGACGTTGTATAATTCAATGATAAAATATGTTAAAACGCAGAGCAAAGAGCTGTCCATTTCAGATTATAAATCAATATTCCCCATACTAAGCACAGTTCATAATCTGTCATTTTGTTTAAATTATAAATTAAAATAGAAGACTGAATATCCTAAATTGGAATCTAAGAAAGTAAGTCTCCCTGGTAATATTTTGTTTAATTTTATCGTTTGATTTGACATTTTAGATGTCATCATATACAGTATCTCTGACAACACCAAGCAATTAAGCCATTCCTGTTCCATCTTTTTCATTTTTTTATTTAAAAGGTCTATTAATATATAGCTAAATCCGCCAACTTTAATTTATATATATATTTTAAATGAACGTTTTTTTGTAAAGATTGACATTTAATCAAGTAGGGTAAACAGAAGAAAAACCACATGCATTGTGTAGTTTTAATATTTCTAAATCAAGTTTTCAGACTGTAATTAAATGTTCCATACTTATTGGGGGAGATAAAGTCTTTCCAATAAAGGTACAGTAAACTGTGAAATGTGAACCAAATTAATCAGAACTTTACCCATATGTTTCTAATTATATATTAAGAATTTGTTTATGAAAGCAACACAGGTGTGTAAATTTAATATCTAGATTTTGTTGTTGCTGTTATGAATGACAGCATTAATATGATCATAACCTGAATTGATCTGAATATCCTTAGTAAAACAGTTGAATGAGTAGTATTCAGGGATTAGTAATCTATCATTAATCATTATGCTGTATTATTTTGTGTTTTTGTTGTATTTAGAAAGTCTAGTAATATATTAAATGATTATTAAATAGTATACACTTAATTATAGGAGATAACATTTCTTGACACTTTTTATCCAATTGAAACCAGGGCTTTCATAGAAGCACCAGAACTGTAAGTCATTGTCAGTTAGCAGACAGGATCAATACAAAATACCAAACTTATGTATTAAATGATAGCCTTTTTACAAAGAACCTGGTGTTTGTATTATAATTGGATGTATATTCTTATCTTTCTGAAACTAAAGCTAAAATTATTCTCCTAAATTGTTATACTTTTTAATAGCAAGTTGTTAAGGTTTAAGCAATGGTATTATAAGTATTAGAGTTTAAGAAAGTAAAATCATCAAAAAGTATTTAACATTCAGACTGTGAAAAGTTCATGCAATATTTTTAATGTAGCACTAAAACATATTACTTTCAAGTCTTAAAATGGTATTACATTAAAATAGCTTTCTATGCTCATCCTCAATTCATGCTGTTTATTCTTGCCTGTGCCCCTCACACAAACAATAAAAGTGCTTCCAGTCTGCACTGATAACATCTGTCCTGTAGATATCCAGATCATGCCAGTCCTCAGTGATTCATCAGGCTCTTCAGCTGTTATTCCAGTCACATTTTTCAAAATCACATGCCTGCACCGTGCACAAACACATTGAGACCATGCAGAACTGGCCAGTTCACACGATCAGAGCTTTATGCCTGCTTCTCAGCTTAACACATTCAGAGTTGAAAAAACTGTTCCTATTGAGCCTCACAATGCTTGGATAAATTCTATGTATTTATATTTGCCATCACTGTTATTGTCTTTGAATCTTTGGAGGAGGCAATCATACAACACCAATACTTCTTATTATCTTAAAAGTGATCTTTTCTAGCTTGCATTTGTAAAGTTGTAATAAACATTAAAATATATGTGTCACTTTACTCACAAGGAATTACTTGTTTGTGTATCTACACAACTATTTTTAATCCTGATAATCTTTCTGATGACTATCCTGGGGTAATACATTAACATACATGGTCACCTGTGACTTTAAGTTAAACTACAGTCTCACAAGGTAAATGGTTAGAAAATCTTTTGAATAAACCTGTCATTCAAAGAGCTCCCCTCAAAACTAATTACAAACACCACTGCAAACGTTTCCTGACAAAATACAGTATAAGGCATGCAATAGAGTTCTTAAGAATAAAATACAGCATTCAAAATCAGCTGAAAATAATGCTGCAGTATATATATACACAAATATACAAAGTAAGCTTCCTTTAATAAAGAATATGCCTAAACACAGCTTTTACAATGGTAAATACGTACTGTGACATTTGTTATTTGGATTTTTCATTCCTTCAGCCTGGTTTCACGTGAGAAAAAAGTAAAGACTGTTTGTTTCCCAGTACAAAAAAAGCTGTCGAATCTTTATATCGTAATGAGAATTAAAATGTGTTTCTCTGTATTGTGTTCTTGATTTTATAACTTGATTTTATAGTAGTATCTTATAACTACTAAAAGCAGATGTTGAAGATCCATGAACATATGTGACTTTTTAGGCAAGTCAGAACTTATCTTTTGAAAGAGAAAACTTAAAATAAGTCTTCAGATTTTGTTTGTTTTGTGAGATCATATGGCAAACTGAAGCATATTGAAAATTTCCATTTTTAAACTACAGTCTCAGAAAACCTTGTAGAGAGGCAGCTATTTATAAAAAGGTATATATATTCATAGATGCCTGCCTTGTAGCATATATATCTATCACATATAAAACAAATCGCTGCGATATTGGTATAAAAATGTCCATGGGCTTCCCAGAGTTTGCTGGTGAGGCATGTTCTGATTCAGAAAAAGAATCTTCCAAAAAGAGACAAGCTGTCAAGCTGAATGAAAGCAGATGAAGCATGTTCTTCTTCCTCAGTTCTTTAGAAATTCCATGATAGAGGAGTTTTACGGTTAAATTTCATAAAGTAGTAATGCGGAATATTAAATTACCCATGTATGTTTCGCAGTTATTTTTTTTAAAACTGGGCAGTCCATGCTGTTTCTTGTAATACACCAACATCATCTGAAATACTTTCCTTTTGTTAGAATTCCCTTTAGGTTAGAATCTTTGGGTATGGAAAATAACTACCAGGACCTCCACTCAAATATTGATATTTTCTTGGCTCCATGACTGTCAAAACATTTTGAGAGTTCAGGCAATGCTCTCCTCTTCAAAGTCAAACTTTTCAGCCGAGGAGGCTGGATTAAATTTCTTGGTTGATGATTCTGTGTCCATAAATTCCTCATAAGGATCTTTTTTGGATTTTTCACTCTTAGAGCGCACATACCCATAAAACACTGCCAAGGCCAAGAAAGAGTAAAAGAACATAACAAACAGAACGTAGAAGTAAGCATTGTCATACGGTTTGTGGACTGACTTCATTGATGAAGTACTGTCATTCTGTCCGCCTGCATTGTCAAACTTAATTTTCGACTCAAGTTCTTCTGAAATTGCCTTTCTGCATATTAGAGAAAGTAGTACAGTGTTATTCATCTTGACAGTGCTGGTGTTCTTTTTTGTGGTAGGAATGAATGTGGTGAGAGCAATTAGCTTCAATCTACATTTGGTAAGGAATGCACATCACTGACGTTTGGTACTGCAAGTCTACTGATAATAGAGCATAGTTCACATACACTGGCACAGTAAACACTCCATCTTCTGAGCTCTCCTGGGCTCCACAGTCCCAGAAAGGAAATTAACACTCAACACCTTTGAAAGTTTGTCAGCTTAGAACAGTGCGCAGTTTTCGAAAATGCCACTGTAAAATAATACTATAGATTTTACTACTTGGAATAATTTATCTTTTAAGGTAATTTACACCTCTCAAATATTCTTCTAAAGGAGTCGACAAGGATTTAAAAAAGTATGTTTTAGTTTTAATAAGTATTTTTAAAGAAATTATTATTCACATGATGGTGTGATTACTGTAATAGTCGTTTCTGCGTGTGGGTTAGATTCTTTAAAATAAGAGCAACAATAAACTTTTTGTTTTCTTTTCTACATGAGGGTTTTGAGTTTGGTTTTGCAAGTGAAGTAGTACTAGTAATTCCTGGATTGTCAACTAAGTCAAGTGGCTGATTCTTTCAAAGAGAGGGGCCAAAGGTTAAGTTGTCTCCAATGTGTGTGGACATAGGTCATGCCCAGTGGCATGCCAAAGGCAAAGTATTTCCCAGTACACTGCTATTGTGTTTTACAGGTTAAGTACTTGTAAAGTGAGTTGTTGGTACTGAAAAGTGAAATCTTATCTTGCTTGGACAAAACCTGCGCTTAGAATGACAGAAGCAGCTGTTTCTGTGATCTTGAGTACAAGAGACTCCAAAAAAATATTGTATCTTTGATGTAGCATGATTTTAAAGTGCTGATATCTTTCCAGTTCAATGCTGTGTTTTAAACATGACCCTTGAACTGATTTTGTGATGACTAATGCTGGTGTATTTATTGTGGTAAATTTATATCACTTAAACCTGCCTGTTTTTGTCATTAGGGACTGGCAAAAAGATGAAAGATTAGTCTATGTGTGTTTTCGTGAAATGTAGAAGCCAGTGTTAATTAGATCAAATACATATACATGTAGATGCATTTTTTATGTTCAGTGATTGTGTAAGTTACAGTAATATAAAGTGTCTTTGGATTTTATGTGCCCATTATTTCCCTGCTTAATCTCATTCTCACAGTGAAGTCACAGATCTCCATTTGATAAAATCTAACTGGGATCTTGGCTAGTACTGTATATTAATCCTAGTGGAGTCCTGATGACTAAGAAATACACTTTCAAAGATGTACCTATTTCTCAGGTTGGTTGTAAGGTTATAAAGAAGATTTGATCGATAAAATACAATTATTAAATGCCTTACAATAAATATGATCTTTTTGAAACATTGAAAGGCAGAGGCTATCCAAGTGTTTTGTAGCAGACTATCTAAATTCAGACATTTGCCTTTGGAGTGATTTTTAATCAGGGTTAATGTCCTCTGGGAAATGTTAAAATCATACAGTAGAGCCTTCTGTTTTTTTTAATGTTGTGCATGTTTTTAAAAATGCTCTTGGTTATTTTTTTTTTGCAATGCTGTGTTTGTAACAAAAGTGAATTTGTTATCCGTTGTGCATAGTTGGTATTAATAGTCACAGCAGATGTCGAGCTCTGCTCTGCCCTTATCAGATACTTTATTGTTTCTTGAAGAGACTGGTTAATGGAGACTGCTTCACTTTAAACCAGCACTAATTTATCTTACACAAAACAAAATATAACACATCACTTTTTCAGTTACATTCTTCTGTTCTGTATTAGTACAGAAAGCCTGTCGAATTAAACACACTAATGATCAGCATTTTGCACTCACTTGAACATAAATGCATGAAAACTAACATTTAGATATAAGTATATTAAACTTTTATGTAAAAATCCATATTAAACTGAAATAAAACGTGTAAGTGTTTGATTCACAAAATATGCTTTTCCATGTTTTAAAAGGATGAGAATAGAAAGAAAGGATTCAGACATTAGGGCCTTTACGACTGGTTCTGTAGATCTTTGTCTACTACTAATTGATTCAAGGATCCTGTAGCCATGTTTTGAAAAAAGCCAGGATATTTACTTTACCAGCCTTGTCGGATAACTTATTGCCAACTTCCACAACCTAGTTTTCAGTTTTAAAAACACTTCCCTGGAGTTTCCACTGATGTCCTCTAGATTGTGTTTTCCTCTTGAATCTGTCAGAGTAGGACGCTTCTCTAAGCCTGGAGATTGTGTCACTCTTTTCTGGATGGACTCCAGAGAAGCAAGCTATTTTTTGTAACATGTTGACCAAACTCTGACATAATATCCAAAATGAGATCTCCGTAGTACATTGAACAATTATAACATTGTATCTCTTGATTCCAAATCTACTCTTTCAACTAAATATCCTAATATTCTGTTTGCCTTTTTCTGTTTCTTCCCCACATTGTCCAGAACATGTAAATAATTTCAAAAGTAACTTGTTCAGGTTTTTTTATATTGAAAGCTCTTGTTTCTGCTACCTGCATGTAACACTCTGCCCTTGCTCTTGAATTTTGTTTGCCTTTCCTACTGAGTTTGCTAATCCTTCTGTTTCTATAGACCATCAGATCTACAAACTGTAACTGATCGAGATCTTTGATATAAACGAGGAATTGTGGTACTAAAACAGATCCTATGGTACACCACTAACTCAACTGGAAGGCATTAAAAATCAACAGATGTGCATTAGAACCGGTAGCAAATACTACGCTTTTAAAGCCTCCCTGTATACATGGCCCCAATCTGAGCACTGCATTGTGTCTTATATTAACCATTAACCAGTAATCAATCCAAATACATCAAATATGGTACATGCATTACCCTGAATGCATGCTCCCTGCAATTTGGGAATTAATATTTTATGAAGAACTTTATTAATAGCCTTCTAAAAATTATATCATATGCTCTTTGAACTCCTGGTTCAAAGCACACTTACAGGTAAGGTAATGGAGATCTACCTTACTTACATTACTATCCTGTTGCCATACAGATTATTCTATATTTTAGCTGTAATTATTGTTTCTAGACACGTAACATCTTACACGTAGTAGAAGTAAGGCCTTTTTATGGATGGCATTTACATTAGCAATTTCCCCAGCAATGGGTATTAGTTTTGTTAATGTCTTTTGAACAACATCTCTTGTTTCTTTAAGTAAAATCTGAAAAATATCACAGGGCCCTAGCAATTTGTTTTAATCTTAAGTGCTTCTATCACTATGTCTGTAATAATTCTGCCTCTTATACACCGATATGATACAATATAGAACTTGGTCTTTTTTCTGAGGCTTGATGTCTTCCTTGATAAAAAATCGGAGTGAATTAATCAGCTAATACATAAGACATATTTCTCTCATCATCTGAAAGTTTCCCATTATTGCCTCTGAGTCGCTTTCACCCTTCTTTGTCATTTGCTGTTAGGCTTCTAGAATTTATTGTAGCTTCCATTGTAATATTCTCTTCTCTCTCTCTTTCAGTCTCCAGTCCCTTTTCCCTATGCTTGCAATTCATTTTATTATTTTTCCTGAACTGGAAATTTAACTCAATTCTTTTTTTTTCCCCATTCTATAAATCGGTTTCTCTCTCCCTGATTTTCTTTAATTCGTTTATTAAAACAGTCTCCTCTCAGTATGAAGCTGTTCTGATCTTGTTATACTGCATTCAGCTTAAGATCTGTCTTATTCTTTTGTAGTTGTTCACTTCTGTTTTCCTTGGGAAAAGTGGAACAGTTACACCTATGTCCTCTAGTAGGTGCTCTGTCCAAATATTTGTCCAGGACATACCTGTCATGCCAGTATTGAATTTGATATATTTTAAATACTTTTTAAAAAGTGAACTGGAATGTTGTAGGGATAGGAGCAGGCAGCAAAATACAGACTAGAATGTATAACAGTTTTTTTCTTTATTGAACATTATGCAATCTCATTTGAACAAGTCCTATACTTCTGTGTTGTCTTATGGCAGTTTAATGTATTCATATCCTGAAATTCAAATAAGATCCCAAGCTTCTCGTTTTATTTTTTATTTTTTATTATAAATAGTAAATATTACTGCATTTGTACACAAGACATTTTACATTACAATCATTCTGTGCAGCCATAAAACAAAGGGTACTCAAAATAAAAAAAACGTTTTATTTCAGTTTCCTCCACCATTAAGACAAATGTACAATCTACTGTAGAGTGCTACATCTGAGACAAGAACTATACGTACTAAACACCAGCTAAGTGGTACAGAAGAATAAATAACACTGCAACTTAGTAGTTGCAGTCCTGTTTTTGTTTGCTGGTTTTATTTACACAGAAGTACTGACTGGGGTGATACACCACTTCATGAAAACAATTTGCCCTTCGTAGGTGTCCATGTCACAGAAAGAAAAAATCGTCAATCCTGTTTTTTTATTTTGCAAAGGAAAAACAATGCGTTAGCTGTTCCAGCACCTTACGTGTGTAAAAAACATCAGCGATTTACACAATAAATCAGAAGTGATTGCATCCTCCGGAGTTTGGAATACACACAACCAGACATGTCGAAGGTCCATTTTAATACAAAAATAAAGATGGTAATGTAAAAATACATTTTTGACACTATATAAGACGTATTCATAGGTCCACTTTTTTCTTTTAAAATTCTGAGGTACTTAATATTGCACTTAGGCAGTTTGTAATCCGCTATATACTGTACATTGGTCTTCCACATATTCTTTGAAAGTTTACTAGGACTGGTGGCGCACACAGGCAAATTCCAGTCCCCTCAATTTTTCAGAATGGTTGTAAGCTATTTAAATGTTGATTTCTACACCTTTCTTGTTCAGATCTAAACATTTTCTTTCTGGCTATCCCTTAACCTGTTGTCAAAAATGTCATTCTGACTGTTGTCTAAATTGTCATTATGACATTTCTTTTCATATTCAGGTCCTAATCGCTGATTGTTGTCAGTTTCCTGTTCACTCTCTCCTGACATTGCTTAGGATTTTCCAGCTCCTTGTAATTTCCACAAACCTTATGAAAATACTATATGCGTACAATGCTTGTATGCAAATTCCATTTATTTTCAGATAATGGTATTTTTGTTCTGCAAAGCGTGCACTTTCTGTGTCATGTTTGTAGTAGGCTCCTAGTGTACCTGACTTTACAAAGAGGTCTGAGATGAAGCTCAAAATCAAAAGGCTCTAGGCAAGTAAAATTTGATTGATTAATGTTTGATCACCCATTTCAAAGAAACCTTATACGTGTCCTTTAAAAAGATCAGATTTCTATCTGCAATGAATACAGATCCCATCCACCAAAATGACCATAAACCAAAGAAGTAGTGCTTACAACACAGAAGAAGGCTCTGTTAGAGTTCTGCTCATCCACACAGACTAGATCTCATGTTTTACTGTTCAGATAGACAGTTGCTCCTAGTTTAGCTGTCCAGACTCACTTCAGGATTGTCCCATGCCAAATTCCATCTGTGTTGCCTTGAAAGCAAAATAACTTGTTGGTGAAGTCTGTTTTTAATGGTCTTTCTGCCATTCATTAGAAATAAAATGCAGAATATATTTTTTTCTTCTTTTTTTGCATGAAACTGGCTTCATTTTCAAAGCATGATGTGAAATTAATGAGTCAGATGCCAGGTAATTTGAGAGGCAGTCCTTTTGGTCCTGATTATCTGAATAAACCCTTCTTGTAGCAGACTGGAGCACAACCCCCTTCCCAAGGTTTTGGAGCAAGGGAAATTTGAGGGTTAACTAGAAGCTTTCAGTAGACACTTCAGTTCATGCAATATCGGGCTTCAAATAATGAAAGGCACCTGTAAAATACAGAGAGAAAGGCTATTTCATAAATAAGGTTATGACAGCATCTCAGCAAGGGGTCGTGTCGATTCTAGTACATTTACGATATTGTCATATCTAATTGGAGCAAACCAAAGATTTAAAGCTAATGTTTATACTATTAGGACAAGCTTGACAATGCAACGTGAATCTGGGACAACAATCAATAATGAATCTTGAGTTGACCTTTGGTTGAAACACATGTTTTCAATATCGGCATGCCAGGGGTGATTTAATTTTTTACAAACCTTCACTTCTACATAAATGGCACGTGCATATCAGGTCTCAGCAATTAATAACATCAAGATGTTGTTGACAGCACATTAGACAATGATTATATATCCCACTCTGTCAAATGCTCTCCACAATATTTAATTTTTTGATAGCCAAGAATATATCCATTACTTATAGTTGTTTCTTGGCTAGATGATTGTGCCAAATCTTATAAAACAGACTCTACTTAGAAACTCAGACCAGATTAATACAGACACTGAATTTCCATGCACTGGTAAAAATTCTAATCTATAAAGTCCTAATTGCAAAGTAATGTTTTCAAATGGGGTTTTGCTGATATTCCAATGTCTGAGCTTTGATATAAACTTTATTGAAATTCAGCAACTTTGCCTGGGCTTATTTTATTTCTAAAATAACAAATATCAAGAACCGATATGTATGGACATTGAGGGCAGCTTTGGGTAAGTGGACAATCGTAATTATGTCACAGTAGGGCATTGAAAACAAGTCTGTCAAACCAAAAAAAATTATATATAATAAACACCTGTTTTGAATCATGTTTCAAATCCCTACTTCAAAAGATCATGGTTCAAAATAAATGTTATTTTTGAATTTTTACCCTTATATTAAGAAATTTGCATGAACCCAGGAACATTAAATACTTTCCTTTTACAGTCCATCCTAATGAATAACATATTTACACAAGGTTTCTGCTATGCACATGTAACACCTGATCTAGATGTATACACTGCAATCAGAAAAAAAAGGTTTTTCTTTGTATTTTAGACATTATGTTAATTTGTAAAGTTTATTTTTCCTATTTTTCCTTACAGTGTAAGTCCATTTTAATTGCTCCAATATCATTCTTTTCCAGTCCATAACAGTATTATGGCTTAGACTGAAATCATGCATTAGACTAAACACATTGTTAATAAGCAAAAGGGGTATTGACCTTACTTTGGCCGTATTGCCCATACTGATAGCTGGCAACTGGGTCCACGCTGTATCCTGATGAGCTGTAGGTTGGAGGACAGTATGACTGGGAGCTGGGAAGACTGTCCAGAGTCTTCATGTGGTCCAGTCTTTGACTACAGCTGGCAGACATTGCAGTGCTGGGCTCCAGCCCGCCAGTAAGAGGAGAGATGGCGTAGTCACTCTGGGGTTGATGAGGAACACCACCAGGGTTTAAAAGTCCCATTACCTACACAAGGACAGAAGAGAGAAAATACCTTTAACCGCCTGTCTACATATACACCAACAGCAAACAAATCGGAACATAAAGAGAAAAAAGTTCACTGAGCTGGTCCAAAGCCCTTCAAAACTCAGTGACTGCTTCTCCCACAACCAGCAGACACACATGACAAATATCAGTTCTAAAGGAAAAGCCATAATGCACTCACATGAGAGACAAACAAAAACAGCCATTTATTTCAAAAACTACCACACAAACGGGCAGCAGAGGAAAGATTCCCCACTATGACGGGACAAATGATTATTTTTTTCTGGTCACTCTTCTGCTGAGAAATTTTATTAGATGAAAGGTGGGAGAAAGCAAGTGAATGTTTACTAAAGTATATCCCTGTGTTTTCAATAAGGTGTTCTTGGGTTATTAAGTTGCACTGGCAATTTTCATTCATGATTCTTAGTTTTAATCTTAACAGGAAAACGTCTAACATTGTTTTCCTACTAAGTGATGCATTATATTTATATGTGTATGCAGTATAACTAAAATAAGTCAAATAAATCCCAGGTACAACTGAATGTATTTTTAATGTTTCATAATCACTGGATGAGGAAATGCTTTGTTTCCATTTAATTACAAAAAATCAAATGTTCCTTTCCAGCAATCATCAACCAAATGCTCTAATAAATAATGTTAGCAAATATCAAATCAATATCCATTTAAGTAAATGTTGAAAATAGAAATAAAACTGTGCAATTTGCTTTAGCAACACAAAATGTCACAAATTGTATAAACTTGTAGGACTCTCCTATCAGATCTCTAAAAATTTTGACTGCTTCACTCCAATAAAGGGTTACCATGAAAGATATATTATTAATAATAAAAACATATTCCATGAGGCTTTTGTGCTGATAAAACGTTTGTAAGGGATTGACCTGCAGTTGATTAGTGGCACGATAATCAAATTTAGGGAATTTTTGTTTGGCGCTTGGAGCAGGAAAGAGACCTCAGGCCATTGGTGTCAGTAAACAGACTTAAAATGACCCTCTCATGTACATAGAAATTCATTAAATTTATCTGCAAAAAAAATCTTCAGCACTGTACAGAGCATTTCTTTAAATCATGTTGTTTTTATAGAAATCACGGTGAACCTAAAACTACCAGTACCTTAAATGCATCAATTCCCACAAAACATACTTTCCTCTCTTAATACTTAATCAAAAGCAGGTACATCGAAATCACTGCTCTCTTGGTTTGCTTATAAGTGACATATTATTCTACGTTTATCCAGACACATGGTTTCAGTTAAATCATTTCCCAACCTAAGGACAGAGTGGCTAATGTTGTGTTTCTTGACGCAGTAAAATTTTCCTAAAAAATCGATCTGTGTTTGAAACTCACCACAGGTCCTCTATTAGAAAAGTAAAGTACTGCATTTGTAGACTGATGACAAACTTTTAAAAGCATTTTTTTCCCCTCAGCACAAGATATGTTTTGCTGTTAATGAGCCAACCATTATGAAAGAAAATGCAAAGAATGTAACGTGCTGGCAGCAGTATAGAGAGTGGGCAGGAGCTGACACAGAGAGAAAACAGTGATTTCCTAAGGATAGTTATTAAGTTTATACCATATTTTCAATGCAGAACACGTTGGGGTTTTTATTTTAATTGAAGCAAACCTAGGACAAGCGTGTCTGATAAGCAAACAAATAAATATAAAATAATCTTATAATGCCTGGGAAGGTTTATAATACTGTCTGGTCCTTCACAGGCATTGCAAGGGCCGTCCAGTAATGTGTGAGGTTAAAGCTTGCAGTCAGATTTTGATATCACACTGGCAGCTGGTTATGCAAGTTAAAGGATTCGCCAGAGGCTAGAGGAGGTGCTCCCACCTAGGAGCTGCAAGCTGACTGGGGATAATTTACAGAAGCTCTGTCAGATGAATCTTGACAAATGCCCCTGAAGAGGGCCATGTTGTGTTCCTTACAAATGTGAAACACATGTGGGTCAGGGACCCCATTCGTCAGAAAGAGAACAGAGTTAGGAGCAATTTGGAGGATGGCAGAGGGTTCCCTTTAACAGATCTTCTGGACAGTGTAAGAAAAACAGAACTTGATATAAACAAAACTACCAATGGCCCAGACAAATACAGTGTTACATCTCTCCAGTTTGGTTTCTCTATGAGATTATTAGCATAACAAGAAAACTAGCACCATGGAATAGCCACATGTATCACACGTCTGTGCTGGAACAGATGCAAGGTACGGTTAAGCTGTACAAGAGATGACTAAAGAGTGAGGACAACTACAAGCTTACGTAAACATGCAAACCTTTATAAAAATAAAGGGGCCAAAATGAATTGCTTCATAAATTGTGTTTCTTCCACAATATGACATATATCAAATCAAACTCTAGTTCTCAACAGGCAGGTCTCAAAAAATACAAGTATCTATAACATTTTAGTTACATTAGTATTAACAGTAACAGAGAAGGTAATCAGTGATTTTGTAAACTAATATGGATTATTTTGCAGGTTTAGGATCTGGATCAGTAGCTTTCTCATTAAAACATGTATTTATTTTTTTAATATACAAAGTGAGACACTTTGAATTTTTATAAAGATGAAAAACATTTAGAAATACTCGCTATCCTATCCAAAATGGAAATCAGCTCATTTAAATATATACTTTGAACAATAAAATGTTCCACACTGGGCATGGAACTGGGCATAAAATTAAACTGAACAAAATAAGTAATTTGCATAAATTACACACCCAATTATCATACATTTTTAAGGATAGCCTATTCAACAGCAATCACTTTAGCCCTAAACCTCTGCATAATTTTGAATCTACAATACAAATGTTCTGATCTGCCCAGTAGGATAGTTCTTCCCATTTAGAACCAGGAATGACTGCAGAAGTCCATCCATAAAGCAAAGGCATTTCTGTAGACAGCAAAAGGTGTTAATGGTAAAAGCAGAGCTGACAGATGACCCATCCTTCGCCTCAAAATTAGATCAGCAGACAACATCTTGTCAGACTCCTCCAAGTGTTTAATCTCAAGAAAACAAACAAGCCATTTTGTCTGTTCAAGCAATAGTTTAAAGGTTTGTAAAAACATGACCTGATCCCACTCAAGGAGGAAGACCACTGAAATGTTTGTGTTTTTGTGCACAGAAAAAAAAAAAGAAGTTGCAAACAATTGTAGTCAATTTGAGCTTTCTCCAATTTCAATCAAGGTAGCAATTTCTTCTAATAAGTATATACAGTATAAAAGATTTCATTAAATGTAACAAACTAATTAAGTGAACAAAAAAGCAATATTTTTTAGTTTGAAGTCAAGCATCTTCTTCTCTTTGTAGCCAAAATCAATCAACTTTCACTTTTTTATGGGGGACAAGTAAAAACAAATTACAGCCATTTTCTTTTACTGGAAGAATATGTCTTACTGACAATGTTTAAAACATAAAACATTCTGTGGAGTTATCACCACTGTGCAGAAACCAGAGATAGTACCTACAACATGAAACTTGCCAGCTTCGGAAAATGAAGAAAGCCCACCAACGAGAGCAGTTATTCTGGCCATCCTTTGTGCCATTAAAATCTCATTTTCTGCCTATTAAAATACCCCTTACTGTTTAGGTAGTGGTGATAGCCAATGATAAGTGTGTAATTGACTATAATTGTCTTTTCAGTTTTCATTTGTGTCATTCTCTGCTTGCCTCTGTATCCTCCAACAGAAAATACTTTTTAAGGGAATAAATAGAGCTGTAAGACATATTGCCCTTAACCCTTTATTAACTTGCGATTTTAATTATAGATTTTATTGACCTCTTGACATAGCTTAAAAGCAAACTGAAGATCTCTAAAAAAAACACCTGTGCCAAGTTCATGCCAACTTAAAAATGCTAATAGCGGCTATACAGTGTCATCTTCAAACATCTGCTGGGATTTGTGGAAATTAAGCTCCTGTTTCCAACATCACTCTTCAGGAAAATCATATATTTAATTTTCCTTATGCTAGCACTTCCTCGCAAATTCTGAATCTTTATCTCACAGAGAATGCAAGACACAGTATGTGCATGTTTTTTTTTTAATTAAATTTGTTTTTGTTTGGCCAGGAAGATATATACAATAATCCTCAAGCACAAAAGTAATAACAAAAATGGATCCTGGGAAAAAAAACCCTGATAGGAAAATTTCAATGCTTCTGACGAATACATATTTTTTTGTAAATGTAGCTATTTATCAGTTCTGCCATTTTATTTCTCAGAAATGAATACTGAGGAAATCGGAATGTAACAAGGTCTTTGTGGACATTAATGCAGTAGACTCGAATTTTAATATATTTCAACATGTCTAACAATATATACATACTGTTAAATATGTATTATTTAAATTAGTATTAGTAAGTTAATATTTATTATAAATACTTATAATAAATGAATAATACTGTTTATCCACTGGCAATTAATTGATTATTTAAGGAGAAGACAGGAAACTCAGGCCGAACGAATTTAGCAGAGAAATATGCCTCTTTAGAGCAAATACGTCGCTAAAGTCTGGTTGAATAAGATTTTTTAGCAAGTTCCTGAGACACTGAAGGAAAGAAAACCCACAGTGTGTCTGGGTCACATGAGCACTGATGAACCGAATGCTGTGGTCTGTCACTGGGCGACGCATGTAAGCGAATTAGCCCCAGGTGAAACAGCGCTGGAGTCTCCCAGACACAGTGAAAGTTCTGTTTGCAAGGAAAGGGCCTGACCTGAGGTGAAAGGCCATTGCTGATGGTGGGGTTCATGGGGTTGGAGGGTCCTGACGGAGTCACAAAGCTGTCTGTGTAGCCCGAGAAGCCATGGCGACTGGAGGGCAGGCAGTAGGCCGAGCTGCTCTCGGGGGCTGGGTTCAGGCTGCCCTGGTGAACGGAGGTGGGAGGCAGGGGCTGAGGCCTGTGCACAGTACTGCTCTGCTCAGACACTGCTGGAAACACACACATTGCAAACAAAATCAAGTTCAAAATACAGCCACCAGGAGAAGGATAATTCAATTAGAACATTCATTCATAGAAGTATTCAGGTGTGAACTTTCCTACTCAAACTAAACTCCAGGAGGTTCCAATATAGTCCACTTCCATTATTCTTATGAAGGTCCATGAATGATCTCATAAGAGAAACTGTTTCTCTGAAAAAGAATTTCACAGTTGCTGGCTATGCTGCTGTACGGAAAACACGCAAGACATTATACTGTAAAATAGTCGTGGTGTTTTCACATAGATAGCAAATGATCCAATAGGTCTGTCCTGGACAAACCAGGACAGTGCTCTCTCATTTTGTGCAACATTTTCTCTTCAAGTGATATAATGAAGCTGTAAACATCCATTACTGTTCTGGTATTTTTACAACGTGTTCCCTTGGCATCTAAATTAGTTCGTCCAAGTTTCTCAGAGTCCCAGAGTTTCAAAACGACCTACAGTAGCTGGTGTACCTTGTGAGATGGATGTAGGGGGATAGGGACTGTCGGACAGCTGGTAGGGTGGCAAGGTTGGCATTGTTGCTGGGGGGAAACCCCCAGGGATCAAGTGATTAAAAGCCATTAGCTGATTGGCTCCTGCTTGCTTCCGCCATCTTGCTCTTCTGTTACTGAACCACACCTAGCAAAACAGACAAGAGTCTCAGCGTCACGGACACCAGGTTCATAAGCACAAATAACACAGGACTAACAAGGTTTTAGTGTGTAGTTCTGACTTGATAGAAAAAACAAAGATATGTTCTTTGGATATTGTGACAGACCATTTTGAAAGCTAATGTCTTTAAGAATTTAAGTCTGTTTTGTATAACATGACAAAAAAAAACATGCCTTTATCTGGAAATTAACAAAAGGGTTATGTTCTTGATATGTTACTACTGTACTACTGTACATCTCAGCTCCTATCTGTTGGCATCCTAACAGCCAGGAAATGAAGAGATCACGAGTCAAATGATTGTATGCAACAATCTCTGTTACTTTAGGCTAATTAGATACAAATCTGTAAGGCTGTGTCTGGTAAGCATCAGCAATTATGTTACTGCTTTGTGAAATACATCACATGTCAAAAGCAAAATTACCTCAGGAGACAAGAAATCAAATTCTGTCTTTTGTATTGGCATTATCTGGACTTTAAAACACTTTATAAAACAGGAAATTTAAAAACAATGCTTTATATGCATGAGAACACTTCCAAGCTGAGTATATGATATATACTCTATAAATTAAATATATACAGTCAAGATGTAATCATTAACTCTTTCTGAAGGTTTGTTGAGATGCAGCTCTTTGGGCCTGTTGTATTTGTGACTGATTCACTGGTATTTGGTGCCTCATGCTGGGCTCAGTAAAATATCCATATGTTAGTTGTTGTGGAGAATTTTCTAGGCAGCACATCAGAGCCAGGCTGTGGGAGATGATAGGACTCATGGGAGCAGAAGAGGCTGGGAGGAATGCAGGGAAGTCACAGGGTTAAAGCTACACTATGGCAGCTGTTTTGTTAATGGGGCTGCTGCTTCTACTAACAATATGGGTCACAAGCTCAGCAAAATAAAAGCATCTTAAACCTTTACCCTGAGCACCTAAACCAAGCTTCATGTCATATGTAATGTACCTGGATCACATGTACTAAAGGTATTCACCACACTTTTAACTCAAATCATCATGTTTGATGGGAAATAATGATCATGCTGAATTGGACATTTGAAATTGGCCTGTCCGAAAGTAGTTTCTGGTAATATTTTAGCTACAGAGCATCAGACAATTTTAGCCAATTAGATATGCATCCATATTGACATAATTAAACTGTTGTTTTTACCAATTGCATTTTCTCTTAGTAAGAAAGGAAAAATTAAGAAAGTTTTTACTTTGTTACTAAACGCTGACTTTATGCAGTATAATAAACTTCTAATAAACTCCAAAAGAGTGCTGTGCTATATATCCAGTTATAAAATCAAACAATATCACAGCACATTTACACTTTTTACAAAAGTAACATAAAAATTGTAATTCAAACATCGTAAGTAAATATAAATGCAATGTATATTTCTTATCCAAGTCAGGCGGCATTTGTGGAAAATCCACAGTAAATCTGTAATTAAGTGATACTTCTACTGACACATTTTCCAAAGCCTTGACACTCCGCAAATTAATTGAGTAGACAAATTGGGTTTCAGAGCAGTGGGTACTACTCGTGACCTTTTCATACCGTTTTCATTTTCTCACATACGCTCGAGCATAAATACATGTTGTTGAACGAAAAAGGAAGCATAAACCCCAATCTCGACGGGATTAGGAAGGCCCCCTAATTAATTGTCCTTCCTCTGTGCCCCCGAGGGAGGACGGGAAAACTAACCTGCACCCGTGCCTCCGTGAGCTTTGCTCTTTGGGCCAGCTCTTCCCGCGTGTAGATGTCGGGGTAGTGGGTTCTCTCGAACGCCCGCTCCAGTTCCTCCAGCTGCTCAGCCGTGAAGGTGGTTCGGCTCCGCCGCTGCTTTCGTTTAAGAGGCAAGTCGGGCTCAGACTCCACTTCCGAACCTTCGTCCGAGTGGCTCGCTGCCCGGGGAAATGATTATTTCAATGTTAATTTTAACGAGAGTGGAGAGCATCCCTCAGTTTGTTGCAGCAAAAGCTCCTGCTTCCGACCTAGAACGCAGTTCGAAAAGCCTTGGGGCTCTTAGACGTAACAGGTGTATATTCTAAGGCTCTTCTGATTTTCTTTGGATTTTTTTTTTGTGACAAAACCCAAGGTTATCAAGAAGTAACAAGCGCCTCTCCCATAGATCCCTAGTGTCACTTTGTGTGTCACTAGAAGAACAATAAAAAGGCCAGCTTTGATATTTCTTTTTGGGTGCGTTCTGCACATTGGTTGTTTAATAACCAAGCCTTTTAGCGATCATGTTGAGATTAATTAGCATAGTTAAATCTCACTTCACGAGGCGATTATGAATTGAACGTAATGTCTCTGACGTCCCCACATTCCGTAGTAAAACTGAATTTCTTTTCACCAGAAACAAGCTTCATTTATTTTAAATTAACCCTCGTATCTTCCCGGCGAAACATTCTCACCTATTTCCATTTGGTTTTATGCAATTATTATTAAAAAGCTACTGGGGCAGTAAAGGTGAATAGATAATAGAACAATTACATTAAATAAAAGTTGCACTGTCTGTCTACTAGAGGTTGAATTATTTTTTTTAATCTCTAATAGAAAAAAAAAGAAAAACCAAACATTGACGGGTGAATGAATTTGCCTTTACTCCCCTTTCACTGTTTACATTGAGTGACCTCCTCTGGGGGTGTATTACTACATATCATGTGTGCAAACAAAGTCCAATTGTAATTGAATATTCCTTGCTTTTAAATAATCCCCTGAACATGATTCTGAGGCATTCGTGTGTGATTGCGGAGACAAAGCAAACACAAAGGACTAATTTTGATCCAGCCAGAGGAGACAGTCTTATACAATTGTATCCATCCTACAAATTCAATTTTGCTCAAGCTGAGTGAACTTTTAAAAACCTCCTTGCAGGTGCATACTAATCTATTTGCTCAGATTTACGTGGGAGAAAAAACAAGGCCCTTTTGGAGGTAATTCAGCAGAAGAGTGCATGAATTGGCTTCCCTAAGCTGTTCGCTCAGAACTGGTACCAAAGCAGGAGACTAAGTCTATTAAAAAATGATTAGGGAACCACAGCCTGCATGACTGGCATCTATTGTCTATGCACTTGAGCTTGCATTTTCACTGCCGTAACTTCTATTGCAAACTACATGTCAGACACAATTTTTCCATTTTTTTTCCAATTCCTGTACCCATACACATACCTATAGTTTTATTGAAAGATCCAAAACTTAATAACATCTCCTATAGGTTTTCAGAGAAGCTGCAATAGAATCTTAAACTATGAGTCATTCGGCAACAATTGCATTGCGTGATTAATAAATGCAAATAAAAGACAAGCAATGCACTTCTTTTCTTACTTGGTAAATCTAGGATTATCTGTCTGTACTACCGGGGGACGTAAAGCTGTGCTCTTTGTTTTCTATAAAACAGAAATACTCTACATGAAAGTTTTCTTAAGTAATAAACAAGAATAAAGCAGTCAGAACAGTTTCATCTTTTTCATCGTCACTCATTTTTATTTCTTTTTTTGACATGTGCTAGGTTTAAACTCCCAGGAAATCCCAGAGTTTCGCCCAGAGTTCATTACAAATATTGGGATTTATTCCTTATTTTAAATTTGGAAACTTTAATGGTACTTCTTTCAATAGTAGCATACATTTTAACATAGTCGTTAATCTGATTCCAACGTTGTGTGATGTTATGAGAACTCGGCTATAAAATGTGAACAACTTTGCAAACGTCATTCCATGATACTTTTACTGGGAAGAATCCAGTCATTTTTACCATGAGATTTTCATTGCCGTAGGTGAAAATGACTGATATCCACTCGCAGAAGAATAAAAAAACAAGGTAACGAGGCAATAATGCTGACCAGGATGTCAAATCATCCTGCAGGAATGAAAAAGAAATGAAAAGAGGGCATGGAAAATCAGGAACCGCAGCAACAGATAGCTCCAGAACAAATTTTAATTAAAAAAAAGAATTACTGAATTGGGAATCCCTCTTTGTACTCGACCCCTGGTGACCTCAGGAAATGCTTTTCCTAGTTAACGCTGTGGGTTATGAGCATTTTGGGCTGATTTCATAGGGATTTGGACAGAGGGAATTCTATAATTTTCACAGACTCCAGCAGTATTCTTTATTACATTACGACCGGGGATGGGAAGGAGTGAAACTGCTGAACAGCTAACTTATTAACCAAATTCATTTGTAACAAGATATGTTATGCAGGCTTAAGAACCATAAGATAAAGTCCAAAACTGCAACAAGTCTCTGTGAAGCTTATTAACTCTCATGTGTGATTCTGGAACTCTTATTTTTAATAAAACAAACTATTCTTTTGTTATGATTGGGAAAAAAACAACTGAAAATGAAGATGATGAACCTTATCATCCCTCAGCCCTCAAACAAACCTGTTTTTCTTTGTTCCCTTTGAAGCTGTGTTAAAAAAAAAGCTAAGCGCCTTTTGTAAAAAAATCGAAAACAAAATACCCCCGCTGAAAAAAAAGCAAATGTCCGAGTTTTGACTGGCAACAGCCGGGCAACTTCCCTGTTTTGCGAAAGCACAAACAGTAAGAAAAAAAATAGAATTAAGAAAAACAAGCCCTGTAAACTGAAAAAGATCCTGAACTACTGTATCATGTTTACTGGCTTGCAGGCCAGGCAGGGTTTTAAGTAACTCTGATACTCCATCATGGACTCAGAGTTAATGGCAAATGACACTTTACTTTTGTGATCCTTGGGATTTTTTTGTTGACTTATTTGGCTGCCTTTGTTGAGCTCTAAGAAGCAGCCTGTGGCTCAAGCCTATTCTGCCAATTTGCACGCTCCATCTGTGGTATCCATCAACAGGGCCTTTGCCCGCATTCAGGGCTCTGACACCTGCCTGGTAGGGTGCTGGAGACACAAAGAAGGCTGGAGTGGAGAAGCTGGGGGCTGGGGATGGACGCACAGCGGGGGTTAATCCAACCTTCCTTGTATGCAGAGCCTGGGATCACCTGAAACTCTTCCCCCCACACTCCTCTGTATATTCAACCAGGAGCCCGGCCCGACACCGGCATTGTCGAAGGACAAAAATGGTTGGGAAGAAATTGCAGGCCCGAACGAAAAACGGGAGGTGTTTTCAACCGTCCGGAGGGGGGGGGTGGGGGGTGGGGGGGGGAACAGAAAACCGACAAAGTCAAAAGCAGCCCGGTTCGGAACGCCCGACAAGAAAACAGTGATTGAGAAATACGTGTACCGTTTATTTTTTCAATGGGGATTGTGTGGGAATAGCTCAACCCTCACATTAAGTGGTGATAGAGCACAGCATGCCTGGGATCACGCCTGAAACAGCACCAGTCCGAGAGGACAGTTGCAAAGTGAGCGTGTCCGAGCTGGAGTCCCCTTACTCCTGCGTACCTGAGGCGGGGAAGTCTGCTCTGTACCCCCTGCTTGCTTCCACAGCAGAGCAGCGTCTTTTCACATGCCCTTCCCCCTGGGCATCTTTGTCTCTCTGCGAGGGGCCACTAACAGGAAAGCCCTTGCTCTGACAGCTCTCTGCCTACCAAAATGGTGCAAATAAACTCTGACACTCTACAACTCCCCACGCGCGCCTTCCAACCGGTGAGGACTAATGATTTAATAAGCCTCTTGCTAGCGGCACAAAGCAGGGCCTTGGTGTCAGGAGGGAAAGGAAAAGTGCTACACTGTTTTTTTCTTAAATCACCCCCCCCAAAAAAAATGCTTGTTACATGTGACACAAGCTATGCAGAGGAAAAGTCCACAGTCAAAACCTGTGGAAATCTGTGAACTGCACCAAAAGAAATAAAACTGTGGTACTCTCTAAAGAAAACGCAGAATAACAGTGTTATATTAAAGTGGTAAACATGTAAAACTTTAAAATTCACGGCACTGCATCCATTTTTTTTATTTTTACAGTTTGAAAAAAAATCCAAAACGTATTTTTGGTTGCCTTTTTCACATCAAAATGGGCTAACTAAAGAACAAAGCCTCCTTGTATATTTAAATAAAATGTATTGATTTTCTACCCATTCAGCAGGAGAAAAGGATCTGCTTAGTTTGAAGTTTAGCCAGATTAATAGAAACATGTATATTTACATTCCAAATTAATTAAATGTAATTATATGTGTATGTAGATTTAAAATACAGCATAAGCAACTAAGTAGATCAGACTTTTAGATACTTTTCAGACACTCCCTAAACATTTTATTTAACCAATGAAAGGTATTTATATACGTTTAAGTTCACCATTCATATGCCAGTCACATAGACCCCCTGTTAGCGGCAGATGTTAACACAACAAAAGACTAAAACATTTTACAGACAAACGGCTGTGAAAAAATAAATACAAAATAGGTAATGCCTTTATAAACAGAGAACTAAACTAAAAACTGGGGCCTGCTAACCACCAAAAAGCCTACCCTATAATCTTATTCAGGTATGTCCACACAGAAATGCTGTCTTCTAATTCACAATTCATTACAATATAAGGTTCCACACAGTCTTTTAAATAATTGTGCTAGGGTACAGACTGAGCATTCCTCAAAGAGTTTTGTGGACTTCATGAAACTTTTTAAGGGAACTAAATATCTTTACTTTAATGGAATATCTCTTGCAAGAAAAGGGAAAATAACCATGGAGGCTTCTTTGCTTAGACTCAGAGGAGTATACGAAGTCCAGTATGGGCCATATGTGCACCAATTACAGCCCTTATCAAAGAATTGCCATTCCTTCCTTTGGGAGCTGTTAATGAACTGGGTAATTGAGCTGCTGACATGTGTTACCCAAACAAAACAAAAGGAAGAAGAGACAAATGAACAATTTATTTGCGCAGGGAGCAGTTCGTCTTTTCAGGGAATAGGGGACTAAGTGACTGACTGAATGCATAAAACAGTACATTGAAGCCAAGCAGATGCATGTAGAATAATAGTTAACTGACAGCTTATGGCCCATCTGTGCCTAACATTTTGTTAAAAGGAACTCACTTGACTTGCTAAGGAGCCAAATCATACAGCTGCCCGTGTGTGAGTGCTAAGTTAAAGGAATAAATCATTACCTAATCTAGCTCATACTTCGCATGACAAAAAGCCATAAACAGTTACACTGGGACATTATGTCAGCACAGCATGACATAGTTATTATTCATTTATAATGTGGATGTGACGGTTTCATTTTATTCTGTAATATGCACCACGCAAAGCGAAATACAATGGCACACAGCACATGCAGAGAGAGATGATACAGTGTTTACAGCCAATTGGTGGATGTAACTGCATTCTCTGTGGGTGTAGAATGTGGAAGATAAGGTGTTGTTTTAGGCAAGCTCACTACTAACCAAATTACCAAAATTTTAAGTGCTATGTACAATTCAGGAATTTGAACAGTCATTAGGGTCACTAAAGCTATATATTTTTAGTGTAGATAATTGCAGCGCTTACAAACTACAGAATACACTTTCACTTCAAAAGCAGTTCTTCAGTTTCTCAACTGTGTAAACAAGGATGGAATCTTGTTCAGAGTTTTTCACTCTATGATCCTAAACAACTTCTGCTACTTTACCATCATCCCCTGCCAACTGTTTTTTTCTGTTTTGTTGCTTTATTCTTTTCTGATAACGTTTTGTAGAATATTACAGAGACTAGCTACAGCGCAAAAAGATACAGGCATGTGCATTTCACATTGTAATATATGTTTGTGTTTGTTTTTACAGAAAAACATGAAAAATAATTAACTTTTTTTGTTGATAGTGCTACTAGTTCTATTTCCATAACGGAGAAAATAAATGAAAAAAACGCTAAGAACTAACAACCAGATACAGCATAGGCCATAATTATCCACTTAGTCTATTCTCCTGTCTGTTGTTATTGTCACTGCTCTTTGTTTTGTCTTAACTTTGAGGCCCTGATATTGTGTTTTGTCTCTAATGCTTTAAAACTTCCAAATGAACTTGGATTAATGAGAGAATTTGTGTTTAATCTCAAGATATAGTATGGTTTTGAATTATTGTCACAGAATTCTCAGCTTTACAAGCCAGACATTCAGAATTATAATATGTTTCAATGAAAGAAGAAAAAAAATGGCTTTACAGAAAGTTAGTCTACACTCAATGGGGGACATTAGAAATAACCTATTCTTTCTCAATTATATTATTCACACTTGCATTTGGAATGCTTTGCAAAGCACAGAATTAGAAATTGAAATTAGCAGGCCAATTCTATTCTGCTAGGGAAAAACGAGAAAGTGCATTAGGCTCAACAAGTTATTTTAAATCTCTTTGTGTGCAAATCTGCTCAATTTGAAAACGTTATCTGACTGTTGAACACAAAACAGCATAACAAGGCTTAAATTAGTTTCAGTCAGTCAATAGCTGTGAAATCAAATATTAAATTTGTTTTTTGAAGTTTTGAGATTAAATGGATACATATTTTATGTATTGTAAGCCATTGTGTTTCCTCCTTGAAGACCAAGGCTTGATACCTGTCAATTTTAACTAAATATAATTTTAACCCCATTTTTTTAAAGGCTGGTCTGTTGACAGACACTGACCTAATGTTAAACTCTGACCTGCAGGAGTCTCGGCATTAACACTTTGTTCTTAGCTCACTGGTGTATAAGAGCTCCACTGCCTGACCCCACACTTTCCACACAATGTCAGCCACTAAAGTACCACTGACAAGGAGGTTTTCAAAGCTTTTAATTGACTTAGAGCAACATTTGCTTCCCTTCATTCTTGAACGGTGTTTCTTAAAGTGTAAAAGCTCAAATCCCACAAAGATACAATGCATGTTTGTATTGTCATTTACACGTTGTTTTGGAAAGGTGGTAAGGATTCATGTGAAGTACGAAGAAGTAGAGAAAGTTCAGAGCTGCCACAAGAAACATTGAAAAATGTTCTATTTTGTTTTAAGAAGGGTGGCTGTCCAAATGTTTCCTAATGTGCATTTAGCATGAGCATGCCTTTCAGTATCTGTTGTCCTAGCAGTTCAAATTCCTAATCAATTTTTCCATCTCATTTGATATTTAACCTTTAGAAGTATACATATTTATTACTTTTTCAACTTAATAAAATGCACTGATCCATGACTCTGCCTCTTAAAACACCTCTTCATTTTCAGGGAACTTATGTCTTCAAAGATTTGGCCACATCGGTATTTAAGAAAACAGTATATTTCTGTGGGAGTGTGGTTCCAGAAATATACGGAAACATATTGAAAATGCTCCTTCATTTAGAGTATGTCTGAAACAGATCAGACGCACTCCACATTTTCTTTTATTCATGTCTTATTTTTTCCGGGAAATCAAACTTGGCTTTGTAGAAGATTAAAGAGTACTGATGAATAACAGAAGGTGAATCCCAGTTGCACATAGTAGCACGATCTGAAACATGAGCAAGACTGTTTTCTCATCACTGATGATAGTTAGAATCTAGCCTACCAAGCTGTATGCTTGTTTTATTACTGACTGATTTTTGTTCAAAGAACAACAAAATACCATCACGTCCTATGGCTATGTTTCCCAGGGTAATTAGATAACACAGCAGATTGTTAGTCGAATGCTGTTCAAGTTAAGTGATTGACAAGCCTCTGTCTGGCTGCTCAATTAACTATTTCATTTTGTTGCTTTTTTGCAGTTTAGCTTGGCTAATACTTGCAACAAATAGAAAGTGTTTCTATAGAAGCTATTCTCCTTGACCTTCGCTTGCCCATTTTCTTTCAGTCACTTCAAACTGTCTTAAATGGGCTCTGTTGAATACACCGAGTCCAACAGGACTCCAGGTTCATCCCAGTCCGTGCCCTGAATTCCTCACTTCAAAGATGGGCCGCATTCATTAATTGCCCTTTGAATTAATATCAGAGGGTCACAATGCAAGTGCCAAAAGAGAAAGAGGCTTTAATGAAGCATAGAGCCACCATTCATTTGCAGATAAGCATGTTTTTATGGTTGGATGGTCACTATGTGGAAAGCCTCAAGAAGAAGAGGAGGAAGAGGATGAAGAGGACGGAGACAGTGAAGGCGATAAAGAAGAACGATATGGCACAGAGAAGAAATAAGCAGTCTTGGCATCCTGGTACACTGAGTCCCATCCTTAGCAAAAATTTCACAGTGTGTGTAATGTGTGGCTCACATATGTCACGAGTAATAATATTTGTTCCATTTTTGTTTGGAACTTGACGCAGACTTTGGAGAAAAAAAACTACATTTTTTTCGATATACAGTAAATTTCCCTTGTTCTTCACAGTTCGTGTTTCCCAATCTATTCATAACAAGCAAGCAGTCTGTGTGACTCTGTGTCATGCAGATTTGGACCCTACATTGAATTGAAAGGCAGTAAAAAAGATTAGATGTGAAACTTTAAACAGTAGTCATACAGCTAAAAGCTCCCTAAAAATGAAGAACATATTCTTCATTCTTCTCTAAACCGCACGCCCATTTTTAAAATGCTTAAACTTTGGAAAACAACACAGTAGGACAAGATGTGAGAGCAAAGGAAGGTTACTGCAGTTACCCAGGCTTACCCTGTATCCCCAATTACTTCACACAGTTTAAGTTTCGGAACTTGTGCGAGTGTTAAGTCCTTCAAACTCAAAGTTTACATCCCCACTTCCTAAGGGCTCACGTTTAAACAAATGTTTTTAATTTACAAATTAAACATGTCGAAAGTGAAAAGTCCCCCTCCTCACTGGCATCGCTCCAGTGTATCGAGATTAAATTCTATTGAGAACAGTACTGGCTAAATCCTGGAGAGCCAGTTACTCACTTTATTTACACAAACAAAGTCCCTCTCAGTTTCTTTGATAAAGGCAGCTAAATCTTTTTGCTCTTTCATGTTTTGTCAGCACTTGATTCCTTTTGTCCTCTGGCTATTTGCCTGGCTGTGGACAATGAAGCAGGAAGAATAGAAGCAGATTGTTGGAATGGTCCTCAATAAACCTAATTATGACATGTTGACTGCACTCACCATGACATATTTGAGCGATCCAGGCTTATTCAATTAGCCTTTCCAGGATCCCTTTCAAAAATAAAGTTATCCCTTTGACTGTTTGTATTTCTGAAAGGTATTTTTGTTCAGTATAAATGGAAATCCCCAAGACTAGGCTCGCTTTCCTCTGTAACCCGGGCTAATTTTAATTAACTAAATGAGGTTAAAATGAGATAAGCATTTTTTTTTTGCAAGACCCAGAATAAAATGAAGTGGGAGTGGTGATCTATGAATTGCTGTTTTCCACTCTGTATTTAACTTACCACATAAAAGTGTGGGATCTTACAGAAAATAGGAAATATAGCCAATTTGCTTCTGTTTGCATACAACTGCTGTCTTTTCAAACTGTCAGAAGCGGAGCCTTGCCTGAATAAATATATGTTAGTTGTACAGTAAATGCTTTAGTGCTCCTACTGAATTTTCTGTCAGTCTCAAACTGTATTGCACGTCTCGTAATGTATAGGCTGATCCAAAGCTTGCATTGTCAGAGCTGATAGGGGCAGCAGTGTTCCTTACAAGCATTATGGTTTCTAAACCCATGACGATATGTAACTTGAGACTTGTTCCCAGTTTAAATTTGGCCTAAAAAGTTAAAAAAAAAAACAACACCACCTCTTTAAAACCGATGTCTTTCACAAATGAAGTACAGCAATATGTCTGTAATGGCTCTCGGGCAACACAGCACAGGGGTATCAGAACCTAGGACCATTTTCCCAGACAAATAAATCTAAATGATTTGCCTTTGATCTCAGTACTTAAGGGGATCTAACAATAGTTGCTAACCAACAAGGGGCAGGAGTACTGGCCCTTCTGCGCACAACAATGGCCTCAGCAAACAACTACTTAATCAATATTTGGCCAAAGATACTGAAAACTTCCTTTTCAGATTTTAATTCTAAGTTGTAAAACAACAGCAGGATAATCCATAGGCGTAAAACCCAAAATTCAATAGGACTACCTCTTTACTGTCCAACAAGTTGTATAATCTATGGCTATTAAGACTTCCATTAGGAAAGCTTTTTGGCATAAATAGTCACACTGGGTAAAATATTTAACCTTAAACTGACACTACACTAACAATCCTCTTTTAAAAGCAAGAAGTTAAACCTTTGCAAATCCTGTTCCTTTAAATGAGGTCATGGTGAGAAATTAACACTAGAAGAACCTTAGAAAGATTTACATGGATTGGTTTTTCCTATAAACCATGCCAGCTGTCCAACTACAATATATGAACTTTATTTTACAAGTCTGGAATTGTATTCCATTTGAAGGTTCAGTTGCACCAGCTAGTATTGTCCACAATCATAGTGTTACAATAAATCTAGTAATAATGAAACACAAATACCCAGCGATTCGCTGTAGAAACCACTGAATCCCAGAACCAACATTATAAGCAGTTATTTTATTATTTATGGTTACAGTAGCACTTGAATTCGAAATAAAGCTGGTAGCCTGCAGGTTACACGCAACTCCTCCCATCAGATTGTCTTCTATGAAGATGCTTTTGGGATTTGATTTATTGCGGCCTGTTAAGCACAATTTGCTCCCAAATTAACAGGAGACCTGTTTGCTGCTATGGCTCATTTCCCTCCGCTGTTTTACTGCTCTACCCGTGAGAATCCTGCAGTCAAGCGACGGTTAACTACAGTCGAGTCTTCCAATTGACCAACGCGCAGTGTCTGGGCTGCTGTAGGCCTGTATATTTCCATCTATACTTTGGCTAAATGCGTGTTTTCTGTGATGTAAAACCTCTATAATTCATACAAGCAATCAATTACGCGAAATCGATAAGTACAGCTGTAGTTTGCACCTCTTATGTTTTACATCCTACAGCTGCCCGTTTGTGCAGATAACGTAATATACGAATAATTGTTATTGCGGTTGGGTCTTTACTCCTGGTTTTATTTCCTTGCAGCCCACAGTTTGATCCCTGCTCAAGTTCTATCAAGAACAGATCACACTAACCTTTGCCCCTCCCGGACCCTGTCATGACACTTCAAAGTCAGCGCAACAAGTCGCTAATTGTAAATTAACATCTAAATATTTAATCTTGAGTTCGCCTGTCGCGTGTCTAAACTACAGTAATCAGCTGTCTTTAATTCCATTACAGCATAAAGAAAAAAAATGATTTAAAAAAATGACAAACAGGAAAAGCCGGCAAGCATTTGTCCCACTCGAGTGAACCGCTTCCCTTTGTTCAGACTCCTGAAACGGGTACAGAAATTTCACGAATGTGCGCCCCAGGCGAAGGGGGCGGGTTTGGTCTGAGATGAAAGTGAGAAGAAATAAAAGAGTCGATTTAATCTGCTTGAAGAGATTTTCGGTTCGGGGGTGAGTTTGATGGGTGAATATTGTAGCAGTGCGCATGACTAGGGCGACTCCATTGTGACCACACCTCAGGGCCCAGTTCCCCTCTCTGGGGAAACATTGGTGTCTATTCAAGAGAGGACTCTTTAATACACTCTCCAAATCATTAAATGTCACACAGCTCAGCAACAGAAACATTTAGAAGACCCAATTAATGTTAAAGAGGGCCAGAAGAGGGTATTACGGAATTAATACAGCTAATCCTTAACGGACAAGTTCTTATATTAGCCGATATTATAAGTAATAACGAGTGGTGGGCTATTATTATTATTATTATTATTATTATTATTATTATTATTATTATTATTATTATAGTTGTTGTTGCTGCTGCTGTGGAGTTTTTTTAGATTCCGATATATAATCTAAAAGACTTTAGTACAGGCTACATTGTGTTTGTTACAGCCTTAGCCTTTTATTTTTGTGGGGGACACTTTCCTCAGTTCCATAATAAATCCAGTACTAGAAGGGCTTTTGGTCTCTTTGTTCATAATTTATTTTCCATTTCTCGGACCTTTGGTAGTAATAGTACCTAACATGTCTGATACAACATCTAGCATGTAGTTCATATTTCCGAATTTGTGGTTTTAGGCTATATGCATGTTCATCTCTCATTTTGCAAACATTTTCAAGAAGCGCAACAGGTCTTTATAAAAGCTGACAAATGCTGTTTCAAACATGTTAAATTAACAATGGGGTGCGCATGAAATGGGATGCTTCTGCTTCTGCTTTTTAAAGAATGGTTTCAATTGTGCCTTTGAATGGCAGTCGGCATCTTTAGACGACCTAAAAGACTCCAAAAGAAACATTTTGTAGGTGAAAACGGCCATTTTTCCACGGTGGAGAGTCCATAAAACTGCTAGGAGCTGCAGCTATTGGAGATCACTGAATAATTCATCCCTCATTGCAAGCTCATAATGTCTTTTCTCAGCCCTTTGTTGGCCTGCTTTCTCTTCTTTTCTCTCTGAATTATAAAAAGGTTGCCTTCTTTTGTACTGGCCAAGCTGCTGCGAGCCCGGGCTTTGTCACCGAAAAGCTGAAGTGTGAGTTTCAATGGACTCTCTCTCCTTTGTTTTCCAAGTTCATCTCCAAGTGTTGATTGTGTACTGAAGGCCGGCTTTGTAAAAGATGGAACAGTTGTACAAATGTTTGATCAGCTCATTTGGGACTTTTTGTCTCCTCCCTGGCCCGTTTGCAGAAATATTTAAGTACAGTAGCCGCTAAAGCCAACAACCAGAAAATTATTAGTGGGTTCAACCGACTGAATCCTTCGCGTTTTTTTTTTAACCAGAACATCCATTAGACTTTAGACTAGGCTCTGGATCGCAAATTACAAGCGCGTTCTTTTGCAGTAAGGTCGAGTCCGCGATATTTCTGATACCTTGACACTGTATCAATATGGACAAGCAGTCGATTTGATTTTTAAAGCGCCCGCCCTCGAGTTGACGACCGTTCTTTTAAAAATCCCAGCTTTTTTTGAATCATCAGATATACGAAGCATTCAAAATATACCTACATGAATACTGCCAAACGACACGAAGAAAGACAAATGAAACACTCCTTGACTTCGAACGGACGATCATTCCTAGGACTTTTTCCTAACTTTTTTTAACAACCGCAAGATAAAAAAAAATGATTGGGAGACCCACTCTTATTAAATGACACCTGATCACTCTGTAATGTACAAACCAATAAGTTAAGCAGGGAAAAAAAAACCATTATCACTGCGTTCGTTTTTTTTTTTTTGGTATCGAAAAGATATCCGAGTCTACGCAAACGAAATCGGTAAAATTAACAATTTTACTTCTGATGTTTATATAGGATGTTAGTATTGTCTCTCAGTAGTTTTTGTTTTCGTTTCGATACGCATCACACGCAGTCACTTTCTAAATGACTGCCGTGTTATCATTCCATGGCTGGTGTCCCGGCCTAACACACGCGTGAAGGCATCAACAGGTTTCGAGGCCGATAACAGTTTATCCATTACGGGAGTGCTTTGATGTCGCCTCTATCACCTCTTGTTTAAATTACTCTCAACACTTACTGAAAACATTTACCACCTGACATGACAAGCTCTCAAAACACAACGGTAGGAAACTTCCCACACACTGCACTGAAACGCAAGTGCCTTCTAATTCGATTTTGTTTCTGGGCTACATTACAATTACATTTTATTTTTAAACCCCACAAAGACATTGATAATATCGATCGTGCTCTCACGTATTACATTATTGCGCCGAATGTTAAAATATTTTTTCGAAGCATACATAAGACCTGCTTGTGACAAAATAAATATCCACAATAACTTCCTTACATTAGTATACACCAGATTAACTACTTTTATTAACAGCAGGCTAGCTACATTTACTGAGATACTACTTTAATCACTAGATATCCCTTTTTATTTCTCAAAATAAAAGACACAACTTACATCTATCTCCAAGGATCCCATCGATACTGTGTTTCGTTTTCTTTTCATTTTCTTCAAACTCTTTTCTTTCGATTTCATCATCATCGTCTTCATCTTCACCCTTGCCTCCAAATTTACTCCTCATAATTCGACTAATTGAGCTCACTTAAACAAGTAAAAAGTAACGAATTAAAATTAATAAAATATATTCCAAGCCATAATGCAATTGATTGCAATTTTATATAGAGTAAAATGTTAATTACAATAAAAATAATACATTTTCACATAAAACAATCCTACGTACATCCATACACCTAATATGCTCCTGTTTCAATATTATACAGGTGTGGAAAAAACCCCACACAGGAAAATTTAACAAAAAACAAACGGTTAAAAAAACACCTGTTATATGCGGTTTAGGAATTTTGGATTTCTATCTAGGCGTATACATATACATTTGGATTTCAAATTAAATGTAGCAAAAGTACAGTGTAAAACGGAAGTTTTCAAATGAAAAGACTTAACAACTAAATGAAAATTCGAGATACTTTTGATTTTATTTCTTGTAACTATAAATACATGTTTTGCCTTAGCAAAAAACAATATCCACTGACTGTGTGTCTATCCAAAATAACGAAACAAGAATTAAGTGAGTTTGCATTGAAAACATTTCTTGAAATACCTGAGGGGACAGTATTTCGGTCACAAATTCCATCCTTCAGTAATTTATCACGTATTTCCCAACTAAACATCCCAGGATTGTCTCTCTTATATTCCTCAATTTTCTTCTCCACGTCTGGCGTTGTCACCTGCTTTAAGTGATAAGAATTTACAATAATAACAATTCTAACAATAATGAAGAGCTATTGATTGTATCGATTGCAACACTTGTCGCGCATTGCATGGAACATTGATGTGTTCACGTGCTGATTATTAATACTTTTTAATTTATTAATTCACGCATTAATACCCTGTGGAAGAGTACACTTTGCAGAAAAAATATGATCTCTCCATTATATATGCATACAGTTTGCATCAGACAAAATAATTTCCACTCTTGATGCACTTTAAAAGAATACAAGTTTTTTTGTAGTGCATTACTTTCGGGAACACATATCAATACCGACATATATATATTATTGTAGGTATGAATTTATATTATGCATTTCCACACAAAAAAAAACTGTAAACACTGTCACATTGTGAAGTGCCATTTAGATGAGTTTTAAAACTTGAAATCATGGAGTTAGTTCGAAGACGGAAATTGATGACGTGAGATGCCTCAAACGTTGATATAACGGCGTTAACATTTTAAAGGACTCTTAAAAGAAATGTCTGGATATCACGATTTCTATATTCTGCTCTACTTAGAAAAAACGTCTTCCTGCCTCACCTTGGGCTTGCTTCCGCCGATAGCTCCGGGTCGGATAGAACCTGTCTCTTGATACCTGCATAGGATCTTTGACACACAGCCGTGGGACACTCTGAGCTGGCGTGAGATGACACAGGGCCTTATACCGTGATGAGCCATTTCCACAATTTTGTGCCTGATATGATTTGGTAAAGGTCTGCCGTTTATGAAAACTCCACCAAGCTGATTTACTCTTCCTTGACCTAAAGGGGTAGAAACTTAATAAAGAAATAAAAGTGATAACGGCTGTCAATTCTTCTAGATCGGTATAACCATTTCCATTTGTTAACATTGTTAATTTAAAACGTTACATTTTAACTGCTTTCGGTTGTTGGCTTTAGCCTATCAAGGCATGAGATCTGCTATTTCAAAAGACATTTAGAAATAAATTTGTAATACGTTTAATACGTATGGATTAAATCCGAGCCAGTATTAGTTAATTGTGGCAACACTTGCTTCTAAATTACTGATGTATAATATTTTGATTTAACATATTTGAAAACATCTCACATTTAACAAACGAACGTCCAATTTGTGGAACGAATTTAAATTGAATGGACAAAACAAGACAACATTTTTAAAACACGTGTTTTTTTGTGTGTTGTTAAAACAAATACTGTAGTATCAGAAATTGGCAGTTTTCTTAAACATAGCAATAATTTATAAGTTCTCAGAAAACGATGCATTTGTGCTGTCCACTGTGTCTTTTCTTATTGTTTTTATAACATGTGCATTGTCCTGTAACGGCATGTAATTATTAATAACAACAACAACAACAACAACAATAATAATAATAATAATAATAATAATAATAATAATAATAATAATACAGTTGGGATTCTGCAACCCTTTGAAAATGTCAATTTACCTTCAAGTGGAAATCCGCTACGCGGGTAATTCTGCCCAGGCGAGGGTCTCATCATCCTTGGCACTGCCCCAGCTATCGCTGTCATGTCTTTGCGCACTTCGATAAACTTGTGACCTTGCGTTTAAGGTGTGGAAGCAGAAAACGCAGTAATGTTTCTTTTTTCTCTCTCTCTTTAAAAAGTATCTGTAGTCCAGGCTGCAATCGTTTCGCTCTTATGAAGCTACGAGACGCTTCCTTCTGTGCCAAATGATGTAATATCCCCCCCCCCACCCCCGCACAAAAAAAACTTTGGCAAAAGTAAAAATTCCCGACAAGTTTACCAAGTGCGGTGCTCCGCGGTCCTGAAGATCTAACAGGGTTAGATCTGTCACTAGATGAAGAACTTCATATACTAGTGGCGTTGTTGTTGACACAGATCGAGGGAATGGTTCTATGGGCAATAGTGAAACATTTAATAGTTGTTGCACCCCTTGCTCCATCAGGTTTTTCTCGCCTCTGATTGGCTAAAAGAAGGAATGTCCCGGTTAGAGAAAGTGCAGCGTGATTGGTGGATGTGTCAACTTTCTTCTTCCATGACTCGGTTTCAGAGTCCTGAGCATATTGTAGTCACAGTGCAACGCATTGTCTAAGAAGGTATGTGTGAGATTCGGGTGAGAACAGATACCGATTTCGTGTTATCAAGACCGGTCTTTAATTACAGATATGATCGGGCAGCTGTGCGTTTCACACCGGACGGGCTTTGCCTCGGGTTGTCGTTATTATAAGGGCGAAGAAATCGTGCCTTCTCCCACTCCCAAGTTTTCCCCGTTTTCGAATTAGTAACGAAAAGAGCAAAAGATGCCTGCAGCTTACTCAGAATCCGCTTACAGGGGTTAGGTCTCGCAGAGGTCATAAAATAAATGTGTTGTAATTTAGAGTCTGTCTCCACTAGCGCACACACACACACACATATTCTAGCGTTTGTCCATTCTTAGGAATTTATAGTAGCATTTAGATTGCACTGGACTAGTTAAAATAAAAGAAGCGAAATGTCTGACTAGGGACTGGAGGGCCACAGCAGGATACGACGCCAGGAGTGCTGTAAAGGCTGTCTGTCCCCGAAGAAGGTGCAATTGTGGGGACCCTTTATTTATAACTTCGTAAGTGCCAGAAAACTCATCCCTTTTTACTTCGGCAGGGACGTGCCAGCCCCGTTCACCACAGTACTCATTATTTGGGGAAGCCTATTCACTTCTCTGTCAGTCAAGAAACTCGACTTATTCAGGGCCTTAATCAATCAAAGGGATGGGGCTCGTTCACCGTAGCCTGTAGCCTTTGAATTCAGCCAAACAAAGGCTTTTCGAGACGAACTATCGAATTTTCCCAAATGTTTCATCGGAGGTGTTAAAATATCCAGTTTTAGACAGCACCCCCCCCTTGTTGTTTCTGCTCTTCTGTCTTATTGGGCCTTTTTTGTTGAAGAGTCAACATCTTCGCTAGCTGATAACCTTCCCCCCCTCAATATGGTGAAAAGCAATCGTGCGTTAAATAAATGTCCAGAAGAGAACATCCAAAACGATAGGCACTATGAACCTTTTCGTGCTGGGGAAAAAAAAAACGTATCGAAAACATTAAATTCTCATTCATTCTAATGTGGTATAATTGTTCTTGCACTGAGCGCAGCGCATTTCACGGTCTGCAATAGAAGCGCGTGGAGTCTTTTTGCTAATTACAGAGCTTTGGGCGACCCAGGTGCATTTTAAATGGATTAGCAATTACACCATGGCCAAGCTGAGACTCCGACTACACGAGTGGGGATAGATTCATACAAAGGAGTAACAATGGCAATTAATATTCTATAAATTACGTTTTGAAATTAATTTGTGGAAACGTTATAACGTAAACAAAGTTTTAATAATGGATAAACGGAGACGTTAAAAAAAAAGTTAGGTTGGCCATGTGTATCCTCCTTTCAGTCGTAATAGGGTTTCTCACATTGAAACCCGAAACACGAAAAAGGTCCTGAAGTTTTCACAGATCTGAGACAGAGTGATCAGAACATTGTGAATAGATGCAGGTGATTTCCAAACATTTACTGATTATAATGGGAGTTCTGAATACCGAATATATAATTGGCATTAGTTTAATTGGAAACTACATATTTTGCTTATGGTAGTTGCCTGGGCTTCGATAATATTGAGCCTGAATTCAGTTACTGTAGATCATTTCTGACACTTAAGGATGAATTTACTTGCAATAACATATAGAGGTACTGCCCCTGCTGTGCCTATAACATATGTATATACTGTATTTGCTAAAAAGAATTTACAGGCTAGGTTTTTGCTGGGGAACACGACATTTGCAGTTAAAACGACACCAGACGGTTTTTTTTGTATAAAACGCATAACACCAGCCTTTAATTGGGCTTTCTTTGGTGCTTTGTCCACTTTATAAAAACACAGCAGGGAGAGGCACTTGTGAGCACAACCAAACACCTAAATGAAGAAAGATTAAAAGACTCTCAACCTCAGAAAGGTCAATTAACATTTTACCTTTTAAAAATGTAAAAAGATACTTCAAATGTTTTCCTTTTTGTGAACACGAGACAATGGAAGAAAGTGAGCCAATAAGCTAGAAACGGGGTTTCTGTCACGTGTTAACAAAGTAGTTCTCTCTTTACTGAGACATTTACAATTTAGCATGTAACAACTGTATTCAAATAATAATAATGAAAGTTGATTTTAAATTAACGGATTAAAAAGTGCGAAAATGTCGTTTACGTAGTTAGGACTACTTCTAGTATCTGGGAATTCGCTTATAAATTGCTGAAAAAGTAAACACTCTCAAAGTATGATTAAGACAGAAATATTAAAGTTGCAAGAAACTCTATTATAGTTTATAAACGACCCGAAACCTAATTCTAGAGATGTAACGAAATTATACATTTTAAGTTATTTTAAAGTAGACCAATTTATTCTGTGAAAACAAAATGTTCAATTTGATGAATAACATTAGAAATTAGGAGCTCCGGTGTGATTTTAAAGTGCAGATTGTCGTATTCTTTAGAAATAAAATAAGTTTTCGGCCCTTGTTTTTTTTTAAATATTTTTTTAAATCCTTGAGTCATTTCATTAAAGTAGACCTGTTATAAACACGAAAGATCCATTTCTAAAATATTCATGTTTTTTTTTGTCTTTAAAACGCCAGAAGGTCATCGGTAACATACAGTTTGCTTAAAACCTCGACTGCTAGTAAAATGCATAAAGTTCTTGTAAAACTATTATGTGTTAATTTGCAAGGGGAAAACTCTATGCGCAGCTTGCGTTTTTGTATAGATTATTAAAACTCCTTAAAATATTAGTGAAAAAAGAAAACTGAATTTGTAGTCGCAAGATATATGTTATTCAGATATTGTACTAACAGACTCGTATTATCGATAAAAAGATTATACTGAAACACAATATTACTATATTAAGAATAAAAAGTCATATGACAATCTTTTTCCTTATTTTCAAAAGTGACATTTGATCCCCATGGCTAATGGATTAACGGGAGTGATATGCTCAGTTTTCAAGGTTTGTTTTATGTACAGAAACCTAATTTCAGTATATAAAAAAAAAAACAGAAAACCCATTATCTCAACACTTGCACATAAAGACTGGTTCATCTCCATTGCACGGCTTGCCAAAATGTTCTTCTTAGTGAAGTTCAAGATGATAATCATCTCAATATATAGTGGAAAAAAAAACATTTGGTTAGTTTCAATGTCTTTGCTGTTTCAAGGACACAAGAATCGTCTTTTACAGTTTGACTTTGCCTACAGGCGAAGGTACTGTATGGGACCAATTTCACCGTTTCTGGGTCTACATTTCATCAAAACCAACTACACTATGAGCATGAATGTGTTCACTTTCTGTAGAAGTAGAATCTTCCACTGTCATTGTGTGACCGTCTATACTTTGAGAGTTTTTGGGGTCTGTTATTGTGCTTTTTAAAAAACTTCAAGCCAGACTTCAATCCGCGAGAAAGTGTACCTGAAATCTGGAATTGGTTGTGTGTATTCCATCATGCGCGTCACTTCTTCGCCGGGGATTGGGAAATAGGCTTGATTACACCCTGCGTCGGAGAAGAGCAGACTCAGACTTGGAGATCTTGAAAGATGAAAACGGATCAGGTACCAAGAGAACTGAAGTTTATTTTATTCTCTGTGAAAAAAGAACATGACTTCTGAAATCTGTCCAGTTCGAGAACTTTTCCCTCTCTACCTCTCTACACGAAGACGTTTCACCTAACGCAGGTAAAATCACGCATACGTTTTCATTGACTAAAGCATTTTTCCCATCTGTATATTAAGTACATTTTTATAATGATATGCAAGCATCTTTTTTATGTATGGTAGATAACATTGAAATAAACCAAACTTAATATGTAACCCATTTTTTATGTGAATAAAATTCATTTATTGTGTCTTTTGAGGCGAGATAACATACCTTAGGTTAAGCTACCGGTAGTCTAAATATCGACATATTATTTTCTATACAAGGTAACTTCTTAGTATTCCTGTTTGAGTATTAATTAAAACTACCACTGCTAACTTTGTCTTCAAAGGCTGACAAGAAAAAAACTATGTTCACTCGATAACTCATATAAACAAACCACTTCACAATTTTATAGACAGATCATTTTGAAATATTATCAGTCACTAAAATAACGGTATCCTTGTAGTTAATATCCTTATTGATAACATCTCTTTAAAAACACTTTAAGCACTTCAACGATTTAAAAGTGACATTTAATTAACACATTAATTATACTCTTTATTGCAACAGTGCATTCCTATATCTGCTCAGCAGTGCCTACAATTTAAAACGTATTCAATTGCACTGTCTCTTAAGTAGGTTACATTTTAAATCCACATCTAGCATTTGCTTTTCGGCGTCTTGTTGCTTTAAATAAATATGCACTGAATTTGTCTCATTTTTGTTGTTAGTGAATTTGTTTTTTCTTATGAATTTCTATTTAGTCACATACAGTATAGTTTTTATGTTTGAACGGTAAAAACCCCAGCTTCTCTGAACTGCACAATATTTCTTCTCTAAAATGTGTAAAACCGTAGTAATTGAAATCCACCAAGCTCATTAAAGGGTAGCCTATTGCGTTAGTGCTTCGTATATTAGGCCTCTCCTGCCCCAACGCAAAAAAAAAAATGTTCAGTTTCACGTCATACACACAAAGAAGTATACCTAGCGATGCGTACGTGTAAACGAGTATTATTTAAAATTCAGCACGTTTTATACTTATATCCCGTGAGCAGAGTTAAAAGACATTAGCAACACACTTCCTATCTCCTCAACATCCTCTGCCATGAGCCAGCGTCTGTTAAAGAGCGTCTAGTCCAGTGCAGCATATACAAGGATGACATAGTTATTCACACTTAACCGATTCTGTTTAAATCTCATGTCCCCGGGCAGTTCATACGCCCTACGGTCATTTCCACGCGATTCATCTGGATATATATTTCATCCCAACCAGCCTGGGATTAACAGGCTCCTTAAGTGATTCAAACTCAGTGGTTTTATTTTAACTTGGGGTGAGGGAAGATAAAAATGACATCCTCAGGCATCTCGTGTCTTCAATGCCTGGTGTGCTGAGTTGATTACACAGCCTCTGCCACCCCCCAGACTCGCACTACTCTCCCCTTATTCACGACCGAAAATGCTGTTTTTGATCCTTTTTCCTTCTGACCAGCAAAAAATGAGATTTTTTTCAAAAATCTTTCTCTCCCCCCGCGATGACAGTTTTTCGAGGTGATCGCCTCAGTCAGCCTGGAATTTCCAATGCAGGTTTCAGCTGAAATCACAGTAGTTTGATGTTTTAGTTCCCCTGCACTCGTTCTATGTCATAAACCCATAGGATGACTATATTAAAAAAAAAAAACAGATTAGGCATTGTCCATTACATTAGATCGGGAATAGTCAGTGACAGTCCTCGATGTCCAGAGTCAATTTTGAACCTAACACTTTAAATTCTAATTAATAGCTCAAACTGCTAAGAAGTCAAATCACCTGTTTGTTGATCAGTTGCTAATTAACCATCCCTCAAAAACCTGTAAAGACAGAATTGATTGTCCTGGCCCTCGACTTTGAACTGCTTTGCAGGCTTGAGTCTTTGTTCAAGCCCAAACTATATAAGCGGTGTATCTTTTTTTTTTACTAGTAGCCAGATCTATCCCGTTGTATTCCATTGGACAAGAGTCTGTTCATAATTTAATTCAAAACAAATTCTTAATTTAAACTAGATTTTAAAAAATGGTATGGTTTTGTCTCCAGGAAGTACAGAAGAATGTGGAGGAATCCATAGGTTAGTTAGTGCGTGTGTAGGTTTTCTTCTCTCATAACTTTGTTGTGTCTTGTTTTTTGTTAAAGATATTTTGCTTTTTAGACACACTTGACCTGCAGTTCAAATGTTGTTCACGTGTTTACACTACCAACTGCTGCAGACTGCATTATATATGAAGTAGTGAAATATTTTTATGGAAAGCAGACAAAGCCATATTTATATGGATGACTTGTAAAACTACATCCATAATATAACAAATGTCAATGTAAATTTTAACTTTGGTAGTCTATGGTAGTAAATTACAGCACTCATTTTAATAAGCACTTCAAAACCTTCTATGTCAAGTTTTATGCACTGAGGAAATATATGTTGATGTTTTCATTTAGCATTTAGGTTTTGACATTTAAAATAAAACTTTCTATGATGGGTTTAGATTAGACAGTATTGCATACCAATTGGACTAACAATATTTCTGTTATTTTAATTCGTATGCTATACTTAATATGTTTTTGGCAATGTGGACTGTCCTGGTTTTACCTCTTAAATGTCATGTATAGAAGATGATATCAGCAAGAATTATGATTTTGCATTTTACAATTCAAACTTATGAAACCCTGTGGTTTGAGTTTTATAATTCCCTGGCTCACCAGTCATTCCAAAGAATAAACATTTATTTTCTTTGCATGTCCTGTGTAGCGCTACCATTAGTATTTATGACAAAGAAATATTTATAGCTGTAAAGCAAGAAGTATCTCTTGAATAAACTGAAATGTTGTGGACAGAAAAATCTGTCTTTGATACAACTAGCTCATGAAAAGCCTTGCACAACTGGCTATTTTCAGATACTTAAGTAATTTTCAGAGTAATGTTGAGGTACTTTATTGTAAATATAATATTATTTTGTTTATTATAGCATGCTATTAGAATTTGGGTATACTACTAAATTAAGTTAAGTTAATTAAATTAAGGTTTAGTAAAAGATCCAGTAATTATATTATTTAGTAGCCTTTCACAGTGAAACGGAGGAGAGTCAAACCAAAGTTATATTGTAATGCACACTGGTGTTCCAATTCACAACAGCCATACAAAATAAAACCATGGAAAATGAGTATCAAACTGTCACAGCCTGGCTAATAACTGGATATTATCCCTCCTGGGAGTGTGTGGGTTTTAGTTTGGTAATGGTAAACTGAAGAATTCTCTTGTCATTGGCTTTAGCCTTTCCAGTATTTAGCTAGACATGGGAAATAATAAAGACGCGAGTGAAATGGTTTTACATAAACGCAGAAAATTCTAATCAAGACATTTATGTCAAAATTGTACAATGCTCTAGAAATACCTCATTTTTAATACTGTAACGTGTACAGTGTTGGTCATCACATTACAGAATTATATAAAGAGTATATTACTGCTGTGGAATTTGTCTAGAGGGGAGCAAGTGGATATAATCTGGAGTTCAAGGGAATGTTCTTCATTACCTGGCTGAAGATACTGAACCTTTTTTTATTCTTGAAGAACGAAGATTACGAGGAGACCTGATCCAAGCATTCAAAATCCTCAAAGACACTGAAACAGTCTACTCAGTGGACTCCTTCAATCAACACTGAAGCATAAACACAAGTAAAAACTTCATGGAAGCACCTTTAAGACTGAGAACAGGCACCCGTTTACACAAAGGCTTGTGGGAGTGTGGATCAAGCTCCCCAGTCATGTTGTTGAAGCTGATAACCCGGTTTCCTTCGGGAAACAGCTGGATGACTTTCTTGGATTAACTAACTACCATCTGCTAATTGGGCTAAACGGGCTGAATGGCTTTCTCTTGTTTGTAAACTTTCTTTCTATTTCTGAACTGCAATGCAATGCTTTTAGAAGAGTCAGGCAATCTCCTTCCTTGGAACTTTGCATTAAAAAATAGTCTTGCTGCATGGAGTTTCCAATAGCTGTCTGGCCATAATTTAGTGGGAGTTTGGTCGAATCTTGGAGGGGACATTAAGGGGGGTGGTGAAGATGGTTCATATGGGATGGGAAATATATATTTGTATTTTTTGAACAGTGTTTTATGTTTGTTTTGGAAAATAAAAATGTCTTCACCAAAATGTACTGTGGGTTGTCACACTGGTGTTTGTAAATTCCTAAATATGTAGCATTGAGGTTGTACAAACAAACTGCTTGGGAAAAGGTTTAGCTCTCAATGGGGGGAAGAGACTTTCACTGAGCTAAGGTCTTCATATATATATTCCTCTATATTCCTATACATAAGGTCCTCAACATTGGTATTGGTAGATAAAACAGAGATAACCCTCCAAGTACAAATTATGCAGGAAAGGAGAAGAGGAAAGGATCACATTGGTTTTAGAGAGCACTACATCTCTGTAAAGATGAGGAATTGCAGAAACCCTCAGATTTATAGGCACTGAAGCCTTTTTTGTTTCTATTAACTTTTTATTAGAACTTGCAATGTGGAAGATGATCACTACCATCAGAGAGACATAGGAGGTTATACGAATGCTGAGCCCCGGACTGTTGACTTGAGATGACTGCATAAAAAAAGATAATCAACATTAAGACCTGTCAAATCTCATATTTTTTATTTCATGTTTTTGATGTTTTAGCTGCCACACTTGGTCCTATCAGTTTCAGTACATTGCTTCACTGACATTGTGATCTCAACACTCGGGTTTTCCTAAACACCCATCAAAACCATCTATTCAAAGGGTTCCGCTTAAAGTTGCTTTGAAAACCATTTGTTTTTAAAAGTTGGCATCTGCAACACCATTATTGAGTATATTTGTTTGTAATCATTGTTTGCAAAGTAATGTGTTAATATTAATTCCAAAGCATGCACTGCATTCGTGTTCAATGATTTCAAATACATTTTTATAACCAAATGGACAGAATTGCTAAGGAATTTCCAAATGAAAGTATGACAAAGCAAAGTTTGAATAAACCACAGGTAAGTAAGGGCAACATGGTGATACAGTGTTTAGCATTGTTCCCTGTCAGCACTGGGGCCCTGGGTTCAATTCCTGGGGGGCTATCTGAGTGGGGTTTATACGTTCTCCCTGTGTTTGTGTGGGTTTCCTCCAGGTGCTCCAGTTTCATTCCACAGCCCAAAGACATACTGGTAGCTTAACTGGCTTCTGGGCCAACTGGATAACAATAATAGTGTGTGAGGGTTTGTCCATCTCTGTCTTGCAATGAGCTGGTGTCCCATCCAGGGTTTATCCTTGCTTGCCAGGCTAGGCTCTGACTCTCCTGCAACCTTGTAACGGATAAAGTGGTGAGAAAATGGATACATGGTCAAATAAGTAAATGTTCTGAAGAACATAAAACACCCTACTTCTTTTATTGGTGAGGTTTGGAAAGTTAAATAATGTTTATGCTATCGGGGAAATACTGGTTCAGATTTTGTACTAGACCTCTTCTCATGAGTGATGTCTTCTCCTCAGTTTGTTGACATATCAGAACTCATAGAGCAGGGATCTCCATCACCAGTCCTGGAGTGTCCAATTCAAGGCCTTTTCGTAAAGAGCCAGAAAACATCTGTTTCTAAAGACGATGTATATTTGTAATTTATTGATCAATTAAGTACGTAATGTACCTAATTAAAGAAGCTGGGTTGACCATTTGAGTTATGTATAGTTATAAATCTAAATGATTTATAATCTGGTAAATTTAACATGTTTCTTGCAATTGTTCACAATTAAATTGTTCCAAGTGAATAGAAATGGATGATTTCATGGTTACCTATAAAACCTTGGGGACTAGTACTGAAGTATTGAATAGTGTTGGAGATGTCATAGAGGAATTAGAGGGAATCGTGTAATTAGTCACCCCCTACGATTCCTAGTCATAAAAAGCCGACATGACTCGATACGACTTCTAGTCGGAAAGCTTGTCAAATTTAACGACTGCAGGTGCTGAATCTCACTGCCTTAGAGTGTGTCTAGGAATCGCAGTGGGTGACTAATTACACGATTCCCTCACGACTTTTCATCACGGTTCCTAATCTTATATTTGACCGCGAAAGTACCGCAAGGTCGCCTCATGTTGGCAGCCGATCAACGCGGAGCACAAGAGGCGCACCGCATGAAAGCAAACAAACAACAAACACGAAACGACAAACACGAAACATCGAACGGACATCTGTGCTGGCTCCATTTGCGCTCTTTTCCATTTACAAAGCCCAAAACACTCGCTTTCCTCCTTTCTTTGCAGCCGCATTGTATGCGATGTACTTCCGGTAGAGCGCTCATTGGCTGTTGACTGTCGCAGACACAAGAGCCCACCCCTGCGACTTGTGACTCGCTGCAAGAAAATCAAACCAGTTTGATATTATCGTAGCACAACACAGAGAGTCGTGGGGGCTGTTAACAGCGCTATGACTGAGTCGCGCGGGAGTCACACTACACAACTGACGGTAACGGGCAAGCACTGCAACTCTCTACATCTCGCTGTGATTTTCTTAGGATTATGTAAATGAAGGCTACGACTGAAAATCCTAGGAAAAGTTGTGTAGTGTGAAAGTAAGTGAAAGGAGGCACTTCAGACCAATTAGCTTATTTGGTAGTTTAGTAGCCAAGGAAATTTACACGTTTGTCCAGACAGTTCTTGAAGGAGCCTAGCAACTGGGTCTCAACCAGCTGCGTTAGAAGCTGGTTATGGACAGCACCACTCTCTGCAATGGAGCGTTTTTATTTTCTGATCAGAATTAATTCCTTTTTCCAGTTCAGACCCTATGTCCTTGTTTTGATCCAGAGGATACAGAGTCCTTGGATATTTATGTATTTGGTTCAAACATACTCTCAGTTGTCTTTGTTCTAGCTTGAAGAAATGTAGATTCTTTAACCTGTTTGTGTATGAGAATCTGCTGAGACCAGGAATCATTCTTGTTGCCGTTCTAAGGCTATAAAATCTGTTTTGTGGGGAACTGCATACTGTTGTAAATGAGGTCTTACTAAGCATTGTAAAGCTGAAACATAACATCCTTTGATTTAAATTTCGTGCTTAAGGATATATACCCAGGCATTCTGTTTGCTTTTTCTGACTTTCCCGTGTTGTCTTGATAAGAATGTAATGGAATCTACATACATTTTCAGATCTCTGTCATGTGTACTTTCTGTGTGTAGCTTCGAATCACAAATGTAATGTGCACAATGTATGTTCCTACATGGGCATAGTCAGCGTTACATTTTGAACATGACAGTGTTAAATTTAGTTCACTTAGTGAAATTAAGTTCACCAGATTTAGTTACTATCTTGTGTCTTTTTACGTGATCAGTAGAGAGATGCCTTCCTTTTGACATTTTAATCTCTCAAACCATTTAGGCCATACTTTCCTAGATTTGTATTAACTAATTTAGGGGATGAATTTGCTTTGTGAAGTGAATATTATGTTGCCTGAAGTATAACCATCTTCCTTCTGCTGACTCGGTATCCATCTGTTTCCAATTCACTGTTAGCGAGCCCAGAGCCTGCATTTCTAAAATTGTAAGACTTAATTTTAGGCTCAGCCTTTAGAGATTTAATGTATTAAAGGTTGCCAAATTATGGTCTTTGGTTTTATCACATCTACTCCCCTTATTCCGCCCTGGTTACTTGAAAAAGCTTGGTCAATAAGAGCATCTACCCTTGGAAGAGCCTTCACAAAATGAGCTCATAAGCAACTGTTAACATTCTGAGCCTCTGCGTTCCTCATGGGTATATCCCACTTTCTGTGTAGGGAGTTGAAATCCCCTGTTAATACCACGTCACTGCTTTATACCTTCCTGAAGAACATACCGTATTGCACCAGGCAGGAATCAAATGTCACTAATTCCACTCAACTACAGATACCAGTGATATCAATCCAACAGTAAATCTGTGATGCAAGAAAATTTAATAAATAGCGTGTATGCTTAATTAACTTCTGAATATTTGGAGTTGGGATTCTTTGTATCACCCAGCTATGTATCCAGTGTGGATTTTTTTAATGAACTACAACAACAGGTGTGCTGGGGGTGGTGAAATGTTGATCAGTGCTGAAGCATCACTGCTGTTGGGACATGGGTTTGATTCTAGACTGAGACACCTCTTGTGTGCTTGTTGCCCTCCTGGGTTTCCTCTAGATGCACTGGGTTCTTACCACAGCCCTAGGACGTGCTGTTGAGGTTAATTTACATCTCAAAACTGCCCCCCAAATGGGCCCTGTGAGAGCCTCCAGGTTGAAGTGTTCCCTTGTGCCCTGTGCCTGCTGGGTTAGGCTGTGGCCCACTGTCGCCCTCTAAGGATAAAGTGGTTACTGAAAGTAGAAGGAACGTAGTAAGAATATTCTAAATATTCCTATTTTCTGTCTTCAAATTGTTCAATCTGTAATACATTTAATTCGACAATAATTCTGTTCGGTTTTATGGTGTTGGCCTCAACGCCTAGAAACTGAATTTCTCTTCTTCAGCCACTAGAGGGGGCTTGGTGTGAAGCTGCGGGTCACTTAAAAATAGTCAAACGCACAATTCGGGTCAAAGCTAATGCGGATAAACAAACAAGAAAAACTGTGTGCTGCCATAGAACTATTTAAATGTATCCTCAAATCAAAACATAAAAGTGATCTCTGCACTTTATGAGTCAATTAAACGATAAACGATTTATTATATGAATAACTTTAATTTTCAGATAATCTTTTTTTTTTACTTCGCAAGAAAAATGATGGTCTAATTTCTTTGAAGTGATGGTAACCGTTATTAAATCATAGTGAAGCCGAGGCAGCAATCTCTCTGAAGGACCACTAAGACTCTAGTTTGCGAAGATAAGAGTTAATCCACACCATTGATAGAACAGAAGCACCTGTCGAGAAATCTCATTTTATTTGGATACAGTATTCAACAATCAAAAGAATTGTGCAGATAATTCCAGTTGAGTAAACAAATCCAGCCCATACTGTGAAATAAAAAAAGATTGCAAAAATAGATTTCTACTAGAACTCCATTTATAGAAAGGACAAAAAAAACGTTAAAACATATCCATAAACATTCTCTCTTCTTTCCTCCTTTGCTGTGTACCCAGCACAGATCATGTCACAGAACATAAAAGCTTAATGTCACTGACAGAATTGTGTAAAAAGACTTTGAAATAAATTCTTGCTCTAGAGACCATGATGCAGTATCATTTACAGTGAAGCAACGGGTGCTACTACTACTGTTTTAAGTCACATGGAGAACAACCATAAATGCTGCATTATTTTTATTTAAATCTGGCTTTGTATAAACACCACATAGTTTACAATTATGTGAGTAGCTACATTGTATATTCCCTAAACAATAACAACAGAAATGCGTTTAAGATTTACACTGTATACCCATCTTGCAAAACACTGCTTTGTCATTCCCCGGCCAGATGTACATTTTAAATCGTGGCAGAATCATTTCACTCCAGTAACCTTTAACAAAAGTTTTTTTTTAAGGAAATCCAGTCCAAAACCATTAAGGCCAACTATTTTAATCTTAAAAGCCTTCATAGTTCATTAACATACTTAGTGCAGGCATACACTGTACTTCTGTTGCAGACCCACGTTTGTGAGGAACACTGCAATGTGATTACATTTCCAAGTGTGCTATAGTGAATTATCAGTGTGCTATAGTGAATTAACACCTTGGAGGTGTATGATAAAAGTAGTGACATTCAGCAACACTTGGGTTTTGAAGCCGTGATTCAGTGCAGGTCTTTTGCTTGTGTAAATATTTGCCTTTGTGCTATTAGCCGCATCCTTTCAACTACTTCAGCCCAGATAAAAAACAGCATACAAAGGGCAGACATTTCATCACATCTAGACCAAGTACCATACATAGAAAAAAAACATTGCAAGCATCAATACATCGCAAATAATTTCAGTTTAGAAAGTCGACCAAACCATGTTAAGATTGAGAGTATGTGCATATATCAAGTTTGCCCCGTATTGCCACATTATGTCCAATTCAGCTGCTTGCTGGGTATTTTCCTCTTTTCCCTGTTCGAGCCCATGCTCACTGAGTAATAACTTTAAGTAAGCATGGATTCGCGATCATTACACATCTTTGGATGTTGTTTGTTTTGTTCAAGAACTGGATGATCGAATTTCTACCTCAGATTTAGAAAAAAAAATATTGTTAGAATAAGAACAATACACGTGATTCACGGAATTAAAAATAAAACGCAGACACGGTGCCCTTCAGATCAAGTGTCAAATAACAATGAAAATAAAAGCAGGAATAATGACGTCCTGTGGGCAGTCAAGAGGTCAGGTATCGGCAAAATAAAATCACAGTCAACAAAATCAGAACTATTTGGAGGCATTAATAAAATTATCGGCTGGGCTATAGATCCAGCGTCATATTATTATTTTAAGATTGAATAAAATGCCATATTGTAAGTTCTGCTCTGCAGAATGAGATGTGCACAGACACAAAGGGTCCTAAGTATTCCTCCTGTTGGAATTGGATGTCGACGACCGGTTGTTTTCCTGCTCTGGTCTGTACTTCAACCAGCAGATCACCCACGTGACGACCACAGAAAACATGGCTAAGATGCTGGCGACGGACAGACAGATGGGGCCTATGGGCGAGGGGGGGTTGTTGTAATTGTGAACAAAGATCAGACCCATGAAGAGCAGCACGAGCATGGAGAGGAAAGAGAAAACGACGCACACGCAGCCCGTGGTCAGGGCGGCCCGCTTGCAGCTCTGGCAGCTCTCGTACCGGGCTGGGGTATGGGTAGCGGGCGGGAGAGCTGCAGCCGCCGTCTGCGCCGCGCTTTCCTCAGTCCTCGGGGTTAGCGCAGGGTGCTGCGGCGGCGGCTGCGGGGGCAGAGTGTCTTGGGGCAAAGGGTCCGCTTCGATATACAGAGGGAAAGCCTCTGTCACCTTTGTGTTGTTGGGCAAATTCTGGATCCGGTAATCCGGTACTGGCGTCTTGTGACGGCATATCGGACAGCTAATACGCCACGGTCTGTCCTCCCTGAGGTGCAACGTCGTCAGGCACTCTTCGCAAAATGTATGCAAGCACTCCAGTATTTTAGGCGCCCGGCGATCCAGGTCGAAATAATTGTAGCATATTTTGCACTCATACTCCTCGTAAGAGGCAACACCCTGTACCTCGATCACTCCTGGGTTCGCCTCAGCCATATCATCTTTTTCTTTCCAGAAGCTCTTCCAGTGCAGATAGGGGTCTTTTGTTTTATTTAAGTGCCACTTCCAATTGTTTTAAATCCCATGATTGTCTTGTGCAGTGTCCAGCCGTCTGACTGTCCCTCTTCCTGATCTGATCCTCCAGTCCCGTTAAATATTAAACGAGGCTCCTTTGACGCTCAGGATGGAAACCCGATGATGTAATGCCGGTGAATTTAATGCAGGAATTATACGAGTAGGCTGAGCCGAGCCTGTAGTTCAGGCACAGCACGAAGTCTGCTGCTTCGTCTCCTCGGGTTGTGCAGATCCCAGTTTATTGTGCGTTCAAAAGCAATCACAGACTCCTTACCACCACCACGACCAGGATATCAGACAAAGACTTCAGTGATTCACATTAAATTATTGATGTTGCACGAGGTGCTCCACATGAACAGCACAGTGCGTCCCCCTTTTAGGTAAAAAAAAACATGCACAACACCGAAACAGAACCGTTAAACACATATGTACCTGAATATATTCCTCTTGTTTCTCAATCTAGTGACCTCTCAGCGTCACAGTGTCTTCAGCATCTCAATTACGCTTTAATTCAATAGTTTTTCTTTTTTTTTTGATCCGGCACACTGCGTATCATCTATTAAATTGAATAAAAATCAGTCCGATATCAGATGTTACTTTGCTTCTGTTATTTTCCATCTCCCGTGATGTGCTATGCTTTGCTTTCTGCTTAGGAATATAATTAAGAAAATGCAATTAGGAGGATTTAAATTCGCATCGATGGCCGCTCTGGAGAGCAACATCAGAAAACCAATAAATATTAGATTGAACATAGAACAATAGGTACCTAGAGGAAAGGGAAGCTATTGTTCAGCTTCGCCACAAGGGGTACTGTTCAGCCTATAATTTACTCAGTTTCCTCCCACTAAAGACATTCTGGTTGGTTAATTAGCTTTTGGGAACACTGGCCCCGGTGCGAGTAATTTGCGTCCGTGTCTTCCCAGCCATAGAGTGGCGTTCAGGCCCGGGGTGTATCCCGCTTTGCGCCCGTTGCTTTCCGGGATAGAGTTCGGCTCCCGACGAGCATGTAACGCTTTAAAGCGGTTAGGAAAAGTAGGAATGGTAGGAATGGATATTGGCATCGTCCTTGTTCACTCATTAACTCTGATAGCCAGCAAGTACCGGGCAGTCATCGGTTCAACGTCATCATCTTAATTCCTTACATTTTTTTACTGCTTTTCAGCCCCCAAAGATCTCAAAACAGTTACACAGAGGAGCACTGCACATCCTCTTTCAAGCCAAACACCCCTGAGGAGCCTCACCATGGGTGATGACCTGGGGGATTCTGCACCAGCAGATTCTGCAGTGCACAGCAGATTGATCAGAGGAGTGAGAAATTACTGAACCAACTGATTGCAGGGGAAACAGGTAAACCAGATTGTACTAGTCCAATGTGGAAGTTGGGACACATGTGTTCACAGTCCTGTTCTAACAAACAGAAATCACTGCATCTTTAATGTGCAGATTGTCAGGAGCCGCATTAAACATCTCTACCAAGGGGTGGCACATTCTGAAGAATAGGGTCCCTGGTCGATATACTTGGGCATTGATGCTGGTCCAGGCAGAGGGAGGCACAGTAATGCAGTGGTTAGCATTGCTGCCCTGCAGCACTGGGGTCTGATGTTTTTTCTCGGCATTCATTTCTTAACTGAATTAAAGTCATATTGAAATGTAATTAAGACATACAGTAATACTCGCTTAACTCCTCATTACCACTCTTGAAAGAAAAGAGATTAATATTTCCCCAACAAATAATTACGTGAATGTTAACGTACAAATGATAAATATACGTTTCGGACACCCATTACTAGATTTTGCGCATATGGAAATATGTATTATATCGATAAACTGAAATGTATATGAAAGATGAAGCGATTACACAGTGAACTGTTTCTAAAAGTAGCTGAAAATATGCTGTATAAAAAAAAATGAAATATGTTTTTATTAGTATTTTTACCTTAACTAGAATGGACAAGTATGAGCAGTAATAATGTATATTTTTCCTTCAATATAAAGGGGAAAATATCAGCCGAAATATAAGATGAACGTCTAAGACAGGACAACAAAAATATGGCTGTGAGAGTGTATAGATTTTTATCTCCGTGTTTCTCGTAAAAAAACGGGTTGATATGCTCATTGGATCGAAACAACAGACGTGCTTACGAATTCTGAGTTCGGGAAATTCAGCACTGTCGAAGTTGAAGGCACTAGCTATCCCCAGATTGGACTGGAAACAAAAAAAAAAGGTAACAACTTCTTGGTTAAACACTGCAGGAAGACCAGAGCAACCTGTGAAAGGGTAGGGCTGTAGGACCGCGCAGGCTTTGGAGCTAAACACCTGTTTAACCTCCTACCTGTGTACACACCTCGCACAGATTTCAGTGTTAGACTCGGCCGGAGGAAACTAAAACACAAATATTCCAAACGCCAAGGTGAAGAGGATTTATTGCGTTTACACTAAATTCATAATGATAAAAACCACAAGACGACTGCAGGATTCAGGCTTAGTTGCAAGTTTTCAAAACAGCTGCGGTCTGTTCGCCATTGACGGAGGGGAGCCCATTTCTCGTACTGATCCGTACAGATACAATAAAACGAATCATAATGCAGCCCCAGAGAACACAGGTAAAGATGGCTTGGGATCGAATAGCTGGAGAGACCGAGATTTGCGGCACGAAAGCACCGCTTCGGAAAACCATGACAGGAATTCAAATTACACATCGCAGGTCAATGGATATTTGGTAAAGGTAGGTATGGATTTCTTTCAACTTGTCTAACAGAACATCTCACAGTCTTCTCTGTTCTAAAAACAAGATGCGCACCTGACATCTTTCTTTCTACCTATACCCTACTTTTTAATGATGTAATCAAACCAACTCTTCAGGTTTATCAGCTTTCTGGCGGGGAATGGCTTTTTTGCTACACGTATATGCGCTTAACCCTTTATGGTCGGTCTGGACTTTAAAGTCCTGCCAGAAGTTGCTGTGAATAGTGTCTTACGATACGCGCGACTATGTAAAAGGCTCCCAGTGATTTGTCCAGTAATAAGAAGGAGGTTAAACAGGCTATAAATATCAAGTCTGCTAGAATGTGCCCTGGAGTTTCCGGTGGCCTCTTAAGTGAGGGTCATCTAAATCTGTAAGATATATTGGACCTTTTTTTCACATTTTACAACAAAATAGCGTCAAATCCAGAAATTAAACCAGTACCCGGTGTTTTAATCTGCTGCTTGTTCTTAAGAAAAGACATAGCGGAAGGCTACCTTTTAATGTTTCTGCTGAACAGTACAATATCCTCTTTGCTGTTCAAGAGTGCTGGAATGGCTGTAAAAATAGAGTAATTTGTTCACAAATGCAGACTTTTTAAATTTCGTGTGTACTCCTAAGCACAGCTGCTGTTACAAAATTACAGCAGCATTTTCTTCAGCGACAGTGATTTGGAGTTAACAGAAAACCAGGTCACGCTGCTTTTTAGCTGTAAGACAGAAGCTGCCTCCACCCTCCTGATGTGTGCTTATTCAATGTTTTTCTCTTCCTAATTCCTCAGTATTTCTTTTGCAAAGTGTTTTGATGTTCAGTGACTGAAGTTGAGTCTAAGACTGAAATCAGAATATGTTTTTACAGTGCTGATGTCAGGCAGTCAGCAACAAAAAATGAGCTGAGTTGTTAGTGATTTTGTATCATTTGATTATTATTTTTTTTGTGAGGGGAGGGGGGGTTCTGTACCTTCAAGTCCCAAATATTAATCTATCATAAGATACCGGTGCTTTATCATCCTCATGTTGCCAATTTTTACCCATGGGGAATTTCAAATTAATGTCACTCCTTAATTAGGCAGGGCACCCTGTTCACTCAATTATGTGATTACCAACTGAGCCCACAGAAGCATAAAAAGGGATTGTTATGTAAGATGGAGGTTTTCAACAAGAGGATGACTCAGAAAAGCACAGATTTGTTCTGAATGTGGGTTAGATGTAGCTGATACATTCTTTAGTGTGAACATGCTGAACAGTTTGGGGTGTAACACTATTTCATCAGTGCTCCCACACAAGAAAAACACTTGTGTTTTCACTTGTAGGGCAAGTGTAAATTCATTCCTTGGGGAAAGATGGAAGCTGTTAAAAATACCTTATGAGCAAACCACCCCCTGATTTGTCTTGATGTGGACCTAAACATGCTGAAGGACAATCTGAAACGTATTGCTTCAGTTTTAATAGAAATATATTTTGTCTTTGTTTAATGTAAGCACATACCGTATTTATGGAATGACTTTAGGGTAACTGCAGCCCATTTCAATAGGGTCTCCACATTAATGTGAAAGAACTGCTGTAACTGTGCTGTAAGAAACAATATCTAAAAGTATAACATTAGTATATATACCAATTGATGTATGTTTTAGCATTTCTGACAAATTCAGATTCATTAGTCTGCTATATTTTGATTGACACACACCAACTTAAGCAGCAGCATCTTTGTAAATTTGGGTGCAGTTTATGAATAGGGCATTCAGAGTGCAATATACTTCATACAACACCAACAAATTAGCAAAGATGTTTGTCACAAAGGTTAGTTGTAATATTAAAAATAAGAATTTTAAATGGAGTATGGCACCACACACAGATTTAAAACCATCTCAATTTACCTTTTTAATATAGGGGGGAGATCTGAATGCTATTGTGCTTTTGAGGAGCTAAGAGAAACTATTCTAGTAGATCTTTACATCTGCAAATACTGTGCATGATTGCTCTAAAATTGAGCATATCTGCCACATGACTGAATCACCGCTTGGCTGTTCTGAAGCACACTGTCAACAAATTTAATGCAAACATAAGGTTCTGTTTTCATCCCATACGCCTTTAATCAGGGTTTTCAGTGAGTTCTTGCGAGTGACATGCTGACCTCAATGACGACACTTCATTTCCTCCCATGGGTGTCCAGTTGATTCAAATCAAGGACTGAAGAGAACAGCTCCAGAGGCATTCCCTTTTCTTTTTCCATCCAGAAACTGCTCGAGATCTGTCCCGTTTTTGGCAGAGCGCAACATTTTGTTTTTTCGGAGAATGCTCTCATTTATTCTGGAAATCCAAAGTTGCCACCAGCGCATTGCTGTGTGGCACAACCTTCTTGCTCTGCCCAAGGACAGAACCAAGCTCTCCCACTGTCCTCCTCTCAGTTGGAAGCACGTATTCGTTATCAGGTGCACTTTACAACACGGGAAACCATTTGTAATCCCGACACGTTAACATGAGTGATGTTAGTTTTCCTGGATTTCCAAACCTTGTCAGCACGTGCATTTGCCTAACACGCGCTCCTTGAGCCTGGTTCCCATGACAGATGAAACATATTCTTCCCCTGAACCCTCCAGACGTTCACTGCAGTTGGAATCATGCTGTCCACTGCGTGTGATATGCATACACACTAGGGTACAAATGGAGCTGAGGATCTCATCATTAGTTGATTAAAATAGGGTGTTCACTTTTGTTCTTGCTGAATTATATTCCAATAATTCATGTGCTGTCAGTATTCATTTGCTGGGGAATGTCGGTTTGTTAAGTATTGTAAACTGTAACCCGTTGAAAGATTTATTTCAAACCCTTGTGTTTCTTGCATATAGTCAGGAGTTTCTTGTGAACAATTGAACAATTTTCCTCCTGTGTCAATGGGTCTCAGCTGCTTGTTTTTTCTCAACAGTACAGCCTTAAATCACTCTCCTCATATATTCCACAAACAAAAAGAAGGAGTTCAAAATGCACAGCTACAATTTTTTATATGAAATCAGTGAATAAGCCTATTTTTAAAAAGTTTTTGATGCTATTATTCTCACTCTTCATTGTGTGGAATGCATCATTGTTTTATTGTGGAGGTTGTCTATTAAAATCAATCTGTACATTTTGCCATGTGTCTTATTTGGTATTCAACCTGTTTCAGTGTATAATCTGTTTCTTCCTTGGCAGAATTCAAGACCAAAGTATGTTGTGAAGAACTATTTCCTTTATTACTTGTTTCGCGTTGGTGCTGCACTTGGCCAAGAAGTTTTCTACATCTCCTTTCTGCCTTGTACCCACTGGAACCTTGACCCCTTCTTGTGCCGGAGACTGGTCAATATGTGGGCAGTAAGTACGTTTCATTTATTGACACCTGTGCACTCTTCACTGTGAACAGTGAAGCCCACATTAGCTGGCCAGGAGTGGGCCTCGGGTAGAGGCATTATGAAAATATAACTGGTGCTTTGTAGCGGTATAGAGGCATCAGGCTCTTTCGCAGTGGAACTGCACCTTCAAGATAATTAAACAAGTTCATCATCCTGACAGAGATCTTCTTCAGTATAGTACATATCACTATACAACACACATCTTCGGTGTCATTAAAGTTTCTGCTGAAGTAATAAGTGTTTCTGGTGAAATATTGCTCTCCACAAGAAAATTATCTTGCAGTTATATTTTAAATAAGTCCCTTTAGAGTGTACAAGCATATTGATATCATGTGGCTAGCCTATGTACCCTGAGGAGTTCTGGTATCATTTCCATTTTTAGGAAGCTATTACACCTCCATGTGATTTATATTAAAGTTTCATTTCAGGTCTTGATGTATGTCTTCAGAAGAAGAATATGTATGCCCAAGTATCCTCTTCAGTTTTTTGGGCTCGTTCTTATCTTGGATTGTCAGAATGTTTTTTTTGGTTTGTTTAGCTTACGTCTGCTTTTTTCTATTTACATTTCTTCAGATATACATGATTTTCAGCCAATGAACCTTCCTACCTTGCTTTAATAGTGGAAGGCATGTGCTGAAATTATTTGTACAACGAGTATCATTGGGTATAGAAAGTCAGATTAAAAAATGAAGGGAGGAACATGTTAAAAATGGCTCTTGATAGAATTTGATTCTGAGTAAAATGTATTTAAGACATTTAAGAACATTTACAGTATGAAACGATCATAAATGTTTGAGATGTATTGAAAGTTACGGAGCTAAGGATTATTATTCCCTTATTTGTACCTGGTTTATTGGTAAACTGATAAGAAAACCCAGGGTAGCCTGCAATATCCTTTCTAACCATTTTTAACAGCTGCCTTTAATCTCTGAAACAGTTACTAAAACATTTTTGAAAAGGGTTGTTATAAATATGAAGAATTAGAGACTACTAACAAAGAACCTGCAGAAATTTTATTAATGGAAGTGCAGTCTTTAAAAGGGAAGAAAATCATTATTTTATTATGAAGTTTAATTCAGCATATCAAAATTATTAATGAAACATCTACATGCTAATAATGAGTTCCCTATTTACAGGTCAGTGTTTCCTGAAAATAAATGTTGAATATATTTATTTGTCATCATCCCCTGTCCAAAATTGACTAATGGGTTTAATTCTTTAAAATATAAATAACAATTTGGAAAACTTTTTTTAATGAAATATCCTGGCAACCCGAGTTAGTCCACAAGAATTGCCAGCAGCACGTTGACAAGCCAGGTAATATTTTAATTCAAGTTTAATTCTTCTTTCATATCCATAATTGAAAGAAGAGCATAAGAAAGGTTCAAAATCAGCTCAGGCCACTGGGTGGGACTTGCTTCCTTTGTTGGATTTCACCCAGCTGTTTCTTGAAAGATCACAAGGGATCTGCGATGATAACCTTGTTCTAAACACGCAATCTTATGTGGAGAAACATGCCTTCTGTCGTTACTCTCAAGCGCATATTTTCAAAATCGGGACAGAAATGATTTGATTTTACTAGAATTTTCAAAGGGAATCCATCATGTGTGATTTCAGTCTTAGACTGAAGACTTACTTAGAAGTGGTGGTTGTGAAAGCTCAATGATATATCTTAACTTTTAAGTGAATTAACTCCTGAAGGCTGCTTTGATAAACAGCGCAAGAAAGATTGTAGTCCTGTATCTTCAAAGTCGACATAACTGGAAACGAAGAAATCATGCACGTTTTCAGTACTTAAAAGAATGACAATTTGGGGGAAATTTGGGGCTTTTCAAAATTTTTTGTAACACTCTAAGAAATCTTCTAATTACCATTTGTCTAGTATTTAGACAATGTAATTTAAAGTGTGTTTGGGATATCTTCGAGAGTTTACTGTAGTAACCATGTACAGTGTATGGAATGTAGACATCTGTACACACATATACGCTAATGGCAGATTATTTTGTTTGGGACAAGCATTGATTAAATTACGGTGATGTGAAAGTTACTGATATTTCAAATGATTCCCTTTGAGAATATGATGACTCATACTCAACTGTCATCTACAAGTGCTTCAAAAACCCCATTTCCCTGTGATTTGAAGTTTACCAGGAATAGAGAGTAGTTGCAGGGCCTAGTTTCTTTGATAAATTATTTGATTGCCTTGTTGTTGTCATAAGACAAAGAAATATTAGCCATACTTGTAACTGCCCCTGGGGAACTCGTGTCCAAAATGCACAGCAGTTTTTTTTCCAAATGTAGGAATCTATTTGCTAGCTGTTGTGAATTGAAGATGTAACGTATGTGGACAATTATTAGGAGCTAGCCTGGGTATCTGCTTTAAAAAGAAACCAAGAAGTCCCAAAATTGAAAGCCCATGGTTTCTAACGTTCCAAAATTGTTTGGAAAGCCTGCTGACGCTAAGCCTTCAAGAAATCCCTCTCACAACAATTGCACAAGGAGAGGGCAAAAGTATTTTCAGTGGATGTCATTGCACGCTTATCTTCATAATGATTTTATCTTAATTTCTTTTCAGTAGCTGCAGAGCAGAAACTAACTAGTCCACTGTAACAATTATAGGAAGAGCCCTGTGGCTAAGATGTTGAAGTAGAAAATGCATTGGTCCCCTTTGTTTTTCTTCATGTGACTCTAGTGAGTGCTGCTTAATTTCCTTTTCTTAGTTACTGTGCTGTTAGCCTTAGAAAACAAAATGTCACCAGCAGCATTACTGTCAGTGGCGAATGCCTTCTACACAAACAAGAAGCTGGTTATCTCATCACATGGCCATTTTTAAGTATAATACTTCTCTTCAGAAAAGATTAACTTCTTTCACATAATTTACACGTGACACCAAAGAACAGTCATATGAATGGATTTTGTTATTGTCAGTGTTTTTTTTTTTTACAGCTGGGCTTCTTAAAAACAAATTGCTCCATTGATGGATTCTTTTTCTAGAAGCCAACAGAATTGGCATGTACAGCTTACAAAAAAGGCATATCGGAAAAATAGGAAGAGATGAAAAGGAAATGTTAATTTGGCATAGACATTTTTTTGTGGTGTTAGCTGGCTGCAGTTTAGAGTGAGATGTATCAGTTCCAGTCCTCTGACCACTGATTTTCATGCCTGAAGTGTTAAAAAGAGCAAGATGACTTCTACAAAATCAAACAGTAATTGTAATTGTCTGCAACATTTTCCAGTTATGATGTCGCTGACTTTTCTGGTCCTGTTTTTTTTTAACACAGTAGCCAGTGGGATCATGCTAATAATAAAATAGAAACCAAAAGAGATGTTGAGATAGAAGTGTTTGGACAAATATGAAAATGCTAGTGTGTGCAGTCATCTTTAGATCATGCAGATGTTTCCAAGTAGTAAATAGAGACATCTAACTGGATCAAGCTGCACTGCATAAGGTGTTACTCTAGTCTTTGACCCTTTTTCCTGACACATTTCTCCGTGTAGACAATTTACCTCTGTGCTTTCCATTCTTTTCCACTTTTCTTAGTCTGAAACATGAAAGCAATAACACACAGTGGTTCAACTTCTCTGATCAGATTATGTGAAATGACTAGATTGTTCAGTGTGTTTTTGCTTTAACTTGTCAGGACTTAAGGCCCGATTCTGTTGATTCCCCCCCATTGATCTGATCAGTGGTGAAGTATTATAGGAAATACCCTGCTGAGAAGAGACAATGCGCTTAATCTGTGGTCATTTGAAGCATAAAACTCAATCTGTAGATATTTTAAGCAAGACAGTTCTTTTTTTTCCTCCAGCATATAAGGGTTTGAGTGTTCCTTTGAAACTGTCCTAAGCAAACACAAATAAAAGAAAATATAAGGGCCGACATCACTGTAAAAGCTGTTTCTCCTTTTAGGATAGTTTAACCTGTGGCGTACTCTCTGCTAGCGATGTCTAAGGGATTTCGACACTGGTTTCAGACATTTTTTAAAGTACCACCACTTCTAATTTGATTTTCCACAGGTATTTACGAGGCTAGACATAAGGTTCTCCTTTAGAGTATGTATGATAAATGAATACAGATCTTAAGTAATCTAAATGGTGTGGTAGCTTTATTTTCCTGCTTAGAAGTAGAACCCTTGGACACAGAGGTCAGGAGTTCAAAATGTAGAGAAATCATTCTGGTTCTTTGGGGGAGGATGACATTTATTTTTCCTACTTGTGGACTGAAGGGAATAACAGTGGTCGGGAAGAGAACCAAAACTGGGAACAAACGTCTCTGGGTGATCTTTATGTGGTTCCATGAGAGATGTTCAGAGGATCAGGAAGAATATTTGACCTTACCGAGAAACAAGGGGAGTACTGAGCTGATAAAATTGCAGTAGAAACCTCAAAATAATTTAGTTCTATGAAGTTTTCATTAATTTTTGAGGAGCAATTAACACATGGGTGGTCTCTTGCCTTTCGAACACCTCACACATTGCTGACAAGCTCAAGATAGAGGCAGAGCGAGCTTTTTTTTAAAAACACAGATCTTGTCAGAGGACGATAAACATTCTAGAAAATGTACAGATTTTTTAAATACATTCCAGAAACGAACCATTCAGATCCGATTTTGTCTCCTTAGGAGCTTGTTGGACCTCTAATAATTTCCATTGTTGCCTTTAGCTCTAACCACTGCTTTGTAGGTGCACAAGTAAATGAGTTAAAAACAAGTTATCATAGTTTTTCCAAATATGTTTTCACGAACAATAGCAAGTAGGCTGAACTGTGACAAAATATTACTCGTTGATAAACACACTGTTCAAAAATAGTTCTTTTTCTCCATGCCAAGGAGACTATGAGTTTACATACAGTATGCTACAGACCCAGGGTTAAATATTGAAAAAGAAACAAAAAACGAAGTCAGTAAAGACCTAATCATCGTGATCTCAAACTCTTGGTTGCTTAGTTACTATTAGAATTCGGAGCTTCTCTTTGGAATCAGGAATTCAAACAAAGCCAAGCTTTGTGCAGACTAACAGTACCCCCTTTTGTGTATTCATGATGTTATGCGAGGTGGGTATGTCTATGTATGTCTTAAATGCATGGCAAAACGCAAACAAGCTCTGTCACTGTTTCTGCAAAGCAGTGCGGTTGCCGGATTGGGAGAGAGGATGACTAGCTCTGGATCACATGCCGCGAGAGGAGGAAAGTGACACTTGTCTAGTCTCGAGGCTCTTTTTCCCTTCCATGCTAAATTTGTCCATTAAGAGAAAGAGAAGCATACAGTAGGCTTAAATATCTGGGCCATAACTTTCATTGCTCGCAGAAGGAGACCATTAGTGATCTGGTTTTAATGGCATTTTGCTTTTGCTAAATTGCGTTTATATATATATATCCATTTGAAATCAGATCCACATAGATTTACTTAATTTGAAAGGTCCAATTGTTTCTCATTGGAATGTTCTGGGATTAAAGATGGTTAGAGGAATGGAGAGTTCTCAATCTTAAGAAAACATTGGTTTTATTCAAATTATATTGCTTTCTAATCTGTTATTGGCTTGTACAGAAACAGCCCCGCAGATGGTAATGGCTGTGGGTGATTCATTCCAAAGTGAGAGGAGGACTTGCACACAGTACTAAAAGATTTGTTTCTGCATGGAAAGAGGGGGTTCTGAACCTGACTATTATGCAAAGCTTAAAAATAAAATGACTGCCTGTTCCAGGATTCAGACACACCCAAACACATTTAGGTTTTCAGACATCTCCTAAATAAGGGCACTAAATGACTTACTGTCATTGATTTTCTGTGTGTCTTCTGCCCCCATCTTTAGGTTTATATGGAGAAGTCCTCTAGTACTTTGGCTCTGGTAGCTCTGCTGGTTCCTCTGGAGGCAGATCTGTTGTCTCCTGAGCCAGCTATTTTAGTGTAGCCTGAGGGTGCAGTCTGTTTTTGTCAGACATTAAACTATAGTCTTGTCTTACTCAATCTTCATAACTTATCTGTTTTTAATTGAACCCCCCCAGCATGAACACTTGCCCTGTGGAAACTAAATTCTCTTCATCCTGATGCATGGCCTCCTAACCTGTCCTTTTTTGAGCAAACTGAAATTGTGTGGTGACTTCAACATGAGTGGAATAAAGCTGTCTCTTTCAGCTCTGTGTTTGCTGTAAATGTGGTTTCCAGCAGAGGACAGTCAGTCACAGAAAGGTCGGAGATATGCTGAAGGCAGGATCAAGCAATGGTAGATGCAAGCTTTCTTGTTAGGGTATAATGCCAAAAGTGTAACCACTGCTGATAAGCCACTCTGCTTCGGTTAAGTTCCTTTGAACTGATTTACAGTGAAAGCTAGAGTAGGGATAATGGACACTGGCTTTCATTGTAGTTTGTATACTCTAAATATGCGTTTTAATAAACATAAAAAAACATTAGTTTGTTCTTAGATGACGGTATTACTGTTTATAAAATCTTCCTACTTGAAAATTAGATTCCACTAGATGAAACTATATTAAATAAGGGGGTGTTCTCTGAAAACGTCTAACAAATATTAAAAGTATAATACCCCCAAAAAGATGAAGGAATGCAGTTTCTTTAAATTTGTGTGTTTTTAGGTTGTCACAGCTTTGATGAAAGGGGATGTTTTTCGCTTTGTCAAAATCGAAAGATAGTGCTCCTTTAAAATATATTACAGGAGTAAGTAGTTATTTTATAGTTGATTTAATGATGTATATGGCTTGGAAAGTGTTTTTTTCAGATTTTCTTTTATCCAGAAAGGGTAAATGGTGACAGCCGGAATCGATTCCCTATTTAGAGCAGTGATTAATTAAATATAACATGAAAGCTTAAAATATACCTTTAAAAGCTTTGGTCTCCGAGTTTTAAAGCAAGTCCTGGCCAAACTGCAAACTTTGCACAGTATTCATTCATTGCAGACCCTTATTATTTATTTATAGTAACTGGAAATGCATCAGTTTTCTCTGTAACATTTGTCTTTTAAAGCTTTTCTGTTGGTTTGCAAACACAACAGAAATAAAGCATACTTATCACAAGGATGATTAGTGTTTACCCCATTAGAGTATACATTAATATAATAGTCATGTAAAAAACTAATAACACAACAATGTTTCACCAATGTTTTGTTATATTTCAAAGATCATTTTTTAATCTATTTGAATGTATTATAATTTGCGGTAAAATATTTTTCATTTTAGATGTTTCTAATGACAATTTTTCCCAGTGTGAGCTGTCCGTTAATATTTTATGTATATTGTAATCTCTACTCTGCTTGGACACTCTCATGTACGAACACACAACTCTTAAATTGTGATACAAATATGTTATTATTATTATTATTATTATTATTATAACACATATATACAAAACATTTACATTGAGACAACAAAAAACAAGTTAATACCCATGAATATTTTAAACATATCGCTAATTGCAGTCAATAAGTATAAGACACAGCTGAAGTCAGAAAGACCAGAAATGTTGCTACAAATAAAGATGGCTATTTTATTATTCATAAGCCTGTATTTTTAACCAAATACGAATGACATCAGTATCAAGTCTTTTTCAAGGCAGTAAGGCTATAAACCACATGACATTTCGATTGTTAATGTTCAGTGATGAAAACTGGTTTGGTGTTCCTAGGTAGTCATGTACATCGGCCAGGTCTCCAAGGATGTCCTGAAATGGCCACGTCCATACTCCCCACCCGTCGTGAAGCTGGAGACCAGGGTGGACGCCGAGTATGGGATGCCTTCAACACATGCAATGGCTGCCACCTCGATCTTCTTCACCCTCCTCCTCAGCACCAAGGACAGGTACCAGGTAAGAAGGACTTTCACAGGAGCCTTCAGCACGGGGTGTGTACAGAGCTGCTGCATCAGCTGGGGGAAACGCCTTTCGACTTCACTGCACCTCTGTGATGTCTCTTTACTTGAATCAGTGTTACCACCTTCTCACCTGATCTCATCAGATCTTTGACGCTGCGTAAGGCGTGGGATAGCAGACCTGTAAGAAAAACAAGGCTGCTGCTCTTCATGATGTTGGTGGAGCAGTAGGTGGCATCTCTACCCTCTTACCCCCCGAAACTGACTTTTCAGAAGCCAGGCACCCCAGAGTTGCGACTAGGGACACTGTGCTGTTCTGTCCTTTAGGTGAGAGTTTGGTAGTTAAAATTTAGGCCTCGAAAACAAGTGAATTCAAAACTGATTTCCCACAAGAATGCATGCCAATAGGTTCCACACCCAAACGGATAAAACCAGTTACATACATTTATTCATGTACTTTATTTGCAAAGTAAATGGTGGCTGAAAGTCATCAATTTCGCTTAGAATGTGAAGGGGAGACGGCTGTTAGTGGTGGGTGCTGAAACTACACACTTATTTTCAGTGCTTTTGCTCTCAGTGAGCCTTTTAAATACCATTTACTTTAAAGTCTCATACGTAACATTGCAAATCATTTTTTCCTTATTTAGGTTTGTAGTTGATTATTGATTCATGGAATCATTTTATTAATTGAATGTTTAGGCTGAGGATTTTGCATTGTTGTTGTTTTTTAAAGGACTTTAATGACACTTTATTAAAAAAATCCTTTTGATTGACGTTTGTTTTTAAGATTCTTTTTCCACCACAGCTTGCTTTGCTTTACAGCTTTATTGACTTTCACATTTTATACAGTGTGAACGTTATTCAGCAGTCTGTGTTTGCGTGTCACCCAGGTGATTCTGTTCCCACCCTGTGACTGGGTACGAGCCATGTGAGTAAGGAGCTGGCTTGTAACAGCTGCTGCATTTCTAAATATGAATTTACGTTATGTTGTTAAGATGTACCGCTTAAAAGGTATTATTACATCTATGATTACTGTTTAACCTTATAAATCACTGTGTTCGAAAAAACATCTAAAGCAACTTAAACACCTGAAACCAACCACTTTGTTTACTTTGGACAACTTTTCATCACCCGCTAATAGAGATGCAGCTGCTGCACTGTTTTCTGTTTTGCTTACACACTTGCCAGAGTTGCCAAAAATAACATTTGGAATTGGTCTTGCTGGAATGCAAAAACATCCTGCATTCTGTTTTGAATTTTCATCAGTCTCTTTGATATAACAAAGATAATGTCCATCCCGCCGTGCACTGTCAGAAAACCTCTTCTTCTTGGTAAGAGTTGCCGAAATCCGGAGCCTATTCTGGGATCATAAGGCAGGGCTTCAGCCTGGATGAGATGCCAGTCCACAGATAGTGTTTGGAACTTGAATGAAAATTAAGGCAGACTACAGAGTGTGTATTGTATTGCTAAACCTAGTAAGGGCTAATATGGTACTGATGACACAATTCAATTGGAGACTGGAGAATACAGTCTAAACAGGAAATGAGGAGAAATAATAAGATTTCTGAAATGTCAACAGAAATGGAAAAAAAAAACGAGATTACTGAGATTCCCACAACTTTATAAGCTCAGAGTTACTTAAACTCCATCTAGTCTTCCAAAATAATTTTCCACTTGGTGCTGCTCATGGCTTCATCACATTATTGAAGGTTGCTGTCTCAGCCCTTACTATAATTCGACATTAATAAACAGCAATGCACAGGCATTAATTTACATTATGTCTACTTAACCCTAAAGCATACCAAGCTGTTTCACACTAACACATACCAGCTTTTGTCTGCCTTAAAATGTAAATGTTCTGTGGGTATCTATTGTGCAGGTCCTGCTTAGATGTTATTGAAACAAAAGGCCAGATCAATGAAAGTGTTATCCTGTGGGCCATCAGTCTTAAAGTGTCACTGCTTTTTGTTTTTTGTTTGTCCCCTCAAGAGACACTGTTGACTCTTGTTATTTCCTGAATCTGTAGGCATTCTTACACTTAATGCCTAAACATATTTCTCATATACATCTAGTTCTGTTGATTTATGAAACTATTTTTTAAGTATATTGATTAAACACAATGTGGTTGCAGATGTAATGAAGCATGAACAACTGCTGGCATGTGTTTTGTGTTCAGGTATGTAGCTGTCTGTGGTGTAAGCGAATGATATTATTCCATTGTTAGTTCAGTACAGTCAACATTGTGAATTATAGCACGGTAAAAAGTGTTGTATTAGTTTAGATGTTTGATTCATCAACGTCTATAAATACAACTAGTCAAAAAGAAGATAAAATGATAAGACTACAGTGTATTGAGTTATTTCTTGCAAAACAGAAAAATAGATTTTTAAACTAAACAAATTATTGTTTTATTAAAGTGAAAACAGAATTCAGCACTGGAACCAGCTGCTAGATTCCTTGCCAAGGAAACCCCAATTCTGGTTGAAGTTTTATTTTCTTTGGGTACAGTGCTGTGGGCTTCGACCTGATAGTGAAATTGTGGCTGAAATTCCCTTTGTTCACATTCAGCCTTGGCTATGGCGGCGCGGTTTGCTTGAAAAAAATCTCTGCTTTACTTTAAGGAGCTGCTGTGAGGTTGCTTCCCCTTTCTTGTGGAGCAGACTTCAGTAGCGCTGCTGCTCTGTGAAAAGCTAGGAGAACTGGTATTGAAGTCTCCAGGAGAACTGGCATTTAGAGTGTGATTATATTCTAAAGAACTACCGCTGTAGCTCTAGAGAACACTGTGTGACCCCTATGATCATCTCACTGTCTAAAATTTCTATAGCTTATAAAACTTTACAATCCCCAGTTTTTTTTATCTCGGTTGATAAATATCACAGATTAACTCATAAACGTGCACTGTGTTGTGTGGGGAGAAAAAAAGTTAGTTTAATCACAAAGGAACCATGAAAGCATCCTACAGAATAATGCTTTCTTCTTGGACATTTGATGATTTTATGATTCTATCTTTTCCTGTGCAGATGTGGTTTGAAGGTGTTATTGGGTTTGGGTTTTTGTCACACAAGGAGGAAATGGAATGAAAGAGAGGAGATGAAAAGGATTCCTCAGGCCCCGTTTTAATATAGTACTCTGGGTGTTAGTGAGTGAGATGAAACTGGAAAAGAGATACTATAATTTGGGAAGGACAGGGGTCCAAATATAAAGTAAATAAAAAGTATTGATTGTCAGATGGAGGCATTCTGTGTAGACTATTAACAATAACAACATTATTATTATTATTATTATTATTGATGATGACGATGATATAGCCAGAAACTACACAGCACCAATATCTTCTTTAATTCCCAGAGGGGAGCTGTGCTGACAGAGAAATCACCTTTATATGTTAGATGACAAATGTCTTAAATTAGCCTAAAATATTAATTAACAAAGACATTTCAAGAGGTGAATTGATTTTTTCCGTTTGAAGCTTGTATCGATCTGCATTACAGAGAATTCCAGGAATACTGCATTTCATGCTTTCGCTGGTGACGCCACTTCAGTAGAAATTGATTCCCAAGGCAGCTGTGGGCCAGACAGTGATGCTCCTGCAGATCTGACTAAAACAAAGAGTTCGAGTAATTCGACACTTCCTTTGTGTGTGTCTTGTCTATGATAAATGTTTTTCAACGTCCAGTACATCCTCTTAACATTCATAAAAATTGGACAAGTTTTCAGTTGCATTGGCATTTAAAACTTGTGTTACTCTCACTGTTTTTTTTCTTAGAAGATAGTTCACCTCTGATACTCTCGGTGTTCAACACCATTACGGAATGAAACACACAAGTCATCTGGTAAAACTTTTTCCTGCTTTACAAGATGACTTTATTGGCCATATACAAGTTCTTGTATTAGGAATTTGTCTTTTTTTGCATACCCAACTTGCTCATTAAACATTAAACACACAGACAGGGAGAGAAGCTTGGGGGTCAGAGCGCAGGGTCAGCCCCTGGCTGGCACCCCTGGAGCAGTTGGGGTTAAGGGCCTTGCTCAGGGGCCCGATGGAGTAGGATTCCTCTGTCGGCCACGGGATACGAACCAGCACCGAACATCCCCATCACGCAGTAGGTCATTAAAGAGGTTAATAATTCCTTGCATATATACAGTAGATTCTGCCCAAGGAATTGGAAAATCTTCTATGTCATCGCACAACACCTAGTGATTCATTATGCACCAGCAGCCCTACTATAAGGGAGATTGGCTAGAGAAGAGAAAAATTTCCTCAACAAAAAATTAAGGGGAAATTTTAGGCAGGCTAGATACCAGGGCAGCAGTGTTAACACCACCACACTTTCAACATGGGCTGTGGGGTCTTTAAAGACCGAATGGTCAGGACTTGTGGTAAACATCTCATCCACAGGCCAATACTTCCAAAAGCACTGGAAAGTCTCTGATCACCATACCAAAGCATTGTTTTGAAAATTCTAGTCAGAGATCACCACCTACTGGTCCACTAGAGCAGCACACTGGTTTTAAAGGTTATCCTTCCTCTAAGTGAACTGATATTCATCTTTTTGATTAGGGTCTAAAACTGAGCTTTTTTAAATATCCTTTGATAATCTTAAACACCATGATGCTACATATCACTCCTAATCTCGTTCACCTTTTTTATGTTGAGTCTCTCTCTCTAAAATGTCTTGATAAAAGCAAAGCACAGCATTAACTGATGTGCACTGGCTAGGATGTATACAATGTGCAAATCCTATGTCTTTATAAGACATAAAATGGCATTCTCTTATAATTGTCAAAATATTATCTCTAAATATTAAACTCATTAAAGCCTAATGTGATTTAACAGTCAATTGAAGACATACATTCATAAATATTCTTTTTTTTTGTCACGGAAGGCATAATGAATTATCTTTTTATTTAAGTTTCAGGAGGAAACTATATAAGCTCTCCAAATCAGCAGTTAAAACTTGTAAAGCATAATTATAACATGAATAGTAGCAGCTGGCTCTTAGTAAACAGCAGAAAATCACCACTCCAGTCTTGATTAAGTGTCTTCAGCACATTAGCTTTAGAAATACATTGTACAGACTGTATTGATGGAGGTTTTCTGTTTCTTCCTCTCTGTTTTAATATTGGTCCTTTAAGTACTGTTGTAGTCGTGGTAGCTGGGACTCTTTTTGCAAGTTTCCCTGTATTATGCGTTTCTGAAGGCTTGATTTAAGTAAAGGTCCCAGAGGTGAAAGGTCAGAATACTCATTCAGTCTGCCACGCACAGAGTCATCCTTACTTGAAGAATAATTGTGCTTTCAGCTGTGCATCTCTTTGATTCAATTCTGTTCATTAGGGTGCATGAATAGCATTCCATTCAGCAGCATTGGGAGTAAAAGAATATATATACAGGCTCACTTTTAAACACTTGGTCTATAAAAATCCAACCACAAAGGAGTATGGTGTGGGCAGATAATAAGTTAAAGGGCAGACTGGGTATTAGTTGATATTGTATAAACATATTATTTTTAATAAGAGATTAAAAACAACAATGCAGGAGTGGTCTCTGAGGTACAACAATTAGGAGTCGGTAGGATGAGTGCAAAACATAATTTTAGTGTTCCTAGTTCTTAATGGAGAGAAGAGTAGAGGCAAATAGTGGTGAATTAATTATTGAAAGACACCTCTTTGCTACAAACCTTGTCTGCATCCCTGCTTGGAGAGAAGCAGACAGCCACACAAGTGCATCTTTTCCTCAGCCCCACTTGTGAATAAGGATTGTACTTTACCATGGTGCTCCTGCTGGTGTTGGCTGTCTAGACGCCCTCACTGAGACTATAAAGTTGAGCTTTTATGTCCATTCGCCATTAAACACTCAGCTAATTAAAGCTGCCCCCAGTTTAGCCCATATTTCCTGTAGAAATATGATGGAGCTTTTGGGATCGCTGGGCGGTGGCACACTGTAACTATGTGGTCTGCATTTTCTTTTGTAGCACAGAGACAGCCCACAGCGCAGGTATTGATGTTGGTTTTGTAGAACAGGTGGAGAGATGATGAAGTCTGTATTCCCATGGGAGATAATCCATGACTTGCTCCAAGATTTCTTTTGGAAATACAAGTGAATTCAGCAAAAACTTGGCAGACCTGTGTGACCCAAAGCATTTAACACCCATCATGTCTGCAGCCATTTACTGTACACTGAAACTCAAGTGAAATTCAAAACTAGGGTGATGAGTTGATGATTAAATGGATAGTACACTATTCTTTATAAAGAGATGAACCTGCTTTTGAACAGTGTATCATTTTTGTTGTGTTCTTAGACCCTTTGAGCGTTAGACCGTGTGCTATTTCACTTTTAAATAGCATTTAAAAGAGCATTTTCCAGGAATTAGGCATATGAGGTTTAGGAAGACTGACTTGAATAAAAGCAATGAGGGGACAGTATTCTTTTTGTCAGTGCAAGAATGTGGATGCTACTTTAAGTAGATTTTTTCTTAATAAAACATGTATCCTTTTATTCCGCTGCTATCTATAAGCAATTTTAGCCACCAGGTTCCACACAATGGGAAATTGCTTATGACTATAGCTCCAGAGTCTAAAATTAGTAAAATTATCTAGAGATGATATGTCTGAGAATTAAACCTTCTTTCTTTGGTTATTCACCACAGTCATTACCTTCATCTCAGAGTGTATTAAAGCTTTCACATGTACCCTCTGAAACAAAGGATATTTTAAAATAAAACGTGATTTGAAGCTTAAGAATTAACACCATACTGCTCATAGCTCCTGTTTTGCCAGTCTTGAGAAACAAAAGCAGTTTGAAGTTGCTTAAGGAAGGTAGTCAGTATAGTATGGAATTGTGTGTCTGGCAGACATTTTTCATTTGACAATATATTTCTCATATTTTTGTTAGTTATGATCACGAAGAGGGTTGTATATTTTGAACATCCTTATTTTCAACAATGGGTAGACTGTTTGCTACATTTTAAGTGAATAAGATGAGCTTATAGATCATGATGGACAGTAATTCTAATAGCAAAAAATTAGATGCAAAGGTTTTAATGTATTAGTATGCTAATGCACACATGGCCAATGAACATCAGTGTTAAAGTATAATCTCTTCTCTCATTATCAGTATCCATTTGAGCTTGGACTGATGGCAGCTAGCCTTCTGTCCACTCTGGTGTGTCTCAGCAGACTCTATACTGGCATGCACACAGTACTGGTGAGTCACACATGCTCGTTCAGAAAGCTCTGTTTTTTCAGCTTTTCTGTCTTGATTGTCACATAAAATTCACTTCTAATTGGAGACTGTGACAATCAAAACTAGCATTTTATTACTTATTTTACACATTTCTCGCTGATAATGTCGATCCTACCTAAAGCTTCTTTTGGGGGGTGATCGCATGTCATTCATGACTCAGGAAATAGCTTCACCTTTTGCATTGATTCATCGATCGATGGTGATTTTTACCAGGAATCTGCCGATTCGATGAAAGCAGCTGATATCTGTTTTTCAGGATGTGGTCTGCGGAGCGTTAATCAGTGCTGTTCTGATGACAGTGACCTTCCCCCTCTGGGATACCTTTGACCACCTGCAGCTGACCAGCCCCCTCTCCCCCATCGTTGCAGTTGTGCTTCCTTTCCTCCTGTCTTACTTCTACCCTCGGCTAGACCACTACAGCACCACCAGGGGGGACACCACCATCATCCTCGGGGCTGGCGCAGGCTGCTCTGTGGGCTACTGGGCCAACTACCAGCTGGGGGAAACATATGAGCCAGAAGGAGGCTTTCCAATCCCTATCCCAGCTCCAACACTTGATATGGCTGTGTACAGCTTCGCCCGTTTCCTGGTTGGAATTCTGTCTCTTGTGATCACCCGGCAGGTTGTGAAAAGCCTCAGCCTCCGCGTGCTTTGTTTTTGGTTGAAGGTGTCAACCAAAGATGCAGAGGCCAGGCAGAGGGTAGAAATTGAAGTGCCAAGCAAGTTTGTGACCTATTTTGCCATTGGCTTCACTAATACTGTCCTAGTCCATAAAGCTTTCATCTTCCTAGGGTTATTTTAAAATGAGCTGAAAAATATTTGAAAGAAGCAATTTTATACCACACCGTTTCTGTGAGTTTTGCCTTCCTTTGGTTTTACAGATACATTTAATGCAATAAACTTTGGGTAATAGGTGGAGGACGATTATGTTTAACTTACCTTAATTTCTGTTATCGGTCTGAGCAGACTACTTCTTGGTCAGAAAGGCTATGAATAGCCACAATTTAATATGTTTATATCTCAGGTTTTAATATTGCAAATCATTAAAATATACGTTTTGTGCTTATGTTCTAATATTTTGATATAATGCACTTGTTGTAATGAATGCGAGTGGATAAATATGAAAATATATATTTGATTAAATATAATTAAGTATGAAAAGAGGTTACATGTCATCTACAGAAACACCTTACTAGGGTGATCTACACCCTGCTGTAGTGCAGGATCACAGGGATGTACAATGATCTCAGGCAAGCCTCCAGGTGTTCAGTACAAGCAAGTATTTCAGTTGTTCTCTATTAGACTTGAAGGTATTATATTTATTATAATAGGGATTTTTTTGTGTATATTACAAAATACTTGAAAATATGAACTATTATGATCACCGCCACGGAGATTCAGCATTGTGGAAAATGTGCTCATTTTACCTTTAATTGTCCATGAAAAATATGTATCCATTGCACTGCTATTAGCTTGTAATTTAAAATTTTGATATTTTCAAGTAACAAATGTTTGTGCCACATCAATCCTAATACATTGTTTTTTGCTATTTTTTCCAGTAATAATAAAGTAATTCTCTACATGAAGACTGAATGCAGTCGTTTCTGCTCTCCTTATTGTGTTTGTAAGGATAATTATGCTCACGCTGTATTTATTAACTGTTAGTGCCTTGTATGGTACTCTGGCTCTTTTAGCCTGTCAAAGAAATAACTCATCCAATACGTTCCAGGTTCAGAAAGATTATTTTTTTTCCCCCAAGAAAGCTCTTAATGAAAAAAGGACAAAAATTAAAAGAGCCATAGAAAAACTTCTAAGGAAAATCTGTTGCACATCCTCATATATGAAATGTTATTTCACAGGAAAAAGGTTTTATTTCAAAAGGAACTTAGCTCTGTAGAAGTTAACTGGGGAAACTGGGGCCACATAGACACATACACAGTATGTGAGGGTGAGAAAACAACATTGTTTTTTCAACTCTGGTGGGGCCTTTTCTATAATGGGATGAGAGACCTATAAAGGAATACCTAACTTCTGCTACTGCCAATGGCATTGATCGACCAATGGGGGATACTGCCCTTTCTGGGCCAGAATTGTGAAACCACTGCCCCAGTATGCTGACAGGGGGTCTGAAGTCCTTGCTACTTGATTAAAAACCTCACAGCACTTTTTGAAAGAGGAATGATGTTAATCCCACGGTCCTCGTTTTCACAGTGTGGCTTCCCTAAAGTTCCCCCTTAATAGTGGGGGAAAATGAGAAGCCTACTCACTGAGGCTGACTCCACTACGGCTGCTACGCATCACAGTGTGGCCATAATTATTTCTAATAATATTCTCATAATTAATTGTGCCAGGGAGCACAGTGCTCATGGTTGACAGTCACAGTGGATTCAAGGTATTTCAGCTAGTTAGTGTGACACCGTCTTCTCCCCTTATTCTTTCAGGCTTAAGATGCTGAGGAGCCATTTTGCTGGCTTTCAGCAAATAAGAGGGCTCTCCAACTCTACGCGTGGCCAGATTTTTACACCACACTTTTAACAATCAGTTAAGAAACAAAACGACATAAATCCACATAGGTTCATCTCTTGCAAAAGACAGTCCAATACCATAGCTTTTTATGTATTTTAACCTGCATTAGCGAAAGGTCATTGGTATAATTCTGCTGACATTATGCAAATATAGTCATTATGCATTAATTCTCCAAGTCTGCGTAACATGGGGAATTCCTTTTATTCCATTTCCACAGGTCCATGTGAATGGCTCAAAACATGTGTGATATTCTCCAACACTGCTTCTAATACAAGCCTATTTTTACAGCACAAACTAGAAACAGGTGCAGCAACTTACCCATTAATAAAGATGACTGCGATATGTGTGCAACTGTCAATTTGACAAAACAGATGCCGACCGAGATATGCGAAGGCTAGAATACTTTATTCAATTTATATTTGAGCCACGTGGTTTCATATGATAAGGGCTAGCAACATTCCAAGGGGAAAGGAACAAAGTGATATTTCCAGCCCTGGGATATGCTTAGATGAGACATTTTCATCCTGCAGCACTCAACTGGCTGCTGCTTTGCACTGTGCAGTAACCTATTGGGTTTCAGAAAGTGGCTGGGTGGCTGTAATCGCTGCACTAGACACAGTACTCCTGCAGGCCTGTGAAATATTTATAAGAAGAGACCAAGGCGCTGTCAGCTGATGATCCTGGAGCCGAGATGAGGGGGGCAGAGGGTTTGCTGCCTCACAGGAAGGGCTCGACGTCGAGGTCCAGAGCTGAGCAAGGCATTGTCAGCTCAAACCTGGTGATGATGTCCGGGTGCAGGACGCCCAGTCTTCCAACATTCCGGCCTCGGGCGAAGATCTCCGCACAGCGACCGGGGAAAAAGGTGGAATCTGATCCCAAAACAAAGCACATCTCCCGGTTATCCATCACCGGAAAGGAGAACGTTCGCAAAGTCGAATCATCCCGGCCTGCCGAGAGATCCTACAGCGGCCCAAGTCTTAAATTGAAAAGATGCGCTCAAGACCGTAGTGAAGTTCTGCTTTCTTTAAAAAAAAACATTTCAAACACAAAAACACAAAACAAACGTAATGAAGAGGGACGTTTCATAGCTTTTTTCAAAGGCAAAACAAAAAGACTTGTGTGATTCGCCTTCTGTGATGTGGGAGGGCAACGCCTATGGATGTGAACGGATGCTCACTAGGTTATCTGGTAATAAATAATGCCAGACTGATAAAAAACAAAGACTCCAGGCAAACTACACAGGCAATAGACTGTCTGGGTCAGACTTTTAATTTCTATGAGACTCCAGGGCTTGAACAAGTTAAATAGTACCTTTGAAAGTGCCCTCCCAAAACCTGAAATAGCCTCCGTGATGAACCCAGAGCCTCTCTTTGATGACAATGAAGGAACCCTTTGTTCAGTAATCCACTTCACTGGGCTCTGTTTAGCACGTTTGCAGCCTAATTAAACGTCAAAGACTTGATGTGTTGGGGGGACTCAATAATCACTTTCTTTAAGATGTGAAATATCTTCCTTCCACATCCTTCTGACGCAATTCCAAGCAAGCAGGCAAGATAGAAGTTATGGCATGAAAACGACTGACAGACCCATTGACATATGTGCACTTAGACACTACCTCAATACACAAAAACCAAGAACCAGTAAATAATCAATATAGATCAGGTGGGTAGCTGCGTCAGCATGCGTAGGCTGCAAAGGAACAAGTAATAGGTTTATTCCATGCTGAAAAAAAGAAGAAAGAGAACACAACGTTTCGGCCGTGGAGCCTTCTTCAGGTGTGTCAACACCTGAAGAAGGCTCCACGGCCGAAACGTTGTGTTCTCTTTCTTCTTTTTTTTAGCATGGAATAAACCTATTACTTGTTCCTTTGCAATCAATATAGATCTCCCATCAATACAAGTTTTTCTAAATTTAAGAAGTGTTGCACACAAGAAATGGCATGTTTCCTCTCATATTTGGATAAAAAGAAGATTAAAATAACCATTAAACTGTCAGATATAAAATTCACTTCAGCAGTTATGTGCCCACTATGCATCTGGCTAGACAGATTAAATGCAACTCAGTGATATGTTTATAAATGAACAAGTGTTTTTTTTTTATTTTTATGTCTGCATGCAGGATTACTTTTAATCCTATTTACTTGATAGAAACTAGAATATTCTAATGACTAAGGTTGTCACTCAACTGGAAGGCTCATAAAACAGCACTGTGAGAGAATTTTTAAAATACATCAGAGCACGATCTGCATTCTCCCTGACTTGCATTATTTTTTTTGTCCTACCATTATAATAATCCTTACACTTACAGAGCACTTTCTTCTCACAAGCTGTCAGATTACTGAGCCCCTACCACTGGCTCTCACTGATGTTTTTTTTTAAGTTGTATGTTATTTAATTTGTTGTTGCTGCTGCTGTTCTGCGTTAATGTTTTTGGTGTTTCCTTAATCTCCTTGTAACGGAGCAAACATCCAAATAAGCATTTCATTGCACCTGTGCATATGACAATAAACTGAACTGAACTGAAACATAGGTACCTTTTATAACGCAGTTCCAGATTTGAAGCACAGCACTGTAAAATAGCAGCTAGTACGTCCAGATGAATCCCACAGTAAATGTACTCCTCTTGGGATACAACAGCCAGAAATTACAGGACAGGGAAATAGTTTTTATAAGGCTTTTGGAGGTTTCCTTAATGTTGGTTAGAAAACTGATTAAGCAAATGATGCTCTTCATATAGCTCCACAGCAAATCAAGCATTACATCTTCTGTTTCCTGTTCTTTCATCAACAGAAGAGCTGCAAGCCAAATAGATCTTATAAATAAAAATAAAACAATGCTTTTGCAAGTTGAAGAATGTATCTACAAAAGTTCAATGTGAGTGACTGCACTGCTTAGTTTCTAATCACTCGCCTATCGTGTAAAGAAAAATTCTATCAATCCGTTTGCCTGTTAGCAATTCATTCCCTCCGGAGCTGAAAAATATTCTCCCTTTGTCTTCTGAGTCGATGCGAAAGATAGCACTGTTACAGTAGCCTATTAAATGTAGCCAAATCTGCTTGCATACCCTTTGGGCTTAATGTTTACAGAGTTCAATCTGATCATGGGATGCTCCCTTTAAACTTGATCTGGTTTAATAGTCAGAAACACAAAAACTGTACTGTGACTGTTTCCTTTTAAGCTCAACTTAATTGAACTATTCAGCGTTTCTCCTTTATTTACAACTGGAACACAAGTAATGTTGATCGCTTCTTCCTGACCTTGTTCTTCCCTCTCATTCTACCGATAACCTCATTCAGCCTCCAGTGTTTTCTTTGTATTTTACCGAAGTGGTGCAGCAGAGATCTTCTGACAAATAGTCCCACCTGACTCATACTGTTGTCGTATATGTAATGTAACGTTGCCTGAAATGCAAAATTGCAGGCTTTACATTTTAATGATTTGGAAAAAGAATCTAAAATGTAGGCAGTGTAGTAAACTGTTCCCTAAATTATAACACTGAAATCACTTAAAAAGCATCAAGTACTGAATGGAATTATCAGGTAAGCAATTATTCCAATGCTTTACTAATCAACCACCGCAATGCCATAATATGTTTTTGCTACTAACTGACTGGTAGCATTGCAAAACCAGACTAACAATATGCCACTGACAATTGTTAAACATGTCTAATTTGATAAAGCTAAACAGGTCATTTTTTAAAATCTGATTATTGCTTTAATTGGAAAATATTCTAATACACACATACCTGGTTCAAAACCAGAATGAAAATGACAGCCAAGGTAAAGCTATAGTACTGCCATAATTATTTTCAGACTCTTCATATCCTTCCCCCTTTATTATGTACACAAGACAAAACGGCACTCATCCTTAATTACCACATTTGACATGGATACCAACGCCGCAGTCCGTAGATCCTAAGGGATATTACAGACCACTAGATAGCATCTTGCCTGTCACGCCTGTTAGGATCTCTTCACTTTCAGATATTGCACTTTCAACAGAATTCCCACTGCACACTTCCTTCCAGATGCCCACCAACGTTGTCCATTTTCTCCTCCTCTTTTTTTTTTTAAGGCTTGACGAGACAAAGCTCAGGTCAGTTTACACTAAACACAACTGTAAGGGCTCTAGGGAACATGGCAATTTCACCCGTATGTTCCAGCATCTGCAGCTTCCCACAGGTGTCTCATTATGACATTATGAGCCTTGGAGGTTAGGACCTTGGACTGGACTGACTGGCCAAATGTGTTTAAAGGTAACATTAGGGGCCCTGAGAACATATGGACCAGAGTTAAATGGACACAAGCAGATAACTGGACACTGACTCGAGCAATGAGCAAGACTCATAGGTTTTTAAATTCCTTTTGACTGCAGCCTTTGTAAAGGCTAATTATATACTTTAAGCCAAAACAGGGGGTGTCTCATGTTTGTTTCATCGGGAAATGACAAAGCCATTTTTCAAAGACCAGATAAATCAATCCACATTTGGGATAAAATAAAATGCAACCACATCACTGCAGAATCATCTTTTGTGCTCTTTACCCATAAGCACTGGCAGACTAACAAGAATACATTACTGCCCTTCGGGTTCAACAATTCAAACATAGCACGTGCAGCGGGCCATATTTATTTTAACATACTGCATCTTAGGAAACAACTGAAACATGTTACACTCGACACAGCCGACTGCCAAAACTGGGGACACACATTAGTAACTTCAGTGCTGTTATTTCAGCCCAGAAATGTGCTCCCATGCATCTTCATGCAATTAAAACTCCATTTCACAAAAAAAAACAACAACTTGAAATCCATAATGTTAAAATGTAAAAATCAATAAAAATGCTTTAGCTGTGAACTGTAGGGCTGGAGCTGAACTCTGCCACAAAGGTGCCTTTGTGTTGTTTTGCCACTGGCTCGAATAGTCACTGGCTCAAGCCTTTTCCACCACTAGCCTCGGGACTAGGAGTGTAAGGCCAAATGAAGACTCCTAGAATCCACAGACAGACTCAGAACTACAGCAGTCAAAGGGCTAATTTCATTAGAGGCAAACGAGTCACCTCAAGGAATTTCCACTCTTCTTTTAATAAACACAAACAAGTCAACATGAAATCAAAACATGATGCAGAGTATAGAACCAGATGCCGCTCGAACAGTGATACTTTCGGATCAGAGGCGACGTGGCTGTGGATAGTGAGGGGGGCACAGATTATAGGTCCTGTTGGAATGCGGTGCCGAGGGTAGAGAGAGAAAGGTTTAACTGGCAAAACGAACGCCTCGAGTGGATCTCTTTACACTATATGACTTTAGATGCCCAACAACATGCCTCTTCTCGTTTTCTAAACAAGACAACACCAGTTATGAGAAAAAACGAGTGGATGTCAGAATCAGGATCCAATGAGTTTTTGATTGAAAACACAGCAACGTCCTGGAGAGCACAGAACAAAGTAGTCTCTACAACAGTTTGTCAGCACGCCTGGATGTGCTCTTCTGCTTTTCCCTTTGACTGTCAAGCTGGGATGCAGCACTCCCTGTTTTGCAGGACTGAAGAGGATTCCCACTTTGGATGTTCCTGGAACTGGAGCTCCTCAATTTGCCAACAACTCAAATTGCAGCATCACGGTCTGACCCATTACGGAATATCCAGATTCTCCATTTTTAATGGCACTGGCTGGAAAATCAATTATTGGTTGATATGCTCCTTCTTTAATGCATTACAACATTGCGCTGGGCTAAGGAAAGGGTGTCTTTTATCCTCTGCAGTAGCTTTGCTAACATCTGTTGATCGTGTAGTTAAGGTTTTAAATATACAATATTCCAAACCTTGCCCGAGCCGGAGAGGACCCTGAAACTTTGCCAGTTACTGTTCAGTTAGCTGCTTCAGTTTTCAAACCTCAACTACAGACACGCTATTCACAAGCCTTTCCCCTAAAATACCAATACCCTCCTAAATTTTTTTATTTCTAGTCTACCTCTGACACGTTCACGTTCCTCTGAATGACTGACCTTGTCTTCATCGGTTCGTCCTCTTGGCTGTAATTTGTCATAGCGAGCCTACAGTACGATATTCACACATTTAAGCAACTACTCAAAGTAAACTTCGAAAGAAGGGTCGCACTTGGTGAGAGCAGATTAAAAAGACAAAAGCTTGTTCATCTCCCATGATTCTGGTCTGTAAATGTGGGCGTGAGAACAGTCCCCCTATAAAACGGTCACATACTGTATACTGTATATAAATATAGAACAGAAATGCATGTCGTTTACAAGCAAAATTCAGTGAACACGATGGACTATTATGAGTCATAGCAAAACAAATACATATTTTCAATAAATGCTACTGAGATAAAATAACCAAAGCCAAGGTAGTGTCAACACAAAATAACTACAGCAATAAGTTGATTAGAATTTAAAAAAAAAAAAAAAAAAACAACTTTGAAAGTGCATCCTTGACCAATGAATATTTTTCGGATCACAAGTGAGAAGCTCACCCCACTGCAGTCATCTGACTCTAGCGTTCTAATGCCCCTAATGAACATTAACACTTTGCCAGGTCCATTAATTTCACATGAGACATCTGCATTAGGCAAGAATCATTGCCAGAGATCACACAAAGAACTGGTATTCAGGTATAAGCCCTAAACCTTTGATTGCAGATGGAAAGGGGTTTGTTTTTCTCTCTTTTTATTTGGCAAAAAAATGTTGAACAGATAATTCATACCATCACGCCTGTGAGACAGTGAAAACTGTCAGATGTCAAAAGAGATGAAGTAAAGACACATTGACCCCTGGAGGCAGCCTCAGCCGCTGCGACTGGTGCACTCACTGGGACCACATCCAGATCAGGACTGCAGGAAATTCCACCTCAGAGCGAAGCGGCACTATCGATTGTATTAATGGACTCCTCCAAGTAACGCATGCAGAAAGCCAGTGGCCTGTCAACGTCCATGACCTTGGAAAGATGAATCTTTACTGCACAAGTGCAGAAGCGCAAGAGGATCTCCTTTCTGCCCTGCAAGTACCCAAGAGTCAATGCCGAATAACTAAAGAGGAAAATCCCAATTAAGTTTCAAAGACATGTATCCTCTATCACAAAGTACCTCAACGATGACAGCAAGTACGTAATCTAACACGCATTCGCTAAGAAGAGATCAATTTCAATTTTGCCATCTCAGAAAGCAGTAACATCTAATGAACTGAATGTTTCGTGCACTTTACGCATATCTGTGTATTTTTAAATGCAGAAGAGAAATTTGCAAAGATCCCCTAAACATTGTGTATTAGCGGACTGCGATGGCGTATCACCACATGCTTGATGCAGTGCGTGATGGACTACTGGAACAGTCACAGTTTCAGGGTATTGAAACAGGGCACCTACCCTCTGCAGCCTGGATGTAGTACCCTTCCTCTCTGCCTGGTTTCACCTCCAGAAGCTGCATGATCCTGTCCAGCAGCCCGTGGATGACCTCGAACCCAGGACTCTTGTTGTAGAACACGGCACACAGGCGTCGGTTGTTCCTTGCACCCACATCTGTGGCAGGACAAGTGGAGGTGAAAAATGAAAAATAAGGTAAAGCAAGCAGCTCCCTCACCTCTTGTTCCTTAAGCCACTCATTGTGTTACGTGATCCAATCCTGTTTTCAGTACCAGCAAATGGGGTTTAAAAATTGCTGGGGGCGGTGTCTTTTATGAAACTGATGGAGTGTGCTGGATGGGGAATTGTATAGGCTGTTGTGAAGAGGCTACTGGAGTTTTAACTGAGCTGAACGTCAAAATTAACAATATGAACTATAACAAAAGCTCTGAATAAGAAGCAACAGCAAATGACGATTTAAAAAAAAACTCTTAAAAATGAGTCATAACATTAAAAAAAAACCGTAGCGGAATACTCTATTTTTTCCTCAACAGGTTGTGGTTTGCTTGTATGACTATAATTAGTCACGGACCTCGTGTGTCATCCTTCAGCACCACATCAGAGATTTCGAAGAGCTTCAGGGGAAGAGGCATTTTCCTATTGGCTGCAACGGTCTTCAGAAGCCCAGAGAGAAGGGTGGTGCGCGCCACCTGGTGGAAGGAAAAAGTTATTGTCGCTGAGTGCAATTTCATTTTAATCCTAAAACTCAAGTTTGAATCGGTTTTTGACATTCTTGACAGGTAATATACCTTTTGTAGGCAGATCAGCTGAGCACTGTCAAATCATATTGTTTGTGTTTGGGGGACTTACATTTTGGCATTATGCTTTATATACCAAAATAAAGTATTTTTATAAGTAAATAAAGTTGAATAAAATTATCATAATATCCAAATGATTTCTCACCTGAAATTCAGCTGTTTTAGGGTTTGCAATGTGCACTGCTTTTGTGACAGAAATATCTTTGCCCAGCTTGTCAGCTATGTCTTCCTTCGAGCACTAGGAAGAAGAAGAAACAATGTTTTCAATGGACCTCTATACTAGCAGAACACTTAATTTAAACAGGGTCTCCTACCTCATTTAAAAAGAGCAATAATCTTTATCTTTTCATTTGGAACAGACAGAAAGAAAAAACAGAAAATCGCTCCAGCTCCATTTGGAATCCAGGCTTTGTTAATGGGCTTCACCAGGTGACACACAGAGTTGTTGAACAGAAATTGACCCAGAGAGCTGCTTGACACTTACCAAGGCAAAGGTGAGGGCCTCTGTGAAGCCAGCAGCAGCCAAATCCTGCCTGAGCAGCTCTGTTAGCTTGTTCAGCGGGAGCTGCAGACAAGAGGAGGATTCAGTCAGAACTCGAGCTTCAAACCAGCGCTCATTTCCACAGACCCACCTCCGTCTGTTCTTCCTTTCCTTAATTAATTAATTACCTGGTTGGCCACTGTGTAGGTCCGAGGTGTGGTCCGGCGGATGTTGTTAAAGCCGTAAGCAATAGCTGCATCCTCCACAATGTCGCACGCATGGATGATGTCAGATCTGGTGGGCGGGACTTCCACCTCTATCTCGCCCCCTTCCCCTACGACCTCTGACTTCAAGTACATCCGGGTCAACAGCTTGGCAATGTTCTCTGGGGTCTCACTGACGTAACAAGTTTGGAATGGAGGACAGTTCAGCAGAGCAAGATAATACATACATTTTAAAGTAAAGTAACTTGCGTGTGCTGTACCTAAGCAGAAAATATGTTTGTTCTGGTCTCTGCAATTTATGTCATGGTCTTTGCCACTGGAGACAAAGTACAAGCGTTTTCATTCCAGGAGATGAATCACTTTTCAGATTATTTTTCATTAAATCAAGAGATGGCTGTCGAAAATCAGAGCAATCCGACGCCAGAATTCCACAACTTACTTGATGCCAACTTTATTATTGATATAATCTCCAGTCAGAGTCTCTTTCCTGTATGCCAGCTCCTTGGAACACAAGCACAAAAGTTCTTTTTATTAAGTAGTTTTCACTCCACGTCAGTACCAAAGAGGAATTTCTGATGATGCAAAATCCAAAGTTTTTTAAAGAAACATAACATCAATCTGAAAAGGTTTTTTCTTGGGTTTCGATTGTATTAAGTGGGTAAGCTTTCCTTCAGAATATGTGTGCAAAATACTACACCACTGCACAGAAAAGCAACCTACACAGGCAGAAAGAGTCCATTTACTTACTGGATAAATACAGGTATTCCCATCAGGATAGACAACCTCTGCAGCCTCAACACTGCAAATAAAGCAGGAATTAGCAGATAGGCATTAAAACACAAGCTTTAAGTTTCATTTCAGGTCATTATTATGTACTCACGTAAAAGGCTGCTCACAATATTCACTAAACATGGTAACCAGCATGTCCAGAACAATTTTTGCCTGCAGAGAGACAAAAACCTTACTACCGGATTTGTAACAAAAAACAAATGAAATGAGCATTGGGATCATTCAGACTCAGATACACTTGCCTTGGTAAGATCTGTAGCAGTGCACTCAATAAAAACATTTTTGGTGTTGACAGAGATCTTTGAATGGTCTCCTGTAATCAAGAAGAAAAATTTCAAGCTTTCATTTTAATGTCAACAAAAGTATTATTGCATCTTTAACAACAATGAAAAGGAAAAAAAACAGAACCCTTCAAAATGCTTTAATATGACAATGCATTTGGCATATTCTTTCCATTTTCGGTCATAACAGGGCTATAAGAATAAACATCGGATCTGAACAGTCGGGTTTGCTCTACTCTCTTATATTTTAAGGGGCTTAGTCTATGTAAGCAGAGCTGTAGATAGCATGTGCACACTTACCATTAATGATAGGGGGCATGGACAGGACTATACCATTACTGTCATAAATAATGGGGTAGACTGGCTTGTCTTCAATTATGTGAAGGTAGTGCCGCAGATGGCCATCAGTCTAAAACAATTAAAAATGTTAGTATTACATTTAAAAGACTCTGCCTCATATCCATGTTCAACAGCACATTGTTGTACAGGATGGTCCTGAAATAGCGGTTTGGTTTGGCTTTAGCTCAAAGAGAATAACAAGCTATCCAAACAGCGGTTTTTTGTTTAGCTTCATTTCCACATTCTGGTCAGAACTTTGCTCAGTTGGAAGCAAAACACGCAAAATATTTCAGTTCATGTTGAATTTAGCATTTTAGCTGTACTATGCTACTTACAGAAAAGGCTCTCCTACAAATACAGAAGTCCTTAATTAATATTAATCTCACTTTATCTTGTATTTTTTTAAATAAACAATTCACCTTCATCGAGAAAAAAAAACAGTTTTAAAATATTTGTCAGGAGAAAACTTTTGGTAAATTTTCAATTTACAGTTTTTGTCAAATGTAACTCAGATGTTTGAATACCCTGCTAAATGTGGCAATATCTCTCTCAGGTCTTACCTTATAAAGGCTCATGAGCTCTGGAGCGCTGTACTCTCTGGTCTGGTTCAAGGGCTTGAACTTGATCTCTCCTGGAGGCTTGGCTGTATATGTAAAGGGCCCAGTTATGGTGTCCAGGTCATGAGTGCCTATTGCCACCAAGGTTCTCTTCCTAGTTATGCACACACATGCATGAGACACTTGGTTATTCTTGCAAAGAACTCACCTCAAGACAGAAAAAAAAAGCACTACAACAAGTGCCAGAATATCACATGTGCACCATAGCTCAGATTGTCTGACATGAGGAAGCTCCTTCACTGCTGAGCCTAATACAAAAATACTTGAAGAGATAAAGAGAATGATATTAAGCAACAACAATTAAGAATCTTTTCTTTTCTCAGAAGCCAACATAGGGGTGTGTGTTGCAAAAACCTCTAAAAAGTATCACTGAAATGATATATGCTTGTGCTCATCAGAATGCAAAGTACCACTTTGACAGAAGCCCTTCTACTTTACTGGAAGTGCTGGCATTTCGTTCTGCGCTTTAACGTCTTATTTCGTGCTTTCGCCATTTTTAAGGCACATTTTTTTTGGGGGCGAGCGAGTTTCAGAAAGCTTCCTCGTTGATCCACGCTTATCTGCGAGAAGAAAAGCCCGGGTTCCGCCCACCTGCACACGTTCTGGTGCAGCTTCTCCTGCAGCTCGATGAAGCTCTCGTAACGCTCCTGGGTGAAGGTGATGTTGCGCAGAACGGCCGCCACTGCATGGGGGCGCACCTGAGCCGTCTGAAAGGGAGCAGTACACGTGAACCCGGCCCCTTCTCTCTCCGGGCGCTCGCTACGCCGAGCTTGCTGTCGCAGAACCGATCGGCGGGCAGTCTGTCAAACTTACCACATGCAAACCGAACCACCTGAAATTCTGAGCCCCTTCCCCACCTCCAGCACTTTCATTCCCTTGGGAAATGATCATCGGATATTTCTTTGTGCTTAGACACATGAAATACCACTGAGGCTTTCTACTCATCGGCTGGATGCTGGCCTGCTCTCCTCCCACATTATTTCTCTGTACATGTGGAACTGCAGACAGGGGTGGACGTGATCAGTGCGTTGAGCTCAAAACCTCGTCTTTAAAACTTTACTGCCAGACGCTGAAGAAAAGCAGAGGGCAGACAACGTCCGGAGCTTCAAACTACTGGTGAGCCTTGCGGACTGATCTGTCAGCCGTTTGTCTTTAAAGAAGATGTTTTGCCAACGAATCGGGAGTCGAGATAGACTTTTTAAGAGAGCTGGGAATCTGGGGGAAATTCAGAGAACCTGCTGTAAAGAGTAACATTCCTCGGGCTTTGTTCACAGCTTACCTCCTCTGTGATGAGCAGCCTCTGGGGCTCCCCAGAGGGGCTGACTCGCTGGTACCTGGGAGCTTCTGTCCTGAAGGGGAAATGGGAAGAGCGCTTTAGATTAAGCAATACATTCAGCTAAATTCAGAGCTTCACACTTTTGTTATATTCTAAAACTCGGCCACAGCTGTTGCCATCCCGAGAAACAAACAGTAAGCGGGAATCCTGCGAAAGCTTTCTGGGGAGCACAGTGGAGTGTGTGGAGTTACCTTTCCTTAAAAACCTGGAGCCCACGGACCAGCCCCTCCAAACACAGCAGGTCGTAACGGTTGGCGGGAACATCGATTTTGTAGAGAATGACATCGGAGGCTCCCTCTGCTTTCACATTTCCCTGCTCTTTGCTGATGATATCCTTCTCCGAAGTCTGGAAGACAGTTATGCATTTCCCAGAAATGTTATAGGCCAGAGCCAGTGTTTGAAGTCTTTGCCCCCAAAACACTAACTCTACAGGGTGAACAAGTTGTGAGAGAAGAATGACAAAACAAACGAGCGAACCACGATGGCAGAGGACCACAAAAGCAGGAATATGGTAAAAGACCACTTACAATTTCATCAAGTTCCAGTCCAAACTCAAAGCAGAGCTCATCAAATTCTTCATCGGCTAAAGGCAAACGAAACAGATTACACACCATGAAGGAACAACCAGTGCAATGCACTAAACTTAAAAAAATAATAATATATAACTTTAAAAAAACGTGAAAAAAAGAACAATCAAATCTTAATGTTATTAAATACGAGGGTGATGATGCTGTTCAACAGACTTATAATACAAGAATAAAAGGCTTCAAGAAACAGAAAGTTACATATCAAAATGCAACTTGAGTATCTCGAATCTAAGACTATACTTATTTTTTAAATACTTTTCAACTACTGCTTAAAAATAAGACCTACTTATGAGGAATGCACAAAAACATACACACATCTATATATTTATACTGGAGACAAGTTAAATTAATTGAAATAGTAACTGTAATAACAATAATTCATTGCATTCACTTGCACTTTCATTCCAAAGATCTTTATGTATAGGAAGGGATCTACTTCCCCCTGAAGGACAACACCTCCTACAAGACAGCGTTGGACCTTCTGGTCCAGAGAGAAGACTGACACCTACTGGTCCACCAACACCACTTACAGAAGCAACCAAGCTTGCTTTAGACACCTTCCATCCCAGCACTGATCAGAACCCCCTTTGCTTAGCTTACGGGATCTCATGAGCTCAGGCTAGAAGGCGGCGATACTGCTGTCAAATCATGTCAAATGATCAGTTTTACTAATAATGAACTATTTAAACAATAATGGCATTTACCACAATGAAATTAAAGAGCACAGCAATAAAACGTGCGATGGTCTTATTTTGAATTGTAGGTATAGCGCTGAAAATGCAATATCGTACAGGAACACGTAAACATGATGTGTAGGTGTATATTAACTCGCACTGGAAAAGTAATTATATTAATTTTTTATCATGATAAAAGACACATAAGCAGCACAGCTGATGCAATCACAATGAAACCATCAGATGCTGTACTCCACCCAGCGGCAGGAGAGTAGTGCAACTCTTAAATCCCTTGTCTGTGGACAACTACAATAAATAAGGTTCTGGTGAATAATAAAGAAGGAAGCGACATGACGATAAAGCGATCGATTAAAAAAAGGCAGAGAAGCAGACCGAAATGTCATTCTCGTTCATCCAGCCCCCAGAGGTCTGTCAGCTGGGTGCAGGATAGAGCTACTTAAGATCTGACGGTCTTTCGGACTACTGCAAAATAGCGTAATTTATTAAAATTACATCCAGTACACTATTTAATCTAAAAAATACTCACTGTAATCTCTCCCCAAAGCCTCAAAAAGAAGATTTCTTTTAACGCTGACAGTCGGCATGGTCACTGCTATCCCTTTTTTTCCTCTCTTCCTCTGCTTAGGGACCCAGTGATACCGGGTAGGCTGGCTAAGAAAAAGCCTGAAAAATATTAATTATTGTGTCACACTTTACTTGAAAGAGTTATCGCTCATTTTTGTTTAACCATATAATCTTATTCAACATCATAAGAGCTAACTCCAGAATAATGAAACATTTAAGTCGAATGTGATATATTGAATATGTCAATTTAGGCACAAGGTGAGACAAGATGATTCGGGTCCTTTTGCAGAATTAACGTAATATTAAATTCCTACTACGTCGAATGTGGTTGTGTCACATAAACCAAGACTACTTCTGTACGACGGCCGGAATGTTGTATTACTGTCTGTCTTAACAATAATAGCTGTTACTAATCCTACATGATATAAAATCAAAAGCTTAAAAACACTAGCCGTGTTGCCTAAGCTGGGTGTACAATATGCAGCATTACAATGATAAAGAGGATTTTATTGTAATGTACCCGAAGTTCCCAAAAGATGTCGCTCCGCTGAACAAAAAACATTAGCGTGTTGTATTACAATATTGACCAGCAAAAGCAAAGATACTTTATCGTAATGTAGGGACAGCGGCTGTAAATAATGGAAAAATTAGATACCGTCATACCCTAAATTAGTTTTTATACTACACTCGCCTCCATAATAATGTGGTATTTGGTATGTGCATAGTTTTGGCAACGATAACCAAACTTTTAATCAGCGGGCACAGCTACGTTTATAATCATTGCTGTCAATCAGGCGCATTTCACTTAAGAGCAATCGTGTTTTCTAAACCGCGCCAGATTCAGACTTGCTTTAGTACGGCCCTCGACACGATAGCCGGCTCTCTGCCAGCGCATGGATTTTACACATGGCCGCCTAATGTACTCTCTCTTATGAACAGTACATTGAACGTCATCGCTGTGGACTCCTGAACGGGACTAGTCAAGAGTAACGTTGTCGTCACGATAAAAAAAAAAATCAGACATTACCAAACAGTCCTACTTTTGCGGTCGATATTAATCGTCACTTCGAAATAAATAATTGTAAAGCATCAAAAACTTTTGCACGTAAATTAAATCAGAACCATTGATAAGCTACAAGTGGTGAATGACGTCACACAGGTCCCTTTACAGCTGGGGAAGTCTCTCAGCCTTGAGAAAGCTGCACGTGGTTGTCCTATCTCCTTATGCGACTACCAGATAAAATATTGCTCCCGTCCTGGTCACCTTGTTGAAGAAACCTTTTATAGCAGTGTTCCTCTCGATGGAGAAAATGACACGCTAAGCACAGGAACTATGGCACTGATGTTGGATATGCTTGCTATGAAAGCTATGTTGTCCTGGCAAAAAGTGAACTAGGATGACCTAGCGTTCCCGAAGGCTGGTTATAATGGACACGCAATGAAAGAGAAGCGGGGAAAAAAGTGAATCGGCCGTATTGAAAGGGAGCCTGTGTCTGTTAAACATTTCTTCTTCGTGGTTCTGCTCTGTGGACTTTGTGGACTTTGTTTTTGGACATGGTGATAATTGAGTTTGCTCCCCTACGTATTCCTTTGAACAGGAGACTGGAGACTGCCGCTGTCTTGCAATGGGTCTTCTCTTTCCTCTTCCTCGGTACAGCACCTGTAGTGATTTTTATCATCCCCTAACTTCCAACAGAACCGGTGCAGCTTGAGTGTAAAAGTTCTGTATTTATTTTTGGAAATATGATGAGCCTATTTCTTAATTAAGTAACTTACAGGAGAGTTGTATGTATTTTAATGGTGTTTGTAGCGCATTTAATGTTAATTATTGTAGTTTTTTTCATACTTTCTATGAGACAATATTAAAATGTAGTAGTGATAGAAATAATGAGGCGTGAAAGGCAGTCACTACTCCGAAACAGAATTCAGTACAGAAAGGAATTTTCTGTATAGGTAAACATTTAAATACAATAGTAGTTCAGGTGGGTAGCTGCGTAGGCTGCAAAGGAACAAGTAATAGGTTTATTCCATGCTGAAAAAAAGAAGAAAGGGAACACAACGTTTCGGCCGTGGAGCCTCCTTCAGGTGAGAAGAAGAAGAACACACCTGAAGAAGGCTCCACGGCCGAAACGTTGTGTTCCCTTTCTTCTTTTTTTTTCAGCATGGAATAAACCTATTACTTGTTCATTTAAATACAATACTCTTCTTTAAAAATTAAAAACCCGTCAACGAATTGCATACGTAATACTTCAGCTTAGATAAATGATTGTTCTAGACATTTAAAATCAAACGACGCCTACATGTCGTATGCTTGAATCAGAAGAGCGTTTGTGATCGGAGTAATGAAGTTAGCAAAGGTATTCATTAAACACGTCGAAGCGCTTTTTGATCACGTGATTAAACCAGTGTCTTTTGCCCTTTCTTCTTCAGCTCAGTGCTGTATGGTCCTGTACGTCCTGAGTGTCCTCAGCGGCTACTGGCATTGTGCTGCCCTCTATGGGCTGTGGCTGTACCTGGATTGGGACACGCCGCAGTGCGGAGGCAGGAGATCCGCATGGGTCAGAAACTGGAGGATTTGGAAATATTTCAGAGACTACTTCCCCATCCATGTAAGTCGAGAAGCAAAAGCAATATAAAGTAACGGGGCTTAGAGCAATCAAGAGTTTCCATCTTCCTTACCCATAAGCCTCTGCTCTGACAAGTTACAAGAAACTTGTTTGTCAGTCTCTAAAAGGCAAATTATAGTGTTTATACTTCCTTCCTGCACATTTGATTTTTGAATCAGTCAGAAATAATTCTGGAAACAAAGGAAAGAATGGTATATGTGTAATTATGCATTATAGAGTTTGTGTTGAAATGGCTCAGTGCACAGAATTCCTGCCGTAGGCTGACAGTTTTCAGGAATTTTTAGTTTCCTGCCAGACATTAAACCATTAACCATCAGAGCTTTCTTTCTTTTTTTTTATTTCTGTGATGTTTGAATCTAAAGCTTATAAAAACCTGTGACCTGGACCCTGGGAAAAACTACCTGTTTGGATTTCATCCTCATGGCATTCTGGTGGCTGGGGCCTTTGGGAATTTCTGCACGGAGCACACAGGATTCAGGGAGCTCTTCCCTGGCCTGACTCCATACCTCCATGTACTTCCCTTCTGGTTCCGTTTCCCTTTCTTTCGAGAGTACATCATGTCTGCAGGTGAGACACAGCAGCAGGAACCTCTCCGGCTTTGAAATGCTTTGGTCCATGAACTGTGAGCGCCTGGACACAACGTGTTTTGTGTCTTCAGATATCATTTCCAGGACCAGTGGAACGTTATTCTATAGCGCTTACTTAAAAAGTGGTGTAATATGTTTCCTTTCTGCTTTGAAAAGTGAAATAACAACAGAAATAGGAACTGAATTGAGTGCTACAGCAATATTGATGTGATTTGATATTGATATATTGATATGATTCAAACAGATGTCCTCGTGGATATCTTTTTAAATAAAAGGAACGGTGATTGTATCTGGATGTTAGAACTAACAGGACACTGAGGTTAAAAACATAGCTAGTGTATGTGATTATCGCATAGAGGTCATACTTATTTCTAAGAATGGCAACATGTAATGGAGGGTAAAGCGTTTAAACTATTCAAGACAGCAAGCAGGTCTGGCAGTTCTCAAATAGCACCTCTCAAAGAGCCGTAATAAAGCTGATTGCTGAACCAGTGGTACAAATGCATGCAAATATGTGTTGCGGCGCTTTTGTTGGTATTGTAGGAGTATCTATTGTTCTTGTACTTTGCGTCATACAGAAAACAGTTGCTGTTTCCGAGACTAAATATCAGCTGTGAGGACAGTACTGTTTCTCAACAGACATTTGTGAAATATATCAGTCTGTTGTAATATTTAAATCATGGTTGCAAAATAGGACACAGTATGGATAAACAAAGTATAAGTTTCACCCTGGGCTGTTGGACACACACCAGTTACAATCCTAACCTAAATCTACCTGAAAAGCTAGAAATCTCACTGAGATCAGTCCTTATAAAAAGTGAGCCACCACGCTGTTCACAACTGTTTTGTTCAGCTACACAGCGGTTTATATGTTCAGAACATGCCTTCTGTTGTTGCTAAGCAGCGTGCTCAAGGTGATTTGAGGAAGTTGTCTGTGCAATGAGTGACCTTGTGGCCCACCTGTACGTGTGCAGGTGTGGTTTCCTGCTCCAAGAGAGCCGTTGCACACGTGCTGGGTCGAGAAGGAGGAGGCAGCGTCTCTGTCATCGTGATCGGCGGAGCCGCGGAGGCCTTGGATGCGAGGCCTGGCAGTCTGATTTTGGAAGCGCTCCACAGGAAGGGCTTCATCAGGATCGCTCTCAAGTGCGGGTGAGTGACCCACAAGGCTCTCAGCCTGAAGGACCCCAGTTCATGGCGGATATGCACGCAGAGCTCAAACGCAGCTGGGCTGCCAGTTATGATAATAATAATTCCTCACACTTACATAATGCTTTTCTGGACACTCCACTCAAAGCGCTTTACAGGTAATGGGGACTCCCCTCCACCACCACCAATGTGCAGCCCCACCTGGATGATGCGACAGCAGCCATTGGGCGCCAGAACGCTCCCCACATATCAGCTATCAGTGGGGAGGAGGACAGAGTGATGAAGCCAATTCAGAGATGGGGATTATTAGGAGGCCATGATTGGTAAAGGCCAATGGGAAATTTGGCCAGGACACCAGGGTTACACCCCTACTCTTTTCAAGAAACATCCTGGGATATTTAATGACCACAGAGAGTCCGGACCTCGGTTTTACATCTCATCCGAAGGACGGTGCCTGTTTACAGTATAGTGTCCCCGTCACTATACTGGGGTATTAGGACCCACATGGACCACAGGGTGAGCGCCCCCTGCTGGCCCCACTAACACCTCTTCCAGCAGCAACCTTAGTTTTTCCCAGGAGGTCTCTCATCCAGGTACTGACCAGGCTCACACCTGCTGAGCTTCAGTGGGGCGGCCAGCTGTGAGTTGCAGAGTGATATGGCTGCTGGCAATGTTACAGTTATACAGCCAAGGAAGATAATTAAATCATTAAGGAAATTCCCAGATATTACAGAGTTTTTTTTTTGTCAGCAGTGATTCTATACACACAAATTGCTGCAGATGTCAGCTGTGTCCTCTGTGCCCCGACTTTTTTGTATGAGGGGAGTCGTACCAACTCACTGGCTTATGTTCCACCCTGAGGACTGAGTCCCATCATTAAACACCTTCCACATGTTTCAAGGTTTAAATTCAAATTGTATTGTTTCAGTTGTGATTTTCTTTATCAGTTTTTTGTTAGGACATTTTATGTAGTAGCTTTTAAGTTGTTGGCATACAACTTATTATATCTTCAAAGTGATATGTGATGAAGTGATACCTTTTATATGTGCACGCATCAGCAAACTATTCACAGTATTCTATATGGCACATTTGTCTATTCTGGACAATTGGTGTTCAGCTAAGGATTGTAGCATCTGATTGTGCATTCTGAGCATAAACAACAGGCAGGCAGATATGCTGCATTTAAGTAGCTGGAAGTTTTTTTTTAAGACTGAAGTTGGACATCATATAAATAGACTTTAATTGGGATGTTATAACAACACCACAAATACGGGTGGTTTCACAGACTTATGAGCAAAGTGTAAATAAAGGATTTTGTGAAATTAAGCTAAACCATCCCATCCTTCAAAATAATTAACCAGACAATTGTTATTATACTGTAGGCATCAGTGGGAACTTCAAGCTATTTGTTGGTCTGTGACACAGAAATTGGTGCCTTATTTTATCTCTAACTGTAAAAGCCAGCAGATTTAGATGTACTGGGGAAAGGCAGTGGTTCACCCATCTTCTTTTATGCGTAGATGTGACACATTCCTTCCTAAATGCTCAAGTAAAAGTCTGCAAGAATGGTATTTTTAATAATTGAAATATATATACATATGAGAAGAGGGTTTTAAAATGTATGTAGATTTCTATAGGGTTGTGGAGTGAGCAAACGTTTTCAAACAAAATCAATAAGCCTTTTGTTTGAAATGTAGTTTTCTCTGTAAGAGCCCTGCTGTGGGTTGCCTGTGTATTCCAAAGGATGTGATCTTTAAAGGAAACGGTATCTGCTCATCTTATCGGTAATGTCTTGTTGAAAGTAAATGTTCTTTACATGTCTTAGAGCACACTTGGTCCCAGTGTTTTCCTTTGGAGAGAATGAGCTCTTTAACCAACTGAAGAATCCTAAGGGATCAATAGTGAGGACTATCCAGGAAAGGCTACGGAAGATGATGGGGTTCAGTTTGCCAATCTTTCATGCCCGAGGGGTGTTTCAGTACAGCTTTGGTTTCATGCCCTACAGAAAACCCATCTACACTATAGGTAAGTGTAAGGATGACTGTGTTTTTCTAATTCCATTAAGGGTACATACATGTTAATGCATGAAGTTAAACCACAAATGGGCAACATGAGTGATTTCACTTTTAAAGAGGTGATTTACACTTTTATTTGAGGGATGTCGCTGTTAATTTTGCCTTAAACCCTTTTGTTTTTACTCACTTCATCCACCAAAATACTAAATTAAAACTGAACCTTGAAACACCAATTTGTGGTAATGACCTACTAAAGTTCTGCCTTTACTGCACTTTTCACAGTGTTTTTGTCATGTTTGCTTAATGGGGGGAAAAGTGTATAGATGTGATTTATCTTTTTTTTAAAATATTTTTCTTAACCACAAGATTCTTTATCACTGGACTTTCAAAACTCTTGCTTTTTAATCAGTTTGTGTTTGTTATATAATGAACAAATGAGAAACTTGGAACGCTACACAAAAACTCTGCAAGTTGCCAAAGAATAAAAAATTCAGATACATGCTGTGGAATAAATCTAATCTTACAGGGCCAAAGCAATTCGCTTTAAACGCTGCGTGTTAATCTCCTAAACCTTACTTTGACATTTACGGGAAGATAACCTCGCCCAGTAGGAAAATAATTCAGTTGGAAACATTGTCCTTTTATTATTCTCCTTTTAAAAATATAAAACTGTCATTACAAATATTATTCAATGTTAATATATGAAATGTTGAAATTAAAGCACATTAAATAAGTGTCTTGTTCAGGTTTAATTTATGATTTATGATGGAATTTCATCTTATTTTAAATCTTTCATCTTTATGACTGTACTAATCATTGCCTTCAGAGGAAGGGTTTAGGATTCTCTCCTTGTCATCAGGGGATGATGATGGACAGTGATCTATCAAGCCTGCAGAATTGTTGTCATTGAGGGCAGGAGACCTGAACTCATTGCCCCCTTGTCGTTGTCCTTCCACTTGCAGTAGGGAAGCCCATTGAAGTGGAACAAAATGCGAACCCTTCAGCTGAAGAGGTGGACAAGCTGCACAGCAAGTACCTGGAGGAGCTGACCCAGCTGTTTGAACAACATAAGGCCCAGTATGGAATACCCCAGCGTGATCATCTGATCTTCACTTGAGTACAGGCTTAAATACAGAGACATTATTTTAGACTGTATGGGATTAATAAAAGTTTTATAAAATACTGCATGTTCCTCTATCTTTTATAAGCAAACTCTCATTTGTTCCTGAGAAATTGTCATATACAGTATGTGTGTTACCTACAAACACACAATGGGTTAAACAGTTGGGAGTAGCAATTATTCTAAGAGTTAAAAGGGGTTGAGAATATGATTATACTTGGGAGGTGAGAGTCTAACTAAATCCTTTCATATGTGTTCGCAGAGGAGACCATTACCTGTCCAGAGAAACCAAGAAATTCAATGTTTCAACTACAGTAACGTCAGCAGTGTTGCAGTTTTGCTTGAGGAAAGTGGAGTATGCTAAGTTGTCATTAAGCTCATCCTTATCAATATCGTCAGTGTATTTTAATTTTGGTTATACAAGTGTGTATGTATAAATACAGAAATTAATAGTTCTGAAGCAACATATGGAGTTGAATGTGAATCTTACAGGTTAGGAATTATGACATGGAGAGGGACAATTCTTTGAACTCTTGGCAGTTTAAGAGTTAAAGTTGGTGGGTATCAGGTTTCTCTCTCAGATGATTTTCTTTTCCAGAGAAGCACACAACTGTTAAAAATAGAACACGGCAGACTTTAATGTCACGTGAGATTCGGGTAAAATTTAGGTCACTTTAAATTCTATTGTGCTGTTACTGGGCTAATCCGTCTCATTTTTCTGAGTTTGTTTATGACATAAACTAGGACTTGATCTCTGGAAAAACAAGGAAGGCCTTGCCTGCCTAATGGTTGCACTAGTAACTGTTACAGAATGGTTTTCTAAAGGACATGAAACTAAAACTTCATGCTGCTCTAGGAATGCCTGATAAACACAAATCCCATGCTGTGACCTCACACACGTTAAGTACTATCTGCCCACTTTTTGCATAGTCTTCTTGAGTGTTGTACTTTACGTAGGATCAGCTGGAAAGAGCTTTCTGTGTAAAAATAAATAGTAGAAAACTGTGTTGTCTTTTTGTCTGCTGCACTCGAGAGACTGAATTTTTAATTTTTTTTCGTAGTACCTATTTCAAAATATTACCAGGGATATTATTTTACAATAATGGAAGTCAGACTCCATGGGCTAGTGGGGACACATTGTTCTTGTACCTGCACCACTAAAGAAACATGCGGTCTTCATGTATTTTTGTGTGGACATGAAGAGACATTCATAAAATCTATAGCACATTGTTTTAAAAAAAAAGATTAAATTCTTAATGTTACAACTTTGAAACGAAACTGTGAGCGTCTTTATTTTATTTTGAATTAGCGTGTTAATCTGTCACCTTACTGAGCTTCAGCTTACTGACCTACAGCGGTTCCAGCACCGACCATTTGCCATTCCGTTCAGAGTTCAAATGCAGGTTTCGCTCCCGTTGTGCAAGAGAGGATTGCACATCTTCCTCACTGATCTCCATCCGTAACTCGAAGACGTCGGAAAAGGAGAGTGAAGCACTCATCCTCTTTATTCCCGTTTTCAGAGTGAAACTTGCGTCAGCCTTGCCCCTGCCTTCCCACAATCCTGCTGCAGGGGTAGAGAAGCAGCTCTTCCTGACTGTGCCCCTTCAGGCACACCTCTTCCTCCTCCTCCTCCACCCTGACAGCTTCCATTGCCCACAGCCTGATCCACCTTCTGTGAGCCCTCTGCTCCCACAAGGAGCTCCCTCTCTGAGCTGCTTCTGGGGTCGTCAGGCCATGGCAGCGGAGCAGTATTCAGTCTTTACCCTGTTTTACACAGATCGTGTAGGCTGTAGCCACGAGCCTGGAAGCACCTGTCCTAGAGGCGGGTTTCTTGCAACAGTGAGATGATTAGTCTGTTTTTATGGGCTCATGCTCATCCAGTCTCACCCCTGTTCGGTAATATAAGGCCTTCATTTAGCTTCCAGTATGGGGCCCTGTGTAACTGCAGGACAGTAAAGAGGGTAGCTGGCTAGAGTTTGCTGGGGAGGCATTTTACACATCGCTATGTGTAGACAGGATCTCCTTCAGCTTCATGCAAAGGGATAGCAGGGCTCATATGTGTCTACGATGAGCTTCGTTGGAAAATTATGAATCTGGCCAGGCCCCAGCTGAAACGTTCAAAACTGTTTAATATTAATAAAATGCTTTGCACTTGATGGAGTCCACCTGCTCGTCCAACTCACAGAGCTTGCAGTGTTTGAAAGAACCCTCGTGGGTTTGTTACTGTGTCGTAGAGGGGTGGCAGTCTGCCATGGTCCCTTTTATAATGCAAGAGCCAGAGTTTTACAACCCGGGTAGCTGTGGTGCTCTTATTGTATTGAGCTGACAAGGGGGTTGCAGCTGCCTCCTTCACTTCTTTACTGAACCAAAAAGGCAATCCACGAGCTCCTCTCTGTTTTTCCACAGGCATTGTCCCACAAGCCCTGTCCCACTGATTGTGACTTCAGCTAGGAGGGATGTGCCGCATTGCCTAGCACGCAGCGCTGGCCGCTTCTCTCTTTTTCCTTGTGGCAGTTGCCGCGTTGCAGTCCCAGCCTTCCTCAAGTCACAATAACCGCGAGTAACCCCGCTGCTCCGCTCGGGACGTCACAGACCGGCCCCCGACGCGCGCCACCTCCCGCTGTCCAATCAGAGAGCAGCGTGAGCCGACGCGTAATAATAACTCAACGACGTTCCAGTCACTTCCGGGCAGATCATAGGCCAGTGTCAGGAGGCAGATAGCACAATTAAATCGTAACATCCGTTCAATTTTATGTATTTTAAATGTTTTAGAATTGTATATACGTTTAAGGGGCATAATAGGGTGTGTGTTTCAGCGTCTTACAGAGCCAGGTGAGTTGATTTTTCGTCTGGAATATTTTCTCATTGTGGTTGGGGGTGCGAACTAAGTGTTGCAGATGTGCTGCGATGTTGTGTAATTGGATTGATATGAATGGACGGGGCTAAAACGTGGAAGAACCTATTTTCTTATCTCACAGATGCTGTGTTTACTTGATATTGGACGACAGCGTTCCGCTGTGTCTGTTCATAAGAGTGCAATATCCACATCACGAAGGGCTCAAAGTGTGTAGCCAAGCCATTCAACATTTCTCAGACATCCGAAAGCCGTCTGCATCCGTCTTTTTCATTCACATTATTAAATTGGCAACCCCACCTGGCTGCCACGCCTTTAGGTCATGTTTTGGGAAGAAGCTAAAATATGATTAATGTAGGTACCACCGGGTGAAACACCCTTCACCTTGGAATTCACTCTTAGTATTTATTGGCTGTTGTGCTGTTGTTTTTTGTTCGCACTGGTCCTTATCGGATATGATGAACTGTATAAGGATGCTCCTTTTCTAAACAAACGGCATGTTTATATCTATTCAGCATTGTTTTTGTGTGTGTGTGTCCGGTTTGTCGTGGCTTTTATCTTCTGTATTGAGGCCCACGCTGAGCCTTATCAGTATCGATGACATTGTTTCATAGCACACAGTACCGAATATCATTTTTTGTCAAGAATAAATTACAACAGGTTTTCCCGGTTGTGTTCACATGTCTATGCCACCTCAGTGATGCTGAATGGCCTGGACATCCACCAAGTGAGATCAGAGGAACAGGTTTTGTGAAGCAGGGAAGCAGTTTGAATCAAAATAAGTTTTAACCGCAGTGTTGTATCAACATTGATCTCGTGAGGACAGCATGTGTTCATAATGCAATGATTTGCCTCATCACCCCTTAATCAAGGTCAGTTTCTTGCCTTTGTGTTTTTTGATGGGCATCTCATTCGTTTCTAATGAGTCAGTCCCTCTCCTCCTGCGGTAGTTTCTGTTTTCCAGGTGTAACTCAAGCTCACAGGAGAAGTACAGGGATCAACTGAAGCATAGTCCACACTAATTCCTTAAATGCCTTATGCTGCATTTCTGCACATGCTTGCCACAGAACTGATGGGGCACTGGTACTCCATGCATCTGTATACATGTACTGAAAACATACTAAAGTGATAATTTAATAACTTATCATTATGCAAACAGCTTTACAATTATGTAAAGCTTTTTGCATAGCGAAAAAATACCCTTTGACTGGCTTTCACTAATATCTCCTGTGATATAATAACTTCACATAATATAGTGACTAAATTTAATATCTGCTGTCTGTACTGAAGGTGAATAAGAACTATAGATAGGGTCGGGGAGGTTTTCTTGACCTTTGGTGCTTTTAAGTTGTAGTCCAGTTGTTCTCTTCCAGACACTCTGATCTCTTTAGTCATTAGTCAGCACAGGAATTGTGATTATTATGATTAATTGTGGTGAGCAAAACAATTGATGCAGTTAAAGGAAAGGGGCAAAGAAAATTATAAACATATGAATATGTAAACTGGGTCAAAAGTAATTTACTTGCATTTATAAGTGCAAGAATAGATTCAACCTATGTGAAGTATTTTTTTTAAAAGCTGCTATTTATCATTAGATTACACTCAAATGATAACAATACAACAATATTGAAAATAAAAAACACAAAGCAAAAGGCGAAGACAGCAGTGAGTGGGAGTCCTGTGTAAAAACATACAGAAGACATATTGGAACAAAGGCATGCTATAACTTACAGTTTGACAGAGGTATTGTTCTTTACTTTTATTCCCTTAGTTAAAGTGAACCGTTCAGAGATGTGCCATTTGCTCAACATGCGTACAATAAGTGGTGGGGCAGTTCCTAGAGTGAGCCAGCTGAGAAAGGAGTAGTCACTACAGACTGCTGGTTTGTACTGATCAAAATGTTATTGTTAAATGTAGTGAATGAGTAAATACAACAGTAAAAGTCTCTGTTTTGCATGCACTGCATGTCTTGCAAAGACAATCAAGTACCAGGAATTGACAGTTACTGTGGCAGATACTGATTATGTGCCTATTATTGTATAATATTATATTGTATTATGTCTATTCATTGGTTGCACAAAACATGTTTGAATTGTTGATATTAAAAACATGACTGGATCAGTCTCAGATAATGCTGGTTACATGATCAAAGCACACAATGACATTCTTCAAGGCTGGTTGCTAAATGCAGTGCATTTGACATGGTTTACCCTTATAGCAGCCCTTTATAAGTAATGTATGGACAAATAATTTCCTCAGAGCAGAGAAGCTTGTTGCAGCTGTGAGAAAGCAAGTGTTCAGTGAAAGGATATATTCAACCCTTAAAGCTGCCTCTTGAACCATGTAGCCACAATGGGGCACTTGGTTCGCTGCTGCAGAATAACATTTAAATACATTAGTTTTTTACCCAGGCTTTAATGAAAACGTGTACATTTCACCAAAGACTTGGATGTTGAAGGCCCTCAAGAATGTTCAGTGTTTGGAAACCACACCCTGATGGTGTGACACTGTCACTAGCACTTGGCATGACACTGCAAGATCTAATACCATGGTCTGAGAGTTGTAAAGAGACCACGAAGTATATAATAATCACATACGTAGTATTTCAGCAGTAAATACACAAGGCAGATAGAACAATAGACAAACTGTGTGTTAAAACCTTCAGAGAATTAGATTGAAAAAATGGGCGCCTACTTCATCCCATAACAATTAATACCTGAAAACCTGTTTCATACAAACAACTGAACATTTTTTCAAAGCAGTTAACATATTTGACTCAAAGCTAGTGTGGATTTTGGGTGTGGATTAGATTCTATTACAGGTATTGAACATAAATGTAAATTGTAAGTGGGCAAATGCAAACACTATTCAGAATGGTAGTGATTGTGTTTGAATGAATTTCTGAATGAAATGAAAAATTAGTTCCCAGCTTAACATGAAAAGCGAAACAATATTTAGCTGTTATTACTTATCTTGCCCCAATGAAGAGAGTCAAGTTATGAAAGAACAACAGGTAAACCAACAAAAAAGTTTCTTTTACTGAACTAAGTGGAATTTACAAGTTTGTGAACTGCCTTTTCTTGGTTTTTGGTTTGCATGGTTTTCATGTATGTTATGTTGCTACACTCATTTTCTGATTTTAGTTATTTTTAATTTCTTCAAACAGCCAAACTATTGCTAACTATATACACATTCCTAAAATAATTGATCACAGTATTGTTTGTAATACTCCTGGATAAAACAGACGTGCATTGTCAATAGTATCCATTGACTCTGTTAATCTGCATGCTAATATTTTTAATTTGTTGAGTAATTGAGAAGGTTCTGTTTCGAATTGGGATGATTGCTTAATAAGCCACACAGGCTTGCTGGCTCGACAGGATACTATATTGACTTCTTGATGTTGGAAGACTGAAACACAGGATCGAAAATTAGTCAAAGAGCACTCCAGGCCCTAGATTTAGGTCTAAAATGGTGACCAAGTCTTGTCCAGTTACCTTGTATAGGCTGTAACCTTGTGATTAAAACAGTATGTTTCATGTGGGGGATAAAGTGAGTTCATAATCATTCACATCCAGGCACTGTTGAACATCAGGTAGCGAGCTGGTAGGGTATGTAATGGGTCAGTTAGAGTGTTAGGAACCTGATGTTTCAGGTTGTGTCTTCAGGTTTTCAGTTAAGTTGGGATATTTACATACTCTTACTTCCTGGCCTCCAGGACCAGGATTGAGTAAATAGCCAACAGGAAAATGGTGCCTGGTAAAATGTTGTGGTTTGGATGAAAGACCAAGCTGTCTTACTAGTTCTGAACCGAAAAGAAAAAACACAACAATGAAACAGCTTACATTCTTTGTGACAACTTCATACAGATAAGACCAAGAGTAACCATGAACTGCTAATATAATCACACTTTTTATTATAAAAGTACGAGCCATAGTATTATGCAGTGCCCAGAATAGAAATGATCAAAGCCAGAAGGTATCTAATAAAAGCCTGTCTGCTAAAATGTATTTAAAATAACTCAATATAAAAACAAATTGACTTCTTTCAGTGCTCGTAAGTTGTAACTTAAGCTTGGTTCCATGTTTTTATAGGGAAGTGAAAAAAGCTATTTTAATGAGCCAGATTTACAGAAGGCCTTTTTTTTCCTTCAGAAATCAGTGTGCTACTCGCATTAGTGATCTATACATGCATAGCTCTTTCATCACATTCCACCCCTTTCCTCGCGCTTAAACTGTATGTTTGGTTGTTGTTGAAGTGAAAGGTCAGTTCATTTGCAGTTTGCACAGGTAAAGACACAGAGGCTCTGCTGCTCAGTGTAGTGATTTTCAGTTTGCACATGTGAACAGTGGACTCATTCCTTTCGAGTCATTGTCGTGAGGGCACTCAACCAGCAAATACATGGGCTTCTTTCAGCACACTTCACACCTTGCAGATCCACTGGATTCGCTGTGAAGCTGTTGCTCTGGAAGTTCCCATCAATCAAAATCCTGTAAATCCTTCCAGCAGGCCTCTTTCCATTAACTGTAGTAGCCTACTGTACAGTCCATGGAAGAGCCTTAGAGACTGGGTTTCACTCAAAAATGAAAGAACAAACAGAACTAGTCTGTCAAAATTATCCAGAAGGTTCTCTGCAGGATGTTCTGTCATCACATGTTAATAAAATTAAAATACCTGTCGCTGTTACCTAATCCAGACTAATCACTACTTTTCTCCTTCCACAGTGTCATTTATTAAGGGAGGGACCTGATTAAAACATGAAATGTCGAAAGTCCACCCTGTTGGAGCTAAGACTGCAAAGACTTGTGTACATTATAGCAATATGAAGTTTTTCCATTTTCAGCACTTCAGAAATTCTGGGAAAACCCCTAGATTATGGTACAGAGAAGTACAGGGGGTGGACAAAATAACGGAAACACCACATGAAAAAAGAGTTTAACTTTGAAGTAACTAAATCACAACTACAAATGCAGCTGCAAAGGTGAGTCATACTAGGTTGATTGCCAATTAGCAGTATCTGTCAGCTATAAAAGAGGTCTGACAATTAGCACTTTGATATGTGAGTTTTCAAAGCAACATGAGGCAACTAACGGAGTCCCAAAGAAGCAAAATATCAGTGCCTGAACTGCAGGTGCATCAGTCACAAAAACTGCAAAATTATTTAATGTGTCAAGGGGAACAGTCTCAAAAATAATAACAGCGTATGCCAAACATGGACAACCTGCATTGGCGAAGAGGAACAACGGTTGAAAGTCAAAGCTCACCGATAGGGATAGACGGACACTTCACAGGATAGTTGCTAAATGCCATAAAAGTACAGCCTCAAAAACTACCACAGAATTGAATCGGCACCTGTGTGACCGAGTCTCAACAAAAGCTGTACGTCCTGAGCTTCACAAAGCTGGGATTTATGGCAGGGCTGCTATTTAGAAACCGCTTGTATCCAAGGCAAATGCACAAAGACGCATAACCTGGTGTAAGGAGCACAAAACCAGCACCCCTGAGCAATGGAGAAAAGCAATATTGTCAGATGAGTCTCGTTCACCCCGTTTCCTACATCGGGACAGGTTTACGTTTGGAGAAAGCCAGAGGATGCCTTCAACCCACAATGTCTGTTGCCAGCTGTTAAAACATGGTGGGGGATCTGTAACGGTATGGGCAGCCATTTCCTGGGAGTCATTAGGTCCGATGATTGCTCTGCATCGTCGTATAACGGTCAAGGAATATGAGGCCATTTTACAGGACCAGGAGCACCCTATGGTGCAGACACAGTTCCCTCATGATGTTCCCATATTCCAGGACGATAATGCCCCCATACGCACTGTTTAACAAATTCAAAAGTGGTTTCATGAACACGAGGATGAGGTCAGATGCCTTCCATGGCCTCCCCAGTCACCAGATCTGAACATCATTGAACCTTTATGGTAAGTTCTGCAGCACAGAGTGCACAATAGATTTCCACCTCCTTCATCCCTCAAAGAACTGGAGGCTTTTCTTCTTGAAGAATGGTGCAATATCCCGCTTCACATAGTTCAGGACTTCCAAGAAGGATTGAAGCTGTTCTGAAGGCAACGGGTGTCCTTGCTCCTTATTAGGTCCTTGATATTAAAATATTGTTAGGTGTTTCTGTTATTTTGTCCACTCACTGTGTGCTTGTGTTTTGTACTAAAAATATTTACATCTCTGTGCTGTGAAGTAGATTCATCATTTCATTTACACGCACGCATGTGAATTACCTCTAGGGTATTATTATTTCTTCCTGGTTGCCAGTAATGTCGTCATGAAGGAAGTTTAAAGGGAGTTTTCTCCCATGGCGTTTTAAAGAGCCGAACACCAAACAAAGTGCATTTAAGTGGGGTAGACTGTATCTGCAGCAGAGCGGCATGCAGAACAGCATCCTGTGGTGTGAGCCAACTCAGAGGGAGAATCCCATATTGGCTACATGGTGATCACATGGTGGACTTCTGTAAAGCCCCCCCGATTTCACTGACCACACTGGACCCTAATACCTTGCGGTCCCTGATAGACCCTGAACTTGCTGGCAGTACCACTGATCCAGCCGACACAATGCCTGTAATAGAAAACACAGAAAACACAAGAGGCCGAGGGCGTGAAAGCAGTTACTCTAGAATCTAGTCATTGATGAGCTGAAATGGAACATGATAATGGTAAAAGTATGTACAGGCGGCACCTTTTGCCTTTTTCTTTTTGAACATCATGGTGCCCGGACTGTACCGGGTTGCTTTCACCTCTGTTTTAAACATCAAACAAGTCAATTACTGAAACGTTTTGCATTTGCCATCAGACCTCCTGTACCACTGCAGTGAAACAAATCTAGTAAATGTTTAATAGTACAACAGTTGTTATATTGAACAAAATGGATGAACAGATTTATCTGTTAGAACAGAAAGCAGATTTTATTAAAGGCTAAATGTATGGTAATGCTGTCGATGAGGAGTTGTAAAGGTTGTTTATAAATGGAATGTTCTTAATAGGGTGACATAATAGGATAATAACCAATATCTACTGTAAATGTAATTGTAACATTCCTTATCCCAACAGAAGCTTGAGCCATACCCCTAACCTTAGGGTTATTTGCCCCCCAAAAGTGGCTGGTTTCATCTGTAGTACTTCATACATGTATTAACAGCTGGTTTATTAAGAATTTATAAAGTGTAATTTTCCAACTCCTAGTCCTGATGCATATCAATATTTAATCAGAGTGATCCAGAAACTATTTTAAATGTATTTCATCATCACTTAAATGGGTTGGAAAGACAGTTTTACATTTAGCGGACGTTACTAGATAATTATCTGATAAACCTTTACACTTTATTACATGAGATTCTGAGATTTTAAAAACCTTGATCTTAGTATTATATCCTGTTCCACCATAAGCTGTTATCTCTCAAGTGATTGTCAGTCTTACTTTAAATACAGAGCCAAGTCATTGGTTCATACGAAAGACAGTGTCTAACAGTATAATTATAAAATGGACTTGCAGTATTTTTGGGTGGTGAGTGTATTGGGTGAACTTTGCCCAAGAGTTACTCTCTTTTTTTCCATTTGGAGCATTTTGTTGTTTAAGGTGGATGGAAACAACTAGCAGTGCTGTGATGTAAGCTGGCACAGTATACCACACAGCTTATTTAAGTGTTATGTAGGCCTAAATCCTCTTTGGTAAAGCAAAGTTCGGATCTGTTCTCATAACTCTGTACAGTTTTGCCTGCTTAAATGCCATAAAATGGTTGAGCGAGGTTTTGAAACGGATGAGGCCTGGTTAGACTGCCGATCTCGGTTACACATCGGTTTTTACAATAGACAGTAGAGTGCTACAGTTTTGAGCCTCTGTTGCCTTAGTTGTGTCGGTAAGATGTAAAAATATAATCTACATCAAGCTTTGAATACTCATCAGCTCTTGCCTGTTACTTAATATCTCTGTGAGTACAGTTACTGTTACAGAGGTAAGCAGCAAGTTATGGACTGTGGTGGGAGAAGCGTAGCTAGTGTAGAGGCACTCACAATGTGTTCTGGGTTCACTCAACCAGCGGGCAAACCAGATAGCGGACTTTGCCAAAAGCAAGACGTGCAACAAAAAATGAGAATCTTGTATCTGCTGCCACACATGATTGTGTGATCTTGACTACAGCTCAGCACCATGGACAGGTCACAAGAGTACCGCACCCTACGTTTTTTAATGGGTGCAGTTCCAGCTCTCCCAAAAAGTCGATAGGTGGTGAATCACCGTTGTCTGCTTTACAGTTTATTCCCAGCTCCTCAGATTTTCGGTCAAGCTCTCTAAAGCCACGAGGAACACGCAACAGAAGAAATTGCTTGGATAAATGCTGTTGTTAAGGTTATATTGCCCACCTCTGTCCTGCATAAGAACAATATACTGTAGGTCACCATGTTTTTTATTAATCAGGAGGCCTTTTCCTACTTTATACAAGTCACCCTTATTCTTTTAGAATTGGAGGTCCAGCTTTGGTCTGAAGATATGCAGCTCTGAAATGTAATAAAGTAATCATAGGTGAAACAGTATTGGCATTTCCTACCTTAGTGATGGGCTCCATGGTTTAGAAAAGTCTAAAGTTGAGTACTACCTTAGAGCCTTTTAGAGATTAATACAGTCCTTTTAAACTTGGTCTTGCTCAAGGAATGATATAGCATTGCTAGCTTTTCCTAAAACCTTTATTTAAGGCTTTTCTGTTCCTTCACAACTGGAATGTATACAGTCAAGTGGAAAATGTGTAATTTTCATTAAAGACTATAACATTGTTCTGTCCCAGACTTTTTTCTTGTATTGTGTAGGACTTAATGCTGAGACCCGTTGCCACAATTATGATATCTTACCACTTGCGTATAAATAATTCACAGTCTTTGGGGGGGAAAAAAGTATGATGTGGTTTCTAATAACGCTTAGTCTCTTTTAAGTGTAATTTTATCTCTTTGTACTCCGGTCACACTCAATAGAGGCATCATCAAATTTTTCGTTACCTTGCAGTATGTGAATAGCTCTGTACAGCCATATTTTCTGGCAAATATTTTGCAACATTTTACTCTGCATACACCTGTCCTGTAAATAACCACTACTTAGACTCGTATACAAAAAAGAGACATAAATAAAGCACAGTCGGGGACAGGAGACACTGTATCCTTTCATTTTCCAGACCATTTGCTTCAGGAATGATACTGAATTGATGGGAAAGTGGATCTTTTCTGTAATGGCTGCTTATAAATCAGCGAGCATCTTTACAGACAATCATATTAATCATTCAGCACTGTTTCTGTATGAACAGAACCTGGAAGTGTGTGTCACCTTTTTGTAAGGCAAGTGTTTTTTCTCTCAGGAACCTTTTACCTAATTAAGGATTTATATTTCTCACAAAATCCTGTGTGAGGCTTTGCTCTTTACTTCTTGGCATAGCTTCCACAAGTCATTACTCCAGTGTGCTTAAAGGACGCAGACCGACACACGGAAAGAAAGTCTACCTGACATTAGCTTCTGGCACCTTTTCAATGACGAGCTTCACATCGGCTACATTTTTAAACATTTTCGTGTTGAACAGTAAGCGATTGATTTATTAACGGTAACTATCACTTTTAATTCCAGATCATTTAAGATCATGTACATCAAAACTGGCTTGTCTCGAAAACTGTAGATTATTTTGGATGTGTTCATATTAGTACTTGATTTCTACATTTTTTTCTTACGTATATATAGTATGTGGTTTTTGTCATAAGTTTTTTTGGGGGGGCAGAATAACCAGTTTATTCTTCTAGGTTTTTTTTCCCCACGCAACCAGTTTAATTGTTGAAATATTTATGAAAAGAATATTTACAGCTTGTTCATTGACATTTACCAATTGGACAAGGTTTGAAAAGTTTTGTTTTGGGAGTGTTGCTGGGTTTTTTTTTAATGAATCGCATGTGAAGTGGTGCTCATGCCTCACAAATGTTTATTGTGAGTGTTCAAATCAAGTTCTAAAACAATAACAACTTGAGTGGCGCGCGACTATCTGAAAGAAAGATGGCTTACCATCCCTCGATGTTATATGTAGCTTTCCAAAGACATTTATTAAGTGATCAATCATTTTTTTCTGAAATGTACATTTGAAGATTTAATTGTAAAAAAATATCTGTGCCAGATAGTGCATAAAAGTCAGCTGTTCTGCAGCAGGAAATTTTGTACTTAAGTATTTAATGTTTTGTTTGGTGTTCATCAAGATTTCCTCTTTGCCTTCCAGATCAAGACAGTTCCTGCTGATCCAGCGCTGTGAAAGCTGTAGCGATCCGTTGTGCCTGGGGAATTTTTAAAGTTTTCATCCGTTCCGAAAATGAAACTAAAGGAAGACATCAATCCTCTGCTTTTACAAGTATTGCGCTCCATCATATGGGTTTACTCCGTTATAACGTTTTTACCATGGTACCTTCTCTCTGGGGCCAGCCAGAATCTGGAACGAGCAAAGAGAGTCAAAGCAAGACCTGTGAATAACCAGCCCGGAGGACCCTACCGCTCAGTGAACAGTATGAGCTGCCTGGCCTCTTCCCTGTACCCTGGCTGTGACACTCTGGACAAAGTGTTTGAATATGCCAAAAACAAGTTCTCCACCAATCACTGCTTGGGAACTCGCGAGTTGCTTAGTGAGGAAGATGAGGTCCAGCCAAATGGGAAAGTGTTTAAAAAGGTAAGCTTCAGAACTGCTCTTTTACCTGGATGCATCGGTTTTCTCTGTCCTGCTGCCACTGTAAGAAGCAGTGGGATATTCTCGGGTAAATGTGGGGGCGATCTTCGATGCATTTCTGTAAGTGCTTCAGCACATGATTGCTGTGTCCTGGTCCGAGCCATGATCATGATGATTTAAAGCACAGGTAAGTACAGAAGCAAAGTGCTGCAACGCAGTTAAAGTTGTGACCCGGTGCGTTGCTTGATCAACCATTTTTGCACTAGGTTTCCCTTTGTAACTTAGTTTACATATCATGCACTAGATGCACTAAACCTTTTCTGCTTTACATCAGCTCACCTGTTTGTGTGAAGGAAGTTGTGCATACTTGCAGTATTTTCTGAAGACTTTGAAAACTCAGAAATCCTTACATATATGTAGGGAATGTTCCTCGTGATCTCTGAAGGAAGCATCTGTATGTCTGCTATTTCTAATGTTGGTTGCATACACAAATAGGCTTCTGTGTTTTTATGATGATGCACTGTATTGCTACACTTTCTACTTGTACAGTTTACAGTACAAGAATGAATTGCAGACAAGAACACGTGGTATTTGGATGAACAGTCTGGTTGAAAAATGATTAGGTCAGAACATTTTTGCCTGTTACTCCATACCTCCTCTATGTTTAGTGGTTCCCATCTTTTTCCATTCTTGCGTAATTTTGAAACTTGGAAAGTTTTTTTCTCTCGATTAGTGGCTTATCCAGTAACGAGGACTGTACTGAGCTGCTCCAACTGTGATTTTGACTTGCAACACATTTAAATACCACTAATTGGAATGCTGATCCCATTATATTTTAATTCCTTTAGTTTAACCTTTCCCCGAATTTTGCTTGGCCCCAGTTTACCTTCTTGGTTATCTATTAGTCTTTACGAAATGCAAAAAATCTGGGGTGTCTGCATACAGAGAACATGATGCTTTAGCTAAGTAACGTCAGCAGATTTTACTAAACCAAAAAGATGCACCTAAACCAAGGAACTGGTTCCAGGCCCATCACAGATTTCTTCCCGTTACTACCAGCATAATGTTTCTAAAAATAAAAAAATAAATTGCCTTGTTTCCAAGATTCTGTGTTTTCTGGAGGCGCATCCTTACGGCACAGATCAAATTCACAAGGCTGACAAACTTCTCTAAACATCACAGTCGTGCCAGTGAGTTGAGATTTTCAGTTTGCTTATAAATTAGATTTGGGTTTGGTTTAAATCTGTAGTGTATGAGGTCTGGTTTTGTAATAATGTTTCTGCTTTGCTGTGTTCATCCCTGAAGGTAATGCAGTCATGCTTTTAAACGCACCATTAGAATTATACTGTAGTAATTTTGCAAAGAAACTAGAGGGCACTCACACACAACTGAATTACTTAGGAAATTGGAAAAATATGTGGGATATGGAGAACAGAATATTCATAACAGCATAATCATATTGAGTAGCTCATTTCATCACAGAACAAATTAGGATACTTAATTTTCTTTTTAGTTTATGTGTTTTCCCTTTAAAATGTATCTTGATGTGAAAAAGTAGCTAAAAATCTAAACTAAAAGCTCCAAAAAGGTCCAGAAAAATAAACATTTAAGGTTTCCAAGTAGCTAAAAGCTCTTAAAGGCTTTTTGAGGAGTATTGTGTGTACAGTGTTTACAGACTAGCATTGCATTGACTTGGTTTAACATGGCTGCTGTTAATGCTATTTAATTACAGGGTTCCCACAGTCATGGAAGTCCTGGAAAAGTGATGGGAAATGAAATTTCATTTTCCAGACATGGAAAAGTTTTGAAAAATGATCAAATTTCCATTAACTTTTGGAAAAGTCATGGCTGTTTTTTTTTTTCTAATTGACCCAAAATGATCATGGCTGTATCATGTAATTTTGTTCATAAGTTAGCAAACTTTTAAAAAGAGGCTGCGATTGATAACATGACACATTATAATGTCGTGTCAGACCCTCTCGCGGGGATTTTATAGTGAAAATGCTGGGTAAATGTGTTTTTGCAGGACCTCTGGTTAGCAGATGAAAAATACAAGCTATGGCTCCAAAAAGATGAAGGCCCAGGACGTGCAAGATGTAAATTATGAAGGAAAAGAAGTTATGGAAAAGTCATGGAAAAGTTTTGGATTTTTGATGGTAAAAGTGAGTGGGAACCCTGTAATTATAACGTATAAGATATGTGATATTATTTGTTATTCTGGGCTGTTTCTCCTGCTAGGTCATTCTTGGCGAGTATAGGTGGCTGTCCTACAAGGAGACCCATCTTGCAGCCGCCCGGTTTGGTAGTGGTCTAGCCGCCTTGGGTCAGAAGCCAAAGTCCACCATCGCCATTTTCTGCGAGACGAGAGCGGAGTGGCTGATAACCGCACAGGCCTGCTTCATGTACAACTTTCCCCGTAAGTGCTGTCGATCACGCCGAAGTGACACAGACAGAGCTGCTGGCACTGTACGAGTCTCGGCGCAAGTGGAAATGTTTGGAACCTCTTTTTTTAGCAATTATATTTACTTCCCTGCCTTTAAGCACAACGATTTCCAGTTTCATTTTACATTCTGAAAGTGAGATGGAATATAGTAAGCACTGGCAGTTAAAAACTGAAACACAAGTCATTATCTACAGCGGCTATCAAAGCTTTTTTACCCCCCACAACCCCCCGGACGTCTTCACATTTTATTGTGTTACAATACAGAATCATAACGATTTTTTTGCCATTGATAAACACAGAACACTCTATAATGTCAAAGTGAAAACAAAATTCTATGGATCCTCTTAAATTACATGAAATAAATACATGATGATCCCATATTGTAACACAATAAATTGTGAAAAGGGCCAAGGGAGTTAATACTTTTGATGGCCACTGAATGTATTCTGTTTGCCTGCAAACCCTGTGTGCTTAAAACAGCCTATGGATCGGTATGTTTTGTTTTATATATAGTATAGTTGAATTAGTTGGTTACTTAATGTTCTTAATTTGCATGCCTTAGGCATACTTCAGTAAAATATTATGGAGAAACATCAAATCAAATAGTAAGTGCTGTAGATTTGGTGTGTGCATAGCCAAGTTAATATGTTAAGAATGACTGAAGCGGTCTTCTTTTAAAGCGGAATATCATATTTTTAAAAACATACAACACACTTATGGTTATAATACAAATATTATATTAATATTGAGTGTTCCCTTTTATGTGAAATGGCTTCTAATAATGAATCCAGATGTTTGTTTCTGGTTTTCTTTAAAAAAAAGTGTCACTATATGTCCCATAGAAAAGTACGGAGTCCGAAGAGTTAAAAATATTTATTTCATTAGTCACTTTTAATATGCTTTGTGATATTTCCTGTTGAGGTTTTTTTTTTGCTTCAATTTCTGTTTGGCAGAAAATAGTGTCTTAAAACCAGGAAGTGTGTAAGGGAAGTACAGTAGCCTCACGCCAGTCTGGAATGCTCAGTGAAAAATCACTCTTTCTGACATTAATCTGTACGCCTATCTCATTTCCTCTTAATTCTGTAGTAGGGGGCGGGATTCACTTAAAGAGCATTTTCCCAGGCAGTTTAGGTTTACAATTTTTTTTGCCGAGGTAATCATCTCGGGTGCATTTGTTGCTAATATGTACTGTTTAAAAAAAACATGAATTATATCTTCATAGGGCTCTTGTTACATCTAAATTATTGCAGAGCCACCTTACTCAGCCTTAGAAGGTGTTTACTGTAGGATTTCACTGATGATCCCTGACATCATCAGTGATATACGTTGACTGATCGCAACACTGTATACTATACAGGGTACATTTATACAGTAGTATACCATTTCCTCTGGAAGGTCCACTCATCCTGTCAATCTGAGTTACAGTCTTCAGTATCTAGCCAAAATGTAAATCTGCATAAGCATCTCAAATGTCTAGAAACAGTATAGGCATACACTTGTCTCTTGTGGGCTTTAAAAATATGAGCACATTTGTGAGAGAGGAAAAAATGCTATGGAGAAGAAGGTCAGCATGTTCTTCTGGCAACTGAAGCAGTGTGACAAAGTTGTTATGCAAGTGTCCTGTTCATCTTTTTTTGACAGAAGGCAAAATATATATTTTTTTTCATTGAGACGTGCTTTATTGCACTTTCTAGCCCACTGCTGAATGTCCTTAATCCTAGCATAAACACACATGAACTTGGCTGACTTGTCAAGAGGCAGTTTGCTTCTGTCAACATCAGATCTTCACGTAGTCCATCACAGGAGACCAGCAGACTGAAATTGAGGAAGTCCGATTGATTGGCTTTCTTTCATTAAGATTGATCTAATTAGACATTAATCCGATTTCATAAACCTGCTATCTTGATTCGAAAAGCACCTTCGGTTATATCAGTTGGCTTAGATTAGATGACTGTTTTAGGATGTGTTGTTTGATTCAGTGCACACTCTCAGAATCTGCTTTATAGTATGCGTTGCATATAGGTAACTCGCAAAAGATTGATTTGCACTTTATTCTATCATGAAATTGTGTTTGGTCATTTTAGAATCGGTAAACCCAGGAATGCAAGCATGACGTTGATCTCCCAGACCTGAAGCAGATTTAGAATCTTTCTCCAGTGGGCAAAATGCAGTTAAAAGATCGTGGGATTTTGTTGAGACAAACACTAAAACAACCAGGAGCAGAAACTGCAAAAAGCCTTAGAAAAAACTCCCCTTGTATTAAGTGGTCTCGTTATGTGCAACATTAACAGCTAAGAGTGACTTGAGTTCAGAAGGGTTCAGCGTCTATCCTGTAAGATCCACCCATGTCTGGACACTATTTGCATTTCTAACACAGCCACTGTAGTATCAATGAGACATAATAATGCCAAATGTATGTAAGAAAGCTAACACAAAACAAACATTTAATATACACACTTACCCATAAACACTTTTTACTATTTAAGAACATGAGGGTCACAGACAAAAGGAGGCGTTTGAGCTATCCCTCCCCTTTGCTTCCATGTGAAGGTCTCACTCTGGGCTCTTTAAGGGACTGGATATCGGCTTTGACAACGTGGGCAGCTTGTTCCATACTCCCATGACCCTTTATGGGGGAAAGAAAGTGCCTTCTTTCCTCGGTTTAAACGCAACTGCTATCTAGTGCTACGATAGGTGGCACCAGCATATTGTTTAACAGCCAGTTTATTCACTGAAAAGGAATGAAGATCAGGGTCTCCATCTTTCACTTCGGAGAGAGGAAGGATCTTTACGGATAATATTTTTCATGCAGTCAGAGTAAAACAGCTGACCGAATGAGAAATATAAATAGGTTTGATGCCTTTTCTTTTTCATTTCTACTGTAGTCTCCCTTTATTTAATTAACACGTGTGCTATGGGATTGGTTCTCTGTCCAGAGTCCTTCCTTTGTCCGCACCCACGGCTGTTTGTACCAAAGGAGATTTTAGGACCGTTCCTGTGGAAGTGCACACATTAGTCCCAAAGCCAGTCTTAATGTTCTTCTTTTATATCAGTTCTGATAGAAGTCGACTTTGTTCCACACCCTATTTCCCACCCATGTTCTTCTCCCCGGTCTTCATGGTAACAGGGATTTTGGTTATAATTTGCTACATTCCTCCGTGAGGAAAATCCCGATCAGTGTGGACTCGCTGATCCTCAGTTATGAGACCCATGTGTGCAGAAGACCCACGTAGTCCTGCTGCCTGCACGTAGCCCGAGTACACACGACCAAAAAGCATTGCAAAAGTGTAAAACAACAACAACAGGCGATTACCGGTTTTAAGCCCTTTGTGTAAAGAATGATAAAGAATAATCGAAACATGCAGGATGAATGAACTAGGATCTCCCCTGACATCAGGATGTCAATCAAATATAAAGAGCAAACCACCAGATTGAAAAAAAATGGGAAGGATTTCGGCTCCTTAATTGAAATAAAAACCGAAAGAACTGACTCGACTCAGGCTTGAATTATACATTAAAATGCATTATAAAAGCTGAATACAAACAGGTCACACTAATAATGCCTTATCTTTTGATAGAGTCTAATTTGATTTCCAATGCATGGATGCAGATAAAAAAAAAGTAATTTTATGACATTTTTGAGCAAAAGGCAGAAGCCCTTTATTTGCTTCACATCAGATGTCATTCTTGTTTTCTGCATGCTTTAAAGCTGTTTATTTGAGGTTGCCATGCATTTATCACATAGTGACGTTTTAATTTAAATTCTTAGAAGGCATAAAGCTAAGTAATTCATTTTATGACCTTCCTGTTGCTGTACCAACCTTAAGGGGTGGTTTTAATTTGAATTTGTCAGTTGATGTGTGGTTTCTAAGTATTAATGAGTAATAAAGTTGTTCTCAAATACAGCAAGTTGCATTCAGTATTGTTGCATATAGGAACTGAAACGTGGAGAGTTATTCTATTTGTATATTCCTTGGCAACAAAAAGACATTCTTTTATTTCTTTAAAACACTTGATTTATTTTCTATGTAATGAACTATTTATTATACCACCTACCATAATAGAAGCAGAATCTGAATCAAAATCTGTTGGAAAGGCTGTTGGAAATCGCCACATTGTGAGTGATCTAATGTTATTGCTGCTAGCACCTATTACTGGAAATGAGTCTGGAAAGTTTGGGAACGCTGGCTCACGTCTGAGGTGAAGCACTTATGAGCCAGAGCTTCTTCACTGTCCACACTCTTGTGAAACTGCGGCGCTCTTCCCAGTGTGCTGACACCCTGCCAAGCTCCATGACTGCATCTCCAAGTGCCTAGTAAGCACGTCTGTCCCTCACGGGCCGGCGGCTGGCTCTCGCAAGGCTGCGAGCTTGCGCTTGCACACGTACTCCGGTCCGCCTCGCCTGAGAGAGTGTGAAGTGTCTCCATCGATGGCTGGCGTTCATGACTCGCCGTCTCGGTGACGTCAGTGCGTCCTCTCCGAGCACGCGTGACACCAGCGCTGCCTGCGGAGCTGAAGCCGAGTACCTTCGCCGGGACACGGTTATGAATCCCGGCTGCTGAAAGAATTAGAAGTCCATTGGGAAGACCGTTATCCCAAGACACTGTGCAGTTCCGTTTGACAAAGATGTTCTCTTTTTCCAATCCTGGTCTTCGTTATTGTCCACTCCATAATGGTGACAGTGTGTTTATGGGTTTCATTTAATGACTTTGCTATATAACAATAGCCGTGCCTGTTCTCATTTACAACTATCACAACACGAGATCTTTTATTCTAGTCTTAATGTATTTCTAAAATAGATTTCTAGTACTGCTGTCTGTGACTGTGAAGTTGGGTTTTTTTTCAGTGCACTTATGAAGATCCTGTTTCTCTCCATTAAAAGAAGGTGTGTTGATTTAGGCGTTCGTTGAGATTAAAATAAGTGTCTTGTAGAATTATTCCAAAGAATTTCCATGCTTCAATAAAAAAAGAATGGCGCCAGTTCATGGGTATTTCTAATCCCAGTTTTAAACAAAACCTTTTGGATAATAAGGTAGGCTTTTTAGTCTGCTTTGTTCCATGGGAACGCTGCTGCAGGAGATCATTTTCTCCATCAATGTACATGGTATAGAGCATCAAAAGAAAAAATACAAGCAGCAAATGTCATATGGTGGTATAAATTCAAGGAATTGGGAAAGAGTCTTATATTTATTGCCTAATAGTCCAAAAATCACAAGTCCTTATTTTCTCTGTCGTGTATCCACGTGACCACAGACACGATCCAGTTAAATTCACCTCGTTTTCCTTGAGCAAAAAAACCCGCCTGTCCTAGAGGAAACCCGTGGTGCAGATTGACTCCAGGGTTCCGGCCTGTCTGGCTGGAGGGGGAGCAACGCGGGTTTTGAAATATTGTTTATGATGCAGAGGTCACTGGACTGGGCCGTAAGAGCTCGTGGGAACTAGCGAAGTGGCCACCCCCTGCTCCGCTCCCACCAAACTGGAATCAGCAGTACGCTGAGACATCTGTGGTGCGGCAGCTTAGGGCCTGTGCCTGCTATTCCTTAGAGGCAGGTCATGGAACCACTTCATGTTTTTTTAATTACTGGTCGTGGTACCAGAGCCTAAGGGTTGTGTTTTTCTAAAGAACATTGTGAAATTGTTGACAAAGTACAGCTTGGCCACCTTGCTATTGTTTTTTTTTGCTTGGTTGTTGGGGTTCGTTGGTGCTGCTAAAAACTAACCTCGAAAGTGATTTCTGCATGTCTGCCTGGGCCATCCATCTTAATACATCCCATAGTACACAAAATACCCCTGCTTAATGTCAGTGGTGCTCATTGCCCTGGATTAGTCACATGTTTCTGGTTTCCTTTTGAAAAACATTGGATGAGGAGGCATTCACTTTGGCTGCATTGCATCATTTTTTATATTGCACATTTATCAGTTCTGTATCCAGTCTTTACCTGTGTTATGATGATGAGAGATAGCATGTGTGTCATCTCTGTCAGGTGTTACATGTGATCATTTTTCAGATGTCGTGACAGGTTATTAATGTTTTTGTTTTACAGTTCCTGTCCCTCAATCTGGAATAGTGCTTCCAGATGAATAAAGTTAACTTTTGCTTTAGACACAGCAGGGTTTCAAACAGTCCAATTGGACCACGAGGCAAATAAACACTTAAAACATTAAGTCTTGAGCAGAGAGCTTGGGAAAATAAAGATGGATTATGAAATGTTGCTTAAATAATGCTAAAGTAAAGTACATAAACTGATTTAGTTTTTACAGATAAAAATCTAGTTTCAGGTGTAATTAAAGCATCAAGAATAAAGTTTATACTGCTTCATTTTTAGATTTTTGGGAAGTGGGGAAAAAACAGACATCTGTTATTTTTTATTGCTGCAGAGACTTTTGTTGGGTCTAGACTAGAGCACATAAAACAAATCCACAAAGGATTTGTTTGTAGGACAGTTTGTTCCGTAGCCTAGTATACTTTGGAATCTTGGTTTATACAATATAACTTGTCTACTCATTCTTTATACATCCATTTTTGTTAACCGATAGAAGATAAACGTTTGATTCTCTGGTTTTAGAAGTTCTTTTTTTCTTGTCTGAATGAATATCCTGAAATAAAAATGCAGAATATTCTAGAAATCCTAACTCAGAATGACATGTAAGATATGTTGTTTGTTTAATGATATGATACATTTGTTTCTGGCATTTTAAAATCCCAAGTAGCAGTTATGAAAAAAGTTATTTGTGAAAGACAGGTTTAATTTTGCTTAAAGAAAAACACATCTATCAAGAAGCTGAAATTATCTGCAGCCTTGCGCAGACAGTTGTCAAAAATATTTGGATTCTCGCACTGGTAATGTGTCGGAGGAGTCCTGCAAAGATTAAAAACAGCATTGCCACGCTGTGTTTATAAAAATATAACTGATCCTGCTCACATTATCGTTCGGGAACAAGGTTAGGGAAAAAGCAGAGCTGATGACATGCAAAACTATAAATTCTTCATGTATAGATTCAGAGCACCTCAGAAATCTTCCACAGAGATTTTCTTTTGTGTTCTTCTGTAAACTGAGATGTGGAGCAGCATCTGGATTTTCCCCATTTGGGTTCAGCACTGTACAGTAGGTCGGGCCACAGCCAGCTGTGTTGTGTTACCATGGGCTGTATGACGCAATCAGCTCCACTCTGACATGGACAGCTCCATCAGACTCCCCTGAAGTGGGAAAACTGGGATGTGATTTTGTGTGTACCACAACTTAAACTGCCCAGCAATACTTGCCAAAGTTAGGTGCTTGACGTTAGAAGCATTTGCCTGTGGGAGGGAAAAGTAGGGTTGCATTCTACCTTTTAGTTTAGTTAGAATAGGTCAGATTTTATACATTAAAAATATTTTAATGCACATCGCCATTGGGGAAAAAAATGTTCCAAAATGTGCTCCCCTGTTATCCGCCCATGCGTGTGTATTTGCAGCAGGAAAATGTGTTGAAAGAAACAGACTTGTGTTATTCTCTGTGCCCGTAGCTCAGATGTTCATTGTCCTGGGCTTTGGTCTTCACCTGTCTGTCTTTATTCCAGTTGTCACCTTGTATGCCACGCTTGGAGGGCCTGCTATTGTTCATGGGTTAAATGAAACAGAAGTCACCCATATCATCACCAGTAAGGACCTCCTTCAAAGCAGATTGAAGGTAGGTAGTACTGTCCTTGCGGATGTTTTGAGACTTTAAGAATCGCACGGACCTAGGATGTTTCTTGGTGATCTCTGTGAAGCTATGAAATGAATGAAACTAGCAATAAACTAGAATGCCTTTAATGCTAGCACATTGTTTCCTGTTTGAAGATGTGTACTTTTACTATTTGTGATTGTAACTGTATATGCTTACTTCTCATTGCAGTGCTTTCGTTGTGTCTAATATATATGTATGCAATTTTACAGTGCTTATTTGCTTGTTTAATGTGAATTTGTTCTTGATGATCATTCTTGAAGCTAACACTCTTGTAACAATTGTTTTATAGCTCCAAAATTAACTATATTGCATCTTATGAATTAAAGAACAAAGCCTATTCATTCTATTCATTCTTCTGGTAAATTTATGTGTTTTTGTGTCTTACACTGACAAGCCTGAAAGAGCAGACAGAGTATAGAATCTGTAGGGACTATCTGTGATTCAGACCTGTAGTAAGTTCTTGATTGTAGTTATAATATGACAGAGCCAAGGTCTAGGGGAGGTTACATAAAGGCAAACACCACTCTATTAACCCATACAAACTAATCTCTAAGGACTGTGTGGACTTTCAATCTGATACTCTGTGCACAAGGGACTCCATTACACTGAAGTATAATTGCTTCCTTCCTTAAAGAGAATTCCCACACAAAACAACACATCAAGCCAATTATCATATCTCAGGACTTCATCCCCCATTGCTCAGCAAAGACATTTAGTGGATAACTAATGCACATTTTAGATCACACAGTTCCCTGAAGTGATCATCCAAAGAATGTTTCATTTCGCATGTCAACTACTGTCACCGTAGAAGATGAAGCTGTCAGCTCGTGTACATCTAGACTAATGCTGGACTCTAGATTTGGAGGTCATCAATTCATCTCTTTCATTAAGAAATAAAATAAGAATCCCCTAGCATCTTGGCTGACCACATGCATGGAGTGAGTCACTTTCTGGTCAAGAGTACGAGAGGGTATTTCCCTCGGTTACATGGCTGACCCCAGTTTCAGAACATCTGTGTGTTTCACTTTACTTCTTGTAACAGGCATGTAATTAATTGGCATGAAGCATTCATTCAGACCCAACTTAAAAGGACAAATAAAACTTTAAGATCCATTTCCTATGATATGGACCCAAGAAATATTGTCCTTCATATTTATTAAGATGAAATTGTTGATGAGGTTTTGACCTATTTATTTATTTTTTCTTGCAGGCAATCTTACTTGAGGTTCCAAGGCTTCAACACATTATTATTGTTGATGATAAATCAAGTACATGGATAGATTACCCCCGAGGTATAACCATTCACAATATGGCAGAAGTGCAAGCTTTGGGATCCAAAGAGGAGAACAGTAAGAACATTGTTCAGACTGATTACTATTAACATTACCATCAACATGTCATTTTCAAAAGGAATCCCTAAAATCCTGATCAAATATAAATGTAACTAGTACCTTAGTGAGTCCCTCTTGTGTTACTGAGAAGAATCCATTTAGAGGCCCTGGTTTGAAACTCCTCTGGCCTGCTCGTTAGGTCATGTGAATAAGGAAGAAGGAGGGTGATCAAGCACATCTGTGACTGATTAGGAGTTGAAAGCAAGGGCTTAAGAACACTTCTCCAGCTGATCTGCTTGGACACTACAGTTTAAGGGCTGCGTTGCTGGGATCTGAAACAGCTTGAGCTGGTATTATTAAGCATTGTGTTTACAAACACTGCAGTGAACGTTCACATGACTTGTGCCCTCTCAGTGTTTCTCAAGTCCCATTTGAAATGGGGCGATGACATGCATTTTTATTATGATCCAATTTCTTCTGTGCATTTTCTTTTGCTTTTTTGTTGATCTGTTTTTCTTTCCCATATAGCAGGTAACTGTCAAAGAATGACTAACAATGATCACATTTTCCCCATACTTATGCTTTGGGATATTCAATTTATTTGCCTAATTTTGAACAATTATTTCACAATGCAACAGCTGTGACATACATGAGATGATTAGCAGTGAATTTCAGATGTGAAAGTAGCTGTAAGGAAAAGTGCCAGTGTATTATGGTAGTATCGCTTGGGCTCAGGGCCAGTTGCTTACAGGGCATGTGTAAAGGAGCTGTCTACTTCTCCTGCTTTGAAATATGTGTTATGAAAAAGCATTTAACCTTTCTTAAAAAGGTATAATTTGTCAAGGAATGAATGCAGACTGCCAAATCGATAATGTTCCTTCTTCAAGAACTGTCAATAGCCTTTTAGTATACTGTTGAGAATGAGCCAAGAGTCTGTTGCTTTATAAGAAAAGGCAGCCAAGGGGGAAAAAACAGGTTCATAGAAGCCATAGAAATATTACGATCAGTGTGCAATGAAAGGTGTAAAACTGGAGTTCCACTTTTATGGACTAAAACCAATGCAAAGTTTTGTTTATTTTTTAGAACAGCAATATGTATATTTACGTCTTTCACTCTGTATGAAGTCGGCTGTTTTTTTTTCCCCTCCCGTCGCTGTGGAAGTGTCGAAGCCGCGCTGCCAGCCTGCCCCCTCTGACATTGCCGTCATCATGTACACGAGTGGATCCACAGGGATTCCGAAGGGGGTGATGATCTCCCACAGCAATCTGATTGCTGGGATAACGGGGATGGCTGAAAGAATCCCTGACCTTGGGTATGGCTTGTATGTGTTTACTTCCTGTCAATGCCAGCAAATCCATGTGTTTATACTGAGCGCACCATGGGCTTCTAGATAAGCGTCGTCACAGCATTCCTAGAAACCTCCTCTGGACTTTTTCTTCCTTTCTTGAAGGCTTGCTCCTTTTTAAAACGCTGAGAGAAGAAAGACGTTGTTTTCCAGCTGTCTGCTCTTTATGGCTCCCTGGGCCGCTTTTGCTTTTAAAACCAGGCAGTTGTACTGAAAGAACACCGTGGCGCTGTGGCATTTCTTTATTTTGTGTAAGGAGTTGTTGAATAATGTATCCCGTCGTTATGATTTATTTTAATTTTCCAGTGAGAATGACACGTACATTGGGTACCTTCCACTGGCCCATGTGTTGGAACTCAGTGCTGAGCTGGTCTGTGTGTCCCATGGCTGTCGAATTGGGTATTCATCCCCACAGACGTTAGCAGATCAGGTAAATGAGACAGTCATTAACAGTGTTTTGCTTTGTATATCTGCTTTTACATATTTTGGTACAGTAAGATCTTTTTGGCAGTGTTTATGATGGTTCTTGTATTCCAGACAGATGGGGCATACTCTCTCGTTAAAAATCTTGCAACAACACATTTGTCAAGATAAAAACTGCTTTAATTAATGAGGACTGTTACATGTATGTTTTCTTTGGATAGACTTAAATGTTTCTGATTAGGAGTGCAATATTCACTTAAATTGTGAATTAAATTGTTTGAAAATCCTCTCTCTCTCTCCCCATCCTTCCCATAGCATTGCAAAAAATTAAGATTCTAAGCAACTTAGAAAAGAAATATAAAAATAAATGGTATGGTCATAACACCCCATTAGAACACCGATGGCTTTTTTATCTCATTCAATATTAATTACCATCATTCATGTCGTTCTGTGAAGTTAAGAGATGAAAAATTAGAAGCTAGTGTTATAGCAACCAATAGAGCTAAGTCTATGAGTGTGCTATTGTTGTAGCTTGTGGGGTTCAAATTAATATGACAGAGATACAAAGCTGAAATTCCTCACTTAGTAACTAGTAACATACAGTAGTATTCTAAGAGAGAAACTTGGGGAAAAGTTAAACTACAGCATAACCTGCACAGGAGAACTTGACATTTATTTTGAAAATAAGCATTGAAAAACATAACACTTTGAGTCTCATTATGAGAGGTGGTGTTTTGAAGTTGTGGTTATGTGCAATATTACAATAACTATTCAATAATATGAGAAAGTGGTAAATGCAGGATCACTTAATGGACGAACTGCAATTGCCAACACAAAAGAAACAGAAATACCATTTTTTATATAATGTTTTGCAATAGGCTCATCCCCAAATATAATCCCTCTTCACGATTATGATCCAGTAGCAAGGAAATGTTGGCCCTGAACTACACAATTTTACAAGGCTTTGCTCATTTTCTCTTCCCAGCTGCAGACAAAGATTCAAAGCTGTTTATTTGTTGAACTGAAGGATAAATCATTTTTATAGATGATAGGGATAGGCTGACAAAGCTGAATTGAATGATATAATAAATTCCCCTTCTCCTGACAGCCTCAACTAGTTCATTCGAATGGTTTGTACTTACATTACCAAAAGAAATGAAAATTGCTCCCAGATTTAATTCCAGTCTTTCAGTCTAAACATCACGTATATATGTTGAATTAGTTCTCTTCAATCAGTGTTGCATCAGATACCAGCACATCAATCGTGAAAACATTTGCAAGCCCACATCTTTGTCACCAGTATAGTGAATGGTTTTATGCTATTTCCATGTAGCTAAAAGCTATTTCTCCATGGTAGCACACCTACCAGGGTAGTAAACCCTTTGAATTTGAATTTGCAAAAGACACAAGAGATGGCAAAAGTTTGTTCTAACAACAATTTTGCGAATAGCCCCCTAAGAATCTTTAGGAGTGTACAATTAAGCAGTATGTGCCATTTAATTTTGTTGGTTTTGGGTTTTGAACCCTCGTATGTTGGTAGAGTTTTGCAGATTATCGGTCTGCACGGTTTTCCATCAGTGATTTTTTTTTTTTTTTACTTTTTCCGAATGTAGTCTACAAAAATCAAGAAAGGAAGCAAAGGAGACACCAGTGTACTGAAGCCCACGCTGATGGCAGCTGTGCCAGTAAGCTCATCTAATGTTAATATTTGCAGTTGAATTTCTTCTACCCAGTTTTGTCTTGACTAGTTTTGTGAGTCATCTCTGTTCGTAGTGGGAATCCAGATTTCTAATGAACACAAATGATTTTGAATCCCCTGTTGAGAAAGTTCTTCAGAACTCTTAATTGGTTCAATAATACGCTGATGTCATTTAACGTGAGAATACTTTCTGTGGTTTGAAGAAGCATTCTGTTAGCGTGCTATGCGGATAAGCACACTCCCTCCTTTATAATGTTAACAACCCCCATTGTAATATATTAATGCAAGAAGATTCAGTTGTATTTTGTGGTTTTCGTGTGAATTTAGAATTTTTTTTTTAAAAAAGTGTTCAACAGATGTTCCTAAAAATGCACCAGGTCAATTACAGAACTAGCATTGTTAAAACAAAACAAAAAAAAGTGCCTTCAGGGGAATCTGGATTGCGCTGGTTTATCATTCAGTGATATAGTTATAATTCTCTCACACAGGATCTCAGTTTCAACTTAAAAGCCATGCAAGTGTTTCAAGGGAAAATGGACAGTCACATTTTCCATGGGTTATGCTCTTTCCCGAAAACTACATATCCTATACGTCTTAAAATCTGTTTCCTATTAACAATCGCAAGAAGGTATATGCTTTAATTGGGACCCTTTTCTGAAAAACGCTAGAATAAAGTCTTGTGATACATTATAAAATTCCATTTATTATATTAGCGTTTTACTGATGGCTCATAAGAGATGTTTTGCAAACGAATCCACTATGATGTTTACATCCTTTCTGTTTGTATTTTTTTTTTTAGATGTACAAAATAGATAATTACATTGTGTTGTTTGCCAACAGCTAGTACTGTTATATTGGGAAATGACAGGAAAGAGATGTTATCCCACTTTCCCCTTCACTGCCCTTCACTATGATTTCCTGAGATATGTGTCGTAATAGGTTTTCCCTCGCCTTCTAGGAAATCATGGACCGCATCTACAAAAATGTTATGAGAAAAGTAGAGGAGATGAATAGCGTACAGCGAACTCTGTTTGTCTTGGCCTACAATTATAAAATGGAGCAGATTTCCAAAGGCTACAGCACTCCGCTCTGTGACAGGTAATCTGCACTGAATAAAACCCTCGAATGAACAAAAAGGGAGTCCGGCCGCCATGACTCAAATTGAAATCGAGTTTCGCCCGTTGTTGCTCATTTTGAATTCCTTCGTGTTGCAGTTTTGTCTTCCGAAAAGTGAGGTCCTTGCTGGGGGGCAGGACCCGAGTTCTCCTTTCTGGGGGCGCCCCCCTGTCCGCCGCCACCCAGCGGTTCATGAACATCTGCTTCTGCTGCCCGGTGGGACAGGGCTACGGGCTCACGGAGACCTGCGGCGCGGGCACGATCAGTGAAAGTGAGCTCGCTGTGGAAGGAGAGGAGTGTCATAATAAGTCTCGGTGCTGGTCATCTGTGTAGCGATACAGATCAGGTTGCAGAAGGTCCAGCCTAACGGCGCTTTGTGACCCAGACAGTACGGGGTATTGTTCCTGTGAACTGATTGTCAGGCACAAAAAAAGACACAATGAATACGTTCCCCCTAATAATAATCTCATTTGTTTTTTGGATGACAACATACATTTTCGGTTAACGTCTGTATATTTGAGTTTCACTTTTATAATCGTATTTATAGGGGTACCGTCAAACTGCTGTTGCTGTAACATTTTAAAGTGACATTGTGTAACATCTCCTTTTTCATAGCGGATTTATTTTGTATTACATTTCCACTCTTATCTCGGAAGATTTGTAAATATGTTGAAGTTTGGTTTCCTTGGAAAACTGAAAGTTGAATATGTTTTGGCTGGTTTTGCTGGTACAATGCCAGGTAACTGTTATTCTATGTAATTTTTTTGCAGTGTGGGACTACAGTACAGGCCGTGTAGGAGCTCCACTGGTGTGCTCTGAAATCAAACTAAAGAGCTGGGAAGAGGGTAAGCTGTACAGTGCTGTATGACTTTTAAAGGCAAAATCAGTGCAAACTCTGCCAAGCTTTAGTTCAGAATGTATCATGTCATTGTATGATACTTGTTTGAACCACAGTAGCTCCATAATACAACACTCTCAATCTAAAAAAAACAACCACACTCTCCACACTTTGTGGATTGGGGAAAAGGTCTGTATTGAAATACTTTCGACTTGGAAGCATGGTCTCATAAATCAGTGGCTGGCAGAATTCTTCATTCATAAAATTTATCTCGGGTCATTTGTCCGTGATTGTTAAATTCTGTATATCTACCTTTAACTAGCAGGATAGGTACAATATATATTAATGTGTAGTTAAGAGGAGTGCTAAGAAAATAGTTTAATAAATAGCCTATTAATAGCAGATATACACATCTGATTGTACAATATGAATCTCGTCTTCGTCATAAATACACCAAAATGTGATCTCGTGTCAGAACGACAGATGCTGTTAAGAAGTTTTACTTTACAGAATTACGGAGAAAAACAGTGCTTCCATGTTTAATTTACAATAAGAATTGCATTCACATGGCTAGTTTCATCCCAAAAGGATCCTGAAGTGGTTTATACATACAGCTTCCACCTGGATAATGTGAAGAATGGCAGCCGACCAGCAGACCTGTAACACAGCAGATCAAGTGCAGAACTTTAGCTAGGAATGTTCAGGCCCAGAGTGGAATTCAGCCAGGGCAGCAGGGTTAAGAACCCTACTCTCAACCAGGGCCTTTAGACTGACCACGTTTTCAGGACGTCAGTTTAGTGCTTTATCAGAAGAACGTCACCTTCTGCAGTACACTGTCCTCAGTCACCATACTGTTACACTGGAATGGAAATTCCGGTCCAGAGGATAGAGTGACACCTACTGGTCGACCAGCATTATTTATTATAGTGTTAAAACCGAGATATTTTAGTGTGTCTGCTGATGTATGCGACATTTCAAGTGCCTCCTCTTCTTATATCCTTTTATTTCTAAGATTGCCAGTATGTTATATGTGGAGATGTTTTGAAGCATCCACTTGTCATACAACTGCATTTATATATCCTTTTGCACCACATTTTCCCTTTAGGATTCATAGGATGAAAATATAAAATATGGGTCTTTAGAAGCTAAGCCAAATTAAATATTAGGTGTTTTTTGTTGTTTCAGGTGTTCTTCTCATTCAGTGGATGAATGTTTTTACTTGTTCTTTAGTTTTTCACTCATCTGGCAGTGCAGTTTGATAATCTTTGACTTTGATTTAAGCTTTTAATAATTAACTGCCCCTTATGTCGGGCACAACAAAAATGGAAGCAGAAACAGAAACAGTACTTTTTTTTAATTGTTTGCGGAAACAGGACAAGTGTTTGTTGTTCCAAGAAAACTGACAAAATGAGTAGTTTTCAACAGATATTGAAAGACAAATCATGTTTATTTGAAGCGTTACTAATCATGTAAGGGGATATATGACTGTAGCTTTTGTCAAACAAAAATCTTTCATTTAGTTTATTTGTGTGCACCTCCCTAAAAAGAGGTTCTGCTACATTCTTGCTGAAAAAACTGAGGCTTTCAAGGTTTCTGTACTGTTTATTTGATAAGTACATATCAGCAATGTTATAGTCCACCTGCTTTTTTTAAACATAACTGTAGGCTTCCCAATAAAATCAGAACTTGACATCAGCTGTTGGCTTAAAAATATTCAGTGGCTGTGCAATTATATAAATATTCACTAAATCTGCTTGGCCTTTTAAATAGTAACAAAAGAGGAATTTTCAGAACTTCATGCAGGATCCAAGTAGGTTTTGGGCTGCAGAAACTTTTCTAACATGTAATACTTCAACTGGTGTATGCTGCTGTTGTATACTGTCAGATGTACCATGAAAACTCCAATAATCCTTTTATTTAAAGTTAAAGCCATTTTTGTCTACATTTATGATTTTATTGCTTGTGTTGCAGAACTGTGTTTAGATATCTTTTTGAGTTTTTCATTTTTTGTTATATTTATGATCAACAGTTTATTTTATTGGAAGGAAAAGTCCTTAAAAGCATCAAGAAACATCTATCCAAGAGCTCATACACAAATACAAGAAAATCGATCATGTTTCTTAAAATAAATTTAAGATCTGAAGTCTTTAAAAAACCAATGAAGTCCTGTGACTCTGTTCTGAAATCTTTTAACAACACAGTACTGCCTACCTGCACTGCGAAAATGTAAAGTTTTATTGATTTTAATACCCAAATGCTGTTATCAGTGGTAATTAAAGAATCCTCCTATTAATTACTATAGAATGTTGAATCTCACCTTTTCCTTTCTTAGGGGGCTATTATTGCACTGACAAACCAAACCCAAGAGGGGAGATTCTCGTTGGTGGACCTAATGTCACAATGGGATACTATAAGAATGAAGCCAAAAATAAAGATGATTTCTTTGTGGATGAAAAAGGACAACGATGGTTTTGCACGGGAGACATAGGAGAATTTCACCCAGATGGATGCCTTAAAATTATTGGTCAGTAAATAATTTATGAATGTCTGGTCTTTTACACCGTAATTAAACCTTATGGTTTTGTTCATATTTATTCAACTTAGAATTGTCATTTATGTGATTTTTTTATTACATCTGGGGTAGAGCCATAAAATCGAAAAAACATCACATTGCTTTATCCTGCTTTATTCTTGAACTTCTCCCACTGTAAACTAAACAGTTTTATTCTTTCAGTTCTTTTTCCTTGGCACACTGCTCATGATTGGCTTTTGAAGTAGCACAAAAGCCACCCCCTGTCTGCTTTATTAAAGACCCATCAGAAAATGATTGCTGTAACTGTAAAGATATTTTTTAACCCCTGAAGTTATGAAGTTAAATGTGTGTTTTTCTGTTTTTTTTACCCATTAATTTTGTCTTTTATGAGACAGAAGTTCCTAAATAAACTGTATGATTAAATTAGTCTCTTACTTCTTTCACAGACCGAAAGAAGGACTTGGTAAAACTTCAAGCAGGAGAATACGTCTCTCTTGGAAAAGTAGAAGCTGTTTTGAAGAACTGCCCATTAATAGATAACATTTGTGCATATGCCAACAGGTAAACTACCCTGCCAATTTAATGCCTACATACAAGACTGCAGACACTTTATCAACAGAAGTTTGCACTTTTGTCTCATTATAGGAAGGGATGTAAGACAGTTGTATTCTAAAATGTTACTTAAGTGTTTCCCACTTGCTTATTGACTTGTAAGTTTTATAGATACTTTAATGGTTTTCTGTGTTGTCACAGCTTTGCTGAAAATGCATTTAAGAGTCAAAAATGTCAGTGTCAGGTTGGTGTGACCTGTTTAGCTTGAATGTATCTTGAATGACTCAGCAAAAGGTTTGATATACACTTGGTTTAGCAAAATAAAGTTTAAAGGATAAAGGTTCTCTTTGACATGTTTATTGTGTAATGTACTTTAGTAAATGTCCTGAGTTTCTTCCACTTTTCATCGTAGCGATCAGTCCTATGTGATTGGCTTTGTGGTACCCAATCAGAAGCAGCTAATGGCACTTGCAGAACATAAGAAAGTAGGAGGAACATGGGAGGAGATTTGCAATAACTCAGAGATGGAAAAGGAGGTCTTAAGAGTTATGGCTGAAGCTGCTAGCGGAGGTAAGAAACCACTCACTGAGTTGCATATTGGAAAGCATTGGTACTGTAGTTAGACGTTACGCAGAGTCAGTGATCTCGTCTTCAGGACACAACTCTTAAAGTCTTTGATTAACTATTGGAATCAGTTCTTTACTCTGATTTCCCAGTTCAACCAAAAATGATTCTCCAAGCTACCATTTTATATTATTATTAACTTATTTGATTGTTGCTTCTTTCCAAAGCCTTTTAAACTAGTTTGAATAAAGCGCAACAGAGTTCCTTATTTAATAATATTAATAATAATATTAATAATAATAATAGTTGCTTACACTTATATAGCGCTTTTCTCCACACTAAACTCAAAGCACTTTACAGGTAATGGGGATCCCCTCCACCATTAGCAATATGCAGCATCTAAATTTAAGAAAGTGACCCCACAACCTTCCAGTCCAGAGCCCTGACAACTACTCTGTGCAGAGTCTTATTTCCCTGGAATTTATTTTTCATGCAGCAATCGTTCATTTTAACACAAACTTGTGCAAATCTCAAGGAGCAACTTTTAATTCTAAAGCTGGTTCTCTGTTATATTGACATTACACATTAATTTAATTCACAAGCCACTTTAAACAACTTCAAATGCCACCTACGAGCACATTCTGATAATGCGAATTCTGAAGTTTTAAAATGGATTAATCAGAGCTAAAGGGAAAGTGAGATATAGTACTTCATGTCTTTTCAGCCTCTGCACAGGGCTTATCCAGTCACTTTACAGTAGAACCAGTAATTTGAAGGTAGTGGCTGGAATGTAAAACCATGAATGTTACGTAATAAAAAGGCTTTTAAATAAGTAAGCTGCCTTTCAAGCACATTTTCCAAATAACTTTGACTAAATACTTTGAAACGTTTCCATTTTCAAGTTTGATTTTAAATCAGAATATTTTCAGTACTTTATGATTAAGAAGTCTGCTACTAAATTATGTTTTAAGAATCCATGCTTGCACTGGAAGGAATTACTAAGACTCAATGTTTTATTTTGTTTATCCCTTCTCTAAACATCACTACTCTAAAGACCTGTACTCCATTCCCAGTTTAAACAGTCTTATTGTAGGATGAACTACTATCTTTGTAGTGCTATATATTTATGACATAGTAGAAGGCTTTTCTGACAAGCAGTTATTTGATTAATTGAACCATGTCCCTCATGGCATTTAACTGTTACTTTATATTTGCATATACATTTTGAATGTTTTACAAATATAATCGCAATTTCCATTTAAAGTCAATAGAAATATTTTTTTGTAGCAAAATTATTTACATAATTTATTACATAAATAATGTTTATGTAATTAGGTTTTCTAAATTTGCAAATAGCCAGAAAACACTGAATATGCTTGTCTGACTTGCAGCCAAATTGGAGAAGTTTGAAATTCCAATGAAAATTCGCCTGAGTGCTGAGCCTTGGACGCCCGAGACTGGCCTGGTCACAGATGCCTTCAAACTGAAAAGAAAAGAGCTCAAGACTCACTACCAAGATGACATTGAGCGGATGTATGGTGGAAAATAACTGCCTAAAGTTTTACCCTGCAGTGACAAGCTCAGATCAAACAGGAATTTACTTGAATCGCCTTCCTTCACTTGAGACCAAAAACAAGGGCAGTGTTTCAATTTTTCCTCATCAGATACATCAGATACATCACACAGGATTTTCATACAGAACCTTCAGAGAAAACAGATTCAAACACTCTTGGGTGGGCAGGTTCAAGGCATAATTGGTCCCAAGAATTTGAAAAGGAGCTGTCATGTCTGCATTTGCCCCACGAAACGATTTCCACAGCCGTCATTGTTGTAGGACATGAAATTGGATCACGTGCGACATATAGTGCAATCTGTAAAGTCTTTGGGTGCTGGTTATTAGCAGGGGTGAATTATACATTAGGTTTTAGCTCATTTTGAACCCCTCCCTGAATGTCTGTTTGAACATCAGTATTTTAGCCATGAGATCGAATGCTGATATTCTTTTTATTTAAAAAAAAAAACAGATAAATGTTTCTTTGTGTTGTGGGTTTGTGTGTCCAAAATAATGTCTCCAGGTTTTATGGTTTACTATCTTAAAAAATCAACATAATGTTTTTTTTACCCTAATGTTTCATGTGCCTAAAGCAAAGAATTACCCTATAGTATACCTGTAATGTAGGTATTAGCTGAATTGGTTTATGTTGCATTGATGTGAAAACTAAGCAAGATTGAATGCATAATGCAATAGTGATGGGTTTAAGTAAAATATTAAATGTACTTCATATAAGTAATTTGGCAACAAATACCTCATACAATTTCAGTATCTATTGTCCAGAAACTATTGTTAGTTGCCTCTTAAATATTTTCAATATTTGATTATTCTTGCATAAGCTGGTCTTATTTCCACAAAATCCACCTAGCCTGCAGGACAGGAAACAACTGGGAAACAAAATCCTGTGTTCATTGGTATGATTTAGTTTTCAAACTTTCTAACCTAATCAGGTACTAACCCAGTTCCCTGAGGTATACGTTACAAAAGATTGGTCCCTTAGAAAATGTGAAATTGTAAGATCTTTAAAATCAGTTTTGCTTGTTACAGATTTCCAAAAACTTAACCCATCACCACACATGGATGACCATAATAATTATAAGGAGATCTGAGGGAAAGCAGATACCTAGCATATATGTTAAATGCTTGTCACACAGAAACGATCTTAAGGCATTATTCTGTAATACATCAACATTTAAGAAAACAGTCTGTGCTTGTAATACACTTAAGTTTTGTAATCTTCTGATCCAATAGGAATATAAGCTGAATGTGCAATATATACCATTTCTTCATTCTGAAATGGACACATATTTCCCCACAGTGCATGAATGTTTACTTGGCAAGTTTTTGAAAAGGAAATGTGCAAAATGATATGCTTAGCACTCACAGGTTTAAACTATTTATTGCAACTGTTTTCATTCTGTGTTTGTAACAATAATAAAAGGTATCATTTGTACTTTGTATTTTGATAAGTTTAAAAGTTTATGTTGCATGATTTAAAAAGTAGAAATCCAGATCAGTCTTTTAGAAACTGGAAGTTTTTTTTTAAAGTTTTGCTTAAATTCTTTCATTCATTTTGTGTTATGTGGTTGAAAATTGATCTGGTGATGTAACTGGTGTTTTATTGTCCTGCTATAGAGAGATATTCATGTTGCAATGAGTGTGTATGTTTTGTGGGAATATTTTCAACCCAGTTTTATACCGTTTCCCTTCACAGTTTTTAAATGGCTTGAAACCGTTCAATGTTATCTGTACACACCATAACTAAAAGAACTAAGACCAACCCTGAAGGAGCTTCGTTTTTCCATCAGAAAAACCAACCATCTTCCCAAATGATGTGAAAAGTTGAGAGGTCTTTCTGTTGCTATATATGGTTAATGAGTTTTGATTGCCTTTTATGTTGTTTTAAATGGTTAATAGGAATATTAAAATCTACTGCAAATGTGTAAAAAAGGGTAGCCAGATCCAATTGAAGTATGTTGTACATTTTCCAATATTAATGTGCATTTGAACTACTGAAGATATGTAGGGAAAATGTATAGATTGCGCCTTTGAAATGTTTAAAGCTCTTTTTCTTTTACTGTAAATAAGTGGGGGCAGTGATCAAAGTTCATGACCAGATGTATAATATCTATTTTAAATCTATTTAATCTTTGTTATGATGAGCATTTTAAGGTTTTCCTCCATGTTTCTTATGGGGAAACTGATCTGTAACATAGGTTATTGCAAGTGTATCCGACTTATTTATTTGTAATTGGCCTTGATAATGGGGGAAAAAAATAAAAACGAGTGTTCCATCTTAAACCTACAGTAAATGCTTATGAATCCTTTTATATGATACTACTGCAGCTGCATCTATGAGGAAAGACTGCTTCAGCACAGACACGTTTGTGCTGGAATGCATCTTCTTGCGATGTGTAAGGCTTTTGAATTGTAATGGTGCTGCAGACCTTTCTGAATGTGCTCGGGCATCATGGTTTTTACATAAACCTCTGTAATTCCCATAAACACGAGATTGAGCTAATAACCACTAAATCAGATGACTAAAACTTAAATGAATACTCCAGATCCGGTTAGTTTGTTCCCGGCATCAACGGGTTTCAAGTTGGTATTAAACTGAAGCGACCTGCTCTATTCATCATCCGCCGCTTGTAGGGGGTGAACGCTCCCACTGTACGTGCTATAGCATTTTAAAAGTTTTGCCTTGTAAGGTTCAAACCTGTTTGCCCTTAAAGCTGGCAAAAACATTTGGCGCTGGCCTTTGATCACGATTTGGGCGACATTAAACAGACTTTATGGTTGTCGTTTATGTTAAGGTCGTGCGCAACTGGAGTGCGGTAAATGATTTCACCGCACTTTCCATTGCGAGGACGAAGCTCGATGTTTTGCAATGAGCTTGTGTGCAGGCTCCCTACCTCGGTCACTTGATTTACACTCATAATGCACCCAGAGCACAACAGTTTGACGTTGTAGTGCTGGAACGTATTTGGATTTGATTTGCTGCCCGCTGAGAAGTGTGAGGCTGCTGTACTATTTACTTTAAGTTAATATGCAGGTTATAAGCAGCTCGAAAAAGGAACAGTCTCAAACTGCAGGACTGTCTGAGCCCTACAGCTTACAAACTGTACTGCTTTAACCAAAACCGGCGAGTTTCTTTTCCAGTAAATTCAAACACACACACATTCGTAAAACTGACCATCTCAGTGTGCCTGTTTCTTCTGTCCCGCCTTGCTGCATCAAGAATTCGTATTGCAGCTGTTTTTTACACTGCCACACCAAACTTAAAATTAACGTGTAAACCTTTCGAACGTTTTCAATCAATCATGATAAAAAACAAATTAAGTCTGCCTGCGACGCTGTTCGCGACAGCTTTAAGGTCTGTGCCGAAGTACAATATACTCGTTGCAAATTTAGTTTTTTTTTTTGCTCGGATTTGTCTTTTTCATCGGGGTACATCATTCCGCAGGGAAATCAAAGTACTCAAAAGTGGCGGTTTTCTTCTCCACATGGCCAGCTGGTTTAAGATACAGCAAGAGAAGCCTGAAGGTCGTTTCGCACTCTGGGTTTCCATGAAGCATCAACTTACAGCTGGAAAGATTCCAGACGAAGTTTTCCGGCACATATCCCACACGTGACCCAGAACATTCCAAGGATGCGGGCCTATTTAAACTGGAGACGGCTGGGATTTGAACAGAGTTGCTCGGCTCCAGCAGTTTGTGATCGTTCTTCACAGGAGATTACCGTTAACTTTCTTCTACAACTCTCAAGTAAGTATAAGCATTCTTTCTTCATTGGGTGAAAAAAAAAAGTCATGCACTGCATTTGAAGCCTCGTGTCCGATGTTAGCTTTGCACCTCCTCTCCTAATGGGAAAAAAAAAATACATTTCTTTTTTAGGGATATATTTGAAGTCCGGAGCAAATGCTAAATATGGACGGAGCGAACGCCACCACAGCCCACCTTCCAGGCAAGCTGGAGCCTACAACTGCCGTCAAGTCCAAGGAAGACGGCAACGAGTATCTGTACATTTTAATCGTCATGTGCTTCTACGGGATCTTCCTGCTGGGGATTATGTTTGGCTACGTGAGGTCGAAGAAGAGGGAGAAGAGATCCAACGTCTTCACGCACTTGCTCTACGAGGAAGAGCAGAGGGAATGGGGGGGTATTGTGAAGAAGCACAGCCTGCCGCTGCCCACCGCTTCAGGACTGAGAGCTGTCCAGGTGCCGCCGCCCTTCAGCGTCCTGGCCGACAGAAGCGTGGCCGCGGCGTTCTCGTGCGCCGCGTGCTCCGTGGAGCAGAGCAGCGTCAGCTCCCTGTGCTCCTCCGCGGACGTCCACTTCGCCATCGAAGAGGAGTCGGACAGCGGGAAGGGGGAGGCCTCCGAGGTGGAAAAGGAGAACAGCGACGAGTCTTTGAAGATTCTGGATGAATCCTCGTGATGCCACGGGTAACTAGGAACGGCACTCAAAAGAAAACTCACGGCGCAGGGTGAGAGGTCTCAACTCCGGGCCTTCCTAAACCGGGGCGCAGGACTGCTCCAGAAGAGAACTGGTGTTGATACCGTTGGGCAGCGTAATACACGTCTTCGGGAACACCCCGCTGTTTTCTTTGTAGCTTTTAGCAGTTGAAACGCATAACCGTTAGCCTGGAATCACTTGAAAAAAAAAGTATGTAATTTAAAAAAGTGTTAATTGTGCTGTGCTGATGTCCACGCATATAGTTTGTTTTCATTGTGTAAATATTTTGAAATGATGGGCTGTATATATATATATTGAAAATCATTATTTAAAATGTATTTTACTTTCACTTTTGCCAAGTGAAATAAAAGCTTCTTCTTTTTTTAAGGAAAATGCAAACTTGTAAGTGTTACTAGAGACTGCTGAAACGTGTGTGCGCCACAAGGGGCAGATTTGTAACGCTAGTAGTTGCTCATGCAGAGAGCTCAAAGACATGTACTGTAAGTTGGTAGATGGCTGTAGGAATTGAATAAAGTGTTGTAATGAATAATGAGAATTTACCAAGTCTTCCCCTTTTCTTCTAGTAGAGCAAGTGGCAGCTGAATGATTGCTTTTAGGTTATATAAGAGTTTGTTCATTAATTCAGTTTTAGCAACATCTTTAGTGTTACAAGATAAGAGAGATCACTTTATTGGCCATATATGATTTCTTGTATTAGGAATTTGTCTTTTCACATACCCCAACTTGCTCTCCGTGAGACACACAGACAGGGAGTGAAACTTGGGGTCAGAGCACAGGGTCAGCCATTTATATGGCACCCCTGGAGCAGATGGGGTTAAGGGCCTTGCTCAGGGGCCCAACGGAGTAGGATTCCTCTCCCAGCCACGGGATACGAACCGGCAACCTTCCAGCCACAGGCACAGATCCTTAGCCACAGACCCGTGGGAAGCCCTAAGGGGGTGAACAAAGCTACATTTGGTCAAGTTAAAATTTGGATAAATTAAAATTTGGGCAAAGTCATTCACAAGAGAGAATAAAGAATGCAGGGAGCTTCTCTTTTTACAGAATGCGTGACCAGATACCCTCAGGACTTCAAGGTCTTGCTCAAGGTCAGAAGAGTTTTATTGTTCCCACTTTGCACTCAGTTATTTAATTGAAATAATGGTTTGTCTAACTAGCAAGTAACTGTAAGAAATGTACACCTCAAGAAGCTAAGGGAACATGGGAATGTTACCCTCCAGAATACATCTCTGCCTTTGAACTCAATGGACCAGTCGTTCAGAGGCTGTGATCTGTAAGGTCTTTCTGGGTCTTTTGAAATTATTACCTGTAGAGCTGAACTGATGAGGAACATGTGAAGAGAAGCAAAGAACAAACATATACTCCAATAATTTGCATGGATGAAAATAATAGTATTGTGAGGATGACAAGGAGAGGAATGTTAAACTGCATTGAAACGTTTTATGACTCCTGGGAGAGACTTGTAATTGATCTGGGCTCACTTTGTCAGAAAAATAAAAACACACAGGAAGTACATCCTAGTCTCAGAATCAGCTAAAGTACAAGGAGATATTTTTCTCAAATTTCTATTTAAATTGTCTCCAAGATACTTTTAATATGTTGCTAGAAACTTCATAATAAAAACTGGAATTGGCGGATCTACAGGGGTTACCTTGGAGTCCAGTTTCAATATTAAAATGCTTCATACTAAGGTCAAATTCTTATCTGAAGTTTTATTTTCTGTTTGTAAATTCACAAGAAATTTCTTCTCCAATATGTTAAAAAATAAGAATGTTGTTACAATATTTGAGTTTCCCATCATGTTGCAGAAGTTATAAAAAAAACATTCATAAATATTTGCATTAGATCATTCTGCTAGGATTGGTTTTGTTTTATCCAAGATGCACATTTTAGGAGTTGTATTTCTTAACCCATGTTTCTTAGAGGCATTAGGTTTTCTGTAATCCAATATTAGCTTATCTTATACACAAAGTACTATTTTCTGAACTATTATTGTGTTTTGAGGTCAAAGTTAACTTTCACAAAAAGGATATACAATACATTCAGTTTAGTCTGGGCTATTTATTGTTCAGCACAGCATTAAATGCGATTGCCTCTCTCTGGGTGTTAAGAGTATAGCTTGTACAGATTTATTTATTTTAAACATTTTTACACTTTTCATTTTTTGGTTACCCTTTTCCTTGATTAATTAACTGTCCTCCTTCTCACAGGATTGCTTCTGCAGTCAAAGAAATGGTAACATTTTCCAGTTAAAAGCCTTGCCAAACAGAATGAGTCATCCTGTGTCATCTGCTTTGCTTCAAACAGCATTGTGTATTTACATCCTTGTGCATATAACTGATTTACACTTGAAAGCACAGTGAGACTGGCCTTTCTGACTGCTTTTTTTTACTGCGCCCTTCATTTCCATTCAGTATGAGGTCTTTTTTCTGCATATTTCCCCCTTTAAGGGCTTTTAACCTTTCTGTTTGAAAATATATTAAAAGCAGAAAGATAATTTAACTAGACAAGATATACAAATTTGTACTACCAGTACTTTGACAATCCACTACACTGCATCTAATAGTAGAATAAAACAGAAAGTAGAGATGCTTAATTAAACAAAGTCAGTGAAATCAGGGACTTTTAAACCTTCATAAAACAGTTCTGAATGCTTGATGTTACACATCTCAGTAAAATCATATAAAAATGCCTCAATATGTGCAGATTGGCTCTTTGAGATTTGGTGCAGTTTTAACTTTTTTAAAAGTTACTATAAATTTCATTTCCAATAAGAAAATAATATCTATAAAATTGAGTTATGTATTATATATTCTAAAAGCTTTTTTAAGAATGCAGACATAAGGTTGCAATATGTTAAAAATGTATTATTAAAATGCTTCTTAAGGTTTTTATGCCTGAAGAGGCTGCTTCAGGTTTTGAAATTGTATTTTGAGCTGGCATTAAATGATTATAGTTAATAGATGTATAAATGTTGATCATGTATACTGGAGGACACAATAGTCTTTTTCATTTCATTCACTGAACATTGGTATCACAAGAGGAGATTATGCTCGCAATAAGTTAGGTTCATCAGTTCTCTTTAAGAGCGATGAAGCTATACTTTCTGACAATTTAGGAGTAATAATATAATTACACAATTTGTCAAATATGTTATGAGGAAAGTAAAACCTATTTAAGGAAGAATATGTTTTTGCAAACAAAGAAGTACAAGTCAGTCAGCCCTTTTCATAAAAACACAATTGTCGGATGACTGTACCAGTTATTTACCTGCAGGACCTACAAATTCCTGCCCTGACAGGCTAAAGGAACTGAACCTTTTTTATTGTTGAACAGAAAAAAATACTATACAAGGCGTCCTGATCTACATATTCACAATCCTCAAAGGCATGAGTCAACCCTATATACTTCCACAGAATGCAAGTGAAACATGAACCAGAAGTTGCAAGTGAAAACTACACAGCAGTGCTTTTAACCCAGGACAAGAGGCATTTCTATAATTAATAATAATAATTAATAATTGCTTACACTTATATAGCGCTTTTCTGAACACTCCACTCAAAGCGCTTTACAGGTAGTGGGGACTCCCCTCCAACACCACCAATGTGCAGCCCCACCTGGATGATGCGACAGCAGCCATAGTGCGCCAGAACGCTCCCCACACATCAGCTATCAGTGGGGAGGAGAGCAGAGTAATGTAGCCAATTCATAGATGGGGATTATTAGGAGGCCATGATTGGTAAGGGCCAATGGGAAATTTGGCCAGGACGCTGGGGTTACACCCCTACTCTTTTCGAGAAACGCCCTGGGATTTTTAATGACCACAGAGAGTCCGGACCTCGGTTTTACGTCTCATCCAAAGGACGGCGCCTGTTTACAGTCCAGTGTCCCCGTCACTATACTGGGGCATTTGATCCCACATGGACCGCAGGGTGAGCGCCCCCCTGCTGGCCCCACTAACACCTCTTCCAGCAGCAACCTTAGTTTTTCCCAGGAGGTCTCCTACCTGCTTAGCTTCAGTGGGTTACCAGTTGTGAGCTGCAGGGTGATATGGCTGCTGGCTGTACCCACAGGGCTGCGAAAGTATGGAACAAGCTGCGCAAACATGGTGTTGAAGCCGATACCCTAGCTTCTTTCAACAAGGGCTGGATGAGATCCCTGAATTAATTCGCTACAACAACGTAACAAGCTAGATGGGTTTAATGGTCTTATCTAGTTTGTAACCCGTCTTATGTTTTATGTTGTCAGCAAAGAAAGTCTTAAAATTGTCAACGTTAAGGATGAGATTTCACTCCATTGTTTACCAGGATTCATTCATTCCCTACCTTCTACTGTATATACAATACATGTTGTAGTTCAGAGGTTAGAAAGGCTTTTAGATCCTTTGAAACATCACTGTTAGAAATGGAATAGGACCAGATGGAAATAATCTAGTTATTTGTAGACTATGTAGGTTAGTTTACTAAACTTCTACTAAAGTTTAAGGCAAACACTAAATGACTAATATTATTATTAATAACTATTAATTAAAAATAAGCCTTGCAGAGTTTCTCATTCCATACCCTTAATTAATGTAAGATCGTAAAAGTGTAACAGCATGAATAGAAAAGTTAAAAAAGTATTGTATGGGAAGAGATGATTAAACAGGAAACTATCGTGAAGCAAATTCAGTTTGAGGTATTATGTTGAAGTGATATTGAAGGAACACCCATCGTACCAAAAAAGTTTGGAATGTGAACTACTGTACTGTATGTGTTTAAAAAACGTTGTTTTTAAGCATATGCTACAGACAAGGAAGTTGAAAGGTTAGCTGCATTGTTCTCCTTCCTTTTGGTTCCCAAATAAAACAATGTATGTGGAACAATATGAAACTGTGATGCTAAAAAAAATGTTACAAATATCCCTGAATGGAAACTGAAAAACTAGCATAACAAACATTGGCCATAACAAAACAAATGTAGGACACTGATGCCAAACAAAGTACAGAAAAAATTTAAAGGAATTATTTCTTGTTGCAAAAATGTATCCTAAACTATTGTTTCCTAACTCCAGGCCTGGAGAGCCACCATCTTGAAATATATATTGGTTTCATTGAATAAGCAGCATCTCAAGACTTGTAAATCTGTTAGCCTGCTACAGTTAAACCAATAATTAACTCAATTTGATCATGAAGAATTTTACTGGTATTAAAATCCAGAGAACCGGAAACCTTTTTGTTACATTTCCTGTTTCTCCCCAACAACCTCCGTTAAGAATTTCATTTTTCACATGCCATTTCCCTTGAATTCAGCATTCACTGAAAACAATAAGTGAGCTTGTTAAACTTCAATGACTTTAAAATTGAATTTTTAATACTGCAGATTTCAAGGTCATTACCAGAGACCATGGCTGTAAAAACAGAATTGAAAGTAGTGCTGTATCTTAATCTGTACCTGAATGTAATTAACTGTATCTGTGTAAATAACTGCAAATGCTTTCTGTGACAACTTGTTGTGAAGGGCACTAGACTAAAATAAGTATTGAATTGTATTGAAAAGTTTTGAAAGGATACAGTAGCTCAGATGTTTGGGCCTCCATCCACAATGTCAACTGTGTGCAAAATATATTTCTAGGTCTTTTGTTCTTACAACATTTTCTTTTCTACAGGTGTTTGCCAGGGTACAGTACCTCAACCAAATGAAGATGAAATTCGGTATCTCGCCATTCTGTTCTGTGATTCTCCTGTGATTACATGGATTTACTATAAAATTTAAAATATACAAATGTCCATCTCCTAAAAAGAGGTGTATTTCTCTAAATGGCGAGTTGCCATTATTTTAATATAAATCTTATTTTTTTGCTGATTTGTAATAATTGAAAACATCATTGGATGATAGTCAAGTATTATTTCATTCTGTTGTTCCCTCTATAATCAAGAGATGCCAAGGCTTATGTTTCTAAATCTGTCAAGCCTAGCACAAATCAGGGTGGAATATTTAAATATGTAAAAGGAATATAGATATAAAAAAAGGTCACAAATATTCCTGGTGAAAGACTAAGTTTGCTTAAAACTTACATTCTCATGCATTCAAATGAATTTTGCCCATTGTCACTTGTGAGAATGCAGGAGGTTTTTGTTATGCTTTGTAGGCCCTTGAACCACACAGCTTCAGCAATGATGCATAGAATCCCTTTTCATGTACAGCTGAAATGAGCCAGTAAATGAGTTATACTTTAGCAATACAGTCCATTGTGATGACAGAAATTAAAGTACTTTAACAGATACTAACTGAAGGCTCTAAAGCTTGAGGTATTCTGTGCTAGGGAAGATGGATAACACTTCCAGGTCTATACTGTAGTTATCCAGGCGTATACCCTCATGCATCAGTGAGACAACATGTCCTTTCAATTACTTTATAATTTTTCTTTTGTTTAAAGAAACCGCTTGACATTGACTGCAAATATGTTCTTTTCCTCAAATTGAAAGACATTATCACTTTTCAGACTCCCACTCAGTGTAAAGACCAAAGAAGGAGATAATTGCTTTTGATGGCAAATAAAAAAATAATGAAATAAAATGAAGGAGGGCCTTTATTGAAAGATAGCAGAATGCAAACAATTACCGATTCATGTATTACAGAGTGATGTCAGCTCAGCTGTGTGCCAAGGCCAGGGTGAATTCTTAAGCCTTACTTTTGGTGATGAAATTACAAGGTGAAAAGCTGTCAAAGTCCTCCTTTTTTAAAAAGAATTACCTTAAAATATGAAATGTGCAATATACACAAAATAGACATGCTAGTTCTGTCAAAACTAAGTTCATTGGAATATGTATAGATATATACAGTATAGTGAACATTAACATATCTATGTTGGATATGAACCTGTAGGTAAAATTTAGCAACATACAGAATTATTGTATATGTTTAATGTTGTTTTCATCAACACTTAGAGAGCAGGAGTACAATAGGTAGTAAGGCAAAGGAGCTTATTGAGGCTCTCAGACATGATTATATCTGTACTCACATCTCCTAGTGTGCTGAAGTCATAAGCCCTGGAATACAGACTGAAAGACTGGAATACATTTTTCCCTGAAACACAATTGGGTAGAAAGGAGAGGAAATAATGGGTTTATCATTCTTTCAGTCACCCATAAGCTTCTCCAAGACGCTTGGACATCTCAGCAGCATTTCAACAAAATGCTGTGTATTTTTATCATAGGGTATTATGCAGCATTCTCTTCATGTTAGAGTCCAAAATGGAAAGTGGTGAAATGGGTTAAAGAAATCTCATGATGAGGACACATTTTTTCCAGCTAAGGCTTATGAATGCTTCATGTGGTGCATCTTCCTGGATAGGAAACACATACATAATGAAATTTCCTGTGAACATACTTGGAGCAAAACTCAGCAATCCAAAATGCAAAGGGAACGACACAGTTTAAAATATCCAGAACCGAGGAAGGAAATGGTTACTTATTATATTATAAGGAGGACTACTGTGGCTGTATCCAAAACATAAATATTCAAATATACATCAGTGTACATTGGCACACCTGTCTCTACACTGTAATATAAGGGAAACTTTGTGAGCCAGGAAGTGCATGATACAGAATAAGTCACCTCTTTGACAACTAAGGAAAGGTGTTAGAAGGCGTTAAGTGCATCTTGAAATTTAAGATAGCAATTAACTTCACTCTTTTCCATAGGAAATGACAAGTTTCTTTTTAACCCCTAACTGAGACAAGAAAAGTCCAACTATATTTTTCAGTGATAAATCATAGATTTATCTTAATCCGTTTTCAATGTCAATATTGTTACAGAGACGGGAAGTGTCTCTAAGAGTTTAGATCAAGTGTGTGACTGCTGGCAGTGTAAACACTTCCAGCTTCAAAGCACAGGGGATGCTTGCCGAGATGTAGGGGGCCCAGATCCCCTGATCAAAATATTCATAAAGTTGACCTTGGTTTACCTTAGTTAATTGAGTTCTGGGTAAATAATTAAGCGTCACTCAGCAGTCCAGAAAAACACCATATAAGATCAGATCAAGACCACACAGGGAGGAGAAAAAGAAGAGAAAGTCTGACAACAAGAGAGAGGAGACAGGAGGAGTTCGAACTTGAAGCTTGCACCAGGGGAGAGCCCTTACTTTATGGAGCTACCTGGACTTTGCCAGAGAGAGCTTGCTATATAGCTGTTTTAAGGGTGCATAGAAGAGAATAGGGAGCTAGGCTGCCATTTATTTTGTGGCATCCATGTTTGCAGGGAGAGGGATTTAACTGCAGGTTGTATTGTATTTAGTTGATAAATCAGCTTATCTCTTATTTTGGCCTCTGTTGGCATTATTCAAGAACATAATGCTTGTTAGCAGCCTGGTGATGTCTGGGAGATTTAGACATAGGCCCCTGAAATGCTTTGTCTTGGACATACTGTATGTGTAGGTAACTAGTGTGCTGTATGTATATTGCATTTAGTGTAGTGTTTGTGTTGTCATCGTTAATAAATATTTGTTGAACCAAATGTTGCTGGATTATCAATCTTTTCACCAAAACTGTGCCAGAGAACAAAGAATTCACATTGCTCTAACTATATCAGCTGCTCTGGTATATCCGAGCAGAAATAACTCACAAGTTTCATTTTATTGTTGACTAATCCGCTCTGTCAGTAACTGATTTTCTCCATTCCTGTATCCCCCCATTTGTAACAGTATTGTAGCATGTCTTCTCACAGGTGTTTAATTTTTTTCAGAAAGCCATACCACGATTCAGGCTTGTTGATTCAAGGTTTCATATTAGTAATAAGTTATTTTTAAATCATAACTGCTCTTGTATTTTAATCTTCAGTGATGTCCAGGCAAGAATGTGTACACATGTGGATGTTTATCAGACAAGGAAAGCATGTCTTCACCTTGGGTTTCCACGACAACAAGAGTGGCCATTACTGTTTTGAGGGAAAAGGATTGTGACTTGTTTATTATTTACTGCTTGAATGTCTGCAGCAACAATAGCCACAACATAGTCTTTTTAATGTTTAAATCTTGTTCTTTTTATTGTTGTAGCTTTTTTAAAGTAAGTTGTTTTATAACAAAAATAATTCACATCATTTTTAAAAATGGATGAACCTCCTTGTAGCCACAATAATGGTCTTGTTTTAGTAAAAATCTATTTCATGGTGCTGCTAATGTAGCCAGTATTCTTTAGACTGCAACAGTTAAAAATAATTTCCAAAACATGAAGTCATAGACATGTAACTGTGCCTAGAACTGACCTGTGAAAATGATGTTAATCGACATAGCAAAAAAAATCACAATCACATTCCCCTCTAATAACCAAGTTCCTGGGAAAAGTGTTTCACACTATGCTGATGTACACATGCATTTCCAGATCTTTTCTAATAATCATCATAATAATTTTCCAAAATCAGTAGTTAGTTAAATATACCAATCCCATTTTAATGTTCTGTCATTGCAGGATCCTAAAATGTCTTTTGATTTATGACACCCAGGTATAAAAGACTCCCGTTGTTGCACTGTAGGTGTTGAAGACACCGCTGGTTAATTGGCCTGCCAGAGCAGTAAAAGACGCTGTCATTCTCTGCCTGCGAACTAATTACACTGACGATGTTTATGATGTTTCTTAGCACTTGAAAGACTGACGGGCTCCTTTTCTCATGAAATATTCATGAATCTGTCAGACTCAAGCCATAATAAAGCATGGTGACCGGGTTTGCTCAGCTTCAGTGTAGCCGGAGCAGGGGAAAAGAGAAACACTCCCAGCACAAGGCCTAGAACCACATGGCAGCATCATTCTTATTCTAATCACATTACAATTTTAATAATCTGGTTATCTTCCCCTTTCTGTTTGTCTTGACCTATGGTAATTGTGTGCAAGCTCTGTAGTTCCTGTATATTCCCCACAAACGGCTCCCTAAACAAAGTATTGATTTCTCTCGTATACTGTAATGCCAGTTCTGATCAATGGTTTCCATTTTAGGTGTAAATTAACAGCAGACAGCATTTATGGGTAGATAATCTACAAGCCAACTGAGAAATGAGTAGCCAGGGCTGACTTCAGAATGAACTAATTTTGTTACTATACATTATATGAAAAGGTCCCTCTTTTTCGATTATTTGTAATTCCTTTCATTTCAGCCTTTTACAGTATGTTTTGATTGATATTGATTCATGAAAAGACATAGGTAAGTCAATTTAAAACACGTTATTTCAATAAGGATTTTTGTAAAAATGTACATTCTAGAACGTAGGACGGCCTGCTTTTCATGTAACAACAATGAAAAGCCTTACTTCCTTCGTCTTGTTTTCTAATGAGTGTTTCTATGGTGATGGAAGCTCGTAGAGGCAATTACTTTGTCTGTAGCTGTTCCTGAAGAGATTGTTGCGAGAAACAAGAATCAAATAAATCGACAAAGGTCTACTCTTGACAATTACTCATTAACATTTGACACAAAATGATATCTCTCAGAAACATACAGCCTGTAAAAAACATGATTGTATGCCTTGCCACGTTGATCCAGAATTTCTTTAAACATAAGTTTTGCAGAATTATTGCTAAAGAAAAAGCTGTATGTAATTGAAACCACAACTGTAGGCAAAATGACACCTCTGATGACTTCATAAGCTTACTTCCACACTTAGGACTAAATGCTTTCTTAAAGTTGAAACCAACACTGCAATATTTTTCAATTTTTTAGGAAAAGAAAAAATAAGGAAGAAAAAAATATAAGGTATCTTTTCTAAAAGCAACAGCTCCTCAGAAAAAGAGATTCATAAAATGCAGTTCAAATCGAAAGACAGTAAAAAACGTGCAGTGTATTTTCATATTGCAATGGTCATGCATATAAAACTGTTTTAAATGCAACATTTGTGAGAGGCCACCTTGCTGTCCTGATGGGTTTAATAATTTTGCCAGTTTATACAATGATAATAACAGCTCTTGAAAGCAAGCAACAGATTATTTCTGTATTCCTGTCAGCAAGGATGGAAGTATGTATAATAGGGAAGTTTTAGATTTTAATCTTTGATACAATACAGAGAGATAACAGCTGATCTCAGAAGATATAAAGCTGTGCTTTACCAAGCTTTAGTATCAGAATCTATTCCATAATACCATTTGCATCAAATCAACAGTTATCCTTGTGTTTATATGTAGGTGGGGCATGAAGTATTAGATTTCTTGGAAAACTGAAAGAAGTACAGGTACAGTTTATGTAAATTTATGCTCATAGAGGATAAACTGAACAGTCTAAAACAGTCCGTCTGATAGACCTGAACGAGACTGGGAAGCATAGCTTCACACCTGGCTGAAAGATCTGTCATGCTCATTAGTAGGTTTATTATGAAGATATTGGTTTTCTTGTCAAAAGTCAGACACCTGTAATAATGGAGCTATGGGTCCCAGCTATGTCACAGGACAGTGATACTCCTGGGAAACATTTGCACTGCGGATATGGGACGGGTGGCAGGTTGGTGCAGTTGTTAGCGTTGCTGCTGTGCTGCACTGTGCCCCTGGGTTCAATTACTGCATTTGTGTGTGGAGGTTGTATGGTCTCCCCATGTTCGCATGGGATTCCTCTCGGTGCTCTGTTTTCCTCCCATGGTCCAAAGTTTGTGTGTGTTTGTGTCTAAGTATGCCCGGCGACGGACCGGTGTCCCAACCAGGGTGTGTCCTGCCTTGTGCCTATATTTAGCCAGCAGCCACATCACTTTGGAACCTACAACTGGCTGCCCCACTGAAGCTCAGCAGGTGTGAGCCTGGTCAGTACCTGCATGGGAGACCTCCTGGGAAAAACTAAGGTTGCTGCTGGAAGAGGTGTTAGTGGGGCCAGCAGGGGGCGCTCACCCTGTGGTCCATGTGGGTCCTAATGCCCCAGTATAGTGATGGGGACACTATACTGTAAACAGGCGCCGTCCTTCGGATGAGGCGAAAACCGAGGTCCTGACTCTCTGTGGTCATTAAAAATCCCAGGGCGTTTCTCGAAAAGAGTAGGATTGTAACCCCGACTATGGGACAAATTTCCCATTGGCCCTTACCAATCATGGCCTCCTAATAATCCCCATCTATGAATGGCTTCATCACTCTGTCCTCCTCCCCACTGATAGCTGGTGTGTGGTGAGCGTTCTGGTGCACTATGGCTGCCGTCGCATCATCCAGGTGGGGCTGCACATTGGTGGTGGTGGAATGGATCCCTATTACCTGTAAAGCGCTTTGAGTGGAGCGTCCAGAAAAGCGCTATATAAGTGAAAGCAATTATGATGATGATGATGATGATGATGAGTATTATTATTATTATTGCATGCTAGGATGGGCTTTGGCACACCCATGACCCTGTATTGGATAAAGCAGGTAGAAAATGGATTTCTACAGACTTTGTTTAAAGAGTTATGAGGTAAAGGAAATAAGATATTAAGATTTTCTTAATTTTAATAATTAAGGATTTTTCTGGCATGCACTGGCAAGAACCTGTGCATGGAAAAATCTATTCGCACCAGCGCTGCAGAAGAGGCTGGGTGATCTGTAGTGGACAGTGCTACACACTGTCCTGGCAAGTAATTCCATCCTGGGCATCATTCAGCCTGGTTTGACAGATTCATATCTGTACTGCCAGGGGAATGCCTTTCACTGTTACTTGTACTATCCAGGACTGCAGCCTCTCGACTCTGGAATTTAAAGCCCTATTGATCTTTGCAATCATTGTTTAACTTGGCAGGTATAATGAATGAAAGATATCTTGAATGTTCTGGGAAGCCACTATAGATCATCTTTAAAAACGTCCTGTATTCTCTTACTTGTCTGGAACCTATAAAGATTTAAAGAATGCTGAAGCAGGAGTAGTGTCAGTCAATCCCTACAGCAGGACTTATATTTGGAAGATGCGGAGGATGATCTCTATTCTTGTCTTCTTGACTAAATTTGAATATGTACTGTACATTAAGGGCAGTTAAGCAAGTATTTACAGTAACTCTAGGAAGAGAAGAGTGGTGGGTTTCATAATAATAAAGTCTCATAATGTACTGTAATAAAATCAGACAACAATGTCTTTTCCAGTTTGTTTTGTATCTGAAGGAAATAATTCCGGTGTGGCTTGAGCTCTGAACACATATTGCCAAAAGCGCCTGATATGAAACATGTCTGGCTTTGTGGTTTTCTTTATCTATGCCTCATACGTGAATGAAGTACTGCTCTGTAACTAGTACATAGATTAAAACTATTTATATTCTATTGTTCCATTTCATATAAATTAACCATATACAGTAATTACCAGTGCAAAGGCACATACAGTACCTTTGAAATAAAACGCTGCTTTAATTTTCTATCAGATTGTAATTTCACATTTTATCCATCACCATCTAAAGAGTTGACAAGCATAAGACCAACAACAATAAGAAGAACAAGAGTCTGTGCTGGAAACCCTCTAAGTAGCACTCAAATTGAAAAATGTAAAGTTGCAATCATAGATGATCATTTCCATAACAGAAGCTTGTCCATTACTCTAACTGGATCATCAAGCACATTCATCTATGTTGTTTGATGTTGTTTGAAGTTCACCTGTAGCTTGCCTTTATAGGTCATGGAGAAGGCCTTGACCAGAGCAGTGAAGCAAACAGAATGGCCAAGGCCTCCAAACCCTGTGTGGACCACCATTTTTTGATTTTATTTAGATCACTTTATTGCCCATATACAATTTCTTGTATTGGGAATATGTCTTTTTCAGGGAGAGAAGCTTGGGGTCAGAGCGCAGGGTCAGTCATTTATACAGTGCTCCTGGAGCAGTTGGGGTTAAGGGCCTTGCTCAGGGGCCCAACGGAACAGGATTCCTCTCCCAGCCACGGGATACGAACCAGCAACCTTCCAGCCACAGGCACAGATCCTGAGCCACAGAGCCACTGCTCTGCCCCAACTGTAAACAGTCAGGGGGTTTAGCAAAACTCCTGAGACAACCTGGTCCTGTACCAGTCAAAGGAGAGCCCTCTGCTCCTGAAGGAAACATCTGTTTCAAGATACTGAGACTGAAGGCAATCTGCATTTCAACAGCTCAGACACAGATGAAAAAATGACAGTCAGAATGATTCAGTAAATAAATATCTCGATCTCAGATGTGCATTGCCAGTGTTGAACAGGAAAGAAAAATACAATGTATGCTTTCTGATTTCTTTTTATTCCAGATATACTTATGTTCCTACTTTCATCTGCTGAGTTTTTCTAGAATATAATAATATAACAGTGGTGATAAAAGGTCAAAAAGAGTAAATATGAAATCTGCATTCACAGAGGAACGCTGTGTGTTCAGTAAGGGTATTTTCTGTTTTCATTCTGTACTTTCCAATTAATGCCAAAAGCAAGGAAGTTATTTTTGAATTGAATTTTTAGTATGTCTGTTTTTACATCTCATCATTTTCACATCTTTTACAAATTAATCTTTTTTTCAAGGTTTATTGCAGGTGTAGTTGACCTGTGTAGATATACGTATTTGTCAGGCTTTAATTATGATGGTTTACTTTGTTAATTAATCACCAAATATAATCTTCATGTTAAAGAGGCCTACAAGATGCGCTGCCTGGTTACCTGTGTGTCCACCCATTTCAGTTGCTATGACAACCAAACAGAATACACGCACTACATAGAATCATTTCCTAACAGACTCGGTTTCTCTGCAGAATCCTTACAGCTTGTTTCAATCTATAGTATAGCCAGCCCTTTAAAGAAATAAATTTCAAACTACAAAATTTAATTCCAGGTTTATCCACAGATGTGTTCAAAGAAATAAGAATAAGCTGCTTTTGAAGGAAATGTAAGTTAGCCCACACAAGCAATTTCCAAACATTCATTCTTGCTTCTGTCTCTGGATTAAACAGAAAGACACAGCAAGAGAACTGTGGGTCGGACAAGCATGCAAGCAGAACAATAACATGCGCGACTCCAGTATCATTTGTGAATTGTGACACGCTGGAGCTGAAAAAAACCCGACTGAAATCAATGCAGGCAATTGCCTGCTATATCAAAACAACACCAGCAGCTTTAAAAAGCCAGAGCAAAGACATCAATAATTCATTTCTGGTCTTATGGATGACTGGAGTCAACAAGCCATTTTATCCAGTATACTCCAAATGATGAACCTGAGTTTTATATACAATGTCTATGGTGTCCATGAGAGCATTTCAGCACTACCTCTGTATAGTTTCTGATTATGCAAATGTGCAGTGATTTGTGTTTTTAATGCTGATAATGTTTATCATCTTTTTACATCACATGGACTTTAACAAATTGCCCTTCTGACTGGAAGAATAGCAGATGTGACAAATACTGGAATCATAGTAGAGCAGCGAAATGATTGAAACATGGGGTAACTTAATAATTAATTTTTACTAAGACAATTAAATGAAACAAAATTCGATGAGGCTGGAGTGGGAATTTGAAAACTGGAGCTGACCTGTACTATCTATATGGCCACACCGCAAAGCTGGAGCACAATGGAGATGTTTCCAAAAAAGAAAATCCTTACTGGTAACAAGAAGGTTAAACATTGAATAAAATAGTTGAAAATAATGACCACACTGCCTGAAACACTCTTAGGTTTGTGGCATAGTTATGACTTAGTACTGCGAGAATAAATGACCCCTTTCAGACACGTACATTATATGGAGAAGTATATAAACAACTGACAGTGAGAGCCACACGTCAGCTAAAGACACTCGCTGTCCAGTATTTATAAGGCAGAAGTCACCTGCCACTGATATTTAAAATTTAATAAATCATTCTGAATCTGCCACCTTTTAGTGACAATCTGGAACTTCTAACATAAGCAGCACTTTGGATTTCCTGTAAACAGTGAAGATGCACTGTGCATCAGGAAATTAAATACAAGATAAACATTTTTATTGTTTTATTTCATTTCAGACGTTCTTGTACAAGCCCACCTTTTGAAACAGCAAAACACTGATTATTTGAGCATTTACCTGCTGCACTCCACTGTGGGGTATACTTGTTGCATGTTTCTGTGTAGTCAGTATTGTTGCATGTTTCATGGTGCTAACAATGTTAGTGCACTTTACCATCATACTGGAAATATCTGCCTTCTCTATACATCATTTAATGCACTAAAGCTGTGAGATTTAGGAAAGAAAGTTGTGGGTTAACTTAAATTAAGGAAGTGTCTTTGTCAACTCAACTGCAGAATAAGAGTAGAGTACTTCAGTAATTATTGCACAAATATTTACCCTTTGTTCACATGAACTAACATTGTATTTTTATAGTTTCTTACATACACACCAGTCTATACTAATTTGCCAAGGTGAAGATGATTGTGGCCTGACTGTGCAAGGCATCTAATTACAACATTGCAAGAAAATGACTAAGGAGATGCTTATAAATGTGACTGATACAGGAGTATGAATCACCAGGAAAATGTATTTATAGCACCAACATGGGGGAGGGTAGAGAAAGAGAGCACCTAATAAGGCACTCTGGGAAATGGAGAGAAGCACCATCATTAACACATCTCTTATAGGCACAGAGAAAAAAACAGGGAACAAAATTAAATAGAAAAAAAGACATAAATGAAAGCAAACTTGACATCTTACTTGTATTCCAAAACTGAACAGCTTAAACTTCTAATTTAGTCACCGAGCAAATAAGGAAATTAAAGGTGGTACAGTACTCCTGCTATTTGATTTCACAGTGTCGATAAAGTGCGTCTTGCAAGTCATTCACAACAGAGGTAACAACGAATTGAACCTCTTTGTGTCCAAGTGTCCATGAAATGTCTATGGTTCAGACTGAAATATAAGAACTGTCCAATTATAACCTTCTTCAAACCCCCAGTTATCTTCTTCAGAGTCAGCTGTGAAACACAGACCAGAGGATACTACTGTAGCATGTGTGGTAACTATGTGGAAGTAAATTTAAAAGTAAGAACAGAAAGCACTTCTTCCTGCAAGGAGGTGGAGGAATGCTGTTGGAGCTGATAACCTGGTTTCTTTCAAGAAACAGCTGGATGAGATCCTTGAATCAAATTAACTGCCTCCTGACCCAGAGAACCACTCCTGTGTTTCTTTTAGATAATGCATATCAGTTATAGTATTTTGGAGATTTGTAGTGTGTTTTTCTTAGCCTTAATTTCCAGATTAGTATTTCATACTCATGAAACGTGTCTTCAATGTTGCTGAAAAATGTTCAGAATAATTTTGCAGGAAGGAAAGCAACAGTTGTAAAAATGTACCTAAATGTACCTAAGACAAAGATTTTTCATATAACATAAAAGTCATTCTAATTAAACATTACTTAATGAATGTTTGAAAGCAGATTTTCTAGTTTTCCTTTGAGAGAAAGAGGTACTCACATCAGGACAGTAGCATACAAACTAAGAAGATGAGATCAATGGGCATCTTTCCTTTGCTGCTATTCTAAGATCAGGCATCATACGAAACAAGCCCAATATTTAAACTTAACTCCTCAGAAATGGCAGAAAAACCATCTTCTAAAGATCCTAAACACATTTAACTATGGAACAAAAGCAGCATATACTTGGATTAAAGAAAATGAATTGATCTGCAGAAATATTTCAAGCATGTAACCTCTCCTGACTGAAGATACTGTATGATGAGGCATCTTAAACAATGTAAACACTCAGATTAGCCAAAAGCATCACACATAACACTCATTCTCTTCGCAGAGGGTTTAAAAGTGTTATGAATAAATGGAATAATTCAGAGGTTACTATTATAGCAGCAGACTAAAGCAATTACTAAAGTAATTTTTAGCAACGTCATAGTGCTATGAATAGTTTTTTTCTTTCTGGAAATACAGACCATCACTGTACAAAATCTTACACATTTTAATTGTAGGTAGGATCAATAAAATTGAATTTCTCTACACAAGCATTAGATTCAAACTGTTCAGATTCCTTTAGTTCTTTCAAGAACAACATCCTTCGCCTTTAGCTCACACTGTTATATAGACCCAAATCCTCTGACGAGAACAAAAAAAGCTCCTGTTACCCTCTAGCACGTCAAGAAATGCGTCACTCCAGTTTTATCACTGGAAGGAGGAATGAGTCAGAAATGACGTTTCTGAATCAAGGTAAATGGAAGGACTGGACTCTACCTTCCCAAGAGAAAAGCTTTCAACTTTTCTCCTTTGCAGTATAGATAAGTGATCTCTGTGAACAAAAAGGTAATCTTTGGTTTACAGACAACATTATTTCTATTACTGCCACAGATTTAACTTGGACTTCTGTTCTCTACACTCACTAAGAATGACCATCGATCAATCATTTTTCCAATCCACGTGCCTTCTGCATTCAAAATATACTGATGTTGTTAAAATATTAATAGTTTATTAAGATGCTATTACGGATCATCAGATCCTATAATCCAAGGAGGGTTTGAGCAGGACTTGGCTGGGGAGCATTTAAGAAAAAGCAGGTTACTGTATGAAGTAATGTTCACCATGGTGAAGGTGAACATTGTAGTGGAATGTTAAAAATGGGGATATGGGGATATGACCACTTGTGGCAATTTGTATTTCAGAGAATTATTTTATTTGTGCTGATGTATTTAACCTGGTGTCCTGGCAAAAGCTGACTTTCTAGTCTAACTTGTACCTTTCTTCCCCTTTTAATTGACTCAGTAATTCCTTACTTTATCCTCTGCGAAATGACCTTCTGGCTCAGAAGCATGACTAAATATAGTTTATAAATTATTATATTCAAAACAAAGACCATTTAAAACTACATCTATAAGAGTACAGAACTGCTATACTACAAAAAGCCTTTATTTATTAAATGTCACATCCATGGTGTGAGGAGTGAAAGAGCTGTGACTAACAACCTTGTATCTCTAATCGGTATTAGTAAAATCTAAAGTAATTAGCCAAGCAACAATCCATGGAAATTGTGAAACTTTTTAAAGTGCCACGGCTGCTTTTTTCACTAAACTTTAGAACTAGAATTCAAAATTTAGCATGTTGAATCTTCTACGGAAGAGACAGTGGAGACAAGGGAATTTTCAGTGATGCTTTTGTTGTGTTAAAAAAAATGAAATAACATTTCACAAAGAGCAATCCAAAGTGCAATTTGGGATACAGAAACGTTACAGAAAAGGAAAGGTCTTGTTATCTCAGCAAACCGCTTGGGAACCTGTGATGTTCATGATCAGATGGAAGAAAGATGAGATCGACTCAGTCTGCAGCATTTCTCTCAGTGAGGCCCTCTGTTACAGACCAGGGGGTACTGTCTTGTAGACAGTCTATTTCCATTCTCTTGATAGCTCATTGATTACTTCCTTGGGCCTGTGGACATTTACACAGCCATCAAACTTTAAACAACACGAGACCAGAGAAAAACAAAAAGCGCTAATTTCCTAACATTACATTAAAGTCTATTCTATAAAATCCCTTTGGCACTGTTTTTTCTAACGAGGTATGATCCCAATGACATTTATAACTTTTAATCTCAATTACCAATTAATTATGTTGATGGTGTTGTTATATAGGAGTGCTAAAAGTAGAAAATTGAAGGACAACCTAAAACCCAACTATCGCCATCTTTTAAAAGGTTGCTGAAGGGCCCTGCACAATGGAGACATGGTAAATATCCATATATATATATAATCTATAATATTTATATATATATAAATATAATCTTCTAATTCAATACAGAGAGCTTTGGGATTGACTGTTTCGTTTCGAGCATTATTATCAATCACCAGAAAGCATTCTTGTGCAGTTGTGAAACTGAAGCTGTGTCCTTTAAACCAGGCAGAGCACAATTAAATGCATAAATTCACTTTTATTTCAAGTGCTAAGTATTGTTTGACCTTTACTTACTATTAGCATGACAGCGTTTGCCATCATCATAAAAATCTCTCTTAATAGTGATGTACGTGCAGTACAGAATAGCAAAATTCAACTCAGTGTAAGGTTTGTTAGATTACTTTTGTGTTACTTGCTCAGAAACATTAGACTTTACATTGCACATCTTGCTCTTCTTTTTTTTTACAAAAAACTGAGCCTTTTTCAATGTCTTAAGTAAATCATACATCGAGGATCTCTAAAACTTTGTTAGCTTTGTCAGCTTCCTGTTGACAAAGACTGTGGGATGATCCCCTCATTGGGAACCTATCACAGAGGCGTAGGGCACAAGGCAGGATGCCAGGCCATCCCAGGGCACAAACACATGCCCACAGGGACAATTTGGTCACCAGTTCTCAGTCCTGGTCCCAGGGCACACCTGTGTTGAGTCCAGTTGAGTTAACTACAGACCAATATATTTCAATGTTCTATCTGATGCAGTTTTTTTATTCTTAAAAAATTTGGAATGGGGTGTGGTATTCAACCCCATACTATGCAGTGAGTTTCAGAGCTGTTGTAAATGAGGCATATCAGCTGAAATGTGGTCAATTAGATTGATGCAGAAGTTTGATCGAAGAAGAGAAACTCTCACCATGGGAGTGTCTGATAAAGTTCAATCCCACCTGTGCATGTTCTCCAGAAGCTGCTTACCTCTTAAGAGCTGTGTAGTTGGACATAAAGGAGCAAATTCTTAATTAGTGTGTTGGGGAGAGACTGCCTAAAGTCCTGTATGCTGAATTTGTTGGAAATAATGTGCTTTAGCTAGGTCATTTTTGAAACCAAGGTCTTCAATGCAGAAGAAAAGTCTAAACAAGCAAGCAGATCAGTTACAGGCACCAATTTGTAGCAATAGTGCTTAAGGGTACAGCTGGAATGAAAATCAGCAGACACAGGGCTCCCTCAGGGCCAGGACTGAAGAACTCAGCATGTCTTTGGAATATAGAAAGAAACTAGAGCACCTGGAGACATCCTGTAGGGACATCATTTTCTCTTTCAGTTTTCTCGTACAAATGAGTGCAAAATTGCAGAAACTCACATTACAAACTAGAAGAAAGAGAAAAAGCCCAGCTACAAAACTAAATGATCCAGGACTGCCCGCATACGTTGAGCTGCCAGGAGAAAGAGGTCCACACTCCATACTGTATATAGTAGAGAGAGATAATGGATAGAGGCTAAGAAGGCTACATGCGTTTGGATGGCCTGTCCAAGACAGTTCACTTTTATTGCCTCTCTATCTCAATGCCTCAAAAACTGTGTAGCCAGGGGCTATATGTGGATATAAAAGCACTTGTGTGCACTATGCAGTTAATTAGGGGTCTCTAGCCCTGCTCCCAGAGAGCCCTCTCCTAAGGTCTCACAGATGTGTGGTGTCACACCATGTTTCATCCCTATCACGTCATTAAAATACCTGAAATTGATGGTTATGGTTAGCATAGTTGCCCACAGATTTAGATCTAAACTTCACTGAACATAATTTCACATAGGTGAAATTGGTCAATGAATTTTGATTTTCACCCTTTATTTTAAGGTCTACTTTAAACCACTCTTTATCCATTAAAAGCCTTTGAGATATAGTAAATATACTTAGACACAAAGCAGAAAAAAGTCACAGCTGTTTTTGTGATGACTATCTAGCCAATAAGCACTTTTAAACAGTTCAATGCTTTTGAAATCGGATTTCACAATTCATTTTTTCTCTTTGTAGCAACTGAGCAATTACTGCTATGCTGGGGATTATTCACACTAGACATTGTTAACATCAGGGTTTGTCACAGTGTCTAAATACTGTGTAGACCCAAGAAATAAAATCCATAGAAATACAGAAATATAGTTTTCTGTATTTTCTTAATATTTGATAATATTTCATATTAATATACGTTGAAGAATTTCTAACACAAAAAACTGCACATAGCTCGCAAGATAGTTGCCTCACTTCAATTAGAGCTAGTACCCTTTTAAATCAGTCAATATATTTTCAAGCAGAAACCATCAGTGAGACTAACAAATGAAAAAGGCACTGTTAATAACACTGGAAGGCCAAATAACCCCTGAATCTCAGCGTATTCCACGCTCCACATGTTTAAGCATGGTTGTGGTGAGTGCGATTTTCTTTTTTTATATTCTCCTAACAGTTTTTGCCTGAGCAGCCAAGGAAGAGGCTCAGATGGATCTGTCCAGTAATGCTCATTTCTGAAGAGCTGAGAGAAAGCAGACAGCAGCTTAGTGCTGTAAACAAGCTATTTGTAGGCTGTCTAATGTTCTGCACCAATTGCCTGCTTTGCCGATAAACACAATCTCTCCCTCTCGCCTCCAGAGACGGAAACTGCTGCTGCACAACTCACAAACTACATTAAAGAAGAAGACATCGAGGGGCACAGTGCTTTGCTAACAGGAAAAAAATAATGATGGTGATTTTATTCTGACCCTTCAGTAAAACCCTTTGTTAATTCACTCGCCTGACTAATTAGAAACAGGGTTCTTTCACTGGACATTATTTAACCAGTTGAGCAAACCAGATTGCTTGTACATCTGCTCTACATTCACCACAAGAAAATGAGTGACAATTAACACAATGGGAAGCTGTTGTGTGTTGTACCTTGTGTCAGATAATTTACAGCTGCCACAAATCACCACCCTAACCTAATAAAAAAAACCTGTCAGGCTAGCAGCCAGTTTAGTTGATTTAAAGATGGTGTTGATTTAATATCAAAGAATACAAATGTATTCTGGATCAGAAGGGTCAGCATACAACAAATCTCAGCAATACAAATGCAATGTAGAAAATGTACAAAAAAAATGTTTGTTTTCATTAATGCCAGCCAGTTCTCTTCAGTAATGTACTGAAAGGTGCCTGCAGAAAGCATTTCATCACCTCAAATGTCAGAAGCCATCAGCTCGCAGAAACTGGATATGATTCCCCAAGCGCTCTGTAACATGTACCAGTCTGGCATTCTCCTTCCTTTTGTGCTTAAAAGGTAAATGTTAAAAACATGAATGAGAGAAAAGCACAGATAGAAGGTCAGGTGAATGTGCACTGGGTGAAGTCAACCCCCCTCTTTGTGTTGAGATTCAAGGGGATGAGTAATGCTGGGTTCAGCAATCGCTTTGGAACCCAAGCTCTCACAGATAAAACACCACTTCTCATTGGTGTACTGGAGTCGGGGGGTCTCACTGAATATTTAACATTGGCAATGACTAAAGACACAGAAACACATTCGTTTGAAATTTGTAAGAGAAGACTTGATTCACCAAAATCATTGATCATTTAAGCACCCATGTGGAGTGAAAACCATCTTGTCAGAAGCAGATACCATAGGAAAGTGCAAGAAACAGATTGATGAGATTGTTGGATCAATTAGTTGTTAGTAAACAAACAAGCAAGATGGACCCAATGCAACTTTTCTTAAATTCTTAAGATTTTCTGAGCCAGAAATTAATAGTGTTGAGTAGTTGGACAAACTGATAGTGAACTCTACTGAACCATGACTGGAATCTTCAGATGTTTTTTTAAGCATTGACATAAAAATCTGTCTCACTTTCCTTAGCAAGCACTGAAACACATAAATTGGCAGATCATGGCTGATGAGGAGAATGAGTCAGTGACCTTAATTACCCCCTCAATCACTGGTGAAACACTGCCCTATTTCTTCTGCATTTCATAATGCATTGACCCACAGTCAAGCAACAGAGTAGGTTTTTTATTTAAAATGTACATTGTGAAGTAAATGCCTTCCAACATATTTGTGTTGAACCCCAGTTTCTATGGGAGGCTTCAGTCTCACTAAAGACCTCTGTCATTTTACTTTGAATGATGAATTAAATGAATAAAAACAACTCATTCAAAACCCTGCAGTACTCATTACCTATCTTTCTGGGTATTTTTTAGTACATAATCAAAAGCAGATAATATAATGCCATATGAGAAATTTAATGAGGAGTGGAGAGAATTGAGAGATTAAGAAGTCTATTAATTAACCAACTGGAATTAGACTGATTGCAAAGGTTTAAATTGCAAAATTAATGTTTCACTTAGTCCTAATTCTCTCTCCCTGGAAGATGGAATTTGTCTTTTTCAGTGCCAAAATCCTAGCTAGGTAACAGTTTGCTTAGAGAAAAGTAAGATTGAAGAAGAGAAGTTTATCAAAAGCTGGGCTCATCTCAAAGCCTCTTAGAATTAAAGCAAAGCTTTAATACCAAGACGAAACAAGCAAAAATTTATAAACTAGGATAATATCATGGTCTTTTTAAAATACCCAGCCAAGAAGGATTATCTTATTGGGGAAATTGTCAAACATTTTGGAGATTGGAGACATTTGTCTGAATTTCACCTGTAAAAATGAGTCATAAGCCCAAAATTTGTAGGTGGAGTGTTTGTAAATGATATATAGCTGAGCTTAGAACTTCAAAAAGGTTTTTTCAATGTGAGAAATGACCTATGAGTCATCCCAAACATACAGGCACTGTCACGCCCTCTGCAGCCAGAGGGCGCTCCTACTCTGTCCTGTCCCTAGTTTCCTGTCCTTCCGGTGTCTCTCTCTCTGGAGCTATATATTTCCGGGTGACTGATTCCCCTTTGCTCAGCATTGACGTTCGGATGTCCTGAGACCCGCCTAGCATCCAGGTCGCCCCACGTCCGCTGCCTGAGGGCATGGGTTTCTATACGGCTCCTGAACTGCTGAGCCTGGGCTAATCCCCCATTCCGCCGCTACGCATATGGGTCTTTTTTCGCTCTCCAGCCTCTCCACGGTTCATCCCTTCTGACATCCGTGACAGAATGCTGAGCCTCCTACTGACCCCGCTAGCGGCGCTTTTTTGTTTTTCCGCAGTTTTTTTTTTTCTCACTGCTCTCCTATTCTAATTGCGGGATGCCTTTTCTGACTCCTGTGCCTGTGAGCGGGTTGTGGTCTGGCTTTCCTCGGGTTGCCCACTCCGATATCAGTGAAAGAATGTGAACGCACCTATTGCCCAGTCTGCGGTATTTTTCCCGGGTTTTTGTATTTATTTTTGTTTTTTGCGTGTTGTTCCTATCTATTTTTTGTGATTTGTTTCCCTGGTCTCCCAGGTTTCTTTGTTGTGGTTTGTGCTTGTGTTTTTTTGTTTTTTTTTTGTTTTAAGTCTCCGGAGCTCTACCTGACCCCCCCTTCCTCTACCCAATAAAGGTTTATACCCTGGAGGAGGGGGCAGCTCTCAGCCGTGGACTCAAGGAGGTTTCCTTTCAGTTAAATAAGGTTTTTCCTCCCCCCAGTGCTGTGCAACTCACTTATTTGTATGGGCATCAGGAGCCGCCCATGAAGGGGGGGGGGGGGGGGTACCATCATGCCCTCTGCAGCCAGACGGCGCTCCTACTCTGTCCTGTTCCTAGTTTCCTGTCCTTTGCTGTCCTTCCGGTGTCTCTCTCTCTGGAGCTATATATTTCCGGGTCACTGATTCACCTTCGCTCAGCATTGACATTCGGAAGTCCTGATACCCGCCTAGCATCCAGGTCGCCCCACGTCCGCTGCCTGAGGGCATTGGTTTCTATACGACTCCTGAACTGCTGAGCCCGGGCTAATCCCTTATTCCGCTCCTACGCATATGGGCCTTTTTCCGCTCTCCTGCCTCTCCATGGTTCGTCCCTTCCGACATCTGTGACAGGCACCTAGTCTGCACTCTAGAGTTTAAATGGTAAATGTTTCAGAAAAAGGACAACTATGATACACAAAACATACTTATCCATTGAATAGCTTGCAACCTCATTTAGTATTACGTAAAAAATGTAATTTGCTTGTTCTACTCCTGTATCACTCTGACGTAATATAACATAGTACATTACAGTACATTTGCATCAGCAGTGAAAGTTAAATGCTGGTTGAATGTCTATATACTGGAGTCTTAAACTGCTAAAACTGGTCACGTACAGTAGGCTGAAAAGCACTCATATGGTTAAAAGGGTATCTTGAGTTATATGTTTTTTCCTGTAATCTCTTTTCATGCTTGTGTCATTTAACTGTGCGGTTTCATGGTGAATCTATGGCATGTTTTTTCTTTGCTTCAACCGTTCTATTCAATTCCATCAAACAATGAAAAGACTTTTCAAGGCTGAAGACACAGACAAATCAAGTTGTGAGCTATATGATCATAGTGCAGAACTCTCAATGTTTTCCTTGCAACTTTCAGAGCATTATGCCAAAGATAACTATCACCACAGTAAAGACATTCCAGAATATAATTGTCTGATGTAAAACGTCCTGAGACCAGACACTAGCTTTCAGGTCAGGGTCTTATTAAACAGCCCACAATTTCCAGAGACCACGTAGTGCTGTTGCAGCCACTGTCCAAGCATCACTGTCCCTGTAGTGACGGTGATCAATCAACATCATTCCATGTGACAAACATCTGGGAATGTACTGGAGATGTAAGAAAGACGGTTTTGAACTCATGGTCATAATATTGCTAAGACAAACCATTAAAATATTCTCTTAAAAAAACAGAAAAAAGTATCTGATGATGCAAGGAAATACTACGCAACACAATCATCCTCACATTAACCCATCTGTCTGGGTTTTGTAAATTGTTTTCCTGCAATGATTGGTGTAAATCCTACTCCTGGTTGTCAGCTAGTAACACTCAAAATGTTTTGGAAAGAATGGCTTCTTGCATGTTCAACTGTACCATATGCTCACAATGCATAAGTGTTGCAATATAAGCATAACAAGTACATTTATAACACTGTTTTTTACCTCGAGAGCACCCTTGTAAAATAAAATAATATTTTTCTTTCTGGAGGCTAAAATCATATTACCAGATTAATGAGATCAACTGGCAGACCTATTATTCTAATCCTTACAACACAAATGTAATCAAATAAGAGGTCCAGTTATCCATAAAAGTTTTCTACAAAAATATAATCTTTTAAACAGTTCATTTATTACCTTCCTGGTCCTTCATATTAAATGGGCTCTCCTGGCTATTTCCTGAATACTAGCAATTTCAATTTGATAAAAACATAAATGATGTATGTACAGTCCCAGCTGATTCTTTTGTCTATCTAACTAATCTTTTTTTTCCACTTTTATTTTCAAATCATTAGCAGATACGTAAATCCAGGGAAAAAAACTCATTTGTAATCTGATTGTCTCTATGAATCACTGTGGAAGACAACATGAATATCTAATCTTTCTGTACTTAAGCAGGTCACAGGCAACTGAATACAACAATAATTATATGAGTGAATCATAAAGTGGCACCTGATAAAGCAAACATTAAATATTTATAAAGACGGAAATTAACTCTTTGAGACATAAACAGAAAAGCCCAACTGAAAGGCGAATGAGCACATGTTTATATTCTAATCACAACATTAACATTATCCTTTTACCAGAGTGCCCCTGCTTGAATTCACAGGAGATCTGGTAAATACTAGTTGCTAGGAGAGATGGTCAATTATGCATAGATAAAATGGAAGCCTAATATTGATTACTATGTGTAATTAAAAATGCCTAATGGAGGGTTCCTCTATGTTTTTCCTGACAATTTGTATTAGTTGTGGTTTGTGGAGGACTTAAATAGTCGGTCCAAGCAACACAGCACATTACTGTCTCCTCATATTGTGAAACACGAACATTGCAGCACCTAGTACTTACCTAATACTTAAAAAATATTTAAGACTTTTTATGTATTTTAAATAAATAAATACAGGATTTCTACTACAGGAATTCTAAAGCTAATTCAAAGTATTTCTGAACATCTAAAATAATTATTGCCTTTGATGTTCAGGTAGTATTACACTAATTATACAATATGCTTGTTGAAATGGACTGATTTCCAGGCTCACATTTCCTTTCTTTACCTGTTTTTGCCTTAGAATAAGAAAAATATTTTTTTTCACAGTGTGATCTAAGCTGCTACATGCCTGAGCTCTGTGGAGATATGGTTGTAAACGAGCTCCTCGAGACATTTTTTCTGGTCTTGTAGCATTTTTAGATGAAAAAAATGCAATAAAGTTCCTGTTATGCATTTTCTGTTAGGGGATATATAGAGTGCTTAGATAGGATTTCCCACATGACTGAAACAAGTGACTTAGTCTCAATAAGTAATAGTGGGGAAAACATTGTGAAACATGCTGACATACCCCAGGAGGTCACAAAGCATACCACTAATTTTTGCTAAGAGCAAACATAATGTGACATAATGGTCAACTAGAGAGGAAACTGTCTTATATTACCCATGAAGGTGGTTTGTCTAAGATTCACAGGTCAGGTAAAGAGATCACAACACGTTCTCTGCTCAGAGATGAAATCACAGAAAACGTCTATGCCTGAGGGGACAAGACAGAGGGAAAAAAATGTCCAATTCTCCCCTTGCACATAATTACTCAGAGATATACAGTACAGCTACAGAGCTGACTCAGGAGGTACTCAATATGTTCTCCCTGTGTCACGACTGGCGAGGTGTTAAAACCTCTCCATTAATTAGACCTTTCAGATCGAGACGTATCAGGAATGTGCAAATCTTTTCCATTTCAACAAAAAATAAAAGCAAATGATGCTCAAAAGCTTTGTAAAATTTTCATTTTGGCCGCCTCGTTTTCAGTGGAATTTCCTTTTCAGTGGTGTAGTACTTCACAATATACTTCAGTCGCAAACAATTCTTATTAACATTACACCTAACTCTACTGTAGCTCTAACCCAGAATTCAGTCTTAAAGCAACTTATTTAACGATAGTACCAGAAAGAAAAGGTGAAAATGAACCCATCATAAGGTGCTGACCTCAATAAAAACATAAATATTAACACCTAGATGTGCAACAGTGCAAGTTAGTATGCAAAATGTAAGTGTGAAGAAATTAAAGTTGTTGACTTGAATTATAAAAGACTTTAGTTTATCCTGTAGTATTAAAGCTAAAGGATGCTTCATTTGGATTTTTGTTATATACATACAACTCATAAGTACACAATTCCAGTCTTCAAAGGCTACAATACAGCAAGTTCCCTTGTTGTCATTAATACATCAACAGGTTTCCCTGATCCAGTTATGCTAATGACTGGCTCAAGTAGATCAGAAACAGAAGAGGTGGAATGGAAAAAAAAACCTCACTGACACTGCAGTCTGCTCTACTGGTAAAAACCCTTAAAAAACTCCCTCTACTATTCCACACATTACTCTTCCTCAGCTCTACTTCCGGTAATACTTGATCTTAGCCAGAAAAAAGCAGCACAACTTTATGGTCCTTGCTTACCTAATATATTTCTATTTCTCTAGTATACTGCGCAATGAGGTTCGGGGTCAAAGTGACTGCAGCAGCTTCCATCTGATAGCACAACATTTCATAGTGGAGAGTGTGTGGGTGGGTTCCACTAAATGATTAACATTCATCAACTGGAAGAAAAAGCCAATGGATTCTGTAATGCAAAAGAACCAAATAGCTCAAATGCATTAGATATTTTACTCCTAACCTTCTTCTGCGTATATTGCATATTCAATCAAACTCATTTGTTTGAAGTAAACAAGGTTCTTTTTGGTTTTGCACAAAATAAATCTTCTTTGAAGTGTGGCATATTCTATAAAGGTATTTATAGCAGTAGTACTATATAAAGTGTGAAGTATTAACCAGAAAATAGAAGATGGGCAGAAAGACAGTAGACTCAATGACTCTTATTTAAGCAGTGTATATGTTAATTGATATTAAAAGAAATTATAAAATATTTTCCTTGATTGACAGAATTGGCCCTGGTTCATCAATTCCAATTCATACGGATATGTGTTAAGCTATCTTTTCCCTTCTCTTTTCATGTCAGCATAAATTCAAGATGCTTTCAGTCAAAAGAAAATGAATTTGGAATTTTAAAATGATTAATTTCTTACACTCTATTTTACTATAAAATAAAATATCATTTTCTATAACACTGAAGAAATCAAAGCTAATGTGAGTGAATGCCAACAAATCAGGGTAAATCATGACCAACTTCTATGTAAGCTCTTCAAAATAAATGTGAAAAACAGTAACTTGAAGCCCAACAATACAGTGTTTCAAATATTTTAGTCATCAGATCAGTTCTCCTTACTAAACTATTGTAAATTGTGTGCCCTTGTTTTGTTCTGAGAGAAAGTTTTTGTTTTTATATAACCTTAAACAAATGATGGAGTAAAAATAGATTGTGTTTACCCTCAAGTCATATTCTTCTCTTTCAAAGCATTTTTTAATGAGAAGAAACCTAACCACACTCCCACTCCTGCTTTTTGCAGTAACTGTAACAGTTAGCCAACATTAGAAAATGTCTCACATTAGAGTTTTATTTTTATCTCAAATGCATCTTAAAAAACAAGGAAACAAGGTGTAGGAAACCGATGCCACCCAGCTTGTTCTAAGACAGAAAAGAAATATAAACATGTTCTGACTGAATAATCGTTACCTCTGTGAATGGACAATAATTTTCTTTACTTCTTTATTAGTATGAGTATAATATCTCAAGGGAATTCATCCCTGTTAACATTTCATAAGATTTTCATTAGGATTTTTTGGGTACCCCATGAGTCTCAGCATTCTAATTACAGGACTGAGCAAAAGAGCCTATGTTACAACATTTACATTCTAAATATGATTTTGCTTTACCAAACAAATAATGGATTTTACCAGGAAAACCAGTACTGTACATGTCTAGCAAAGTGGGACTCGTATGCTGTGTCTTTATAATCTGTGGTCACCACCACTATGTAAGATCTAAACCACAAGGAATGAGTGTTTGATTGTACTTGTACATGGGATTCGACAGCAGTTCTGTTATTACAGTTTTGAAGAAACAAAAAATGATGTCTCACTATGTGTGGCATAGCTAAATAATTCATTAAAATTAAAACATATATACATTAAAACGTAATCTTTTTTATTAATACTATACAGTCAAATCAGTGCACACCTGCTTTAAAATCTTTAGTCTGGGACACTTTTCTTTACATTTTAGTATAAACATGAAAATCGCATGGTGCTGTATATTTTCAAACTCCATTTTAATTAAGCTGTCCTCCAAAAGGGCTCTCTTCATATCAAAGAACTGACAGGCAATGCTTGCATATGACTCCTTTTCCAATGTATATTATGTCTCTCCTCAGAAAGGGTGAAAAGACTTTCAAAGCTACCAGCTCTGGCCCTAGCTCTTAAACATTCCCTTCCTCCTCTTCGGTTACTATATAAAGTGGAGGCTCCTGAAAAATTGATAACCGAACCTAAACTTGAGTAAGAATGAGTAAGCCTGGTCAAGGTTTGTGTTCTGAAGCTGTTTTTACTCACATTGACATATTTATAAATACTGAAACAATTGTCCTGAAGAATAAGCCGTCTTTCCTATACAGCTTGTTGAGAATAGTGTAAGTAAAGCTGCCAAGATATTTTATAGCCTCTTTAACACACAGGGTAATATAAACAAGGTGTGAATCATTTATGGATAAATGAAATCAAAGGCCTTCTACATAAACCAGGTCCTGCTTTTTATTGTTGGTGTATCTTGTGAGGGCTGTATTGGTCTAAATGTAGGAAACCAGAAACCATGCTCCTAGCCAGAGACAAAATCCTTCAAAGCGTTACAAAGTGTAGCTCTTTTCAGTTGAATGTCAGGTGTTTGGTGCAAAAACTACAAGGTAATGTTGAAAAGGTAAGAATTAAATTACTCACTTTGGCTTATATGTGGCTTTGATATTATTTGTCCCCATTAAAGACACAAGATCTAAATTCAAGTCTGTTCAGTCTCTACTTGTGAACAATACCATAAAGACATTTGGACTGCAATAAGAGATCGGGCTCTTATAAACATCCATTTCATTTGTTTCTATTGATTTTTTTGTGAAATTTCAGTTTCCCAAAGAATAAAAAACAACAACACAACAAATAAAAAACAGCACACTTCCTTTTAAACAAATATAAAATACTCTTATGTCCTTAATATATAAATATAAACCAACCTGCAAGGATTTTAGCTCCCCTCTATACAGCTCTGTTTGGTAATACAGTGACTCTATCACTTAACTTATAGCATTGCTATTCAACTCATGCACAGTATCTACATTACTGCAAGCATGTCAGATGGATTTGAGCAGTTCATATGATATTCTCATTTCTACTTGTTGAATGATTTGATGCATCTGTCCTGGGTGACTCTGCACTCTTGCTTCTATAACTATATTTTAAAAGTAACTTACAGTATTCCACAGGTTCTGAAAATTACATTTTGTGGGTGTGTTCTTGGGAAGCAGTTTTGCACCAGACAATATACATACTGTACATATACACATATATGAAAGCATATATACAGTGCTTTATTGCTTCTCCAAGGAACAGAAATAGTGTCAACAGTGGTGTACTTCTTTAAATACACGAAAATCTAATTAACTCTTATGAAAGTGCACTTCTCCACTGCAAATCCCAAATTGTGAAGACGGTTTTTCCCATTTCATTAGCAACCAGGCCTCAGGGAGTCTGTGCAGCTTTTTGATAACGGATAAAGACTTATTACAGAAAGAACACAAGAATAACATATTCAACACTGACCCCACAGAGTAACAGTAAAATAAGATGAAAATGATGATTGATTTTCACTCCCAACCCATTCTCTCATTCTCTTTCTCCTCAGCCTTCTCAGATCTCTCCTTTGTTTCCAACACACCTCTTGAAGGCAAATCAGCCAGAATGGTGTTTTTATTTTGTTTTCCTTTTACTTTTCAGCATGGAATTAACCACTGTGTTTGTTTCTATCCCTTTTCCTCATTTTCAGAGATTCAGGGCTTGAACTTAGGAGCAGAGTTTATGAATGAAAAACCCAGTCAAATCTGAAAACCAAGGCATTTTATTTTTACCTCCACCCCCCCCCCCAAAAATAGCAACTTCAGACAAATAATGAATTCTGTTCTGTTGTTCGGTGTGTGTGTGCTGCGCTGCTCAGCCGTTGCACGAAGTCTCAGAAGAGAGTGACTCAGATCTTCACCAAGGTCTTATATTCAGATCTGGATGTGACTTGGTTGCTAAATAGACTGTTTGACGTCAAGCCATTCCTCAGCCTTGGCTTGCTGAATACCCTTTTCCTCTAGATGTATTTGAACGGAGTGGGTTAAGAAATAAGGCTTATTGTTAAAATAAAGGTGAAAAAAGCTCTGATTTGCCTCAAAGCAGGATGCTGTTATTTTTTAATGAGTATCAGACAAGACATCTACTTTCATGCTTGCTCTGGCAAGTCTTCTGGTCCCTGGTGAAAACTACTGAATTTGGAATGTTTACTTTTGCTTAAAGAAGGAAACAAATCTCCAGTCTCAGTTGCTGGTAATTGCTGTCCAAATGGTTGTTTCTGAAACAATTTAATGCTTGTAAAACACATTTAGGATAAATGATACTAAGAAACAGGTGGCACAATGGTTAGTGTCACTGCCTTACAGCACTGGGGCCCTGGGTCCAGCTCCTGACCTGGGATGCTATCTGTGTGGAGTTTGTATGTCATCCCTGTACTCATGTGGGTTTCCTCCTCTACATGCTGGTAGGTTAAAAGGCTTTTGGGAAAGCTGGCCCTGGTCTGTGTGTACCCTGGGATGGAGTGTTGTCCCATTCAGGGTTTGAGCTGTCTTGAAACTGTTGCTTGCTGGGATAGGCTCTGGCTCCCCCACAACCCTGTATTGGATAAAGCAGGAAACAAATGGATGGATACTAGGAAACCTAAGATGAACTATCTGATAATGCACGAAGAACATGTTCATATACTGTATCTATCCTGAAAGACTTCATGTCATCTGTATTTGTTTATTCTAAATCTGAACTTCCAAAGATTAATTCCCTTTACACTCAGATTCACTTGAAACCAAAAACTGAACATTTCGTGATGGTGGTGGGGAGGAGGGGGTGTTATTGGAACATTTTGGAGAGTGAAATTGTAACAGGCTCATCTTAGTAATGAACAGCTACATAACCAATTAGTCATTTCATTCTAACACAATCTGGTGTTTTCTGCAGACAGACATATGTTTTAGCCATTCATTTTTATATCAAGTTGAGATGTCTTTTCCCAAATTTAGATGTGGTAAATTTGAACTAGAACTCATTGAAAGTCCAGTACTTGCATAGAAAGTGCTTTCAATGCTGATTTCAACCATGAAGTGTCATTTTTGGCACCTAAAGATACCAAACCATCACAGAGACATCAAGAAAGTGGTCATTTACAGCTATTAAGACCTAGCCAGTCTTTGGGAGACAGGTTGTAAGTTGGGTCCCAAAGACCACTAGACCATGGAGAAGATAAAAACTCAAAAGAGGGGCACCAGCCTGAAATTACTGGTTGTACAGTAGGTATGCTACCTGCAAGATAGCTTTGTTATAGGAAACACATTTTAAAAAGTAGTTGTCGTAGTGAACTGAAGAAAAAAAAGCATTTCTGTTTCAGCTTTATTGAAGATTCTCCTCTTTAATTTAACTCTAAAATAAGTGTGTTTAGATTCAATGCATACTGTACAGGCTCAGGTTGTAAAATATCATAGGGCTGATAAGAAGGAATGGCCCAACACAGGGCTTTGAATATGTGGTGCATTAACTCATTTATGCAGTTTTCATTGGCAGATCAGCTTCTTAATTAACAACAGTTCTGTGAAGAGGAAAATGTGACAATCATGATGACTAACACATGTTATATCAACATTTTGGGGGGACTTAATAAATTACCATATACTTCCAGAGCATGAACGATCTTGAACGATCTGGATTTATTTAACGATTATAGTGGCTGCTCATAATGTAAGAGCTCTGACTTTCCTCCTGCATTTATCAATGATATTTTCTGCAGTACAGGATTCTGCGGCAGCAAACCTCCTGTTGTTCGTGGATTTGGTGAATGAGTCATCGGCAGATTTAACACTGTCTTCGCAGTGCGTAAGACAACACAGACGACAGATCCGCCTAAGGCTCCACTTCATGAATTGAAAACCTCCATTCCGTGGAATCACGAAATCTTTTATTACTAAACATATTACACGAATATTACGTCCCTTCGTAGATCGCAGATACCGGTCATCATATAGTTTTAGAGTACGCATTGCATTATTGAGACAATAAAAAAAGTTTCCTCTCTCTAGTTTCTAAAACTCCTTTCATAAAAGAAGACCTTTGAATAACCTAAATTTAAAGTCCATCTTAGTGGGGTAGAAGGTGTTTTATAAATTCCTTGTCTTTTTAGTTAATCTAATTGCTAATTTGAGAAACATGATCAGGTGTTTCCTTGTATTACAGCTCATCCGCACTTCGAATCATGCTTTGTATCAATGAAACTGGTATTAACGGAGCAATGATCAGTTCTGATTTATTATTAATAAAAATATTTTGTTTTCAGAAATTGTCAAGTTTGGAGAACCTACACGCAAACAGCCTTCGGCATAGCAGCCTTTATTTACTGCAGCCCCTGCAGTCACTGTCGCTTGGTAGTCTGGATCACTAATTGACTGCATTCATATGTGCAACCTTTCAGTTGAAAAATAAAGGACAGTGTTTCTATTTTAGCATGGGGTTAATTATTGGATAGAATAGCAATACATAAAATCAAAAGCGGATAAAATAAATTAGAAAAGTGGTCCAAATCCAATATAATCGAGACCATTGTGTGCGTTCCAGGATGCTAACTAGAGCTCAGCACAGCAAATCGTAAACGTAGCACAGAGAGCTGGCGAGTAACGCAACAACAAGTGGTCACCAATCACGAAGCAGCATCCGTCATATAAGGGTTTATTTCAAGACAGGATAATTATGGTTCCATTGATAGATTGTCAAATTCCAATTATTAGATCTGCTGGGCAATCTATACTTTGAGTACATCTATTATCCAGAAAAGACAAAAAAAGGAATAAAAAAATCTGACAACTCAATCACTGTATGTAGGCGACCGCTCGGCAGTCAGCACGTTTAAATGCTCTTCGCAAAATGAAAGAACTAAAGGAAACGTTTCGAAAGGAAATCGATTGTTAAATGCCGATGCAACCTCATACGAAACTATGATCAATAGCTCAAAAGGGAGACCGGTTTCTCTGCTTGTTATTTCTCCGGTTTGACATGAAAAAAAACATATTACGTAGGTCTCAATGACGCAAAGGTCGGGTGGCGCCTCATATAACGAGAAGGAACTGTCCTGGTGCTGAAAAGAGGAGTACTTTCTCACGGAGCTGGCAAGAAAGAGATGTTCTGCTCAGACTCTTCCGTTGTCTGAACTACTTTCTAAGGTAACGTACTGTAGCTTATCTGTCAACAGATTCTTTAAGGGTACATTCAAAGCAGAGTCGTAGGACGAAAATATTTGAATGTGTATGCTATCACTTTTGTTTCACAATTCAGATTTCCCCCACCAGATCTTCAACGCTATAATTATAAAACTTAATGAGATATGGTTGCATGCTTCTTGTATTTTCGATCGTTATTCCCGGTCGGAGGCGTTGTCACTAAACAATAAGGGAATATCACGGAATGTAAAAAAAAGAAATGTACTTAAAATTTTGCCGAATCCAAAAATTATGGCATTTTAGATATTATCATACTCCTTTGAATAATTGTGAAGTTATGAAGTTAAACGTTTACCTGCTTTTTTTTTCTTCTTCTGAGAAATAAGGGTTTATCCTGGGTGTAGGGCTGCAATAGCGAAGAGCACAGGTTACCTTGGAAACGTAGTGAATCATCCAGTGACCAGTAATTTCAAAACTGATGATATTACCGCACTGATAAAAGATGGGCTATTCAATGACTGGCAGACACGATTCTTTTCTTTAACACTCGGTTTGAGAGGATTTTTGTCATAGGCACGCAATTCCTGGCTTAGATACAATATAAACACATCGTGTGACTGTGAATGTGACGGTCCCAGAGGACTTGAGTCGTTCGTTTATTGGTCACACTGAATTAATCTTTGAGTGCGGATGATGTTTTCGAACAGATAATTTTTCTTTCATTTCTATTTGTAGAAAGGCACCACGGGGAATAATTGCAATACGCCGTATTTGCCTTAGAAAAAAAGATTAACTTTACATGTTATTGTTTTTAGGCAATAAGAAGATGTCTCTTCCCAAGATCTCCCTCGCTGGAGCGGTGGTTATTGTCAGTAGCCTTCTTCACACTTGTTGCATTAATGGCGCTTCAGTAAGGCAACACAAAATGAGGGACGATGAGCCAGAGAGCAGACTCAAAACCCCTTATTTTGTGCCTAATTCTGACATGGTCAAAGCCTTGGAGTACATAGAAAACCTCAGGCAGCAAACAAACGACGAAGAGCCGATTCCCGACTACGACGACATGGAGAAGTTTCGCTCCCTGTTGAGGCTCGCTCCCGTTCAAAACATGGCCGGCCCCGAGCAAAGCGCTGCTCCAGACGTTAGGGAAGCCTGGCAGGACGATAAATCCCAGTGGGTCAAAATATTGCTAAGAGCGCTCCAGCGAGCCGAGAAGGAGTCTAAGCCGTCGCTGTCGGGTACGCGGTACGCGTTTAACAACCGGCAGTACGCCGAAGAAGACAGCCCTGCAGATGAAATCGGCGATTATGGCGACAACCCTTTGCCCGAGCGAAACAAGCCTTTAAAGAAGTACCAGCTTCTCTTCGAAGACGAAGACTCCAGGGAAAACCCCTACAAGCGCACCAACGAAATTGTGGAGGAGCAGTACACACCCCAGAGCCTGGCCACCCTCGAATCTGTTTTCGAGGAGCTGGGCAAGCTGTCGGCTCCCAGCAACCAGAAGCGGCAGAGTCTGGATGAGGACCAGCGGTTCTACAGAGACAACGACGACGACATTTACAGGGTCAACAACCTCGCCTACGAAGACGTGGCGGGGGGAGAAGACTGGACGCCGGTGGAGGAAAAGGTCGAAACGGAAACCGAGGAAGTGAAGGACAGCCGGGAGGAGTTTGACAGAGGCTCCGACGAGGCTGGCGACAGCCTTAAAAGATCCAGCCAGCCCAAGTACGCGGAAAAGGAAGACCCCGACGACTTCAACAAACTCGTGGACCGCTACCTGTTAAAGTTTCTGGAAAAGAGCGAACGAAACGAGAAGAGAGACAACAGTGAAAGACCCCAGGAGGAACAGAACAACGAGAAGAGGACAGTCGGACCCAGCGGGTCGTTAGAAGTTGACCCACAAGCTATATATCAGCTGATTGAAATATCTAGGAGATTACAAATCCCACCCGAGGATTTAATAGAGATGCTGAAAAGCGGGGAGGTAAAAAAGCAGGATAAAATCTTAGAAGCAGAGGTGGAACCTGAAGTGCCCGAGGATTTAGACAGAATTGAAGACAAACTGAGCCAGATTTCTCCTTACAATAAAGAAAGGGTTCCTGCAAAGAAACCTTTTAACCGACGGCTTCCTGAAATGCTCCCGAACGACATTCCTGACGATTTAAATACAGAAGATGTTTTGAAAATTCTCGGACTGGAAGCTAAAGGCAACCCAAACCCAAAATACATCTTAAAGCAAATCCAATCTAAACACGGGCATTCGAGACTGTCTGCCCCAAGTGCCCGGAGGGGGGATTACGTTTTATCTGAGCCCAGCGGTCTCCCAGGTGATTATGACAAAACTAAAATGGATTATGACGAAGCCACTGATGACGATGAATTAGCTACTTATCTTGCTGCAAGATTGCTGTCTAAGTACCCCAAAATGCTCAACAAAATCGACCTCAAACGCACCCCTCAGCTTTCCTCAAAGGAAGATCAAGTAGCCTACGGAACATACGAGCAGGCAATGAAAGATTACTTTGACCATATTAGCTCCGACAAAACATCACCAACAAAAAGATTGTCCGAGGACGGAGAGCAGGGGAATGCCTCGAAATCACAACGCTTAGATGAAGATATGTTGCTGAAAATGTTGGGATATCTAAACCAAGAGACTAGAGAAAATGAAGACAGGGACATTTATGGCAAAAAGTTGAATGGGATGTAGGCTGTCAGGTTGACTTTCCACAAATATTATTTCCACATTAAAAAAAAAGTTCCGTTAATGTACAGTAGCTCATAATCTTTAATTAAAAAAATCAAAGGTCTGATTTGATGTAGCGGCGAACGAACTTAATTTTGTTTGTGGTAGTCCCTGATTTTGTGATACTTAAATGTTTTTATTGTTACAACACTTGGTGTTGGACAAACACCGTCCTTAAAACGGGACAGTGAAACCTTTCATCTGATGTACCTTAAAACAGCCTACAAATGAATCAGTGTTGGATACTTTGGGTTCTGTTGTGTTTTTATCAATATGATATTTCGTACTTGTATTCCATCATGTGTAAAGTACTTTAAATAAATAAAGCATTTACTGGTATTATTTTCCGCTGTTGTGTAATGTTGTCTCATTTGACAAGGAACATAGAGATAAAAACTATGAAGGAAAAGGGTGGGCACTTTTGTTCAGCATTAGAGGTTATGGTTATGTGTGTGGGTTTAAAGCTCATAACATCGGGAAAGGAAACTCCCTACTTTCGCAGCCACTGTTACTGCAAAAAAAAAAACTGCGTCCGTTCAGAACTTGGACAGCTCTTGCTCTTCACAGCATTCTGCAATTTCTCTACCGTGACATTTGTGCAACACCAAATCGCAAAGTACCAATTCGTCTTTACTTTCCAACTAGGTAATGTTTGTTATATCTATCAGCGAGTGCCAGGGGGTGAAATTCACCTTTGTATAAAATCAACATGAGAAAATGGCTTTATCTACTAACAGCAGCTTTTTGCTGGAATGTTTATAGTGAATAAATCCACTGCTTCAGAGTCTGATTGTCCCTATAGGCAACTTCATTCTTATTAAATCTTAAATGACAGAAAGGCCAACGTTCTTTGAGCTGTATGTTTGTCATTGTAATGAGAATAACACATCCCCTTCTTGGCACACTATTATTTTGTTATGGAATCATTCATCTCTACTGACAACCCCCTGCAGTTATAAATCAACAAGGCACAAGAAGCCAGTGTTTTTGGCCTTAGCACATGAAGTATCAAGAGGTTATGTGAATTTAACCAAACATGACATGTTACACGTAGGAGCAATGTGAGCAAGGAGCAAGTTTTTACAGCTCTGTTAAGGTTAGTTCCCTTGCACACTCATAGATCTGCATCCAACTTTAGGCTTTCCAGGCAGAATAAAGAATATACCATAATGCAACACATTACTGTGACTTGTGTTTGTTAATGGATTTACCTTTATTAAGAGGAAGCTTCGTATACAAAAAGTACATATGGTTTGCTCAATTTCACAACCACCTTTATATTAAAAATAATATTAATAATAATAAAATAATAATAGTAGTAGTAGTTTTGTTTATTACAAAAGTTATAAACTGATTTGTACTCATATAAATAATACCCATCGTAAAAGTTTTCCAGTGATATCAAATGAAATCCAACTAGCGTTTTCAACAAAATGTGTTTTCTTTACTTTCCCTCTGGGATCGATCAAGAACATAGTGGTCATTTGAATTCCTTCATGACATATTAGACAATTTCAGATCAAAACACTATTTAATCATTAGAATCAAATTGTACATTTGGTCAGAGTGCAAATATAGGATTCTGCTGTTTAAAATCTTATTGGACATCACATGGACTATCAGCTCCTGAAACTTTTCACACCTACACTGTATATTAGTAACACATTCCATTCAGCATTCAGAACAATAAGCAGTGCAGTCCTTTTTCAGGTCATATTAAATCTCACTGTTTTACCTCTACTTTTTACTGTCGACTCCTTTAAATAATTATAATAATGTTTACTGGCAAAAATATATAACCAGAAATCAAGTATGAGTGACCATAAAGAAAAAGACAAAGTAAAGACTTATTTATGAAAATATTATTTTATGACAAAGGTATTTTCAACACAGCTTTGTGTTTCTAATGTAATCTGAGTTAAGATATGAAACATCGAACAATTTATATAATAACGGTGTCAAGACCCACTTATGAAAAGCATTGTTATATTTTATTTTTCATTGTTTGAAAAAGCTGTTATCGGGCAAAAATGATAAAAAGGCAGGGAATTTCATTTCAGGGCTTGTTGATCTAGTGGTAAAAAATGTAAGGACTGTAGTTTTAAAACTACAATAATTACAAATCCTGTCTCTATGAAGCTTAGTGATTTTTAATTTTTCCTGAAATCAGAACCCTCGTACATGTCCATCAGCCTGACTACCAGGTCCAACAGATGGTGGCACACATTTGTCAGATATTTTTCAGGCCTTCATATAACAGGATGCACTCAATGTGTATTCCATTGAAATACATTTGAATCAGATTAATGAAAACTTAAACAGAAATGGAGACTTTAGTCCATAATTCCAAAATGACACTACTCATTGACAATATTACATGAGAAGATAATGAGAGTATTAAGTATAAATCTGATGTAATTTAAGGATGTGGCACTTTGGTGAGAACTCTCCATTTTCAATTAATTCACTTTTAGCTCATAAACTCCCAAATCTTCAAGTCTGAAACATGATACTTCATTAAAACATTTTCTTTTAAAATGCTGGCTTACTCATATATTCCTCCATTGTCTGGAAAGAAAAAGAAGAAAACCCATTAATAGTTAACATTAACAGCTTGTCTGATGGTCTTACTATCTACAGTAACATAGCTATTCCAGTCTATGAATAGCAATTACATCACATCATTCACCTGCACACATTTTTATAAATTAAAGCAGTTTTGAAAAATGAGACGAGACTCTTGGAGTTCAATGAGATATGTGTTTTTTTTCTGAAAACACATGGCAGAAGAGAAGAACAGTGCTACAACTTCCACTTTGTATAGATCAATGCTCCAATGGCCAAAACTCAAAACACAAGGCTTAACTTTGTTTGGTCATAGCAGTTTCTGAAATGTCAAATACTGTACATGGACAATGACAAGCAAGCAGTTTATGAAATAGACACCAAAACTTCCTAGCACCCAATGAGCGTGACTGAAGTTATGGCTTATACATAAAGTATATGAACTATCCTAGTGAACTAAACTAAAAGTTATCTGAACAAGGTAACCTTTACCGTGATCCAATGAACATCATTAAAGTAATTTCTGAAAATACCCGGACTCCATACTGATGTACAAGTACATTTATGGTGATACTTTTAACATCACATAAAAAGAATCTGGTTTTCAGGTTTTTTTCTTAATCAACACACAGCACAGAAACATTAAGCCAGACTGAACACCCCAAAACCTAACCCTGAGTTACAATTACCAGTGAACAGAGACAGAGAAAAAACATGAACGGATTCAATTTTCCTTCCATTCCCTATTAATTATTTTTCTTCATGGAAAGATTCCAAATTACTGTATATGCTGCATGCTGTTACTTGAATTACTAAACTAAAAAATATATTGCTTTTTGCTAATCAAAATAAATCGTATTTCATCAAGAGTCAACATTTAATAGACTTAAATTTTTACTTTTACATGATGATATTAATTTTTTTCAGTAAAACTATTAATATAAGCAAAGAAAATCAGGGACTACAATGAAGTCAAGACAATAGCATCAGAAAAGTTGCCATGCGTCAGCGACAAACTTAAGATAGAACAGGAAAAATGAGAGGGAAATAAAATACTTTTCTGAAAAGAAACTGTTCGTGGAAAGATGTTATAATAAGTGAAAGACGTAGCCGCACATAAAAATAATTCTAGTTGACCATATATGTTCTTCACTAAATGGGTTTTAAAAAATGAACAGTGATATGCAAGTAATGATTCCATTTACTGGTAAGATCAAAGAATGATTAAATTATACACAATTTATTACAGCTGGGCCTTGTTTCCTTCATACAACTCTAGCACACTGTGCTAGTGGCTTGCATCTGTGACAATGGTTACTCAACTGGTTGTAATACAAACTGAAATGAAAAACGCCAGTTTATTACCCTGGAAGCATGATTTTGCTTGCTGGACTCACCTCCTGTAACATATCAGACTCCTCAATCGATTTTGAGATCAACAATTTGGATGTTTCCTGAATCTCTCCTCCCATGAGAAACTCGTCAAGTATGAAATAGGCCTTTTCAAAATTAAAAATGATGTCCAACTCACACACCTGCAGGTTGCAAAGCACGAGATTTTTATTGTGCAACAGATCTCCTTAAAATCCCAAGTTGAGGTTTATGAAGTGAAATGTGCAAAATTAAATGAGACGAGAGAAATAAAAAAGCTGCAATACATTTGATCTGGATATACAGTTATCCTTTTAGATCATTTTGATCGAATAAATGAATGAAAAAGAATATCCTTTTGTGTGTTATTTATTTTATTGGGTTCTCTTTATCTATTTTTATGACTTAGATGAAGATCTGATCACATTTTAGGTGAAATTTATGCAGAAATTCAGAAAATTCTAAAGGGTTCACAAACTTTCTAGCACCACTGTATCCCTATATTATCAAGTCTTTCCAAATGGTTAATAAAAATTTAATGTGTTTCATTTGTGTATAATCACAAATCTATATGTTATGTAACATTTACACAGACTCGGCAGGCATTTGCATTGATCTACAAACCATTCCTATGAGAGCTATAAATCATTTGTTACTTATGAAGCAACTATAAAGAAAGATTTATGTAGCACCATTCTATGAAGAAACAATCACATTATACATACGTTTTTTGCTGTTCTAAGAGACATAATCTTTATCATGGTGATTAAGTTTAGACTGAAGAGTTTGGACAAAAACAATATTTTCTAATATATCATATGTAAATTCTTATGAATCGGGGGTGGGTGAATACTTTTGTAAATGAGAAATGTAAGTCTTTCATTCTGGAGAAACAAATGTTCTTGAATACAAATTTTATTGATTCCTAAATGTGTTGAATTTATTGTGTTAGTGAAGGGAGAAAAACATATTTCAATGTGTTAAAAGTTGGAAGTGTAACAGGAACACAATGCGAAAAAATTCAAGGGGGTGAATACTTCCTAAAAGCACTGTACATCATCAGATTGGAGGGCATACAAAGTAATGCACGACTTAAGTTTCAAAAGACAACTTCCAAAACTTTAACTATCTCCTATTATCAATTAAGCACTTTTTGATTATAAAATTAATTTATTCTTGGGGCACAATATAGAATACCCTTTATTTCTGTGTCAGAACTTTGGGTATCTTCCATTCGCCTCTGGTGAATAGGAAAACTTAATTTAAAAAATCATTAATAGACTAGGACTGGAGGTTGGCTTCCTGAAAATGATGAAAATATATAAACTACCATGTTTAATAAGCAGTTTTATATAAACAAATAAAGGGGAACTGTAACACAATTTTTATATTTGTGGGTTAGAATGAATTGGCGTTGATAAGTGCATTTCAAAACACAATGAAAGTAAAATGTGCACAGTAATGTGTAAAACCTCCAATTTACATTAAAAAAATAGATGAAATTTCCAGGAATGTGCAGTGCAGCACAACCTTATTTAGTAGAACATCTCAATACATTAGTCATGATGGTGACTAGTGAGCAGGAAGGGCTGTCTCGCATTGCAATTCGAGGGAACTCTTGCTCTCACCCGTGGGGAGACCAAGGGTTATAATAATAATAATAATTGCTTACACTTATATAGCGCTTTTCTGGACACTCCACTCAAAGCGCTTTACAGGTAATGGGGACTCCCCTCCACCACCACCAATGTGCAGCCCCACCTGGATGATGCGACGGCAGCCATAGTGCGCCAGAACGCTCACCACACATCAGCTATCAGTGGGGAGGAGAGCAGAGTAATGTAGCCAATTCATAGAGGGGGATTATTAGGAGGCCATGATGGGGTAAAGGCCAGGGGGGAAATTTGGCCAGGACACCGGGGTTACACCCCTACTCTTTTCGAGAAGCGCCCTGGGATTTTTAATGACCGCAGAGAGTCAGGACCTCGGTTTTACGTCTCATCCGAAGGACGGCGCCTGTTTACAGTATAGTGTCCCCGTCACTATACTGGGGCATTAGGACCCACATGGACCGCAGGGTGAGCGCCCCCTGCTGGCCCCACTAACACCTCTTCCAGCAGCAACCTTAGTTTTTCCCAGGAGGTCTCCCATCCAGGTACTGACCAGGCTCACACCTGCTTAGCTTCAGTGGGTTGCCAGTTGTGAGTTGCAGGGTGATATGGCTGCTGGTAGCAACAACACTGCAATAAGGGTTAGCAACAACACTGCAATATTACAATACTTCCAAAAAATTCATGATTTTGTGCTTAATTCAAAATTTGTGAAATTTTGCAATACTGTCAATTTATTTTGTTACTGAGATTTCATAACTGGTCTGAGAAATTGGGACTGCAGTTCCCCTTTAAATTAGCTTTGAAAAAGTTTTAATCACATTTTAGCTCATTATAATGGCTTGTCTGATCTAACAGTTTGATATTATCCTATGTCAATACTTTATAAATGTTGTGCAAAAAGCAATTTCTTGTAGTGTTTTAGTATTCAGAATTTATCACGGGAGATTCAACATCTCATATTTGGCTAACCATCCTGAAAAGATTACACACAACACACATTTTATGGAAGTTTACATTTAGTCATAGTGATAAAGACTTACAAATATTTCCTATACTGTCTGCAAACTCTTCTATTAAACAGTATGCCTGGCTTCACCTGAACTGAAAATGTGAGAAGGAAAAAATCCGAATTAATTTATCTTACATTGCCAAAGTACTTGTCCAGGAGTTCAACATAGCGGTGCAAGATTTCCAAGGCCAGAAGCTCATTGTCTCCTTCTTCCATTGCACAGCAAAAATACAAGCTGGCATATCTGCAGAACACCAAAAGGGACTGTCATTCCCTGTTAATACAACTTCCATTGTCCAAATAACATGGATCATATTCATAAATCAGTGAAAAACATCTGTACATCTGTTTCAGCTGTGGTCAAGAGGTTATTCCTTGATTTGGCCATCACTGCTGAACAGATGGCTTTTCTGTCTAAGAGACACCAATGAAGGCCAACAAGAAATGAAGAATAACTCTGCAGGAGAAAATTGGGAAACGTAATCACGCTAAAAGTAAACCTGGATTGTTTTCTTAAATCCACAGTCCCCTGCGTGACAAACAAAAATCAAGCATAATTCATTTAAAAAAAACCCTACATTTCTGCCGTTTGGACTGTGGAACGCGTCGGATTCCTACCTTTTGTATACAATCTTAAGATCCTTCCATGTCAAAAAGTTACACGTCTTTGGCTTGCGAGCCAGGACCATCTGAGTCATGTCCCGGATGATCTTCTTCTTCTCGCGCTCTCCGATCGCCATGAACCATTTCTGCAGCCTCAGCTTGCCCTGTCGGCTGAAGAGCAGCATGAAGCGCATCTGAAACACAAGCAACAGCCCTTCTGAGAGGAGCAGCTCCTGCGCGGCCTGGCCAAACTCCCCCCCTGGCCTTTACCGATCGTGGCCTCCTAATAATCCCCACACTGCATCACTCTGCTCTCCTCCCCACTGAGAGCTGGTGTGCGGGGAGCATTCTGGCGCACTATGGCTGCTGTCGCATCAATGAGGCTGGGTGGCAGTGGTGGGGAGACCCCATTACCTGTATCGCTCTTTGAATAGAGTGTCCAGAATAGAGCTTTAGTATATAAGTGTAAGGAATATTACTATTATAACTTAATAGTAACACAACAATTATATTTAATAACTATAATTAGAATTATAATATAATAATTTCTTCTACTTATTATTATTGAATAAATCTGCTTCATATTTTGGGTGAAGGCCTATTACAGAGCACACAAAATCATGCACAGGCCTTATGGCCTACAAAACATATACTAATGGGCGATTTGAAATCAAAGGCCAACATTTCAAAATTTGTCCCAAGAAGAAAAACAAGGGCAAAGGGTTGGTGTCAGAATATTTATTCAGGTTGTGCCTCTCACAGAATAGAAACTGGAACCTTCCCAAACTTTGTGAATTACCGACATCAAACATCTTGCATCCTTTATACTCACAAACAATTTGGTCTTTCAGGTAAAACTGGAAAGGGTCAAGCCATTGTAAAAGGTGAGCTATAAAACAAGTTCTATTCGAAGTTATGAAAGGATGAGATTTCTTTCAGTTTTGTTCTAAATATTGGCAATACTTCAATGCCTTTCTTTGTCTTTTACTTCATGTGTGAAGCGAGTGGTGTGGGCTGCAGTTATGCATGTCGCAGGGGAACAGAACTGGTCCGGCCACAGAACTAAACCGCTGAGACGTGCTGTATAAAGAAAGGTCAATGTGCATTTTATTGAACACTACACTTCTAAATGTTAAATAGGTCAAGTAAGACTGAGTAACTCTTCAGATTAGGCACTGTAAGTCACATTCCTAAATTCTGCAGAACACATAGTATGCTAACAAAGTATGAAACAACTGAGGGAAATACAAAAGAGAAAAAAATATTGATTGCTAAAGTCTAATGTACCATGCAGTAGAAAATTATTTACAATGTATTAAACCAAAGGAGGTTAAAGAAATTATTCACCCACAGAAAAGTGACTCATCCACGAATGAATAACACAATCTTAAATCATGCAAAAGATTGTTCTCATATAAAACAATCCAGGTGTATTTTGCTGATATATATTTAATACCTTGTTTACAATTTCTTAGTGCTATATGCAACCCATAAAGTACTGTTAGCTAATTACAGCAGATTGTTTTTTACTTTTGCAACTGTGAAAGATATTTTGCTCAAAGGAAATTAAAAGCGACAAAAAATATTTCTATCGTGTAATAAAGCTGGTACTGCTGCTTCCTGCTAAGAAATTAAGCTTTCAAAATTTGAACCTAGCATTTTAAGGTATTTATGTACTAAAGACTGTTTCATGGTAGGTTTGAGGAACTTCCTTTAACAACAGCAAAAGAAATCCGGTATGTGTCCCACCCTTCCGAAGACAAAAGGGAGATTTCAAATACAATTCTTTTTCTAACTTCTATCCCGGGATAAAACAGTACCCTGACGAATTTTTCCTTTCTGAATATACTTTATAAACACTGGGTGCGCCTTTTCATTATAAGCTTGTTTTATGTTTTCTTTTATAAATCCATAAAGGGTGGTGTAAAATTCGCTTGAACAGGAGCCGCGTGTTGTACAAATTAGTAATAAAAAGTGTCCTTCAGTAGTTCCTATGCTGTACGTAAACCAAAATACAACACTAATGCCGTGATGCATGTTAACGCGACATTACCGTTTGTTTACATTTTTTAAATACTAGCTTCTTCTCAAGCCCCAGTTTTTAATTGACGGAGCAATATGCAAGTGTGGAAGCCTACATCGAGAACAGATATCAATCAATGAAACAATAACATACTTTGGCGTGCACAGATTACTGGAGACAGGAACCTACTGGAAAACACCGCCAGACCGAACCTGTTCCGCCGGATAATAGGCAGAAACAACTGGTTCTCTGTATTACAGCAGTGGATCTTTTCAAACTATTATACGCCATCGACGAAGTAACCAAAGACGACTCTTTTTTTCATTCCCTCTAACAAACTCAATAATTTGGTTTCAAATTAACACCTACTCAGACGCTTCATAATCAGAGTAACACCTGCTACGGGCAGGTGCACAAACCTGTCTGAACTACCTTCTTCTAGAGAGGGACTTCTCCGACTCTGCCTGACAATAGTCTTTCATATCAAATTACAAGACCAGCTGGGTCTCACTTACCATATTTCAAGGTTCCCCACAGTCCGATTGGCGCACGTGTTAAATTGAAAACTACCAAATTGTTTTATTTATCGCAAAGTCCCGATATCTTTAGTAAACGCATAGTTGCTTTTCCCAGAATTCTCCAAACAGAAAGTTGCTGAACTCCTCCCTGGCGTGTAATTCCACCGAGGAAAAGACTCACGTCACTGCCGTGCAAACACCGGATTGGTGTTTACCTGTCAGTCAGCAAGATAAAGGTGCTGTATTTGCAAAGCTTGTACCGCTTCTGTGCTGCGGTGCGGTAATTCGCCAGGTAGAATTAACCCCAGATGAACGGCCGCATATGTATGCAATAAATATACTGTAATCTGTGTTGCTTATCTGTGTGGGAGAGAAGCTGCTGTTTCTACTGCATTTAATTACCATCACTCAGCTATATCAGTACTCAACATTTTCTGCAAAGTTTGCTAAGATATTTATTGATTTTTTTTCATTCAGCCAGCCACACCAGTGACAACTTGTGTGTTTTGTTTTGGAAACGCATGCAATATTGCATTCACATCCGCTGGGAATAAAACCCTTTAGCTACATGTACTGTATGGGACAGGAAAAAGCAGGCTGCGTTAAAGGCACACGACTCACATCCGCGCTTTCCTGGTTTTGTCTGTGCCAGTCCTGTTTCAACACCTTTGCCCTGCTGCTGCACGAATTGTGCCGACTAGGTCTGTCCGCGATTTCTTATCAGATAATGTGTTGTACACACCAGCAATTACACCTACTACGATTAAAACAATGTGCATTTGGCAGATACTCGACGGTGAACCTATCTGTAGTGTGATCTTGCCTGCAAAGCAAGCTTACCCATTGTTTGAAAGTAAATATTAACGTCCGAATGTCTGGGAGGAGACAACTGACTCGGAAAAGATAGTACAACTTATTTTATTTTTCCAGTTGAATTTTTATGCTTGTTTTATTTTCACCGGGTTGTATCTGGTGATCAAGATGAGCAACTCGCTTTTCACTGTAGCAAAACGCTTTCAAAGTTGTCCTGAAAGCCTGATCTTTGTGGTTGAACTGCTGGCGAAAGACTGATGTAGCTGCTTTCGCCGTGCCCTGATCATGCTGCACATATTTACATAAGGTGATGAAACAGATTTTAATCGGATTTAATGCCAGGTATTTAATAAAGGCCAGTTTCGCTCATGTAAAGCATGACACGGGATCCACACTGGAAAAAAAAACACTTTACTGTTTCATTTACACCGCCTTTAGAACAGTGCCCATTGTAGATATTTTTCTTCATCTTCCCTCAAGTTTAGCTGTTGAAAATTATTAAAAAATAGAAAATGATTTGTTCGAGTGGCACATCCAACCTCCTAAAAGGAAAACAATAAGGATTTAGCGAATGACTAACACAACGATTTAGCTGTTTCGAAATATAAACATATTTAAAACAACGTCAGCATATGAAACACCAACATTTTAATTCAGTAATGTAGCCTCGTGAACGTCTGGTAGCTTCTTGGCACCTAAGTTACTTAAAATTAAAATTACTTATACAATTGTTAAAACATGCTCTAATATCAATGTACACTTTTCAATTTTAGGATGAATTATCTTTAATAGAATAATGATATACAGGACTCGCATCCCTGGATGACTTAAAAATGATAACATCTTACAGTGAAATATACTACTATAAAGCAGCATTATTCAATATTACAAAAGTGCATCTATTGTTTCAGCTGTGAGGCTGTCCTTTCTACATTCAGCGCTAGATGGCGCTACAATGTTCCCATGTCAAACCATGTGACATAAAACTGAGTTACAGAAGGCGGCTGTGAGTGCAAGTTCAGGGTAGAGAGAGTTGCAATGTCTGTGTATCGGAACACTATCTGGTTTTTAAAAGGAATTCATGAATATACAAGGTAAGGTCAACTGTACACTATTTTACCAGTCGACGTAAGGTAGTTTCCTGTATTGCTCATTTTGAATGTTGGTTGTTTCGTTACTTGTCTCGACTAGAATCTGAATCTCAATTCTGTCCTGCACACATAGTTAAACGTTAAGTCTAGCTCATATTTTGGTGTTTACTTTTTCATTATGTGTATGTGTGTGTCACAGACGGGTTATTTATTGCTCGTTTTTGTAAAGGGTCATTTTTCTAAGTCCTTTAAATGTTTTGAAAAGTTTTCGTTAAATTGAGATTCAGATCTTCACTAAAGAATACATTGTCGTTGAATGGACTTAGAATATTACTGATTCATAAAACATACATGCTTTTTGTTCAAATTACTCAAGTGCCGAAAATACTGAAATGACCTGTTTGCAGTGGAACATGTTACAGTTAAATAAACTACTATAAAGGAAAGTAGAAACTGATACACAAGGATGATCCTTAATTTTACTATCCTGTTATGGCATTGTAAAACGTTTTTCCATTTTGGGCGTTAGAAAGGCTTGGCTTATCATCGTCATGCTATATGCACATAATTAATGTTACTAAAAGGAAGAGGATGTTTAAATTTCAGCTTTTAAGATAAATTCGTAGGCTTTTCAGTATAAACAGTTTATTTTCTGTTGTCTAGTCCGATAACCAGCCAGCACAATCACACCCTCCATCACAGCCTGACAACAGCGTCTTTTGACAGAGAATAATCAGCGATAGTGGTTCATGGCCCACACTAGTCCTTTCTCCCAGCTCCTGGTAGAACACAATGACTCTTTTTAAAGTTACAGGGCTGAGTGACAGCCAGATTCTTGTTGCATGTGACTTATTCTTTCTTTCCATATTTAATAACTGGTGTATAAATAACGTTTTTGAACATACAGTAATTCAGTTTGTCTTTTGCTTTTTGTGTCCCAATATTAAACTCTTTCATATTTAACATGCAGCCAATTAATGAGTTGACCAAAGAAAATCTCCCTTGCTCTCACTCTATTGGGTCCTGCTTCTATAGTGAATCTTCTCCTTGAAAACTACCAGGGCTGTTGAACAAAGGAGGGGTAGTTCTTTACGGATGTCAAACATGTTGAGATTGGTGATACTAAGACCAAGAAACAAAACTTGTATCATGTATTTGTATTGAGTAGTTTGTAACTCAAGATGCTGAAAGACAAAAAACTAATTTTGTACCATGTGTAGACAGGACTGTCTTTATCTGAGGTATAACTAGAGTTGGAAAAACAAGAGTGGGTGATGAGCAAATATGGGTTATGTAAGTCAGACACATCTGCGAATGACGTGTTGTTCCGCTAAACAAATGAATGTTTATTTCAGGGGCGGCTATGAGGCTGCCTCCAAGCACTTTGTGGAGAAGGATTTGGATGTTTCGGTATCGGGAAAGTCCTTCATGATCACTGGAGCCAACAGCGGCATTGGGAAAGCTGCTGCCTATATGATAGCGAAGAAAGGTACTGCAGGAAGGGGATTTGAGGGATTGTACATCTCAGGTTAGAGGGGTGCAGTTATAATCCTCCCTAGGGTGGGAGGAACTTGTGAAGAAACCCCAGAAAGTTGAATGTAAGACCTGCTCTACGCTGCTTTGATTCCCATTTTGCGTTCAGAAGTGAAATCGTGTACTCCCGAAGTTTTGGATTAAAAGGAATCTGTGGTCCCTACCTTCCGTATCTCGAGGGCCACTGTTTGTATGGTTTACTAATCATTATGCTTTTAATATTGTTAAACTGCTGAAAGAAAAGTGTGTCTGGTATGAAAACTGAATGCCAGCAAGTCTTCTCGCCCCAGAGAGGTATAGATAAGTGGTCAAACAGCAATGCCTGGCTATAGTACCTTTGTTTCTCAAATCCTGCTTCTGGTTCTAATGTTTTACTGATTGCCTTAACTGTTAATATTTCTGTCTTTTAGTGTGTAATAAAAAGGGACAGGGTATTGGCAGGCTCTGGTGGGGTGATTAAACAATTCTGAATGCTTACCTTCTCATACATCATTTAGGCGGCACTGTACACCTGGTGTGCCGAAACAAAGAAAGAGCAGAGGACGCTAAAGCAGACATTATCAAGGAAAGCGGAAATAAAGTAAGTTTAGATTCTTCCACATGACGTTCATTATTAAACTGGTCTTCCAGTGAAAGGCGTTGAGAGATGTTATGGTAAGAAGGAAACAGTGGATAGATAGATGCCTATGTTCTCAGATTTTCTCCACTGGCATTTGACATTTGTCAAATTTCAGCTAAGACTACAATGGCCTTTATTCTCAATATCTGAAATTTGAAATACCAAAGCACAAACATGGTGATGGTTCGTTAGAAAAAAATGTAAAAGTACACTATTCACAGCATTATTTTAAAATTGAAGACAGGCTGCAGCTGAGAACAGCTTTAATTTAATGGGCATGTTTTGAGAGGCATTCTAGAAAGGCAATGTAAATGACCCATAGTCTGTCATCTACAAAAGACTAAAATATTGAAAGCAAAATATTATTTATTTTCAGGATATCCATGTTCACATTTTGGATTTGTCAGAGCCAAGAAAAGTCTGGGAGTTTGCTGAAGCTTTCAAGAAAAAGCACAAATCGCTGAATGTCTTGGTAGGTACAATGTGAATGATTTTGTATGACTAAGGTGTTTTATGCTGCTGCAGGCAGTATAAGCAGCGGCACGTTTTAGTGAGCTAAACTCAAAATCAGGTGAACAAACAACGGCGAGCAGCAGTGTGAGCAGACAGTGGAGCCAGGCTGGCGCAGCGCAGGCAAGGACAGACAAGTGAGGTCTGAGCTACCACAGTCCAGAACCGTGAACAGGGAGAAACAAAGTTCAACACTAAGAGACACCGTACAAAGTGCCAGAGGAGGATCCAGACAATGAATTCTGGTGAAGCAAGGGTGCAGAGTGGGTACTCAAAACAAAACACAAAATATAGCAAGCTCTATGACAGAGTTTAATGACAGATTAAGTACCTTGAATCACTTGAATTGGGCCTGGTAGATAACTGCCTGCAGGTGGTGCAAGACTCCTGGCACATTAGTAACCATGGTAACCAGTGCTGGATGATACTGTAGGTGTCCAGTTACCATGTGAATACCAGCTCGTTCAGTCACTCGCCAGCGGAGACAAGCGTGATATAAGGCTTCCACAACTGTGTTGTCATACAAAATGATAAGTATGGTGTTTGTAATGCATATAACTATGACTAAAAGCATATACTTCATTAACAGTTATCTGGTATAAGTGATTCTTAATACCAGTTATAGGTATTATAGTAGGTATAGAATATTGAGGTAAGAACTCCTTAAAATACCATTCTGTAATTCTGTTGTGACTGTCAAAAAAGTTGATATACCTTTATTGTCAATTGATTTATTAGATAGACTTAAACTTTAAACATTAGAAACACAAAGCTGTGTTGAAAATACCTTTGTCATAAAATAATATTTTCATAAATAAGTCTTTACTTTGTCTTTTTCTTTATGGTCACTCATACTTGATTTCTGGTTATATATTTTTGCCAGTAAACATTATTATAATTATTTAAAGGAGTCGACTTCACAGCACAGAAACCGCCCTAGTCAAAGTCACCAACGATCTCCTAATAGCTTCTGATTCTGGTTCTCTTTCCATACTCATCCTTCTTGATCTCAGTGCTGCCTTTGACACTGTTGACCATAACATCTTGCTTTCCCGTCTCGAGACTGTGTTTGGAGTCTCTGACACTGCCCTCAAATGGTTTAAGTCTTACCTCACTGATCGCTGTCACTTTGTCTCTCTCAATGGGTACAGGTCTGAAATCGGTCTTGTCAAGTCTGGTGTCCCCCAGGGCTCAATACTGGGCCCCTTGCTCTTCAGCATTTACATGTTCCCACTTGGTCAGCTTTTAAGATCACATGGCCTCAGCTTTCATTTTTACGCTGACGATACTCAAATATACATCCATACCAAACCCGACACTGACGTGGCTGTCTCTATCCTATCTAATTGCATCTCTGACAAAAATTTGGATGACTCAAAACTTCCTTCATCTTAACTGTGACAAGACTGAAGTCATGCTTATTGGTACCCCCCATCAACTTCGTAAAGCCAGTCCTGTAACCCTGTCTGTAGATGGCTCTGTACTTGAGCTTCAATCAAAATTGAAAAACCTTGGGGTTATATTCGATTCTGGCTTAACATTCGACCCACATGTACAGCATACTGTCAAAACATCTTTTTTTCACCTTAGAAATATCGCAAGACTACGCCCTATGCTATCATTAACTGTGGCTGAAAAGCTGATCAACATATTTGTATTCTCTCGAATTGACTACTGCAATGCTCTGCTCCCTGGTGTATCTAAATCTACTCTGAACAAGCTGCAGTATGTCCAAAATTCAGCAGCCAGAATTCTGACCAGGTCTAGTACAAGTGTTCACATTACTCCTATCCTGGAGTCCTTGCACTGGCTTCCGGTCAAATTCCGCGTAGACTTTAAAATCCTCATGCTCACCTACAAGGCTTTACATGGCTTGGCACCTCAATACCTGTCTGAACTTTTATCGCCCTACTCCCCACCTCGCAACCTCCGCTCTTCAAATTCTGCCCTCCTTACTGTCCCCCAAGCCCGTCTACATTGTATGGGCGACAGGGCCTTCTCCTGCTATGCCCCCAAGCTCTGGAACTCTTTACCCAAGGATATTAGAGAGTCACCTTCTCTAAACTCCTTCAAATCCAGACTCAAAACTTTCTTCTTCAGTAAAGCCTTTACTTAACTGGTTCCATTCTTCACCCCTCTGCTCTTCTTAATACCATCTTCCACGGTCTCCTCTATTGTTATTGTTGTATTGTTGTAATTATAATTATGTCCTGTCTTGTGAAATTTTCTTATTTATTGTTGTAGTCTTCTTATTTATTGTTATTGTCATCCTGTAAAGCGCTTTGAGAAGCCACCTTTAAAGGGGCTATATAAAATAAAGTTTATTATTATTATTATTATTATATGCAATCCTTTTTTTAAACTATTTTTTTATATCTGTCCCAACAACTACAAATATGTTCTGCTTTTTTTCCTTGACAGCAGTAGATGCTTCTATACACCATACTGATTTCATATTAAGGACGTTAGTTCAACGTTATTACTGTGGGGGTCTGGGAAACCAACCCAGTCTGATTTCTCTGTTTCTACACGCTTGTGTTTCAGATCAACAATGCAGGATGTATGGTAAATCAACATGAAGTTAATGCAGAGGGGCTTGAAATGAACTTTGCATGCAACACTCTGGGTAGGTGTGCAAACCTTGGATCAGCACTAAATTAAACTACAGAAAACACTGAGGATTTAACCATGTCTTCTGAGAAGCACACAGAGAAGTGTCTTATATTGTACTATTGCTTTTGGTGTTGGAGAAGAGAAAAAACACATAAGATCCTAATAGTAATCCTAATAATTATTTAAGGGAAAATAAAAACATTGAAAGTGCCAAAGAAACAAACTACATGATGTAATTCATGGGTTGTTTATTATTCAGGTTAAATCTTGTTTTGTGCCCAAAGGAATTGAAAAGGTAACATTGCTCAGTCCCTAGAGGTGAAAATATTCCAACCAGAAGTGCATTTCAAACAGAGAACAAGAGGCAGTTCTTTATCCAAAGGTTGTGGGTGTTTGGAACAATCTACCCCGCCATGTTATGAAGCCAATACCCTGCTTTCTTTTGAGAAATGGCTGGATGAGATCCCTGGATCGATTAGCTTCTAACTACCAAATGGGCTGGCTGGGCGATATGGCCTCATGTCGTTTGTAACTGGTGCAGAGGGGAAAATCTGTAGTGCTAAAATATACTGGGGAGGTAGAGACCTTAGAAACAAGACAGACACACAGAAAGCTGTGCATACCTGAATCCCAAATCCCACATCATCGTCACATGATTCACTGCAGGCTGACGAAAGCCTGTGGATAAAGGAGAAAGGATACGATTAGAACTGACACACACACTGTACACAAACACAGATCTCCATCCAGTAGAATTACTGTAACCACGTTTTGTCTTACCTGTGATAGTGTGTGTATGACTCTTTTGTGTTTTGGGCATTATAGACCTGCTGCTGCATCACACTGAAATAGTCAGATGTGAACCTGCGATTGGCTATTGCTGAAGAAGTGACTGGATCTTTGTGTTTCAATGTGCGCTGCTGCCCTTTGACAGTTGTTGGGGGGTGTTTGGTGACTGAAGGGCTGGGTGAACAGGTGGAGTGGACAGTGGATGCTACTGTTCAATAAACCTCTTATAATTAATTTTCACCATATTTTGAGATCTGTAGTGGTTTTTTTCCCACCTTCAGCGTCGCTTAATACTGTTCTTGGGCAGCAGTGTCGAGGGTTCTGGACTTGTAACTGACAGGTCATGGGTTCAAATCCTTCACCTGAATCGCTCCAGTAAAATACCCAGGATGCAGATGTACTGTACTGAAAGTGGCTCAATAGTGTAAGTGGATAAAAGCGTTGGTCAACTAAATTAGTAATAACTTAAAGTTTTAATAGATTTTTTTTTCTAATCTCCAGGTACCTTCATTCTCACCAAAAGCCTGATCCCTTTACTGGAAAAAAGCAGTAATCCTAGAGTGGTAAGTGTCTGTACAGTACATAAAGTCCTGCCTTGTTATTCTAAAAACGGCAGTTAACTGCCATTTTTAATTAGCCTTTTTTGTTGTTACTTATGACATCCCACTGTTATTTGCTCTCCAGTTTTTTTTTAATTAACAAGTAACAAAAAAATTTTTAAAAGAAAATCTTTGTGCTTTGTGTGACAGTGAATACAGAATAATAAACGTGTTCAGGTCAGAATTATTACTGGGCTCTGACAAGAGCACCTCAAACCCTTACAGTGACTGACCTTTCTCTAGCACATGAAATGCAGCTCTTTAGTGTGATTATATCCTGCTAGTGTGTCTTCTCTTGCTTTCCCCAGATTACGGTCTCCTCAGGAGGGATGCTTGTTCAGAAGCTGCACTTGGATGACCTGCAGTCTGAACAAGGCCGATTCAACGGCACCATGGTCTACGCACAGAACAAGGTATGGGACACAGGCCAGGCAGTCCACTGGATTTCCATGTGACAGGAATTGGAGGGTAGTGGTTAAAAGATTACAAGATTTGTTTTGGATGTGGAGTTCCTATATTAGTTTAGTTTAAGAAGGCCCCATTACATCTTCTTGGATCCGCACTCTACTGTTGAAGTGCTTGTTTTTTGCTCTTTTAATTTAAAACGGGACCGGTATCAAATATCGAAGAAGTAAACTTTCTTCTTACCTGTGTGTAGAGGCAACAAGTAGTGATGACTGAAGAGTGGGCGAAAGTGCACAGCAATATTCATTTCTCTGTAATGCATCCTGGATGGGCAGACACCCCAGGTAATTTTCACAATTATCAGACCAACGTACTGTAGGTGCTTTGCTGTAGAGGACAGTCTGGTCTAACTTCAGAATGAAAATACTAAAGTGGAAGCTCAAAAATCCGAATATTGATCTCCACATGGTGAATCGGGAATGTTGTGTGTGTGATGTACTGTCGCAGTCTTATGAATTTTACTAACCCAGACATCTGTATGATTATCACAGTCCCTTGTATGATAAATTCACAGCCTGTATCTACTCTTCATGTTAAGTCCCTTGTTGAGTGCAATGATCAGGGTGATGAAGAGTTTTATAGCTTCTGGACCTGTAGCCATTGTGAAATAAAGCAGGATTTCTTACTCTTGTGCAGCCGTCCAATCAGCAATGCCCGACTTCTACCGCTCCATGAAGGACAAGCTCCGCACTGCAGACCAGGGAGCCGACACCGTGGTGTGGCTGGCCGTGTCTGAGGCCGCCCTGGCTCACCCCAGCGGCCTGTTTTTTCAAGGTGCTGCGCCTCGGCAACTTAGAGCATTACCGACCACTTAACATGAGGCCAGAGCCTGTAGTGAAAAAGAGTGAAAAGGACCACTTCCCTTGATATAACCTTACAAATTCCGCCAAGAAAACAAACCTAAGCTCACTTTTGGGTGGCTCTTTAGCATTGTATTAGATTTTAGAACAAAGAAAATCACTATGTGATAACTGTAAGTACATTGTCCTGTTGGTTCCAAGCATTGCTTTGAATGCGGTCATTGATGCTCACAGACAAAAAGACACGCTGGCAAGATTCCACTGCAGCTGCTACTGTACTGTATATGATGTCTTCTTGGGTTTCCTGAAAGCACTCCATGAGGAGGACTGCTGGATTATGGGAAGGCCTCTCATCTGTGCTCCACACATTTCTCTGTAGAGCTATAAAACATTTATTAATGGACTCATCTCCAAATACAGAAGAATGTAGCTGTCGTGTAGGTGTTTAAGTACTAAAGTACAATGAAAAATATAAATACAAGGACTGGAAGACTGGCCTGTTTGTTTAAAACAACCGTATTAATCTCTGATTTGGACTGTTACCTTGCTGATCTCTTCCCCATCATGTAAGCTCTGTATTCTCTACTGAGCAGTTAGTCTGATGTGTTTATTTTCTAGATCGGAGCCCTGTGCCCACTCACCTGCCTTTGGCCTGGACGAAGACATCTCCAGAAGACAAACAGAAATTCATTAATATACTGGATGACTTGGCAAAGACCTTTCAGCCTCACTAAAAGTCCAGCTGTGCCTGACATTGGATGAAAAGTATTAACATGTGACCTGTGCATTAAAATGATGTACCTTCGGTGTGACTATTAGTTGGCTTTGCCCATGCTGCTCTGCTGCAGGTGCAGATCTTATAAAGATACTAGATGACACTCGCCTGACGACTAGAGTTTCAGAGCAGGGATCTTAGTGATCCAGAGGCTTTGAAAAGCTCGAGGAGGGGGTGTGTGTTTTTTAGTGCCTTTAAAAGACACTCTTGTTCCCCTACGTAATAAGTTTTACTGCTGAAGACAAAATTGATTCAAACCCACTGTCAGTCTAATTCCTGCTGTTTTCGAATTTAGTTGATTTCCCGTGATAATATGATTTACTAAGGAATACAGTGATTTAACTAAATCTGATATCAAGAACTTAACCTTCACTTACAGCCTGTAATAAAATATTACCAATGGTCCTGCTTTTCAGTTTGTGGGTCCCTGGGTTACCAACAGTATTATGCTTATGTGTTATTTGCGTGTATTGATATAAATAAGGTAACACTGTGCGCTTTAAAAGTGGTAACGTTTGAAACTTAAAGCTTTAAGTTGCTTAATGTTATAAAGGTAAATAATCTGTAAAATGCCTTACTGAGAGTTCTCATTTAACACGCAAACAAAAATTGTATTAAAGTATTCAAATAAACTGATTTAAAAATGTATGATGTCTTTGGTTCTTTATACAGTAATCCATAAGCAATCCTGTGCAATAAGTTGCTTCACATGAGGTTCCATCACTAGCATCAAGCTGTCAGCTATTTGCTTGCTGTGACTAAAAAATGTATTTGGCAGTTATGAACCCAGACTTACTCTCCACATTTATTCTGCGTTTCTCAGCTTTTTTTGTGTGTAGTTTATTCCACAAGTAATAGGTTTATTCCATGCTGAAAAGAAGAAAGAACACGTTTCGGCCGTGGAGCCTTCTTCAGGTGTGGCTCGAAACGTGTTCTTTCTTCTTTTTTTCAGCATGGAATAAACCTATTACTTGTTCCTTTGCAGCCTACGCATGCTGATGCAGCTACCCACCACAGAAATTCCTAAATGCCGATTTAAATCTGATAAACAGTAACAGGAAATCTCTAGTTGAAGTCATTACTGCTAAAGGAGGTGCCACTAGGTACTGAAAATAAGTTAACTTATTTACATAAAGATATATGCTGTTGGACGTTTTTTTTTTGCAAGACTTTAATGAAGAACTAATTACATTTTAGGTCTTACAGGTCAACCTAGGGTTTTTACAAACTTTTCCTCAATACGAATAAAACAGTAATGTACACCTCATAAGAGTAATATTTCTTTTAAATACAGACATGCAAATTCAAGAGTGTTATGTAAGTTTATTAGGTATGCTTTCACTCTGACATTATGTCAGGTGAGAACTATCAGGATTTAACAACATTGTCAAGTGCTCTTTAAAAATACAATAGATACAGTTCAAGTGTGACTGCAAATTTCATTACAAATTACATGGAATACATAAAAATGAAACCTTAAAAATGAGAAAATTGATTCTTACAACCGGGATCTACAAGGTGACAGAAAGAAGTCTGTTTTTGCAGTTCAGGCAAACATCAAATTGTTAAACCTTCATGAGTTAGCATCCTGCTTGAAGCACCTTAAAGTAAAAGAATCAAGCTTAAGATGCCTCTTATTTAAAAGGTGGGCACTACTTGGATTTGACTCAGTCATACCTTTTCTAGCCAGAGTTACTAGTTGTTTGACACTAGATTGGAATAAAACACGTTAATGTCCCCAGCCATGGATCATTATCTCCCCATTGGTTTTCTATAAAATACAATCTCACAATAATAAATATCTCTGTTTCTCAATCCAGACCTCTTTTACTCTTCCACCTTGTATGTGAAGACATCTCTTTCCAGCATGGTAAATAATGTTAGTATGAAAACTATTTTAGAAAGATAACCTTAAGAGCAGTCCTAAAGCATAATGGCAGATTCCCAAAGCTAATATTACAGGGAGCAGTTCAGTTTACATTATAGTGCAGGCTTCAAAAAAGGTAACTTGATTTTACAGGTCACTATAGCAAGGCTCAGAAGGAAAGGACAAGACAAATACGAAAGTATTCACAAACATGTATAACAACCTAATACTGTCATGTAAACGTCTTCTCAAACTATTGAGACCAAATCTTGCTAGTGCTGGGGTTAATGGTTAACAAATTGTGAAATATTAGAAAAATACATTTATTAAGTGTCTTTCACAGATAAATCACTTAGGATCTACAAACATGAAGAAGTTGTGTCATGACCAGAAAACACAGCGGTTGTGATATTCCCTCTGTAGTTTATAGAATAAGAGGGGGTGTTCCTGGTGATCTGAATGGACTGCAGAAATTTGGTATTTTGACTATTCCTTCCCAACTTACCTTTAGCTCCTGCACTGCTGCAAACCTATTAAGCACAACTTGTAATACTATCTATCCAAGTTAAGTGAACATAAAACTTCCACCTAAATATTAAATGTAAAATCCAGTCTATAACTATTCTGATTATATTTAAGAGAGTATATTCAAATGTGGAAGTTCTATTCAGCAATACCACAGGATGGATGCAGTCTTGAATACAAATATAATGACCTCAGAATGACATAAATCTTTATGCTGAACCTACTGAAAGGAAATATACAGCACCCAGAAAAGCCCCAAGTCTTCACCTAAAATGAAACAATTCCAAAAGTGGTTTTGTTAAGATTTAACTCTCAAAAATGTGCAATTCAGTGCGAGGAAGCAGTGGTTCTTTTGATTTCCACCCAAACAGTCTATCGTTTATTTAGACGGGCTTTAACTCATGGCCAGTGAAAAGGTCACTGCTTCCTTATGAAACCGTCAAGCTGGGTCAAGCAGGATGAATTTACATGTTCTTAAAACTAGAATGAGTCATAATGAGTAAACAACTTGGTGTACATGTACAGCCAGAAATGCTTCATTTTATTCTTAGATTTCTTAAACTTCACATTGTACCTAAGGAACCTAGGAAAAAGTGCTAAATCTTCAGCCAGTAACCTTTAATCTTTCGTATTTGCATACACTATGACGTTCTCTTGCTGAACTCTGTATGGTACTGTAGTGTACCAAAATGAAGTCACACATTTAGGCACATGAAATGTCAGATAATTCTTCTCCTTCAAATCCAACAATTGCCTGGGAAAAATCCACCTTACATTTACAAAGAAGCTTTTAAACTTTTGAACCGTTTCCTAAAGAGAAAATGAAACCTTGAGTGTTCAAGAAAATTCCCATGGCACAATTTATATCAGTACTGTTCCTAAATTCCGACAACTGCAGTATGTGAGCATACAGTATAATCTTCTACACAAATAAACACTCGTAGGACATCTGCTTCAACTGAGGCAAAAGTTCATGACTTAGTTAACTGTAAGGCCAGCTAGTGAAGAAAAAGAGGCAGTACTAGTACATTTCTACACAAAAAGCACACAGAGGGAAACTGAACAGTTGAGCATTGAGAGCAGATGACATCGCGAGATGCTGGCACTGAGTTATTCAACATCAGCGTTTCTTCTAGGACCCAACGTAGGAAACGAACACCTTCAAGCCCTTCGACGACTCCAATTTTAATAAGCTGCCGAGTTCCAGCTGCATTGAGAAAGTCTGTTAGTGCAAAATCACATTATTCTTAGACCAATCTGGTTTAAAAAAATACCTTGGCAATCATTGATAACTCCAAGTATTGTACCACAAGAGACTCCCTCCTTAACCAAAATGAAACACGGGCATTTCATTAACAATCTGCTTCGGAATTATTTGGTAGAATCAATGCATGCCAAGGCAACTTCATTCTAACGACACTGACGGCATCTTGGATTGGCTTACGAATGAAATAGAGTACATTTCTTTCCGCACCTCGGACATTAAAGTGAGGTATACAGACAGGTACAGCAGGTCTCGATCACGTTTTGCTATGAATGTTTCAACACCCCCCCCGGACAGTTTATTTGTGTGTGTGTGCGTCACTCTGTGCAGGATCCTGGGGAAATGTCGGAGCGATCCGGAAAAAGAAAAGAAGGAGCAAGGGATGCAGCAGTACGGCAGTGCCGGCGGTCCGAGGTGCGACAGCGGGAGACGGCTCTCAGCGCGGAGAGAAACCTGTTGCTATGCTGCAGCCGACGACTTGCGTCATGTCCCAGATCTGAAACAAAAAGGGAGTCAACAATAACGGAACTCGGGATTCAGGGGCATGCAGGCTGCTGTGACTGGTGCTCCGAAGTTCACTGGCTTGATATCTGAATGTTTTAATAGACAAGATTTGCCTTCACACGGCCTGAGATTTAACATGGATAACTTGAAATCGTGTCTGTGATGCGCCTGTTTTCTCCTTGCTGGGGTCAGCTTTTCCGATATCCCTTTAGTTGTTTCTTACCCCATACACGAAACCCAGTTTAACTGCTTCAGACTTAATGAGTGTACCTGTAAATTAACTCCAGGAAGGGCATACGATCACCGATTTAAGCCTTAGTGCTACAGAGCCTGGTGCTGTGTAAAAGATGTTGGAGGGGTCAGCTGAGAACAGCTACAGTACATCCATGAGAGAGTTTATTACAGGGTGAGACAGCCTTGGGCACATGACTGCCTCCACGGATCTTCACCAGTTAATTGTCCTTGGTCATGAGATGCAGTGCAGGGCTGAGGCACAGAGTGGGAAATTTTGAACGAGCCATGTGTCTGATGAAAAAGGGATTCTCCACCTCAATGCGGTTCATAATACCACAAACACAGCAGAGGACAAGCTGTGGAGAAGCACATGAGGCAAATCTTAGACGTAAAAGGCATGCCTGCCCATGATTTATTTCTCGGGGTAATGAAGACTGAGCCATTTTAAGGGATTATCACAAGAAACACAAAACCAGTGTTCAAATGATGAGACCGCTAGCAAAAGATTCTCAAGGAACAGGCGTCGCAGAAAGACCTGATATTCTTTTTGCTGGAGGTGAGAAAGTGGGTAGGTTACTCATGCCTTGAACACAGGTTTTGAAAACTGTGCCACGGCAAAATTTAAAACCAGGGCAAAAATGCTTTTCCAAGGTCAAAGTGTGAGATTTCTCCCTGCTCTGCCATGGTGAGAGCTCCCTACCTTCACAACTCTGTCGCTGCCACAGGTCACCATCAGGCCCCTGGAGATATCCATGTTCATGCAGCTGATGTTGTGCTTGCCCTCGTGGAAAGTTGCCAAAGACGTTCGACTAAACAAAAAGAAAAGACAGAATCAGACCATCATATCAGTCCCACCTCAGAGGCCTCATTTAACTTCAAAGTAAAGAAATTACCATTTTAGTTTTCAACTATTTGTCTTCCATTTATTCACGACAATTGCTTCCAAGCGTCTTATTTTTGAGGTCTTCAAAATGTGATTTCTTTCCTTGAAATACTCTAGAATTCAGAGGGCTGGTTTCATTGTTACTTACTGTGGGGAGGGCCCATACTAGCTAATGATGTGGACCGTCCCTTAGGGACAAGAGCCAGGTTAACGGCAGGCAGGTTTCTAACACCCGAGTGCCTTACAACGGCTGCAAGAGAACGGTCATCGTCAGACGTCAGCCTGCTCTCATGCAGCACAACATGTGAGGAATCTGGCACGTCGAGGTCCAGAAATCAAAACCCAAAGGCTTACTCACTCCTCGTCTTTGATGCTCTCGTAGCAGTCGTCACAGACGCGCACCTGGAACTCGAAGCCCATGACGGGGTAGGTGGAACGCTTAGAGCTGCATTTCCCACATATCGCTTTCCCACACTTCCTGCAGTGGTGCTGAAGAACAGAAAACACCCCCGTCAGGGGCACGGCACGACAGCCGAACCAATCCACGGCGGAGCAGACACACTCGCTGTGCTGGCAGGTAAAGCCGGCACGGCCGGATTCTCTTACATTGTTTTGGAATTACAAAGGCTGAAGACAGCAGGTTTTCTCTAGGGCATCCATGTTTGGCATCCAAAAGCACGCCATCCTTGCCTCCCCACCTTACTCCTCCCCTCACCACCCTCTCGGTTTCTTCCTCTTCCATGCCTTCATCATGACCTCCTGTCCCGACATAACCGCTGGACGTCGCCTCCCCTCTTTCCCCCTTCCTTTTCAAGCCACGATACCGTGCAACCCTGCACAACCTACCCAGTAGAGCAGAAACTTCATAGGATGCCCCAGTTTAGAAGGATGCAGTTTCCTCAGGCTGACAAGACCTAAATCTTGGATCTCAACAACTCCGTGGGGTGTCGGACTCAGGACTGCTCTCCACAGTCTCTCGGGGTCTCGCCACATACTGTACCACCCCAGTCCACGCAGCCCAAGAACCGCCAGCATGAGGAATGCGCTCGTCACGTCCCCTCACCTGCCGGAGCCCTAAGGTCTTTGTGTCCCACATCTGTTTGAGGTTCCAGAAGAAGGGCTGCTCACACTTCTGACAGGAATCGCTCTCCTGCCACTGCGGAGCCTGCAGAGACAAGCTCTGGTGAGGGAACCACGAAACCCCCCCCCAGTAACAGCACCATGCAGGCCTACAGACTGCGGCACTGGAAGAAACAAGCCAACACATGGGCTGCCCTGCCAAGTTCTTTACAGAAAGTCCTTTATACTGACAACTGCATTTTTACTGTACATTACGAGACAAAACCCAATATTACATATTGATTACTTTCACAGTGCTCAATTAACAAATGCAAAACATCTGTCACTTTAATTCATATTTGTCAACAAATCTGAAGTACGACCATTTCTAACATACTCTGCCAAACTCAAAACAACTGAGCTTTCTTCCACAATGCCCTGGATCATTTCTTTGAGCTTTCAGTTCACTACTGGAGTGCAAAACTGCAGTGTATCTGAAATCTCAATTTTATTTAATTAATTGAATGATGCTGTGCTAGTGTCCTTCCTTCTGCTTACGTCCCACAGGTTATATTTCAGCTAGAACACCTGTAAATGAGGACCGTCCTAAAAATCGACCAACGAGCGCAGGGATCATACCAATTACAAATCTCATTCAGCTTTTCCAGAACTGAAATTAAATTTAAAAAGGGCCTCAAATAGAAAATTGAAAAAAAAGAGTCAATGAATAAGATCTTAGGTGGAACAAACCCAGAAAACACAGGGCCAGGACTGAGAACCACTGACCTAGAAATGGTGCAGTTGTTCACTTTGAACACCAGATGGAGCTTGACCTTACACAGGTCTGAGGTCAAAAATAAGGAAAAAAAAAAAGAACTGCATCAAGCAGCACTCAAAGACTCAACAAAAACCTATACATCAGGTAAAACAGCTCAGCTCCTGCATAAGATCAGTAGCTTCTCACAAACTGCCGCATCTGTCTGTGGAGAAAACAGTAACATGCAGGAACAGCGATCCAGGCCTGTACCTCCTCTCTGCTGGTGTCCATGTTCCACACGGTGATGCCTCCGTCAGCAGCACAGGACAGCAGCTGCCTGGCCAGCTGCAGATAACACAGCGCCTGCACGCGGTCACTGCCAAACAGCAGGCGCAGCACAGACAGAAGGGAAAGAAAAGGAGCTTCAGGAGCTCGCCTCCATAACGCCTCATGTACATAATTATCTCTTGGAGCTGGCTGGGAGGATTTCATAAAAGACCAACATGCGAGTCCATGAAACATATTCCTGCATCTTTCCTGCACATTTAACTAAATTATTTTCTGTTCCTTCTGTAAGGCTGTAAGTGAAACTGCTGCACATTTGGGCTGAACTGAGGGGCACTTTCCATTATCTTAGAATATTCTGACATACAAGACTACAAAATCTATTAAATGACTGAAGCTTAAACATTCATAGCATCCAGACATGCTAAGCAAGTAAGAGGTTCAGCAAGGCTCTGTGTACCTAAGAAGTGATTGGAGATGAATTCTGAGTTAAAATGATGTTTATTTAATTTTCAACCATTTGACGCTTACTTTTTAAAGGAATTCATAATGTGCTTCTTATTGTTACTATTTTGCATTAGAAACATTGAGCAACGTTTATCTATCCATACAGGAGATCCTAGTGATTTGCATCCAGAGACAAGAAAATAAACCGAAACATTTCAAACAAGAGAGAAAGATGACCAGCAGAAGCATTTAGACATGGATGGTTCTATCTTAATTCAAGTATGAGAAATGGAAGATTAATTCAGGAGTATCTTGAAAAGTGTCAAGGGGGGAGCCCGAGACGTTGCCGTCATTATGATGATTTCTGGACACACTAACAGAAGCACCATGACATGCAAAATAGCAAGAAGCATTTTGCTTAAAAAATAAGCATCAAGTGGTTGAAAATGAAATAAAAACCTGAAAAATCTCAAATTGAGGAATGGGGCTTTAACACAATTGGACTATAAAAACACCGACGTGCAAGAAGCCGCGAAGAAAATATAAATCAACTGTGCTGGCAAAAGTCATTAGGCAGCACTTGCATGAACAGCTTAGCATAATTAAAGGATGATGGCACACAGGCTTCTGAGCCAGTCTGTCTCGGACAAGATGCGCGGTCAGATTATTTGGAATGCACGTGAAAACACAGCCCGTAAAAGTGGCCAGGCCTGTGCACTTACTGATGACCCTGGAGCAGCAGGGATCTTCCTTTCCTTCCGCCGATGTCCCACATGATAATGCTGTGGTCACTGGCCCCAGAGAAGAGTAACCGCTGGGTGGGGTCCCACCACAGAGCCCCGACACTGCCTGACAGACACACAGAGCGAGGTCAGATCCACCCCCCTACCCCGACTCGAGAAGCACAGCTCTCCCGCAACAGGCAGGCTCAGGAAACCCTGGGCAATATTGCTCAAGAGCTCCAGCGTTAAACTGAAACCCTCTCATGTCTGTGCTTTTGCAAGGGCTAAAGGGGGAAAAAAAGCTTGAACACAAAATGACGACGGGGATGATTCTATACCAAAAGACATGAAAAAGCGTCAAAATGCAGAAGGCCAGAGCTGCTTTTGTTTAAATGAACTGATAAATGAACGTAGACACAATAAATTAACAAACACACTGGTTACATTAATACCAGAGAACACGATCAGGCCATGTGAAACAGGACTTTACACGTACAATGTACCAAGGGCTATTCTTTAGATTCATTTTGATTGCAGGTTCTCTTTAAAGGGAAGAAGGTACATAATGTCTTAAATAAAAATAAAATATTGACCCTTTACACCAAACTGTTATCTTTTGATTGTTCAGTCAAAACTCTTCTCTGCATTTCTCTCTTCTTATTTGGAAAGCCAAATTCATTTTTTGAACCTTTTGCTGAACCTGTATAGTGCACACTTTCATTTAAGACAAAATAAAAACATTAAGATTATACCCGCAGTTTCTGTACGTAGAAATGTTTACGCCAAACTGCTGCAGGGAAAGTAAAAAAAATAAATAAAAAATGACCACAGCTTGAGATGTGTTAAAAAAGATCAGTAAGTATACTAAGTGTCAGTATCACATGTGACTGCTTGTGGTTATCTTGTGACCAAAAATCAGAATTCAGTGAATCATGCTACAATCATCCTACAACATTTTATCTAAACCCGCCTCTACAGTCTTACCTAATTTGTTGTTTAAGGTATTGCTTATGGATTAGGGCGTTTGCTTTTTGAAATTCAAAGTCTACTCAAATACATGTTTAACAACTTGAGTTTCTACAACTAAAACCATCACGGTCACACAGTTCAGAGTGAGAAAGAGGAAGTTAGTATTTTGTGTTGCAGAAAAGAAAGTGTTATGACAATTGCAGATTTTCTTCTGCACCCTAGGATTGATTGGTACACACATTTATACACAACTTTGTACATAAATGTATACACGCTGAAAGAAATCCATCTGGAGACAATGAAATGAAATATTTTCTTCAGATACTAAGAGGCTGCTGGCAGCAATTAAGAAATGAACAGCAGGAAGACTGCAGATACTGTATATACAGTATATTATCTAAAGTGTGAGGTTAGTGCACTGTCTTTGGTATCCAAAATCTGACAAGCAGAGATTGTTAATGAGGCAATTAAAGCAGAGAGTTCAGCACAGTGGTCTCTCTCCCACTGCAAGTCATCCTGTTACTCATCACACTTAACCTTGTCTTCCAGAGACAGAAAGACTGCTCCTGCAATCAGCACCAGACGTCATGGCAGACACCTGGCTTGTTGAGGAGAACCGCAAAAAAAAAAGAAAAGAAATGAAGGCTCTCCACAGTGTAAAGCAGACAAGCACTTCCATCAGCCTGTTTAACTGAGAACCGAGCTGGAGAAATCTTTGCTGTCAGGTTTCGGGAAGTTTTGTTCAGAGTTTAGTCAAGGTCTAATGAGGCGAATAAAATTCATTTAAAAAAAAAAGATTGGGATATGTTGTAATTCTGAAAGTTTTCTGTAACAAATTTAATCAGATAAAAAAAATTAAGCAAAGACCAGGTCTTATGCCTCAAGAGGTTTTAGCTTTAATGTTCCTTATTTTTACAGAGAGGAAACAGCTGCAGAGAAACACGACTAGTTCTTCCCATTTACGATTTGTCTTCAAGACATTCTTATCAAGGCACACCTTAACGAAACACTACTCTCCCGGAGAAAGTCAAAGCTCAGGATCTGAGAGGCACATGACACTCGACAGTACTTATGTGTACACGATTATGCAACCTAAAATATTCCAGGATTGGGCCTCGCTGTACAAACCGTCTCTTTCCTGGAATTATAGAGTGCTACAACTTGTAGCATTTCCTCAAATCAGACAAACACTACAAAAACATGTACAGCAGTATACTATTACATTGTTTTATTCCTATGAAAGAATCTGTATTTAAATGTAAAAAAAAACTAAAAATCTTTATTACGTTGAGCTGATAATACTATCTGGCATTTCACCTCCGTGAGAGAAGACACCCACCTTGTTGCTGCTGTATGTGGAACAATTATTAACGTAATGGAAAAGAAGCTGAGCTGTAATGTCATATAATTGAGAACCTCCGTTTGTCTGTGGCGGAAATACTCAGTCTGAGTCAACACTCCCAGCAGAGTCTGCACACAGGCTCAGTACGGAACACTAATATTGACAAAAAACTCTAGTCTTTAACTGCATGTTTTTGGAACCTTACACAACAACACCATTTTTTTCTTTAAATCCAAAAGTAAAAAAATAAATAAAACTGCCACTGTAAAGCAGTTTGTATCATTTATAAGTCATGGCCTCTTGCACATGTGTTAGGTTTGGATATTTACTTTGTGTTGTGTTTCCTTGTGCTTCCAGCAGTCTTACCTTCATGTCCCTTCAGTGTAGTAATGACAGAGTAGGTGTTCTGTGCCAGCTTCAGTAGTGTGATCTGCCCAGAGTAGTCTCCTACGAAGGCATGTTGTGTTTCATTGTCGTATCTGAACAAAGTCAACAGTTAAGGCACACACACCATCCAGACCGACACATTTAGCCAACACAGGAAAAAAATAAGGGTCACAGCTAGGGTTTTCTATTCCTGATTTCAGGTAGCTCTAGCTAACTGATTCATAACTATTGATTTAAGAAACTGCTTTAAAAAAAAGTGCAGCCTCAAACTTTCAATGCTAGGTGGGGGTCTGCATCACACAGGGGGAGCAACACTTAAAAGAGAAATAACACTTCTGCTCTTGAGGAGTTTCAAATCACATAGTGAAATTATCTTCAAACACTTGTTTACAAGTGGACAGGTTTTAACATAAGCTTCAAATGATGCATGTGGAAATATTTTAAAATATCAAATAGTGCAGCAAAGGCCACCGTTTAATATACATCCGTCAGCATGACTGGTATTAAGTTCACTTTTTCCCGTGACTGGGAGAGATAAAAAATACTCTAGACTCAGGGCTTCTTTTCAAAAGATTTTTTGTGATGTTCTCAGTGTTGTGTGATCCTCCCACATCAAAATAAAAACGTGGTGTTTATGAAGTAGAAATTCTTCAGACTGAACTGCACATGACAAGCCCTTTTTTTTTTTTCTTTGGAGTGGAAAAGGCATTAAGTACAAATGATGGTTTTCAACACCATTAGTACATTAGGAAATCCAATTTCCCTACCTTGTTAATGGGAAATACCGTGTTGTATGCAGAACACTATAACAAATAGTATTTTAATTTCCATCATCATCTTAACTAAAAAATGTTACCCATTACAAAAGGCATAGAAATCAAAAGGCTATAAATGTGTATTAATAAAAATTTCAGGTTTCATTTCTACAGTACAATATGACGGTTCTGTATTCTTAGTTACTTCTCTTTGTGTATTTTTTTAGTGTAAACTTTTAACTTTTCCACAGGATTTTTTAGATTCCATTACTTTTACCTTGAGCAGTATCAGAAATCTCAACAATAGATAATAAAATGGTGATAAAGAATGAAAAGCTCTGAACCTCATCATTTACACTGGTAACAACTACATACATCACTGCAAGATCAGACATTTCTCTAACACTATAAAGCTTCACTGTGCTTAGGTTTAGAGATTACCTTTAGAAATGAGGGCTGTTAGGCCTGATCTTGGTTTACATTATAATCTACAGCAATTTAACCAGATTTGCAATTCCAGTTTGGTGTCCTGACACTCAAAGCCTTAGTTCCCATCACTCAGCAGTGGTTAAAAATTATAGTCCCACTTGTGAGTGCATGTCATCAACGTCTAGAATTACAAAGTCAAGCAAAAATGCGTTAAAATCCTAACATTAAAAAAATTAAGTTAACCAGGAAGCTTGCAATAACTTGCTTACATTCCATACAAAGATAGTTCAAACACCATATGAGATATTTAAACCTTTAAACTACAGATCAGGAGCTTATTGCTCAGGTAGGGCAAGGTTAGATATTCTGACAGAGACAAGAAGGAACATTTCAAGCATAAGATATCGCTGACCTTGTCAAAAACATTTAACAACAATGATAGTGATGTTGAGCAATGCTGTTACAATCTTCTAAGCCTATTTTTTAATTATAGTTCTGATGCTGGATGGATCAAAACAGAACTCAATTTAGAACAGGACCCCTGAGATACGACTAATCCTGAAGTGGAAAGATAAAGCCGATTCACAAAATATAAGGGCCACTGGAATTATATTTTCTGTCATATATTCAGGATTCTCATCCATTTTTTTAAAAATTCCTACTCCATAAGCCACACAAATGCAATTCTATACAGGCTTAAAATAAGAGTGTAAATAAATATTTTTAGGACTTTTAGTAAAAAGTAAAGCTCTTTTGCATTTTGAGAGTCTCCCCCCATTGTTTGTCCTGTGTTATTATGGACATACTGTAGGTGATACCAGCAGGTGTGAGCCTGGTGAGTATCTGGATGGGAGATCTGGGAAAGCCAAGGTTGCTGCTGGAAGTGGTGTTAGTGAGACCAGCAGGGGGCGCTCACCCTGTGGTCTGTGTGGGTGGTAATGCCCCAGTATAGTGTCGGGGACACTATACAGTAAAAAATGCACTGTCCATCAGATGAGACATAAAACCAAGTTCCTGACTCTCTGTGATCATTAAAAATCCCAGGGTGTTTCTTGAAAAGAGTTGGGATGTTACCTTGATGTCCTGGCCAAATTTCTCCCAGGTCTTTACCAATCATGGCCTCCTAATAATCCCCATCTTCGAACAGGCTTCATCACTCTGTTCTCCTGCCCACTGATAGCTGGTGTGTGGGAACTGGACCGGCAACCATCCAGGTGGGGCTGCACACTGGTGGTGTTGGGGAGTCCCCACTACCTGAAAAGCACTTTCAGTGGAGAGCCTAGAAAGGCACTATATAAGCATAAAGAATTATGACTATTGCCAGCATTTATAGATGCTCACAACGCCTGTTTCTCAGGACTTAACTATCTTCTTGAGGGCTTTTTGTAGAATCTGGCACAGACACGCCCTGTAAGAAGGTAAAGGATACTGCAGGCAGGAGGCCCAGGAGCTGAAGTAGTGTCGACCCAGCATGCTGCCACTTCTTGTGCACATCCAGCTCACACACTTGTCGTGACCAGAGCTGATCACCCACTCGCTCTCTGGAGAAAACATGATCCCAGAAACCCGGTTCTGATGAGCTGCAAAAGTAGCACCCACAGTTAAAGCTTGCACCAGCCGAAGGTTTCAAAGACACACACATACACATCTGCCATATTCAACCAAGCAACTCTGGTATTCCCTTAGTACTTCAAGTAGATAGCTGGGTTCACACCTTCCCCCTTCTCTCAACGACAGACTCGTTTCCTTCTAATCCTCTCTTCTCATTTGCAGGTTTCGACTTCACACCTCTCTCGGCTTCGCACCACCCGAGTGCCCACTCTGCCTGCCCCCTGCTCCCGCCTCCTCCACACTCCTGGTTTTTGTTCTCCTATGCTATAGCATCTCTGCTGACTTCCCTGTCTTTCTCACAGCCAAAGAAGGCTCCACAGCTTCTCTTTTCAGCATGGAATAAACCTTTACTTATTCCCTTAGTACTGCATGCAGCACAACACTGTGCACAAAAGAGAGCAGGCACAAACACAGGCACAAAGGGGAAAGCAACGGGAGAATACCACTGTGTCTGTTGTATGGTACATCAGAGTATGATATATAAGAGCTGGTAGTTAATCTGAGACATTTGTATTTTTTTTGTTTTAATCATATAGTGTTTCCTGCCAACTGGATTCTTCTTGCTACCCAGTAGCTTTATGATTGAGAGCTACTGGTTGCGGATCTTAACAGAGGTATTAGTTAATATTTTTGAGCATTCTCTCTGACAACACAGAGTTCACAAGCTGTGACACTTGCTCACCATCTTCCTGAATCTATTCGTTTCTCAACTGGCACATGAGCCTACTTGTTTTGTAAATACAGCAAAAAAGGGGATGATCATCTTGTGACTGCTTTGAAGAAAAATCTTGAAAAGGCAAATATACAGCCAGAATCAACTCTGCAACTGTCACGCCTTTGTATCTTTCAGAGACTCGACATTCTTTTAAGCAAGCCTGAATGTCATTCTTGTAAAACATTTCTGATAAACCACAAATGTTCTATAGCCCTCTGAAAGACAGGTATGACACTAGGAGGCCAATGTTTTCATCCACGACTCAAAGGTGTTATGCAATGAACCAAAACACAACAGCTATTTTTGTTCCCAAGAGAAAGAACACTCACACTTTACCTGGGTAAGTTTTGACAAAAGTCATCTTGTTAAAGTCTTCAGCAATAACAAATTCCTAAAATGAAATGCAATGAAATACAATGTTAAAAGTGACTCTGGAGATTTTCAGACAGCATATTCATCTTGTTAATACAGGAGAGTATTATGTGCTCCATAGGTAAGAATCTGAGTAAACCAGTAGAGCCTTATAATCAGTTCCCACGTTAGAGCAATATAAACCAAACTTACTCCTGTGTATACTTTCACTAAAGTTAAGTTTTTACATTCTCTTAATAACTGTATGTACATATATGTTTATTAATAAGAGAAAGACGTGTTCCTCATCTTAAACTGAGCCAAAAACAGGTATTGGGAGTCTACTGGTTTGTGCCCCTAGCAGATTTGCCTGTAATGGGATCAGTGATCTCACAGTCTGCTGGCTTCCCTGAGAGACTCGGTAACCGAGCAGGCAGGCAAAACAGAGCCACACCTAAGTGAGCTCTCAGCAAGTAAAATGATCCAAGGTCCCAACACCGCTGAGTGACAGAGAAATGGAAAGGAAAAAAGAAGAAAGGAAATACATGTGTGCAGAAATCTGAGCCCACAAGGGACACAAAAATGGAAGGGGAGGTGGGGTTGGGGGGTTATTTGCAGGATAAGTCATCAAAGCTGGCTGCAAACAGCAAACCCCTGAGGTGAAGGGGCGACAGCAATATAAAACTACAGTATATGAAGGGGCCCTACACTGTGGAGCAGTGGTTAGGGGTCTGGACTCGTAACCTGGAGGCTACGGGTTCAAATCCCAGGTGACACATTTGGCATGGCACTTTATGACCAAAAGATCGATTACCTGGATTAACCAATGATCAATTCAGATGAAGTGAGAAGTAAATAAAAGTGTAAAGCAAATAAATGACGCGGTACACATTCTGAAGTCATCAAAACGAAACAAGATTGCTAGAGAGTCACCAGTGGATTCAATTACCAGCTTCTTCTCAGATCTTTACAGCTCTCCTGACATGAACTGGGGAAAAGTTGATAAACACAGAGGATCTGTGAGGAAACTGATTTGGTTTTGGAGTTTTTACATCAGCTGAAGGGGTCAGAGTTCCAGAATGTGTAAGCTGAAGCATTAGGAGGCTCCCTTGAACAAAGTCATCTGACCTTGTGCCCTGCCCCCCAACCACAGAAAACATGCAGAAGCACATCATCTCAAAGAGACTCTGTGTTTTTTTTAAGAAAAGCCAAAAACTTGAAAGCTATTACTCACCACTATTGCTCCATTATCCTGTCCTACAAATATGCGTTTGCTTTCGTGGTGATATGACATTGATGAACATGGTGCTAAAATTTAAAAACAAAACAGAACTTTTCTCAGCCACGTCATTTTTCATCACACAGTACACAAGAACACAGAATGATTTAAGACTTACATGAGACCGTATGGTAGATGCTTGGCCAGTACTGTCCACTGTCTCTCTTCAGCCACACTCGTATTGTTCTGAGGGAGGACAGGCTGAGCAGTCAAGACAGTGCGACACAAAAAATGTCCATTTCCTAACCATACATGTTGTTATTAGCCACGCAAAAAACTACACCATAGCTTTATTAAATGCATTCACTGGACAACTAAAAAAGGCACTGCTGGGGTAGAGACGCAACAACTATTTTACCCCCATTTTATGTCTGCTAGATAATTGTGAAATGAGGAAGAAATCAAAATAAATACATGTAATCAAATCAAGTTTTGGGAGAAAAATATGCTAAAGAAAATGAAAGCTGAATACAGTGTTTTAGACATACGGAGAAAACGTGAGGGGTTTAAGCGTCCAAGTAGATCTAAAGAATAACATTACCCTAAGCGTCTTCTTACATATTTCTGTTGTTATAAAATAAATCATTATGGAAATTATGATGCTGGTTTCTTTTAAATACATAAATGCTTGTAATAAGTTTTTTAAAATAATTACAATAAGAACATTGGTTTCCGCCCATTAAACAGCGGTAATTTGTGGTTTATAGATTCTTTTCTACTGTTTCTAATTTAATACTTTCCCGTCAATTTTAGCGTGACAGACACACTTCAGGACAGCTGGCTACTTTTATTTCCTTTTTTAACAGGTAATAAGCGGCGCCCAAACAAGTATTTACACTTGGATAGTCAGATTCACGTACTTCGTCTTCCACTTCTAACCCTGCAACTACACAACAAAGAAAACAGCACGTATGGGCGAAATGAATTGTTCTTGTCCGTATTGTGTCGGGAGAAACCGGACCGAGTTCATACAGCTCAGTATAATCCGGGGCGGCGAGAAGGAGAAAATCCCAGTTTGGGAAATTCAGAAGTATGCAAACACTTTACACGGCTCCTCGCCTGACTCGCAGTCTCCACCCTGCCTTTCAAACTGCACTAAACAAAACGTGAAAGACGCTGTCGCACATACATTAACAACGGGGCTCGCAGTTATTTAAAAAAATAAATAAAAAAACGCCTCCCCAAACTCCCCCGGTGTATTATTTAGCGACAGGGCTCATCCGCAGAGCCCCCTCCATCTCCACAGGCGGGTCCCCCCAGTTCAAGATGCGCTTACCTGTCCTCGCTAACCGTGATCACCCCATCTTCCTTCGGGATCAGGACGGCCACATTGACCGCGTCCTGGTGGCCTTCAATCTTGTTTAAAAGGACAGGTCTTGAGCTCTGGGGCCTGGAATGAATCTCAGCCGCCATATTTCTGTTTTTATTTTTTTCTGTTTTTTTTTCCCCCTCTGCCCGGCAGCCAGTACTAATCAGCTGACAGGGGATGGCGCACCGAAACCGGAAAAAAAAATAACCGTATTGTCTCAACGAGAACCGCACTTCGATATCTTTTTTTAGGAAGGAGCATTTTGTTGATCAATAGAGGCCTCTAGCGGTTACTCACAGAAATGCTCGCACAACAGAAAAAAACAAGTTTATAAGTGTAGATGATGTCAATTAGCACAATGTCGGACGGACAGCCGCCTTATGTTTGAACATTTTTGGATCACTATTTAGTGCTTATTTTGCCCCGAGTGTTTATCACTGTTTTCTTTAAGCGTGTGTATCAACATTAGAGCAAGATCAAAGCTATATCATTAATCGTTCAAAATACGCAATAAATGATCCTTGGAAAAATGTAAACGAGTGGAGCGATTATTGCTCCCTTTTTGACAGTAAATCGGCCTGAGATGTTGCGTGTTACAGAACAGCTCTGAGCTCTTGGTCAGGCATGATGAGACTTAAACTATTGACAATATCCGTTTACTCCAACAGAGGCTCGCAGTAACACAAAGCCTAATCCGGAAGGCAGTGAGCGCAATGGAGCATTCACCCTGAACATCAGTCCTCCACAGGGCACCGACACACACCCCGGGGACAATTTAGATACGATTGTTAGACAGTCTAGACCGCTCATCTTCGGACTGCGGGGAAGGAAGCCCCTGCAGGAACAAAATGCAGCCCCATAACGAAAACAGGCAAACGCCACACGGAAGGGTCTGATCCCCGGAAACAAGAGTTCAAAATCCAGACTTCACCAGAACGCATCGCGTTCTCCTTTACGCCTGTTTTCCCTGCAAGAAGTCGGGATCTCTAAAGGGTCAAATGCACACAGTGGCGTGCTCAGTCTTGCTCCGTTTTAGAGATGCCTGCGTCATTAACACCAATACAAATTAAAACGTAAAACACGGATGTGGTTCTACAAGATCTGTAGGAAAGATTTTAATGGCGCATGCTTAGTGACACAATACATCTTAGGGAAAGTTTTCCTCTCAAGTTGTGTTCAAGCAAGTTGCACAAACCTGCTCAGCATCCACAGCGACATACAGTACAGTAATTACAGAGACATCCATATTTAACATTTTTATGCAACCAGATGCTAGCAACTAGAAAAACTGGTTCATCTTTTTACCAGTTCAGATGAGACAACCTCATTGTCTAACAGACTTAACTTTTGAAACTGGTCATCTTGCACTTTTAAAGATTCCCTCATCTTCAGCAGACTTGGATTAGTTTTCTCACAGACCCAGTGTGCCGATTCAACGAATTTGCAAAATGATACTTCTTTCACACGTCTTTACTTTCTTTCTTCACCCGGTCCTAATCATCTTTCACTGCATCTAATTAAAATCATTTCAATAGATTAATCTGTTTGGGGGAAAGTGCACAAGCTAGCTAATAGTTCACTGACAGCACTGAGAAATTAAGAATGTAGAAGTCCACTACAACTGCTGGAGAAAAAAAAAACAACTCCTTTAACCACAATCCAGGAGATTAAAATTATTAAAAAAAGGTTTTCCCACTCAAAGGAAACATTCCAATGCAAAATGCGATTATTGAAAGTTTTATTAATCATACTGTATTAAGGTAAGATTCACTGTAATACTGTTGAGGATTTCATTATACAAAAACTTACAATTCATGTTGCGGTTTCCACAACTATTCTTTAAGAATTCTATTCAATACAAGCACAAAAAAAATGCAAAATGTGACCAAATACAATACGAATATTTAACAATAAAATAAAAAACAAATTTTATTAAACAAATGCATTACCTTAGATTTTGACTTTTGCAACATTAGAGATAATTAAATGACATCCCTAGGGATTCAAAAACCAAAATGTTGTGTATGCAGTCACCAAACTTGGTTCACAAGTGTCATTTGGCTAAAGAAGTGTGTTATTGGGAAAGCAAACCAATCCAAAATCCAAACCAATTTCAATTCTTTACACAATTGGCCTGGAGAAAAATTCATAATTGTTGCTTACGGTTTGCTCAAACACATTTCTCTGTAGTATACCTCAAATGAACTGAGAACTTCACTCAATGGCAAGATTCCATTTGCGTTTGGATCTTAAAGTATTACAGTGCATAAATAAACAGCACAATTCAATATTTTACTTTAAGTATTGGTTTGTAAGCATTTAAAAACATTATAATTTGATCTGTGAAGAAGCAGGTTTAATTGAAAGATATAAAGTTGATTACACACATTTTACTCCAAATAAAAAACATGTTTAGGAAAGTCAAGTCAGAACAAAATCCATAGTTTACAATTTTGTTTCTCTACAGTAAACACTTGTTTCACTTTGATGACATTTACTCACTCATTTTTCTTGAACACTTTGAGATTTATCCCTGTTGCTTCTGTGAAATAAATTACATGTACAAGCTACTGAACTGTAACACCCAATATTTAATACTAAAAAAATATTTTAAAAGGGCAAAAAAATGGATATCAAACGATATGAACTTTGAATGAAAACAACACAGCAAAGGCACTATAAAAATGCAGGGATGTTTCATGAATAAATCTACTGTATTTGCCACAATAATGAAGCTGTGTGAAATCATCACCAGCCCTAGAAGAGTCTCTTTTAACACTTATAGCAAGTGGTCCTACTAGAAAGCAAGACAATGGAGGCAATAGAACCAAAGTAAGGTAGTCTGTTTGTGTCTCATCTCTCAGCACAGTGATGATCTAAGGCTTGTTAATTTGGCCCATGAAGAGCACAGTACCTGAAAAACACCAAAAGTCAGACAGTTAATTCAATGAGAAAAGGCCCCCTCCAGCTCATCAAAACTGAATTATCACTTATTTTACCAGATGCCAGTGTCAATGCCAGTGAAGCCAGGTTATTACCATATTTATGGAAATCTTTCTGCTTTAGGCAGCTAGGTGGGAACTGTTACTGCATTTACACAAAACTATTGAACTTATTTTAGTTAAATGTATTTGCAAACAGTGCAAAATCAGTTTTATTGTGCATCGGTGATGACTAACATTATTAGGTCTTCCATTTTGGCAAAGTCTGTGTTACTGCACTGCAGCTCTACACAGAACAGATGACATGCCATTCTTCAAGAGCTGCTGGGTGACATCACTAAGCTCCAGGTCAGAGCCTGCACGGCCCAGTTCAGCTCTGAAAAGTTGAGGAGGAAGACTTGCAATGACCATGCCGATTCTGTGACACAGCCCAGTAATTCTCTCCGAGTTACTGCACTAAAATTAATTGTGCACACCTATATAATCCCAACATCTACAAACGCCTGAAGTGTCTTTGCCAAAATAAAATTAAGCTGCTCTAGTACTTGGTGTCTCTTGTTTCTCTGTTGAGATTGCTGGAGAAGACTGCGTGTTGTCTAACAGTTTAACTTCTCTACACAAGCTCCTCGCGTAAAGACTTGTTTGCATTGTACTGGATATTAATAGGATGGTGGCTTATAGCAATATATTCTAGTTTGTACAGACCTAGAAATACATTACAAAAACAAAAAAGACACCATAATTGTGAAACTTTAAATTCTACAGCCAGTATGTACAGTATTTGAAAATCAATCAAGCATGGATCATTCAGAAGAGAGGATGAAGGAGAATGCAAGACAGAACGGGGTTCTGCAAATCTCTACCTGTCGCCTTGTGTCGAACGATGAACAAGAATGGTCTGTCCACAATGACCCATGGGGGTGATGACCGGGCCAGTAAAATTGCAGCTTGAGAGAGAAAAATGGAATTTGATACAAAAAACTAAAAAGCATCAAATAGCATACTAAGGTCAAAGCCCTTTAGTTATTGAAATGTTGATATAAAATTGCTTCAAGTATCACTCACATGCAGATTACTCTATAGTGGTTATGGGTCTGGGTCCCATAAATGAGAAGTATGCAATTAAGGTTGTGTTAAATCTGTAGTACTAAGTGACTGAATCCAACATGCTCCTGTGACCATAAAAATAAGGGTCTGTTACAGGAATGTGCAATCCTGATCCTTGAGAATTGGTCTGTCTGCAGGTTTTCTACGCGTTTCTGTTGATTCAAAAGCACCTTACAACCCCATCAGGTCCAGATGCAAAGGCTTCATAGAACAGTACTTATAAAACAACAATCGGGCCACAGCTAACTGTAAAGCAACTGGACTAAATTTAACAGACTTAGGCCATTAAGAACTGAATGAAAATAGACACACCAGCCGTGCAAACCTAGAATCAGACAGCCCTGGCCTACTCTGTCAGCTGCAGAAGTCAGAATCTTACTTGTTGCAGCTGATGCTTTGGTGCCATCCTCAGTCACCTCAATTTTGGATTTCTGCAATGCCTTCGATACATGGAGGGGCTCTGAACCTATCAATAAGAAGACAGCAAAAATGTAAAAAAACCAAAACTTTTATTAATAAATTACATTACAAGGTCTTTTAAAATGTAAACTCATGGAAGTATTTTCCAGCCATCTTCAAGGTGATATGAAGCTGAATGAGGAAAAGACAGAGACATGGAAAAGGTTAAAAGTTACGTGTATGTTTAAAAATGCTTTTAAACTTGGGGGAAAAAAAGCAGGAGTTGTAAATCAAGTGTCCTTTTGAACATGGTGTTGTGTCCAATACAGGCTGTTCTATTTGTCACAGAAAAGAAGGTTACGTTTTAAATGAAGATCTACATCTTGATGGTTATGAGTGCTTAATGTCCACTCTCATTTAACTTGTAATTAAGATTACCTACTCACTGCTCCTGCCGGCGATCAATATTTTGAAGAGAAATTAGGTTTTATGTATAATTTCTTAACAGAAGCCTGATCATGTTATTATATCAATAACTGAATGAATTACAATAAAATGTCTCTTTTGCATGTTAATTAAGAAACAGCTCTCAATCAAGAGATAATACATAATTTAACAGTCAGTCACTCCATTTCAGGGCACGTTTTAAAATCCCTTGCTGTCCCTGTTCATTGATCAACACGAGTTATATGGTTAACCTACTTGTCTATCTATAGACCTGCCAGCCATAACAGCTAGTAAAGAGTCATTTTAAACCACGAGGAGCTTTTAGCAAATTTTTATTTTTCCCATATCAAAAGTGACGTGACCATATATTTTTATATAGTAGACCATATAGTTTTATTTAATGCATGCGTTAAAGGCATGCGATTCTATAAATCATTACAAAGCCTCTTATTGACAATAATGGCTGGGTAACCAGGAGTCTGCCCTGGTGGAACTCCACGATGAACAAGACTGCCAGTCCACTACAGGTCATAGACACGAAATCACCTGCACAGCTTGTCTTCAGGAGGCAAGGGGAAACTGGAGCACCTGGAGTAAACCCACATGGGCACAGAGAGAACCTGCAATCTTCACACAGGAGGTACACCGGGCAGAACCAGAACCAGGACCCAACAGCTGTTGGAGTGCTAGCTGCCACACCACTGTGCGTTTCCCCAACATTAAACCAGGAAAAACAACTGCCTTTTAACTTCAAGGGTTAACACAAAACGGAACACTGGTTCCTAAGGTCAGACATCTACCAAGATATTTCAAGCGGATTAAAGCAGCTGTACCAGCATTTATTTATACTTACTTATTTGTTTAAAGTTTGCTTTTGTTTGATCGAACATATCTGTAATACCAAGAGCTGAGAGAGGTGCCTCCAAATCTGTTTCTGCTTCCACTGTAAATCTGTAAAAGATGAGGGACCGGCATTGATAACAGACTTTCTAAACACAACAGCTGTATTGCATTGCCACATGTTTCACAACTTGTAAAAATGGATTGCACAGCACTGAAGTGACATCATGGGGGATTTTTTTTTTATTGCTACAAAAGCAGTCCCCAACCATGATGGAGCACTGAAACAATAAGTGTGAATTCTGTCAATTTGATAAATTAATTGCAATGATTATCACAGCTTTGATAAACTGAATCTCAAAAGAAGTCTCCATACCCAGAACAGGAAGCTTATTTCATTTGCAAACTGAATAAAAACAGATTTGGCAAAAACCAAATCTTTATAGTGAAACGGGAGAAGCAGGTTTAAACTTGGCAGCTTTAAGAAAACTATTCTTCCAGAAAACAGTTTGAACATGTTAGGGCCTTTAGAATATGTACATTCCACGATCATATCTTAAAAGGCAGCTCAAAGTGGTTCACCTTACTTTGGCAGGAGAAGTCGTACTTTTCTCTGGTTCATAAGCTTCGTCCAGCTCTGAATGGTCATGGTGCTGATGTGGGGAATTATTTCAGAGACCAGAGTACTGTCTTCAGAAGGCACTGCGATCAGCATACTGATAGTGTCTCCATGGTAGGGCAGCTCGATGACTTTGTACTTGATGCCAAAAGGGGTACTTGCCAAGCCTAGGGAAACAAGCACTCGATCAGCACTGCAGCCCTAATTATACATTAAACAAAAAAAAGACATGTAAACTGCTGATTGTATGAAATACTTCTATTTGTCAGCTGTTGTTTCTCATTAATCTTACCACCGAACATGCAATTTAGTTCTGAGCTCCCCAATCGGCAGTACTGCATGCCTGAAGTTCCAACATCCTGGATGATAACCTTAATCTCAAGGAGCTCTTACCAATGTTGAACACGGAAAGCTGTGACATCATAGGAATTCTGTAAACCTTCCCATCTCCTGCAGTGAAATTTCTCATCTTGGTGTTCTCGGGCTGAAACCGTGATTTCCACAAGCCCTTGAAGTATATGGCATTTACTGCTACGAGCCTGGTGAGAGCCCCATCAAGCATGTCTGAAGAGACAATTGTAGGTATCATGCCTGAAACAGCAAACAGACACCATGTTAAAGTGAATGAAGACAATACAGAGTAAAAAATATGAATACTGTAACTACTTTTCGTAGCCTATGCCTCTACTTGAACATGAGTGCTGACAAAAGAAACAGACTTATTAAATGAGGTTAATTGAAAGAGGGGAAAAAAATTACACAAGCCTTTAATAACAAACCACCATATATCAGTCACTTTTATGTAGTTACTCCTACTATATACCCTATGCCTACATTGCAGTTCATCTAAACAGGTGCTGAACAGCTTGTGTGGATTTTTGAAGTTTTCTAGGCTATCCCAGTGAATTCTTCATTATGGAGAAACAAAATAAAGGAGGCTAGCAATTGCAAGTATTTAAATTAGATCTACGAAATGATTCAGTGATCTACAAAAGGACAATAACCTTGCCCCTTTTAAAACTACAACCTGCTCCCGTTTTGTGGTCATGTGGGTGTTGAGCAATCTTTTGGGCATAATGCCAGATTAAAACAAGTCTTCCTTCACTGACGATTACATTAACACACCAAAATCCCAGGAACGTCAGAAGTGGTACACAGTCAATTGTAACAGCTTAGACGATTTTGCTTTCAGTTTTTTTTTTTTAATGCAGTACATTCTAGTGATCACAGACATGTTTCAGCTTTACAGCCCTTCATCACTGATGTATGGGGAAATGTTTAAAACAACTTGCAGTCTGACAACTTACCTTTTGTATGATCTCTAACCCAGTTGTTGATAGAATCTGCAGCTTCGCTGGTGTCAGAAAAGTCTAAATTCTTTGATTCACACTGGAAATTGGCTTTGTTAGTAGAAACAAAGAGGTCTTCCATTTTAAAGCCTTGCTGAGCAAAAATCGCATTGGCTATGGTCACCAAGTCCCGATTTTCTCTGGAAGTCAGATTTTTGTGTAGTCTTTTCAGCATTTTATAAGGCCCTTGGAAATTAAGCACAGATAGCAAAATTATTTAAACCAACTACCAAAAAGTAGCAGAAAGTACTGATTTTACCTAATTAAACCAATATATTTCTGGAACGTCTCCAATACATCTGCATAAATAAAACTGATGTCCTCAAATATGGTCTCGTAGCCAATCTATAACTGATACAAACAACCGATAGACATCACTGTCACTTCTGCATCACTGTCGGAAATATAATCTCTTTTCAATATTACTGACTTTTTTTAAAAATACAATCCTTGATTTGCAGAGATCACTGTAATTCTGTAAAAATTATTCAGCTGGCACATCTGCATCATTATCATGTTGAATTAAGGTGAACAAGCAAGTCCAGGCAAAGCTGAAATAGTGATAAAACAGTTTTATTGACCTAGTGAAAAAGTAAGATAAACTGCATCACAATTAAAAAAGAATGATGACTTAAAATAACGTGGTGTGGACTGGAGAAAATGTGCTACCCAATACCATGCAATACCAGGCCACATACCATGCTTCTTATATCTCAAGGCTGTCAGAATCTGTCTTCTGGTGTTGCCCTCTGCTCCCACCAACAGCATTCCCAGGATGCTGGCCACACTATGTGGAGACATAACCACATTTTCCTGTGGCCTGGACCTCACAACCTGGGCAAACAGCTGAATCCCCAAGTCTGAGCCCCGCTCTCCATAGGAAGAAGTACTTGGGATCTGGGCATAGACAGTGGACATCGCCATGCCCAGGGACAGCAGGATGAGGGAGAGATGTCCCATTCTGGACTATTTATACACCTAGAAGGAAATACATAAAGATATATTAAAGACGACTGCCCTGCAAAAATGTTAAATCATAAATAATATATAATCACATTTCCATGTAGTAGAGCTCAACTGTTCAAACAGTAGAAAAAACAAGGTTGCAATTCACAGGAAAAAAGGGACATGTTAAACATCTGATATAGAAATGCATAGTTTACATCTTTTGTTTTGGCTAAAAATAAAACCACACAATGAAACGCCATTTCACAAACCTTTGTCTGGCTCTGCAAGATCAACTGTAAATATACGTGGATGTATAATTTAAGCATTTCGTAACCAGAGAAACCACTAGCGCAAGGCTAATGTTACAGCATGTTCCAAACCATACAGAAAACATACACCCAAGCAAAAGCAATGAGCAGCAGCCATGTTTGAGACACAGCTAATTTAAAAGATGTCAGAATGGTTATCATTTATTTTCCCATCTTTCAGATAACTCACGCAGCACTTAAGGAGCTTCTCATCCTAGGTACATTCATTTGCCAGCTGTCACCTCCCTGTTCTGTTCACTTTTATATTTTATGAGTAGGCCTTCACCAATACAGATCCAAATATTCAAATGCTTGGCTGTCATGAAGAATGGGTAAACATCAAGGACCGAAACAAAAAGACCCAAATAATGATTCATTTGTGAATTTCATTTATCAGACAAACTTGACTCAGCTTTTCGCTTTTCAAACTACTATGTTTGTATACTTTATAGTAAAGATTAAGCTCAACACTGCACATACTTCTTGAAGGCACATTGAAACGTTGGTTCTCTTTATAGAAAATATCTGCTTGGACAATTACCTAGTTTCTAGAGAAATATTGCATAAACTCTCAGAAGGGGAAAGAATTATATACCTTTACCCCTGTTAGATAAATTGGTAATCTGTACATAAAATGCTCAACTATTTTTTCTTCAGCTAATGTAAGCCATATTCTAATGGGTAAGATATTTCCGTTTTCAAACAACTACGTATTATTTGTGCACAGTGGGTTCATTACAGGAAGTAGCTTGCGGGAAAGTTTAGTTATAGTCTCTTGCAAGAAGATTAAAAATTATTTGCAAATACTATTTTCAATGCATCATCATTAAACTGCAAAATCATTCAAATCCTTTTACAAATACAGTTCTTTAATAAAACGTCCTATGAACAGCAAAGATAAACGGCTGATATGAATAGAAAATAACATGGTAACTTCACTGTGAATCATTCCTCTACAGTAGTCTGAAATTCCCCAAAGTACAATATTTGTAGTGCCTTGCACTACAAATATTGATGTGCAGAATTAAAATGTAGTTGTCAGTAAGGGGGTCAGATAACATTCAACTTCTTTGCAAGTCAAACAGCGCAAATATTTTAATTTACCTGAAAAATTTGGAATTTGAAAATTCCGTACAGAAGAAAAGAGTAGGAAAAGAATAACGTCGTTTAAAAACGTAAAATCTTAAATGGTTTACGAGGTTAGGTGTCCGACGGTTGTAGCACTAATTCTATGAAATAATTGTCACAAAGCTGAAAAAAAATTGATCCCTCCCTTTCTCCTCACACCTTAAAAACTTTAATATACATTTAATCGTTCAGACGGGGCTACAATGATGTTCTCCAAAATGAAAACGATCTAGGCGGAACCCCCACTTAAAGCAGACCAACGCATAAAATATTTGTTCAGCTACGTTTTACAAATTAAACGCTTGTCCTTCCGTGCAAAATATTTTCAAGCGTTTCTCGAAATGTGTCAGATGGTAAACTTAATCCTTCACCAAGGTAAGTATTCTTGCAATTTATCACACGATGTTTCTTAACTTTTACAGCGTTTTGAATGTATTGTTTGTTTACACACAACAATACTGAGGTGTTGGAAAAGAGATATTTGTATTGTGTACAATATGTGTATTGTACTGGTTGAGAGAAGAACCTTCCGGATCAGTGAAACAATTTCTTGACTATTCTGAAATAGTATCGCAAATGTGTTCATCCAACAAAGACATTTTATACATTTACACATACATTTAAAAAATGGCTGACAATTAAACTTCTAGGTAAAAGGCTATAGGTTGTACTAAATATATAACTGCTGGGCACTTCTGCGTCTTTAAAAAAAATGCAGTTCTGACTATAGTAACCAGGAACGTTTACCGACTGCTTTCAAGCGATTAATTCCAGAAAATAAGGTTTACTTTGTTTCACTGCTACCCTGAAAAAGTGTTTTTATCCACGTGCAAGCTTTTACAAACACGTCGTTTTCCCTTAATTATCTAAGCAACCCGACGTAAAGTGTAGCGAATTCAAACCCAACAAAGCCAGCGCCGCGAATTAGCTGTAACCAAACCCCACCTGTAAGAAGAACCTTACCTTTTGATTTCCCAAAATGCTTTCGTTTCAGTGCATAACACACAAACAAACTACGAAAGCCTTCAAAAACTTCCGTAGCGAGTTAATTAAATATACATCGATATATTACGTCTTTAAAAATCTCACAGTTATCCCTCTTACATTTATACCATGTGTGGACAAACTACCGCCCCTTGTTTATTTTACTAGCTTTTCAAGAACTCCTCCCTGGGAGCTGGAGGACGAGATGAGTGGAGAACGAAACGCCGCTTTTACTTCGTCAACAGGAAATGACACCTCCTTAGAAATTTCGTTTAAAAGGCCCTGACAGAGGAGTTTGTCTGGTGTGCTCCTTGTTATTGTATTTTCCGAAATAATATTTTGTTTCAATATGGAGTAACCGTAAGCAGTGAACTGTTAAACAGCCTCCCGATTTACTTTTCCTCGGTAAATGATTTTGCTGCTTATCATCTTAATGCTTATTAAATCAAACATATTCCAATAACGTCATTTAGGCGTCGAATCGAATTATTTCAATAATTCAATATCCAGGCGTATCATTTGAAAGAGGGCATTTTATAAGTTCAGGGAAACCAGAATAGCTCATTAAACACCCATGCTGCAGAAAGACGGCGAGCTTTGTGGGTCTACTCTAAAACTCGTTACATAGAGTATTATGCGAGGGAATATCAAGATAAATTATGTTATGGGGTGCCAGCAGAAGACTTCTATAGGAACAAGTGATTAAGTGTAATGAAATGCCCACATGCATTTCTAATTTTGTATTAATGGAAAACCATTAAAAAAGCTTCAGGCGAATATCAACACTTCGGTTGACTAAGACGGTTTCAGGCAGCGTGAGCTGGGTTGATCCAGAACTGATTTCACAAATATGTCCTTCTGTTCCTGCAATCTCTGGAGGTGGAGCAGTCCATATGAACGATGCAGACAGAACCTGAAGTACTGCATTTATGCTCCAGGTGTTTGGGGATAAAAACTGTCAGCACAGTTCATTTTGCACCTGGAATTACTTTTCTCAGCAAATTATGACATAGTGAAGTATAGCCAAAAGTCAAGCTTTTGTGTGCCAGTTGCTTCAGAAATTGGCAATACCTTTATACCAACAGACTGAGGTGCATAGGGCTTGAATGCTGCCAAATCCTTCAGAAGCCCTCCCCCACAGATTCCTGGTTTTCAATATTACTGCAGTTCTGGTTTTACCGAGACTTACAGCATTTCCTAACGTCTGCTAGTTTAGACACTCAGTGCTTATGTCTGTATTTATTAACATGACTAAGCTCTGTTCCATCTTTCCCTTTGAAAAAAAGACCAGGTTCCCTATATCCACACAAGTAAATTCATGAAAATCACCCATCTGAAGAAAAAAAAATGACATTACTATAAATTTCATGTTGGATTGTGGCTTAAGTGTGTATTACTCATCTTGAGTAAAACATACAAACTTTCTACAACATGTGATCAGAAAACAAACTCAATTAAAAAGGAAAATTTGATTTCATAATCCTATAAAAATATACAGTATATGGGGAAAAAAGATGTCTTTGGTCGGAGGCAGACTGTGTCCTCTGGCCTGGAGGCTGATGATTTCAACCCCTAGCGGTTGTGCAGACAGGCCTGCACAGTGAAGTAAGAGTGGAAATACTGCCTTCTACAGTTATTATCACTGGCCCAAAATAAGCTTCCCTTACAAAACAAACACTTCTAATAGCTTGTCCTGAAGACCAAGGTAAGGCTCTGCTATCTGCGGGCTCTCTGCAAGTCCCAGTGGAACCTCAAAACTGCCCGAGAGCTGCTGGAACCAGTTGCTGGTGTGGATTTGGCTGTGAGATCCTGGGTCAACCACATGCAATCAGCCCATGACTGGCGGACTGTATGACAGACTGTCTTGGTATTAAGGGTGTCCAGCCTTCCACTGACACCAAGGCTCTGCTTCTGAGCTCTGGGAATGGCCAATAGCCAACTTGTCCTGCCTGCTGTCTACAGGACAGGGGGGACGTGATACCGTGGGAGGGTGGGTTGAAGAATACAGCACCGTTGCTTTTCCAAACTGCAACATTTTAGAAAAGGAAGGTGGTGGCAATTTAAGAGAAACAGCAAAAAAAAAAAAAGCTAAATCTAATTGTGAAGGTTTCTCGATTTACAGTAAGCAGGGTAAAAACAACATTTTAATAAATATACCAAGTCTTTTATGGAGCTCACTGAAGTAGGGGAGGCTCTCAAACAACATGCGTTACTCTTGTAGGCATCAACTCTCTGGGCTTTTTGTTGACATAAATAAAGAACTATAAACAAATCTTACAAGTTGCTTCAGCTTGCCTATGAGCTTGTTCTGCCAGGAAAAGGCTTGGAAAAATCTGCAATCATCTTCAGTTTAGAAACTCCACAGCAGAACTTTCCTTTCATTGTATGAGTTTGTCTGATTTCTAAAGACAGTGACCTCTGTTAAAAGAGCGTTCTAATGCACAGCATAGCTGTAGGTTAAAGTATAGGAAAATACAGATGTAAAGCGAGGACAAAACATTGCTAAAAGCACTGACGGAATTTAGCACTGAAAGAAACGCCTACACTTAGAATGCAATGAAGGTCTTTTAAAAAACAGTTTACTTCTTAATCGCTGTGTGCCGAGATAATTCACCACATCCTTCTGAGCTATTTTTTTACTGATATGAAATGTGCGGTAAGTGAAATGAGCGTCCACAGACTTCAGTATTTACAGTTCCATTTATTTTCAACAGTTTAGTCATCATCATGTGCACTGTGCTATATAAATCTTAGTCATTGTACCTTACATCACTCTGATGGTACTGTAGGTGGGTAGTTCCGTACTTGAGCCACAACAGCCGATCGGTCCAGCAGCTGACCTGATTTCCATGGTGATGCGTGAAGAGAGAGCACCAAACTCCATCACAGAGCCTGCCCCCACAGTATCCCCAACGACTGTCATCACAGTGAGCGAAAGCAAATCTAAAACTACTGTACATGTTTTCACTACAGGCTGGACGTTTTTTTCAAGCCATACTTAATACTTCGTTTACATCAGTTTATTTGAAAAAAACAAAAAAACCTTATGCCTTACAGAATCACGATGCCTTTTTTTAAGGAGTCTTGGCCAGTACCTTTTTGGTTTTGTAACATACAGTACAAAGTCTTTTTCCACATATTCTATTGCTTAAGCCATTTCTGGAGGAGTAAAAAGATATGGTCTCTAGCAAAGATGAGCTGGGGTAAGTCCTCTTCTCTTGCTGGATACATGTTGGCGCAGTGGGCTGTACCTAACAGAGAGAATCCACATGTTAGCCTACAGTATCGATGAAATGTACTCCACTTCTTTCACTTGTAGTCTAGGTGCAGAAGGCAAAGGCTCACACAAAATTGAGCCAATGCTAAAAGAACCAAAATCGTGAACACCTACACTCATACCCAGTATCAGTCTTTTTTGTAAATGGTACATCTCTGACCACATTAATCAATTATGATGTGAATGAAAATCTAAAAGGTTGAGAATGAGAATGTGAAAGCGATTAGGAAGGACCTTGTGAATGGGCTTATTCAAATTCATAAATATCTGTATAAAAAGATGATGCGACTTTCTAGGTCTCTCCCCCCACATTTTAAACAGCATTATAAATAAATGAGTCAAGAATATAAATAAATATTTTTTGGGGAAAAGGGTCAACGGAACACACCTTCAATGAACACAGCTGGCAGGTCAACGGCAATGTCTTTGGTGATTCCCAGAGCATGCCAAGGATCGATGGAACCATTGGGAAAGACTATTCTTCTGCTCCTGATGTCATAGCCCCCATAGTACTCGTTTGTCTGCTGCACTGCATCAGCTACTGAGGTGCCCGTGAACGAGGCCCCATAAATATCGGCGCACTGCTGCAGGTGGTACCTGAGGGAAAGCATTGAAAACCTCTCACTCTGCGTTTCAAAGACAGCTTTGATCGGATTCCCATCATTATGAAACATTCTTGCAAACGATTTTTCTTCGCAACAGTTTTTTAAAGCCCATGGCGACACATCATTCATCGCTGCTCAGTCCCCAATACAACCTATGAAGTAGGCTGCTTAAAATTCTCAGGTTCAGAAGGTTGAAAACATCATTGGGTGACTAACTGCACAGCAATCTGGTCTGTAAAAGCTCATTCCTCGTGCAAATAAGACTGTGCCTTTCCTCACTAAAACAAGGACACGAGGCTGACCCTGAAATGGGAGACACTATCTGCTGGCAAAACAGGGCTGCTATTGTTGAGCGTTACTGGAATGCGAAGAGCTCCACGTGTCCTTGGCAAACCCATCTACTCCACACAAAACACACATGGAATTCTCAACAAAATCGATTCTATCCAAAACATTGTCAGACTGTAAACACGGCGAAGAAGACTCTTGGAAGATAAGTTTAGCTGGGTAATAACCAGTGTCCTGCAAGAGTCTATTGGCCTTCACATAGAACAAACAAAACAGACCAAACATGAATCCACAAGCTAGCAGAAAACTGAAGCTTGGGGCTGGTCAAGTCACGGTTCCTGGAAAGCTACAATTCCACAGGTGCTGCTTTTATCTGGAGGAACACTCCTTTTTCACAGATTAACACAACACCACACAGATGTGTCAATTTATTCTTTAAAGGCTAAAATGACAAAACCCCAAAGATCAGCAGGTTATCCATAGTTCAGTGTTTGGCACCCGCTCTGCAGCTGAAATGGTGCTGCATCAAATTTTAAGTTTTTATGTTCACATAGTGTTCTTTTTCTTCCCACACTAAGTGACTTGGCCAGCTCCCAGTTACACTGATACAGATGGCTAATACTTTGTGTCCTTTATATTATCAGGGAGTTTTTATTCATAAACCACACTATGAAAAGCCGGGAGCCTGTGGTCAACTGGATTCTCCCTGTCCTCCCATTCTCCGGTAAAAGTTTCTTTTGTTCCCAAACAAACCCAAAGGGGAAGCTGGTCTGTTTCCACATCCCGTCTCCCAAAAAGCTTGGACAGGCTTCAGAGAGCCAGGAATTCACAGTTCAAACTGATCAAAATACAACAGCTTGAGTGTAAATTTAACTAGCTAGGCTGGTAACCATGGGAACCTTAGCATGACGTCTCCTGCTAGTCACGAACCAAGGCCTTCCCTGGAAATACAGCTTAAAAAAATACATGTTGTTCAAACCTCAGCTTCTTGACTTACAAAAAAAATACAATATTTGGAGACTTTCACAAAACATGAAAAGATTAATATACCCTAGTGTTCCACTACAGCATATATTCTCAGGAATTCTGCAGAAACCGGTGTTTAAAACGATTGCTTAGAAAAGATGAATCATATTTCTTGCATCTTAATACAGCTAGTAGGGTTGCAATCAATGTATTTATGTGGTTTCTGTGTTCAGAAATTTCTGACTTCTTTTGAGTTTGCAGACCAAAATTAGCTTACCCAGACATTAAGCTTTAATTTAAGGTTACATGCAGCCTTAAGCATAAGATGGAGTATGAGGTGGTCTGGGTCTCCTAGGTGCAGTCTTACTACAGGCAAAATGCCTCAATAGATCAAAATGGATCAACAGCTGAATTAAAGCTGTGGCGACCTGTGACATTACAGAAAAGAGAAATCAGCACAATACTTACGGCAGGGGGAACCCACTGAAAGGCTGATCAGGTGAGTCAGTGCTCTGATAAAAGCCAAACTCTGTGCACGTCTGATAGACCCACTGTCTTCCTAAAGGCATAAAAATTGCTCAGTTCTTCAACAACATATAATTCTTTTTTTTTCTGAAACAAACGTGCCTGTAGTAGAAGTAGAATTGAAAGCGGTCTTGATTTAAGTTGGTAAGAACGGCTTTAAGACTGTAGTATTTCACCTCACAATCCCCCCTTCCCCCGAAAAAGTTATGTGAATAAGAAAGTTTGTTTCTTAGTACCCTCAATCCACGATTTGGTATATGCTGAAATACTATAACTTCCGAAAACTGATACAAAGAATAACTGCCTAAGTGCTACTGACAGCACCACAAGTGACCAGGAAGGAAAAACAGCCCACTTGAATCAGTCATCAGTCATCAGAAACACACCAATCTCTGGTTAACCTCTGTGACTCATGGAGGTACACAGAGTAGCTTCTCCATGTCCGTCTTTTTTTTTTTGTTAAGGTTTTAACAGATCTGGCATATTTCAAAAGAAAAGTTTTATTAGCTCTGTTCTTTCTTCTTCGTAGGGAAGTCTTCAGAAATCCCCTGGCTTGATGCCCTGTGTCCATACAGTGAACAAAACCTCAGAAAACTGTATGTTTTTATCTTGTCAGTCTCCTGTGATGCAGGAACCAGAGAATAAAATGCAAACCACTTGGGTAAACAAATAAAAGGTTAAAAACCACAGTGGTGCTCACCCATAGAAATAGCAACTCCTATTGCTTGAGAAATGGGGCTAATAATAAAAACTTTTCATTTTACTCAAAATGCATAAAAGTTTCCATCACTATCCTATCCCTATAACATTAGTCGCGATAATTCAGTTATAAGCAAACAAGGACCGGGCAGGAAAAAAGAAAAAAAAGCTCAGTATTCTTTTAAGTAAAGGACAAATCCAAACTGGCTGCAAATATTTCCTTAAAGATTAAGAGATCATCTGCGCCAGGTATGGATTTAACACAAAGTGGTGGGTGTTGTATTACTGTTTTCTCATACTCCATGAAAATGTTTACAACAGCAAAGTCCTTGTTTTATTTATAATGGACAACATTTATAATTTCTCAGAAACCAGTGCCCCTTAAGGTTTTAATTTTATCATATCAAATTTCCTATTGCCACCAAAAAAAAACCAACTACTTTCTGGTTAATGAGCAAATCCACCTTAGCAGAAATCACAGACAGATATGAAAAGGGAAAGCTTTAATTTTACGATAAACATTTCCCATATCAAATAGTGTTTTTTTAGCGTACTATTATAAATAAAACACCAACATCTGTGGTTCACCCAAGCTGGAACCAGATTGAGGCGATACATTCCTCATATCCAGACAGTGTATTATTACTAAAAATGTCTTTTTTTTTTACATTGAGACCTGAGAAAGGCAGTTTTGTCTCGTATGGCAGTCATTTCATTGTTTTGTGTACTGTAATTATACATACACAATTACAGACAGCGATGTTGTAATCTCATAACAGAAGAACAAACACACAACTCCTCCCCCATAAGACTACAGTACTGAGTACAGCACCCACAGAAAAAGCCAGCATCCCAGCAGTAAAAGTCACTAAAATTAAACTGCATCAATATACTGCTCTATTAAAATAAACTACCCACAAGAGAGCTGTATAAAAACTCCCTTGTCGTCTTATATTTCTGTGGGTGGTTACTAACTTTTAATAAGCTACCATAAACCTTTAGAAATGTATATAAAAGCTTTTAGTCCTTAGAAATTAAAAATTTTAGAGAACCCCTTAGAGAAGTGTAAAAGTTGTGGTCACTGTTTAAAAACAAATTGCTCTCTTTTCTTCACTTTTCCTCAATGTTTGCAAATGCGTGACTCCAGTCTACTCCTGGGTCTGATGAACCCACAGAGAAAATGCCAAATAAGTGAAGGAGGATAAGACACACCTTGCTGTAACTGCGGTTGTCCTGACAGATTGCTTGCTCAGCAGTGATTATATAAAACACATCAAGAGAGCAATCCCATTTCCCTTCCCTAAACCATTGAGAGTGCAGGAGAGGCTCAACCAAGCAAGTTATATAGACAACCATTACATTATTCAGTTTCTGGAATAAGCTCTGATGAATTAAGTAGTTGATTTGTAAAAATAATATAGTGATCATTTGGAACAAAAACCTGAATACCCTTCAGTCCCCATCAGAGATCTTCTTGCTTACATTTTAGATTATTGGTCAGTCTTGCAAAACAGGTGATTTTGGGATATGTACATCAAGAATATTTGAATCAGGGCTCTTCGAGAACAGATTGGAGACCCAGGTTGTAAGCACTATGGAAACAGAACTGCCAGCACCCTAATGAACTACTACAAAAACATTAAACAATTTTAAAATTAATTTGTGCAAGTAGGTGACAGTTTGGGCAGCCCTATCAAGAAAATTTATCCTCTATGTAATTTTTTTATTTTTTTTGCAGGAATATTGACTCTTAACCCTTTGTAACCCTAGTGTTTTCAAAGCATGTTCTGCACCACCTTGGGTCAAACCTAGGAAATATCTTTAGGGTTTTCTCCCGGGTATGAGAACTTGACTTTTTCACCTTACCTCCACCTGAGGCTGGACCATTCCAGGAGGAGTTTCCCATTTCCTTGACGTAGGCACTGTAGCTCCCATCCAGACACTTCTGGGAGAAGGTCTTCAGCATCAAAGCCATGACAGCAGCATACCTCTTATATGGCTCTCCAAGAGACACATTGGACATTATGCCACAAAGCGCTTTGATCGTAATGTTTGTTCCAAGTACGCCCTGCAGTTAAATAAACAGAACTACAACAATACAGTCTTGTAAGATTAGAGCTCCATGTTTTACATTCCTGTGAGGCTATGTCCAAAAACACTGTTCCTTCTCTTCTGAGACTACGTGAAGAGCTTAGCGGATCTGGTCCAGGCCAAAAGTGGACCACACATTCCTATCAGCTACATGGGGAGATTGTTCCTGATCTAAGGGGGCTGTTTTTAAACAGGCGGATGATTAACAACTGCACTGCACTACAGCATATTTTCGTCCTTCAGGACAAATATCGCTCAGATCTCAAAAAAAGGAGGATTGATATAAATGTATATGGAAAGGCCATAATTATATTTTAATACTGTTTTCTGATAATTGAAAAGTATTGGATTTCCTCCTAATGCTTTGCAAAATTCAAGCAACATCCATTAAAGCTAAAAAATAGTTCATAACCATTCGAAAGAAACCATTTTAGATTTTTTTAATAGGCCACTGGGACAAGTGAAATGTGACTGTCTCACATAAAGGACTTTTGGTATGGATGAGTCTTTTTATTAGGTTATTGAAAATTTGACTCATGTCTTGTTCACAAAGATTCTGTATCTCAATTTTTCATTGTAACTCTAACAAACGGTCAAGAGTTATGCAAACATTTCCTCTATGCTCAGAACCAATAATTCTGGATATTATCATGCCAATTTATCTGCAGAATAATTTATCTACACTTAGCTGGTTAGAGACACTATCAAGCATCTTTTCAGTAAAAACTAGGCTGACTTTTGTGAAAATCCCTCATTAGCTTAAGTGAAGGAAAAACCTCAAACTAACCATAAATCAGAATAGGTTTTCTGGCTTGAATGTGAATTAGCCACTCCTACATAAAACATTTCTGAAACACATGAGCTTGATCTATTATGTTATACAACTGTTTAAGTAAAGAATGTGTAGCAACTTGTTTAGTTACAATTGCAGAAAAATTTTATATAATAAATCACAGCAATTGTATCTCTCAAAGAGCAAACATACAGGATCGAGGAACATGTGACAAAAGTCTGCAAACACACATGCAAAGAATCTTCACTTCTTTTCAAATGTGTGTACAAATAAGCCTATTCTTTGGAAATATCTTGCCTTATTGTATAACTTTGTTTAAATATCTGGAGAGAAACAGGTTCTTCGGTCACTCTCTAGGGTCGATGGGCCAGCTAAGACAGCAAGAACACAACAGAGCCCACAGTCCAGAGCCCCGCCCTGCTCCACCTCACCTCAAACTCCCGGTTGTCCTCGTTGTACTGGACCACATCCATGAAATTCCCCGCCACCGTTTCTAGGAAGTAGGCCAGGTCCATGTCGGACTGTATCTGGAGCTTCTCGCAGAGGCTGAGGAAAAGGGAAGGGATCCGGGTTACTACGAGGGGCACAAGGAGAATTGAAACCAACAGGTTAAATGTTCTGTACAGTACCTGTTGAATGCGTTTTCCCAATTCAATACTCTTTTCACTTTGAACATGAAGAGATGATTGATATATTTATACTGTAATAGATTAACTACAGTATAAAACGTTTTTGGAGATACTACAGGCAATCGATGCAGAATTCAATGCTACTTTAAAGCAATGGACCAACGTTTACACGCAGTACCACTTCAAAGAAGAAATTCAGCAAGGATTGCGAATAATCTGAGAGGTCAAAGATGTACCTAGTGTTCCTATTAACTTTGTACCTTTCACTTCTTTATGAGAAAATAAAGGTATATCACAGTATCATGATTATATTGCATATGGACTATAATACAGATGTCACTTACACAAATCAGATATGAAGCTGTTAAGTCTAATGTTGCAGATGGTTACACTTTGATATCTCTACAGCTAGTCAGGTTGGTACATAGCCCATAGTTTGCTCCTCATTTTGTTGTACTTGCTGTTTCACTGGAATTTGTTGTGTCTCATGACGACAGCGTCAAGAGTAATTATTTCTGGACAAGTCAGCTGCAATAGTAAAAACATAGCAAAGTGTGTTCTAAATAGTATAATTAAATATCTTCCAAATCTGCTCCCTGATACATTCGGGTTGAAGAATAAACAAACTAGAGCCAAAGACACTCCTTATAAAAAATTCCAACATTTATTTCCTTTTTTCTTAAAAAAAAAAAACATTGACTAAAAGCACAGGTAATATTCACTGCAGAGTTCCTAGTTCCTCACTGACCGCAGACATCAAAGATGAGAGTTCACCAAAACAGACACGTTACAAAACTGTTCCAAAACGTGGCACTAAAGGAGACGCTCTGTATTTTTTCCTGTTGCAACATTACTCATTAGCTGGCACGTCTTTCAGTATGCTGTGCAGAGAATCACGCTTGCATCTGACTAGATTATTGCTTGCAATGCTAACGAGACGTTTCAGTTTCTGAATAGGAAGAGGGGAAACTACATCGCTAGCTTCACAAACTGCTTTGCAGGACTGAGCTTGTGCAACACCTGGTATCTTCCATATCTTAGTCAAACAGAAGCCATTTCTGAAAAAGGGTGAAATGTTAGCAAAATCTATATTGAGCCACAAAAAAGACCTCCCATTGTGGGAAACAAAGGCAGCAAGGAAACAATGATAAAAAGGATGGTATAAGATATTCCTTTGAGCACAACATTAACAGATGCTACTAATCTTTTGCTCATTGTCATAAATCCTCAAGTAGCATTAAAGTCTGCAGGGCTGCTATTAACTTGAATTGCTGCAAAAAAATATATACTATTGCCAGAGAAGGAAGTCAGGTTTTGCCTGCAGCTGTTTTACCTTGCAATTCTGGGGTGACCACATCATGACACTGGTGGAAAATGTATTGTCCTTAAACTCTTTGATATGTACAAAGTTATGTACCATTTGAATAGAATTTTAGATGAATTAGTTAAATTAATAATGGCACATGGTAACCACAGCAACAGACACTGAAAAACCAACTGCAGTTTGCACCATTACCTGGCTTTGGGTTTGAAGTTACAGTTGTTGTAGTACATTCGTAAGGTTTCACCACATTGAGTATTTTTTTTTTCCCCACAAACAAATCCATTTTCTCTCTATTCCCATTATTCATAAAAAAGGAAGACAGATTTACCTGCCACCTTCATCCAAAGGCACTCTAACAACGTAAAAGATTCATTTATTCTTATGAAGCCAAAGCATATTCTAAGCCCAGTACATGTCTCGATCTCAATGTCAATGTATCAACACAAGAGCCCTGCCAAGTAATTTGATTTAATCTGTGCACAACAGAACTAAGTCATCTGGAATGGTCTCAGCCATTACATCACACACTGACCAATGATTTCACACCACAGGAGATACAGAAAACACACATCCTGTGGTCACATTGACACAAGGGGTGGACTGTCTGCATCTGTCAGATTTATTGCAGAAGCTACTTACTTTTATAGCTTTTGCAAAATCTTCAGTGAACCCTGTAACAAATTTCATTGATGTTCAGCTGGACATCATGACCACTGCATAAATGTTATTTCATCTGTGGATTAAGAATTCTTCCCTGAATCACATATGATGGGGAAATATATAAACAGAAATTGTAGGAGGGTTACAACAGGCATTGCTTTCATAACACTTTGATGACCTGGAGAAAACGCAGTTTTAAACTAAATATGATGAACCAATGTCCCATTGCATCAACTGAGGTTAAGAAAAACCAGACAAAGAAGAAGTTTATGTGGCTGGTATTTCTGTAAACCCATTTTTACTCAATTTTTTAACAAGGGAATGTGTCAAGCATTTTAAAGGATCAATTGCAATTATTTTACTTTGCTGTTAAAGTAGATGCATTGGATTCAAGAGAATTAAATTGATTTGACAAAAATAATCCACAAAAGAATACACCTCAGCACCAAAGAATGTGTCTATTGATCCAGGCAGAATGAAAGAGCTTGTTCACAAGGCCTTGTGTAATTTCTTTGTTTCCTAAGAGAGCACAACCAGCAGAGAAGTGCCCATTGGTACTGTGACTGCAGTCATTTGGAATGTGTCAAGCACTTGAGTCCAACAGACTGAGGTCGGAGTAAGTAAACAGTCTGACTCAGGAGGAAACACTGCTAAACTCATCTCAAACACAGCCCCACCTGTATGAGGGGAGTGCACCCCACAAATATCAGCTGCCAGAAGACAAATGAGCACTCGGGCTCAGAGATGCATACATTTGCAATCCAGAAAAAAAAATGGTGCTATTTATTCATCCATCTTCATTTTTCAGCGTCCAGAGCACTCACATCCATCAAAATACACAGAATTACTTTAGTGCTGTCTGGTTCTTGTTTTGGCTTTGGAGAGAGGAAATTGAAGCAAGTTCATAGAATCAGAATAACTGGCACAGCTAACTTATAACAAAGCCATCTTTGTGTAAAACTTGAAGGATAAAATGCTTTTTATATACAATACGTATGCATCCTTTACATTTTCAATACATTTTTTTCTCCCTTTATTTGTCATTTCTTTAACAGTGCCTTCTTACAACTCTGGCAATTCTAAACCACTTTACTTTTGTTTAATGTTCCTTTTGGTTTGTCCACTAGAGCAGAGTCCAGGCAAAGATACTGAAGTGGTCTGCCAGCAACATTTCATTTTAAGGTACCACATTTTCCCAGCGTACATGTGAAAGCAATTTGTAATGGCTGGAGGACTAATGTTTCCCAATTCTTCCTGTCCCATTTTAGAAAATATTAGTAAACAACATTCTTTATAAGTGACCCCTAATGTCTGTCCATTATTATCCCCATTAAGGGGAACTTAATTAATGAAATAACACTAGAGTACAACTTAGGCTAAGTAGCTCACAACAGACTCCTGACCTCTGGCAAGGACAAAAACGATCAACCCGAGAGAGAAGCCAATCTGAAAAATGGGAACCCAAAATGTCTACAGCGAGGAGAAGTCTGGTGTCCAGTCAATGCAGACAATGGCTTCCCTCAATCCCTTCACATTTTTGGTTTCAAAGATAAAGTCTGCCTCTCTTGGCATACAAACATGACTGCAACAGAAAAAGTGAGAAGTGTGCAGACCACAGCCGAAAGAGGAAAAATGACCTTTGACATTACCCGTGACGAGCTGGATCGCACAGGTCTTTAGTTACCCTCTCGTCATTGTGTGACGGCCAGTACTGGCACGTCTGCACATTTCCCTTGGCATACAAAGCAGGCTGGACTTCTAAGGCTACATTATACTGCTCAAGTTTAGTAGCCTGGGAATGTGTAAAGTTTGAGTTTATTTAAGGCGGCACTATATTTGGCTGACAAGCTCTGACTTATTTCCAAAATGCATATTTTCTATTACAAACTTGCTGATTACTGCGAAAAAGTAGTTCTTAATAAAAATGCTATTAAGGATGTATAATATAAAAAAAACGATACTACTTTGATTAATCTGGGATGCACATGTTCGTCAAAGTCTGTGCGTTGAGGAGTATAATTCCACAGTTAACAAGTAAGCGTGGAGAGAGACATTACTGGACACTAACGATACAGCATGGCATCGAGGCCAATCAAGCTGCAAAATATGCAGGCCGTCTGCCAATGCCTGTGGCTAGTCTCCACAAAAGAAGGAGACATATTCCACAGGAGTGTTCTTCCTTCATTGCTTGGAAGAACATGGAGATAGGTCATCAAGAGACAGCTTAGCTTTACCCTACAGATGATGTCTCACTGCAGTAGTGATCCTGCTCAGGATGAGAGGAGCTGCAGGTTCAGACATGGGGTTTCTGTGCTTGGCTGAGGAGGCAGTGGTGTGGAGCTACCATCTGTAGAATTGTGACTGAACGCCTCGAAGTCAGAATTCCCTCTAAAAGGTGGGGAGAATAAATACCATTAAGAACTGTGAGGCAGTACACGCCAGTGATGTTGAGTGTTACCCACCTGAAATCTTTAGTGATGTTATCATAGGTTCTAGGGTCTTTCAACATCCCAAGGAGCGTGTCAGAGGCATTTTTTACAAGCTGTGGGCATTCAGGACTGTGAGTCGCAAGAGACCGCCTCACAACCTCCAGATACTCTGACGGGGAAAACAAAAAGGATAGGTGTCTTAGGCACACTTTAATAAAATGCTCCTTCACAATGCCTAGTAAAGGTAGATACTGGACAAAAGTCAATCGCAAGTGTAAACCTGGAAGAAAACGAACCTGTTAAAGTAAAAGACAAATGAAAGTGCTGAATCTTTCTTTTCAAAGCTTTTAAGTGCTATTTTCTTACATCTAGGAAGGCACCTGCAGATGCTGGCAAGAGGTTGTCAGAATGCTACACTTTAGTTTTGCATCACTTCCATTATAGCTCGCAAAGTTTACAAAACATTTTTAGGCCACATATAAAAATAATGTGTATAAATGCAAAAGATTTGAGTAACGGAGAAGGAAAACTACATCACAGGGCTGAAACAATTAAAATTTTAGATGTCAAGGCTGAAATGGATAATGTCTAACGAAGCACACAATGCAGATTTGACCGTTTCGAATAATGAGCCAGTATCCCTCTCCTGCAAAACCGTGTTCAGCTACACTAGACAAAGCGAGAAACTCAAACATTTACTACGGTCCAGAGTGTAACGTCTGGCATGCTCATTGGATTGCAGACTCATGCGACCTTGCTGAAAATCACATCGCAGCCCAGGCTCAAACCACTCAGCCATGAGAATAGTTCCAAAAGGACAGGAGGTCATTCTGTCCATTTCGCGCGTTTGCTAGCCGGTAGCTAATTGATCCAAGATTCTTATCCAGCCATTTCTTAAAAGAAACCAGGACGCTGGCTTCAACACCATGGCTGGTTGCTTGAGCCACACTCCCACCTCCCTTGGGGTACAGAAGCGCCTCCCGTTCCCAGACTTAAATGCACTTCCACTGTTTCCACTTGTGCCCTTTGTCCACCTGCTGACATCAGCGCTGCCTCCAGGCGACCGGAGCCGAGGAAGGCCGCAGACAGCTGTGGAATGTGAGTGCTCCGAGCAGCAGCTCCGGAACACAGCAGTACTTCCTCTCTCCTGCTTCAGACTCGGCCTCTCCCCACCCTGGAGGCCGCATGTGGGCTGCCTGCTGAGCATTGTTTATCTCTCTCCTGATATTTCCGAAGGGCAGCCATCCTGTCCCGGGCCTTTTTCCCAAGCTACAGTGAGAACATGCTTATCCCTCCGAAGGACTCGGGAATTTTACTCTCCCCCCTCACAGTCCCTCACACAGCACAGGCTGCCTGAACCTTTGTCGACAGCTACGCGTCCAGTACTTAAGATGCTGTACATCTCCTGTTAATTATCTCCAGAAGCATGAAGCATGAGCCTCAAGACTATCAGTCCTATTGGGATCGTTTGAGTCTTTACACAGCAAGAAGATTAAAAATTTCCACATTTTATCAGTAACTTTGAATCTACTTTCTAAATAATGCAAAAAAGACAGCACAAAGTTACAGGTGAAATAACCTGAAATACAAGTGCTTCACACTGAATAATTTACATATATGTACAGCATATAAGATATTCAATGCATTCAGCGGGGGATGCTTTCTAAGCAAAACAAATCAAATTGAAAAAGACTCAATTCTCGATGGTGAACAGACTTTTGACAGGTAAAATAGAGATTGCAAAGCAGCTTTCTCCATCTACTAACCCAGCCTAAGGAGCTGCAACAAAGGGATGGGTAGGGGATGGGAATGCCATTTGTTTTTAAATATACCCCTTGCTTAAACTTTCCTTCAGAGCAATGCACGCATCTTCCTGTATATGTTGGAAAAGTACCATCGTCATAGCCACACACGCCCTTAAGCTCCTGCGGTTTCCTCAGGAAGCCAGTGAAAGTTTTTAAGAGCCAATGAAAACAATTCATCCAAGAGCCAAAATAAATCATGCCGTGTCCTTGTCTCCTCGCCGTTCCTTTTTCTCCCCCAGATTAACACTGTGAGAAAGAGGACATCAACCCAATCCAATGCATTTTACTGAACTGGAACTGACCGCATGTCTTTTAATGTGGGTTTTCAAAAGCTTAGTAATAAAGCAGAGATTTACCACCTGAATTTAGAAAATCAAGGAGCCCAATCAGTGGATCAGGATATACATGCCAAGGGGTTATTCCACCCAATTAAAAATAAAACTTGCCAACAAAGTCAAGATATCACAGTTAAAGGCTTCCATCTGAAAAAATATTAACAGTCTCAGCCTGTTACTCTCTGGCTGCCATTCATGTGTAGCCTGCTCTCACATCCTTAATTTCATCTTTGGCATTTTCCTTCACGCTGTGATTTCTAGATAACTTTTAGAATTAAGCATGAGCACATTAATCCCATTCTCCCACAAAAGAGAATCCATGCAAACATTCCCTGCCGTGGCTGTTTCATGCATTCTGAACAAGTTTGGCTTTTTCCTAACCAGGTCATTTTGCAGGAACCTGTGCGAACACAGGTGTTCTCTTTCAGTGCTGACGTGGGGGACCTGCGGTACAAAAGGTCCCAGTATTACAGCAGAGCAGGGCTTTTTATTAACATAACTTTACCCCCAGTAAAGCTAACCTTTCTTGTTTGGGTTCACTTCACAACAAAACACCAAATCATTCTTATTGTTGTGTTGCACTCAATTATACACACTTTTTTTATTATTCTCAGGACAGTCAAACGATAAACATTATAAAAAGTGTTGGCACTGCATGGAAAATGATCACAGGGACAGGAGGATATATTCCACAACTCAACTGGTATGGATTTGGAAATCAATGCAAAAGGAGGAGAAGAACGTCTAATAACGTGGTGAAAAAAAAAGAGAAAAATGGAAAAAAAAATCAGAGAAAGAAAGTTCCACATAATATGCATGCTTTGGTATCTTTGTTCAATTTCTTGGTCTTCTCCAGGACAAAAGACTTACCTGGGAAGTTGACGACAGCCTGGACAGGTGCACTAGTAGCTACAGCAGCATGGACAAGGTGTGGATACTTCAGTCTGAACCAGGCTGCCAGCGAGCCCGGGTACGAGCCACCAAATGCCACCCACTTGTTCCCGATCAGTCCCCGTTTCTGAGCAAAAGCAGTGCGGAAATGAGCCAGATCTGCCAGAGCCTGCTTGCTACTGAGATAGCGAAGGCTCTCAGTGCTGAGGTCTCTGCAACACGGAGGACAGACAGAAATTAGACACTCTACATTCTTTCAATTACTAACGGTCCTTATTTACTTTGTAACCAAAGGGTGAACTTGCAGAAATCATTTTGCAGGTCTTCATAAATAGAATTGTGCTCATCTACTGCTTAAACAATTCATATTTAAACGCAATAGACAAAATAAGTAGCATGTAGAAACTTAAATGACTATCTGCATAGATATTCATACTTTAATAGACTATAATAATAAGCAATCATACTTTCTGAAGTTACTTTCTGACAGCTAGAAGATACATATCAGCTTGCTTCATAAATTGTACATAAGAGTCCTAAAGCAACCTAAAATTAAAATACTCTAAAGAATAGATCATAAAATAGATTCGCTTACATTTCACTTCAAAACAAACCTAATACATTACCCCCATCTAGTGGTCATTAGCGGTAATAACAGGCCAAGACGAAATTCGCACCTAATATTTCTTTTTATAAAGTCAAAAGCATTGATGTTTCATACTACAATAATTGCAGGTGGAGGAAACCGGTAAATTACATTTAGGAACTCAATCATCACAATGAGCACATAGTCCATCCCTAACCAGGTCAATTCCACCCAAAATAACAAAAAAAAAATATTTCACATACTCAGTAGGATGGCTTTTCCCGTAGAACCTGTGTTCCAGCATCACGCACAGCGCTCCGAGCTTCTGGGCATATATCAGCCATGTGCCGTATCGCATCCAAGCCGGATTCGCCGGGCCTTCCCCGCCAATCATCAGGAATACAGGTCCCCCACTTCGGAAGTAAGTGTCATTGACGAAGTACCTCTGCAGGGAGAGACGGTTCAGGGTCGTCAACCCTTATCGGCTTTGTGGGAACAGGGAAAACGCGTATTTGACACGGACAGCTGGAGGATCTACGGTCCGCAAAGGTTAGCGAGAGTCTTGGGGCATAAAAGAATAATCAGGTACCGGCTGGATGAGACTCTCAGATCAGCCCCACACTAAAAACCAAGGCAGATGTTCCGAGTGAGGGCATAACTGCCGTTTGCAAACTCCCCTGTGCTCCTATGGAGAGGTTTAAGTAATGCAATTCAAAGATGAAATGAGGTTCCGCACACTAAACTACGCAGAACACGTATTCTGTTCTAGATTGTTATATTATTCTCTGTTCTCCTCACATCTTAGATTCATTAAAACGCGCCGTGCACAGATCCGGAAACTATATTTAAGACACTTGCAGCGATTTGGATAAAGCATGAAAACAGCCTGCCTAAATAGATCGTCGTCTTTCAGTTATTTACCAAACATATGATTTCCAATCTTAAAGTACTAAAGTACAAAAAAACAATATTCACCTGCTTCCAAACCCGCGTATCAGCCCCGCAGAAATGGTCGAGTCTTTGCGTGAACCACAGCTCGTCAGCCACCGACGCATTGCTGTTCTCGTTAACGAAACCAGTGCGGAGCGTCCTTGACTTTCTAACGCGAGGAAAACAAGACGAAAGACACGACAGATAAATTACGGTCCCTAGCAAAAACACGAAGCCTTTCGAGACCATCCACCGGAGCCCCCCGCGAGCCATCTTGAGCTAATAAAAAGCACATGACCGCGGCCCAGCTCGTCACGTGAAGAAATCAGCTGCTTGCGCGCCGCGCACCCGGGAACCACAGAGCCGGGAAAAAAAGTCAACTGTGCTTAATAACAGCGTTATTCCTTTTAACAGAATGACGCTTTAGACGTGTAAACGTCTTAATAGGAAAAACTATTTACATTGCAGAAAGACAATACCTGACTGGTATCTATAGATTAATAGGGCTGTTGTTTTACTTGCCGTCCAAGTAATTTGAAAGTGAGAAAAGACGACTTCAGACACAAAAAGCTAGTTAAAAGTTTACTTAGCAAAGCATTTTGAAATGAAAATGATAAGAATGTGTGCAACCGCTTAAAATTACGGTTCGAGTTACAATCCTCATGACCAACAGCATTGCTTACCGTGTTAATGAACAGGACTGACAGCTCTCTTGTCTGATTAGGTACATACTGAACAATGTGTCTTCCTCCTCTGCACTGCTTTTCTAGCCTCTTTAATAATAAAAAGGTCTTTTTCTGGCCTTTGACATGGCATGAAATCGAAACATAGCAGATGATTAGAGAGAGATCTTGTAAGATCAGTTTAAAACAATTATTTAAACTTTTCTTGAATAATGGCGAATCCAGCTCTGGACTATTATACAATTCACGGTAAACTGTCAGAATGAGACCCTTGCCACCTAATGTGTGTTTGGAACTGGTGCAGGAATTCCACACGCAGGTACAAATACAGTTAAATGGCTCAGAACAAGTGAGGAAATATGTCAAGTTTAAATTAAAATACAGAAGCCCAGTGCAAATACATTGGATTTGTTCCCCGACTAAGCCACAGAAAGTGTGGAAACCTTGTATAATTGAACTTGGATTAAAGGTGCAAAGGCAGGGTGTTAAAGTGAGGAGAGTTAGAGTACTGCAGATCAGAACATCATAAAATACGACCAATAAAATCACATACTGATTGATGATGTTTTTGGCAAGAGTTAATCTGAAAAATCTTTATGAAGACATCTCATTAAAAGCTAACAATTGTTTTTTTAAGACAAAGGCACGAAACTAACTAGAATGTACACGAGACTCCATAGAATGGACACATGGTAGTAAAGAGTGTTAATGAGAGTCACATTATCCCCCTAGTCCACTTACTGCTGCAGAAACCAGGATCTTTACCTTTTTACTTTTTTGTGCAAATACCATCCACACAATCACAAAATAACACTTTAATGCCAAACAACACTATTGATGTAAGAGCACATATGTTTATTTCGAATAAATTTGACCAAAATGTTTTGAAAGACCACTGTCTATTGTCTACTGTGTGTAATTGTCTGTGACAATTACAGCAAGGTAATACTGAAAATCAAGTTGTATGCAATACCAGTAATTATTTGAATACTGTACAGTGAACCCATTGTAAAGAGGTCCTATGTATCAGAATACTGATCACTTTTTCTTAAGGGAAACATTTGGAGGCAGTAATATTAATAGAGTGCAATACAAACAAATCTTAACTGTTATTTTATGCGTTTTACACAAGTAACTTTGAAACATTAATTACACTGTTATTACAGATTGTATTAATGTCAGTCATTGACAAATCTGTTTGAAGTGATTTCTACTTAAATACAAACTGAGGTTTAATCTGAAGGCACACAATTTTATCATCTTAATTCCCGTTAACATTTTTATTACATTTCAGCAAAAATGCAAACTGTGTTCTACATACACAATTTTAAATACTGCTAAAAATATTTGAATTCAAATTGAGTTGCCATTAATTTTGAAGGTTTCAAAGAGGGAAAAGGTTATTTTTACAAAAGTCTGTTCTCAAAATAAATGAGAACATTTTCTGCATTTAGCTAACATATTATTCCACTTCATTTGAAAAAATATAATTATGCAACCACTTTAAACATGTTTCAAATATTTCTGGTTTTTAAAACACTAGTCTCCTCTGTTTACCGAAATGCAAACCAACAGAAATCTATCAACAAAAAAACAACATCTATGTGCAGAATACTGAACAATACTCTGTCCATAATTTACTGCCTTTGTGTAGAGACAGACAGACAATTTCAAAACTCTGAACTTTTTAGTGAAATAATATTAGTCAGCAATTAAACCACCATGCTTAACTACAGTGGTATTTGCAGAAAAGCATTTTTGATGCCATTTTTCAGGATTCTTTTTTTTAAATGCTGACTTACAATCATGTTCACGAAACAGTACCAAATTTATGTTTTTATTTTTCAAGTATTTAAGGCAGTTGTGTAGTACATATTTATATTTCAGACTTGTCAATTTAAAATAATACTGACATTGTGTTCTACAATATGCTAGTCTGGCATGTTCATTTAAACATACTTGTTCAATTTTTAACTCCTTCTTCAAAACTACTGTTCATATAAAGCATATCAAACTATTGTTTTCTAGGGTTGTATTTTTATTAAGCCATTCTTTGCACACCGAAGTCTTCTCGTTTACAAGTGCATCAGGTGAAATAGGCCGGCCAGGCTTTTAAATGAAAAATTCATCCACCTGTACGTTTTGATATTTTGCTTGGATGGGAGGCAAGCAATGTTTTGGTATACAGTGTTCCGTGTGGTCCTGACCTTCTCTTTTGAACCCTGAAGTAGACGATTTACACATTTTGGAAGAACATACACAGCTATTCAACGATGTGCTTATTGGCAATCTCTTAGTGATCTGCTCCGGTGATGCACAGCTCAGTGTCCTTGTGTCAGGCAGGCTGTTACAGAGGTCCCTTGGAAAGCCACTGAAAGCCAGTTTGCTGTGGCCAGGGAGGCCGTCCTGATTCAGAACGGTGAAGCCTGTGTCCACGTTGGTTTCCGACTCCTCTTCTTCTAGCAGGCCAGCCGTGGAGTCTGCCGGGATGCAGCAGGCGGGTGGCGGGTTGCCGTGTTCGTGATGCGGCTCGCACCACGACAGAACGGCTGGGCTGCTTCTCTGGGACGAGTAACAAGAACTGCTCCTCGGAGTGCTGCAGCAACTGTCCGAGCAAACACGTTCGTTTTTAGGGGGGACTCCTCCTGGTCCCAATTTCCGCTGATCTGGGGGTGACCTCCCAGACCCCTCTTCTACCCCAGTACCACTTGTCCTTCTCTCTTTATAACTGGGGCTCCATTTATTTACAGGCCAAGCTGGAATGCTGGAGGGTAGACTTTTCGGCATGTTCCTCAGGGTTTGCTGGCTGCTCACTGGAAAGGCTGATGTCATGTTGTGCTGGGAGTGTAAAGGCACGTTAACCTGGGAACACAGAATTACAACCCATAAATTCTGAAGACTGGTTATGAAACAAGGGATTAGGATTCAATGGTATCAAACACATTAACTGTTAATGCAAAAAAAGGTTTGAAGCATAAAAATCACTGAAGTATAATTCTGAATTATGCGTTGCTTATGCAGACACAACAGAAATATAAACACAGGGAAATAAAACATGGGTTCTTAAAACATGTCACTTCTTATTAACAAGAGTATAATAACAGCTGTGAAGTGTACATTTCTTACTGAAAATCAGTCAGAAAATCCGTCAGAAACCTAATTTAGTTTGCAAATTTAGTGTTTTTTTCATACCCACAAAAAACAGACCAACAAAGGTACAGAACTGTTCTTACCATTTTAGAAGATATAGAGAAACCACATTTTTAACAAGGTTTGCTCTGATCAATGATAGACAATTCTTGGTGCACATGTAATGCCTTTTTTAGTATAAGTTAATCACAGTGTTACAACATTGGTTCAAAAAAGGCCTCTGGGCTATATCTAAAACATGAATTCTTAGTAATGCATATAAATCTGCAGTTCATTTTCCTTGAGCAAAACAGCAGATATTCCTAAATAACTTTAACATACACTGATAGATATCAAGTGTTTCTTAGGTCAAAACCTGAAGCAATTTTATTCACTAGCATGGAATGTTGTAAAACAACAAAGCATTCACAGCATTCTTCAAGCTGGTGGAAGCCTGAATTCCTTAGAAGGTTTCAGTTTAATATTCAAAAAACATACTTATCAAGTAAATATGCAATGTAGCAAGCCCTCAGCAAAACATGTATTTCCAGTGTCGGATAAGCATGCAATTAGATAGAATTCCTATTACTTGGGAACTCTGGAGGAAAATTATGGAGTCACATGTCCAGTGTGGCTTGCTTTCTCAATCAGCAGGAATCAATTTTGGCAGGTCATTTAGGCAGAAACCACTGTGGCTCCATACCACATACCAGACACAGGAAATCTGAATCAAAAAGACTGCATGACAAAACATTAGTTCCTCCATCTTACTGCTAAATCATAATTATTTCTTCCTTAAAATGCAATCTTGGATATTTCTTTTTCTTTTGTTTGTTCCCAAACTCTGCCTTCTGCCAGATTCTGCTCAGGTATTCTGAAGGTGCTTGTGTGGCACTATCACATTTCCCTCATCATAATTAATCCCATGTGGAGGATTCTGAGGGCATGCTAAACAGTGGATGCATTTAAAAACATGACAGCATAAACATTACAATAATATGAATAACAAAATACTGTGTTGTGGGATGTGCGAGCAGCTGTATCACCCTGCAGCTCAGCAGATGTGAGCCTGGTCAGTACCTTTAAGGGAGACCTCCTGGGAAAAACTAAGGTTGCTGTTGCAGGAGTTATTAGTGGTGCCAGCAGGGGGAGCTCACCTTGCGGTCCATGTGGGTCCTAATGCCCCAGTATATCAATGCGGACACTACACTGTAAAAAGGCGCCGTCCTTCGGATGAGACGAAAAACCGAGGTCCTGACTCTCTGTGGTTATTAAAAATCCCAGGGTGTTTCTTGAAAAGAGTAGGGGTGTTACATCGGCTTCCTGTCCAAATTTCCCCTTGGCTTTTACCCATCATGGCGTCCAAATAATCCCCATCTATGAACTGGCTTCATCAAACTGCTCTCTTCCCCACTGAGAACTGGTGTGTGGTGAGCGTACTGGCGCCCATCCAGGCGGGGCTGCAAACTGGTGGGGGTGGACAGGAGTCCCTATTACCTGTAAAGCGCTTTGAGTGGAGTGTCCAGAATAGCACTCTACAAGTGTAAGATATTCTTATTATTATGTGACAACTGCAGCTGCATCAACAAACCACACTTCTATTAACTCTGCCTTCCCTAAAGAGGAGCAGCTAAGCCACTTAGCCAGACCACGGTACCTGAAACAGGATTTTGTTCCCGTCGTAATCCTCCGTCTGCCATCTGGTGCTGCTGATGGGGTAGCAGGGGTTCGGGAGCAGGGGCACGAGCTGCCCGATCTCCCGCACGGTGAACTGCAGCACCGCCGACTCCCTCACGTCCACCGACACCCCCGGGGGCAGCTGCTTCAAGGCCAGCTGGACGCTCGCGGCCGCGGAGGAGCAGAGGGGGAAGAAGCAGAAGCCGCTCTTCTGCGCGGCGGCCGCCTCGCGCCGCAGGATGGTCCCGTACATCCTCACCGCGTCCTCGTAGTTGTCGCGGCGGCAGTACAGCGTCACGCGCACGATCTCGTCGCCGCAGTGCACGGGCCTCACCGCCCACACGGGCATGTGGGAGTCCAGGCTGTAGAAATCCCGGCTGGAGAGGAGGTAGGGCAGGAACTTCCCGCCGGCGCTCTCGCTGTGATGGTACTGCCAGGGCGGGCGCTGGAAAAAGTCCTGGACCCTCAGGATGCGCTCCTCTCCGTAGTCCTCGTGCAGGAAGAGGGTGACGGAGAGGGAGGGGTAGACGGAGGCCTTTGCCCGGGGTCTCCCGCTGTCCTTCACCGGACACGCCCGCTCGGACACGTGGAACAGGCGCAGCTCGGGGCTGACCCACTTGAAGAGCTGGTCCAGGGTTTGCTGCAGCAGGAACGATTCTCCGGGGTTAGCCAGCAGGTGCATGGTCATCAACAAGACATCCTGGTTTTGAGAAACACCACAGCCACCTTTCACAGCAGAGAGAGAGAGAAAGATTAGATTGCCTGTGATGTGTATTGCTTACAAAACAAACTTTAAACTTTTTAAACACCTTCTGATTACACAGTATTTCATTATTTATTGGTCGAGAACCATATTACTCAACCCCTCAGAAATGTAAAGTACAACAGGAATTCTGGAAAGAAAACAAAACACTTAGCAAATGCAAACTGAAAGATGAAATGCAGAAACAACTCAATTTTAATCAGTTTGGAGGTTCATTGCATAAGATTTGATAAGCTTCTAAATTGCCAGTTCCAGATCTCGATGTTAGTTTCTATTCTTCCAAAATAAAACCAAATGTAAGCTAGTGCTTACAGCTAAAGGTTAAGGGTTTTTTTCCATTCCAATTTTCTCTGTTTATCAAGATTGTCTTTACTCTTGTATCTCAGTTTCAGATACCATATAGTAGTGATGTTCATGTTGTAATACAATAATGAAAGTGTGAGATCTCACAGCTTTTAATTTAAAAAAAATCTGACAAAAAAGTAACAAAAACTTTTAATCCAGTTACTGTATATTTAAGAACAAAATAACTTACCGCTTGAAGACATTTTACTGCAGTCTGACCTAAGGAAAAAAAATATAAAATGAATTCAAAATAAAACACTAATATTAATATAAAATATATATAAACCCTTTTAAAAATACAGAAAAGAAAAACAGATGCTACTGTTGCTTGAGAAAATGTAACACAATGGCTTCCTGGGGTTGCTTCAGGGAAGCCTTTTCTAAAGCATTCATGCCATTTCTGCACCACTGAGATTAGCATTCACTGACCTCCCTGTGCACCGCTGGGCTAAATCAAGGCACTCTATTCAGGTGTAATGAAGTGTTTTATGTTGAAAACTGGAATGCTATTCTGTTTAAAACAACACAAAGATACTGTGGAACAACAGCTTGGAATCCAGCAATTCAGACTGTGGCACTGTTTAATAACAGCTTTATCAGTTATACACTCCCTAGTGTTCTTTACAGCTGTAATGTGAATATAGTTTAAATACTGTATTTTGCTTGATATACTACTTACTCCTTTTGACTATGAGTCTCAAAATTGTTATTTCCAACTTGCAAATATGGGGGCCCTTTGGTCCGTCGTGTTCATCATGTGGTTTAGTGCCTAAACGACTCCCAGATTTCATCTAGTTTATCCAATTGCTTCTTCAAAGAGCCCACAGTTTGGGCCTCATCCACCGGGTTGGGAAGTCTGTTCCCAACATCCACAGCACCGTGTAAAAATATTTTCATGTTCTGAATTCGCCCTCTGTCCTGAATGAATTTCCTTTTACTTTCTAACTCTTGTTTCAAGATCTCGTTTCTCTGCTGGGACAGAGGTCCTAGGGTTGGCCCTATCTGTACCCCTTAGGATTCCGTATACTGTGCTTGGACCACAATTCCTCTCCTTCTCCTCTGTTCTAAACACAAGTGGTATATCTCCTTTAACATCTAAGCTGTCTCCTGAGTCATTCTTCTCCAAGCTCTTTCTTTTTGTGATATGGTGGCCAAAGTCGAATATTATTCCAAATGAGATCCTTCTAAGGCACTGCCAATCTTGAGCAAGTCCCTCGACTTTAATTCCACACTTTTAGCTAGAAAGCCAAGCATTATGTTTTTTTTTTTTAATGCTTCCCTACATTGTCTTGATGAGCACTTGGAAGATTGTACATAAATATCCACATCCCTTTCATGTGTAGCATCCTGTAGCTGAGGACCTTCCTTTTGAGGTGTACAGTGTATGTTCCTACTTCCTGAGTGGTTCATTTTGCACTAGAAGTTAAATTAGATTTGCCAACCATCCAAACTTCCCATACTTTTGGGCCTTTGGACTTGGACCGTGCTGTTTCAGAGGTGAATTCATTTTGATCCTTTCAAACTAGATTTTTAAAATACAGTATAACCATCTGTCTTCTATTGACTCTGAATGGAGTTGTTTTCAGCCCACTGCTTGCAAGCTCTGCTTCATTCCAGTGTAGTCTGCTTTTCTGAATTTATAAGTTTTGGAAATTTAAACTACACTTCAAAAGATATCCAATTACAGTTATGATTTTCCACTGGATCTATCACATCTATTCCATTAACTATATCCTGCTTGTTTGAAAGGCTGCAAGACCACTTTCCCTTGTTTGAGCTTTTTCCAAAGTGGGTTAAGAAGCAACCATTAATCATTTGAACATACTACTCTCAGCTTTTGCATTCTTCATCACAATATTCCATTGTACGTGTAGAAAATTTAATTCTCTCAGTAATATAACATCACCTTTGTTACGTACATTACTGATTTCATAGAACAGTAAGATACTTGTGCCCATGTCAGCATTAGTTTATAGAAGACACTTGTTTACTGTTACACTCTTTGAACTTCTGTTTTGTAGCTCAATCCATGGCGAGTCAAAACTACCTTTACCCTCTTGCTTATGTTTTCTAGTTTGCGGTTTATTTTTAATGTAAAGTCTGACTGCCACCACTGCTTCTTTCCTACCCATCTTTTCTGATACAAATACATAACCAACAGTATTTCTTTTACATTCATCCACCTGCTTTACCCTAACCTTACTTAAGTTAGTCCTGTCAGTTTGATTTCCTGTTAGTACAGCAACCAGCCTTGAGTTCTTACACTGTATACCCCCAGTTCCTCAAAAGGGTAAGTATAAGCATTTACGTGTAAGTGCTGGTTTTAGATCAATCTTTGTGTTGCTCAGTACGTTCCTGGACCCACCAGAATAAGGTTGGTTTATTGAGAACCATGTTACCAGTTCCGTTAACTTTAAACTCAAATTAAACTTTACATTTTAAATATCAACTAAACACAGAGCTCTACAACTGTCTTCTTCAAACAATAAGTCAATTACTGCTTTGCCTTTGGGTGGGGTATTTTCTCAGTTCACAACTGTGTCGTCCAAGTCTACAGCAACCAAACCAGTCTTGTAATAAAAGCACTTCCTAACCATAAAGCAATCCTCCCCCGTTCGTATTTTTCTGCCTGTGCCTGACTGAATCAAGAGCTGTGGATTTTTAAGCCCCGTTATCGTAACTAAAGGTTTAAGTTTTTTTCTTTTAAAGTAACCTAAAAATGTCAAGGAAGAAAACGCGGATTGTTTCAACGCCTCAATCTTGCAGGGGTGCTGAATAGCTCAGGTTACCAGGACAACTCTTGTTTACACTCCCCTGCTCAGTGGAGTTTATGGCACGAAAACGGTGGTGTGAATGTTTAAACACGCCGCAAGTTTTATTATATAAGGTGAAGTGGAAAATATCTAAACTTTTTATTTCAAGTGTATGTAAGAAAATAAATGCATTTTTTTTTCTTCTTCAGATGCATAAGTCATTGAATGTCAAGCACCAGGACCAGTCCGACAGAAACCCACGCAACGATAAAAAAAAATACTAAAGACGTGATCCACACATATCCCTCTACATTGAAATACGATTTGATTTAGGATATATGTAAGCGCGATAAAAACCTACGTAAAACGAAAGAAAAAACCCACACCTGTTTGTTAAATAAACGAAGATGTTTTAAAAAAACGCAGACTGTTTTATTCAGTCAAGTCCAAATTCGCGACAGCGCAGTGTAAACAGTTCAGAAGTATAATTTTAATTAGACTATTTGTGAAGTAATCTTGTTTAAAAGTACGACATAATCCTGCCGCAAAATACACAAACTGGGCTAACGTGAACTGCTTTTTGTTTTAATGTGCTTGTAACTAGGCAGCCTCAAGGGCGACACAGTACACTGTTGCTTTCCGTTTAAAGGACAACACCATCTTTCAAGGCAGAGCAACGCACGACAGATCCGCTTAGAGACGAAGAAACAAACCAAGCTTACGTTCAAGTCACAACAGAAACTTGTTACCAAAATTCACCTACTCGGCGGTCTCTGCCCCGGAATCGGCATATTCATCTTCGCCTCGGTTGCCTTTCCGTAGCATTGTCTACAACGTCCTCCCCGCACCAAGCCTTGCAGAAAAATAATGCGCTAAAAACACATTGCCGTCTCATGGAATGAGACGCCACTCCGCTCTTCTTCAGGACGGACCTGGACCCAGGGCCCTGACGTCATGCATCCCCCGCTTCCATTTACTGCTTTCCCCGATTTCCGTCACATGAGAGCTGCTGGCAGCTCCAGCCCGCACGTTTTCGCTGGGCGGCCGACGAAGAGCCTTTCGGCTGCACAGAAACTGAAGCGCACAACCGCTTCAGATCGCAGAGTACTCCTCCTACGGTGCATGCATCTGCCTTCCTTATCGTGCGCCAGATGGCACTCATCTCGGACGGCAGGACAAAGAGTAGCCCGAGACGGGGTTCAATAGGTTTCCGAGAGCAGCAGCGAACTTGTATTGTGCTCGGCTGATCCGCGTAGGACACCGTCTGTATGTTCACATGACCCTCTATTATTGACAGCGTGGAAAGGGCCACTCACTTTTAAATCGGGGAAAATGAAACCCTTAATGCGAGGTGCTTACTGTGAAAAATTAGATGATACATGCCTTTATGCCAGGAGGCACTGCTAGATGGGCTGAAACGACTGTTCAGAAATAATCAGGGCAAGTCCTAGCCGAAGAAGGAATTCAATTTGAGTTGGATAAACGAGTTATATTGAAAAGACCTCCCTTTCACGAAAAGTACTGCCTGAACTCGGTCTTTTCATTAACAATTAAAAGTCTTGTTTACGCATAACAGAGTGGTGGTTTTTGGCGAGACTCATTTGAGCAATTTAGTTACTTCAAAGTTTTTATTTCCTTTCACTATAAAGGAGAAGGAAATGGTTTGAGAGCAGGGTAGCGTGAGAGGGAGAACAAAACATGCATCGAGAAATGCAAATAATCTGATTGTATACAAAATATTGTTCTTGTGAAATGATGGCAACAAACCTGTTCCTAAAAACTACTTTTATATAGTTTCATAATCTCATGTATGGGTTATCTTAATTATATAACTTAATAATTGTATCACTCAGATTAAAAGTTGTACCAAATTCAATTTGGTAAGTTTTGAAAGAAATCATCATAATCAAATAATCAGAATGTAGTAAACATTGTATACAGAAGTTTTCAAAAATGAGACCTGAAATTTAGCAGATATCTACAAAGACCAGTACAAAAAATTGATTTCCAGTGTAACTTTCTTTTCGCAGTTTATCATAAATATTTTGAATGATAAAGACAACTGAAGTAGAAATTACAAAATAAGAAAAACTACGTAAGGATAAAGTTGCAAGCTATAATTAATAAACTTCAAAATCAGTTGAATGTTTCTCATGGACAGTATATGGGGCGATTGATATGTGATGAATTCATACACAACATTAAAGGTCAGTCTGAGCAACTGATGTAGAAAAGACATATCTAGATAAACTTTCTTACAGTATTTCTGCAGTAGTATTGGGTGTTCTAGAGATGCATATATTTACAATATGTTGAATATTACAGTTCATTATAATATTTAACTTGAGAAAGGCTTGCTGTGGAAAATATAACCATTGTTTAGAGGGACAATTCAGGAAGTTCATTAAATCTAAAAGAGACCGTTTAACAGTCAAGAAATGAGTAGTCGATCTGCAGTTCTGCACTGCTTGGTTACACTGCAAATGTGAAGAAAAAATAGACTACTCTTGTTCTGAAATATGAGTTACGTCTATTTAGAGTTGCCCATCCTTTTTGCAAAACTCCCCCCATTTAGGAATAATGTGTTTTTCTTGGTTCACAGCTACAAGCACCATGGCCACACACCAGGGAAGAGGAAGGAGGCTACAGATCACAAGCAACACACAACACCGCCCCTTACAGGAAGCTTAGCGCCAAATGGAGAAGAGGTGTGTGCCTGGTGGAATTCACCACATGCCTGTAAGTGCCCAGAAGGCCAGAAGGGTTCCTGCGTCATTTAAAACAGAGCCCTGGCCACCTAATCCCATCCTACCCTCAGCAGTGCTCAGGCAATTGTGCGCCACATCTTGGGGAGTCCTCAGCAGCTGACTAGTGACATCACCCCAACGTGAACCCAAGATCATTTTGGCCTTTAGTCAACAGAGCCACTGGGGCCCCAGTAAGTTTTCATGTTAGATCCAAAGTGGTCTGTAGATAACTATAGTAACTGCGCTAAAAACTGCATTCAACACTAGTTTCAGAACTCCTTTTCTTTATTATGGTAAAATAATTTAAAATTAAAAACATATTGAATTATACTGAAATAACAGCACTGTTTTTGATTGCTGTGCTTGTTAAATATAAGAGTTTTAAAGAAAGAACAGTAAATCCACTTTTTTTTAATTTCCTTTTTCTACATTTAATACGATGAAAACAAGGCCCTGTACAATCCACTTCGGCAGTGAGTACAATAACAATTATTTTACAATTTATACACATTAAAACAGTTTTAATTTGGTTCCTTTTAAAATGTCAGAAAAACCTAACCCATTGAGAATTGCATTTGGAAGAACCTAATATCAAAAGGAACAAGCAATATTGTGCTGAAATTTCACAAGAGGCCCCACCAAAAACTCAGAGCTAGTGTAAGAGATACTCAGATTCATAAAATATAGCATGCTACAAAGCAATTCCCTTGTTCTTTGCAAATCAGCAATAAAAGTATTGTTATATATATTCATCATTTGGAGTAAAACCCTTGAAGCAGAATTTCATCCTGTTTGACATCAAACCTGTACAACCAGCGAGTTGCTACGAAACACTAAGAAAACACATTTACATTGACATTAAAAACTGGGGAGAAAAAAAATCAACAATTATTTTATTTGTGTTAATAGCAATCCACGTTTGCTAGTTTTTATTATTTTCTTATTTTTTACAGTATTGAAAACAAAATGCGGTGCATTCACATTTTTCCCAAGGAATTCTTTAATGTCGATCTCTACAAGGGTAAAACGGTGAAAAGCCTGAAGCTGGATCCATTCATGTTGAAAATTCTCACAGGGAATAAAGGCCTGATTTAAACAATCTAGAACACTTACTGGATTTTTTTTATTTTTTAAATGGAGGAGAAGTCATCGTCCCAGTATTTATAGTTAAAAGGAACTTCCCAGTTCATGCGAATAACATAGTCCAAAAATGGTGTCTCATCAAATGCACTTTATGCTACATAAGTATATACTTTACGATCCTCGGGTGTTCGCGCCAAATATTCTCTCTCAATAAGTCCTTCAATTCGTTTTTTAATGACAACTGGACTTGGTAAGAAACGCGCTCTCAGCTGCTGAGTCACCTGTGGGAATAAAAAAAATGAAATGGCTTAACTTTAATAATCAGTTTCCGATCATCAAAATTAATAAAATCATAGCATTTCATACAACTACTGATTAGAAAATTAGGAATAAAATTAATGATTTTATGTTCCGGTTGTTCTATAACATAATGCATTTATTGCCTTCTGCATGCAGTCTTGAAGTGGACCAGTTACAACTAAAACATAAGCCTTACTCTTCTTTAACCCACCTCTGCTACTAGCACATTGTGCTGCATCTTCTTTCTGGATTTCATGATGCGTACAATGGCAGCTTCAATCTCATGCTTTCTGTCGTCGTCTACCTTCTGCCGCGTTTCCTTTCTTTCAGGATCCGATTCTCCTTGTTTGGCTGCAACTGGATGAATTGAAGAAGAACAGAAAGACAATAACCGATCCCGGTCAGAAACGAAACAAAGTAGAAACAGGACAAGGGAACGCAGATGCCCGTCTCATTACTTTGACACGTTTTTGTAATGGCCTGGACCCACATGGATACACGTTGAGAAGAGAATAGAGTGTGCTCAGCAGACCACGTGTGAGCCTTCAGAGCTGGCAACCGGGAAAAACTCCCACCAGGATCTACATACATTCTGATGATTTCAATACATGTCCTCAATTACTGATGAGCTTGAACAATTTACCTGTTATAGTACAATCCCATTTATTTTTTTTAGGCAGTAGCAAGGCGGGTGAAATGTAGAAGGAGGAAACCTGCATGTTCAAATCCGGCTAGTACGTAACATTTTCATCCCACAATTATTGAAAAAAAAACACTTATAACATGGAGTACGTTTGGAGTACAGTTCACACGTTTTGTATGCCGAACAAATCTATTAAAACAACCTCCTAAAAGCTATTTAAGATTGTTTACATACCTGTTTGGATCTTTACTCTGTGCAATTTGGAAGTAAACTGATCATTGACTGTAAACACATGCCCGTTCTCAATTTCCTTCGACTTGGGCTCTTTAGTAAGGACCCGCTGTGTTGGCTTTCCACATGCCAGCGACTGAAGAGCTCTGACAAGTTCTCTCTCAGGGATATCCGTCTCCTGCTGAATTTCCTGATGTCACAAACACCAACAAAGACATTTAGCACACAGAAAATAAGCCCTAAGTGGATGGAAACAGGGTGTAAGCAGTGGCGCCATTTTAGATTTTAAACACTTGCTTCAGCTCATTACCAGCATTTCAAGTTAATCAAGATAAAATAACTGTAAAAATGTCTTCCTGTCCTCTGGTTCCATGACCTCTGGATTTGCATTTGAAATGTAGTGTTCTAGTAATTGACAAGGAATTATGAACCAATGAATTTATGGCAGGTCAAAACAGCCTGCGTGCAAGATGAGAAACTTACCTCAAATGTGTATTTTTCTCTGTTGTTAAAGAGCATTAAAATTGTCATCTGAAATGTTGAAACCTGTAGTATGTGCTTTCTGGTGTTAGATCCTGTCACTTGAGCTCCTCCTACTCCGACCTCTGAACCATCCTCCTGAAATAAAAAGAATGTATTAAATATACACTTTACACAACTATAGAGCAGAGATATAAACATCTGTTATAAAGACCTGGGTTTTCAACATGTTTTATGCTCAGAACATACACTTTAGAAAAAGAATAGTCTAGATATTACAAATTATAGAAATATAATTATACCTTTTTAATCGGGCCATAAAAAGTAGCATTTAAATCAGCAGAGCCCATATGATGCTGGAGTGTAAGCTGTCGACCACTGTGTTTCGCCAAGTAAAACCTGGTTTAATTAAAAAGAAAGATAATTTTCAGTTATTATTTAACTAACAATTATAGCATTATAGTGTGGGACTGATTACACAACATAATAGCTGAGCAAAGAAAAAACTGGCACACAATTAGCACTTTAAGATCTCATGAAGAATCATTATGGTCTTCAACATACCACAGAAATAACACATATCTGTCTTGTTTTTAAGAAAATTAAAATGACCAAAAACTGGTTAAAAATAAAGAACCAAGAGAAAGAAACACCTTCTAAATACTTCAAAAGCATGTCTTGGCGCTGGGGGGATGTTACATTTTGGTGTGGCAGACTGCGTGGGCCAGTAGCCTGTTGTGAGTACTCTGACAGTCAAGTCAACACCACCTAAAGAGACCTGAAAATATAAGATTGTATCAGAAAAGCATGGAGCAAGTGACACCTTAAGTTCAAGGTTAACAGCTCTATATTTAAGCTTTAATTGTATTCAGCATCTCTTACCCCTGTGGACTGTAAATGTTGCCGGAATTCATCCATAGTTGTGTTTGAAATGCTCATGTCCCTGAACATTCCTTCCAGTTTGGATGTAAACTGACAGCCACACTCCGTCTACCAATGATATAAATGCATAAGTAAACAGTCACGTCAGATTTGATGAACACTACGCTGATTTCTATGCCTTACTTCTTAAAGCAATTAAATATCACAGATTGAAACAAACATTATAAACACAGCTACTTGCATTCATAACATATAGTATATTAATGCATTTGCTAAATTCAGTAGGCCGCAAAAAAACAAGTTTTGTTATTAGCCTAGAGTAAGTACATTTTGCAAGGCAGAATCTCTCCAAATGCTTAGAAAACTTTCTCTAGTTTTTTACCATACAGCATACATTCCACATAAATGTACAATGATTAAGTAAACAACAAATTTTCTTTTCATTTTTTAAAAATGCTGTGGTAATTATTCAACCAAATATGACAGAACAACTCCTGGGGTGCTATCTGTGGGGAGTCTGTATGGTCTCCCCATGTTTGCGTGGGTTTCCTCCAGGAGCTGCAGTTTACTGGTAGGTTAAGTGGCTTGTGGGAAAATTGGCCCTGGTGTGAGTGTGTGCATGTCAGTGTGTATATGTGCCCTGTGACGGACTGATGGCCCGTCCAGGGTGTTTCCAGCCTTGTGCCCGTTGCTTGACGGGACAGGCTCCGGCTCCCACGTGACTCTGTATTGGATAAAGCAGTGAGAAAATGAATAGATGGACGAATTTCACCAAACTGCCACACTTCATAGAAAACCCCTCATATCCTGGAAGGTGATAAGGCAATTAAAGATGCATCACCTTGAGCTTCGAGATCATGTTCTTTTCCGAATCATCAGAAACACTCTTGTTTGTGAGAAGTCTTCTCGCCAGGTGCTGTTTGTAGTAACGTTCAAACACGTCTTTTTCCTGCATGAATCTAAAAAGAACCATTGCTTTGTCCAGAATAGTCTCCACTTCCTGTTCCGTCAGCTAAAAAATTCAAACAATAAATGTCACACTGACTGTGCCAGGAATAGAAATGGAACCATCACAACTACAAAAGATATCTTTTTAAAACAAGAGCATACAGAGAAAGGTCCATTAAAGGGTTTAGAAATATGTACAGAAAGACAGGGGAACACTATAATAAAGTTGTTCATTCTTCACTGTCATCTCTAGATTACTTTCTTTGCAGCCGTACATGATCACAGTGTCTTCATTTCTACTATACTTCTGATCACAACTGCTGAAACTAAAGTTTGATCAAAAGGACCGATCCAATCAAAAGGACTGGGGACAGAAAGACAATTTTTACAGTTTTATACAACAAATAATTTCCCATGCATACCAGCTTCTTTGCCGTGTAGGAAAAACGATGGGATTTTTAAAAACACTTTAAATTCCATATTAAAGTACTTACTCCTTTTACTCCTTTTTTCAATTTATCATCAATAAATAAGGAGAGATATTCTGGTGACCTGGAGTTTAGATTTAAGAAGTACTCAAAGTCTCCAGCAATTGTCTGCTTAAAAAGCCGATCATTATTGAATGATTCTTGAAGGAAACGGTCAAACCGGCTCTTCAGATCCAGAAGACCCTAAGAACAGACAAAAAAAACTAAATTCACATGGAAACATTTTTGCTAACTGAAAGAATCAGTACAATTCTCTATTTTTATATAAGTCTCCTTGTGTCTAGTACTTTCACCCACAGTACTTGACAGTTTTCTCCTATTAATTACATTAATATATGAATCTGGGTTCTCCAATAACTCCCTTTATGAAAGGTGTTAACTGATTCTGAAGTGTGCAAGTGCAAAAGGATACTGCATTACATCCGATGCTTAAGAAAGTCAACAGCCCAGCTCCTAACAAATGTGTTACCTGGATATAATCCACAGGGTTCTTTCCTTCTCCTTCCTCTGATACCAGTGCTTTGCCTTGTTCCCGAAGGTAGGAGCTCATACACTCGCACATTGTCTTCAAACCATTTGGCACTCGGCTAAACAGCTTGTACATACAGGCCAGATCTGTTCACAAATACATGCATGTAACTACATTTCACAAACACACATTCAACTCATCACATGCTGTCTTTCACAACTGTAAAACACATTTTAGATGGTCATTTGAGCGAAAGGGACAAAAACAAAAAAAATCCAAACACTCCAGAAATATTGATTCTAAGGTGAACGTGTTCAATGACTACAGCCAAACATCTAACAAAAGTATCAACAAATTGCCAAATGCTAATAACGCAAATCTATCCTTAAATATGCTTAACTGTACAGAGAAAAACATTTTATTTAACAAATGCTAATTTAGTATTTAAGCAGTGAATCGTGTAACTATGACTAAACTTAACCTATCTCCCCTATTATGTCTATATGATGTCCAGAATTCACACACATTCCTTAGTGAGATTCATGGATATTTCAGAAAAAATCAGAATACAACGAATAAAACAAAAAAAAAAACAAGAGGTTCTAAAAATTCATAATGCCTACGACAGTCAGATTAAAAAATTAAACTACCTTCTGTTTTTCCATTTTTCAGCATATGCACTAGACCCGAGTTTTCCATTTCCACAATAGTCTTCATGTGCTTAGAAATGAGTTCCCTCTCAACTACTTTTACAATGGGCTCTTCCGTTGATTTGTCAAGGCAGTGCATCACTCGTTCGATTTCTTCATTAATTCTAGCCTCTACTTTTTTAATGTACACGCTTGCACTGTTTTCAGCTAAAAATTTCTGACTTTCCATCTGAAATTAAACAACAAACATTAATCCTTAGGTCCCAAGAAAATAAATGTTCATTGTCATACAAAACATATTGCATTAAGAAAACAGAGTATTATCTCTATAGCACCCAAAGGCACTTTCACAAAATCAAAATGACAATGCAAACACTAAATCTTAGCTGGAGTCAGTTTCACAAAAGCTATTATGATATGTGGTATGAAGTGTATGATGAACTTTTTCAGAAACAAACCTGGAAAAATTCTGCTGACATTTCTAAAAATGGAGCTTCAAAATCTTCTTCATACACTGATCTTCCTTCAAGGCCTAGAATCATCAGCATCTGACAAGCATTCCGTATAGCTCCCCTGAGGAGAAATACATTTAAAAAATCAATTCCATTTTTAGAACTTTATAAGGTTCACGATTCCATAATTTAGAAAGAAAAATGTAAGGGAAGCTATTTTTTTAAATCTGGTGTATTACAAGTGCTATAAAACTACTAGATGATGTGTACAAATGAAGACAAGAATTTAAAAAATAAGAACTATGCAGCAATAATGCAAATATGTGACAAGGTACAATTTTTGTCATTTTTCTAACAATTAGATTCACAAAATGCCCTGAGTAAGTTAGAAGACCCCTTCCATAAACATAAAATATTCGGCTTTTAAACTGAAAAATAACACTAATCAAAGACCTGAGACTGAAACAAAGATCAAGTTCACTTTCCACACAAGGGGTGCAAGCTCAGCAACCTCATGGAACACTCTTTTTGCTTCAAGCACAAAGTTAAGGGTAGAAATGGATGATGGTTTTCCAAGACCATAATAACACAGACATGAAAAATGACTAACCATTTAATCCTTTAGGAATAATGAACAGTCTCAATATATATTCAAAACTATATATTTGAATATCTTGAAATCCCTAAACAAAATGGTAACTCCAGTATTAACTGTCCCTTTTGGATTTACTATCAAGTACCAAAGTGAATATTTGTAATGCAAACTTTACATCAGCAGGTATTGAAATCACTAGTGCCTTTGCTAAACTTAATTATTCTTTAAACTTTAAAATAACCACCTAAAAAAATGATAAAAAAATTTCCCCCTTCCTAAACACTGGGTTTTATTGTGGGAATTCATGTCTTAATTCTTCAGCTGTAAGTAAAGCACAACTCAACACAGCATTATATGATGCAAGAAACAGTAGATATTGCCATACCTGTCTACCACCTCGCCCTTTCTCTCTCGTGCAATCATGTCTAAAAGCGTCTGTCGGAGATGATCTCTGATACACCCATAGCGTACAACCTGATCTCTAAAAATAATTAACCCCAGGTTGTAGACATTCTCCACATTATTCTGTTGTACATATACACGGTCCTGGAGGAAAGAGAGGAGGACAATCAGAGTCTGGAATCACGTTCATTCAGTATTGACATGGCTGATATTCAGCAGAAGAAACATGACACAATGAAAATTTTGTCATGTCTTTTTTTCAAATTGAAATGTTAGCAAGCAATGTGTATAAGAGCTTGTCGATTTTAACTGCCTAAATTAATGACAGCTGTGAAGACGAGAAATTTCAGAACCGCCAATTGTTCTTTTTGAATATCCACCCAACTTGGATTTGACCGAATCTGAATTCTGCCTTTATAGTTCAGCTCACAGCGGTGACCCCTGTCGCCACATAGCGAGAATACAGAAGTGCAGATGGGCGCCCTCGAACCCGTCCGCCCATCAGGGCCGTTCAGCGTGTGAGACGCTACAGGACCCACAGAGACTTACAGGAGGTTCCGTGCCGACTGCAGGAGTGGCACGCTCCTCACTGAAGTCACTGCAACCCTGGGGGCAACCAGGAAGCTGCAGAGTTTGCCCTTTCAACTTCAGAAAGCTCTGGTGGACTAATCCCTGACCTTAACCCTGACAGCACCGATTTCATCGTGACTGCTGTGCTAACAAACAAGTGGAAAGTTACCAATTAAATAATGCTGTCCACACCCCTGACAGGAAACGATCATTAGGAAATTTCTACTTCTACAAATACTGTATATGTAAAAACATTCACATATAGCAGAGATTTTTACATTCAAAGAATTCAAAGGGTGGTCAGACTAGATCATGGTCTGAACCAAAATCTGAGCAAAACTGAAAACGGTCAACAAAAAACTCCCACATGAAAATCAGGTCTCAATAGTACTAGTGTCACTGTTTAACTAACGGTTCAATGACTCAGTACATTCTGTAGGATGGCTATTAACTGAGAAACTGAAATGACAGGAGTGCTTTGTTTAGTTTCAGATTCATTTTTACAGTGTAAAAAATTATATAACAAGATGATCAATTTTCTCAGTGGTGAAATACATAATCCCTAATAAATTCCAAAACCAATTAAAGTTAATTAAATTTAGTCAGAAAACAAATCTGATTGAAGGATGCAGCCAGGATAAGGTTTAGAAAAATGAGTCGCAGCTTTTAAGCCCACATTCTACAAATGAAATAAATATAGACTGTTTATAATGTCCACCAGTGTTTCCTCTTAAAGTACAATATTTTCTAGCTTTTATAAATCCTTTTTGTTTCCAAAGTACCATATCCAGTAACCTACCATGTACATCAGGATGTCTCTAATCATCACCATAGCTGTCTGATGGTCGTTCCATGCTTGGTTTAATGTTTGCAAAAAATTATTATTTAATGAATTTAAGACATCTTCCCGTACCTGTGAAAAAAATAATATTAACGCATCTTACAAATTTCCAAGATTAACTTCCAAACACCTAGGAATTGGTTATTCATTACTTTTCCCACAAAGTGTTTGTTACTTGACTTATACTTACATGATTATATTTTTAACTCTATCAGAAAAGAAAAGGCACTGACAAACAGACGTGGCAATATATCTGAATAACATGCTTCAAAATGTTACCTAATATAACTACAAATTATGATCCACCAATAATATCATTTACCAATACTCTGGTAAGAAATATTCTAAGGTTATTTAAACAGAATTTGGAGAAAGCACTGATTCATGTAAATTCAGTTATAAATTCTGGTCCACAAAAGGAACCATTCCAGTTTCAGACATACAATATTCTAATTTGGAGATGTATTGCATAACTTATAAGCCCAAATATTCTTCCCATACCATGTGCTCTTGAAAGCAAAATTTATACAACCTGAAAGTACATATTGGTTTTGAGAGGCCAAAGATGCATAGGAAAATACCTAAGGCTAATACTGTCCTTGCCATACAGGAACAGAAAGACTTCACTACGTCTTGTTCTTTATCACTAAAACCAAATGATCACTGAACAAAAGTCACATGGAACCCAGCAACATAACTTTCACTCTAACAACTTCCTATAGGCCTTTACAATTTTAATCTAGGGGACAGGACTTCATGGAGCACTGGAAAATAACACTGGAAGAAAAAAGATTAAAGTCTTTCAGCAACTTCACTGCTTGGTACCCTGATAATAACTAAAAATAATTATAATAAAATGTCAACCAGGACAGGACTGCAAAATTAAGTTGTTCTGTCAGTTTTCCACTAATTCAGACATTATTCCTCACTTTTTCCTTACATTTGTGGTTTCCTGTACTGTTGTACTCAAAATTAATTTCTAGATTTTCGTTAGAAAAAGAATATATTTAAAGTTTTAAAAGACAAAAAGTCTTCAATGTGGCTTCCTCCCCCGTAGCCACACACACATCTACGCAATCAAGTCCTCCAATAAGCACATAAACTTAATTGAATACCTTCACATTACAATGCAGTTGTTGCTTTTTCACCTGAATATAAAGATTAATTTAGAGTAAAAGCACATAAGTGTAATTCCCAGGTTTCTGTGCCTTGTGTTTAATGATTCAAACTAGGACTCAGGCATCACATATTAAAAGCTGCTCTCCTACTTTATTGATTAGATGCTCTGTGACGACTTCTCTGAGGCCGGTATATAGCTTCTCTCCGTGCTTGTGTAACACCATAGTGTATGCATTTCTATACAGTTCCTCAAAGCTGAGCCCACTGTTGTTCTTCCGCTGTATCTCCTGAATGGCATTCTTCAGAAGGTCCCAGATGTTGTTAACATATTTTTCATCCATCGTCATCTGCATTTGAAAGGTAAAAAAAAACATAAATCAATGCAAAACCCAGGCGATTGTGAAACAGAAGTGATACAAGTAAGTTCTTTCAGAACTAAAATAACTTAAAGCAAGCATTGGCACTGTCCTACAAAGACAGCAAAATAAATAATACACGAATTAAAACTCAATTCATCACAAGGGACCTGCAATGATGTACAATAGTATTTACTGCTTGTAATTTAAGAATCCACAATAATTTGCTGACCATAAGCCTCAAACAATAACCAACACCAATATTATCATCTTACTCTTTTGAAGTCACTGGTGTCATAAATGTTCATCATAATGGTAATTCACAAACATTTAACAACGTTATCATCAAACCTACTACTACCCACAAAAACACAAGTCTCGATACAGAAGTTAAACTTTGGCATCGTAACAGAGATAGGCAATCTTACCTATGAACTTCTAACGTCAAAATGTGTTATATGATCAGTATAAATCAGTTTTAAGATTGAATATAACATGTCACATACATGTAATTTTTTATGCATACAAAATGACATGGGAATTATGAAACAGAACATACAGTACGACTACTTAAATACTAGCCTTCCATTATGACATCACAAGTTCCAAAAAGAAAATGAATTCTCTGCAGAAGGGAATCAGAAAAGGAATCCAAGCGTCAAGTAATTCAAGTGTTTTACTTTTTTTTTAATGTGGCTATATTAAAATGAAAATGTTATGTTGTGTTCAAACAGCCTGTCTCATTTAAAAATTGGCTTAACTGCTATATCAAGCTCAACCAAGATTGTTTCTGCACTGCCACCTGGAAAGATGAGCAAAACATAGGTTTGGAGGAAACAGTACATTTGGTAAATACAGAATGGACTCTTTGAAAAGAACATTTGAAGGTTCAGCTGAAACTGTCAAAATACATGATTAACGTTCTGAATTAGTACAAAATAAGGTACAGGCATTTTATATCACTGCACCATCTGCACTTCCATCTTTAAAGGTCTGGTATAAAACAAGCTACTTTTGTAACTGCATGAGAACAAGATTATAAGATAACAGTATATACTTTCTTAAACACTAATATATTTAGCAAAATTAAAAATCTTAAAAATAGCTTGGCAGGGTTTTCGTTAACTTCCCTTTCATACACATAAAGCGTATTGTTAACGTTTTATGTGAGTAGAGCTACAATGCTGCCAATTAACACGTAGTTAAATGATGAACAACTCCAAGGGGCTTTACCATGTCTAGAAACACCAATACTTTCTGTAGCTGGCCGACATGTACTCAAAGCATTCTGAGCATCATAAATACCAATACGAAGGTTTGGATTTTAGTGTAGCTCTTCCAGGAGATAGTTGTGTTTACAGCAGATACAATACAGATGCAATTTATTAGGTGGGTAAATACCTCACTAATCATGATATATTATTAGTGTTATTTTCATGTTAATGCAGTGTCATTTCTTTTAAAACAATAACTCTGGGACTTGTTCTTTCACTTGTGCCTGCTATCCAATAAAATACAATCTGACAGGCTTAATACTTATATTTAAGTATTAAGTCTTAAAGTTACACTTACAATCTCTACAATCACTAATGAGGAAAAAAGAATCAACCAAAAATAGTCAACCAAGAGCATAAAGGTTTTTGCCCACTATAAAAAACAGTGCTGGCAAGAATTACCAATCATTTTATTCAGATTACGAAAAATCTTTTTTTTCTAGTTGAAAAGGTTATTTTAACGATAGTGCTGGGCGATAACTCGATAACGATAATTATCGCGATATAATTTTAACAAAAGTTTGATGAATGTTCGATATATATGTTTATGCTTTGCACATGCGCACAGAATACTGCGCGAGTGCGCGTGCGCGTTGCAGACTGGGCAGCTAACGTGGTGGTGTTTACCCACACGGTGGTGGCTGACAGGACTGTAGTTAGAGTGAAGAAATGAGCGACACTGAAGCAAATGTAGTGCTGCCAACGACCAGCTCGAAGGACAATGACATCGTCGACAGAAAAGGTCATTCAACTTCGGTAATTTGGAGATATTTTGGCTTTTTACGATCAGACATAAAACAGAGCACTTTAAACTTTGCTGTCTGTCTGAGCCATCTTCTATGCGTGTTGTATCACACTGCAGTATTTAATCTTTCTATTCAGATATTTATTTTGTAAATTTTACTCATGCATATTTTGACATATAAAAAGACTTGAATACTCTCTACCTCAGATTTGCTTAATATTTCTGCTGTTTGGCAAGTGTTTGTTGTGTTCTTAAAATAAAGAGTTGTTTAATTTACCAATTAACTGTCTGGTTTCTTCAACTTTCACTCAAAAAATATGCCTTTAAACTTGAAAGAAATAATGATTTGACATTTATCGTGATAATTATCAATATCGACTGATATGAAAATGTTTATCGTGATAATGTTTTTGGCCATATCGCCCAGCCCTATTTAACGGTAGATAAATGACATGGTTAAGCAATTGTCCAGAATTCTATTGCAAAAGCACTGAAGTTCAGCACAGTTCTCAAGTTCCAATATTTCCAATATAGCTCGGTGCCTGTAAGCAGTGCTGCACTGACCTTCACAACTATGCCTCAGTATGATAAGGCACTGTATGACAACAGTGGTACACCAGTCCTTTCCTACAGGGTTCAGCAGTTCAGCGACATTCATCACAAAGGCATTGTTTTGTGGCAAAAGAGGCAACCAGAAAATCTAAACTAAGAGAATCTCACCCTTTCCTTCACACCCAGATTAGTAAAATGGTTTATTATAAAACCTATGATTATCAAATGTAGAAGGGGAATAAATGCACTCCATGACTTTCATTTGATCTGGTAACTTAAAATCAGTATTTCAGCATATTAGCTTCCTTATAACCGATGGGAATTTTGCCTTGTAACTTTCATTTTAAATAAATTTAACAGCTTCATTAGGTTGATATGCATGTTAATATACATAAATGCTAAATCATAGTAATTTTTCATTTTCCAAGGTTTTGGACCAACATGTTATTTTTGTTTCATGCTGGAACACTTCAATGTTGATCATACTTTGAAATTGTGGTCATTTTGTTTTAAATTAATAGTTCTGAGTGACCTGTATTTTGCCATTTCTTTTCTTATTAATATAAAGAAATATCAATTTCTTTGTGGATGTTTAGAGGAGCACCTGACAATGAGAAAATTATACATTAGAATGGTAAACTGCTAGATCATGTAAACTTTATATGATTACACAGACTTAATTATACTCCCAAAGATACTGATAAATGTACATGACAAGCCTGGCATCTTTCTCAAACTAACATGCATAAATAAGTTCTTATAATGGTAGGAACCACTACTGGAAGCTTTGAGTAAACTGTTTAGTCTCATAATATGTAGAAACTCGTCACTGAGTTCCAGATTGCATTCTGAGTACCAGAAGACTTTACACGTGCATGTTCTTAGAAAAACACAGAAGGGATCCAATCTGCTTATCAAGAGAAAAATACATCCAGTATTTTGGAGGCTGAAGAAAGTCAGCACACTGTCACTTGCCAGCTTTTTAGCTAGAAATGTTGGACCTGGTAAGACATGACAGCCAAAATAAAATCATTAAATGTAAGCCAATAGTCACCACGCTGATCTAAGATGCAATTGATAGCACTGTCTGGGTTCTATGTTGATCAAATCCTAAAAGATCTCTTGCTGACCTGACTTAAGGCTTATCCTAATGTGACAAATTCCAGCAGGACAAATTCTGCTCATTTAATAACAGCTTTCTTGCAAAATGAGAATGAGACAGTTATGCAGTGGATGTCCTACTCCCCAGGCTTGAGGCCTACTGCAAGTCTGTAGGATGAGCTGGGATAACGTGTGGCATCGAGGGCTCTGAAATGAGTCTACAAGAGGAATGAGACCCTCCCACAACAGCATCTGCAACCACATGTACAGCTAGTATTTCTCCCCAACAGCAGTGGGCACAAGCTATTAACTTGTGATTTTCACAGCAGGCTGTTTGTTGATCAACCCTGTTGATGACTCAAGTTAATCATAATGAATATACCCATATCAGCGTGATCAAATAAAGCATAAGCGAATCTTTTGCAAAAAAAGATTTTCTGGACATAAAACGTTAGTAACTTTATTGGGAGTTACAAATGATACATTTATTTAGGTGCTCATTACATGTACTTGACATTTAAAGTCCTACAGCTAGGTTTGTGTACAATTATGTAATATATTTGTTTGAACATTTATTGCTCAACTTTACTGTACTTTCACTCTGCTTTATTTTGATTTGACTAAATTCTCTACCCCAGGTGCTGGAAACCATCTGTTCAGTTTATCTTATAGTCTGTCTTCACATAAAGGTTGGGAACGCTATAAATCACTGTTTAACCGAGTAATATGTCCAACTAAAAGAACTGTAATATTGAGGGCTGCAGAGTACTCAGATTTTTTGTTGCAAATGAACTAAATTATATAAGGATTATAAATGATTTGGCAATGGTATAGTGACATGTAAAGATGTAAACAATCTCTCCCTTTAATTCACTTCCAATCCTTTTCTCTTTCAATTTCAGCTTCACTGAATTCTTTTCAAAACATTCTAAATGGTATAAACCAGAGGTTTCAAACAAACAGGCCTGGAGAGTCATATTTCTACAGGTTTTACAGACCTCTTTAAATAAGCAGCCCCTGTAGAGCAGGGACATTTTGTTGAACTGCACAAATCAAGCCTAAAGCTAGTTAAACTTGACCATTAACGGTTGCGCAGGAATGAACACCTGCAGGACTGCAGACCTCCAAAACTGGGTTTGGGAAAACCTAGTTTAAATGACAGAACACCAATCGGTAATTTATATGTCACATCTTGATTTTAAAATGCTTCCTTTAAAATACAATTAGAACACAGAGGTATTATGTATTGATAATTTATCACAGGCTTTGATCAATATGAAATCAGACACTGCAGTCATCGGTTCCCTTGACAGGTTAACACTGGAATTATGCTGTATGAACTGTCATCTAGTCATCTATTAGAACCATATTCAATTAAAAGCCTAGAAAAATTATTCTGTGGCAATAATTCTATGATAAATGACTGAAAATCATTTCATTCTGCATGTGTGTTCCCAATACTCTGTAGGAGTACAGCACTCATTTTACACTACAGCATAAGAGAGTACAAGAGGAACATATGGCAACTACAACCATAGGACATTATGGTACCGGTGTTACGAAGAAACTATGGACCATCCTTACACTGGTCAGCATAAACGTAGCTCACCAAGACTAGGTGTATGGAAAGAGAATAATGGAGTGGGTGTTGCATTTTACTACCACTTGAAAACATTTCAAGTGTCAGATGATGTGAGCAGGCCTGATTCACTGACATTTCGACTAAGATGATGTGTTGCCCTAAATAACTGTGTTGACTGAAACAGCACAGATCAGACACCCTTGGGATGGGAACTGGCAAGACTGTGATACCTCCTATTAGGTTTTTCTCATCCAGGAATGGACTAGGATACCCCCTGCCAAGATCACTTAAAATGCAACCTGTGATACCCACTGGTAAATATCTACACAGCAGATATCGGAGGACTAATCCTTCCACTTCCAAGGCAATTCTGCGTGAAGCCAACTCACTGCTGGACAACTGCTTTGACATTTAGTTTTCAGTACATCTTAAGCAGTTACAAGCAATTACAGTCAGGTATAATGTATCAACATAGCTTCAACCCCCTGATATGTTGTATTTTTTAATAAGCACCTTAAGATGTTAAGACTAATAATTTTTACATAATTTTCAGCCTTGATCTACAAAAGAGAGGTCAAAAGTATGAGATTAAAACAGTTAATTATAGACAGAAACAGCAAGATGTTTCTGCAAAAAGTGAAATGCAGGACCACCTAGTATCTGTTTTAAAACAATTTGCCACTGAAGTATTTTTTTTAAAGGAGCAGGCAATGAGCAATTCAGCAAATCACTGATTAGCAAGGAAAACAACTTACAAGGGCTGCACACGAATCAGGACATGACTTATGAACTGCAGTTACAGGCCAGTCCTTACACTTGCTTATCATATGGGCTTTCCTGAGGTATAAAGACAACTTTGGCATGCTAGGATCATCAAATAACTACATGTCCCTAACCCAACGAAAAGAGGGTCTCCTGAAGGAAGACATGTTAGAGACAATATCTGATGACAGATTTCCAGTGTTTTTCTAGAGTCCACAAAACGATCGAGCTTCCCAAAACTAACGACATCATTTCACACCTTGATTTACATACATGACATCAAGGCATCTTTTCACCTTACTATTGCTTTACTAACACCATTAGTAGTGACTCATTTTATGAAACATGACTCTCCTGACCACCTAGATTTTTATGAGATTATCGTTCATTTCTTTTAATTCGACGTATACGCCATGAAATATCCTTATTTTAGTTGTTCTTTTAACAATGCGAGTCATTACGACGTTTGACAACGCTTATGCATTCAAACCTCAGTATTAAACAATTTTATCGGACAGTCAGGCCTACACACTGCTGTGAAACTAATTTACTCACTGCGACAACCATGTCGCGGAACATGTTCTTGTTTTGGCAACTGTACTGACTTCACAGAGCGGATGATTTAGTACTTTTTGTTACGTTCCGGGTGTGAAGTTCACCTTGCTAAACATGCAATTAGTTCTGCTAACTTACCTGAAATCAGAAAGAGAAACAACCTCATTTTTGTTGTCGTAAGGCTTAATGCTGTGGCTATGAAATAGCTATATGCCATCACGATCTATAATGAAAATAAAACTTCCTGAACTACTGAAATGTTAGCTACCATTTCCCCCCTGCCGATTTGCTCACTGACCTATTAATGTGTCAAAAATGAAGGCCTCACTAACAACAAAGATTTAACGTCGGACTGTAAATTCACTCCTCTGTTCCCAGACATTACTTTTTACTTAAGAGGGGGAAAAAGGCATTTCAAGATCGTGTACACGAGCAAGGTTTCAGTAGCTCGCGTATTTTCAAAGCCTTTGTTTACTAACTGGGAGGCCTGATTTTCGCCATTCCCTGACCGAATCCCCGGCGCTCGAGTCTCCTCGCCCGCCCGCTTAGGTGCCCCGTCCCCGGCTACTACTCACAGGAAAGGCTCGTATCCTCATCTTGGTGTCCTTCTTGGTGCCGCCTTTGCTTAGATTGGACATGTTTGGATCGCGTCTGTTTCTTTATTTACATTAAAGACTACGTGGGCAGCTGCGGGAAAATGTGCCGACGGGAATGCCGTTTAGCCCCCTCGACCTCTCCGGCGTGTCTACGTCCCTCTTTCTGGGCTGGTATTGTCACTCCGCCGCCGCCGCCACTCCAAGTGCTCGGCTCTTTCTGCACAGTGATGGCGGACAAACAGCTCTCAGTGCGCAGGGCTACCCCACACCGAAACTCGCGCGAGATAAAGGTAGAGGGGAAAAAAATCTGCGGGAGACAAAAACACACCATTAAAGCCATGCGCTGCGTCGATGCAGCATATTAACCTTTAACGTGAGTTTCACGCCTCCGGGTGTCTGCCGTAGGAAAGGTGAACCGTGAGGCGAGGAACGCGATCTTAGAGGCGCACGCACAGTAAAGGGAAGCTAGTTAAGAAAATAAAAGTTGGGGGGGAACCTGATGTCACGGTTGAGTGTTTCAGAATATGATGATCCGCAAAGAAAAGGCAGGAGAATATAATAACGGGCACACTTTTGTACTCACTCTCATACGGTGGCACTTAACATGTTTGTTACCAATGTTTTGTCAACAAACTTCTTGGGGCCAGAAATGCGACGTACATTCAGATTCCGTTCCTATTCATGTAGTTGTACATGAATAATAATAATAATAATAATAATAATAATAATAATAATTGCTTACACTTATATTGCACTTTTCTGGACACTCCACTCAAAGCGCTTTACAGGTAAAGGGGACTCCCCTCCATCACCACCAATGTGCAGCATCCACCTGGATGAAGTCAACGCCTTGACATTAAAAATATTACACACAACTGCAGTCCTGTTACCTATATGCCATCTCTTGCCAAAATTCTTGAATTGGTCAATCAATAGCTCAGATGCCTGTGTTATGATCTGTTTGAAGCTTCTCTGAGTCTGAGTCTGAGTTTGGAGAGAGACTTGTTATGGTGGGTATTGACTTGATGGTTTCAGTCTCTAGGTCACTTAATTTTCTTTTTTATTCTGGTCCCAAGTGCAGTTTTGTCTGTCAGTTACACTATGGCACTCTACAAGAGCATATGGCCCAAAAATTCCCATTGGCCCTTACCAATCATGGCCTCCTAATAATCCCCCTCTATGAATTGGCTTCATTACTCTGCTCTCCTCCCCACTGATAACTGGTGTGTGGTGAGCATTCTGGCGCACTATGGCTGCCGTCGCATCATCAAGGTGGATGCTGCACATTGGTGGTGGTGGAGGGGAGTCCCCATTACCTGTAAAGCTCTTTGAGTGGAGTGTCCACAAAAGTGCTATATAAGTGTAAGCAATTGTTAACTAATTATAATTATTATATGGAAAAGTTTGTAGGGATTAGGGATTCATTGCTTCGGCTGCTATTTGTTTAAAATTCATATGGCTATTGGCTATTTCAAATATAATGTTATCACAGATATTCTAGGAGGTCCATGTAGTTCTCTGCTAGGACAATTACTATTTAGTGTATACATTTATGGTTAGACTGTTCCTCACCGTGGTGTTGATTTCACTGTTATGTTCATGACACCGAGAGTAACATGCTATAATTAATAAGACACAGCTGACATGGATGCAACAGAAACTGTGAAAGCTAAACTTGCCTTTTGGCTACTGACAACAGCTGTGCAGAATTGGTGATTTCAGTGTTGTTCTTAAAGGTGCAGAATTTAAACCTTTGACTAAAGAAACCTTGGTGTTAATTTATGATCTTGTATTGACATTTGACAACACAAAATGAATCTTATTGTAATCTATACAACATTGCCCAGTTAAGATCCTTACTCCATCTGATTTTGAAAAATTGATAATTACCTTTATTTAATAGATATTTAATACATATTAGATTGTTGTAAAACTTGTTATATCTGCTAAGGTACTAAATAAACATCAGTATGTTGAGATTTCTGTGGTGTGTTCTCTAACTAAAACTGCTCTGCTTCAACATTTAACCCTTTTAAGAGAAGCCTTTAAAGTTCTCCTGCTTACAGATAAGGAACTGAATGGCCTAGATCCAGGTTACTTTAGAATGTTTTGCATGAGTGTAGTTCAACATTTCATCTGAAATCTATAAAATAAGGTCATCTTCTTCTACCTATGAACAGGTGTCACACAGAGGATGATAACGCGTTCTTTCATGGAGCATCACAACTCTGGCATTCATTCTCACAGAGTCTATGACTGTGGATATTCCAAAGAATCCTTGAAAGGTTTTTTTCTTTATATTTTCTTCTTAGAGTGCACCGTTTTATTTTAATCTTGATTTTATTTGGCCAATTTAATCTGTCACGTGTGTTATTTTTGTACAGCTGTGCAGCACTTTGAAAAATGCTTGTTCTTCAAGGAACTATGTAAAATAAAGATGATGATTATTACCCACAAAAAGAAGTGTAAAGAAGATGAATATTACTACTATCATTACTGTGATTGTTAATTTATAGCTAATTGAATAATTCATTATGACCACAAGTGACACCAACACTATCAGTTTCAGAATTAAACCAATCTGTGCTTTTACAGGTTTTGTTTAAGGATTTGTTTTGTAGTATAAAGGTTCTGTCAATAATTCCTCATTTCATTTTAAGCATGACTAAGTGCCTGCTCAAACCAGTGTCCAATTTTCAATCATGTGTGGCAGTCGTAGGTGCACAGCTGTCCTTTAGAATTAGCTTCAGAGCAAATAGTCTTGTTCCACTTGTATGCATTATCCATCTGGTCAACAGAACTGTCTTTTTTCCCTCAATTTAAAAACAGAATGCATTGCTGAAAATTCAGTGTTCCACTTCAAACAATGGCAAGTCCAAATACTGGAAAGTTGAGATTAAGTTTTTTTTACCAAAGAAAACATGAATAATGTTGAGCTCATGCCTTGATTAACTTCTAAATGAAGGGCTGTATGTTCTAGTCGACAATGTACAGTGTTTCACACATGTACAAACTAGGTTGTAAAACTTATTTAAAGGACAGTTAAGTTTTTGCCAAGGCCCTGTTCAAATGACCTTCAGGATCAGCTTACACTCCTTGATATTTCCTCATGGGAAACCTGGAGGACTTTTCTTCCTCGCAGCTGGATGAGGTTTAGGCAAGTGAATCGACATGTTCAATGATACGGCATGAAGGTCAATTTGAATATCTCCTGTAATTAGAATTCCTTAGCAGATGTCTCGTTTTAAATTGCTTTCGGCTCCAGTTAAGTCATTCAACTGCTCCCCAGAAGTATACAGAACAACAGCATTTTTAAAAATGTATTAATACAAACCAATTTTTGGGGAAAGAAGGTGTATCTGTGGCAATTCTTATACATTTAGCTCTATACTAAAACATCAGGCTCCATGGTGTTCAGCTTTTTTCCACAACCTTTTATTTAATTTGCATATCAATACACAAAGTAATATGTAATCCTCTAGATGTATAGATGCATTTGTGCATTGATCAGAAAATGGTCAAATGCAAACAGATCATTCCGATATTAAAGAAAGAGCAATGACTTGCAAACGGTTGTTGCTGTAAGTGGCAGTTGTGGACCAGTAGGTGGCACTCTTTCCTCTGGACTAAACATCTTTCCAAACTAATGTGGTACACGTACTGTACTAGGAAACCTGTGCTATAGAAGTTGACATCATTCATCTGAGATACAGTTTAACCACTGTCCCGATAACACATTTAACACACCATGCTACCGACCGCAAATGTATAGGTGATAACTCTGCAGTATACGATCAAATTCCACAGTCGGACTTCCCCCTTCATTCAATTGATGATACAGCTTCTTATTTTTTCTACTTCATCAGGTGTGTGGTTGTGCTTCTGGTGCCTGGTGCAGAATAACCTCTGCAGGTCACCCACACTTTTGAAATTATTTTGTTGTATTTTCGAATTTGGTCTAGAAATGATTGTTTATAAAACGTAAGGGACGAATACTTTTTTTTTTTGTCTGTGGAATTCTGAAGCGGAATTGCCAAGATCGTCTCTTCCAGGTTAGGAGATGCAATAAAGTTTTGCGACGCCAGAGGGAGATGTTTACCAGTCGATTGTTTATGCAAATACTTGTAGTGTTAGTGGTAGTCAGTAACAGTAGTAGTAGACAATTTACAGTCTTTAATTTTTTGTATTTTCTGAGATACATCAAACCTTTACAGATCTGACAGCTCTTGCCTGTCTGTGTAATATCGGAGGTGGGAAGCATATTACAGAGAATTATCTCAAGAACCAAGAGCTTTGCTTCTCCAGGAGTGGAACTGGATAATCCAGGTACTCATCATCCATACACGGCCTCCGTCAACGAGGCAGCACTGGATCCTGTGATGTAGCTGCCGTGTATAGGAATCCCTAAGATCAAATGCAGCGTGAAACCGACCACAGGGTGCAAAGCCTCGATCAGATTCAAGCACGTCATTCTAAGCCAATTGAACAAACACCCCCTGTCCCCACCCCGCGCCTACAAACAACCGCAACTGGAGTGCTAAAGTTTTTATCTCTTCCAGGCCTTCATTTTGCTTTCTTACACACCTGCTGCAAAAATGGGAAGGAAACATGGCCCATTAAAGAATTACTAAAAAAAGAAACCGAGTTATTATTCAATAGTAAATCTATGATTAACACTGCAGATGGACGTCCGTATCTACGATATGACTGTAGAGAGCAGTTTTGCAGAATTTGGGCAGATGGAAGAAAGACAGGAGAGACCCTTCCTCCGAGGTCTGTTGCGTTTGAGCTTTGCAATACCCACAGCTTGATTTAATGACTTTGGAAAGATTTCTAAGAGACTGGTTGTACAGTACGTTGATTCGTGTACAGTCAGCTCTCATGACAGTGATAGACCATGAGTCTATATTTTGTCTAAGAACCTCTTAACGATGGGAGTCCTGTTTCAGACCAAGGAATTGCAAATGATCAATGTGAATTCAGAATTCAGGAGCACGTCGTTACTATAACACTTGCAATTTACAGGTAGTCTTAAGCAGTTCAAGAAGCGATGAAAGTGTCACCATCATCGTTAGTTGCCAAAACTTATTGTTCGTTATTAAATACACGGGATTTTATTAACAGACTGTGCGAAAAAGAAATTTACTAGAGCATTCCAGTCTAGATTAAGGCAGCGCTTTAAAGAAAGAAAGACGCAAAGAAAGAACAGCTATTTAAAACATGGCACCTACCCGTTTTAAAAAAAGCCCCTAGAGTTATCTTCACCTTGGGTCACGCATTCAAATTATTTCAGCACCTCGGCTAAGTGGACAGCGTACGTATAGTAAGCAACGTTCTGGCGTATTGCCTGAATCCGGAGAGACCGGCGGAAATCGCAGATTGACAGATCTGTGATTTTCTTTCAAAAGACTGTTCTCACAAATCCATCAACACTTTTTACTCTGCGAGACTGTGGAGTACCGGAATAGGAGCCTTAATATGTTATTATACAAATCCATCTAAAATCGCTTTTGCGGGAAAAAAAAAAACAGAATCACCACAACAAAACAGTATTTTGAGGATAAAAAATGTGCACTACTTTTTTCCGAGGTCTCCTTCAGTCAAAGGAAGGTTAAGGTATAGTTTCTTGAATTGGATTTGTCAGTTTATACTTGCAATGTTACTAGTGTGAAGGAGAAAAACAAAACGAATACCCAAGTCATTCATCTTTGGCAAACTGGATGGAACTAAATCACCGATTGTCTTCTGGAGATGGTAAGTTGTTTATTGAGATGGCTTATTTGATTTTAGTTAACGTATTCAAAGAATTTGAGCATAGACATTAGACATGTATGAGAACAAATGCTGGGATATTTTTCATTTTATTTTCATTCTAAGAGGTTGAATGCGTTTCAGTGTCGTCCTGCTTGTATTAATGAACCACACTACGCAGTACATCTCTTAATCTCTTCGTGTTTAAATGGTTTGTAAAGATCCTCGCCTACTGTGCTAATTGCTAACATTATTTGATTATTTGGTTTTCAACGTAAATTATTTTTAACTATCCAAATTACAGAACAAATTCGTATTATACAAATCTATAAAGTACAGATGGATTGACCTCGTTGATCTATAAAGTACAGATGGAATAACCAGGGCTACGAGCAAAAATACAGTGTAAAAGTAAAAAACGGCATAATAAAAAGTCTGTTTCTTTTTTTTCGTAGTATGGATTTATTAACACGTGTTTAAAATCCTTGGTAATTGACAAATTCGGAGAAGAAACATGGGAGAAGCTAAGGTAATTTTCACATTGATTTTACAGTTCGTCTAAGTAACTCTTTCCTACACCATACTGTGAGTCTTTGAAGACCTATGATTTGCTCGATGGTAATGCTGTCTTAACTGCTGCTTTATTGAACAACCAGAAGGTGGCGTAGATGATATTCATTATGCTGGTTAATCGCTGATGTACAGCACAACACAAGTTCAATATTGTTTTACATTTGTGTTACAAAGTACCAGTAAGATAATTTTTCAGGACCAAATTTATTTACGTACTTTGTCTGGATAAAAGGATACTTACGTTGCTGAAACCATAGTTCTACCTTGTAAAGACATATTGGTTGATTGGAAGTGCTGATTTGATCTTCATGACCGTAAACAACTGGACAAAGATATTTGCTTTTTTATGCATCATGATTGTTGGCTGCAATTTCAGATAAAATTTGATAAAGCTGGTTTGTCTCTTAGCTCGCCATACCTCTTCAATTCCTTTAATGCCTGCTGGGAGTGCAACACATCTCCTCATGGGATGTTAACTGTATATATATTTATTTTAATAAAAATTATCTTGCTGTTAAACAGTATAATGTATTATAAATAATGACATAGTGACATGGCATCTGTGACAGTTGGAGAAAATGATAACATGGATTTTGCAAATTGGAAAATATAGGTTTGGCAATAGCGAGCGTTTTGAGTGGTTAAGACACAGTGCATCAAATACTAGCACTGTGTTTTTTCATCCATTGTCAATAAAAACAACAGTTTTAGGGTATGAAAGCACTGTTTTGAGAATTTGTGTGATAGCTTCAGTTCATGTTTGATGACTGATATTATGGGGACCATATGTTTCATTACACTTCCGGGAAAGAGAAGATGCATTTAATACATAGGATTGATTAAATATTCATTGATTTTTTTGCTACCTTTATATATGTCAGATTTCAGTTTTCTTGATGGCATACATCTGAGAACATTCCTTAACATTCACAAAACTATTAGAGTTTGCCTAAAAGACTAATACTTCATTATCACTTTAACAGAGAATATTTTGTAAATAACTATGATGATAAAAAGCTGATGTGTTATTTAACCTGAAATCACCAAGTAGATTTTGTGGATTTTTTTTAATTAAGTGATTAAGTTACACAAAATCCATGTATTAATTTTGAAAGCCCTGTTCTAATAAATGAAGCAGGAGGTTGAAACACGATTAGGCATTATTGTTATCCTTGCTAAGGCACATTTAAAATGGATTGTGTGGCCTTTTGAGTCGATCAAAGCAAGAGTATTTAGTTCTAATTTAATTTCCATCAGATTATTGTAGACAACTAAATAAAGTATTGTGTTAAACAGAAATAAAATGGAACATAATTATGGCAATTAGTTGCTGCACAGCTTTGACTCATTTATGAGGGATTACCTCATAGAAGGAGTACACATTTATAAAAATTAAATATCTCTTGATGTTGTCTTTTACCTTAAAGATTACTCTGTATTAACATTTTAATTAATGAAATAGTACAATAAGGACTCTTAAGGTGGCATTAGCTAGCAAGATTATTGTTCTGTTAACTGGTCGTTTTCCACACAAAAAGAACCCCGTTGCTATGAAAGACAACTATCAGTTGGTGGTACAAAGCTTTGCAAAATATTAGACTGAATGACTTGAAGATATAAGTATATTCCTAACCATTTTCATCATGGACAAAATCTAAACTCTGAATATTTGTAAAGTATTATGGACAACAGCCATCATGTTTTAAAATCTCATGGTTAAAGGAAGGAGCTTACTAACTGGCCACTGCTTTGCTATTGAGCTGGAACCTTTCATTAACCAGATAAGGGCAGCGCTTTGACACTTTATTGAGTATAGGCCAGGTACAGAATAGTGGTCAGGATCATAGTGTTTGCTTTGTTCTTTCCTTTCTTTTGCATTACAGGCATGAAGCTGGGGTTCAGGATACATTTATGACATTTGAGGTGTACAAAGATGACATCACAATGAGATTAGTAGAAGAGGCCTGCAAACTCTTGGGTAAGATGGAAACAGTAGAAAGGAAGATACATTTGACTAAATCTCTGTGTTTTCTATACATTACACCTCAATGTAAAATAAACATTCACAGCACCTGTAACAGACAGCAAAAATTACGGGTTGCTCTGAAGAACCTCCATTAAAAGGGAAACTGTGTTACAAATGGAGCTTAAAATTCCAGTATCTGATGAGCGGGAACCAAAATTGTGCATTGAAGGAATGGTATGAATATTTGGGTTTGGAAATAATTGCTCTACCACATTGGCCATTCCAATATAGTGTATTTCCAAATATGAGGGAGAAACAACAACATGTAAATTCAAAGCGTTTTTGACTCCTGCTCAAAAAATAAACTTCAAATGTTATATTATTTTACACAATATACTGTATTCTTCTAATGGGACTTATTGTAAGTTTCAGGTATAGTTTCAGCTGTTAGAAATACTAAAGCAAATGAGTACTTGGACTTTCTCTCCCTCTTTCTTAAAGATGTTGCACCCGATGTTGTCCTGAAACAGTTTGGGGAGTATTTCTTTGAGTTTTGCAAGCGATCTGGCTATGACCATATGCTCAGGACGCTAGGGGGCAACCTTTTTGACTTTATCGAAAACCTGGATGCACTACACAGCTACTTGTCCCTCTCTTATCAGGTACGTCAATGCCTCACATGTACATTGATGTGAAGTGATGCACTTAATACATCAAGTACAAACTGGGTGGTGGGATTACATCAGTTGCTCTGGTACCAGTTGATGTCTTCAGTGTGTGTGTGTGCTGAATTGAGAAATACTCTCCAATTCTCTGAACGCACTTGCTCGTCATGCTACTTTTTATCTTTCTGGTGATAGGAACGTAGCAAGAGTTAAATGTTTAAACACTGCATGTGAAAAGATAACAATCACTAGATAAAACATCCTACAATTTGTTTCAGGACTAGAGCCCTCTGTCATGTGAGTGAAACAGACATCTGTATGTAAGGGCTAGGCAACCGGTTTGAAAGAAATGAGCAGATTGTTTCACTGATGGCCTAACAGGCACTTCGATGCCGAGGGTAGTGAAAAGCTCTATCTTTACTTACTCAAGGGCTCTCCTATTCACCCTTTTTCCACTTGACCTGTTTTACATTTTAGGAGATGAATGCTCCCTCATTCAGAGTGGAGAAAATCGAAGATGGCACAATGCACTTGCACTACTATTCCGATCGACGAGGGCTGTGTCACATTGTTCCAGGTCCGACAGCTAAGTGCCTCTCTCGTCCAGGCCTGGAATCAGAATATCAGCCCTCCAGTCAGTTGCTAACTGCTTGCCCAAGGCTTTCCACTTGCCACAGAATGCTTTCTTGCATTCAGTGTTAACCCAGGGGCAAATCTGGATTTTTATTAGATCATTTAAATTCCATTTAATTCTAACTTAAAGGGGCACACTTGACATTTTGAATGCATTGAGAAAAAATTGGACAGTTTTCTTCAACTTCATTTTACACATTTGTTTCTTTCAACTTTCTATATCTGGGCATTTTATTCATTAATATATAGCTGAAACATTACTCAATTAACTCTTAAAGCAAGTGCCTTCCTTTGACGTCATCCTGTCAAAAGACATCCCCTTTCTTCTGTTTTTGAACAGGCATAATTGGAGCTGTGGCAAAAGACTTTTTCAACAGCGAAATCACAATGGAAATAGTGAATCAAATGGAAGAAGAGGAAAGGACGGGGAAGAAGGAACATATAGTTTTCCTTGTGACTCAAAAACCAGCCTTTACAAACAAGAGACGGAGCAAATTATCTGCTACTCCCCAATACCTCGCAAACTCTCGCCGACAAAGTGAAAAGCAGTTGAACAAAGAGGTAATTAGTGACTGTCAGAACCTTTGCACAGGGCTTCACAGGCCAGAACTATAGTCTTTTTGTTGTGCGTTATATGCATCTGTTTTGTAGCTCATCCCGCTGTGCTCAGTTGAAAACACACAAGAACATCTGAACACACATTTAGGCAGACCCACATCTGCTCATGTTTACCATTTTATACTGTACATCTTTGGAAGGCCACTGAAGAAAATGACACAAAGTAAAAGAATCATCATCATCACAAGTATGTTGGATCAGGATAAATTAAACTTTTTTATCACCATGTTTTAATTCCGCAAAATACAAGACCAAGTCCTGCATTCTGGCTTAGCAAAATAGCCCACTCTCAATAAAAGTGACCCAACTCAAGCTAGGTCTAAATAGCAAAATTCAAAAGTTGATTAGATTGCATAATTCCCCTGTACTGACTGGATTAAAATGTATTTGTACAGTATCTGTTGCCACATATCTAGTAAGCCAATAGATGCATTGACGCTATGCTTTTAACTAAAGCAGTTCTTGCTGGAACTAGGCAAAAAACACACATAAATTGATCTGCCTGACACCTGGAACTAGAAAATAGGCTCTTTTTTTTTTGCAAGGGGAGCGATGCATCTAGCTAATGAACAGTCTTGTCTCTGGCTGTTCTAATGGTGGTGTTGATTACATTTTTGTTAACAGCCAGGAATCTCCCCCGAGCCGACACATTGATTTTAGTTGCAGTTGACTGCTAAACATAAATCAGGAGATGTGATTGCAGGTCTTTTGCGATATGAAGTATGAAATAACTCTGGAGATGACTGATGCTTAATTAATCAGGGGAGCTCAGAGCAGCACATTCTTCTGGAGGTGACACATGGGAATTTGCAGATCGAACAGATAAAGCCGCTGCCTGTGGTTTCTTTTGCACTTGTGCAGTGTGTGTAGATAGAATTTGTTTATAATCAGTGATCTTTAATAGTTAATAATTTAAGAAAGCTGTGTTGAAGATTTTTTTTCTCGCAGACATAAAAGGAAAGATGGAGCCATTTCAGGGTTACCTAGCTCGGGCTGGAGTACCAGCCAAAACCAGGTGCTAGATATTTCATATCTGGTTCCTTCTTATGAAAAAAATCAGTTGACACGCATGGAGTTATAATATGCTGACATACGGTTTTCTGATTTTGGGGTCCAGGAACAGCTAAAGAACCCGAAATAAATAATGAGATAGAGCTGTGCAAAGCTGCTTTTAAAAGTTTTATCAAGGCATCCCTTACTAATAGCCTTTCAAAGTACCAAAGTGTCATCCATCCATTTCAATAACCACCTAGTCTAATACATGGCTGGATCTGGTGGCTAACCCAGCAGACAAAGGGCACAAGGCAGGATATGTCCAGCCCACCACAGGCTTTATTCACATACTGGCAGGGGACAACTGAGGGACATCAATTACCCTAGACAACATGGCTTTGGGCTGTGGGAGGAAACCCGAGAAGACCCACACAACCTTGAAGAGAACATGCAAACTCCACAGAAACGCCCCAGGCCAGAATCAAAACCAGGTTCCAGGACCACTGTGAGGCAGCAGTGCAGACCTGTCAAAGTACCTTTGCCCGTGAAAAAAAGCTCCAATAGATTTCCTTCATTCCAAGATCCAAGGACACTGATGTTCGATAATTTGAAAAATCAGCTCCCAGATAAAATCAGGATTTTCTTTTTCATGTTGGGTTTTGCTTTTGTTTAGGATATTGAAAAATCAATGCACAGAATCAGAAGCAAAGACAATCAGACTGCAGCGTGTCCCATGAAGAAAAACCACTGGGAAACCGTCAGAGGAATTGTGAAGCTGGGCAAAGGTTCGATTTACTTCTAATACTAACTTCATGCAGCACATATTAAACATGCATCCACCCAGGACTTTCTCCAGGACATATAGAGGGTCACATGAGCCAGAGTGTAGCACAGCAGACCCAGGACACAAGCTGAAAGTGCCCCCTGGATGGGATAGTAGTCATACATACTGCATAATTGGTGAAAAAATATAAAATGGTAATCAAACTGATGCATGAATACATTTACTGAAAACAAATTGACATACTGTATTTTGACAACAAAAACAATTAACGGCTCAAAATGGAAACAGCAGAAACAAACAACTACAAAATGAAATAGTACAGAACCTGCAAACATAGCTACAACTTTTAAATGCTTTTGTATATTTTGTTTGGCGATATTTTTGTCTTATTGCCGTTCTTTATTTATTGGATGTAGAAACTGAAAAAAATCATTTTATAATCACGTTTACATAAAACCCAATCTGAATGAAAACAAAATTTTGCACACCAAAAGTGCATTTTCACAAAATTTCACCCCACCCGTGTGGTAGTCCTGAACTCAAATCAGCTCTTCTTTTCTAATTCTAGGCAAACTCTTGAGAGGATTTGAGCCCGTTTATCCAGAAACACTGTGCATAGATTTAAAAACATTTTGTAATGCTTTCCCCTTCCACATTGTGTTTGACGAGGAGGTAAGTCACTTTCTTTTGCATTAATAGAAAAGTATGCCAATTTAAAGATGCAGTTGCAGTGTAGTATGTGTAACTTGTCTCCAAAGAGCACCTTGCTTATTGCACAATGCAAATTTTGCTTAAATAGTACTAACTGGGTCACATTTGCATGCAGTCTTCATGGAAGCTACAGGCTAATAGCTTGCATAAATAAGGCTTGCTCTTATAATTCTCTTTAATTATGATTAATTTGCATGCGTCAACCATTATAAAAGAAAAGAATAATAAAAAATAAACAAATCTGGCTGTAAAAATACATTTACGTGTACAAACTGTAAACTCACATTGCCCATTGGGAGTTGTTTATGACAGTATGTTTGGTTTTTAATTACCTGCTTTTCTGCTTTTCCAAACTGGCATATTGTATACATATGCCAAACTGCATATTGTATACATACTGGAAATTAGCCAATCTGAGACCATTTTAGTTGATTACTCCTTTGGTATTGATTAGTTTATTAAGTAGTTTTGAAACACGCTCTTACAAATAGTATTGTGAGAGAAAGACAGTTAGACTACTATAAGATACATTTACTTACATGTATCACAAAAAGTCTGATAAGAATCTGCTCTTTAATTGATTTATGATATTTATTAAGCTACAGGGAAAATATTTAGATTATAATAAATGTATGTGAATGAAATAGTACAGATGGCCCACATTTTTTATTAAGAACCTTTAGAACAAATAACAGGAAAAAACGCATTTTTTTTCATGCTGGTTGTTTTCAGCTCAGGGTGAAACAGGCAGGAGTAAACATTCAGAAGATTGTTCCTGGACTTCAGACCATGGGCATTCATCTTGACCAGTATTTCACTATCATCCACCCAGAAGTGACTTTCACCATATCCAGTGTGAGGAAGTTCATCAACAGCCAATTTGTCCTGAGAACTAAAAGAGATATGATGCCTGAATCCTGGAGGAGGTGCCCAATGTTAGAATTACGAGGTAAAACAAGATGTATAGAATAGAATAAACATAACGTTTAAACTTTTTCATTTATTCAGACATGTGAAAAGTACGTTAACTGTGGGTTAGTTAATAATGAATAAAATTAATAGAAATCCTATATGTATTTGAGCAAACAGATGCTTGAAGAGCACACTTGAAACCAGTCTTCACAAATGCCTGTGACATGAAATGATTTTAAAAATCGAAACAGTGCCCTCCAAATTATTCCAGTCCAGGAGGGAAATGTGTGATAGTTCACAAAATTAGAGTAATTGGTATTATTTTACAACGGCCCTTGACAAAGAATGAAAGTTAATGGCACACTGGAAAGTAAATAGAAAAGAACTAAAAACACAACACTTTGATTGTGGGAATTTCTTCAGGTGTGTGTGGGAATTAGTGACAGAGCAGGAAAATAAGCATAAGGAAAACAAAAGATAGTGAAAATAGGAAGGGGGATATGAAAAAGGAAGTCAAAGGAGAGGGAAATCTGAGACACCCATTCCAGAGTAAGTTTGGAAGGCATCTTGTGATAAAAAAGCTTGAAACCCATATGTTGACCTAAGCTGTTGACCTAAATTAAATCTGCATTTTCAGCAAATTAATTCTTAAAATGTCCATGTCCTTCCTAAATCCCATCACTTTTTACTCAAATACTGACTTAGTACAATCTTATTCAGGTTCCACAGGATTTGTGTAACAAAATTTTGATATTGTATCCCTTGGGCTTCTTTTATGTTTTTTTCATGGGCAAAGCCACTAGAAACCACAGAAGCTTTGAAACGCAGACGTCTTTGTACAATATGGCATATATGTATATGTATGGGTACTGCAGTGCAGCATGTAGTTTCAGCTGGCAGTACCGATCAGGAATTTTCTAGTCTTGCCTGAAGCCTATTGTCCAGCCTGCTGTGTTGTGGTTGCTTATCCAGGCCAGATGGTGTGGATGGACTCTTTGCAGAGCATGTTGTACCTGGCCTCCCCACTCCTGCGGAGCCTACAGGAGCTGGAGGAGAGGCGGATGCACATCTCCGACATCGCTCCCCACGACGTCACCAGAGACCTGATCCTCCTCAACCAGCAGCGGCTCGCGGAGATGGAGCTGTCCAACCAGCTGGAACGCAAGAAGGAGGAGCTGCGCATCCTCTCCAAGCACCTGGAGGAGGAGAAGAAGAAGACGGAGACCCTCCTTTACGCCATGCTGCCCAGGCATGTTGCCAACCAGCTGAAGGAGGGAAAGAAAGTCGAGGCAGGTGAATGACACTGGCCTGAGAGACAGGACACATCATCTCTAACATCACACGGTGTCTCATCCATATTGCCGAGCACTAAGCTAAAACAGCCACTGGATTTGATTTAAATTTTAGATTGGACGTATGTTTTTAAAAAAAGCTGTTTAAGTACTGTATTCCTTTTGGAATGATCATGCACTTACCGCAGTAGTACAACTATCCTTAAACAAAATTGGAACACTTTACTATTTTTATTTGGAGGGATGACAATAGCACGAGCTTGCAGGGCCTTGAAGACAAGCCCTCATGTGTTATCACAGTTCTCCTCACCTGGCATGGTAGCTCTTGGCTTTATTAGGTAAATCTGCTAAGCAACAGTGAACCTGTAATCTACATATTCAAATGTGACAAAGTCTTCAATGAAATTAATGCATTTTTTCCTGACTGTACTAAGTTGAAGATATGTACTTTGTCCTATTTTTCAATTACTTTGCTTTTGTACTCAAATTGCCACATAATTATGTGTGTAAATTGTGCAGAATTATGGGAGGACAAAAAGACAGCATACCTAGAGAACATCCCAGCATCACGCAGAACGCCAGAAAGCTAATCAGTAGATTGTTATCTCACACTGGAAACCTAGTCTCCTTCAAAAACAAAGCTCACCTACTCCCTGACTCCAATGAAAGAAACAAGTTATCCATAAGACTATGGTCTAATAATCTCTCAAATGTTCCACAGAAGCCTACATATTTGATGAGATCTGGGTTATGTTAGCTCCAGGCGCCTGCAGCTATGTGTCAGTCGGCACATGAAAAGCAGAATTGTGGCTCCACTTTGAAGCACAACACAAACTTCAGCACAGTCAGGCTGTTTCTGGAATGGAGTGCAACACATTCACAAAGGGTACACTATATAAAATGTGCATAGTATTGGAAAATACATTTTTCTATCCCACCAATAAGGTTAATATTATATTATATGAAAGAGGATTCCTATACTCAGGTTTAGAATTTACACATTTTTAAATCAAATCATGACTGTTTCCAGTTGACACAGTGTGTGTAGTTTAAAACGTCTTGTTACAGACATGCTTCTGTTTTTGTGAAAAGTCTCCTTAGTTTTATCACTTTAACTGCTGTGTCCTCATTTGTCTCACTCCCAATGTGTCATGTTATATTCTTTTGAAATGGCATTCTATAATGGCTTTTTCTGCTTGAAACCACATGTAGGCGCATCAAAAAGAAAGAAAAATATTGCTACCTGTTCACATTGGCGACTAGTCATACTTGCTAATGCTGTATTATTGTGTATTTTGGTTCATTTGTTGAGAGTTGTATAAGGTATTATACAGTTGTTTTCCCCCTTTTCTATAGGCGAGTTTAAAGAGTGTACAGTACTCTTCAGTGATGTTGTGACATTCACAACCATCTGCTCTGAGTGTGAACCAATTCAAATAGTCTTCATGTTGAACTCCATGTACCTCAAATTTGACCGGTTAACCACTGTTCATGATGTCTACAAGGTATGAATTCAGCTAATATTTCTTTAAATCAAATCAAGTTTTTCAATAACCCATGTTTTATATAGCTCCCATTTCTTTATAGGATTAGCCTAATGATTAGTGATTTCAAATACAGTATAGGTGTGACCATTTCTTGCAACCACTAACATAATCTCAGTTATTCATTATGATTCAACCATCACTTTTTCAGTTTTATTGAAACTTTTTATATATTTATAATCAAATTGGCCCAGAGTCTCAATAAAATACATTTAAAAATTCTTGAGGCATTTTGTGCTGTGCAGCAGCCTTAGCAGTAAAAAGAAATTCTTATGGACCATGCTTTAAAATGGAAATGATTAGGGATAAAACACAGTCCTAAAAGTGCTTTGTCGTAGGTGGAGACCATTGGAGATGCCTACATGGTGGTTGGAGGGGTGCCCATCCCAGTGTCTAGTCATGCTGAACGCGTGGCCAATTTTGCGCTGGGAATGATCATCGCAGCCAGAGAAGTGACAAACCCAGTCACAGGGGATCCTATCCAAGTAAGAACTGTGAACAGGAACAGACTTCATGCTCCAGAGCTTTGTATTCCAGTCACTTTGCTCTAATTCATTTTCAAACCATGCTTCAATTACACGTGACCTTTAAAATCCTATCACTCCTACCACCCAACCCACACACACAAGATAATAGGATTACTTAGGTCTAAATTTCCTCATTTATTTTCATGCTTTATTGGGTGACATGTTGATCAGAACTAAACCTTCATGTTACATTTGGTGGCAGCTTAAGGATCCCAGTAGGAGAATCCTGACGTGGTGGGAAATCCAGGACCAGCAGTCAGCGGGGACCTCACCTGGTCATGTCGAGACCTCAAAATCCGGTTCCTGCTGCAAGTGCCTCTCTGGTCAAAGTGGGTGGTGCCCATGCCTCTGGACCAGCTTTTACAAACCAAAGCCCCACATGGTTACAAAGCACATTGTACTATGGGAAGTGCCATCCCATGGATAAGCAATTAATATCCTGATCCTTTGGTTATAAAACATTCCCTGGCACTAATCACAAGAGTTGGGATGTTAACTCTGAAATGGAAGGTGTTTTCTCACTGCTCCATCTGACTTGCTGTGTAGTGGGGTCACTGGTGTATACTGCCTGCTGAGGGTATTACACGAAGTGGGACCCCTCCTAGATGAGAAAAAGAACTGGGGATCTTTTGGGATGAATGGCACAGAGGTCTAAGTAATACTTATAATTCACTTGGTTTGGAGCTGTAAAACAGTGCTCTTGGTGACAGTTTTGAGTGATCTGAACCCCTACTGGGATCTGGAGGAAGAGGCTTTAGTAACCTGGGGTGAATAGCATGATCATGTGGTAGCCATTCACAGCCTGTTACTGTCAGGATTGCTCATTTTGCCTTTTGTCTACTCGTGTACCCGTGAACCTGGTACGTTGTGAGATCAATCAGCTGTCTTTTCCGGACGGACGACGGTGTGTGCGTTTTTGTTTCACGCCCTCCCCAGATTCGGGTGGGCTTGCACACCGGGCCGGCGCTCGCCGGGGTGGTGGGTGAAAAAATGCCTCGGTACTGCCTGTTTGGCGACACGGTGAACACAGCCTCACGGATGGAAAGCCACGGTGTTCCCAACAGAATCCACCTGAGCCCCAGTGCACATCGGTAAGAAGCTGCATTCCTGTCTGCTGTGAAAACAATCTGTGTCTCGGGAGCATTTAGTGCTGTTCAGATCATCCTGTGGGAATGCATGGTGTATTAGCCATGACTGAGATAATGATTTGGGGATTTTACCATATCAAAAATGTAAAGTCCTCATTTTCCTGGGGGATAAATTTGTAACTGCTATTAATTTATTGTGGACTAGGCAAATTGCCCCAGAATTTGTCCCCAGAGAAAATAAAATGCTCAATGTCTAAAGGAAACAAGCGGGTAAATGCTTATTTTTTTCAGGTTGTCTTAAGAAGATAATAGTTACAATTCACTTCTCACCTCTAAAATGTTTGTGGCATTTTATTGATCCCGATCAGTAATACCTGAGCTCCTTTTTCCCATGATGCAATCTACTCACTGGCAGTCCAGGTGAAAGGTTTTCGTGTGTGACATCACCTAGCCAGGTTATTCAGCAAGTGTATAAAAAATGTGTAAGTTATTGTCATGAAAGTAGCACAGTCACAGTAATACAATATAGAGTCTACACAGACAATAGTCTGTAAAAACTTTCAGTGTTGCAAAGATTATGATTGCAATAGCATTGTATGCACCAACGAGAACATAAAAAGCATTCGGGTTGAAAAATGGGTTTTTTGGTTAAGCACTTTTGTCAAGAAGACTCTTCCATCTCCACAGGAGAAAGGTCAAGCATGGCAGGAATGTTTTTAAAGGATCTAGAATGTGTAATTAATCTCAAGCACTCTCTAGTGCTTGGTGAACCCCATTTGATTAAACTGCTCAGCCTACCCTCTTGCTATTGTGTCTTGATTTAGGTTAGGGTCACAATCTGGGTTGAAGTACAGATCTAAAAGGGGCTATAGTCATCTAAGAACCTATTTCTCTGTTTTAGTTAATGAAAAGAGAAGGGAAATTACAGTATACCGTATGTATAAATTTAAAAATCTGTTTTACATAGAGACACTCCCTTTTCTATTTTAATCATTTAATATACCATATGACATTGCCTCAATACTCTGTACCTACATTTGATTAGGAGTAAAGACATGTTGATGTTGAAAGAGGAACTGCAATGCTATTTTTATATTTCAGGGTTAAACAAAATCATCATTGATCAGTGCATTTCAAACCACAGTAAAAGTAAAATGTACACTGTCACTTGGAAAAACCTCCAGTTTGTATCACAAAATATGTTACATTTCCAGGTATGTGCAGCCCCATATTCTGCGATTCCAAACTTCTGGTGACATGATGCAGCCCTATTACATTGTAAACAAGCAGGCTTGTGAATACGTCTCTTAACCCAATAGAAATATTGCGCTCGACTTCAAAATGGTTTTGTTGACAAATACTACTTATTAACTCTGCATGCAGATCACCAGATCACATTGGAACATTTCTGTGGTGAAATGGCTGCTGCACAACCTGTACTCATTCGCTCGTACATCGCATTACATCAGTCATTACAGTGACTAGTGAGCAGGAAGGGCTGCTTCGCGTCGCAATTCATGGGAACTCTTGCTCTTGCTGGTGGCAAGACCAGGAGTTTGGGATGACCCGGCGATTTACAGAAAACGCACGATTTTGTGCTTAATTTGAAATTCGTGACATTTTTCTATAACGTAGATTTATTAACTTTTTTACAGAGATTTCATAACTGGCCTGAGAAATTGGGACTGCAGTTCCCCGTTTAAGAAAAGCGACCCTTTTGCTGCTAAACATCTCTGTAAATAGAAATAATGTGAAAACGGGAACACTGAAATTCTTGTTTTTAGTAGTATCTTATTACACAAAACGTACCCGTGGAGTTCAAATTCTTGGAGTCTTATTGATAAATCCTATCATGGAAGCTCAAATCAGATAGAAGCTGTATTTTAACATACATTGATTTAATTCCTTTTTCTTTTTTTCCTTTACAGGGCATTGAAGGATAAAGGTTTTAAAATCATTGACCGAGGGGAAATTGAAGTGAAAGGTAAAGGGAAGATGCACACCTACTTCCTGGCTGGAAACCTCACAGCCACCGACAGCGAGATCATGGGCCGACCATTGAGGGAATCGGACTCTGGCCGGGAATCTGCCCACTCCTTCCATGAGCTCACGCGGGAGGCTTTAAGAAGGCCGGGAACTCAAGGTCCGATACAAAACAGTACAACTTTTTACCAGCACGACATGTGGTGACTTGCACAAACCTCAGGTCAAATCGAAGAATTAAAAAAATACTTAAATTTATGTGTGGGAAGGCACTTTCAGTAATTAGTTGTGTTTATGACCACCAGTGCACATTTTCCTGGAAGCCTCTCTCTGTCCTCAGTCCAGGGAGCTTAGAATGACTGTTCGTCTTACAGGCCATTGACGTCTCCAATTTGTTTTTAAGGTATACCGAGGCCTCTGAGCAAAGACCGTCGCCCCACTGTTGCCATGAAGTACTCAGACAGCCCCGCAGAAGCTGAAGTTCAGCCTCCCACTAAAACGTTCCCGAAGATTAAAAACCTGACAGGTATTCTTATTGGAAAAATTCACATTCGTTTTGATCCTCCGGCCTCATTTTGTTCTTAAGTAAATATGCCAACAGGTACTGTGTGGAATTTGGTCAAGATAATTTTAACGACCCCTTTGTGTGCACGTCGCAATGCTGATTTGGTTTGCTTTGGAAGAGCGTTTTAATTGTGAACATTGGTTTGACTGTGTTGTGCCTTGTTTGGTTTCCCTGCTCTGAGATTCTACAGCCAGCCAGTCATTAAACACGGAGACGGCAGGAAGGTGTCAGAGACATTTTTCATCCATGTACCTTGATTAGAATATATCTAAGTGACACGTTAAAGCACACATTCTGGTTTTGTGTGAATTCCCATTCTCCTGAATTGACTCAGTAACTTAGTTACAGTACATTACCAAAAGAGATACATTTGTTTACAGGCAAAACACGTGACTCAGAAAGCTATGGAAGTCTCCACAGCGACCAGCAGTCACGAGATGACCCTTATCAGCTTTCACTGGAGACAGCAGTGCCAGCAGCCACAGAACCAGGCACCAGCAGATCTGCCAGCAAGCGAGTGAGATCAAATTTCTGTGTGCTGCTGTAGTCTGTATGGAAAGTAGGTTTATAAGCCTTGAGCTTTTCTTTCTAACACTGTGAAAAAAGGTTTACAAAACTTCCACTAAAATCTCGAGCACTCCAAAGACTTCTCCTATAGTTAAAAGAAGCAGCCGGAGTAATTGTTAATTGTGCAATAGTGAGTGTTTTCTAGATTTGGGATAAAAACTATTTGTAATTTCCAGCCACATAAAGAAATTGTCTTCAAGCATTATTTTCATGGAAAGACGAATAACTTACTTGGTGATTTTGAACTTTCAAAGTCCAATTAGTCACAGCCCTGTGGGGAGAGTTGAAAATGTTTCGAAGGATGTCAAACTCCAAGAGGAGAGACTTTATATTTTGGGGAACTTTCTAAACTCAGCTACAGTATACACAGATTGGTGTAAAGGACTGTTATAGCCCTGGGTCTGGAAATTACCCTAAAGAAAAAACAAATGCAAAAACGGAAGAATATTTTTTTCAATTTTATTCTTACTGTTGGAACAGAAATATAATATACAGTACACATTACAAAATTCCATATATTTTTAACAACATTTCTTCTGTATTTTGTAGCCACATTTGAGGTCTAAAAGATGTGTATTTAAAATTGTATAACGTTTAATGAAAGTTGTGTTATCTCAAAAATGAATTATTAGCTCTTACTACAATGTATTGCACAAACAGCAGCAGGCATTCTGCCCCATAAAGTGGAAGAAATAATTCCTGTATATTATTCATCTAAAATCTAAAATCACTATCAGAAATGGAGCTCATGGTTATCTGTTACAAAAATAAAAATCTGTTTTACATTCTTTGACTTTTACACTTTGTTTGTATCTTATTTGTACATTTATACACAGAAAATAGAAATCATCCTGATACACAGTCCGAGTTGCAGATACACAGACTTGCAGACAGCCCTTGCAATAAGGTGAGCTTGTTACTTCATAACACTACGCTTTTGAAATTTTACTTTGAAAAATCAAAGCATTCTAACAGTGCAGCAGAGAAAAGAACACAGAAAACATGATGGTCTAGTCCGCTGTGGTATAAATATAACTGAACATAGGAAATCTTTGTTTAAACAAGGTGAATATTCAAGAAATAAAGAGGTAAAGTGCTGAAAAGGGGACAAAATGACTTTCAGACTTACAGAGGTAAACATTCCAAAAGATGAGGTGTCATGTCATTTAGTTTGAGTTAGCAAAAATAAGATATGCCTGGTGAAGCCCGTAGATTTTTTGCATCAGTCATGTAACATGCTGTATATGAATAAAATATGCCCCATACTATTAATGCAGTTCCAACTAACCATCTCTAGTGAAGAGAAAACAAACTGAACGAAATACAGATATTTTAGAACATTCCACATATTTTAGAACATAACATTACCCATTGTGTTTCCATGCCTTTTTTATCACAGGGAACAACCTTTGCGCTTCAAAACATTTTTTGGAAAATGAATAAATGATCCAGTCAGTTATGAAATACTAAGTACTTAAAGAATCATTTCATCATGGTTGAGTTAAGAACAGCCAAGGAAATTTCCAAACTAGCAAAAAAAAAATCCTGACTGTAACAAAGGCAGAAACCTTTGTTTCTATCCGGGAAGCAAATGAACGTCTGTGCAAATTATTTCCAGGGAGATATGGAAGCATTTCAAAATGTTTCTCTCAGCTGAGATCTTGTGTTTCTTAAGAAAGAGAAATAGGCTTCACACATAAGACACCTGAGCCACTGAAATGATTAAAGTTCCAGCAAGCTGGAGAGGTAGATGAAACAGTTAGCCAGATACTGGTGCCAGGGAACAATTGCCTGTTTTGGGTTTGTAATAAAATCTGCAACTTGATCTTCGGAATTCAGGTCAATGAAGATAAAGTCCTGTTTCTAGCTGACCTATAAAAACGGGGGCCTTCAGTGATCAGAATCACACACAACGTCAGTCACGTTCCCCCTCTACAAATCCTTTTCCACCACCAGAATTCTGATCCCGGAGTTAGTTCTTTGTTGGGCGGTGGTTGTCAGTAGTACTGGAATCTTCTACTGGTAGAAGGAATGTGACAGATTTCACTTTTGTCCTGTTTACAGAAGAAAAAAGAATTCAAAGCATTTGCTACTTAGTTACTTCAAATGGAACAATACTTTGCTTCCCTATACTGTAAATGTTCCACAACTGTAAATCTGGCCAGATGTGTGAAAGGTAAATGAATTCAGAAACCATTCTGAATATAAACCATTTACAGTGTTACAATACTTTCTTGTAAGAAACGTTTTGAACTTCCAGAATTAATGGGGGAAAATAAAACCTTATAACAAATGTCCTAGCATTTGTCTCCATAATTTACATCAATAGAAGACATGTGAAAAGAAGATTTTACGTTTATTTTTGTGACAAGCTGCCATTTATTTGACGGAACTTGGAAATTGTACATTTACTGTACCTTTTTTTCCAGCTACTTCTTCTTCTTAAGTGGTTTAATTAGTTGGTAACTACACCAATTTGCTCAGTTTTGATTATTTCCATTAATTAGTATTCAGTAACATTAGCACGCAGTCAGCTATTCCCATTCGGTTTTACACAACAAGAGGGCTTAAGACTGTTCAGTGTTGAGATGACCAATGGCAGGGCTCATTGCTATGAACTGAGCGGTGGATAAATGGAGCTTCTCAGTAGGGGTTAGCTTCCATGCTGCGTGTTTCACAGTGTGAAAACAACATAAAATACTGGCTCCACTTGCTTGTTAACCATGTCATATTTGTACATAGAAAAACCTTATTTGAATATGAGGCATCTTCACCGATAGTCGAAAATCTGAACTGCACAATTCTAGAAGCTAATATTCTGTTTATATGATCATAAATAAAGTGTTAAATGGAAGTCTGGGAGATGGTCAAACACCAGGCTCACCCATATCTGCTCTCCTTCATATGAATGCAGTATCTCATCTTCAGAGCACTCACTCATGCACTTTCTGTCTAATTAAGGGGCCTCTTCCAGCCTTGTCCTTATAGTCAGGGAGCCCTTCACACATCCAGGCAACAAGAGACTGGCCAACTATTGATTTGTCAATTCGTTTTTTATATAATAGGAAATCAGAAAAATAGTCATTTTGTTTAATTGGCTGACACTTGTATTTAAACCATTTTACCTTTGGACCCATTTAAACAGTTGGCTGTTTTATGAAGCAATATGAGTCAAGGGCTCTGCTCAGCATTGGAACAGCAGTGTCTCCCCTCAGACTTCCACTCTCCTGCTCCTGTTCATCCACAGACCAACTTTCCTCAAGGCTGCCATTTAATCAATTCCCACCTTGAAGGAATCTTCTCCTTGAGGTGGACAGGATCGCTCACTTGCATTGTGCTACATAACCAGGCTTGTTGTGGGGTCCATTGACTTAGACATTTTAAGTGTCACCCCTAACAGATTCGGAACAAGGCTGTAACCAGCGGCACGACATGACAGATTTGTTTGCAGTAAATGTACAGTAACGCTACATCATCTTATCTCAGTTTTAATTTGGAAATGCTTAATTTCTGGCTGTGATGATTCAGTTTGGACAAAAGTGATTTACGTGAGAACATTTCTATATTCAACCTCGTGCATGTGTTTTAACTTCATGAGATAAGGCTTACCTATTTTTGTGAATGTGCTCCTTTAGAGACCGTCTGTTGCAGAGCTTTTCCTTTGCTAAGCTGCTGGGAGGCCTTGTGCTGGACTGATCCTGCAGCACATTTGTCAACACAGGTGCCCCACCTCCAGGGCTGTTCCCTTGCAGTCGTTCATTATTTTGCTCCTTCAGTTCTACCTCCTCCAGGACTTGGCTCAGAGTTTGTTTTTTCTTGGTTTTGGGGGGAGCATTGGATGAAACTGAATATCGTCTTACAGTCATTATAAGTTTTTCTGTTAAAAGTGAATTAATAATGTTGTCAAGGTACTTAGACAGATATGCAACAACAAACAAAAAAAAAAATGGAGCACCTTCCCGAAAAAAAAAGAAGAAACTCTTTAGCCAAGATCTGAAATGTCAAGCTCAACCAAAGTTGTTTTTTACAATGTCAACACCGAGACAAAGACACTTAAACTAACCTACGGGTCTCATATGAAATTAACATTAAAATTAACAATCGTTTCATCTTTTTAAAAAAAATTGAAACTAATGATAGCTCCAAAAGTTCCGAAACGTACCTCGAAATGGGCCTTCTAGGGCAGGCGCTGACACATTCCGTCTTAAATTGGACTGGGCAGCGCTCTCTTCGGCTACACCTTTCTGATGAAATGCAGAAGACAGGGATGAAGTGTCCTCATTTACTGACCCCACCGCAGACTGGCCGAGTCCGCCACGGAGTGCTCGGTTTTCGGACTCCAGTTGATTGATTTCGTGTTGCATGTCCATGATCACCTGGACTAGTCGCCTGCTGCTGTCCATGGTGCTGAAATTCTTCCACCTCTGTTCCGGAAGGAAGTGTGGTTTCTTAACCAACTGTTCGTATGAATACAACTCGTGGCGCTTTGCTTTTAACATGGTGCTCTCTCAATCTCGGCTGGTATCTTGTCCGGGAAGATTATGTCGCCTTTCACCACTTATACAGCAAAAGGTTCAGGTGACCGGTCATGAAGACCGACGATGATTTATTCATCCACCTAGGTGTCGTTTTTCAGGAAACGATTGTTTCAATGAATGATGGAAGAAGATGCCGCTTCCAAAGCTGTCGTTTATAAGGACAGATTAGGAGACGGGAAATTACTGTGTAGTTTAGAGTGACTTTCAAGTAAGTTTTAAAAGTTTGGGTTATCCTACAACCAACAATAAGGCAATGTCGTATTTACTTCTCCGGTGACCACCGCGCTTCTCCGTTCCACCCACACTCTGAAATATTTATACGGCTTGTCAACATTAAGCATAAAGCTGCCAGCCAATCGAATATTATTAGTTTCAGCAGATGACTTATTACTAGCGTATCTCCTCTCACCTGCTTTTTGATTGTAGTTTTAGTAAACAGTCGCGGGTAAAAACAACCAGTACAAGCACATGTATGCGCGCATTCACAGAGTTTTGATGGCCATCAAACGCCGGCGTACAAGAAATGAGTAGGCTGAGGCAGTCATGTTACAGGAGACCCAAAACAGAATAGCATAACTCAGTGGAACGCTACACCCTCTTTCTGTCACGTTCACATTTTCGGGCAAATTCCTACACATATATACAGGCATTCCGTTTAATTCTAGTAGCGCAATAAAACGACGCTTTATTTCAACGTAGTGGTACAGTATAAGTGTTTTTTTTAAGGTTGTAGGCATTCGTATGAAGAAAAACAGAATTTCCACTGGTCGGATATCAGACATTGTTGGGGACAAAAATAAAAAAAAAAAGACGAAGAAAAATTATGGGCGCATTCTCTCCTCAGATGTACAGCGCACAACGCTTCCCCCTGGCTCAGAGATCAACTAAAACTTCTCTCATGCTAAACAAATTACCAGAGTAAAAATAAAATTCAATGACAACACCCAATACAAAATACTACTTAGCAAAATCTGTTAAATCAAATTAAATGCCTCACATTAGTTACGAAAATCTGTTGTGCAGCTTTGAGACTTATTTGTCAGGAGGGTAGTATTTAGTTGGAAATAATCAAAACTGAAAAATAATAATATCACTCTTTATGGTCTATGGGGAAGAGTTTGTGTTTAGAATACAACTGAAGATCTCACAGGAGTTATACCACAGTTACAGGCACTTTATGATACTAGGACTCTCATAATCTAGCGTTGTTTTAAGTGGATAAATTTATCAGGATATTACAAACTACAGTCTTCAATGGGAGAATGAAGCACAAGAGCTGTGAGTGACTATAAATGCAGACTGTCAAGGGAATGTGACTGTGATTGCACTATAGCCATCATTTGTATGCAGAATGCAATTCCCTGTTACTTAATTTATACAAAGCTGGCAATACTTTTTAATCCACACTAAGCACAATTGCATGGTCACTGTAAATAACGCATAAATAGGAAGTAATGAACAACGTATCAAAAGAATTATGCGGTAAGTGTAACTATTTGTCTTTATGAGAGTAACAGCTGAGTTTAAAGAAACAGTTCAGTGAAAAATGTCCCAGTGGAAACTAATTTGGCCACTCTTGGCTAAATACAGGTGTAAGCAACTCTGGAGCCTGAATATTAAAATTGGTGGTTATATTTAAACATCCAAAGCGTGAGATTCGATTATAAAACAAGAAAAACAAATTTTAAAATTGTTTGAAGTCCTTTTTGAGTTGAGCAAAGGTTAAGCAGCCTAATTGAGATTACCTTCATGTTTGTTTGAATAACTGTGTGGAGAATGATGCCCATCATTAAGCAGGGTGACTTTCACATTCATCCACCCATTGTTTTGTAACAAACAAAGAGCAGTGTTTCATTTATGCTTTGTGCACTGAGAAGAAAAGAAAATGATCGATCCACATTTAGAGATGAAAATAGCAGAACAAATTAAAGGTCATATTTTCTAGACAACATTAACTTCCTCTTTATACTGGATTTTAAGACCTGGTTCACACTTGCTAGTAACAGAGCACACATGCAAGAGCAGCTGCATCAATGACTCACTAATGACATTCTTTATTGCACTGTAACATTGCAGCTCATCGTAAGTTCATCGTAAGGTGTCTACCAGAAATTATTCTTCTGGTTCATAATAATGGTTCCAGAGAAATTATAATGAATTCATTTGAAGCTGACCTTGGCAACACATGGCAGAAATATTTATGAACACCATTATGATAGCCATGCTGAAAAAAGAGCCCGGAGGAATGTGAGAGGTTCATAGTTTGCAGTGCGTGCGATTGCAAGACTGGGGGTGTTTCTTATTTTGCTCTTCTTGACAGTAGAACCTCCTAATTACTTGCTTGCTGTAATGTTGTTTCTGATCTGTCTCTTTGTTATGAGTGGAGGTAACAAAACTGTTTGGAACAAAGACATTTCATTGGAATTACAAGGACAACTTCAAGTTGGAAAACAATTAAAAAAACATCGAATTTATTCCTGTTCTGCAAACTGCTCTAAAAACAGTTTGTGTTACATTTAAATATCATTTAGACGTGGCCAAATAACGCTCAGCCAAATATACCCTTAAGAAAAACATCCTAAAACAATTAATTGTCCTTTAACCACTGTATAAAATGAAAAAAAAAACTTTTCGGCAGCTGGTGCAACATTACAGCTGTAGAAAACGTAAGCAATATAATTTAATCAGTATAACTGATTATAGTATAACTAACTATACTAGTTATTTAAGTTATAGCAGCATAACTTAAAGTACTGATTATTTTGAAGCATTATACTGTATGGTCACAGTAGTCAAAAAGCAAAGGTTTCTGTGTAAATAGAACCTAGAAGGCAATGACAAAATATCGTACCAAAGCACACATCTCACTCATACAGCAGCTATATTTCACTGCAGCTCTCAACTGGCAGCCCACTGAAGCCCAGCAGGTGTGAGCCTGGTTGGTACCTGGATGGGAGACCTCCCGGGAAAGCTTAGGTTGCTGCTGGAAGAGGTGTTAGTGGGGGCCAGTAGGGGGCACACCATGTAAAGCCAGTGTTATCCTTCAGATGGGATGTAAAACTGAGGTCCCAACTCTCTGTGATGATTAAACATCCCAGGGTGTTTCTCTAAAAGAGTAGGGGTGTTACCCTGGAGTCCAGGCCAAATTTCTCCCTGGACTTTACCTATTATGGCCTCCTAATAATCCCTATCTCTCAATGGGTTCTATTTCTCTGTTCTCCTCCCCACTGACAGCTGATGTGCGCTGAGCGTACTGGTGCAACTGCACATTGTTGGTGGTGGAGGGGAGTCCCCATTACCTGTAAAGTGTTTTGAGTGGAGAGTCCAGAAAAGTACTATATAAGTATAAGGAATTATTGATATGGAGTTTCCTTAAATTAATACACAATCTTTTTAACTTCAGAGACATTTTCTGTGGGCAGACATGTTCCCTTAAGTGTCACTTCAAATTAAGAAGAAAGGGCAACATTCATATACAAAGCCCTGGCTGTTCTATCTGGCAGTCATATTAGTGTGTCATCCTTGTTCAAAGAAACAACTCCTGTTCCTTTTCAATTGCTTGAAGTGTCACTCTGGCTTATCTTGCCTGTGGATATTTGTCTTGAAGTCCAGATTTCCACTGCATGGATCTTTACTAAACTCCTTGGTAATGAACACCAGAGATGCACAAAGCATGTTGGTACTGTGTTAAGTGAGTTGTAAAGCCCACAGATGAGACTTTCCCAGCTATTTTGGCAGAAAAAGCTATGTGCCAGTATATTAATTTACTTCCTTGATAAATATGTCATTGTGAATTCTTAGGACTAGAAAAGTACTAACAATTTTTAGATCCATTTAATTGATGTATCCACTGTAACATACAAATTAATACAAACCAAAACCGTCACTGTATAGAATGTTTGCTAATAAAGATTAATACTACCAGCATTATTCCAATATCTGTCTACACACAGCGTTTACATATAATTGACCACATACAGTAGTTCTTATCTACTGTTTTCTTACTTACTGTAAAGATCTAAGCATTAGAAATGAAATATCCCCTGAGCCTTTTTATATTTTTTTACTGCTGTATTTTATATTTTGTACAGCAGCAAAATTGCACTAATACTAAATGATAGTGGTTTCAAAAGATGATCTAGTATACTAGAAATTAGTAGTTGAGAAAGACATCAAGTTTTTTTGCTACATTATTACATGCAAACTCACCCCTAAACTCCACACACAGTACCAGCAAAGCCACCTTCAGAAAAATGCAACACTTGATATTCTGAAGACCACTGGAGAACATCAATTCTGTTTGAAAACATTTGTTTGTGTGACCCTACAGAATTCCATTTCTGTATGAAAAAACACAAATTAAGAGCAGAAACTAAGTTTGCCACACACTACCGATTCCAATTAACAGCTGGATGTCCAGAAAGCTAACTCCTATCATTTAAATCTGACTTGATCCTTTAAATGACATTGTAACAGTTACTTATTCTTTTAAGGATGTGTGCGACATTTTCTTGTACATCTGAGTGAATGCTATATGAGAATTGTCCATCTCAAATTTAGAGACTTTAAAAGAGAAATAAAGTGGTACATAAATGTTATTAAAAAATCCTACTTTCTGAAATATATTCTTTACATTGACTACCTAAAAACATACAATGAGAGCAACTTCTTTTCCTACAAATATTTTGGTAAACCATTATACATGCAGCTCAGTCCAACAGTGACGTTCTGCAGCCTGGGGAATCTGCAGAATCTGTTTTTCCTGAACACTCAGTAGGCTTGGGAACTAACACTGCCAATGCCAAAGCATAACTGAGGGGAAACAGATAATGTGAGTGCTTTTCAAAGCTTGAAAAAAGAATTAATCATTATATGCAATACATATTTAAAACATTAAATGCCTTTGATTAAATGTTATTACGTAAAATAAAACGGGAGAATGCTCATCCCATTTCAGGCATTTTGTTGTTATAAGCTCAGTGTTAAACACTCCAACAGTTTCACAATTAAACACGTGCTGCCCACTTAAAAGTTGCCTTTTGTCTTCTTTAAGCTCTACTTCTTTGAATAAGAAGAAAGCCGGTTCAGTATAACTCAACTTGCTACACAGTTGGCGGTGTCAGCCTGGCTTTGAAGCCTTCAGTTAATGGGAGGACTCAATGGTCTTCAGGACAGTCTCAGTCCTTGTCGAGGCTGACCAGAGCTGTAGCAGCTGGGAGGATCTTCCGAGTGTACTTTCATCAGAAACGAGGAGCCCTTGCACAGAAGCACAAGCCGCGCCCTTGAATCAAAGAAGATGAAAAGAGACGTGCCTCAGAAGAACTCTGTTCTGAAGGGATGTTGCAGAAACAGCTCTTTGTCTTCTATATTTAATGACCCAGCGGCGAAATCATCCTGTTGCTGAGCACTGCTGGGAAATAATGATGTCAGTCGAGCCCAGTTTAAAGTCCTCAGGAGCACAGGGAAACCGATTTGCCACGTGTTGGAGGTAGGGACAGTGCAGAAAAGCTGCAGCTGTGACTGAGCCTCATTCTTTATTCCTGGATAAATAAGCTGCTGACAGACATCATCAGGCTGCAGACGAGTTACCTTTTTTGCCCCATTACAGAAGGTTAGTGACATGAAACTGATTGCAACCGTGTGATACGTCATTGAATCAGGTCAGACTGGGTGTTACAATGTGCTAACTGACAGGCTCTCGGGATGACCAGGCAGTTAGGATACGTTTTAGCTTATCACCTCTCGGGAGATGATACTTTGAACGTTTAATAAGACTGCCATTTTCGCAATACAATGAAGACCCCAAGAGTGCAGTCAACCTTGGCACTGCTAATCTGGTTTAAGAAATTATAAATCAGCCATTGAAAAAAGGCTTATCTGGAAATGGTTTCCAATTTAAAAAAAACCCTCAATGGATACTTATCTTTTGCAATAAACACTCCAAAACCACCTGATTCCACTGTCGTGGCAAAAATGAAACCCATAGCTTACCAAAATTGTCATAACTGCTTATTAGCACTCCAACTAGAAAAAACTATACAGTATCTAAGTTAGATGATCAACTGTATCACAACAGGCTCTAGCAGTTACGAAAAACCTGCTTATCTAAATCTATGCTGACTAATATTTTGGAGTTCTTATAATAATCAACATTAGTAATTAGTAGGACTACTACTTCATTTATATCAAGGATCTAGATAATCCTATAGTTAGTAAAGTAGTCAGTTTCCCAGATGACCCAAAAATAAGAGGACTGGGAAACAGTATAGAAGCAGGACAACTGATATAAGACGTGAAACAGAGTTTCAATAAGCTATCTATGAAAAAGCTTAGGTGTTTACGATGATATCATTTCACCGGGAATGACAACACCCAAGATTATGGGTGCCATGAAAGGATTATGGAGCGAAATTATGACTTAACCCACTTGGCTGAGGGCTGACCTCCATGCAGGGCAACCGAGGGGCAGCTGCAGAGGTGGAGATGGGGTGGAGGTGGAATGCAAGAGACATGCAAGAGAGAGATGAGGATCTCATAGGTATCTATAGAGTTTTGGGAGAGGAGTGGTCAGGAGCGATTGCTAATTACTGACAGCTGAGTCTGATTGAACTTGGTTCTTGTCATCCCTCCCAAACCTTCGCGATAAACTCCATTTCACTAGGAATGGCAACACCCTGTCCTTCTGTATAAGTCTGATGAAAGGATTATGGAGCAAAATTTGGGCTTAACCCACTTGGCTGAGGGCCGACCTACCGGCCACAGGACAAGGAGGCTGGGACCCTCAGAAGAACCAAGCAGGACCCCAAACCACCAATGCAGAATTCTGAAGCATGGAGGAGGGGAGAAGAATTCGTGGTGTGAACTGTGGGTCACCACAGAGGTTGAAAAGCAGCTGGGGGAGTGTTTGTTTAGGGTTACTGTATGTAAATAAGGAAGACTCCCGATGACCTAAGCGAGTTGTTGATTAACATAAATACAGATTGAGCAGCAAGGAGGCAGCCTTGAGTTGGAAGAACTCTGTAAATGGGAAAGGAAGTCACCGGTATTATTAAATTGACTAAAAATGTCGATGTTATCTGAATGGATAAGGGCCCAAGTTTCCAATCATGCTCCCTAAAAGCAGCAATGAAAATTGGAGACTGCTTCGCTGTGTTCGTACTGTGAATAGAACAAGGGACGGAGGCAAACGGCAACATCTTGGCCTTCTATAACCACTGAATTTGATAAAAGTCTCCTGGGCAAATGGAGTGAATGTGCAATGCTGAGCTTGGATACCTGTTGACATGTAACCTCTTGGTATCCTGGCCCAAATGGATGTCCCCCCCCTCCAGGCAGCTAATTGTTTTATTGAGTATGGGTCAGCCCTGTAGTACTGTAACCGAGAAGACGCTGGACTGACCCAGAAGCAGGTGAGGCTTGGAAAGTGATGCGAGAGCAGAACTGGAGCGGAGAAGTTGGCATCGGTAGCAGCACAGAATGAGAGGAATGAGAACGGGGCCTAATTGGACACCAGGGACAGAGACACAAATGAGTCAGGGTAACAGGAAATAGGACTTACCTGTATGGATATCAAGCTTTGGTAGCAGCAGAGGACGAGAGGGATAGACCTGAGGCCAAACTGGACACCGGGGATCAAGACGCAATGAGACGAGGACACGGGACATAAGGGCTGAGATTGACACTCGTCACAGAAACATGAACGAGACAGGGACACGAGACACAGGATGACTGCTGACTGTGGAGGAGGTAGGACACCAGACAGACCCAGGGCCAAGGAGATGGCCTCAGTAGCAGTGGAGACAGGAGGAATGAGCCTGGGGTTAAACTGAACACCGAAGATAGGGACACAAGATGCAGTTAAATGCACAGGAGAAAGGCAAGATTAAAAAGGACGAAGAACAGAGGGGCTTGAGATTCGGAGGAGGGAATTTAAATGGGATAAGGAAAATGAATACAGACCGTTAAAAAAAAACCCAGGGAGATTGCAGACTGGATGGTCGTGGGATTGCAGTGAGGAGGGCTCAGAGGGTACGTCCTGCTGTGAGCTGAGCAGAAGCGTGCTGAAGAGCCATGGTTTATTACTCTCCGAAGTTCAAAGCTTTTTCTTTTGCTTTACAGTTAAACAGGTTTGTGGGAAGCTAGGGAAATTGCACGTTTGCGGCATTTTTCTCTTCCCTGCTCGTGTCTGGAAGCGTGGTCCACGGATAGAGAATGAATGCGACCAAATGCAATCAGACTCAGCTGTCAGTAATTAGCAATCACTCTTGACTTCCTTTTTTAACATCCAGAGCACGGGTCTATGGGCGCTGGGGGTAGTAGGCTTAGCAAGCAGTTTGGCTGCATTGGCGGTTCAGGGTTTGTGCCGGGCTGGAGTGTAGCGTTGCCGATGACATTGTCAGGAGATGCGGACGTTTACTGGGAGCGCAGGCTACGTTAACTACATTTTTGACAGGAAAATGAGCAATATTCCTAGATGCAACTCCTGAACGAGAGCCGTTTTAACAGTTTAGTGACGTTATGCTACTGTCCATGCGATAGGGGGGGGGAATGGTTTCAAATGGGAGACTTGCGAATGTGCGTTTGCCGAGAGCAGCCCATTTAAAAAAAAAAAAACGAAGTTTAAGTATATACAAGTAAGTGGATAGTCGAACGCTAGGTGTTTCGAAAGGACGGGTTGACAACGGTCTTGGGAAAGGCATGACCTGCAGATGAAGCTGGCAGATGTTGGAAAGCGACGAAGACTCAGATCAACAGCCTGCTGGTACGCGGAGAACGAGGAAATCTGCGGTTCTTGGCTGAGATCAATCTGCATCGGAGCGGCAAACGGGAATATCGATTGTATGGTGTAGGCAGCGTCGTAGTACTATCAATGCAAGGAGACAGAGAGACGGCACTCGTAGGTATTTATAGCTTTTGGGGAGTGAACTGGATGTCAGGAGTGATTGCTAATTACTGAGAGCTGAGTCCGATTACACTTGGTTGTTGTCATCCCTCCCGAACTTTCGTTATAAACTCCATTTTGTCTAGACGCTGGATGCTGGGAAGCAAAAAGAAAAAGGGCCAGACCGAACATTACAGTGGGTTGTATAAAGTAAAGCATAAAATTTAGATCTTATGTTAGAGTTGTATATTGCTACTTTGGAATTAGTCCCGAGAAGAGTGACAAATATATTTACAGGTTTATAGGTAGTCCCTGCTTTTACATGCCAAAAGAGAATTGAACCTTCTTAGTAACCTTAGAAACAGAAGACTATATATGGGGACCTGATTAAAGTGTTAATTTCTCTTGAATTAAAAAATCAAAACATTGACTAAGTCAACCCAATGGATATCTTCAGAACCAACTGTGACTCATGAAGATTGCGTATATGTACTGTACGTGATAACATGGTTTGAATTTACTGAACAAATTAGAAATTAGACCAGGAAACCCAGAGACTATCTTATGGATCCTATGATCATCCGTTCGAACAGTGACACACACAGATTCAAAGCATACAAAAATAAAGCATTCTGATTAAATCAATACAAGAGTTTATATATTGACTCAACCTGCGGAGATTCAGATTGCTGATAATTCACTCAGGGATTATAAGTGATAGTAATGTTAGGTTAAAATATATCATATATTGTCCATAATGTAGTTATTGTAGTCAGCCTTGAAACAAAATCAGCCTCAGGCAAATGGGAGCATTCATAAACACATGAAAGACAAGTGAGTATTTTATTATTTGCATGAATTAATCTTTATCAAACACATAGGTGTTCAGAGCAACTGAGTCCAAGCTCAGGTTCAGTCCTGATGAGCTTTTTAAATCTTTCGAAGGTAAAGGAATGCTGGAGCGCATCTCAGCTTATTCAGCCTTTGGCCGCTGGCTCTGCACCACAGGATGTCTGACTGGCAGAGCAGCTTCGTATGTTAAATTAAATATTAAAATGCTCCCGATTGCAATAGGAAAAAATGAAAAGCATTTTGCCGAGAACATGTCAGAAAAATATCACTTTGATGGTTTGAGCTTTCCTAGCCTCAGAAAGAAAGAGGCACCCCTAGGACCTTCTGTCCTGTTGAGGCATCACAGCAGGACACACATCTCTACACCTGATCATGTCTGACCCCAGTGTCTTCAGCTTCTCGGTCTACCCTGGACTCTCCATGACTTGATTTGAATCAGCTGGGTAGCTGCAGAACTTGGTGGACTGCAGCCTTTCAGGAGTGAAGTAATAGTTCTGCAGGGTTTCATTCCAACTAAACTTTACATATGATTAAAGACTATAATTAATTCTTTGGAGCCAGCGGCTAGATCAGAATAGGGTTGATCCTGGTCAGTACCTGGATGGGAGACCTCCTAGGAAGCTCTGGTTGCTGCTAAAAATTGGTGTTAGTGGGACCAGCGGAGGGTGCCCACCCTGCGGTCTGTGTGGGTCCTAATGCCCTGGTATAGTGGCAGGGACACTATATTTTAGTGGGCACCGTCTTTCAGATGAGATGTTAAACTGAGGTCCTGACTCTCAGTGGTCTTTAAAGATACCTGGGCATTTCTCGAGAGGAGTAGGGAGTTATCCCGGTGTCCAGGCCAAATTCCCCCACACGTCCTTGACTGTGGTCTCCAAACTGTCCCCATGTATGACATGCTTGCACTTGCCCTGCGATGGACTGGTGTCCTGTCCAGGGTGTACCCTGCCTTGCGCTCGTTGCTTGCTGGGTAGGCTCCGGCTTCCCCCGACACCATATGGTTCATACTGTACATACACTATATCATTAGCAGACATTCATTCCTTAATTGCAATTAGCACACGATTGTATATTACAAACAATAAAGAATTTTTTGCCCCTAATCTGAAAATCTCAAGTGCTTTACCGATATCCACCCCACTGGTGCTCTTCCCACCTGGATAAGTACTTTTTTTTAAAAATACCTGCTTCTGAGAGAAGCAATTAACTTCATGCAGAAAGCTTAACACCTCACGGTGTCCACATCTTGCACTACTGAAGTCAGAAGCATAGTGGTTGGTATTGATTTTTGCTCTATTTTTTATCCATAAAAGAGTTAGGAAATGCCCTTAACCCCACAGTGAATAGAATTTATTATTCCTTTATACTCCACATTGAGATTTTGATCTACTACTGTACAAGTATGTCACGAAGGGAAAGCAAACTGCAAAGCTAAGCAAAAACATTTTAGAAATGCACAGTAGAATGTCTATGACTACCGTCTTTTTAACACTTCAACATTCGTGTATTAAGAATGTATAAAAACTAAAAATAAAGGGTGAAGTAAGGGAAATGGCATTATGTCTGAAATTAGTTCAATAATCCTAAAACAGATTTGTTATACCTGGTTACAGGTACATGTTGAGAAATGACTCAATAAGCGGAATAGGAATATTTTTAAAAACAGTCACTTTCCAACTTTATTTTACGGATTGCTGACTGCAGAGATTGGAAAGCAGGGAGTTTAACGCGTATCAGACTGTGTGCTACCACAAAGTGAGGGCTGATGTACATCACTCTGCATTGTGAATTCACCATCCCTCCAAAAAAGCATAAAATATTCAAAATCCTCCGTCAATTAAAGAGTGAGAAAGTCCCGGTGGGTAGTCTTGCTCTCTCTTTTTGTTTGGTTCAATCATTCCCTGTGCAAGATGAAAGTCCAATCAGAGTGTGTATCATTATCCATTATAATAGTGCTTCTGAAGAGTTTCATCATTTATTATTGATAATCCTGTAGCATCATTCTATAATGAATATGTATGGAATGACTACATAATATTGAGGAGGTCAAGGGTTTTCCAAATAATAACGCGCAAGCAGAAAATTAAACTCCTTTTGATAGGAACGAAAACCAACAAACATCAAAAAAGCTTATCAGGAAACAATGCCAGGAAATTGCAGGAAATTACACTATTATACATATCCCCTTTATTTACTCCCCAAAGGGAAACATAAAAGTTACATGGTAAGTTATTAAAATGCTGCCAAGACCCACTGTCTCATTCAAACACCTGCATATTAAAAGGAGTTTTTCCTTCCAAGATTGAATTCTAAATTTGCTGCTTTTGTTTTTGGGGGAAAAGAACAATGTCCATTCTTCTGCAGTTGTATGCAGTGCTACAGATTTGTTTTTGGAGTTTTGTGAAACTTATAACAATAAAAGCATGTTAAACAACCAATAGGCCTTTTCTTTTCTGCAGCACTTCAAAAGTGAGTTTAAACACTCTTTCAGTATAATTGATTGTCTTTGAATTGCTCTAATGTGTAGGTTGTAAATAAGGACTTATTTTAGATGCAAATAGCAGTTTAAAAATGTAATCCTACAGTATGTTCACATTCTAACATACTGTCCATACTCTCCTTGCATCTTCATTTTGCTCATTGCTTGCTGCAATTTGAGTTATGTCAATGAAAACAAAAGATTTTTACTTCAAATTAATTTCTATACCAAACGTTTATTAAATGCATTGTTCGGATAGTGAAAGCAGACAAAAACAATCTTGCCATGTAATGCAGTTTTTTCAGAATAAAAAACCAATAGAGAGAAAGACTCAGTGTATAAAGCTTTATTTAATTGCTGGAAGCTTTATTGTCTTCCAGCTGTTGATTTACACAATACAAATGACACAGACATTCACGACTTCATGACAGTCCATAAGGGCTTTTGTAAGACAAGGCCACAGGTATACAGTATTGAGGCACCTGCTAATTGTATTAATAAAAACTGGGACTTCCAATGAACTTGTAAGAGCACTGACCATAAAGACCTATGATTAAGATGAATTTCGGGTGTAGGTATAGATGGAATGATTCCTAGGTAGGAGAGACAGAAAAGTATAAAAAATGCACTGTGGTAATTTGGTTTGGAGTCTTTTTTTGTGATTTCAATACAGTTAAGTTTTCTGTTACATTTTCATTTGTGATGTTTAAGACATATACGCCAGCATGTAAGAAAATAAAAACATAGGAAAGGCTGAAAATAAGAGGTGGTCTTTCCAACCTCCTAGCACATCTGGTTGTTAGTAATTAACTGATCTGAGGACTGCAGCCACAATATTCCAAAAGGGGTTTAATAGGGCATTGTACCATTTTCCAACAAATGCATGGATACTATGCTTCCTGACATTCTCTTTGCTTTTTTCATTACTTTCTCTCAATGCCTGGGAGATGAAAATGTATCATAAATCATTGTCATAAATTCCTCATGTGTTAAAAGCAGCATAATGTCACATGTCTTCTCCAGGTGTTTGTCCAGTCTTTATGAATTACCTTTGCTTCTTCTACAGTGCTTGCTAATTTACTTTGCCTTTTACTTAAGTATCATAGCAGAACTTGATATATGTTAGGAAATGCACTGGTTCTAATACAGTGCTAAACTCATTCTATCACCACAGTTTGAGAATTCACAACTCTGTGTTTATGTACAACTTTATTACAGTGAAAGCTTACTCTCTGCAAATCAAGAATTAATATTTTATGAGAACCTTAATCAAAATCTCTCTAAATTTATGTTGATTATCCATTGTTATGAAAAGAGTTTGGAAAGTAATCAAAAAGCAATAATCAAGAATGGCACCACAATTAATTAATTAATTGGCACCACAATTTTTGTTCTTCTGAATTCAGTGTTTGGACAGATTTGCAGAGAAGGAAAAACAAATCCTTCAATGTGGTACGCTACCAATAATGGGTGTTTTATCTCTTGTTACGCTTTAATGATGGAGAAGGTTTAAGAATTCTATATTTCTGTACCACTCAAAGCACGCCATCAGCTAAATGGCAATACAGGAGTGGGCTCTATTTTGTGCTTTTCCATTAAATAATGAACAGTGTGGAAAAACAAAATCTGCTTATTAGAAAGTCTGTGATAATACAAAAGACTGCTCCATTCTAAGCTATGTAAGGTAGAAAGCTGATCACCTACAAGGATTGTATTGTTGATCGTTGAATGATTCATGAATCTTCAGAAGAGAGGAAGGTGGAGCAAGATATACACAATAGTAACAGAGGGATCTGATTACATGTTTTTCTCCTTTGACTGTTAAATGAAGAATACACATGAATCCACTACTCAGAAACACTGCTTTTCACGTGTTATTTGTTGCGCCACTTAATTCAATATCATAATATTTGAAAGCTGATATTTTCACCTGCATATCAAGTTTAAAGGTTAATACAAATAAATGATGTGAACAGTAAAAAAAATTGAGACTTTAATCTGTTCAAAGTTTGCTGAATAGATTTAAATAAGATTTAATGTTAGAGATCAGGTTTTCTTGTAAAATACTGTACGCTTGCTTTGACTGTTTTTTCAAACATTTTGAAAACCACAAATACTGTGCATGTTTATAACATACACATTTATTACATAGCTTTTGAAGAATAAAACCACAAATCGATACTTTAAGGCCTCATTTTGCATCATTTATGCAAGAAGATAGATATATATATATATTCGATATAAAAAAAACTGATCATGAAATGATATGCAGATGTCATAAAATGTACAGCTGATAAAGAAATCTGCAAAAACAAAATTCAAACACCATCAGAATTAGAGCTACAGAGAGTATACCCTTTCCGCAAATATGGCAGGGATGGCTAGCAGTCATCATTTGCAAGCACTGGATTTTAATGGATTACAGTAGTACAAAAAGACTGCCATCCTGCCAGGCTACCCTGTGGTTTCTGTAATTGATTTGGCTCTTGTTGCCTTCTGAAGCACAAGACAGGTTAAAGAGCTGGGCTGATTGAATTGCACAGTGTTAGAATACGAGAATCGAACAGTCCAAGTTTAACCTTTCAATGGATAATTAGGTGGAAGCTCAGATTGTAATAAGCACAGACTGAAGTTCTGCAATATCAAGCCTTTTGTACCACCTAGCCTTGGTCTTGGAATGAACTGCTATCGCTTATGTTCATGAGCACATTACGAGCTTAATTGTCTCATTCTCTTCTTGAAATGATTAGGCATTCAGAGCTCACTGGAGGTTTGGTGGGAAAGAGCAGAGGGCTGCTGGTAAATATACCCAGCTGTGCCTGAATTGAGCAATTCCAATACGAATCAAAAGATGATTCATATCAGAACAAAATAAACTGGACCCTGCACGTTGGGTAATAATTATGATTTCCTCCCTTCAACCATTTCAAATTTTCAATTCATTACTCAAGTGTTATTGTATGCCTTCTTCCTGTGTCTTTAGCATTTAACATGAGAAAGAAATTAAACAAAGGTTTTAAAGTACTGAAATGGAATTACATGAAGATTATACTGTACAGGTATATACTGAATTGAATTGTAATATGGTTGCAGCAATAACTGATCTTATCTACAGAGCTTCCAGGTTAGTTCTAGTACTTGCCAGCATAGCATAGACACAGAAACAGTAAATGCATTCCTTGTACACTATAAGCACATAAAGGCATTTTATTCACTGATCAAGGATGGCTGCCAAGCAAATTATCATTAAAGTGTAATCCCAGTGCGTATAAATCTCTACGAAGCATTTTCACCCCAAGTAAAGGCTCTGCTGCTAATAAATATATATTTTATTAATAATAAAAGAAAAGAAAAACATGCACCTTACAGGTTTAACAAAAATACTTAAATACACAGAACTTTAGGCTCTTTGCTGTCTAACTCTATCCTGATGTGCTGTGTACTGTATACGTTTCCTTCTGAATCCTTCCTGCTGTTGAATTGTTTTGCATGAGTGTTATCAGATATAGATATATTGTAATTGCCCATGCAGCCTAACAATGGACAATTACCCCTTTCTCATCACCTGCCAGAATGCCAGGTACTCCGGCTTGCTTTTCCACTTTTCCAGTGGAAAGCGGCACACGACCTCGACAGTTTCACATGAATAAAAAACATTCCAAAGAAGAATTTGACCTGGCAAAATGAGAAGGACAAAGACTGACAAAGGGGCTCCAGTAACGAAGGAAAGGAAGAAGCAGAATGTCAATGAATGCGTTTCAACTGCTTGATTAAGTCAAAAACGTAATTTCATGTACAAAATTATTTAATCTAATAATATAGATTCATTGTCGAAGTTGAAGAATTATTGATACAGAACTTGGAATGTAGCCACAAGAATTAATTTCCCTTGTAAAGTAACATAAAATGTGATAAAATCATATATATATTTTAAAAAAACTGTGGCTGGAATTGAACTACTGTATTGAACTTAAGTAACCCTTTTCCAACGAGCCTGAAACAATACGTTTAGATCTGAAACACTTGGTGCATCTTGTTGGTTAAGAATAACGCCAACTGTGGCATTCATTTATCTCAATCTGTTTGAAGAAGGAATTGTGCCATTCAGCTTCTGCTGGACAGTCAATTCACTTCACAATTATAAGGCTAATATGTAACTTTCTGATCCATTACTGAAGGTTTACCAGATTAACAAGTGATCTATTTTCTTATTATGGATTTCGTCTGTGGAAGAACAGTTCTGTGAAGCAAATTAATGCTGCAGATATATCTAAAAACATGATGAATGGACTTATTTATAAGAGGTACTGTATGCAAAAGAGAGTTCCAATCACGGTTTAGTTAGCAATGAAAAAGCTACAGATGAAACAGTCCCAATATGAAGCAATTCTAAAGAACCACAGAATATATGCAGCTAAAATGCTCTATATAAAATCACAAACCTGTGGAGCAGGCTGTTCTGTTTTTAATATGGTGGAATATATTTGCAACAGTTTAAGTTCTGGCACTCAGTTGCGGCTCAACACAAAATGAGATTCAAATGAAAATTTAAAATGGATGAGAAATGCCTGGCAAACAAGCTCGGAATGTGAATCGAGGGAAATCTTTACTGGAAACGGTTCATGTAAAACAGGTCCCTGTCATTCCTGGGGAATGGTAAGCGTCTTTCTCAAAATATCCCATCACGGTGTGTGATTATTACTGGGCACACAGCAAGGATTTTCTCCCTGCTTCTATTTTTTTATTACAGTAATCCCTAGCTATTGGTGTGTGACTTAAGGGCATCAATCTTTTTTCCTTTCCCATTCAAAACACACACTCTTTTTTAACAACCTGCTGTGTGCCTTCTGTTTTCCTGATAGGGCTGGCAAGTTTAAGACTGTCTTACAGCTCCTGCAGTGAAGGTTATGGCCCCTCAGTACAACAGATAGGAAGCTTTTTAGGGAAAAATGTTGCAATTACAAATAAGAAAGACATTTTAAGCTTTGGTCTCTCCTTGTTCTAACCAGTTCTGGGTCTATAAAATTCAGGTTTCATTAGGCACAGGTGTCATTCTTAACTACTCCTCTCTAAAAAGGTTTTTATGGAACTCTTAAACTTCTGATTGTGTCCCAGATTCCTTTTCTCAGAGACATCTGACATCATCAGAGGATTTTTCCTTGGGATGCAATCTGAAGGTGCTTGGGATACTAGAAATCACTGTGGGGTTGCTGTTTTAATTTTAATTTAAGTAAAATTAATTTTCATTTGTAATCAATGAAGTTTTCCCACAATATGTAGAAAAATAATCCCTTCAGTCTATGAAGTTAATTCAATTGCTTTTACAGTATGTCTTTTAACATTGAAGCTCAGGCTTCACATCTAACATCTAACAAGGTCAAAGGTAATAATAACCCTAACACTTAGATACGGCTTTTCTGGACACTCCACTCAAAGTGCTTTACTGGTAACAGAGACTCCCCTCCACCACCACCAGTGTGTCGCCCCCCACCTGGATTATATGATGTCAGCTAAAGTACACCAGTATGTTCACCACACACCAACTACCAGTGGGGAGGAGAACAGGGTGATGAAGCCAATTCATAGATGGGGATTATTAGGAAACCATGATTGATAAAGGCCAGGGGGAAATTTGGCCACGACACTTGGGTTAACAGCCCTATTCTTTCTGAAAATCAACCTGGGACTTCAGTTTTATATCTCATCTGAAGGACAGTGCCATTTTTACAGTATATGGAGACAGGAAAGACTTGAGTCCTTTAATCTCTGCCCTGCGCAGTGCAAAACCTAAAGTCCCTTACAAAGAGTGTAAATTCCTTGGGGTTGAAACCAATGAAGATGTAATATAACTGCATATTGTCTCCATCTCTATACTCGGTCATTAGGACTCACCCTGACCACAGGGTGAGAACCCCCTACTGGTTACAATAACACCTCTTCCAGCAGCAACCTTAGTTTTCCCAGAAGGTGTCCTATTCAGGTACAGACCAAGCTCACACCTGCTTAGCTGTGAGTTGTAGGGTGATATACTGTAGGTACTAGTAGGAAATGATGGCCATCACTTTTAAATAGTCACATTTGTATCAGAATGGTTGTAACTTGTCGGAAGTCTCATGTTATGTCCTTTGTGTACCCTGTTTCTTACCTCAGAATATTTGTACAGTTTGTTTGCACAGATTGCCATAATGGAAAGTAATAACAGTGAGATCTGTCAAAAATTGCTAAGGCATACTGTAGAATATAGACAATAGCCATGCAGGCATACAGAGTCCTTGTGTTGACTGAAGAGTTAAACTAAAAGACACACATTGCATCTTTTCTGTCCATAATAACCTCATTATTTTGGTTACCCTATGCTGAATGAGCAAGCTGTGTAAAATCCAAGTGCTGTCTATCCTCTGACTTTTGAAAAGTAGTACAAAATCCCCAGGATACCCTAAGAAAAAATCAGCTTTGGAAATTCATCTGGTCAGTTACACAAACTTATCATTTGAAACATTATAGAACCTTTCGTAAAAGCCTTTTTACCTCTTGAGTTCTCTGACCTCGTCAGTTTACTATCCACTCAAGTATTTTCAGAGGCTGAGCTCTGCCTTCTCCTTTCCTATTATGCCTCACTGTTTGTGATTAAAGAGACAGGGGGCTTTCTGTCCCGAGCACAGCCTTAGGGTTTCTGCTTTCACGTGAATTGTTAAATTCAAATTGAATTTAGTCACTGACTTTGTTCTTCTGCTTTAACTTTGAAGTGGAAATCACAGGCTACAACAGAAACTGCAAACACTTTCTCTCAAATTTAAATCCGCCTTCAACAGCACATTTCCCTTTCACACTGCGGCAGCGCTGGCTGAGCAGTCGCGATTACAAACGCAAGCTGAGCGCGACAGAAGTGTCATTTCTCAAAATAGGATAGAGAATATCTTAATAGAAAGCCCCCCAATGCAAGCAAAGATTTCTCTGTGATCTTTTGTTCTCAGTATTAATGGGATGGCTGTAAGCCTTTCTAATTACTGGTCTTTTGTAAACAGACAGCTAACAAAAAAGGAGTAGGTCTCATGTATCTTGACACTGAATGCTAAGTTAATATTAAGAGTTACGAGCTCTTTATGTTTGCTCACATTCAATACTTAATAGAGCGTTAGACGAGTATATAGTCCAGTCTGATGGTGTAGGAAGAATTTTAAAGAAGTTACAAAGGATTAATGGAGAACTCAACTAGAGTCAGGTGAGTACCATAGTATACCATTAGTAAATATGGTTTTGTGGCATTGGAAAGCACAAACATTATTTCTGATTTACTGTAGTGTTGCTTTTACATCTGCTCTCTACAATCTTTGCTCTGCTCAGGCCTTGTGCCTAGTAACCAACACTCTCACTCTGCTTGCATAATCAGGCTCCCATACAGTATGTAGGGTCTGTCCTCTCTGATACTGTATCTTATCTAGCCCTGATGAGCTAAGCCAATTTGTATTCAGCACAATAAGCAGCATTCACAGATTACAGATATTGTCTTTTATTTACGATACATCCAGCACATTCATAACACTGTTCTAATTATTGGCAGTTTGTACGTCATGTAATCATTCGAGACTAAGCCAACCGTGCATTAGCAGGGTTTTAATATGGTACTGGCATAATGAAGTGGGAGCCTCAGACTGGGTTAAAAAACATGGGCCTGCCCTTAATTATCAAACCTAACTTGTAGTTGATAAAACATTATAAACATCTATTGAAACCTGTATGTAAAAATACTTACTGGTTTTGATGCAGTTCCGTGTGATAAGTAGGCTTCAGCTGACCTGAGGGCTAAAATTGAAAAAAGACCTCCAGACCACGAGGTGCAAAGTTGCATTTGGTTTAAGGTTAGACTGTACATACTACAGTACCATCTTTGTTAAGCATTATTAAAATAAACAATATCGTTTTTTAAAAGGGATCATTCAGATGAAGACAAGACAAGGCGTCGTTTGCACTGCCCAGCTTCTAACAAAATAATGGTTCAATGAAACGAGAAGCTGTTTTTTAGGGTGCAAACTGAAGACCCAGAGGAATGGCTGCATGCCCTGCAAGTCTTTGATCAAGGAGATGCGGCTATTGCTTTCATCACGCTCCTTTGAAGTCACTGTTTGTAGCTGCATTATTTAGATATCATCAAATTTAAAGTCAAAAAGTGGATGGGAATCATTTAATGTTTAAAAACAACTACCAAGGCAAAGCAGAGCAGTCAACCAGAAAAAAATCTTATCGTAAAAATATTGTTAGAAGCAAATTAAAAATATGTTTATTATTTCGGGATGACAGCTTACAGCCAGTGCAATGTACAGTACATTCAAGTACCAGGAAACCCACATTCACTTAATAGTATAATAACCTTCTACATTTACAGTATGGTCTAATGTCAATGAAGAAGACAATTGTAGCATAAAGCAGAATAAACAATGATCTCTGAAAAACAGGCAATGCTTGGTTATGATAGACACTTGGGAGTGTAAATATTAACAATAGGGACAAAAACCTGACTGTAGAGAGAAAGATTCAGAAAAACAGAACCAGCTGACTGTTAAAGCACACTAATAAACATCACTTGGATCTCCATGGTACTAAATAGCATAAAAGACTCAAACATTAGATGCTTGAGGTATATGTATAATCATTTTGTATAAACAAAGTTCTTCAGTTCGGGAACATTCTGAAGAACAGAACTAAACATTTTGACAATCAGCTGTATTTAGATTTAAAACATATCAAACAAGCCTAATATTTGGAATGTTACATAGTTGCAGAGCATCATGAACATCTATCACCTTTGTTAGAAAACCACTGGGTCACATTAAGAGCACAATTAAATATCTTAGTATCCTTAGGAGGACAGAAATGACCACCTAGGACATGAGTACAAAAATCACTGGCCTTACCTTAGTACACAAGGGGAATTCATAGGCATTTAACAGCTACCAGCAACACCTCAGTTAATAATCGATTGGTTTTATTGCACAAAGTTGCGTGCTTTGAAGGGCTGAGTTAGATCAAGGTTATTTTTAAAAATTCAAAAGAAAAACATCCCTTGGCTGAATCTTCATGCAACAACAATTTAAATGATCAAAGCTACACTTTCAGAAATGCATGGCAACAAAAGAAGCTACAAACTCATCCACTAGGGGGCTTTTGGAGACTTTTACCTTGCAAATTCTTCACTTAAAGGCATGGCTTTTGATTAAACCCATTTCAGCTGTCATTTTGATTATTCATTTTGCTGATAAAGGTAGTTGTTAGGGTAATTGCAGCTAAAGGCGGTTAATCGAAAGTAGTTGCAATAATAAACCAATTACATCAGATGTAATGGAATGATATAAACTCGCAGGCAAGTAATACTGTCTAATAAATCAGAGAATACAGCAATAATTTAATGCATTAAGTGGCTACTTAGTATTAATTAGGCAATACCAACTTGCTGTATAACGGTAATAGAATCATTATTGTAACTATGAAAGCCAATCACAGATACAGTGATCTTTGCATTCATCTTCCTCAACTCATTATTTTAAGCAATTACATTATGGTTCAAAGATCTGTTTTAGTTTTTTTTCCTCTGCTTTGCAACATTTGCTTTTTTTTTTTTCCATATGAAGACATGTTTTTCAGTTAACTTATCCCTATTGAAGAGTTCTTACATGCAACAGTATCACATTGTCGCTTTAACTTTAAAGTTAGGTTTGAAATTTCTTCCTTGGTTTTGTGTCTTGTGATTTATTGATTTTACAAAAATATTTATTCTCAGTCTCATGATGAAGAGTGTTCTCACAAAGAAAGGCAATGTATTAGTAATCCATCAATATTAAATGAAAAATATTTACTGATTTACAGTGACTTTGCTGACCAGGACTATAGGATGATACAGCTTCTGGATACCCAGTAATATTTAAGACCGGTCTGGCAGTAAAATACTAACAGAAGATACAGAACAAATACCAGCCTGTTTTCAATGCTCAGGAAGACACTCCTGACTTTTAGTTAAAGGTCAGCACTATTCTCTCACTACACGTTGTTTGATATGCACCACAACCCCCTTTCATTTCTTCTTCAGGTCAGACACCCTCAAAGGATACTTCCATAATCTAACCGTGAGAGTATATTCTTCAAAGATCTCACTTTTGTGCTGGACTACCTAAGTTCTTTTTTTCTTTTTTAATAGTAGCTGTATAATTGTGAGATGATCAATTGCACAAGACCTGGTCAGGAACCTGGCTCCTGAATTCTGGACATACCGAACTTTCTTCAGTGTACTGTACATATCGCTACATACAGCAGTGTAAATTTGTACATATATAGTATACTCGTATTTACGTTGAGGATGTGTTTCATCCATAAATAACCAGTATTTCTTAATGTCTGTAGCATTTGCAGGTACAATACTGGAGTACATTGTATCCCCAAGGCTTCTACAATCATTTTGGGTAACTGGACACTCTAGACACAGAAAAACTGGGGGACACTCTTTATTCATTTTGTTTTTATAGACATGGAATACTCTTTCTTACTATATTTTATCTTTTACTTTGTTTTTTGAAAGATAATTTTTCGTTCTGTGTTCCAGTTGGGGCAAGACTTCCATCATTTTTCGAAACAACAACAAAGGCTTCTACAAAGGGCCTGGTTATTGAACAGGACAGTGTGGATGGCTGGATGCCTTGCAAGCCAATTAAACTCAGGAGAAGTGGGTTCAAATTAATCTGAACCCATTAAGCAGGGGCTAATTGAAGCAGGTGCTTGCAGATCAGGAACCTTCAGGTATTAACGCACAAGAGCACAATCCAATACAGCTTGTTACATACATGAGAAAACACACGATTGAAGCTCTCTGGATAGTCTCTGTGGATCTTTGGATTTCAGTTCTTGGTATGAAATGGAAAAGCAAGTTGCTGTGCATTAGTTCCGAAGAATCATTTTCAGGTAAGGCACTGAAGAAAAAAAAATAACAAGAACCAGATGTACAGGTTTAATAATTACTAAGGTGTCGCGATGTATTATACTGTAAATGTGGGTCCATTAATCTCTGTCTTTGCATGTGAGTTTAATACCAAAGACTTCCACATATTCTTCAAAGAGAAATGAGCTGAAAGGGGATAGCTGGTTCTTTCTCTGTTGTTTCACTGAACAGAAATAAGCAAATCTTTTGTTGCTGAATTTCCCAGAGGCTGACAGGACTATAAAGGCTGATTTCATCACATGGAGCCACTCCACACAGATCTTTCTATTGTGGGGGTGAAGGGCCGAGCAATTATCTATAATTACACTGATGTGCTTGCGCTGTCACCACACAAATGGAAAGGAAATTAACTGTGTGCACCGTGCAGCTGGGCAATCACATATCAGTAGATTTTCATTTCAGAGGAGCTGCTAAATCTGTTGAAGTTGTTTCTTCAAATGTGAATACAAATAGCCATTTGACAACAAAGGTGGCAAACCGCATTATGAGAGAGAAAGAGGGAGAGAGGGTAGTTTTTTGTGTTCTGAAACAATGGAACACATAAAAATTCAGGGACTCTTATTGGAGCTCTTCAAGATAATGAGGAGCGGCATATCTCTCAACGTTTTGCACAGAGTGGTAAATGTAAAATTCACACCTACTGTACTTATCCATCTTCAGTTACACGCCTTTTCTGAACTCAGTTACATTTTAGGGCTCTTATCCAATCTACTGCGCTCCAACTGTCAGAACTGAAGTGACGCAAAACCACCGTCTTAAAATGTAGAAAAGCTGACACTGATATCTTGAAAAGCTTGGAAATGTAACATCCTGTATACAGTTCGGGTTTAAGTTATTGTAAATGGTCAAAGCTAATTAATCCTTATATCGTATAATTGACATTGACTTCTACTTGATGTTAAAAATCCTTATAAGAATTACACAGTATAGTTGATTACTAAGTAAAACATACTGGGGATTATGTAAATTATAATGGTAATTTAACTAGATCATGGAAATCTCTTACATTGTGTTATTATTATGTATTTACAATTTGCGATGAAATCATGTGTTAACTACAGCATATTAAAAGTAGACAAGGTGGAATTAATTTGTTCTAAAATCCCTTCAGCTGCCAAAATTTTCTCTCAGTAACTGCATACATTGGCCAAACTCCGAAGCTTATGAAATTCTCCTATGGAAAAAGCAAAAAAAAAACATAAAACATGAAAAAACAAAGCATAGAATCATTCTTATAACTCATTTGTATGCAATGTTTGATTATGTTTCCAACCTGATGAATATATGACTCGACAGAAAGAGGGCAGTTACAAAACACAGTAATCTGCTTGTTACAGACTTAAACAAATTTTATTTAAATGTTATACATAAAATTTAGTGACTTCTTTTTTAAAATTTCTCGAAACCCAAATTTCATATTTTATATAAAAAGGAACAGAAAAAAAATTAAATATTAATTCTTATTTACATTTTAAAACAGTACACAAAATCAAAAATCCATTATAAAACATTGACTTTCCATTTAAAATCTGTAACTGGGAGTTGCGGGTGTTAAGAAACAAGATAGCTCAGTCTGATGCTATACATTCACATGAAGTACACAGCCTGGTTAAGGCTCAACAACACTATCCTCAGGGGGCCGGGACAGGCAGAGGGAACACCGACAGGGGCGCGGCCTGAAAAATCAACCAGTCTGGTATACAGACGTCATTCACATACTGTAACAGCAATCTTCAGCGAGTTCTGGATTTCCCTTGTGGTCTATTCCCTTATTTCCAGTTTGTAAATGTCACAGTTTTTTTTTTTAAAACTTCATTTTGAAAAGAATACTGTACAGGTTCAACAGCCATTCTTGGTTTCATCGCAGTCAGTCGGTTTTGGCTGTTTCGGTGGCTCCTTGCTGGCTCGAGGCCACGGTTTTACTGATTGCTCGAAAGACGTGATGACGCTCCATTCCTTGTTGTCTTGAGGTGTCCTCCCTGTACACAATCTTTAACAGAAACGGAAAAAAAAGTCTAAGCCAGGAGTATGGTTTACATTGCCGTGATACGATGCACGTATATCGTCCAGGGAGATTAACGGAAGTCTCTCGACAACATACATTCATAAAAAGCTAAATGTAAAATATTGCTGAACATTGAGCTCATTGCAGCATGATTCATTCACTCAGTTATGTGACTCTTTTAACCATGGCTTTCTGGATAACCATAAACGTCTTTAAATAACAAAGCAGCCGTTTCATAAGGAAACATGACCACAGAGTTACTGTAACAAAATACCCTGTTCTGTCCAGCTCCTAGGCAAAATGGAGGGAGCCTACCAGAGCCACAGTGGCTGATCTGGCCAGAGCTCATACCGATTTCTGTGGTGTTAAGCAGGTCAGAGAGCACGTCACAATGCAGGGATCACCCCTCAGCACATAAGGAGCAGCACATAGACTCTCCCTGATAGTGCTCACATGAGATTCTCATGCCTGCTTTTTTATCTCAATCAGAGTGTTTCTTTTTCAATAGTAATTAAAAAATACTTAGCACACACCAGTAACTATATAGCTGAGGTGAATTGTTTTTTGCTTCAGTCACAGAAGACAGGGATTTAAACCCATCTCATTAGGATAAGTAGGGTATAAAACCACATCATTAGACGTATAGTAAATTATTTATTAATTACAGTATTTAACTACTTTGTGATAAGCTTCCTGTCATCTATAGACTTTTAGTGTATGATTTGCCTCCCCTAACGCATACAATTGAATTAAATCAAAACATCAAACTCAGAGCTACAGTACATGTCAGATTTCATTCATGAGGAACAAACCTCCAGCAAAACAAAATCTCAAATACTGGATTTATCATTTAGATTGTTGGGTGATCATGTTTTTGACTTAAAGCAATTATTAATACTACAATCTGTTTTATGGTTATAAATAATTTCCTCCATTGACCCAAAATTACACCTTTCAGCTACAAAATAATGCAAGTCAAAGAGATAGTAGAATAAGAGACATTCAGTACAGTGTCACGCTATTCCCTAAAAACAGATGTCAGTGTCCTCCAAGCTCCAGTATTAAAAGGCCACCCTCATATCAATTTACATAGCTCCAGGTAAAATCCTTGGGACATTTTTTTCTGTTCAGATTTTAAAAAATACAACTTAATTTTGTCTGTAAATCTGTAAGGCATGCAACTAAAACGTGATTCTGAAAGGATGGAACAAAATCAAAGCATAAAATTTGTTTGGCCACAGCCAAGGAAACAAAATGTTCGCTAGCGTTTACTAGATGGATTGGTAGATTTCTTAACTAAGGAAAACACAAAGGGACTGATGAGTACTTGCCAGGGAGGTATAACCAAGCACTGAGAACAGAGAACGAGAAAGAAGAAAACATGACATACCAGTTTTGGAAACTGTTGCGAGTGAGATATTAGAAAGAGATGAGCAGAAACTGGAAGAGATGGTGCCATAATGCAGCTAAGGAAGAAAAAAAGAAAGCAACGGAAAACATTGGGAAAAGTGTGGATACAGGTCAGCTCTGCCTGCAGTCTTCAGGCAGGGAGACGTGACACAATCGTGTCTGATCTCAACATATGTGCTCAGTTGTACCTTTGATTTCCCAAGAGTAGCAGGATCAAAAAATGAATATTATATGACTTCTTGTCAATATTGTTAGGGAAGCATGGTAAGTACGTTTATGTTAATATGTTAAATGAATCCTATTGGATGCTTCTATCTGTCAGTAAACCTAAAAAAAAGTGCAAACGTTATCATAAAAAGAAAATTCTCCTTATTTAAAATTAAAATAATAAGAAATTGCATGTTGAAACTTAATCAACTAAAGACAATTTAAACAGTAATTAAAAAAGTGTGTTTTGTGTAACCATCTATTGTTTTAATTATCTGTTACGACATGCATCCTTAAACTTGTACTCCCTTGAAAAGCTGTGGAAAATATCCTCTGTAAAAATCTGAAATAAATGGTCATTGTGAAATTGTTGTTGGGCATTACTCAGAAAATCATGACAATATAATAATGATTGAAATGAAACTGCTTTACCATTTAGACAGTATAGAATAAAGCAGACAGTAGCACCTGTTAAGAATGGATGCAAATGAGCCAGGGGATGGGTTTAGTGCAACCTGCTGTAGGCAACAGTTTAATCTGCTGGCATTGAACCTGAATTATGAGGTTAAAGGTGTGTCCAGCTCAGTCATCTGGTACAGGAGTCTCTGACCCATGTGCAGTGAGAGAGAGACAGCTCACCTGCTCATTCATGATACTGGAGAGCTCACTCAGCATGTCTTTGTAGTGGGTCTTCATCTCCTCCTGGTACTCCAGCTGGTCCTCCTTAATCAGGCGTTCGTTCACCTCCAGAGCATGCCCGCATGCTTCTGCAAACTGCCTGCAGCAGCAAGAGGCACATCGCACAAGAGCGACAATCAAGTCTGATGTGCCATTACTTGACTCTGTTCAGTAATATCTATCTTTCCTCATTATTTATGCATTTCTTCAGCAAATGATGCTGCCCTGTACTGCAGAATGAGAAATGTTCTACACAGTACTCCCACCAAGAAGGGATATAAGGGCTACAGACCTTCAATTTATTCACTCAACTACATTTTTTAATCTCCATGGTAGAATACTGTAGAATGTAAAACAATAAATCAATCTATAGACAGATCCAATCTCAAACTCCTAGGGTACTGAGTGTTCCAGAAATCATTCAGGTTTACATGACAAACTGAGGAAACTGAAAGGTGCCTCTAACATGGAAGACTCTATAAATAATGAACATTATGAGGAATTGAAATCTCTAGCTTGAAGCCATCTGCGGCAATGAAACAGGATATTTTCCCAAATGTGTTCTAAGCCTCTCCATTTCTTGTCATCTGTTTCTGATGTGCAATTGTACTTGGTGACACATCTAGGTTAGCATTTCATGTTTGTCTTCTTTTAACTTTGAATTAAAATGACTCGCAGAAGAAGCAAATGACCACAAGCATTACCTGAAAATCTCTTTCAGGAGTTTCACTTGGTTGTCGGGATACTTCTTTGCATTCTTCTCCTCCAGGAAAGCTCGGGCGTACGCCATCGGGCCAGCATTGACCTGCAACATTGGAGATTTCATTCACCAGGAGGCCCAGTCAAGGGCAGCACGGTGGTGCAGTGGTCAGGGACAATCGCCGCACAGGGGCCCTGGGTTCAATTCCAGACCTAGGGAGCTATCAGCACAGAGTGCCTATGTCCTTCCCATGTTCGAGTGAAACTATCAGTGCTCTGGTTTCCTCCCACAGCTCAAAAACATGCAGCTGGGTTAATTAGCCTCTGGGAGAATTGGTTGGTCCTGGGTGTGAGGATGTGCGTATGCATGTCTGTGTGAAGGACTACGCCCGTCTGGGCTGTACCATGCCTTGTGCTCATTGCTTGCCAGGATAGACTCCCGCCCCCAGTGATTCCAATTTGGAAGAAGCAGTTAGAAAGTGGAGGGATGCAGGATGGAGACCCTTCTGTCGACAATGCAATGTAGCACAACACATTAGCTGTAGTAAAGCTGCTGGACGTTCAGTCATCATAAGCCATTTCTGTCATAAAAACGCAGAGCAGGCATTCCGAAACTCAAGCATATGTAACATATGTAATGTGGGCAGCCAATGAACATTAAAAGATACAGTGATTTGGACTGTCACTGCATAAAGGGGTTTTGTTTTCCCTTTCCAGACCTTTGAATAAACTGTTCTGCACACATTACATCACATTCCTCTGGAAAGACTGAAATGTTTGCATGTTAATAAACTGACAGCTAATCACTAGTGCAATACTGCCTTAGAGGATGCTCCGAAAAGAGAAAATGTAAAAAGAAAATTCTATTTCCGAGACCCTAGAGGATTAAGTTAATGGGGATATTGTCATAAACCTTAATCTGTGTGCTATTTATGAATGCCTATTGAAATTAATCCAGGATTACTTCAGCCTTTCTTTTGATATAATCATGTTTTAGAGTAAGAACGGTGAGCAAGCATAATCCAAATTAAAATCTTATGTGAAACATGGTCTTGGAATTGATTTAAGGCTCTTTTGTAGAAAAGGATTAGGTTGCAAATCTTCTAAGACACGTCTCTGGATGTATGTTAGTAAGAGGCTCACTCAGCTCTACAACAGCACGGCAGCTAGCACAGCAATCAAAAAGACACCTGCTGTTATTCTTTCATTTGTGAAGTTTGCCTTTTAGAATTTCAAACAGCAACTTAAAATTTCAAAGCACAAGCCCCATCTTAACAGACGCATTCCATTATTCTAATTTTTCAGGCAGAATTAAATCAAAGATGTGCTCTCTATTTCATTTCCTTCCATTCACAAGACATGACAGCAGATCTCATCTCAACTCCCAGACTAATGGAACAGCTGGAGGTTTCTCTGGCCCTGGGGGTCTGGACTGTGAAATGTACACACCTGGTGCTTTCAATACATTACCTTGACACTAACACTGCCCTGAAGTTTCAGCTGCAGCCTGATCATGTCCACCTCCTCCATGAAGCAGAGCTGGTTGAGCTCTGACACCTTCCGTGACATTTCATCAATGGCCACTTCAATTGGGTTGAGCTCTGTGCTTTGCTGGTCAACAACCTGGATACGTTTCTTCACATATGGAAATGTAGAGCTGGCTGCAAGGCAGACCAAAAAAATAAATAAATGATAAGTAACTTTATTTGCATAGAATACACAACCGTAGACCTCTAAATATTTGTTAAAGGGAAACCTGACATTCCCTAGTATTTCAAGACACAAATAGAAAAGACAGTTTTGTATTTTATAACAGGTGTAGGACACTGAACATTTAATAAAACTAAAAAAACATGTATTTATGACCAAATAAGAAAAGAAAATTCAAATATTTAAATCCTCAGTGGAATGAATAAAGGCAGCCCTGTTGAATTCTGTAAAAACCCATGGTGGGAACACAATCTTCAGGACACAAGTAGAAAACTGCATGGAGGCGTATTAAAAATCGAGAACTGGAGGTACGTCTTAAGCAAAGGGTTGTAGGAATATTCAATATGTTACACAGCAATGTTAAAGTCGATGCTCTGGTTTCTTTAAAAAAACAACTGGTTGAGAACTTTGGTTCAATTAGCTATGAACTAGCAAACAAGCTTGAAGGGCCAGATGGCCTGGTCTTGTCTGTAACCTTCCTTGTAATCGTATAAGACTGGCAAGCAGGATGTCCATTAGTTACTAAGCAATGGAGGATGGAGGACTCCAGCTGTTACCTTCTCACAGCACTCTAAAAAAGAGTATGATTTAGAATCACCCTGCAACTGGAGACGTTTACTAGGTCTTATTGGCATTGTGGAATAAATCCAACCTACTGTGAAGTGAAAGGCAATCGTGAAGTAGTTTTCAAGTACCATTAATGGATACACATGACTCTGTAATCTGTTGTCTGCGATTATTCAGCTAATATTTTCAAGAGGAAAACTATGGACGCACTTGTCAAGATAGTTCGTCTTTTGCACTGCTCTTCAACGTCCCCATGCTTTTTCCCGGACAGTGTAAAGGGAGTCTCAAACACAAAGCGTTTGATGTTGTGATGTCTCTCAAAGTCGGTCTTCTTTTCTTGAAGCTCTTTCTCATCAAAATATGGAGTTACGTATGTGACCTGGATATAGGCGTATTTTGGATCCAAATCCTTAGGGTTGACCTAAAACAACATAGAGATTGCAGAGAGAATAAAATTGAAATATATATTTTCCACACGATCCCACTCACTGTTTTATCATGATGATACAAGTGTGTTTAGTCAGTTACCACACAATGGATTTAAGATGGTAATAAGCTTTCAGGTTCAAACATATAAACAGGAATCATTCACTGGCTGAGTACAACCACCCGAGTATCTCACCAATGAATTGTATTTTAATTTGGAGTTTTGTCAAAGACACTGTTGTGAACACAAAAACAGCACGTACTGTAGAAAAGCGAAGCCGAAACATATTTATCTTGAGAATGTAATCAAAATGAATAATTGATCCAATTCAAACATGAACTCATTTGAAAGGTCACTCCATCTAAAAACAGTTTCTCATTCATTTATGGCTGTGAACAGAAGTGACCACAATCTTACAGTACTGCACAGTGCACTTCATTCTCTGAACCTAAATAAAATGTATTTCTACTGGGTGTTATAACATTCTTCTGAGGAAATATTTAAAGTGATGCCCACAATAACAATACACTATAAACAGCTAAACTTTACGTTATGTCTTTCCTGAAATAATAATTTAAAATAATTTGGTTTAAACGCACCTTGTTTGAATCCTGGATCATTTTTACATTGTCTGCTCCAAATTTATCGGAATACAGTTTTAGCAGCCTCTGGGATATTTCTGAAAGACCTGTCAGTTTGGGCTCTTTGTATATGAATTCTTTGCTCTCCTCTTCTTCAAAAAATCCCTGTAAAAGATAGATGGTTATATTATATTATGCTCAATTGTACTGTCTTTTCAAATAACCTTAGATGTGAAGAGCCTGCAGTAATTGTAGATCTATCTTTGAAGATTGTTGTTAATATTTTAGCTTTCTGTCCACTGAAGGTGAATCTTACAACAAAAATGGTTTTCAGAAAAATACAGTCGATTCTGGAGTGCTATCATTCAATGAAACTGCTGAAAAAATACGCAAAAAGAACAACTCTGCTTGATAGTGGGAAACTTGCATACCGAAAACTGAAAAGAACTGTGACAGAAAAGAAATGTCCTTCTCTTGTGTCTTTTTCTGAGATTAACTGCCTAATAAGGACAAATCTTCCTACTAATGTATTCATTATGAAATCTGGGAGATCTCATGGAACAAAAACAAATCCAAATTTAACAATTATTTTGCCTTTATATTTTATTAAAGAAAAAGTGTTGTTGAGCAATTCATGATCAAATACTGAAATATTTTATTGTTTGGTAAAATAAATATCAATATCAATGACAGGGCTAATGAGGAAACTGCAAATACTTCTGTGTTTTGTAAGAATTTATGCATAAACAATAAAATTAATACCTGTCGAATACATTTAATAAAATAAATGAGAAAAAAAAACAACCTAAAGACTTTAGGTTATAGGGGTCACTGTGTTTGATATTTGTCAGGATCCCTAAACCCTTTTTTGCCCAAAGTGTCTGCTATAGCACCATGATCCATTAAGAAGCACCATTTAGAATCTTATAGAAATTCTTCTTGTTATTTAGTGAAATATAGGATATTATATCAATATTTTTGTTCATTCTTTTCTGTGAACCAAATAACCTATTTTAATGGAGGGTTATCTTTATTGTGATGGTTCTTGTTTTTGGTTTAATAGAAAATGTATAAGAAGCAAAAGGCCTGAGACTGTTAGAAGACTTTCTTAGTATATACTACCACCCTGTGGGGAATGAGGGTATTGTTGTGAACATGGCACACATAACATCTGTAAATCTGAGTGGTAAGGACAGCGGGGCCTTAATGCCCTTATTAAGATCACACTCAGATTTTGTAACACCCCCCAGATTAGCACAGTATTGTGAAAAGATCTGTAATTTTGTTTGGGTTGGAACTATCAACAGCAGGGTTTTAACTAGGTCCAGACCTCCATTTGACTTTTAAACGTAAGACTGAGCAAACCAGCAGGAATGACTCTGTGTGAAAATATTCCCGCAAGGGGAATTCAATATCCAATCAATATAAAAATAATTACAATGCAAGTGGATTTAAACTTTAGTTTTTATAACTGAAATGTGATTAAATTAACACAAACTTGTTACATACCGTGAGTATACCTGACAGACTTCTACATTTTCAAATGAATAGTTTGGCCTAAATCATTAAATTTATTATAAGATGTTAAGTTCTCACGTTGACAATTTTCTCTGGGCATTGTGGACTTAGGTGTGACAAACAACACAGGTGTTAATGTCAAAGGGAATTATTTACAGCACATTAGATGTGGAATGGAAAGAAAACCTAATAATGAAAAGGAAGCAATTCCAAAAGCAGAAAGTCTCAGTATGTGAAGGCAAAATTACTGCAGTGTAATGGCAGATGAACACAGTTTTAAAACCTTTATGAAAAAATAGATTCTCTCAGCCACTTCTGCTACAATGTTAACCATATTGGTGTCATGTAATATTAAGCCAGGAAAGTTTGAAAGAGTTAAGATGACATTTGAATTCTATGGAAAGACCACGGAGAAGAATATAAGGGGATTTTGAGGGAATGTAAAATGTAAGTGTCTAAGATATTATATGTACACATAATTGCCTGAGATTACATATATATACACACGTGTGTATATATGTATATGGTATATAAAGAACAACTTTAGTGTACTTTAACGTATGACACCGACAGAAGCACGTTAGGAACATTATGCAACAGTAAAGCAAATGCAAGAGAAACGAAAAACTTACCACTGCCTTGAAAAAGACAAAAAAGGAAGAAAAGAGCAGACGACTGCATTAAAGAGGCTCAGACTAGAGCTTACCTAAAAGAAAAGTGCTTAAAACACACAAGAGCTCTTTGTGTTGTGCATGCCACTCTTGAATCACAGTCACTCTTTAAAGATGCTAATTGGCACATAACATGAAGTGCTTAGGGAATAATATACAGATACCAAAGGTAGGATACCAGTGACATTTTTTCACCTCTAACACCACTGATCCCCACTTCCAGTTGAATTTTACTAGGTCTGTCTTTTCTCATTATGTGTTCACACAGCAACCAAACCACAGAGTTTTGGGTTGAAACCTGGATGTAGAATAGTACCCCACAAAGCTTAAAGCTAATACTGTTTTCTATCAATTCTTAGTGCAGTATAAATTCAGCAGACAACGGAGGGTTTGCTCTCTTAGAATCAAGATCCCTTTACTGGGACCACCTGCATTTCAGTACACTTGTAATACCGGCACATAGTGAACTGGTTTTTCAAAATGATCTGCTGATGAACTGCTAAATGTTTAGCTATACACAGCTAACAAAATTCAAAACAGCTAGTTAAAATGTTTTTTCTGTAGTTGCAGCCTTGTGTAGTGATGTTTGGAAAAGGTTTTTTCAGGCATGTCTGTGTTATACTTCTGTAAAATGGGTGTTTCTTGTTAAATACACAACTATTTGTGTAAGAAAAATATTAAACAAAGTAAAAATCATATAAAGGAAATCGAAAAGCAATCACACTAACTTCAAGCAAGTGTACTTAAGCATATATTGCATATTACATTTGTATCATATACAGTACATTACATATTTTCTTTCCCACTTTATGTTAATGGTATCTTACTTTAAGTCTATGTATATTATTCTAAAAGAAAATGCAAACAAAAAAGAAAACACTCTGCAGAAATCCACAGAAGTAGAAGGCTTAAACTTAGAAATGTAACCAATGTATCCACAAAAGGCAACCACAATATTTTTATATAATCTAGAAACGCATGAACAATGAGAAACAAAACCAAAAGGAAAGAAGCTGTGTTCATTATTTTCGACCTTAACTTTTCCTGACAATTGCTCAGTGGAAAGTATTGTTAAAAATAATTTGAAAATAGTATCAATTTCTCATGTGTCAGATTATAGAGACAGCCTGTCGTTTTGATAAAGGTGGCCAGCAGGTCATATTATCTACTGTCACAGATCTGATATCTTGCTCAGTGATCCTGGTGAGACTTTCCCTTTTAAGGTCAAAGTCACAATGAGTCTAGAGAGACAAAATATTGTATGATTACCGCTTACCTGACCATAAAAGGCAACTCGGTAGTATCTTCCGAACAGTCGTTTCTCAGAGTTCACCACTTCTGTCACCTTGAGATATGATCGATGGATGTCATAGTACAATTCTGACAGTCTCTGCGAAACAGGGACATGGAGAAGAGTTACTGAACAACTTAATCATTCATATTCAGTGCATTGGAATGAATAAGCTGCCTTGAGGCAAGTCTCCTTCTCCATGTTGCACAAAATATTAGGCTGCACATTCAAAAACACACAAATCTTTTCGATTTCACTGATATGCAGCAACAGAGGACAGAGACAAGGACAAAACAAACTAGATTCTTTTTAATTTTCTTCTACATGAAAGACTATGAAACACTGCCCGATCTGAAATCCGCTTACTTTGAAGTCCCTTCTCTTCTCAAACACAGCGATCACAGGCTTGCTGACGTCAGCGATGAGCTCGTGTCTCTCCGATTTCCAGAGGTAGTCGACACATAGCTCCAGCTGCTCCACGAGACTGTCCTGGGAAAGTCAGAGAGCACAGAACCAGCCTCAGTGTTTGAGAACATCAAAGGGCATATTCATGAAAAGGTACAGTACCTATCTCATCTCCACTGTACCCCCACCCTTCTTCCCTCACCTTGAGAAGAGCAGTGGACGCCATCTCTTACCTCAATATATGGAGTGTCTTGCATTCCTGTGTCTTCCTTCATGGCTCCTTCTTCTTTTACATTAGGGGTAATGCAGAGAAACGCTGCCCAGCCCATTGCAAAAGAAGCTGAAGTTTGGAACACAAGCATTTTAGAACATGCGCCTATCACTTGAAAAATACAAAAACAGCATCCATTTAAACCTAATTTGTTCAGCAAGTTCTTAGTAGTGTGTAAAAAGTAAAACAGTCCAGTCAGAGGAAAATTCTGCAGCCTGCAGTCCTTATCTGTCTGTATCCTGGTACTGTACCTGAGCCTTTTTTATCATCACTATGTAATTAATTATTACTCAAAGAATACATTTATGACATTGTTTGCTTATGGGATCGCACTATTACATATTTGAAAGTCTCTTTCAACCTTAATTTAATATACCGGGTACCTCATAGTTAAGATAATGCAATTTATCATTAGTTCAGGTAATGGAAAATTACTCAGCATGATTTATCTATTTTCGTTAAAGCAGACTAAGTGCATTGATCTCCTTGTGACTTCCCTGCGATCCGTTTTTTCTGTAATTGCTTGGTTTATTCTAATGGAAACAGTTGAAAAGCTGAACAACTTGAATAGATATTTTATATGAAGGGGATACTGTGGCAATTGTAAAATATCTAAGAATTTAGTTTGGAAAGAATCCATATAGACACCGAATGTACTCAATACCAAAATAAAAATTAAGAAATGATATGAAGTGAGCCAAGACACTCCTACACAATAGTGTAACTTTTCCAGAAAAAAAAAATTCTTAAAGAGTATTTTGCCAAAACACTGCTTTATTAAAAATAATGAGAAATTGTATGGACATACTTGTGAGCACAGCAAATGTGTGTATTAAGTTTCCATACAAATTCAACTATTTAATTATAATCATTACTTTCATTGTTTGTTTACAACAGAGAGCATTTAATCAATTTAATATGGAGGAATAAATTAACACTCTGACACCGAAGTAAGGTGAATTAAACCTGTCATCAGTGATTATTTATCTGTTATCTATGGTAAGAAAGAGCACAAATAACAAATACTCTACAAGTTTGAAGTATCTCTTCTCTTTATGAGACCCACCTAAATAATAATGATTTTCAATGCCAAAGACATAGTTCAGCATCCTAACCCACTTCTTAATGTAACAACTACTAAAAATCCCTCCAATGAAATACAGTCACAGTGTAAGTTATACATTGATATGTGTGATTAAAACACTCACATTCTCCATCTCGAGATGTTAGTAAGTGGTTATAGTTAATAACATTTGCATCCTCTGCGAACACACTTGAGTTCCGAGCCTTTTCTGTTTTCCAGTAACCTGTGTTAAGGTAGGAGTTCAACAATTTACTGAGAGTGTCTTTAGGAATTAGAACATGCTTATAAACAAGTGTACTTTTTATGAATAGAAAAGGCATGCAAACGTTTGCAAGCAGCAGTGCAGAATAAAATAAAAATGAGCATAAAGGAATAACTGCATCAGGCAAAAGCAGTTTTGCAAATGTGAAGCATTATACATGGATATTCAATATTCTGCATCGTAGGAAGCATAATTACCTGTTCTTCCGTATCAGCTAATACACAAGATTAAGGGACTCAATCACTCCTCTGTCTGGGTATTCTGGATTCCATTATAATATATGGAAGGCAAATAATAACCCACTGATGCAGACTGTAGAATAGCCGTGGATGTTACAGTTGAAAAAGCTGGGAGTTAGCGAAAGCCTCAGGATCTCAGTCGCTTCGAATTTTTGGGTGTGGAAAGGATTTCAGTGCCTCATGCTCTCAGCAGCTGTGCAATCAAACCATTTTTACCAAAATCCTTACCTCTCCTTTTCAAATATTCTGCGATGAGAGCAGCAATATGGATGTAACACATGGCAGCCTACGAAAAAAGAAGTGATTAAGAATACTACAGAGTTTACACAGCTAACACCAAAACCACAACACTGGGAATATTCTGAGTTCAACAAGGCAAAATGCTTGTTTTCCTCCTTTTAATGTGTAATGAAAGCCATACGACATTTTTATCTGCTAGTACCTGAAATATAAAGATAATCTAGATGCTTTTGTGGCAATATCTATAGATAGGACCACATCATTCTGTTGTTTGACATCATAAACGGAGGAATAGCATAATAATGCAAAGCATAATGAATTCATAACAGCAAAACAGTAAAAACTGCAGTCATACTTAAAGTGAGATTTAAACAAATCCATAAATAGGGACTGGGAAATTCAATGTGCTTACATTTTAAGAAACCCTTGCAACTTATTATACAGTATAAAAAAGTATAATGTGAAATATTTTATGAAAATTGCACAAGTCTAAAAGTCTTGATAAGAATATTTATTTCAACATAGAGTTTGCTTATTATTGATAATGCAGTTTGAACAAAAGTAACTATTCATAATTCTATCCATAATTCATATTTCTGTTGACCATGTCAACTTCAGCAGATATACAGGTGATTCATACATGCTGTTAAATTCTGTTATTCCCAAATTTCAAACTGCAAGACATGTTTGACCTAATGGAGCAAGAAAACCCTAATTGTTCTTAATTAATCCTAATAAGTGTTTAGTGTGCGCTCCCAGTTCTAATGACATTGCTGTACATTAATATCCCAGCCACTGCTCACTAAGCAGTTGACATGAGCATTGAGAGGCTGGCAAACATTGAGATATTTTAGGCTCTGAGACCAGACAAAGCTCTGGAATGTCTGCGCCCCTCTCGGTCATGGTCTGTGACCCACGTCTTCGCCAGCGTACCTCCGAGAGGTCTCCGTTCCTGACGTGGATCTTCGCCATGCTCTCCAGCCAGGTCCGGCGCAGCTCGGGCGTGCTGGCATACGAGTTGGCCAGGCTGTACTGGAGGTCCACAAGCATCTCGGGGTCTTTCTCATGCTCCTTCATCTGCGACGTGGCCATCAGCACTGTCCTGATCCTCTTGGTCAAGTCCTTGACCTCAGCTGGGAAGGAGGTGTTCTGAGGAAGCAGAGTGCAACATTAGGAGCAGGACCTTACAGCGGGAAATCACTTGTGCCACTTGTTACAGTGATACCTTTCTAACCAGACACGTTCATTTTCAGTTTGAATCTCACTGAAATATGCATGCATGGCACAAAAGGAGATACATTTAAATCATTAAGGGCTTACAAATGCTTCTCTTCCTACCTAATACATACAAAGGAATGCAATTCTCACTGACTTTCAAACTAGATTAATCTCTAGGATACACTTTTATGGCAGGGATCATATATGTGCATATTAAATTAGTCTTGTCAAACACCACTATCATTTGCACACTGATGCTGTTCTCACAAACTATTGGTAAATGGCAAAAAAGCAGAGACACACTAGTGCACTCCTCCTGTCAGAACACACCTTTTAACATTTTATCTGACTTATTCATCTTGGTTTGCTGAAGAGACCTGTACTGGTGTTAATCTACCACACGCACAGTAACATAACCATAACCTATAACTATACTGAAAATAGTGAAAAAAAGTGGAAAAAATAAATTATCAGAAAGAAAAGACTTACTTTTAAGGGCGCATCACCATTGGCAAAGTTATTTATTATGGATAGAGACTGCTGAAAACGTGATCCTCCGATTCCTGCATCGGCTATCAGCTGGCTAACAGCTTTGATCAGCTATGAAACGAGAGAGGAGAGAAGGAGCACAATGACACATTTCTGTTAGTCTTGCAAAAGGTCTCGCAAGGATCAAAAGACAAAGTTCTCTACAAGATGTTCGGAAATGATTCAGAGATAGGCAGCGCTGCAATGCGAGCTCTTAAAATACGGCAGAGATTATATCTGTGAGGCCGTCGTGTCTTATTCACAAAATGACTTGGTTTATTTGATCCTTGATGGAACACAATAGCAACTGGAATGCTAAAATCACCCAGTCAGCTTCCGTATTCATAGCGCAGTTTCACGATATTGTTGCATGGAAAAGGGTGACAAAAGCTTACACTGTCCCATTTTTTCCGTGTGTGTTGTCAAAAATATGAAAATTGTGAGCAACAAAACACACAGTTGCAGTGAGAACTTCTAACTTGTGAGATCTCAAGTCATTCTGTTCAATGCTCAGGATGACATAAACAGGCAATTTATGAAAATGAAATGAATTTATGGAAATGAAAATTAAAATTGATGAGAACCATTATTCACAGCATTGTAGACAGAAGAGAGCTTAAATCAGTTAGCTGTAAAATCCATCTGTTATCCAAAGTGCACTAAGAATGTTGAGTATCACACTGAAACCTGCAATCCAGGCTCCCTCATCAATATCTGTTTTAAGGTATTGTCTCTAGTGGAAATCAATACATTTTAATTTGAGAATTAAGGAGTATCATTCGACCAGTTGAAGAAGTCTCCTCTCTTTTGTTAAGCATTTATCAGTTCAAAGGAAAGGAAATTCCATTTCAGGTGATCTAGATTTAGAGCACTAGAAAAAATTATATTCAGTTTATTATATTCCAGGGAAGGATCTAGAATCATCAGCATTAGGAAGGTTTATTTCAATGCTAGCACTAACCTGCAAATGAGATCGCACGATGGACTTCCCCTTGGTGAATTCAAAGTTCTTCCTCATGAAGAAATAGAGCAGGGCAGACGCCTCGGTCTGTGTAGAACTGGACCTGTGGTTGCAGCACTTCAGAATCTCGTAGCACAACGACCCACAGAGGTCAGCTTTTCCTTGGAAGAAAGCTGAAGGAAACTATAGCGAAAAAGAAAAAAAAGTGATCACACTAGGTCTTAGATAGCTAGATAATACTTTATAAATCCCGTAGGGAAATTGATGTGTTACAGCAGTCCAGCCCAAGACAAGCAAAACAGACATCAGAATAGTTATAAAACAAAAGACAACAAAATAAATAAAAATAAATAAATACATAGGTGTGTGCAAAATGTGCTGATCATAGTCACTGTAAAAACAAAATATGTGCAAAATGTGCATAGGTTATGTTTCTGCTTTCATAAGCATCATAACTTTCAAATGACCAATTACTAGGCAACCAATATAACTACTGTATATGTCCACCAGCATCCTTTTGTATTCAAACACTTAAGAATATTGCCTGTTATTTCTATTCCAGTAATGACCCTTCTACAGATATTTTTAAACAGCAGTACATCAGTAAGCCCTTTTCTAACATGCTCTAAAATGAAGGGACAATTATAACTTTACAGTCCCAATGCCATGTGTTCAATGTCTGGAATATGTGTTTGAATAAGGATACAAAATGTATCAGAGAGCGAATCACCTTGTGGATGAAGAACCGCAAAGCTGCAAACACATGTTTAAGCGCAGCGGTGGACTGATTGATTTGGAAGAACAGGAGATAGGTATCGAAGACCTTTCTCATCAGGGAATTCTGGCCATCATCCTGCTGCAGTTGTTTCTGAATGGAAATGATCAAATTTAAAAAAAAACATCAATACTAAGATAATTCCCTATAGTTGTTATATTATTATAATGTACAATGTAAAGTGTGGGCCATACATACTGTAAGTATAATACATTGTAATTGGATTTTTAATTATATTTGCAATGCTGTTTCAATGCTTTTTTCTTTTGCATACTCCAATTACTGTACATTATGATTCACTGTTTTTTATTTTCTTGTCTTACTACAGAACTTTTATATAAGCAGTCTTAGCCAGAACTGATAATCTCACTGTTGCTTGCCCATCACCACGTTCATCATTAAATAACAAACTGTCCAGAATATTAGGATTCCAAACAATTAGGGTTGCAAAGACCAGTGTCATCTGAACACGAAATGCTAAAGTAGTATGGTATGAGCAAAAACAAAAGAAAAGAAAAGAATACATTTAGATATGTGTTGATCACAAACATTGACAATCTGATTAACATGATGGTTCACCTGGTACAACATAAAAAACTACTTTCTTCTCCTACAGTCTACAGCTCAAATTCAATGTCAGTTTAATTTACCTTATGGTGCTGTGTAAAAAGTCCAAGTATATCCAGGACAGTAAGGCAGACTTCGGTGGCAACATTTGCTTCTATATCTGTAGGGTTTATGGAGTCTGTCTCAGCCACGTTGCTGTCTAAGAGCAAACACAGACATAAGATAACACATTTGAAGACAAATCATGGAAGTCAGTGGATGGCTGTTAAACACTGACTTTATATTTGAAAGAGCACACCATTTTTTTAATACTCACACAACTACAATAACTTTATACTGCATTTCACTCTATATAATGTGAATGCAGCCACATTTCTTGCAGCAGCGCGATGCATTTTCCAATGGAGTAAAAACGTTTAAAAAGCTCTCCCCGTACTAAAATACAATCACCACTGAAGTCAGTCAGAGCCTGTTTGAAAACACTAGGTTCAAGCATCCACAGTAAGAAGACTTACTGGAATTTGCATTGGCATTTTCCATCATTTGCAGCAGTTTGGGGTTTGAAAGCGGATTCTTCCCTCGTATGATGGGCATGGTCTGGGAGCGCGCGTGTCTGTGGCCGTCCTGACTCGAGTGCATCCTGATGATGTGGGGAGAACAAGCAGACAGCATCTCAACAACCACAGCCCTGTCAGAACTCCTGGCCCTCCAGAAACCCCAGCCTTGCTGCTTTCAGGAACACAGAAACTATTTAACAGGCATTTCAGAGGTTTTACTCTAAAGTAGTATTCATAATCTAAAACAATCCCCTCTAAAGACTTCTATCGCTTTAAAAAGGAACATTGAAAGACATAGTATTAAGGTATTCATTGAATAAGGGACACAGCACACATTGTGGACAAGTCTACTTTCTAAAATTGTTGTTTATTATCAGTTCTTAAGAGTTTTACAAACAAGAGAATGAAGGTTTACTTAGGTGTACAAAACAAAGAACTCCCATGAATGATATGAGGAATGAGTGCTATTGTGTTATGTATAAAACAATGCTTTTTATATTAATGACAAAATGTTCTTACTGGGATATATAAATACAAATCACCTCAAGGTGAATCCCATTGTTTTAGTTGTAAATATACTGTATGGTTTATCAGTAATTGTATATAATTAACAAGTGCTGTAGAATTGTATTGTTTTTAAGATTTATCCTACACTACGTCATTAGCTAACAGACAAATGCAAGCACAGTAACCAGCTTTCAGGACAACAATCTTAATCAAAATCAGAGGACATACTGTATGAAAAAACTACGCTGACACATTAATTAAGCAATTGTATGTGGTGAAATTCATGACTGTGACACCCAAGCAGCAAATGCTTTATGAGCATGTTCATTACATCATGTATCTAGTGGGTAGGTGTCCCTTCATCTATCGGATTTCAAACCCGGGCTCGGAACTGGATGTGTTTACCATTGTGAAAGAAGACCAGTGGCTTGAGAAGAGCTAGACCCTTTGAGAGTGCCATTGTTCTGGGTGGCCTGTGCGAGTTTAACTGCCGCAGCTAACTTCCTGTACACATTGAATGAAACCAACATAAAAAAAATCAGATGGAGGTTACTATTGTTATTATTAACTATTATCTACTACATGCGAGAGGAAGCAAAGCAGTAGGGGCAGTGTAGTATTGTGTAAGTAGCGTTAGTAATATCAGTGTGAATGATTAGAATTATTAGTAGCTAGTTTAGGAGTAGTGTAAAAAAAGGATTCTGAACTTTGCCTCCAACATCTCCTATATTATCTGTCTTTCAAGGTAATATCAACTTACAGGTAAAGCCATGAAGACTAATTGGGAGACAGCTAAATAAATTGTTTGATCTCTCTTCGTATCTAAATATAACTCCTGGGTAACCATACTTCTTCTGTAGAAATAAATGAAAATAAATCTATATGAAGAGATATGAAAAGGTCTAGAAACATTGTCAGTTAACATTTAGACAGTGAATATAATACTGTAGGTACTGGAGCATTAGCTCAGACAAAAACCACATCTCTATTAAAGTTAAATTACAATAATTAATTTGATGGAACCCATTGTACATTGTTTTGTGAAATAATTTAATCCGGTGTCCCACCTGCCAAATACAGTACATCTTCTATGACTGAACGCTACAGGTCTTCACTGTGTCATTTGGTTTTTAATTATGTTTGGCTTTAAATAAGGAACTTGACTACTGTCAGTCTGTCTCAACTAATCTGGCTCCACTGGAGGCTTTCATTCTGAGGGACTGGGACAGGGTAATTAATGAGGCCTCTTGGAATTTCTTCTGTAAATACATCTGAATTAGTTCATTTTAGATGTTTTAAGCAAATTAGGTCTTGCAAGTTGCAACACAACCTTAATGTGAAGGTACAGAAGGGGCCCAACATTTTTTTAATTTATTTTACAGACAACACTCTATTATTCAATAAATGCAAGGGAAGACTGTTTCAAAGACCAAAGGCAAATTTTTGACAATGTCAAGTTGGCTGTCTTTACAAACTCTAATTAAAAAGAGGTGAAGAGGTTTCTGTCCAGTGGTGAAGATGGAAATTCTGAGTTTTAAAAGAACAGTTTTATTCTCAAAAGCACTGCAAAGCAAGGGGCAAATGAGCACAGCTCAAATTCACTATGTCAGATATTGACTTGATCAGTAACAACAGAGTTGCCATGATGTGAGTTATAAATATATGTCTACAATTGCTATTATGCAATTGTGATTTATCTCAATCATGGTAACTGTTAATACTGATGAAATCTGGAAAGTCCAGCTTGGTAGGGAAAGAGAGGCTGTAGACTAATCAGATAATTGCTAATGAAGTAGGAATAAAAAGACTGAAACACAGGGTGATAAAAGATGAAATGAGAACAGAAATGAAGGCTTATCATATTTTTAACAAAACACAAATATCACATTGAGAAACAGTTTGTTTAATACAACCCAGAGATGAAAGACAATGCCAGTGTGAAAACTGCACAAATGGCAAATTTACAGCTATTTTTCTGTGGGAAAAACAATTGTATCAGTACCAAATCACAACCTTTTCTTTTTTTCCAGTTGAGGTAGCCACAGAATTAAAATGAACATGAACAAAATCGAGAAAATCACCAAACTAGTATGTCATATTACCAAATTATCCCTTAAGAAAATTACCGTGACCATTTTACCAGGTATTTGTCATGTATTTGTACCATCTTACCAATATTATCATATTTCTGGAACCCGAATAGTGTAATTAAAACAGAATCCTAGGCATATTTGTCATGCCTTTGTGAGAGTGTTTATATTTTTCTCTCAGTTTACTAACAAGGCATGTTAAATCAATTTCAGTGTCTAAGGAAATAGGGTATCTTATTTAAATTCCTAACATATTTTTATATTCCACAGCTATGAATGGCTGCACATTGTCTTTACTGTGTTCACACTGGCAAATATGTGTACTAATTTACTAAGCAACGACAAAGCTAAAGAGTCATAAAAAGAGATTATTTTTTAACATAGCTTCAGAGTAACTTGTTTTCTGTGTTTGTTACACAAAGAGAAGGTGTAGAATTATATATGTTACACACATTAATTATATAAATTCATTTAATATTATTACCAATAAATACTCCAAGATAAATCATACTTACCAAAACAATGCAGTTAAGTTTTGGATAATCATTTGATATTGTATTTTCTAAGTAAGGAATCCATACAGCAAGAAAGGGCGATATTGACATATTCAACAAAACGTCTACCTTTTGTCCTGGTACAATATATACTGTATGTACTGTAGATAGCAGAAACTGAATAAAACTGTATTCATTATTCTTTCAAATCAAATTACGCTCTGCATTTAGGAACACATCAACAGTGTTTATTTTATCCACAGCATGCCTGACAAGTCAAGTAAATTAAGAGGATGTAAAACCACATTTCATGCAAAGAACAGAGACAAGTACTCATAACAGATAATGCCTGTGTAATGTAAAGTACTTACCTAGCTATATGCCTCTTCCCCAGAAATCTAAAGTGCTGGAGACACAGCCTTAATGGAAGAATGCAACATTTTAGTTTGGGAATCTAATACGTATTTTATACAATGGCATACATGTAGCTGTATTTATCAGATAATATGCTGCAACATCAATAAATGGTCTCTGGAGATTTTCTTTTGGAGAAATTATTTTAAAAAGGCTAGCTTGACAAATCAATTCATAACAGACTTATGGGTGAAGGTAAAAGAAATATAAAAGTCGATATTAAAGTTTATCTCACCCTTTTCTCTGTATTACTAACTCATACATTTCAGATCTTTTTTGTTTCAACAAAAACTCCTGGACTCTCATTTTCTAGACAAGTCATTTGTCTGAAAAAAAGAGCTTGTTTCTCATCAGCAATCACTTCTTTGTTTTTAGGGATTTTGTAGACTAATGAGGTTTTTATCTTGATCATCAGTAGATGGGTTTATTACTAATAAGTGAGTGGAAACTGAGACTGTAACAGAATTAATGAGCACAATTAGTGCTCCAGCCAAGCATATGGCATGTCACGCACACTGTACTATGGGTACAATTCAAACACTGGGAGAAATCTGTTGGTTGTCTTAAGTTTGAAGGATTCATTACTCAGAACCAGCATGTCTATTTATTCTATTCTGGCATCTTTGTGCTTTGACATTTAATGCTTGTTTGGCAGATGTTTCACTAAACACAACAGCACTATGAAAAAGGGGAACAAAAGACAAGTGAAGACTGAGTGATGAATGGATTAATAAGCACTCACTCTAAAATGTTGAAGAAGTCCGAAATTTCCTGGTGCACAGCTCTGTGCCAGTAGGAGACCATCACATCTGTAAAGAGAGCTGTTCATGAATTCTGCTACTATCTCGCCCTAAATTTTCCAAATCTTGTATTTGGCATTTTAATCATTCTAAACTAAGTAAATGTGATAAACATTTTGAATAATCACAACAACTACTTATTAGTAAAAACCATATTGACAAAATATTTTTAAGCTGTAAGACGTTTTACATTTAAGCAAATACTCTAAGTGCATACAGGCATCAAAAGCAATGGATTACAGATCATTATCTGATTCAAAGCTACAAGGTTTGCATGCAACTTTTAGATGAAATGGTAAATATAGATGACTGTACTGTATTAAAAAGTTTGAGGATTGGGGGAGCTTTCTTATGTATATGCCAGATAGCAGATTGTTAGGGAAAAAAAGCCACAGTCCTTGAGTGGCAGATGGGCAGATGGCAGCGCTTTACCCTCGGAGATCGTTTTCATTATGTGCAGGAAACACATGAGCAGACTTCTCGTCTCCGCCTGGTCCAGCTTATCGAACCGAAGGGCCGATCCAATCAACGACAAGGGTCGGGCAATCTTCATGAAGAGAAAAACGGAGAGAGTCCCATATAAATCGCTTATCTGTTTTGAATGCGCACCAATTCAAACTGCCTTTTCTCCCTTCTGATCTTGATTCTCTGGTATCAGGTGAAATAGCACATCGCCTGTTGCGCACATCTGATGGTTTCCAATGGAAACGGAATTCGGTGGCAGCCCAAAACATGGTTTTAATACGAAGCAAGACATGTTATCCGTGGTTTCACCAGCTTTGGGCCCAGGAAAAGTCTACATTAACACATCGTCACGCTGCTGTACCTTCTCACAGGTGTCCGTTTTCTCACTGTTCTTATCACTCGTGCTGGGATTCGACTCGATACTTATCAGGGAACCTCTCGAGTCCGCATTGTTTGCAGTCGACACCGCCAGCGACGAGAAGGCTGTTGAGAAAGGGACAGAAGGGTTGCAGCTCAGATGGACTTTAAGGAGGCCTGGACTTGCCCATTCGTCAGGCTGATAACATATACTTACCCGTGATGGAGTTCAGCACCTCTTTGGAAAAGGAAGTGTCCACTGAGTTTGCATGTCTTAAAGCTAGGGCCATCTGACTCTGTAGTCCGCCTCCCACACTCAGGTCATCCCGGGAGCCCTGCAGTGGGAGACACAGTTTCAGAATTGAACGGGAGCAAGGGGCAGCTTTCATTACGGGTTAAAATAACAAGTTCCAGGACAGGCTATGCCTGTAGACACTGGAGCCCCTCTCTTCTCCACCTTCCAACATTGCCAGTCAGCTCGGCAGTGACTAAAAAGAATCTAAAAGATCTTTCCAATGTAGTCCTCCTCCCCTCTTTACCACGCAAGAATAGACAAAAAGAGTTTTTGGTGGAATAGTTCAATATGCATGTATGTCACATTTGAAACAAATATTATTTTTCTGAATTTTTGAGAACTTTGTGAGGTTTTTAAATTGAGCTTTCTGCTGCAGTCTGTGTCCTGTTATATCCCAAGCAAAACACTTCAGGAATGAAAGCATACTCTATAGAATAAATACAGACTGAGGCCATGTGCAATAGGACACATTCACAAGCAAGTAACTAAGAGAAACATCACAACAGCGACAACATCACAGAAAGTTGAACATATATACAGTACTAGCAATTTAAGAACTGCTAACCTCTGCTGAGGGCTGTGTCAGTAGCTAATCAGGAATATGTTTAGAGACAGATTTGTATGAAGACCTTATCTCTTAAAGAGCTAAATATAGCAGGCCATCCTGTAACCTCTATTAAGATATCTTCAACTATCTTTGAAAACGCTCACAAAGAATCTAAAAGGAAATGGAGTGCTTCTTGCAATAGGAAGATACTGAAATGATAGGAAGTATTCATCACTTCTTTGAAAATGCTGATGTCTTTGTAATAAAAGCTTATAGTGAAGTCATTTTTAACACTGACACAATTAAAAGAAGATGAAGAAAGATGATAAATTCTGGTGAGAATAAAATCTGTGTGAAAGAAAGGTGTGTGTCTCTCATTGTACCGTAGTCTGCTTTCATAGAAATGAAATTGGCTACTAAATCAAATCCTATCTTTTATAACAGACAGGTGTTAAATTCAAAGTTTTATTTAGTGACACACTAATGGCTCAGTATTGGTAGACAGGAGCAGAGGCTTACTTGATCACTGGCGTTGATGTTGAATGGAAACAGATCTCTCATGAAAAAGCGGGGCATGTTGTCAAGAATCAGGCCATACAGAGGGAGATAAAGGGAGGCTATTCTGGCTTGCTTGTTCTGTCAAAAAATCACATTATCATTAGCAGTAAAGGTACAGTTTAAGAAATGAGATAAGAAAGATACAAATAGGTCCTAGTGTTAGGGCCTGCAGTCAGGATATGAGAAATGATACACTGCAATAGAACCGACAGCTGAATCTTTCATTTGGTTTCCTGTGTCTTTTTTCCTTTATAACAAAAATGGATATATAAACTCTTTCATCCAGATGTATTTGATGTACTTATTGTACTGAGAAAGATTCTCTCTGGCAAGTTTCGCTAAATCCAGCTGAAGTCATTTTCATTTCCCATTGTGAATTGCAGCATTTCCTGAACTGGGAGACACCCATTTTAATAGTTTCCTGCTGCAAAATGTCTTTTATAGGGTCTTGCAAAGATCTCTTCTTTTATTCTTTTATATGTGGTACTGTGGATATGTGGTCTCTTTCTCATGGGACAAATAAAACACTAAGCAAGAACCTCAAGCAAAAAAAAAAAAGAAAGCCTACCTTGTCAGTGTATCGCTCATCTAGGGAGTGCTTTGCCATAAGGTTCTTAAGTATAGCAAGAGCCAGGTGCCTTATATCCTGGTCCTCCTGGAGAGCAAAGCCAACCTCACGCAGCAGCAGGCCAGTCAGGAAGTGCTTTCTGCAGTACTCATTGGTTAGGCTGTACTCCGGCACATCTGAGGCAATGGAACAGAATGGCAGGGGACTTTAAATACCTTAAGGCACAGGGGTGGTTAAATATTGCAGTCCTAGCCTGACTTTTTAAATCATTTTCTGGCTTTTCTTGTCTTTTCCTGTATCATCTTTAAACAGGTCAATCTTGAGTCTTTCCCAGAGGGAAGCATTTGCTCAATGAACCCTTGAGGTCCCAGACGTCCTCTCTTCGGTCATTTGGCTCATTGACAAACACGGTTTATTTCATTCTGCAACCTTGTTGATTTGATTGCTCGACAGAAAAGTTAAGAAAGAAAGGCGGTGCAATACAGACCCTGTGTGCTCTGGGATTCTGAAGGCAAATCTTTGTCTGTGAAGAAACAAGAAACAATGTGTTCACAATAAGAAATTTCAGCCCATGACACATTTCTTGCTGCTACCCATCAGTCGCACACAATACACTGAAGTGTTCCATTTAATTTCTGGTGTTACAGTATGTCTCCATTATGGGGGGAAATTTTTAAACATATTGTACAATTTAGCGAGAAAATCCTTTAGAAGTGCTTTCAGTCTACAGTACAGTATCAGGCTACAATATGATCCCTTAGTTTATGTGGTAAATTTGAAAAAGTTACTGGGATCTCAATCCTAATTGGAAGCCTCTGAATGGCTTCTCATTTTCCTATTGAAGAGTAGTAAAATATTTCTCCTTGTTTATGTAGCAACATAAACATTGTTTATCTTCAGGTGAAGAAGGCTACATGTCCGAAACATTGTGTTTTCTTTTCTTTTCAGCATGAAATAAATCTATTGGTTGTTCCTTTGCAGCCTACGCATGCTGACGCAGCTGCCCACCTGAACTACTATTAACATCATAGTCTAGTAGTTCTACATTCAACCAAAGCCTTAAGGCATATGCTACCCATATGTAGCCCTTTATATTCATTACCTGTGATCTTTGCAGATGGTATGGGCAGGCTAAGAGGAATGTAGTGCTCATGGTTACACACTTCACGGAGGAACTCAAACTTGAACTCACACAGGGTCTGAAACACAGGAATGAGGTACATTGGCTGCAACAGTAAGGAACCCATGCCTTCTCCTGGGCTGACAAGGCAGTGATGAAATCTCAAGTAGAAAATTGAAAAGCGAGGATTCAACTGCTGCTCGTCAACTAGAGGGTCTGTGTGTTCATTTTGTGTTTCACATTCTTGAAGACAGAAATGGGATGTGTGAATCATAATATACCCAAAAATAACTGTAGTCCACTCTCTTTAATGATGGTAAAATTACTCCCAACACAATGTACTAGAATTAATGACATTGTCCCTTACCTTGTTATCTCCTGACGTAATATTGTTGATGTAATTGTTAATCAGTTTGAATGTGAACCCTCTGTCCATGAATGTGAAACAACGCTGTGGAAAGGAACAGATACAGTTTTAGACACTTAAGCCCATGAACCACAAAATTGTTAGAAGAGTAGGTAAGAATCATAAGGCTTTGTCACGAAGAGCCAAAACATAGTAGGTCTTTAAGGCAAAGTTCCCAGAGACTTGAAACATTTTATGTAAAAGGGGATTTACTGTAAATACGTTATTAAAACATCAATTTGCACCTCTTAATTACTACAAGTGCTTGCCAACTTCTTTATAAAAAAACTTGTAATACTTTATGTCTTTTACAAATTGATGATTTAGGATTATCTATGATCTCTAGAACCAGGGACAGCCACATTCAAAATAACTATCACATGCTAATTTAAGTGAACATATCTGAGTTTTTCTTGTGGAGATGGTGGCAATTATAGGTACAATGTTAAGAACACACATTAAGAACCTTCAGGATACAGACCTGTGCTTTACCTGCTATTTAAGACACTATGAGAAGCAGGGTTCAGTGTTACAATAAAGACATTTTTACCAACCTTCACAAACATTGCAACTGCCAGGTTAGCACTCCTTGTTTCTTCTGAGATAGTCTTGGTTTTCCAGAAAACATGATCAGACGTGGTCATTACCAGTGTTTCTAACATGTTGAGGTACGATGTTGGGAATCTCTCTGGACGTGGCAGCTAAAAAACACATTCAAAATAATACTAAATAATAGGAGAGCTTTGTCAGGACTCCAAACAAATGTTGTTACAAAAATCCAATTGATCAGCTTGTCAAAACAGTAGCTTCATTTACTTGGCTTCTAAAAATGACATTTTATATAATAAAAAGTACTGTGCCTTCTTTACCTTTACTTTATCTGAATCCACGAGATACTGGGCCATCGACTTAATGATGAGCTCAAAAAAGAACCATGAGTACTGTAAAAAAACAAAAATCAATTTATTATAAGATTCTGAAGTACAGTATGCTTCTCTCACATTTATATTCTTTTATAACAACTGCACAAATTTAGTACACCATTCTAAGAAGTCTCCTAAAATATTTAGGATTCAATATCAATTCATATTTTGTACTGTCATGAACTGAATCCTTTTCGTATTGGATTCCAGATGTACCTTGTGGACATGGCATGACTTCTAATGAATAATGAATCCTATAATGAATCTTCATAATGAATCCTATAGAAGCTTGTGAAGGACACATGGAGTCCAACAGCCCACTGTCCTTTGTCACTCAATGTACAGTCCTTGTCTGTTACATCTCACTAACTGCTCAGAAGTAATAGAAGGAGAGAAGAGAGGGACACTAGCAGTCTGAGCGTGTGTCTTTGATGAGATTCCTTACTGTGTGAACATGCGTTAATATTCAGGTCAGAGTCGTACAAGAAATGACGGTGTGACTCAAAGCTCTATGTGTCTCTTGGATTTGGGTCAGATGGGTGAAAAAGCCACCGATTACAATTTCAGTTTGAAAGCTTGTCAGAGCAACTTAGACTGATCTTTACATGGAGAGCCTGGGTAGGGCATCATGCGTATCTCACAGATTTGCAATATGCCACAGTAGTCATGACAGACTGCATAACTGAACATTCAAAACTTTAGCTACAATGTTTGCTGCAGCAGATTATTTCATTTAAGGAAGAAAATTCCCGTTACATTATATGCAATTAATTAACATTCAATAAATGCAATCAATGTATATGCAGCACAAATGAATTGTGGCATGTTTACAGCATGACCTTGAAACAGATATGTTATATGTGTATTTAATTTCTCGCATCAGAACTAATACAGTAAGCTCATGAATAAGATTTATTTTTCAAAATAACACATAGTGAACTGTGTCATTATCCAAGAAAATAGTTCTGATCTAATATCCTCTAACGTAAAATACATTTTACCTTGAGTATATTTTTCACTACGTCTGTGTCATTGCTTTTCAGATCCAAATTCATTCCCTTTGCAAGTTCTTCATGCACAGTTTTCTCCCCGTGGGATTCTGTCTTGAAAACAAACTGCACAACACAAAAAAGTACAAAAAATAAATTTCTCTTCACTTACACATGATAGAGAGCAAAACCACTGTCAGCACCACTTAATGTTTTATTGTTATTTTACAAATTAAAGGAGACAGTCCCAAGATAAACATTACAGAATACAATCATAATACAATTCAAAGAGAACAGACATCTCAAAACCGTAATGACTGAATTATATTTATATATATATTTTGCTGATAATCGTATCCAACTTATACCCATTTATAAAGATGGGCATTTTTACAGTAGTGCTTTGCTCAATCATACAACAGTTGTGCCACCAGCTAATCCAGAAAGTTGACAACTATTCCACACCATTGCCCTGACACCAAGCCTTAAAGTAAACTGAAACTTGCTACAGCAAACTCTAAATTTTATTAGGCATTTTGTAAAATAAACACTGTAGCATTGTTATACTGTTTCAATCTGCTTTAATCATCTGTGTTAACCCAGAATCTCACAAAGCACTTGAGACTGCTGATTCTTGGAACTGCAAGAGGGGAGAGTGCACCCCTATATCCCACAATCTGCACAAATCCTTTCAAAACAACATGCTACTTAGATTCAGATTTACAGACATGAATTTCAGAGCCCCATCTGTACAGGACTTTCTGATCAACGTCATTTCTAGTGACATGTTGTATATGAAGACGATTAAAGACTTTCCTGGTAAGATGTTGAAATGTCAAATTTAAAACCTACTTTCCCCCCTTCTCGTCTCATTTCTTGTCCTTCTTGTTATTTACACCACAGAATTTGACCTTGTTGGAAGGGGGCTTACTTATTCATTCTTTCCCACTGTCAGTTCTGAAATAATCTGCTCATTATATTATATATTTATTATACACTGTTGTGCACTGTTGTGTCACTGAACTGAACAATAAATAGCCTAAAACACAACATACAGCTCCTCACTATTCCTATTTAAGATGAAAAGATTTATATTTGTAACCACCAATATAACCTACAGTACAGGCTTCAATTTATAATCTCTGTTTACAAAAACTGTCTTATATTTTCTCTTTTGTTGTACCCATGTTAAGAGAGTTTTTACTATGCAAAACCATGGCTTATACTGGCAGTGACAGAGGATGGCATAGCCCCTAGGTGTTCCTTAAATAACAGACTTAGCAGAAGCTCATCTGACCTCCAGTTGGACACGGTGCCAAGCAGTCACTATGGCAACTCTAACCCTATCGCCACAGTTCTGAAAGGATCAAGGGCTCTGTTCCTCTGTGCTGCTGTTTTCAAAAAGGGAAGCCTTCACATTTTACAGTTCCCCCAGGGCTTTTTCTGAATAAAACACCAACAGAAGGAGTGAAATATGGTTTTTCTCTTCAAAGCACAGCCTGTCACAGCCTGTAGTATATGGGGCAGGGGTCTAGCCTAAAGCCTTCAGTAAAGGCCATGACTCTCTTCAAAACAATGACTTGTTTTAGTTATTTGAAAGATCCATTTTACATTTGAATTAATGTCCATAAGAGACAAGAAAACTGGTTTAAAATGGTGTGTTATTCACAGGAATAAGGTGGGCCAGACAATATTTCCTTGCCAAGTACATAATGAAGGGAGGAAAAGGAACTTTAGCACTGTAGTTTGTCATCTCAACAATATCCCCAGGCCAAAGTCAATGAACAAACTGCGGCCTTTACTTTTTATATTGGAAAACCACATATACAGTACAGACTGCACTGGATACTTCCAGGTGCTTCTGGATTCTCTTCGAGTCTTTGGAACATGCACAGCACCGAACCTTGGCAAAAAAGTCACATTTTGATTTTTAAAGTATACCTTTATATAGGAGTGAAGATAGTGGTCTAGGTGATGCTCATGACACTTGGCAACAATGTGAACCAGCACCCTGTAAGAGAAAGGCAGTGTGACTTTGAGAAAATAAGAAATATTATTGATTGCAGTAGCTGCCATCTAGACTATTATGTTTGTTTAAGTGTTCCTGCTTGATCGTAAAGCCTAAGTGCACTAGTTCTCTCAAGAACCAGATCCATAAATCTTCATCCACGTCTTGTATTAAAATTTTTCTTCATTTTATAGAAAACAATAACTGATGATAATGCGTTAATCTCTTCTGTGTATGGCTGCTATTGGATTTTTTTTATTTACAAGCTAGTTCTTCACATTATGGTTTGCCAATTGTACTGCTCTGCATTAAACAACATTTATCTTAATGTTCCAGTTTCTAGAGCCCTCACAAGGAAATGTACTTTTTCTATTCCATATGCTTCTAACTCTGTCTCTCCCATTAAATTAATCTAATCAGTACCCAGCCAAGTGCTCAGCATGCTTTGTTACGCTCTCTTGAAACTCGAGAAAACAAAATCAGAAACAGTGCCAGGAGAGATTTTATAGCAGTCTTGTAGAATGACACACTACCAAATTATCTAGGAGCAAGATGTCTCAGAAAGACTAATAACACTGCAGAAAGACAGAGGAAGATGCAGGCAGCTAAAAGTGCCTATTTTATACAGTATAGCTGAAGTACATTCTGTGATGTTAGGAAAGAAAAAATGCAAACATGTCTGCAGGCACACATTTGTGTGCATGACTTAAAACACGTCAGTGTTTTGCCTTTTCATACTTCACTAAGGAGGTGTTGAGAAACATACTGCTCGTAAGTCCTTACTGTGGGCAAACACTCTACGTTTGATTAAGTCGATCAGCAACGCACTCCCACTGAGTCACAACTCACGTCAGTACAAAACCAGACCTGAACAATCAAAGCCAGAGCCTTGCAGTTCCAGCCTTTACCTTGAGGTGGCAGTGATGACTTCTTCGTCATCGTTCTGGATCAGAACTTTGAACAGCTGATTGAAGAGGACTGGGAGGAACCGTATGATCACATGTATTTTCTCCATGCTGAGCAGACCCTGTTGTAAGCAAACAAGTTACACAACTTTTACAGTATATGAAGAATATGCAGAATTTCTTATTTAAAACTGGGAAACATTTTAAACCAAATAAGTTCAGATATAATCTAGACTTCCTGTGTTTGTCTGCTTTGGAAACTAAACACCTAAACGTCCCTAAAACAGGAAATTAGTAACTGTTACTGTACTTTTGTTTAAAAACAAATACCTAAACTAGTAATGCTGATCTAAAGCTTATTAAGTACTACAATAATTAACTAAATTTTCTTAACTTAAAGCAAAATATAGTAAATAGTATCCAGTCAAAGTATAACCAAGCTTCATTTGCCTGAAATACTGTACCTTTAGGCTGTTAACGAAGTTTAAGGCAGGAGGTTGAAAAAGTTCGGTTTCTCTTTTTTGGCACTGCTGAAAGAATCGGTTCAGATGTGGATCCTGTAAATTGAAAATAGCATTATAATATCAAAAAAATATTAGTGATATTTTGCTTTGATTCTATATTCTTACTGCAATAAAAACTGTAGTTATTATAAAAGGAGAAACAGAAAGCTCCCTCTGCTGCTTTTGAAGGTATTATCTGTGTGTAATATACCAGTGAACTTCTGTTAATTATGACCAATTAAAAAATGCAGAAAAGTTTCTAAGGGAAACTACTTTGAAAAACTAATGGCCACACCATGAAGGCAGTGGGCATATTCTGAAAACTTAGATGCACCTTCAGTACAAAAGAATGCAACCACAGTGTCATCTGGAAATGCTACAGAATAAAACACAATAAAATACTGTGTTGCAACAATATAAGAATTCCCGTGCAGAATTGATATGGATGGTCTAAGAAGAAACACAAGTATGAAATAACATTTTGAAATGAGTCAAAAATCCTCACTGAAATGAAATAATATCTCATGAATATGAGAACAATTGCATATGTAAATTTGTTCTCTTACCTGAGTGTATACCGTTGACACAACGTATGTAGACACTTTAAAAATCGGCTTGCCTCCATCCACCCACTTTATGTCTGCCCCATTTTGCTGCAATATTGAATTTGTATTCTGTTAGTGTTTTACACAAAAAAATATGTAAAAGCATGTTTTATGAAAAAAAACTTAAATATGCCCCCCAAAAGAATGCATTAAATATGTATGTAAGAATTTCTTAAGCAGATATTCAATAAGGGAAAATAAGCCAACACAGAATCTTAGAATATTCCTGTTGTAGCTTCTTGATTACTTTAAAGACCTAATTAAACAATAATGAAAAACATGGCAAGTCCTTCCGAAACTGGTGATATAACAAAATTAAGTTTTCTTTATGTTTTTCCAATTTTATTATATCCCAGCATGAAAAATTAAAAGGCGATGTGTCTTTTCATCCCAGCTTCCCGCTCTCTGACCTTTCCTGATCCTGATCCAGGGTCCTTGACATGGAGGTAGGCTGGAGGCAGGGCACTGGCCACAGGGATATGATTCTCCTGAGAGATGAGTCTGCCTTCTTTCAGTAACGGGAGCCAGGCAAAACCAACTAAAACAAAAAGAAATGCAGTTGCATCCGGGTGATTCCAGAGGAGATGAGAAATCACTGCACTGCATAGAAATAATACACATGTTAAAGACTAACCAATAAAGAATAACTTGGCTCCTGTTTTGTGGCACATTTCACTTTGACTTGTACTGTATATACTATAGCATTGGCATACTGTGTAACACTTCCATCAACACTGCGCAACATGATATCGCTGCATCCCTTTCCAGTCCTTTGTGCAAATGACATTACAGGCATGTGATTATTTGTAATGGTTCAGAACAAGGCATACTTTCAGATGAGAGCAGAATTCCAGGTAGAAGGAAGCCAGGCGAATATGTTGGAAGACATTGCTGAGGACCTGAAGGCTGACAAGGCCTTTCTGCAGATGCAACTCTGTATCAAAGGCCCTGGTCTGTTTAGCTTACATTTTAGATTGCTACACAGTTCTTGCGCATGTTAGTTGGGACATACAGAATTAACCAAAAGAACAATGACCATTCAACTCGTTCCTCTTTAGGGCACTTTGAGATGGGACTAGATATGTAAAAGGTAGAACTTCTCAAAACTGAAATACAATAATCTGAGAATTCGGTATTCTGTCAATGATGAGATGAAAATCACTACTTAATGCAGTAAATGTGCAATACAGTTTTTCACAACAATGACACGAGACATTGAGACATGAGACAATATCTGCGTTCTGAGGGGAATAATTGGAATTAGTTAAACAAAAACAAAGAGTGTGAAGGGACCTCTGGAATACAATATGCTTTACGGAAGACTTGTAACTGACAGACAGGGAATAGGGACGAAACATCATCACCAATGACTTTCTGACATAGCCTGACAATACTCTCCAGTATGTTTTTCAGACTCCCAAACCAGAAAATCAAGGTAAAAGTTAAAGCAGAAGTTCAATTAGAAGATCGACAACAATGATGTGACACAGGCCTGATCAAAAATGCCGATCCCATAACGTTTTTCACTTCCGGTGACCGCACCTGCAGTTTCCAGAGCTTCTTTCTTCTTGGCGTTAGTCTTGGCATTGATGTCACAAGTTACATGATAGAAAGAAAAGAGGATGTGATGCTTCTCGTGAAGCTGAATTGGAAGTTCGATTTTAACCTGGAGAGAAGAGGCAAGTCACTGTTAATAATGTGGATACCACCACCCTCGGAAGTTACCACAACACTGTTATTCAGGAATTGATTTACTTAAATGAATGTAATGATTGATGTTATTAATCTAGTTATTTATCAATAATCAGTGATAATTAATTAATAACTACTTATTCATCTTACGCAGCAGAGGTAAAGACACCAGGTGAATTAACGAGGATATTTATTGTACATCTCTATACATGAATCTCAAACTATGACACAAGAGCTGACCTCATCATAGAAATCAGGGTTCTGTGAATGATGGAGAACTGTCGTGCAGGCTGCCGTGGTAAAAACTGGCCCCCCTGGTTTTCCATATATGCACTGCAACAGGAAAGGAGGAACAGTTACATGGAAAACAGCCCTGCGACATAAGGCACACACCATGGGAGACACATTTTGGTTTCCATGCTGTAAGTCAATACAGAGGCACCTATGGAGTGCTTAGTTAAAAAAAAAAACATCTTTGGAAAATAATTGTCGGATATTACCTTCAGGGGTTTGGCACCGTCCTCATCCGAGCTTCGGAATTCGATGCACACTGCTATGTTTCTTGCCTGCAAACAGTGTACAAATCAGACTGCGCATTCCAAATGTTCAGTCGGTATGTCTTATTCTACAGGATTGACTTTTTAAACATTTGAATCACACAACCAAACATCTTCTCAGAGTAATAGCCAAAAGATTGAACGCAGCCCACCTTAGCGAACGTTTTCTGGCTGTCGTACTTGAGATGTTTGGGGTAGATGTAGATCTGGTTCTTGTACACTCTGTATGGCTGAGAGTACTTGGCTGACTCATGCACGAATTCTTCAACCTCTACTGTCGCTTGATGTTCACCTTCTTCAAAAGGTTTTATAGGTACATAGGATGACGTAACACAGTCTGCAGTGGAAATGAAGAAGATGTACAGTATAATTAAAACATAAAATCTAGCAAAGTACTAAAAATCAATTAATAATACCTTTTACTTGTCATTAAGAAGTGCACTCAAAGGACATATGATTCATTATGAGATTTTAATTAAAATGAATGTCTAATTAATTTATTAAGCTTAAACAGACTATAATTGCTTTTTTATAAAAGCTGAAAGAAAGATCATAAAATAAAACCTAAGTGACAAAAAACCTGACTACATTACATAATAAAGTGTCATTTTCAACATGCCGAAAGATATGGGAAGGAGAAAATTCAGCCAGCTACTTTCTTTACAAAACAAAATGCACTGAAGAATCACCTACAGTATATGATAGGTAAATGCAACTTATGTGATACATGTACAGTACCTAGAAGTATTAAAGGTGTTAGAGAGTTTTTTTTTTTCGAAAACAGTCCATTTAAAACTTACAAATGCAGTTACTGAGAACCTGCCGAGAACGCAGCCCTGTTTGTGTGTGAAAGAAATCTAGATGACCTACTTGGGTGCTCCATTGGGACACAATCCACTGTGATCTCCAGGCTTCCAGGAATGGTCTGCAGTTTGCTGGTCTTCTCTGCCCTGCCAGCAGTAAATGATCACTTGTAACTCATGGACCATTCATTACAATAGAGGCTGGACCAATGTTCTCTTGCACATATACTAGACAGTACCTGCAATATATTCTACTCAGTTTTCGCTCAAGATACAGGTAGTTGTTGACTTGTGCTTTCAGAATTTGAATGTTTTGGGTTTAAGGTGCTAAGGACCACTTCTTAATTTCGGAGGCTTTAGTTAACTCTTGGGTGCGGCGAACAACAAGCAATTTGGCGGAGTGTTTGAGGCAGTATAGGTATCAAAAGAGTTGCCTGGATCCTTCCAGCCGGGCATCCTTCATGCCCCATCATCTTGAAATTACTATACATCTTTTAAAATCTATAAAATGTCTTTGCCTTGATACTATGTACCTGATACTATGTTTATATTTTGAATGGTATAATTACCTTTCCAAAGTATATACAGTACTTCTTCTCATGAAATCTAGTATAGAATGATATTGGACTTCTAAATGTGAGATTGTTATCCTGTTTCCAAATTTAAAAATCAGACAAGCACAGTGCATTTCCTGTTGACAAGTGTATTTTTACTTCACCTGGATGACATTCAAAAGCAAGAAAATAAATTGTTTGGCAGGCTAAGAGATCACTTTTATGCACGGAGCTATTTTGGTCACAGAAGAGAAAGAACCCTTTAAGTGTTTCTTTTCAAGCTATCATGGATATGAGACTGCTGTACTTTCCAAGCTAAAGAGCTGTTAAAGCAATTTGTGGAAATTCTTTTATTTTTAATAGATTTTTTTTTACCTTCTGTAGTCAGATATTACTTTGAGCAGGTCTTCGGTCGAGATTTTGCTGCTGTCTTGCTTGAACAAGGGTGAGAAACGCGAATCCCGATCTACAGTTCCATCGTTGTCTTTGAAAACTGGCCTGCCAAAGACCGAGCAAGAAATAAGAAACAATGAAATTCTATTTAATTTAAAATGTTGGAGTATGTTCTGCAAATTCATTGTGAATCTGTGGCTAATGAGGGACCATCCAGTGTACCATGCATTAATCCAAACTCATTTAAAAAACAGCTCGGAACAGAAGAGCAAACTTATCTCCTTTCTGGGGGAGACATACAATAGCTGTTGTAGATTAACATAATCTTAAATTCAGTAAGATAATTTTTTTTCTGTGGGAAATCATGTCACATATTACATTTTTTGACCCCCTTAATGGATTTGGATGGTTGTCTTGAGAGGTGTAAGACTTTCAATATCCTTGACCAGAGAAATCTCAATCCCACTCAAATCTGATAGAAGGGATGTCATACACATTATTGCTCTCAATCCAGCTTCAATTGCACATGTTGCTGCTTGAGAAATTGAATCATTAGTGAGTGTATTTACACCTCCATTCAGGACATGAACCTGGAAATCGATATTTCACCCTACTGTAAGTTTCTAAATGTGTGTTTGCAATATGCTACATTGAATTGATTTGTCTCACTCCATTTACCAACCGTTGAAGTCTCTTGTAAATCAGGATTCACATTAAGAACTTGTTCTGTACATATTCAATGCGTTGAAAAAAAAAACAACCTAAGACAGAACATTAAGAAACAGTACTGTATTTGGCAAAGAAAGGAAGTGAATGGACTGCATTAATGAATCAAATGGAGAAGCTTAAGGGGTTTTTAGCTGCAAAATCTATTTATATCCTTTCTATTTTTATAACTGAGCTAGTTTCATAGGAGTACTGTTATTATTTAACATTCACAGGCCTTCAATGAGCATCTTTAGCAGTCATGCCTAACCTGGCAGACAATAACTCTGGAACAGAGGCCTGACCATTGCAGGGCACACCCGGAGTGAGGGCATGTCAGTTAATCCAGACAGCATGCCTCTGTACTGCGTAGAGGAGTGTACTGTAACATGCCGAGAAACATATGGGAAGGGGGAAACATGCAAACTCCACACAAAAAGCACCACAAGCTGGACCTGAACCTACAGTAAGTCCCAGAAGCTGTGAGCCAATATAACTTCACCATGAAGCAGTATCAAAAAGCAATGATCAATAATAAAAAATGTGCAGTATATTTCAGAATAGTTATAATCATAAGTAGAAATAAAGGCATCAAGAGCAGATATCTTATATCTGTACAATCCATAACAATAAATACTATCAGCACATCACATGGTAGATGTTTTATGCCCAAGGAAAAGTAAACTATTTACTTAAGAAGAACTGATGTCTCTTTCCTATAGTGATCTCAACTTTTCAGGACAGATCATCAGGCACCTCACCGAGAGGTCACAGGATCCCCTAAAGGGAAAATAATCAACCTCTACACTCACAGCTTTCACACAGCACTGTTTCAAAGTCCCAGCTGTACTCTGACCCCAGAGAAAGCGTAGAGCCTTTCTTCCTCGGGAACGGTGTATGTCACTGGAAAGCGTGAGGAACTGCTTTTTCACTGCAATGTTTTCTCATTAAAGACAGCACCCTTGAGGGAGCGATGAAAGTAAAGGTGGACATAAAAAGTGCAGACAGACTGACTCTATTTGTGTAGCACGCTTTCTCTCTCTCTGACCTTTTTATGCACTATTAGACCTTTCAAGTCTCCATTCAATATGACGTGACAGTTAAGCACTTATAGTTAAAAGGAAAAGTGAAGCTTAAAAGCAAAAGTGTGGCAAGCTTAAACCATTTAAAACATGTATTTTTTAAGTGTATCTATTCATAAGCATAACCGAAGGAGAGGTGCACATCCAGAATTAAGACTCTAGTCGTGTAATATATTAGCTTTTTGTAGACTTACCTTATTGACCATGCAAAGGGCATGTGGTATTTGCCAAGCTTGCTACAGAACTGCTTGTTGGACTTTAAGATTTTCTGGACAGTCTGTTAAAACACGGAGGTTAATTGTCATTTCACCCCTTTTCCACAAACTGACCTGAAGGCATTTATGGCAACACAAATCTTGCAAATTTCAATTCAAGATTTTCTCACACAGGTATACCACTGTTTCCCCCATACAATGCCATGTTCTAGTTAAAAATGTTAAGCATTAATGTTTTCATATGCACTGTACATAATACCATTGCATTACATTAGTAACCTATTCTTTCAATATAAACTTTTAAATACATCCATAATGCCATCTAAAAACTATAATTCCATAAATGTATACCTATATACATTTGAACTTCTAGTATTGTATCCACTTTAATATGTTATCCACTGTTTAAGCCAAATACAAATCAGACTGAGCCATTTACTCTACCTTGCTGGAGTCTGTATTCTTGATGTAGGGCTCAGCTCCACTAGTAATGTTTCCCATCAACACCTTTTCGACTCTGGCCACCATCACAGTGTCAATGTGGGGGTTCATGACCGAGAAAACAGCCTGTATCGAAGAAGAAAGAAAAACGTTCAGCCAAACTAAACATGTCAGCTATGTATGAATCCATTTCTGCCTCACATAGCCAGGTTCTCGGATATAAACAGTACCTGCTTAGGATATTGCAGACATTTGTCCAAATTCCCAGTGAGCTGACATTCCTTTGGTCGCTTTTCCGCCGGGGAGCTCATCCCGTTCTCCACCACGGAAGAAGAGCCTACGAGCATCTGCCTCACAACGTCGGGATTCAGGTCCACGTGGAAATCTGCCGACACCTTGCGGCCGTCCTTCGCGTTGAACAGGGCGATGCTGACAAAGAATGGTTCGATCTGCATCCGACCGGGAAAAAAACAACAACAAACATCCGGAATGGGATCTAGAAAAAAAAACTGCCCGGGCCAGAAGATAACTATAAAGATCTCTGAGATCTCAGTTTTAAAAAATTAAAGTTAAAAAGACTTACATATTATATATCCTAAAGTATATTTTGATACATATCCGTTCATTAATTTTCTAACCGCTTCTTCCAATTCAGGGTCACGGGAGAGCCAGAACCTATCCCAGGAAACAAAGCTCTGGATGGGTCGTAGGACAGACACAAACACAGACAGACACGTGCTCCACAAGGGCCGCTTTTCCTAGATGCCAATGAACCTACAACCTTGTTTTTGGACTGTGAGAGGAAACCCACGCAGGCTCACAAAGACCTTTTCATATTTAGCAGCTCAGATCTGGAACTGAACCCAGGTCCCCAGTGCTGCAAGGCAGCAGTGCTCACCACTGCGCCACCGTGCTGCTTGTTTCAACATCATATTATAAATTAAGAAGATGATTCCTCATTTCCAGCGTAGGACGTGATCTGTTTTTGATCACTTTAAAACGTGACCCTTGTTCAGCATTCGAAATTCTGAGGTACAGGACAAATAAATGATGCTTACATTTGTTAATGGTCCATTCTCGTTCTCGGTCACACACCCCTGGAGCGTTAAATTGAGTGAATGGCACGTTATCATCAGTCGTTTTCCAACCTTCTCCTCAAACGGCTTCACAGTGGGCTCATGGGGTGAAAAATCAGATTTCTGGCTCTTGACCACCTTAAAAATAAGCAAAGATGCGATTTTCTCTCCTGCATTAGGTTTTACCCCACCATACAAACAAAAACTGCGCTATACCACAAGCCCCCAGACAACAGATAGAAAGGGAAACTTACAGGTATGTCTGGATCCAATGAAAACAAGTTCATGCGGTCCTCTCTGCGCGCCATCTTGACTGTTTCCTCTGTTTCAGTGATGTACTATCAAATAGAAAACATTCAACAGAAAAAATCCATAGTTGTATGAATAAGGTAGAAGATGCTAAATACATAAAATTGAAGGTTCAATTAACTGCTATAAATTATTTTTTGTCTATTATAACATAAAGCAAATAATTTATTAACGAGTTTAGTTGTCTTGTTCATAAATGAATATAATTTCAAAATATAGGTTGGTTCATTTGACCAGATGTGTAGATGAAAAAATCTCCATAATGGGAACATACTTCATATTTCAAAATATTGAGAATACTCACCTTTGCTAGCTCTGGATTTATACTGTTTTCTGACACCTCATCTGTATTCGTCAGAATTGTTTCACTTGATGGAAGATCTACTGAATCTGAAAGAAAAATAAGGAAGGTAATACAGCTGATGTAAAACTGTGCTGAGCTTTTGCACACATGCACTGTACATTGAAGTTCACAAAACATCTGCGATGGAATATAATACTATAATACATGTTGGCGGTGACAAAAAGCCTTGAACTAGCTGAGTTACTAGCTTTCACATTTATGGAATTTTTTAATGTTTAACATCTATATACCATCTATGTTTAGTAATCACAGTATTCATACTGAAGAAAAGAACGGCTCCAGAGCTAGACTTGGGAATTCAGAGCTGCTGGTGTTCCCTCAAACCACTGCAGGAAAAATGACACAGGGCAGATCTGAAACTTTGACTAAATAAAACCCCAATAGGAGATTTTGCTAAAGGTGAAACAAGCCTCAGTGTCCACCTGTTTAATGCTCTTATTTGTGTATAAAACATGTCTGGCTGAAGCAATGAAAGCAATGAACCAAAAACAATTCCTTTAAACTAAAAAAAACAAACCAGTTACATTCTAAAAATGTAGATCCTGGAACTACTATAAAGTTTTGACAATGAAGAATGATTAAAACCCTGGAGTTACGATGTTTTCTTTGGGAAAAATTATTTATACAATTTTTTCAGTTTCATAAAATTATGCAAGGAGAGTAATTCTCGAGGGATTTCTTAAGCATTCTGCAAATGTAATTTCATGTTACCAAAAAAGCTCTCTGTATTCCTCGCGGATGTTAATGCTCAATCATACTTTTTTTCCCCATTTTTTTGTGCAAAACTGAGCTTGAATGAACTCTTTTTTTACTGTTGGAAATGTCGTGCAGCTGGAGAGGGAAGCCAAGGACTTGAAAAGATTAATGTTTGTGCTGATGCTGACTGAATGTAAGGAGCTCACTTCCTGTGCTCACGGCTGTGGTTTGCCTCAGCTCCGATCACTGACCCTGTTTCATGTCTGTGAGGTCCACACTCTTTCTCTCCTGAGTTGGCCCTTCTGGGCTGATCTGCAGGATTCTGTTTAGGGTGCTTATCCAGTCTTCCATGTCCTGCTCGCTCTCGGCTGCCAGGACAAAGTATGTCACATCGTTCATTTTCAGCTCAAAGGCATATTTCCTCAACTTGTGATTCTGCAAAAAGTGTTAGATTCAAGCGAATAGCATTAGCAGGCTGGAAACATTCATTTAAAACTGTTTAAATCTCACAGAAATAGAAACCACAAACCCTGCGCTGTTTGACAAAATCATATTTTAGCGTTTTGACTTAACTCCAACAACTATACTTTACAACACACAGTTGTACAAGTACTGTACGTACAACTACCCTCCAGATGTCAAAACCAAGCTTTTTGTCTTTGAGTACTATAGCTCTATGGCCTATTACAGAAGTCCTAGCCTTTTATTCTAATGGTATTAACCATTATTAACCAAGTCTGTACTGTGACCATCATCAACCCTAAAAATAATTGACATTTTCAGTGAGATACAGTAGGTATTCGTCTTTTTAAATCCTAGTGATGTGTGATCACGTGATAAAGATATACGTGCTGCAGTCTAAACATAAAAATGGAAAACTTTAAATGTGCAATTTTTGAACCCATTTATATGGCAGTGCATTAGTGCCATTTGATTGTATACAATACCAACACTTAGCAACTCTAGCCATTGAGGGTGCCCTGATTATCATACAAATACAGGGAAATTGGGAATCATTGCCTGGAAAATTACTTTTTCAAACATTTTTATAGAGCTCACATTTGATGTCTGTCAAAGTGTGATTTGCCTTAGCCTTGCTGAAGAAAGGTTAAATGAGTTTACAGCTGTGCTTTGCAAAGCATATTTTCCCCCAGGAAGACTTCATTTTTAACCTTCTAAATATCTCCCTGAATACACGTTACATTCATGATTGTTTCTAAAACCTTTTATCACATGCTTCGAGAGTCTTACTTCCTAATAAATTGTTTTTGCTGCACAGATTTTGCATTCTGCCTGTACATTTTGTGGTTTCCTGTTCTGTCCTTATTGGAGAGCTTTCTTAAACTTGACCTTTTTCACTAGTTCTCTTTTTCCACCCTGGATTCTTTCATGAAACATACAGTATTTCTCTTCCCGCTAAATACTGTATGTTCAGAATCGTAAAATATCAACTTGCAAAATATACCAACACTCAATAATAATACACATAAAGTGCTGAATGTCTTTTTCTATACAATTTATACCATGTACTGAATAGTGTACAAACAACAAAATAAAAGTATATGTTCTCATAAATGTTCTTGTAAACGACTCAGGGAACTGTCTATACAGTACATCATCGCATCACGATGTCACCATACTTGAGTTTTAACTATAATAAACCTTCTATTGTCTTTGGTATCTTTTTTCTTGCTAAAATAGCATAGTTGTGCCTATCATATTGACAAATGTCAAGTGTTGTTTCCTTTTTTGAAACATATTTTTCAAGTATCACAAGCCTGAATTGGGCAGCTGTGCTGATCTGGGAAAAACAAATCCAAAATATTTAGCATTAAAAATTATCATATGCTTCTCCTGACTTGTTTAAGGCTGTTACCTTTCTCATTATGGTAACCTTTAGCACTGTTGAATGCTGGAGTGCCTGAATTCACTTATTCACATTCTGCTTTCTGCTTTAGTTGTTGGCTTTGCCACAAGAGTGAAAGGGCATTTCTGACAGAACAAATTGCCTTTGCACATCTCCCAGTCTTTATCTACAATCAGCTATTCATTTTTCCTATGAAGATGGAAAATGATGAGTAAAATGAAACTGGGCTCACCGCAAGTCACACCTTATTGGAGGAGAATCTGGCAGCCCCAACCACAGTGCTTTATGGTTTTAAACAGCTAGATCATACCATCATCAAACTGCCCCTGGAGTCCAGACATTTAGCATTGCTTTCAGAAGAGTTCTACGGAACTCTATTTCTATTTTAAATCAGGAAGCACCTGCTGAGAAGCCTTAAAATAACTATAAATAAAACTAAATTGTCATTCAACGATGAAAGATATTATCAGATGGAGATGGAAGTTCTGGGGAAAGTGTTTGGTGCTTCATTTGTGAACATCGCTATTCTTTTAAACAAAAGCTGCAGGCAAGGAGAAGAAAAAAATGAACCCATTCTCAAACAAAAAGCTTACTGATTCATTCTTAAGTATGGACAGTGTCCAAGACTGTGCTGTTTCTACTGCTGATCAATTTCATGATAACCTGTACAGCAGGGTACAGATGGCAGACAAAAGAGTACAGCCTGGAGGAGAAGTTTCAAGATTCAGCTTATGAAAATATTCTGGATATAGAGGTTTTTTAATATGCTGTCAACATGAAAAATACAAAGAAAAACTGAAGGAGTGGGGACTCAATCATAACCGAGGAAACCTACCTGTACAACTCCAGTGCAAGAATCAAGGAAAATACATCCTTTTGGCTCCTTGGATATTTTCTCATCTTTGTAAAAATTCATGATGTAGGAATTATCTGTCAGCTGTGTGAGCTGGAAATACCTCCTTTTGAACGACTGCCAGTACAGAAGCACAGAAAGAAGTCACACAAAAGTAGTCTTTCAGTTTTAAGGATGATTAAAGGTGTGTAAAGAGGAACAAAGTATATTACCTGTTCATGTATGGTTCACCTTGACTAGGTATGAGTTTTAAGAAATTCTGAAAGATTGCTTAATTACCAGCTAAATGTCTTATACAAACTAAGGTGTATTAATAAGTCACATATAAGACTCACTACAGTAATAATACAGTGGAGGTCAGTGCTCATTACATACTGTACATATTGTATAATGCCTGAGTTTGATACAGTAAAAAGACCTTTGCACAATAGCCTATTGTTGTTTGCCTTTAATTTAAATTACAGAATGTTTATTTCTTGAGAAGGGGGCCCCAAACCAGAAAAAAGGTTAACCATCCCTATTCTACTGTGCATTTTTAAATACACTGCAGCATATTGCCAGCATTCATTTCCGATTGTGTTTGTCGTGGAAAGGCTTTCTTCTCTGCACAGCAGCACTGATCAGTTCATCTTACAGTGCATGCTCCCCGCTGTTTGCAGTGGAGGCTGATGCTAGTGACACTGACTCATCCAGCAAGTGCAGGCAGTGCTGTTAAAATTAGCACACAGGCGAGTGGAAATGTCTCCTTACCCTCACAGTGATGCTATTGTTCACAGTGCTGTTGAAATTCCCTTTGTAAAGCCAGCCAGATCTGAAAACTCCAAGTCCTCCTCCACCTCCACCCCCACCTTTTGATGATGACAGGGATGTCGTGTCCTGTGAAGACAACCATTCTTAACTCCTTGTCTTCAAGGTATGACCTTTCCGTGGACAAAGAAGCTTTCTCCTTGTAATTACAGTGTGAAAAGATCAAACCAGTACAGTAATTTCAGTAGATCTCACAGCTGAGTGATACTTTGCTGTGTAATAATAAAGCCCAAGAATTAGATAAATCTAAACTTTCTAGGCTCTACCTCTAGTTTCAGGAGCAAGCTGGCTTGGACACTAAATATGTATAATTGCATAGTAGTGCTTTAGACAAACTTGATCAGTACAGGACTGTATCTAACAAGTGTCTAACTAGTGCACAGTATACAGTAATGCAGTTTTTGCATTCAACATTATTTCTGTCATCATTATTCTCAACATGAAAATGTAAACTTATAGATGGCATTTGGGATAAATTAAGTCATCAACTCAATGGGGGCATGAATTGCCAATTTAGGATTTTGAAGTTCTAAGGAATTTCTATAAATGAGCCATACAGACACTTACTTCATCTTTATCAACATCTTCATGGTCGATTTCAAAGGAGTGTGAAGGAAGCTTTTCTGGTCTGTACAGTTTTCTGCAAAGTAATGAGCAATCAAACGCTGATTATTTCACTAGCACCTTATTAGAGACTGAGACATTTTTTACTTAAATGAATAATCAGCTTAATGGAATTAAATGAGATTTGTTTTTTCCAGGACACATAACCATTGTTTGCTTTGTTTACTATATTTTACGTGCAATGTAAATTTTATATGTAACTTGCCTTTTCCTTTTTTTCGAAAGCACTACAAAGATACTGTATCTCAACAAAATAAGCTTAGGTTTTATTGTAACCTTGCCTTGTAAATGTGAGAATTATTAATGCTGAACCTAACATTTATAAGGGAGAAGTAAAAAAAAACCCTCCAGATGCATTACATATCCCCTTAAACAATTACAGTCACAATTGCATGTGTCATGCTTGCCCCTGCTGGAGCACTGCAGAGCAAGCTAGCATTTCCACGGCTGCAGGCCATGCCTATACTCTCCGGTTGCCATGGATACGTATCAGACCAGAAGCTCGTTTCACCTGTGGGTATTCATAACCTTCCCCGCCTCAGGTGAAGCAGGCTATTATGCTCTATGCTCATTTACAGCCTAGGCCTGCCTAGTTCCTAGCTGTGTTTGTGTCTTCGTTCACAAGGATTCACAATCCTTTTTTCTTCTTTCTTGTGTTGGATTTCCCTTGTGTTCTATTCGGCTGTGAACCTGGACTGCTCTGTTGGACCTCGGCTTTTGAATTTTCCTTGTGTTCATTTCCTGGCTACAAACTCAGATTGTTTACTTGAATTCGTATTCTTTAAATTCCTTTGGCTCTTGGCTACTTTCTCTACTTGGCTACGAACTTTGTTTCTTTCAATCGCGTCTCTAGACTTTGCCTTGTCTGTTCATTACTCCCGCCTACTGCTGGCCTGTGCCTGCTCTTGGGTTCATCTTATGACCCACGGATCACTACTTCACCTCATCTCAAGCAGCGGACATTACATAATTGCTTAAGGAAATGAATAATGCATCTGGATAATAATCTACATTCCTATTAACATTTTATAAACCATTTCACAACTACGTAAGCTAATTATGGAAAAAGCACACATTGATAATACTAGATAAAGCACAAGATAAAACACTCCACAGTAAACAGATTTTACCATGCAGTTAATATTAGGGGACATTATTAATATCACACCCTTTAAAATATAGACTAAAGCCATTTCCTTTCCACAAAGCATATAACACATTCAAATGTTACAAAGAGTAACATATAAAGAAAATATTAGTAGCCATTACAAACACAGGAGGTGCTTTTAAACTATTTTCTACAGCCTCTCTATAGAGTCTATATTGTCCATGCATCTGATGTCTACTCTCATTGGAGAAACCTCTTCATTTCTTCAAACCAAATCTTGTCTGCAAGGAGCCACTGAAGCCAAACACTTGTCACAGTGCCTGATTTTCCAGCCTGTCAAGAACGGACTTTTCAGATGGTGGTACTTTATTCTTTCCCATCCAGACACATTTTCAGAAAGGGAGTACTGTATGGGATTCGTAAGACACAAAGGGTGCTGTTTACTAAGCTCATTCAGATGTGGTCTGAAGATGTTGCTGACATAATGATGTATTTAAGGGCTGGCGGTGCCGAATGAGATAATATTCTTGTGTTATTTATAGACATTCTTCATCTGGAGACACTCCGAATTCTGCCTGCTGGTCATTTGGATGCCATGAGAGTTGACCGACATCAAGAGGAAGTGACTCCAGGGCGGAACATGAACGGCAACTCACTCCTTTTAAAGTTATAGAAGGTGGGATAGGAATGCTTTTGGGTAAGATGACCACTGCATTTGAAAATGTCTACTTCGAGTTCAGATAATAACGTTTTAATAACAATGTTGTTTTTTTTATTTTTAGGATGCATAAGTTATAAAGTGGCATGTCACCCATCCAGTTTCAAATTGCTTTATCCAATACAGGGTCGTGGGAACAGGCGCCAGGTGGGATACACACTGGATGGGACGCCAGTCCATCACAGGGCACACACACAGACACACACTCACTCACTCCAGGGCCAGCTTTCCCAGAAGTCAATTAACCTACCAGTATGTGTGAGGTAACTGGAGCACAAAACCCCTGTGAACACGGGCAGAAATACAAAGCCCATGCAGATAGACCTCGGGAATAGAACCTAGAGCACCAGCACTGAAATGCATAGCATTTAAAGTGAATTCTACTCTAAGAATTAAGAATGTAAAACCACATCGTCTTTTGATTGGCATCCAAAGAGGGTCCAATAAACACTCCCTGACAAAGCCGTTGTGCCAATAGATTCAACAGGGACCTCTCTGCATGGAGCCAGAGGGGAGTGATGAGATAGTGATAGTGGCGAGGGTGATGTCTCCTTGCTGTCAGCTGCCCTTGCTCAATCAGTTGTCATCCAGAGCCATGCAGCTCGGAGGGGAAATCTCAGCATGGAACAACAGGGATGTGAAGGCTGGGAAAACGATCAGGCTATTCTGATCTTCATTCCATGCCCACTGAGTCAGATACTGTAAACAGAGGCCACTGGTGAAGGGAAATAACATCTCCTTCACTAATTTAAGAAAAGCCTTTAAAAACAAAGCACAGATTCAAAATAAGCAGAACAAAAACGGGGGCCGCCTACCTGGGTAATTGCCGATAATCACCAGCATACTCTTCATATTTATAATCTACAACGTTCCACTGGGAGTTGAAGTACTTGCAGGCCTGAAGAGAACCAAGAAAAGAAAAGAAAGGTTTTGTTGAACAACAAGTTCTTCTCATGTGAGACACTGTTTCTGTCCATATCTATCAAACTTCAAACATGGTGTATGTACCGTACAAGTTGTACCCTGTATTGCACAGTTTCAAAAAATAAAAACCTAGAAGAAGTAATGTACTTAGTAAACTAAGCCAGAAGTCCAGATCTCCAAGCCATTGTAAACTTCCTAAATGATTTATACAGGAGACATTTCTAGATTTTGAAGTTCTATCAAATATAAATGCCGTTCCTGCTTTTATTGATTAGAACTGAAAGGCTTCTGGTAAACATTATACCTTTCTATGGAGTGAATTCCACACGTACTTTAAGCAATAGGTACAGTACTTGCTCATGTTTATAAATAAACTGTTACAAGCCATTTTCATAGTAAAACTTACCACCAAAATAGCTACATTACCATCATAAATAATATTTTGTTACACTTTCATATTAGAGTAAAAATACAAACACAACTTGGAAAAACACAAAAAGCGTTCTCATCTGCCAGTCAGACCAGCATGAATATAAAATGATTCAAGCATGTAAATACGCATGAATATTGCACACCCCTTTTGAAATGTAGAAAGACATATACATAACCAAACCAACATTACTGACCTTTTTCTATTATATTTCTGAAAATCTATTATATTTATTTATAAAACTTGTCATCATGCAGAGTATTACATTTTTATGGTGCTCTATAATTACAGAGGTTTTAAACTCACTGCAGCATTGCTGAGCAAAAATAAAAATACACCAGTCCTCCTAAAATAATATCCAAAACCCAGAAGTTTTGCATTGGGGGAAACATATTTATATATACAGTACCACCATCAATTGTGAGAAACAATTGTCTGAAGTCATTTGAACTACTGTAAATAAACTCAAACTAAAACCTAAACGAGCGTGTGTATCTCATAATGAGGCTTATTAGAAGCATAATCTGGACTTTCATTAAAAATGAGATTAATGTAAAACAGAGATTAACACTTAGTCTGAGATTCTACATAAGAATTTAGCAGACCTATTAGATACAGTGCAATGTCAATGATTTAGTCTGATAATTTCATGATTACATGATCCTTAAGCCTTAAAGGATGCCATCCATTAATGAGGTTTTCTGTATTTTGAGTGTGACGCTCAATGTATTAAAAAGCTGCTCTTTCTTGCAGTGTTCTGTTAATGGTTCAATTTTAACAACACACAGAGAACGCTAAAAACAACATCGATTTTTAAAAATGTTAATTAGAAAAAAAAAAACTTTGTTACTTCTTCTCCAAATACTCAGATTGTCAGTCTGTCGTCCAAGGGAAAATGTAGGAGCCATGCAAGCAAGACTGCACATTAGTAATTACCAGAATAAACAAGCCTGTCATTCTTCATTTAGCTGGAAAACTACCATAGTCTCAGTGTGAGAAAAGAACTTAGTGAGGTTAAGGCACTGAAAAGAAAAAACAAATGCCTGCAGCTGAACTAACCACTTCCCCAATGGGTACATTCCTCACATTCTCGTTTCACTGCAGGCTGGGAGCATAATGTGCTTTTTTATTTCTTTTTATGTGAATAAAGAAACATCAACCAATCCGTGCAGTTATGGGTCTCCCCTTTGGGTCACAGAAATGTGGTGACATACCTGTTAGCTTCGCAGTGTGCAATTTGCTTCATCGTAGTCTAATATAAAAGGGCCCTCTGTCAACGTTACAATACAGATCTGAAGTGGGTTATTCAGTGGGAGAGAAGTGCTCAGTGATGTCCTCCAATTTAACAGTAATGATTTTTCCACAAAAGCACATCAGCAAAGAGGCCAAAATAATTTCACAATTTCTAAGTGCTTTAGACTGCCAATTGGAAAGCCAAAGCACTGTATGTTAATTCGTCTAAAGCCTATTCCACAAGCATAATTCTTTATTTTCTGCATCATGAATAAAATCTCCTAGTTAGTTTACCCAACACCAGCGGTAGTGTGATTTCTCATCATGCTGAGACTCATCACAAGACTACTGCTTTATTCATCCCAATGCTAACAACACCAAATCAATTAATTAGGGGATGAAAATGGAGCTACTTCAGCTAAACACTGCAGCAAAACAAGACGCTAGCAGCTACTGACGTATGCAAGCAGCTAAATTCATCACAGGCTCTGCATGTTTACTAGGTTGTTTGCATTCACACACAAAATGTCAGATTCTGCTTTTTCTAAACAGGAAGGGGAAACTCAGAGCCCTGACGTGTGGGAAGGAATTACAACAGTGAGATTTTGTTTGGTAGTTTGTTGTTTCAATGGTTCATCATGATAAATATCCATATTACCAGGTCTGCTACTGTTTGATGTCATGTAGTTAAAGTGTTTTTCACCACAATCTGTATGAAATAGCAAATTAATATGTTGGTGTTTAAAAAACATAACGATAGTTGTTCGAAACTATGTTTTTTATACTATGCTACTATACAATGCCCCGGCTTTTCCTTAAAGTAAAGATCAAAACAGAATTTATAACCAAAGTTTGGGAGGAGGGCAAACCCTAATTCCCACCAACCAATTACAGGCTAAGAGATCATATATGGACTCAGCGTTCTTTGCTCAAGCATCACTCCAACAATCCCACTACCACCACCAATGCGGTACCTCCCCCCCCCCCACACACAGGCACACATCCTATAGGAAAGTTCTGACTACCTCATACACGTGAGCAGGCTGTAGTATTTTTTAACAATACAAGCAAAATCAGAACAAACCAGTGCTAATAATAACCTGCCACAGGTTCATGCTAAAGCAGAAAGAATCACTCAGTTTCAACTTTCAGTAGTGGCCACACCAATAAGATCTATTGTAATTCTCTGCCTAAGAAAAGTACATTACGAAGCACTTGATTCCAACTGATACTAAACTTGGGGGGGGCGATGATGCTGTTTTACCAAGGATGTACTTTACATGAGCGCAGTACTAATGGTATTGTTTCACCGTGGCCAATGGTGACAGGCTGAACCTGGAATGACATTTTCTTGTTATTTCTAGGAAATTACTCAAGGCAATGTCTAAGTATAAAGTTCATTTCTGAGCTATTTGACACTGAACTATATTTTTAACATAAGAGTTATTACAGACAATGTAAGAGGTAAAAAACATTCATTGCTTACTTTATCTCATAATTTGAAATAAACCATCTTTAGTGATGTGAATTGTTCTCAGCTAACAATGTCAAATAGCATTCACTATGGCAGTATCTCAGTATGCTCTTCAATTTGTCAGCGATCCTAGATAAGTCAATACACTCAGCAAATTCTTGGAAAATCACAGAGAAGCTGCAAGGCAAACAGTTTTTATCAAAGCTGGATAGAAACACCACTCTAAGCATTAACGTATCAGAAATGGGAGGTTTCATAAGATTTGAGAAGCCACTATACTCCAGAGGAATCTGAAGATGTCTAGGACAGTGTTTATGAATCAATAACAGTACAGGTACAGGTTCAGGCTCATTCCATGCTGAACGGTAAAGAAAAGAAAACACATTTCGGCTGTGGAGCCTTCTTCAAGTGTGAGATCCATAAGTAGGCTCCACAGCGAAACACTGTGTTTCTTTATTTATGTTTCAGCATGAAATGAATCTTTACCTGCTTTGCAGCCTCTGCATGCTCATGCAGCTCCCTTCTCAAGAGCGTAGGAATGGTGTGTTCAGTATTTGGCAAAGGTATGATCCTTGATCCTCAGTTCAGAAAGACATATGAACATAGTAGACAGACTGTACAGATATGGGGTTGCTAATAACAGGACAGGCAAGGGGAAAAACATTCTGCTGCAAAATCCAAATTTCCTTGTGGGAAGGTAATTATTTTGCACTGCATTCTACTGTATAAGATATGCAAAGTATCCAATGAACACAATTTAGGAGCCATAAATACAATAAAAATGTTCATCGTGAGCATCAGGCTGTTTAACATCTGCTTTCCCAGTGGGAGAACAGACCAGCAGGAGAGTACGGAGATGAAAGTGAACTAGCTAAAAGACAGAGGAAGCATAACACAACCATCGAGAAACAGAAAACAAGATCCGAAGATTTAGTTTGCTGCGAGTTTGATTTTGGTCGCCGCGCATCCTCGTGGATCAGTTAGCTCAGCATGAAAGAGATCTCTCTGGAGATGCCTTGGCCAACAAGTTAGCTTCCCAAAACACCATATGGTCCTCTGCAGACGATAGAGTCAGTGCTGGTGGTCTCGCCAGGACATTGCTGTGTCTCAGGTACAGAAAGGGTATTGGGGCATGCATCACAAACAGGAGGAGGGTCTCATCACCACATATAGGACTGATTTCATTAAAGGGTTTAGACAATCAAATGATGGGGGCAACATCTATACATGTTTTTGTGAGGTAGGTGGCCCTTTACAGTTCATAATTGCTCAGTTCTACAAAAGTTTGCAATTTTCTGGAAGAGAAGTCAATTATTCAATTATTGCTCCAAGCAAAATTCCTTCATCTTATTTACATGTTTTCTCTCCTCACTCTTCCAGATCCCTGGCCATTCTCATCCTGCGTTCTTCATTCCTACACAGTTCAATGTACTGTGATGTGCACAGTGCTGATCATCTAGTTGATGCAGAAAGTCAGGTTAACGTTTTTTTTATAGCTACATTTCTAATGTCGCTGTTTATCCTTATTTTACAACACATGTAGTTTGCATGTATTGCACTTTAACATTGCTCCCACGGTGTCCACAATTAGTATTTACTGTAGGAAGTGCTGCATTTCCTATTGTTTTGTAATACTGGAACCTTTCGCTAGCTGTGAAACTTGCGATTTGTATTCGGTACAGACTGTAGAATCTGGAAAATAAGTTCATTTTTTCTTCTACACATTTTGTAGGATCTTCTGAGGAAATATTTGGTGTAACTCTTCAGCCCCCAAAAATATTTAGACGTGTATAGATCTGGGACATGCCAGCTGATTTCTGATGTTTTGTTGACACTGTCTAAACAATTGTGACTTTGTCTGCAATATGCATGACAGTAAATTTGACTCATAATATTTATCTCAATGTTCTGTATAATTTGAATTAAACAATTATGGAAAGGTAAAATCAGAGCCATTGTAAATGCAAGTAGGCAAGGCCTTTAATATAAACAAGTTCTACAAACAACTGTTTCACTCTTTGTTCTCATACTCACCGACATAAGAGATGGAGCAGCACTGTCTGATTTTTTTTTCTAGATTTCTATCGATCATTATTACATTCTTGTATATTTATTTATAACACGGACAAGGGAAAACTAGCTTCAGGTACAAGGAGCTGAAGTACTGCAACTGCAATGATAACACAACTGTCTTATGCTTAATCATCATGCGTCATAGGGCTAACAGTGCCAATGCAGGTAAGAAATATATATTTGCAGATTTAGCTCTTAATTTCTTTGAGCAACTCTGCACCAAAATACACTGCAAAGGTTTTGCACAGTGTGAAATGAGCTCTTCATTTGTGTTCACACATCAGAAATTGCACATGAATGCTGAAACGATAAACCGGTGTCTTACAGTTCAAACGAATTGACCAATGCAACTTATAATTAATTCACACTTCATTATCACCTACAGTATCGCACCAGAGAAGTCACTGAAGCCTCGTCTTCAAAACTGGCCTTGGAGGTGACCGAGACACTTAGCAGACATTTCAGGTCACCATTTTCCTTCCTATATACTCAGGTACGCTGCTTGCCTGAGCGCCTCAGAAAGCAGCTGAAATCACAGAGAGCTCCTGTTCTAAAATAAGCAACCGTGCATCTTCAAATGAAACCGTGAAGCAGCAAGTCAGAGCAGGGCCCTACCTCTCTGACCAGCAGACTCTCGGCCTGTACTTCAGCTCCCTCAGGCACAGTCGAGTGCAAAGTCCTTCTTTCCCATGAGATTGTGGACACCTGGAAAGGAAAGGGACAAGAATCACCACAGGAACAAAGAGTTCACATGGTAAATCTGAGGATTAAGATTTGCCAGTTTTTGCAAAAGCTGTGAAAATCACTCATCCAAATATGAGGATGAAGGATGCTATTATACTGTGTATGCAACATGCACGTAAAAACATGATTAAATGGCAAAAATGTTGACGTGCAAAACATCAGGGCTTAATCATTCTGGGGCATTTAAAGAAAGTCCATTTAAATTGAAATAATCTTAAAATGTAAGTTATTGCCACACCCCTCCAGGGAAATTTCTACTTCCATCTACTGCTATACACCTCCACTACACAGTACAGCACAAAGGTGCTTGAAATACCTGCATGCACAGAGAAAAGGCTAATCATAAACTATGCTCTTTCATTTATGAATCCACCTTTTCCTTGTGGATTATTTAATGCACCACAATGAAAATCCCCATGATGTCACTGAACTAAACAAAGTTCAGAGCTACTGTACAACAGAAAGCAAAACCACCACATCCAGTTATATACTGTATATACAGTACTGTATAATACCTGGGCTGCTTCTAAACCAATTTGAACAAAAGTGTACGATCATAGTCTGAACACAGATGCAGATGGAGATGGAAAAGCTCACTCCAGCTCTGAGATTCAAAGACCTCAACACAAAACACACAAACGCGCTGAAATTTCAGATCCACTGACAAAGAAAACAGCATTGCAAACAAAGAAAAGAGCAATTAATTATTACCCATTTATTTGGCTGAGGATTCTATCCAAAGCAACTTTCAGTGCCTCACCTGGGATTTGAACCCATCAGCTTCCAGTTACAGATCTCGAAGATTAAGCACTGTGGCCCCATACACACATAACATAGATCATTTCAGACTGTATAATAGCTGTACAGTGCCAGGCTCTTCCGGCCCTCCTCTCCTGGGATTTTGTCTTGTATATGTTGGAAGTGAGCCACTGTTTCATTGTAGCAAACTACTGGGACAAAACTCTTTGCGAGACCCTTACATTTCTGCAGAACACACAATAATAAACACAGAGTCATACTAATTCACTGCTGGGGTTTAAGACTCCAAAAAAGAGCTGCTTATTCTACTGCTCTTGTGAAGAGTGTTGCTACAATACAAAAGTGGCTGGATTCCAATATATACAAGACAAAGTCCCGTGAGAAGAAGACAGGAAGGGCCTGGCAATGTATAGCTATGACCTAAAATGATCTAAGTAGTATATTTAGACTTCATACTGTAATACCTCCGAACTTTAGGTATTAAATGCATTAACTATTAAGGTAACTAATATTTGTTTTAATGTGCTTCCTCCGTAACTAGGTTAATCTTCCGTTTTAAGTTGCTACGAAACTATGAATGTACTTCCTCTTCATAACACCAGCTAGAATGAGATCATTTACAAAACAGCAGTTTATTTTGTGTACTGTACGTAAACTAATAACACAATGAGCTGCAGCACAAATGTATATGTATAATGTATATTGTATATACAGTATGTGCCCACACAAGTAGATACTGCAGCACTGTATCACCAAAAGCATAGACAATTTGAAAATTGAATCTCGGATTGAAATACTGACTGAAAAATCATCTTCGGGAAACACTAGCAAGTCCTTCAGAGGCTCTTCCTTCTGTTCAGGTTCCAGCTCAGAGATCACAGTCTCGTAATCCAGAGGGTCGACCAGTTTAGGCTTCTCTTGCTGAGGGGAAAACAAGAAAAAGAGTCAGTACTTCTGTGGCGTCCCTTTAAAACATTTGCAGTCTGGCACCTACAGTACAAATCAGGCTGTTGAGTTCAGCGGAAGAGGCTTTGTGTCTCTGCAGAGGTGTGATATGCCACTCAGATGCTCAGGAGCCACAGCTGAAGACACCAGGAAAAGCACGGGAATCTGTCAGAGCACCAGCTTGTCTACTAACCCGAAATCTTTGTTCAAATTCTGTGCCCTGAAATTGACATGAAATATTTCTCTAGGGCAGCTGAAGCAGACAGCACACAGAGCTGGGGCCCTGGTTCAATTTCAGATCCGGAGTTCTATCTGTGTGGAGTTTGATCGTTTTTTACTAATATATTAAATCGGTACTTTTATTCCATTTAAACTGATTACATTTTGAAGTGTATTAAATTTACTAGTAAAAAAATTGGTTCTCTCTGTGTTTGCGTGGGTACCCTCTGGGATCTTCAGTTTCCTCCCCCAGTCCCAAAACCATAGCTCCAACACAGCTTCTGGGAAAATGGACACTGGTGTGAGTGTATCTGTGTTTGTGTCTGTTAGTCCTGTGATAGACTGGCGTTCATTCGTGACCTTGAACTGGAAGAAGCTGCTAGAAAAATGAATGGATGGTATCTGAGGCACAAATCAGGGTGTCCCACCCTCCTGGTACTCGTAGCACTAAATGTGCTGGGCGTGTGAAATCAAAGACTTATCAGACATTCTCAGTTGAGCACTTGAGTTCAGAGTTTGATCAATGACCAAAGGAACAAGTAAAAGTTTATTCCATGCTGAAAAGAGAAGAAAAGAAACACAGCGTTTCGGCTGTGAAGCCTTCTTCTAGCCTCCACACCCAAAGAAGGCTCCACAGCCGAAACGTGGAATAAACCTTTATTTGATCCTGTGTAGCCTACGCATCCTGATGCAGCTCCCTACTTGAACTACTTCAATTACTCAAGTCAGCTTGGACACACTGAGTCCACTCCATACATCTGTACTGGATGTGCTATGCTTCCTTTTATACAAACAATGAAAAATGCTCATAAGTTCAGTGTAAGGAATGCAATCTCTCAACCCTTCCACACCATTCAAAAGTCCACTATCATTTGGTTAAACAGAGGGCAGAGGGCTCAGCCAGGCCAGAGAACTGTTCAATATCTCCTCCATAACCAGTCCACCCTTACATGAGATCATGCTTTCAATGTTCCTTCAGATGACCACGTGTGCCACTCTGACAGTGTGACAATTCCTTGATTCTGCCTATCAATGATGACATGAAGGTATCTACAACGTCCAGAGCTTATTTAAAAGTCTAAAGGAAAGTAATATAAACTGATCTCTAACATTTTTAGCTGAATGCTTTTTGGCGTTAACTCTAAACACACCCTGACTCTTGAGGTATAACCTGAGCCATAAATCAAAATGAGAAACAGAATTACAATGCTGCTGTTTTAACCTCTAACAGCTCTTAATTCTTTGTGTTCTGAATGCTAGCAAGTGTTCCTGAGGCCTGGTGGAACACAAAAGAAGCATGACCTTCAGAAACACGTGCAGTAGCTTAAGTTTATATTAACCACAAGCCCCCAAAATGAAAGTACTTCACAAACGAAGGGAAAAAGGCCACTGATGCGTCAAGTTATGAAGTTATTCATAACTACAGCACTGCTGAGAAGTGCATGTCAAACCTCTAACTTACAAGAACTGTCTTGGTCAGTCATTTTGGAAATTCCTTGTTGTCTCATTATTTTGAGAACATGTAAGCATGGGTACTTACCAAACCATCAAGGGGGAAACTGTAATATACTTTAATTTAACTTCCTATTCACAGAGAGCAAACACAAGGAAATGAACTAGACAAACAGAACAAACCAAAAATGTTCTGAGTTTTCCATTTTTCTGCATCTCTTCATTGATTCTTGAATACACAATGGGTAGAAAGTCACCAATCGGTAGTAATCCATCCTATTTATATCTCCTGAAAATATACCCTCGACAGAATACAGGGCACTTTGGTTATCAATTATCTCAAAGCTCTACCCAATAACAAAAAATATATACAACAATGTAAAATATAAATAAAAGAAACTGACCTAATTTACACTATAATATATACAGGAGTTCTTAATTTCATTGACAACAGTATTCCACAGACCAGGAGCATAGGAAGAGGAGGATTGCCCAGTTTCCAGCTTTGAGGACGGTACAAACAAGAGGCATGTATCAGAGTTTTTTATCAGGGTGCTAAAGAGCTACTATCATATGATGACTATGCAAAATTCAGTGGGAAGACAGGGGCCAGACTGCCAGACTTGGACCTAGGCAGAACTCTAGATGCCAAGGTGAAACTAAGAATCGTAATATTAAATGACTGTGGAATGGCAAAAAAAGCAGATAAACCTGTTCAGCTTTTAAGAGTGACAAAAAACAGAGTGAAATAAAATGTAGGAAGTTCAGTCAAAGCATGGTTAAAGCGTTAACAAAGTTTCAGTAGCACTGTAAAGCACTATGCTGCCTACTGTATATCCACGTAAAATAACTGTTATTATCAATCAATACAGACTGAAATGACACCCACATACAGTATTATCTGAAAGTAGTAAATGGAATATAGAGGCAGATGAATTGTTTTCACTCAAGCTAGATGTTGACCACTTACTTGTCAATAAGATTAAACACAAGAATTTCAGATACAGATTTGTGTTGTAACTATGATTCATGTAAGAGCGCTACAGTTATGATATTCACGTGCCTTTCATTAGTTAAAGAAGACTAAGTGTTTTTATGACAAGTAGATTGACGAAATTGATATACTGTAGATAGGATGAATTATCAGTCCAATGAGAAATGTTTGCCTTGTCCACACAGATGTCAGATGCTGAAGTGCCATTGTTCACTCCCCAATGAAAACATTATACACAGTGTATGTTAGGAAGGCTAATGTACAGTACAGTATAAGGTCAGGAGCCACAGAATAGCCTGTCAATTTGATCAGAAACCTAACACAGCCTGGTTCTGGGACTTCAAATAAAGATTAAATGGGGGATTTTTAATATTGTCTCAATGTTTCAGACTCCATAAGATTTTAGCCTTTTTTTATTGATGTAATTTCTTTTCGTTTTTTGCATAAGGAAGTGGCTTTGTTAATTTGCTTTGAACGCCTAAACATCTTCCTGTTCTTAATATGCAGTGTATAGGTTTGCATGCCTTCAGACTTGAGATTTTGTGATACTGTACAACATCAACACAGACCATAAGGTAAATGTTCATAATAATGTTTTATGTACAGTACAAAGGTTTTTAGAGAAAATAAATACTCAGCACAACATCTGATGTAAGGAAGGTATCTGGATATATAAAGTGCATGTTTTGTTTCTGTTAAGTATGATGAAATTACTACCCTCCGTAAGTCAGAAAGCCAGACTGACATGGAGCATACATCCCATTCAATTAATCCTTGTTTAATTTCACACATTAAAAACAAAGGCTGTATCCATGATGTACAACGAGATTTCTGAACTGAACCAAGAGATATTAATCTTGAGGCGCACCACAATGCGACTCAGGATATGACAGTTGCAAGGATCCTGAGGAATGCACGCCACATTTTCGTGGCCATCGCTTGTGTGAATGCAACAATTGAGTGTCATGACCAGGCTGCAGAAATTTAATCAAGATTCAATCAAAGAGATTAGGGATGATCCCAACCACACTTAAGTATCACACTTCAACAATGACGTTAAAATTGGTTTGCTCCACAGGTGTAACCCATTACTAAATCACTGTCACCACAGCTTCTTTACATATCTCCTCCATTAAACATCAAACATATTATTCATCAGCCACCGAACACATACAGAACATCGTTTTGTAACTCCAACCATATTGTCGGAAAACCTCACTGTTTAAAAAGGTGAAGGGAAAAGATACGAGATCAAGATACCTACACAGCTTAGCCTGCTAAAATCCCCCCGAGCTCGTCTGGTTTTTCTTTTCCTCCGGAAATCAATGGTGGGCTCCCGTTTGAAAACTTTGGATCTGAAACTCATCCTTCTGTTTCAGGGATTACGGGTAGGAGAAGCCAGCAAAGCCGGACACGCTTCAGAACAAGAAGGAGAACTTTCATTTAACTGCGAAACCTGCAGGGCTGTGGGAGGGGGAAGTACTCTGGTCTCGCTGTCATAGTCATCTAGAGCTCACTGGCGGCAAAGAGGAAAAGAAAACCTTGTGCGTGTAGCCGTTTCCCCCCACAGAGCATGCAATGAGCTCCACGCGCTACCATGAAGAATTATTTCTAAGACCTGAGAGGAGGAGCTTGGCACAAAAATATTTAAACATAACAGTGCTTCCACCTGTGTTGTGAAGGTTTCAAATTTACTAATGAAGTGATATGATTTAGTTACCACAGCGTGCAACAGAACACAGTATGAAAAGCAAAAGGGCCAAGGAATTCAAACCCTGAATTTTTGCAAACTGAGTGCTTCGCTTTATGTTTCAGCAGAATTTAAGACCGACCATGCAGCAAGAGCTACTGTAGCTTTAGAGCTTATTTTAGAATGAGGCCTAATTCTAAAACAAACCCTCTTCAGAAACACCTACAGTATACTGTATCACATTTTTGTAAAACTTAAACTCATTTTTCTGAGCAGAAATCGTTTTGTCTACTGGTTATTTAGAGAATACAAATAAGCAGCATGGAAAACAAGTGTCCGGAATTAAACAGCATGCACCATCTGCCATTAAAGACTAATATACTGTAAGAAAATTACTATGGTAATTACTTGATCAGCTGCTCATGTGTGCTAGGCACACTTAGTGAAACAAAGGCAAATAACAAAGCAAGGTTTGCCTATTATGTATAAAACGACACAAGTGTAATTTGTAATAGATGCTTTGTAATTCCTTTACAGGACACAACCACCAGCTGCTAAATCACATAGTGGAAGTGATACCATTCATCTCCCCTAGTCTCTATATGATACAGTCTCTATATGAAACAGATGTATATGTTGTGAACTGCACAGTAAGTCTTTTTGGAAAGCAGGCTCTGCAAGTATCTCCCATTGTTTTCTGTACACAGTAAATGTCTATGAACATGTCACAGGCTGTTACCTCGCAGACTGACAGGAAGCTCAACACACACCTCACCAGGGGATCTAATTTCAAACTTCCTGTATTTCGGGCTATACGAGACATTTTGAGCAGCAGAAAGCAAGAGCCTGTGGTGTAAGCTTGCATGGTTTCACGGGCCTATGAAAAAGTTTTTTTTTTCCACGTACCAACTAGTTAAATAGACCAATTTCCTGTTAAACCATTTTCCTATTGTTCTCGTTGTTATTGATCACTAACATTGCCTCCCTCCCACAAGAGCATCATGTTAATACCACTCATTAAATTAAAAATAGCTATGTCTATAAATAATAACAGTTCTCTCATATTTCTGGAGTCCCATGATAATGATCTCTTCTCGAAATGATAATGTTAAGAGCTCCCAAGTGATTCACTTGATGAATTACATGTTCAGGAGTTCAGACGAGCCCTGTATTAAGTAATGAGATTTCAGAGTTGTTTGGCTTTAACCCCAATGGCCAACAGGGTATCTGTCAGCCAAGGGGCTGCTGCATCTGTCCTGCTGTAGGGATGGCAAAGGAACACAGAGCAGCACAGGGGAAAGCCTGACTCATGGTTGTAGGGTTGTGGCAACAGGCAGTTGATAAGAAAAGGGACTTGTATTCCTCTTGCATCTTCACTAACTCTATACATTTCGACTGTGTTCTTTTTAAATAATTAAAAAAAAACATGGCAGGGCACTGAAGAGCTACAACATGCCATTTTAAGAATAATGCAATTATAAGTAGACAGCTGAAGAGCAATCTAACAGGTGCAATACAGTTATCACCAACTTTCCAGAAAAACTGCAAGCAAATAAAAGAGCACTTAGATATCCAACATGTGCTGTGTATTAATCTTTCCTACCTGATACACAAAGGTAAAAATAACTAGAATTCAAGAGTCAGTTCAAACGGGGAAAAAAAGGCAGCATGCTTGCTGGTTTGGCTTAGCAGAAAACCAAGTGTTTATGTCAAAAAGGTAATGATGAGGGAACAAGAACCACAGTGAGTTAAAGGTTTCATGAGATTTGTGAAGAGCCAGAGAGGGCAGATATGCCTCCAAGACCATTTATCCACGCTTCGTTGGCAACTTTTAATTCAACCAACTTAATTTTCTATCACTCAAATACATTTTAGAATTCATCATACAATTGCCATTTTATTTAAAGGTACTTCAGTCTGTTTTCATTTTTCTAATAAAATAATATTTACAAACGATAACATTTATGTAAATAAAATGTACAATACAATCAACACAGTCAAAATGAACAATCTTTTTGAATGGTGGAATTTCAGCTTTCAACACCCAAAAACGTTTCAGTCCTCACTGGCTATTTTATTTTAGACGCAGACGTTCCTAACTTTAAGTCACATGCTTTGTTCTTTCAAAAACAGATGTGAAACTACTGCATTTGTACAGTACCTAGTACCTACATATTTAGTAAACCGTATCTATGTTAGTTAGTAACTTTAGTGAGGAGGTTTTCCCTCTATGGATACTATAGCATAGCTTTAACTACAGTAACTGGTGCTCGTATCAGTCTGGCTTTAAAAAATAGAATTCATTTATATTTAATAGAATGAGCCAGAAAACCTCAAACATAGCAGGTGGCCCAGCATATCCGGCTATTGCTCCTGCTTTAAGAAGGCTGGTGTTGTGGTTTTTCTGTCTTAGTTCTCTACCTGTCTTTTTAGGTCACATGAATTTGACGAGCAGAGAACGGTATTTTTGCTGTCAAGGGGTTTGGTCAAGGAAACGTCTGATTAACAGACAATTTACAGACCATTTGATCATGCGGGCAGCAGTGTGAAACAGTAGGTCGGGCTCCGGACTTGTAAATGGAAGGTGTGTTTGAGAACCCTGGTTAAATTGCCCCAGGTTGTTTAAGATCATTACATCGCTTCATTTTGAACATACCACTACGAAACACTTATGATTTGCATTTCTAGCACTGATGCTGAGTTTTAAAAAGTCGAACATATGTCTAAAATCTCTTTCAGTATTATTAGTATGTTTCGGATCTATCTTTGCTCTCTATAAATCATTTTAAGCCACCTGCTGGACGGTTCAGACATTACTGTTAATTGCATTTTATCTGCAAGGCGACAAACGTCTTTCTATATTACCACGTTCACCAAAAAGAATGAAAAAAAAAACAGTCAATTCAAAAACTGAACTGGATCAAATATTTGACGTTCACCTCCCAAACAAGGGGGGGCACTCACCTCTCATTTTAGGTTTGCTCTGCAAAGCTGCTGTCCATATGAATGTTTCTTCACTTTCATTTCACAGGAGGGTTTGACAGCAATTTAACATGAACTACCTTCAAACCACAAACCTCTAATCTGAAGTCCTTCTAGAGCAGGACGCTTTGGGACTGAAACATAAAGATGACTGTTTCATCTACCACAGCTTTAACAATATGTAAGAGGTTATTTTTGCTCTAAACCCCCTTTGAATATGGTTAGAGATATGAATGTGCAGTGTGGAACAAGCAGTTTCACTCCTAAGAGAAGGGCTGGGTAAAGCCTTCACTTAAAACAATGCCCTGTAGTTTTGAAGTAACATATACAATCTGGTGCATACAGTATGTAATGTTAATTATTTATTATGTTTAAAATGTTTACCATAAAATAGGCAATGCACTGCATCTAAGAGCAGAGAATTTTACATTATTAATTGTTCAGGAGACATCTCCATTAAGAATTAGACAAACTATTGAAGATGAAGTGCTTCCTATTTGTTAAAATGGAAAAGTCTGAAAGGGTTTAAACAGATGTACATCCATGACAACCAAAAAGTGTAACTGTATATTACATTCAGTAAGAATTAGTAAAGAAAGACAAACACCCTTTCCAACAGAAAACTATACCGGACGTAATACTGAATTTACTCCTCTGTGCGTCACAAAAGAGTTGCAGACAAGCAACTGAGGAAGGATGCCAGGAGGGGCAGAATATGAGTTTGTAGATGGAAAAAAAAAACATTTAAGCCCACAGACAAGACATGTATTCAAAACAGTATCAATGCAAAACAGTATCAATACAGTATCAATAAGCCTAATAAAAATCTCCGCTCAGACCTAAACTGCCAAAATGAGGAGATAACCAGAGGAACACAAACGTCATTATCAGTGAAAACCTTCATTCCAATATCTGTTACATAACTGTGGGCAAGAGTGAATTATTGGAGGCCAGTGGTTGATAAACCACCAAACAGATGGATTACAATCTATTCCACCTTTTGCCATTTACCCTTTTGGGGCTTGGGCAGGCCTATCCAACACTCACAGGCTGGACAGTGAGGGTATGACGTCCCCCCATTGGGTAGGACGCAGTGCCATGACGTGCAATATAAAACCGCCAACGATAACCCATGCATCTATTATTATGTAGCCTTATTTTGTAACCAATTTCATTGTCAGCCACTACTGCTGCATGCCGTATTGTTGTGCATTTGATAAATAAACTTTGATTGATTGATTGCAGACACAGGGAACAAGTACACACCTCCACTGAGCCCAGGCCCTGAGGCTATGATTCTATAGCAGCACCACTCACTGCTAACACTAAACCATCCATGGAGCGATGCCACCACCAACAAGGACTGACCTAAACTGACTATTATAACAAATAAGACAGTGATATCTAACAGGCTGACAGAGCATTTTGCTTTTTGAGGTTGGCAGCTTTGTTTTTCCATTCTGAAATAATTTTCTGTGCTGGGAACACAGCGCTCTCGCACATGTGATCCCTCTGTTGTGACACAGCACATAATTTCCATCAAGTTGTTAGCTGTTAGCTTTGCTCTGTCCTCTACAGCTGGGTGGGACTGTGGTTCACTAGGCCTGGAATGGGAGCCAGTTAGAATTTCTAATTCTTTTTTTTTAATGGAAAAACTTTAAAACTCCTGAGTTACATGAATTATGGAAAGACCTATACAGCAAAGAAACACAAGACATACTCACACACTAATGCAGCGATGCATTTTGTATAAAAACAGACTGCAAAATATACTGAAATACCATTTCTAAAATGAAATGACTTTACATTTTGCTTGCATTTGAATGTGTTTTTAAGCCAAATAAAGTATACAGCATGTGTGAGAAATATGCTATATTTTCATACTGTATACTTGATGTAACACAACAATTAAGCATCGGAATATACATTTAAAAAATGTGGACAAAATATTGTTATTTAATAGTCAGACATTTGACCCAATAGAATAATATTCTGCAACACATTGTAGATAAAATTAGCACCCTGCTGTGTTTTCTTGGTATTAATACTAACCTATGCCCATCTCCACATATGAACACCAGTATAGCAAGCTGTCTTGCCCTTTAGTACACAGAGCTCAAAGAAAATGTGGCCACAACAACATCTGCCCAACAAGCTGGCACCTGTTGTTCATCCTGATGTCCTTTCCTCTCTCTTAGCTGCCCATCAATTATCTGTTGAATGGAAGCAATCACTATGCTGACAAATTATAGCTGTAAAGACTGAAAATAGAAAAGGAACACGCAAACCATTTTATATCTGAAAGCCAAAGAAGAGAGTGAAAAGCGTGTTAAAGTGCTGATACTAAGTAAAGAGAACTACATTAATCAGGTGTGTGGCAGTATTAGTGAAATAGAGCCAACCGGACACACCACAGCAGTGAAACCCAGGTTAATAAAAAGGCTGCAAAGTACCGCATTTTCAAATATTACCCAAGACTGAAGTGCTGTAATGATCCCCTGAAACATCCCCACACTCCCATATTATAAGGCATTTGACCAACTTTAATAGCCCACAAAATGAAGCTCATTATAGGAATTGGCAGCAGGACAAGATAGAATTAAAGATAGTATAAAACTTAAACCACATCCATGAAATGGAGTTTCATCAAAAATCCCCATCAACGGTTTAATTAAATTGTTCTCGAGCACACACCATGTTGTGTCAGCCTTCATGACGTCAGCTAATCAGGTTTCAGCAGTTAAACAAGTAGAAATTCGTGGTGATGTTACGTAAAATAAAAATGAGGTTTCCAACTATACTTAAACCATCTGGAGTCTACAAATGAAACAGCGGGAATTAAAATATGGTTAGAAATCTCAATGAAATGTAAAAAGTACCAAAACACATAAGCAGGCTTGTAAAAAATAAAATAACATGTTCTGTTACTATGAAGATATATCATAATGTTTATTACTCTATGTCCCCAAACCTAAATACAATGCAGCAATTCTGACCCAGATTCTTGAGTCCTCAAAGATGTCTGCTATGAAGACCCATAAAGTCATACAAATATATAAAACTGATATACTGTACACTATTGTATAGGCTTATCACATAAGTACAGTAAAGACAATTTCTCTCTACTCTAGTAAATAAGCACCTGATTAAACAAGTGTAAAGCACAGCAAAATGTGAAGTTTACCACACACTATACTGTATGCATGCAAACCATTCTACAGTACATTTATCTCTGCCCTGCTCATGTCACTGCAACGCTTATGTGATTTCCACTTGGATGTGACAGCTTGTCCAATCAAAACATAAAGAGTAACAAGCATGTTGAAAAACGGCCACTAGAAAATCCTCAGCTGCATTTCAGAGAAATATATACTTGGGAGACAAAAAGTCAACATGAAAATCAGTTTTGAATAGTTTTGAGTTTCTTTTTTCTGTAAATAGAAACTATTTGTCTGAATTTGTCTGAAGGAAAAAACCTGAACCTTCATCTCGTGGCATTTTTGAAGATGCAAAACATTGAAACCATGAGCTCATCTGTAAAGTAATATGAGTTTCAGTAGACGTTTAGAGTTCACAATGCACTGCACTTTATGCTACCATCTGTACTGACAAACAGATATTGAAAATAGAAACAGACTCAAATACATCTAATCCAAGCACTTAATAGTCCACATACACTGACGTGCTAGTGAAGTCTGTCCAGAAAGAAAAAAAAATAGTCTTCTTTAACAGAAGCAAACACAAAACTACAACCAGGCTTTTAGGGTAATGGATTTTTGTGGTTTTGGCTTGAAAATTAAACTTATATCTGTAATACATCAAACAATGCTTTATACGTAAAGCACTGACCTTATAATGCATGAAATAATTAAGAGTCCTTCTTTGAGCAGGCTCTGAAACATGTTCCTTTCAGCACCAATGTAGGTTAATGTGCCAGGCAGATTAAAATGTTCCAGATGAGAAGTTCAGGAATGAGACTAAACATGATGTTTTGATTTCTTTGTCAAGGCAACAAAAGACTGTGATGCACTTTTCTAAATGAGAAAATCCCTGCACTCTTGAGCTGCTTGGGTTTCAGATGGGCGTTTCCGAGAAGAGCAGGACTGTTTTCTTTAATTGAATGGAATAAATCAAGCAACAGAACATCATAACATTACTATAAAACCTCTGTAGAGATACACCCTCAGGGAGCCTTTCCAAGATATAACATTCAGAGGGACACGACTGTGCCTGCCAATTTTTCCAGTAGGCTGCTGCATAGAGATCAGGGAATCAGCATTCTTTTCTTCGACAGGCTGTACTGTGGGGATAATGTCTGCAAGGTGACGCAAAGACAGGTGAGACTAGCATTTGATAGCATGCTAACAGCAAGATGAACAGTTATGTATCTTGTTGCTAGTTGTCATTCAAAAAGGCTGCAGATAGTTGCCAAACACTGGTAACATCCTAGTTGAAACCTTAATCCAATAAGCTGCAGTCAATGTTTATTCAATTTTATCGTGCAAAAGCAGGAAATGTTCAACTATTGCCATCCAAGTGCTTAAAAAAGCAACTGTGAACGAGTCAGAGCCTAGCAAACACTGAATGTGCCATACAGGCATGAAGCAGATCTTAGCAGCTACAGTATAGTAGCAGCTTTTAGCTATTTTGTTACAAAAACTTTTAATATCCTGGAGAAATATACACACAGGTCTGTCTTTACATACTTTTTTCATTTCTTCTAGACTAGGTGGACCTCTTTTTTCTGTTGTACTCCCCTACGTCTAGAGCATAGGACACCACAAAAAATACTATCTTTAGCCTTAATTTTGAAGACTGGCCCACTCACAAATACAACTGCAGATCACCACCAATGTGGCAGATATGAAAAAAATATCTAGTCCTGTACAGTACAGTCCAGATAAAAGTACAGATAAAAATATCTAGTACAGTACGTCTAGGTAACAGGAGGTCTGATCACAGGCAAAAGACTTAAGGCAGATTTGAGCCTTTTCATAATCCAACACACACTGAAGCAAATACAGCGGATGAAAAGGTTCCATTTATGCATGGAATTATATATTCCATAGATCATTCATAAAAGCAAAGGAAACTGCTGACTTTTACAAGGAGAGAAATTATCACATTTTTCCATCGTGAAACATTACTTCATGTCTGGAACCTTCCTGGATTTTGCAAATAATACCGATTTAGTCATTTAAGGCAAAAAAAACCCCAACAACAACAGAAAAAAAAAGAGTTTTGAAAAACAGAGGTGACTTGCTGAGCCCAGGCATCACATGCAATGAATTACTTTACCATAATTATGATGGTCCTAGGTCTGCTCATTCCATTGCAGTCATCAAGGGGCAGGATTTCAAAGGACAATTGCTCCTCGCGCCTTGAGCAGATATGTGCACAGTTCCTCTGTACCACAGAACGAAAGGCTTGAAGCAGAACAATGCTGGCAGTACAGCCCATATCTGCATCCTGAAGCCTACAGAATACTTTCTATGTTTATGCTACTATATTGGTAGACAGTGGATCCTTGTCTCTGAAAACTGCCTACATTGCAGCTGCAGGCAGCTGCATCTCCAATCAAAGCTGGGAATCGGAGTCAGCTGATGAGAGGAAAAAGAAAAAAAGCACAGACACACACATACAGAGAACTGCTCCGACGCAGGACGTAATCATGTCAAAAAAATAGGAGGAGAAAAGGATAAAAATCAGTCTTAGACAAACAAGGGGAACCAATGTCTGCTTCTTGTCAAACAGGGCAACACAATGGATTAAATTACAAATGCAGACGGCTCATGAACGGTGCGAGCCAGTCAGGCTGTGTGTTTCATTTGCAACGAAACTACATTCAGCCCAGTGCAGTGCTTTACATGCACTGCTCTGAATCCAATTAAGCCCCCCTTTTAACTTCAAAACCCCACTTCCAACAGTAATTGATGAAAGAAGCCAACACTAGCCACGCTTAGACTGATGTCAAAGCCTGATCAGAGGCTCAGGATGTTCAGAAAGCATGTTGTGAGGGACTGAAACATACATGTCTATTAAATTCAGTGCCAGATTTCCATATTCATGAATCTGTTTCATGACTTGGCGGAATAAGATTCAGCTAAGGATTCCCTAAAGATTCACGGTCAGTGAAGTATGTAGAACACAGGAACCTCATGTAGAATTGACTGCTGGTTTGCACCTCCTCATACAGTACATCACAGGTTTAACCGCTTTGAGGTACAGTGCATACAGCTCACTCTCCATATACAGCCCTGTCATATTAAAATGAACACCCACAATACAGTACAATTGTTCGGTTTCTCATTTAATCGTGCACATTACTGGTATACTGTAAGTACTGTATCATCTTTCTGTGCAAGATTCTTATGTCTGATATACAAAAGGCAAAGCTTCCAAACCTCACTGTCTTGATGTCTGCTGTTCCTTATTATCCCTACTCACGGTAATTGCTTCTCATTTTAATATGATAAAATTCTGTCTACACAGAATAGGACAATAGGAACACAGTTGAATCAAATCCTAAAAATCGGATATCTCCTACTGCTTCAGAGCTTAGTCCTGAATACATACTGGTTGCCAAAGCAAGCTGCCCAACGGGTAGGGATCTCCTGACTAACAACGCTATGTTTCTGCACAGCTGCCTGCGTAGGATGCAGCCAACCTGGAGCTCTTCTGGAAGATACAGCGTGATTCTAAAAGTGAACATGCATTTTGGCCTTAAAAGTAGGGCCTGCTAACAACGTGGGCTATGTGTGTGCAACCTGGACATTAAATACAAACCCAATACAGGAACTACAGACGACCAAAAGCTGCATATAAAGAGGTACGCTTTGGATGATAAAAGATGAGTGGAACAGACTAGATCACACAAGAGAGCACCTGTATGTGACATTAAAAGCAAAGGGGATACACATAGTAGGAGCAAAGCAAAAAAGAAAAACACCGAACTGGATTGCAGGATACTACTGTACAAGAAAAAAAAAGAAAAATAGCTCCAGTGACTTGACCAGACAAAACCCGCACATCTAATGGAAGATGCTGGATAGAGATAGCTGAAGAAGTTCCTGGAAGAATTCTGAAGAAGCTTTTACCCAGCAATACATTAAGATAATTATGTTTCAACAGCCTCTCATACACTGAGTGAAGGGGAAGTTTGTAAGAGCTAAAAACCTGGGTAATGGTGATACTCAGTCTTTATAGAGTGTCTCCTTCCCCAATTAGACAATTATCAAGAAAATGAAACTTCTACATCTGTTTTAATCTACAGTATTACTACAGCACCAAGGTTTCCATTACGCACTTCACATTTTCAAGAAGTTAAAGAACAAAAATAAATAAAAACCCTGTTTAACACACATTTTAGGGAACATAAAAGAAAACGAAAAATGAAAGACATACAGTATACCTCTGCATCTGCAGGTTTTATAAACTTTCTACAAAAGCCAGTAATGCTTTTAGTGAAAGCAGCTGTGTAAAAGTAGGAGCTGCACAATTTTGCGTAAACAGTCAAGCTTGTATTACAGTATATAAAATGAGATAAACCATATGGACACCAGAGAAACGGCAAAATATTTTATTTATCATTATTTAATATGCCAACTTTTCCTTCTGCGTCCTATAAACTTCTCTCTGAAACCACACTCGGAGGCTTAGGGGAATGGCTGGTTTTTGAGTGCTCCTGTAGACTGCTAGCTTTCATTTCATCCTGCCTACCTGCTTCTTTGAGAACTTTTTAAAAAACTTTTTGTTCCTTTATTTAGGTGCTCAAGTCAATTGAGTCCCCCCATTGCTGTACTGTATATAATTATATATAGTATATAATTAGTAGAGCAACTGGACTGAAGTACCTGGCTCAAGAGGACTGTGGCATCCTTCCTGGAGTCTGAACTCACAATCCCCCTGACCAGTCCCCAAACCACTGTTCCATTCTGGTGACCAGCTGCTCATTTATTTTACTTATTTCTTTAAAAGAAGCCCCTTTAAATCCAGGAAGTATCCCTTTTTTCTCCAGGAAAATTCACCAAATAAAATGAAGACACTTCTCTCATATACTGTATTTACCACATTGCAGTTGTGATTTGAAGATTTCTACTGTATGTCACCAATCTGTACCACATTTTTTACTGGTCACCCCCACATATTGTAATTATTTGTACAATATTGTTTCCTCCTTCAAGTACAGGTTTGCTTAAAACATTAAAATGTAAACCAAATGATAACCAACAAGATTAGGAAGGCCTGAGTCAAATAATATACACATACTGTAAACAAAACAAGACGCTGAAGCCAATCAACATACAGTAGACCAACGCAAACACAACTCCTTTGACACAAGATGTGGTACTGTAGGTTACGCTAGGAGAAACTGGTGACTGACAAATAGCTTAGGCCTGTTCACGCATGGTCAAGTTAATGTGAAAATGGAGATGTTTGAAGTATCGCTGTATTAATGCCAGTATATACACTGTAGGTAAATATTCTCATAACGAAACCTTGATTACAATATTAAAATGGTCATATTCCTTCAGGAAGGTTGACTCCAGCTGGTCCGTTGAAATACTAGTATAAACCCTGCTCAGAAGCCCACTGGTGAATATCTATCAGCACAATTCTGTAGCTCTGGCCCTGGACACCTGCTGGTTTTTATAGGCGACCATCAAATGGTCAATAAGCTGAGATCTGAAAAAATGCGTTAACTGACTCATTCAAAAATTGACCCGAATTGACCCGAATGTCATTTAGAGCTTTCATCGGGACTCATAATATCTCCGGAGTTTGAAATCTTTCCATCTGTCCCGCGTTTGCTCTTTTGATCACTTGATTTTTCACCAGGTTCCCTGGCTTCCTCCTACAGTACCACCGGCTAGGCTGGCTGATTTCGCACACGGGTGCCTGGGCATTCACAGGAAAATCTGCATGAAGCTCTTGATACCACACCTAGTGCTGAGGGATTCAGTCCACAGCAGGAATGCATAAGTTAGTAATACAAATAATGGGGTTATGTGTTTTTAAATTGCAAGCACATGATTCAATACTGATTCTTTTTTTAAGGCATGGTCCTTACAGCACAGTGATTGCACTGGCAGAATACAGTACATGCAAGCTCTGCTTCTTTTGAGGTTTGTGGCACAAAGGACAAAACGGTTTAGACTTCTCAGCAGAGACCTGACAAAATGGACAGCTGATTAAACTGCGCAGCTGGTCCTAATCTACAAAAATGCTGTGTGCAACATACAAAACAAAACAAGTCAATGACAGAAAACGTTACTTTTTTTTTTTTTTTACTTTTAATCATACATTGGCTATTTGACTTGGGCTTTTCATGGTTTCATGCATATCACACCTATTCTATCAGTTGACTCACACGGAAGCCATTTGGCCCATTCCTACAGCTGTGAGGCAGCAGTACTTGCCACTATACCACCACGGAGCCCAAGCTAACTGCTAGCTAACAGCAAATATTAAGGACATACAGTAGAAACATAAGAAAGGATGTCTGTCTAGTTTGACTGGTTGCTAGTCGTTTCTTGAAAGATGCCAGGCAACTGGATTTCACCAAATGTCTGGGTAACTTGTTCAAATTCTTTGTGCAGGAAAGTGCCTCCTGTTCCCGGTTTCAGATGCACTATCCATGAGCTTCCATTGGCATTCTGTAGTTTGTGTTTCGCTGTTATTTCTGATGATGTCCATTGGGCTGACTCTGTTTAAGCCTCTGAGGATTTTGTATACTTGAACTTTTGAATGTCCCATCGTAGCCTTCTCTGTCCGAGACTACAAATGGTCTGTTCTTTAAGCCTGTCAGAGTAGGATGTGTCTTTAAAATATAGGAATGCAACTTTATTGGGCTCTCTGGACTGATTCCGGAACAGCGATATTTTTTTTTTTTATAATGCGGTGACCCAAATTGTAAACAGTATTCTTAAAGACATTTTTACATAACATCTCTCGATTTAAATTGCACACCAAACTATATAGACCATATATCCTAACATTCTCTTTGCTTTTTATTGCTTCTCCACACTGTCTAGAAGATGACACTGATGCATCAACCTGATGTATAGAGTTCAAGGACTTTTGAACCCAGTGCTTTCCATGTCTACAATAAATGTCACATGCCAGGTACTTGCCCATTCTTGAATTTTATCCCAGCCTCTTTGAATTTCCTTGCATTTTCTATACTGTTAGCTAGCCCCTGTCCTTTGGTATCATCTACAGATATGATTAGTTTACTTACCTGTACCTAAATATTTTATATGTGCAGATAGGCTCATTATATGCCCTCCACTATTTAGAGAGAGCAGTGGTCTTGATATGGAACCCTGTGTTACTCCACAAATTACATCTCTCCAGAATGCCCATCAACTATAAAGAAATAATTAATCTTAAATTCTAATTATTTTAAGACACCCCTTATGAAATTGTACTGTGATACACCAGTCTAGGATACAGTCAAATACACATTAAATCATGCTATAAACATGCTACAGAATAATCATCTTAGTTGGAAACAATAGCTAGGCAGGTATAAGCAATGCAAAGAACAACATTGAGAAAATAAATGTATTTCTAGAAGAAACACTGAAACAGAGCACAAATCTGTTTCTAAAGAAGGTTCTCTCTTGTACCAGTATTAACAGCATACAGTATATTTCATATTATTGTTTTATTAGAGTAGCATTCAGTTTAATACTATACAGTATAACAATTATTTACACACTATACCAGCACAACATAATACAGAAGCAAGGTTTTGCAGGTTCAATTAAACTCTGCTGCACTTCACTGATGAAGCAGATATGGTATTTATAAATAAATGTATGACTTTTAAACTCTTAAAAAACTGAGAATATAAGTCAAATAAACTGTCAATTACCTTAAGTCAAATAAACAAATAATTCTGTTGCCTGTGAGTAAAGTTTTTCTATTTACAGAACAGGATTGTGGAAAACATTACACAGCAGCCTTACTCTGTTGCGTGCTGCTAACAATATACACACAATACACAGAAAGCTAGCTAACTAATTAAAAAGTAAAAGCAATTACCTATGGGTGATTAAGCAATTCAGTGCAGTGCCACATCCTTTCTAATTTGCATGACATAATCTTGGCACTGTCGGCAGGAGATGATCTGACAATCCTATACTTAAAAGATTAGGCTCTTCACAATAGCTTTTCCCAGTGTGAGTTGATTCAAGAGCTGTCAGGGCAGATTCTATTTACAAGCAACCAAAAAAGAGCAATAACAACAAGGAGAAAAGGGTTCTCTGAATTACTACTGACCTGGTGCGACTCTCTCACTTTGGAGAAGCCTGAAGGCGAGTCCATGTCTGATGTCTGCTGGAGAAAAAGTCTTGGACAGCAGTGTTTTCTCTGTTTGGACTTTAGCAGTCAGTGTCTAAAGGCATAATAGTGACATCCTTTATATTTTCGCCTTCAATGCTTCTGTTGTCTTGTGCCCACACACGTTGCTACACTGCGCAGTAATCATTTTTTCCCGGCCAACACATTCAGTCGTGTGCTCGTGACGGTTGCCAGTATAAGCCTTTGAGCTACCCCATCATCTTCATTTCTAAGATTCTGCAATGGTGCAACTCACATGAGACCCAGGGGGCAGGAGTACAATACACTGAGAATAGGCCTCTGGCAGCCATGTTCTGAGCCCAGCAGAAAGGTTCATGGATTGCTTCACAGTTTTTACCAGTCTGAGTCTTATTCTGGGTCCAATTTTCAAGAAATACATGAGAATATTAATTGATTAATAATAAAGCTTACACAGTGTACCCCATGCACAGAGAACTAAATATTCCTCAGTGTACACTGAATATTGTTACTTGTAATGTTTTATTGTCATTTTTAATCAAATAATTTTGGTGCTGTTGTTATTTTGTCGCAGAATGCTCCTTGTGTTCAGCACCATGATTTTAAGAGCGTACATCACTTCGAGAAAATAAAAACCAAAGCAGCATCTTGATCTTTCTATCAAGGCCGTCATCAAGGGCTCAAATGCAGTGAGTGATTATCCCAGAAAGTTGTCTACAGTAAATAAAATGTGAAATTAAAATCTTACAGTTACAGAATGTGTCTACAAAAAGGAAATCTTAAAGCACAATTCTCCTTGTTATCTAGGTTTTGCACCACTTGAAAACAAAGAATATACAGTACAATGAAAAATAAGAGGAGCCACAAATACTAGACACTGTGTCTGTGGCAAATTACATATTCAATTGCATCTACCTACTGTAGGTCCTATAAACTGAAATGCATTTATCAAGGTCTTGTGATGCATTGTTCATTGCATCATTTCTTTACATCAGAGTTAGAGCTTCAAGGAATCAATCGTAAGCCTCAAATGAGAGTTGCTAACAACCCCTTTTCATTCGATTTTCATTTTTTCAGTTCTTCAGTGTGACTTTTTCATGATCATAAGAATATGAAGAAAGGTTACAAACAGGAGGACAAGAGGCATTTTGTCCACCTAGCCCTTTAAGTAACTAATTGACCCGAGCATCTCAACCAGCTGTTTCTTGAAATAAGCCAGGGTTTTGACTTCAAAAACAAGGCTGGGAAGCCCTTTGCATACTTTGAGGGTTTATAGTCTTTCCTGTTCGAAACTAAAAAGGTTTAGCTCTTTTACCGTATCACTATAAGACATTCCCTTAAGCCCAGGAATACCTTAGGGGAATTGCAAACTGCTTGAAGAAGATGAAGCCTTCCTCTAGACCCAAGGACGTTTTATTCACCTCTCTCACAGAAACCAGACCCTGTTCAGTGACAATTTTCCACCTGAGAGTCTGTAAGTAAAGGGTTGAAGGTGAAAGATTAGGTTTTTGATGGCAAACACTTTCCCTGGGTTTACTATGCTACTGGACTTTTATTCGGGCTGCTAAGTCTCCACCACAGCACTGCACAGCTTCTGTTTAAACACACTGAGATATGGATCTTCAGTGTCTGCACACTGAGAGAAAATACATTTAAAAACAAAACTTGAATAAGGTACAAAGAAGTCCTACCTTCAGTTCATTCCTCTTTACAGATTTTAAATTGTTTTAAGCTTCAGCAATTTTTCCAGGTGATATACACTACAGCAATTGTACAATGTACCTTTTATGTTGCTTTTGTAATATTTTACTGATCTCTTTCACCGCACAACCAAGGGTCTCTGGGTCACAAAACATGATTTAATGCCACAGACGTGTTTGTCATGATGCCGAAATTTCCAACGTGTGGGTCAGCCACCTGGATATCATATCATGAACTAGACATATTTTGATTAATTCAAAATTCATTAATGTTTTGCCATTATACATTGTGTGTGGTTCTAAAAAACATACAAAACATGATGGTCAGATTGTCTACAAAACAAGAGGTTGATCAGTATACATTTTCCCAAGCCATCCAACTTTTAAACGAACTAGTCAATACACAATATGTACAGAGAGATGCCAAGTCTATTTTTTACTTTCAATAGAGCATTCAGTTCAGCGTTCATAACAGAAAAATCCTCTTAACCACTGTCTTTGATAAGATCAACTGTTTCTCAGTAAAGCCTCAGTCACAGGATATGTATTATCTTACCAAGCATTAACCTAAACAACTTACGTTTTCTTTAAAGACATTACTATCAAACTAATCTTATTTAATTAAAATGCCAGACTGTGCTTTATTTAGCAAGTAAAACATTTTCAGTGAATACACATTGGAATACCACACATCTGTATACTACTGTTCAATGATTCATACTATATAATAAGCATCGTAGTATACTGTACAGTACATTACTCAGGGTTTAAGTTTAAAGTAAAATTATCCTCAGTCACATCTTCCAAATGTAATTTCTAGAAAGGAAGTCATCTGATTCGGTGAGTTTAATATGGATTAGAAGTTTGCAAAAATGAATGTTGTATGACATAAGAATCATTGTAGCATAAATGTCAAGTTATCCTCTCTGACATAAAAACATAATGTTTAAACCAAACAGTATGCAAATCTTAGTTAAATAACTCCTGCGTTTAAAAGGTTTGAATTGCATAAAAGTGTGAGAAGAATGTTTAATTCCATGCAAATTTCAAATGATCTAGGGATATCAAACACAAATCTAAAAATGGCTGCTTCATGCACATACTGTACAGCACTGTGAGATAGTTACAGACTGATATAAATTAACTTTTACCTGTCTGTTCTTACTAATGTGGGGGTTAAGTTCTTTGTAGGATTTTTCTTTTATCCTCCGTTCTGTTTACTAGTCTGCATGTTAAAAGCGAGAGGCTGTCATGAAGCGAAAATGCTCACTGCTGCGGTTCAAGGAAAAGAAAAAAGTGCACCTTCGTTGCCATCTTGTGTCAATCACAGGAACGGCAGGATCAATAGTTAAAACACAAAAGGGAGCTTCTTAATCTTCGAAACCCTCAAGAAAATCAAGCCACACATTTCTAAAATGAATAATCATGTCAGACATCGTCACAACAGGATTTTCTAGTGAAACTATGACAAAAACAGTGCCTTTTGATTCACGGCTAATGTTCTTTGACATTTGAAGTAGCCGTCTTATACTGCATAACACGCTGCACAGTTCTGAAATTGGCGTGCTGTTAGAAAACGGATAATCTTTTTTTTAAAACAGTCTAATCAGACATTTTAGAGATCTATAGACCTTGTGCACTCTTCAATACTGAAGTGGGGTTTTAAAATATATTAAAAAGCATTGGCATTTGCATACAACAAAACACATAAATATTTAGAGGTGATTTTGGGTCTTTAAGAGGATTGAGGTATGTTGTTGGATAACACTGCAAAACAGAAGAGCACACACTATTTTTTTAAACCACAGGCTTTGTAATTTTAATTGTATTACCCTTAAATAATAAAACTGAGGTCTTTCAGGTTTGGCTGGACAAACATAACACAAAACATCAGAGTGTTATAGTAAAGTTAAAATGATATCAGACAGGAAAACAACTTCTGTAGCACACACCAGCAACTACAGTTCACACTGAGATTTCAAAGCTGTCGACACGAGGTCTGCCTGTAGAGGGCGCCAGAGCTCAGCAATAGTAGGGTGTGGGTCAAAGACATTTATGTTTATCTAAGGAAACTATTAATCTCAAGAAAAAGGAATCATACTCTGTAAGAGAGGGAGTCAGTAAATCTTATGCTGCCTGAGGACGTCAACAGTTTCCGTTCACACTCCGATGAGACTCTTCCTTCCCCGTTAAGAGCAGTCAAGCAGCACTCGGAAGTGAATCAGTAAAAACGAAACCTTCAGAGTCACTGAGATTAACCAGTGAAAAGAATAACGAAAATGCATCAGGAAACCTACTTTACCCTGCTACTCAGAGACAACAACAAAAATGTTGTTGAAGTTGTAGGTGCACTTTTAAAGTGTTAAAAAATATGGCTGGATCTAAAGCTACTAGAGTGCAGCTCATCCAAGACAACATTTTATGCCCTGGAAGGTACTGTAAGTCATCCTCTCAATCCTGAGGAAAGGGAATCCAGGATAATCCACTGAGGGTTACTGATTATCCTTAATATTTCCAGACACCCTAAATAAAAAGACATCTTTGAGTTCTAATAACCAAAAACACGAGTCTCTGTGTGTGGAGAGGAAACCACAAGTGTTTCTTAAGGGAATCAACCCTTGTGAAAGAGGCAGCAGGAAATGGACTGGAAGTGTGAAGGATGGATTAGCTGAAAGTAAGGGTTTCTATCTTTGCACCAGTGAAGAGAGTATGATCTGTTTTCCACAATGGCTAAGGCAGTTGTCTGTTTCTTATTCTGATGACGGTCACTGATAATAGAATCTCTCTAGGACGAAAGGTCATAACGCAATTAAAAAACACATCAGTTTTTGTTGTTGATGATTTTCATGTCTTTGCAGTCTTCAGTGGTAGCCTTCATAAATGTTGTCCAGAACAATTTATTACTTATCATAAAAATCACTATTCAACTCTTTAATAGCTAAGCTAAAGTTGACACAAATGCACAGTCAAAATTAAGAGTCAAGTAGCTTGCCTAATAGTAGTTTGTCAAATGCATTTTTTGCAACATCTAAGCAGTATGGCAAAACAGGTGGTGCTTAATAAGTATCAGATTTCATGCCAACTGTAATTTGTGTGTCATCAGCAGAGAAATGAAAGCACATCAAAACCTGTGAAGAATCTGACCCAGTGGGTTAAGGCACATGTGACATGAGTGGCACACAAATTAAAATCAATTTAATGGTGAAGAAACTAATGAAAGAAACGTTAAAAAACAATCTTTGACCGCTCTGACAATGTCTAAATAATGCTACCTAATGAAATGGCTCTAATAAGTTTTTAGAAAGGTTGACAAAAAAGAAAGCAGAGTTAGATGTTCGCTTGTTTTAGCCCTGTTGCTTGAGCATGAGGACCCTGTTCATGCTTTATGTTGCAAGAAGGTGGTTTGCTGCCCAATGAGTGTCCGATAACACTTTCAAACAAAGCATGAGAAACAGTGCCAAGATGAGGCGGACAAGACTGAGTCAATCAAATGGGCCACAGAAAGGTTTGGAAAGCAAAGAGGTATGTTTACTCGCTTCTGTGCCAGTAAAAATCAAGCCACAGAAGGAAGTTAAAATTTGCACAACCTATTGCAAAATATGGAGAGCCATTTATAGACGTGGAGTATATAGATGATATTTTTCTCAGATGTTCAGATGCCCTGCTACAGTCAGAAAACAGAGCAGATTTGTACAGATCACTGAGATGACAACTGGCAACCTGATGGCACATTTTCATTGTATTATTCACCAAGAGAATATTTGCCATAATTTCTAATTCTGGCCTTAATAGTGTTATGCCTGGAGTGGCATCACACTATTAAGTGAATAGTGAATTTTCCACTTGCTAAATCTGCCAAGATGCACAGGCAGTATCAAGCTCCGCATCTAGATATGGGCAGTGCTGTTATGCATCAAAATAGTTCATCTTTATCTTGGATCTTTGATGCCTAGATTTTCCTCTATTCCTAACATCTTAAAAAACTATCAAACATTGCACCATCAGAGCTGCTGAGATTGGAATGTACTGTACACGCAAGAACTCGTTTTAGATTTGAAAATGTCTAAATAATGTCTTGACCCAACATTTTAATTTCTAATCAAACCAGACAACTCTGATACCAGCCACATGGATTTGACCATGTTTCAGTGGATGGGTGTTGAGGATTTTAAAATTCAGCTCATTGAATGACAATGCTCAGACGTATGGGGCTCAAAGCTTAGGGATCTGTAACACATTAGTGAAGCTGCAGAGAGGAATTGTATGGTCTGTGTCGTGACCTGTTGGAAGTCCCTGCCTGGAAAATGTGGCTGTTTGAAGAAAGTGGCATTTCCACAGCTGTTAGGCTTTGGATCTAAATAACTCTGGACAGATATTTGCACTTATGAAATCATTTCTTTAAAGACTGAAATCTCAGTATCTAACTTACAGTACAAACCCAAGACTGGAGATCTCAGCAAAGGCAAGAACCACATTAAACAGTGAGATCTGCATCTTTATTTATTAATTAAGCTGCTAAAATGTAAGTAGGACTATTATTGGTAAGAAAGAAGCATCAATGGCAGATGGTTAATAGAATTAACTCTTGGAACACCACTTCTGAAAGGCTGCCAACCCCTGATGCAGATACACTAAGAGCAGAGTATCTCTGATGTCAGCAGTATTCCTGATGTGTCCATCGCCGTGGAGAAAGATCAATGTCCAATTTGCACAAATCATTATCTGTTTATATCAGTTAAAAAGAGTACAATAAACAATAAGTTATAAACCATGTCAGAACAATCCCAGTACTACCAACAACTCTCTCTAATGTATTCAGCAACAGGGTATGATTAACAGTATCAAAGGCAGCGCTGAGGTCCTGCAAGATAATATTGAACAAAAATCGGCCATTAGCAAAATCATTAATTCCCTTAACATGAGCTGTTTCAGTAATATGTATTAATTTTCATCCTGACTGGAATGGTCCATCCAGAATATATGTAGATGAATGCTCTTGTAACTCAATGGCAACAGCTTGTTCTAGGACTTCTGCCAAAAATGTTAAGTTACTGTACTGTGGATGTTGGCAGATAATTACTGAGTAGGCAGGAGTCTGCGTTCTCTTTTTATAACAGAAGGATAATAACTGCAAGTTTAAAGACTGACAGAACAACCCCAGTGATGACACTGATGAGGATATGCATGACAATGGGGCACGAAACTACAAATTTAAACACATAAAAGATCCAAGGAACACAAGATGGGGGTCATGTGTAGTGGTTATTTAAAAAAGCTGAGGAGAGACAGCATGCAACTCTACAAAGTGAGATGCACCAAGCTTAAAAGCACACGAACTGTGCTCAGAACTGTTATCACAATATGCAATATACTGATGCCTGATTTTGCAATGAAATACATTTTAAAAGTCATTGCATACTTTTAGGGGTGAAGTTCTGAACTTATGAACTGGTGGTATAAAGGGTTCTAGTTTTCCTTTCCTCTCTGTAGCTTTCCAGATAAAAGCTAAGCTGGCAGCAGTCAGTGCATTTCTATTGGATTGTTGGTGTTGCTTGAAGGCAAGTAAATGAACAGACAGGCCTGTGTCCTGACATCTGCTTTCACATTTATGCCCATGAGGTCTCATGGAGCAAGAGTTAGATCAGGGGGAAGGACGTGCAAGTGAGATTTCTCTAGTATCCCCCCAGAGCTACACAATCTAAAATGCTACAGAGAGTGTAATTGTGAAACATAATGGACTCCTCAGTGCTAGCTGGCTCAGGGCCACTGACCTTAGAGGTTATAATGGATTGCGGAAACAAATCTCAATGAACACACCTGACGCTTCAAAACGTATTCAAAGTTTTAGGTTTTTAAGCATGTCCAGATCACAAGAAAAGACCCGAATGCTGAGTAACAAGATGTACAGGCTGCTAGCAGAGAGCCCAGTAAGTAGACTTTGTCATCAGTGGTCATATTTACATGCTAGAATTATTGCGGAGACCACTTTGCCAATAAAGAAACGCTGCTGATTATTTAGAAACTTGTATCCCAAGCTCAAGAAAAAACAGAGATGTCCAGCTTGGATTCTGAGCACATCCAAAGCCACAGGAGCCGCCTCTTAATGTGCCAACTGCTTGTTTTTACAATGGAAAGTAAATGCCTCTGAATAGAGATACAGCTTCTCAATAGATCTCTCTTGTCTGAGTTAGTACAAGAGGCAAATAACATGGCCTGTTCTTAAAGTAAAACAAAGTACTGCCACACTTTCTTTTTTCTTTTTTATGACATGATTAGAAACAGATTTCAAAGGAAACTGTAGTCAGACTGCAGACCATCCTGATTAAATAGTAGTTCGCAAGCTCAAAACGGTATGAGGGAGGAGCATGCCTTGGAATCAACTCTTGTTCTGCCGTTACAGTATTTTCCTCTGAACTTTTCTGCTCAGAAGTCTCTCAGCTGTGATATTTTTATTGTCTGCATAGACCACGTGTCAGTCTGTGAACCTTACGCAGACTGTCTTTATGAGGATCCTGTTTTAAACTAAACCCAAACAATAAAAAACATCTTAGCATTTATTTGTTCCCTGTCCTCTTAATCTGTATGAAAATACTACAACCAAGATGGAAACATGAGGCCACTTTCGAGACTATGTTCCATATTCTACTGAGTGTGCTCTTCCTCTCTGGATCCTGCACATTTGAGCACATGAGAGCCAAGATAGATGACACAGCTGGTTTAAAGCTTTTTTTCCTTATGTTTCTCTTAAATTTTTTTTCTTTTTTTACTTACAGTGCCTGCCAGGCCCACTCATTCACATGCAACAAGCCAGGGACAATCCACAATTACAATATAGATGGAAAGACATCATTACTGTATATTTAACCAGTTTGAATATTTAATGATGTTGACTTACTTAACCATGCATAATACACACCCCTCCTTATGTCTAACACAGGCACCCTTGGGGCATTTATCATGGTGATTGCTTTCTATTAATGCCATTCAAAGGGGGATGTCTGTGTACAGGATTGGACATATACTGTAGTACAATTCACAGGTTCTCAGAACATTGCAATGTACAATGTACAGGGAAATATTCTGCACAATGTTGCGATGTAAAAAATTATTGACCGAAAAAGAAAGGGAAACTTTGGTGTTATACATTCATATTCAGGTTAATACTAAAACAAATTATCTTTTAATCATTTAGATCTTGTATTAAGCACATAATCCTCTTTTTCCCTTCTACATTACTACATGTTGGGCTCCGGTCTCCTTTTTGCAGAAGGAAAACTTGAAGCGGTATTAACAGAAATTGTAATACTACTAATGGTTTAAAGCAGACTTCACGATTATGACTGTGCAGTGCATATTTTTTCAACACTTCTCCTCAGCTAAAAATGGTAAGTTCAAGAGGTTTAAATATTAATCATCTTCACAGAATACAGAACAAGCCATATCTGCTGCAGGGGATGTCACCTTCGTAAAATGGAACTAAATGCAAGTACAAGCTTTCAGAACCCTAAAAATCTAAATAGGATAAAAATATTCATCATGAACTGCAGTATGTAACTTTGCTGTAAAATGATTGATCACATTACAGTACATTAGCATGTCAATATACTGTAAATGGAGTTTTGTAACAGAAATTCTGTGAAGTCAGATCCTAATCTCCAGTGTGTGTATATATATACTGTACTGTATCTGGCCCTCTGAGCTTCCTTTTGCACATCTGTCTGGCATCGTCCTTACCCATCCCTCATCCTCACCCTTGCAGCAGCTCTCTGACTCATTCCTTGTGAAAGTTCAGCCTCATATTTACAGTCAGGCTGCTGTTGCCACAGCCAGGTGAGTTATGCCGAAAAACCTCTAATCCTCTACATTTCATCCCCTAGATCATACGCATTAGGATCTGACAGAACTTCTGGATCTGTCTTTTCTCGTATTATGAGAAAAATGAAAAAAAATATTTCTTTTGGAATTTATTTTTTTGGAACTGCATTCAAATTTCCTTTCTATCTCAAATTTCAAATCCCCCTAAACCACCTCATATGATTTGGTGGAACTTTGCCTTTAAAGAAACGTACAGCAATTAAATAAAACCCAGGGCAATTCCTATGAGCTAGACTTACAGTATTCAACAATCTCAAACAGATTTTCATTCTTTTCAGCTTCTACACCAAGGTTAAAGTGTCTATTTAATCCAGATACAGTATATATGCTGTATAAGAGCATACATTTACTGCTCTCAGGTTTACTGAATTTAAAAATCAAACGTGATAAAATGTTCTGATTGTAGTTATTATTCTTTATTTAGGAAATTAATTTTCCCAAATGCTAATGAAACATTAATAATTTATAAACGAGAAACAATGCTTGAGGAAAAATCTGACAAAGCCAGCCAGATGGCACTCTTCTGGTGCACATAATAAAAACATTATTATTCCATCATGGCACAATGCCTGAAATATGAGAGATTACATGAATTGATGTTTTTTGTTTTTATTCAGTCCAAAAGAAGAAGTACTGAAAAAAAAATAGTTTCTGTTCATAGAAGTTAACACCAGAATGCATCCCAGTATCCTATCAAGTATACAGTAAGGGTTCATGCTTTAGTGCCACACATGAACAGTAGGAGTTCAAACTGCAGTCTGGCACTGGGCCTAATTAGTGTTTTGAGTGGCCTCCACATCTTACCCTCTGGTTATAAATTAAACATGAATTATGAATGGACTTGCTTTAGTAATGTACAAATCTAGCGCCTGTGCTTAAACGCAATCTAATTCTTCAGAGGGTTATGGACCTGAAATCTACTTTGGGCAATAGTCAAAAACAGAAAACAGGCAAGGGATCTTGAACCTTGGTTAGACCTCTCTGTTGCTTGACCAAACAACTTAATCCTCTAACTCTCACACATTCAGCTGCAAGAATGAACATGAAATGAATCTGAAAGGAGAGGAGGGACTTCACAGTATGAACTGTATAGTGCAGGCAATGAATGACTATTTCAAGTTACTGAGCAAAACATAACATGAATAGACAAAAGAAACACCTAATTCAATAAGTAATGCATTCAAGTTGAGCCAAACTGAATCAAAACTGTGTCCAATGTATAGCAGGCCTTTGCTTGCAATTAATCTGGTCTATAGTTATTTAACATGTGATTTAGATTATATTTAAATGTGAACAACAGCCAATTTTCTACAAAACTGCTGCTTAGTTCTTGTTTTTATACTAAATTTTATTTTGTCTTAAGGATAATCACAAATACTTTTAAATTCATATTCATCAGAAAATAAACTTGAAATTGGTGTCTATAAGGGGATCGTGATTTCAAAGAGTCATAAAGGGAATTAAATTGTTTTTCACTTGTAGTCCTAAACACTAGTCCAGGCAATTAAGAAACCTCTCCTTGAAACGGCAACACAAGTAATGCTGAATAACAGCCAAGTGAACTGAATAGACAGTGGGTGCTAAGTGACTCAAAGCAAGTGTTTAAAATACCTCTTCCCAAAGCCAAAAATACAAGCAAAGCCCTCTAACACGCAGGACACAATAATGTCAGCCAAAGACTCAGCCAACTTTTCTCAATCTGAAATGTAAAGTCAAGAAGAGACAGAACAGAAAGAGCCAATCATCTGTCCGTTACCAGAAAACCAGAACTTATCCGAGAAGCAGACGATACAAGGTGGGACACTGACCAAAACAGGGATCAGGCACAGAGGGTCAATATAGAGACACCCATTAACCCATTAACCATTAGTGCAAAGAGTTCAGGAATGCCGTATAGAAACCTATGCCCTCAGGGAGCGGACGTGGGGCGCCCTGGTGCTAGGCGGGTCTCAGGACATCCGAACGTCAATGCTGGGCGAGGACAGAGTGCAAGACCCGGAAATATATAGCCCAAGGGAAAGAGAGGGACCGGAAGGACAGCAGACCGGAAACTAGGGACAGGACAGAGAAGGAGCGCCCTCTGGCTGCAGAGGGCGTGACATTAACACTGACAACAACACATACAGGAAATCAGAGCACCAGGAACATGGAGAGAACACACAAACTCCACACAGAAGGAGCCCCAGCACAGGTCCCAAAAGCAGTCAAGCAGTATTGATGGACATTGTGCCACCTTGCCAAATCATCCATATTTCCATGACAGACCTGTCTGCTTCACTCAGTGCACTTTCATTCTAGTCCACAGATCCACTTTCTAACTGCTTTACCCAATACTGGGCCGTGGGGGAGCTGGAGCCAACCCCAGCAAGCAAAGGGTGCAAGGCAAGCTACACCCTGGATGGGATGCCAGTCCATCACAGGGCAGACACACAGACACAGACTCGCACACACTCATTCCAGGGGACATTTTTCCAGAAGCTAATTAACCTACAGTGCCAGGATGTCTTTGGACAGTGGGAGGAAACTGAAGCACCTGAGGGAAACCCACACAAAAACAGGGAGAACCTACAGACTCCATACAGATAGCAGCCCTGGGATTGAACAACAGGAACTGAACCCAAGGCCCCAGTGCTGCAAGATATAAACTGAACCACTGTGGTGCCTCTTTCACTCTAATGACATATTATATAATATTACATATACTGTAATTCTACATATTACTTTCAGAATGTATTGAATAACATGGTAAAGCACAAATATGAAAAAATACCATTGCTATCCAGATGTGAAATTAAATATGTTTCATTCAAACAAGGTCACATCACATACAGTATAAGTCAAAATATGGTTGTTTGACATTCCCATTCAGTCTAAATGATGCTCCAGACCCAGTGTGAGCAGTCTGACCTCTGTAGCAAAAAGAACACCAGGATGTTCCAAACTCTCTGATTGTTAAAGAGTCTACTGGGGACATTTATATTTTTTAAGAGAATACCAAGCGATTCTATGATGTGCGTTCTGGAAAAATGTAATAAATCCTCTAGAATTTCTATCAGGATATCAGCTTACTGAATTTTCCACCACTGAAAACCATGGCGTAATTAGGAGGAATCTGCCTGAGCAGAAGTTAAAAAAACTAAAGCTTAAAATATTTGTAGACAAGATTTAAACTCTGGGATTTGAATTTGGCAATGCATTTGCAGAGCTTTGCTTCTAACTATATCCCCAGGCTTTGCAATCGGAGGTCTTTTGAAAAAGAAAATCCAAGAAAAATCTGACATTGTGTAAGCAACACAATGGTGTGCTTTCTAATGAGCAAATTCGTCGGGGATGTGAAATGTAATGTAATGATCGGAGAAATTAGACGGAGTACAGTTCTCCTTTTGCGAATAAGGATAGAAATGGTGAGAAATATGAAACCGGCTGTGGAATACTTCCTCCGACTTTCAAACCAAAGTTTTATGAGTGAGTTTTGGGACTGAGCCACCAGTTGTGTTCCCAGAGTGTCCAAGTTCTCATCCTGCTGCTTGGTGCACGCAAAGCAGATGAGACGACAAAGAGAGGGAGAGGCACAGGGCTGGAGAGTGTTAAAGACAGTGAGAGCAAAGGACATGGCGTCCAGCCATTGAGCTGCATCCTGGAGGTCAGGCCGCGTTCTGGGAATCAGGGACAGTATCCAAGGTCATCAGAGAAGCAGGGCCTTCAAAGCAAAGCACCTGCTGCTCTCCGCTTGAGCTGTCCTACCCATGTGATCGACGGGGAGAAGGTAGTAAAGAGAGAGACCCTGTGCACAAAGTGATTTAAAGTTAACACTCATTACAAGCTAGAGTGGAAATTGAAACAGAGCAAAAAGACAAACATTTTGAAGGCAACATTCTCTGAAATTTCAGAAAAGTTCTTGCTGTTTGATATCGACTATGTCCAAGCACACCCTAATTTTAAAAATAATTTAAATTTAGATTTCACTGCCCTTGCAATGTACTGCTCTAGTTGGGACTTGCTAAGACGTTCGTAGACTACCAAATCCTGATTAAAACTTAAAACACCTTCTCTGAAATAATATTAAGAACTCCTAGATTAGCATCGATTGGAGTACAGTATATGAAAGAAGCTGATTGTATATTCAACCCACGTAACAGGCAAGGGTTAGAGTTTGGGACTGCCCTTCTTCATTATCACTGGAGAATGGCTTCTCTTCAAATGACCCAGGACATAAAGCAAAGACATATTTGGTTGACAGACGTCAAGCACCACTCGCAATGACGGCTTCACATAAAGCCAAAATGAAACATTAAACTAAACTAAAAAAATTCACTACATCTGAAAGTCCAAGTAAGAGCATTACAGCAGAGCATACCAGCAGAAGGACTCAGGCACATTGACATTCTATTCAATTCACTGTGATGGCAATTGAAATATATGAAAGATGCCAGCAGCCACTTTTGTAATTGCAAACGGGATTATAGCCTTTCATGCTATTTCCGGTGTTACATAAGATTGGGCCAGTTTCTGCTCAGAAAAGAAAATGTTATACAGTATAAGGAATTGCTGACACTCAAGCAAAGTCATACATGTTCTAAAATGCTGTATATAAGCCATTGAACCCCGAACAGCAGGGGATAAACAAAAACGTATTATTCTTAAGTCTTGTTCCCACAAGAACTCCTCATACTCTGTAGTCCACCTCCATGATTTCTGGATTCACCCCAGATGGTGTTTACTTTTCTATTCCAGCCTAAACGTATTGACAGAACAAGAGGCCAGACATCCCTTGACAGAGCTGCATTTAACCATTTCAGACTTTTTCTATTATTTTTAGTTCTTCTTTTAACAAGATGTACAGTCTTTTAAAACATTGAGGGATGAAGTGGCATGCCCAATACCTAATGCAGCAGGATATACAGTATCATACCTAAATGTAAAAGTCTAAAACCATGTTAATAATGCCACTTTGTGCTTAGTACAGGTCCGATCTGACAACCATGAATACAATCGAAAAAGAAAACGCTTGAGTGCTAGCTTTACTGTATATATTCCAGACGTGGTTCATTTGTTGCTTTTTTAAACATTTTTCCCCTCCATCTGGTTGTTGGAATTTAGATAAAATGAGATTAATTATAGATAGCTGGTTCCGAATCACTGATCTAAGTAAGGCACAATCAATTAAACTACCTAAATTAAAATGTACTGTATGTAATTCTAGAGAAAAACACAATTTTGCTTATTGGCAAGGGCTGAGCATTCTTATTTTAAGACTGTGCCATGACAATCACAAAGTAATCAGAGACACCACACGCAATGAGCTTAACTGACATTTTCCATTTGCCCCACAATTCGTCATCATTTACTGAAACTCTTACATATTGCCTCTGAGGATGACGAAAACCCCAAAAAGATTGAACGGTAGTACACTGAAGCCCCTGAACCGAAAGTCTTCAGTCATTTCTGTTGATTAATAGAAATATATAAAGTATATTGGTAAGAACAGCAAAAGAAGAAACATTGAACTTCATCACAAAGACACTTAAAATGTTTTAAACTGTTTGCTCTCACAATAATGTACATTATTATATTTCATGACTTGACTTTTAAAGTACACATTTCAGGGGGAAAGACATTAGGCAGGAGAAAATAGTGCTACAGATAAGAAACCTGTCATGATACTGGAGTTATGGTGTAGTTACGATAAGACACCCCATCGTTTAAAACATCCTGCTGCCTAGTTATTTTAAACGTGGGTTTCCACTTCATTAATGTCACATTTACCATTTATTAGGAGATGCTCTTCAGGCTTGGTTTGTTCTCCTTTTATTTGTAAAGTGACAGTGACAAGAATAGTACATTTTGTTGTAACATTAAACAGATGATTAATCATGTAATTCATCTAGAAGAAAAAATATTTCACTTATACAGTATTTAAGAATTGATTTTCTTTTCGTTGCTTATATTGTACTTTACTTTTCAGTTAGACACTTGTTTCATGCCAACAGAAAGTATCTTCCCATGAAGTTCAGCTATTTAGCTTCCATAAAAATTCCTATTACTTGCAAATGCTGCAAACAATAAACAAAAGCAAGTACAAAACTGAGCTGTCACTGACAGTTCACACTTCAGCGTACCAGAGTATGAAACACATTGAATCAGCATTCTTGTAATACATCTTATTAAGTATGTCCTCAGGGGATCTACAACAGGGCAATACCATCAGCAAGAATTAGTGTTTGAACACAAAAAAGAAATGCTGGAGGGATTACCATCTGGAACAGACATTCATAAGGTCACTCTCTAATTTTTCAATGGAACGTCAAATCAGAACACTGTTTACATGACAGCAGAGAAATCCCCATGATTATTGTTCCAAATAATGTTGACTGAACAGCATCATCACGTAATTATCTAAGATTTTGTGGATCTCACCTGCTTTCCTGTTGCAGGAAATTACCTTAAAAAGGTCACTGAGTGACCTTTCGTTGCATACACAAGAGGCACCAGTGGAGCAAACATTTGGCAATGCAGCAATAATGGCCATTTTTCTTATGCTAGTGCAGTGCCATGTAAATTGATCATGATATCAAACATAACTTTGATCTTCAAATGTCTGTTTTAATCATGTTCTTCAGATTTCCAAAAGATAAAACCGTACTTTAAAGTAGAAGATTAGATCTCTACTGTCTTCTTCAGCAAGCAATGCCCCAGACACTCATTGCTGCTGATCTTTAAGCAGCTGGTAACATCTTCACTGTGGAACATTCTGTGGTTGACAGAGTCTAGCACAAGCGACTACTCTTATCCCTGTCCCTTCAAAGCTGAGCACTCTGTCCTTTTAATAAACGTAAATTCTGTTTCTGAAAGACGTTCTTGCAGCCTAAAACTATTACTTTTTTTTTAGTGGACAAAAAACAAAATTCCACCCTTTTTTTAGTGGACAGAAAAATGAAATTATCGTCAAAGAAACCTGTCACAGTCTAAGCATTCAGTTATCTCACATGTCGTAATTTTTGCAAGTTGCACTCAGTGCTCCACAGATTCCGCTACCAATAAGACAGCTAGTAACTAAATTCACCTAGCTACTTAGTTATTTAAAGTTTGGCAACATTGTTCCTTTTGCCTTGCCTCCTGTTCTACTTGCAGCTAAATTATTTTGGTTATGACTCAGACATTACTGAACACCACAGGCCATAGGCATGCGCAGTGTGGAAACCTTAAAGCACAGCACTGTGAGAATCGATGATGAAAGGCCCACAGTATGTGTGCATATAGTCATCTGTGCAGAGCAGTGGCCTGGCTGGGAGTCTGGACCTACAGCTGTTGCACCCTGTTTGAGGTAGCTCACTCAACACTGTTCCAGTCCAAGCACAGCTGTTCAAATGGGACTCCATGTTGTCACTGTAAATGAGAATTTGTTTTCAATTAACTCGCCTTGTAAAATAAAGGAACACAACAAAAGCCATGAACTACCTTCAGTCAAGTCAATTCATTCAGCTGGGGTTCTGGGACACTGACCTTTTATGTAAGCCCTCCCCCAGCTCCACAAAGACTGCGTGCACAACTCCATCTCCCACCCACAGGTGTCAGCAATTATTCATTTGTGAACACACTGCGGCTTCCGTGCAAACTCCATTACCATATCGTCTTGTGTTTATCCTCCACGTAGCATGCATGGCTTTTAAGCAGACTTCTCAATCTGTGATTCAGCTCCAGATTTGTTTGTTACATACAGATATGCAGAAGCCTACTTTTTTGGGGCCTGTCACAGAATGCAAAATATCAGGTAATGTAAAGTAAAACGATGCACAAGGCTGGCCTGATGATACTCTTTGAACAACTTTTAGGAATCAACACCGCCAACTTCTTTATTTCTTCCCACCAAAAAAAATAAATAATTTTGATTAACCTAAAGGATGATCTGCAGTATATGTCTCATCTAAATACTAGCACTACAACTGATACTGTCTCTGCAGTGTTCAAAAGGAATTTAGTCCATAACAGTATCTGTTCCCTGTTTGCATAGTGAGAGACCAGAAATAGGTGGGGATCAAACCCTGAGATCTCAGTTTTGACTATTCCTTCCTCAAAACAAATGTGCTACCCAGCACCATCTCCATACTAACAGCACCGATAATGTGAACAAACCATTGCACACAAGAGGCTATTTTTATCATGAGATAATATCTGACCCATGAGGAAATGGAGAATAGTTTTATGCCTAATCTCCTGAGATGGGAGTAACTCTGATAAAAGCCCAGATTAAAAAGATCATCCTCCGTCTCTAAGAAATCTGTAATTGCTTGTGATGTCTGACCCAATTACCCTACATTCCAACCACACTAGCTAATGGAGTCTTGTGACTTTTATTTTTTGGGCTCTCTGACAGTAACCATCAATGTTTATTAAAAATACACAGGGCAACAGCATACATACTGTAAGACATGATGTCTTATAAGACACTAGAGCAGTCAAATAAAAACTGAGGAGCTGCATCAGCACAATTTAAAAAAATATGAACAATCATCCTGTTTGTTGCACATTAATTTTATTGATTCTCTGCATTAAGAAAAACAAGCTTCAAATACTTGTATTTACAGTACAAGTACTTTTATTTGTATTAATAAAGTAAATGGAAACATACTGTAAATTGGTCTATTCCCAGTTTCATACCAAATAAAGCAGTTTGATAATCTGAGTAATTTACCACAATGTGCTTCCGAATATATTTATGCATTACTCATATTCTAAAGGGAAAATACAAATGTTTACAACTCATTTGTGATCCTTCTTGCAGAATAGACTGAATATTGAAGATGTTGTACAGTTTGCCAAAAACTTCACTGAAAACAAACGTTGAACACCAAAAACTGAGGTACAAATCTTCAGCTGTTCAGCAAAGAAAAGACCATCAGCCAGAGAGGAAATGTAAGAAAACCATACGTTTCCTGCTTTGCTGATGTGTGTGTTCACATTATGCAGTACTGAAAGATGAACAGGTTCAACAATTTTTTCCAATGTTAATTTTAACCTAATTAGTTTTCACTCTGATTTCATTTCATATACCAAAAGTCTGGTGCTTTCTATAAGCCCAGGGTGTATATAAATGGTCTTAAAGTAAATTGTTTTAATTGATTTTAATGTTTTCTAGAAATAAATGCTAAAGTACCACAAAAGACATGCATGGAGAACTCCCATGATTCAGTGCGGTTCATTTTCTTGGCGATGCTTGGTGTTTTCAATTTTTATTTTATACATGTTGCAAAAGAGGGAAGGATGCATTTTGACATCACCTTGGAAACATTGTGCAACTCAGAATTCTTTTAAAAAAAAGAAATATAAACAAAGAAATAAAATATTGTATGGCTTTCAGCTATGTACGGGTATATCCTACTCCACAAAGGGGATATACTGTACTGGACACATGATAAACAGAATCTGACCTACAGCAGGTCCCTGTTCTGGTAATATGACACATGCTTTTGAGCCTTACATGACTTCCTTAAAAATTACATCCTTATTTTACTGTAACTCATTTCATTTTGTACTTGAGTGTGCTACACTTCTACACCTGAGAATTGTGCTTCATTAAGTCTTGATAGCTACCGTAAAAACGCAATGCACCTTTTGAATCTGTATTCCCATCAATTCCTCAAGGACAGTGAAACCTTTGCATTCTTTCGACAACAGACAGTTGACTGAGAGATACTCATCCTCAAAAGCCAAGATAATTTCTTAAAACTCTGCACCATGCTGACAATTTTAGAAAAGCATATGAAGCTAAAAAAGTAAATGTGCTTTGAATAATATTCATAATTTATAATATCTAAAACAAATACATTACTTCATGACAATATGATGGATGGATTGTAAAGTCAGTTTGCCAAAGTAAGCTTTTTGGGCTGTAAAATATTCACAATGGAACTATATCATAATCTTAATTGGAAATATAGAGTAGCTACTGGTCTTTTGGGGGAAAATAATATTTGGAAGTTTGTCCGCAATATACATAAATGATAAAGGAAAGCTACTGAGACGTAATGGGAAATCCCAGCTTTCAAAAAGAGTTTCTGTAACAAACTATCCTGTCCATTACCTCTTTACTGTGTTATAATAATACTTTGTCTTACATTGTGAGATACATTGTGCATATAAACAGAGGAGCAGAAATCAAACATTTCATCTCTTCACAGCAAAATCAGAGGCCTCTCAAGCCCTCAGCCACCTACACATACACACTGAGACTGCAATCTCATTCTGCAGTTTTTTATTCTAATTTTCCCATTCCTAAAGATACAACCGCCAGCACTTTATTTCATTTTGTTTAGTCAGTTTTATTGTGAAAGATTACAAGTAATCTACTTAGGGTTAAAGATTTATTGCTGGTCCTGTATGAAGCTCTTCCTAACTACTGTACATAGGTTTGGGGAAAAGAATAGTTAATCCTGTAGCTGTTAATACAGTTTTTACAATCCTGGCCTGTTCTGGAAAGGAAGGAAAAAACTATGCACCCCGCATTCTAAACATTCTGAGATTTGTGTAATATAAAAATGTATTCTTAATTTCTAAAATGCATCTGCAAATATTAATAGCAAACACTACTGAGGAAAAATCTCATACGTAAACAGTCATTATGAACTTATTGTTAAATGTAACAGTGAAAGAATTCTAAATCAAAAATACAATTTTACAAGCTAAATTATGTCAATATAAAAATCATTAGCAAAAAATGCCTACAGAAGAAACACTGGTATTGGTGGAAGTCAGACGTGACGCTGATCAAAGAGAAAATCAGCATTACCAAATACCATATTCTGTGCCTGGATTTCAATATCTCAGTTTTTATTTGGAGATAAAAAAGACCAGGCTGAGGAGAAAAAAAAGAAGAAGTGGTTTCTAAGCTGATGACCCAGATGGACAGGTGGGAAAAGGTGAGCATTAGCAATTTCAGGACTGGGGAGCTGATCGACTCACTGACGTCCAGCCTTCTCTTGTCTTCTTATGCTGAACACATGCCTGAGGACAGTATCGAGTCAATTCGTCACGGCTAGAGAGCTTCAGTAGCTGTACTGCTCTTCAAATTTATCTACATTGATTATTCCCGAGTGTAGTTTTTCGTACTTTGCTTCTGATTTTGTTCTGACTTGGCTCTCAGTCTGCTTTTGCTTTTCCTCTTTCAGAACATTAACACAATAAGAGTGAAAGATTAAAAAGCTAGTAGACCTCAAATAACTGGGCAATACAGAACCGGAGCAAGCACACACGTCTGTAGACCTGGACCACATTTTAATAATGAACACCTGATTAACTCAAATTCTTCCTGAAATCACTCATTTTAAAATGTTGTTCAATCAAGAATGCATGGGTATTGAATACAATTTTTGTGCGCGGAAAAAGTTATGATTCCCACAGAATTCCCAAGAGAAAAAAATCAACATATATTGTCTTTAAAAATATTTCAAAGAAAGACATGAAATGTAATGTAAGGAATCACTGTAATAGATTACCCTATAGTGCTCAGTGAATTGCTCGAGCAGAAACACTGACAGTGAAGTCTTCAAGAGCATCCAGGATAGGTTTTGCTCTCACTGCAAAGATATTTCATGTTTCCTAGTTGCTGTCACTCAGCTGTCACTTTCGCTTAATAGCCTTGACATGCACAGTACTGACTTTTAAAAAATATATGCCAGAGGTTAACAGTTCTGAAAATGTCATATTTACAGTAGTTTTAAATACAGTATGGAAAACATTTTGAATGGATTTTATAAAAAAAGGTTAGCTACTGAATTAAAAGGGCACATCTACTGTATCTGGTGTGTTTACTTAAGAAGTCATTGTGAAAGTATGTGGATCTACTTCTACAGTATTTGCATGTCTAATACAGACTCACATATCTGTTACAAAAGCAGGGAGACAATTACAATTTGTCTTGTGCCTGAGTTACTGTCCTCTGCCATGGTTTAAATGCCAGCCTGGGTTGCTTTCCTCTGGTTAAAGAATGATTGCAGTGTTTTACCAACGTAATAGGACACTATTTCTAGTGCATGATGCAAGCAGTCCAGCAATGAGTGTGTGTTGGTGTGCCGTCACTAGTATCTATCAATATCAGTTGATGGCCTTTGGAAGTCTAAGTGCCAGACACCCAGAAAGATAAGGATGGGAGTTTTAGCACTATGTATGTAATAGCTAATAACTGTTAATCACAGCTATTTATGTACATTTATAAGCTGTTGGAATTGTAATAGAGGTGTTTCCTAACAATGGTCAGGAAGACAGCAATATGGAAGTACCACTCAAAGTATTTTAATACATCAAACCATGTAATAAACCAACGTTAATAAAAGATTAATGTTGAGGCACACTCTCCAATCATTTGTCAGGTCTCATTCCGTTCAAACTCCCATTTTCCATCAGCAATGTGTAGAAGGTGACATTCACTTTGGTGATCTGTCACGCACTATTCACACTAACATTGAAAATATGGGTTGAGTGTAAGACGGTGCATGGTTATTGCCCCAAAAGAGAATCAAAAGAGGTTATCAAATGGAATAGAGGTACCACCTTATAACGTATATCACACAAGTTTCAGGTTGTGTTGGGCTGAAAGTTGTATTTCAAATCCCTGGTGATAGATCATGACCTGGTTAGCATCAATGACATGCAAAATGTGCAAATCCACCATCGCCACAGTTAGACACCTAGTGGGCACCCCTAAAATATGGATATGATATGAACAGTATATGATATGTTCAACGTCTTTATTGTTTACTGATCAGTACCAGGTAATTTCCATATCTGAGCCACATCAGTTCATCAGGTCAGAGATCATCCTGGTCTCTGTGGCATTAAGAGAATAAGTGAGCACATGACTCCAGATGGGACTATGGTCTATCACAGGGATCATCCCCCAGGAATGCTGGTCTCCGTTCTTAAAAATGGGTAGACTGGGGCTACTGGGGTAAAGTACCACACCCTACAGTGGGGACTTGAACCCACAATCCTACAAAGGCCTACAAAGGCTTCCCTAACCATGCTTATACATATCACAGACATCTAATTAATTAAAGTGTCAAAAGTATAGAAAAACATTTATGAAAGCAAAGAGCATTCTTTCATCACAACTTAACCCTTGAATACAGGATTCTCTGATCCTGTTCTTGACCAGAGATTTGACATACTTATTAAGTTACTCTCTTGAGGTTCATTGATCATAATTTGATGCTCTTGCCTGAATACAAAACCGAAAGAAACAGGAAGGAAAAAAGGCAAACAGAGACTGCAGTTTAAATGGCTATTAAACCCAGCAGATTGTGCTTAGTGACAGGTGAGCTTTCAGGCTTCACTCAGACAAAGTTAATGACGTTGGCTGATGACCAACATCGGCTTTAATGCTCCAGTAAGATGGGAAAACAAATCTGGGATTGACTGGCCTTATAGGGTCACAAAAAAACCCTTCGGGATCAGACTCCTGCTGGGGCTTTGAGGAGAATTTATAGCAATAACAGTTCCCCTGCTTGGGGACAGTAAAAAGTAAAGACTTCACAGCTGACTGATGAACTGCAGATGTCCCCAGTTGTGGGTTACAAGTGAGATTTTGACATCTGAATTTGCATGAAGAGAAACATGCATGTTAAATTGTTCTTTGTAGGATATAACAGTAATACATACAGTACATGACCTGCTGGGATTGTGTAAGTCACACTGTCCTACAAACTGAGCATTGTAATAAAGAAGTGAATTACACAGTCACAATGGTAACTTGGAAAATCTGCTGTATTAACCATATTGCTGTTACCAACATTAGTGTACTGAAAAGAAAAACGATTTACTGTAGGTCTTCCTAAATCATTTAAACTGAATGATGCCTCTAAAACACACAATTTCCATTACAGAAAAAATCTGCTGAAGACTGAGCCAATGAAATAAATTGTTGTTTTTTTTTGTTAAGGGTGAATCATAGGTCAATAACTCCATAATATCACGAAGAAGAAAGCCCTGCATCTGAACAATTAAAACAGGACTCTGACAGTGTTATCTGGGGGCTTCACAGCACTGACATCTCAGTCCTGCTCTGTTTGACCTCAGTATGGAACAGCAGTAGAAGAGCTTGGGAAGACACGTGTTTTTCTAAATGTAGTCCTTAGTTATCTTGTAATGCTGCATATCCAAAACCATACATTAAGGGCCTGATGTACACAGTATAATTCAATTATCTTCCATTCGCATTTCTTTTTATTTACTTCAGACCTTCCCTTTACTTGTAAATTCCAATAAAATTCACAGAGCATGATCAAGAGTGAGTCTACACCTCACCTGGATGGCTAATCTATTGTACAAGGAGAATAAACTTGTTTGATGTCCCTTTGGCGCCTCACACATAACATTACCATTCAAATTGGGTACCTCCAGGATATGAGTTAGTCATTTGTCACCTGGTTTATTATCAGACCAAGGAGACTAAATTCCATATATGCTGCAGAATATTATTTTCCTGGTAGAATAAGAGTATCAGACAGGCTTTGGGACAGCTGCTGAAAGAAGGGGAAGAGATCCGTGGCACAAAATGTGAGGGATATTCATGAAGGGGCTATTTAGAACATTTGGAACTCTGTAACATTCCCTTTAAGCAGCCCAGTACAACCATGGGCCTAAGGCACTGGGACTGGAATGCTGAGAAGCCAAGTCATATAAACAGAAATGCGTACACACAAAATCAGCCTACAGTCTTAATTATTCATATCACTGTGCTTCATTGGCTTGCAGATACAGAAGCAGATCCTTTTCTTTCCCCTCAAGCAGAATTATATTTTGGAGTTTTAACTTTAACTCAGTGGGAGTTGCTGCAGTCATCATGGTCTAAATGCAGACCATCGGGCCCTGGGTAATGTGGCCACAGAGAAGCAGGCCACACCGCACGGTGATGGAAAACAGTATGAAGTCCCACACTGGGGGGCTGTGAAGTGTTCTGAAACTCCAGACAGAGGGTTCCAGCATAACCGGGCACTTTACCAAGCTGTCAGAAATGATAGCTGGCTGAGTGTCAGCTGAAGCCTACAGAAGGAACAGTATGAGCTGATTAAAATTCACACTCTGTCAGACTGTTGGTAGAGATGAGAAATTTCTAGAATCACAACACGAGACAAAACAGAAAAACACGAATGGGGCAGCACAAGGATGAGTACTGGAGAACGCTGTCCTATTGCAATTAAACTGACTTGACTTTACAGTATTTTAGGACCAAGATAAATAATTTTGTGAGGCAGAATTTCAGGCTGAATAAAGCACATGCTAAGAGGATGTGGAATATGTCATGAACTCATGCTCCTTCTGTTTGTTTTAATATTAACTTATATGTACTTGGCAGTTGGTTATTTCATGTAAAGCTACACCTGAATCACAGTCAACTTTTTGGAATACCTTGATATCATAAACCCAGAGAAATACACACCCCTGGGGTATACATTCAAAGATATTTATCAGTTATCACCATAACATAAGGTTAGCATAGCATTTGTGACTGTTACAATGCACCACAAAGTTTATTGTAATCTATTGAAAAGTGCTAGACTGGCCCTCTGAAGCTCACATTAGGACACTAAGAGCAGAGATGGAACAAAAACTCACTGACACTGCCCCCCTCCAGGACTGGAGTTGTGTACCAATGATGTACCGTAACTAAACTCATTTTTCTACACGAAAACTGGTGAAAATGTAAGCACTCAGGTCGGGCAAAATATAAAACCAATCTATTCACTAGGACTCAGGCAGGTAAGGTGCCATATTCAGGAAGACACATCAAGTGAGCAAAAATTCATAACAAGAACAAGAGTACATAACAATTCTCCGAGCCATAGACAGTGATGCTCTGGTTCCCCAACAAATGAGCATAATCAAGCGCTGGCAGTGCTTCAAGCTGGAGAGCCCCAGCAAGCTGTTACAAACCACTTCAGATGTCCCTGACGCTCCTGAGGTGTTATGATGCCGATGGGAATGTCAGTGATGGGACATGCTCAGGACGTGCAGATGGATTGGGGTCACTCACCCACCCACTCAGGTAGCAGCTGTGACAGCCTGAACCCCCCGACGTGAATCTAGAGGCGCGGGTGCCTTGTGCCCAGGCGCTGATGGCAGACGTGCTGTACAAGACACGGTCCGACCTGCATTTACACCCCCCAGCCTGATGATGTGAGGACCATGATGAGACACAGAACTTCAGGACTTGGATGAGGCAAGCGTTACTAGTATTTTAAGGACTGTTTTAGTCACTTTGTTATGCACCTTATACCTCAGAAATACACCACTTCGTCGTCCCACTGTCTGTTCTGTGGCCATATATTTTATTTTGCTGACATGGTGTCACGTTCTTCCTGCTGAATTCCGCTGCAGACTCTTCTGTGAATAAGTGTCATTCGTTCCACAGGAGACAGCGGTTAACGTCTTCCTTACCACCATCAGAGCAACAGCCTCAGACAAGTGGCCGACTAAGATAACACGTCTGCACAAATGCTCAGCAAAATATTTCTGATACGGCCGAGATGGTGTTCGTGAAAAACAATAGACAGATACTCTGTTTTATGGCTGTCTGTCTCACTCTTAAGACCAACAAGTTTAGGTCAGGAGGGCACAGGAAATGTTAAGATCAGGCCCACTAATTACATTAACAGTTAGAAAGCAACTCCAAGGCATACTGGGTGATTTGTAATATGGACTGTATACTCCTGGGCTGTTCTTTTAACTTGTTCTGGGGACCATATTTTTTCTCTCAGTGGATAACTCCCACAGTATATTATGTGCATGTGGATTTAGTTTGTTCTCCCAGCACAAATGCATGCCTTGTTCCAATAGAAGGCCACCTTAATAATTCTCATCACGTGTTTGGCTTTCCTGTATGTTAATTCAAATAGATGACAAAGAGCCTGTAAGATGACACGAATTGCATGCTGCATCCCCCAACTTAATCCTCTCTACTGCCTGCAAAGGTCAGCTCCACATATCTATCCTCTCATTTTGTAAAGTACATTAAACTCACTGTCTGTTTCGGGTACTTCAGAGCAATTCACACCCACCAAACATTATTATACTTTGTTTTCACTTATATTGCTTTTACCAAGATTTCCCACGAACCCCAAACCACAAGTGTTTCCATTTTTATAAAAACAGATGTACATCTCCTGCCCTTTATAGGACAACTTCAAGTCTGAACTTGAAGTGGCTGTGTGGACCAGTAGGTGGCACTCTTCCCTCCATTCATTCCCTCCTGCTTCGTACTGGGACTGCTTGTGCATAATGGCTGACTTCAGAGGCAGGTGGGTTGTAAATGCAGACCCCGCAGGCCACGGGGGGGGAGGGGGGACGACAAAAGGGGGCCTCGCCCCCTCAACTGAACTGTCCCGCCCCCTCAGTTTCGGACAAAATAATTTTTGAACACTTTCGCTTACCTAACTTGCGCCTGATGTCCGTCCAGGAACGGCACATATTACATAGTGTTTATTAACACGGTTGTTACGGTTTTGTTTGCTCAGGTGAACCGATTCCTTGCAGTAGTTGATCCTTATACTTACAATCGTTACATAACTACAGTAGGACTGTAGTTATAGAAGTTTGTGCTTTCTGGTGGTATTACAACTATTATTTTTCCTTAACGCTTCAGAACCCCGTTACCGTCGATGTAGCCGCACAAATGAACGCGTGTGGTATTTTGTCGCTCCAGGCAATAATAATCGCGAGACTGCTGATGAATGTGAGACTATACAGTACTTCAACTATACTTCATCGCTAAATACCAGATTGCTCGTCGTTATCTTCTATCATGAAGCACTCATCAGTGGCATGGTTGCGAGATTTCACTTGGGTATTTGCGACGGCTCCGTTTTAACCGAAATATCACCGCCCCCCTCAGAATTTCAGACGCCCCCTACAGATCTTTCCCCTGGCGCCGGCCCTGGGTAAATGTGAAGAGTAATTATTATTAGTTGTTATTATGTTTCAATGAAAACTTCATCTTTAATTATATGCATTTGTAATGGAGAGTAGTGGCACTTCTGGAATTTATTTTTCTGTCAGTTTTGAATATGATGTGATGCCTCTAAGATTAAAACACATTTTATTCACCAATTTGTTTTCTAAATTATAGCATGGTTGGTGTGACTGAAAATCATGGTCCATAAACAGCCTTCTAAATCTGGCTGTGAAATGTAGTTTAGCAACAGTGTTATATGTCTTTATATAGGATACACTGGTTTGACAATTAATTGTGGCTTTTAACCACCACTTACAAATAGAAGTTACACTCGCAGTGGCATTTTCTGGCAAAGGAATGACAGAGAGGTATTGGTGGCTTTTGCCTGCGCAAAATCCTGCCTGCGCGTTTAGGTTACTACAGGAAACTAAATCGTTCGTTACTAGACATAATAACGAAAGGAGAACGGGTTTGAGAGCAGACGATACATGACATGTGTTTCGTATTGCAGTTAGTTTTCATTTACACAATAATGATACCAGTTACATAATTTTTCAATTGCATAGCATGGAGCCGTCCTGCACAGGACTCATTAGAACGCACTAGGTATTTTCAAACATGACGTCGGACGGTGAATTTTGCTTTGCATTAAAAAAAAAATCCCAAGTCTCGTACTCCGATGTCTTGCCCTCTGCCGATTATGAGCAAATCAAACAGCTATCTTCAGTCCAGATCTGATGTTGACTACGTACGTCATTTAGCATCTTCAATGAAAGAGTAAAGAGGGCATTTCCCGCGGAAATCACAGTGCCAAATCCGAAAATGTTCGCTTGTGCCTGGAAAATACCTAAAATAACCCATCAACCCAGTAGGTCCTTATAGAGTATTTAATTTCAGGTTTGCTGTGAAGGCAATTAAATAATGAATAAACGAATCCCCAAGCGCCATTTACAGTAATTCCAGTAAGATTCAATTCTCAGTCCTATATCTGTTTTAACTAGAAACCAGTTTCAGAGTCACAGTAAAAAGATACATTGAAACGAGAAAAGTCACACGCACTGTGCCTAAGGCAGCAGGCTTCTGTAACAGTATTAGAGCGATTCAATGAACATCTCACTTCCAGCGGGCTGGCTGCATCTTCAGCATCCCAGTAAAAGCTTTAAGCTTCAAGTTCTCCCAGCCGCGCAGCTGTAATGGAGCGACTGGCTATCCCGTAGTCAAAAGACCGAAGGGAAAATGAAGGCTCAGCACAAATCAAAAGCCGAAATACATAGCGCAGCACATCTGCACTAATGCCAAATCCACGATCCTTTTTCCACTCACCGTGACATTGGAGTGTCTGACAGCGTGTGACGCGGTCTGCCTGATTTCAGCCGCTGTCCCCGGCTTCAGCAGGTTCTTGGTAAATCTCCGGGTCGACTCCGCTGCCATTTCTTCATCAGTACGGTACTCGGGATGGTCTGTTGAAGATACCACCGATCTGCTTTCGCTTTTCACATTAAAAATGGCCCAGAAGCGCAGCGGTCCTCTCTGCAGCGCACACCACACAGTGATCTCTTCGACTTTATTGCTGGGTTTCCCTCCAGCTCGTGAGTCTCAGGAAGCGGAACTAATGCTCTATCTCTCGGTGTCTCTGTATCTCTGCAACTGCACCGAGCCGCGACGCCTTTTCATTTTGTTTCTCCTCAATGTCTGCGAAACAAATACGCGCACCAAGTGTTCGCGATGACTAATTTTTAGTTTTACCAATGAAAACCAAAATTATCAGATTCAATTGTAATACTTGGAAATGAAGTCTGTTGTTTTTTTTTTTTTAGAAAAGAGTCTAAATCTGTTTCTAATCTGATGCTGGGAACACAAATCTATGTATCTGTTTTATTTTTCTTTTGCGTATTTAATTTTACTTTTAACTTAAAACTCTTAGTGAGGCGTGATGCGGTGAAGAAAACCTACTGTAGTGTTAACAATGAAGTATATTTTATTATTCGGCGCCACCTCGTGGGCCATTATACTGTACGAGCTCTTGTTCTCTATTGCCTAGTGCCAGATGTAAAAAAAGCATCTGAAACCTTTAATTGATAATTGCTTTCCAACCGCCTGACTCAACCTTTACCACTGTCTGGAAATTGGTTACGCAGGAAAATCATAATTCTTACAATTCTCAGCAATAAAGACTGGGACAAGCTGAAACTCACGCTGGGGAGTGCAAACTGATGTGATTCCTCAAATACTGTACAACATGTGTCATCTAAGACTTCTGTGTTTTCACATGTGTGCTTCATCTGGCTTTAATTATCTAGATTATCTACATACATTGTTGATCTGCAGTGTTCTCGTATGCTTTATGCTTCCTTCTGGCAGTCTGAGAGTAACTATGTGGAGCACTGACTTTGAATTCAACATTGACTTCAACGCAGAATTAATGGTCTGTGGAGCCACCTAAAATAATTTCAATTCAAGATGCTCCTTTAAATGATGAGAAGACATGTGTGAATGCATTTGAGTGGGGAAACTACTGTTGTACCCTTGAGCAAGATACTTCACTCAGATTAATTTCTCTCGTTGCTGTCCCTCATTACTGCCCTCTCTCATTACTGTCTCACAGCACTGGGGCCCTGGATCCAATTCAGGACCTGGGGTGATATCTGCATTCTGTTTGCATGTTCTGCCTGTGTTTTTGTGGGTTTCCCCAGGGAGTTATGGTCTTCTCCCACAGTCTGAAGATGTACTGGTAGGTTCTGGGAAAATTGGCCCTGGTGTGAATGCGTGCATGCCTGTGTTCGTCCGGAGATGGACTGCTGTCCAGTCCCGGAGTGTAGCCATCCCTGCCAAAATAATCTCTGGCTCCCCTTGCGACCCTGAATTGGATCAAGCAGTTAGAAAATAATAATCTGACGGCAGACCAAATCTGTGTAAGTACGCCTATTAGTCTCTTTAGGTGATTGAAAAGCACCATCCCCCAAAAATAAATGAATCTGGTTCTTTCTTTTTGTTTTGTGCGTGCTCACCTGGTAATTCTGTTATGGTTTCCATTTTGAAAAAACGATTTTAAAAAACGTCTACTGTATGCATGGGTTTTTTTTTCTGTGTATTTACTATCCTTGTTGGTAACTTAAGGTTTTCTACCTCCTTTCTTCCTGTCAATTTTCATTTTGAGGTGAGTCTTAAAAGTACATTATTCTGAAAATGTTAGTTGAGTTCAAAGTTGAGCTCAGTAGTTAAATATGTGTTTCCTGACTCTTCTGTAATTTTTAAGGAATGCCATGATACTTACAGTATGTACTGTAGGACTGATAACTAATATTCATTAATCTCTTTGCAGGGATTAAGATGTCCCCACTCATTATTCCATTCTCTTCTCTTATACGACACTTACTTGAACACTGACAGGAGCCCTCTTTAACACTGGAACTTGCCAGGACAAAGTGCTGAACGGCACATTTTATGCCAAGACCTATTTGAAAGAATTCATGCACTTAGGGCATGTGAAAACTATATTTCCAGATGTTTTTTCTTTCCTCCCTTTTCTTTTTTGTTACAGCCAGAAAGATTGCGTTGTTCCTCAAGAGAGTGATATTAATCCAAAGACAGGATTGGCCGGCTTCTTTCACTTTCCACGATCAGCTCCGTGGCAAGAATTCTGTAAGCTGTACAGAGTCCCTTCAGAGAAATCAAGCATGCTAAATAAACAATCTTGGAATTTAGGCACTTTAAGTCCAATATGGACTTTTTTATAATGTGCTTCTTTAGAAAAAGACATGGAATATTTCATACATGTACTCTAGGTACTGTATACAGTATAGACATGTAAGCATATGTAACCACCTATTCTTATTTCCCACTGTATGTTTCTGGTTTTGTTTTTAGTTTTCCTCTTTGATTAATAATGAAACCACAAGGCGCAGCTTCACGGACTGGTCATGTAAACATGTTTATTGGAGGGGTCCAATGTTAAATTCATGGCGATACAGAAAACCTCTGCACGTATCCATTGACCAAATAATAACCCCAACACAATTTCTGGGGATCTAGCAGACTCAATGGGAGTGATTACACTGCTGGCAGTGCCAGGGTTCATGGTTCTACTGTCGTCTGATCCTGCTGAAAGATTTCTATGTCCCCACCCCCCTGCCCCAGCAAGAAAGAATGCCTCTGGGGCTTCTCTGGCCTATGCCTGGTTTAAAGAATGGGGTTGTATAAAAGTATGATTACTTATTTGGTCTCCATATACTCACAGCTGGAAAAACAATAAATGATTCCAAAGACTTACTATTGTCAAAGAACTTAACCGCTTACACATTTTCTCTCTTTACAGCAACCATCTAAATAAGACCCTTACATGATGGGATAAACCCGGTGAATAATGAAATACAAATTAATACACAATTACATGTCACAAATTTCCACATAAAATGAAATATCCATGTATTCTTTTAAACCTCCACAAAAAATCAGTTCACCCAGGAATCATCCAAAACATTCACATTATTTCTCTACATTCTATCATACAGTACACAGTTTTAGGCTTCATAGACAATTCAGGTCAGTCATTTACATCTATAAATCCTTTGGGATTTTTAGGGTGCCAATAATGTATCCTTAGATTCTCTCATTATCTTGTATGTACAAACAGCCACTTGATCTGGGCTTATTTAGTATTTCAATCCACAAATTAGATTGCCCAATGTCCCAGTTGCTATAACCACAGCAATCACATCCATCTGCCTAGTAGTACTTTCCTACACTGTATTTTTAAAACACTATTGCTTATTAAAGTAAACGAAAGCCTGCACAGACTCATCAGTCGTAATTATTACGTTTCGGACGAGAACTTAAATACTGTAATTCAGGTTTTCTTATATGAGAATGTGAAAAGAAGCTGTATTTGTATAAAACGTTAGAATTGAATTATTTGCAAATGTGACAGCAATAAACCTTTGGGTTACTAAAATATCCCATTTTGTAACCCACATGACACCTCAAATTATCTGGCAATTATAAAATCGTAAATAAAAATGTAAGATTTCACTGGACAGACACCAGACTCATGGCATATGGTTTGAACATTTGATTTTAACTACTGTATGCAGTAGACTCACTTTGCAAAGATATCAATCATATGATCACTGACTTTTTCAGGACATTTTCTTCAGAGGACTTATCTTTATTACAATGCTGACCAAAATTATTGACACATGGATATAATACTTACTACTACTAATAATAATATACTGTATGACTCAAAATCGGCCAATTTGAGAACTAGAACTATAAGGGCTGAATTTTGACAAACAGTACACAGTTCTTTTTACAGCAGGTTAACATAATACACGTCCTAGGTACATTACACTATGACCTCAAAGAAAAATCATTCACCATGTTTAGTAAATTTAAAAAGAGTTAAAAAGGAGCACACTTACAGAAATACGTGCAAGTGAACTGAAGGAAATATTCCTGTTAATTCTCACTGTTCATCTATCCATTATCAAACAGCTTTTATTCTTGATTAGGGTTAAGGCCAATCCGGGCCTGTCCCAGAATCAGGAGGTTAAAGACAGGGCTTCATCCTGAGCATGGAGTCAGACCATCACAAGGTGCACAACCATGGGGAGAATTTAGCACAGCTATCTCCAGCCTCGGTGCTGGAGAGCCTCCGATCCGCACGTTTTTATAGGTCCCCCAAATCACCTGTTATTTAAAGATTATGAACACTTATTTAAGCAATCGATGAATTAAGCAAGTCATGTACCAATGAAGGAAACTCAAGGGCTGAAGGATATTCTAATTATGTTCCAAACGACTTCAAATTCACTTGATTGGACACACCACTTGTTTCATTGACCGTAGATAAATTGTTCCAGGCCTTTAGGAATTGTTCACAGCCTGATGTACTGGGGCTCCAGGTGGAAACCCCTGATTCAGAGACATAGATTAATATTTGGAAAGTGGGAGAAAGGAGAAGCACCTGGCAAAGCCCTGGAATCACACCCAGGTCCAAGAGCTGCGAGGTGCAGACCAGCCTGCTCCCATGTCGCCCCAATTATCTTTACATTACGCTGCCACTAGATGGCGCCATTGAAGCAAAAATAATCCACGAACTTCAAAATACGTAAATATAAAATACGTATTGACCGACCAAAGTACTTAAATTTGCTGTAAAACAATCACATGCAGGACGTTTGATTGGATTTTGTGTTGTGTACTTGGATGTGTTGTGGTGTTGCTAATTAATGCCTCTCATTCAGATATGAATATTAATTTATAGCTCTTCAGATGCTAAAAAACAACTGTCTGAAATACAGTTATCCACACATGTACAGTATATTGATTATAATGAAACTGGATTTTTCGGTTTTTATTAAACCAGTAATTGTTTTTCAAAATATGGTAATCATAAAACAAGAATTGTTCATTTTGCATATGTTTTGCAGTAACATTAAAAATCCATGCAAGTGGTGCTTTTAATTTAGATTAAAAAAATAAACTCTGGCAAAAAGGAAGAAACTAAGAGCAACTTACACAGAAGACCACTAAGCTGTAGATCTTTTTTTAAGATTAATGTTATTCATAATCATGTGTCTTAGCCTCTTGGGTCTGTGTTAGACCAATGCCTGTGATGTTGGCTGAAGTGTATGGTACTGAAAGTTCTTTCTATTTCTTTTCAATGATGTCATGATGAAAGACCTCCAGCAAAGAAAAAAAAATGTTCTTTACTTTCTCATGGGGAACCACAGATATTTATCATAGTGATTAACAATTAAAGAGTGTACCAGAAAATGGAAACCTCTTAATCTTGTGATTTCTGCAAGTGCCTCTGATATTAGAGGGATATCTTCAAGGTTTGTGGACTTGTTCCATTTAGCTAAAACAACTTACATGAGATGTTTTTCAGATCTGTTGCTTTTTACCGGAAGTTCAGAAAAATAGATCTACAATAAAAACGTGTAACTTGCATCGAAAGGAAACAGATATAATTTGCATTGGAAAAACTGAAGTTGTGTATTGAACAACACCCCTTTATTATTGCACTAATTAAAGTACATTTGCACCCTTGGTGTCATGCTTGTGTGAAAAAGTTAACACCTCTACTACAGACAATCGGTAGTTAGATAAGATCAATGTTACTTCTCTTAGAAGTCAGCAAAGACATATGGTGACTCGGTTTGGTTCAGCTTTACTGAAAAGCAACTAACTTTGACATACTGCATTACATTTCTAGGGAACAAGTAAAGGTTTATTCCATGCCTAAAAGAGAAGAAAGGAAACACGTTTCAGCCGTGGAGCTTTCTTCAGCTCTTTTCTTCACCCCAAGAAGGCTCCACAGCCGAAATGTTGTGTTTCTCTCCTTCTCTTTTCAGCATGGAATAAACCTTTCCTTGATCCCTTGCGGCCTGCGCATGCCGACGCAGCTCCCCACCTGAACTACTATTACATTTCTATCTGTAGCTCTTTGCATGATTCTAAAGGACTGAAAAGTCACAAAATGTTCTTGTGACATTGATCTGCCTATTTTCTTATTTTAAAACTTACCTACTGTACACATTCCACATCTATTCTAAGACACAGTTTACATACTAAAACATTTTTTTTCCAAATATTTTTAGGAATACTTCATCTTGGAAGGACTATAAATGCAATTTTAAGGTTTAAGGGGGGGGATGGCCTCTGGATGTCTCTGGTACTCTTAAAGGAAAGTACTTCAGCACCTGGGTTCATGCGTCTGAGGCCGTGGACTCTGAACACGTGTGGTATTTGTTGGTATTTCCGATCGTGTACTACAGTACGTGCCGAAAAAGAAGCACTGCTTTTTTAATGATTGGCCTATCTTCCCTATAAGCAGATACATAAAAAACAGGGAGACTTACAGTATGAAATGGAAAGCAAAGATGAAAAGAAACGAAGCAGATATCTGCTTGGACTGAGATGCTTGTTTTAACAGATTAGCATTTAATAAAACATACTTTAGTGATATCTGCCCCTTGTCCTTCCTGATGCTGCATGTAGTTTATTTGCTGTTGAATGATGCTGCAATTTAAATCTTACAGACTGCTCCTTGGCTTTCTGCCACTGAACTCCTCAAATGCGATTTTGAAGGCTTGATGGCTTTGACCAGCAAACCCGAAGAGTTACTATTCTGGCTTTGGGGAGGGGATGTGGATTTGATTTCTCCGTCACTCCTGTCCGCAGCCTTGTGACTGAACATTGTATCTTTCCATTTCTGAGCAGAAAGTGGTGTAATACCATCTCTGCAATGTCCTTTGAGATCATCGGATCTCCCCTTCACTTGGCCAGTGTTATGTTGCTCTTTTGCTGTTCTCATTGTGTCATTCTGGAAAAAAAAGTGGAGAAAAATTAAGAACATATCTCATGAGTTTTTTCAAAATTGTATACTAGCTGTCTTTGTGAAGTGACTGGAATATTGCTGTCCCATGGACACCACTGAACTCTGTAGCTGTTTCAAAGTCGCCATTGGCACCTTGCCTGGCTTTCCAGTTTGGAGGGACAGCCTGGTCCAGGTAGTGTCAGGTGCATTCCACTTCTGAATGATTGACTTAATAATGCTCATGCTGATATTAAGGAACTTTCCGGATCTTTGAACTGATTTTGTATCCTCTACTGATCTGTGCCTTTATTTAGCATCACCCCTGAGTGGAAATGTAAACGTCAAATAATCCTACTTCTGGACCTAACCTGCGCCCTCTGTGCCATTAATCATAATACCGGTTATGAAATCATAGAAGCAGAATTGTAAGTCAATAGATCGGCTGTGTCAGAGCAGACCCACTGTATGACATTAGTTACACAGAGCAGGACTGGACTTGGGGTGACACGTCCGTATTCTGTCACTCCCTGTATAATCAGACCCTCCAGGCTGAAACCCCTTGTTCTAGAGTTGTCATGGTTGTGGATACAAATGAAAGTCATGTATATGAGCAATAGAGCAAAACTAACAAAAAAGCTTCTTTTCTTTTATTGTTTTAGAGTTCCACTATTGGCTGCTAGACCCAGAGAGATGTACAGAATGTACAAACACGAGAGACCTGGGTCCGATTTTTATGCTAAAACCCCCGTTACCTGTTGCTCTTTCCTTTTTGTGTGTTTGATGGCTTTTGCTGGCACAGTACCCCAGGCACTCTTGACTGCCCCCTGGTGGCTGTTTGTGTGCTCGGCAGTAATGCCCCTGCCTTCTTCTCTGTTGCCCTGACACATCTTTGCTCTGTGGCTCCTCAGGGCATGTGCTTTGTCTACATCATAAACAGGACCAAAGGTTCTAAATCAAATTCTAAAGCAAGTCCATTTCAAACTTAAACAAACATATTCAGCCTGTTAGTGTTTCTGTTCTCGTGTATGGAGGTCTGAGCCATCACACTTTTTTAATCAAACCCTGGTGAGATGGAGATCTGTAAATCAAAACCATTGACTCGGTCACTTTGAGGCCTTGTGGAAATGTGTTGCATATCTGTGGATTTTTAAGGTAAAAGGTTCCACTTCATTTCCTTTTGAGACAGATTTTAATTTACAAGGTAAGAAATGGATATGCTTATGTGAATGTAACGTTGGAGTTTGTAGCCAAGAGAATCAAAGAAGCCAAAATGTAGTTTCTGTACAAGACCCTGACAGTCCAGATACTCTTTTGGCAAGAAGAGATAAAATATGTGGTGTGTATCAAACATATACTGAAGGAACAGCAGCCTTAACATTTGAAATTGAACTACAGTATCTAGAGCCATCTGTTAAATTCCAGTTTGTTTCTTAAGACTTGGTAATGAAATTACGATGATGTATGCTTTTGTTCAGAAGAGTTGCATATTATATGTACATTTAGCAAGTTGCTGTGGTAATGTATAAAACAGTAATGTCTATTTTGACATATGGAGTGCATTTCGTTTTGTATATTTTCTTAATAAGAACTTTTCACTTTAGGTTTGTCATTAAAGCCCTCCTTGTTCAGACAAGGTTATGAATTGATAATACGCTTAGATATGGCTGATGATACAGATTCAGTCCTTTCTTTCGCTGGACAATTTACTTTTCTTTAAACCTTAGAATTGGACCTCAACCTTTCATAATGAACTATATGTATATATATAGTTCAAATATTTATGTATGTGTTCATATATATATAATATGCTTTCTAGTTTTATTTTATTGTACTTCCCCAATATAAATATTTGCAAATACAACTTCTAGGCCAGGAATAATGGTCACATATTTAAATAAACAATAATAACATGGCCATTAAAGTCCCTCTGGCGCCTTCTAGTGGAACAAATATTAATAGGCTCAAATGTCTTGTTTTTGTAGTCAAAGAGTAGCATGAAATCAGTAAATTTACAGGTACGGATTACCATGTTTTTTGGGCGTTTCACTTTGGGTTAGAAAAGCACAGTTTGGATAACTCCGAGAGAGGTATACACCATACTTTTCAACAGCAACAGAGTCCATGTATCTTTCTCTGTAAATGAGATATGAAAAGCAATACAATCACTAAAAAATGTTTTCATTGAGTAAATACAAGGCTGTCAGAATAAGCTATGGTGAAAGTAATGCAATTAGCAATCCATATATTATTACATACAAAAATAAAAGATATTATATCCTTTTTTGATCGGTGTGAAAAAGAAAATGTCAAAAATTATGGGAGTTGATTAATAAAAAAGTAATTTCATATGAAGTGTCCATCAATGCATTTAACCAATTTCTCTTTTTCGTTCTTTTTTGGTTGGTAGATACACCCCTGCTTTAATAAATATATACCATGAATACATCAACCAGAGGGGAATATGCAAACAGAAAATTTCCAGAAATCATTAATAAATGTTTAATTTAATTTTTTTTTTGTTAATATAGTCTAAATAAATACCAGGAAACTCCTCATCTTGCATTTTTAAGACTTTATTTTGTTTAGAAATCGGTAAAAACAGCCTTTGAATAATCCAACATTCTTTTTTTTTTTAAATTAGCCTTAACTACAAAGTAATTGCTGGCAAATTGATTGCACACAGCCACAATACAGAACCTGTCAATGAAGCCTTTTCATGTTCAGAAACACTGTACTCCATGATAGGTCAATGTGAAATTCAAACAAAAAGGTGAATTCTGTTCAATACTCATGGCCTAAGGACTGCAGAAATTTCCATATTTTAGAAATGAATCCTACAGGGAAAAGAACATTAAACTGTAGCATAGGTCTTTTTCAGCAGTGTGATAATGCAGGAGATGTCTCAAACAATATTAACTGTGCTTCAAATATACACACATATTCAAACGAAGTAATGAATTTAGATTATGTTCCTTCCTGGTCTCAGACGTATTTAAAAATGTTAGCGTGTTAATTAGCAATGCCTTTAAGTGTGTACAACGTTGAAAATGTTAATTTACTTATTCCAGTTATGTACCATTTAGATATCCTAGTGTGGCTTGGGGTTTAAATTGTATTTATTAGTTCCAGAGTAACCTAGGGTGCATACAGAGAATATGAAGAACACCATTCGCATTCTGAAATGCATGAAATGGTTTGCACTAGGTAACATATCAACTCAGAAATTGAATCTGTTGGTGTACAATATCTATTGAACTAATATTTTTTTTTAATTCTTTCAATTCGGCAAGTCCCTTTCTAGCACCGCAAGGCTCGGGAACAGGTAGAGAAGGCTTTTGTAGACACTGTACACATCTGTGTGACACATTTCTCTCTCACTCCCGAGTCTGCAGTAAATCTGTTTGCTTTGGCACAGTAAACCTGGGACACGCTTACAGACGCAGTACCCATTAAAGAGCGAAATTCACAAAATGTCTCTATAAAAGCAAGCTATCAAAATTCTTCCTGCAGACCAAAAGGAAAAAAAAAATAGCAGAACATACATCATTCTTGCCACTCCAGAGGTGTGACCCAAGTACTGCAAACCGACGCCAGCAGGCCGATGATAGTCACGTAACAAGCTCGCTGTTGTTATCTGTGACAACAGGTACAGGCCACAGGAAGCCACACCTCAAGCACAAAGTTTTCAACACCTGGTGGAGTGTGAATCAGGGACTGGGGATAGCTGCCAGATGTCACATTGGCTGATGCCAGGAGGAAATGGCCCGAAAGCTGGAGCTATTGGCTAGTAACAGGGTGGTCAGCCAGAACTCAAGCAGTCATGTGTGCCCCTGACATTCGCAAACAAAAATAGAAAGAGAGTCATGAGATCATAACTCTGCTCCAGTCGTACAGCCCGCTGAGCAGGAGCTTCTCGACCAGCACCAGCCCCCAAGAACTGCGCTAAGTGTGTCTGGAAAGGGCTTCAGTCTGGGTATTCTTTCAGTGTGCTGTGTCTACTTATTTGATGTCACTGTGTCTTTCCATGTCTTGCCATGAATGTATATATACAATATATAAAAACACCTTGTATATGTACTGTATATGTATACTTTACATATACTGTAGTTGCTAGTAAGTATATAGTATTAAATTTGCACCAGGTTCATGTGGATTATTTTAATCACTTCTCTTTGGGTCACAAAAGTATTGTCATTCAGCACAGATACAGTAATACCACTGACGTGCTCAACAATGTTATTAAATCTAGAATTCAGTTGTGAGGTTTTACCCAGAAGAGTTGCAAATAGTTCAATTCAATGATGTGGAGCATCAGTACATTTTGACGCTGACTAATGTGACACTTTTCTGTTGAGCAGCAGAGTCATTTTAAAGAGTAACCCCGAACCATCTCAAAAGTCTTCATTTTTCATGCCAAATTAGCACCGGATCATACATGCAAATGGACTTTCAAAAGCACATTTAAGTCAATTACAAGGGACAAAAAGAAAAAAGCTGATGGACACCGAGAGCATGAAGTGTTGGCCAAGACATGAAATTCCCCATCGTGTTAACAACAATGACTGTGTGGATGTGTTGCTTCAGTTTCTACGCAGAATGCGTGGATAGTCATCTAGAGTCTGGAGATGGCCTTGTGACTGACCTATTATACCGCGCTCCAATCAGAAAAGAATGGACATCCTCTCCCACAGAGGTGCACGCACGCTGCAGCCTGGGGTGAGAGAGAAAAGATAAAAGGCTGCAATGAGGTCTAGATTTGCTTTGCCATGACAGCTGCATATTAATCTAAAGAATTTCTGACAAATCAAAAAGACTTTTTTTTCAGCCAAATATACCCCTAGAGCCCTAATCATAAAGCAAGGGTATAAACTTGAAACAAGATTGATTTAGTCTTTAAGGGATGGTTTCTTTGAAACATTACCAACTGCAGTTGCTTTTTTGGTTTTTAATACTTCGACAAACTTGAGCCATATTGTGACAGATAAAGTACTAACATGGCAACTTCAAACTAATTTTGTAATTGAGAGATGAAACAGCAGTATTTCCACACTCTCGATGCTGCCGTTTAATTTCTGTGAATATTAAACAGACCCCTGCTTCCCCTATGAGTGCTGTCTTAGCCAGCAGGATACTAAGTTACCTAGTCTTAAACTCCTCTATGGTGTAACCCATCTTGACAGGCCTTTTACTGGGTTACCGGTGTTTCTGATCAGTTGAAACGTGAATATTTATTTTAGCACATGCAGAAATAGAAATAATAAAGCAAACTGGGAAGAAAGGAGTGAAAACATACCCAACTACAGTATGAATAACTAAGTCTTTCACAAATCACAAAAATTGGGAGATGATGAATGTCTACATTTGAAATCGTGTTCTAATTTTGAACATTAATTACTTTTTTTACAGCTCTTGCTAGGATATTAATCTTTAAATGTGCTGTCCTCTTCAGCTGCTATTTTGTAATGACAGCAACCAGATTTGAAAACAGCAATATGCTGAGAAATAAGCTTCCATTCAGAACACGAGAATCCAAAGTGAATCAATATTGGAATTGTTTTCAATCTAGCTCATTGAATTTTGTGACAAATGAAAATGTGATCTTTCTTCAGTCGTCATCAATTAATCCATGCCTCTGTTTAGCTACAGGTTTCTGTGGAGTGTCTTCATATTGGAGTGTTGATCTCTTTAAAAACCCAGCAGTGATGACCAGCTGGTATGAAAGGGTCAAATCATACAAAAATCATCACAGTGTCGATAAAGACCCTCACTTGACAGGTTTTCTTTGATCTCTTCTGGATGGCACTGAAGGCAGTGCTTTTTGGAAATAAAAAAAACAGCTTTAACACAGTCATCTATTATTAACTGAATGCTGTTTAGTAAAACCTTATCTGTGTGCCAACAGTTTGTATCACATTCTTCAGTTGTGTTGTTGCATGTTAGCTACAGTACCATTCTAACCCTAAAAGATACTTCAGCTTGTCTGGAGCATTTTCTTGAAAATTAAAAAGTTCTTGAGCTTAAAGTGAAAAATTAAGTGCTGTATACAGTATGCGCTAATATAACATTAAACATGAAAACATATGTTGATTACATTATCGTGAAGTCCCTCTGAAGAACTGCACTTGTATCTGTTGTTATAAAGCTCCAGCTACTGTATTTAATTTCTCTTGATTTGTGTTTTAGAGGTTTTATTGTTGTACTGTATAAAGTGACATCATTTTCTAATTTTGTCTGGAGACATTGAGAGGTAGTCAAATAGTCAGACCTCACATGCATTCCACACCCAGTCAAACACTTTAGAAAAGAATTATATTTTTGTTAACTGCTTCCTTCTCGTTTTGGTCACAATTTCTTTTGCTTCTAATTATTGAGATTAAAATAAAACAAACCTCTCAGTCAAATTCTTATCTCAGCACTTTTTCTTTTTCAACTTCCTTAAGTAAGGCACTACAGACTATTCAACAAACTGGCTATAATAGGCTACAGCAGCATTTAGTCAAATAAACACCGCCAGGCACGCACAACATTAGTCAGGCTAAGGATAGATCATCTATAGCGTATACAGTTGAAACTGTACACAAAATTAATTGGTTTATGTGCCAAGGAAAACACTCTAATCAGTTGGTTTCCTCTCATTAAAAGTTAATTAGTTTGACATAAGTTTCCTGCATAAGAAAGTATTGGCCACTTAGCACTCATTAGGGAAAGAAAAATATCACACCACAAGCTTCTTAGAAATAGAGAGAAAAATAAAAATCAGCACATACTCCTTCAGATTCAGAGGTAGTCTACTGGAAGAGCACTTCTTTGGAGCTAAAAAAAAGAAGATCTGATTAATTATCATTTTCAGCAATCGTCTCTTTGACTTCAGTTTTACCAAAGTTAATACAAAGTAAATACTTTGAGAATAAAAATATAATTTAGTAACACCAACATATTAAATTCTATAAAGGGCTAAAAACATGATCTATTTTGATCTAGTAGATGTTTACTACATCCAGAAATTAATCCTCAATAATATGGATAAATAAGAGTGCATAGTAATTTGTGCAAATAGTCTCTTCATGTTCTGCTAATGAAATACTTTACTTTTCCCATAGTGGCTTTGGAAAGATTATTTTAAAAAGTAAATATTTATAGTTTTGAATTTGAAAGGACACATTTTTGTGTATGAACTAATCATTTGAACTAGGTGATCCACATCCCAGCAGAAATAAAAGAAGTAAACTATGGTGGTTTTGTACTTTTAAAAATCTATTTAAAGAAAGCTTTACATTTAAAGAAAATGAATAGTATGTCCTGAAAAAAGCCCATCTTTATTTCTTTTATATTTTAGTTAAATTATCCAAAACAATTCAGACCATATTTAGAAGAGAAAAACATGCTTGATACTTGTGTAATATTTAAGTCTTCATTCTGAAAAGAGGCGAAAAGTCATTTTCAGTGGATATAACCTGCAAAGAGCACAATAAAGTGAAAGGCATTGATCTAAACACCTTGACTTTGGCCTTGATAGCAAACCCTCCTCAGACAGCATCTACAGATGGGAAAAAAATCATTTGACCTTGAACAGCAATTTTATTCTTCCTGCATAAGGAACTTAAAACAAAGTTTTCGTTGTAACCCCTGATAATTTTGATGTTCAGCTCACTATAAACACAATCAATAACTTTCCTCCAAATGAACAACTGCATAAAAAAACATTTCACTGCTCGCAGCTCTCTACATCTGTCGAGCTCGATTGAATTTCCTTTTCTTAATGAATCATGAAGTTTGACTTAAACGCTAATAACACTGTTTGGAAAAGGAAAATGTAAGTTTGTTTTCCTTTAATTAAGTACAAGATTCCTGACCTTCATCCTTGAAGGTTTTCACTTGCTAATGTTAGAAAACCAAGGAACCATTTAGTTAAAGCAAATGGGGGACATTAATTAATAGGTGGGCGTAAGACAAATACTGCAGAGACACAAATGTGAACAGTACAGGAAATGTAAGCACCCCCAAACTTAAATTAAATACAATGATAGGAAATGGCAACTAGAAACAAGGATTAGGTAACGTAAGTGAAATTTGTGTGCCTGGTAACTGCAGTGAACTTTTAAGCAGTGGAAATGAGAAATCAGTCACTTGTCCAGACTACTTTATTTCCTCTGGTTATTTATAATGATGCAAGGAGCAGTCACCATCGAACGTGCATGAAATACTGTGACATTTTCTGTCTGCACAAAGAGAAAAGGGAAGGTGCTGGGGGGAGCTCTGCATTTTCTACTACAATAGGCTCCTCAACGAGAAGCTTTCTGTAGTCAATATCAAGACTCTCACCTCAAATTACTGACCTTTACTGTTTAGTCCACACTGAGATCAGGGCAAGCAAAACTATCAATCTTTTTTGTTGCAGAAGAAAAAAAAAGCTGGTTATGAAATGTCAAAAAAGGGCATTTCAGATCCAACAACTCCTACACTGCATGTGTAAAACCACCTACCCCTTTTTTTCTCCATTCCAATAAAAAAAAAGTGGCAGTCAAGAGTTTCTTTTAAGGCATCTGGTTTCATTTGACCCCAAATTACTACGTGGGATGCTCAAATATGAGGAGCAATCCTATAGGCGTTAGTGGTTTCATGTTTTTTTCTTTTTAAATTTTTATTATTATAATTATTAACTTGCAGAAAATAGATGGAAAGGAGGTTGATATAAGGTTGGATGTTATTAGGAACACTTTGCTGCTGGGAAGGCATGACTGAAAAAGTTGTTTTTTTCCCATTAGATTAAGAAAAAGTCTCTCATAAGAATGCTGTGTCAAAAGGATTAGGCCTATGTTATATTTTTAAATACTTCTGGCAGTGCTAATTCCTGACATATGAAAATGAGCTTGACATGGATATTAGACAAGAAAAGTTTCCTGTGGGCAAATGGCCTATCTCATTCATTTGCAATGGAATGGGCAATTTGCTCACAGTTTGCCCACTGGGAAACTAAGGAGCTGTAGAGGTATAAAACAACATCTTGCAGGAAATCAAGTCAGTATAAGCACCACAACACCCGCTACCCTGACCTTGTGCATCATGCAAGACCAAAGGTGTCATGATCATAAACCCCTCCTCTTAAGGCTGCTCCAGCCCTTCCTTGTTTGATACTCATCTCCCACACCTGCCTCCGGTTCCTGCCCCGCGTGCTATAAAAGCCAGACATTGCTACCAGTCTGGGCTCAGCTTTGGAAGATGGACGCCTGGAAGCCAGCCTACCCGCCTACCCTCCTCCTACCCTGCTCCAGGAGCAACTCGACGGCACAGGCTTCATCATGGCGTTCTGACCTTCTGAGTCCGGGATTAGGGGGCGTCTGGTCCCGTTACCCCCTTTTATTCCCCCGACCCTCTGCCGGATCCCGCTCCGGTTTTTAACTCTGTTTGTCTGTCAGGATGGATTACCCGGTCTTGGACATTTGCTATGGATTTGCCTCGGACTCCCTTGGACTGTTTGCCTCAGCCACACCTCCCCCCGAACACCAGTGCACCATGGACACGCCCCCTGTTTTCCTTCCAGCCCCCCTGCATGCCTTTATCCCCATGTTTTCCTCACTCCCCCCCCCCCCGATTGTGCTGTCTGCATAGGGTCCTGAAAGAACGCTTCGTGACAAAAGGAAGACATTCATGCAAAAAGCTGATATTCATGCCACCACAGTAACAGGAAGAGTTGGTGGAAAACAGGGACAATGTCAGTATTGTTGGGTTAGCGGCTTTATTAAAGGATATAAGAATGTAAGCAGAGAACAGCATATTTCTGAGACTGTGGGAAGCCATACAAATTTGAATATTTATTGGTAGATTGGATCCAAAGCTTTGCTCAAATCGTACAACTCAATGGCAAAACCAGTTCAATGAAAACACCCCTATTCTACAAAAAGAGAAAAGTGGCATTACCTAATCATTGTGTGCTCCAGCAGCAACAACAACTGGTTCACTAATCTATCCAAACTAAAGCCTAGTAAGATTTCAGTCAATACTGTGAGTCGGACAAGATGGCTTAAGTGACTGAGACATGACCTCAGTTTTGTCCTATTTTGAACTTGTACTGTATAAAATGTTTTAATCCACCCTATTCATCATGTTCCCCATTTGTGCTGTGCAAATGATACAGTTGACATGGAAATAATTATCTATAGAAGACTCATTGTTTAAGACTATTGAAGGTTTCTCATATTATAATAATAAAAATATTTATCTTTTCATTACAGTGCATTCGCAAGTTAAATAAATATGACACAATCCTCTACATGAACCTTTTAAGGCATTCATTTTATCTATCATGTTTCTAAGCATTTCGTGTTGAACTAAGAGTGAGGTGTTTCAGGATATTTATTAGATGATCTCAGAAAAGAGGCTAAAGTCAACAACACTGCTAAGCAATTAATCAAACTTACAGTGCGCAGTGTTCAAAAGGAAACTATAATTAAATGCAGAAACAAGAAATTTCCTAAGTCGCTGCTAATGATGAGTTTCTCTTCAACTTGAAAGCTATCTGTTATCACCTGTGTAGACAAGGCATGGAAAAATGAATAACTGTCTCTGCCTCAAGACCTTAACTTTGCTGAAGCTCTTTCTTTCAGAAGTTATATACAAGGGGTCTCCAACCTTGGTTTTAGACTGCTAAAGAGTCATCCTGTTTACTTGCCAGCTGAGTTCTCAATATTATGCTCATATCCATCAATGACTTAATTAGTCAAGATCAATGCAATATTAGTCACTTATTGAAGACATCTGTGGCAACAGAAGGACCTGGGTTGCAGAGAAAAGCCATGAACATAACTAGAAGTTATCCTCCACACTTCGCAGACAAATTCACTGTTTTTTCTCTCTTCTCTTTAATTATTGTACTGCAGTTTGGACAATTAAAGCTCTGTGGCCCCACTGTATGTCTGTGTAGAGGCCACCACTATAAATGAATACTGTGGAAAATGTCATAAATATACTGCATTTGATAATGTTTTACCACATTTAGTTGCAATTATTTATACCATATTAAAAGAACATCAATTCACTGTGAAACTTAATCAAAGCAAAGCGCTTGGCAACTGGTTTATCTGCCCAAAATGACTTTCATGCTGTGTAAAGCAGCAGAATACATACAGTATAGAACTTTACTATATGCCCAGCGGCTGAGGGCAGCTTGTTGTGTTCATGTTCTTATCCTGCAGCATTACAGTACATCTGTCGAATGCACTGCAGAAATGGACTGGATAATTGTTTGTTTAAGTGCAGGAAACCATTCGTTCTTAAAACATACGAATTAGCTCTGTGTCACATTTCATGTACAATATGTGTCTTTAAAGCAACTTTTTATTTAAATGTCATGAATGAACACACATACTACAAAATCAATTAAAAAGGTTCTGAAATCTGCCTGGGCTCCTGTAGGTCTTGAATGGTTGAACAAGGGTTTTTGATCTGACATCTAGTAGGTATTTTATCTCTAGCAACACAGGCTAACCTTGAGATAGACTCAATAATGCTTTCTTAATCTTTTGTTCTGCCTAGTTTGTTATATTATTGAAGGAAGAAGAACAGCTTGAGGTTGTCATGCTCTACTTTTATTGACCACTCTCTGCCAAGTTCATTGTAATGCAGCAGTTTCTGTAGAATGTGTGGATAAATGAAAGTTTTTTTTAATTTTTAAATGCATTATGTATGCATCCCAATACAAACTAAAATGGCACTCTTCAACTGAGTAAACAGTTTGTGAATTCAATGCCTTCCTCCCTTTCTTTCATAATAACTCACAGAAATAAAATGGACTGCTCATGACCCTGATAACTTCTTCCCTAGACAATATATTTCATATATAACTTCAGGGTTTTGCATCAAGAGCTAACAAGCTTTCAATGTTCTTTTTCAACAAGAGCCCAGTAATATCTGTAGTAATTATACACTTAATGTATTAAGAACCATGGATGCGTACTACAAAACCCCAAAAGCACAGGAAATAAAAAGGCATCTTCCTCATTAAGGAACAGCAATACCATTCTAACATTATGTGTGTTTGAAAGTCTGTCAGACTGTGATCTTATGATTCAGAGCTTCTACTAATGACACAGTACAGTTTTGTGTACATTTACCAAATGTTTGCACACGTTCTTCAAAACACAGGATGCCCTTTTGTCCTGACATCGAGCAAAAAGTTGATCTTTGCTGTTTTGTTACAGTAGTTTCATTTATATACTGTAAATGTCTTGTTGATTGTTCATCGTCTCTCTTATAATTTTCAGACACTTGGGGCTTTATTCTATTCCTCATCCCAATTTAATTAAATAACCTAAAATAACTCCTTTGATATCATTTGAAATTTAATTTTGTGATTCTTTCTAACAGTAGTAGTTCATATTTTAATTGTTTCATTGCAGCAATTCATATTTTTATCAAATCATCCACATGCAAAATTTGCACATCAAAACTATGACACACAGAGGACCCAATATATTTCATTTTGAGACCATTTGTGATATAAATTAGAAGAGTGAAGCTATTTCATGATGTAATTTATGAGTGAAATATAACATACATTATTTAACCAATATAGAGTCTGGGTTATGAAAGCAAAAGGAGCACACTATTATTTCTGTAGGTATTTGTGTGAAACTTGGAAGGAATTATTGTCTCACAGATGACTAATTAAATGTTCCTTTAAACAGTGTTAGCCTATTTATCTTTGCAGGCTATGTTTCATAATCATCCCATCTTCCTCCAGAGGTCACAGTGAGTTTGTGTTGTTCATTAGCAGTAATACTACCTAGCATGACACCAGTAAGTCCATAAAGTGAAAGCTGCAGGACGCCAAATTACCCTGGTACAAAATCAATTAACACCTCTAGGGACGTTATTATTGTCACACTGAGACACCTGATATCCTTCAGGAGAGATAAGTGATTTGTGGAGATTAAAATGGTGACTGTAAAACAAACAAAACAGGCTTTAGAGCTTCATGGAAAGACATGGTCTCTCTCCAAGTGTAAGGCAGACACAGGTGTTAAGCTTGCACTGACACATGCGGTACAGTACGTCATTTTTTCTGCAGTACTTTCCAAATAATGCAGACTATCAGCCTTCCAAAATACTTTCATATTTGTATCGTTTTAATATGACATTTCTTGTGTGTGCTATAATTGCAGCAATATAGGTAGGGCAGATTGACAGCGTGATGGATTGTTGATGGTAGGATATGCTTCCCACAGCATTCCATCATGTGTAACCTTTTTCAAAAGCCATGTTCTGTATACTACAGTTTATAGGCCAGACAGACAGAAAGACAACCTCCATTATTACTCACACTCACAAAATAAATGTGAAGCACACTTAAAGCCAACTTTAACGGAAAGACATGTCCCGTAGCAAGATTGATATTCCGTTTTTTGGGGGGGTTGGTATTCAGTAATAAAATAATTATATTTGCTGAGCACGTCACGCAATTAGAGGGTTTTTTTGTATATAAAAACACTACTGCATGACAAAAATAGGCTGCTTCCATATTAGTGTCCTCTACATTCAGCCCTGGCTTTGGTGTTCAGAGGAATGAATTAGACTACTGTCCACATGATAAGACCACTACCTAATTTGCAATAATTTGGCACAACAGGCAGTCAGCTCTCCACAGCAGTCCAAAACCAAAGTTGCGTGAATATTGCATATGTTTTTCAGTCGTGCAGTGGGTACCTGCAATGGTAAAGCAGAATTTGGGAGGAGGGGGTGGAGACACTTGGCAGACACATTAATTCATTGTTGATTTCAAAATGCCAAGCAAAAAACAAGCCTCACAGAAGCACTGTTGAAATGGATGATCAATGGTTTTGTAATGATGTCCTCTAAACTGAACTTCAAGTAGGGTACATTAATTATATAATGTGATGTTTTAACGCCTCTTAATGTAGAGAGTAAGGTTATAAAATTACAGTGATACAAGGGCATGGAACCTAGATCGTTATTTTATTTTGGCACGCTTCGGAGAAAAAAAACGTAATGGAAAGCAGTTTTCAGCATCCCTTGCTGTATTTCTTTTTGCTTATTTTTTATTCAATAATTGAACTCACCAGTCACCAGTCTCAAATGTTTTATTGGAATGCCTCTATAATGATCTAAACAACGAGAAAAACTTGCATTTTTGTGCAAGTTTGTACCTGTGCAGGATCCTCTGTGTTTCTGGCCACATCAGCGTATATTTAATTAAGGTTTCCCTGTTCAACATGATCTAATGTCATTGAACAAGGATATGTTCTTTGTTAGCACTGTTCTTAGCTTTAAAATCCTCTGTGTATAAGAAACCATGGTAACAGAACAGTAGCTAAAGCCAACGAGATAATTAGAAACCCTAAGCAATTGTGTATCAGGAGGGCATAAGTTCCCATGGGTGATATCTGGAAGTCCAATAAGTTTTTTACAGTGTATTTAGCAAACAGACACGTCACATAATCACACATCTTCTGAACCACTCAGGTGTTTTAATCATCAGCACAAAACATCAGCTTTGCAAAAACTTAAATCTCTTTTTGTATCAGAATAGTGAGACCTGAAGTAAAATCTCTGAACATTTTAGTTGGTTAGGACCCTCCTGAACAGGGGCTGATGAGGATTACTAAAACAAAAACATCTATTTCAAACAGTGTGTTTGTGTAAAAACAGAGCTTCACTGACCCATAGCTGGAACAGATGTATAAGGTTCAATATACATTTGTTTCTGTTTTGATTGGTGCAAGGAAAAATCTGTAAAAATAGACGTACTTCCATATTTATTGGAGATTAAGAATGTGTCTTAATATATGACTCGCATTCCTTTTGTTAACAATTTTTTCGTAATTTGAAGTTTTTTTAAGTGAGCAGTATTGTCAGGGGTTTCATGAAAATTGTTCTATACCACTTCCAAGTGAGAAAAGAAATGAGCTCAAGTACATTGATTATATAAATGCAGTTAGCATGTTAACATCACAGGGGGAAAAGCAAATTAGGGCATTTTTATTCATCGTATATATTATATAAAAGAAGCAAGAGGTCATGTGACCTCTGGGGATAGATTTTTCTAAGAAGAGGATAAACATTTTGTTAGTAAAAAAATCATAAAAATGCAACCTTTGTTTTCACCCTTCATATCAGAGATATTGATTTGTTTACTTTGAACAGACCCTTGATACTGTTAAGATAGGAAAGATACACGCAGTCTTAAGAGGCATTCAAAGGAGAGGTTGACTCTAAATGTCTTAACGCTTGCTACAGGGGAACAGGTTTTTGCTACAGTTTTTTTTCTGCTATTGCCCAAATGGAATTCGGAGTCTGAACCAGAACTGTACTGTTAGATCTTGAGAAATTTCCATGTGCTTTGAGAAACCAACTACAGTACATATCATTTTTATTACATTAGAAAAAATCAGAATGCATCCCAGGTAATGCACTCTTCAGATTCTATCCATCTATCCACTGCATCACTATGCTCAGTGTGTTCTAGAAACAAACACTTTTTGCTTAGTGTTTTCTGAACCACTCTTACAGCAAGCTGAAGAACCAAGATAATTGAATTTCATGCAGCTTTCTAAGAAATGGTAAAGAGTCCTGCAGACTTAAAGTAGTGTTTAGATTAAGCAGAAATTCAAACAAATGTAATGGAAAAATAGTATTTTAGACAGACTGTTTGTTAAATATACATGTAACCTTTGCTGTTACAAGATACTGTATCCAAACATGCTGTATCAAAACTGTGAATTCACACATTCATGTACTGTATGAACAGCTATTATCAGCTTTTGAATTATTATTAATGATATCAGAATGTTAAGAACATACTCTGCTGGATGACTTTAGTCAGTATGTATTTACTTTTGATACAATACTTTGTTTTGATTTTTATATTATAAAGTAAATTTTGCATCCATATCCCAAAATCAGGACAGTTATTTGTTTTACATCTGATATCTGTTTTACTAAGACAGTATCAATCTTGTTCCTTGTTGAAGGCTAATCCGACAATATTTTACCACATTACAACAGGTAAATGAAAATATAATAATCTTCAATTTAAAGCAAACATTATTCTGAAATCCCAAACTGATTAATTAGCAACCACGAAGTGTTTTTTGATTATTCACTGGTGTCTGCATAAATAAAGCACAGATAAGGTCTTACAGTGGTTATAAAAAAGAAAACATTTTTTAACTATTTTATTTGTGTTTGGGTTAATAACAACTAAAAGATCAAGCCATCTCCAACAATCATAAATAATATAATAACAACCATTAGATGGTGCTGTGCAGCTACAATACTCTGTTTACTTTCAACTGTACTACCTCAATGCTAAGTTTTTAAGTATTCAACAAAATTCAAAATAGATTCAAACAGCTGTACAATTAATCTACATTACAATGTGAAATAATACCACATGATATTAATCATGATTTAACTAGTAATAACAAAAAAGTTATTTTTCATCCCTAAGCGCTTTTGCTTCTAATACAATTGAGGATGGTTTTAAAATTATCACAATTAATTCCTCTTCACTGGCTCACTCACTTTCATTGTGGTGTCAAAATTTAGTATAATACAGAAAATAACATATGAATGAATGGAAATAGAACAATCACAATGGTGGCGGCAGGGGGATGTTTACATAAGGCTTTTTATGCAAATATGTTTAGCCTTATGAGTTCTTAGCTTGAAGTATTTATAGCACCAAACACGCAACTCCCGATGTTAAATCACAAAGAAATATGCATACGATCATGAAATGCCTTTTAAAGCAGAAGCCAAATGACGCGGCAAGAGAGAATACACATTTTAAACAGGACAAATACAGAAACCTCTGTTTTCTACAGTACATAGATTACTACCTAGGCAAATACATACAGTACTCTATGTCTAGGGTTACATGTTTGTTGCATTTAGAGTAAGGTTACATTTCTTTCTAGCCAGCTGAAGAATGACTTTTGTTGAAAACATTCTGAAATACTTTATTTTTTAATTGAACCTTGCATACAACGCATACAGACCTATTGTACACATGTCCTGTATGTACAGTTTAGTGATATACAGTATCACTACACTGTACATATATAGTATGTGTGGCCGTTTTGTTAAAATATCAGGGTGGGTTTGAGAATTGTCTTTCTAAGTGTAACAGCCAGGAATCTCCCTTCAAGAACTGTGGCTGGTTCCATCTGCCGGCCTGTCCATCAGTCGGCCCTATCCTGCTGTGCCTCTCTGACTGTGTAGAGACCTCTTTGACCCCTTGGCCACACTCCCTACTCGCATGGAGAGGAGAGACACGGTGCCAGTCTCTTCCCTCCAGACCTGCCGCGCAATAACGTGCTAATCCCACAATCAACAGAGCACATTTACACTTATTATCCCCTAAAAACCACCTTCAAATGAATTGTGTTTAATGATTACTTAAAAGAACAACTGTCAGGTTAGGTGGGATTTGAATTGATCACAAAAAGATCTCCGATAACATGGCAGTTTGGAGTTCCATTAGGCAGCACGTCAAAGTAAATAAGGTCCTCTGAAAATATCGAATGCTTTTTTTTTTGTTAAAAAAAGGAAAATGCACTTAAGATTGTAGTTTCTTATGAAGCTGATAAATCACAGGCTGAAATACAAGGCACCACTTAATACCTATATTCAATAATGAAGACTGTGATTAAACTATTACAAAGCATTATAAAAGTCTACGTGCCTGGGTTAAAAAGAGGATTAAGTTAGTAAAAGTCAACTTAAAATACTCAGTTAAAATGATGAGCCCAATGTCACTTACATGGGGTTGTTTTGTCTTTTTGATGGAAATCTTTGGATACTGATGGAGAAAGGTATCTTGTCCTTAAAAGGCTAAAAAAATAAACATAAAGAAATGCATAATGTGAAGAAAAGTAACATTGTATTTTTACTTCTAAAATTTCCAAACACTCATTCAAGGCTTATTAAAGACCACCTACACTCAGTGTTTGCTTAAATATTTTATTACAAATGTTAACTAAATTAACCACGATCTCTTAAACACCATCATTTATGTAAAATAAAACACTTTTTTTTTCCCCATTTAAGCAGCATAAAAGTTGCAAGCTACTGACAGCCTTTCTTCATGAGGGTGAGTATCACTAGGTCATCACATACAGAATATTCACAATCTCCAAACTAGCTGCACAAAACACCAGCCCACAGTTACACCTGCATAAAAAATAAAAGCTTTTAGGCTTTTTTTGTATTATGGTTTATTAAATTATTTCAGTATAATGAATTAAAAAATATCTGCTTTGTATTTAAATATGTCAAAATATACTAGATTTCATGACCATGAGAATACTAAATAAGCATAAAATCAAGAACAAAACATCAGTACTACTGGGTTTAAATGCAGTAAATGTATATTTATGAACCAGAGAAACATTTGCATTTTGTAAACAGAAAACTAAAATGATATAGTTCCTCTTACAAAAAGTATTCCAACAAATAGTCCTTCCAATCCAAGATCATATTTTTGTGACATTCACATTACTGATTTTTTCCACAGAAAATCGCAAATTAGTTTGCAAATGTACATACTGTAGGTCTATTGAAAAGATTCTTAATCATTTCTGCCTTATAAATTTCTCCTTAATGTCAGGTTTTGCACGACTTCAATTCAAGATCCAGACATTTACACATGTGCTAGCTCGGTATATTCTTGGTTTTGCTTTTGCCTGTAATTTGCCTAATATATTCCAATGTGCATAAAAAAACAGCTGTGATACAGTTTTAATATGTTCCATACACAAAACCCAGCAACCTGATGAATGTGCACAGTAATACCTCTAATTACATATTAATTATTTCAAGAAGTAATCAGTAATTGCTTATTAAGACTTGTGCTGTAAAAACATTAATGGATATTCTAACATTCTTTTGTGTATGTGTTTATGTGGAACACTTACAATATGACCTAACTAGGGATCAAATCAAGGCCCTTGGGCAGTTATCTATGAAGGTTAGACTTTATCTACACTAAAGCAAGATACCTTTTTCTCCCAGGAAAAAAATCTGAATATTAAAGCTCTATGAATTAGCATAAAAATCCCTCCAAGTCACATGTCAGAGATTTGACATTTAGCATAAAATCAGCGCTTTATGTAAAATTTCTGAAAGCATAATATGAAAAGCATATAATCACAGCTGGCTCTTACCTTGGGTATAGACTAAAAACAGAGATATATTTATTACCTTCTAATAATGATAGCTAAAACAAAGAAATGAAAATTATTCTATTTACTATCTCATTTACTACAATACATTTCAAAGTGGATTTTAAGTGGATGTTGCCATTCAATGTTAGAGGGCCATTTCCCTGGGTGTGCTGTGGTTATCTTTCACTTAATATATTCACATATACCAGAGGTGATCTTTTATGGCCTTTCAAATGCTCCCTCACAGTGGTGAGAAACTGTGACATGGCTTGACGCATTGTGTTACTCTGATTTCACTTCACAAACTGTTTGCTCTGATTGTCATTGCAACTTAAATGATGATGCTTTGGGACTTTTACTTAGAACATTGCTGAATAGGAAGTAGTGTTTCAAAACAGTTTGTAGCAGCTTGTGGACAACACTGTAGGGTTTGAAGGCTAGGCTGTTACTCCGCGCGTGCTTAAAACACACACTGATCAAACACCAAACTGTAACACTTTCTTCCCTCGCTGCTGCTCTGTCCTCGGTCCTTGAGTCTGTTGTTACAAACCCATCAAAAATAAGCAGTCAGAGAGAACACCACAAATAACCAAGGATTAGGAAAGAGAAAACAGTTTGTTTAAGTGTTTACAAAAGATATTCTTGATTCTGCATTTCTTCACCACAAAATACTTTGAAACCACTGCACAGGGATGGTGAATATAGTATATGGTGTTAGTTTTGTACTCTGTGGAAGCTGGCCCAGACTAAACAACCCTCTTTCCTATACTTCGCTCACTTTATTTCCTACAAAAACTTTGCTCCTGCAAACCAGCTTTGTGGTATCAACCTTCCACCAAAGAAAGTGGAACACCTACAGTAAGTGAGCCTGGATTCTTGTCCTTCCCTGTCTGCTGTGTGTACCACAGTGCAGTACCTGGACCTAGTGGGCCTTCCCAGATGGAGGGCTGGAAGAGCACTCTGTGGTCTCTCAGTCCGCCCATGAGCATCTGATTCAAACACTGTGGCCTGGAGGTATCTATGTGATCTCTCTGGTCTGTAGAAAAGCTGGCCTTCAGGTGAAGTTGTCCTTGCTTTCAATGGCTTCAGGCTCTTAGGCAAGGGCTGACCTGACAGCTGCTCATCCTGAGGAGACAGAAAAGAAAACGGGAGAAAACTCCTGGCGCGCTTCAGGATTAAACTACTGCTCCACTGCTGGGAGTTCATTGTGGATTGCTCAGAAAAAGAACTGCACAGCCCTGCTTCTAGCCACGTTTGAGTGCGAGGTGTTTCTATGGTCATTTCTGCGTCTAAACCTCAGAAGAAAGAACTCTTTTTTTTCATTGAGAGGCTTAATTCCTTTATTCAATTTAGGCACATCATTATTTTAAAAAAATCCAAAACAGAGTGTTAATGTGATTGTAGCCTTTTAATGTTAGTTGCAGGTACAGTATTCTAAGTTGGGCAGAATAAAGCCTATTCGCTGTTCATTGCTATATTTCTATTATTTCTTTCTGGGATCAAACTGTACATACTAAAAGAAAACAATTATGACTTTATAGACCTCACAGGTGGCAAAGTTCCAAAATATCTGACATTATATACACTTACTGTCCACGCAATAGTTAATACGTCTGACATGAAACATATTTGCCTACAATCACAATTAGTGTTTAATCATGTGTTTGACTGATGTATCAATCACATGTTATTTCATTATACCAAACTGCTCTGTTAAACAACAGACATACTTGATATGTGTATGCAGTGTCACAGTTCAAATAAGCACTGAAGCATTTGATCAAAATCTAGTATATTTGAATTTTTGAAGTTTGTGCAAAATTGCATAACTGATGTTAACGGCATATTTGATATGAGTGTCTTGCAGAGTGTTGGCACTGGTTTGGATGTGCTTTGTTTGCGGGCCATTCAGACGAAATGCTCTGTTAAAACGCCTGTTTACATCATCAGCGTCAAAATGTTTAGACTTAGATTTGAACTTTATTTCATTTCAGTCCAAGTGCTTTGCTTTGTATATGATGTAGCCCAATTTTCTCTAAGTTTCTTTATTTTTCTTGATCAAAATTTGACTCTCTGTTGCAAGATGGATTGTATGCACAATGAAAATATAACATGCAGTTTTATTTAAGGTCCTTATTTTGTAACTAGGATTATTACAATTGTAACACTACTGTAAACATTTATGGTACATGTAAGCAATTTGAACTGGAATAGATTTTTTCAGAAACCACTTGTTGGTTGGCAAAAGAAGCTTGTTGTCAGCTACACCACAGTGTCTGAATTTTTTACGGACGTTTTAATTTCCTTTATGGAAAATCTGTTCTTCATAAAAGGACTGTTTGGAAAAAACGTGGAAAAAGTTTATTCATACCATATTTACATTCCTGCTAGTGCCTGGAAAAGGACCAAATTTAAGGACAAGCCAAAAAAACAGTCATTGGAAAACTCATTTAGAAAAGTAATCTTACTATGGGACATAAGTAGAGGAAGAATGAGAAAGGGCAAAAGGTCTGGTTTTGTGACAGGTAAATGTTTAAGAATCTAGCTGTACCATTTAGATTTTGCTGCCTAACTTTATGAAAGTGAAAAAACAACACTGGGTTATTTAGGTTTACCCAGAACAGTCTTCATCCTAAACCTAACCTAGTCCTTTCAAACTGATGGAAAATTAATTTTGCAGTTTAAAGGAACTACTTGCTGTAAATATCGAATAGGAAAAGTCTATGGTGCTATCTGTTGTGAATTAGCGAGTGGTAGTCCCTTTCAGCTGTGCCAACGCCAGGACATACAGTAATGGCTGTGAAACAGTGTCATTTGAATACATTTCAACTTTCTGCTCGGTGTATAATGTGATTTAAGGATTCCTAAGATCCATATTAAGGAGGATACCAACTATCAAGATTTTACTAAAATGTTACACATATGCAGAGATATGGAACACTATGTTTTATTGAAAATTGACTCCACTATTTTTAATTTTATCCATTAATCCATTTTTTAATTTAATCTTTCATTTAACAAGATATGTGACTTGGATGCATGCCACTGCAATTAAAAAAAATCTGAATTTTGATGTCTGTATTAAAAATGATCTATGTCTATAATATAACATATAATATAATAATAACACACAGTTGAACTGTGAAAGGAAAAAAGTAATCCAAAATCCTATATGCTTAATCTCAATGATGGGTGTAAACGCCCTATGATAACTGTAGCAAGAGAACAAAGCTGAAAGTCTGTATTTTCTCATAGGTATGTGCCTAAAATAATGCACCCAAGTGTTCCAATGGAGCCTTGTTCAAACAGAAGGATATGCCTCACACCTGGTGTTATTATTATATTTTTATTGTTAGTGTCTCTCTCCTGTCTATTTAAGCAAAATCAGCACAGACGGTGAGAAATATAACAGTATCCAGGAGTCACAGATGCTTATGAAATAGTTTAATATTCTGGAGTGACAGGACATTCTCCCAGAATGTTTCTAAAATGCGATTGAATTGACCAGTAAGCCCATCATCCCAAATGCTATAGAAATGCTTTCATGTTGTATATGTAGTAAGGCTTAAATGCTTAAATAATCATTGTTGCTGACCGTTTTGGAATACAATTTTGGAATAAAAGGCCTTCTAGAGCCGTGTCAAAAAGATAAACAAACAGCAGAGTAAAATAGTTTACAAAAGTCTGTGAATGATGATGTCAGAATAGAAGCGAATGTTCATTCCAAAAGGCAACATGTGCTTTAGGAACAAGCAGTCATTCTGATTTATGGGAATGTGAATATTAATTCGCTCTCTCTATTATAGTATCTCTGAAATGTATATACAGTATCTACTATTTTTCTGGCCAAATTTAGCTATGTTACTCAGTTGTATCCTTATAGGGACAAAGCAGCTATCCGTAATAGCTTTGACTTTGAAAGAAAGGTGTAGACAGGTGAACAGACCAATAAATACACAGGTTCAGACACTGCTAATTAAATATTGAGAATGTATTGCTTAAACTTGGTAAAGAGAAACGAAGTGACACACTTAAAGTTTTCTGCGTGAATAAATTAGACACATATAAACCACTAAATGAAATTGCTTCAGGATCATTGAAAGCACACTTCCACAATCACTGATCAACTATTGGGCGATTCCCAGCAGTGCCTTTTCTCAGCAGATGTACCTGTCAGGAGACTACAGTTACTTTGCCTTCTGTTACCTGACTAGACAACTATTTTACTGCCAGCTAGGCCAGGCAGACATTAGTCTCACAGCATTTCTTCCCTAATTTTTGTCTCTGAGCATTGAAGCAATAAGACAGCACACAGGCAATTAATAATAGATTACCAGACTGGGGCAAATCCTATTTTTTGGCAAGCCAAGACTCCGGTAGCAGACTGTCTTATTATTAGTAAGCCTCACTTAAGACAAATGAATATGGAGGGGGAGGAGGGGATGGATATTTAGATATATCATAACATGTGTATTTAAAAAATGTTCAGGAAACAGTTGTCTTTCTCACACAATAATACTGTACATCTTAGAAATTCAAAACCAACCACTTTTTCCTAATGATGCAGATTATCCTGAATGGAATAATAATTAGAGGACTGAAGCCTGTAAGGTGAAGGGAGGGAAGAGAAGTCCTACTAAATGCATCCCATTCACTGCAGCAATGCATTTGTACGTTAGTTTTTCTGCTTTTAACCAAGAACCAACTAATCCAAAGTATGTCACAGTGATTGTAAAACTCAGAACTTATATACAGTATATATTTTAAAATATTGTTTTTATAATTTGATTTGTTTTGTAGTGAAACTTTTGACTTTTAAGCTGTGTGACTGGAAGGCCGTTTGTGGAATGTGCTTGTAAATATGAGGTATGATTGAGTTTACAAGAAACAATGAAGGCAAAATTTGTTTTGTGGCCTCATATTAAATTAGCATTGATTTTTCTTCTGCCAGGCTGCGGAGGTATCAAGTCATGGAACTATTTTAACTGTGCTTATTGGATAAACGTTTACACTGAAGTCTTTGCACAGGCTGTTCGCCTCCCTGCCATTTACTATTAAATAAAAATCAATAGTGTTGAAATGTAATTTTTGGTCTACCGTTATTGAAAACCATTATGATTTCTGCCATGGCAGGATACAAAATGTCATCCCTAGGCTCTATAGCTATTTTAGTCTAAAATATATATTGAGCAAAATAGGGTCAAATAAATCCTTTCCACATTCCAGGGTGAACAAATCAGGGGCCAAGATATCTTATCGCACAGTGTTTAATTAACAGTCCATTAAAGTGAAGTTGTTTGGCAACATGTTCAGATGAAAGCAATGATCATCCTCTTAGTTTTCATGTACTAGATTTTAAAATTCCAGCATTGTAAAACTGAAATGTTGGTAAATGCATTAACAGCTAGAATCCTACAGTCAAACTACAGAGAGTGCACAGAGAAGAAAGATAGTACAAGAATATCCATTAGCGTCTCCATCAGACTTCAGGCTGCCATATTCTGATGAAAATTATTAACACAACTATTTCAATTTTTCAGACATCACTCATCTCCCCAACAGAGATGAGCTCTAATCAGCCTCTTGCTCAGCCCAAGTCTTGTGGCTAATGCACAGAAACGCAACCATAGAAGTGAGAGCTATGACAAGATAAGGTGGCTCTTCTAATAATGAATTACCTCAGCTGAGAGGCCAGCATGATGGCTGGACTTCCAGGGGCCAACAAAGCCTCCTTCACCATATTCTTGTTGACTCAAATTTGAGATATCCGCCATACAACCAAGGCAAGTAACATCAGTGCTTTTTTAATGGTCCATGCAATTATCAGGGCTAACCAGAATGCTGCGTGTGCACCACTTACTCTATAATTTTGCTAGTCTGTCATTATACTTCAAAAAGTTTTGCTAAATATGCAAAAATATGACAGCCCTCTGTGTCCCATAGGTTCAAACTAACTCAAAAACCTTGCCTTCTATCCAGCTTCCAGAGACAAACCATACATTAGTCTGAAGCTAAGATCTCATTTCTGGTTTTCTTTATAATAAACAGAAGACCTTTTTCTGCATTTTACAGGTGGGTAACTCTTCTAGTTAGTTTTTAGGAAATCGTAATTCCAGAACCAACAGCATAATGTATCAAGTCAAGAAGTTTCTGTCCAGGTCTGAATGCTATGGTTCTACACCTGCTAATTTACTTACAACTAGAAATGTCATGTCATTTGCCTACCTGGCAAGCAACGAGCGCAATGCAGGGTACACCCTGGACAGGGCGCCAGTCCATGACAGGGCAAGTGCAAGCCAGTCATACATGGGGACAGTTTGGAGGTCACGGTAAAGGACAAGGGGGGACATTTGGACCGGACACCGGGATAACTCCCTACTCTTACTGAGAAATGCCCGGGGATCTTTAATGACCACTGAGAGTAAGGACCTCAGTTTAACATCTCATCTAAAAGACGGTGCCCACTACAGTATAGTGTCCCTTCCACTATACAGGGGCATTAGGACCAACACAGACCGCAGGGTGGGCGCCCCCTGCTGGTCCCACTAACACCACTTCCAGCAGCAACCATAGCTTCCCAGGAGGTCTATCCCATCCAGGTACTGACCAGGCTCAACCCTGCTTAGCTTCAGTCGGCAGCCAGTTGAGAGCTGCAGGGTGATATGGCTGCCGGCACAACTAGAACTCATGGATTTCTGGTTTAACCGTACATCAATAGAATATGTGCTATACATAAAATCAAACTTGTGCAGCATGTATTCCAAAAAACTTAAGCCAGGTACTGTATGAACATTTACCAGGTGCTTGTGGGAACATCTACATTACAGCACTAATGAAAAGCTATATGAATGCGCAAGTTTTATTTCACTGTGCTGTGTGTTAAAAATACCCTTTAATAATGCAGTAGTATAGTGGGTAACATTCTGTCAAACAATCTCCCTGACACAGCCCGACAAATCTACAGGAAATGAAAGGAGACGTCATATACGGGTGCAATCTCAATGCCTGTTCTGTGGCAGATGGCTTTCAATTAGCTTGTTAAACTTGTCAAAGAGAATCCCCGTCACAAGCTGGTGGAGCCCTCTCCACTTTGAAATCCTTGATGGGTGGCTGGTTAACTGTTTAACCGCTGCAGAGCAGAGCCCCGCTTGCGCTTGGGTGCGATATTGTCAGGCTTAAAAGAAAGCAAATGTATGTGTCAGCGTTTGTTTTGTGGGTCAAAGTTTTCCGAAAAGATTATCGAATATATAGCTAGACGGCTGTCACAGCAGCCTTCGGAGGCTGACAGCTCCATCACGGCACTGCATGCTGTGACTATCATACCAGTCGCTGCCGCCTGACAATGTCACGGTGTCATCACTAAAAAATACCCACGGGCCCACCAGCCATTTTTGCTAATAGGCAGTTGTCAAGGCAATGATAAGATAAATGTGGTGTTTGATGGAAACATAAAGTGATACAACTGATAAAAGCATGAGAAACTGAAAACAATTAGTAGAAAGCTGCAGATAAAAAACTCTTGTGGGTAAGCAGGGTTCTAACAGGGTGCCCGCAATATAAGAAGAGACATCTTGCTTTCTTTTCCGTACAGGGAGTGCAAGTATGTGACCTGCACTCCAAAGCGAGGTGAAGCTGAACTTCAGTCCTTAAAACAATTTCTGGCCATTGCAGGGATACATTTGGTAAAATGGTTATTTAATGCCTGGGTTTAATTTTGTTAACCTGAGCCTGTATTAAGTTAGTAAATGTCAAAGAGATAAATGGGTGTCACAGACTACCAAGACACTTGTTCAGTAAACCTTTGCATTAGCTTTAAAACAGTATATATATGATATACATTTATACACTAAAACTGATACATACTGTATATTCCTTTTTTATTCAAATAAAATCCAAACAGTGCACTCAAACATGTATTAAAGGATTTCATTTAATTTAATGTGACTTTGGACTCATCTTTAATAGAACACAACTCAAAACGAGTTAGCAATTTTCCTACCTGCAAGGCTAGTTGACAAATATTTTGATTTTTGAAAGACACAGCAGAGATGAAATCCAAACCGTTAGAACAGAGTGCACAGAACAAACGCATTAACAATCCTAGTTGCTCATTCCCAGATTTTGTGTAAAATGTTGGTATCTTTATGTATTATGAAAAAACCTAAGAAAAAAATATTCTCAGGAACATTTTGAGTGATTTTTTTGTTCGTTTAATGGTACCAGTTCATGTATGTAGAGGCGTTTTTTTTTTAATTTTCCCCTGAATTCCCCTCCAGAGGCCCTGCCTACACAATCACAGACACAGACTCCAGGGACCAAAGTAGCTGCAAGCTCCCTCCCAGCAAGTGCCTGTCAAAGCCAGATCCTGGGTCAGGGGGAAGTGTCGGGCTCGCTGCAGGTTCTGGGTATTCTCTGCCCCACAGGAGGCCCCTTTTCACGGCTCTCTCACTCTTTCTCTCTCCCTCTCCCCTTCACCAAACCCCCCCACCCCCGAAAACCATCCTTCACTGCTGCTCTTCCACACACACACACACACACACACACACACACATCCCACCTCCCCTCAAATTCAGGTTCAAACTGAGATTTAAAGAAGGCTTTATTTATTGACACGAAAAGACGGATCAGGTTCAGCCCACACAATTAAACTGCCCCAGTCAACAAAAACTCTCATGCATGCATCTCTCTCTTCCCCCTCTCTGCAGTACGTTTTCCCCATGTCCCTCCCATCACTTGGCCTTTATTTGTGTCTTTTTGTTCCTCTGTCTCCCTCCCTTCCATCTCCCGGTGCTAGTGCTATCCATTCAGAGCGTAGCCTGGCCTGCACAATGCAGTAAGGGATGTTTGGTTGCCAGTTTAAAACCCAACTCTCAGTGTGGGAGCTGTGGATGGAATTTCATATTGTCTTCAGATGCTCAAGGCATAAATAGCAGAGTTCTCAACAAGGTTATTTAAAACCTAAGAAGTACATAAAAAGTCCATGTTTTTGTGTGTGTGTGTATGTGGGGGGGGGGGGCTCTTTTCTACCACCATAGCCCGCACCTAAGATTTTTGGCCAGTGGCATTCTTGTTTGTTTTTAAGATCACCACTGGTGAACAATTGTTTATTTATTTGCTTATTAGATGCCCTCAAGGTCATAAAACAAAAGAAAAAAAATGTGATGGTATAAAACATCACCTTCTTCTGTCTCCTTCATAATTAAACAAGTGGGTTCCTTTTTTCCTAATTTATTGTGTGTTTGATCATTTAACATGATTAGAACAACCAATGTAAAATCAATAAATTAGAGATCTGTAAGATATTTAGAAAAGGTCTTCTGTCAGCGTTAGTTTTATATGTTGCAAGCTGAACTATGTTTTCTTTTTCAAATATATCATTGTCCATAAACATAAAAGGATTTATTTTTGTTCACCAACAAGACAGGATTTGCCCTTCCACTGTCAATGTGGAATGCTAGACTGGAGCAAATCCGCATCAACATAACAGAGTAACACATGGATAACTACCTCTGAACACTAGATTTTCTGCGTATCCCAAGAGTTCTCTAAAAATTTGCTGGGATCAAATTTACAATAACGTTTTTCAGCACTAACCTTGTTCTTCTAATGTGTGGCGTAGTTTGCTCACGGGCATAATTAACTTCAAACTAACTAAAAGAGCTTGCACTTGCCAATAGTTTATCGAAGTTTTAAACTTTACAAAAGTGGGAACATCTGACTTATTATGAATAATTGCTTGCTGGAAAATCAGACAGCAAGTAATAATTCCCTATAATTCGTGATTTTATCCTTTTCATTTTCTTTTTACTACTCTCATGACTGAAGTGATCAGTGCAGCAATCAAACCCATTGCTAGTTCATACCTGCGCATGTACCAAAGGAACAAACTTTAGTATTGCTTGTCTCATTTAGAGTACAGAATTTACAATGAATTATCCTCGTGAATAATATATATTTTTAAAATAAATAAAAGACATAGTCTGTCTACATAATATGGATAGAGAACTGCAGGGTGGAATTTTGTATTTATTTCCTCAGTAATTATCTTGCATTGTTAGAGCATTAATCATTGAGCGGTGTCCAGTGGCTACAAGGTCATTATGATTTCATATTTCCTTAGTGCTGATATATTTTGAATTATTTGTGTGTATACATATATATCATTCATAAGTTCACAAACAAGTTAAATCCATGTTGAAAAGGAAAAGGAAAAAAAGAAACATTTTAATTATGGAGCCTTTCGTTGGGTGTGTGCAGCTCCCCACTCTAACCTATATGGTTTGTTTATATATGTAAACTATCAATGTAGTGTATGTATTTTATAGAAAGACTATTGCATACCTTGCAACACTGGCCAAAGCTGAAATTGCTGGTATCTCATGCCCTTAGGCAACTGCTTTGCAATTCCACAATGAATACAATACAGACAATGTGATGTTTCAAACCGAGTCTGTTTCAAAGCACCTGAGGTGTAATGAAGCTACAGGCCTTGGAATGCTCCTTATTATATTCTCTGGATAAGACGATTCTCTATTTCAGGTGCCACACAAAGCACAGCACTGGTCAAACATCTAGGTATCAAGAAGTCTAAAATGTTCATGGATTTTATTCATCTAATTTTTTTAAACATACTTGCGTGTATATCTTTTTCCTTTATTCTCAGTATGAAGTGTTTTTTTATGTGCATGCATTGTGTGTGATTTTAATAGCCCAGTTTCTTCCAAAATGCTTTTATACAGTGTTTGACATGAAGAGGTTGTACAAAGAAACATGTCAGAGGAAAACACAATTCACATATGAAAACATGCCAATCACACACCTCAGGATGAGAAGAACAAAAATGAATGTCTATTGTTTCGCAGACTTTTGCAAATCGCTATTTGAAATGAGAATATATTTGTGTCAAACCCAGTTTCCATCTGTGATACTAGTAGGCAGTTAAACCACAGTGCATATACATTATACTTTAAATAGGGTACTGTGCATTCATTGATTCATCTTTTTTAATTGAAAGGGACATTTTTCAACATGAACCTAACATACCTTAGTCTGCACAGCAAAAGAAAAAAACGAAAGATGTACAATTAACAAATCAACCCCTAGAAAGTGGTTAGTAAAGCCAAACAAACAGCATGTTTTAAATAAATAACGACACTGACTGCATGTCTGAGACAGGAATGTAATATATAACAACTGGTTCCACTATTTCCTTTCCTATGTTGGAGGAACTTCTGAAAAAAATGATTTTCAGAAGTTGGTATACAGTACAAGACTGAACTGTAATTTTGTCTTAATTCTCAGCAAATTTGTACTTTAAAGCTAACATGCATACAATGATATGTTTTTATATGGTAAGCCTTCTCAATGATACTAATCATACTTATTGTATTTTCTTCTTATAATGAGTTGATCTATATCTAATATAGTGATGATACTTTGTGTGGATTCATTACTTATTTAAAATGATTTCTACTTCACCTGAAATTTATCCCAACTACATTGGGTTGGTGTTATAGAGCAGCTACTTCAGACAGGGTGGATTAATGGAGATGGGGACCCACTCATATCATCCACCCATTTTCTAAGTACAGGGCTGTGGGGGAGCTGGAGCCGATCCCAGCAAGCAACAGGCTCGAGGCAGGACACACACTGGACAGGACGCAGGGCACGCACCCAGACACGCCAACACATTCACACTCAGACCATAGCCATTTTTTCCAGAAGGCAATGAACTACCAGTGTGTGTCTGGACTGTTGGAGGAACCTGGAGCACCCAGAGGAAACCCTCACAAACACCGGGAGAACATACACACTCCACGCAGAGAGCACCCCAGATCGGGAATTGAAGACAGGACCCCAGCGCTATGAGGCTGCAGTTCCAACCCCTGCACCATCGTGCCCTCCCACACCTGCTGTGTTCATGGGTAGTTTAGCACAGACTGTCACCCTACCAACATGTCTTTTGATAGGAATTAGAAAAGAGCAGTACCCAGAGGAACCCCAGCAGCCCAGGAGAGCCAATGGAGACATAAAGCAGACAATTCCCTTACCCAAAATATCACCCAGGGCCCTTTCCATGCCATCCTACTTAGATTTACAAATCATAGAAATTCTTGACATCCGGTCGAAGATTGCTTACAGTAGGATGGACTTGAGAAGTCTGAATTCCTTTCAAAATCCTGAAGAACATAACCTCCTTACTGCTTTGTCAGTTTCACAAAGCAGGAGTTGACTAATTAGTCTCTTGTGCTGCAACCAGGCTCTCACAAGCATTTCAAATCAAGGTGGGAAGTTAACAAGTATGAAAACACACTTTCACAACATATTGCATAGTGCTGGTGCAAAGGACAAAAGACGAATTTGACAAGGCATGAACCGGTGCAGAATTTGTTTTTTAAATTTAATTCTTATTAGTGATAATTACTGTGACGGACTGGTATGCTGTCCAGACTGTACTGTATCTGGCTTGTCTGTTTAACATTATAAACAATATCACAATAGTTTAAAGGTACTGTACACAGGTTAAAGAGAACCTGGGAAAAAACATCAAACAAGAAGAAAGACAAATTCTCTTTAAGCTATAAGTATGGTAACTTGACATCCAGATTTCCCAAGTTCTATTCCATTATTTTATAGTCCAGGGCATCCATTATTACCTTGCTCTTCATCGTACACATCCTTTGGGTTACAAAACATTTTCTGTGGCATCAGCATCTCCGGATACAAGTGAAGCCAAAAGTCCCTCCCAGACACTTACAAATACAACTATGTCTCACTCACTGCAAGGTATCCATTATGATGGGTGTAGGATACAAACCTTGACCAGACATGGTGGTGGGTTGTGGGGATAAGGGGGATATACTGTATATAGAAGGAGGTCTTGGAAATAAATAAATGTGATTTGCCCCAAAATTCCCTGTAGATCAGGCACTGTAGATCTGGTGCAGAGGTCTATTGGCATAAATGGAGGCAGGCTTTTAATGGTGAGGAGCTTCCACAGGGAGTGATGTAAGAATATGTAAATACAAACCCTACATCTCCATTATGCCACCCTCGGAAATATAATCGGACTTCAAGGCCGAGCACCACTTCCTCCATCAAGCCCATTTCATTTATCATATCATTAGTATTTTTAGATAAGTCCCTCTTGTCCGTTGCACTTTGGTGGGTGAGTAAGTTCGCTTGTGCAGCAAGTTCCAGACACACGGGGAATCTGATCCTCTTTATAATGCAGCGTTCTGGTTACCAACAATAATGCAATTATCATGTACTCAAAGAATCTTGGAGAAAACGACTTGACAGAATCTGGTCATTTTGTAAACAGAAGTTAAAGGTGACATTTGATCCTAATTACACAATTTGGGGAGCAGTTATTTTTATTTCTGTTGTTCACTAATGTGATTATCTAACTTCCTTTTTTTAGCCTTGACCTTGCATGAAGAGGGTATTTTCCAGTCAGCAGAATGCTTTATCTTTGAAAGCAACAATCAATAAGGATAATTAATGATGCCTGCTGCAATGATAGCCTCAGCAATCATTATACCACATTAATCCCTGCAGTCACAGAGGGGTCAAGGCCATCTAAATCATTCACCTGAAGGAGGTGGGGAAATTAAAATAATCTAAAAATTCACATATTGCCAACTACTTTCTGATACATTTACTTAAGTAAGACTTTAATTAAGGAATAGTATTCCTCAAAGGGAAATTGGAGCTCCAATAAAATAGAAGCAAAATAAAAAACAATAATGACGAATCACGATAAACAATATAAACAACTCTACACCACTTTTTTGTGTTACAAGGGTTCAATTATTAAGATTAAGATTACATTACTGAGGAAAAATATTTTCTTCAGAATATTCGTGAAAGATATTTCCGTCTTTTATATAAATTGTGAGACAAAGTATATACAGAAATATAGCCAATATGGGGACCATAGGCATTTATTTGTGCAAAACTTTAAAAATAGCAAAGCCATTCAGCACCCATCTTGCCTTGAAGCCCAAGAAAATTTACAATCCATCTGTTTCTCTCCAGCCACCCACTTAGTATTCAACATTTTCAAGCAAATGAAAGGTTCCTTATGCAATCAACACTTCGATGGAAACTGGAAATTAAAATCATTATATCTCAATGTAATAAGCCAAATAAATGTGATTAGAAAACCAGACAGCAGGAAGATATAAGGCAGATAGAGGCTTCTCAATGCTGATCATTCTCATATGAGCATAACTTCAACAGTGATTGTACACGAACGGCTTGCTAGTATAAAAATATGTAAGCACTTGACTGTCAAGTTTGTTTATTTCCTTTTTTAAAAGTTCTAAAAAGAATTCAGTTTGACTTCATAATTTATGGGTGACATTTTCATTGTACTAAAACTTTATGCAAAATTTGAATTCTGAGATTTAATTTCCTGTAATGTTTAAATTACTTTCTACTTGGCTGCAGTCCAAACAGGATAATAGCCAGAGGCCCAATCTGTGATGTATAACTAGTCATTTCTGCTGCTGCCAACAGAAAACTAAAGAGAATCTATAACAATAAAAAAGATTAAATTTATCTTAGAGTTTTTTTTTCTAAACCTCCTGTACAATATTGTGTAAGTTAGCGAAAGGGAGGTGTGTAATATATCTTTATATACATAAGAAATACTTAATAAAAGTCAGTAATACCAGTGGCAGTGGTTTCATATGTTCTGTTGTTGTTTGCTCTTTTAAGGTAAAATCTTTCAATCTAGTTAAGTAGAATAATACAATGTAGAGTTTTATATACTTTTTTAGTTTGCAAAAATCTCATAACTGCATTAACTTGCCACTTGAGTTTAAAATGCAATTATCTTTATATATATATGTTTAAATTGAATTTTACAGAATAAAAACTGAACAATATATAGCACTGTCCTAAAATACGAAAATAGCACTTTAAATTAATTCAGCACAAGATAGAATATGAGACTTTGCTATTATTTCTTTTAAACATTTCTGGTATGCATTGAGGTACCTTAGATGCAATTTTGGGTCAATATTTAATAATACCGATATCTATTTTTTTCCTTGTGTTTCCAAGATAGACACCAAAAGTATTTCACACTTGAATCCACTTAGAATATAACAATACACAAGAAAAACTAAAATGTAAAATTATATAGAAGAGGTGGTAATTGTTATCTGTTAAAGTATGAATATGCACATTCTTTTATCTGTGGTAGTTAGGTACTGTATATAAAATGTATTCATATAAAAGAATCAAAAGGTTTCTGCAAATCTGTGTTTGGCCAATATACATAGGAACCAGGCCCTTACAACATCAGCTGTCATGACTGCTAATTGCAATACAATGTATATTTTCAGACCTATTTTATGTTTATATTTTATATTACATTACATCACCAAAAGCGTACTCCAGTGATTTAATGCACTAAATTAAACAGAAGAAAATATCAATCTCCTCCTTTCATAACAGCTCATGCCCCTTAGAAAACAGTTAGAGCTAGACATTCTGGTGCCTTGTGTCCTTCAGTTCTTGCATCTTAACATCTCCCTGTGACAGTGGTCATGATATTTTAATGAACATTCATTTTCTGTTTACTTTATGCCAGCAGTTTCTTGAATCATACCTGTCGTGTCCAGTGAAGACCATTATCTCTATTAGGCTGCCAATAACAAATCAGTTGAATTGCTTGTTCTCTAATTGATAGATCACACAGCTCCACCTACTGATAGATTACAGCAGACTAACGGCTGTGATGCTTATTCCTCCTGGGGCCAGACTACCACCTGATCCAGAACGATTGGGCTATATTTTCCGCAATAAATCCTCAACTATCAATATATAATGCCCTCTGATAACCTGAAGCAGGCAGCCAAGCTCTGATGTCACTGGCAACCATTTTTTATTCTGTTCAAGAAGAATTGCTACTGAGTAGCCAGTAAAGTATTTATTTCCAGTAAATGGGTAACCTGTAACTCAAGTCAGTCCCATTTTAAGTCTTGCATTTCCTGGTACAACAGAAGTCAATGACTACATTCTTTTGGGCAATATGGGTTGTTTGGGAGGAGGCCCTGGAGGTTAACCTCTTTCATTACCAGAATATAAGCTCTGACAATGTTGACTTTAAGGCTCGTCGGGTGCGCCCAAATGATTGTTGTTATTTCAACCAAAATTTAAAGGTAGTGGAGCAACACAAACAAATCATTTCCATTAGAAATCACTCAAGTGTGTGAGAGGGGAAGCTCAATTTTTTTTCCCTTTCACAGTGTTTCTCTCTAACTCATCGACCTGAGCCCCCCCCGCTACCCATTGTTCCACAAATAAAGATTCGAAAAACGTAGTTTATTATTTGCAAAAAGCCTATAATCAGTGTGGTATTTGCAGGCATGCAGGAATTCTGTTCAGCAGGAGTCCTCTAGGGAATCACTTTCAGCAGTGAATTTTAGGTAGGTTACCTAGCTAAGTCATGAAGGCTTTGTATACGTGGATAACAGTACAGCCGTAGGTTTGCAAATGAGAATCAAGAGAAATAAATACCTTTATTGGTGAAAGCATGTTCTCAGTAAACAGAGGGGCCTGTCCACTGTGCTTCTGAATTCCGTTTATTTCAGTTACCCAGTTAGACAAGACATCCTCAAATTTTTGCCTGAATAAAAAGAAAATTACTGTAGATTAGCAGCATGCATATAAGACTGTCAATCATTTAAAATTAACTTCCTAATGCAGTTCATCATTTGATAGTGAGATTACGCAAACATGTATTATCATTAGGGGTTGAAATCTATATCCTGTATTCTACTAAAAAAAATTTAAGACATAAACGAAGGTATAATATTATGGATTCTGCTGTTGCTGTATTCTATTTTGTTTTTTGGCTTTTGGTTTAAATAAGAACCAAGTCAATTACAATTAGATTTCTCACATAGGGACTGTATTGTACAATACTGTATGCATCATATACTCTATTAATACAACTGCACCTAAGACCTCATTTTCTGCCATATCCACAGCCTATAACTTCGGACTCAAGTTCATCTTAAGGTATCTGAACCAGTCAATGGTTCTTTTTAATTTTAGAATGCAAAGTAAGATAACATACAAATAAAATATCCATTGATTTAACCTAAGACTTATTTCTGTTATAATTCACATTTCTTTGGCTTTTCACAGATTGGATAGGGTTTTGAAACTGGGACAATGTGCAAGACAAAGCACTGTCAGTATAAAGTCAAAAAAGATTCATGATAGCATTGTGTTTTATCTGTGCATTTAATTACAGTCCTTGTGATGTGGTTTTCTCTTAATTTCACTATCACTGAGAAAGGTACTTACTCTGTAATTTCCGGGCCTGCTAGGACAGTTTCCTCGTTATCGCACATTGAAAAGATCGGAAGTTTTGTTTTATCTGAAACAAAGAAAGATCCTTAAATTGGCAAAATCAAACCTGAAATCTGCATATTTTGAAAAAAGAAACTAGTAGTTTTAGGTGTGCAACAACAAATCATACCATTTTACATAGATAAACCATAACAAATTATATATTTGACCTACTGATAAAAGGTTTGCTGCATTAATTGGTATGGAAAATATGATCAACTTCTACAATACATGATGGATATAAAACCACAATTTAAAAGTCTATTAGGACTGCCAGCAAAACAGGAATCTGGCCGTCAAAAAGTCAATACGGAGTTCTTTATTTGTCTCAGAGCAAACATCAAGTAATTATCTGCTTTATTAGGAAGAAGAAGCACCGCAATAACGATCTGCTAAAATAACCCATTAATTACTGTCAGCTACACCTGACTCCTTGCTTATTAAAAACATTAATAATGGAAAATAAAACCTAATTAGTAAACAAATGTAATCAGTCACTTGCGGAAAATACACTTTTTGACTTTAATTCTGTACAAGACAAACTTGTACTCTGGCAAGGATCATTTACTTGTTCACTTACAAAAAGCAAGAGATTTAACCAGCCTTAACGCAAATCAAAAGGACGGTGAGATTAAAAGTTAAATCTTATCTTAAGACATGGATAAGTGCTGCAGTTTTACAATCCGTTTTCTTTTTTAACAAGGAGCAATGCATCACAAATAAATGCAATAATGAGAGTTATAAAGTTCTAGTTTTGTTGAAAACATGCATCTGGTTTGGTAGTCTGTAATTTAATACTGAATAAAACAGTTTCAAAATGTTTGACACAAAGGACTGACTAACTATTGAACTTTCAATTAAGATTTGCAAGCAGTATTTGAGCTGAGATTAAGTTAGCAAGACTTTGGCCTGTATTTAATCACTAGTTAGCGTACCACAGCTATATTGTATTTTCTAAATTTCTGCTTCATCTGTCCAGATATCCCCGTAAGAATATATCTAGCCAGACATAAAAATAAACGTTAAGCATGTTTTAAAATGTTAACCTGTATGTGGTTCTATTTCAACATTTTTAAGATGTCACATCAGTCTGTTTTAGGAGTCATATTCAGAATTGCAATGTAAATGCTATTATTAGTGTGGACAGTATATAGCACTGTAGACTGCTCAACTTGAATGGAAATTTTGTTATGCAATTGAGTTTTCATGACTTGCTTTCTGCAGATGAAGGACGTGAATTCTCTTTGATGATTGTTTCACAATAGTCATAGTTTTAGCAAACTTCTTTCCAATTTTCCAAAGCACACATATTTACTGAGAAGGCAAATTTGGACTCCAAAAAAATGAATTTTGCACTTCAAATTACTAATGCATATGTTCAGTCAGAGACTGTAGCATTGTTTTCCTTCTATTTTTAATAACTGCACTGTAGCAAGAATTATGGTGCAAAATCATAACGCATACTTAACAAGACATGGTAAAACAATGCAAAGTCTTGAAATTTAGCAAAGCAATCACTAAAACAGGAAATGACTCAAACATTCCAAGAATACTGGAACTTTTCTGTTGTCATAAACCCATTGAGTATCAGCAGGATTGCAGGGCTATTTTTTATGCCATTGGTGTATGAAATTCAGAACACTTTACATAAGATTTATTACACCCAAGCAGAAATATTATCTTCTGAAGGTGCCATTTATCAACATCACTTTGAAATGCAGTGAATGATATGATGGAATTATGTAGATCAGGAATGTCTGTGGGTGGATTAAATTGGGTAACCTTGGCAACCTCAGGTACTGTACGCTTATCCGGCTCCGAATACATTTTGGCACATCAATTAACAGGAAGCAATATTTCAGGGGAAAAAATATTAATTAATACCTGTGTAACTGCTAATGAATTTGCTTTTTAAAATCAAAGAGCATTTTGTTTCTGAAATGTAAAAGATACGTTTTGGTTCTTGTTTTTTTTTTCTTCTTTTTTAGCAGCCACAGATACATTTTTCATTTAACAATTGTATGATAAAGTCTTGCATTTCCAATATAAGAACAGTAAACAGCTTATGTCATTGAAAGGTGACTATATACTACCACTCCTGTATTGAGGAACAGGAACAACCTTCCCTAGCCTTATCTGTGAATATCTATAACTTTTTGAAAGCAAAACTAGGAAGCAAATAAAGAACAGTAGTATTTCTATTTCAATATACCCAAATATTTTTGGTATTATTTTTTTCTTTTTTTATAAGTATACTGGGGCAGTATTCTGTGACCATAACTAATGAATGTGTGATCTGTTTAACCCAGAATGACAGGTACCTCATTTGAAAATCCTGCTTTCCAAAGTCTTGGCTGGAGAATTCTCACATATCCAACAATCATCTGGTGTCTACTTGGCCAGCAGGGGTCACTGAGGTGCAGTGACACAGATGTAAAACTACTGTACTGTACCTTGACAAGTCAACTTTCAATTATAGATCAATACTACAGTGGCGAGGTCACAACCTTGCTATAACTACTGTCCTAATAGGTCAAAGACAGTTATTAAACTATGAAAACATCTTGGAAGAATTTTGCTATTTAGTTCTCGTTTGATTCCAAAGATGATTATTCTGTTAGGGTTTTTTTGTTGTTGTTGATTAGAGTATATTTACTTATCCAAAATAACTGTGTTAAGCTGATAATGATGATAATTGAAATTAATGGTGTAAGCAAATAGTGTATCCAACTCCTAACAAGATTCTACTACTGTCTGTAACACATTATGTAGAACTGCATTGTCAACTGTACATCTGACATTTTCTCAGTCTGTCATGAACAATGAGCACGCTCTAATTTGACTAAGCAACAAAGAGGAGCCTGGTTAAGCATTCAGCTGACCAGATCTAAAGAATACATCCTTGTTTTTTTGTGGGAGCACAACCATTTTCAAATTACCTTTCTGTACATTACGCATTAATTGTGCCAGAGCCATGCCGCATGCTTCAATGACAATAAATTGCTTTAATTCAGTTTTCCTTGCCATGGTGGCGTAACTTAATTTCATTAGCTGGAACCTGTTGAGTGCATTCAAAGCTCCATAGCAGGGACGCACTTGAAATGAAAAGATGCTTTCGCTTCTCAATTAACAGAATCGTTCCCTTTCAACTAAAATGAATGTTATTGAAACCAATTAGCATAGACTGGAAAATCTCTCATTAATGAGGGGAGTGTGGGTGAGTAAACAGCAATGAAAAGATGAAATTAGAGAAGAGGCTCTTCTTGTTGGCCTGGAATAATTACACGCTTAGTTGCCTAATTGTCTGGTGAAAAGCGCTGCAGTGATAGTAACAGATTGCCGTGTTCATTAGGCTGCAATAGGCCACCTGCTGCTGTGGCTCATTTGCCTGCAGTCTTTATACATGTGTTTATCCCAGGGGGTTGATATTTGGACACAACACTAGCTGTGAAAAGCAAATGAGCTTGCCAATATGCTGCAATATTGTGTCCTTTATGCCAAGATACAGAAGCTTAATATGTCAAATGAAATGACTAAAACCAACAGCAATAACTGGGTGTGTGAGGAAAATGACCTTATAATATGTGACAGTGTAGAACTATTTTCCTGCATATATTTGGGTCTCTGTGTGCAAATGTTCTGGTGGCCTGAACCTCAGTAGATAAGAAATGTTCCATAATTATGGCAAATCAGACAAGGGGAAATGTTCTTTCTGCATTTACTCATTTCATGAAATATTTAATGGTTTGCCTGGAGAAACAAATTCGGCACATTTTGTAATTCATTTCCCTAAGACAAGTGAACATTACACACCACACATAGTGAATGCGCCCATCTATTAATTAATTTGCCATCTAAATTAAATGTATCACTTACATTATGTGGCACACATGGATATAAAATTGTTTAAAGAAAAAAATCAGTCTTTCACTAATACAATCAGTTCTTGCTCTTTTTTGAATGTTTGAATGTTCTCTATGAGCACTGGATTTCCTGGAAGTAAGCTCACTAATGCGTTTTTTGCTTTATTGTGGTGAAATTATAATGCTGAATATGTCAGATTTATTTAGGAAACCGTGTTTTCTGCAGTCTTTAATAACTTGCAGAGCTTCAGTATGAGGCTGAATTAGAATATTAACTAAGCTCATTGTTACAGGTCACATAACCTACAGGTATTGGTCATAATTATCTTGCAAATACCTTTAAGTATGTCGATTAAAACCTTGCATTATACAGTACATTGCCCTGCTGCCAATTCTATATGCAGTTCCTCCGGGACAATTCAAACACAGTGAGTCAAGACGAAATAAAAACATTTAATTTCCTATTTTAGAAGAAAACTACCATGCAATTGAATTTAAAAGAGAAAACCAAACAAGCAGTGAGTGAGCTTCCATATCAAATCAGATTTGATATGTTTGTTTTCTGCTGTATTGTCACATGGAAAACCTGGGATCGAAATTGTCTAGAATTGAAAGCAGAAAATCTTTTCAGCTTTAACTTCAAACATCTTCAAAGAGTAACACCAAAATTTGTTAAGGTTATTTAATCGCATGTTTTCTATATTAATAAGAAGTTAATACAAGTTCAGTTAAAAAGTGCTTAAATCAATAAATCAGTTCTATTTTCAAAAACACAAAATCTGTATCTTGCAGGTTCTTATGTAAAATACAAGAACATATCACAAGTTAAACTATGATGGGCTGTATAACATATATTCAAGCTACAAATGATAAAAAGACAAATAAGTGAGCAGGAGGTTCAACCAGAGAAATCAATTTAGCACAGTGTTTTCTAAATCAGCTAATCTGATTTGCAATAGGTCTGTTTTATTTTCTTAATGAGAATTGCACTCTGACATGTAGGGCATGGTGAGTTAAGGAAGATTATCACCCTATGTAGACATTTTCTATTTCCAGGTCAAATAGAAAAATGTAAACGCAGCAATGCTGAGACTTCAAACACAGAATCTTGGGTAAATGTTAATGGATTTATGGGACATTATTTGTTATTCGTATCAAACTTACAAGGTTGCATCCACTGATAGCCATAAATGTAAAGATAAGACTATAAATATAGATTTTTGTAGCTTTAATGTTTATAATAATCCATAGTCATATATACCAACATTTTGAGGTGCTGCTCTAAAATAAATAGTTGAATTGTGCTAATAATAACAATGATGATCATTATCTTGATAATCATAATAGACATCAACAATGTTTAGGAATGTTTTGGTTACATGTTAATCATTCCAAATAATTCAATTCACAATGATGTGTAAATACTTATGGAATGACATAGAATAGCCAGGTCAGCAATATATAAGCTTCAGCAGGAACATTAAATGAAATTCATGTTGACTAAAACATCCTGAATATTATATAGCAAGAATAAACAAATGTTATTAATGTTATTATAATAAAGGCACATTTACTGTGCACTCCTGTTTTTTCACAAATTTAATTTTTATTTAACCTCATGAAGACATGAAGACAAATAGGGTCTTCTCTAAGGTCACAGGGATTGGTTATTGAATATTGGCCTATTTTATCTGAGCAATGAATAAAAGCATTGGACTTTTGAACACTATTTAAGCAGCTAGCTTTTAACACTGCACTCCCAGCCCTAAACACTCAATCCGGATCTCAGTGTGTTAGAAAAGAAAAGCCACTTATTCAGTTTGTTTGTTTATTTTCTTCTCCCTGGGCAGCTCAGAACCTGCAAGTATAATTAAAAACTTGTTAAATTTTCTGCTGTTATTGTTACCCTATCCTGCTAATTTAGCTCAGGCTGGATCCTTGAAGAATGTTAATATTTGTTTTATTATTTTCTTTTCCCTTCCTTTTCGAAAATGTATTTCCTCGTGCTGTATTTCTGTGGTAAATGCACGTTTGAGAGAGGAAACTAGAAGCCCATTTGCTTTTTTTAGCTGCAAACTGAAGAGGCACACGCATCTGCCTCTCTCCTTCTTCCTCCTCCTGCTCCTGCAATTACATCAATCCACTCTGCCTCGAGTACATAAGCACAGGCACTGATTTTCAAAACAGGAAACAAATTACCCTGCTGTTTTGAAAATGAACAAGTCCTGCTGCTGCCACTGTCTGTTGACAGACCCTAATTATTTAATTAGAATAAAACTTTAACATCCCATGGACAAAAGACACAGCCCCTCCATAGCCATACCTTGGTTTCTACTAATTGTGCAGGGCATAAAGCTTTTAAACTATGAGCAAAAAAAACTTGACCTGTTTTAAAAATGCACCAGGTTTTCTGAATGTTTTAATATTTGAAAAGGGTATTTTTTCCATGGTTTCAACAATGCTGTTTCACCTATCCTTTCTTTTTTTGTCAACTATAAGCTTAAATATATAGAATATACAACAAAAGAATATACAGTATAGTTATATACAGTACTGCATACATCCTTTCCCAGACAGTTTGCCTCTCTACATTAGCTCATTCAGAAATGTGGCCAAGACACAAAACCGCATGTACAACATAGTACAGTACATACTGGGGGTGGTGGACCTAGAGAAATTACTTGATTTATTTTTCATTAAAAGGGTCAGTCATAGTTACGACTGATTAATTATAATTGCATTTTATGGATCCAATGACTCAATAAACTAAGTAACCTAATTTTCATTAAGTGCACTAATCAAATAAGCTCACAGTCATTTTAACTCACAAAACAACATAAATGGCATTAATATGTACAAATGTAGAAACAGAAAGAAGGTGCCTAACAACGGCAAGTTTATTTTTGAACTGGAGTCCTTTACTTCTCTATTATTCTGGCCATTAGGGTGAGCTGCCTCAGTACTGTTAACTGCAGCATAATAGGCCTTAATGGATTTAATGTTTTCTCTGTTTTCTCTCTCTCAACTTTGGCAAAGTGACTCAATAGCCATTTGATTAACTGAGCTGCTAAAGTAGCACAGAAGTAGAATACTGTGTGCTATCTGAGAAAGATATCTGTGCTGTAACAAAAAACCAATGAGCTATTAATATAATCAATATCACAATCAGAATTTTTCAGAGCATCTTTAATTAAAAGTGGATGAAATTACAATGCAGGACACTAAGGAATTTGACTTGTGTTAATACTGTTTAAATATGAGCTACTGCAGTGTTCACTACTTAGTTGTGTTTGGACATGGTTAACGTTACTCTAAGTGTTCACTTCCCTGTGAAACCTATGCACTATGTCCACAGACTGAGGTCATTAATATTTCAAATGCTTCTGTTACATTGTTATTTCAGTTTACAAAAAGGACAATTCCATGTCAGTTGTATATTATAGGTTGATTTCCACTCTTATTTTTTAAAAATGACGGGAAATTGAAACAAACTGAAATATCATAATAATAACAATGCTTATTTTATATAGCTGCTTCCATGGACGCTATGGCACTGTACAACAAAACAATCAAAGGACAATATTATGAAAAGTTCAAATGAACAGAAGTAATAATGAATTTCAGGACAGTATTTCAAAGCGCTGATTGTCTTGCAAGATCTGATATGGGCTGGGGGATCATTCCAGTCTTCCTTCGAGCACTTTAACAGAAGGCATGGTGCCCCAGTATTTGAAGCCTAGGAGTAGAAACTGAAAGCCATAGTCTGAAGAGCAATTACACGTAAGAGAGCAAATGATGTGCATGTGTATAGGGTGTAAACATTCCACTTACGGAGTCAGAAGCCAAACCATTCAAGCTCTTGAAGTCTTAAAGGCAAACAGTATTACCTAAAATTCTTGTTCTAAAATCTACTTTAAGTGCCAATGGAAGGAAGTTAACACAGGTGAAATATCCATCCATCCATTTTCTAATGGTGTCTTCCGATTCAATTTGGTATTCAATAAATAACTATAGATTCAGGGAGCTGGAGCCTATCTCAGCAAACAATGGGTGCAAGGCAGGGTACACCCGCAATGCCACTCAATCGCAGGGGCACACACACGAGCAAGAGGGCCATTTTTCCCAGAAGCCAGTTAAACAGTATGTCTTTGGACTGTGGGAGGAAACTAAAGCACCAGAAACCCACACTAATACAAAGAGAACATACCAACTCCATACACAGAGCACCTGAGGTCCAGACTGCTAACTACTGCGTTATTGCCTCAGGTGGAATTTACTGGACACATCATTTTAGTTTTAGTTAAAAGAAAAAGAAAACAGACATATTGTTGACCACCTACAGCATTTCCTATTAGTCTCAAAAAAGTTTTAAATCTTAATGATATTTTTTTCATCTTCAATAGCAAAAACCAAACTATTGTTCCTCAAGCTCATAACAAAATATTCCAGAGTACAGCAATATTGTTGCAACCTGGGTGTGCTGGGAAAAAAAGATGCAGAAAATGAAATGTTAAATAAATATATATACCCAAGCCATAGGAAACAATCTGAAGCACTTAGGTTTCGGCACATGAGATCTTATGTTTTCTGGCACAGCTGAGGTGGAAGAGTACTCAGTGTCATACTTGTCAAGCAGGACAAATATTTATTAACAATAAGACAACTAAACAGCACAATACATTACATAACATGCAACTTTAAACGTATCAATATATACAAATATATGTGTTTCAGAGACCAAGTGCAGGTCCTACAGACCCAGAAACACCAGAATCTACCCTTTTAATCTAACACTCTATGCAACATTTTGACAAGCCAGCAAGAGGAATACCCTGAACCCTAAATAAAAGAAAATGACCCAAGACTAAATCGAAATCTAGACTAGATCTCCTTGTTCAAAAAATGCATCTGCAACTAGGAAAGAATATTTTTAGCCTGAGGATTCCACAATAAAAGAAATCAGAATTTCCGAAGATAAATAAGACAGCAAGCTCTCGATAACAAGGTTCATATTACTTAGTTCGTGTAGCATCTGGTCTCCAAGACTGATCAAAACAAGGTTCTCTCGCATGTCACAAGCTTAGAGGCAGAGAAAGGTGATGGTGTCATTCTTTTCTCTGTTTCTCCTGTCTTCTTTCTTGTGCCTTTCCCTCTCTCTTCTTTTGTTTCCTTCAATTTCTGTTTTCTTTCTGCCTTCTGTGTTTCTATGTTGAAGTTTCTAATGGTTTATCAGAAATGATAGAGTAAAACAGAAAATTCCCTCTTGATCATTTGTGCTTACCTGTCTATCTGCCCACCTAAAGTTAGACAAAACCTCAAACACAACTTATAGTTTTTTAGGTTTTCTGTGATGTGGATACTACATTTTATACATTTTATGACCCTGTTGGCTGCAACATTTTAATACTAGCTATTGTCCATGCCTAGTACTTGTTTTTTGCCAAATGTGTAGATACTATACAGTGCCAAGAAAAATTTTCAGGTTCACCAAAGAGCACTTAGGCAAGTCAAAAATTGAACCTTCTGCCCAGTCATCAGCTGAATCTGAGCTTAAACCTTTGACCTTATTTAGGAAAGTGGATCAAGACATTGATCTAAAACACAAAACATATCTACTAAATAATGACCCAGGATGAAATTTCACATTTTGGATTAGCCAAGTCAAACTCTGTACTTAAACACCATTGATTATGGTAAGAACTGAAGCAATCTATTCATGTAAGGAAACCCTCAAACGTCACCGATCTGAAACAGGTCTGTAAGGAAGAATGGGCCAAAAAGTCATAAAAACCAATGTGAGAAACAGATGCAGGAAATGTCTAGTTGAAGTCATTACTACTTAAGAAGGTGCTACCAGTTTCTGAATCTAGGGGTTAACATACTTATTCACATGGAGATATTTACTGTTGGATTGCATTGGTAATTAAATAATCCAAATACAGTACATCTTATGTGTTGTATATTTAAGCAGAATATCTTCATCTTTTCTCAACACTTTCATGAAGATCTCATGAAATTGTAGGTTAAAAATGTTCAACTTAAGGGGTTCAACAAGCTTTTTCTCAGCACTGTACCTCCAAACTCCACCGAGATCATTTTGAATGGTGATCTTTTACAAATGAATAAAATATACCTTTCTGGGGAGTTAATACACTATTGAGAACTAAAGAATGTGCTTGGGCAGCAGATGATTTTCCTTATATACAGTATTATATATTTACATATATATTATATATTTACTGACTTATATCTCCAGTAAACAAATTTCTTCTGAGGATTTCTGAATGGGCGAATATTAAATGGCTCACTCCCTAATTCCAAGTACGGTACCAAAACTCTGCTAGTGCTTTGTTCACCTCAGACCCATAAAAAACGTTGTCACAGTAGCTTCCTAAAGGAAGGCATAACTATCAGCTATACACAGAAAAGCTTTAGGGTTCTATAGAGCTAAAGAGTGAAATTGTAGCATCTATGCAGGCTCTGTCATTAAAACGTCATAGCTGGAACAGTGTGGTATGTAAAGTAGGCAATATTGCATGTATGTCTCAATAAGTAAAACGTTGTCATCTGCTGATGGACCTCCTTCCACCCTATTGTCACTTCCTGGTCTGTAGGACATGCCTTGTATGAGCAAGGAAACGAACAGTCAACAGTCTAACAGGGTTCACAGTTTCTTAATCAGATATCAGGACATCATGAATATTTCCTGATGTCTGGCCTGTCAATGTTAGCTGACGCATAAAATAAATATCTATTGTAGCAAGGGAAACATTTATTTCCTCTTCATAGCATGGAACAATAATTCCTTTATTTTCTGAGAATAGCAGTAATTATCACACTTCCCTGAATTCATCAGAGGTATTTTCTCATGATTTGGCTTCAAGCATTAAGCCCAGGATGATTTTTCTCACAGTATTGAGGAAATCTATGAAGACTAAGAATAATCGCCTTTGTATGTTTTATTAACTACTCTTTCTAAAACAAATAAAGTGCGATAAGATGTAACACATGTGAACAGGAAAACGGGGAATTCCAGCCCAATTAATTGCTGATGATGCTTAGTAATACCCTAACCTTTGGTTTGCTCTTGCACTTTTCCAAAAGCAGGGTCAAATAAATGATAGACGCCTTGGGGGTCTGACCAATTGCCATAGCTGTTGAAAGTAATCCACTTCCAAATCCAAGAGCCACACCAGTCTGCTGTCTACAAGTACCTAATCACATCCTTTTTTTGCTCCTGTCAAACTCTGTTTTGAGAAAGGCTCTCAATATTGATCTAGCAGCAAGGCCATGACAGCTCACTTTAAGTGGATATGTCTGTATCGGCCATTCTTTCCTCGTCTATCTTCTTCTAAATCCACATAATGAGCAAGCTTTCTTTCAAAAGCTACTTCTATGTTTTCCTCCCTAGAGACTTTTGGCTCAATAAATTACAGCCTAATTGTTCTTCGAAAGCTGTTGTATTTCCAGCTTCCTTATCAATGTATGTATATGGACTAGTATGCAGTATGTGCTGTATTTCCATGTCCACCTGTTACAATGCTGTCACTTCTAATGAGTGGTCCTCTCCCTGTCAATCTATCATTTGAGCTTCACAGACTGATTGATTGATTCTCCCCTTCTTTCCTACTGCCTACTATTGTCAGAATTACCGTCTATTCAATGAATCCAGCTGACAGATCCCGAGCGAACTAAAAGTTCCCAAAACTAATGTTTTCTTCTCTGAAAGAGAGCTTCTTCAATTTGATTTGTTTTCAAACCTAAACATCCCTTCAGCTGAAACATATCTGCCAGAATAGGCAACATACTGGTACCTCATGAGGCAATAGAAAAGTTTGCATAGGGAAGTGGGCTTACAATGACTTCATTGATCATTAACAGGTATCATTTGGAAATGTATTGTTTTTTACATATGCAGTTTGCTGCATAGCCAGTGTATTTAGAGAACGGACAAAAGGAAAATCTGGCGCTCAAGGAGAAACACAACAGTTAAACCTTTTCTCAACAGTCTCAAGAGCCTCCCAATCCCAATGACATTACCAGCTTCTGAATCGACTATTGTTACGAGATGTCACTCAACTGACTTGTGGTTTGCCTCCCTGTTCTGGCTAGGAATACCTTGCTTAATGGAGAGGTACCAATAGAGAGAAATTCTTATTGGGGTTTTTTAGTGAAGGGCTGGCTCATCCCATAATAAATTTGAGACCTTTACAATCACCGGTACCTTTACAGTACATCTAAAAGATGGAAGAATATATATCATTTTATTTTTTTGTTTTGAATGTCTTGTTTGCACTTGAATGTGTATTAACACATCCTGCTATCTCCTCTACGTCTTCTAAAGCCCTAACAGTGGCCAAAATACATAAATAAAGATATGCAGTAATAACCAGATCTACAACTGATAAAGATCTCCTTGCGACAGATTCCTCTACAGAGGAAATTGCCAATGTTTTTAGCACCATTTTGTATTTACCAGTATCAAAGGCATTACTTACTGTACAAGTCTTTATTTGCTCATCAGTTAGCAAATTGTGACAGAAAGAAAACTTCAGTACCAAATAAAGAGTTAAGATGGTTATGTTCCAATTCGTGGTTGTTCATTACTTTATTTGTACTTTCATATTATGCAATTTACGAGTAATGTCTTAAGAAGAAACTAATATTTTGCTGCACCAAAAGATACCGTACAGCCGGTAGACAGTTTGCATTTTAAAGGTTAAATTATCCTTTCAATAAAAATCAGTCTATTGATTAGAAAAGGTGTATTATTCACCAGGCTTTGCGACTTAATGCAATGTGGTCTGAGCAATAACTGGGAAAAGTGACTGAGAAATGTTTTTGACTTGATCAAATATACTGGAAGAGACTTATTCTGATCTCAAATTTCCACACATAAATGAAAATGAGTATTTTTATTTTGACAGATTGATAAATATGCATTATTAAAGCACAACTCACATCCATGTAGTTTTTTCTGAATTTTATTCACAGCAACTTGAGTCTGCCACTTGTGCTGCAAAAATAATATTAGATTTCTATAGAGTAAAAGAAAAATCCATCAGTGGGCTTACTTTAGATCTCCAAATTATGCTGCAAGAGTATATATATACTGTATATGTCTCTTATCCATTTAAGATAAAATGTAATAACAATGTGTTCGCTTGCCTTTGAAATAAATGTTTTCCAAATAGTTTAGGACTTTGTTAAATTTATCATCCAAGTGTAATCTGTCACAAAGAAAAATATATTGCTTTAAAAAGTCACAATAATAATAGCATTTATGTAATTTCCATAAATTTTCATCTCAAATTTGATCTTTGTTTCATAGTGGAATGTTATAAACTGTATACAGCTGACATTAAAAAGGCAAACTTTTCACGCACCTCAAATTATGAGCTTTTATTCTTTCAATGATAAATATGAGATATCACATCTTATTATATATTAGTACCAGCAAACGCCCAGCATCAAACTATCTTACCTCAGTTGAAAAGGATACTTGCTAATCATGGAAAATATATGTTGTTTCATTTTTTATGTTGTTGTTTTATTTTTAACAATCCTTAATATGAACATGTAACAATTTGTCGAGGTAACTTCAAAGAGGATACATTTCATATTTCTTTGTGTTTCTGTTTCAGACTCTGCTCTTTTTTACACAATACGTGCTGCCCCATTACGAACCTGTATTTACTTCTATAAATTCAGTGCAGCCACATGTAGATTGCAATGCTCATTACACGTCAGCCTGCTGGAGAGTTCTGTGTAACAGTAATTGTCACATCAGTAAGTGCTTAACCTTCTATTAGCTCAGTGCCTTATCTCTTCTCTAGGCCATGGATAATGATTTGCATTAAAGACAGGGGTAGGAAGATTTAAAATCCACAGACAGGAAAATGGCATTTCTATGGAGTGAAACAGCAATCAACTCTATCGCTGCAGAGTGCTCAGGACCTTCTCCTGTCCACCTAATGGCCCTGGCTGTGCCTCAGCCAGCAACAAGGTAAAAAGGAATATTTTAAATTGGTTGATTAAAATAATGGCAATTTTTCAAGAGCTCAGGTATATTCATACATTTTAAATGTGTATTGTGCCAGGTAACAGTCCCCTAATACCAGCTATGCTGGTTATTGGTTTCCCATTTGTTTTCAATGCCATTTACAGTACACTGTTATTTTATGCTCTACAAATACTATATAAATATAGATATTTATTTATTCAACTGGTTGCTATTTAAGGCTGGCTCATATAATCTGCTGTGGATTACTTGGAGACACATTCATTACACTGTTAGGGTGCACCAAACTACATACTATATCGTATTTATTTTTGCTACTTTTATTTAGATCTAGCCATTGTTATTTCTGCAAATCATTTTTAATGTATTCAGCAACCACTGTCTATGATATTTAAACATAGAGATGGAGGCACCTAAAATCAGATTATAATTTAATATCTGGGCAGTCACCTCTGACAAATGTGCACCATATTTGTTGGATAAAGCTAAACATACTGTACAGACCTCTGTCACAAGGGCTAAATTAATTTGAACCTTCTAAATTTACCTTCTGAAAAAACTCATAGCATAGAATTCATTAAACTATGATGCAATTTGAACAATTGCCTCCTATGGTATACATAGTAAAAGCTTGATTCATAGTTAACTGTCATTGTGGTTAAAACGACATTATTTAGCATTATCATATTTAGACTGCAATAATGTTTGTCATTAGTTTCTGCAAAAAGTACAAAAAAAACTCTTGTTAATTATTAACTCAGAGTACTATGATAAAATTCACTTGAGATACTTTCTTCTTTCTACTGATTTCAGGCTGCTGAGAATGATAAATATTCCTATTATTCTTTGTACAAATGCCGCATAGCCACAGCAATGAGTGCAAACCTTTTGAAACCTATCATGCTATTAACTTATTCCGAATGCCACAGATTTGACAGGATTTGCTCCTTGTGCGTCATTTTTTCTCTGCAACAATTCATTCAGGAAATAAAATTAACGAAGGTAAGCTGGTGACACCTGGGGAATATAGATGGTACAGTTCAGACACCTCTCATTAGCAGGCACTGAATTACAATCTAGACATCTCTTTATGTAGACTAATCATATTACAGATCTGGGGAAGATTTACAATCAGATTTGCCACGGAGAACTCTATGTAATCTTCACTGAAGACTGACACCATTTTATCTACACACGATTCCCTGTTCCTCACACAAGTAATTCAGTCCTTTCTACATTGTCAGTTCTGACAGGCCGATTTAATCTGCAGCATTCCAAGTGCCTCTGACCACTGTGCCGAGTCATTAACCTTGACTCACATAATTGAATTCAAGGTTGATTGCCTGTGACCCTCCCCACTAAGGTCCTTAAAATGTACATATTCATTACAGGCTGCATTGCTAAATGGATTGCACAGGGAAAGCTGTAGCAATCATCCTGCTTGGTATGCAGGGGGGGCGAAGAGGGCACTAATTGCATGTTAGAGCTGAGGATTAGATTATGAAAAGAGTGAGAAAATGAAGATAGATCCCTGTGACACTGTCAAATTAAGGGCAGCAATGTACAGGAAGAAGACACTGAAATTTACAGTGACATTAACAGAAGCCTGAAAAAAAGGGGAAAAGATATAGATGAATAGGCTACCTGCACCCCCACCGCAATCACTCCGTCAGCCCTAACAAATCCCTCATCCAAGCTCCATGCAAAATGTCTTGCAATTATATTGCCTATTTAAATCTTTTTAATGAATAACATGGGAGCTTGTTATCACTCTGTCGGCAAAAGGGAAATATTACTACTATTTCCACATGGACTGCTATAGATTCTTTCAGTGCCTTGCAGGCCCAGGCTAACTCTAATGTCTGTCAAATAATTATTTAAACAAGACCTTCAATTTGTCTCTACCTTTCCAGACAGACCTGATAGCTGGCCACCTTTACTCAGCACAGATTTCAAAGACATTTTAGATACGATACTAGAAACGTTTTTATAATTAAAAAAAGGAACAGTCTTTCATTCATGAGCATGTAAAGTGCTATCCAGCTATGCTTTATTTTGTAGTTTAGAAAAGGATTGAAGGCGTTTCACCAACCCAAGAGCTAAACGTCACTCCCTCTGAGTAATGCAATTTCTCTTTCACTAGGAATAACACCCAGGAATTAAATGCATTGAACAATGTTTGCTGAGTGTTTAGTCATACTCTTTGTGGCTTAACCTGCTTGGCTGAGGGCTAACCTCCTGGCCACAGGATGAGGAGGCTGGGACCCCTGGCAGACTGAGGAGTGACCAAGGGGCAGCTTGTTTTAAATGTAGGAAATGGCATAGAAAATTATCACGAGTTAAGACAGCTGAGAAGAATGGAACTTCTGTCATCCCTCCCAAACTCCCAAAAGAAGAGCCAACCTATGATGAATTTCAACATGTACGCCTTCAATGCATGTGAAATGTGTGCGTGAAGTCAAACTAAAACCTTAGTAATGCTGAAGAACCTGGGCAAATACAGTAACTTTAATACATTCAATACATCATGAAGAGCTGTGGTGGAACTGGAAACATCTTGAACTGAAGCAAACTTGAAACAATCCTCTGGCCTTATCAGTACAAATGGGGAGCCAAACGTGGACAGATGCTGAGGTAACTGATATCTTTCCTAACCTTAGTTCACTGAGGCCAAGGGCTGTGTCTTCTGGTCATTTCTCCCAGAGCTTTCACAACCCATGAACACAACACAAACCAGAGGTTGTACTTTTTGTCTTATTAATAATGAATTATTGTTATTATTTATTACATAATTAATACTTCATCCGCTTCCTCTCAACACTACAGCAGACATTAAACAAATCACAATATACTGTACCTATTGTCATCTCATCAGTTGTTGTCTACATATATTCAACTGTTTCCAGATTGTACAACATCACTGGCTAGGAGCCTTGTCTATACATTGGTAGTTACTTCATCTCCTCTTTTGTCAATCTTTTTTTTTCAAAAAATGTTATCACAGAGATATATAATATCACTTCTCATCACTAATTGGTTGAAGCAAACCGAGAAATGCCCCATTTACCATTCATATTTCTTTTACCGTGTTCAAGGTATTAGGTACAAATGGCTATTGAAATACACTGGGCTATATATTTATGAACCATATAACATAAATCTAAATGTACACCTTTTTCCCCCTGTATATTCAACAAGACACTCAACCTAAAAAGCATTCCATACAGTACACATTCTGAGGTCCAAATGTAAGAGTATCTATTGGTTGTATAAATGTTCATTTCCTGATTTTTGATTGTACTTCATTACAACATCATGTGGTAGAGTACATTTAGAGTGCCAAAAGATGAAAACGATCAACTGTGGGCAGTCTGTGATGATTCAAAAAAGCCATTCCTAAGTTCACTGGGTTTGGCTTTGGCTGTTTAGATTTTCTGCTTTCAACAAACTTAGTTCTGGTACACTTGGTCTTGGCTTGTCTCGGGAAAGTTACAAGTTAGAGTTACACACAGACATTGGAATTCACCATAATTGAGTTGATCCTACAGCACCATTGTAAGCCTATCATTTATTAAAATACGGTATTGAACAAAGTCAGTACCACATGTCATCTCAGTTTTTTCAGATTGACTATGGAAGGAAGTCAAACTTGCACTTAAAAACAAGGCCATATCATCTCAAATAAACTTGTCTTCTGCATAACATTTTTCTAATTTTATGGGAAAACCCTCTGACCATGCTGTCACATTTTGACATGCTGGCAAAGGACAATCTAGGCATATGCTTTTCTATAACAACAATTTCTGCAAACAAATGCAATGACTGTGATTTAAGGGTTTCTCAGTCTCCACCCAGGTTCCTAAAGTAGATTTTGGGTAAAAATCTGTGAACAAAACATGTCATACCCAAAGATTGACTTGAGAACTGTCACTGAGAAGGTCCTGAAACATTTCAAATGTAATGAATTACGTTGTTTCTACTTTCTCCCTTTCTCCCTTTCAAAACACCATAAGACTTTGTGGTGCGCCTGGGATATTATTATCTTCATATGAAAAGTTGCTTCACTTCTGTGTGTTTTTCCAGTGGCATTAAAGCTTCATTTAAGCTCATTGCAGCCAAATGATAACAGAATTCCCATGGTTTCACTTGAGTTTGTGATGCTTTACAGTGATCATCTGTATAACAATAGACCGTTTCCTGCACTTAACCTTTGTATGTGCTTCAGAAGTCACCCCTGAGTCACAGTAAATTATGACTTAGTGAATTCAGCCAATGCTGCTGCCAGCAGGAGCTATTGAACTTCTGCCTTTGCATTGATTTAGACATCAGCTTTAAATATTAGCATTTACGCACATGATTTCTGCAAAGGAACTAATATTCCGTTCTCTTATACAGTATGTGAACTGGGCAGTTTCTAAGAAATCTCCATTAGAAACCATTTACAATTCATTACCTGAAGTACTCAAAAGCAAAATAACAGAAACCTAATATTAACATTTTTGCATCATTGGTGCAGTACAGGAATCACTTACAGGTAAAGGAAAACAATGTAGTAACACAGTAGGTGTAAATCATTAATTAACAGTAGCTGTGGACATCCTGTAATTAATTTAATGATTATGTTCATTATGTAGACACACTGAAAACATCATCAGCATAACACAATTAGATTAATTACAATAAATATTACAAGTAATACTACTATCAATCGATTGCATGCATGACAGTTTTTACACAGCATTCAATGTAATATACAGAAAACTAATGCTTTGTTTAGAGATTGTGTAACACAGTCACAAGATACAGGAAGGTGGATATTTTTAGTTCTGGTTTCATTTTCAACTCATGTGAAGGACCAATCCATACCTACTGTATGGATAACTATTATTAATGCAAACACATAATCACCAAATAAAACATTTCTCTCAGACCTTTTCACATTTTAATAATTTTGGGGGATGTTTGTATCTGAGATTCTATGCAAAAAGAGGCTTTGATATGTTTTCAGTACAAACAATGTAAGGAAAGAGTAATTAAAAGTTATTAAAACAATTATTATACTATCAAATAGGCCATTTAAGACTTGTGGCAGAAATTATCTGTGAGATTTAAAAAAAAACATATTTAATTCATATATTGAGATCTGCTCTAAACTCTTTAATACATTTTCAGGTGAAGCAAAAAGCAAAAACATTTTATGGTAATGACAAGTGTGTTATTCCATAATGTATTATTATGTAAAATGTGTATCAATATCTGGCATTAGGAATGAAAATAAGAATTTAATTTAGCTTTTTAAGCTATAGGGGATTTGAAAATCAGTGATTTCTGCACTGTATGAGGTGTCCATATTTTTCACATATACAGTATACATGCCACTATATCAGTCTGATTTGAAGGCAGAATGTAGCAAAGTAGTAACTGGATGCTGTAAGTGAATGTCAATAAAATTCAATATTTACAGTATAAATAGAGAGAAATACCAGAACGAGAAACAGGTAAAAATATACATCTCTTCAGAAAACAACATCACCATACTGCAGTAGACTTGCATTTGCCATGTCTGTGTTCGGAAAATCATTAATCTTATTTCTAACTCTACTAGTGTAAACGTTATTTAAAAAAACAAACAAATCGTCTTGGATTTTTTTTCCTTTTCGTTTCATTACATGATCTTCTTATTTAATTCAGAAAAGAAACGCATGTATTTTTAGCACTTTTCCCAGGTTCAGTAAGTCTGTTATTATGATGTTAAACACATAAACACAGATCTAACCTGCAATGTCAATTACCTGTTTAAAAAATTATTGGACTTTATATAAAACAAGGGACATGACATTCTCAGAGGCCACAATCTGCTGGTGAAATTTTATAATTAAATACAGCATACAGCATAAATGTAGCTATAGATAGATACATATACATTAAATCCTTAAATCTATGAAGACAAGTAGCCTAATTTATTGCTGCAGAAATTTCATTTACTAACCTACTGTGCTAACGAGCTACTGCTGCGGGACCACTAATTAGATTCACTTTGTTTGTGTCATTTTAATTAAGTTATGGTCCCCAGCAATGGCCCTGAAGTGATCCAGCTTTCATAACAAATTTCTTAGCAGTTCCTCTCACAAAAACTAACAAACCTTTAAGCAAATAATTTTCCATGATGTCATGTACAAAGAGCAATTAAAGCCCCAATGTATTTAATTTTTTCACTTTCAACCTAATGAATCAACAATTCACATATAAAAAGCCATATTTTACCATGAAATTCACTAGAATGTCAGTGTTTATTAGGTTTATTTGAAAGAAAGTTGTACCAAAGGAATTTGAAAAATTCCTCTTCAACGGGATTCTTAATTATTTGATTTGAGCGATCCTTTCAGATTTCAGCATTAATTCCTGAGTGAAATTTCTAACTTGGTGTTTCAGATGTTGAAATTTAAAAATAACTGATGTGATAACAATTTTCCAACAACATTAGGGTCAAAATTATTTTTGATACTGCACTGAGAAATACATACCTTTTGAAAAATCCAACACAAGGAAAAACAAAAAAAAACATTACGCAGATAGGACTTATATTAAATCAGCAGCTATTGTACTGTGATTCCTTATAATGGTTCTGGCATTGCTTTGACTCTGAATTGGTTTCCCATTGGATTCATTGGCACAACCATCTTATTTTCAGTATCCTAGTATTAAAGTACTGTTGATTCTTCCCTTTTATATGTCCCCTTGCATGAAATGTTATTTATTTCAAGTCTTTGAGCAGAAAAGACCTATGGGATGCAGCAGTCACTTGTAGTTAGAGTCACTAAGGACACGATGAACAAATGCCGTCAATCATGCATCTTTTGACAATAAATTCCACATCATTTTAGAATCTACAGGACAGCCTAGTCTAACTGAAACAAATTTGTTACAAAGAAATATATTAAAGAAATATTTGGCCATATAAGGAAATCACATTTATTTTGAAATTTACCAAATATAATCTGCTTGAAAAATGTGACAAAATATAGCAAATTGCTAGTGGATTTTACTGTCGTACAAGCTCAGAAAGCTATGCTCAAATGACCAGTATTAAAACTAAGCACAATGTTGTTGAATGCCATATTCTTAGAAAATAAGGAACATTAAAATCATTTGTGTATTAAAGATAACATGTTTCTCAAATTGAAGCACCTGTCTTTTGCATTTTTTGTACAGTTTAAAGCAAAAACAAATGACGCAAAACTGTTTTAACTTGACAAGAAATGTTCATACTCTGAGTTCTACGTCTAGAAACAATAATTTATAAAAACATACTTTCCCCTTGTTTCTGTAATTCCAATCTAATACAGAAAAACAGGTCACCTTTGCATTGTGCTGTTTAACTTCTTGTATTATGTCTAAATGTTGGATCTATTTTAAATAGAAAAAAAACTTTATTTTCTAAATCAGTTGATGCTGTATTTGAATATTTCCACCTTGAATAATCTTCCACCTCTTCCTCTTCCTTATTATCACCATCAGGACTACAGTCTTGGAGTGATGGATTTAATAGTGCCAAAACACTAATAAATGGTCTGGAAAACATCTAAAAATGAAAATCTACATTTTTGTTTCATTTAGGGAAATATAGCAATATCAGAAGATGGTCTGTTATACAGTGGCAGAGAGTAGCATCTATTTGGCAGAGCTTGATCCATCATCCAATTTCCAGTTTTGTATATGACGATACACAGGTAAGCACCTTAAAAATGCATGAAAATGTATTAAATTAGCATGGGCTTTGTTGAAATTTCCCAGGGGAATTTGCCCCAGACTTTCCCAGCATGGCTTCAATCTAAAATTTCTTTCAAAGGGATTTGAGGTAAGCATATTACTGTAGATGAAGGCTGAAACAGATTGCAAGGAAGATGCCTTTCGGGACAGACAGCTCTAACAAAGACCATATACAGTACCACACTTTTTAATTATATAAATGGTGTTGGGTGTAAATACAGCCAAGTAATATAAAATGTTGCAATTTCCAGATGTTGATAGGCAAGTGCCAGCATACTGTAATGACAGTCCATGGAAAGAAATGCTATTCATTACCATATCAGAAGTCTCAATGCTGTACATTTGCTGACTGAGAATCAAGAATCAAATCTCATCTGCAGAAGAGTTTGAAGAGAAGTATTCAGATCATAGGTAAAAGGTAAAAATTACACCAAATACATGTATTTTTGTAAATAATCTTTGCTTTGCCATCTATACTTCATAACTAACAGTATAGTAACACAGGTTTTAGCACTCACCAATTCCCAAATATGTTACTGTGTCACTACAAAACAACGAAAAAGTGAGAAGAATGTTTAATCATTTAAATGTGAAATGTGTAAACAAATTTGGTAAGTGTAAGCAAAGTAAGCTAATATGTGGAATAAAGTAATAACATTTTTTTTCCAAAATCTGAGAAGCCAGAAATGTATGCCAGACAAATACAAAAGTTTGCACAACCAACAATTAATTATAAGTGTGACATATAATTTTTAATATCTTTTGTTTTATGGTAACACATATATACTGTATATAAACACCAGCAGAAAATGACATGCCTATATTTTGTTCATTTTAGTTTTATTATTTTACGCTTTTAATATGACCTCTTCAAGACTGTTCAAACTGGTATAATTCCTTTCAGAATTAAAAGCCCCCATTTATAAATACTGGTGGTCAGACATTGTGCTTCCAATAGAGAGGTTTCAATGTGGTTTAATACAAAAATATCTCACTTAATGCATTTGTGGTCTTCCACAGATTTCAGGAAACAAAGATAATGCACAGGACATGTGCCACACACATTACATTATGAAATCTAAATACATAATGGATGTGAGAATAGATACAGACTTCAGGGCTCAAGTTCCCTGTTGCGTTTGGTATACTACGTGTTTCATTCTTAAGGCATTATTTTTCACCAGGAAAATTAGTGTCAACGGTAGCAAGATCCAGGCAGCAAGTATACCTTTGGTTTTGGAAAAAGACCAAAGAACTACAAATACGAGTTTTTAATTTATCAGAGAGTTTTTATCTAATTAACCCTAACCTCCATGGATTACTCTGTCTGACACTGGACTATTAAACTGGAGAATGCTTAATAAGGTGCCAATTAACACAAATTAGGTAGAAGTTTCTAAATGTCAACTCTTCTCCTCTCCTGTCTGGTCAAAGAACATTGGTGTGATACTATCTAGGCAGGAATATATCATTCTGGTCCAATCTATGCATTATTAAGTATTTTAATCAATGCAAAAGCTTTTTAAACAGCTCGCCTGTTACAAAAATGAGCAAACATACACATACACATCTATTCCCCCTGGAGAGAAGCTGTATACTGTTTCACTTGCTGTAATTATTACTTTCTGTTTATTCAGTTTTTTTAGAAATTCACTTTCATGTTATATATTTCCCCCATTCTTTCAATGGTCCATGATTAAAAAACACACATAATAATAATGGAAGCTATACCTATGAAGGGAGAAGCTGCTTTCATGACCAGTTTCCGGGTTGGCTCCAGGGTTACCATATTACCTCACCTTGTACTTTTGAAGAAGAGGGATATTTAAGGTCATATAAGGTTAAAATGTTTATAGGTTTATACTGTCAAAATACTTCAATGACATTAAGTATGTCTTGGTTTTAAAAAAATAAAGTTGAGGATAGTATTCCTTTATTAAATACTTGAGAATCCTGTAATTTTTGGTTCCACTTTTTAAGGGTGGATGGAAATGAAGAATTAGATAACTCAACTAACACCAACAACCCACAACTCGCACAACTCAATATTGGTCAGCGGGCTGGTGAGTTGGTTGGATTGTGAGAGAGCAAGTCCCGCAGCCATGCCTTTGAGGCCAATATCCAGGATATCCTGGATATCAGGATCCTTGGATCCATTAGCTGCTAACTGCCAAATTGGCTAGAAGCCAAATGACTCCTGATTGTAGCCTTTCTTATGTTCTTGTGCTTTAATTCATGAATGCTATTTTTGTAACAACAGTCACTTCTGTCAGAACAAACGTCTTGTGAAGGAATTCAATAATCCATCAAAGATCTTTGCACATCTTTGCCATATATTCATCCTTACCACTCCTGGGTTCTGAGTTCCATTCCAAAGTGGGATGCCTTCTGTCTGGATTCTGTGGATGTTCTTTACACACATTTTCGCTAGGAGCTCCA